>NC_090928.1:1233442709-1236314563 GCF_040938575.1 Ambystoma mexicanum | reverse complement strand
TTGGTCCTCTCGGTTTGTCCGTCGGTCTGAGGGTGGTGACTGGTCGATAGTCTCACATCAATTTGAGCCGACCGACAGCAACTTCGCCAAAAATGAGAAATAAATTGACTACCTCGATCCGAAATTAGAACCGAAGGAAAACCGTGCAGTAGGACGATGTTTTCGAGAAATTCTCGGGCCAGAGTTGCTGCTGTTGGCAAGCCCTTGAGCGGAATGAAATGCGCCATCTTGGAGAATAAGTCCACGATTACTAGAATCGTATTGTATCCGGAGCATGGAGGTAGATCGGTGATGAAGTCCATAGAAAGCGTATGCCAAGGGCGAGGTGGGATGTCAATAGGGCGTAAGAGGCCTGCTGGTCTTTCCTTTTGACTCTTGTTTTGGGCGCATACTCCACAGGACATTATAAAGTCTCTGATATCTTTTTTCCAAGACGGCCACCAGAAGTAGCGCTTGATCTTTTCTGAGGTCTTGGCCATACCGGGATGTCCTTCCATTAAAGAATCGTGATAACAAGAGATTACTTTTTTCTGTAAATCTGTGCTGGGTAGTTATAATCGTTCTTGGAAATACAATAAGTTGTCCTTTACTGCAAAGTCCTTTCCCTGCAGATGGCAATTCTGTATGTCTGCTGGAGTTACAAGTTGCCTGGCTTTATCCTTAACTTCCTCTATGGATTCTGTGGCGATTACACCCAGAATTCTTTGTTCGGGAATGATTGGTACAGGTTTAGGGTTGATCAAGTGTTCTTCCACTCCCATCCGAGAAAGGGCATCAGCTTTACCGTTCTTTGTACCAGGTCGATAGGTAATTATGAAGTCAAACTCGGCAAAGAATAATGCCCAACGGAGTTGTCTAGAGGATTGGGCTTTTGCGGTTTTCAAATATTGCAGGTTTCGGTGATCCGTAATCACAGTAACGGTGTGTCGGGCCCCCAGCAGTTAATGCCGCCAAGCCTTAAAGGCAGACTTGATAGCCAGAAGTTCCTTGTCAGTAATCGTGTAATTGATTTCAGGAGGCGAGAATTTGCGGGACCAAAATGCCACGGGATGCAACTGATTGGTTACCGGGTCCTTTTGTGATAGAACTGCCCCCATGGCAAGGCTTGAAGCATCAGTTTCCATGATGTAGGGGAGTTCGGGGCGAGGGTGTTTTAAGATTGGTGCAGAGATAAATTTAGTCTTCAAATCCTGGAAAGCTTGTTCCGCCTCGGTAGACCATTCAAAACGTTTGTTTTTCTTTAACAAGGCAGTGATGGGCTGGACTATTCGAGAGAATTCGGGGATAAACCTGCGGTAAAAGTTAGCGAAGCCTAACATGCTTTGCACACCTTTTACGGAGGATGGTGATGGCCATTTGAGAACTGCATCGACCTTCTTTGAATCCATACGCACTCCGCCAGGTGATAATATGAATCCCAAGAATTCAACTTCAGTCACGTTGAAAACACATTTTTCCAATTTAGCGAAAAGTTTGTGTTGACGCAATCTTTCGAGGACCATTTTCACGTGTTTCCGATGTTCAGATTCCGATGAAGAATAAACGAGGATGTCGTCAATGTAAACAACAACACACACATCTATGAGCTCTCTGAGGACATCGTTCATAAAATATTGAAAGGCGGCCGGGGCATTGCAAAGTCCGAAGGGCATGACCTGATATTCAAATAGCCCATACTTGGTGCGGAAGGCCGTCTTCCATTCATCGCCCTCTTTTACTCGTACCAAGTGGTAAGCTCCTCTAAGATCCAGCTTTGTATATATGCGTGCTTTTCTGACTTGGTCCAGGAGTTCAGGGATCAAAGGTAATGGATATCTATTCTTAACGGTGATCTGGTTCAGGGAGCGATAATCTATACAAGTTCTAAGGTCTCCTTCCTTTTTTGGAACGAAGAACAAAGCTGAAGAAGCAGGGGACTTGGAAGGACGAATAAACCCATTTGCCAGGTATTGATCCAGGTATTGTCGAAGGTGAAGGTTCTCAGGCTCGGTGAGGGCATAAATTCTACTACAAGGAGGAGTAGATCCAGGTATCAGGTCTATCTGGCAGTCATAAGACCTATAAGGAGGTAGAGAGTTAGCCTGATCCTTCCGGAAAACATCTTGGTATTCTAGGTATTCGGGAGGTAACTGGGGAGTCTCCGAAGAAATTGCTGCCAGTGCAACACCAGGTGGAGGGTGACAAGTAGAGACACATTCTGGAAACTGGACCGTTCTTGCTCGCCAATCGATCAGAGGATTGTGTTTCTCTAACCAAGGTATTCCTAGAATAATCTGAAACTGAGGGGCCTTGATCACATCGAACACGATCTTCTCATGGTGTCCATCTTGACTTACTAGCGTCTCTTGAGTGGTATGCGTTACTGGCCCGGAGGCTATCTCCGTACCATCCACCGTAGTAAGGACGTCCTTTACAGCCTTGGGACAAAGAGTTAGATTCATCCTCAAAACCATTTCATGATCCACATAATTGCCGATGGCACCGCTGTCGACGTAAGCTTCAATTGCATGTAATCGATCCGGATTATCAGGGCTAATGAGGACCATAGGTATCACGAAATGCGAGGTCACGGAACTGGTTTTCACGCTCGGCAAGAGGACCTCTATTCTTGTCGGGCGAGGTCGTTTCCCTGCTCAGAGTTTGTAACTTTGGTAACTGCAGCTCCTACTGCCTTCTTGGCAGGTTTCACCGGACAGTCTCGAAGAAAGTGCCCTGAGTTTCCGCAATAGAGGCATAATTGCAACTGTTTTCTCCTTTCCCGCTCCTTTTGTGTTAGAGGACCTTTCAGACCCCCTATTTGCATGGGTTCCCCGGAGTCTACTCCTTTGGAAGGAGTTGGCGGTTTGGAAAATACTCGAGCATCAAACTTGGAATGATCGGCCTTCCTGTTCTGCAGTCTGTGATCTATTTGAACGACTAAGTCTATATAGTCCGAACAATCTTGTGGGGGATTCACTACTTGGGCTAACACATCTTTGAGCTCTCCACGTAGACCTCTATAAAACAGCGTAATCCTTTTGTCCTCAGGCCATTGAGTTTCCACTATCAGTCTGTTGAAAGACGCAATATAAGCCAAAAGGTCTTGATTACCTTGTCGCAACGAAAGAAGCTCATTGTCCAAGGCCTGCCCCTGTGAATGTCTTGCGAACAGTTTTTCCATACTGAGCTGAAAAGCTTGAAAATCATGGAGGACCGGATCATCTTGATTTACTAGAGCGATCGACCAGTCTGCCGCATTGCCACTAAGGTACGAAAGCACGAAAGCTACTTTAGCTTGATCAGTTGGAAAGGCTGCTGGCCGGCATAAGAAATGCAACCGGCACTGATTGATAAATACTGCAAACCTCTTTGGGTCACCAGAAAATCGATCGGGCGGAGCCAGAGGTACATTCCCAGGTAGGTTGATCTGCACTGGATTCATAGAGGATGTAGAAGGAAGATTTCCCCCAGATGCGGGTAACGGGGTCTGTCCGGCTTGTGACTGTAGCAATTGTCTAGCGAGATCATCTGTTCGCTCCTTGGAAATAATCAGTTCCCTTCTTAGAGCGTTCGTTTCCTGACGGGCTGCATGCACTTCTGCCCTTAGTTCCCCAAGTAACTGGGCTAGCTGGTCGGTATCCGAGGTTTCCATAGCGCCTGGACGGGAGTTTTGTGGTAGGCTTTGTGTTCTGTAACGCTCACCTGATTCCCGTAGAGGCGCCGGTCTTGACTGGGCGTATACCGTATCTTCAAAGGTGATGTGTAACACACGGCTGGCTCTTTGGGCTGGACCTCTGTGCACTGTATGTCTGACTCGAAGGGTAAGATGTCTGCAGATAGAAAATATGGGATTAAGGAACTGGGTTATTGAATGTCTCTCTCTTCTTCCCTTTCTCTTCTCCTGTAGAACCCCAAAGGTTAACGCTCTCACCTTAGGTAAGTGAATGCCGTGCTCTCCATCTGCCTCGGGGCAGGATGCTGTAACCAGTTTCTTCACTGGATAAGGGGAGCAGGCCTCTTGACTTCAGAGGACTGCTGTCCGTCGTTTACTGCACGAACGGTAAGTTTTGAGTAATTCTAATGTCTTTTAAGTCTTTAGTAATGATGTTTCTTGTTTTGCAGGGTTCCGGCGATGGCGGATGACGGGCTGAAGTGAGTTGTAGATGGAGCCCGTGTGATGAATAGAAGCGCCTGGAAGCACGTAAGTAAGCGCTTGTTGCCTGCTTCACGATGCGCTCTAACTGTCTTTTTATTTTGCAGGTACAAGTTCGGAGCGGCTGCAGGGTGCCGGAATACCCACTGGGTTAGATGTGGAAAGGAGTAATGGCACGTGAGTCTTAAAGTTCCCCAATGTCTTTAAACGCACCTTGTTTTGTCTTTCAGATGCGGGATGCTGCGCCGAAGGCCTCCGGAGCGTGCGAAGAGTTGGTAAGCTTTTGTCTTTCAGATGCCGGAATGCAGTGTGAAGACCTCCGGAGCGCACGAAGAGTAGGTAAGCCTTTGTCTTTCAGATGCCGGAATGCAGCGCGAGGCGTTGGTGACAGCCGATGGACCAGGTAAGTGAAGAGCTGTCACTGAAGACCGTAATGCTAACCTGTTCTTTCTTGTCTTTATAGGTGTTGCTGAAGACTGGATTCAGGATGGTAAGCCTTTTTCCTTAGGCCCAGGATCAGATGCAGAAGACACGATGAGCGTTCTGCTGCAGAGGATGCAGAATAACGCAAAGCAAGATTCATCCATCGGCTGTGGTTTAAATAGCCTCCTGTAGTGCTTAGGTGTCTCCTTCCACAGCCACGCCTAGGTAAGAAAAGAGTTCCTGCTTTCCAGAAGAGTTCCAGTGTTCTGAATCTAGGGAGTGGCTCCTGCCCCACCCAACAGGAAAAGTAGTTCCAAACAGAAGAGGATCAGAGGCTCAACTGGCAGGCAAGTAAGCAGCATGGTCTGCTGCAGGTAAGTCCACCCAAGCATTATGAGCCCGGCGCTTCCAGCGCTGGGACTGGGCATATTTATGAGCCTGGTGCCACTGGCGCCAGGACTGGGTCCAAAAGGTCCCAATTGGGACTGGTTGGCACTCGGAACCTGGGTTATGGATCTGCTTCCAAGGGAGTTGGGAAAACCCTGACCTTTTGGAAGCAGAGATCATGGCAGTCAGCCTAGCCTCATGCTTCATCTCCACGAGGTCTACCTGAAGGTGGTTGTTCTCCATCCCTTCCATCTTGTCCTCCAACTTGTCCACCCTCCCCTTGAGATCACAAATGGAGGCCTGGATATCGCTCCTGATGGCTTTGATCTCTTGAAAAATATCTTTCAGGTCCTCCCTCGTGAAGCGTGGCGGGGCGCCCTCCTCCTCTGCTTCTCTCCCCTTGCCGCCTGCCCCCTCCGTCTCCATCATAGGTTCCCTTCTGAAGCACTGCAGGGAACCTACACCCCGGGAGACGTCCTTCTCCAGCTTCTCTGGGGGATGCTCGTCTGGGAGATGTCGGAGCTCCGGGACACCTGTCCTCCTCCATTTCCTTGCGTGCCTCAAGAGATGTGTGGCGCTTCTCCCTCCGAGTTCAGCCTCTGCCCAACTGGCCTATGTCCCTCGCAGCCACTGCATCAAATCTTCTGCTTTTCGTGTGGCCCACGTTGAGTTCTTTGAGGCCTTTTAGCCTTTTTCGCACTGCTCGCTCTCCACCAATACCTCCTCTCCACCCCCTTCCTCCGCCTCAGGGCTGGGGGCTAAGGTATTTCTCTGGCTCCTCTGGTATGCGTGCCCCCCCCCCTGGAGTCCTCAGCCCTACAATCCATGGACAGCTGTGCTGTGCATTGCAGTCCTCCTCTAGTGCGCACACGTGGTCCCAGGGACTCCCAGTCACTCCAATCTGCACTGCACTAGGCACTGGGGCCTCTCTTCCTTCCCAGTGGGCCTATGGACTCCCCGGGCATCAACTGTTGAGGTCTGCTCTTCCCCATGGGCTCCTGCCCTTCGCACTTGGTGTGTCCTCCAGAGTTTGGGTGCCCCCCTGCAGTGTTCCCCAGTCTGCTCGGGGTGCCTCACCTCCTGTCTCTGTACCAGCCTCTGGGGTGTCCTCTGCAGCTTACGCGGGTACCGGCTCCTTTCCCTCACTCTCCGCTCCTGACGATCTCCACTGCAGCCAGATGACAGGCTGTCCTGGAACCACTGTGAACTGCCCCACGGTGCTGATAGACTTCGGTGCCCGTGGCTCCTCACACAGCACTCAATTCTGCTGCGGTGCTTCGCACTGTCCCCCGGCACAGGTTGGCTCTGGGGCCTGGTGCTCCTCTCTTCGTTTGTTCCCCTCAGCGGGGATTTGCCAGCCCTTTGCCACAGGCACCCCTGCCGTTACTGGGCCCTCGGGATGCGCCGGCCTGCCCTGCCATCTTTGCTCCCTCTGCTTACATATGGGACTACACGCTCCCAACTCCAGGGTCCTGTGGATGCCTCCTACCAAGTATGGGCTTCTCAATCAGGGGGAGCGAAGCTCCAATGTCAGCCACAAGATGGTTGATGGCTGAGCACAGCTTCACACGGCCATCAGGGTCTGCGCCTCCAGGTGGTCTCAGTGGAGAGATTTTAGGGCTGGTGAGATATGGACCCTGGGATTGGGGCCAAAGATAAGTCTCACAGCCCTATTCTGGATTACTTATGGACGGCTGAGGGAAGAAAGAGGCGGATTGAGGAAGAGGCTGTTGCAATAGTCCAGCCTGGAGAGAACCAGAGCTCTTGAGACATAGGGCCTCATTACAACGAGGGCGGCCATGAAATGAACGGTGCCGGTAAGAGACCGGCACCGTTTATTCCGGGCTGCCTCATTACTGGTCTGCAGCGGGTCCCGCACTGGACGCCTGGCCAGACCAGGCGTCCTTAGCGGGACCCGCTAGCAGACCAGGATGCTAACAACGGGTCTGTCATTAACGGGCCCATTGTTAGCATCCTCCCCATTCCCATTGAGGCCTATGGGGGCTCAAATGGGAATGGGGATGTACCGGGTCCCGGTCCCGGGAATGGGAATTACCAGGCCCTCTAAGGTCAGAATGGCCCAGTAATTCCCTTTTCCTGGAACCCGGAACCAGGTTTGGAGGTAGCCATGCCGCTAAAAGCAGCATGGCTACCTCCATTGTGTTTCTGGGGGAAGGTGAGGAAAGGGAGAATGCTCTGAGGAGGTAAAGCTGAAAGTGGGCCTTCTTGGCAAGGTCTGTGATGTAAGGTGAGAAGGAGAGAGAGGAATCGAAGATGACTCCCAGGTGTTTTTGCATCACAAGATGGTGAAGGGAGAGGGCCCAAGCAGGGCGGCCAAAGATTGGGAAGGAAGGAAGAGGAAGGAGGTCCAGTGAGAAGGATCTCAGTCTTACTGGTATTAAGACAAAGATCATTAGCAGTGCACCATGCCTGAATAGCAGTCAGGCAATCAGGAATGAGAGAAGAAGGAGAGGAAGTAGAGGAGGGCAGCTTATAGGAAAGCTGTTTCTCATCCGCATAACACTGGATATGTGGAGAGAAGGTGGAGATTAAGTGAACAAGAGGGGCAAGGTAAATGTTGAAAAGCCATGGTGAGAGGATAGAGCCCTGTGGAACGCCACAGGTAGATAGTGATGTAGACGAGAGAAAAGGGCCCATTTGAACCCAGGAGGGCCTATTAGAAAGGAACAAGGTCAACCAAGCTAGTGCCCGGTCCGTGATACCAAGGGTGTCATGGAGGCAATTTAAGAGGGTGACATGATTGACCGGATCCAAGGCAGATGACAGGACCAGAAGGATGAGAACAGAGGAAAATATGCAGTCGAGATTAGAGAGCAAGTTGTCACAGGTGTTCAGGAGAGCGGTTCCCATGCCTCTGGCTGCTCAGCCAAACTGGTGGTCATAGAGACAACCAACAGCTCATTGTCCAAGGCCTGCCCCTGTGAATGTCTTGCGAACAGTTTTTCCATACTGAGCTGAAAAGCTTGAAAATCATGGAGGACCGGATCATCTTGATTTACTAGAGGGATCGACCAGTCTGCCGCATTGCCACTAAGGTACGAAAGCACGAAAGCTACTTTAGCTTGATCAGTTGGAAAGGCTGCTGGCCGGCATAAGAAATGCAACCGGCACTGATTGATAAATACTGCAAACCTCTTTGGGTCACCAGAAAATCGTTCGGGCGGAGCCAGAGGTACATTCCCAGGTAGGTTGATCTGCACTGGATTCATAGAGGATGTAGAAGGAAGATTTCCCCCAGATGCGGGTAACGGGGTCTGTCCGGCTTGTGACTGTAGCAATTGTCTAGCGAGATCATCTGTTCGCTCCTTGGAAATAATCAGTTCCCTTCTTAGAGCGTTCGTTTCCTGACGGGCTGCATGCACTTCTGCCCTTAGTTCCCCAAGTAACTGGGCTAGCTGGTCGGTATCCGAGGTTTCCATAGCGCCTGGACGGGAGTTTTGTGGTAGGCTTTGCGTTCTGTAACGCTCACCTGATTCCCGTAGAGGCGCCGGTCTTGACTGGGCGTATACCGTATCTTCAAAGGTGATGTGTAACACACGGCTGGCTCTTTGGGCTGGACCTCTGTGCACTGTATGTCTGACTCGAAGGGTAAGATGTCTGCAGATAGAAAATATGGGATTAAGGAACTGGGTTATTGAATGTCTCTCTCTTCTTCCCTTTCTCTTCTCCTGTAGAACCCCAAAGGTTAACGCTCTCACCTTAGGTAAGTGAACGCCGTGCTCTCCATCTGCCTCGGGGCAGGGTGCTGTAACCAGTTTCTTCACTGGATAAGGGGAGCAGGCCTCTTGACTTCAGAGGACTGCTGTCCGTCGTTTACTGCACGAACGGTAAGTTTCGAGTAATTCTAATGTCTTTAAAGTCTTTAGTAATGATGTTTCTTGTTTTGCAGGGTTCCGGCGATGGCGGATGACGGGCTGAAGTGAGTTGAAGATGGAGCCCGTGTGATGAATAGAAGCGCCTGGAAGCACGTAAGTAAGCGCTTGTTGCCTGCTTCACGATGCGCTCTAACTGTCTTTTTATTTTGCAGGTACAAGTTCGGAGCGGCTGCAGGGTGCCGGAATACCCACTGGGTTAGATGTGGAAAGGAGTAATGGCACGTGAGTATTAAAGTTCCCCAATGTCTTTAAACGCACCTTGTTTTGTCTTTCAGATGCGGGATGCAGCGCCGAAGGCCTCCGGAGCGTGCGAAGAGTTGGTAAGCTTTTGTCTTTCAGATGCCGGAATGCAGTGTGAAGACCTCCGGAGCGCACGAAGAGTAGGTAAGCCTTTGTCTTTCAGATGCCGGAATGCAGCGCGAGGCGTTGGTGACAGCCGATGGACCAGGTAAGTGAAGAGCTGTCACTGAAGACCGTAATGCTAACCTTTTCTTTCTTGTCTTTATAGGTGTTGCTGAAGACTGGATTCAGGATGGTAAGCCTTTTTCCTTAGGCCCAGGATCAGATGCAGAAGACACGATGAGCGTTCTGCTGCAGAGGATGCAGAATAACGCAAAGCAAGATTCATCCATCGGGTGTGGTTTAAATAGCCTCCTGTAGTGCTTAGGTGTCTCCTTCCACAGCCACGCCTAGGTAAGAAAAGAGTTCCTGCTTTCCAGAAGAGTTCCAGTGTTCTGAATCTAGGGAGTGGCTCCTGCCCCACCCAACAGGAAAAGTAGTTCCAAACAGAAGAGGATCAGCGGCTCAACTGGCAGGCAAGTAAGCAGCATGGTCTGCTGCAGGTAAGTCCACCCAAGCATTATGAGCCCGGCGCTTCCAGCGCTGGGACTGGGCATATTTATGAGCCTGGTGCCACTGGCGCCAGGACTGGGTCCAAAAGGTCCCAATTGGGACTGGTTGGCACTCGGAACCTGGGTTATGGATCTGCTTCCAAGGGAGTTGGGAAAACCCTGACCTTTTGGAAGCAGAGATCATGACAGTACCCCCCTCAAGGCCCCTCCCAAACCGGGCTTCTCCGGGGGTTTTGGCTTGTCAGGAAATGTTCGGTGAAATCTTTTGATTAGGCGAGGAGCGTGGACATATTCAGCAGGTTCCCAGGATCTCTCTTGGGGGCCGTAGCCTTTCCAGTCAATTAGGTAAAATAGTTTAGATTTGGAGATCTTGGAGTCCAGACTGCTTTTGACTTCAAACTCGAGTTCTCCATCAACTAGGATAGGTTTTGGAGATTTAGTTAGTCGGGTTTGAGGTTGCACGGGTTTTAATAGAGAGACGTGGAAGACCGGATGTATCTTCATGTCCGGGGGCAAGTCCAACTTGACCGCTACTGGGTTTACTATGGTAGTGATGGAATAGGGACCAAGGTATCTTGGGTTGAATGTGCGTGGCCCTTTTAGAGGTAGATATTTGGTGGATAACCAGACTTGATCCCCTACTTGATATTGAGGGGCTTCCTTCCGATGTTGATCTGCTCCTTTCTTGTATTGTTCTTTAGCCCTTTGAAGGTGAGAAACAGCTTCCTTAAAGGCTTGGGTGATTGTAGAATGCAGGTAGTCTACTGCTGGTGTTTCAAGATCTTGGAGGGGATCCAACTCCGAGGTTCGAGGATGACTGCCGTACAAAAGAAAAAACGGGGTTTTCCCAGTTCCCGAATGGACAGAGTTATTGTAGGCATATTCGGCTATCCAAAGGATGTCTTTCCAAGTTTTTTCAGTTTGTTGCAGCATGCAGCGTAAATACTGTTCCAGAGTTTGATTGGTCCTCTCGGTTTGTCCGTCGGTCTGAGGGTGGTGACTGGTCGATAGTCTCACATCAATTTGAGCCGACCGACAGCAACTTCGCCAAAAATGAGAAATAAATTGACTACCTCGATCCGAAATTAGAACCGAAGGAAAACCGTGCAGTCGGACGATGTTTTCGAGAAATTCTCGGGCCAGAGTTGCTGCTGTTGGCAAGCCCTTGAGCGGAATGAAATGCGCCATCTTGGAGAATAAGTCCACGATTACTAGAATCGTATTGTATCCGGAGCATGGAGGTAGATCGGTGATGAAGTCCATAGAAAGCGTATGCCAAGGGCGAGGTGGGATGTCAATAGGGCGTAAGAGGCCTGCTGGTCTTTCCTTTTGACTCTTGTTTTGGGCGCATACTCCACAGGACATTATAAAGTCTCTGATATCTTTTTTCCAAGACGGCCACCAGAAGTAGCGCTTGATCTTTTCTGAGGTCTTGGCCATACCGGGATGTCCTTCCATTAAAGAATCGTGATAACAAGAGATTACTTTTTTCTGTAAATCTGTGCTGGGTAGTTATAATCGTTCTTGGAAATACAATAAGTTGTCCTTTACTGCAAAGTCCTTTCCCTGCAGATGGCAATTCTGTATGTCTGCTGGAGTTACAAGTTGCCTGGCTTTATCCTTAACTTCCTCTATGGATTCTGTGGCGATTACACCCAGAATTCTTTGTTCGGGAATGATTGGTACAGGTTTAGGGTTGATCAAGTGTTCTTCCACTCCCATCCGAGAAAGGGCATCAGCTTTACCGTTCTTTGTACCAGGTCGATAGGTAATTATGAAGTCAAACTCGGCAAAGAATAATGCCCAACGGAGTTGTCTAGAGGATTGGGCTTTTGCGGTTTTCAAATATTGCAGGTTTCGGTGATCCGTAATCACAGTAACGGTGTGTCGGGCCCCCAGCAGTTAATGCCGCCAAGCCTTAAAGGCAGACTTGATAGCCAGAAGTTCCTTGTCAGTAATCGTGTAATTGATTTCAGGAGGCGAGAATTTGCGGGACCAAAATGCCACGGGATGCAACTGATTGGTTACCGGGTCCTTTTGTGATAGAACTGCCCCCATGGCAAGGCTTGAAGCATCAGTTTCCACGATGTAGGGGAGTTCGGGGCGAGGGTGTTTTAAGATTGGTGCAGAGATAAATTTAGTCTTCAAATCCTGGAAAGCTTGTTCCGCCTCGGTAGACCATTCAAAACGTTTGTTTTTCTTTAACAAGGCAGTGATGGGCTGGACTATTCGAGAGAATTCGGGGATAAACCTGCGGTAAAAGTTAGCGAAGCCTAACATGCTTTGCACACCTTTTACGGAGGATGGTGATGGCCATTTGAGAACTGCATCGACCTTCTTTGAATCCATACGCACTCCGCCAGGTGATAATATGAATCCCAAGAATTCAACTTCAGTCACGTTGAAAACACATTTTTCCAATTTAGCGAAAAGTTTGTGTTGACGCAATCTTTCGAGGACCATTTTCACGTGTTTCAGATGTTCAGATTCCGATGAAGAATAAACGAGGATGTCGTCAATGTAAACAACAACACACACATCTATGAGCTCTCTGAGGACATCGTTCATAAAATATTGAAAGGCGGCCGGGGCATTGCAAAGTCCGAAGGGCATGACCTGATATTCAAATAGCCCATACTTGGTGCGGAAGGCCGTCTTCCATTCATCGCCCTCTTTTACTCGTACCAAGTGGTAAGCTCCTCTAAGATCCAGCTTTGTATATATGCATGCTTTTCTGACTTGGTCCAGGAGTTCAGGGATCAAAGGTAATGGATATCTATTCTTAACGGTGATCTGGTTCAGGGAGCGATAATCTATACAAGTTCTAAGGTCTCCTTCCTTTTTTGGAACGAAGAACAAAGCTGAAGAAGCAGGGGACTTGGAAGGACGAATAAACCCATTTGCCAGGTATTGATCCAGGTATTGTCGAAGGTGAAGGTTCTCAGGCTCGGTGAGGGCATAAATTCTACTACAAGGAGGAGTAGATCCAGGTATCAGGTCTATCTGGCAGTCATAAGACCTATAAGGAGGTAGAGAGTTAGCCTGATCCTTCCGGAAAACATCTTGGTATTCTAGGTATTCGGGAGGTAACTGGGGAGTCTCTGAAGAAATTGCTGCCAGTGCAACACCAGGTGGAGGGTGACAAGTAGAGACACATTCTGGAAACTGGACCGTTCTTGCTCGCCAATCGATCAGAGGATTGTGTTTCTCTAACCAAGGTATTCCTAGAATAATCTGAAACTGAGGGGCCTTGATCACATCGAACACGATCTTCTCATGGTGTCCATCTTGACTTACTAGCGTCACCTCTTGAGTGGTATGCGTTACTGGCCCGGAGGCTATCTCCGTACCATCCACCGTAGTAAGGACGTCCTTTACAGCCTTGGGACAAAGAGTTAGATTCATCCTCAAAACCATTTCATGATCCACATAATTGCCGATGGCACCGCTGTCGACGTAAGCTTCAATTGCATGTAATCGATCCGGATTATCAGGGCTAATGAGGACCATAGGTATCACGAAATGCGAGGTCACGGAACTGGTTTTCACGCTCGGCAAGAGGACCTCTATTCTTGTCGGGCGAGGTCGTTTCCCTGCTCAGAGTTTGTAACTTTGGTAACTGCAGCTCCTACTGCCTTCTTGGCAGGTTTCACCGGACAGTCTCGAAGAAAGTGCCCTGAGTTTCCGCAATAGAGGCATAATTGCAACTGTTTTCTCCTTTCCCGCTCCTTTTGTGTTAGAGGACCTTTCAGACCCCCTATTTGCATGGGTTCCCCGGAGTCTACTCCTTTGGAAGGAGTTGGCGGTTTGGAAAATACTCGAGCATCAAACTTGGAACGATCGGCCTTCCTGTTCTGCAGTCTGTGATCTATTTGAACGACTAAGTCTATATAGTCCGAACATTCTTGTGGGGGATTCACTACTTGGGCTAACACATCTTTGAGCTCTCCACGTAGACCTCTATAAAACAGCGTAATCCTTTTGTCCTCAGGCCATTGAGTTTCCACTATCAGTCTGTTGAAAGACGCAATATAAGCCAAAAGGTCTTGATTACCTTGTCGCAACGAAAGAAGCTCATTGTCCAAGGCCTGCCCCTGTGAATGTCTTGCGAACAGTTTTTCCATACTGAGCTGAAAAGCTTGAAAATCATGGAGGACCGGATCATCTTGATTTACTAGAGGGATCGACCAGTCTGCCGCATTGCCACTAAGGTACGAAAGCACGAAAGCTACTTTAGCTTGATCAGTTGGAAAGGCTGCTGGCCGGCATAAGAAATGCAACCGGCACTGATTGATAAATACTGCAAACCTCTTTGGGTCACCAGAAAATCGTTCGGGCGGAGCCAGAGGTACATTCCCAGGTAGGTTGATCTGCACTGGATTCATAGAGGATGTAGAAGGAAGATTTCCCCCAGATGCGGGTAACGGGGTCTGTCCGGCTTGTGACTGTAGCAATTGTCTAGCGAGATCATCTGTTCGCTCCTTGGAAATAATCAGTTCCCTTCTTAGAGCGTTCGTTTCCTGACGGGCTGCATGCACTTCTGCCCTTAGTTCCCCAAGTAACTGGGCTAGCTGGTCGGTATCCGAGGTTTCCATAGCGCCTGGACGGGAGTTTTGTGGTAGGCTTTGTGTTCTGTAACGCTCACCTGATTCCCGTAGAGGCGCCGGTCTTGACTGGGCGTATACCGTATCTTCAAAGGTGATGTGTAACACACGGCTGGCTCTTTGGGCTGGACCTCTGTGCACTGTATGTCTGACTCGAAGGGTAAGATGTCTGCAGATAGAAAATATGGGATTAAGGAACTGGGTTATTGAATGTCTCTCTCTTCTTCCCTTTCTCTTCTCCTGTAGAACCCCAAAGGTTAACGCTCTCACCTTAGGTAAGTGAACGCCGTGCTCTCCATCTGCCTCGGGGCAGGATGCTGTAACCAGTTTCTTCACTGGATAAGGGGAGCAGGCCTCTTGACTTCAGAGGACTGCTGTCCGTCGTTTACTGCACGAACGGTAAGTTTCGAGTAATTCTCATGTCTTTAAAGTCTTTAGTAATGATGTTTCTTGTTTTGCAGGGTTCCGGCGATGGCGGATGACGGGCTGAAGTGAGTTGAAGATGGAGCCCGTGTGATGAATAGAAGCGCCTGGAAGCACGTAAGTAAGCGCTTGTTGCCTGCTTCACGATGCGCTCTAACTGTCTTTTTATTTTGCAGGTACAAGTTCGGAGCGGCTGCAGGGTGCCGGAATACCCACTGGGTTAGATGTGGAAAGGAGTAATGGCACGTGAGTATTAAAGTTCCCCAATGTCTTTAAACGCACCTTGTTTTGTCTTTCAGATGCGGGATGCTGCGCCGAAGGCCTCCGGAGCGTGCGAAGAGTTGGTAAGCTTTTGTCTTTCAGATGCCGGAATGCAGTGTGAAGACCTCCGGAGCGCACGAAGAGTAGGTAAGCCTTTGTCTTTCAGATGCCGGAATGCAGCGCGAGGCGTTGGTGACAGCCGATGGACCAGGTAAGTGAAGAGCTGTCACTGAAGACCGTAATGCTAACCTGTTCTTTCTTGTCTTTATAGGTGTTGCTGAAGACTGGATTCAGGATGGTAAGCCTTTTTCCTTAGGCCCAGGATCAGATGCAGAAGACACGATGAGCGTTCTGCTGCAGAGGATGCAGAATAACGCAAAGCAAGATTCATCCATCGGGTGTGGTTTAAATAGCCTCCTGTAGTGCTTAGGTGTCTCCTTCCACAGCCACGCCTAGGTAAGAAAAGAGTTCCTGCTTTCCAGAAGAGTTCCAGTGTTCTGAATCTAGGGAGTGGCTCCTGCCCCACCCAACATGAAAAGTAGTTCCAAACAGAAGAGGATCAGAGGCTCAACTGGCAGGCAAGTAAGCAGCATGGTCTGCTGCAGGTAAGTCCACCCAAGCATTATGAGCCCGGCGCTTCCAGCGCTGGGACTGGGCATATTTATGAGCCTGGTGCCACTGGCGCCAGGACTGGGTCCAAAAGGTCCCAATTGGGACTGGTTGGCACTCGGAACCTGGGTTATGGATCTGCTTCCAAGGGAGTTGGGAAAACCCTGAGCTTTTGGAAGCAGAGATCATGACAGTCAGCCTAGCCTCATGCTTCATCTCCAAGAGGTCTACCTGAAGGTGGTTGTTCTCCATCCCTTCCATCTTGTCCTCCAACTTGTCCACCCTCCCCTTGAGATCACAAATGGAGGCCTGGATATCGCTCCTGATGGCTTTGATCTCTTGAAAAATATCTTTCAGGTCCTCCCTCGTGAAGCGTGGCGGGGCGCCCTCCTCCTCTGCTTCTCTCCCCTTGCCGCCTGCCCCCTCCGTCTCCATCATAGGTTCCCTTCTGAAGCACTGCAGGGAACCTACACCCCGGGAGACGTCCTTCTCCAGCTTCTCTGGGGGATGCTCGTCTGGGAGATGTCGGAGCTCCGGGACACCTGTCCTCCTCCATTTCCTTGCGTGCCTCAAGAGATGTGTGGCGCTTCTCCCTCCGAGTTCAGCCTCTGCCCAACTGGCCTATGTCCCTCGCAGCCACTGCATCAAATCTTCTGCTTTTCGTGTGGCCCACGTTGAGTTCTTTGAGGCCTTTTAGCCTTTTTCGCACTGCTCGCTCTCCACCAATACCTCCTCTCCACCCCCTTCCTCCGCCTCAGGGCTGGGGGCTAAGGTATTTCTCTGGCTCCTCTGGTATGCGTGCCCCCCCCCCTGGAGTCCTCAGCCCTACAATCCATGGACAGCTGCGCTGTGCATTGCAGTCCTCCTCTAGTGCGCACACGTGGTCCCAGGGACTCCCAGTCACTCCAATCTGCACTGCACTAGGCACTGGGGCCTCTCTTCCTTCCCAGTGGGCCTATGGACTCCCCGGGCATCAACTGTTGAGGTCTGCTCTTCCCCATGGGCTCCTGCCCTTCGCACTTGGTGTGTCCTCCAGAGTTTGGGTGCCCCCCTGCAGTGTTCCCCAGTCTGCTCGGGGTGCCTCACCTCCTGTCTCTGTACCAGCCTCTGGGGTGTCCTCTGCAGCTTACGCGGGTACCGGCTCCTTTCCCTCACTCTCCGCTCCTGACGATCTCCACTGCAGCCAGATGACAGGCTGTCCTGGAACCACTGTGAACTGCCCCACGGTGCTGATAGACTTCGGTGCCCGTGGCTCCTCACACAGCACTCAATTCTGCTGCGGTGCTTCGCACTGTCCCCCGGCACAGGTTGGCTCTGGGGCCTGGTGCTCCTCTCTTCGTTTGTTCCCCTCAGCGGGGATTTGCCAGCCCTTTGCCACAGGCACCCCTGCCGTTACTGGGCCCTCGGGATGCGCCGGCCTGCCCTGCCATCTTTGCTCCCTCTGCTTACATATGGGACTACACGCTCCCAACTCCAGGGTCCTGTGGATGCCTCCTACCAAGTATGGGCTTCTCAATCAGGGGGAGCGAAGCTCCAATGTCAGCCACAAGATGGTTGATGGCTGAGCACAGCTTCACACGGCCATCAGGGTCTGCGCCTCCAGGTGGTCTCAGTGGAGAGATTTTAGGGCTGGTGAGATATGGACCCTGGGATTGGGGCCAAAGATAAGTCTCACAGCCCTATTCTGGATTACTTATGGACGGCTGAGGGAAGAAAGAGGCGGATTGAGGAAGAGGCTGTTGCAATAGTCCAGCCTGGAGAGAACCAGAGCTCTTGAGACATAGGGCCTCATTACAACGAGGGCGGCCATGAAATGAACGGTGCCGGTAAGAGAGCGGCACCGTTTATTCCGGGCTGCCTCATTACTGGTCTGCAGCGGGTCCCGCACTGGACGCCTGGCCAGACCAGGCGTCCTTAGCGGGACCCGCTAGCAGACCAGGATGCTAACAACGGGTCTGTCATTAACGGGCCCATTGTTAGCATCCTCCCCATTCCCATTGAGGCCTATGGGGGCTCAAATGGGAATGGGGTTGTACCGGGTCCCGGTCCCGGGAATGGGAATTACCAGGCCCTCTAAGGTCAGAATGGCCCAGTAATTCCCTTTTCCTGGAACCCGGAACCAGGTTTGGAGGTAGCCATGCCGCTAAAAGCAGCATGGCTACCTCCATTGTGTTTCTGGGGGAAGGTGAGGAAAGGGAGAATGCTCTGAGGAGGTAAAGCTGAAAGTGGGCCTTCTTGGCAAGGTCTGTGATGTAAGGTGAGAAGGAGAGAGAGGAATCGAAGATGACTCCCAGGTGTTTTTGCATCAAAAGATGGTGAAGGGAGAGGGCCCAAGCAGGGCGGCCAAAGATTGGGAAGGAAGGAAGGAAGAGGAAGGAGGTCCAGTGAGAAGGATCTCAGTCTTACTGGTATTAAGACAAAGATCATTAGCAGTGCACCATGCCTGAATAGCAGTCAGGCAATCAGGAATGAGAGAAGAAGGAGAGGAAGTAGAGGAGGGCAGCTTATAGGAAAGCTGTTTCTCATCCGCATAACACTGGATATGTGGAGAGAAGGTGGAGATTAAGTGAACAAGAGGGGCAAGGTAAATGTTGAAAAGCCATGGTGAGAGGATAGAGCCCTGTGGAACGCCACAGGTAGATAGTGATGTAGACGAGAGAAAAGGGCCCATTTGAACCCAGGAGGGCCTATTAGAAAGGAACAAGGTCAACCAAGCTAGTGCCCGGTCCGTGATACCAAGGGTGTCATGGAGGCAATTTAAGAGGGTGACATGATTGACCGGATCCAAGGCAGATGACAGAACCAGAAGGATGAGAACAGAGGAAAATCTGCAGTCGAGATTAGAGAGCAAGTTGTCACAGGTGTTCAGGAGAGCGGTTCCCATGCCTCTGGCTGCTCAGCCAAACTGGTGGTCATAGAGACAACCAACAGCCTTAGTGTGCTGGGTAAGATGGGAAATGGCCAACTTCTCCAAATGTTTGCACAAGAAAGAGGTAGTGGAAATAGGGCTGTAGTTAGCCGGGCAGGAAGGGTCCTCAGATGGCTTTTTAAGAGGGGGTACACAAGGGAGTGCTTGTGAGGTTGAGGGAAGGAGCCAGTGGTAAACGAGTGGTTGCAGAACTCAGCCAAGGCGGGAGTGAGGGCGGCAATATTGTCCTTGATAGTTCTAGAGGAGCAGGGAAGCACTTGTGGGGAGGAGACCTTCCAAGAATGACCAGTATTGGTAACCTCATCAGGTGCAATGGGTGAGAAAGAGGAGAGAATAAGGGCGGAGGGCAAGGGCAAGGGAGGCCAGAAAGAAGCTGAAGGAGGGGCTGAAGAGGAGAGTGAGGGCAGGAGGGCATGAGTTTTGGTTGAGAAGTGGGAGGCCAAGGCCATGCAGGGGTCCTGGAAAGGAAGAGGAGCAGTAGAGACTACAATAAGCTTGGCAAGTTCCTTGCAGATTTCAGCCGTATTGTTTGTGGCCACCAGCATGTAGGCTGCGATATGGGCTCGCTTCTTGGACCGGATGGAGAGTCTGTAATGCCTTTGGAGCAATGGCAGGCCAGTTTGTCAGAGGGTGTACGAGAGGCCAGTCATTTCCGTTCAGCAACTCTACACTTGCTTTTCAGCAAGGCTAGGTCGGAATCGTACCAACTCTTGCATTTGGAGGCAGGCTTCAAGCGGATCCTCATGGCAAGGGCAAGGATGTCAAGGGTGCTAGAGATGGAAAAGTTGAGGTTAGCAAGCGCCGAGTCAGAATGAGAGTCAAGAGCAGGAGTAGGGGGAGGGATAAAAGAGGCGGCAAAGGCAGCTACTGACACTCGTCTCATAGGTCGGATGACAGAGAAGGAGGATGGCAGTGCAGGCAGAGGCTTAGCCGTAGAGCCAGGGAGCTCCAGGTGAGAAGAGAGGAGTGAGTGATCAGAACAAGGCAAAGGTGAGGGTTGGACCAGAGGGAAGAATGGTGAGGGAAAAAGAGATGCAGTGGTTGCAGAAGAGTAGGGTGGCCGCTTCAGGGGAGTCAAGCTGAAAGTTGAAGTCCCAGAGGAGGAGAAGCTTAGAGGTAGAAGTAAGGAGATAATAGGTGAGGTTGGCCCACTACGATGGGAAGAGCGAGACCGTCCCAGGGGGTCTGTAGAGGGTAGCAAGAGTGTTTGAGGGGGTGGGAGAGATATGCCTGGAAGTGGTGTTAACGTAGGTGTCAGCAATGGGTAGGCCTGGGTTAGAGACCAGCAGGCCCCTCTTGAGCTTTTTCCTTGCAGGCTTTGAAAGAGAGGAAGGATAGATAATAGAATAGCAGTTAGAGTAGATAGGGGAGATGGAGAGCACCATGGGAGGCAGGGGAAGAAGGGAACACAGGGGAAGAAGGTAAGGAACTGCACTATGCACGAAATAACTCAACAGGCAGCGTAGCAGCCAGCAGGCACAGATGACTAAGGTCCTAAGGGCAGAGTTTAAACAAGGCAGCAGATGTAAACACACACCTAGATTTGAGGTTCAAATATGAAGGGACATATCAACATTTCAACAGGCCAGCAGATGCAAAAACACTCCTAGATTTGAAGTTTAAAGGTAGGAGGGTAACAGCAATTTAGGCGAGGACAGTACAAAGAGTCAGCATGAGGGTTAGGGCAACATCATTTGAAATAAGGTTACTAAAAAAAAGCCACCAATTTGGGTAAACAAGCAGATTTCAAAAAGCCCAGATTCAACTTTCAAGGGCAAAGCAAATAACCCACATTTGAATAAACAGGTAGAATTAGAAATGCATAGTTTGTTTTTGTGCAAAATTCAAACAATAACACAGAATTAACTATGCACGCAGACTTGTCTGACTATCCAGTGAAGCATATATACGATTTGAAGATTACAGGATTAAAGATTGTACAGGCTTGTAGTACAAAGAAGACATTAAAGTGCATCCAACCCAAGTGGGTTGTACACACAGTTAAATGATAGACATTTTCTTATTTTATTTCGTTAGTGCGTCTACGGCGCCACAATCCCCATTAGAATTGATGGAATAGTCACAGGACATCAGGCAGTGCGAGCAGGGAAGGAGGCCTGCCGATTCCCAGGTTCCACGGTTGATAGTAGACCATTCACCATCATTACAGACCATCAGGCTCTTGTCACAATATATGGCAAGCCAACAGCTCAAATGTATCCCCTCATTGTCGGATGGGCCTTACGCCTACAAGAATACCAGTTCAATATCATCTACAAACCAGGTAAGGAAGCTGGGTCTGCTCTCCAACGTTGACTCTAACATTCCCTCTCTCCTCATCCTACTCGATATCTCTTCTGCCTTCGATACAGTCAACCATACCATCCTGCTCAACCATCTCCGCGATAACCTGGGTATCACCGTTCAGGCTCTGGCCTGGCAGACCTCTTTCCTCTCTGATCGACCCTCCCAGGTCCAACTTGGGTCCTTCCTATCATGTATCTCCCTCTCTACCTGTGATGTTCCCCAGGGGTCTAACTTCTCGTCCTGGCTTTTCAACTAATACCTGGCAACTCTCACCCACTGCATTGCCATTTTCTGCTCAAATTTCCAGTGCTACGCTGATGGCACTCAACTCGTTTTCAGGCTGCCCAGGCTGCCCTCGGCCACCTACTCTCCTTCTCTCATCTGCGATTGCCTAACTGCCATTCAAGATTGGTGTGCAGCCAACGATCTTTGTCTGAATGCCACCATCCTTTCCCCTCACTCTCTGGCCGGCCTCTCTTGGCCCTCCTCCTACCCCGACCTGCGAGGCTAAGAACCTTGGGGTCATCTTTGACTCCACACTTTCCTTCTCTGCCCACATCTGTGATGTCTCTAAAAATTCATACTTTCTACTGCACCTCCTCAGAGGGGTGTCCAGTCATATTTTCGAATACAATATTTTCGAAAGTCAAAATGTCGAAAATATTTATTTCGAATTAATGTTTTAATAATTAATTAATTAATAAATATTTTATTAAACTTTTTTTTAAATAATTAAAGGTATATCCATGGGGGGTGGGGAGGGATGGGGAGGAGGGGGGGTTGGGGTAGGGGTTTGGGATGTTTTTTTTTCATAATTAATTAATTAATTAATTAATATTTTATTAAACATTTTTTTAAAATAATTACAGGTATATCCATGGAGGTAGGGGGGATGGCGAGGAGGGGGGGGGGGTTGGGGTAGGGGTTTGGGATGTGGGTTGGGGGGGGGATCCCCCCATCCCCCCCATAAAAAACGTTAGTATTTGTGACATTTTACATTGTTATTTTAGCATTGGGTTTTCGATTTTTTTTTCGACATTTTATTTTCGAATTAATTACTTTTTCTATTATATGTATCTGATTTCGACATTTTTGCATTCAACATTATTTTTTCGACTTTTTTGCTGTTCGATTTTTTTTTCGACTTTTTGACTATAAACCCTTCAGAGATACTCTGCCTTTCCTCTCCTTCCCCCAGAAGCTCACTGTCTCCCAAGCTCTGGTTCTCTCTAGGTTGGACTATTGTAACAGCCTCTTTCTAAATCTACCTGCCTCTAATCTCCGCCCTCTGCAACTAATCCAGGACAGGACTGCGAGACTTGTCCTTGGCCTCAAGCCATGGGATTGTATCTTGCCAGCTCTGAAATCTCTCCATTGGCTCCCAGGGGATGCAAGGATTAAATTCAAAACCCTCTGCATTGTCCACAAGGCTTTCTGGAGCCTGGGTCCAAAAGAAGACTTCAGCTATACCTCAGCAAATACCTCCCCTCTCGAGCTCTTAGTTCCTCTACCTCTAACTCCCTCAGGGTCAGTCGTATTTCAAAGAAACAAGGTGGGGGTAGATCTCTGTTTTTGTCTGGGGCCTCCATCTGGAACAGCCTCCCTGCCACTCTGAAACTTGAGGAGAACCATCTCCGGTTCCGGAAGCACCTCAAGACCTTCCTCTTTGCTTCTGTTTTTGCTCCCCTCCCCCCGTTCCCCTGCAGATCTGTTTTCTCTCGGCACTGTGCACCTGGCCACCCCCTGTCCTCCGGGCCCAGGTACCTGCTCACCCTGCCACCCCCCGCACTGCCTCCGGCCCACCCCTTGCACTGGGGTCTGTATCTGTACCCATACAGCCCCCCCCCCTTTATCTTCCTGCACTTATCAGACCTACCCTGTCTGCTGCCTTAAACCCAGCACTTGCCACTTGCTGGCTGCACAACCACTGTTTGTTGTCTTTATTATTTATTTATTATCATGTATCTGTTTCTCCTTTGCTCTGCACTTTCCACTTCTTTCTCAATGTCACTGAGCTTAGTAAGATCGTTGTTTTGTTCTCCCCTGTTCCCCTCCCTTGCCTTGTCGCGCTCTGAAACAATTGTGTAAGAGCGAGATTGAAATAAAATATAAAGTCAATTCAATTCAATCCGGCAGACTTCCTGTACCTTCATCCCTTAGTGAGTTTCCGACCAACCAGTGATCGGGCTGAAGGATACATTTACATACTGCACCATGCCATAACACTGGCGACCACACTACAAGAACTGAAACTGAAGACGTCTGAGGACCCAACACTGGAGCTAGCTGCTTCCTGCATTCAGAACAGAAAATTGCAAAGAGCAGTACATGCAGCGTTGTCTAACCCAGTGATTGACAACACACTGTGGCGGATGCTTGCGAGACTCAAAAACAAGCTATCCCTCACCCCATTAAATCTAATCCTTAAGGGAGAGAGGATAGTAACACCGGCATCACTGCAACAATGGGCAGTTGACATAGCACACAAAGCCCACCATGGGATGGTATCAGCCAAGAGACAGCTGAGGAAAAGAGTATGGTTTCCCAGCATGGACAGCATGATTGAGAGCACATTCAAAATGTGCCATGCATACCTTAGCCTACAACCACACACTGTTCCTGAACTGCTGCAGATGACACCTCTACCCAAACTTGTCTTGGAGGAAGTGGCCTTTTTTTCTCAGGTCCCTTCAATCAGGTGACTACATTCCAGTAGCCCTGGATGAACACACCAGGTACCCGAAAATTGAAATTCTACAGTCCACTGCAGCCACAGCAATGATTCCCACACTAGGTCGAACATTTTTCGTCCTACGGCATCCTAAAAGTGGTTAAATCTGACAATGGACCTCCGTTTACAAGTTCCAACTTCAAAGACTTTGCACAATAAATGGGCTTTCACCATAGGAAGGTCACTGCACTGTGGCCTCAGGTGAACAAAGCTGTCGAACGCTTTAGGGCCAACATCAAGAGGGTGGTAATGGTATCTAACATAACCGACAAGCTGATGGAGCAAACAATCTATCAACTCTTGCGGGACTACCACAACATGCCACACTGCTCCATGGGAGCTGCGCGTTATAAATAACCAATTATGATTATGAATTATGAAGGCTCACGCTTCCAAATTTCAGCTAGTCTGGTGGTAACCCTGCCGGTGCTACCGTCAGGTGCTGCCGGACTCGTAACATTTTACCGGTGCCTTAATTCCTGGTGCCACCGGGAGATTACAAGTCCGGCGGCCCGGGAAGCCAGACACCAGTAAAATGTTAGTCCCCATTCCCACAGAGTCATGACTCTATGGGAGTGGGGACTCTGAAGCGCCGGTACCGTTGCTAACGGTGCCAGCGCTTCCATAATTGGTCTGCCTACCATGGCCGCTGCACTCGGCAGGGTCAGACCTGTCGGGTGCGGCGGCCACGGCAGGCAAACATGTAGTTTGCATGTCTGGAAACAAGGGTGCCAGTGAGCTTACCGGCACCCTTGTTTCCGGACCAGCAAACTTGTAATGAGGCCCAGTGTCATAGTGAAGCAAACAGTCACGCACAAATGCATGCCACCGTTTGACCCATGAACACTAGTCATAACAGGAAGAAATGGATCCATGATCACTGCGGCACGTCTAAACAAACGAGTGACGTGAAATGCCTCCGAGTGAAACATCAACTCAGGGAGAAGTGAGGGAGAGAAGTGACTATGAGGAAGAAAGGTAAGAGGAGTCGGGATACACAGAAGATGAGGAAGAATTAGAAGCGTAGGGGAGTGTCGACCAGGCAGAAGAACACCCCAGAGCGGAAGGGCAAATCTACTGGACCTTAAAACGATGGAGGAGACGGATTGAAGAAATGGGGTAGGACATTGTTATTTTATGGGGGAGATGTAATGTGCGTTATGGACAGCACGTAATGTCCGGACATGTGGAGCTGCCCACGGTCATGTGACCACAGCTGATGCAGTAGGAGGGATTAGCAATAAACAGCAGTTGATGCCAGACCGTGCACTTGTGTGGGCTCAATTATTGTGTGCCTGAAGAAGCGCCGCCCGTGAGGCAAGAAAGTACAGAGCCCAATGTGAAAAGTTGGCATTTACGCCCTTAGATGCATTCTGTGATAAATATTGTGACTAGTAGTAATGAAGATTACTGAGTAATGAGCATTAACAAACCCACATTTTAGCACCTGCTATGAAAAGCTAGGAATTTTCAGCCATTAATCCACTGGATTTTTGGTAATTGTAGCCTCAGTGGTATAAACAAACTGCATTTTCATTCAGCTCCGACAGGGCTCATACTGACAGTGAACACAGAACCCTCCCTTTTGGTTGGACCCTTTTTACAGCGCTAACATGATGCTCGGCTGCCTGACTCGAACATGGCTGCTGTGGTGACTTGTGCGTAATTAACAGTGGCAGCCCAGGGCTTCAAATGGGCTGGGGGCTGTGCCCCGGCTGGCCCAGAAAGATCGTTCTGAGCGGGCCTTGCAAGGGCTCACTAATGTCCCCTGGCAGCCCCAGCTGTAAAGAGGTGGATCGGTCTCCCGCAGGCTTAGACACTCACATCTAAGGGCTTCTCACATTAAATGAACAGACAATAATGCGGTGCGAATCAACACGTCTTTATTGTAACACAGCTATTTAGGAACTGCCTGAACACTCCTACTTCCCGTCCCTCCCCTTCCCGTTGCCCCGTGTCCATTCCCACGTGACACGGGAGTGAGTGACGACATCACACCCCCCCGATACTAAACATAAAGTTCGGGATCATGACATTTCTTCAATGAGGCGATGTGGTTTTCTGCGAGTCCTTTGTGGCCTCCAGTCGTTTCTCTCGCTCGATTCCTGGGAGAGCCAACAGGGCTCCTCTGCGCCAGAATCCTCCCTGTCTCCTTCGTAGGGTGCATCCTTTTCCCCTGTACCTCGGGGCGTGCGAGGTTCAACGAGCGGTACAATTCCTGGCATCCTTTTGAAGTGGGAGCTATTTCTTGTCACGACATGGGTGCTGCCTTCAGCCGTGATGAGAGACCCTTTCCTATGTGTTACGGTGAGGGGCTCTTCTCTGAAAGCTGCCATGTTATTGCGATTTTGCGGCTGCCTTGTAATGACGATGTCTCCAGTTGTTAACAGATTCTCTTCAGCCCTCCTTTTATTATCAGCTGTTTCTTTCATGTCCGATTTCCGTGATGCATCTTGCTCTCTCATTTCCGCATCACCTTTGTATCTTTCTTCTTCCAGCTCTATGTGAGGTAGTCTGGTTCTTACATTTCTTCCAAACATGACTTCGGACGGCGATTTGCCTGTGGTGCTGTGGGGTGTGTTGCGATAGTCCCTCATTAATTGACACAGCAATTTCTCCACCGATTCTCCTGTCAGGCGAGCGATCTGCGTGGTACGCTTGATGTTCTTCATGAATCGTTCAACTGTACCATTGGCCTGAGGCCACAACGGTGTTACTCTCCTGTGATGGAAACCCATGTATTCTGCAAAGTTTCTAAAGTCATGTCCAGTAAATGGGGGTCCGTTATCGGATTCAAGTATTTTTGGAATGCCATAAATGGCAAACATCCGATCCAACGCAGGAATGGTATGGTATGCCGCTGTAGAAGGTATGATCTGTACGTCCGGAAATCTGGAATATTCATCAATGGCCACAAGGATATATTCACCTCCTTCTAGTGGGCCATAATGGTCTACTGCAGGGGTCCCCAACCTTTTGTGCGCAATGAGCAAAATTGGCATATCAAATTAAATGGTGAGCAACATCAATTTTTCAACGGAACATATCGGCGCACAGTTGGCGGACAAATGATTGCAACACAAATTAGAAATGTAACAAAGTTAAAACTGCGTATAGAACATTTAATTTGCAGTACTTAATGGTTATCTAGACCACGTGTTATTCTAGTCAAGGAAATGTGCAAGGTCTTTAACTTCATTTGACGTTAAGTGGTTGTTTACAAGCAACTTTGAGGAAATTAAGTGATGAGTTGTACATATTGAGACATACAAGACCAGTCCAGCTGTTCAAAAATTGAATAGGAGTAAATAAACATTACCAGGGCTTTCAGGCTCCTTAGCAAAATATTAGTGCAAATATATGACAGTAAAAATGGCCACAAACGGAGCACTGATTTTTCAGGTCTACTGGGATTCTGGTTAGGATTTTATGGGATCTTTAATGGGAAATGGTGCATTCCTAAGCATACACGATCACCAATACTGCTCCACAGTCATTGATGACTGTATTGTGGATTGTTTTTTTCTTCATTCATGTTATGAAATTTTACATTTCTTGTTGATCAAAGAGTAAACACAATCCTCTTGAGTTAATCACAATCCTCTTGAATTCATTTTCCAATGGCCAGGGTAGGCACCACAAAGAAGCTGGTTGGCGATGCCTACGCTCGAAAAGGAGGCATTGGAAAGAATTACTAATTCACAAGAAATTAAGATATATTCTTAAAACTGTTGAACAGTTCAGAGGCCATAAAGGAAAAGTCTCAGTTTTTTGAGAAACTATCCAGGACAGAGCTGTTGGCAAACCATGCCCCCAAGTTCAGGAGGTCCAGGTTATACAAAGGGATGCACCATGGTTCGATGCAGAATCTCGAAAAGAAAAGAAAAGAAAACTGAACCATGATTTATGAGTGGTGTGTACACTGCTGGTCAGATTCATAGTTTCAAAATGGCATAAAAAATTGCCTTAGGACAAAAGAATTTGAGAAACAATGGGCCATACTAGGTTTGAAGTTTAATAAAGTTTTGAAAAAAAAAAGAAACAATGGGAGCTTTTTTGAAAGACACAAAATCGTTTTATGTTTATTGCTGTTGTCAAGGCAGGTATTATGCCATCCTGTTAGACAAGTATTTCTTGGATCACCAGCCCCTGACGGTTATTCGCCAATTCCCTTACTGGACATTGGGGCTCATTATGAGTTTGGTGGCATCTCAATGGTACCGTTACTGCCACTTGATCCAGCGGTATCACTGCCAGATTCCAAATGGTGGTTTGGCGGTGTTAGTCCCCAATTATGGAGTCCTTAGCACTCCAGGGTGGATTTTGTCGGTATTTGATAGTAATGTGGTGTAAGTTACATTTTATTGGAGTCTGTGACAAATCTGTGGATGCTGTCCCTTCTCCCCTACGGGGGGAAGACCATTCCCATGGGGCCAGGGCGGGATGTCCTTGGTACAATAGTTCTCCTGAGGGTGATGCACAGGGAGAGGGTCACATGGGAGAGGAAACCCCTCATGGGACTAGGAACGGCCCTCCCCTGAGAACGCGATATCCCCACCAATCACCAGGCCCTAGACACCCCTTACCCCCTTCCTATAACCAAAGAACAACCCCTCCCCTAATAGGCTCATGAGCTATAGTCGCCCTGCCATTTCCCTAGATAAGTACTGGGACTATGATCAGCACAACTGACCCAAGGGAGATCAAGGGTAGAAATACTAAGACGAGGAAGAATGGAGAAGAGTTGAAAGATATGCTATTGACAACCACTGAGACAAAGAAGATGACTGGAGGAATGTAGAGTGTTTCGCATAACCAACTTGAGCATTCTAGACAACTTGGAATAAGTACTGGGATGAAGAGGAGGAGCGGAGGCATGAAGAGTTCTCCTAAAAACCACAATGAGCAGTCTAGTTGTTGCTGGCTGCTCATAGAAAAGGAAGAGAGACTCAGGAAGAAGTTGTCTAGTCCTCCATGGAGGAGCTGCAGGAGCCAGCAAGGTGCAGGAAGGTGCTAGGAAGCACATCAGGATGCTGGGAGGACAAGGGCCAGTCCACAGTGGAATGACCAGAAGGCGAGCTGGCAGAGAGAAGCTCCCGGTGTTCCTGCAGACTGGGAAGTGTGTGAAAGGAAGACCACGCTGCCTGGGAAAGATTGACACTGCAGTGTTCCCGGGCAGACCAGAGCCCACTACAAAGGGTGATCACACAGGCTGGCTGGTGGGAAACTAAGACGGCGCAGTCTGCATCTAAATAGTCACAGTACCTGGCAGGCACGGGAACCAGGTCTGTCCCCCAACAAGAGAAACTTAAGTGTCTGGGACCCACCAAACAAAAACAACATCAGTCCTCTTCCTTGTGGCGGTACTTGGGAGGAAAGTGCTCCAAGTACCCACACACAAAGAAGAGGTGTCTGGAACCCACTACACGAGAACTACACGAGTCATCTTCCTCGTGGTGGTACATGGAAGAAGAGGGCTCCAAGTACCCTCACACAAAGAAGGGGGATCTGGGACCCACTACATGAGAAACACACAAGTCCTCTTCTTCGTGGTGGTACTTGGGAGTAGAGGGCTCCCAGTTCCCCGAACATAAAACGTGGTCTGGCACCCAATCCCATGAGAAGAAGCAAAACCACAGAGTAATTAATTTACTAAGGAGCGTACTTGGAAGGGAAGTGAACCAAGTTGGCCCAACCGGAAAGAGAGAGAAGCAAAGATCTGGGACCTACAAGAGAAGGCACCAGGGCAAAGGAGTCATTGCCCCTGGTTGTGGTTCAGGAAATAGAGAATTGCCAAGAGAAGGAACCAGGACAAGGGAGTTGTTGCCCCTGGTTGTTGCGAAGTTTGTGCAACAGAGAAATATCTAAGAATTTTATGAAACTTTGTTTTACATTTGAGAACTTTGGTTTTGGAACCTTTGTTACTTGGAACCCTTTGATTGGATCTACAACATATTCTTATGAATTAACAAGACCTTTTGTTTTTTATAGTTTAGTCAATAGTGTGAGGGATGGAAATAGTCTTCGAACTTGTGACAGTGGACTATTTGCTTTAGATAAGACATCTTAACAGTTTCCTTAGTTGTGGTTGAGGTAGGGAAACCCCTCTTATCTTTAGGGAAAGGCAGGAGTTTCCCCAGTCCCCCACTCTTTAACATTCAATAAAAGTATATGTCAATCAACATGAGCCTACTGTGTCCGAGTTCTACTTCTACACTCTTAAAGGTCACTAATGTTTTTTTAAGTCTTATCCAATGGTGATACACAGACATCTCAGCATCTGTCCAATATACAAGATTGTGGAATTATGCATTGTTTTCTAACACCAATAAAGGTGACAAGCAGGGATGTCAGTTGGTCCCAATGTATTCCTTTTGGATGTTGATTCGAGTACTTCTGTTAGGAAAGTTAATCCACCCTCCACCTGCAGAAGACACAGCTATTTTGTACTTGCCCCCAGCAGGTCTCCAACAGGGCCTGCTAAACACAAGTTACTACTTTGGGAATTAAAGTTTGAAATGAAATATAGTAAAAACAAAAATAATGGTGTTCAGGCAAAGGGTGAAACCTTGTAGCTAGTTTTTAAATGAATGTAGAGATGAGGAGACAGTCACATTTTTCTACTCTTCTGAAAGAGCAGTGCTTGTGTCAGCCATTTTAAGAAGATTGCTGAAAAGGCATCATTAATGATTAAATGGCTTTTTAATTTGTTATTTCAAGTTTGCGGCATTCTGATTGGAGAAGTATCTGGAGGTATATAAGACAAAGGTCTGTTCCATGATTTTAAGGGCGCAAAATCTAGGGTGGTTAGAACTGTTATTTCCTGGAGGGGTTGCAAAATAAATTCCTGTGCCAAATAGTAGATCTCCCTGCAGATACACCTGGTAGCGCCTTGTGAGCTGAAATGGAGGTGTTCAATTTTAAAGTGTCAGGCCAGTTAAGAAAGTTCCTTATTTTTTAAAAGCACGTCTGGGATTTTCTGCTAATCATAAAGTGAATTTCAGTGCAAGTGCGATTATAGCCTCCCCTGGTGAAGAAAAATACTTGTGGTTATGGGCGGTTGTAAGGCACTATCCATTTGGATAGGCATGGGATATAACTAAATGTGGTGCATTAAGTCAACTCAAAATAGCTCCAAAAGCAAGAGCTTGTCCAATGGAAAAAGAGTCAGATGTCCAAAATATACATAGGCTGCCCACTTTAGCCTTATATACAGACTTGCGTACACATATAAGATGGCAAGGAGAAATTTGTGAAATAAGATCCCCAGAGTGCAGGAGGCTGGTGGTAATGGTAAGTTTAAATGTACCTACTCCTCAATAAATTAAGAAAGTGTGCAGGAGGAAGCACAAAGTGCACTTGCAAAATAGGAGTCAAAGAGTTCATTTTCTGTTCATTTGCCGTTGTTTCTCTGTTTTGCATAAGCATGGAATGCATGAGAGCTATGTTATATATAATTAAGTGTAATGATCAGGCTTTTATATATAGCAAGTTTGAATATGTTAAAGTTTTTTATTTTTTATTTTGGGCTTGTTCTGTGTGAATTGTATGAAAAATATGAAACATGTTTATAAACGTTGCTGACTTAATGGAGAAGTACGATTTAAATATTAATTAGTACTTCAGGTCATTACATGGTAGGCTTTAAAGATCACTTCATTGGGCCTTAGCAGGTTACCTCCTGTGAATTATTTGGGAATGTTATGGCAAATGTTTGGTTTTAAACTCCTGAAGGCTGTTGCATTGGTGAAAAAGTGGTTATGAATAAAAATAATACCTTTCTCAATTATTTTGGAGCCTATTTTCTCTGGCCAAAAGAGATTTTACACAAAACTTAGTGGCAAACATTGGTCAAACCTTTGAGCATTTGATGACCACTTCATAGAGGGGTGTGGTGGTGTTAACTAAGTATTTGAATCAATTAATTGGCTTGTTAGTTTAAACCTATTAACAATAACTTAATCAGATTGGAATACAGGGCAAATTAATTGTGAGAAATGTGGAAAATGTGGCTTGCATTTACCATATCTGCCCATTAACCATGGGCCAGATGGGCAGAGTATCAAACAATTACCATTTTTCCACTAGGATACTATGTAATAATAAATATAGGAGACACCAAAATGAATAGTGTCGATAAATATGCATGGTAGCATCAAACACATACCTCACTTATACAGAAAGTGTGCATGCACATTATTTAATAACGGAAAGTTGGGTATGCATATCACCTCATTATGCTCATAATAGCTGTACCAAGGAACAGAATATGCCAATTTTCTCCATCCATGACACAAACATGGTTCAAATATTTTACTCATTAATACATTTGTCAGCTGGGCAAAGTAACTGGAGATGACATGGTTTTAACAATGACACTACCATAACAAGTAAAGACATTTACTGAAAAATGATGTGCATGATGGCACCAAACACAAATCTTGCAAGTATAAAAATAAGCCAGCTGGAAACACAGCAGCTCATTGGCCAACATTCCTGCACTGTCCAGGACTCTGTCCTGACTACAGTGCTACTGAGGTCTCATCCATTCAGCACCTCCTTCTAGGGCTCCACACCATGGCCCAGAGCAACTGGCGAGCAACAATTTAGGGTGCAGCGAGCAACATGTTGCTCCTGAGCTACACGTTGGGGATCCCTGGTCTACTGCAATTTCTTCCCAGGCCCCTTCAGGCAATTCAGTCATCCTGAGTGGTTCTGGTCTGGTTTGTGGATTGAGGACCACGCAGGTGGGGAGGTTTTTGAGCAGTTCTTCTACTTGAGTGTCCAATTGAGGGAACCATACTCTTTGTCGTAACATTCTTTTGGTGGACATTATTCCTCGATGTCCTTCATGCGCCAGCTCAAGGATCTTTTTTCTCAGAGTCTTGGGAATCACTAATTTGGTTCCTTTTAGTAAGAGTCCTTCCTCTGTTTTGGCAAGCTCCTCCTTTACGGACAGTAGACACGTGATGTCTTGTTTAGTCTCATCTCCTACATTCTCTTTGAGTTGTTTTGCATGTTTCCAGCGGCCCTTCTCGAGGCATCTCATGATGATTTGTATTGCTTGGTCTGTGTTGGTTTCTCTGGCTATTTGCTCCATGTCCACACCTTGTGGGGCATTTCCCTGAACTACATACATGATGTATTGATCCGTAATAGAGGGGTCTGGGCTGCTATCTTGGCTGGGGTGACGCGAGAGAAAGTCTGCTGGATTTTGTTCTTTCCCCGGCCGGTGAATGATGTCAAAGTGATAGTCTTGCAACCTTAAGGCCCATCGAGCTATCCTAGGGGGCATCTTGGCCTGAGCACTGCCGTAGATGAACAGTAATGCATGATGGCCGGTGACTATTGTGAATGGTTTTCCATAGAGAAATAGATGGAAGTGCTCACAGGCCCAAACTACAGCTAAACCTTCTTTTTCAGCCTGTGAATAGGCTTGCTCAGTTTTTGAGAGGCTGCGACTTGCATAGGATACCACATGTGCGGCTTGACCATCTTTGCGATCAAGTTGAGTCAATATGGCCCCTAGGCCAACTGGGCTTGCGTCCACGATTAGTTCTGTGTGTCTTTTGGGGTCGAAGTAGGCCATGTTTTTGGCGTCCGCAATGCGGTTTTTGATGATTTGGAAGGCTTGTTGGCACTCGTCTGACCACCTGAATTCTGCACTGAGTTTGGTGAGGGCTCGTAGGGGTGCGCTGACCGATGCAAAATCCTTGATGTATCTTGTGCAGTAGCTTGCCAAACCCAGAAATGATCGCAAATCGGTGGCGGAGGTTGGTGGTGTGGTGTTTGTGAGGGCACTGACCTTCTCAGGATCCGGTGTCATTCCACTTTCAGAGAAGATGTGCCCGAAGAATCGTAGTGTTGTTTTCCTGAACTCACACTTCTCTTTGTTTAGTGTGAGGTGCGCTTCTTCCAGTGTCATGCACACCCGCACGAGTGTGTCATCGTGCTGTTCCTGAGTCTGTCCGAAAACCAAAATGTTGTCGCTATAATTTAGGCAGTTTGGCACATGTTTAATTACGTTGTGAATTTCTGACTGAAAGATTTCTGCTGCTGAGGAAACTCAAAAGCTGAGTCTCTTGTATCTATAGAGACCCAGGTGAGTAGCAAAAGTGGTGATGTACCTGGATCTTTTGTGGAGTTCTAGTTGATGGTACCCTTTGTTGAGGTCCAGTTTTGAAAAAACGGTGGCACCATTGAGTAGATGCACCATATCTGTTATTCTGGGAGATTGATGACGTTCTCTTAATATTGCTTCATTTGGTCTTCGCATGTCCACACAAATGCGAATGTCCGGGGAGTCTTTTTTTGGTACGGGTACTATGGGGGACACCCAGGGGGTCGGACCTTCAGCCGGTTCAATTATGTCGGCTTCTAGGAGTTTGATCAGTTCGTTTTCTACCTGTTTTTGTATGTTAATGGGAATTCATCTGTAGTGTTGGGCTACAGGCATGATGCTGTTGTCTATGTGTAGTTCAATTTGCCTGCATTTCAATTTTCCTAGTCCTTTAAATAGGGCGGGGAAGACTTGATCAATGCTTGAAGTGGGATCCAAATGCTTGTGCATCATGAGTCTGTATAGAATATGTATTAGCCCCATGTCGACAGCCGATTTATAGCTGAGAATGCATCCACTGTGTGTGGCGGCTTCTAGAACATGCATAGGTATTTCTTTCTCGTGATCTTTGTATTTGCATGAGGCCATGAATAAACCTTTGCACGCAAGGGGTGTCGTTGAGCCATATGGAAAAATAAGCGCTCGGGCTGGTTGCAGGCGTGGTGCGTTTGGCATGCTGTTGTAGACCTCTTCACTTACTACGTTGACCGTGGCTCCCGTGTCCACTAGAACTTCAGCAGCCACCTGGTTGACTTGTATTATGAGAGTGGGGCTGTTTTCTTTTGCCGTGGGGTTTCCAAGTGCGTATAAGTAGCCTTTCACCCGTGGTTCTCCTTTTCGTGGTTTCAGTTAATTTTTTGGATTGTCTTCTGAAGAGGTGTTGGAGACGCTGTCCGACTGTGATTGTTCCACCAAGCACCTGACGTATCTCCTAGGGCGCCTTCTTCTCCCGGAGGACGTTGTTTTGTTGTCTCTCCAATCTCGTGATGACCTCGCTTGTCTTCGGTTGGTGGGTTACTCACGAAATCTGTGACGTGGCGACTCGGTTTTGTTGTGTGAGTCGCGACTGGGACTTGGACGCCTCGGCTCTCTTTCTGGCGTGGATCTTCTGTTCCTTCCGCTTCCTCGCATTTTACTGCGATATATGAAACATACAGCCTTGTAATGGTTTTCTCCCCCACATGCAGAGCAGATCTGGCCCATGGCGGGGCACGTGCCCTCATGTGGGTATTCGTGCCTGCATCGATAGCAAAAAGGGTCTGTGTTCCCTTTAGGGGTGTTTTCCAATTTATGTAGACTCTCATGTTTCCCATGGGTGATGGTGATGCCATCCAGCCCTTCTACCTGTGCTGTTATGGCTGCCTCTGATCGTGCTAGGCATAGAATCTCTTCCAGATTACGTGGTTTTTGCAATAGTCTTTTCCTGAAGTCACCACTTTCACATCCTACTATTATTTGTGAGCGAAGTGCTTCCTCATTGGAATATTTGTTGAACTCACAGTGTTTCATTTTTACCCTCAGTCTCATCACGAATGCGTCCATTGTTTCACCTTTTACTTGTTTCGTGGTGTGGAAAATGTGCCGTTCATAGTCCACATTGGTTTGTGGTGTGAAGTAATCAGTGAGAGCAGTTTTTAAGCTGGTATAAGTGTCTATGGTATCTTCAGGCATTTCATCTAGAATGTCTCTTACGTTAGATCCTATGGCATGAGTGAGCAGACTATGTCTTCTTTCATCTTCAAGAGGGCCCACAGCTTTAAGGCAAACTTCGAAGTCCCTTAACCATTTCTTCCACCTGGGTCCTAGCGTGCTGGAGTCACTGAGATCAAAATTGGGGGGCAGTTGTGAGATCAGGCTGTCTGTCATTTTTGAGCGAGTTACCCGGACAGGTGTTATTTGTACGGTAAGTGACTCCTCTGAGGAGTCATCCAGCATGACACAGTTATTGTTTGTTGCAGTGCGGCTGGTCAAAAGAGATGCGGGGAGCCGGCGCTTTCTTCCCACGTGAAATTTTCGTTGAGATGAGAGACGAAATGGGAGAAAAGAAAAGGAGAAACGAAGAAAAGGAAAGTTTTCAATCCCGTGGGGAGCCGATGTGCTCCACCCACGAGCGTTACCGTCGGTAGCGGGATTCCGTTTAATATGTGGGGAGCCGATACACTCCACCCACTTAGGTCACGACTTAGTTGGCGGGAAAATGTGGCGAGGAGCCGAATGCACTCTCCTCCCGTGCATCCGCCTCTGGCGAGTGATCTGGGGGAAAATGACAGCCTACCTTCATGTGGGGAGCCGACGTGCTCCACCCACCGCTGTCTTCTTTCCCAGTCGTGGGTAGTTTCCTTCTACCCCGGGCCCACGCCGCTGGCGGGATGACCCGCCCCTACTGCAGGCAGCCGACGCGCTCCACCTGCCGGGCGTTTATTGTCGTCGCAGGGAGGCGACACGCTCCACCTGCCGGGCGTTTGTTGCCGTCGCAGGGAGCCGACGCGCTCCACCTGCCGGGTGTTTGTTGCCGTCGTAGGGAGCTGACGCGCTCCACCTGCCGGTTGTCAGTTGCCGTTGGCAGCTACGTGCAAATACCCCGCCCGGAATCCTACCAAGGATTGTGGCTGGCGGGGAGTTTTTCACTCCCACCCGCCTTACCTTCACCGTCGCGTCTTGGTAGGGCCGCAGCCTGCCGCTCCGTCTGCACTCGATGTCTCTGAGCGTGAGGTGCTGGGACTTGCGTGGCTGTGCTGGCGGTGGTTCTTCCGCCTCGTCGCCAATGTAAAGAGGTGGATCAGTCTCCCGCAGGCTTAGACACTCACATCTAAGGGCTTCGCACATTAAATGAACAGACAATAATGCGGTGCGAATCAACACGTCTTTATTGTAACACAGCTATTCAGGAACTGCCTGAACACTCCTACTTCCCGTCCCTCCCCTTCCCGTTGCCCCGTGTCCCTTCCCACGTGACACGGGAGTGACTGACGACATCACACCTGCCACTAAAGGATAAGGCTTTTAATCCATAATCGTGGTGCTGGCACCTGCAAGGCATCCCTTCAATCAAGAGATGACCGTGGGCCGGCGCCACCATTATTGAGGAAAAGGTGAGGCCGCTGTAAGCTTCAGGCTTTTCGGAAAACAGGCCTCGGCTTCTAGTGGCCTCACTTTTTCAGCTTTAATGGTGCTGCTGTTCTCGCCAGGCATGATGCCTGGCGGGAGGCAGCGCCATCATTAAGGCTGAAAAGGCAAGACAGGCACTGTCCCCTGCCAGTAGGGTGACCAGAAAAAAAAAGGCACAGGCCACCGAAATAGAAGGACTAAAGTAAATTCAAATAAAACATTAGTCCTACTTCTATGTCGCTGGCCTGTTATGAGGGGGGTGCTCACAGACACACTCCTCTCATTGGAGTAGAGCGCCGGGGAGGGGAAGGGGGAGGAAATGGAGGCGTGCAAAGCATTTCACGCCCTCATTTGTGCAGGAAGAGTTGCGCGGGGACCCGATTTCGCGATTTTGAAATCGGGTCCCGGCAAAAACAGGGCCGTAGCCACAGACACAACCAGGCAATCCCCGGACAGGGTTTCTAAAATGAAAAAACTCCCAGGAACCTTTATGGATTGGAAATGATAATGTTAAAGGCTTAAACTGTTTCAACCTCTGCATTGTCCACAAGGCCTTCTGGGGTCTGGGGCCTAAATACCTTCAACTCTCTCTTCCTAAATATCTTCCTTCCCGAGCCCTACGCTCATCCGTCTCCAACTCCCTCAGGGTCAGCCGCTTCTCGAAGCAACGAGCTGGGGGTAGATCTCTCTCCGCGGCAGGGGCCTCCCTCTGGAACAGCCTTCCTGCCTCCCTAAAACTTGAGGAGAACCATCTCCGGTTCCGGAAGCACCTCAAAACCTTCCTCTTCACTTCTGCTTTCTCTCTCCCTCTCCCCTGCTAAATTCTTCACCAAAACTGCACTGATTCTGCAACTGGGCCACTCTCACCGACCTCGGTCCTGGGCCCAGTCACTCTTCACTTGCACTGCCTCCCTGGCAACCCCTGCACTGCGGGACTGTCTCTGTATCACTACAGCCCCCCCCCCAGCACTTGTCTGCACTTACCTTGCACTTGCCAACAGCTGGCCCTATTTATTTATTATTTTATTTCTATTCTACTTATTTGTACTGCACTCCCCCCCTCCTCCTTCCCCTTGCAATTTTTCCCTTCCCCCTACCCCTGCCCTTGCCCTTGCGCGGTCTGAATGACACCTGGCCTAGTAGGATCGTTGTCTGTCTTCCCCTTGTTCCCCCCTCCCTGCCTCGTCGCGCCTTGAAACACTTGTGTATAGGCGCGTTACAAATGCCATATCATATCATATCATAACCAATAAAACATTTTTTTTTGAAAAATGAAAAAACTCCCAGGACCCCGGGTGATTTCCCCAGACAGTCCCAGGAACACCGGGACGTCTGATCACTCTACTGCCAGGCAAGGCGTTAGTAAATAAATGCAGAGATAAGCACACTCTCCGATTTAGGGGGGGAGAGGATGAGGAGAGAATGCTAATCACAAAGGGCTGCCTGTAGCCCATTAAGGCATGGTGTGTCATGGGCGCGAAGCCTAACGAGCCGTCAGGTGACCCCAGCCGTTAGGTGTCCGGGTGACCCCCGGGTCATTTTCCTTTGCCACTTAAGGCACCCACACATATTTCTACTATTATAACTCTGTAGGCACCCACCACAGAGACCAAATCACAAATGTGTGGCTTCGCAAACGGCTCTATAGCATGGCGCAGCCTGGCATGCGCACTGCTCTATTCTGTCGCCTGCTGGTACCTCCATGGTTGACCATCCAAGAAATGGACCATTGGTTGCTAGGGCCATTTCTCAGATGCGAAATAGCTTCTTCAGTGTAAGTGGGCTAGTTCCCATTAGAGAATTGGCCCCTTTTGCTCACATAGTTGCCAAGTCATGCATAATAATGCGAACTAGCCTACTCACATTGAGAAGGCTAGTTCCCATTAGAGAAATTGCCCTATTTGCTCCCCTAGTGGCCACGTCCTGCATAAAATTGCGAACTAGCCTACTCACACTGAGAAGGCTAGTTCCCATTGGAGAAATAGCCCTTTTTGCTCCCCTAGAGGTCTGGTCCTGCATAATAATGGGGCTTAAATTACTCACACTGAGAAGGCTCGTTCCCATTAGACGTGTTTGGGCTATTTCGCATTGGACGAGAGGACCTTTCTGCCTCTCCAGGTCGGAGGGCCGTTTCTCTAATGAGAAATAGCCGCTTGAGTGTTAGTGGGCTAGTTCCTATTAGACGAGAGGACCTTTCTGCCTCTCTGGGTCGGAGGGCCGTTTCTCTAATGGGAAATAGCTGCTTCAGTGTGAGAGGGCTATTTCCCATTAGACAAGAGGACCTTTCTGCCTCTCCGGGTCGGAGGGCTGTTTCTCTAATGGGAAATAGCTGCTTCAGTGTGAGTGGGCTAGTTCCTATTAGACGAGGGGAACATTCTGCCTCTCCAGCTCAGAGAGCCGTTTCTCTAATGGGAAATAGCTGCTTCAGTGTGAGTGGGCTAGTTCCCATTAGACGAGGGGACCATTCTGCCTCTCCGGGTCGGAGGGCCGTTTCTCTAATGGGAAATAGCTGCTTCAGTGTGAGTGGGCTAGTTCCCATTAGACAAGGGGACCTTTCTGCCTCTCCAGGTAGGAGGTCCGTTTCGCTAATGGGAAATAGCTGCTTCAGATTTGTGGGATACATTGACCCACTCAGCAGAATTCCCATCCATAACCAAGCTGCACTTCAGCAGTAACGGCAAAATGGCTGCACTGGCTCCTTTAAGCACCACTGCCTCGCATCAAAACTGCATTTTGCAGCTACAAAAGGATGGCTGCACTGTTTTGCCAAGCACCATTGGGCAAGTTGGAATAGGGAGCACCCCAAGAAAGGCTGCCAGGGTGTGTTCTTGCTTGTAACAAAGAAGCGAAGTGAAAAGCTGCGCTGGTTTGCTGCTAGCCCAAAGTTTCCCATGGAAAAAAGGAAATATTTTACATTTAAAATGATGCCGCTCTGATGCTCTTTTCATCTGTTCTACGTTACTCTGCTTTTATCAGTAAGGCCCTATCATGCCCACCCATATTCAGATTGTGCCCCAGCAGGAGAGAGCATTATTCCTGAATGGCAGGCTGTGTCAGACCAAATCTGGGAAATCAACAGAAACTTCAAATGTCAAAAATCACTGCTTCAAAAGAGGCCCTGGCTCTCTGGGCCTATGTCAATTTCAGTGGATCTGTGTCTTAAACAGATTGCTGTATGAGAGAAACTGACTAGGGCTGCAAAACCATGTGGGAAATTCAAATGGAAGAGAAAACCTTTTGAAAGGGACATATCAGCAGACTTCACCACATGTTTAAATGTGCTTTTGCAAAATAAGAAAAATACCTGTTTTAAAAGTGTATGTTGGATAAGGCCCTGACCTGGTCTAGCAATGTAAATGGGTTTTGAAAACTTTCAATGGACCAAGACAAAGAAATGCTACACACTCGTCAGACATTTGTCTGGGCTTCAGCTTGAGACAATAGATCTTGGACACCCATGTGTGAAGTGGCAATAAACATTAAATCAAACTGGTAAACCCCCATGGCCACCCTGGGCTGAAACTGACAGTTGGTGGTAGCTGAAGAAAAAAAATGGCCCCAGTTGAAGGACAAAGGCTGACCATCTGTCTCAAAATACTATATGATGAATAAACTTTTAAGACTGTTAATTCTGTAAGACTGTTAATTCTGTAACCGGATAGCGCAGAAATGTAAAAGTTGTACAGTTTAAATGTGATTTTCGTGGCTTCTAAACAAGATATCACGGCCGTCCATAGCATGTATGGGACACAAACGCCAGGAGAATGTATATCATGGGGAAAGTACATATGGTGGAACGTTAAGAAATAATAGAAATATGCCCTATGATAATATGCACACACACCTAAAGTTGTGGGATGTCGGGTGAAGCGGTTCTCAGTAAAATCGCAAAAAACGATTAGAAGGGCGAGACAATGGCGTACAGACCTGGGAGTGGGAACACCATGCTCTGAGTGAAATATGTAATCTGCCTATGTAGTTTGTTAAGTCCCACAACTGTACAAAAGTGTAATTTATGTTAAGAATTATTTTTGGAAAAAAGGACTGTGGGAAGGCTTTGCACCTCATAACAACACCACCCCATAAACTGAGTCCCCTCCTAGAGGAGGCAACCAACATTGGTAGGTCTAGCTCAGCTCTGCCCAACAATAAACCGGTGATGTCACCCACTATTATATAAAGGGTGGAGCTCACAGGGATTCTACTGCCAGGCCAAAGCATAGCTGACCCTATCTCAGCAAGGCCTAGATCCAGAAATCCCACTAAAAATCCCCAATAACAAAGGGAAAAGCTGTGGTACCCCTTTTGGGGGGCATGCTGTGACCAGATCGGCTTTTTGCCTACTAACTGCATGCCCGAGGTACCCCTGCCATCCAGCTGTACTTGCTATCCAGTGACCAGACAGGCCCAGCTATTGTTCTGCTAGGAGAGTCCAGCGCTACCTGGTGACCCGAGCCTTGGAGTCCAGAACCCGGTTGACTGTTCCTAATCCCAAATTCAAGAGCGGATTGTGAGTATTCCCCATCCCATAACACATAGCCTACCCCATCTCAACCCTTTGTCTTTGTTCTACTCTCTAGGTAATCCTATCCATACCCTGATAACTTGTCCAAAACTGTTCGAATTTTCTGTGCACCCTGTCCTTGATTCCTAGTGCTAGTGCCATTCTTTCATTCACCCCATCTTGTAACTCCTTAGTAATATTTTGAATAATTTAAGTAATTTCCACATAAAGAGAAACGCGGCGTGGAGTGGGTTAATACAGCCGCTTAACCTGTTTCATGGGCAGCGCTATCTTCTTGATAGTCTAGTAAAAGTAAGCTTTGTCTTTCTCTTTCCAAACCGATTTTCTCTCTTTCACAGCTTTATTTTTCCAAAACTGAACCTCCTTTTATCTTGCAAATCTCATCCAATTCTTCAGCTATAGCCATCCTTTCACTTCTATATTGTCCCTGTGATGTGCATCTATTCCCCAGCCCAAAACTGCATTCCAATTTTGAATATTTCACCCGTTTTTCTTAAAAAATGTTTTTGACATTTAAACTGCAATTGAGAAACATGCAACTTTCCAACATGTGATTCGGCTGCATCGTGTTCTTACTCTCAACTTGCTTTTGAACTGTGTGCCTTTTGTTGATACCTTGCCTTGTGGTTGCTAGTGTTTATACATTCCTGCTATTGTGAGAAATCATGTTTGCCTCATTGATTTAAACGTATATTAATTAATTATTTGTCAAATTCCGAGTGTCATTTCATGCCATTGCAAAGGGTTTTAAAATCCATTTTGCCCCTTATTTTGTGACGGAAGGTCGGATTTTGATTCTGTTTGCTATTTCATATCCTTGACTCCCTGCTGCTTCTTTCTATCCACTCTGAATTCATTGGGGTTTGGGAGAGCATTTCAGGGGGAAATCTTAACTCAGGTGCTATCTACCAGTATTTCAAAACTACTTTCATTCATTTGTGCTTTGGATATGTTCTTGTAGAAGGTTAACCACGTGTATTTCAGTGGTTTTCATTGTAATTATCTGCCCAATATTAAAATGTGTGTGATTTCTTTGAATTTTAAAATAAATAAATATTGCATTCCCACCAACCGGCCTGGTTCATGGTCCATTGTGACCTGTGGCATTTGTAAAAGGGGGTGTGAGACGGGTTGTGAGCCATCTCAATTTGAATTCGTAGAAAATAAAGAGAAAGCATTCCAATTCAATGCTACATCCAAGGCTAGGGGCAAGGGTCCTGGTCCGGTGTGTGTCACCTGATTGAAATCCTTAACAGAATTGGGGGCTCATAACTGGGGTTTGGGTTTGTGTTGCTACCCATGGCAGTTTAACACAGCAGACTAACCTGCAAGGTAGTGATACTTTGTGTGGTTGGAACACTGGGTTACACTGTAGAAGCGCCTCCCCAAAACAAATATCCAAGGCCCGTGTATAAAAGTAAAACTAAATCAACCCCAAAAATAGACAAAAAGCAACAGAATAAGGATTACCCATACATAAATAAATTAATAAAGAAAGAACACTTTCCAAAATGACCACAGTAGAGATAAATATGGCCAGGGAGCACCATCTGCACAAGTTATTTGTCAGAGGGGAATGGGCATAGCAAGATGAAAAAGTATGGCTATAAGAAATGATGCAGCAGGTCACCGCCATGAACATTAAAGAGGAGCAGATTAAGATTAAAATTGTCAGAATCACGGCCTACATGTCTCTCCATATGGGAGTGATGCAGGAAAAACATGAAGAAAATACAACTCTTGTGCAAAATCAATCTTACCTAAAATCCAGACTGAACTAAAATTAGCGGAACAAAAATTGCAAAAGAGCCAAGATTCTGAGGCAGAATCAGGAAATTACATCAAAAAGAGGACTTGGCTCTCAAACAGAAAATAATGTAGAACAAGAGGCCCAATTAAATGCCTTAAGAATGGAGTGTCAAGAAAAGGTTGACTCTTTGGAAGAGGGTCAACTGAAATTAAAACAACAAATAAAATATAACAGTGCCTGTTCAGAGCAAGTAATCGCTTTACAAAAACAGGTTGACAAATTGGAAGAGGAGAGTAAGCAATTAATAAATAGAGAGCTTCACCTTCAGACAAACTTTGATCAAGAAGGCAAACAACTGAAAGCCATCAAACAACAAAGGGATGACCTGGCTGAACAAAGGGGCCCCCTAAATCTGGAGAAAGATGCCCTATGTCAGGAAGTAAGCAATTTAAAAACAGATTTACAGGAAAGTGAGTTGGGCCTCCAGAAACTAAACGAAATCAAAACAGAATATGGAAAGTTATTGGAGCACACCAGAAGGGTAGAAGATGCTCTGGAAGAGAACACCCAAACTAAAAATGCACAAAATGAGAGAGTGAGTCTCCTGCAACAAAAATTGGCCCAGTGTTCCCAAACTATACAGCAGCACAAAAAGATAATGAGGCCCTCAGAGAGGAGAAAGATGGGCTCCACAAGCAAGTGGCAGCTCAAGAGCCGGTCATAGAGGCTAGTGAAGCCCTGATAGCCGAGCAAAAGGCTCTGATCTTTGCCTATTATCAAGAGATAGGGGTTCAGAAGAGAAACTAGCGAGGTTGGAGAAAGAGTATATTAGATTCAACCCAAATTAGAGGGACCCCGAACAGGTAGAGAGGGACAGGGCAACCCCTGATCATAGTATGATGACCTATGTACTATGGGACTCAAACCCATTTAATACTTTGTGCACTGCTGACTTCATGGCTACCGGTTCACATGAGCCAGAAACCATGAGGCCATCACAATCAAATAGGCCTAGCATGATGGAGCTGGCAGGTCAGCGCCCCCCGGAAATAGATAGAAGGGCGTCTCTGTATAGATAATACAAAAATATAATGGCGGATGTCTCTGACCAGGAAACCTCCTATGAGGATAAAGTCATGGAATTAGATCTGCAGAATCACTACCTTCAAGGAGACCAGTTGGTTCGATTTGCACAAGAACAACAGGAAAAGAGGCCCCAAAAGAGCATCCTGAAGACCTCCACCCAATCAGGGCAGTGGGGGGATACTCTGCCAACCCTGGAACCAGGGAGGAGTCAGAAGACTACTCTCCTGTGCGCCACACGGGAGAAGAAACTAGGCCCCACCTTTCTGCAAGCCCCTTCCAAGTTCACAGAATCAGGGAGCACCTAGATGATCATGGGGGGAACTCAAACAGCAGCGCCTCTAAGTCTGAGGGCGAATGGACTCAGGTGACACGGCGAAAGAAGGCAGATACATTAAAAAGAGTTATGGTGAAAGACCCCATTAGACAGCTCAAGGCTATTAGGAATTTCATGACACTGTACAATAAAAACGCAAAATATTCTGTCTGGGAGCATTTGGAACTCTATGAACAAATGATGGACACATTTCACATAAAATATAGCCAGCCTGTATAGATTATGCCAAATGGACATTCTCTCCAGAATACTCCAGCTTCTTTGCTGGACTGAAAGACCAAAAACATTTAAGATTGTCCACCTACAAGGCAGCCATCTTGAAGCACTTCTCCACCCATAGAAACCCCCAAGAGGCTCGCAAAGCGGCCTACAATCAACAGTGTGGAGAAGATCAAGCCCCACAAGAGTTTGTGCAGGAACTAAAACGCGCCTTTGCCCAAAGCACCAGGAGGGTGCACACAGATAGCAGAGAGTTTATCACTACCTACTTTCATTCACTCCCAAAATAGATTATGACCCAGCTGGTGAGGGATTTCCATGATAAAAGATCTCTGGACTGGGTTATAGAGCAGGCTACCCGGATATATGAAGTACAAAAACCTGTAGAAAATACGAATCAGGTTAAAAACTCCAATCCAGTAAGTACTGCCCCTGGAAACTTCCCTCGTAACTTCCCCCAGGAGCCAGGAGGGCAGTAATCCTCCAAATACTGGGTTAAGCTTCTTTCCCCGGTATCCACAAAACCCCAACCTGCAGGACAACCCTCCTTTCTTTCCCCGCTTTCAGGAGTCCAGACAACCCAATCGGGAGAGGGGAGGCCAAGGGTGGAGGGTTACCAAATCCACAATTCCCAGGGTACTCTGGGAGAAGGGTTAGTTACCCTTCCCGAGAACAACCGAGGTAGGAGCAGAGACCCCCGTGCCGGCCGGAACGGGTGTCCCAACTGGAGCGCCAGGTCCAGAACCTCACACAGGATCTGGGTTGTATGTTGAGGGCTCAGCAGAACCCTCAGATGAACATGGCGGCTCTGAACCCCTCAAACCAAGGGTCTGGTACCCCAGAACAATGACGGGGAGAGAACCCTGACAACTCACTGGTTCCAGAGGAGGAGGTACAGGGGAAGGAGGGTGTAAAGCCCTAGAGGAAGCTTCCTTCCTCACCTGTGAAAAGCCCCTGGACACCCAGGAACCGAAACAAAAATCTCTTGCCCCTGAAAATCTGAAACCCCGGGAACAGAGGGTGGGTAGGTGAAATAAAGACAGTAAAAAGGCCCATTTTGTGGAGGAAGTTAGTGTCCTCCAGTTTGAAGGGGAAGAATCCTTAGAGGATTCTGGGAACAAAATCTTCTCCTTCAGGGACGGGGGCACTCCTCCCAAAGAAAAATGGGTCCCAAGAGATCTAAATGAAGACTGGGTGGGTGTGGGGACTGATTTCGAGTCACCCATCCCTGAACCCCAGAATTGTCATTGTGATAAAAAAAAATAGTAATGGAGGGATCCTCCCCACAAATTGGGTGTAGTGACCGCCGCCCGGTAAGCGGGGGCAGCTCACAGCTAAGGGAAACAGGGGATTCCAAAATCTCCACTATTTCAGGATGCCACATTTTCATTACAGATTCCCAGACTACGGCACTGAAAATTGTCCAAAGCTCCACTCTGTCGGAGTCCAAAATAAAGAAATTGACCACCCAGCTTCCCCAAAATGCACATTACATTTGTCCGCTTGAGGAGAAGGAGGGGAGATTCTATGCCCCGGTCCAAGTGCAAGGGCAATGTACATTTTCAGCACTGGTGGACACTGGAGCCCAAGCCACTCTTCTGTCAAAAAGGGCCTTTGAGCAGCTAAATTCAGGAAAGGGGGAGAGATGCCAGATCCCTCTCACCCCTCTTCCTGAACAACTCCAGAACTTGGACAGGAATGAAATTCCTGTCAAGGGGACTGCGGATTTGGAAATAAAAATTGGGTGACACAAAGTGAAACACCCGGTCATAGTTGTGACTCAAGAGGCAACACCCTGTCTACTAGGGAATGACATCCTCCGCAGGTTGTCTCCCCTAATAGACGGTGTGAACAAAGTACTCTGGACTCGGACTAACAGGCCAATACAATTAAAACAGAGTGTCAACCATGTTAGTTTAAATGGCACATGCCACATAGTTGAACAAAAATCTGATCATATTGAGTTTCATTTCCAGAACAATCAAATACTTGACATGACAGTGATTGCTGTAGGACAACAAACTGGTGATGGAAACTCCTATCCATTCCTGAAAATAAACCTTCCTTCTAGTTTTAAGTGGCATTCCACACTGGAAGGAAATACTTTGAAATGTTATACTGATTCACAATCCGAAAATTCCAATTATGTAGTCAAAAGTGAGGAGAAACCAGCTCAAAGTTTATCTGACATTCATAAAATTAGAGAACAGTTGTTCCTCCCTGCTCAGTTAAATGGGGGGAAGGAGTCTGTTCTCGCCCGAGTGTGCGTGAACAACGGAAAGAGCTTTGTCAGCGAAGCCATGTTCAGAAAGCTCCCCAAAGATACAACCATTGCCACATTTAAATTGATCGATAAATGAGAAATGGCCCTGGAAACTCCCAATTCCAAATATCTCCTCCCTAGCAAGTGTATGCTCAAAATTTCTATAGGTAACAAAAGCATATCCATAATTGTGCGAGATGTCCCTGCTGCATACTATTTAAGCAGTGACATTCTCAACCAGTTTGCAATTAATTTGGACCTTATCAATTGCAAGGCCTGGTCCCGCCTAAGGGGCAATCCCATGGGCTTGGATGATTCAGAAAAAGCATTTCGGTCAGCCCAATTGCTGCTGTATGCAGTTGAAGTTCAAATTGGAGAGGAGGTCACCATCCCAGGACAGACACGGCTATTCCCACTTGAATTAAAAATTAAAAATTAAATTAAAAGAAGACAGAAACTGCAAAATCCTGATGCATATGTACACCCCAATGCCCATCTCCAACAGCAGGGGTTGGGGTTAAACCCAACACCACTAGTCAATGTAGAACACAACACCATTCCAATATTGATGGATAACAGCGACCTCAGGAGTATCACCCTGGGCGCAGGCACCATTATTGGAATGGTGGTTGATGACCGACATTTTTCCATGGATCTAGGAAATTAACTGATAGGACAAATCCCCAATGACTGCTTTGACAATGACGGTGACCATGACATACCACCAGACAGTATATTCACCCGGCAAGGGGGGAATTTCCTGGTGTACTCTTCCTACTCTGGCGAGGAGGAAAATCTGACTTGTGAAATCAGGCAGGATTAGGTGGTATTCCAGGTCCACAATGACTGCCTCTCCGACCTGAAACCCTCTGTCCAGGTCAATACTATAACCAGAAGCCTCTCCACCCAACTGTAGGAGGCCGCTGAGATAGCAAAACCCGAAGTCTTTCCAGGCTTCAGGCAAATGGTTGAAGAGCGGGTCAACCTAGCTGATGCCTGTGAGACTCCGGAGCAAAAGCAAAAGTTGAAACAGGTGTTCTTAGATTTTCAAGCTATATTTGCTGTGGACTCATAAGACTGTGTTCGCACCGAGATCCATACTACAATTCCCACGGACCCTGGAATGACTCCAGTGTTTGTGAAGCAATATCGCTTGCTTCTCACATCCATGGAGTCCCTGACAGAAATCATCAAAAACCTTGAGTCCCATGGGATAATTTGTCCAGTACACAGCACCTTTAATAATCTGGTGCTGGGGATTTTAAAACCAAATGGCCAATGGAGACTCTGCGCAGACCTTGGGGAGCTAAATAAACAGGTCCACATGTCCCGATGGCCTCTCCCATACATTGACCAAGGACTGGCCCAGATCCAGGGGTCAAAGGTATACACTGCCATTGACCTGACAAATGGGTACAGGACCGTGCTCATCAGTAAGGGGGACCAATACAAGCTGGCTTTTACCTTTGGAAGGGCAGCAGTACACGTGGATCCCGACTCCCTTCGGATACCTCAACTCCGGCAACAAATTCAACATCTTCCTACATAAGGCCATGCCCGGCTTGGGTGAATGGGGTAACGTGACCTATGTGGATGTTGTCCTGATAAAAAGCTCAACGGTGGAGGAAAATATAGCAGAAATCTGTTATGTTCTGACCCAGTTGAGGGTTGCCGGAGAAAATCTGTCCTTCCAAAAGGCACAGTGGTGCAGGACCCGTGTCAACTTCTTGGGGCATGGGATAGCTCCTGAGGGTCTCTGTCCCCAGGAAAAGAAAGTAGAAGCACTCCTAGAGCTAAAAGACCCCACAACTCTGCGTGACCTAAGAAGCCTCCTTGGACTGACTAATTACAGTAGGAAGTTCATTGAGGATTATGCAGAGGTCACAAGACCCCTGATCCATCTGTTGAAGCTGGGGTCAAGAGGGAGTGGGGTCCAGAACAAGCCGAGGCAGTAAAGCAACTCAAAAGAAGTCTCTCACTAGCGCCTTGTCTAGCTTACCCTGTCAAAAACAAGAAGTTCTTCTTGGAGACGGGGTTCTCGAATACATGCTTGACAGAAGTATTATATCAAAAGCATGACAAGGTCAATAAACTAATCGCCTATGCAAGCAAGACTTTATCCTCTGTGGAGGAAAAATTCAATGATTGTGAGAAGGCACTCATGGCGACGGTGTGGGCATTGAAAAATTACCGCCCGTTCATCCAGGGGGAACACATTATAGTGGAGACCCCACACCAGCCTTTGCAATACCTCCAAAGTGACAGAATCCGGGCCGGAAATGTGAGTAATACCAGAATTACTTCCTGGATTCTGTCCATGCAAGGCTGTCCTGTGGAGGTCGGATATGGCCAAAACATGAAGAGTCCCCTCGTGCAAGGTCTGGCTGACTTGCATGATTGCAAAATCGATCCCTGCAGTAGTCAGGTGGCGGAGTTGATGGCAGTTCACCAGGCCATTCTCACTGCCGTCCAACACCAGCTCCACGAACTGGTCATAATCACGGATTCAGATTATGTCCAGAACGGGTTGGTGAAACACCTGGTCAATTGGAAAACCAGAGGCATGCTATGTGATAACAAACCACTTAAACATGGGAAGTGAATACTAAATATTGATGATTTGGTCACCTCTAGTGGGATGACAATCTATTGGAATAAGATCAAGGGTCATTCCAGAATAGAGGGGCCAGACAAAACTGGAAATGGCCTAGCTGATCAGCTGGCCAAACCAGAGCCATCCAGGGGGATCTCCTTGAGATTGAGTCCCTGTTGGGGGAAATCCAGGTCACTGCTATCACTAGGTCCCAGACAAATGCTCACAATGAACTCTCAACTGCCCAGTGGAGTACGGAGACCCCAGATGCCGATTTAATCACGGCACAAAAAGGGGATACAATTATTGGGAAATGTTATCAACACATTGAGGACCCTGAGAACTTTCCTCTGATGGATACCAATTATATTGGGAAAGAGGACCTCAAGGTGTTGATGAAGTGTCCAAAAAGGTTCCAAATCCAATACGGTTTGTTGGTAAGGAGATCCATCTCTGGCTGTGACCAGTGGGTGGTACCTACCTCATTCTGAAGCCTGAAGCTTACTCACGCCCCCATGACGCGGCAACAGACGGTCATCGGGGGGTTTCACACTACTTTAGAAATCTTGCGGGAGGGTTGCATACTGGCCACACATGGGGCAGGACCTCAACCAATATTTGAAGGGGTTTCTTGTGTGTGCACAATTTCAGCCAACTTCACTCACTCACCAAGCTCCTCTCCAGAAGAGGGGGATGACACTGCCTTGGTCAGATTTACAAGTAGATTTCATCGGGCCCGTGAGTCGCTCCTCTAGGGGGAACAAGTACATGTTAACAGTAACATGCTTGTTTACCAAATGGGTGGAATGTCTCCCGGCCCCAAATTGCAAGGCAGAAACAGCAGCTGCCCTGATGATCAACTGTTACGCTCACCTGGTCTCTGCAGAGGCATTGGGGCACGGCTGCAGCCCTCCTGGGGGTGAGGTCGCTCGTGTCCGACTTCGCCCTGTGCGCTTATGTGGTGACTGGTGGTAATAGGTGATGCTGCTCGGGACTGCTCCTGTTGATTCGTTTTGATGAGCACTCCATCCTGCTGCTTCTGGCAGGGGCGCTTGTATGATCTGGACCGAGTTCCTTCACTGGTACCTTGCAGGTGGTAGTCCAGTCCTGCTGCGACTAAGCCACTATACTTCAGGTAAGTGTTCCTGTTTGCCTTTGTCTTTCCTCGTCTGTTTTTGTTGTATTGTAAAGTTTGTTGTCTTGTATTGCTGTCCGTTCCACTTTCAATGTTTTCTCTTTTGCTTTCTTCCCTTGCAGGTGATTTCGCTGGTCCGGCAGAAGCTGCGGAGCTCGAGGCGACAGCCGGAGGGAATGTGAAACGAAGCTGCAGCGGTAGAGTAGCTGGTAAATTGTTAACTAGGGGGCCCGCAGGGTTCAAATGCAGCGCAGCGCGGCCCTAGGACAGATGTTCTGACCTTGTCTTTCTTCTTCTTCACAGGGTCTGAGTTCGTGGATGCGGAGTGCAGTGCTGTGGCGTCAGCATATAGATCAGTGGATGTCAGGAGATGAGTCTGCAGATGAAGCACCGGTTTCCTGGAGGTGAGTATGCAGGAGAAAGCCTGGTTCCAAAGGTAAGTAAACTGGTCCAAGCGGCGGTGAGCGTCACGTTGCACATGCGTGCACAGTAACGCGAAGCACCAGCCTTAGGGTTGGAGCAGCTTATATAGCTGAGTTTCTGAAGCGACGGCCACCAGGTTCAGCCTGTCTGACACATCCGATGAGTCAGCACATGAAGACCAGGCCTAGGGAGCCATACCAGATGTGTCAGCACATGAGGATGTTCGCTGGAATAAAGGCTTTCAGCTCCTGGAAGGTTCTTGTAAAATAAAAGCACTCCTGAAATAAAGTGTTCCTGCTCACATCTCTATATGAGCCTGGTGCCATAGGTCCCAAAGGGACATAAGTGAGTCAAGTGACCCATTGCCCCCATCACTAGATGGTGTGGTTTTTGTGTTCTGGGGCCTGTGGCCATGACATCAACCACATCTTCTCGCGTTTTGGCCTACCCCAAAGGATTGAGTCAGACCGAGGTAGTCACTTCACCAGCGAAGTGATGACAAAGATGTGAGAGATACTTGGGGTAAAAAGGAAACTTCACATTGCATACAGCTGTCCTCTAGTAGGGGAGTTGAGAGGTACAACAAAACCATTGTGAGCATTCTAAAAATGTTTGTGGCAGATTCTGGGCCAAGTTTGGACATCTGATTCCCGCTTGTCCTGATGGCCATCAGATCTACACCTTCTTCTGAGACCAAGATGTCTCCATTTGAGCTAATGACTGGACGAAGGATGGTGCTACCTCAGCATCAGCTCTATAGAACACAAGAGCAGAAACTGATAAACACCTGTAAATGATTCAACTCCATACATTTGAAACTGAAGAACACCGATGGTGAACTTAATTATATCAGTTGGGAATATTAGGTTAAAGTAATTAACAATCTCGAATTCAGTGCGCGTTTTATCAACAGCTATACAATGGAACGTCTACAATTCATTGAGTTTCGTCATGTGGCAGGACATTCCAAAATGGTGCTCTGCATCGACAAGGTTGTGTGTTGGGTTTCAATTACCCAACAACCCTCTCGGTTGTAAAACTAATTATGTCACTCTATCGACAGTGAAAACACCCACGCGTCTCCCCCAGATAGGAAAGGATCAGGTGAAGCAGTGCGGGAACTAGGAAGAACAAACCCGGTGCCTCTTGGTTTGAGCAGATAGCTGAACTTCTACTGCTTTATCGCATTTGCGCCATGAAGACGACTTCTATTTCCAGCCGTCTGTGAATATCAAGCAATACAAGTAGGTTGACTGTTTATCTAACGGGTGCAACAACACGGCAAAGTAGCCGCAATGCAAGCCTAGAGTAGTTGAGATAATATCGTAATCAATTTTTACTGTCACCTTCCAGAGAGCGTTGTTGTGGATAGAATCGGAAGGTAAACACGATCAATACCACCATTGACATGTAGCCGAACTTTACAAGTGCCGTTCTGTGCACTGAAATCTTCGCACTCAACCAAATATTACATAGGAATACGGTGAGCTGAATGTCTTGGTTTTGAAATAACAGATGACATAACCGTGGAGTGGGAACCAGCGCTTCTTTAGAGCGACTTGGTCCCACTCGCGGTTTTTTGTACATATAAGACTCATGACAAGTTTTTGTAAATATGCAATTCTCTATTAGGTACCAGTCCGATTTATAAACTAACATCTAGAAGACCTTATCAACTCTCTGATGCCACCTAATTTGGGCCAGTTATCATGGGTACCCTTTGAACACAGGTCAGTTATGTACCTTTTGACTTTCTACTATATTTATTGTTAAAATCCGATATATATTTTAAAACTGAATACAAGCCCGATATTTTCTTATTTGTATTTTAGACTACAAGAAAAGTAAAGCTTCAAAATTGTACCTGAAGAAGGGCTAGTCCCGAAACGCGTCGTACATACGTTTTGTGAGATTATGAACCTCATGTTCTTGACTGATATAATGTGAATGTCATAAATTCTCATATTTGCTCATAATGTTTACAAATTGCTAAATTTCTTTATGTATAATGTATTTACTTTACACAAAGTGTACGTTAAATGTTAACCTCTGTAGGCTATACCGGTATAATTCAGTTGAGATAGTTGTCTCGTATGAAATCAACTAAAATATAATTAAAAATAAAAAATAAAAATATTATTTTTATTTAACAACGAATCTAATATGGACTGACGTTTATCAGACATAAGTGTGCCCTGTGTTTGTCCACCGATTAGTGGTGGACCGTTTCTTTTGTTCTATAGAAACTGATAAATACCTCCACAACTCATGAGTATGTTGAGAATCTAAGAAAACTTCTTCAACATGCTTTTGCGTATGCTCTGTGGAATCAGGAAAAATCAGAAGAAGGGATAAAGACTCAATATGACTTAAAAACAACCAAAAAAGAATACCAAGTAGGAGATAAGGTCTACTTGTACAATTTCCAAATGAACCAGACCAAGGAGTGGAAATGTTTACCGAGCTGGTGCAGTCCTTTTGAAATTGTAGATAAAATTTAATCTGTCACCTATAGAATCTACATCCCCCAAGGAGAACTGACAGAAGAGAAATGGGTCCATATTAATCAGGTAAAAATGTGTCACCCTAGGCACACGTTGCAGCTAATTGATGAGCCCAGAGAAAATCAAATAGAGAAGACATCTGGAGAATGAGAACCACAAAAAGAAGAACCAGAAGGGAACAGGTAGGTTGAGAGGTAGAATTATTTTACAGGGAGTATTTTCTTAATTGTCAGGATGAAAGGGATTCCCAAAAATTCTAGTCAAATCAATAGTTATGTGTCTTGTGAGTGATCATTTGTCTTTATTATCTAAGTACTGTAATATTGAATGCATGTGTGTCCCACTGCTGTCAACCTTCCGGGAAGGCAGTCAGTGGGAAAATGTAGTAACCGTTTTTTATTTATTCAATAGATTCGTACTGGCTGCACCCTTTATAGACCAAGGAGGACTTCTTCGGGGACATGGAAAGGAAAGATCGAAGAAAATCTGGGGGTGTCGCTCAACAACACAAAGACCTAAGGGAAAGCTGTGGGTGTCGCTTCACACTCCCACGAGAGGCAGCAGGAGGATCGGGGCGGACTGCCCCCTGATCAACCCCACTTTGCCCTACTTTCCCTTGACAAAATGTTACAGAAGAGTCGTGCGGGGGGGGATCTGTAGGATACATTGACCCACTCAACAGAATTCCCATCCATAACCAAGCTACACTTCAGCAGTTAACGGCAAAATGGATGCGCTGACTCCTTTGAGCACCACAGACTCGCATCAAAACTGCGTTTTGCATCTACAAAAGGATGGCTGCACTGTTTTGCCAAGCACCATTGGGCAAGTAGGAACAGGGAGTACCCCAAAGAAAGGCTACCAGGGTGTGTTCTTGTGTGTACCAAAGAAGCGAAGTGAAAAGCTGTGCTGCTTTGCTGCTAGCCCAAAGTTTCCCATGGAAAAAGGGAAATATTTTACATTTAAAATGATGTCGCTCTGATGCTCTTTTCATCTGTTCTACATTACTCAGTAAGGCCATGCCATTCCCATCCATATTCAAATTGTGCCCAGCAAGCAGGAGAGAGCATTATTCCTGAATGGCAGGCTGTGTCAGACCAAATCTGGGAAATCAACAGAAACTTCTTTTCAGCTGTATGGAAAAACACTTGACTTTTGGGCTACAAAATATCAAAAATCACTGCTTCAAAGAGGCTCTGGCTCTCTGGGCCTATGTCAATTTCAGTGGATCTGCATCTTAAACAGATTGCTTTATGAGAGAAACTGACTAGGGCTGCAAAACCATGTGGGAAATTCAAATGGAAGAGAAAACCTTTCGAAAGGGACTTTTCAGCAGACTTCACTACATGTTTAAATGTACTTTTACAAAAAAAGAAAAATACCTATTTTAAAGGTTTATGTTGGATAAGGCCCTGGCCTGGCCTAGGCCTAGGCCTAGGAATGTAAAGGGGTTTTTGCTGGGACACATATATGGGATGTTTTATTTCAATAGGCTTGCTTCTGATTCAGAACAAAATAAAATAAAATAAAATAAAGAATTAAATGCATTGTTTTGACTGAAAAAGCTCCAGAATAGGTTTTTCGGCTGGCTAAACTGAGGCCTTCCCCCAAAAGATGCCACACTAGATTCTGGGACACCTACCTGTTAACTGCTACCTTTGAAAACTTTGAATGGACCAAGACAAAGAAATGTCACATGCTCGTCAGACATTTGTCTGGGCTTTAGCTTGAGACAATAGATCTGGGACACCCATGTGTGAAGTGGGGGAAGTGGCAATAAACATTCAATCAAACTGGGAAACCCCCATGGCCACCTGGGCTGAAACTGACAGTTGGGGGTAGCTGAAGAAAAATAAAGGGTCCCAGTTGAAGGACAAAGGCTGACCATCTGTCTCAAAATACTATTTAATGAATAAAATTTAAGACTGTTAATTCTGTAACCGGACAGCGCAGAAATGTAAAAGTTGTACAGTTTAAATGTGATTTTTGTGGCTTCTAAACAAGATATTGCGGCTGTCCATAGCATGGATGGGACACTAACACCAAGAGAATGTAAATCATGGGGAAAGTACATATGGTGGAACGTTAAGAATTAATAGAAATATGCCCTATGATAATATGCACACACACCTGAAGTTGTGGGATGTTGGATGAAACGGTTATCACTAAAATTGCGAAAAACTATTAGAAGGGTGAAACAATGGCATAGACCTGGGAGTGGCTACACCATGCTCTGAGTGAAATATGTAATCTGCCTGTGCAATTTGTTAAAGTCCCACAACTGTGCAAAAGTGTAATTAATGTTAAGAATGATTTTTTGGCAAAAAGGTCTGTGGGAAGGCTTTGCACCTCATAAAAACACCACCCCATAAACAGAGTCCCCTCCTAGAGGGGGCAACCAACATTGGGTGACCTATCCGGTTCTTGGGGGTAGGTCTAGCACAGTTCTGCCCAACAATAAACCGGTGATGTCACCCACTTTTATATAAAGGGTGAGAGCTCACAGGGACAGGACACACTCTCTCCAGAATTTTCAGCCCTGTGTATCCTGATATTCTACATTCACCTTGCCAGATTCCAGATTCTACTGCCAGGCCAAAGCATAGTTTACCCTATCTCAGCAAGGCCTATATCCAGAAATTTCACTAAAAACCCCAATAACAAAGGGGAAAAGCTGTGGTACCCCTTTTGGGGGGCCTCCTGTGACCAGACCGGCTTTTTGCCCACTAACTGCATGCCCGCTGTACCCCTGCCATCCAGCTGTACTTGCTATCCAGTGACCAGACAGGCCCAGCTGTTGTTCTGCTAGGAGAGTCCGCCGCTACCTGGTGACCCGAGCCTTGGAGTCCAGAACCCGGATGACTGTTCCTTTTCCCAAATTCAAAAGCGGATTGTGAGTATTCCCCATCCCATAACACATAGCCTACCCGATCTCCACCCTTTGTCTTTGTTCTACTCTCTAGGTAATCCTATCCATACCCTGGTAACCTGTCCAAAACTGTTCGAATTTTCTGTGCACCCCGTCCTTGATTCCTAGTGCTAGAGAGATTCTTTCATTCACCCCATCTTGTAACTCCTTAGTAATATTTTGAATAATTTAATTAATTTCCACATAAAGAGAAACGCGGCGTGGAACGGGTTAATTCGGCTGCTTAACCTGTTTCATGGGCAGCACTATCTTATTGATAATCTCGGATTAGTAAACTTTGTCTTTTTCTTTCCAAACCGATTTTCTCTCTTTCACGAAAGCATTCTAATTGAGCGCTACATCCAAGGCTAGGGGTAAAGGTCCTGGTCCGGTGTGTGTCGCCCGATTGAAATACTTGACAGAGTGAGTGGGCTAGTTCCCATTAGACGAGGGGACCTTTCTGCCCCTCCAGGTCGGAGGGCCGTTTCTCTAATGGGAAATAGCTGCTTCAGTGTGAGTGGGCTAGTTCCCATTAGACAAGGGGAACTTTCTGCCTCTCCAGGTCGGAGGGCCGTTTCTCTAATGGGAAATAGCTGCTTCAGTGTGAGTGGGCTAGTTCCCATTAGATGAGAGGACCTTTCTGCCTCTCCGGGTCAGAGGACCGTTTCTCTAATCGGAAATAGATGCTTCAGTGTGAGTGGGCTAGTTCCCATTAGACGAAAGGACCTTTCAGCCTCTCCAGGTCAGAGGGCCGTTTCTCTTATGGGAAATAGCTGTTTCATCTGTGTGAATGGGCTAGTTCCCATTAGACGAGGGGACCGTTCTGCCTCTCCGGGTCGGAGGACTGTTTCTCTAATGGGAAATAGCTTCTTCCGTGTGCGTGGGTGTCATGGCGCGCGCGCCGTGGAGAATGTGCAAGAAATGGAAGAAGGTTACACGGCAATCATGGTAGTAGTTGACTCCTTCAGTAAGCTAGCTCATTTTTCCCCTCTCCGAGGTACTCCATCCGCCACCGTAACGGCAGACGTTTTCCTGAAAGATGTGGTAAGACTACATGGACTACCTCAAACAATAGTATTTGATAGAGGGACACAGTTTACCTCCAAGTTTTGGACCATGTTATGCAAACGTTTGCAGATCCAGAGGTCTTTGTCTTCAGGATTTCATCCCGAGAGTAACGGGCAGACGGAATGCCTGAATGCCACGTTGGAACAATATATCAGATGCTATTGTAACCAAACCCAGGAAAACTGGTGTCAACTTCTGCCAGTAGCTGAGTTTTCCTATAATAATACCTTGAATTCAGCTATCGGAATGAGTCCCTTCAAGTGTACTTATAGTTACCAACCCAGACATATCCCTTTGTCGACAATACCAACCGCCAACATCCCCACAGTGGATCAATTACTGGACACTCTGAAACAAACACATTTGAAGGCTCAGGAAACCCTGTCAGCCAGCCGTCAGTCATATAAAAGATGGGCCGACAGAAACAGACAAACAAATCCAGACTGATGTTAAGGTTTGGCTATCCACGAAATATCTACCTAAGCGGATACATACAGGAAAGTTCTTTCCAAGATACATAGGCCCGTTTTCCATTGAACAACAAATGAATCCAGTGGCTTTTCGATTAAAATTGCCCCACTCCCTACGGAAAGTTCATCCGGTATTCCATGTCTCCCTTCTCAAGGAATACAAGTCTTATCCCTATAAGAGGCGAATCAAGAACAACGTACCAAGCCTAGAAGATACCCGTGAGTATGAAGTTTCACGCATCCTGGACTCTCGATACAGACATGGAGTACTTCAATATCTCATACTTTGGAAGGGATACCCTTGGACAGAAAGATCCTGGGAACCGGACAGAAACCTCAATGCACCTAGACTCCTGCGCCTTTTCCATAGATATCATCCAGGAAAACCCGGAGGGGGTCCGTGGAGAAGGGTCATACTGTCATGGCGCACGCACCTTGGAGAATGTGGAAGGAATGGAAGAAGGGTTAGAATGTTATCAGCCTGCAGCGGTATAGTTCTCGACACGCTCACCACGCCTCCAGGAAGTGTGACGCGTACAAGTACACGCCTGTCAGTAACGCTGATGCGTTGCAACCCTTGCCTCTGCTTCGGGTGAAGACGCTGAGTTACTTTCCTTTGTGCTGCCTAGTGAGCATTCCGCTGTTGTTTCCCTCCTCCCTTATGTCCTGTTGCTCCCTCCTTTTTACTCCTCCCTCGGGGTCTGTACGTTGTTCGTGTCTCCCGCTTGGCGTGTTCTCCAGTTTCTTCCTGCCTTCCGTCTCTGTGTACCTTACCTAATTTGTTTGGCTCTGCCCTTACTGGCTTACCTGATTGTGGACTACGAGCCGCATCCTTCTCTCCGACGCTACCTTCCCGCTCTGGATTGTTTTGAATTCTCGCTCTATTCGAATCCTTTGGAGCCTGCATACTTCGTGCCACCTGAAGAGTCTTCTGGGATTTGTAGTACTCACCTACTTCGGCATTTGCTGTGCGGGCGAAACATCATTCCAGGGTTTTTTAGCTATGCTTTTCCCTGGGATTGGGGGCAGACTCCCTGGGGGTCTCACTGCCAAGCAGATAGCTTACTGGCAAGGTGGCCTCCAGAAGAGTCCGTCCTAAACTCTGCACAAAAAAGCAAAACACTGCCTGGAGAGAAGGAAGAACGATTTCCACTGAGAGTTCATCAGAAGGACTAGATTCAGGTGAGGAGGAGGAGGAGGTGGTGATTCGGGGTATTGACCAACACACAGTTTCTTTGAAATATGAAAGTTTTGCAACGCCAAGGGATGGCCAGCTTAGAGCAATATCAGGAATTGGTCAATGCCATTCAAGGAATCACGGCCGAACTACAGTCCATGAAAGCAGAGAATAATTGTGATGCCGGAAATGCATCTGAGGGACAGGGCCTCTGAATCCTTGTCCTTTTTCTGTTTTTACCGTGTGTTCTGTCATGTTTTCTGCCCAGGAGTCCATGAGGGACTCCTGGCAGTGCAGCTCTCTTTTGGTTTGGTGAACAGACCCATGGGATACCCTTATGGCACCCATGGGTAGGGGTACAACCCTGTGCCCCTAGTGTATGTTTTTGGGCACCTGTGGGTGGCCCACAGAGCAGGGTATGGGCTGGTGGCAGCTCCATGCTGAATTTGACAGGTGCTCTGGGTGTCCTCCATTTTGGGATACCCAGGCCCTGCCATTGGAATCAGTTGATTCCTGATAGGAAACAAGATGGCCCCTGTGGCCTCTTGCTTTCTATTGCCTGTTATCTTGTTTTTCCCAAAGTCCTGGGAAGCCCTGACTCTGTCCCTTCCCCCTGACTGGCTGTTGGGTGGAAGTTCCATATATGGTGTTGTTGTGAAGGCCCAGCTAGACTGACTGGAGCCTTCCCAGTGACTGTATGTTGTGGGTACCTCCTGTGGGTGGGACCTGGGTGAATGGAGTGTGTGACCAATATACACTCCTTGTTGTGGTTGTCTGGTTTCTGGCATGAGAGACAAAGACTGAGACAGCCCTGCCCGAAACTGGCCTGAATGCAGTGTGTAGTGTTGAATGGCTGGGTACTTGTCCCAATCCACATTCCTTGTTGTGAGTGTCTGAAAGGGAGGAGTGTGGCCTGAATGCACTGTGTGCCTGATTGGCTGACTGACTGCATGAATGCCCTTCTGTGTGATTGGCTGCTGTGTGTGTGCCAGCAGTGTGGATGAGAGACAGAATAGTATATCTGGGGACCTCTCACCACTGGAAATTGTTCAGAAGCATTCAGAAGCTGAGTCTCCACTCAAGAGTAACTGGATTTGCTGATCCTCGACGTCCAACTGGAAGAAGAAGACTTGCTGTGGCATTTGCTTCGACAGAAACTGAAGGTTGTCGACATCGTCGAGGACTGACCCGAGAGAGGACCTGGCTAGGCGCCCTCTTCCCGTGCTCCGAGGGACCATCGAGCACCGCTGAATCTTCGCCGAAGCGCCCTGGAAGTCAGACCCTCGAAAGGCTGCCGACCCGAGACGGGACCGCCGAGGAGACCGAAGTAAAGCACCCGGACATCGACGCTGTCGAAGTCCATTGCCGTCGACCAGGGTTCGCAGGTCTGTGCAACCGCTGGAGGCCCGTCGAAGTTGTGTTGCCCAGCCGGGGGAACCACTTGACGCCGAGCCGCCGACGACCGGAGCCGTCCGCTCCTTGCCTAAGAACATTTGACTCGAAGGACTCCCTCGTCCGCACCGTCGACCGCTTTTGCCCTGCCGGAGAAAGTCGAGGACGACCAACGCGCCGAGGAGAATCCGCCGGTGGGTTTCCCGCCACCTCACGATCCCAAAGACTCGAGCGACTCGACGCCCTTGCTGGGCTCCCGTCTCTACAATCTTTGCGGTCCAGAACTATTGTCATCGAGGTGCCCCGCACACCTCCGCCTTGCAGGACGCCGACGCCCCGACGCCGACGAGCACCGCTCGGACGAAGCTGCCGCCTCTTCGACATCGTTCTACCTCGTTTGTCGACGGACGTTCGACGCCCCGTGCCTCCCGCTTGAAAGGGAAGGCATTCAAGAAGGGCCGTCGATTCCCCGTCGCCGAACCCCGAGGTCTTCGACGTTTCTCGACGCCTCTCGACGATCCGTGACTCCTGCTTAAAAGGGGGTCATTCAAGAAGGATCTGTCGACGCCTCTTCGAAGAACTCGACTCCACCAGGTACATTGGGGGGGTAAAAACATTGTAGGAGAGAATAAGACTGTTGAACAATATATGGACTGGGCTTGTGTCATATCCCTTTATTTTACAGGTTGCCCAGGTGGGGGGATCTCCACACAGAACTGTGTCCAGTAGCTAGGGCCAGTATTCTGCCTATTGTTTCAACCATCTTCTATCTCTCCTCTCTCTATTGCTGGTTTCCTTCTTATTGATCTGTGTGCCATTTTTACAGTATTGTGAATGCACTTTAATGAGGTCTAATATTAGTGGTACCACTTTAGAATTGTAGATATTTATCATTATTGGTTTTCCTGAGCACAAAGTGCGTTGTTGTGATAAGTGTACATAACCCTTGAATATTAATTATATAAAGACTGTGTTTTCAGTAATACAGTGTGTGGACATTCCTTTGTGGGGGGCTTGGGGATACACTGTACTTAAGAACCAGCCTGCATCACCTCCTGAGAAGCTAGGCCTTGATTGCTCGTCCATCGCTACCGTATTAGAGAATCTTGGCTGGGGTCCTCTGTGCCTCTCCTCTACCATATAGAGAGCGGAAGTACAGACCCCCCCACCGGTCTTTACAATAATGCACTGAACGTGGATAATGTTGCTTTGAGACAACAAATCACTCAAAGGGAAGATGTTTGTGACGATCTTCCGACAATGCCTTTACCCTGTGGGAAATATGAAGGCAATCCTAAAAGGATGAAAGAATTCCTTGACGCTTGTCAGGTTTACTTTACTTTTCGCCCAAAGATGTTTGGATCAGACAAGGCAAAAGTCGGATTTATCATCTCCAATCTAGGGGGAAATGCTTTGGCCTGGGCTACCCCACTTGTGACAGACTCCGCTCCTGTATAGAATGATTACGGAACCTCCGTTCAACAGTTCCACACTAGGTTTGAAAGACCCGAAGTGCTGTATACATCATACGAGAAAATTTTGGACACCAAACAGGGTGCTTCAGACGTACAGACATACGTATTTAACTTTCAAAGGATAGCGATGGAGACTGGATGGCCGGACTCAGCCAAACAAACACTCTTCAGAAGAGGATTACATGATGAAATAAAAGATGAACTCTCTAGGGTGGCCAGACCAGCTTCTTTTCAGGAACTGGTTACCTTAGCCCTTCAGATTGAATACCTCCTTTCTGAACGGCGGACAGAAAGAAGGAAGTACAAGCCCGGTGTTACACCTGTCTCACCATCCGACACACCAAGCCCGGCAGAAAGGCCATTACCGCTGACAGAAGAGCCTATGCAAATAGGTACGGCTAGGGGTCCCCTGACTGCAGTTGAAATAAAATGACATAAGGACTTGAGCCTATATATGTACTGTGGCTCTGAGAAACATCTTCTGCGAGACTGTCCCAAAGTGCCTCCCAGGAGATCGGGAAACGAAAAACCCCGACCCTGATCAGGGACACGGGAGGGGTTCCAATGGCCAGTCCCTGTATCACTAATTCCCCCAAGTTTCCGGATCCCTCTCACCAGTTAATGGTTTTTTTCAGTGGTTCTAGAGTGGAAGAAGGATCACACAGTTGAATGTCTTGCCATGCTAGACTGTGGAGCAGCCGGGAATTTCATGGACGATCAATGGGCCAAAGACCATGCTGCACCGAGAAGGGAAAAACCACTTCCAGTTCCTGTAGAAGGTGTGGACGGCACCCCATTATCTTCAGGCCTAATCAGACAGGAACCTCAGAAGGTCATAGTCAAGATGAAGTCACATCAGGAAAGTATGGTATTCGATTTGATAAGAGCAGCCCACTTCCCAGTGATCCTAGGCATTCCTTGGCTAAGAAGGCATAATCCCGGCATAGACAGGAGAACCAACATTGTGGAATTCCGTTCTGATCATTGCTTTCAGTCCTGTCTCTCCAACAAGGAACTACCATTCCATCAAGGGGATCCTATACCCATAAGAAGCATTAACACCATACCTTTACCATATCAAGAGTTTGTCGATGTATTCGCTGACACTCAGCCTAGACCTCTCCCTCCTCATCGTACCAAGGATTGCAAGATTGATCTTATACCAGAAGCAGTGGTTCCTTTCGGGCGGATGTTTCCGTTGTCCCTTCCCGAGAAGGAAGTATTAAGAGAATACTTAGCAACCAATCTCCAGAACAGGCTGATACAAGAAACCACCTCTTCCGCTGGAGCATCTTTTTATACCTAAAAAGGGTACAAAGGAACTCAGACCCTGTATTGATTTCCGCGGTCTTAATAGTCTAACCGTTCGAGACAGATACCTAATGCCCTTGATAAAGGACATTATGGAAGCAGTGCAAGGAGCCAAACGGTTTCCAAAACTGGATCTTAGAGGAGCATACCATCTCCTAAGAATAAGGAAAGGAGACGAATGGAAGACCGCTTTTCAGACTCCCTTAGGTCATTATGGGTACAAGGTGATGCCCTTTGGGTTGGTTAATGCCCCAGCTCAGTTCCAGAGATTTATGGACAAGATATTTAGTGATCTTTTGTTCAACTCTGTAGTGGTTTATTTGGATGACATCCTGATATACTCCATGACTCTAGAACAACATAGACAGCATATAAGGGAGGTACTCTATAGACTCCGAAACCACCATTTATTGGCTAAACCAGAAAAATGCTTGTTTGAGGCCACTACTGTGTCATACTTGGGCTTTATCCTTTCAGAAGGTCGAATAGAGATGGACCCTAACAAGACTGCAGCTATTAACAACTGGCTGACTCCCAACTCGGTAAAGGATATACAAAGGTTTTTGGGCCTAGCCAATTTCTATCGTAAATTCATACTGGGTTCACTGCCTTGTTGAAGAAAGGAACGAGATTTGGCTGCAATCAGGAAGCCGACCTAGCTTTCAACCGCCTCAAAGAAGCCTTTATATCTGCACCCATCCTCAGACAACTGGATCAAGCTTTACCCTTCATCGTAGAAACAGACGCCTCTCAAGGAGCCGTCGGAGCAGCTCTTCTTCAAAGAAAGGAAGACCATTTGGAACATCCCATAGCCTATTACTCAAGGACCCTCACATCTAGTTAAAGAAACTATTCGGTGGTCGAAAAGGAGCTGCTGGCCATCAGGCAGGCATATGAAGAATGGCGACACCTTTTACAAGGAGCTAAATTCCCATTTCAGGTTCGCTCCCTCCTGTTTACTCCTTAGACCCCTCGGGGTATGTACGTTGTTCCTGTCTCCCACTTGGCGTGTTCTCCAGTTTCTTCCTGCCTTCCGTCTCTGTGTACCTTACCTAATTTGTTTGGCTCCACCCTTACTGGCTTACCTGATTGTGGACTACGAGCCGCATCCTTCTCTCCAACGCTACCTTCCCGCTCTGGATTTTTTTGAATTCTCACTCTACTCGAATCCTTTGGAGCCCGCATACTTCGAGCCACCTGAAGAGCCTTCTGGGATTTGTAGTACTCACCTACTTTGGCATTTGCTGTGCGGGCGAAACATCATACCAAGGTTTTTTAGCTACGCTTTTCCCTGGGATTGGGGGCAGACTCCCTGGGGGTCTCACTGCCAAGCAGATAGCTAACTGGCAAGGTGGCCTCCAGAAGAGTCCGTCCTAAATTCTGCACAAAAAAGCAAAACACCGCCTGGAGAGAAAGAAGAACGATTTCCACAGAGAGTTCATTAGAAGGACCAGATTCAGGTGAGGAGGAGGAGAAGGTGGTGATTCGGGGTATTGACCAACACACAGTTTCTTCGAATTCTGAGAGTTGGTTAGTTTCCATTACACGAGGGGACCTTTCTGCTTCTCCAGGTCGAAGGGCCTTTTCTCTAATGGGAAATAGCTGCTTCAGTGTGAGTGGGCTACTTCCCATTAGACAAGGGGACCTTTCTGCATCTCCAGGTCGGAGGGCCATTTCTCTAATGGGAAATAGCTGCTTCAGTGTGAGTGTGCTAGTTCCCATTAGAAAAGGGGACCTTTCTGCCTCGCAATGTCGGAGGTCCGTTTCACACTTAAGCAGCTATTTCCCATTAGAGAGTCGGCTAGTTCCAATTAGACGAAAGGACCTTTTGCCTCTCCAGGTCTCAGGGCCGCTTTTCTAATGGGAAATAGCTGCTTCAGTGTGAGTGGGCTAGTTCCCATTAGACAAGGGGACCTTTCTGCATCTCCAGGTCAGAGGGCCGTTTCTCTAAAGGGAAATAGCTGCTTCAGTGAGAGGGCTAGCTCCCATTAGACAAAAGCAACTTTCTGCCTCTCCAGGTCAGAGGGCCGTTTCTATAATGGGAAATAGCTGCTTCAGTGTGAGTGGGCTAGTTCCCATTAGACAAGGGGTCCTTTCTGCCTTTCCAGATTGGACGGTCATTTCTCTATTGGGAAATGGCTGCTTCACTGTGAGTGGGCTAGTTCCCATTCGACGAGAGGACCTTTTGCCTCTCCAGGTCAGAAGGCCGCTTCTCTAATGGGAGGAAATAGCTGCTTCAGTGTGAGTGGGCTAGTTCCCATTAGACGAGGGGACCTTTCTGCCCCTCCAAATCAGAGGGCCATTTCTATAATGGGAAATAGCTGCTTCAGGGTGAGTGGACTAGTTCCCATTAGACAAGGGGATCTTTCTGCATCTCCAGGTCAGAGGGCCATTTCTCTAAAGGGAAATAGCTGCTTCAGTGAGTGGGCTAGCTCCCATTAGACAAAAGCACCATTATGCCTCTCCAGTCAGAGGGCCGTTTCTATAATCGGAAATAGCTGCTTCAGTGTGAGTGGGCTAGTTCCCATTAGACAAGGGGTCCTTTCTGCCTCTCCAGGTCGGACGGCCGTTTCTGTAATGGGAAATAGCTGCTTCAGTGTGACTGGGCTAGTTCCGATTCGACGAGAGGACCTTTTGCCTCTCCAGGTCAGAGGGCCACTTCTCTAATGAGAAATAGCTGCTTCAGTGTGAGTGGGCTAGTTCCCATTAGACGAGGGGACCTTTCTGCCTCTAAAGGTCGGAGGACCATTTCACACTGAAGCAGCTATTTCCCATTAGAGAGTCGGCTAGTTCCCATTAGACGAAAGGACCTTTTGCCTCTCCAGGTCAGAGGGCCGCTTCTCTAATGGGAAATAGCTGCTTCAGTGCGAGTGGGCTAGTTCCCATTAGACGAGGGGACCTTTCTGCCCCTCCAAGTCAGAGGGCCATTTCTATAATGGGAAATAGCTGCTTCAGTGTGAGTGGATTAGTTCCCATTAGACAAGGGGACCTTTCTGCATCTCCAGGTCAGAGGGCCGATTTTCTAAAGGGAAATAGCTGCTTCAGTGAGTGGGCTAGCTCCCATTAGACAAAAGCACCATTCTGCCTCTACAGGTCAGAGGGCTGTTTCTATAATGGGAAATAGCTGCTTCAGTGTGAGTAGGCTAGGTCCATTAGACAAGGGGTCCTTTCTGCCTCTCCACGTCAGAGGGCCACTTCTCTAATGGGAAATAGCTGCTTCAGTGTGAGTGGGCTAGTTCCCATTAGACTAGGGAACCTTTCTGCCCCTCCAGGCAAAGGGCCGTTTCTCTAATGGGAAATAGCTGCTTCAGTGTGAGTGGAACAGTTCCCATTAGACGAGGGGACCTTTCTGCCCCTCCAAGTCGAAGGGCCGTTTCTCCAATGGGAAATAGCTGCTTCAGTGTGAGTGGGCTAGTTCCCATTAGACAAGAGGCCCTTTCTGCCTCTACAGGTCGGATAGCCATTTCTCTAATGGGAAATAGCTGCTTCAGTGTGAGTGGGCTAGTTCCCATTCCACGATGGGACATTTCTGCCCCTCCAGTTCAGAGGGCCGTTTCTCTAATGGGAAATAGCTGCTTCAGTGTGAGTGGGCTAGTTCCCATTAGACGAGGGGACCTTTATTCCCCTCCAGGTCGGAGGGCCGTTTCTCTAATGGGGAATAGCTGCTTCAGTGTGAGTGGGCTAGTTCCCATTAGATGAGGGGACCTTTCTGCCCCTCCAGGTCAGAGGGCCGTTTCTCTAATGGGAAATAGCTGCTTCAGTGTGAGTGATCAAGTTTCCATTAGACAAGGGGACCTTTCTGCTTCTCCAGATTGAACGGCCTTTTCTCTAATGGGAAATAGGTGCTTCAGTGTGCATGGGCTAGTTCCCATTAGAAAAGGGGAACTTTCTACATCTGCAGGTCGGGGGGCCGTTTCTCTAATGGGAAATAGTTGCTTCAGTGTGAGTGGGCTAGTTCCCATTAGACGAGGTGACGTTTCTGCCCCTCCAGGTCGAAGGGCCGTTTCTATATTGGGAAATAGCTGCTTCAGTGTGAGTGGGCTAGTTCCCATTAGACAAGGGCCCTTTCTGCCTCTCCAGGTCGGAGGGCCGTTTCTCTAATGGGAAATAGCTGCTTCAGTGTGAGTGGGCTAGTTCCCATTCGACGAGAGGACCTTTTGCCTCTCCAGGTCAGAGGGCCGCTTCTCTAATGGGAAATAGCTGCTTCAGTGTGAGTGGGCTAGTTCCCATTCGACGAGGGGACCTCTTGCTCTCCTGTTGATCATCAACTTGTCCCAAATGTACTCTTTCTGATAATGTTCAAAAACACTTTATAGCCAACCCTCATAGTGCTGTAACAAACTCAATGGTCTCACAATATTTCTGTTGTTTGATGGCAAATTGATAACCAGCCAAAATGTTATTCCCCTTCACCCAGCAATGCCCATCTTGGCTATGCATATATCAAACTGAGTCGGTTGCCCATCTAGACGCATTCAGGTAGTTTTAAGACATTTTTGTCCAGTCCGACCTCGACAATGAAACAGTGCCTCTTTCTTTTTACTCAAATAAATAGGAGCACATACTGCCATCATATACTTCTGGAATCTTTCTTTCCATTTAATGGCCTAGGAATAACCCGGTGCCTGGTATACTTGCCATGATCTTTGAATTAGTTACTATTGCTTCACTATTTCCGTGCCCTTGGTATTTGTCACCTTGTTCACAGGGACAAATGTCTGTAATCTTCCTTTTAAGGAGCTGTGAAAAAAAACCTCTCAGAGTAACAGCCAATTGTGCTATGACATGTTCCCTTCTTAATGGTGCAAGTGTTTCTTTCGGTCGCTACACTGCATGTGGGACGGGCACAGCACGGAGCGCAGTGCCCACATTGAAGGCCTTCAGCTTGTTGCATAACTAAGCAACAGATATGTCAACTTCTTATCATATCTCAAATTGCCAGGTAACAACTGAATCACGTGTTCTGTAGTGTGCATGTACGGCTATGCTGCTAGGGGTCTTCCTGTGTCCTCATAAGATCACGCACAGCCCAGATACTCCCCAACACAGGCCTGGAGAGTCCCACTGAGCCACCATTGGACTGTGCAACTAACCCTGTACCTGCTTAGCCAGGGCAACCACAATCAATGGCAAGTGCTGGCTCTTTGTCATTGCCGCAACTCATCACCATTTAAGCAAGTGAACCAGGACAAAGCAATTATGTGTGACTTAATTTCTTTTTAGTTCATCTTTATGCAGTAACAACTCTCTCTGTCCTCAACTTACACCAACCACTGTACTACTTGCCTTGCATTCTCTTCTAGTGTTCTCTGTTCGCATTCAACACCCACAACATTCCCTCTGATGGCATTCCGAACACCGTGAGGAGGCCCCCTTTCTTCTAGAGTACTTTATTTCCATGGCCACTTTCTGTATTCTAATATTACTCAACTAGAGTACAACTGCCAAGTGTGAATGGTTCAGTTAGTCCCCCGCTAGTGCTCTATATGAGCATGGGTTGACCCTCCTAGGAGTGACGAGGCATTGGCCCTATTAGGCATGAAGATTTGTTTGCTCTACTGGCCAGAAAGACCATTTGTCTGTCCTGGGCTTGAAGACAAAGATAGGTCCTTCCAGGGATCAGAAACTGATAATGTAATGCATCGGCAGGGCCAGAAACTGAAGATAGGCACCACTCACCTTGGTGTTGAGAGTTAAACCACGGTCAACTTGGTTTACCCAGGGTACTGCACTCATCTTTCCACTACCACTCTCTACTTTTGATGGGCTAGTTATTAGGTTAAGATGTTCAACCAGGCGCCAGCTAGCATACGTCTTCTTCTGCAGTATTTACCTTATTCTCAGGGTCCACCTTCTGCACTTCTTCTTTCCTCGACCTCCCCTTTCTTCCTCAGTACCTTTCCCAAAATGTTCCTCCATCGGTGGCCCTCATCTTCCTACACCGATTTTGTCTGTACCTTTCAAACTGTTCTCCAAGTAATTTCCTCCTTTCTCTTGAGTCTCACCTGCCATCTTTCTCCTTTTCCCCTTGCTAGTTTTCCCTGTCATGGTAGCTGCCTGACCCCACCATGGTGCCTCCTGCAGGCAGCTGCACAATAACTCTGCCAACCATGAACCTCCTCATCTGCCAACTTCATTGCATACCCTCAAGCTAAAGTAGATCTTTTTCACAGTCCACCCTGCAGACTGTGTATTCAAATCTACTTTTAGTGGGATCAAAGACGATACCCACAAACCTTTTGGCCTTCTAATGCAGAGTTGTTCATTCTTCAAAACTCTGCTAGGTTTTGAATTACAGACTGGTACCTGGCAAAGGATAAAGTGGATAGGGTAGACGCCTTGGGAATACCTTATATACTGGCTATTATCTTTCTGAAGGTACAGGCCCCCCCAGGGTCTCGTAGCTCCAATCACATTTGTCCACCTAGAAACATGGTCACAGTTCTCTCCTTTTTTTATGCTGTCACTCAGTTCATTTTTGTACTAAATATGTAATTCCTTTCATTGACAGTTTCATATTTTCAGTCATTTATATTCCATGAAAGTATTTATATTGTTAAAGTAGGCCTTATTTTCATTTATTATATTACTAGAGTTTGAGTTCATGGTTCTTACATATTTATCACATTCAAGATTTATTATAACCATTTAATTGGACCGAAGTGCAAGATATTTTAGCCATTGGAATAATTATGGATCTATGTGTTCAAATTGAATCTGAACTAGTTGCATTTATTCCAAATGTTTTGTACCTAATTTTTTTAAATGTCAGATTGTGGGGTAGGTTGCACCTCTCCACCCCTTTCACAATCCAATAATACCTGACTCCAACCCACCATCTACCTTTGGTGGTATAAAACAGTTAAAGAAATTGAAGGGAAGGGGCTGGGGATTTTCAACCAGTTTGGGGGGTAGAGAGGTGACCAAAATCCATAAACCTATAATTATACTGTTAACTGGTGTTATGGTCACTAATATTCTTAATAAAAATCTGCCCCTAGGAAGGGGTGAATGTTTTTTTACTGGGGTGTGAGGGTCACTAGACCACCAGGGATGTCTTGAAAAGGGGGGCAGTGATCGGCGCGTGAGAGTTATGATTTGTTTTTGCTGGGCTGAACATAGGTAATGAATGTTTTTTGTTTTGTTTACAGGTTTTTTTTATGTAAGGAGCTGCAACGTTATGAGAGTCGTTTTTTTATTCTACAGGATTGGGCAGTCTGGGGAGGTATTTTGGTGGGCTGGGGCACAAATGCACGGTCAGGCTACAAATTGCCCCCATGCCAGCAAAACATTGGTGTTTCCCTGGGAGTGGCTGTTTCACATGTGGGTTCACTGTCCGCAAGCACAGGCTGCACCTCTGGCTTTGCTGTGTTACAGATATCGCCTCCGGGGAGGAATGGGGACCCTTCGCCCCCGGGGAGGAATGGAGATCCTGCCGGGGCTCCTTGGAACTGCTGCTGGACTTGGGGACAGTCGACCCACATGGGAGACAGCCACCCAAGGCCATGGACATCACTTCCCAGCCTCCCGGAGCTCTGGCTGGCCTGCATTACAGCTTCTACCTTCGGGAAAGGACACAGACCCTGCCAGTGCTCAATGGGACTGCCGCTGTGCTTGGGGACGGTAGACCCACATGGGAAACGAATGCCCATGGCTAGGGACAGCACCCTCAAACGCTCTGGAATCTATTGCTGGGTTGCATTACAGCTTCCCCCTCCGGGAGGAACGTGGACCCTGCAGAGGCTCCCTGTAACTGCTGCTGGGTATGTGGACGGTTCAACCACACGAGGAACAGCTGCCTAAGGCCAGAGACAGCACCCCTGACCATCCTGGAGCTCTGGGCTGGCCTGCATTATGCAATTTCTTTCAGTGAAGGGGACCCTGCTGGGCTCCCTGCGGCTGCCGCTGCACTTGGGGATGGTGGGGCTTCCTGGTGGGGAATATCTGTAACACAGGCCAGCCAGAGCTCCAAGATGGTCGGAGGTGATGTGCCCGGCCTTGGGTGGCTGTCTCCCATGTGGGTCGACCATCCCCAAGCACAGCGGCAGGCCCAAGGAGCCCCGGCAGGTCCCGACTTTTCCCAGAGAGAGAAACTGTAACGCAGGGCAGGCATAGCTCCCCCATGGAGCGTATTGGGACCCTGCCGGGGCTCCTTGGACCTGCCGTTGGACTTGAGGACGGTTGACACTTTCTTTTTCACCCAGTTAGGTGCACACACACATGAGGTACTGTTTTCATCCGGACACCTGTGGGAAGGTAGGACATGCGTTGTTGGCGGTATGTTTCAGTAGTTTCCAGGTGGGAAATGTCGGAAAATGGTGCAATTCGCGCAAGTTAGACCTCTATGGCTTCCCACAGGAGTCTGCTCTCCCGAAACACTTGGGTTACCAGTGGTTTAGCCTTTTCCCTTCGCGCCCAGGTAGGTGCACCCACACATGTGAGGTACAGTTTTCGTCAGGACACCTGTGGTATCACAGGAAGCTTCATGTGCCAGTGCGTTTTGGTGGATTGGAGGTGGGAAATGTCCCTAAATTTTGGACTTTGTGGGTAATACATTCTGGGGCTATTCGCACAAGTCAGACCTCTGTTGATTACGACAGGTGCCTTCTTTTTGGAAATGTATTGTGTTCAGTTTTCCTTGGTTTTCCTTGGTGGCTGCAACACCACAGGGCCAAATCTGGAGATTGTCCACAAGAGCAAATTCCTGCAAAATCTGCTCTGCCTAAACACTTGGGGTTACCAGTGGTTTAGCCTTTTCCCTTTGCGCCCAGGTAGGTGCACCCCCATGTGTGAGGTACCATTTTCATTGGGACACTTGTGGGAAGGTAGGACATTTGTGTTCTCTTGGTTTTCATACATTTGCTACTGCACATTGTTACACAAACCTTTAATTTTCCAAATTTGAACTACATTTAGTTGCTGATTCAGGCACAATATGCTTGTGTAACCTGCACAGGTCACCTACCCTTAAAAAGGTCTGCCTGTGCTCTTTACAAAATGGTATGCTTGCCATTCCTCACATTTATTTTCCTTATTTACACATGCTAAGTACATCTGTTTAGGCCGTCAGCATAAACATTCTGTGTACGATGGCTCCGTTTTTGGCTTGTAGTATTGCTTGTTTTGTGAAATACAAAAAATGTGTGATTTCCTAACTGGAAGAGTAAGGGATATGTAGCGGGCATTGCATTTCTCAATAGTCACAGAAGCCATTACCTTACAAGTCCAACCATCTCCAGCACAAATTTTATCTGTCATTTTTCCAATTTTTCCTCAAACTATGGGCATTTTCCCTACATAGATGTTGCCTGACCTGTGCAAATCACCCTTTCCTAAACTTGGAAAGGTGTCCACTTTTCAGAAACGTATGCCTTTCTGTCTTCCCATTCAGCATCCTACCCTCCTCTTCCATTACATCCACGCATGGACTATTGGAGAAAAAAAAAGGGTAAAAATCCCCTTCCTCTCTCAAAATTGATGGTAACCTTATGAAATTGTTTTTTTTTGGTTGCCACTCAACCTGTTCTTGAAATCCTGGAAAATGGCGAATTCAGCACAGCAACCCATTTATTCCTACATCTTACAAGGAAAAAACCACCGGCTTCTTTGTACATCATTTTATTGGCATTTTCTGAAAAAACACAAAATGTGCTCCTTTTTGGTTATTTTCTCTCACCCCCATACAGCAAACTAGGATTCCTTGGTGACGTTATGACCGCCTACATGTGGGTAGCTACATGTGGGAAGAAAGGGGGCCTAATTTGGCTGAGGTATCACATGTAACAAAAAAGTTACAAGGGTGAATGGCGACATACCGAAACGACCAAAAAAGGGCTTGGCACAGGGGTTTGGGAGGGAGAATCATTGGCAGTTAAGTGGTTAAAAACAAATAACACATTAGCTTAAAGAAATAGACAATTGGGTAATGGACATGTTTTTATGACAAGTGCTTACACTGTAAAGCAACAAATAGTACATATACATGTGTAGACTGGATACATAATTAAGCAATATGACCCGAGTAGCGGGGGCATTACCGACTCTGGTAATGCCCCTTGGCCCATAGTTATAGGCCCGAGCGACCCAGGCACTAAAAGCATTTTTTCTGTACCGAAAAGCCACGGCGTTTCGGGACAGAAAAAAAAATAAACGACCAAGAAAATGGCAGCCGGGAAAGGGAAAACGGGTGTTCGTTTTCACTTTCCATGGGGGCCTTTGGGAGCGGAAGCGCTGGGAACACAAGTGTTCCCAGCGCTTCTGATCCCGAAAAAAAAAGAAGCAGAAGGTAAGTGGGGTTGGGAGGGCGGGAGGGAGGAGAAGGGGGTAGAGAAATAAATAAATAAATAAACCTTTCTGCCTCTCCAGGTCTAGGGGCCGTTTCTCTAATGGGAAATAGCTGCTTCAGTGTGAGTGGACTATTTCCCATTAGACAAGGGGACCTTTCTGCTTCTCCAGGTCGAAGGGCCTTTTCTCTAATGGAAAATAGCTGCTTCAGTGTGAGTGGGCTAGTTCCCATTAGACAAGGGGACCTTTCTGCATCTCCAGGTTGGAGGGCCATTTCTCTAATGGGAAATAGCTGCTTCAGTGTGAGTGTGCTAGATCCCATTAGACAAGGGGACCTTTCTGCCTCTCAAGGTCGGAGGACCGTTTCACACTGAAGCAGCTATTTCCCATTAGAGAGTCGGCTAGTTCCCATTAGACAAAAGGACCTTTTGCCTCTCCAGGTCACAGGGCCGCTTTTCTAATGGGAAATAGCTGCTTCAGTGTGAGTGGGCTAGTTCCTATTAGACAAGGGGTCCTTTCTGCCTTTCCAGGTCGGACGGCCGTTTCTCTAATGGGAAATAGCTGCTTCAGTGTGAGTGGGCTAGTTCCCATTCGACGACAGGACCTTTTGCCTCTTCAGGTCAGAGGGCTGCTTCTCTAATAGGAAATAGCTGCTTCAGTCTGAGTGGGCTAGTTCCCATTAGACGAGGGGACCTTTCTGCCACTCCAAGTCAGAGGGCCATTTCTATAATGGGAAATAGCTGCTTCAGTGTGAGTGGACTAGTTCCCATTAGACAAGGGGACCTTTCTGCATCTCCAGGTCAGAGGGCCGTTTCTCTAAAGGGAAATAGCTGCATCAGTGAGTGGGCTAGCTCCCATTAGACAAAAGCACTATTCTGCCTCTCCAGGTCAGAGGGCTGTTTCTATATTGGGAAATGGCTGCTTCAGTGTGAGTGGGCTAGTTCCCATTAGACAAGGGGTCCTTTCTGCCTCTCCAGGTCGGACAGCCGTTTCTCTAATGCGAAATAACTGCTTCAGTGTGAGTGGGCAAGTTCCCATTCGATGAGAGGACCTTTTGACTATCCAGGTCAGAGGGCTGCTTCTCTAATGGGAAATAGCTGCTTCAGTGTGAGTGGGCTAGTTCCCATTAGACGAGGGGACCTTTCTGCCCCTCCAAGTCAGAGGGCCATTTCGATAATGGGAAAGAGCTGCTTCAGTATGAGTGGACCAGTTCCCATTAGACGAGAAGACCTTTCTGCCCCTCCAGGTCGAAGGGCCGTTTCTCTAATGGGAAATAGCTGCTTCAGTGTGAGTGGGCTAGTTCCCATTAGACAAGTGGCCCTTTCTGCCTCTACAGGTCGGATGGCGTTTCTCTAATGGGAAATAGCTACTTCAGTGTGAGTGGGCTAGTTCCCATTCCACGAGGGGACATTTCTGCCCTCAGTTCAGAGGGCCGTTTTTCTAATGGTAAATAGCTGCTTCAGTGTGAGTGGGCTAGTTCCCATTAGACAAGGGGACCTTTCTGCATCCCCAGGTCAGAGGGCCGTTTCTCTAAAGGGAAATAGCTGCTTCAGTGAGTGGGCTAGCTCCCATTAGACAAAAGCACCATTCTGCCTCTCCAGGTCAGAGGGCCGTTTCTATATTGGGAAATGGCTGCTTCAGTGTGAGTGGGCTAGTTCCCATTAGACAAGGGGACCTTTCTGCTTCTCCAGGTCGAACAGCCTTTTCTCTAATGGGAAATAGCTGCTTCAGTGTGAGTGGGCTAGTTCCCATTAGACGAGAAGACCTTTCTGCCTCTCCACGACAGAGGGCCGTTTCTCTAATGGGAAAAAGCTGCTTCAGTGTGAGTCGGCTAGTTCCCATTAGACAAAAGGACCTTTGACTCTCCTGGCCAGAGGGCCTCTTCTTTAATGGGAAATAGCTGCTTCAGTGTGAGTGGGCTAGTTCCCATTAGACGAGGGGACCTTTCTGCCCCTCCAGGTCGAAGGGCCGTTTCTCTAATGGGAAATAGCTGCTTCAGTGTGAGTGGGCTAGCTCCCATTAGACAAAAGGACCTTTCTGCCTCTCCAGGTCAGACAGCCATTTCTCTAATGGGAAATAGCTGCTTCAGTGTGAGTGGGCTAGTTCCCATTAGACGAGGGGACCTTTCTGCCCCTCCAGGTTGAAGGGTCGTTTCTCTAATGGGAAATAGCTGCTTCAGTGTGAGTGGGCTAGTTCCCATTAGACAAGAGGCCCTTTCTGCCTATCCAGGTCGGAGGGCCGTTTCTCTAATGGGAAATAGCTGCTTCAGTGTGAGTGGGCTAGTTCCCATTCGACGAGGGGACCTCTTGCTCTCCTGTTGATTATCAACTTGTCCCGAATGTACTCTTTCTGATAATGTTCAAAAACACTTTATAGCCAACCCGCATAGTGCTGTAACAAAGTCAATGGTCTCACAATATTTCTATTGTCTGATGGCAAATTGATAACCAGCCAAAATGTTATTCCCCTTCACCTAGTAATGCCCATCTTGGCTATGCATATATCAAACTGAGTCGGTTGCCCATCTAGACGCATTCAGGTAGTTTTAAGAAATTGTTGTCCAGTCCGACCTCGACAATGAAACAGTGGCTCTTTCTTTTTACTCAAATAATTAGGAGCACATACTGCCATCATATACTTCTGGAATCTTTCTTTCCATTTAATGACCTAGGAATAACCCGGTGCCTGGTATACTTGCCATGATCTTTGAATTAGTTACTATTGCTTCACTATTTCCGTGCCCTTGGTATTTGTCACCTTGTTCACAGGGACAAATGTCTGTAATCTTCCTTTTAAGGAGCTGTGAAAAAAAACTTCTCAGAGTAACAGCCAATTGTGCTATGACATGTTCCCTTCTTAATGGTGCAAGTGTTTCTTTTGGTCGCTACACTGCATGTGGGACGGGCACAGCACGAAGCGCAGTGCCCACATTGAAGGCCTTCAGCTTGTTACATAGCTAAGCAACAGATATGTCAAGTTCTTATCATATCTCAAATTGCCAGGTAACAACTGGCAACAGCGGACAATGCGTCCTTGGATCACGTGTTCTGTAGTGTGCATATACGGCTATGCTGCTAGGGGGCTTCCTGTGTCCTCATAAGATCACGCACAGCCCAGAAACTCCCCAACACAGGCCTGGAGAGTCCCACTGAGCCACCATTGGACTGTGCAACTAACCCTGTACCTGCTCAGCAAGGGCAACCACAATCAATGGCAAGTGCAGGCTCTATGTCATTGCCGCAACTCATCACCAGTTAAGCAAATTGAACCAGGACACAGCCATTATGTGTGACTTAATTTCTTTTTAGTTCATCTTTATGCAGTAGCAACTCTCTCTGTCCTCACCCTTACACCAACCACTGTACTACTTGCCTTGCATTCTCTTCTAGTGTTCTCTGTTCGCATTCAACACCCATAACATTCCCTCTGCTGACATTCCGAACACCGTGAGGAGGGCCCCTTTCTTCTAGAGTACTTTATTCCCATGGTCACTTTCTGTATTCTAATATTACTCAACCAGAGTTGTATTGCCAAGTGTGAATGGTTCAGTTAGCCCCCCTCTAGTGCTCTATATGAGCATGGGTTGACCATCCTAGGAGTGACGAGGCATTGGTCCAATTAGGCATGACGATTTGTTTGCTCTCCTGGCCAGAAAGACCATTTGTCTGTCCTGGGCTTGAAGACAAAGATAGGCCCTTCCAGGGATCAGAAACTGATGATGTAAGGCATCGGCAGGGCCAGAAACTGAAGATAGGCACCACTCACCTTGGTGTTGAGAGTTAAACCACGGTCAACTTGGTTTACCCAGGGTACTGCACTCATCTTTCCACTACCCCTCTCTACTTTTGATGGGCTAGTTATTAGGTTAAGATGTTCAACCAGGCGCCAGCTAGCATACGTCTTCTTCTGCAGTATTTACCTTATTCTCAGGGTCCACCTTCTGCACTTCTTCCTTCCTCCACCTCCCCTTTCTTCCTCAGTACCTCTCCCAAAATGTTCCTCCATCGGTGGCCCTCATCTTCCTACACCGATTTTGTCTGTACCTTTCAAACTGTTCTCCAAGTAATTTCCTCCTTTCTCTTGTGTCTCACCTGCCATCTTTCTCCTTTTCCCCTTGCTAGTTTTCCCTTCTTCATGCTGCTCTCCCCTTTCCCTTCTTTTGACTCATCTTCAACTTCCTCTCCCATCCACCTCTCTTTAAGTCTTACTCTCCTTCCACTCCCTTAGTCTTCCTTCTTCCTCTTTTACTCTGCTCTTTACTGCAACACATGTTTCCAAACTCCCATACTAGGCCTTCTAAACAAGCCTCCGTGTATAGTCCTCCCCCTTTTGAAACTAAAAAAGGAATGGTGTCAATGAATGTGCCAAGTCCTTGTGTGTATGTGACAAAGTGATTGGCTCTTCTGAGTAACTCACCATCTCCAGATCTAGGGATTTGTATCAGTTATAAATTGTCAGCTACTAACTTGAAGTCAAGCAGCGCTGTCATGGTAGCTGCCTGACCCCACCATGGTGCCTCCTGCGGGCAGCTGCACAATAACTCTGCCAACCATGAACCTCCTCATCTGCCAACTTCATTGCATACCCTCAAGCTAAAGTAGGTCTTTTTCACAGTCCATTCTGCAGACTGTGTATTCAAATGTACTTTTAGTGGGATCAAAGACGATACCCACAAACCTTTTCGCCTTCTAATGCAGAGTTGTTCATTCTTCAAAACTCTGCTAGGTCTTGAATTACAGACTGGTACCTGGCAAAGGATAAAGTGGATAGGGTAGTCGCCTTGGGAATACCTTATATACTGGCTATTTTTTTTATTTTTTTATTTTCAATTAGTTTATTACAAACTTTTGAAAAAGAGAGAAGAAAAGAAAAAATAAAGAAAAAAGACAATTTATCAAAAACAAACTAACATTTGTCACTAAACACTATAATTTGTGAAAAGTGCCACATTCATCACACTATTCAATTACTTAAAATTCTTGTTGCCACATTTACTTATAACGACGTATTCATGTCATTGTTAAATAACAATGTTATTTTTCCCATTACTCCACTTCAGGCAGTCTAATTTCCAGTTGTTTCAAAAACAATGTAAGGGCAATCACAAGTTTCTTATTTGTGCTACAATGCAGTCTTGCCCACCATTCATCAGCAGTATAAGTCATCCCCGTACTCAGTTCTTGTGCCAAAAAATGTGGTTCTTTGTGTTTTGAAATCAGGACATAGCAGGAATAGATGTTTTAAGGTTTCATCTTCTTTGCCACAGAATCGCATCACTTATTAACAATCTCTTTCTATAATTTTGAATTTCTCTGGTCTCATATAGGCTTAACCTGAACTTCAAATATCTCCTCCTTAGGTACTTGCATGGGAACACTTCCATGTATTGGGGTATCTCATTAAATCTTTTTGCTTCAGATGGAGAATCTCCCATACATTTGTGAGATCTTCTCTTCTCATAAGTCTCGATCCAGTCTAGTTCGAGAACTTTCCTCTTAACCAGGTTCGGATTGGATAACAAAGTCTCTTCATCGCTTCCTATATTGTCCAGTATTCCTCTGCATTTTTGTCTCCATATTTGAAGTGGTAGTTGATTTCTCTTAGAACCATGTTCTGTTAGTATATCAAATTGTGGTATTGACTTTCCTAGCATTTTGCCAAACAGTGTTAACGAGTTAAATGTTATTCGGGCGTTCAAAGTTGACATGCTTGCTTCATATAGAACACATGCAGTTGGACAGCTTTGTGGGATTTGAAAAATTTGTTTCCAAAACATTCCTTCACAGCGAGACCAGATTTGACTTGAGCAACCGAACATACATTCTGCTCCAAAGGTTAACGATGGAATTACTTTACTTTTGTAAAAGTTTATGACTGGCTTGTACGGGAATTTCCCGTATCTTCTTTGGATTAGAGTTGCTTAAATGGTCAATTGTCTACATGTACTTAATGTTTTGGTTATCATCGGCTCGTCTCTTATGCTCGCATTGATATACGTTCCCAGATATTTACAGGAATCGACTTGTCTTAAACGGTTACCTCCCAAGGTCCATTGAAATTTCTTCTTTTTGGTTGACCTACCTATTAGATTCTCAAGGACCAAAATCTCTGTTTTTGCTGAGTTTATTTCTAATCCTATATCGTTGATATATGTTTTAAGGGCGTTTAGTTTGCGTTGCAGCCCTATTGGGGTCAAATCCAATAGTACTATATCATCCGCATATAGTATCCAGCTTAGAGGCCTGCCATTCAGCTTTGGCGGTACTGATCACACTCCATCTATCGCTTCCCCAACTTCTGAAATATAAAAGTGGAACAGCGTCGCGCCCAGGGAGCACCCTTGTTTTACGCCGCGGGCCGTTGGAATGGCCTTGGAAAGGTGACCCTCATTGTCTAGGCAAATCCTCACCTTTGTCTGTGAGTGCAGTTCTTTTATAGCCAAAATTAAGCTTATTGGGCAACCTCTTTTTAGTAGTTTTGTCCATAGTATTTCACGGTCCACGCCATCAAAGGCATGGGCTAGGTCAACGAAGGCCAGGTATATTTTTCGACCTGTACTGATGGCATCTATCTTTAGAATATTAAGCAGGAACAAATTCAGGCTGCATCCAACACCTTTTACAAATCCTGTTTGTCTATCGTCCATAGCCTTTTCTGCTTTTATCCAATCGGATAGTTGTTTTAGAAGTAGGCTTGCAAATATTTTTCCCAACACATTGAGTAAGGCGATCGGCCTGTAATTTGTTGGTTCCATTCGGCACCCTTTTTTGAATATTGGGACTATGATCTCTTCCTTCCACATGGTGGGTATTCTTGCATTTTGTGTTATGTTTTGGAATAGGATGTAGCAGAGCTCCGAACATTCCTCGATGTTATTTTTCATCATGTAATTCGACAGGTCATCAGGTCCTGCTGCCCGCGATGAGCTGCAAGTTTCAATGCATTTCTTAATGTCTTTAAATTCGAAACTTAAGTCCCATGTTTGTAATTTTGGGATATGCGGGCTTTTCGCTGATAATTTCTTCTCAAAGAGCTGGCCATAATGCTCTACCCACTCGTTTTCGCTGACCATATTCTTCATCAGGGATCCTGACGGGTTTTCTAATTCATTGATCAAGGACCAAAATCCTCTCGAGTTCCTCAAAGCTAGAGTCTTAAGCATTGCTTCTGCGTCATTTTGCTCCATTATTATTCTATGCGATTTTAGCCAATTATTGTATGTGTTTTTTAGACGCTTGATTCGTTGGTTTTGGTTTCCTTGATTATCTTTTCTTATTCTCCTACTGATTTTACGGAGTTCTCTCTTCTTTTGGGCGACTTGCTCATTGAATTTATGTTTCCTGAATTGCGGTTTCCCAAAGGCAGCACCCTTGGTTCTGAATATTTCCATGAATTCCTTGTATTCAGTTGCGGGGTCCCTACCTGCGTTTGGCTGAGGCCTGATTTGATCTACTAACAACATTATGTCTTGGTTGTTCATTCGCAAGCGGTTTCTACTTGGCTCGATCCCCAGCTCTTGAGTCCAAACTTGTTTGAGTTGCGGCTTCAGTTGGTTCCAAATGAGCTTCACTAAGTTATGGTCGCTTTGAGGAGTTTTTACGACTTTTAAGTTAGTGATCTCCGTGGACATTGACTCCAAGATGAAGAAATAATCGAGTATCGACTTTTGAGGGCCCCTCTCCCAAGTCTCTACTGGTGGGATATCTCCTCTTATGTTCCCATTCATCATGTTTATCGCACGATCATTCATTTCTTCTAACCATAGTTTCGCAATTTTGACCTCTTTCTTCATTGGGTTCAATTTGGTTAGGCTAATATCAATGATCTTCAGATTGAGGTCTCCACAGATCACTATGTTAGCAGCTGCATTGTCAACCAATACCAAGTCAACAAGATCCAGCAGATCTTCCATTAGATTTCCTTGCTTGACGTCTAGATGATTCCAGTACACGTTAAAGATGTGTACCTCCTTTGTCCTTCTATTTGTCAGCCCAACAGCTTCAATCTTTACATACTGGATGTTAGGAGAGTGGTTCCTGTTTATTTTTATACTGAAACCGCTCGTTCTCTTTACTAAGATTAGTTGGCCTGGCATTGGACGTCCTTTTTTGTTGTTGTACTGCTGGATTCATGGCAACCTCAAAACCTTCTATATATGGGCAGTTGGACAGCCAAGTCTCCTGTAGACATATTATATCACAGGATCGAAGCTCTTGTTCGGGCCTAGAGATCAAGTGGACATATCCTCTGGTATTCCAGGTTGCCAGAGCGACTTGAGTACAGTTGTCTTGGCATTAGCTCTCGTGTGTGGAGTTTATAGCCTTTGCTAGCCAGGACCAGTTTCCTTCTTCATCAGTATTGACGTTCGTTTGTTTTGCAGTTCCAGTTGTTGAAGTGACTGCCAGTGTATTTGTAACAGTGATTTCGATCTTTTTAGTTTTCTGATCACTGCTCAATTCATCTTCTGCCCTGTTTCGATTTTTGAACTCTGATTCGATGTATCGAGCATTAAGTCCTTCTGCATTGACCATTTTACTAGATGATTGGTTATCAAGTGAACTGGTTGCAGATGTAGAGGGTGCTGTTAAGGTGTTGTCGACTTCATAAATTTGAAACCCCTCATCCATTACTAGTCTTTCGCACATCATAACAAGTTGAGCTATTTTCAGCGAGTCGATGTGTAACAATGCCCTTGCTTGGCCATATTCGTCAATAAGTTCCACTCTTTTGATTTCAGCCCTTTGCACTGCCCTTAGAGTCGGAATTACTTTAAAGAGTTGTAATATCAAGCTTCGGTTTATCGGGGAGTTGTGTTTTTTCACCTCTATTCTTTCAATCAGAATCCTGTAACTCGGACATTCAGATTAGACTCGTTGTATTTCGCCATTGCTAAGGTCTACCGCGTTTCTTCCATTCCCAGTTGGTTGACACATCTCAGTTTTCCCTTGAGACAGTCCCTGTGCTCTCAATCTTGTTTGTGGGCAGACTTCATTTGACGGCTTTAGATTATTTGATGGGTTAGCAAGTAATGGATTCGTCAGGGGCGTAATATACTCGAGATCTTTTTTTGATAAGCTACGCTTCCGTTTTTCTGCCATCGTATAAAATCTTTTTTCTTCTGGTCTTGAACCCATCAGATCAGTTTCAACAACTTCAGTTTCTTTGGTAGGTGATTCAATTATTCTTATCACTCTTCTTTCTCTGTTTGCATCTTTTGGAGTCTCATTCGGGGCAATCCATTGCTCCTTTCTGGGCTCTTTCTCTTATGGATCAACATTGTCCTTTTTGGGTTCATGTACAATATCTTCAGACATACTGTATGTCGACAAATTCATCAAGTCTGCAATAACAGAATCATCGACACTACGCGCATCACCGTCTTGGCTCATTTCTGGATTTAGGCGCGCTTCGTTCGTCTTTTGAAAGCTTTTTTTCTTTTGCTCTTTTGTGGTACTCTTTAAAGGTACCTCCTTACTCATTTCTGCGTTGTTAATTGTCACATTTAACGCTTTTATGTTCCTAAAAAAAGTTTGATGAGTTTTTTGCGTTTTTATTTTTAGGAGCAACCATGTTTTTTGTTTTGCGTTTGCATTTACCTGATTTGGTAGCAGGTTCATCTTGCTTTTTACTATCTTTTGGTTGATTTGAGGTCTGTGGTTTATCAAAGACCTCATACCAGTCCTGCTCATTCGATTTATCCTTAATTGCTGATGACTTGGGCTGAGAAGTTTCTTTTTATTAATTTTTTTTTTAAATTTCATTTAGTTTAAAAAAAAGTTTCTTTTTCATTTTCTTGCTCAAGATACTTTGGTGTTAGAGGTTGCGCGTTTGGCGTTTGTTTTGAGGTAGGCAAGGAAGCGCTCTGGGGTTTCTTCTTTACCTCACTAGCCGAGGTCATCTGCCTCAATGAATCTGGTACATTTCCAACCTCTTTGTTTGTATGGGTGTCCTCTTGAGCCTCATCAGCAGCTTTAGTACCGTAGGAGCTACTGCGGCTAGGGGCATCAACAGACTCGTTGTCATGATGCCCGCTCCCGGGGAGCCGGTTCAAGCCCTGCGTCCCCAAAAGCGGACATTCAGTCCCCAAGGAAAGACCCAGCAACCCCATATAGGGGCCCTTTGGACAGTGTCCTGACTTTTTTAGGCTCATAAAAGACATCAGTCCTGGCGCCATAGGCGCCAGGCTCATTATGGGAGTGCTTGGGTGCACTTACCTGATGCAGACCATGCTGCAGGATCCTGGCTTCCTTGAGGCCTGAAAGGAACTACTTTACCTGTGGGACTAATTTACCATCCGGGCGTGGTCGGGGAAGGATACATACCTGATTGGAGGAAGGATACATACCTGGAACTTCTTCCAAGGCTATTTAAACCCCACCCAAACAGCCACACGTGCTTCGCGTTGTTCTGCATCTAGCAGCTGGACGCTCACCGTGTCTGCTCCTGCATCCTGACTTCTGCCACGCCTGCCAGCATCCTGGATCACCTGCAAAGGAAGAGAAGAAGAGAACAGAAGAAGGAAAAGCCCTTACCTGCTAAATCCGCATCCCGGAGACATCTCGCCGACAATCCTGAAAAGGAAGACTTTTATTTAAAAGCTCATCGCGTCGATCGCTGCAGCGCCGCATTCCACTCACCTTTACAGGGCGCCTCCATGTTCAGCAGCGATCATCCCGATTCGCAGTCACGCCCCAGCGCCTAGGGAGAAAAAGGCAAGAACAAAAGGTGAGAGAGAGAAGGGAATAAGGAAAGCTAAATCTCCATGTTAAGACTTACCTGTTGATTCATTCCCTCTTCGTTTCGGGTCTGCGCCGCATCCTGGCATTTCCGGACCCAGGCCCCTAAGGGGAAAAAGAGACATCAGCGTTAATGAGCGAATGAAAAGACATTACCAAAAAACGCTCATTAAAGACTTACCTGATTTCTACAAGGATTTCACCTCTCATCTCGGGTCGGTGCCTGTTCCCCGGCATTCCGTACCCCGGCCCCTGTGGGGAAAAAGACACTAGCATTAGTACATTAATGCATGGACACAAGGGGAACCTCAAAAAACGTACCTGGAAGCCAAGCAAGTTTGGTTCTCACCAATCCGAAAATCCAGTGAAGTAACTGGATACCAACGCGCCCCTGCATCAGAAGCAGGATGGAGAGCTCGTCCTTCCAGACCCTAAGGTGAGACGCTACGGGGGTTCACAGAAGGGTTTCGAGGAGGGTGAGAGGGGAAAGTGGGAGGCCGATTGCATTACCCCGCAGACAGTTAATCCCCTATTTTCGCCTACAGAAGGATACTTCTGCGAGCCAGACAAGCCAGATTTGGGGGCCCGGTCCAGTCCGTCTTCCGAACCCTGCGCATCACCTTAGAAGAGGACACAGCAGCGCGAACCAGGCCAGCGCCTCCGTGGGAGTCAGGTGAGCGTTACACTCGTTAGTACGAGAGCTGCCAGCCAAGCCTTGATCGATACTCACTACCTTTTGCAAAGGGTCAATTATTTCATTTATTTTGAAGTTTGGGCACTGAAACTCGATGTTTTTACTTGGCAGTCTTGGCATCTGTTGGGAATTTGTGAGATCAATCTGGATCGGTATTTGCGATGCTATGCTTGCTTCCCCGAAACCAGGTGGTCTGCGTACACTCGCTTTGCGGTCCTGTTCTTTGTTTAGAACGTTCAGGGCTTGTTTTGTGACTTTGGCAAACAAGCGTTTATCTTCAGCATTACTTTTGAGTGCTTCTTTCAAAATGGATATTGATAAGTGCATTGTTTGATTCTGCGAAGCCATTTCTGAAATATCTCCTTCCAGTTCTGGCTATTATCTTTCTGAAGGTACAGGCCCCGCCAGGGTCTCGTAGCTCCATTCACATGTGTCCACCTAGAAACATGGTCACAATTCCTTTCATTGACAGTTTCATATTTTCAGTCATTATATTCCATGAAAGTATTTATATTGTTAAAGTAGGCCTTATTTTCATTTATTATCTTACTAGAGTTTTGAGTTCATGGTTCTTACATATTTATCACATTCAAGATTTATTATAACCATTTAATTGGACCGAAGTGCAAGATATTTTAGCCATTGGAATAATTATGGATCTATGTGTTCAAATTGAATCTGAACTAGTTGCATTTATTCCAAATGTTTTGTACCTAATTTTTTTAAATGTCAGATTGTGGGGTTGGGCGCACCTCTCCACCCCTTTCACAATCCAATAAGGCCTGACTCCAACCCACCATCTACCTTTGGTGGTATAAAACAGTTAAAGAAATTGAGGGGAGGGGGCAGGGGATTTTCAACCAGTTTGGGGGGGTAGAGGGGGTGACCAAAATCCATAAACCTATAATTATACTCGTAACTGCTGTTATGGTCACTAATATTGTTAATACAAATCTGCCCCTAGGAAGGGGTAAATGTGTTTTCACTGGGGTGTGAGGGTCACTAGACCACCAGGGATGGCTTGAAAAGGGGGGGCGGTGAGCAGCGCCTGAGAGTTATGATTTGTTTTTGCTGGGCTGAACATAGGTAATGAATATTTTTTGTTTTGTTTACAGGTTTTTTTTACGTAAGGAGCTGCAACGTTATAAGAGTCGTTTTTTATTCTACAGGATTGGGCAGTCTGGGGAGGTATTTTGGTGGGCTGGCGCACAAATACACGGTCAGGCTACAAATTGCCCCCATGCCAGCAAAACATTGGTGTTTCCCTGGGAGTGGCTGTTTCCCATGTGGGTTCACTGTCCGCAAACCCAGACTGCACCTCTGGCTGTGCTGTGTTACAGATATCGCCTCCGGGGAGGAATGGAGATCCTGCCAGGGCTCCTTGGAACTGCTGCTGGACTTGGGGAAGGTTGACCCACATGGGAGACAGCCACCCAAGGCCAGGGACATCACTTCCCAGCCTCCCGGAGCTATGGTTGGCCTGCATTACAGCTTCTACCTTCGGGATAGGACACGGACCCTGCCAGTGCTCAATGGGACAGCTGCTGTGCTTGGGGACGGTAGACCCACATGGGAAACGGATAGCACACTCAAATGCTCTGGAATCTATTGCTGGGTTGCATTACAGCTTCCCCCTCCAGGAAGAACGCGGACCCTGCCGAGGCTACCTGTAACCGCTGCTGAGTTTGTGGACGGTCAAACCACACGAGGGACAGCTGCCTAAGGCCAGAGACAGCACCCCTGGTCATCCTGGAGCTCTGGGCTGGCCTGCATTATACAATTTCGTTCAGTGAAGGGGACCCTGCTGGGCTCCCTGCGGCTGCCGCTGCACTTGGGGATAGTGGACTCACATGGGAGACAGATGCTGGGGCTCCCTAGTGGGGGAAAGCTGTAACACAGGCCAGCCAGAGCTCCAAGATGGGCGGAGGTGATGTCCCCGGCCTTGGGTGGCTGTCTTCCATGTGGGTCGACCATCCCCAAGCACAGCGGCAGGCCCAAAGAGCCCCGGCACGTCCCGACTTTTCCCAGAGAGAGAAGCTGTAACGCAGGGCAGACATAGCTCCCCCATGGAGCGGATGGGGACCCTGCCGGGGCTCCTTGGGACTGCCGTTGGACTTGAGGACGGTTGACACTTTCTTTTTCACCCAGGTAGGTGCACCCACACATGAGGTACTGTTTTCATCCGGACACTTGTGGGAAGGTAGGACATGTGTTGTTGGCGGTATGTTTCAGTAGTTTCCAGGTGGGAAATATCTGAAAATGATGCAGTTCCCGCTAGTTAGACCTCTATGGGTTCCCACAGGAGTCTGCTCTCCCGAAATACTTGGGTTACCAGTGGTTTAGCCTTTTCCCTTCGCGCCCAGGTAGGTGCACCCACACATGTGAGGTACAGTTTTCGTCAGGACACCTGTGGTATCACAGAAAGCTTCATGTGCCAGTGTGTTTTGGTGGATTGGAGGTGGGAAATGTATCTAAATTTTGGACTTGTGGGTAATACATTCTGGGGCTATTCGCACAAGTCAGACCTCTGTTGATTACCACAGGTGCCTTCTTTTCGGAAATGCATTGTGTTCAGTTTTCCTTGGTTTTCCTTGGTGGCTGCAACACCACAGGCCCAAATCTGGAGATTGTCCACAAGAGCAAATTCCCGCAAAATCTGCTCTGCCTAAACACTTGGGGTTACCAGTGGTTTAGCCTTTTCCCTTTGCGCCCAGGTAGGTGCGCCCCCATGTGTGAGGTACCATTTTCATTGGGACACCTGTGGGAAGGTAGGACATTTGTGTTCTCTTGGTTTTCATAACGTTTTCATACATTTGCTACTGCACATTCTTACATTAACCTTTAATTTCCCAAATTTGACCTACATTTAGTTGCTGATTCTTGTGTAACCTGCACAGGTCACCTACCATTAAAAAGGTCTGTCTGTGCTCTTTACAAAATGGTATGCTTGCCATTCCTCACATTTATTTTCCTTATTTACACATGTTAGATACATCTGTTTAGGCCGTCAGCATAAACATTCTGTGTACGATGGCTCCGTTTTTGGCTTGTAGTATTGCTTGTTTTGTGAAATACAAAAAATGTGTGATTTCCTAACTGGAAGACTAAGGGATATGTAGCGGGCATTGTATTTCTCAATATTCACAGAAGCCATTACCTTACAAGTGCAACCATCTCCAGCACATATTTATCTGTCATTTTTCCAATTTTTCCCCAAACTATGGGAATTTTCCCTACATAGATGTTGCCTGGCCTGCGCAAATCACCCTTTCCTAAACTTGGAAAGGTGTCCACTTTTCAGAAACGTATGCCTTTCTGTCTTCTCATTCAGCATCCTACCCTCCTCTTCCATTACATCCACGCATGGACTATTGGAGAAAAAAAAGGGTAAAAATCCCCTTCCTCTCACAAAATTGATGGTAACCTTATAAACATGTTTTTTTTTGGTTTCCACTCAACCTGTTCTTGAAATCCTGGAAAATGGCGAATTCAGCACAGCAACCCATTTATTCCTACATCTTACAAGGAAAAAAACCACAGGTTTCTTTGTACATCATTTTATTGGCATTTTCTGAAAAAACACAAAATGTTCTCCTTTTTGGTTATTTTCTCTCACCCCCATACAGCAAACTAGGATTCCTTGGTGCCGTTATGACCGCCTGCATGTGGGAAGAAAGGGCGCCTAATTTGGCTGAGGTATCACATGCAGCAAAAAAGTTACAAGGGTGGATGGCAACATACCGAAACGACAAAAAAAGGGCTTGGCACGGGGGTTTGGGAGGGAGAATCATTGGCAGTTAAGGGGTTAAAAACAAATAACACATTAGCTTAAAGAAATAGACAATTGGGTAATGGACATGTTTTTATGACAAGTGCTTACACTGTAAAGCAACAAATAGTACATATACATGTGTAGACTGGATACATAATTAAGCAATATGACCCGAGCGTCGGGGGCATTACCGACTCAGGTAATGCCCAGGGTCCATAGTTATAGGCCCGAGCGACTGGGGCTCTAAAAGCATTTTTTTCTGTCCCGAAAAGCTGTGGCGTTTCGGGACAGAAAAAAAAAACGACCAAGAAAATGGACGCCAGGAAAGGGAAAACGGCAGTCCGTTTTCTCTTTCCATGGCAGCCTTTGGGAGCGGAAGCGCTGGGAACACAAGTGTTCCCAGCGCTTCCGCTCCCAAAAATAAAAGAAGCAGAAGTTAAGTGGGGTTGGGAGGGTGGAGAAGGGGGTAGAGAAAAAAAAAACCTTTCTGCCTCTCCCGGTCTGGGGGCCGTTTCTCTAATGGGAAATAGCTGCTTCTGTGTGAGTGGTCTATTTCCCATTAGACAAGGGGACCTTTCTGCTTCTCCAGGTCGAAGGGCCTTTTCTCTAATGGGAAATAGCTGCTTCAGTGTGAGTGGGCTAGTTCCCATTAGACAAGGGGACCTTTCTGCATCTCCACGTTGGAGGGCCATTTCTCTAATGGGAAATAGCTGCTTCAGTGTGAGTGTGCTAGTTCCCATTAGACAAGGGGACCTTTCTGCATCTCAAGGTTGGAGGACCGTTTCACACTGAAGCAGCTATTGCCCATTAGAGAGTCGGCTAGCTCCCATTAGACGAAAGGACCTTTGCCTCTCCAGGTCACAGGGCCGCTTTTCTAATAGGAAATAGCTGCTTCAGTGTGAGTGGGCTAGTTCCCATTAGACGACGGGACCTTTTTGCCCCTACAAGTCAGAGGGCCATTTCTATAATGGGAAATAGCTGCTTCAATGGGAGTGGACTAGTTCCCATTAGACAAGGGGACCTTTCTGCATCTCTAGGTCAGAGGGCCGTTTCTCTAAAGGGAAATAGCTGCTTCAGTGAGTGGGCAAGCTCCCATTAGACAAAAGCACCATTCTGCCTCTCCAGGTCAGAGGGCCGTTTCTATAATGGGAAATAGCTGCTTCAGTGTGAGTGGGCTAGTTCCCATTAGACAAGGGGTCCTTTCTGCCTCTCCAGGTCGGACGGCCGTTTCTCTAATGGGAAATAGCTGCTTCAGTGTGAGTGGGCTAGTTCCCATTCGACGAGAGGACCTTTTGCCTCTCCAGGTCAGAGGGCTGCTTCTCTAATGGGAAATAGCTGCTTCAGTGTGAGTAGACCAGTTCCCATTAGACGAGGGGACCTTTCTGCCCCTCCAGGTCGAAGGGCCGTTTCTCTAATGGGAAATAGCTGCTTCAGTGTGAGTGAGCTAGTGCCCATTAGACAAGGGGCCCTTTCTGCCTCTACAGGTCGGATGGCCGTTTCTCTAATGGGAAATAGCTGCTTCAGTGTTAGTGGGCTAGTTCCCATTCCACGAGGGGACATTTCTGCCCCTCCAGTTCAGAGGACGTTTCTCTAATGGGAAATAGCTGCTTCAGTGTGAGTGGGCTAGTTCCCATTAGACGAGGGGACCTTTCTGCCCCTCCAGGTCAGAGGGCCGTTTCTCTAATGGGAAATAGCTGCTTCAGTGTGAGTGGGCTAGTTTCCATTAGACAAGGGGACATTTCTGCTTCTCCAGGTCGAACAGCCTTTTCTCTAATGGGAAATAGGTGCTTCAGTGTGCATGGGCTAGTTCCCATTAGACGAGGGGACCTTTCTGCCTCTCCAGGTGAGAGGGCCATTTCTCTAATGGGAAATAGCTGCTTCAGTGTGAGTCGGCTAGTTCCCATTAGACAAAAGGACCTTTGCCTCTCCTGGCCAGAGGGCCTCTTCTCTAATGGGAAATAGCTGCTTTAGTGTGAGTGGGCTAGTTCCCATTAGACAAGGGGAACTTTCTGCATCTCCAGGTCGGAGGGCCGTTTCTCTAATGGGAAGTAGCTGCTTCAGTGAGTGGGCAAGCTCCCATTAGACAAAAGGACCTTTCTGCCTCTTCAGGTCAGACAGCCGTTTCTCTAATGGGAAATAACTGCTTCAGTGTGAGTGGGCTAGTTCTCATTAGACGAGGGGACCTTTCTGCCCCTCCAGGTCGAAGGGCCGTTTCTATAATGGGAAATAGCTGCTTCAGTGTGAGTGGGCTAGTTCCTATTAGACAAGGGGCCCTTTCTGCCTCTCCAGGTCGGAGGGCCGTTTCTGTAATTGGAAATAGCTGCTTCAGTGTGAGTGGGCTAGTTCCCATTTGACGAGGGGACCTCTTGCTCTCCTGTTGGTCATCAACTTGTCCCGAATGTACTCTTTCTGATAATGTTCAAAAAAACGTTATAGCCAACCCTCATTGTGCTGTAACAAACTCAATGGTCTCACAATATTTCTGTTGTCTGATGGCAAATTGATAACCAGCCAGAATGTTATTCCCCTTCACCTCGTAATGCCCATCTTGGCTATGTATATATCAAACTGAGTCGGTTGCCCATCTAGACACATTCAGGTAGTTTTAAGAAACTGTTGTCCAGCCTGACCTCGACAAAGAAACAGTGCCTCTTTCTTTTTACTCAAATAATTAGGACCATATACTGCCATCATATACTTCTGGAATCTTTCTTTCCATTTAATGACCTAGGAATAACCCAGTGCCTGGTATATTTGCCTTGATCTTTGAATTAGTTACTATTGCTTCACTATGAACCAGTCAGAAACTGATGATGTAATGCATCGGCAGGGCCAGAAACTGAAGATAGGCACCACCCACCTTGGTGTTGGGAGTTAAACCACTGTCAACTTGGTTTACCCAGGGTACTGCACTCATCTTTCCACTACCTCTCTCTACTTTTGATGGGCTAGTTATTAGGTTAAGATGTTCAACCAGGCGCCAGCTAGCATACGTCTTCTTCTGCAGTATTTACCTTATTCTCAGGGTCCACCTTCTGCACTTCTTCTTTCCTCCACCTCCCCTTTCTTCCTTAATACCTCTCCCCAAAATGTTCCTCCATCGGTGGCCCTCATCTTCCTACACCGATTTTGTCTGTACCTTTCAAACTGTTCTCCAAGTAATTTCCTCCTTTCTCTTGTGTCTCACCTGCCATCTTTCTCCTTTTCCCCTTGCTAGTTTTCCCTTCTTCACGCTGCTCTCCCCTGTCCCTTCTTTTGACGCATCTTCAACTTCCTCTCCCATCCACCTCTCTTTAAGTCTTACTCTCCTTCCACTCCCTTAGTCTTCCTTCTTCCTCTTTTACTCTGCTCTTTACTGCAACGCTTGTTTCCAAACTCCCATACTAGGCCTTCTAAACAAGCCTCCATGTATAGTCCTGCTCCTTTTGAAACTAAAAAAGGAAAGGTGTTAATGAATGTGCCCAAGTCCTTGTGTGTACGTGACAAAGTGATTGGCTCTTCTGAGTAACTCACCATCTCAAGATCTAGGGATTTGTATCAGTTATAAATCGTCAGCTGCTAACTTGAAGTCAAGCAGCGCTGTCATGGTAGCTGCCTGACCCCACCATGGTGCCTCCTGCAAGCAGCTGCACAATAACTCTGCCAACCATGAACCTCCTCATCTGCCAACTTCATTGCATACCCTCAAGCTAAAGTAGGTCTTTTTCACAGTCCATCCTGCAGACTGTGTATTCAAATGTACTTTTAGTGGGATCAAAGACGATACCCACAAACCCTTTGGCCTTCTAATGCAGAGTTGTTCATTCTTCAAAACTCTGCTAGGTCTTGAATTACAGACTGGTACCTGGCAAAGGATAAAGTGGATTGGGCAGACGCCTTGGGAATACCTTATATACTGGCTATTATCTTTCTGAAGGTACAGGCCCCCCAGGGTCTCGTAGCTCCATTCACGTGTCCACCTAGAAACATGGTCACAGTTCTCTCCTTTTTTTATGCTGTCACTCAGTTCATTTTTGTACTAAATATGTAATTCCTTTCATTGACAGTTTCATATTTTCAGTCATTTATATTCCATGAAAGTATTTATATTGTTAAAGTAGGCCTTATTTTAATTTATTATATTACTAGAGTTTTGAGTTCATGGTTGTTACATATTTATCACATTCAAGATTTATTATAACCATTTAATTGGACCGAAGTGCAAGATATTTTAGCCATTGGAATAATTATGGATCTATGTGTTCAAATTGAATCTGAACTAGTTGCATTTATTCCAAATGTTTTGTACCTAATTTTTTTAAATGTCAGATTGTGGGGCAGGTCGCACCACTCCACCCCTTTCACAATCCAATAATACCTGACTCCAACCCACCATCTACCTTTGGTGGTATAAAACAGTTAAAGAAATTGAGGGGAGGAGGCAGGGGATTTTCAACCAGTTTGGGGGGGGCTTGGGGGTGACCATAATCCATAAACCTATAATTATACTGTTAACTGGTTTTATGGTCACTAATATTCTTAATAAAAATCTGCCCCTAGGAAGGGGTAAATGTGTTTTTAACGATAAAATGGTGAGGGTCACTAGACCACCAGGGATGGCTTGAAAAGGGGGGCAGTGATCGGCGCGTCAGAGTTATGATTTGTTTTTGCTGGGCTGAACATAGGTAATGAATGTTTTTTGTTTTGTATACAGGTTTTTTTTACGTAAGGAGCTGCAACGTTATGAGAGTTGTTTTTTTATTCTACAGGATTGGGCAGTCTGGGGAGGTATTCTGGTGGGCTGGGGCACAAATGCACGGTCAGGCTACAAATTGCCCCCATGCCAGCAAAACATTGGTGTTTCCCTGGGAGTGGCTGTTTCCCATGTGGGTTCACTGTCCGCAAGCACAGGCTGCACCTCTGGCTGTGCTGTGTTACAGATATCGCCTCCGGGGAGGAATGGGGACCCTTCGCCCCCGGGGAGGAATGGAGATCCTGCCGGGGCTCCCTGGAACTGCTGCTGGACTTGGGGACAGTCGACCCACATGGGAGACAGCCACTCAAGGCCAGGGACATCACTTCCCAGCCCCCCGGAGCTCTGGCTGGCCTGCATTACAGCTTCTACCTTCGGGAAAGGACAGAGACCCTGCCAGTGCTCAATGAGACAGCCGCTGTGCTTCGGGACGGTAGACCCACATGGGAAACGAATGCTCAAGGCCAGGGACAGCACACTCAAACGCTCTGGAATCTATTGCTGGGTTGCATTACAGCTTCCCCCTCCGGGAGGAACGTGGACCCTGCAGAGGCTCCCTGTAACCGCTGCTGGGTATGTGGACAGTCAAACCACATCAGGGACAGCTGCCTAAGGCCAGAGACAGCACCCCTGACAATCCTAGAGCTCTGGGCTGTCCTGCATTATGCAATTTCTTTCAGTGAAGGAGACCCTGCTGGGCTCCCTGCGGCTGCTGCTGCACTTGGGGATGGTGGACTCACATGGGAGACAGATGCTGGGGCTCCCTGGTGGGGAACAGCTGTAACACAGGCCAGCCAGAGCTCCAAGATGGTCGGAGGTGATGTCCCCGGCCTTGGGTGGCTGTCTCCCATGTGGGTCGACCATCCCCAAGAACAGCGGCAGGCCCAAGGATCCCCGGCAGGTCCCGACTTTTCCCAGAGAGAGAAACTGTAACGCAGGGCAGACATAGCTCCCCCATGGAGCGGATGGGACCCTCCCGGGGCTCCTTGGAACTGCGGTTGGACTTGAGGACGGTTGACACTTTCTTTTTCACCCAGACAGGTGCACCCACACATGAAGTACTGTTTTCATCCGGACACCTGTGGGAAGGTAGGACATGCGTTGTTGGCGGTATGTTTCAGTAGTTACCAGGTGGGAAATGCCTGAAAATGGTGCAATTCGTGCAAGTTAGACCTCTATGGGTTCCCACAGGAGTCTGCTCTCCCGAAACACTTGGGTTACCAGTGGTTTAGCCTTTTCCCTTCGCGCCAAGGTAGGTGCACCCACACATGTGAGGTACAGTTTTCATCAGGACACCTGTGGTATCACAGGAAGCTTCATGTGCCAGTGCGTTTTGGTGGTTTGGAGGTGGGCAATGTCCCTAAATTTTGGACTTTGTGGGTAATACATTCTGGGGCTATTCACACAAGTCAGACCTCTGTTGATTACCACAGGTGCCTTCTTTTCGGAAATGCATTGTGTTCAGTTTTCCTTGGTTTTCCTTGGTGGCTGCAACACCACAGGGCCAAATCTGGAGATTGTCCACAAGAGCAAATTCCCGCAAAATCTGCTCTGCCTAAACACTTGGGGTTACCAGTGGTTTAGCCTTTTCCCTTTGCACCCAGGTAGGTGCACCCCCATGTGTGAGGTACCATTTTCATTGGGACACCTGTGGGAAGGTAGGACATTTGTGTTCTCTTGGTTTTCATAATGTTTTCATACATTTGCTACTGCACATTGTTACACAAACCTTTAGATTTGAGCTACATTTAGTTGCTGATTCATGCACTATATGCTTTTGTAACCTTCACAAGTCACCTACCCTTAAAAAGGACTGCCTGTGCGCTTTACAAAATGGTATGCTTGCCATTCCTCACATTTATTTTCCTTATTTACACATGCTAAGTACATCTGTTTAGGCCGTCAGCATAAACATTCTGTGTACGATGGCTCTGTTTTTGGCTTGTAGTATTGCTTGTTTTGTGAAATACAAAAAATGTGTGATTTCCTAACTGGAAGAGTAAGGGATATGTAGCGGGCATTGCATTTCTCAATATTCACAGAAGCCATTACCTTACAAGTCCAACCATCTCCAGCACATATTTATCTGTCATTTTTCCAATTTTTCCCCAAACTATGGGAATTTTCCCTACATAGATGTTGCCTGGCCTGCGCAAATCACCCTTTCCTAAACTTGGAAAGGTGTCCACTTTTCAGAAATGTATGCCTTTCTGTCTTCCCATTCAGCACCCTACCCTCCTTTTCCATTACATCCACGCATGGACTATTGGAGAAAAAAAAGGGTAAAAATCCCCTTCATCTCACAAAATTGATGGTAACCTTATAAAATTGTTTTTTTTTTGGTTGTCACTCAACCTGTTCTTGAAATCCTGGAAAATGGTGAATTCAGCACAGCAACCCATTTATTCCTACATCTTACAAGGAAAAAAACCACAGGCTTCTTTGTACATCATTTTATTGGCATTTCCTGAAAAAACACAAAATGTGCTCCTTTTTGGTTATTTTCTCTCACCCCCATACAGCAAACTAGGATTCCTTGGTGCCGTTATGACCGCCTACATGTGGGAAGCTACATGTGGGAAGAAAGGGGGCCTGATTTGGCTGAAGTATCACATGTAACAAAAATGTTACAAGGGTGAATGGTGACATACCGAAACGACCAAAAAAGGGCTTGGCACAGGGGTTTGGGAGGGAGAATCATTGGCAGTTAAGGGGTTAAAAACAAATAACACATTAGCTTAAAGAAATAGACAATTTGGTAATGGACATGTTTTTATGACAAGTGCTTACACTATAAAGCAACAAATAGTACATATACATGTGTAGGCTGGATACATAATTAAGCAATATGACCCAACTCAGGAGATCGAATTGATGGAGCCATATGAAGTGAACCTGCTTTACCATGGGGATTGGAAGAAAAAGAAGCTGAATAGTGAAACATTTGTGGAAGAACAGTTCTCATAACTAACAGAAAAAATAAAATGTATTATTGCAAATGTTCACAATCTTTCGTCACAATATTTTGTGTAAGAGCTCAACCGATAACATGACTTAACACCTTCAGCTGGGGCACGCTGATACACAGTGCCAGAGGTTTGTGACGCAATTATCAATCTATAAATGATCGGCTTTGCATAATGATGCTGTAGTGTGACCAAGTACGGGTAAACTACAGACAACTAAAGATCTCAGAAAGAACATTTCCAAGTTAAAAATGTCACTCGAAATATGGATTTATAGGATAGTAAGTTAAAATAACATGAAAAGCAACTCACACTGCCTAAAATTAAAAATGTGATTAGAGTCGAAGGAACTCAAACACGTGACACTTTTCTGAAGCGCACATGGCACTTTTTGAATCTGTTATACTCTTTAAACTTTAATCGGGCATTTCCAATATTTATGATTTGCCTAGGTGACGTAATATGGTTCTGCGTTGACTTTATGACGCATTTTGCACTCAGCACTTTTATATGGATGTAGAATGGATTTGTATGTACAAGGCAGTTTTATCAATATTTAACATCAGGCAGAGTGGCCGAGCAGGAACGTACAGACAGAATTTTGCCTGTAGACATTCGGCCCCAGTTCTATAAAAGGCATGATGAACTAGACATTAGGCCTTGACCTGAATGGGCTTGGCCATGGGTAGCCAATGAAGACGGTGCACAACTTGAGTAATGCGAGCACAAATAGGTGCATAAGTGGCTACTCTGGCCGCAGAGTTCGGCAGGACCTCAAGGTGCCATGAGAGGTAGACAGGTTGTGCCAGAAATAGGGTGTGGCAGTGGTCTATTGTGGACATAACAAGTGAGGACACCACAGGGGCACATAACTGAGAAAGCAGTAAACAAAGAACCATACTAAGGGGTTTTCAGTTGAAGATAGCCCCTTTGACATACTGGACTTCTCTGAGATTCCGCAGACAGAAAAGCTAATATATTTACCCCTAAAGATGGCCAAAAAGAGGGGGTCCAAAAGATAGTAGAGGAAGGAGGGACCACCACCAACACCTCCATTTTTCCCCCATTCCAGCTATTACACATCCATGCACCCACAGCTTCGAGGCAGGCCCTGAATCTGGTTGCTGTCTCGACAAGAGAGAGGGAGAGAGATTAAACAGACCAGGATCTGTGTCATCTTTTAAGAATAACACTGGAAGCCACAAGGGCAGATAAGCTTGGTAAGATGTTGCATGCACATGTTAAACAAAGCCTGGAAGATGGAGGAAACCCGAGGGACTCCACATGTCAAGGCAGTGGGCACAGAGTGAAAAGGGGGAGGGGCAATTGACTGTTCGGTCAGAGGAAAACTAAGAAAACCAGGAAAGAACAGCACCAGAAAGCCCGGCCTGGATGAGCAAGACAGCATGGTCAATGGTATCAAAGAAGATCAGTCAAGTAATAAAGCACCGATACTGCCCGACTCGTGCAGCCAAACCCATCGTCAACGTTGGAGACCAGCATCCCCTTTGTGCCACACCCTGAACGAAAACCGATTGGTAAGTGTGGAAGAAGAAAGATGACTCAAGAAAGGACCGACGAAGGCTTCATACTCCTACGTCCCGTCCCCTTTCCTCCATACTTATTGGACATTCCTCTGTCCTGTGGGACGGGACCGGAGCACTTTGTAAAAAGTATCCCAAGATTTTGCAAAACATTTTTAGTCTTCCTCTCTTTCTGCGCGGTGCCCGGCCCGCGGCCGTAACCCAGCTGATCTCGGCTCCGCCCATCGCCCATCAGTCCTTTTCTCTGCTCGTTTGGGACTGGACGCACTTGCATCAGCGGAACATTTTCTTCCCTTTTTTCCTCTCTGGCTCTCGCTAGCGATCGTGTACTAGTCTGTCTATGTCGTTCAAACTAGACTTTCCACATTGTTCATCGTGTCACCGACGCTTCGCGAGGGCGGACCCCCATCCTCTTTGTCTCGAGTGTTTGGGTCCGGACCACCGTTGGGACTCGTGTTTTTACTGTGATTCTCTTTCGGTCCGGGCACTTCAACGTTGGTTGGAGTGCTGGGAGGAGGTGTTTCGGCGTGCCCCTCCCTTGCATTTTCAAGCTTTTAATCGACCAAAAAGAAGAAACACCCGGTAAGTGCTTTACTTTTTAGAGCACCTTTCCCGAGCCGGGAGGAGCGTTAGTCGCTCTGTCACCGGGGATTGCCCTGAGGTGCCTTCTGGGCCTAAAAATTGTACCAGAGTTTTCTCCAAGGGTCTTGTAAGGGGCCTGCGGATACCGGAGTACACTCCGAGGCCCCTCCTGTGGGGGCTGCTTGCAGACCCATTTCTATGGATTTGTGGGCTAGCTCTGAGGCCTCTTTATCGACTTTGCTCAAAAATAAAACCGGGGTGCGCCCCGAGGCCTTGGTTGGGCTTGGTGTTACCGAACTGATGTTCGAGGCCCGCGCTTGTAAGTCTGTTACCGGACCTGGGTCCGAGGACCCTTGTACAGAGGCTAAAGTTACCAACATTTCTGAGATGCCTGGCAATGTCATGAACCACCAAACTCAACCTTTTTGGACTTTGTGGTCCATGATGCACCGCAGCGTAAGCTCAGTGTTCCCTCCAAGATGACCAACAGCCCAGAAACGCTGCGCTCTAGCCTTGATGCGCAACACCCTGCCTTCTAGAAAACAGGCACGACCCTGCGGCTCTGTGCGTCTCAACGCTTCTGCTTGGAGTTGCTAGATATGTGCTCTAGTCTGCTGTCCGTGTTTTCAACACTTCTACCCTTATCTCCTTCCTGGAACCCTCTTTCAGCTTTCTACAGTCCCGTAATTAATTACCTTGTTCCGAATTCCGCCCTACCTTCAGTACCGTGTACCTACTCCTATGAACGTTCCTCGTGCTCCTCCTTCCTGGATCTGCGACTACCTTCCTGGATACTGAACGCCGTCCAGCTTAGACGGACGGACACCCACACTGGAACCGGAAGAGCCGCGTGTAACGCTCACCTGGTATCCACGGGGCCGTCACTCAGCCTGTTCTAACCTCTTACGACCTTGAACCCTTCCCTGGAGGCTATTCGAATGGAGACTAGGCCTGAAACACAGGATTGGTAGAGTTTAACTCCCTATTGTCTCTGTGTGCTTGAACCCCTTCTTCCCCGGGGTCCAACCCTTCCCTTTGATCCACAGCTCACCTTGTTTTCTTGGATAGTGTGCTCTCCGTCCTGCTTTCAGCGCAGGGGAGCGTTGATGATGCGGGCTCGTTGCTGCCTAGTTACTTCACTGGCAAGAGTCCGACAGGTAAGTATAATGCGTCTTTTGAACAGTTCTCTAACTTCGTTCCTTTCCTTCCTTAGATGATGGCCGGTGTCTGGTGATGGCGGCGTGCTGCTGAGATGAGTAGCGCTGAAGGTGAGAGTGCGATGCACCACTTTCGTATTTGTATTGAACTGAGTTCTTTTTCTGTGTCTTTTAGGTGCCGCAATGTTTTCAGCGTGGATGCCGGTTATGAAGAACAAATGCGGTGAGTAAGCGCGATATGCGGCACCTCTAGGTGTTTCCACGCTAACCTGGAGTGTCTTTTCCCTCTTGCAGATCGATGAGAAGTTCCGGAGACAGAGTTCCCCCAGAGCGGTTAGGATTCAGGTAAGCGTTTGAAGCTCGAACAGTATTTAAAAATAGGCGAAGATTCGCAGAATGCTTACTAATGCCTTTTTTCTTTTCTTTTCCCTTAGGAAGCGGAGTGTCGGGATAGGAATGACACCGCCGAAGATGCCCGCAGAACAGAAGGAGCGATGAATGATGGGCAAAACCGCTGCAAGGTAAGGCTATTCCTAACGGTGTTCTTGTTCTTGCAGGAGCTGAGCGCAGAAGAAAGATGCAGGCCTACTGGAGACTGATCCGAACACGGCGAGTGTCACGCTGCAGGTGCAGAAAACGCAAAGCATGTTTCTTAGCTGGGGCGTGGCTTAAATAGTCTCTGGGTATCCCAGGTGACTCTGGGCTGAACCACACCCAAATGACTAGACTGCACATGCAATTCTGGGAACCGAAATATGTGGGGGCATCCCTCTTGTCCCCATCAATGCACTACAAGTCCAATCCCCAATGTTATCCTTTGGGAGTGAGTGAGTCTGGTGCCACAACCGCCAGGTCTGACTCCAAGTGGGTCTTTGGAGGGATGGAGAGGCCCTTGAGGGCCATGTAGGCGATCGTGGCCTGGCTCCAGCCTGACATCTTGGAGGGCTGGGGACATGAGGGGCAGGAATCATGACACCGCGTTCCACCCTGTACAAGTCTTGAACAGCGAGAAAGAAGGAACTTGCATCCAAGAAGTCTTCTAGCAAGGAAAAAGAGGTGAAAAAAGAAAGTTTTGACAGGCAAGGCCTTTTCGGTGAAAGTTGTTTCTCACCGTTCCTGCTCTTGTGGCGACGCCAGAACTGTTGAGGGGGCAAAGAAGGAAAGTTCTTCCTTTACCGGCAACGACGGGGTCGTTCCTGAGAAGGCTAATTCGGCTATTGGTATGTTGCAGCAACATTCCAGGCCTCACAGTACCGGCTCGGCCGAGGTTCCTTACGTAAAGGCTAAAGTTAAGACCCCCTGATCCAGCGATGGGGACCACTGCCTCAGTTCCCCTCAGATGATGGCAAAATGGAAACCGTTCCCGCCACAACCACGGTGGCCATTTTGGGCGCTTCCCCTACAACTACGCCATCGGCCTCAGGTGTAGGGCTTGGTTCTGTGGGTGAACATAAAATTCCTTGTGCGCATCCTTATCGCCCAGTTTACGACTGGAACGCTCGGATGCCCCTTCCGCACAATGTTTCGTTGCCTGTGGGGTCGGCACCTTTGATTTTTGTGGGCACTTCGGGGATGGGCCTGTGTGGTAACCCTCCCCGTTGTGTCCCTGGAATTATCCTCCTCATGAGAGGCCTCCTCCGTTAGCTTCAAAACAGTCCCCGGAGGACGCTTTTTACGGCAAATTTCAGACGCTCATGCGTACCGACCCCATGAGGGAATATTTCAAGGGGCTTTTTAGGGAGAGATGCCCACCTGCACCTCCGGCTCCACCCGCTCCTCCAGTTCTCCGCCGGTGCCGCCCTTGCCTACGGTGCCTCCCCCAACCCTTCCGCCATTGCCACCATTGTCCTTGTGGACAAGGCAGTGCCTGACACGGTTCTGCAGGATCCTGAATTGCAGGATGAGGCGCAGGGCGATCAGGACAACAAGGACCTGCCCCGCTCTATTAGAGCTGTTCATGACCGGGTACTGGACATGATGTGCTTTTTGGATGTTACGGTGCCCGAGGCACCGGCTCCGCAGGAGGGTACGCTTTCTGGGGCATTCACCCTGTCTCCTTTGGAGCGTACTGGCCTGTTCTTGCAGAAGGACATTTTGGCAGAGGTCCGTAGGGTCTGGGAAAAGCCACACTCTGGACTTTTCGTCAATAAGAAAATTGACGCGCGATACAGACTGCATTCTTTGGAAGAGGTGGCCCTGTCATCTTGTCCGCCCCCCTCCTCCACAGTGGTGGCTGCGGCCACTTTACAGTCCTGGCCTGCAGCATCCTCTTCTACGACGGCTACTCAGGTTCTGGGGAAGGACAAGCTCCTAGACTCCCTTGGGAGGAAGATTTTCGCTAACTCGGCCTTGCAGCTCAGGCAGGCCAATGCAGAACTAGCGTTAGCGGGGGTGGATATGAGGATGTAGAAAGGTCTGTCTGAGTTTGAGGAGTTCCTTCCGGTTGAGAAGCTGGAAGAATTTAAGGCGGGATTGTCCGATGCTTGGGTCTTGGCCCAGGATGTGCTGGAGGCTGCGTCTCACCACGTAGACACTTCGGCTCGGGGGCTTATGCTGGGAGTTGATACCTCCCGACAGGTGTGGTTGCACGCCACCAAATTTTCTAAGGAGGTGCAGGACAAGGTGTTGGACCTTCCGTTTGACGGTAAGGAGCTGTTCTATTCTACAACGGATGTGGATCTGACCAAAACGAAGCACAGCACCCAGACAGCTAAGTCCTTGTCAGTCCTGGTTCAAACTCCTTTTAAGACCCAGAGACTGTTATCGCAAAGCCGGCCCGCTTCTGGTTTTAGAGGTTTTCTAGACCGGAAATCTCATAGATTGGATACCCCTTTGGGTAATAACCGCCGGAGGCAGCCACAGACTTGGTTTTTCTCCCGCTCATCAGCCTCTTCCTCAGGTTCAGGTGGTAACACCACTGAAAAGCCTACAAAATGAAGGGTCTCCGCGCTCGCACGAGACCTCGGTGGGAGGACGCATTGCATCGCATTGGGAGGCGTGGCAGACCATCACCAAAGACAGATAGGTCTTGTCAATCGCTCGGGCGGGCTTCCGCTTACCCTGCCCTTCAACCCTCCTTTCTAGCAGCTGGGGTCGTCCTCCCTAAAAGCCGAGATTCAGAAACTTCTGAATCTCAGAGCTGTGGAACCCGTTCCCCTTGGGGAACGAGGGGAGGGCTTCTACTCCCGGCTGTTTACGGTGCCCAAACACAACCAGGCTGGCCTGCGCACCATCCCAGACCTTTCCCAGTTCAATATTTTCCTACCCCAAGAGAAATTCAAGATGATCACGCCCGGCCAGATACGGTCCTCCTTGCAGATGGCCGATTGGCTCAGCGTGGTGGACCTTCAGGATGCGTACATGTATATTCTGATTTGGAATCCACACAGGAGATATCTCCGCTTCTCTGTGGGAGAGGAGCACCCAAATTCGAGTGCTTCCTTTTGGCCTCAGCTCGGCGCTGCGAGTCTTCACGAAGATGATGTAGGTGATCGCAGCCTATCTTCCTCTGCAGGGTATCCATGTGTATCCGTATTTGGACTGGCTCTTGCGCAGCTCGTGCTCTTTGAAAGCCGCCTGCAATCTTCAGTCTCTCCTCCAGCTCCTGTTCCCCCTTGGGCTGTCGGGGAACTGGCGTAAATCATCCATGACTGGCTCACAGGACTTGATTTTCCTGGGTTTTCGCTGGAACACGATTGACTGCAGAGTGTACCTGACCGGGGACAGAATGGCGGATCTGTTGGCCACGTGTCAGATGTTTGCGCAGTCGGAGAGCATGTCGGCCTGGTGGTTCCAGATGCTCCTGGGCCTCATGGCCTCATGTTTGTTGGCTCTTCCTCTTGCCCGTCTCAAAATGAGGTGGACGCAGATGGCTCTTCAGAGTTCTTGGCTTCAGGCTGTAGATCCAGACTCCAAGTTGATAACGATTCTGGCTTTCATGAGAGCAGACCTGGACTGGTGGTCGTCTCTCAGCAACCTGTCGGTAGGGGTGGGGTTTCAGGACCCCGCCCCAATGGCAACGTTCACGATGGACTCCTCCCTTTTGCGGCGGGGTGCGACATTGGACCTTCTTCAGGTCTCGGCTCTTTGGCCACCTCAGGACAAGCTCCTTCACATAAATCATCTGGAGCTTCTGGCGATTTTCCTAGCGCTCAATGCGTTCAGACCGATCATTGCCAACAAAGTGGTCCGTATCCGCACGGACAATGTGGTGTTGATGTATTACATCAACAAGCAAGGGGGAACCAAGCCCCCCCGCTGACCTGTCTATCCAGATTTGGGAGTGGGCGGTTCTTCATGGTGTCTGGCTACTTGCAGTACACATCCCGGGCCACCTGAATGTCACGGCAGATGCCCTCAGCCGGCGGACGATGGTCAGCTACGAGTGGGAGTTGAAGGCAGAGGTCTTCTCATGGATTTTCCTGCGTTGGGGCACACCGGAAATGGACCTCTTTGCTACGACGGCAAACAATAAGCTTCCTCTGTATGCCCCCAGAAGCGGGCTGGGAGCCTCCTCTCTGGGGGATGCTCTCGAGATTCCATGGCACAACATGAGGGCTTATGCTTTCCCATCTCTGCCTCCAGTTTACCGGACGATTTGTAAATTGAAGAACTCTGTGAACTGTTTTCTTCTACTCATAGCCCTGTGGTGGCTGGCCAGGTTTTGGTTCTCAGAACTTTAACACCTGTCGGTGTATCTGCCGATCAGGTTACCGGTGACCCCCGATCTTCTTCACCAGGGAGAACAGCAGCTGTGGCACCCCTCCCCACAATCGCTCAGCTTGGCGGCCTAGTGCCGGAGTTCTAGTCTTTAGAGTATCTTGGCCTGTCTGCGGGTAACATGCATATTATCCAGACAGCCAGAAAACCCTCGACTAGGTCCCAGTACAGAAGCAAATGGCTCAGGTTCTGTCATTGGTGTTTAAACAAGCAGTTGCAACCAAGGCGGGCTACAATTGACACAGTACTGTCCTTTGTATCCTACTTAGCAGAGTTGGGCGTTCACGTTCTGTCATGCAGAACTTATCTTTCGGCGGTTTACGCTTACCTATCTACGGACCAATGCTCTTACTCTGTCTAACCCAGTGGTTAAGAGGCATTTTGCAGGCTTGACGCGCCTTTATCCTCCGATTCCTAGTCCACACCCGACGTGGGATCTAAATGTGGTGCTGATGGCACTGTGCCATAAACCTTTCGAACCAATGGCCACGGTGGACCTCAAGCACCTGTCATGGAAGGTGTCCTTTTTGGTCGCCGTTACTTCAGCAAGGCGTGCAAGTGAGTTCCAGGCTTTGTCGGTGGAGCATCGCTTTCTTGGTCTTTCACAAGGATAAGGCGGTCCTACGGACAAATCCTACTTTCGTGCCGAAGGTGGTATCGGAGTTCCATCTGAACCAGTCAATCTCCCTACCAGTCTTTTTTCCGAACACTGCCTCAGATGCAGAAAGGGTTCTGCATTGCCTCAATGTTAGAAGGGCTCTTAAATTCTATCTGAACAGAACATCCAAGCTTAGGAGTTCTCCGCAACTATTTGTGACCTTTGGTAATCCACAAGGTAAGCAGGCCTCTAAGGCGTCTATTTCTCGATGGGTCGCTGCCTGCATTACGGAGTCTTACACCGTCCAAGGGCTGAATCCTCCTAAAGGTATTCCTGCACACCTGGTGCGGGGTAAGGCAGCCGCGGTTGCCTTTCAGAAATATGTCCCCTGGGAGACCATCGCAAAGGCGGCTGGCTACTTGGGCCTCCCCAACTGCTTTTTGTAAGCATTGTCTAGACATGAGCTCAAGACCTGATGCTCAGTTTGGTCAGGCTGTGCTGAAGAACTTTTTTCAGTAAGGGGTTTTTTCCATCCACCCATAGTTCCTGTAAGGAGTGCTTGGGAATCTCACATAAGTATGGAGGAAAGGGGGCGGAACGTAGGAGTATAACCAGGTTACTCACCATTGTGACCACCTTACTCCTAGTCCATAGTCCCCTTTCCTCCATACGCCCACCCGCTGTCCCCTCTAATAAGGTTCCTCTGTTATTGCTAAGAGGTCTTGGACCTGGCAATAGAAAAGGACTGATGGGCGATGCGGAGCCGAGATGGGCGGGGTTGCAGCCGCGTGCCGGGCCCCGCGCAGAAAGAGAGGAAGGACAAAAAATGTTTTGCAAAATTTTTGGATGCTTTTTACAAAGTGCTCTGGTCCCGTCCCACAGGACGGAGGAATGTCCCATAAGTATGGAGGAAAGGGGACTATGGACTAGGAGTAAGGTGGTCACTACAGTGAGTAACCTGGTTAAAAAGCTTCATAAGAAGATTCCATGATGGCCGCCGCGACCGCTCCACTGTGAGGAGCGCGCTCCTCCATGGCACCCCGAAAAAGGAGCAATAAGCAGCGTTAAAAACAAGACCCCATGGTAGCAAAGGGGACGAACCGAGAACCAAGCGGTCCCCAAGAAAATTCCAACCAGAAAATTTGATGGCAGAGAAGGGCAGAGTGAGCGGACCTGAGACTGCCAGCAGCGATGCCTGCGTGGGGACTGGCAGCCGAGCCGAAGAAGATCAAAGAGAACCCCCGCAGGTGGTGCAGAAGACCGTTCAGCCACGGCAACATAGGCAAGACTGGGGAGTGTGAGCGGACCACCGTGGATCCCTGGCGGCCGACAGGTAGAGACGAGGCTGCCGGACACCAGTGCACCCGCAAGGGCCGGGACGCACTGGCGCACGCACCGCAGCAATCCAGCAGAGCGGCGCGGACACCCAGCTACAAAAGTAAGGAGGGGGAGCTGGTAGTATTCCCCTGAAATCCTGTGTCTGCCTGGGCCCCATACAGCAAGCCCGGCTCTGCAGGGCCCCCATGAGCTGTGATGCGCCCCAGGTGGCGGAGGGTAAGCAGGCATAATTAAGGGAGTCGGCAGCCATGAAGCGGACGCACGCAAGCCGCTCCCCTACCAAACAAGGGACATGGAGGTTTATGAAAGCATCTTCCCCAACGCACCATAGCCTACACTTGGAAGGGGAGCCCCTACGGCAGGAGACCCGCAGCATACCTGGACCCAGGCAAACGACATTCAGCAACATCAGAGGCAAACTGCAGTAATAGAAGGGCGACAGCACTAAGTCTCCTGCAGCACCCCCCCCCCCCGACCAAGGAAGGAACCCGGCGGGGATGGAGCGTGCTCCCAACCCCCAGCATTGGACTCTGGAGGAGAGCACTGCTTCGCTCCACCACCCACCCTCACGAAAACTGAACCTGCCGTGCAAGATTAACGGAGAAGAAACTCCAGGGGGGCAAGAGTGTACTTAGAGGCCCATGAACGGTGTGTGCAAAGGGGGGGGGGGCACCCCAGGAAGAAATTCAAGAAGCTCCTGGGCCAGTGTGACACCACAACCTTGACCACTTCAAGCTCACTTTTGAGTGTACTAGCCCCACAGACCCTAGGGGGCAACCAACCCAGGCTCTAAAGGTGAGCTAGACCCCCCATGGCGCACAGGAGGGAGAGAGGAGCATACCCTTCATACATAACAACTGGCCAATACCCCAGGTTCAAGAGGAACCTGAGAGGCCTGGGGAGATGTCCTGCACAGTAAGGTGCAGGTAGGCACTCGCCATCACCCGGCAATGTTGCGCAACAAGACCAAGGAGGCCAAAGAGGGCCCTCCAGCGGTCAAGGTCTCAAAAAAACAGGAAGGAACCCTCCAAATGCTATGGAGAAAGGAGGGGGGGAGCCCGGAGGAAGAGGATCCAGCGGTGACAGAGGCAGGGACCCCCCAATGCTACCACAGGGGAAAGAGGTCACAAGCAAGGTGCCGCAACAGTGCTTTAAAGGCATTCAGTGACCAAATGACGGCTACCCTTAAGACACAATTAAGCCTAATACACACAATGCCTGCAGGAAATCAAAAGCAACATAGTTTAATTGGGTGACAGAATTGATACAAATGAAAACACCATTCAAGAACTCAGTGAAGAGACCCGGAAGATAGCTGTATTCACAGAGCAGCTGGCGGTAGCGACACACAACATGGAGCTCTAAGCAGAGGACTTGGAGAACATCTAAGGTCTAACATCAGGGTGAAGGGGCTGCCAGAAAGTGTGAGTGATGCCGACCTGCAGCACACGTTCAAAGATTTGCTGGACATACAGGCTGGGGGAGAAATTATCATATAGAATTCACTGCATGGGGGGTCCACAGCGAGAAGAACCTGGGGCCAGGCCAAGAGAAGTAGTGCTGGCTTTACATCGATGGCCAAATACACACTAACAAAGAGGAGGCGTGGGGGCTGGGGGTGGCTTAACGGCCATGTGAGAGGCTATGTTTCTTACAGGCTCCCAGAGATCCGAAATGATCCTGGAACGCTCGTGAGGCGGAGGAGGCGATTGGAACTCACACAGACCCACAGGTGCATGAACGTGCAAAGCACGCGAGGCACCAAGCTGCAACTACAGCTGAGACGTGAAACTAAAGTTATGCGCAAAACAAGGAAAGACGGAGGATTGAAAGTGCGCAGCTGGCAAACTTCGACGGGCTGGTGCCGCGGTCAGAGTCAGTGGGGCATCATTGATGGACGTGGACAGCGCCGGAGGAATCATGCCTGGGGAGTCTTTCTTGAACTCAGAAGAAGGACCAAATGCTCTCAGCCTGCGCCATAACGGGATCAGCCCTCTCGTCTCTGGTGACTGAACAGAGAAGGGAGAGCCACTGTATGACAAGAAACAGTGTCTGTAGAGGGTGGTATTTGCGAAGCAGGCAGGCAGGCAGGCTTGCAGACCGAAGCAATGGCGCTTGAAGTGCGGTGCCGGTGCCCTGAGTTAATTCAAAGGAACCCAGCTTTGCACGGATATAAACAGCAGGACAGGAGGATACATCGCCTCGCGAGCGCGGCGGCTGCGAGGCAGGCTGCAAGATTGTAGCAGCAATACCCGATTGGCAGTGCAAGTGCCCCAGAGAACGCATTGGAGGAGCCTTATACATACATGGACCCATGCGCCACTGGAGAACAAAGCGAGAGGATACTTTGTCTCCCGAGCGCGGCAGCTGCTACAACTTGCCCAGCACAAGGGAGGAGGGAGAGCTCCCCTTGTCTCACGCACGGAGGGTGAGACAGGCTACAAAGCCCCTCTTGGAACATACTTAAGTGTGGTAAGGGCACGCCACCTGCAATGAAGTAAAAACCAAGGATGTAGTAAAAACCAAGGATTCTCAAACTTAGGTGATTTTCCACCGTGTGTGTAAATGTGACTGAGTACCATAAAGAAAAAAATTGCATTGTGAAACCTAGGCCTTTCTCCGTCTATTCTGGATTCTCAAACTTAGGTGTGTCTCCCCTCCCGTCTTAAAATTAGCATTTTGTGATCTCTTTAATCCAGAGTGTCGTCTTGTCCCGTTGCTCAAGTTGCTTGCCTCTTGCTGTCCCGTCTGCCTGCTCTAGTTGTCCTTTCTAGTGTCTCCCCCCCTCCCACCTACTCTATGGTGCTCTCTGTCTCTCCTATCTTTTCCAACTGCTTCTCTTTTGACTATCCTGCTCTCCTCACCAAATCTGGTAGGAAGAAGTTTAAAGAGGACATCCTGATCTCCAACCCAGGCCTCCCCATCGCTCATTGAGACATGGTTCACGGCCAGCTCTATCACTAGCTTTGACACACTCCTACCTGATGGCTACAAGATCCTCTCCACACCCAGGTCCAACCGCTCTGGTGGGGGTGTAGCCCTGATCTTCCCTGAGTGGATTCCTGCCTCTGTCACTCCTACGCAGGACTACTACCCTTTTGAATGCCTCGTCTGCAGGCTCTCTCTCTCCCCTAGCCATTCCCTTACTGTGGCTACAATCAGCCACCTGGTCAGATCTCCTCCTTCCTCTCTGAGTGGGCGGACCTCTCCTCCTCACTCCTGGCCTCAACCACTCAACTCCTCCTTCTTGGCGACTTCAACATCCACCTGGATGCCTCCTGCCCTCCCTCTGGACTCTTTCACGACCTCTGCGACTTGCTCTCACTCACTATTCTCCCCTCTGGCCTGACTCACTCTGCAGGGCACACTCTGGATGTTCTGATCTCCTCAGACCTTCCCCTCTCTGTTCCTCTCTCCACTCCTCTCTCCTGGAGCGATCACTGTCTCCTCTCACCTCACCCTCCCTACCCCTTACGCCAAGCCACTTCCATCCACCTCCTCGGTCATCCGACCCATTAAGCGCGTGTCAGCTGAGGCTTTCACAACCACATTCTCACCCACCCCGCCCTCTTTGGCTGACTCTCACCCTGACACAGCGCTCTCCACGCTCCACTCTGCTATATTTGATACTCTTGATATCCTTACCCCAGTCATGTGAATCCCCCTGAAGCACAAATCCAAGTGCAACTCCTGGTACGACTCAGACCTTGTCACCCTAAAACGCAAGTGCAGGTTGGCAGAGAGGATATGGCATGCTTCATGTACACCCTCTGACAAACTGGCCTGCCGCCTGCTCCAAAAGGTAATACCGGCTCTATGTCCTAACCAGGAAGAGATCTCATATCCAAGCCCGCGTCTCTGCGGCAAACAACAACTCGGCTGAACTCTTTAAAATATGCAAGGAACTGGCCACTCCTGCCGCAGTCTCTACCTCTCCTGTCCCTTCCCAGGCCATCTGCACAGCACTGGCTTCTCACTTCATCTCTAAAAATCAGGACATCCTATCCTCACGCTCATCCTATGCCCTCCCTCCCCCTACTCCCTGCTCTTCCTCTGGCCCTTCTGCAGCCACCTCTCCACCCCCGTTCTCCGCGGATGAGGTTTCTAGACAAGTCCGATCTATGAAAGTCTTGTCGAAACAGGTTCACCCCTGTTCCTCTAAAACTATCAAGGACCACATGGACTCCCTGGCTGATTTCTGCATCACTCCTTTGCTACTGGAGTCTTTCCATGCCCCCTGAAGCACTCCCTTGTGCCACCTCTTAAGAAACCCTCTGCCGACCCCTTCTCCCCGGCTAACTATTGCCCAAGCTCCATCACTCGCTTCCTGGGCAAGCTCCTAGAGAAACTTGCCATCTCCCAGCTTAATCTCCACACTGAATCTGTTGGTTGCCTTCATGACCATCAGTCTGGCTTCAGAGCTGCCAGAAGCACGGAAACTGCTCTCCTGAACATCCGTGAAGACCTGCTCTCCAACCTTGATTCTAACATCCCTTGCGTCCTCATCTTGCTTGATCTCTCTTCTGCCTTTGACACTGTCAGCCATGGCATCCTGCTCAACCGTCTCCGAGATAACCTGGGTATCACTGGTCAGGCTCTGGCGTGGCTGACTTCTTTCCTCTCTGACCGGCCCTCCCAGGTCCAACTTTGGTCCTTCCTCCGTGCTATCTTTTTCTCTACCTGTGGTGTCCCCCAGGGGTCTAACCTCTCTCCCTGGCTGTTCAACCAATACCTGGCACTCCTTGCCCACCGCATCGCCGCTCTATGCCCCAACTTTCAGTGCTATGCGGATGACACCCAGCTCATTTTCAGGCTACCCTCTGCCTCCTCTCCCTTCGCTCATCTCCGACTGTCTGCTATCCAGAAGTGGTGTGCCGCCAATGACCTCTGCCTTAATGCCAGGAAGACTGAGATTCTTCTCATCGGCACATCTGCTCCCTCCTTCCATGTAGGTCTCTGGTCAGCCTCTCTTGGCCCTCTTTCTGCTCCCACCTGCAAGGCTAAAAACCTTGGGGTCGTCTTCAACTCCACACCCTCCTCACATCTCTGACATCTCTAAAAAGTCACACTACCAGCTGCTCCTCCTCAGAGGTATTCTTCCTTTCCTCTCCTTCCCCCAGAAGCTCACTGTCTCCAGAGCTCTGGTTCTCTCTAGGCTGGACTATTGTAACATCCTCTTTCTAAATCTGCCTGCTTCTACTCTCGGCCCTCTGCAATTTATCCAGAACAGGACTGCGAGACCTGTCCTTGGCCTCAAGCCCAGGGATTGTCATCTCGCCAGGACTGAAATCTATGCACTGGCTCCTTCGACAACATCGTCCCACCCGTCCCATAAACCAGCACTCTTCACTCTAGACATACATATGCCATCCATCCATTCACACCCAGGTGCCCCCTTCCTTCCCAACAGAGGGCTCCAGCCCTCACTCAGACCCACATGCTCCATCATTCCCCCCATCATATGCCCTGCCGCTCCATTCTAGATATACAATGCCCCCCACAGATCCAGACTCCACCAAGATGCCAATCCCTTCCTCAAGACCCATACCATGATGCCCCATCCTCCTCCCACACAGCAAGATGGCCCTATCCCTCCCCAACCAATGAGCACCCATCCCTCCCTCCAGACCCACACCAATGTGTCCTATGCCTCCCTTCACACCCACAACAATGTCCTCATCCTTCCCGATCCACACCCATGTGCCCCATCCCTCCCCCTCACACCAAGATGCCCCACCCTCCAGATGCACAGATATCCCCTTCCCACCCACACCCAGATGCTCCAATCCACCCTCCAGACCAACAGATGCCCCATACCTGTTCCAGACTGACACCAATGTGCCACCATCTACTGCAGACCCCACCAACATCCCACCACCCCTCTATCTACACAGCAAGATGCCCCATCCTGCCCTCCAGACACACACCTAGATGAACCACCCCCCCCAGACACAGACCCATGTCCACATCACTCCTATGAAACCCACACCAATGTGCCCCCATCCCCTCCCTCCAGACCCACACCAATATGCCCCATGCCACTCTCCAGACCAACAGATGCCCCATACCTGTTCAAGACAACACCAATGTGCTCCATCCATTGCAGACCCCAAGATGCCACCATCCCTGCCTCCAGGCCCACACCAATATGCCCTCATCCTCCCCAGACCCACACAAATGTGCCCCATACCTCACCCACACCAATGTGACCTCATCCCCTCCCTCCAGACCAACACTGATGCCCCCATCCGACCCGAACCAGGATGCCCCATCCCTCCCTGCAGACCAACACCAATGTATCCCCATCCATTGCAGACAAGCGCCAGCGGACTACTCCGGTGGTGATAGTGCGTGGTACAAATATCTTTTAACATTAACCCCACCAAGATGCCCCCATCCCTCGGTCCCCAAATCAAGATGTCCCCATCCCGCCCCCAGACCCACACCTGGATGAACCATCCCTCCCCCACACCAATGTCCCCACCCCTTCCATTAAATCCACACTGCTGTGCCACCTCCCTTGCTCCAGACCCACACCACTGTGTCCATATCCCTCCCCCAGACCCACACCACTGTCCCTATCCCTCCCCCAGACCCACACCACTGTGTCCCTATCCCTCCACAGACCCACACCACTGTGCCCCATCCCTCTCCCAGACCCACACCACTGTGCCTCTATCCCTCCCCAGACCTACACCAATGTGCCACAACCCTCACTCCAGACCCACACCACTGTGTCCTTATCCCTCCCTCCAGACCTAAGCTGAACATGATTTTTAACGTACATGTAATTTTCCACTCCCCATCTCAACCTGGCGTCTTGCAGGAAGGTTCACGGTATCCCGAAGAAAACGCAAATTGTATTCTCAGCCAGCCAAGAACACACGGATTGCTGTCGCTCTTGCAGCCTGTGCCTTCCCGGGTCATCTCAGAAAAATGACGAGGGACAAGACGAAGTCAGGCGCTCCAGGTTTTTGCATAAACGTCCCCGGTATACCGAAGAAAATGGCCACTAGCACCTGCAGCCTTCCCGACCCCAGCTGAGCGCTCACTGACAGTGCTCCGGAAAAAGTCACAGTGATTGACGTGGGAAGTCACGTGAAGAAGAGTGGGCGGGCCGTTGCTATGGTCCGTTTCTCGGATGGGAACTAGTCGCTAGCTACCGTACGTCCACCCCCCAAACGTTGCGTGCTCGCACCCGTCCCTTTTCCAGTTGCACTTGCGCGCGCACGTCCTCCTCCTCCTCCTCCGCATTGTCCCCCCGCAGATCCCCGGATGTGGACGTTCTCACAGACCCTGACGTTGGATTTCCGGTTCTAACCTTACCGGGGGGCCTTCGCCCTAGAACCCGTTTTCCGTCATGTATCGCCCCCGTTCGCTGAGCCCCGATCGCGGCCTTCTCCCGCCCCGCCCATACCCATCTCCGGCGCCGGTCCTCCCGTCTCTGGCTCCCATTACACCGATGCCACCCCTACCGCCGCTGCCCCCGCTAGCTCCCCTACCCCCGCTAGCAGCCCTACCCCCGCTAGCACCCCTACCCACGCTAGCACCCCTACCCACGATGGGTCCCCTGGGAACGTCCTCTTTACCGCCATACAGACGGGAGACTGGAATGGACCTTCCACCCAGGGTGAGTACAGGGGCACACATGCCAACCCTCCCGATTTCGGAGAAGGGCCAGACATGTTTTTGGACAAAAATGTTGCTATTTTTCATTGAGCAAAAACCCAACTCCTCCTGCACTGTTCCTTCCCACCGTGCAAGGCAATGGGGCTAACCCACTTCTCCTTTTCAAAGCATCCCTCTTATTCAATCTTAAATGACAGCATGTGTGCAGGAAGGAATGGTGAAAATGTGCCATGTGATAACCTGAACAGTGTTGGTAGTAGAGATTGCGGTTGAAACTGCGCTCCAACGGTGAGGACCTGGAGATAATGCGGAGGGGGAGGGGGATCTGACAGGAAGAGTTGTGGCTGGGGCAGGGAAAGGGTACTCTGCTAGAGCGGTTCCAGCAGAGTAGGAAAAGGGGCATGGGCAGGGGTGTTAATGTTAAAGGATATTTATATTGCACACTATCACCACCGGAGTGGTCCCCTGGCAGCTGTGAAAAAACGGGAGGGGCGGGGGGGGAGTTAGAGGGGATCAGCTGGATAAGTGCAAGGGAGCAGTGATGTGCTGTTGGCGGCCACAGCCTGGAATTCCGTTGGCTGGGCTTGGGGTGTTATACTGCTGGGAGAGGTTGTGTGCTGTTGTGCGGGTTTATGGCTGCTTGTTTTGTTGTTGCACTGTAGTGAAGTTTGTGTGGATTGTTGTGTTGTAGGTTTGTGGTTGTGTTTGGTTAGAATTTGAGAAGTGTATGCAGAGGGTGAGGTTGTTAGTGGGTTGGTTAATTGGCATTGCTGGCTTGAAGTGAGTCTACGTTTCTGTGTTTCTGATCAGGTGGGGTGTGTGGGAGTCTGAGTCTACGTCCAGATCAGGGCTGTACGATACTCACAGCCCCTTTCCCATACAGCATTCGTTCACATGCATAACTTGCCCAAGTTGGGCACCGGCTGCCTATGTGACCCCTGTTTGTAAGCGGGGTGGACAGGCGTTTGTGCGTCCCCTGCAGTCTAGCCTGGAAAGCATTCTCAATCTAGTCGGAGGGCGGCATCGGTTGGCCCGGGTTTACTCCCCGCCCCCTGCCCCCATGTGTTGGGGCTGCTCGGCATCTATCGCTTATTAACGCACGCTCCATCCCTGCACACGCTCTAGATATTGCAGATTTCATAGTCACAGAAAACCTTGACTTTCTCGCGATCACGGAAACTTGGCCCTTCTCTGACCCTGGCCATCCCAGACAACTATTCCATTATCAGGTGTGACAGGGACACCAATCAAACTAAGGGGGTGGACTAGCCTTCATATTTAAGAGTTCACTTAACCTCGGAGCTGCCAAGAGCCTGCAGCTACCATCAGCTGAACTACTGTCTATTAAACTGCCGATCTCCCCTAATCACACGGCCACTATACATCTCCTTTACAGGCCCCCTGGCCCGACCTCTTCATTCGCAGAGGACATTTCATCTATCCTAGCTACCAGTACTAAGCCCAACTCACAAATCATTATATTGGGAGACTTCAATCTAGGCTACCAAGATACGAATGACACCAAAGCCTTTGACCTAGAAAGAGTCCTGGCCGACTTCGGTCTCACCCAACATGTCAATGAGCCCGCCCACATCAAGGGTCGCACTCTTGATTGGGTCTCTGACTTGAACTGTGCGCTTAACGTCACCTCTGTGTTGCCATGTGCATGGTCTGATCACCACAAAATATCATTCTCCATTAATTCCACTCCACCCACAGATAAACCCAACCTTGCCCCTCCCAATTCCGCATGCAACAAAAAGGATATTACGGTTGAGAAATTAGTCCCACCTATCCTTCCTCTTTTGAACTCGGCGTCCACTACGTGCTCGGACCCCACAGTGCTAGTAGACACTTACAACCGCGTCTTGCTAAAAGCCCTCAATACCATTGCCCCCTTCAAACTGCGCAAACAAAAACCGCGGCTCCACCTTAATTCCTCGTTTACCCCGCACTTACGTGACCTGCGCAAAGAAAAAAGAAAAGCTGAGGCCCATTGGAAAAGCTCACCTTCTCTAGTCAACAAAAACAACCTCACCACAGCTTCCCTTACCTACAAAGAAGCCATCCTAGCTGCTAAAAAGGAAGTATATAACAAAAGGATCACTCAAGCCCAATCAAATACCAATGCACTCTTCAAGATCCTTAAGGAATTGGAGTCCCCTGTTGCCCCGCTTGATACATGCTCCCCGGACACTGAATGGTGCTCCAATATTCAAAAGGCACTGCTTGATAAAATTGCCTTGCTCCAAGACAAGATTAACACTAAAAAAAAGTCACCTGGCAGCCTCAACGGGTAACCCTCCATCATACAAAACCCTTTCTCCCAAACACTCCGTCCAACCTTTCAGTTTCTCACCCCTCACCATTAAGGAAGTCGAAAATATCATAACGAAGCTTAAGCCTTCCAATTGCCAAGGTGACGCCTGCCCTGCACCGGTCATAAAGGAAGCTGCACATGATCTTGCCCCTTTCATTACCTCTTTCGTTAATGCCTCTTTCAAATCGGGCATTGTACCTGACAACCTTAAGGATGCTTGGGTCATCCCATTAATCAAAAAACCTAATCTTGATCCCAGTAATCCTTCTAACTACAGGCCCATCACCACGGTGCCTTACCTTCTCTCAATATTCTGGACCGCGCAGCCTATCTCCAAATCCAAGACTATCTTGAAACCAACAATCTTCTAGGGCTTACAAAATCTGGCTTCCGTCCCAGACACGGTACTGAGACAGCCTTAATCGACTTGAAAACCCAAATTGAGGAGCTGAAAGACAAGGGCAAACTGGCACTCCTGCTCCTCCTTGATCTTTCAGCTGCCTTTGATTTGGTCGATCACCAAATCCTCTGCCACCACCTCAAAATTGCGGCCCACTTCTCCGACGCAGCCACATCTTGGATTAGCTCTTTTCTGGCAAACAGAACCATTAGGGTCTTCTCTCCCATAGCCGCAGCTGATCCAGCCCACGTCCCGTGCGGAGTTCCACAAGGATCTTGTGTATCTCCCACACTTTAAAACGTGTTTACTAAACCGCTCTTTGATATACTTGACTATCTGGGTGTCTCCTACACTAATTATGCGGATGACACCCAGATACTCATCCCTATCACTGGCGATTATGTAACAGATGCCAAAGCTCTCAATACAGTCTACACTGTCATTCAATCCTGGATGGCTCACCATGGGCTCTGCCTTAATGATGGAAAGACAGAATTAATCATTCTTGGATCTCAATACAAACTCACTAAACCAGACCCCAAGTTCAATTCCTTCATTATTGATGGGAACAATATTAAAGTCTCCAACGTCACTAAAACACTTGGAATAAATCTCGACTCGACTCTATCCCTCGATCGACAAACCAACGCAGTTGTCTCAGCATCATCCTATACTTGAAAATTGATTACAGCATGTTGCCCCTTCTTGACTACGGAGAACTGTCTGATTCTCGCCAGAACCCTCATCATGTCCAAAATCGATTACTGCAACGCCCTCTACCTAGGGACTAGTCAAAGAAACATTGATAAACTCCAGGTCATGCAGAACACCGCCATAAAGCCAGCTCTCAGCGTTCCTAGGCGTTCCCACATATCTAACACGAGACGCAACTTGCACTGGCTACCCATCACTCACCGCATATCCCTCAAAGCACTTGTTCTAACACAGAAGGCCCAGAACAGCGCAGCCCCGGCTTACCTTTCCACGCGCTTCATACAACAACTAGACCACTAACATCTTCTCAGGCTCATACGCTGACTATTCCCATTTTCAAGCTACAGACAGCCGGAGGCTCTAGCTTCCCTGTCCTTGCGGCTAAGCTCTGGAACTTCCCAATGCTCTCAAACGTTCCTCACATCTATGCCTTCAAAGCTAAAACTAAACTGTGGTTACATGAACGGGATGCCCTTGCCGCCTCTTTATAAGCCTTACATCTGTCAATTTCATTACCGACTGCTCATTGTACATAGACTGTTTTATACTGCATTCTTAGATTCACTCCTCTCTGTTGATGCTCTGAACTCTATGTAAATATGTGTAAAAATGTATAGTGTATCTATTTGCTGTAACTTGTAACCACCTCCTTAAACATGCGCCCAGACGCCCCGGGGCAAGGTGCGCACTATAAATAAACAAAATAGAAATACAAAAATCGTTTTATTCGGTTGAATGATGTTCTGTTGGCAGCTTCAACTCGGTATACACCGGGTGCTGAGCTTCGGTGCGGGTATTAGATCGGTGTCAGTCCTCGTGTGCTGTTGGTGTTGCTTATGTGTTGTTGCGGTGTTGTGAAGTGCGTGCGGGTTGTTGTGCGAGAGATGGTTGTGTGAGATTTTAAGTGAGAAGTCTGCAGAAATGCAGAGTTTTTTGTTAGTCGGTTGTATGAAGGTTAACAGAAGTTCAGAAATCTGAGGCACTCGCCAATCCTTCCAATTTCATCGGGGTGGGAGAAAGGCTGCGCCTGGCTAGGTTTCGGTTTGTGTGGAGCTGTCCTCGCCGTTCTATTTAGCCTGCTCTGTAGGTGTTCTAATGCCGATGGATTGCTTAGTGTGGGTTGGGTGTCTATTCTCCTCCTTGGGTGCTGGGCTGGCGTGGCGGACTCCTCTCAAACTTTCTGTCTAAATGCGTCTGCCGGTTTGGATACGGTACTTTCGGGAGGAGTGGGTGAGTCATTTAGGGCTTTCGTCTGGGTCTGATTATGTGTTCACTCTCTGGAGGCCTCCTTTTGTGGCTATTTCCCATGATATCTTATAGTCTGTCGTGTGGTCGGTTCTTTGGGTTCAGCATTTGTCCATTTGAGAGTGGCTGAGGTTGGTGTTATTTTCGTTGTTGTTTTAATGGGGTGGGGTTCTAGTGCGTCGTTGTGGTTACGCTGTGAAGAGCCATGATTTGACGAGTTTCCTGAATGCTAGGTGGTTTGTTGTGTTTCGTATATTCCTAGGTAGGTCATTCCAGGTTTTCGGTGCCTGGTGAGAGAAAGAGGATCCTCCCAAGTTTTTTTCTGTTGTAGGGCTTTGGTTCCAGGCGTATGTCGGTGCTTGATCTTAGTGTTCTTGTCGGTTGATGTAGGCGTAGTTTGTTGCTTAGGAATTCTGCGCCTTGTTTGTGTATTGCTCTGTGCATGATGCACATTGACTTGAACTTTATTCACTGTTTCAATGGTAGCTAGTGTAGTATTTTTAGCGCATGTGTGATGTGTTCTCTTCTTGGTACCTTGAGGAGGAGTCTGGCTGCTGCATTTTGTATGCGTTGTAGTTTTTTTTAGAAGTCGTTCTGGCATACCCAGGTATAGGCTATTGGCGTAGTCTACTCTGGACATGATCAGAGCGATGATGGTGGTAAGTGTTTTGTTGGCGAGCGACAGGAACGGTAGGATCCTTTTTGCTGCTCGCAGGAGGAAGAAACATTTCTTGAGTAGAGAGTTTACTTGTGGCTCTAGAGTGAGGTTGTTATCCATCAGGACCCCTAGGTTTTGTACAGTAGATGATGGTTCTGGTGTGGTGCCAAGCTCTCTTGGCCAGGGGATGTAGCGGATGTCACCTCCCTTTTTTGAAACGATCATTATCTCTGTTTAGCATGGGTTAATTTTGAGGTGGTTGAGGTTCATCCAGTTGAATATCTCACAAAGGCAATAATCTAATGTAGTGTTTTCTTCTCGGGTGTCTTGTATGTTGAAGATTATTTGAGTATCGTCAGCGTAGTTGTAGCATGTGAGCCCGTGTTTTTTGATGAGTTTGATTAATAGGTACATGTAGATGTTGAATAGAAGCAGCGAGAAGGATGATCCTTGTGGTACTCCGCACGTGGAGTCTCTAGGTTTGGATTTAAAAGGTTATAGTGGGTATGTTCCATGGTTACAGGGGAACACCTTCCAAGTACAATCCTAGTTGAAGAGCATTGTTTTCAAGGCTTTTCTGCACACAGTGAAGGTTTCATTTCTGAGTTTGAGTGGCAGTGCGTTCCAGTTTTTGGGTGCTATCACCGGGAAGCTGGCGCCACCGGCTTTGGCTCTTTTGAAAGCAGGGACTGAAAGTTGATTTGAGTATTGGGCATGTTTAGGTCTGTTAGCAGGTGCCTGATGGATTCGCTCTGCCAGATAGGAGGGTGCAGACTGAGAGAGACATCTGTGTGTGATGGTGAGGGCCTTGAACAATATGCGCTCTTTGACTGGGCGCCAGTGGCCGTCTCGTCTGGCAGGAGAGATATGCTCTCTCCTAGGAATACTTGGAGCCGCTCTGAGAGCATTGTTTTGCTTGATTTGCAGTTTGAGGTTTTTAGACGAGGTGCCTAGGTGCAGGACGTTGCAGTAATCCAGCTTGGCACTAATGGTGGCTCTGGCTATGTTATGGCAGTTTTTGTCAGAGAGGTGAGGTTTTACAGCATTAATGATTTTGGTTGTGAGAGCTGCTGACAATGCAATGGCACTGACTTGCCTCTTCATTGATAGGGTAGAATCAAGGTAAACCCCCAAGGGTTTTACTGCAGCAGAGACTGTGATTACAGTATTCTCAATGCTAAAAGCGCTGTATTGACGGTCCAGTTAGTTCAGAATTTCCTTAGGGCCTACCAGTAGGATTTCTGTTTTGTTCCCATTGAGACATGGGCCCTTAGCCGCCATCCAAGCCTGGATGAATACTTGAGTCTCCTTAAGAGGGTTAGGATCTTGCTCGTAGGCGCCGGATAGAGGGAGGAGAATTTGCGTATCATCGGCATAGTTGGTGAAAGCTATGCCATGCTCGTCTAAATCATTAGAGGTAGTGAGAAGAGATCGTAGAGGGTAGGGGAGGCGTACGCTCCTTGAGGGACTCCGCAGTTAATGGGGTGATGAAGTGGCCGAGGCCTGGCCAGAAAATACCCTCATGGCTCGACCTTCCAAGAAGGACGTTATCCAAGTTGCAGCTTTCTGGGAAAAGTGAGCAGCCTCCGTGAGGTGTCTACATAGGATCTTGTGGTCGACAAGGTTGAATGCGGCCGACAAGTCCAGGAGAAGGAGAAGTGCAGGCTGGCCATTGTCCATAGTTTTTAGTAACTGATTCTTCAGTTCAAGCAAGGCCGACTCTGTGCCATGACGAGGACGGAAGCCAGGTGGCCTTTTCCCCAGAATGTTATGCAATTCCAGATAAGACTGGATCTGCAGATATGCAGCCCTGTCTAGAATTTTTAATAGAAAAGGGACAGTGGTGATTGGCCTATAATTGTTAGGAGAGTCAGGGTCGAGGCTTGTTTTTTTTTTTTAGCAATGGTCGAACCCATGCTTCCTTGAGGGGAGGAGGGACAATGCCTGATGCAAAAGAGGCATTGCTAAATGCTGTGAGAAAAGGAGCTAGTGACTCTGCACAGTCTTCGATTAGGCTAGCTGGGCAGATGTCACCCTTGCAGAGAGATGGCTTGATGAGTCTCATGATCAGTAGACCTTCTTCTGATTCGGTTATATCTTTGAAAGCAAAGGGCTTTGGGCTTTTGTATAACGGTGTATCGCCTAGTACTGTGCCAGTGCCTGTAGGAGTGGTGCAGGGAGCAACGACCTTGGGCAGGGCATTGAAGTGAGATTTAATTTTATTCTGAAGGGTTTTTATTTTGTCTAGCATGGCATGTTGCATATATTGTTACACCACATCTTATCTTTCACAGTTTGTTGTGTGGAGGTGGGAGGTACAACAAGTTCATTGAATATAGCAAACAGCTCTTTAGATGGCCTTTTTGTATTGTTTGGCGATTATCATGTAGGCGTCTCGTGTGGAGTCAGGGGGGCTAGCTTGCCATTTGGTGAGCGCTGCACGTTTGTGGGCTCTTAGGTCCAGTAGTTCTTGGGTGAACCAAGAATTGGGGTGTTTGGTGCCCTTAGCTCTTTTTTTCTGTAATGGGGCAATAGCATCTATTGCTTCTTTGAGTGTAGCGCTGTATAGCTCTATCAGTTCTGTGGGGTTTTTGAACTGGTGTCTTAGCGCTGAGGCTTCTAGGTATGGTCGGATTCTGTCATTAGTGAGAAGTCTTGGATCTAGCAATAGCAGATGGCACTGGTGGGCTAGGTTTAGTTGTTACTCTGGATGGTAGGTGGAAGCGTAGGAGATGGTGATCAGACCATAGTCGTGGTGTGTTGGAGCTGATGTTAGCTGCGCAGATAAAATCAGCTATCCAATCCAGTATATGACCTTTGGTGTTGGTCGGGGTGTTAACTTTTTGAATAAAGCCCATCTCTAGGAGAGCTTTGGCAAAGGATTTGCCTTTCTTATCTTTCGCATCATTAAATACCAGATTAAAGTCTCCTAAGAGTATTGCTTGTGTTTATTATTATTTTTTAGGTTGTCACCTAGAATGTGTAGGAGATTACCTTGGAGGTGAAGCCTGGAGGGCGGTAGACTATGTGGAAGATTATTGTGTTAGGTGAAAAGGATATTTTATCTGAAAGGGCATCAAAATTTTCAGCAGTGGCAGATTTTATTTGTCTTGAATTGAGTGATTCCTTGACAATGAGGGAGACTCCTCCTCCTTTGTTGGAGGTTCTGTCTTGACGGAATATGGTGTATCCCGTGGTAGAGCTTGGCAAATGGCTGGTCCAGATGCTTCGTGTAACCAAGTTTCCGTGATGGCTAGGGCATCGAGATCCAGGTCTGTGATAGGGTCATGAATCTGAGGCGTGGGCTGATATGGAATGTGCATTGATAAGCGCCGATTGGATTTGGCTGGTACTGGTGTTACTTATTTTTGTGGTATTTTGGGCATTAGTATTCTTATGGATTGTGCACAGTGACCTTGGACTAGAGGTTGTAGAGGGTGATGGCGGGTGGTGGGTTTGCCTTCCTAAATGCCTTTTGTGAGTGGATGAGATGTGGCCAGAATGGGTTCCTCAGGGGGGGGGTGGAGGGAGGGAACTTGCGAACCTGCTAGTAACTTAAGTGAGATAGGGATTCAGTGAGGTGAGGTGATGATGGCTGTGGTAGGCGTTTTCCTCGGTGGCACTGGTATGCCTTTGAGAAGGACCGGGAGGAAGGATGTGGGTGGGATTAAATCGGAGCAGGGCAATTTTGGCGCCATGCTAGGGAATATGGCGGATTAGCTGGGGTAGGAGTGCACCCTATGTGGGGTAAAGAATTACACAAATCAAATATAGTAGCCTAGCACTGTAGTACTGTAGATAGTACCTAGGGTCGACTGAATATGTCTGTGCATTTATGTTAACATGGTTGGAGCTGATTTGGTACTGAAACAATACAATTACCTGATTATGTGCTTATCACAGTTACACAATTCAGTTATTCACAAATCAAATACGGTGGATTATGGGCTTAATGCGGTATACAATTCTAGTACAGTAATTGGCACAGAAATATGTTTGGTACATAAGTTAGACTGGGTAAGTCTGCTACCCTACGTTACCATGGTTAGGGCCGATATGGTACTGAATAAATATATTTACCAAGTTATGTGCAGAGGTGTATGCAAGGCATGTGACAAGATCAGTAGCCGTGCAAGGCATGTATGAATTACAGAAGAGCCGGCTCGTGAGTCTGCTTGAGCACTTAATGATAGCTTAACAGAATAATCGTTCAATAGCAGGTCACGGTAGAATTGTGTTGGGGGAGGTATGACTTGTGTGCCCTTATCGTAGCATAGTGTAACAGCCCAGGTGTTGTGATGTGCAGGTGTGGAGAGGCGACACATCCAGCGCAGAATCGTAGTCAGTGGGAGGAGGATGGGGGTAGGAACTTAGGTGGGCGTTTGGGGACGGTAACATAGGTGAAGCCGGGCAGCGCGGCTGGAGAGTTATGGAGAGAAGAGCCAGGTGTCATGATGCCTACCCCTGGGGACACAGACCAAGCTCAGCAACCCCAGAAGCAGGCATCAAGTTACCCCAAGCAAGCCCAACAACCCCCGCTAGGGGCTATTTGGGTGCTGTCCTGGCACCTATGGCGCCAGGCTCATATGGAGAGTCAGTCCTGGCGCCATAGATTAAAACTTACCTGATGCATACCATGCTGCAAACTTACCTGATGCAGACCATGTTGCAAGAGCTCCAAGCCAAACGAGGCTTGAAAGGGACTATTTTACCTAGGGACTATTTTTTACTCGGGTGGGGCTGGGGAGGAATACTTACCTGGGACTACTTTGGAGGCTATTTAAACCACCCCGAAGAGCATCACACGCTTCGTGTTATTCTGCATCCAGCAGCGTAACGCTCACCGTGCCTGCAAGTCTGCATTCAGTCTTCTGCCACGGCAGCCTCGAGTTTGGAACTCCTAGAAAAAGGGAGAAAGAAGGAGAAAAGGTTAGAACAAGAGCAATACCTTTGATCCTTACCTGAATTCCCGATCCATCGCGCCTTCGAGCTGGAAGAAAGAAGTTATTTTATGCGCGTCGCCTCGCCTGCTGCAGCGCCGCGCTGAACTCACCGGCCTTTGCAGCATCTTCACATTTCACCGCATCTTCCTGCATGTTACCGCCGCACTCCGGCACCTAAGGAGAAGACAAGAAGCAAGGTGAGCCAATTGAATACACAGAGGAATAGCCCCCATAGACTTACCTTATTTTACCAGCGGGGGTACTATTCTTCACGGGTCTGCGCAGCTTCCACTGCATCCTAGCCGAACCCCGGCCCCTAAGGGGAAACAAAAAGACAGCAAGGTGAAACAAGGGACTAACAAGGGGAACCCTCCTCACCACAAAGACTTACCTGATTTTACCGCCAGCGGCATTATTCCCCGAGACTTCATACTTTCTCTCAGCTCCTGAATAAGGGAGAAAGCAACAGGTTACATATGGACATTATTTTATCGAACTGTGTTGGATAATACAAATCCTTACCAGAACATTACCGTTGCCATGAGGAACTCTTCAGTAGGGTCAAGCTGCAACCTGCAAGGAATCGGACAAGAGTGAAAGTCGGGCATTTTAACTCTTACGAACTACATACTTACGGCGTCTTGCCGGGAATATCAGAGTCAATATTGTCCTGGAACTCACCAATTCCTTCGAGCCAGTGAAGCAACTGGTTATCTACGCGCCCCTGCGCTCAATGCAGGATGGAGAGCTCATCTTTTCAAATCATCAGGTGAAACTATAAGAGGGAACATCCAAGGTGATCAGTGGGGAGAACAGCGGGGTGGGGGGATTTACGCTCAACTCCACGGGTGGTTAATTCCCTTTCTTCACTTGCAGAAGAATATTCCTACGGGCCAAGCAAACGAAGCTAGGTGGGCCAGTCCAGTCCGTCATCTCGGCCCTACGCGTCACATTGGTGGAGACCGCAGCAGTCCAGTCCAGATCGGCGCCTCTGTGGGAGCCAGGTGAGCGTAACAGAACACGAAGCCTACCCACAAATTCCCACCCGGGCGTTATGGATACCTCCGAGACGGACCAATTGGCCCAATTACTAGGGGAACTGAGGGCTGAAGTGCATTCCGCACGTCAAGAAACCAATGCTCTTGGGAGAGAACTGATTTTGTCAAAGGGGCGAACTGATGATCTTGCTAGGCAACTATTGCAAAGCCAGGCTGGACAAGCACCCCTACCTGGTTCTGGGGGAAATACAGCTCCTGCGTTATCGAGTAACCCTGTGCAAATAAACCTACCAGGACATATTCCATTAGCCACACCCGAACGCTTTGCAGGAGATCCCAAAAGGTTTGCCGTGTTTATGAACCAATGCCGCTTGCACTTTTTATGCAGACCTGGAGCCTTCCCAAACGATCAAGCCAAGGTAGCCTTTGTATTGTCATATCTCAGCGGCAGTGCAGCTGATTGGTCAATTCCACTAGTTACTCAGGGTGACTCAATTCTTTAGGATTTTCAGGGCTTTCAAACTAGCATGGAAAGACTATTTGTCCGGCACTCCCAAGGACAGGCCCTGGATAACGAACTTTTGTCCCTACGACAGGGTAACCAGGACCTTCTATCCTACATCGCAACCTTTAATAGGTTAATAGTGGAAACTGGATGGCCTGAGGTCAAACGAATCACGTTATTTCATCGAGGGCTTCGAGGAGAACTCAAGGACGTCTTGGCTCAAGTCGTGAACCCACCTCAAGACTGGGCTGAATATATAGGCTTAGTGGTCCAGTTAGATCACAGACTTCAGAACAGAAAGACTGGTCGAGCCAAGTTTGAGAATTGGGTGTTGGTCAAAACCCACGCTAATCCCAAAGGAGCAGATGCTTCAGAACCCATTCAAATTGGAGGGGTTAAAGGACCCTTAACCCAGAAGGAAAGAGAAAGGAGACGGAAAATGCAATTGTGTTTATATTGTGGAACTTCTGGACATTTTCTAAGGGATTGCCCCGTAAAACCACCCAAGAAGGTGGTAGGAGCTGCTGATAAAGCCAAATGGAGTCAGACTCAGGAAACGACCACGCCCGACAAGCGTAGAGGTCCGCTTGCCGAGCTTGAAGAAGGATACTCAGACCTTGCATTTCATCATAGCAATGGTCCTCGTAGATCCAGGGCAGCCATCGCGTATGCACGCAGTAAGGGCATACATTGATAGCGGGCCATAGGAAACTATGTGGACTATGAATTGGCTTTCAGGATGAATCTACCTCTCTGCCGAAAAACCACCTCAGATGTCATCACCACAGTTGATGGAACTGAAATTGCCTCTGGGCCTGTAACTCATTCCACCGGAGAGATGACAATATTGAGTCAGGATGGGCATCGAGAGAATATTGTGTTTGATCTGATCAAAGCCCCACAGTTCCAAATAATACTGGGGATACCTTGGTTGGAAACACATAATCCTTGTATTGATTGGCAAGAGAAGAGAACCTTCCCGAATTGTGCACAAACCTGTTACCCAAAGAAAAATCAGAACGCAGGCCTGGCCACAGTAACCACAGCAGTCATGCAACTACCTCCAGAATTCCAGGATGTCTTCCAAAAGGAACAGGCAAACACCTTACCTCCTCACAGATCGTACGATTGTCAAATCGATCTCATACCCGGTGCACAACCCCCTTGTAGCAGGATCTATGCTCTTACGGAACCTGAGAACCTTCACCTACGACAATACTTAGACCAGTACCTTGCCAATGGCTTTATTCGCCCATCCAAGTCCCCTGCATCTTCAGCTTTGTTCTTCGTACCCAAAAAGGAAGGAGACCTCAGAACGTGCATAGACTACCGTGCATTGAACCAGATAACTGTTAAGAACCGATACCCGTTGCCTCTGATCCCTGAACTACTAGACCAAGTGAAGGACGCTTGTATATACACTAAATAAGATCTCCGGGGGGCATACCATCTGGTACGTGTTAAAGAGGGCGACGAATGGAAGACTGCTTTCCGCAGTAAGTATGGGTTATTCGAATACCAGGTGATGCCTTTCGGGTTGTGCAATGCACCAGCAGCCTTCCAATACTTCATGAACAATGTCCTTCATAAACTCATTGACGTTTGTGTTGTCGTGTATATCGATGATATTCTAGTATACTCCTCTTCAGTATCTGACCATGTGAAGCACGTCCGAGCAGTCCTTGAGAAATTGCGCCAGCACAAACTATATGCAAAACTAAAAAAAATTGTTTCTCATGCCACAGAAGTTGAATTCCTTGGGTTTATCCTGACCCCAAAGGGAGTCCGAATGGACTCGCGAAAGGTGGACGCTATCCTTAAGTGGGCATCACCAAGTTCAGTTAAAGGAGTACAAAGCATGCTCGGCTTTGCCAATTTCTACCGCAGATTCATCCCAGATTTTTCACATGTCGTACATCCCATCACAGCGCTCTTGCGAAAAAATAAACGCTTTATGTGGACTGAAGAAGCTGAAAATGCCTTCCAAGAGCTGAAAGCGAAATTCACGTCTGCACCTGTGTTAAAGCACCCGCGCCCTGAACTTCCATACATAGTGGAAACTGATGCATCCAGTCTAGCCAATGGTGCTGTCCTGTCCCAAAAGGACCCTGAATCTGGCCTGCTTCACCCAGTAGCATTTTGGTCCAGAAAGTTCTCGGCACCTGAGTTAAACTATGCGGTTACCGACAAGGAGTTATTAGCCATTAAATCCGCCTTCAAGGCTTGGCGGCACTATCTTCCCAGTGCCAGGCATACCATTACTGTGATCACCGGAACATACAGTATTTAAAAACGGCCAAGGCCCAATCGTCACGTCAACTCCTATGGGCATTGTTCTTTGCCGAGTTTGATTTCGTGATAACCCATCGACCAGGTTGTAAGAATGGTAAAGCAGATGCCTTATCCCGAATAGGGATGGGAGAGGCAGAAGTGAACCCAGAACCAGTACCTATAATTTCTGAACAAAGGATTCTTGGCATGACTACTCTACAGACACTAGAGGACATTCAGGTAAAGATCTAGCAACTCTTTGATCCTACAGCCCTGCAGGACTGGGTAAAGAAAGGTCCGGACTACTCTGTCACCAATGATCCGCCTTATTATCAAGGGCGGCAATTTCTGCCACACAAGGAACTACAAGAGCTAGTCATTTCCCGTTATCATGATACCCCAATGGAGGGGCACCCAGGTATTGCAAAAACTGAAGCTAAAATTAAGACAATTCTGGTGGCCCACCTGGCGAAAGGATATTAAATCATTTGTGATGTCTTGCGGCATTAGATCCCAAAACAAAAGTCAAAAGAAAAAACCAGCTGGACTCTTACAACCTTTAGACATTCCGCCTACACCATGGCACACCTTATCATTAGACTTTATTACCGATCTACCTCCTTGTAATGGGTTTAACACCATTCTAGTTATTGTGGATCTTTTTTCCAAGATGGCCCACTTTATGCCTTTAAAAGGACTACCTTCAGCCTCAACCCTGGCCAAAGAACTCCTCAAACATTGTTCGCATACATGGATTTCCGTCCGTGTTGGTCTCTGACCGGGGCAGTCAATTCATTTCACATTTTTGGAAAAAATGCAGTCAATTGGCGCAAATCGATGTGATGTTATCGACCAGTCACCACCCCCAGACCGATGGTCAAACGGAGAGGACCAACCAGACCCTCGAACAATACCTGCATTGTATGTTACATCAGACGTAGAGTAATTGGAAAGACATTCTTTGGATCGCCGAATATGCATACAATAATTCAGTACACTCTGGAACTGGACAAAGCCCCTTTTATACCTCATATGGGCACCATCCTCGAACCTCAGACCTTGACTCACCCCAAGACTTAGAAATGCCCGCAGTGGACCATCTGCACGCTACGATTACACAAGCCTTTAAGGAAGCAACTACACATTTAAAACAGGCGAAAGAAAAATACAAGAAAGATGCTGATCTGCATAGAAGTGATTCTCCACAATACCAAATAGGGGACCAAGTATGGTTAGCCATAAAACATATACCTCTAAAGGGGGACACAGACCTTTAACCCCAGATATTTGAGACCTTACTCTATTAAGGCCATTATCAACCCGGTGGCTGTCAAGTTGGACTTACCTGCTAATATGCTAATTCATCCCGTCTTTCATGTGTCACTTTTGAAGCCAGTACAACCAGGGACAAGACTAACCAAGCCACCAGAACCCATCCTTGTAGACGGAGAACCCGAATTTGAAGTTAAGAACATCCTGGACTCCAAGCTGATAAAGTCAAAACTTTTTTATTTAATCGACTGGAAAGGTTACGGACCACAGGAAAGGTCATGGGAACCTAGTGACCATGTTCATGCACCCCGATTGGTGAAAAAATTCCACCGGAATTTCCCAGACAAACCGAAACCACAGGGAAGAACGACTTCAGGAGGGGCCTTGGGGGTGAGGGGGAAGAGGGGAGGGGGAGTGCTGTCATGATTCCTACCTCCGGGGACCCAGAACAAGCACAGCAACCCCGGAAGCAGGCATCAAGTTGCCCCAAGCAAGCCCAACAACCCCCGCTAGGGGATATTTGGGTGCAGTCCTGGCGCATATGGAGAGTCAGTCCTGGCGCCAAACTTACCTGATGCAGACCATGCTGCAAGAGCTCCAAGCCAAACAAGGCTTCGAAGGGAATTTTTTTACCTAGGGACTATTTTTTACTCGGGTGGGGATGGGGAGGAATACTTACCTGGGACTACTTTGGAGGCTATTTAAACCACGCCCGAAGAGCAGCACACGCTTCGCGTTATTCTGCATCCAGCAGCGTAACGCTCATCGTGCCTGCAAGTCTGCATCCAGTCTTCTGCCACGCCCGCCTCGAGTTTGGAACTCCTAGAAAAAGGGAGAAAGAAGGAGAAAAGGTTAGAACAAGAGCAATACCTTTGATCCTTACCTGAATTCCCGATCCATCGTGCATTCGAGCTGGAAGAAAGAAGTTGTTTTATGCGCGTCGCCTCGCCTGCTGCAGCGCTGCGCTGACCTCACCGGCCTTTGCAGAATCTTCACATTTCACCGCAGCTTCCTGCATGTTACCGCCGCACTCCGGCACCTAAGGAGAAGACAAGAACAGCAAGGTGAGCCAAGGGAATACACAGAGGAATACCCACATAGACTTACCTGATTTTACCACCGGGGGTACTATTCTTCACGGGTCGGCGCAGCTTCCACTGCATCCTAGCCGAACCCCGGCCCCTAAGGGGAAACAAAAGGACAGCCAGGTGAAACAAGGGACTAACGAGGGGAACCCTCCTCACCACAAAGACTTACCTGATTTTACCGCCGGAGGCATTATTCCCCAAGACTTCATACGTTCCCTCAGCGCCTGAATAAGGGAGAAAGCAACAGGTTACATATGGACATTATTTTATCGAACTGTGTTGGATAATACAGATCCTTACCAGAACATTACCGTTGCCACAAGGAACTCTTCAGTAGGGTCAAGCTGCAACCTGCAAGGAATCGGACAAGAGTGAAAGTCAGGCATTTGAACTCTTACGAACTACATACTTACGGCGTCTTGCCGGGAATATCGGAGTCAATATTGTCCTGGAACTCACCAATTCCTTGGAGTCAGTGAAGCAACTGGTTATCTACGCGCCCCTGCGCTCAATGCAGAATGGAGAGCTCATCTTTTCAAATCATCAGATGAGACTATAAGAGGAAACATCCAAGGTGATCAGCGGGGAGAACAGCGGGGTGGGGGGGGGATTTACGCTCCACTCCACGGGTGATTAATTACCTTTCTCCACTTGCAGAAGAGTATTCCTACGGGCCAAGCAAACAAAGCTAGGTGGGTCAGTCCAGTCCGTCATCTCAGCCCTACACGTCACGTTGGTGGAGACCGCAGCATTCCAGTCCAGATCGACACCTCTGTGGGAGCCAGGTGAGCGTAACACCATGTTTTGAGTAGTTTTCTAAATAGATGATCTGTCGTGTTACGTATGTTTTTTGGCAGCTCATTCCAGATTTTTGGTGCAAGGTGAGAGGAGGATCCTCCTGAATTTTCTTTTGTTGTATGGTTTTGGTTCCAAACGGATGATCTGAGTGGTCTTGTTGGCAGGTAGATGTTTATTTTCTCTCTTATGAACTCTGCTCCTAGGCCATGGATTGCTCTGTGCGTTATGCATATCGATTTGAACTTAATTCACAGTTTTATTGGTAACCAGTGTAGCTTTTTCAGAGCTGGTGTGATCAGTTCTCTTCGCGGTAGTTTGAGCAGGAGCCTGGCTGCCGCATTTTGTGTGCGTTGGAGTTTTTCTAGTAGTTGCTCTGGCATTCTTAGATATAGGCTGTTGGCATAGTCTACTCTGGGCATAATGAGAGCGATGATGGTGAGCGTTTTGTGGCCGAATGAGAGGAATGGTAGGATCCTTTTTACTGCTCGTAGGAGGCAGCAGCATTTCTTGATAAGAGCGTTTACTTCTGGCTCTGCAGTTCGTTCGTTGTCCATCAAGACTCCCTGGTTTTTTACTATCATCGATGGGATGCGGCTGGTGCTGTACCAAGTTCTGTTGGCCAAGGGGGTGTAGTGATTTGTTTTCTCCGTTTTTAGAGATGATCATTATTTCTGTTTTGACTGGGTTGAGTTTGAGGTAGAGTTCATCCAGCTGTAGATTTCATGAGCGTTATGGATAAATATTTGCACTCGGATACAAATTTGTCATTGGACACCACAAACGTCTGACATAAGAGGAGTTTAGGGTGCCTGGGGTGAATGAACGAGGGCCGTGCCTAGGAAGTCTGCTTAATTACTCTGCAGTGCACACCTGTGCGCAGCCCAGAAATCACTGGTTAAGGTTTTGTTTGTTAACCTGAAGAGACAAGGAGGTGGTATAAGAAGGGAGGAATTGGTAGCGGGAGGGAGGGTGGGGGGGTATTAAGGGGATGGAGGGTTGGGGATAGTTGCGGGAAGTTAAGGTGGGGGGATGGGGAGAGAGGGGAAATGTGGTTAAGATTGGTTACCAGATCTGCTAATGTTTATTATTGTACTGTATCACAACATATAATAACGGAACTTTAAAAAAAGTTTTCATTGCCCAGACAAACTTTAGCTCTAGAATTTATTAATGGGCGGCCCCTTTAATGGACAGTGAAATAATGCAGACAATGTGTACTGTAATTGTTGCATTGCCTCAGTCCTGGAAACCTAAACACATGGGTGACCGGGCCTTAGCAAAATGCGCGTACGGTCTGACTCCCAAGCAAACAGCAAGGGTTTGTGCCCTGCCTTGCCGCACATGCTCACCACAACTGTCGGTGTACAGTTAAAGTTTCTTATCTGATGACGGTAATGGCCAGTTGGCACACAAGGCGCAAGGGACAACTCATTACACTTGCAAACACAAGTGCCCATAGGATAGAATGATAGACGACGACGAGCGGGTGAAAATGATTGCATCTTGAGATAAACACGAGGCCTGTTCTGCATAAGGTTAGAGCGCTACCCCATATGTGCCACCCTTTACTGTTTGAAAAAAGCGGGTATGACGAATCTACACATGCAGGGTGGCCATCTTGTGGGTAATAAGTAGTTGGCCGAGGATATGGAAGAGAATAGCCAGTTACACACAAGGCAGATCCTGTCAACCACGGATGCAGCAGCCTGCTGTGCAACAGAGTCCTCTCTAAACAGGAGTGTCAATTGTATGCTTGCTGTGTGCATGGAGACTAAAGGCGTGTAATGCATAGTATTTTAGCAAGAGATGTATGTTACCAATGCTTTAAAATTAAGCGCCACCTGTTCTGGTATTTACCCGTTCAAACATGTTCTTCGCTTGCATGGCAATCTTGTTAATGGGTGTGGTGTGATATGTTATCTTTTGAACCCTGGGTGCACTACTAGAACCCTGACCTCCTGCAATAGGAACTCAACCTTTGGTGTAAGCCTGTACTACACAGGTTGGTAGAGTGTTGAGCTGCCAGGCTTATCTCAGAGGGGGGTCAGTGTGAGCAGTAGGGGAGTTACAGAGATTCACAGTGACGAGTGTTCAAATAAACTCTTACACACAAGGTTTCTTTTTTTTTAAATAAAACATATTGTTTTCCAAAAACAAACATACAATTTAAACACCTCCCACTATTTTACGTGTCGTGGTCGTGCAAGGCCACCCAACAATTCCTCCCTTTTACATTAAGTCACCACAAAACACACCAATACATCCTACCCACACATCCCGTGATGTCTAGAAGTCTTTAGCCCCCACCCTCTTCCCATTTCCCCCATATTTTATTAGCTTTCGCTGTGCATCCCCTTGCAGTATATATTCTGTGTTCCGTTGCTGCACATACATCGATCTCTGTCGCCCATTGAGCCCTGGTCGGGCAATCTGGTGCTCCCCACTTTTGGACTATATTTTGTTTTTTCAACCCCACAGCTGTGGATAAGAACAGTTTCTCCCACCTGTTAACACTGCCCTCATCCAGTACACCCAGTTGCAGTATTTTAGGATCCACTACTATAGTGCGTCCCTGGACCTTCGTAACTTTATCACAGCATTGTCTCCAGAAGGTTCTGATCCGGTGGCATTCCCACAGGATGTGCATGAAGGTGCCTTCCCCCTCTTGGCACCGTAAACAATTTGGATTTGGGGCACGTTTCCAACCATATAGTGCGACCCTAGGATAATAAACTCAATGGCGTATTTTGAGCTGTACCAAGCGAAGCCTGTAGGCTATCGCAATCTCCTGTGGGTGCATCAGTGTTAGGAAATATTTCATATTTGAACGTAATTTTCCCTCCATGTGTCAACCCCCAAACCTTTTGCTGCTGTTTTGCACCATGATCTAAACTTTGCGGCGGGGCAAGGGCGCGGTGTTTGGCGCCGCTTGGTGTTCGGGACTTCCTGGACTTCCTGGTTCGTGGCCCCGCCCCCCTGGGCTTATCTATGCCTCGCTAGCCCCGCAGCGGTGAAGCCCGCGGCGGGGCAAGGGCGCGGTGTTTGGCGCCGCTTGGTGTTCGGGACTTCCTGGACTTCCTGGTTCGTGGCCCCGCCCCCCTGGGCTTATCTATGCCTCGCTAGCCCCGCAGCGGTGAAGCCCGCGGCGGGGCAAGGGCGCGGTGTTTGGCGCCGCTTGGTGTTCGGGACTTCCTGGACTTCCTGGTTCGTGGCCCCGCCCCCCTGGGCTTATCTATGCCTCGCTAGCCCCGCAGCGGTGAAGCCCGCGGCGGGGCAAGGGCGCGGTGTTTGGCGCCGCTTGGTGTTCGGCGCTGCTGGAGCCCAGCCGGACTGGACATTGAAAACAGAGGTGAGCTGGGGAGGCGGACTTCGACGGAGGTGTGTGGCGTGCCCTTCCATAAGTATCTGGACACAGAAACCTCACAAGTCTCGGCTATGGCGCAGCCGACTACTGACCCCTTATCCCCGCTCCCCCCACTCCTTTTCTGCCCCGAACTTACTGACCATGACCCCCCCCCTGCAGAAATTCCAGCGTAAGACTGTGGTACTGAGGAGACAGCGACCCCAGGGGGGGGTACCCTCAGTAACTACCATGGGCACTACTTTGGTGGCCACTGAGACATGTGCCGGCTTGCCTGCCATCAAGTCCATTGCTAATCAGCCCCTGCCTATATCCGGCACCCTAGCAGTGACACTAATCCCACAACCAGTAATGGGTCAGCAGCATCTGGGGAGCCAAGTAACCCTGCATAGTAACCAGGGTGGTCTGTTCAAGCTGTTTCCGGTTGCCAGCGGAGATGCTGGTGGCAAGCCGGAACCAAGTCTACCCCTGTCTCAAAGCACGGCCCAGACCGCAGCCACAACCATCGGACCCCTTTTCCATGGAACCCCCTCAGCACTTGCGTCATCCCTCCTGGCTGTAGGGGACAGACTGGAACAAATTGTCCTAAGGGGCAAATCCTCCTCCAGCTCCCATGACAGTTCGTGGAGTGATGTTCTCTCATCTACGAGCTCTGGGGCTAGTCCCTCCCCCCGTTTGACCCTACCCCGGATGGTTGAGACCATCAATCATCCAACTGTCGCCAGTATTCATGAGTGTAACTTGTCCATTGACCGACTCCCAGAGGAGGCTCTGTTACATGGGGGGTGTGGGTGCAATCAAGTTCTGGCGGAACTGGCCATCATCAAGGCTCTCTTGCTATCTGTACTAGAGGCCCAATTGAAGGGTGGTGGAAATGTCCAGGGGGAGTCCATGGTGACCGCTGCAGCTGCCGTGGGGTATAAGGCCTTATCCCAGGAAAGCCCCTTGAAGAGTTTACTTGTTCAGGTCCCCCCAGTCCTGACCACCCCCAAAGTGACTGCCGTCCCCCCTAATCTGGCATTTGGGGAATCATTCTCTAACAACGGGCCCTGTGTTCCCAATGCTATTATCAGGGAGAGCAGGAAGGTCTCCAACTTTAGTGTAACGTCTTTACCTTCGGTGGCCCAGTCCTCTGCTATCTCGGGCTCCGTGTGTGTTGAGTCCAAAGACCAGGGCCTGTGGAAGTCTGGGGGTCAGCATAAACTCTCAGAACAAGGAAAGCCCAAACGCCCTATTGTCTTCTTACATGGGGTTCCCAAACTGGCAGCAAACAAGTCTGAACCAAAGGACGCCCTGCTTAACAAATGTTTATTTTGGCTGAACACTTCTGGAGGTTGCCCATTTGTATGCAGAGAAGCTTTGGTGGGCTGTTGTAGAATTCCAAGTATGGGCATGAACAACAGGGATAGCATCAAACTCTCTTTTTGGGACCAGAGTACAGCTAACCGGGTTTTGGAAGGTTGGGGGTGGGCAGGCCAACTGACTATGAGTGGGATTTCAATCAGCATGTGCCCTTTTCTAAACTCTGCTGTCCCTCCCAGATCTGCCAGAGTTAACACTGGGGTTTTTCCTAACAGCATCCCCCTCTCAGGGGCAAATCTGACCACCTTGGGCCAGAGGCGCCATGGGAAATGGTTGAAGTAAGGGGATGGTGGGTCTAGACCATTGTTTCAAAGAACTGTCTATGGTCTCTTTTGGAGGGGGCGGAATGTTTGTACTGCCCTGTTGTTTTCTTTAATGTTGTCTCCCTGTAACTCTGTTTTTGATTTGCATTTCTATTTCTAGAACTGTTATTGCAGGATGTACTTTGATGGTCATTTTTTTGGCCGAATAAAGGTGTTTGACTTGACTTGACTAAACTTTGCCAGAGAAGCACAGCCCTCAGCTGCACTCCTCTGGGCTTTCGCTCAATTCTTATGGGGGAAACTGACATGCCCTTAAGACAGTCAGTACTGGGAGACTTTGTTTCCCTTAGTCCTTTCCTCATGTTGCAGCTTTTGTGCAACATGTAACAAGAGTGCAATGTAACTTACTTTACCGCACTCTTGGGTCTCTAGTCATTCCAAAGGCCCTAGAAACTCTCGCTGGGTTTATTATGAACAGTGCAGGTGGGTCACGGGCGGGACTGGTGGCAGCTATCATTTATCTTATGTTTTGAACCCTTTTTTGCCATGTTATCTGCGCTTACCGTGTTTGGCACGAATAGGTGGCCTGGCTCCAAAATGACCATGCCACGCGGTTCTTTGTCCTGTCCTTTGGTCATCTTGCCCCTTCACCTTCCCCAGGTCGAGTAGATCCGGGTCAGTCTTTATTTGGTCATGCACTTTGCTGCGAAACCCAAAGCTTTCGCGGGCTTCTGCAATGCCTTGTGTGTGTGTGGGCCTCCAGGATGTGGGCTGGGATGTCTGTTCCCAATGCACATCCTGGGTGCCAGAGAGTCTGGAGTGCCCTGAATGCCTGGGACCACTGTGGTCCGTGATTGGTCCTCGTATGGAGTGAGCAGATCTCCCATTGGGTGTCCTCCGTTTTGGCACGAAGGGAACTTTGGATAAGAGGAGGCTGAAAACACCACTACCATGTCGATCTCCTGAGTTCACACCGAACAAGTGATAAGAAGCCAAGTATCCTGCAACAAGAAGCTGAGTCGAGGAACCGCTGGTGATCCGCTGGAAGGTTTGGCACCCTGAGCCCGCTATCGTCCTGCGAGACCCCTCTGCCTCTGATCGTCCTAGAAGGTCTGCGAAGGCACTTCGACCCATTGGAATAGTGGGACCAACTATTCTCAGCACCTTAATCAAACCCTGCAAGTAAGCCTCTTCGGAAGTGTCCTTGGGCCAACCAGTGGGCTGACCAGCTTACGCAGGACGTTTTGCTCTGTCGCCGCCGCCGTTTCGGGGAAGCCCTCGAAACTTGGCCTACTGCTAACTCTGTGTCCACGGCACCCTCACACCGAATTTCGAACACTTGGCATTCCCAGGTCTGAAGTGAGACGAGTGCGCCCGGACCAGAATAACTGCGGTGGTCGTGTTGCCCTACTGTGGTAACGACCTGCGCACGTTCGCTGCATTTGTGACCCCCCTCGACCCTGCATCCTGCTACCGCGGAATCTACACGGTGTCGAGATGTCCTGTTTATCGCATCCGAACCTGTCAGCAATGTGAACTGAACTGGCGAAGTCTGGGTCTACGTGCGCCGGGGACCGGTGAGTAGTCCATACCCCAACCGGTGGCCCCTCTCGCAGGAGCCCATTTCTTTTCTACCGCTGTTGCGAAATAACAACTCTATCCCGCACTCTCACCCTGCCTCTGCCCACAAGTGGAGGCCTTGTTTGAGTAGTGGGGACTTGTTCTTCATCGCTTCATTCACCTTCCTGGACTGCCTGAGACCCTTGAAGAAACACTATTTTGTCCATTGGCACAGGCGCGTGCATGTACTATTGAGCATAAGGCCCCTCTCTTCGTAGGACTTGGACTGCCTCCTAGTTAGGTGTATTTCTGATGTCGAACTGGGTCTAACGATTACTTGCTCTGCCGGTTTTCCTCCCCATCTAGGTGGTCTACATATTTTGTGCTCTTAACTCCTTAGACCCCACGGTCTTGTGTATATATTGTATTGATTGTGATGTGTTGGTTTACTTTAGTATTATTGTAATTCTTTTCTATAGTTGATGTTACAAAGGCCTTGTAATAAATGTGTCTATATTTTGAATATAACACCTTTCTGGAGTAATTTTTAAGTGTCTTTGCTTTGTGTGCTCATTGAGGTCTTTCTTCCAGTCACCCTCACCCCTCTTGAGACTTAGTCTTGACCGCCGCCGTCGCTACCCTGATTGGTCTGGCTTGTCCAGAGGTTACCCTGTTCCAAGAAACTAGGCTGGCCTTCTGACCCTCTGCCCCTCCAGGTCAGAGTTCAGAAATCCATCTTAACAATCAGGACCTGTATCCAGTCTTCCGGTTCAATGCTACCTGTGTCTGTTTCCCCAGATCTGGGGTAGCAAAGGCTGTTATGGCATTGTATAGGATGGAGGTAACCCTGCTGGGAATTTGCTCTGGGAGGAGATTGTGCTCCAGAGGTGTGCAGGCGGGCGCATCCGTAAGTGCTGGTAGGTGCTTCCTGAGGGCATGGACCAATTGCATATAGTGGTAGTGTTCGGTTTCGGGGAGTCAGAACCTCTGTTGCAGCATTTCAGATGGAACTATGCTGCCCTCAGTGAGGATGTCGGCCACCTTTGTGATTCCTCCCTCCACCCACCTTGGCCAATGAGCACGTTTTTCTCGTTCGGTGAGAATGTGGTTGTGCCATAGGGATTGCATCAGTCACTTTGTTCCCCCAACCAATGTAGGTATGTGCCTGTCTCCAGACTATGGTGGTGTGTGCTTCCATCGTAGATGGTGGAGGGTTAGTAAGAGTTGGTAGATCGCATCAATTGGTGCGGTGTAGTGGATGTCAGCCAAGGCCGCCCTGATATGTGGTAACTCACGGTCACCATGGAGCAAGTCATTGACTACTGTCATTTGGCTTGCCCAATAATAGGATTGGAGATGTGGGACCCCTATACCTCCCTCCCATACCGACAGTTGTAATGTAGCTAGCGCGATCCGGGGCTGTCCCCCTATTTGTTTATTAGAGATATCGGGGCTCAATAGAGCATGGCATAGAAGGTAGCAAAAGCTTCTGCTATATCGGGTCCGTTTGTGCCCGTGTATTTCGTTCATCTACAACCTCCCTAACATGTCCGTGTCCCTCTTCTCTCCAACCATGCCAGCAATTTGCTTGCTTTGTCTCTGTGTTCATAGACCCGTGCCTTCGATTCCCTATGTGCGTGTTTAGCATTATCCAGGGCCGTATTGCGAAGGCATTCTCTAGCTTTCAGGAGGGAGCAGTGAATTTCTTGGGTGGTCTCCAGAATATATTTCCCCTCCCATTTTTCCACTTCCTTCTCCGCCTCCGTCACTTTCCCATAGTGTTCCCTCCTCTTATTGGACGTCCAGGAAATTATTTCCCCTCTGAGCACCACCTTGTAGGCTTCTCACAACACCACTGGGCACTCCATTGCGGTACAGTTGATTTCAAAGTATTCGTCATATTTTTCCGTGATATGCTCTATGAATTCAGGGAAGCCCAGATAAGTTATTTAGCCTCCAGGTCCTAGGGGGGCGCCAGTCTGTCAATGCGCATCTCCATCACTAGAGGCGAGTGATCCGAGATGCCTCGGGCATTAATTTTACGGTTGTTACCCTGTATGCCTCTGAGGTTGGGAGAAAGGAATAGTCCAGTCTGGACAGGTAGCATGGACCCCCGAGTGGAAAGAGTAGCCTCTGTCCGTGGGGTGGAGTTCTCTCCACACATCACAGAAGCCAATTGCAGATATAAGTGTTGCCAGTTTTGTGGAGGAGTTCAGATAACGACTGCGGATGTGAGTGCTATGTAGGGTGTTGCTCATTACATAGTTAAAATCCCCTCCCAGGATCCATATATCTGGCTGGTGGTTCGCTACACACAAGGTTTCTTGATTAAACAATTATTAATTTATTTAACAGTCAGTTTGAATAAGCCTTCTTCAGAAGGGGCAATAAAATAGTAACACACAAATGCACTACAAAGTACACGTATTTCTAATCCATTTGAGATGGCACACAGACACTTCCTACACCCGCAGGCGACTTAAATAGCTAAGACACTGTGGACATTAATATATCACTGTTGCATTTAGGGCAATACTAAGGTCTCGGTCACTGATAGCAACCGGCAATCTTCAAACAAGTGCACTTCAGTGTTTCAGCTCCTCTCGTCTACCGCAAATGGCACCACCGATGTTTCTGGCTGTCGAGCTGGGCTTTCCTTGCATCTGGGGTCCAGCACTCTATTGAGTGTAATATGGGGGCACAATATTGATAGAAGATACGGCTATAATGTGATGGATTATATTTACATTTATTGATAATAATTAAAGTACATATACATAAATGGAAAGGAGGGAGCAGGAGTCAACAGCTGCTGGATCTGAAAGCTGTTTGTCCTCTAACTGCATTCCAGATTCCTCTTGATGGAATCAGGTTCCAAGGCACGCTTCTAAGCACAGAGGGATGACAGGCTGTTGATGGTTCTTAGGTGATGGATGCTACACATCTCCCTTCCTTTATAATGTCACTAAAACAATAACTAATAAACAGAAAATTACAGAATGTGAAAATGAAAGACAGTTCACACATGGTCTTCCATACGCCTTGGCTTGCGATAAGCTCTTCCCCACTTGGACTTGCAGGTCGTGTCTCTGATAGGATCTGGCAAGGAAATTACCTCTGATTTGCTAGTATAATCTTTTCCCACAATGTTTGCTCTCAATGCTTTCCTACGACAACTTGCTCATTTGTCTCACTCATACATCCATCGACATCCACACTGCTGTTGGCATTCATATATTTGCTATCCTTACAAACCCATACTCTCTCAACATTCCATATCCTTCCATCTTCCGTTCTGACAGCATGTTTGAATGTCTCCACAACTCTAATAGGTCTAGACCATTTGCACGGGCCTTCTCTAAGAGCTGGGGGAAGATTGACTAACCATTTTTCCCACAACAGTACCTCTGTCATACTTGTTCATGGGCCTTTTCTTATCATACACTGATTTGTTCTTCACTTGTATATTTCTGATCTTGTCACATACAGTTCCAAAATCTTTCTCCACTCCATTGTCCTTGTTCTCCAACCAAAACGGTGCTAGTTTAGTGCTAACCTTCCTCCCTCTGCTTAACTCAAAAGGAGAAAGACCAGTTGTGGAATGCGGCGTAAAACGATGTGCCACAATCCTTTCTTTGACAGCCTCCTCCCAATGTAACCCATTGGACCATGCCCACCTAATGGTCTCTTTCAACACCTTATTAAAACATTCTACTATGCCATTAGTCTGGGGGTGGTATATGGCGCTCTTTTTGTGTACAATGGAATACTTACTGCAAAATTCCGCCATCTCTTTTGATCTGAATTGGATACCATTGTCAGTCATGATACTCCCTGGGTATCCCTCTCTCACAGATGTCAGACAAAAATTCAACTACTGTGTTACCAGTGATACTTGGAGCTATTAACACTTCTACCCATCTGGTGAGGAGGTCAATTAACAGATTTTTTGTACACCCTTGATGTTCACCGGGCCCAACACATCCATGCCCACATCCTTCCATGCTTTACTCGGAATTTCAGTAACCACCATAGACTGTTTAACATCCACACAACTTTTTTCACTGGTACTGCAAAGGATACAATGTCTGATGTAACGCTCTATTTGTAGATCACATCCAGGCACATAAGATACGGTGCAGTTATATTCCTGGAGAACCATAACCCATCTCCTGATGCGATTGGACACTCTGTCCAAGCCTTTAGACATTATGACATTCACCAAGGGTTTATGGTCGGTGCGGAACTCCACTTCACCGCCCCCAAATGAAGCTCCTGAACTTTTCCGCCGCCCATTTAATTGCTAATGCTTCTTTTTCAATGGTGGCATATGATATTTCAATCCCTTTGAGTATCCTTGGTGCAAATGCAATTAATACTTCGCAGCCTTTACTCTCTTGTGTTATAACGGCTCCAAGACCAGTATTGCTGGCATCAGTGGTTATAATAACTTTCTTGTTACATTTGAAATTCTTCAATGCTGGAGCTTTGTCTATGGCAGTTTTGATATAATCAAATTCCTCTTCACATTCATCATTCCATTCGAAGTAATTCTCGCAATGGAACCGTGTGGACAGCAAAATCACGGACACATTTTTAATAGTATTCTGCCATTTCAATAAATGGGCGCACTTCTTCCTTACTGCGTGGTCTGGGCATTATTTTAATAGTATTTACTAATTGTGTTTTAGGTAATATACCATCTGCAAATATCTTGTGTCCTAAATATTTGATCTCTGAGCAATTGATATTGCATTTGTCTTTACTCAGTGTCATGCCAGCATTATATAACTTCTTACATACGTATCTCAACCTTTCATCGTGATTGTGCATTATCTTTTGAAATACTGATGGCCGCAGACACAAGACCAAACGGCATCCTCTTGAATTGGTACAAACCATCTGGCGTGATGAAGGCAGTAAGGTGTCTGGAATGTCTGTGCAGTTTCACTTGGTGATAGGCTGATGTGAGATCGAGAGTGGAAAAGAAACTTGAAGGCCCAATAGTGGAAATAAACTCTTGTATGTTGGGGAGAAGATGCCGGTCTGGGACAACACATTTGTTAAGTTCCCGCATATCCACAAAGATACAGAGTTTGCCAGACTTCTTCTTTAGAATGACTAATGGCGAGACCCATTTACTGGCATCTATACTTTCAATAACTCCTTGACTCTCCACCTTCTTGATCTCCTCGCTGACTTCATCTCGCATAGACAACGGTATATTCCTTAATTTCTGGGCAATAGGATTGTGATTAGGTTTAAATTTTATTTCATGCACATAGCCACGAAGGCAACCAATACCTTCACGAAACACTGCTTCCATGACATCACTCATATTGTATTTTATTGTATTTGGACTACTCTCAGATTTGCTCATGTCATTACTGATAGCAAAGACTGATTCTTCCACAGTGGAATCTACTTTTGACTGTAACCTGCTCTGATGAGTCCAACTCAATAAGGGTGTCTTGCCTACACTGGTAATGTACACCTTCCCTTTAGCTGTCCTCTCCTTGAACTTCAGCTTAGCCCTGAACCATCCTATGGTATCAATCCTTACACCACCATAAACCCTGGGGTTGATATCGGTCTCATGTAAGTATTCATGTTTTTCTCTATTCCACAATTGTTGTGGTATCAATGTGTACTTCGCACCAGTGTCTATCATCATGTTCATTTCCACTCCATCAACATAAACTGTGGCCTTGGGACTCTCTAAAACGTCTTCATCATCGTCATCCATTATGACGAATACACACTTTTCACTTTCCCCTCTATTGCTGAGGTCACTGTCTGAATTTCCACCTATCCAATTGGTGGACTCATTACGAAATCTACAGCATTTTGAATAATGGCCTTTCCATTTGCATCTACTCCATATTATTTTTATTGCTGGGCACTCTGGATCGTCAGCCCAATGATTGGCGCTGTAACACCTCCCTTGGTGCATTTTCCTTGAATTTGCAGGTTGCTTCTCTGGACTTTCCTTCCTATTATAGTTGTGTGAGTTTCCTTTCTGATTGGTCTTATACCTCTTTTTGTCAGTCTGTGGGGTTTTATATTGATTGTTAATGGCTTTACGTCTGACTGAGGTATTATTGACCATAGAAATGGATTCACTATCTTCAGTGACATTGCTAGAGATTTTAGTTGATCTCATGTTATTAGTGTCAATCTGAATAGATTTGACTTTATTCTCCAATTCTTTCACACATTCCTCATTGTGTTCAACCTCTTTCGCCACTCTCAGCACAGTATCCAACGAAGGATCATTTTCCGACTACAACTTTTCCATACTTTTGCACTTCTGCACTCCAACATAAATTGATCTCTTATCCTTTGATCTAGTTGATCATTAAAGTTGCATGTCTTGGCAAGTTTTCTTAATGCAGTAATACATTTTTCGACACTTTCTCCCTCCTCTTGCGTCTTCTTGCCAAATTTGTTTCTTTGTAGTATTAAGCTCACTTTCTTTTCATAATGCTCATTAATTTTCTTGACAGTGCGTTCATATTCATTAATATCAACATCGTCATTCGCCGGAAGATCTGGTAATGTTTCATACTTTTCTTGGCCAGCCGGACCTAAACAGTGCAATAGTAATGATTTTCTCTTCTGTGCAATTCGGGCCACAAACTACAATGATAATACAATGTAAAAGCACACAAAAGTTCCAAAACAGCTGTTAATTGGTCAAAACAGATAGTTATTTTTGTGAAGGAAAGTCAGAATTCCTTAAATAAGCCCAACGTTTGCAGTCAAAATATCCGTGCAGTTTATGATGACAGCTACTTGAAGCAAATACGCTGATAACGCTTGAGCATGTGCAGCTATTACAAGGATTACGGCTCTAAACAAGGAAATCAATGGCCAACATTGCGACTTAAAGCGCATGCACGTATAATGAAAACAAATGGTAACAGCCGTGTGATAAGGTGGTGATCCACATTGATATTAAAACGTGGTTCCAACCCGGACACTGGACATTTGGGGCCACTGCAACGCTTGCAGAAGCAGAGTGGATGGCAGAAAACACGTACCTTCAGCGGGATTCGTGTTGAATGTGGCTGCTGCAACGCTCGGGCATGAGTGGAGCAGCCTCAGTTCCAAACACCGTTGGACACGTACGTGAGTAATCCTCGTCGACAAATTGTAATATGGGGCACAATATTGATAGAAGATACGGCTATAATGTGATGGATTATATTTACATTTATTGATAATAAGTAAAGTACACATACATAAATGGAAAGGAGGGAGCAATGTCAACAGCTGCTGCATCTGAAAGCTGTTTATCCTCGAACTGCATTCCAGATTCCTCTTGATGGAATCATGTTCCAAGGCACGCTCTTAAGAACAGAGGGATGACAGGCTGTGCATGGTTCCAAAGGTGATGGATGCTACATTGAGGTGGCTCAGGCTCGGTCAGAGTCCGGAGGATCTTCCTTTAGCTCTAGGCCAACTTAAAAGCAAAGCACACAATCTGGTTTTCCTCTCCCTGGATCTTCGGTTCCAGCAGCAGCTGCAGTGGAAATTCAACAAGCTTTGAGGGGATGTACAGGTGGCTTACTTTGGAGTCGATTGGTCCCACCAACTCCAGGGGAGAAGTCGTCCTTGCAGGGCTTCTCTAGTCGAGGCGAATTCGGAGCTTCAGCACAGCTGCAGGGCTTCACCGGGCAAACCAACGGTCCAGGAGTCTTCAAACAAGTGGCTGTTCGGTGTTTCAGCGCCTCACGTCTACCGCAAGCAGCACCACTGCAGTTCCTGGATGTCCAGGCAGACTTTCCTTGCATCTGGGGTCCAGCACTCTGTTGAGGTGACTCCGGCTCGGTCAGTCCTGCTTCCTGGGAGTCCGGAGGATCTTCCTGGAGCACTTGGCCAGCTTAAAAGCAACGCACACAAACTGGTGTTCCTCTCCCTGGTATTTCGGTTTCCAGTAGCAACTCTGTGGAAATTCAACCAGCTCCGAGAAGGATGTCCAGGTGGCTTACTTTGGAGTTGATTGGTCCCACCAACTCAAAGCGAGAAGTGCAGGGGCTTCTCTGTCGATACGAATTTGGAGTTTCAGCACAGCAGCAGGGCTTCACCGGGCAAACCAACGGTCCAGGAGTTGCAGCAGGCGTCCTCTTCAAGTTCTTCTTCAGATTCCTTCGTCCAGTGGTGGACTCTGCCTTCCAAGCCAAAAAGCCTCGCCTTTTATGCAGGTTTCTCCCATTCATTCCAGCCTAGCTGTCAGTCACCCAGCAGGGTGGCTGTTCTTGCCGGACAGCCAGCCGGCCCATCTCCTAGGAGTGTATTCCTGTCTCCTAGGAGACTAAGCACAGGGCGTTACGGGCACCGCCCTCGCTTCCTGCCCCCACCAGACACCCTGGAGCCAGAGGCGGGCTTTACTCGTGAAGGTCTCCCACGAACAGTTCTCTTGGCTCCCTTGCCCATGCACTTGCTGATTTCTGCATCACTCTCTTGCTACTGGGTCTTTCCCCTCTTCACTCAAGCACTGTCTTGTGCACCCCCTCCTGAAAAAGCCTTCCACCGACCCCTCATATCTGGCTAACTACCGCCCCATCTCTCGCTCCTTTCCTTGGGAAACTCCTGGAGAATCTGGTCTTCCCCCAACTGACCCAGCATACTGAGCTCGTTGGTTGCCTACACAGCAATCAATTTGGATTCTGAGCATTCAGAGGCACGGAAACTGCCCTTCTGGACACCTGTGGAGAGCTGCTTGCATCTCTTGATTCTAACACTCCCGCTGTTCTCATTCTACTTGATCTCTTCTCTGCATTTGTTACGGTCAACCACTCCATACCCTTTGGGATCTCGGAGCGGACACTGGACTGGCTGACCTCCTTCCTCACTGACCGCCCCTCTCAGGTTATCCTGGGCTCTTTCTCCTTTCCCACCTCTATCTCCACCTGTGGCGTTCCCCAGGACTCCAACCTCTCAACCTGGCTCTTTAACGTCTATCTCGCTCCACTTGCTCACCTTATTTCCACTTTATCCCCTCACTTCTAGTGTTATGCAGATGACACACACCTCTTCTTCAAACTTCCCTCTGATCCTCTCACCACTTCCTCTACCATTCCCGACTGCCTATCCGCTATCCAGTCCTGGTGTACTTTTAATGATCTCTGCCTCAATGCCAGCAAGACTGAAATCCTCCCTCTTGGGACGCCCTCTCTTGAGATCCTCCCTATTGGGACCCCCTCTCTCATCCCTTCACTCTGGCCACCCTCTATGGGCTCTCCCCATTCTTCTGCATCTGAAACCAGAAACCTTGGGGTCATCTTTGACTCCTCTCTTTCCTCTCATGTGGACTCCTGACTAGTAACTAGGCCCCTGGGCACGGGTTGGAGAGGCGGGCAGACGCAACAGAACTGGGGGCCCTCACCTCTCCTGCAGGCTCCAGGGACCAATCCGCAGTCCTGCACCGCCCGCAATCTGCTTGCAGGAGCCAACACTCCCTTATTCACAGGGCGCCTCGCACCCAGGCCTCAGACCCTGCCCTCCGCCCCCAGCTTCGTCTCGCTGGACCCTCGGGTCTGAGTCCAGGAGAGGGGCACACGCCCCAGGACTGGGGGACCTCACCCCTCCTGTATCACCAGGGCTTGCACTCCTCTTTCACTGCGGCCCAGGCCGCCCCCGTCTCTGAATACTGCTGCAGGCCTCCTTGGGCAGAGGGGAGCACAGTTTGCTCCAACTCTTTTCACCACCTCTCGTGAGAGATAAGCCCCTGGCTCTCACCGTTGGGGCCCAATCACTCTACGGTGGTGGGGCGGGGGTGCACCCGTGTTCCTCTAAAATCATACAGTTCCCCTCTGGAGAGGGTGGAGGGGGGGCGGGATATGAGATATGATTGGTTATTTATAACGCTGTATACCCAGAGGTTTCTAAGCGTGGGAGCAGGGATCAAACCTGTGGCTCTGTGTCTTGCTTGCAAGGCGAGCACGTTGGCCCTTCGCTATCCTCCCACCACTGGGTCAAGTAGGCTCAAACATTCGACTCTCCTTGCCTCCAAGCACCATGCCCTCTGCCTTGGATCCTCCTCGTCAGGGCAGTGAACTCCCCATAGAGGCTATAACTCCACTTGGGGTGCACCGTTTTCTTTTGGGTTTTGGGCCCACTCAGTGCTCCAGATGAGATTTTTTAGGTGGGAGTATTTGACTCTCTATTTTTAAACTTTGAGAGTAAATGTGATTATAAGAGAGTAAAAATTACATTTCTCCTTTGCAAGAGAGTAAAATCTATGACATCCAGCGGACGTGAGCAAAAACTGTATGGAAATCATTACTATGCAGCAGTTTTCTGCATTGTCACAGAATACAACTTTCATTATTTCTCTATGGTCTAGCCATTTGTTCTCTCCTGTATATATTTAAATGTTGAAATCACAAAAACCTAGCCAATTACATAGTAAAGAAAACGTGAACTGTATTGTGTTTTGAGGTTCGAAACCAGAATTGTCTTTTGATGTTTAATGAAGTCCTCATTTCCTGAAGCTATTACTACCTAATGGTATGCCAATATTATGATATAACAGTATAGTGCAGAGAGGCAAGGGCTAAATTCTAAATCTAATATCATGGTCAAATGGTTATTTATATAGCGCCTTTAGCAAAGCACTGTGCATAGAACATATTTATCACAATGGTCACCAGACCAAAGTCGGTACTCCTTTATCAACCTCAAAAGGATGAAAGGCTTAGTTGGTCTTGCTGGGATGCTAACCTGCAACCTACAGATCGCGCACAGATTGCAGCAATGAGTGCTCTACTGGCTGAGCTATCTTATTGGCTAACATCCGTCAGAGGTCGGTTAACTGAGTGTCGACTGAGGTGTAATAATCGCAGTATCTAGATGTTGGACAAACCATTTATGTAGCGCTACATAAAGTTAAATACCTATCTGCAGTGCTCCAGATCAGATTTTGAGGTGGGAGTATTTTTTTCAAATTAGAGAGTAAAGGCAATTTCAAGAGAGTAAAAATTAGTTTTCTCCCCTGCAAGAGTAAAACTTATCCAACACATAAACTCAATGCATGTGTAAAATCAGACCCGTAGACCAAAAGAGTTGTAGATCAAAGCTTTCTGGCTTGCGCAGAGCCCTTCACTCCACATGCAAACGGCACATCACGTCTGATCACATAGTAACAGCACATGCTAGCTACACATTTCCTCTTGACACATACTAGCGAGTACGACACATACTCTGTGCTCATGTTAAAGGCACATCTCCTTTCAGCATATGCTAATGGCAGACTTTGTTTTCACGTATTGATAGAGCACGTTCTGTTTAGCAAGCCTGATATTTGCACACGTTGACATGATAAATCTCTACCCATTCTGACCTCAAATCTCTTCTCTGCGTATGCTATTGGCACATCTCTTCTCGTCTGGTTATGGCGCATCTTCTCTGCGCACATACTAGTGGGACAGCTCACTGTACATGCGTGCTAACTGCGTGTGTGTGCACAGAGGAGATGTGCATGCTAAAGACATTCCTTCTCAACGTACATTCTAATGGGACATACCCTCTCTGCACATGCTAACTGCACATCCTATCCCTGCACGTACTAACTTCACATCCTGTGCATCAACGGGATGTGCAGTTAGCATGTGCAGAGACAGGATGTGGAGTTTGCACATGCTAACTCCACATTCTGTCTCTGCACATGCTAACGGCGCATCTCGGCTCTGCATGCTGATTGCACTTCTGTTCCATACTAATGGCACACCTCTTCTTGGCACGTGCAAATGACACATCTTTACTAAGTACGTACTATGGGGATATTTCTTCTCTGCGAGTGCTAACGTAGCATCTCCTCTGCCCATGCTGTAATGGCACATCTCCTCTCTGCTAGTCTTAACAGCAGGGCTCCCTTCTGCACAGGCTAATGTTGACAAAATGTTGCATCCAAAGAAAGGGTGGAAAGTTACCGGGTAGGAGGGCGGCCCTCACTTCCCAAGTTCCACCTACGTGGAGGGCTGACACAGCCTTGATGGGTGTGGCGCAGAGGGAAGACCGCAGAAAAGTTGCTTCTTTCTTAAAAGAAATGCCATAATGAAGAATGACCGTTCACAGAAGTTACCATCAGTGCTGGAAATGGACCCTTATTTGGACGCTGAGCGCGCCCTACACAACCTAGACGTGAGGAGAGCTCTCAATAGGACTTCAGTAAGCCTTCCCATCTTTTCGTAACATTCAGGAATGTCAAAAAAGGAAAAGAGGCCCCTAAGGCTACAATCTCCCGCTGGATAGTTTCCTGTATCACTAATGCTCACACAGTACAAGGTTGAAGGCTCCCAATGGCATCCACGTTCATCTTGAGCGGGTAAAGGTGACCTCTGTGGCTTTCCAGAAGTGCGTCCCCTGAGAAACCATCACCAAGGTGGCCACTCGGGCCTCGTCCTCTGACCGGAGTTCTAGGACTGACCCTCAGTTCGGTCAGGCGGTCCTCAAAAACCTCTTTACCTAGGGTAGTTCAGTCCATCCACCCATTATTTATTCATTGGTGCTTGGGAAGCTCCCACAAGTATGGACGAAAGGGGATGTAGGAGTAAGAAAGTTACTCACCGTAGTGACTAATGTACTCCCAGTCCCTTTTCCTCCATACACCTTCCCGCTGTCCCCTCTACAAAAGTACCCTTTAGTTACTAATATGTCTAGCGACCCTGGCGATTGTAAAGGGACTGAAGGGCGATGCGATGAGTGGGGATGGGCTCTGGAAGGCGGGATTCGAGTCATATCTGTACTGGCTCACGTAAAAATGGAAAAAAGGACAATGTTTTTTGGATGCTAACAAAACGTACTCCTGTCCTGTATCGATGGACGGTCCAGGGTTCGATATTGAGGAGAGCTGCGAGCTATTTAGCTCCTACTGTAGTTGAAGAGTCTGGTTAGCCTGACACCAACAGTTACCAGGTGTTACTTGTGGCTCACCACGCTAATTGAAGGTGAATAAGCACACCTATATTAATTTAACTCTGAATTTGGGACCATCTATAAATAAATATTAGAACAAATCTGTATGGCATATAAAGCATAAGGGGTCATAAATAATGGACAACGTGGTACGTTTGCATCCCACGTGCTAGCTCTTAGTTCCCCAGTGGTAAGCTCCTGGTCACTGGTTAATGCTGGATACCCAGGAGCTGCTTTTAGCTCCTGCTTATCCAATCTTGATTTCGATCCCTGCTGTTCGGAATAGCCCACAGGTTTGGAGAAAAGGGGACTGTGGACTACAAGTACGTTATTCACTAGGAGTATTGTTTTCGGTCTTCTGCCTCTTCTCTTCTGATCTTTATCTCTAGACCCAAGTAGTTTTGTATGTTCATAGGCTCCCGTTTACTAAACGCTTTGCACTTTCTGCTAGGTGTACATACTGTGTCTTCAAATGGGACATTCACCTACCTGCTACAGTACCGATTGCTTGTCCGCACACTTCATACCTCGTTCCATCATTTCCCTTTCACCATCCCCTTAGCTATTTGAATGAATGTTGTAAGGTGGCATATTTTAAAATAATAAAATAAAAGCATAAACATAGGCATGCATGCTTTTTGTAATGTAGCCTCAGAGAATTGGTGGAGTTGTTTCTGAGAGTCATGCGCTGCTCTTTAGATATTAGTAAATACATATTATATCGTGATTCAAGTGATACATATTATATTGTGATTAGTTCCAGTATGCCTATATTTTAAATAAGCGAACATTATTTCAAAGAGTTCTTATTTCAATGTGTTTGGACCCATCAATCTTTTTTCAAGGCTGTAAAAATCGTATAGAATTAAATTTGTGCGTTAGAGCCATTGTCCACCATTCATGCAATTTCTATAGATAATCGGTATAACAACTATTCTATTGTGATCGAAGTGTACAGCGCCAAGTGACAATCGCAGGGAGAAAAGATGGGTAAAAGAAAAAGGGGAAGGAAGGAAAAAAACACAATCTACTGGGTAAATTCAGTATTTGCCTCCATTGTTCCTTCTATGTTTTCATAAATGTGTGATGAGTATACCCTCGCCTATCTATCGGTCGGAGTTGCGTCTCATGATTTCATGCTTTGTTGTTTAAAAGATGAATCGCAGTCTGTGTTTGTTCATACCTGGCTTTGTCTCCTTTAAAGAGAGACGAGAGCTGATTGGAAATCTGTTTTGTGTTAGAAGGATGTTACCATGTCTTTGTGTATCTAAATCTGCTTCTTGGATATTTGTGCATTGTTTTAGGTGGCTGTATTGAAGTTTTTGAAGTCGGTGCCCTAGCCATACATATTGATTCTGGTGCAAGATAGGTTGTGCTGGTTAAAAGCAATTGCTGTAGCACTTGAAATGATTTTTCTCAACTTTTTTTTTGTAGAAATGGTCTCCGCCCCGTCGCTTGGAGAGTGATCTTAGCTTGCGCCCATCTATGGGGAATGACTTTTACATCAGCGACCCAATGGGCGCTCGCGGCCCGCCGATGGACATGTATGCCGACATTGACAGGTAGGGTGCCAAAGCAGTGTGGATTGAATTAATTTTGTATGAATAGTCTTGCAGATGCACCTCAATTTTAAAGCCTTGTTTTAATGTATTGGAGTTCAAACCTGCAACCTGTGCCACTTGCCGTCCGTGATGCAACCTAATGTAGTTGGGCAAATGGAAGGCCCTTTGAGAAACGGAAGCATTGCTTGTCACGTTTTTAGCGGAAATCTATATTTTCTGACAGTTTATTAAACTGCAGCTGAAAATAGATATTTTTGTAAATTTCACTTTATTGCAGATTTATAAGCAGAAGAAGTGACAATTAAATCAATCATGTAACCATGTATCCGCGTCCACCCCATCCGCAAATGCAGATGATTACATGGCTTTATGGCATGGATCGACCTTCTCGTACACCAATAGTGTGAACATAGATTTTTATATGGCTAATTCAAGCGCAGCTTTGTCAACAATCCAGTCTTACTTGCTTGTTCTAACTTCTAGTTTTTGCTCGTGAACTAACATGTTTGAAATTGTCACCATTCTGTTATCTGATTGGTGGGAAGGTAACACTCTATGTGAGCAAGCTTAACCCAGGGGTTTCTCACAATCGGACCCTGGTTGGAAATGCAATGAAAGGATGCTGTTCGATGATATTTGGACATCTACTCAAGCCCCTTTTGAAGGCACTATTCGGTTACTGATTGTCAATTCCTTTGGAGGCTAATGAAGAGGTTGTTGCTGTGAACTTCCCGATTGGTTGCATCTGTGCTAATAAAATGTCATGTGAAATTGTGATCAAAGGAGAACCAGATTACCCGGAAGATGCGCCCAAAACCTCCATTGTGGAAAATGGGTGTAGATGTAACAGGCAAAATAAAAACAATGTCTAAGCAACTCGTGTTCCATTGCATTCTTTTTGTGCATATACAACCCAGAGATTTGTGATGTAGTGGGCCATGAAAGAAATCAACACAAATATTTGTCTTTTATCTTGTACACATTTTCTATTTAGGCATAATTCATCGGTACTGGGGAAACGTTTGTGAATCGATGAGCCAGCTGTGTTACTGACCCACTATCCCAGACTTGCAGGTGCCAGTTAGACCTGTGAAAGACTGTCAAATGCTTGCAAGCATTTTAGAGGCCCTTTGGTCGTTGGATATTTCCAGTCTGATTTGCAGTATTAAAATTATCATCATTGTTAGGGTTTTTATTGAGCGCAGACGACTTCAGGAAACGGAGTGCTTTACAATCATAGGGGGGAGAACATGGTGAGGGAAGCATAGAAACACGCGAGAAGGGGGCAGACTGGGGAGGGGGGGGTGGGCAGTTTGGTATCAGGGCATCTGCGAGCAATCAAATGAGGAAATGGTGGGGAGTAGATCACCCAGTTTCAAATAGTCTTAGCATAACGGGTCACACAAGTAGTTTCAGTAATCTGAATTTTGTAAACTAACTTTTCCACTCTGTGTCTAGGGTATTGCTGCATCAAAGCTAAACATCCATCGGCCTGTGATTAAAATTATTATGAAAAACAACCAGAGATGTCAAATCTAGCTCCGTGACAACTGACGCAACCTTTCTGCCACTTCAGGCTGGCAGTCTATTCAAATACTTCACATACAGCGGAAAACAGACATTGTTCCGGGCTAGTAAGGGGGAACTTCCACTCCACCACTAGCTAAAATTAAAGGGGTCCAGTGTAGTTTTCTACGCCTTTATAGTCTTACAAATGCCCTTAATATCTTACAAATGCCCTTAATGAAATTGCAAAACTTTAAAATCACACTTTAACCATGACATTAACAGAAAGTGGTACTAGAGGAAAAGTAGAAAACCATCCCACAAAATGGCACCAACACCAGAACCACAAGACTCTGGAGAGTAAGTGACCGCTAAGCAGGCTCAGAATAAATAAGGTATTTTTTTTAGATGCTGTTGTTGCATTGGATGAAGAACCCATCATGTGACGATGCCTATCTGTGTGTTACACAGGGGTTCTGTAGTAATGCTCAGGAATGAATGCTGTCGCCACACAGTGCTTAATCAATCGAAAAGCTGCAGTGACCTTGTAAAATAGCTTTCTTGTACTCATACAGATGGCAGCTATGTAATATGCTTGCAACCGTTAAGACTTCAAACCAGAAGATGGCCATGACCTCTTTTAAACTAACTGATTAGAGAGAGCTACATTTGTGTCCATGTTTCACTTTGCTTTAGGAGGTAATCGAATGTTTTTAATGCAGCAATATCCCACATGTTGACTACATGAAAGTAGACTTTAATCCCAAATGAAGGACATTTTAATCCTATTCAATTTTGATTGTGAACTGGCTTTTTTGGATTTCTTTATGCGCCTGCCCATCAAATATGACTTGCTTTGAGTCTAGGCTTTACTGAAGGCCCTTCTGTGTATTTAATGTACCACCCTGTCTCGCTTTCTTGTTGTTGGGTTACAAAACCCTTCCTCGGTGAAGCGGATCGGATGGTAGCTCATGTTTTGTTCCCTGATATTTGCAAAATCTGTTGCGCCCACTGAAATCGTGTTTGGTGAATGAGTTCATACAAAGCTCATTTGATCAATTTTGGAAGTATTTACAGATTGTCATGAGGGGATATGAACTTGTGACCAGTAGTTAACACTAATAAAGTTACTCACCGTAGTGACTACCTTATTCCTAGTCCATAGACCACTTTCCTCCATACTCGTTGAACATTCCGCCCTTTGGGGCGGGAACGGAGCACTTTTGTCAAAAAGCATAACAAATTGAATTTTTAACCTTTTTACGCGGGGTACCGCGCGCGGCTGTAACCCCACCCTCCTTAGCTCCACCTCGCGCATCGCCCTTCAGTCCTTTTCTATCGCCAGGCCTGAGACCATTTAAGCAATAATAGAGGATACTTTTTAGAGGGGACGGTGGGCGAGCGTATGGAGGAAAGGGGACTATGGACTACTAATAAGGTAGTCACTACGGTGAGTAACTTTGTTATACTCCTACATCCCGTCCATTTTCCTCCATACTTGTGGGAGATTCCCAAGCACAACCATGGGTAGAACGGATGGATGGAATATCCCTTTAATGGAATAGGTTTTTATGTGCATCCTGGCCAAATTGGGCATCGGCCCTGGAGCTCAGGTCTAAACCGTAATGCTTACAAAAAGCATATGTGGAGGCCCATGTCGCTGCCTTGGCGATGGTCTCCCAAAGGACATACTTTTGGAAGGCAGCATCCGCTTTGCCACGGACTAGATGTGCGTGGATGCCCTTTGGTGGTTGAAGGCCCTGAACAGTATAGGCTTCCGAAATAGATGAGGCAATCCACCGGGATGTGGCTTCCTTGGAGGCTGGTTTCCCCCTTGGATCTCCGAATGTAACAAACAGCTGTGAGGAGCCTCTGAATTCACTCGTTCTGTCGAAGTAACATTCCAAGGCTCGCCTAACATCCAAGTCATGCAAAACTCTCTCCGGATCAGATGCCGGACTAAGGAAAAAAACGGCAAGGAGATCATTGGTTCAAATGAAAATCAGTAACCAGTTTAGGCAGGAAGGAAGTACGAGTACGTAACACAATCTTGTCCTTGTGTAAAGTGAGAAATGGGTGTTCCACTGAGAGAATTGAAGCTCACTTATTTGCCTTGCCGATGTAATTGCGATCAGAAATGCAACCTTCCAGGAGAAGTACTTAAGATCAACAGTTGCCATGGGTTCAACCGGTTTGTGACTTAAATCGGTGGGGACTAAAATTTAGATTCCATTTGGGATGAGGAGTCCGGACTGGCGGGAAGAGATGAAGCCCCGCAAAATGTCTTTTGGTCACTGGATTGATCAATGGAAAGGAACAGCTGTCCGTGGACAAGTAGGCCGCAATAGCGGATAAATCAGTCCTGCAAGAGAGGACATAAATGCCACAAGCTGCCAGGTGAGACACAAAGGATAGCGCAGTGTCAACCGTAGCATTCCTGGGATCGAGCGGTTTAGCTAAGCACCAGTGGCAAAAGCAGAGCCATTTGCTCCTATACTGGTCCCTTGGTTTGTGGCTGCCTGGATAATGCGCATAATGCCTTAGGACAGATAACTGCGCTAAGACTCTGAACTCGGGCACCAGTCCGCCAAGCTGAACGATTGAGGGGAGGGGTGCCACAGCTGCTGATCGCTCTGGTGAAGATAGGGTATCAGGGGCAATCTTATCGGGGACAGAAACGACAGATGCTGAAGTTCCGAAAACCAGAATCTGGCTGGCCATCACAGAGCTATGAACAGGAGAATGCAGTTCGATGCAGTCCTGAGCTTGCAGAGTGACCAATGAATCGGTGGCAATGGAGGGAAAGCGTAGGCCTTCATGTGTTCCTACGGAATCTCAAGGGCGTCTCCCAGGGAGGATGCTCCGAGCCTGTCCCTGGACGCTTAAAAAGGGAGTTTCCCGTTCACCAAAGTTGCACAGGGGTCCACCTCTGTAGTGCCCCATTGATGGAAAAGGTTGGAGAGAACATTGCTGTTCAATTCCCACTCGTAACTGGCTGCCGACTGACGACTGAGTGAATCTGCAGTCACATTGATGTGACCCAGGATGTGTAGATCCTGGAGCCAGAACTTCTGCTGGATGGCCCATTCCCAAATTTGTATGGCAAGATCCACAAGGAGAGGTGTCTTGGTGCTGACCTGCATGTTGATGTAAAACAACACCACAGAATTGTCTGTACCGATACGGACCACCCTGTTGGAGATAGACGGTTGGAAAGCTTTTAGCGCCAGGAAAACTGCCAGGAGTTCTAGGTAATTGATATGAAACTGCCTGTCTTGAGGCGTCCACAGGTCGAAAACATCAATGTGATGCAATGTCGCTCCCCACCCCAGAAGGGAGGAATCTGTAGTAACCCGTCACTTGTGGCAAGGGCTCCTGGAAGGAGGCCCCCCATTGAGAGGTTGTTGATCGAGGACCACCATTGGAGATCTGCAGTCATGCAGGGGGGAACTGGAATCATCTTGGAATCCGGATCCGTTGCCTGAGACCAGCAGCTCCGCAGAGCTAGCTGAGTGTGCCTCATCTTCAAACGTGCAAGGAGTAGAGATAGTATGCAAGAGTCCATGGGACCTAGAAGTCTTCGGAACCACCAGGCCGTCATGTGCGAGGACTGGCGGCAGATATATGTGGTCGATGGGTTCGCCATCCTGTCCGCCGTTTGGAACACCTTGGTACTGACTGTGTTCCAACGGAAACCCAGGAAGATCGGGTCAGCAAGGCCATCATGGACGATTTCCGCCAGTTTACCGACTGCCGGAGCTGGAACAGGTGCTGAAGGAGAGACTGAAGATGGGTCAAAGCCGTCTGGGAGCACGGGCTGCGCAGGAGCCAGTCGTCTAAATATGGGTATACATGAATCCCCTGCAGTCTGAGGAAAGCTGCGATAACCCGACATAATCTTTGTTAAGAGCGCCGAGCTGAGCCCAAAAGGGAGTACACGAAACTGAAAATGTTCCGCTCCCACAGAGAACCGCAGATCTTTTCGATGCGGGCTACAAATCGGAACGTGCATGTATGCATCCTGGAGATAACCACGCTGAGCCAGTCGCTCTTCTGGAGAGAGGACTTTATCTGGCAAGGCGTGAGTATCTTGAATTTCTCTTGGGGAAGAGAAAGATTGAAGTGGGAAAGATCGAGGTTAGGGCTCAGGCCAGCCTGGTTGGGTTTGGGCACCGTGAACAGACAGGAGTAGTAGCCCTCCCCTTGCTCCCTGATGGGAACAGGCTCCACCGCTCTGAGGTCTAGAAGTTTCTGTACCTCACCTTTGATGTAGGGCGACCCTATCTGCTGGAAGGGAGGGTTGAAGGATGGGGTAGCCGCAAGCGGAAGCCTGCCTGAGCCATTGACAAAACCCATCGGTCTTGGGTGATGGTCTGCCACACCTCCATATGAGACGAAATTTGTTCTCCCACCGGAGTCTCGTGCGACTGATAATATAATTTGGAAGATTTGTCGGCAGGGAGACTACCTGTTCCTGGAAAGGAGGCTGGTGGCTGAGAGAAAAACCAGCCTCCTTGTCGCTGTTCCTTGAGGCGGGGCCTGCCAGCCGGAGCATCAGAAAGGCACGCACATCGTTCCTGAATCCAGAGAAGGACCGAGTTTGGGACCCTGACCTCTGTGAATACGGAGGCCTAGCTGGAGTTTTTGTCAGGACCGATAAAGATTTGGCTATTTGAGTGCTTGCCTTGGTCCTTGTGAGTTCCTCATCAGAGGAATGGAACAATTCCTTACTATCAAAAGGAAGATCCAGCACCTTATCCTGTACTTCCTTTGAGAACTTCGTAGCATGGAGCCATGCTTGGCAGGAGATGTCAACCCCGACCATAAGGCCCTGAGTGGAGGTGTCCTGCTACGGCCTCCAGAAGATCCTGTGCCAACACTCTGGCGTCCGACAAACCGGCTTTGACGTCCTCAAGCCTATCCGTGGGAATGCATTCCTAGAAATTGGCAAACTGCCTCCACAGCTTGACATTGGCCGCTGCTAGGATGAGCTTGGTGTGAGCCTGACTAAGTTGGAGCACCGAATTAGAAAATACTTTCTTGCCAATGGCGTCCAGAAGTTTCTCCTCCTTGGAGAGGATTTGGGCTGCCGCTGTGGAGGATGTAAGGGCCGACTTGGACTGGAGGGTGGCTGCTGCCACCACAGTCTAAGATGGGAGCGGACAAGCTGTCAAAGATATGTCCTCCGAGGAGTGAAGCTTGTATCGAGAATCAATCCTCTAGTTGAGATGCTGCCCGGAATGAGGTTTTTCCCCAGACTTTGCGGGCCTCCGCCAAAACGTCCTTCTGAAGGAGCAGGCTGGTGTGCTCTTGGGGTGATGGAGTGAAGGCTCCAGAAAGCACCCCCTCTTAAGGAGCAAGGCCTCGGGCACTGAAATGTCAAGCAAGGCCATCATGGCCAGCACCCGGTCATGAAATGCTCTAATAGAGCGGGGCTGCTCGTTGCTGTCCTGGTCCTCCTGGTCCTCATCCAGTGAAACAAGAGCAAAAGGCTGATCCATTGCATGTGGCGCCTAAGGGCCTAAAGTGTTGTTTGGCAGAGTACCCATTGTTTTTTCTACTGAGGAAAGCAGAGGCAGAGGAGGAAGTGGTGGAGGAGGTCTGACGGGAAGAGTTGAGGTGGAACCACCGGGCCATACAGGAGGTCTAGGGTAGATTTCCCTAAACAAGTCCTTTATACCTTCATGGGATCAGAATGCATGAGCATCTGAAATTTCCCAAAAAAACGCATTCTCGGAAGAAGGTCTAGGCGCTGGGATGGGCAGAGGCTGCTCGGAAAGGGCATACCACCATGAACGTAAAGAGGATGGTTTCCATGAAGGACCACCGCCAGTTGGGTTCACATAGATCAGGGGCGCGGAACCAGGATGGAGCGAGACTGTATGAGGCAGTGGTGCCTGAGCATGCCAATCGATTGAAGGGCGGAACAGGTTCCTGCTTTCCACCTGCAGTGGAAAAGGCTGCTGAGCCCCAAAAAGTTTCCAGCACCAGCCGTAGTAAACGTTGGTGTAATGGAGGTTTTCAAATTGGCGCCGTGGTCACGGAGGTTGGGCTGCCATTTTGTCGACACCTGTGGTGTACTGTGTCACTGAGGCAATGGTCTCACAGCCGGCACTGGAAGGCCTATGGCGCGTGACCGCCTTCTTTGCCTCCTCGACAGGACTGGTACCAGCACGGCACTCGAGCGTGGGAGGATTGGTGCATTTACCTCACTGCTTAGGTCCTGGAAGAGGACCCCTCAATTCTGCCAGTATTGTATTTAGCCCCACGAATGGGAACCTTGGGATGGGGCCTGGGAAATGTTTAGCCCCCTCAAGAGGGGCCTTGAGGCGAGACTCTGTGTGGAAAGCTCCAGAGAAGGAGACCTCAGTGCGAACGCCGGTACCCAAAGCCATAGAAGAACTGGGCCCAAGTTAAGCCCCCAAATGGGGAACCTCAGAAGAGTATCCGGTTTTGGCAGGCCCCCTGCTTCGACACTTGGAGGCGGCTCTGGTGCGCCTATTGAGCCCCTTACGGTACACTTGAGCCCCTTCCCGTCCTGGAAGACACCGGGAAGGAGTCCCCTGATCCTGGGTGCCCTAAAAAGAAAAGAACTTGCTGGACTTTTCTTTGTCTCGTCGATGAAGAGCTGTAAATGCGGAGGAGGAAAGCGTTGAAATGCATCCCACCTGACAAGACGCCACTGGAGTGCCCGAGCAGCAAGGGAGTCGCAATGCAAACACTAGTCCCAACGGTGTTCTGGGCATAGACACTCCAGGCATAGAGAATGGGTATCCGTCCTCGCGAAATGATGTACGCAGGAAGAACAGGACACGAATCCCAGACGCTTCGGCATAGATTGGAGGACAAGACCATGGAACCGGAGCAGGAAGCAAGGACAAAAGGGAATTAAAAAGAAAAAATCCCAAGATGCAAGTGCGTCCAACCCTGACCATGTGTAGAAATGGACTGAAGGGCGATGCGCAGGGCGGAACTCGGGAGGACAAGGTTACGGCCACGTGCTGTGGCCCTGCGTAAAAATAAAAGGACTGTTACATTTTTGATGCTTTTTGACAAGTGCTCCGGTCCCATCCCGAAGGACGGAATGTCACACAAGCATGGAGGGGACGGGACGTAGGAGTATGATGTATGTGGCAATTGCCACCTGAAGCGGTTGAGCAAGCAATATGGTTGGTCTGAACGTGGATCCAATCGGCCTACGTTAAAACCAAGCTCTTGCATACCTCCCTGCTCTGCTGCTTCCACACTGAACTGCTTTGTTTCCAGACCTTGTTTAGTGTCCTTACCCTGCTCCTCGCCATTGCATCTCTCCCTCAGTGCTCTGGACAGGGTGTGAACTTGGAAAAGGCCACAGCTTGGTACTCCTTTAATTAGTGGCAACTATGTTGATAAATGCTTGCACCGATTACATGGAGAGTTTCTTTTGCCCAAAAAAAAGGCCCTTAGCACCTCTGTTATGCCAGAGGGCTAATGGCAATCGAGGCTCGGCTGGAAACATCCCATAACACTTGTGAAAGGCACTCCCTTCACAGTTTTAAATACGTTTTATTAAACCTACTAAGACCTCTTTCAAGGACTGCCTTGAATACTCCCATGTGAATGTTATCCGGTGGTAAAGAAAGGTAACCCTTAAGTACATGGATGACTATATAATAGATTTGCTCTATTTTTAGAAGGCATCCCACTTGTCAAACCTTTCAAGGGGGAAAAGTAGTGTTTCGGAGACATTCTTTTTCAGGGCCAACAAACCAAAGTAAACCAAACTTAATAGGGTAGGGCTTGTATTGCAAAACACTTGTGTGCATCAATGCTTCTGCATTAAATGTCTGTGGCATCCTGTGGATGGGTGAGCTTTGAATGTTAGTGCGAGGGCTTCAATCTGTTTAGCAGTCGGTGAATGATCTTCCAGTTGGCGTCATATATTTGTTCTTCAGAACTTGACGATAACTAAGCAATAAACATTGCTGTACAAGGAGCTAGAATCAAGTGTGCATTTTTACAGGGCTGATTTTCATTATACCACCTTGATGTTAAAAATCCTGTCATAGAATGTAATGTATAGGTCTGGGTGAAAATAGGGCCCCAATTGTGAGCAGAAAGTGCATGGCATGAGTGAACATGCACTGCACTTATTCAGTAATCTACAGGTGTAGCGAACCTAGTATTAATCCCTGACTTTTTAGTAGATATTTTAATACAGTAGTAAAAGAGAACCCGGCTCAAAGATGTGTCTTAAGGTTAAACAAAAAGTAATAGCAATCATTTTTAAGCCATGCACAATTAATGCATTTGGGTCGGAATGCTGGTATTCAGCATGTTTGCTCTGACTCTTGAAATATGTTTTTATGAAAGTGGTGTAGAAGATGTTTCAGTATCCGGTGAAGACCAGAGATCCAATCCCAATTATTATTTTTTTACTAGTAAAATCCTGTCCCTGGCAAATCGTCTTTCTTTGAGCCACATTCCATTTATGTGCCAAACAATGTTCCCTCTAATTTGTCTTGGCTGTGTGTGACAATATGATGATTGTGTGTGCAATGTTTTGTTGTAGTGTAGAACCAAGTGATGCTTTGCTTTGAGAATCCAGTTCTTGTATCACTTTTCTAAAAAAAGCTGCAACTACCTTTTAATGTTAATTGATTCATCAATTTCCAACTGATTGTCCGTATTGGCCATTGATTTGATTCTGACCATGGGCTGCTGGTGAAAGAGGGTTCAAGCTCCAGAGGAACTAGAGTCGGGCCTTCTTTTAGACCTTTGGGAAAAGTGGCAGGAATGGAGGATGCTGGGGGATCGGTGATGTAATCGGGAAATTGCAGTTCCTGAAACTGTAGTTTTATGAGAAGGGGGGCGAGGCGGATTCTATATGGGTGACTACGCTACGAGCACAGAGGGCTGAGCAATGGGTGACTCGGATTCTAGATACTAAAAGAGGGCTGAGATGGTCCCGAAAGATATAGGTGCATTTTTTGCCACCTTTTACGAGGCTCTTTACAGAAGAGACAAGGGGCCTTTATGTGGAGGAGTTAGGGGGGAGGGAATACTTGGGGGATATGAACTCACTGTGTTAAACAAGGAGGAGGCGTTGTTGATGAATGCTCAGTTTTCCTCAGAGCTATATGGACCATGCCAGCAGTCTAAGGCTCCCGAGGACGATTGATTCACTATTGGCTTTTACAAACAGTTTGTGGTTATTTTAGTGCCCCATGTGGTGCAATGGTTTAGTTTGATTCCTTCTACTGGAAAGGCTCTCAAGGCATTCTGTCAGGCTTGGATTACTATGGTACCGAAGGAAGGGAAAGATTCACGGTCATGTATTGGGAAGCTGCGGGAAAAGACCAAGGTGCAGGGAAAGGTGTCCAGATGAAGTCAACCTCCATGATCGAGCTGGTGGTGGCCACCATCTCCAAGGCGAAAGTGGGTGACCCGGTCCAGGGGACCCGGGCGGCGCCCTGGGTGGCTCTACCCTCGAGGTGGGAGGCCTCGGCCAACCAGTGGAGAAACAGCTGGAGAAGAGGATGCTATCCCTAAGCCCGTGACCTATGCACAAAGGGAGGGTGGGGTAGGGGAGTGGAGGCCTCAACAGTTCTCCAGGGCACAGATATTTCTTCCTCGGATGAAGAGGATTTGGTGTCCATTCACACGGTCCCGGAGGACATGGGGAACGATGGCGGAAACACTGAGAGGGATGACAGCGGCAGGGATAACGATGTGGGCGCTGGGCCCAGCAAGTCTACCAGACCCCCCCCTTGAACAACCCCCCCCCCCGACTCCTCCCTAGGGATACAGGGACGTACACAGCAACTATGGACATGGATGACGACGGCTGTGTTTCTCCCCCAGACAAAGTGGGGGTTATTCCATGCCATGGTTGTCAAAGCTCTTCCAGCTGACGCCAGAAGAGACCAAGAAGGAAGGTTTCTCTAGCAGCAACATCGGAGTGGGCAGGAGCCCGTACTCCCCAGCTGCAGCAGCATCCACCTGATGCTGCCTGACTCCCTCGATGCACCCACCGACCCCAAGATGACATCCAGGCAATCCTAAGGCTGTGTAGGGCCCCGGCCCCCACAGATGCCTGCAGTGAGATCTGATACCCGCCAAGCCCCCCCCCCCCGCCCCCCCCCCCCCAGCCCAGCTGATATCCTTTGCTTGCGGTCCTGAGCCTGACTCCAAAATGGTCAGCGCGATACGGCCTGGAGACGAGGCAGCTCCCAGTTGCTGAGCAACTGGGTGCCTCATCAGCCTATCCTGGCCACCGACAGGCGGAAGCCGACCTGCGGAGCAAGGCCGAGGATTAAGGCTTCCCGTTTGCCCCTGTTCGCCGTCGTGAGCCCTCAAAAGTGGTCTGGTCCGCTCATCTGAAGGGTTGCTCCTCAATCATTGATAACTGTAAGTACACTGGCCCTTGAGGCAGCTGCGTCTTCCGCCTTCGTTGGCATCCACATGGCTGCACGTTGCACTGCCTAGCCTTCCCGCTCTAACAACCTGACTACTACATGGTGCATGCTGCACTGTCCTACTCGATATGCCGGACACTCGAATCTAGCTGCACCGTATTTTACACTGCATTCCCTGATGTGCCTGACATTTGAATCTAGCTGCACCGTATTTTGCACTGCATTTCCTGTAGGTGTATTCTAGACCTTTCAGCGGCGTTTGACTTGCTAGACCATGTCAAACTCCGCGAGGCCCTTGAAAAATCAGGCAATTGTTCAAAGGGAGCCATTGAATGGATTGCCTCTTTTCTGCAAAACAGACAATCTAAGATTGTTTGGGGAGACAAAACATCTAGCGCTAAGCTAGTCGACTGCGGGGTCCCTCAGGGAGCCAGTTTCTCCCCATTACTTTTTAATCTCTATATGCGATGCCTATGCACTATGTTATCACAGATGGGCATATTTTTTACCAACTTCGCTGACGACACCCAATTGGTGTTTGAACTCAGCGGGAACCATCAAATAGACAACGATAAGCTTACTTTCCTTTACAACACCATCGAATACTGGATGAAAGAAAACTGGATGTGCCTAAACGGCTCTAAGACCGAGCTCATGATCTTCGGATCCACACAAGCCAGAAAGAAATTGAGCCCTGCCTTTAATTCATTTACCATCAAAAACATCCAGATCCCAATATCTGTAAAAGTAAAGACCCTAGGTGTGTATCTTCAAGCCTCTCTTGGCGCTGAAGCACACACAAACTACCTTAAAAAAAACTGTCAATATCACCAAATCCTCCTTAGAAAGATCAGGCCACTGTTAGACCAAAAGAATAGTACCATCATTGCTAGGGCCACTATACTATCTAGATTGGACTACGGAAACTCCCTACTCTTGGGAGCCAACAGCAAGTGCCTGAAAAGATGTAAAATCATCCAAAACAACGCTATCAGAACGATCACTGGAAAATCATGGAGAGAACACATCTCCAGAGAAAGGAAAGCCCTCCACTGGTTGGCTATGGAGGAGAGAATCTCCTTCAAGTCTCTCACCATAGTACATCGCTGTCTCTATGGCACAGCCCGGCCTACCTCAAGAAACAGTTTAAATGGTACGAACCATCCAGGAGCCTTAGATCATCTAATATAGGCAAACTTCAAACCATTATCACTAAAAAACAACATGGCCTTGGCAAGGCCTTCCCGACAATAGTCATCGGTAAATGGAATGACCTACCCACTTCACTAAAACTTGAGCTTAACTATCTCATCTTCAGGAAAAAACTGAAAACCTTTCTTTTTAAGTAAATCCTAGAAACACATTGTATCTTACTGAGTTAATTTAGGCCTCTCCCGACTAGTCCCGTCTTCATCCTTTTGTTGTCCTGTCTATGTGTCAGTGCTCTGATGCCCGCGGGCTTTAGCGCTATATAAACAAATAAATAAAAATAAAATAAATAAACCTTTGTACAATTTCGAATCTAGATTCGAATTTCGCTCTCTAGTTTAAACTATCGCTCCCTGACCTCAACTCAAAACTACTGCACCTCAGCTCGAGGGCATTACTCTTAAACCAGCTACTACCCCTCTAGACCGCTCTACCCAGCTCAAACTAGCCACTAACAATCATAGTTTGGCCCGCTCCCCCACTAGTGCCACTAGCCTCCAGCATCACGCACCACTATTACCAGACCATGATCTTCTGGCTTGCCCTAATCATGTTCCCTTTCTGCATAACGCTGGACAACGTACTCTGTAGCAATAATAGTTAGCCTACCAGGACGGCCTGGCTAAACAAGGGTGCCCCAGACACCACCCCCTCCCCTGCACCACACCGTTCCTACCCTCCGTATCCCCCTTCCCACCCACCCACCACCAACCTCACACCTCCCAGGTCAACCCAAGCCCCCCCACCAACACTACAGACAGCCACCCCAGTCCTATCGCTAAATCCAACCAAACTAAACTGAATACTAAACTGCCCGCCCGCAACAAGCCTCCCGGCCTAAACCTCCCCCGCTCCCCCTCCTCCTTTACTCCCAACCTCACAGACCGAAATGACAGATTATGCTCCAGGCTCCCCACTACAACTACTAGGCCCAATTCCAAACCGAACACCAAAACCATTACAAAGCACAACGCGCCAAATAAGCCCATACCTCCCCCACTAAAAGGTGCCCTACTCAATGTCAGTTCCTTGGCTGCCCACCCCACAGAAATTGCAGACATCATCCTTACCACAGTGTCACTGACATCCTGCGAGACACTAACAGCCAAACCGCAAACCTCCCCCACAACCACGATCACCCTCCACCTCATATATAGACCCCCAGGTCCCCCTGGGGACTTTGAAGAAGACCTCACATCCCTCATCACCGAAAATTCCAAACCATCAGCACGAATCATGATCCTTGGGGACTTCAACCTCGGTTACCAGGACCCAAACGATGCACCTGCTGCATCCCTAGCCAATGTCCTAACTGAACATGACTTCTCTCAACTCATTGTACTCTGCACCCACCAAAAAGGCAGAACCCTTGACTGGGTAGCAACCTACAATTGCAATACAACCTGCAAAGACCCCCAACCTCTGGCATGGACTGATCATCACATGATCCCTCTTGAGGTCAACACCAATCAGGTACTGCCCAATAAATAACCCCCGGCACCAGCCTGTCCCACCAGGAATAAACGCAACATCACTGCTGGAGCCCTACTACCATTGGTCCCACCCACCCTCAATGCTGACTTAAATCTGCTGATTGACACCTTCAATGACTCCATGGCTAAGGCAATGGATACCGTTGCACCCCTGAAAATACGCAAAGACAAACCTAAAGCTCATCTGAACTCGTGGTACAGCCCTGAGCTCAAATTACTCAGAAAAGAGAAAGCCAATGCACAACACACGTGGAAAACTAACCCCTCCGCAGAAAATAAATCCAACCTCAAAAACGTATCCTCACTTTACAAAAGCGAGATAATTTGCACCAAAAAAGATGTATACAACACCAGGATTGTTCAGGCAGGCTCCTCCACCAAAGAACTATTTAAAATTCTGAAGGAACTAGAAAACCCTATTTCACCTCCAGACACCTGCATGAAGGACAAATCCTGGTGCACCAGCATCCAAAACGCCCTCAACAACAAAATCTCAGGACTCCAAACCAAAATTGAGGACAAACGCCAACAACTCTCCAATAACAAGGTCACCAACCCTAGCCCACCCACGCCCAACAATACTAGTTCGGGCTTCTCGTTTAAGAAAGTCACCATCACGGAAGTCCAAAAAATCATCATCTCCTTGAAACCCTCAAACTGCAAAGGAGACAACTGCCCCACCCAGGTCATAAAAGGTGCAGCCAGAGAGCTCTCCCCCTTCATCACCAAACTTATCAACCTATCCTTCACGAATAACTCGATCCCTAGCAACCTAAAACAATCATGGGTTCTCCCACTCCTGAAAAAACAATCCCCCGACCCAGCCATACCCACCAACTACAGGCCGATCACCACAGTCCCCTTCCTACTAAAAATCCTGGATAGAGTTGCCTACATCCAAATTCAGGAAGACCTGGAATCCAACCAACTGAAAGGAATACGTCAATCTGGCTTCAGACCTCAACATAGAACGGAAACCGCCCTTGTTGATCTCAAAAGCCATATTGATGAAATTAAAGACAAAGGCAATGTCGCAATCCTACTTCTACTGGACCTCTCAGCGGCTTTTGACCTGGTCAGCCATGAAATCCTTTGTAGCCGCTTAGCCACCGCAGCACACTTCTCCTCCTTTGCCATCACATGGATACAATCCTTCCTGGCAAACAGAACCATGCAGGTTTTCTCAACAATAGCTGCAGCAGACCCCATCCCCATCACATGCGGGGTCCCACGGGGTTCCTGTGTATCCCCCACTTTGTACAATATATTTACAAAGCCTCTATTTGACCAATTGGACCGTCTGGGTGTCACCTACACAAATTACGCTGATGACACCCAGATACTCCTCACCATCACAGGCAATTACCAAGCAGACGTCGCCCGGATCAACGAAATATTCTCCATCATTCAGGCATGGATGGCCTTGCATGGCCTCTGCATGAATGATGAGAAGACAGAGCTCCTCATCGACGGCTCCCCCAACACCCTAACTAAACTCCATCCTTGCTACAATAACCTCACGATCAATGGTCACACCATCCCCGTTGCCAAAAGCGTGAAAACCCTTGGCTTCTATCTGGATGCCAACACCAACCTCTCCAAACACACCAATATGACCGCCTCAGCCGCTGCTTACACCGGCAAGCTCATTAGGGCCAGTAGACCATTCCTATCGCCCAACAGCTGCCTCACCCTCGCCAGAGCACTCATACAATCCAAATTGGATTACTGCAACAGCCTGTACATAGGTGCTAAACAATCCGTACTCAACAAGCTGTAGGTACTACAAAATAACGCTCTGCGCGCAGCCCTCAACATTCCTAGACGAGAGCATATGTCCGCTACTAGGAAAGCCTGCAAATGGCTCTCCATACGCAAAAAAATTGATTTAAAAACCATCTGCCTCACGTACAAGTCCTTCAATCACCTAGCACCACCATACCTGGCTAACAAATTCACTATGAAACCTGCTACCAGATCCACCAGATCCTCCAACACTCTGTTTGACAGTGCCCAGATTTCACCTAATAAGAGCTGGAGGGGCAAGCTTCACAGTACTTGCCCCCCAACTCTGGAACACCCTACCTCTCAACATCAAAACTATCAAGTCCTTCCAGATCTTCAGGAAGCAGGTCATCAGCTGGCTCCTAAACAAAGAGTAGACCCACCAACACCAGACCTCTCACCCCTTGCGCGTTAACTGGCTCATGTACTGTATGTATATTGTAACTGTATATTGATAAATGTATTTCTGATGTTTGTTAATCTGCTTAGAATCACATGCTGTGCATAGGTGCGACATCCAGTGGTCACTGCGGAGTATTGCATTTTGTTTTTCGTAGTCGAAAAAGGGGACGCCGACAAGGCGTGTCTGTAACACTATCCCTATAGTGACGTGCGTTGTGCCCACAATCCCTCACGCGTCGAGGTCCCTGAGATTGTTTTTTTCCGCCCAGCTTCTGGTCGCCTTATGCGGAGCTCCTAGAGAGACACTGCAAATACTTACTACGGACCTCGGTCCTTAATTATACTTATTATATTGTTAAAGATCCCTCCCCTCGACGTTAGCTGTGAAGCTGTTTCTCCGCCGAGCAAGTTTTCGACGGAGGGAAAGAGACGGAGGAGATCCTTCGGCGCTGCCGAACACGTGGCCTGGCCTCGCCGGCCAACATACAGTAGGGAGAGTGGGGGTTCGAACTTTTATCTTCTCTTTGAGAATGTCTTTCTTTCTCCCCTATCTTTCCCTTGGGGTTGTTATCACCAGCTATTATTGCCTCAGCTATGGAGAGGACACCTTTTAAGTTTTGCCCACGCTGTAGGGGCAAATACACTTGGAAGGACAAACACAAACTCTGTAATCGTTGCTTGCCCCTCGATCATAAGGACAGCTGCGCGGCCTGTAAGCTCTTGAAACCAAGAACTCTTAAAGAACGAAAAGTTGAGGTGGGCGGACTACGCTATGTCGAAGTCAGTTTCCTCACCCGCCGCCGCTGTTACAGAAAGTGACGAGGAGGGTGATAACTCGACGTCCGTTATGGAAGTCATAAACCCCCAGAAGGAGCGCTCGCGCTCCTCGACGTCCGTCCCCGGCCCCGACGGGCTCGGCTCACGCCCTGCTTATGGGGATGAACACCCCGGCGACAAGGACGCACATAGTCCCCATAGGCCTAAGCACACAACCCACGGCTCTTCTTCGTCGAAGACGAAAGGATCCATCAGCGCCGAAGGGGACGCAGGGCTCTCTGGCGTCTACCTCAGACCGTAAGGGTCTCAAGCCCCACCCGCAAACGCAGCCGCGTCCAGCGATTGGGCTTTCATCAAACACGGGCGCTACCTCAAAATCATCCGACGTACCACTCCATAGAGCGGCCGTCGAGGAACAACGCGTAACGCAAGCAACGTCGACACCAGAGCCCTCTACTGACAAACTCGTTGTCGAGAGCCTGGCGAGAATTGTTTCCGAAGACAAACGTAAGCGGACGACGAAACAAACGTCGAATACCGCACCAAAAGCTATGGAAACGCCGAAAAAGCACAAGGGTAGCCAAGAACTGCCCCCTTCATCTAAGGGCACTTCTGAACTACCGGAGGGCTTTTCAGAGGGCGACGGAAACCTTTCTTCGACGTTGTGGGAGCGTTCTAAGCGTTTTGAAGGTGAAGACACTGATTTTCCCCTCTAGACTATTCAGGGGTCCCCCATGAGACCCTTGAAAGACTCCATTCTTGTATGGAGAAAATGGAAAGGTTTTTGGGAAGCCAAAACCCACCCACACCCAAAAGACCAAGAGAATGGCCCCAGGATGACCCTACGGTCAAGATTCCTAGGCTGTTTCCCCCTTCTACAGACTTATATGACCTCACTGAAGAGGAGCAATACCTCCAGGAAGATGAGGAGTGTTTGGGTGGAGAGGAAGAACATGAGGAAGAGGGGTTTGAAGAAGATCCTTACACTAGTGCAGGAGCTTTTGAAGAAGATACAGCTACTTCGCAGCCCTGGCAATCCCCATCAGTGCACTCAGGCCCTGATGTCTTTCACCCTTCTCCTCCCAAGGATTCACCTATTGGAAACGCCTCTCCCATAGATGACCAACCTTCACTTAATGCACTATTGCGCAAGGCAGCAGCGCATTTTGAAATAGACACAGGGGAGACTCTTCCTGACATAGACTTTGTAGAGAAAGTTATTAAAGAAAAAGCCCCTGTTAGTCAGTCTATTCCGCTCCTGGCTTCTATAAAGAGAAGAATAACTCCTTCCCTTTCCAATCCTGCCTTAGTCAGAGGGGTCAACCCTCGGATAGAAAAGCTCTTCAGCCCTTCGTCCTCTGACCCTTTGTACATCAGAGGACATTCTATTCCGGACTCCCTCGTAGTTACTAATACAAGAAAAAGAGCGGGGGTACCACTATCCACTAGTGAGGCACCACCTGACAAAGAGGGCAAGAAGCTGGAGCAGTGGCCGTACCAGCGGCGAAAAACGCTGGAAACTTGCAAGGTATGCCTCCGGAGTATACCCCCTGCGCATAACCACACTTCCTGAAACACAGAAGATGTCTGAATGGTGATCTATTTGTGCCCGTATCAAATACCTGCACACGGATGCCCCCGTAATCCAACAAATCTACCGAACCGCATCATTGCAGAAGTCGATGCCTTCAGCTTCCATTGCCATACACGAGGACGACTCCAACTTCAAGATGGCCACCCTTTTTTCATCTGCCTGATCCAGCTTGGCTAAACCCCCTCTTGGAAGTCGCCGACCTGGATTGGCTGGGGCAGCCACTATAGTGGCCAATAGCACGCCGGCAAGGCGTAAGCCGGCCCACAGGAGCAAGGACCACAGGGATAAGGACAACGGCCTGTCCGTCCATGTCCAGCCCTTCCAACCGCCAATGCCGCAGAGCCCGTGCCGCTTGCCGTGACGGTTATGGGTAAGTGGTTACTCTATGATTAAAATACCCAGTGGAAGTTGCATTGAACTCACTTAACCGATAATGAAAACAGGGTCTCCCAAGTGAACTTATCCACGGCCAGCCTTGATTTTGCCCCACTATGGTATAAAGGCACACAAGTGCTCCGAGTTGCCCCATAAAGGCCTAGACAACGTGCACATGCATGCGCCTTATATTCGTCTGTAACAATCAAGGCCCGTCAGCCTCTGTATCACTCTTATGCTCATTGCCTTACTCTGCACCCACCTTGCCACCCTCTTGCCCTCCACATCCAGCCTTGTACTCAAATACTTTGATGTACTCCAGCCAACATACAACCCCATTGTATATGAGCTGTGTTGTGCCCTTTGGATGCCCCCAGACTACATTCGAACTGTGTTGTGCCCTATGGTCGCCCCCAGACCACATCTGAACTGTGTTACGCCTTATGGTCGCCCCAGACCACGCTCGAACTGTGTAGTGCCCTATGGTTGCCCCAGACCACATTTGAACTGTGTTGTGCCCTTTGGTCGCCCCAGACCACATTTGAACTGTGTTGTGCCCCAGACCACAACACAGTCTGGTCTATGGTCGCCCCAGACCACATTTGAACTGTGTTGTGCCCTATGGTCGCCCCCAGACCACATCTGAACTGTTACGCCTTATGGTCGCCCCAGACCACACTCGAACTGTGTCGTGCCCTATGGTCGCCCCAGACCACATTTGAACTGTGTTGTGCCCTTTGGTCGCCCCAGACTACATTTGAACTGTGTTGTGCCCTTTGGTCGCCCCAGACCACATTTGAACTGTGTTATGCCCCTAGACCACATCTGACCTGTGTTATGCCCTATGGTCGCCCCAGACCACACTCGATCTGTGTTGTGCCTTATGGTCGCCCCCAGTCCACATTAGAACTGTGTTGTGCCTTACGGTCGCCCCCAGACCACATTGCACTTAGCCTGTCTCTGACTGCATTTAACCTGTCTCTGATTGCATTTAGCCTACATATGATTGCTCCGTCTAGCCTAGAGGTACCCGACTCTTGCAAACCAACTGCTCGCGCCTAAAACCAGGTCACAATGATACTAACTTTTATTTACCTGTCAGCCTTTTGGACCACAATGCCTAAAGTAAACTACTATCCGAGGCCTACACAATAGGGCACACCGCCTGTGGATGAAGGACTCTTAACTCCCCCCCCTAGAGCCTAGCCATCAACCTTCACACTCACTTATTACCCACCAATCGCTAACATACCTTCCCTGTGACATTGCAAATAGAAACGCAAAACTACGTTCAAGACTACCTAAAATTTACGAACCATTAGCTAGACTCAATACCTCTTGCAATAGAAGTAACACTAACATCCGAAACACTCCCTCTGTAAAAATTGACCTCCATCGCAACAACCGCCCAAATAAGCAGCCCAATGCTAATAATAGCATACCTAAAAAGAAAAGCAATACCACCCAGGCCACAGCAAAGCCGAACATCCAACTGAAGTGCGCCCTTATTAATGCCAGGTCACTAATAGCACACGCTACCGAAATTGCGGATCTCATTCAAATAGGAGACTATGACATCTTCGCCATAACAGAAACTTGGCTGCACCAAGCTGCAGGACCTGCCCTAATGCTTGCCTTACCCCATAATTACACCATACTTAGAGAAGACAGAGTCAACCCTCGAGGAGGTGGCCTCGCTATTATTGCTAAAAATAATCTCACCCTAAAAACTGAATCAAGTTCAACGACTAACTCCTGCGAATCATTAACTGCTAAACTCCTCGCATCTCCCTCTCAAACTATTACTATTCACCTTATCTATAGACCACCAGGCCCTATTGGCACATTCGAGGAGGACATTTCCACAATCCTCTCAAACAACCTAAACACTTCATCCCAAGCTATCCTTCTGGGAGACCTAAACCTAGGCTACAATGACCCTAAAGACCTGCAAGCAACTAATATCACCAATGTTATCTCAGAACTAGGCTTCTCCCAAAAAATCCTACAACCCACACACGAAAAAGGCCGCATACTTGACTGGGTTGCTGACTATAATTGCAATACAATGATTGTTGATATCACCTCACAAATCTGGACTGATCATGCATTGATAACTTTCCTCCTAAATGTTAACCTGGCCCTACCTATTGAAACTGCTCTGGCTCCCCCCTTGCCAACCAGAAACAAAAAACTTATAACTACAGAAAAACTGCTACCACTCATCCTCCCCAGATTAAACTCTCTACCTGACTTATTGGACACCTCATTACTAGTAAATGAATTCAACTCTTCCATGGCTACAGCTCTAGATACTATTGCCCCATTGAAACTGCGAAAGAGTAAGCCCAGAGCCCACCTAAACACCTGGTTTACTCCTCACCTCAAATCTCTAAGACTTGAAAAACGTAAATGCGAATCTGCTTGGCGACTAACCCCAACAGAGACAAATAAAATTACACTCATCAATGCCTCCAAGATTTACAAAAATGAAATAAAGAAAGCAAAAAGAGACAATTTCAACAACAGAATACTGCAGGCCAAATCTGGAACGAAAGAACTATTCCTTATACTAAAGGAACTAGAAAACCCTATTCCTGTCCCGGATAACTGTGACAAAAATAAAACATGGTGCTCGAACATCCAAAAAGCACTAAATGACAAAATTGCCACACTCCAAACAAAAATTGAGATAAAGAAACAGAATATTCCACCCTCAACTAACCCAAGAGGCAAACCACCAATCAGCACTAATCTAGACCATAAATTTAACTTCTCGAAAGTAACTATACTTGAAACCGAAAAGATAATACTTTCACTCAAGCCATCCAATTGCCGAGGCAACCTATGCCCAGCCCAACTAATTAAAGACGCGGCCAGAGACCTCTCCCCATTCATTGCTAAGCTTATTAATGCCTCCTTTGCTTCAGGCACTATACCAGATAACCTCAAGCAATCTTGGGTCCTCCCCCTCCTAAAAAAACAAACACTGGACCCATCCATCCCGACTAACTACAGGCCTATCACAACGGTACCCTTCCTGTTAAAAATCCTAGACAGGGTAGCCTACCTGCAGATCCAAAAACATCTGGAGCTGCACCACCTCTTAGGCACAAGACAATCAGGCTTCAGACCCCAGCACGGAACTGAAACCGCGCTCATCGATCTTAAAACTCAGGTTGATGAGCTGAGAGACTCTGGAAAGATGGCCCTACTCCTCTTACTGGACCTCTCTGCAGCCTTCGACCTGGTGGATCATGATGTGCTCTGCACCCACCTAGAAACAGCTGCCCATTTCTCCACACATGCCATCGCATGGATCAAATCATTCCTAACCGGTAGAACTATGAGAGTCTTCTCTACTTCTGCTGCCGCTGACCCTGTATCCATTACATGTGGAGTCCCACAAGGTTCTTGTGTCTCCCCCACTATGTACAACATCTTCACGAAGCCCTTGTTCGATGATCTAGATAATCTGGGTGTTACCTACACTAACTATGCGGATGACACTCAGATTCTCATACCACTTTCAGGGGATTATGAACAAGATTTGGCCTTGGTGAACAAGATTTATCTCATCATTCAGGCATGGATGGCCACCCACGGGCTATGCCTGAATGATGACAAAACGGAACTTATCATACTGGGGAACACACAAAACATCAATAGATTAAAAGAAGAATACTCCTCCTTCGTCATAGACGGCAACACTATCAAGGTGGCAAAAGAGGTAAAAACATTAGGGTTTTACCTTGATTCCCACCTCTCCCTAACCAAACAGGTGAGCGCAATGGCATCCAGCACCGCATATACCTGCAAGCTGATTAGAGCCGCAAAACCATACCTATCCACTGCCAACTGCCTAACCCTTGCTCGAGCATTAGTGCTGTCGAAATTGGACTACTGCAACGCACTATACTTAGGGGCCAATAAACATACGTTGCAAAAGATTCAAACACTACAGAACAATGCTCTTAGAGCTGCCTTAGGAATTCCAAGAAGGGAGCATATTTCAGAGGCTAGAAGACAATCCAAGTGGCTCTCCACAGCGGACAAAATCAAACTCAAGACAGCTTCTCTTACCTTCAAAAGTATCAACCATCTAGCACCCAAATACCTAGCTGCTAGATTCAACAGAAAAATCTCCACTAGACCCTCCAGAGAAGCATATTCCAACCAGTTAGTGATACCCCCATTTAAACTAAGTACGGCCGGAGGAAACAGCTTCCCGGTCAAAGCTGCCCAGCTTTGGAACTCCCTCCCGCCCGGCCTGAGATCTACCCAATCCTACTCTCTCTTCAGATCTAACTGTATTAACTGGATCAAAGAAAATGACCAATAGTCCTGCCCTACACCAACACAACTACTGTTCTACCGACGCACTATGCACATAATTATATACTCTCCATCTCCTACTGCATATTTCCTGTATATATTATGTTATATGCTTATACTATACTCAATGTATATTCTCCCTACTGTCCTGCATTATGTAATTTCTACGATGTACCACTTGTAAGCATGCGTAACCTGTAAAGTTTAAAGTATCCTTGAACAACGCGCCCGGTTACCCTCGGGTTTGGTGCGCGCTATAAATAATAAACAAACAAACAAAGCTCTATGCACTTGGGAAGAGAATCACGACCTCCGCCGCCTTCTCAACTAGGATTGCAAATAACAATTCCCTACTAGCTAGCTACGCAGATGCACAGTGGAGCAAGCTGCGCAGCGAAGCAGAGAATGCACCAGAACCCCTGCGTTCACGCCTGTTAGCTATAATCTCAGAGGGAACTCTTGTAAACCAGGGCATCGTAAAGAACTCCTTAGATGCTGCAGAGACGGCTGGCCGTTCCCTGGTTCAGGGAATACTTCTCAAACGCCATGTCTGGCTGCGCAATTCGGGATTTAAGCCGGAAACCCAGGCTTCCCTGATAAATAAGCCCATAGAACAAACACATCTGTTTGGGAAAGCAGTTGATGAGGCCCTAGAACATGCGAAGAAAGAGTTTGATACCATCAAGACTCTTGACCAAATTTCTAGGCCCCCTAACAGACACAGCTATGGCAATAGACGCTCCTTTCGTGGCCAACGCCAGCAGCAAAACCAACAGCAATTTTACTCTGCTACCACCTGGCCCTCTAACCAGGGTAACAACACCCAGTTGAGTCAAAGAGGCCAACGCCGTGGCAAAGGAAGAGGTTGCGGCTCCAGCCCCAAAGGTTCCACGCCCAATACCAACAAATGACCCGAAGATTCGGGTCCCCTCCCATGCATCACCGGTCGGGGGCCGGCTAACATCGTTCCTTTCAGCATGGGAGGGAATATCGTCAGACCGCTGGGTATTATTCACCATAGCCCACGGATACTGCATCGAATTCAACGGTTCCCCGAAGGACAGACCCCCATGGAACCGACGCATGACACTGGAACACCTCACCATTCTTCTTCTAGAAGTAGAAGAGCTACTGAAAAAAAGAGGCTATAGAGGCTGTCCCCCTATCTCAGGTAACAGAAGGTATTTATTCAGTGTACTTCCTTGTACCCAAAAAGGAATTAACTATGCGCCCTGTATTAGATCTGCGCCCAGCGAACAAGTTTGTCAAACCCCAAAAGATTTGTATGGTGACCTTGCAGGGAGTAATCCCACTGTTATCACAAGGGGATTACATGACAACACTAGACATGAAAGATGCATACTTTCATATTTTAATGTTGCCAGCGCACAGAAAATACCTCAGGTTCAAGATAGAGAACAAACACTACCAGTTCAGAGTACTACCCTTCGGGATAGCATCTGCACCAAGGGTATTCACGAAAGTACTGGCAGTGGCAGCGGCCCACCTGCGCAGGTTATCCATCCCGGTATACCCTTACCTCGACGACTGGCTCATAACAGGGGATTCTTACGAAACGTGCTTCTCCAATACCCAAAAGACCGTAGACCTTTTGTCCCAACTGGGCTTCTCCATCAACGAAAAGAAGTCCAGCTTAGACCCCAGCCAAATCAAACAATTCATAGGGGCTCTAATTCGAACAAAGGACGGCCTCGTCTTCCCCTCCAACGAGAGGGTCCAAAACATGCTGTTTCAGATCCCCCCATTATGTGGCAGGTCGAGAGGTGACGGTACGCAAAGCAATGCGCTTGCTAGGGATGATGGGGGTCACGTATGTATTTGGTACCTCACGCGCGCCTGCGCATGCGCCCAATGCAAGAGTGGCTCTACAGCCAGTGGTGTCAGGCCAGCGGACAATGGGACGATCTAGTGGTGGTCTAGCAGGCCTTGGTTCTCTCGCTACGGTGGTGGACAAAAGAAAACCTGTTATTAGGGAAAACTTTTGCCACACCCGCAGTGGAAGCCACTCTAACCACAGACGCATCCCTTACAGGATGGGGGGCTCACCTATCCCATCAGACTGCTCACGGAGCGTGGACTCCGAGCTTAGCATCCAAGTATATAAACCTGCTGGAACTACTACCGGTGTTCAAAGCACTGAAAGCCTTTCAGGAACACCTACAAGGAAAGACTGTGATGGTCCTCACAGACAGCACCACAGCCATGTACTACATCAACAAGCAAGGGGGCACTCACTCTCCAGGACTGTCCAAGCTGTCCCGGAATATATGGAAGTGGGCTCTCAAACACAAGATGTTCCTACTACCACAACATGTACCAGGGGAACTCAATCTGCTAGCAGACAAACTCAGCAGAGACTTCCCCCTGCCCGAAGAGTATGAATGGCAATTGCACGAAGACATCATCTTAGACGTCTTTACGCAATTCGGGTTCCCGGAAATAGACCTGTTCGCAACTCTGGAGAACTCACAATGCCAAAGTTACTGTAACGCTCACCTGATTCCCGTAGAGGCGCCGGTCTTGACTGGGCGTATACCGTATCTTCAAAGGTGATGTGTAACACACGGCTGGCTCTTTGGGCTGGACCTCTGTGCACTGTATGTCTGACTTGAAGGGTAAGATGTCTGCAGATAGAAAATATGGGATTAAGGAACTGGGTTATTGAATGTCTCTCTCTTCTTCCCTTTCTCTTCTCCTGTAGAACCCCAAAGGTTAACACTCTCACCTTAGGTAAGTGAACGCCTTGCTCTCCATCTGCCTCGGGGCAGGGTGCTGTAACCAGTTTCTTCACTGGATAAGGGGAGCAGGCCTCTTGACTTCAGAGGACTGCTGTCCGTCGTTTACTGCACGAACGGTAAGTTTCGAGTAATTCTAATGTCTTTAAAGTCTTTAGTAATGATGTTTCTTGTTTTGCAGGGTTCCGTCGATGGCGGATGACGGGCTGAAGTGAGTTGAAGATGGAACCCGTGTGATGAATAGAAGCGCCTGGAAGCACGTAAGTAAGCGCTTGTGGCCTGCTTCACGGTGCGCTCTAACTGTCTTTTTATTTTGCAGGTACAAGTTCGGAGCGGCTGCAGGGTGCCGGAATACCCACTGGGTTAGATGTGGAAAGGAGTAATGGCACGTGAGTATTAAAGTTCCCCAATGTCTTTAAACGCACCTTGTTTTGTCTTTCAGATGCGGGATGCAGCGCCGAAGGCCTCCGGAGCGTGCAAAGAGTTGGTAAGCTTTTGTCTTTCAGATGCCGGAATGCAGTGTGAAGACCTCCGGAGCGCACGAAGAGTAGGTAAGCCTTTGTCTTTCAGATGCCGGAATGCAGCACGAGGCGTTGGTGACAGCCGATGGACCAGGTAAGTGAAGAGCTGTCACTGAAGCCCGTAATGCTAACCTGTTCTTTCTTGTCTTTATAGGTGTTGCTGAAGACTGGATTCAGGATGGTAAGCCTTTTTACTTAGGCCCAGGATCAGATGCAGAAGACACGATGAGCGTTCTGCTGCAGAGGATGCAGAATAACGCAAAGCAAGATTCATCCATCGGGTGTGGTTTAAATAGCCTCCTGTAGTGCTTAGGTGTCTCCTTCCACAGCCATGCCTAGGTAAGAAAAGAGTTCCTGCTTTCCAGAAGAGTTCCAGTGTTCTGAATCTAGGGAGTGGCTCCTGCCCCACCCAACAGGAAAAGTAGTTCCAAACAGAAGAGGATCAGAGGCTCAACTGGCAGGCAAGTAAGCAGCATGGTCTGCTGCAGGTAAGTCCACCCAAGCATTATGAGCCCGGCGCTTCCAGCGCTGGGACTGGGCATATTTATGAGCCTGGTGCCACTGGCGCCAGGACTGGGTCCAAAAGGTCCCAATTGGGACTGGTTGGCACTCGGAACCTGGGTTATGGATCTGCTTCCAAGGGAGTTGGGAAAACCCTGACCTTTTGGAAGCAGAGATCATGACAGTTACGCCTCCAGGTACCCCCAGAAACAGTCCAAGGGGAATGGTCTGTCGATTCAATGGTCAGGGAAATTTGTTTACGCCTTTCCCCCGACTCCCCTTCTCAACAAAGTGGTGCACAAGATGCACCAGGAACAGGTTACCATGATACTAGTGGTCCCAATGTGGGCCCGGCAGCCATGGTTCGCTCACTTGATGGAGATGTCCCTATCTCCCCCAGTGAAACTTCCCTGCCCGTACAACATGCTGTCACAGGACAAGGGCAGGACACTGCATCCATGCCCTCAGACCATGAACTTAGCAGCCTGGCTCCTGAGATCATAGAATTTGGACATTTACAACTCCCGCAGAGATGTATGGACATCCTCAGGGAAGCCAGAAAACCTAATACTCGCCACTGCTATTCTAGCAAGTGGAAAAGATTTGCCATCTGGTGTAGAGGTAAGAGCATCAACCCGGTTGACTGCTCTCCCACTAACATTGTTCTGTACTTGACCCATTTACTGGATTCAGGTCTAGTCTTCAATTCCATTAAAGTCCACCTAGCGGCACTTTCTGCATACACCACTTCCCAACTTAAAGTGTCGTGGTGGAAGATACCAGTTATCAAGGCCTTCATGGAGGGGGTAAAGAGAATACACCCTCCGATAGCTAACCCAGCTCCCGGATGGGACTTAAATGTGGTACTTTCTAGACTCATGGGCCCTCCTTTCGAACCCATGCACAAGGCAACTCTTAAAGACCTCACTCTTAAGACTGATTTCCTAATAGCTATCACCTCCATTAGGAGAGTAAGTGAACTACAGGCTCTTTCTGTACTAGACCCCTTCAGTTCACAAGGATAAGGTGGTTCTACGCACACACCCAAGGTTTGCACCAAAATTCATCTCGAAATTTCATGTAAACCAGTCAATAGAACTACCAATGTTCTTTCAAAACCCTTCCAGCTTCAGAGAAAAAAGTCTGCATACACTAGATGTACGCAGAGCTGTCATGTTCTACATGGAAAGAACCAGACCACTGAGAAAGACTAATCAGTTCTTTGTCTCTGTGGCAGCAGGAAGAGAAGGAGATGCAGTTTCAAAGTCCACTATATCTAGATGGATTGTTCAATGCATCACTCTCTGTTACACTCTCTGTTACACTCTTGCTAAGAGAGAACTACCCTTCAAGCCAAGAGCACATTCCACTCGAGGCACTGGGGCTTCCATAGCGTTCATTGCAAATGTTCCCCTTGAGTCCATCTGCAAAGCGGCTACCTGGAGTTCTGTGCACACCTTTACAAAACACTACTGTCTAGATGCACACTCTAGATCTGACTCCCAGGTGGGACAGGCAGTATTAAGACATCTTTTCTCTACTGTTCCTTCTCATATTCCACCGCCAACTCCGGGTACTGCTCGCTAGTCCATGCACAGCATGTGATTCTAAGCAGATTAACAAACATCAGAAGACAATGCATTACTTACCGTAAAAGCATTTCTGATGGTTGTATCTGCTTAGATTCACATGCGCCCACCCTTCCTCCCCGCTCGGATGGAAGGAACATAGACATCCCTTTCTATATTTCTCTCTTTTCTGTACTCACTCACGTCTAGAAGGCTCCCTCAGGGCAGAAAAATACAAACAGGGACCTCGACGCGTGAGGGTTTGTGGGTACAACGCACGTCACTATAGGGATAGTGTTAGACACACCTTGTCGACGTCCCCTTTTTCGACTACGAAAAACAAAATGCAATACTCCGCAGTGACCACTGGATGTCGGACCTATGCACAGCATGTGAATCTAAGCAGATACAACCATCAGAAATGCTTTTACGGTAAGTAATGCATTGTCATATATGTATGTATTATAAGTATTCACGAAGTGTGCAACACAAAGATACTTCTCAATGCTGTAACTGTATTCTTAAGCGTCCTTCTACCCCAGGGTTTGGAGCACTATACAAATAAAATGAACAAACAAACAAACGACATGTACCTCTTCTGGACGATGTTTGGGATGAGGGCCTGGCGCTGATAAGAAACACAGCCTCAGCTCCGGCGAAGAGGGATAGGCTGAAGACGTACCGGGTGCTGGATCCACACCCAAGTGCCTACGGTCGCAGCCCTCTCCAGACTTGGTGATCTCAGCGGCAGCAAGGAAGAAGTCTTCTAATCCCTCATCTTCAGCCTTCGTTCCCCCGGACAGCGAGGAGAAGAAGTTGGACACCACGGGTAGGAAAGTGATCTACTCGGCGGTGACGACAGTCAAGGCAGCGAATGCACTTGCGATCCTGGCCGGATACGACAGGGAGCTGTGGTATAAAATGGCCCTGCTGCTGGAATTTCTACCCGATGACAAGTGGGTTGAGGCGCTTGAGATCCTCCAGGAAGGTGAGGTGGCATCGGACCATGCCATCTCTGTAACCATGGACATCGCGGATATGCAGTTCTGACATATGGGGAACGGTGTCTTCCTCCGTCGTCATGACTGGTTGAAGGCCCCCAGCTTCCGTCAAGAGGTCCAGACGAGGGTGCAGGACATGGCCTTCGGGGACAACCTCTTTGGGATTGCAGTTGACAAATCGTTGCAGGCCATCTAGGCGGACACGGAGACGGCCCGTGCCCTAGGCACTTTTTAGCAGCATTGCCCATCATTTCGTGCCTCTGGAGGAAAATCGGGCCGATCAACGACAAATCTTCTAATCCCTCATCTTCAACCTCCGTTCCCCCGGGTAGCGAGGGGAAGAAGTTTGCCATGGTTAGGAAAGTGATCTACTCTGCGGCAACGACATTCAAGGCAGTGAATGCACTTGCAATCCTGTCCAGATATGACAGGGATCTGTGGTATAAGATGGCCCATCTGCTGGAATTTCTTCCTGACGACAAGCGGGTCGAGGCGCTTGTGATCCTCCTCCAGGAGGGCGAGGTGGCATCGGACCAGGCCATCACTGTGGCCCTGGACACTGCAGACACAGGGTTCCGACAGATTTGGAAAGGTATCTGCCTCCGTCGTCATGGCTGGTTGAAGGCCACCAACTTCCGTTAAGCGGTCCAGACGAGGGTGTAGGACATGGCCTTCAGGGACAACCTCTTTGGGAAAATCTCCACCGACCAATGGGTGCTTGACGCTATCGCCCACGGACACCCGCTAGCGTTCCAGCAGAAATGTCTGCGGATACCACTGGTGGCCCGGCAGGAGCAGCACATCCCTCAGTTAGCTCCTGCAGGAAGCACGGGCCATGCTAAAAAAAAAAAAAAGGCAATGAGGCTTGTCCCAAAGTAACTCTGGGGCTGTGATACTGTGCCTCACAAGCCCTCTGCTCATCTACCTCCAACCTTCTGCGAGTGAGCCGGTTATCCAAGTAGAGATTTGGAGGGAGATCCTTATAATAAGGTGTCTCCATCTGGAATAGCCGCCCTCAATCTTGAGCCGGATCTCCTTAAATTCCAGAAACTCCTCAAGACTTTCCTCTTCGCCTCTTCATTCTCTCTACCTCTACCCTGATAACCCAGTTCTCTATTTTTCCCCCTCTCCCTCCTCTTTCTTAAAGCAGGCTGACTGGCCGCCAGGTGCACCGCAGAGTCTCACTGGTACCCGGCACCCCTGCAAGTCCTCTTTCACACTTGCCACAGGGCCCTACACCTCACCCACATTCGAGGCACTTGTGAAATTAACCCTAGAGAGTGGCTCTCTCTGCACTTACCCAGTCTCAACTGACTGGGTGCACTTGATCCACCCCCCCCCCTTCCCCGACACCTTCCCTGTGACCCTCTTTGCACTTGCTCGATCGTTATGCACCACACCTGAAGATCACATGTCCGTTCTTCCTTGTCTTCACCCCTTAATTGCACTGTTAAAACTGCAGAATTGCCGCCAGGCCTATTTGCTGTCTCCCAGACTGTTAAATATATTTTTTACTCACATACTCTGCCTGTGCAGACTATTATCTCAGAATTTCAAGGGCTCTGAGCGACTGTTGGTTTTTTCCCCCATGTTCCCACACGCGCTTTGAAACACTTGCCTGTGTATAGGCCCTGTATAAATAATCAATACTATACCATACTCCAGATTCTTCTTGGTAAAGAAGACCAGGAACTGGAGGCCGATTCTAGACCTGCACGCCTCAACAAATGCCTCGTCTCTCAAAAATTCAGGATGGTCATGTTGCAGCACGTGCTTCGCCAACTGGAGGAAGGAGACTGCGTGCCGTTGCTGGATCTGGAGGACGCATACTTCCACGTCCCCATTCGAGAAGCTTCGGAAGTTGCTGCGCTTCGTGGTACAGGGAAGGCACTACCAGTTCAAGGCCCTTCCCAAGTCGGCGCTCAGGGTGTTCCCGAAGTGTCTGGTGCCAGTGGCGGCCCATCTGCGTCTACAAGGGAAACATGTGTACCTGTACCTTGACGATTGGCTCATCCGCGCCAATTCCAGGGAAGTAGCCGTCGAACACATGGAGAGGACCGCCTAGCTGCTACGGATCTGGGGTTCTCCAACTATCCAAAATCCTGCTCGATACCCTCTGCGGCTCTTCTTGGGCATACTGCCACTTTACCTGCTACCAAATCTGAAGATGGCTGCCAGAGGAGGGGCATGACACCCATGCTTCCAAATGTTCTAGTATTGCATGTGCGTAAACATTCCCTTCAACAACTAGAAGGGAGATGCGGCGGTATTTGCCAGGGGCATCTGTCTCTCTTTTTAAAGATCAGGACAAATTCTGCACAGACCCAAGAAGGCGGTGCCATACCATGATTTATAACTGCGTTGAATAATTTCATTGCATATGGATTATACGTAGCACTGATCCTGGTGGGAGGAAGGGACGCAAAGCTTGAAAGCCAGATGGGAAAGAGGCTTGGATAGGACAATAGATGCAGTACTGTGGAGCAAAATGTGCTTTTACATCGATGGCAGTGCGATCCTGTTTAGCTCCCTAAAATGTTTAACATGGTGAGCCCGTACTGATGCTCCTTGCTCGCCTCTTTGAACTTAGGCGTTGCAGGTGAGTGCGATTGTCTGGTGATCCTCCTGGGCCTTGTTTTGTAATATTTGCCTGTTTCTGCTGGTGCCCGCTTTCTGTCCCCTCCCGCCTCCCATCCCACCCCCTACCGGGATTGGTTCAATCAATGGTCTTAACTGAGCTTCCCAGGGCAGCTCCCTGCCCGTGCAGCCCCTGCGGCTAAGGGGCCCAAGGCAAAGAGCGACTCCAGGGTGTGTCTGCAGGTGTCAGCAGGGGATGCCAGTGGCCAGCCGTCAACCTGCAGCGACTACCAAGGTAAGTGTCCCGAGTGTGGTGTAGAGCTATCACTCTACTGCGAAGCCCTGCCATTTTACCTACCCTCTTAACAGCCTTGCACCGAACACTTAATTGTTAATATTGCATTGACTCACACCTAGAAAGTGTCCACTGAGATGGTACTATACATTAGTGCCCACTGAGATAGTACTGTGAATTATTAGTCTGCTTTCAACACTTGGATATCGTTCTTCTTACATTATCTCACACCTAGAATGTGCCCTTTGAAATAATACTATGAATTATTTGCCTGCGTCGCACCTTGATAAAATTGTTCTCCAGCATGGGGTCTGGCATGGATTCACATGCTCATGAATATTCCCCGTCGTCAGGCTGGGAATCCTCGGTAAAGAAAAAACCAGTATCAGTTTCGTTTCTGATCTGTCTTTCGTAGTAATAACCAATCACTGGTCTCTGCGTCATACTGACCACAGCCAATGACTGCCCTCTACCTAAGCACCGCCTCTGGCAGCCATCTTCAGATTTTTACCGCACGTTCATGTGTTGGGATCCTCGTGCTATTGCTCTCGAGCGTTAGTGCTATTTTCGCGCTTTTTTTCACAAAAAAAAACTTCGATTCTTTCGGTCAAAAGAGCCTCAAGCTCCACCGATCCTACATCCGATCAACGGGGACCCGTGTCGGATTAGTCTGTGCCCCTCAAGGGTGAAGATTTCGTCGAGCTACACTTCGGAGGACTCCAGAAGCTTCTCAGGCCCGGTCTCGGAGATGGCCCAGGAGAAGGGAAGCTCGACGCCCGGAAAGCTGTTCAGGGTCTGCCCTGGATGCCAGCTGCAGAACGTCTTTAAGGAGGACGAACACTCTTTCTGCCTTTACTGCCTTCATGAGGACAAAACGCACGTGGAGAAGGACTGTGCGTTTTGCGGCAACATGTCGGAACGGACCATGAAGGACCGTCATCAACGTCTCGCCAACTGGCTGGAGGGTAAGAGCCCGTCTGGCGAGAAGAAGAAGAAATCCGAGCAGTCTTCTAAGACCTTTGAGGGCGCCCCGGCGACGGGGGCCCAACATAAGGTCAAGCACCGCGAGTCCGCTGGCACCGGGAGCGCCGAACGGTCGGGCTCTACGGGCGCCAGGCAGGGCGCACCCTCCCCGGCACCATCAACCACGAGCCAACGCTCTGGGTCGGGTAAGAGGAAGGCCGAGCACCCGGCGAAGCTCCTGGAGAGGCCCCGGTCGAGCTCTAAGGCAGAGGAGGAGCGTGGCAGTGCCCCCTCCCTCAATGATAAGGCGGTGAGCGCACCTAAGGTGGTGAAGGCCTTGATCCATCCGACCAAGCCCTCTATCGAAACGGTCGCGGCGGCCCTGGCTCAGCCTGTGGAGGCTGCACCAGTGGTGGCGACCTCAGGGCCCAGAATCTCCCTGCCTCCTCGGAGGGAGTCTTCTTTTGTGCCCATCGATAGGACCCCCGTGAAACCCCCCGTGGGGAAGAAGAGGGGGGGGCAGGGCGTCGTCGTAGATTCGGCCTCAACCTCAGAAGAGGAGCTGATCGAGGTCTTAAGCCACGGCCTAGGCGTGGAACAAGGCCAGCCCGTCGGAATGGACCCCGACGCAGGTGACGACGACATCGTCGAGGATACCGACGGGGCCCCTGCTCGCCCGTCGGATTCCCCTCTGCCAGCGCCGCAAGACAACTCGGCGGCCATTTTGTTGGCCATACAGTCCTTATGCTCCGAGATAAGGACGAGGCTACCGTTACCGACGGAGGAACCTCTCCCGTCGGGGGATCCAGAACCGGGACCTTCTGGTGTTCCCCCTACCAAGAAAAGAAGGATCCATCCACCACCTCCTTTTCAACCGTCGCGCCCCGTCCAGCCCTCCTCCCCTTCCACCCGAGGGGATGATACGGGGACTGACACGGCAGCGACGGGTACGGACGACGAGGCATACGACGAGGATATTCCGTCGTCGCCTCCCACCAGGGCTTCTCCGCCCGACGAGATCGGATCTTTCCACTCCATGATCTCCAGGGCTTCCGAGCTTTTCCAACTCTGCCCTGAGGAGAAGAAAAAGGAAGGCTTCCTTTATCAGCGGCGCGAGGCCAAGAGGAAGACGGTCCTCGCAGTGCCTCTGTTGGACGACATTTGGGATGAGGGCCTTTCCCTCCTCAAGAACCCTTCCACGACGCCAGCTAGAAGAGACCGGTACGAGAAAAAGTACCGGGTCCCTGACACGGCCCCCCTATGCCTCCGGGCGCAGCCTACCCCGGATTCCGTCGTCTCCGCGGCAGCCAGGAAGAAAACGGGGGGGGGGGTGCGGCCTCCACGTCGACTTCCCCGCCGGACGGCGAGGGAAAGAAATTGGATGCTATGGGACGTAGAGTCATCTCGTCGGCAGCGACGACGATTAAGGCGGCCAACGCCTTGGCTATCGTGGCCCGCTACGACAGGGAGCTCTGGTACAAGATAGCTCCCCTGCTGGATTTTCTGCCGGACGAAAAGAGGGCGGAGGCCCTGGAGATCCTGCAGGAAGGTGAGGTGGCCTCGGACCACGCCATCACCGTGGCGACGGACATCGCCGACACTGGGTTCCGCCAGCTGGGCAACGGCGTTTGCCTTCGACGTCGTGGATGGCTCAAAGCTACGGACTTCCGGCAGGGCGTCCAGACCAGAGTCCTGGACATGCCTTTCGACGGGAACAACCTGTTTGGCAAGACAGTGGACGATTCCCTTCAGGCCATCAAGGCGGATACTGAGACGGCCCGGGCCCTTGGAGTCCTGCAGCAAAGACGGACGCCCTTTCGGAGCGGCGGAGGCAAGGGCGCCTCCAAAGGTTCCGGCGGCGGTTTCGCTTCCTACCGTCAAGCGGCCCGCTCGTCGTCGCAAGAGGCCTACAGAGGACGAGGCAAGTCTAGCGGACCCCGCCGTCGTCGCCAAGGAGGTCAAGGCGGCAAGGCCGCGTCCAAGCAGGATTGAACCGGCCGTGGGGTCGGGCCCCCACCGAAGCACCCCGGTGGGAGGCCGGCTGGCGGGCTTCGTCAGCGTGTGGGAGTCCATCTCCACCGACCTTTGGGTGCTGGACGCCCTGGCCCGGGGCCACGCGCTCGAGTTTCAAAGAAGGTGCCAGCGCGTCCCCCCCGTGGCCAGGAAAGAACTTCACGTCCCTCAACTTCTCCTGGAGGTAAAGGCGATGCTCAGAAAGGGCGCCATCGAACTCGTCCCAAAGAGACTTCGGGGCTCCGGAGTCTACTCGAGATACTTCCTCGTGAAGAAGAAGACGGGAGGATGGCGCCCCATCCTAGACCTGTGACGTCTGAACAAGTTCATCAAGGCGCAGAAGTTCCGGATGGTCACCCTCCAGCACGTCCTGGGTCAGCTGGAGGAAGGAGACTTCCTATCGTCGTTGGATTTGGAGGATGCCTACTTCCACATTCCCATCCTAAAGGGGCACCGAAAATTCCTCAGATTCGTGGTCCAAGGGCGTCATTACCAGTTCAAAGCCCTTCCCTTCGGACTACGGTCGGCACCCAGGGTATTCACCAAGTGCCTCGCACCGGTGGCGGCGCAGCTGCGCCGCGAGGGGATTCACGTCTACCCCTACCTGGACGACTGGCTCATCCGCTCCAAGACGAGGGAGCTCGCCGTGGTCCACACGGCAAGGACCGTCCAACTCCTCACGGACCTGGGATTCTCCGTGAACTACGCCAAATCCCACCTGGTGCCCGCGCAAGTCGCACTGTTTCTGGGAGCGAGGCTCGACACAGTGTCCCTTCTGGCCTCCCCGTCGGAGGAGAGGACCAGGACCATCTTGGGCAAGGTGCAACGGATGTTGGTGGCCGACGCGGCCAAAGTGAGGTCCATCAAGTCCCTCCTCGGGATGATGTCTTCCTGCATCTACCTCATTCCCATGTGCAGGCTCCGGATGCGCCCGTTGCAAGAATTCCTGGATGCGCGCTGGATCCAGACGACGGGCAGCTTCGAGGAAAGGATCAAGCTCGACGAGAGTTTCCGACGAGCGATACGGTGGTGGGGCACCCGCGCGCACCTGACGGTGGGCATGGACTTCCAGACCCCAGCCCACCAGGAGACTGTGACCACGGATGCCTCCCTGGAAGGGTGGGGAGCGCACACCGAAAATCTGCACGCAAGGGGACTCTGGCTCCCGACGGAGAAGTCCCTGCATATCAACGTCCTGGAGCTCCGTGCAGTGTTTTGGGCCCTCAGGTCCTTCCTTCCGTCCCTGAAGGGCAAGGTGGTGAGGATCTTCACCGACAACACCACCACCATGTTTTACATCAGGAAACAGGGCGGAACCAGGTCCCCAGCGCTGTCCAAGGAGGCGCAGGACCTGTGGCATTGGGCCGTCGCCCAAGGGATTTTTCTGGTGCCGTTTCATCTGGCAGGGATAAAAAACACCATCGCCGACTCACTCAGCAGAGAGCTGCGCTCGTGCCACGAGTGGGAACTACGGCAGGATCTGGTGGATCGCCTCTTCCGACGGTGGGGCACACCCCAGATCGACCTGTTCGCGACGGCGACGAACACCAAGTGCCGGAGGTTCGCCAGCAGGTTTCCCCGGGCGAGGAGCATGGGCGATGCTTTCTCGTTCCCCTGGGAGGGCCTGTTCCTCTACGCGTTCCCTCCCTTGCCTCTGCTAATCCGGCTCGTCAACCAGCTCAAGAGGTCACGGTGCAGGATGATCCTCGTCGCACCTTCGTGGCCGAGGCAGATATGGTTCCCGGACTTGCTGGACTTGTCAGCGTCCCCGCCGATCAAGCTGCCGGCGGACGCGGATCTACTCTCCAGGGAAGGAGGCGCCATCCTCCACCACGACCCGAAGTCGCTGAACTTGCAGGCCTGGCTCCTGCAGCGCTAGAGTTTGGAGGATACGACATACCGGCCGATTGCAGAGAGGTTCTTGCAAAGGCCAGGGCGTCCTCGACTCTTAAATGCTACGGACACAAATGGAAGAGGTTCTCTGTCTGGTGCCACGCACAGAAGATTAACCCTCTACGGATTACGGCTCCCCAAGTACTGCCGTACCTGCTGACGCTGGCCAAAGCTGGTCTGGCACACGCGTCCATCAAGATTCATCTTGCTGCGATCTCCCGATACACCAGAACCACGGGGCGGACGTCCTTGTGGTCTCATCGTCTGGTGAAAGAGTTCATGAAGGGACTGTTCAGATCGTTCCCGCCGGTGAAGGCTCCGGCCCCGGCGTGGGAGCTCAACGTGGTGCTGACCAAGCTCATGGGACCTCCGTTCGAGCCTCTGCACTCGGCCCCGTTGAAGTTTCTATCGTGGAAAACAGCTTTTCTTGTGGCCATCACCTCCGCACGACGAGTGGGAGAGATCCAGGCCCTTTCCTGCAAGGCCCCGTACTTGACTTTCCACGACACGAGGGTAGTGCTCAGGACGCACCCCTCCTTCATGCCCAAGGTACCGTCGGACTTCCATCTCAACGAACCCTTGGTGTTACCTGTGTTCTTCCCGTCGCCTTCGTCGCCGGCTGAGAGGACTTTGCACTCGCTGGATGTAGCTAGAGCGCTGAAGTTCTACGTGGACCGCACGAAGGGTTTTCGGAAGACGTCACAACTCTTTGTGAACTTTGGACCTGTCAATCAGGGGAAGGCTCTCTCGAAGGCTTCCATCTCCAGATGGCTCTCCGGCTGTATCATGTGCTGTCACCGGTTGGCAAACCGACCGCTGCCTGGCCGTCCGAGAGCCCATTCCACCAGAGCGATCGCAGCTACCACGGCGTTCCTATCTGGTGTGCCCCTGCTGGACATATGCAGGGCTGCTACGTGGAGGTCGACGCACACCTTCACGAAATTCTACTGCGTCGACCGGGATTCCAGGGAGGAGTCCAGGGTCGGCCAAGCAGTGCTGCGCAACCTGTTCGCCTGAGGTGAGCCTGGTGAGGAGGTAAGATGCTTAATGTTGAGTTGATGTGATGCTTAATGTTGAGCCTTTGCCACCTCCCGTGGTTGTGCATGTGTGTACTGCTATGTATTCTTTATTCATGAGCATGTGAATCCATGCCAGACCCCATGCTGGAGAAGGAACAAGTTACTTACCTGTAACTGTTGTTCTCCAGCATGGGTCTGGCATGGATTCACATGCGAACCCTCCCGCCTACCCCTCTGCGGCTCTTCACTTGGTCATACTGCCACTTCACGTGCTTCCAAATCTGAAGATGGCTGCCAGAGGCGGTGCTTAGGTAGAGGGCAGTCATTGGCTGTGGTCAGTATGACGCAGAGACCAGTGATTGGTTATTACTACGAAAGACAGATCAGAAACGAAACTGATACTGGTTTTTTCTTTACCGAGGATTCCCAGCCTGACGACGGGGAATATTCATGAGCATGTGAATCCATGCCAGACCCATGCTGGAGAACAACAGTTACAGGTAAGTAACTTGTTCCTTACTATTGCATTGATTCATACCTAGAAAGTGCCACACTGGGATAATACTGTGAATTATTAGCCTCAGTCGCACACTGAGAATTTTAATGGTACACTGACTCACACCTAGAAATTCTGGCTTTGACATAGTACTACGAATACTAGCCTACATCGCCCTTTTAGTGAACTGTGAATATAGGACCGCCCGCGACAACAGAGTAAGTACAGGACTATACTTAACTGAGTGTCCAAAGTTTACTGGTGGCTGTTACAACGTGGGTAACCTAATCCTGATCTACCCTCCCCCCCCCCCCCCCCAGGATGGAGATACAATGAGCAGGTGGGGATCTCCCCACCCGCACATTCTATCTCCCATGCCGCTATCCGCCTCTGTGCCCACCCCACTGCCACACCATTGTTGTGGCCACTGAGTAGCTCATCACACTCTCAACCTAAATCCCCTCCCTCCCCTCACCCCCGCCCACAGACCCCCCCCCTTCATTTCCCTTCTAGAAAGGGCGAGACGAGCTACTTTCAGAGAACCGTTGCTTCAGCTCCCCCGCTCCCCCTCCTGGCCCCTCTGCTCTCTCTCTCACACACTATGGCACCAAAACCCACTAAACGTCGAAAGGACTGGCCCTCTACCTCAACCCTCCACACCTCGCCACTTCTCCATCGGTCCAACCTCCCAGCCATTCCCTCCCCTACCTTCAGACTCCCTCCTCCCTCCACTCCCAGTCTCCACCCCCTTGCTCCTGACTTCTCATCCGGCACTCCTAAACCCCCAGCGCCCTCCAGACTCGAGCCAAAATCAACATGCATAAACCCCCTCACCCCAAGTGCTCCACTCAACACCCTTCCAAGCCCCCCTGATCCTCCTCACCTCGTCGCTCACATACCTACCACCGCCCGCCTATTCTTCCCTTCCCCCCTCTCCAACGTAGCCCTCTCACACGTCACCCAAAGTACACTAATTCCCCTCTCCGCCCCGCAACCTCGCACAAAGGACCGCCCCCCAAATGGTTCACGCCCCACCTGAGGACACTCAAAAAATAAAATCACTCTCTTGTATGCAAATGGGGAGCATCTAAAACCAACCCCCGAAGATCCATGTTAGCCCTCCACCACCAAATTGCAAATCCAAGATCTTTAAAGCCAAAAAAGCTTATTACAATAAACAAATTCTGAACTGTGGCAGCAGCAGCAAAGAACTCCACAACATCATCTCTGAATTCATGAAACCTACTTGCACCTCTGCCCAATACACTTCCACACAATCACTCTGCGACTCCCTCTTGCTACATCTCCCCAACATCGCACTTGACAGGACGGGAAACCCTTCACTCCAAATTGACCTCGCTGAAACCCTACACCGACCCCTCCTCACCCTATTCCCCCGACGCCCACTCGACCAACCTTCGACTCTTTCAGACCCGTCTCCAGAGACTAGTTCCTTGACCTACTAACAGCCAGCAGACCCTCTGGATCACCCCTTAACCCCTGCTCTGCCTCTGTTCTGAAAGAAATGTTCTCGTCTAGCTGCGCAGGAGAACATGCAAAAGCCATACTAAAATACTCCCTCACCTCTGGCCTCTTCCCAGGAGCCTTTAAAACTGTGCACGTCAAGCCACTTTTAAAGAAGGCATCCCTCAGTCCACTTGAACCCAAGAATTACAGACCGATCTCCAACATCAGATCTAGCGAAACTCATTGACCGGACTGCATACTCCCAGCTCAACTGCTTTGTAGAATTGACCAATCTCCTTGTCCCCGCACAATCAGGCTTCATACCTCGACATGGAACAGAAACCCCTCTGATCTCGATCTGGGGCGATCTCAAGGTCACGGCTGACTCTGAGGGATGCCCAGCACTGATACTCCTCGATCTCTCTGCAGCCTTTGACACCTTTAACCATTCAATCCTCCTTCACCGCCTCCACTCCCTAGGAATCCATACATCGGCACCCAAATGGATTGCCTCCTTCCTCCGCTACAGGAATCAAACAGTCTTCCTTCCCCCTTTTGTCTCAACTGCTTGCCCAGTCAACACTGCAATACCGCCAAGGTGCATTTGCCGTTGTTCTCCTCTTCAACCACTATCTGACCACTCTACCAGGAATGATCCGCACACGCAACCTCTCCTGTTACAACTATGGCGATGATACCCAAATTATCCTAAGAATCCCCAAGACTAGCACCAACACACGTCCTGACCTTGAAGCTTGTCTCCGTGATATTGACCGATGGATGACTTGTAACAACCTCCTTTTGAACCCCGATAAAACCAAAATCGTGGTGTGCGGCAATACTGCCCTTTTCCCACAACCGCCCCCTCCCTCACCCCAACCCCCTTCCTCGATTATAGTAAAAAACCTAGGCAGCATTATGGATTCAGGCCTAACCCTCTCCCATCAGATCAATAATGTTTCAAAATGCTGTCACCATCACCTCAAATTTCTAAGACTAATGTTTTCTTACCTCTCCTACCCAAACAGACTAGCCGCTATTATGTCGAGACTGGACTATGCCAACTCCTTATACCTGTGAGCACCGGCATACCACTCCACAAACTACAAAGAGCCAAAAATGCTGCTGCCAACCTACTCATCGCCCTTGGACGCAGAGACCACATCTATCCCGCTCTTCAAACCCTTCACAGGCATCCAGTTGGACGAAGGGCCACCTTCAACACCTTATGCATTACCCACCGGGCAGTGCACAAGACCGGCCCAACGTACCTACAAGAGAAGATAAAACCCTACCTCCCATCACACACCAAGATCAATCACCCTCTTTCTAGTGATTCCAAACTCTAATTCTGCCAGGATCGGAGGATCCACATTTTCAACATTAGCCCCTACTCTGTGAACTCACTCACCCTCTCATATTCGACACACCCACAATTACATGGCCTTCCGCAAAGTTCTAAAAACCTGGCTCTTTCCATAATCCCGTTTATGACCATCTAAGACTGCTTAGACCTTTCAACCTAATGACAAATGTTCAGAGAAATCGTGAGCAATAACGCCACTGAATGCGGCTATTAAATTACGAATAAGTTTACTCTGAATACGGCAATCGCAAACACGAACCTTAAATCGGGAACAGTGAGCTTGTTAGATCAAATCCTCCTCCCATACACTTACCTCTCATATTGCTACGCTCACTCTTCTCTACACCAATACACAATTACAACGCAGCTACACCCCTCGATCAATTTCGGGCTAGCTGCTCACATACGAACAATACTTCATGAACACCTCCACACTCTTTTAAAATGCAGCTATACCCCTCGAATTCGGCCTAGCTGCACACATAAGTGTCCTACACAGGCCTAACGCAGCCAGATCCCAGTCCTGGTGACCATCGTCCAGACTGCACACGTTCTACTGATATCAAATACCACCACACCTAATGCTGGGATGCAGCTACCATCAGGCATTCGCTTCAGCTGCACACATAATATGTGCACTCTGTCACCTTACTCTCTCAACTGACCTGGACTATGGTCCCCGAGGGCGTTCGACGTACCAGCGCTTTGAGGTCATACCGATGATGTATAGAGCGCTATACAAATGCCAAATAACATAACAAAACACAATTGTGGAGAGCAGGCTATGTAATGGCACATGTGGTGGGCATGTGATAAGGTGTATACTTATTAAAAGGCGGTGTTGATGGATAAGGGGAGTAGAGGGAAGAGTGGAGGGTTGAGTCCTATTTCTGCAGAGATCTAGCCTGAGTTAGGGTGGTGGAGTGACTAAGGGATCCAAATTAAAGGGGTCTCTCAGTGAGGTGTTGCACTAGGGATACTTACCTTCGAAGATGTGATGGTTTCCTCTAGAGCGTATTGATGAAACGGTACAGCCTCATTTGATGTGTTGTCGGAGCCTATGTTACCTTGATTTTTGGTTCGTTTGTTATTGAGGAATCCTTCCGCACCCGGGGGTGCTGAGTGTATTTTGATTCTACTATTGTACATTTTCATCATTCAGTGTTAACATTTAATGAATAATTTTTTTTTAAAAAGCATTTTATGTTATGCACTGCTATCATTGGCCATAACTTTGATACATTTTATCCTTGTCAAATTGCAATCCCTGCGATGCAGAGGGTTCTGATACTAGGGGCTGTTTGTTACATGAGTGTCACCACAGAACGTTTTGCTAGATATGTTGCTAGTATAGGGTTTTATTCCACAGTAGGGATTCCTCTCTGTGCTTAGGCAGAGCAGGAAGGAAGGGATTTGTTGATTATGCAGGTTAGGTTGGTGAGCCTCCTACATGATAACCTCCCTAGTGGTAAATGTAAGCGGGACCTTACCGGGAGACACTCGGTATCTCGTTCTGATGAGGAATTCCCTTCCCACCTCACTCAGCAACCCGCCAATGCTAAGCTTGCCGGGAGAAAACAAGAAGAATCCTTGTACATCTGCTACTGTGATGTTCTATGTGAAGTACTGAGACAAAGAAACCTAAGCCGGTCATAATGTATGACTGAGGCAGAGAAGGACTTTCAAGAGACGCTGGGGAAGCCCCAGAGCAGCATCATAAAAGTGGCAGAAGAGAGAGAATGTAGACAGACCCGGGAGTTTCAAACCAGCTGTAAGAGGGATGCCAAGGCATAAAATAAGCAGTGTCGCGGAGCAATTTGCTATGCAGTTCTGTAGGTTTGCTAATTAGATTGGCACTTGTGTAGCAAAGTTAGCTGTTTAAGTATCCGTTTAATGAAAGCACAGCTCACCATGCATTCCTCTCTTGCCTTCAGAGCTCTCTCTGCCCTCTTTTCTCTGTTCACTGCAGGTTCAAAGGAGCTAATGGGGAGAGTGCAGCAGTAATTATCCCCTTCACTCGTGTGCCAAAAGGCCTGTGTCGGAGTGCTACGCACATTTTATTTTTATTATTCAATTAATTGCAAACCAGAAATAATCATGACAGTACTATTATTAAGCTAACTGTTTCCTGTCTGCCAAAGACCAGTATTTCTTTTTTTTTAAAAAAGCTTTCAATTTCTTTTCTAAAAATGTAATCGATTACATAATGCATAGTTACAGTATTGCTACTGTAAAATGCTGCATTGTCTCCCTGCTTTACAGTGTAGTGTATCTTAATCTGTGTCAACTAGATTTCATTTTGTTGGGAAGATGCATCATATTAACGAGTGGACACCTTTGAATATGTACATGACCATGCAGCCAAATGCTTTGATGACAAACCTAGTTCTTTGGCCTACTGGTTAGATACAGCTTGCAACTGGTGCTAAACCCATGAGCTGATCCCATACTACTTGACATTCTATCGTACCACGTTGGTTTATACCCGCTACCCTGAAAGTGAGATTGCTGCAAACTACAATATTCTGCCTAATTTGCCCAGTTCTCTGCCTGCTATGCCATCTACACCGCTTAGTCTTTTACATAATGAATACACAAAGCTAACTTGATATTTACTTAAAGTAGCGATCAATACTTTCATCCAGTCTACATCTACAGACCCACTGGAAAACTGTACATTGTAGTTGGCCCCCAGAGCTCACTTTGCTCTATGATTATGATTGCATTATATATTTGCACTCGCGGTAGAGAGAGCTAGCCAAACTGTTTTAAGAGCCTTTTTATCATATCTATTTATTTATGTCCGTTCATACAGCTAACCTTTATATAGACACTCATACAGTATTTACGCCCACTCGAGTAGATTTTAAGAAGGGTCAGTACCATTTGCAGGGTATGTGGAAACTTTTATTTAAACTTCACTTTTTTTTGCATTAAATGTCAAATACAGGTTTCACTGTGCATGGCTGGCCGCTGGGTGGCAGCAGTGTGCCAAACCAAAGTGGGTTTGTGGTGACATGCACCCTTTTGCAAAAAGAATTTGCAAGGCCTGGCTTATCTCACAAATGTCTCACTTCAGCGAAATACAAAACTGCTGTAATGTTAAAGGACATTTGTACCGCGCACTATCACCACCGAAGTGGTCCCCTGGCGCTCTATTTTTGCTCATTTTATATCTCGAGTACAAGTATCTTCTGATGGCATTAAAACATTAGTACAAAATTGCTAATCAAATGGGCTTGTTTGCTAATCAAGAAAAATGTAATTCGCAAACTCTGCTAATCAATTTTTGAAAACTAATTTATGCCTTGGATGCTGGAGAATGCTGGAAAAAGGCTGCTTCCCAAGCAGCAGAGAACTAATATCGAAGTTCTCTGGACTGGCTAGCGAGAGCCTGTGAAGTTCAAACTGGTCCCAGGAGGGGGACAGACAAGAAGGAAGCTGTGGACCAGATGGAGTTGGAGGGTGTAGATGGGGACCCTCTACCGAGCCAGTGCCCAGTACCAGAACATGAGGAAGAGTTGACGTGAGCAGATGTCCTGACCATTACGGCCTCTCAGAAAGATGGTCTCCAACCCAGTGACGCGGCCCCCTTACAAGTGAGGTAACTTGGAGACGCGGGGAGAGAGGCTGTGAGAAAGGTTGGCATAATAATAGTCACAGTCAGAAAAACAAAGAACGATTGAGGCAATCATACTCGTCCCAGTGAGAGACCAAACCCTAAGAAGAGGGAGGATCATTATAGCATACTTGTCCCACCAGTGAGGGAGCAAATCCTAAGAATGGGAATCATTACTGGGCTCAGCATACTTGTCTCAGTGAAAGTCACTGGGCATCATATACCTTCCAGTGAAAAGCCAAGTATCGGAGGATTAATATTGGTATTAAAGAGCAGATTGTTTATAAAACCCAAGTAATAAATTCTAAGACTGAGAGAGACGTTTTATTTGTAAATATATTTAGAATGGATTGTGTCCTCCCACGTATTCCTCATTTTATGATAATTCATATCCCAGCTCTGCTGCTATGGAAAAAATGTTCACCAGAGAGTGCTGTGTTCGAGGCCGTAGAGTCGTAGACACTCGAGGGCTGCCGTCTTGCGTCAACGTCATCCGCTGTATAAAGAGCTCGAGCAGTGCCCGTTACCTCAGTTCTGTTTTTCTGATGCAACTGCTTCGTGTTACGAACAGCGCATCAGATTTTTCCTCGACGATGTCTTCGTCATCTACTCCCTTCCCCCCCACACCGAAGACGGGGTTAAAAAAAATTCAGAAGTGTGGTAGGAAAATGTTGCTAAACGACCCCCATCAGAATTGCCTCTGGTGCCTCCGCCCAGACCATCGGGTTGACGAGTGCGGTTCCTGTCAGCCCATGTCCAAGAAGGCTGTTAGGGAACGTAGAGGTAAGCTTACAAGTCTTCTAAAAGACAAAATGATTCGGATGAATCTAGTCGAAAATCTTGACATGAGTCGAGGCGGTCGAGATCAAAGAGTCTCTCAGGGAAATCCTCCTCGTCTTCGGCTAAGAAGTCAAAAAAGCGATGTCACAGGTATTCTTTCTCCTCGTTCTCCTCTGAGAGGAGAGTAACTTATCCATCAAAGCACGATTCCCCAGAAAAATGGGAGGCCTTCGGGGCTTCGATGCTTAAAATATTCGAGAAAGCGGCCCAGACCCCCTCAAAGTTGCCGCATGGTGATCATGCCTCTACCGACTCTAAAAGTGACGGAGGAAAATCGAGATCTAAACACTCGAGAGTCGAAAAAGAGTCGATAATGTCTTCAAGGGAAAATTCCCCGACTCCTCATACTAAGTCAATACCTCCGGTGCATAAATCGGTGGTAGCGGAATAGACATTGAAGTCGAAACACGAAAATGGCATCGACACCTTCGACTGTATCGAAGCCTCCTTCGAAAACGTCAAAGCCATCGTCTGCTTTATCGATGCCTTCGACACCTTTATCGGGGCATTCTTTAATCCCGATACCCAAGTCGATGCCATTGCCTATGCCTAAGTCGATACCACCCTCTTTACCTGAAAAAGTTGTCCAGCCTCAACCTACACAGGAATTTTTCAGATCCATGTCATCCATTTTTGAAGAACACTCCTCTGAAGAGGATGTCACTTCAGCTGGAGTTAGGTTTGGAACCAGAGAGATCCTTGAAGAGCTAGTGGACCCGAATTCCTAGATAACAGATCTTTATGACTGTCTCCAAAATGCCAATAAAGCACCCCAAAATATCGCATTTCTTCAAGTTCTAGAGCCACAAGAGAACCACTGACTTCCTGTTCTTGGGGAAAACTTTGACCATATTCTGTACAACCTGTTCCCCTGAGCGGCACTAACTAGCATTATGTGCACTTATTTCAATTCCTGCTTAGCCTCCTGATCACATACAATTTGCCATGGCCATTTCCCTTGCTAAATCCTGTGAGAAACCTGAGGGTCTCACTCCCATTCCCCTTGGATCATCTACGCGGGTGGGCAGGGAAAGGCCATCACTTTTGGATCCTGACCCTGGGGGTGGAGAAGCGAGGGAGGCTCACCTGGGTGGTTGGTCCTTGAGGAGTGGGAGTGGTGTGCCCTTGGGCGAGACATGGTATCCCCCTTACCCTAATAACAATCGTCCTAACTCTCCCCCACACTTTATTGGCTGTTATAAGCCAGCTCCCCTCATTTTCCCACATGTGACACTTGACAGTAGTGCGACGAAGATGAGGCAACTGAGAGCAGTGAAGACAGACCTCTTTTCACCACTTTAGTACTGGGATGTGAAAGGTGCCTACCAAGATTTGAAGGTCAGGCATGTCCCCTTGATTATGGTCAGGCAGGACTAATGAGTCGGCGACACATGCAGCCTGCCAAGGGGCTGCAGGTGTATAAATGGAAATCAAGCAGCCGGAGGAAGAGAACAGGAGCGCGAGAACAGGAGAGCAACGTGTGAAGAGGCAGCCGTGGTGGAACTTGAGCAGCACAAGCCAGGATACTGGCAAGACGCCCATCGGATTTGGGGGACCCGAAGCAAGTGGGCTGTGTGACTTCCCCCATGCTTGGAAACTTCCATCCCACTGAGAGTGCAGCAGGAGCTACCGTGAAGCCGGAGCCAAGATGACGCTGCCAGCGTGCCGAGCGAGGCACTCAAGGTGCTGGCGTGTGGAGAGAAGCACAAGGCCGGCAAGCGGGACTCACACCGGCAATGTACAGAAGGCCGGTGAGTATCGGGAGGGCAGAGAGGCTCCGGGGTGCTCCAACAAGACTACAGAGGAACTGTTGTTTTTGAATACCTAGCTAATGAGAAACTTTACTTTGAACCGTTAACTGCTCAGTGAATACCGAGCTAGAGAAAAAACTTTACTTTGAATAACTAAAGACTCATTTGTTACCAATCAAAAGAGACACTGAAACATGAAAATAAAAATGTGCACATTGATTCCTTCACTGAATCGAACTTTAAAAACGTCAACAATAAAAGTGCACATTTGAAGACTGTGACCCTTTTTGTGAGTGAATGCAGCGTGACGAGACCACAGCTTGGTAGGGGATCAGGAACACATGGTGGCAGGGCCCACGAGGGTAATCGGTAGAAGCCAAGGAAGTGCAAGATTATTCCCAAAGGTAAGAGGCCAAAAAAGGAGCAAGGCCACAGCTTGCAGAGGGGGGAAAGAGGGAACACATAGTTGCAGGGCCACAAAGCCAATAACAAGAAGCCATGAATAACCCCAATGCCAAGAGGCCAGCAAAAGGAGCCAATTGAAGGTGACTTGGTACACAGGAGCAAGTGCCAAGTGAACCTGTGTGTGTTTTACAAGGAGTCCTGCGGCCCTGGTTGCTTGACCTGTAATGGGTGGACTATGTGGTCTAACAACTGTGCCTATACCAAAGAGCCGTGCATGGTAAACCATAAGAAGTCTGAACAACTGTCTAAGGAAACTGGCAAAGTGGGCCAGAAAGAAGATCGGGTTGTCCTGGTGTTTTGTTAAGACTTTAGGAAAGACTATGACAAGTACAGGTGGCAGAATTGAGGCGTTTGGGAAGGGAACCCTGAGGCATACAAGAACCACCTTTGTTGTCTTGAGAGCAGAGTCTCAAGACCCCTTTTTGCTTTTGGATTGTGTTACTTGAACCTTGGAAGAGAACCCCAAGGATAGGGTCGGAACTGTGCCGCCCTGCCACGGGAGAAGGTAAACTTCAAGTCTTTTTCATGGAACTTTCTTGCGCTTGGGTAAGGGGAGCTGAAAGTAAGGTGTGAGCTGGAAGAAGCTCTGAACTTTCAAGTTGAAGACTATTTCATTAGACTACGACATCCGTACACATTATTTAATTGTAGTTGTGAGGGTGAGGGTAAGGATAGGTTTTGGACATGGACAGACTTTTATGTTTAACTCTTTGACTTTCCTTAGTTTTGTTCAGCTAGGGAAATCCCACCTTGGTTTAGGGCAAGTTAGGCCTTCAACCATCCTTAAATTTAAGTTAATAAATTTTGTTTGAATTTTAAGTCTGTTGTCTACATCATACTTCATGATGCCTTCACAGTCCACAGCCCCCGATATCCCCGGATGCAGTATCTCCCTTCCTGGGCCCCTTCTTCGTCCCAGTGCCTTCAGGGATTATGGGGCTTGAAGTCGTAAATGAAATAATTAGTTTTTCGAGGGGATTGGGTCCTCCGACGTATTCCATATCTATGACAGTAATCACCACAGCTGTGCTGCTTTGGAAAATCTTCGGCTCCTGCGTCGATGACGTCGAAACGCCGCCCTCGAGGACCTCCTCCGACAGCCAACGTCACTGGATGTTATAAGTAGGACGCACAACGCCCGTAGCCTCAGTTCCATTTTTTACGCGAACGTGTTCGCTTCGGAAATCTCGGCGCCCCTCGACTCTTTGGAGTTCCTGTTCTTTCACGGTTCTTCGACCCTGTTCGTATTGTGAAGTCTTTCTTCGTGAAGATGTCTACCTAGTCTTCCACACGGTGTCCGGGCTTTAAGAAGTGTGGGGACTGTGGGTCCAAGATGTCGGTAACGGACTTGCACAACGCCTGCCTCTGGTGCCTCAGGGAGGCCCATGACACGGATGACTGTGTCGACTGTCAGTCGCTCACGTCCAAAGCCTTGCAGAAGCGCAAGAAGAAGTTATCGGTAGGTAAGGTGTCCACGGAAGTAGAGGTCTGCAGGGATTTCGACGGACGATTCGAGGGACCACTCTCCGTGTCATCGTCTGAAGTCCAGTGGGACTCGGTCCCGGAGTCGGTCCCGCTACTTCTCTGCGAGGCACTCCCGGAAGCGCCGTCATCGATCGCCTTCCCCGTCCTCATCCGAGGACTCCGCCCGTCGGCGGGTCGCTTACACCACCAACCATGCGACGCCGGAGGAATGGGCTTCCTTCGGGAAAAAAATGTTGGCGATTCTTGAATTTGCAGTGCACTGGTCCTCCCGCGCCTCCGAGTGGGGTCGGTCGCGATCGGTCGAGAGACAGTGCTCGCACGCCTTCGGGCGGTTGGCACGATTCGCGGGAGAGGTCCCGCTCGGACAAGGGGAATCATTCTAGTCATGCCCGTTCCAGGTCCCAGTGCTCGACGCGCTCGAGACTGTGTGCACCTGTGGTGTCTTCAAGGAAGACGTCAACGCCGGTGGCGCTGAGGTCGTCGACGGACTCTTTCGAGGCCACGTAGAAAGGCTCTGGCAAAGGTCAAGCATGGTTTTGTTCCACATTCTGTGCCTTCTTACCGCCAGCTTGAGTTTATTTCAGAGGTGGATGAGGGCTTTGATGATGGCATGGTTCCGGATACGGTGCCGGACGAGATTCTCTCGGGGCATAGCCAGATTGAGGACCTGCGGCAGTCCCTGCACGATGCCAGTGGGCTGGACACCTCTCCGGAGGTGGAGTTTGTGGGGGGCTGAGCCTGGCACTCATGCCGACTCCTCGTACCGGCGCCTTATATCTAGGGTCACCGAGTACTTGGGATGGTCTGCTCCCCCAGGGGATTTTCTTCAGGATGACCTTACGGATATCCTCGACCAAGGTCCACCAACTGACCCGGTACTGCCGTTCCATATGGCTCTACCGAGGAGGGTGGCGGCGGCTTGGACTGCTCCGGAGAGTCTCCCAGCAGTGGGCAAGTCTTTGCTGCGAAAATACCGCCCAGCCAGTAGCGACCCTTGCTACTTGACCAAGCACCCCACTCCGGAGAGTTTGGTGGTGCAGGTGGCTACGGCCCCGGCAAAGCAGGCGTCGTATCCTACCATCCCTCCTGATGGGGACGACAAGCGTTTTTGACGGCTGGGCGAAGAAAGTGTTTTCTTCAGGGGGTATGGCGCTTCAGGCGGCCAACTCCGTTTGTGCCTTGTCACGTTTCATGCACACTCTGTGGAACTGTTTCCTTAGCGGCTGAACATATTCCCGAAGGGGACAAACGGGATGGTTTCCTTGCTATGGTTCAGGATGGCAAGGATGCCATGTGTGAGGCCGTTCAGTTGGGTTTGGACATGGCAGATTGCGTCAGCCAGTCCATGGCGGCGTGCACCGTGATACGCAGGTTTGCGTGGTTGCGGAAGTCGGGGTTTGCTCCTGATGTGCAGCCCCGGCTCCTCAACATGCCCTTTGACGGGGAACATCTTTTTGGCAGTAAGGCTGACGAGAGCCTTGAGAGGTTTCAGACCTCCAAAGCTGCAGCGAAGTCGTTGGACAATGCAGTTAGGCAACCTCCGCCTTTTCGTCCTAGGGGACAGCAATGGAGGGGACGTTCCTTTCGTTATTACTCATCCTTTGGTAAAGCGAGAGGAGCTGCCAGTCAAAGGTGCCACCGTAGGAGTGCCAGAGGTGGAAAACAAGGTACTCGAGTTGCCAAGGCCGCTCGGCCTGTTGCCTCTTTGCCCTCAGGCAACGCCGCAGCCGCTTCAGCTCAGTCATGAGGCCATGTCCCATGGTTCGCTGGTTGGGTGAACGCTGGCGCAGCATGTTGTAGAGTGGCACGCCATTACTTCGGATGTGTGGGTTCTGGAGATCATAACCCACGGCTACTGTCTTTCTTTTCGGCAGAGGCCTCACGACAATCCACCAGGGAGCCGCTCTTTGAAGAGTCCGGATCCGCTCCTTGCGCAGGAAATTCAAGCCCTGCTGGAGAAAGGCGCCATAGAATTGGTGCCTGTAGCGGAGAGGAACAAGGGATGGTATTCCCCTTATTTTTTGATTTCCAAGAAAGACTGGGGATTGAGACCCATCATGGTCTTGCGCGGTTTGAACAAACTCCTCAGGAAGGACAAGTTCAAGATGGTGACTCTTTCTCAGGTCCTCCAGGCCCTTCAACTTCAGGACTGGTTGGTGTCTCTCGACCTCAAGGATGCTTACTTCCATGTGCCGATCCATCCCAAGCACAAGAAGTACCTGAGGTTCGCAGTTGGCGACTCGCACTTTCAGTTTCGGGTCCTGCCGTTCGGATTGACCTCCGCCCAGAGGGTTTTCACCAAGCTCATGGTGGTGGTGGCAGCGCATCTCAGCAAAGGGGGGATTCACGTGTACCCCTACCTGGACTATTGGTTGATCAGGGGGAGCTCTTCCGAGCAAGTCCTGGATCATCTGTCCGTCACTTGCCACTCCCTTCACAGGCTGGGCTTCTCCCTCAATTTAAAGAAGTCCCATTTGACACCAACGCAGCGGCTCCAGTACATCGGAGCAGTGCTCGACACGTCCCTGGGGCAGTGTTTTCTTCCTCAGGTGAGGGCTCTTCACATTCAGCAGGTGGTGAACAAGTTTCAATTTGCCCAGCATCTCCCAGCGTCCGAGTTCTTGAGACTGCTCGGCCTCATGGCATCCTGCATTCTTCTGGTGCCAGAGGGTCATCTGCGGATGAGATCTTTGCAGTGGGCACTCAAGCTCCAGTGGTCTCAGTCCTCCGGCAGGCTGTCGGACTCTGTTCAGGTGCCACCCTCGGTAGTCCAGGACCTTCTGTGGTGGACCGTCGAAGGCAAACTGATGAAGGGGGCCCCATTTTGGCTACCCTGGCCGGAGGTGACGATCGTGACGGACGCATCCCTCACGGGATGGGGAGCTCATGCCAACGAGTTGACAGTCAGCGGTCGTTGGTCTCCGTCGGAGCCCAGACTCCATATCAATCTGTTGGAGCTGAGGGCCTTCAGGCTAGCCCTGAAGGCTTTTCTGCCGACTGTGCGTGGAAAGAGTGTCCTGATTCTAACGGACAACACAGTGGCCATGCACTACCTCAACAAAAAAGGGGGGGGGGCAGGGTCACTTCCGCTGTGCAGGGAGACGATGCAGCTCGAGTTCTGGGCCATCCAGCAGGAAGTTTCGATCTCGGCAGATCATCTGGCCAGAGACGACAATGAGACGGCGGACGCTCTGAGCAGGCAGAGCGCAATCTCTTACGAGTGGGAGCTGGCTCAGGAGATTCTCCTGGAGATCTTCGCCCTTTGGGGGACCCCTCAAGTGGATCTCTTCGCCTCCAGTGTCAACCGGAAGTGCGAAAGGTTTTTCTCGTGGGAATTTCCTCCAAAAGGAGCCTTAGGAGACGCGTTCGTGGTGGAGTGGTCATTCCCACTGCTGTACGCGTTTCCTCCAGTCCCTGTCATCCCGCAAGTACTGCAGCGGTTACGGAGGTTCGGTTCCCGGATGATCCCCATTGCTCCGGCGTGGGCTCGGAGGACGTGGTACCCGGACCTTCTAGACTTGTCCATCTGCCCTCCACGTCGTCTTCCCTACCGAGACGATCTGCTCTCACGGGAGGGGAGGGGGGGTGTCAGGTTCTCCATCCAGAGGTCAGATACCTCAATCTCTACGCTTGGCTTCTGAAAGTTTGAGGTATAAGGATTGGGACCTCCCTGAAGACGTGATGGAGGTATTGCTCTCGGCCAGGCGGCCGGCAACAGTCTCTGTACCGTTGCCGTTGGAGAAAGTTCTGCGACTGGTGCAGAGTTCAGAATGTGGATCCTTTTGAATGTGACATTCCCATGGTTCTGTCTTTTTTGCTTTCTTTGGCCCACAGGGGCTTGCAAGTGTGGACCATTAAAGGTTACCTGGCGGCGCTGTCCATATTTAAGCGCTCGTCTGAAGAGTGTTCCTATTTTAAGATTCCTTTAATTTCGCAGTTTTTGAAAGGGCTCACTAATGTGTTCCCTCCGTCACCTTTTTTGGGTACAGGTTGGGATTTGAACCTTGTTCTTAAGTTTCTTATGGGTGCTCCGTTTGAGCCTTTACATTCTTGCCCTTTGAGGCTGTTAACTCTGAAAACTGTGTTTTTGGTAGCGGTTACTTCCGCTTGCAGACTGAGTGAGTTACAGGCACTTTCAGTTAAGCCACCCTTCACTGTGTTTCATAAGGACAGGGTTGTCCTTAGAGTTCGTCCTTCTTTTCTTCCGAAGGTGGTTTCGGAATTTCATTTGAGCCAGAAGGTTGTTCTTCCGGCGTTCTATCCTCCTCCACATCCTGGTAAGGAAGAGGAGAGGCTCCATAGGCTTGATCCTAGGAGAGCGTTGAGCTTTTATATTTCGCGCATGTCCCGGGTCAGAGTGGACGATCAACTTTTCATTGGGTATGCTGGAAAGCGTTTGGGACAAGCTGTGACGAAACGGACTTTGTCTCGTTGGATTATTTTAGCTATCTCCGAGTGTTACCGCTTGGCAGGTAAGGATCCTCCGGCTGGCTTACGGGCCCATTCTACCAGGGGAGTGGCTGCGTCTACTGCCCTGCAGAGGGGAGTTCCTATTCGTCACATCTGTGATGCAGCCACCTGGGCTTCAGTACATACTTTTGTACGTCACTTCTCCCTCGATTCCATCAGAGGGCAAGATCTGGCCTTTGGCAAGGCAGTTCTCTATTCTGCAATTTGATTGGGCATGGTAAATTTGTATTCTAAATTCTTTCCCACCTCCTTGCTTGCTACTGCTTTGGGAGTCTGTCATAGATATGGAATACGTCGGAGGACCCAATCCCCTCGAAGAACAAGTTACTTTCTTACCTGGTAACGTTCTTTCGATGGGATGGTCCGACGACGTATTCCACATCGCTCCCTCCCTGCCTTCCCCGCTGCAGAATTTCTTTTGCGATTGCAGCTTGCTTTCCGCAAGGCCTTGTGTGTCTGACTGGCAGAAAACTGGTGACACATGTTCTGGGAAAAAACTATAACTGAGGCTATGGGCGTCGTGCGTCCTACTTATCACATCGGGTGCCGTCGGGGGAGGTCCTCGGGGACGGTGCATCGACGTCATTGACGCAGGGCGCAGACGCCAAAGATTTTTTTACGAAGCAGCACAGCTGTGGACATTACCTGTCATAGATATGGAATACGTCGTCGGACCATCCCATCGAAAGAACGTTACCAGGTAAGAAAGTAACTTGTTCAACTGAGGCTTCGGGCGTAGTGCGTCCTACTTATAACATCCAATGACGTTGGCTGTCGGAGGAGGTCCTAGAGGGCGGCTTATCGATGTCATCGACGCAGACGCCGAAGATTTGTGGTGATTACTGTCATAGATAAGTAATACGTTGTCGGACCATCCCATCGAAAGAACGTTACCAGGTAAGAGAGTAACTTGTTTTTCTAACTTTTGTTTTGCAATAAGCCATTAGAAGGTTGAAGTTTTGGGGAAAGTTGAACAAAGGGGTTTTCCCATTCCTCTCCTCACCTGCGGCCCCCCAACCCCTCTCTTTTGTGATCCTACCCTTAGAGCACCACCACCAGGGTCGGCATCAGTAAGCATCTGCTATTCCCTGGCCACATGAGAAGGGTCCCAGGCGAGGTTTTCAGGGGTAATCCTCACCGATTCATCACAGTCCCCACAACGAACTGGGTGGCGAAGCCCATGTGGATAGTTTCTCAGTTTTACCCCCTTTCCTCCAGACAGACCAGAGAGTACCTCTAACATCAGGTGTATAATCATCCTATTGAAGGATCATCTTTACTGGGAACCATAACCAGTCCTGGATTTTCTTTGGATGGGCTACCCAGTCCTCGAAGTCCAATATGCGCCAAGTCATCCGACATGTGTTCCAGGAGAGTTCTAAGATGAACTGCCCTATACTAATTGTATATGCCTGAAATCCAAATCCCCCTTAGTCCTTTGGCATGGTTAAAATGTCCCTTTTAATTTTACTTACACACACGCACACGCGCACACACGTCGAGAATGGTGTGACGAGAGACCGGGCTTTAGCTTTATTGCTGCAGGCTGCTGGAGCCGCCCGAAGCAAAGGAGAGTAAAATGGGAGCCAAGCGGGTAACGGGACAAACCCCCAGCCAGCGGCCCTAAGGAAAAGCAAGGAATGCCAGAGCTGCCCAATAAGCCCTGATAGAGTGAGTAGGTTACCGGAATGCTTGCAAACGTGAGAACGAGCGTTGCATATCTTTAAGGACGTCCAGTTGAAGTAATTGGAGAAACTGAAACCAGTGTTGAGAAAGGGTTGAAAGGAATGGTTGATACCTATATGAACAGTGTTGAGAAAGGGTTAGTGACCCAATACTGGAGAAGCAGTATTTCTTGGATAAAGAAAAGTGTGTGGAGGACGAGAAAGCTCTGGCAGGATGGTGAACCCGCTAACCAGTGAGTCTGGGACTCTCACCCATGGAAGGATATAAATATCCCTGGCATGAGAGCAAACCAGGCACGCTGCGGGTCTGGGCCCCGCAACCAAGAAACAGAGTTGTCTGTATCCTTGCAGGAGAGTAAATCAGGAGTCGGAGGAGAAACTAACTTGATACTGTGGAAAAGGAGGACGAATATAAGAGGGAATAACCATACCCCTTTTGAGGATCCATAACAAAGCCGCAATACCCTAGCAGGAGAGTATACCAGGGGTAAAAAGAACAGTCAAAGGAAAAAGGGAAGGGCCATACCCCTTTAAGGTGAACGGAAATGCAGATATGGTGAAGATACGGTTCTAAATTCTTAGATGACATGGGGTTTTTCGTTGTGTTTTTTGCAGAATATTTTATCACCAAAAAACACTTTTTGGGGGGGGGGCGTAGGGATTCCCCCACAAGCCGTCCCCATTCCTATTATATAGTCCCTTTTCCCCACACACCCTACCCCTTATATCTCCTTCCCCTTATATCCCCTTCCCCTTACCCCCACGCCCCATATTTTTCGATTTTAGATTTTTAGGCCGAAAATATTTGGCAAAAAAAAGCCTGTTGATGTAACAACGTTGTACCGAGGATACAAGAAAACTGTGCGACTAAAGGAGATTCTAGGGCAGGCTTACCGCCCCCTGATAACCTCCCACCCCCAGAATAATCTTGAACTGTATTAATATAGTGAATGGTGAAAATAGAAGGAACAAAGGGAAAGAGTTTTTTTCCTTAAAATTGTGGAAGCATAGTAAGGGGATAGACTTGAGGGAGAAGTCGTCCCTCTTGAAACTGTAAAGTGGAACATTGTACATAGAGACGTGAAGTGGAAACACCTTTTGAAACCCTGAAACATTGTTTTACTTTTTTCTGAAATATTCGGTGCACAGTGAAAGACCAGAAGACACAGGGGAAAGGAGGAACCCTTCCTCTCGTGGAACTTTAATTCCTTTGGTATCAGCACCTTAGAGCTTTGTTTGGAACTCTGAGAGGAAGCTACGAGTCTATAGCTTATACAAATACGCTTGTACACATTATAAATTTAGTGTGCAAGGGTCAGTTTGGGGTTTTTGGACACAGGACGGAGGATGCTTTTTGGCTTAACATCCTGACATCCTGATAGTTGTGGTGAGGCAGGAAACCCCTCTTAGAATTTGGGATAGACAGGTTTTCTACCACCCCCTCTCGTTGTTTTTGTGCTGAAAGTCTATAGCCAACACTTAACATGCTACTGTGTCTTACTCTTGATCCCTTACAGTCCTCTCCATTTCTTGTAGTGAGTCTTGTATGTCAAATAACGACCCCTTGAAGTATATTTCCCTGCATCTAATCCATTTAATATTCAGGTTCCCTCTAATTGCTGCGGCCAAGGGTTCGATGGAGAAGGCACACAGCAAATGGGACAGCGGACACCCCAGCCTTGTGCACGGTGGCAGCTGAAATGGTTCCGCTGGCATTCTATTCACCTGGATTTTTGCTGTTGGGGATCTACACAGGGCTTCCACCCATTTTTGGAAGTTCGTACCAAGCCTGTTTTCTCCAGAACCTTCCCCTAGAATCGCCATTTCACCTGATGGAAGGCTTTCTCCGAGTCCAATGATCCCAAACACACTTTGACCCCCCCACCCCTGTTCCTGTGCCAAGTGGATTAAGTCTATAGTCTTTCTAATATTCTCAGGCTCCTGCCTGCCTCTTATCAATCTCACCTGGTTGCAATGAATAAGGGAGGGGAGGCACACTGCCTTATACGCACTAATCCTATTTTCACTAATAAGATGTATGATGCAGCCCTTTCTTCATTTTCTTAATTGTAGCCACGATTTCTTCCACTATGATCGGACTATCTAAGCGATCTGTAGTTTCTTGCAGCATTCTCGGCAGCTCCAGACTGTCCAAGAATTGTGTAATTTGGTTCCTGTTCCCGGAGTTTCCCTAAATTCCACTCCGATGCTGCGGGTATCGTGGACATTCTGCCATTCTGGGGTAAGAATCCTTTTCTCTGTTAACAGGCCAAAATCGTGTCGGCGTTCTCCCCTTTTTCATAGTATTCCTGCTTAAGGAAGCATAGATTCCTTTTCGTTTTTGTGCCAAAGGGCCTTAGACTCTGCTTTAATAACCCTTTAACTCTTCTGATATTGCCGGATTCATATAGTTAGTACCGGGTCCTCCCGGTTGGAGTGCTTCAATTTTACGCCTCAGCCTCATTTCCTTTTTGATGCTCTTTTTAAATTAAATGAGTATGTGCATGAAGGCATGCGTGCATGTTGGTGTTTGTTTGTGACAAAGCTATGTTTGGTTGTATGTATGCGTGCAAGGAGTTTTGTGACTGGTGGGTGAATGAATGGGTGAAAGTGTTGTATGCGAGTGTGTGGGCTGCCCCCACCCTTACTTTAGCAGCCCTGTGGGCCACTTAGTTGAGGGGTGGGCTCATAGCATCAGAGGTGCACCTAGGCTAACATTTCGGGGGGTGGTACAAACACTTCAGATTGACTTCTCATGACCATACTAGTGCCTATGGCAATTCTTACCCAGTCCCTGCCCTCCTCAATGGAACTCCAAGATGGCTTTAATCAAGCCTTGCCATCAAATGTTGCCCTCAAAGTGCCTGCAAGTGTTTTCTCAAAAGAATCTTAATGACTTATTTGGAGTTGTAATAAAGATGCCTTGACCAGTTCTGCCTTCAGCCACTCTATTTAAAAGCACCCTGCCTGTCTTTCACTGAAGTCCTGGTAAAAACAAACAAACATTGGCAAAGCCAACAGTTTTGGCATGGGCTCAAGTATTAGGAATTTGGCAGGCACTGCTAATGGATGCTCATGAACCAAAATTATTTTGCACCCGCTACCATCAATGGCCAGTTAAATCCAATACAGCAGTGCCTTTCCCATGCCTACACGAAAGGCCAAACTATTTAGCATTGCCAATGCTTGTTTTGCTTTACCCTTGATGCACAGGACTATGCATCAAGGTAAAAGCTAACCTACTCCTTTGGTTTAAATTCAGTGTGGGGCAATTTAGCAATCTATCCAGTAGTAACACTTATGGCGCACAGTCAGCCTGGACATACTTTCTGTGGCATGGCATGTTTGCTGGCTGGGAGTCCGTACATTGTAATAATGGCATATATTGGTGCAGCCTGCATGGACATACATGGGAACAACTAGCATGAATATATTTTACTACTAGAATATTTTGTCTGAAAAGGCGGCATCAAATGTATTGGAAAATGTTCCTGGGCACGGTTGGTGATTTGCAACTATTGTTTTTTCCATGTGCTTCCATACAAAACAAACTGTACGGATTTCTACCCATTTTCTCAAAGAAAGTGCTGTAAAATGCATAATTTTAACACAATGTTTCAAAGATTTTCATGGGAGTGAGAAACCCCCTCAAGCAACCCTTGTTTAGTTTGAGCTCCCTCACTGTGCTCTGTTTATCCTGCGTAATTGGCGCAAACATTTAAGCCTCTTCAGTTCAGAAATTCACCAGCCTCCACTGTACATCATATATCTATCACGAACACAGGGGCAGGGTGCTCCTTAAAGCTGGCTTCACGCACCACATGTCATGCCATCCTAAATATATTGATGCATATGATATAAAAGTTAGTCTGGCATAAACCTTCCTTCAGTAGAGAAATCTAACTTGCTGTAGTTGATTTGCAGTTCTAGTAATAGACCATATTTGGGTTCCTCCAGACAGACTTTGGGATGGGGGGGGCCACGACACCTCCAACTGTTCGAAGTGCCAGCCATGAGTGGAAAAGCCTTGAGGGAACGGAAGGGGAAGCAAAAGGTAGGCAAAATCCCTAAAAACAAATCTCTGATCCATGAAATCTTCGACTGACTAGTCGAGAGGCAACTCTCCCCAGAGGAAGAAGGCCAAGCGGTCCAGGTCGAGGAGTGGATCTCTGGCCGAGGGAAGCCTTCAGGGCTGAAATGCTTAAGATTTTTGAAAAACAAAGCCATGCTCCCACTGAGCCTTTGAAAAAAGCTGGAAAGGAAAGGTGTCATCCTAAATCCCTCGAGTCCGGGAAAAAGGCCTGATCCACATTGTGAGCCGTCTAGGCCTCGATCTGATGTTTCATCGAAGGATCATTCGAGACATAAAGGAAAAGTCGAGGTCGTCGACGCCATTGACACCTGCGGCGCCACCTTTGCCTGCCAAACCCTTGACATCGACACCAAAGCCTTTGACGCCAGCTACGCCACCTTTGCCAGATGTGCCGTCGATGACGAGTGCCCCTTCTTCTAAGGCGCCGTTAAAGAAAGTGTAAAGATGGCCCCTACATGTTGCTTGGTGGGCAGTAAAGTATTAATTTATAAGTTACATGAACAGTAAAGACCCCCAACCTGTGCCCAGCAAGACATCCGGCCAACTGATCCTAGATAAAGAATAACATTCTAACTCGGGTGCTGGGCACTCCACATTCTACCCCAAGAGTCTACCCCCCCTCCTAAGTACGTACATCACAACAGAAGGCATCGACGACTTCTATGGCGTCAAAGCCAATTTTTCCAAAAACAGTGATTCCAGACAAATTATAAGCTCCACTGCCTAAAAAATATATCTATTTTTTTTTAATCTCTTTGACTCTTCGGCTTCTTGGCTATTATTAGAGACGGCAAAGAGGTAATGTGCGATTCTCTTCAATCTGGTTTGGATTCTGCGGATAGTATCAGCAAAACCATGGCTACCAGCAACGTTATGCGCAGGTTTGCGTGGTTGAGAAAGTCTGGTTTTGCACCTCATGTGCAATCTAGACTTCTCAACATGCCTTTTGACGGGTCTCATCTTTTAGGCAACAAGGCTGACGAGAACCTTGAAGTTGCAGACCTCAAAGGCAGCAGCCAAATCTTTAGGCGCTGCTATTAGGCAACCTCAGCCTTTTCGTCCTAGTGGGCAACCTTGGAGGGGTAGATCTTTTCGCTACTACTCTTCAGTTGGAAGGGCGAAAGGAATGGCCAGTCAAAGAGGCCAGATGAGATTTCCTAATGGTGGACGAGGTAGAGGTGCAAAGCCAGCTCAAGCAGCAGCCTCCTACCATCGGCTACTGCATCAGCCGCCTCAAAACCACTCTGAGGTCTTGAGTCACAATTCGCCAGTGGGGGTGGGGGGGGCAGACTCTTTCAGCATCTAGAAGAATGGCAAGACATTACTTCAGATGCTTGGGCTCTGAAAACAGTAGCCCACGGTTACTGCCTTCCTTGCATAAAGAGACCTCAGAACAATCCACCAGGGAACCACTCTTTGAGGATTCCGGATCCGCTCCTTTTGCAGGAAATTTTAACCCTGCTGGAGAAAGGTGCTATAGAACCAGTGCCTATAGCGGAGAGGATCAAGGATGGTACTCCCCTTATTTTTTGATACCAACAAGGACTGAGAACTGAGACCCATCTTGGATTTAAGATACTTGAACAAGTTCCTCAGGAACGACAAGTTCAAGATGGTTACCATTTCTTAGATCCTTTACGCCCTCCAGCTCCAGGATTGGTTGGGGTCATTGGACCTTCAGGATACTTATTTTCATGTGCCAATCCATCTCAAGCACAGAAAATAGCTGAGGTTCGCAGTTGGTGGTTCTCGTTATCAATTTTGAGTTCTGCCATTCGGGCTAACCTCCGCCTTGAGGGTTTTCGCCAAACTGATGGCGCGGTGGCAGCGAGTCTCAGGAGAGGGGGGATTTACCTGGATGATTGGCTGATCAGGGTGCGTTCTCCCAAACAAACCTGGGATCATCTCAGCGTCATCTGCCACTCTCTTCACAGACTGGGCTTCTCCCTCAGTTACAAGAAGTCCCATATGACACCTTCACAAAAGCTCCAGTACATCGGAGCTGTGCTAGATGCATCCTTGGGAAAGAGCTTGGCACCCGAGGTGAGGGCTCAATAGATTCTTCAGATGGTGACCAAATTTCAGAATGCCCACAGTCTACCGGCTGTCGAATTTGTATTATTTTTTTTTTAGGTTGCTCTGCCTCATGGCATCCTGCATTTTTCTGGTGCCATTGGCCCGCCTCAGAATGAGATCCCTTCAGTGGGCTCCCGGAACTCAATGGTCCCAGTTCTCAGGGAAGATATTGGACCGACTTCAGATTCCAACCAGGGTCTCACAGGATCTTCTGTGGTGGACCTGTGAGGACAATATTCTGAAGAGAGAACCCTTTTGGCAACCATGGCCGGAGTAGTGACAGACGCCTCACTTATGGGGTGGGGAGTCCATGCCAACGATCTGACAGCGGTCGTTGGTCCCCATCGGAGTCTAAACGACATATCAATCCTTTGGAGCTGAAGGCAATCAGACTAGCGCCGAAAGCCTTTCTGGCCTCTGTACGGGTAAAGAATCGCCCGATGATGGACAACACAGTGCCTTTACTACCTTCACAAGAGAGGCGGTATAGAGTCACTACAACAGTGCAGAGAGGCAATGCAGCTCTCGTACTGGCCAATTCAAGAAGGAATCTCCCTATTGGCAGTTCACCTAGCCGGAGAGGAGAACACAGCGGCGAACGCTCTGAGCAGGCAGAGCAGTCTCCCATGAGTGGAAACTAGCTCAGGAAGTCCTTCAAGAGATATTCACCCTTTGGGAAACCCCTCAAGAAGATCTGTTCGCGACCAAGGTCAACCGGAAATGCAAAAGATATTGCTCCAGGAAATGTCCTCCAAGAGGAGCTCTAGGAGATGCGTTCGTAGTGGACTGGGAGTTTCCACTCCTGTACGCGTTTCCTCCAATCCCCGTCATTCCTTATGTAATTAGGAGGTTGAGAATGTTTGGGAAACACCTGATCCTAATTGGGCAAGGAGGATGTGTTACCAGGACCTTGTGGACATGTCCATCTGTCCCCCGATGAGTCTTCCACAAAGAGAGGACCTTCCCTCACGAGAGGAGGGTCTGGTTCTCCATCTAGAGGTCAAAACACTCCACCTTCACGCTTACTGAAAGGATGAGATTTAAGGATTGGGACCTCGCGGATGACGTAATGGAGGTTTTGCTTTCGGCCAGAAGGCCAGCAATAAATTCTGCAACTGGTGCAAGGAAAAGAATGTAGATCCTTTTCCATGTTAAACTCCACTAACACCTTATTGCAAATCATGTCGATGTATGTTAGAACCTCTTCACACTTATATATGTTAATATGGAAGACTGATTTAAATAAGGCGCGAACAGCTGGCATCTCGGCTGCATTACTTGTATCTAACCCCGTGCGTGCCAAGGAAAAGCTGTTCCAGCAGGACTGGGTTAACACAGGCCAAGCATATCTATATTATATATACTTCCAGAATAACCCATTTGACCATAAAAGATACTGTACACCGGAAACTTATTTAATGAAATGTCCTCCTTTTGTCTTGTAGAAATGCTCTTCTTCATTTTAGATTTAACCTCTGGCCAACTAAGGAGTTGTCAGTCAGATGGAAAAGAATTTTGAAAGCAGAGAATGTTTGTTGCTTTTGTAAGATATCAAATCAAATTGAATCCGTGAAACACCTGATAATGTAATGTCCTTCATTAAGCGAGAAAAGAGTATATTATGTGAAAGAATATTTCAACCAACTAAAGATTCTGGATAAAGACATATTGTGGCACAAAATCTTTTCCACCAAATGATCAGTGGTCAGACATGCTATTGTGTTTTTACTTTCTCTACAAATCCACTGAAGATGACGATGATACACAATAACATATGTTTTGTCAGTTGACACAATTCTCGTGCCTATGTTGATTAATATTTTAACTTTATTTGATATTATGTACATTTGTAAACTGATATGTATTTAGTGCTCTAATTGTTAGTTTTTTTCTTTTTTTAATGAAGTAGTAATTTCTGATCCAGGTTAATTTTACAGTGTTGATATGAAATTTTATTTACATTGAAAGGTTGTTGATTATTCAACTGAATCAATCAAAAAAATTAATAATGGCCTGGCATTCCTGAACCAAAGATGAGCTCATGTTCTTGACCATTTTTCACAATAGGTCAAGACTAGGCACTTGGAGACTACCATGGTAGTGATGTAGTGCTGTATAAAAACTTTGTAAGAACATTTTGTCAAAATGACACATAGAAATCTTGCAAATATTTCAAGAAGTTGTACAAAAATGTGTATTTGACATGCAGCCACTCTCGGCTGTTAAAAGGATGTACAAGCTGGCCTGCTAATTTCTCCTCCCTGTGAGTCAGTTTTGGAACACATTCACTTGATTTCATGACCATTCTCGCATTGTTGGCTGGTTTGGGGACATATTGGTGCTAACCTTTGGGTGTCACTGGTGTCCCTATTGTCTGCTTATAGCCTGCATGATTCCCTTCTTGCTACTCAGTCCTGTGAGCTGTCGTTACTGCATAGGAAACATATGGGAACATCATGTAACACATGCAGCTCTCTGCACAGAAAACCTGTGCTGTGCAGTTATTGCACTCTCGCAAACTACATTATCGGAATGTGAAACAATTGCTCTGTGAGGGTTATGTCAGGCTTCCAACATATCCTAGAGTGTGTCCACAAATACCATAGCATATTGTCAAGCCTTTTTTCTTATCCAAGTACTGTCTTCCTTCTCAGTCTATCATAGACTGGGTCATATCTGGCCCCCTGTTTTGGCAGTCCCGTATTACTGCTCCAGTTTTGCTGCATGGAAAATTATAAAAGGTAATCCTGGGTCCAATGGCCACCGGACTGTCGCACATCTTTAGCTCACCTTGCAGCCATTCGCTTTTATTTTCTACCTAGTGCCCCTAAACAGACAGTTTTGCATAGCCATTCCCCTGATTGCAGATCTAATCTACAAGATGAATACATCTCAAAGGTTAGGATCTGCATTTTAGACTGACTTCACATTTCTTGACCTCAAACATTACTCTGTGTGCACACTACCATGGTGTCGGACTGCCGCTTCCACCAGTACAACCGCTAGAAAATCTGTACGGGACTGAGGCATTGCCAATTTTATAGACTTGGACCAAGTGAACTATACTTTTCATGACCTTGTAAACAAATGTTCCCTTTGCCACTTGAGTAACATCCTATGCCTCAAGGTAGTAAAAAACAGATGATGTAAATAAGGTTAATCACTATCGTAAGCGAACCCCAGAGTCGATTGGCTTTGGTTTCACTATCCTGTTTCCATGTCAATGGATCAGGAGTATGCAATCCATTGCCCTTACACTTTTTCCCACATGCCACCGACATTTGGTCATCTGTATTATCTCTGTATTATTTGGCAATATCTGTATTATTATGGCAATCTGCCAAGTCAATTGAGAGCAAGGATTACACAAACTTGGATGAACTTTACCTCTAGGACCAATGGATAATCATATTTTACTTAATTCGCTCTGTCTAACCCACTTCCCTGCCCTTTCTCACCGACATTCTGGACCAGGTTCAAGCCCTTCACTTTGTCCAGCTCACTTTTTGGCAGTCTTTATACCCTGAGGCAGGGCATCTCCAAAAGGACATGCATTTCTTAGGGGTCCTGTCCACGGCTCCTGGGCAAGTGCTTTGTGTGACTGAACTGGTTCAAACTGGGATTGGGATTGTCTGGTCCTAATCAACATTTCTCCCAACGTATGTGTATTGCAGGCAAGATGTCAGTTAAGTGGCTGTCCACGATTGTACATCTCTTACCTGTTTGAATGGTGCAGATCCTTGACATTGGTGGATTGCCTCGGGATAAGAGGGACTGGAGCCATTCTACAGTTCTCCCTTTGGAGCAAGTAATCTGACAACGTGAAGACTGCATTGACGTCCCTGAGTACCACTGTGGAAGCAAACCAGTATGGCCAAAGCCCTCTATTGGGGAACCCTTGCTGTCTTCGTTGAGACCAGGGAAGATCTTTGTGCTTTTCTCCCCTGCACTGGTTGGTAGGCTCAACCACTCCTATGTCCTGCTCCAATATTCTGCCTTCGGTGGGCTTTAGAAGTGTCCTGGGACTCTCTTGATGACTGACCATTCACCTGCCAGACATCGAAGGAGGAACTGTGCAGGGTTGAAGCTTGGGGATGCTGTGCATCTTCAGCTGTTCTCCAGGAATAATGTTATTTGCATCTGCTGCTCTCCATCTCAGAAGAGGGGCCTGCCATGAGTTTGTTTACTGCTGCTGTCTCACACTAAACCTGCTCTCCCCTGAACAGAGTTTCTTCACCGCTTCACTCTGCCTACTGTGTCGTGGGTGTCCATGCTCCTCGTGAGTTAGTGTGGCTGATGTTCTGACCTTCCGCAAGTCTGTAGGAACCATCCTGGTACTGGACATCAGTACTGCGGCAAAGCCAGACGTAAATCAGACACCTACTGCACACAAGACCATCACCCACGGGGATCAATGACAGAAATATGTGAACCCAGCAATTCTAAGTAACTAAGGGGGTACAACGTCCTTTGATCGCCTGCAGATTCATCCCCTGGCATTTCAACGTGTATATTATAACGAAAACGTAGATGGGGGGACTCCCGCCCCCAAACAAAACAACAAAAAATGCGATGAACGTTTTCATTAGAATGTACATGTTCCAATGCCTGGCGTTGAAATTGCAGGCGATGAAAGAACATGGAACCCTAAGGGGTAGTTACTTTGAAAAATGGAGTGCAAGACTTGAACTCTTTAAGACTTGAACCGCTTGCCTTATGGGCAAGGACTGCTCTGGTGAAGTGATCACCTTAAAATTATAAAGCCGGGTGTATTCTGTGTGTATAACCACCTTTACTCCTACTTTACTTTGTACAGTTTGCTATTACTGAATTATGAACTATTTTGTATTGCAAAGTGTTGTGTAGGTAGATTACATCGCAGACCATTGTATTGTTTATAAAGTGCTTAGACACAAAACGAGTGCTTCAAAGCGCTCCAAGATGGGAGGGTATCATGGGATACAATCATTCATAAGGCCTTGGAAAATTCGGAATGATATACAATAATAATAAGTAATAGGCCAGGACGGCATTTCTGCTAATTCAAGTGTGTTGATAGTGGAGAAAGCAGGGAGGTGGGGGAGGGGGGGTACATGAAAAACAACTTGATAATTTGGAAGTGTGTGACAAGCAGTGAGGGTAGGAGGCACTTAACAATTCACAGCCAAACTAGAGAACATTTCTTGCTAGAATGAACACAGTACACATTGACATAATGGGGTGACACAAGGGAGCGGAAGGGGAATGGTTAAGTTGGTTCGGAGTTTTAGAATTTGCCACAAAGTGTTTCAGGTGCACAATGCTGGAGGGGGGAGGGGCAAGGGGCAAAAGAGGGGCAGATGGACAAAGAGTTTACAGGTTTGGTGCATTCAAATTGTGTAAGTGCACAGACAGGAAGTGCAAGGGTTGGGGAAGAGATAAGTGCACCTGGCTCTCTTTTGGAACGTGCGTAATGCAGTCCCAATTGCGGGGGCCCGGAGGCAGTGTAGGGACTGGCGGGGGTGCCTGGGACCTGTAGGTTCTGAGGTGATCCAAGAAACCAGTCAGCAAACTGAACAGAAGGAGCCGGTAGGGACTGTAGGTTAGCTGGGGAGGTAGAGAGAAGGCAGATGGGTGAAAACACCTAATTATGTTTGTAGATTTGGATGCACAGCACAGTGAAATGCAGGAGGCAGTGCGGCAGATACAGTAGATAGCAGATAACTTGGAAGTGAGGTACACAAGAATGCAAGGAGCTTGTAGAAAGGTTGCAAGAGAAGGCAACAAGGTGAACGGGAGAAGTAGACAGTTGAAAGTCCGGCCATCACTCACGTGAAGGGTAAACGGGGGGATTGTAGAGGATCCTATTCAAGACGGCCAGTATTAGGAACAGACGAGGGGCAGGACCCACCACGGCCCGGCCATGTCAGGACAGGGCCAGACAGGTAGCCTTACTCAGGGCCATCGTCGGCGGCTGGCTAAAGCCTTCCGGTAGCCTAATTGGCTACTTGTAAATTGTGTAGGCCAATCAAAGTAGTAGCTGAGATAGCAGGCACGGGACTGCAGTGAAAATGGTGGTGTCGGCCATGTTGGAGGAGTGTGGCCTCGAGGCAATGCAAAAGGCTCCCCAGGCACCAGAACACAAAGCAAACATGCCGCCAATGATTCAGGTGGCCATGGAATCTGATGGATGCAAATCCAATTCACTGAAAAAATAGATTGGGTTTGAGTATTAATTAAGGTACTACACCTGCAAAACATGCTACGCAGGAGGCACATAAGAGGATGGAAGAAGAATATTGCCCTAAAATCAGGGCCCTTACATGCCAGGATGATGCCACACCCCAAATCAAGTCCCTCCACACCGAATGTTCATTGAAAAGATGGGTCTTACAAAGAAGTCAGCTAATTTTTGGCCTGAATAGTCCCGCCACAGGGTGTCCTTGAATTCTCTTGAGAGGAAGAGGAGGAGGAACAGGAAATAACCTCCCAGGAAGAAAAATCCAATATTCACAAAGGGGTTTCTGCCCTGTCCAAAAAGGCGATCTTGGAAGAGCAGGCTTTCCAGAGCAAAAATTTTAAAAATAAGTTCTCGGCCCATGTTACAGCCGAAAAGCAAAAGTTGGATGAGAGGATGACTACACGGAATAAGAAGATGGTGAGTAAGATACACCCCTGTTGGAAATCTCGTAGATCACCATGAATACTGGATGGATTCTGAAAAATCTAGGTGTTACCTCATTGCATTTTAGTCATTTGCTTTTATTTTGAATCTAGGCTACCCTATTGCATTTGTCATTTGCTCCTATCTTGAATCTAGGTGTTTCCCCATCGCATTTAGCTCAGAGGTAGCATTCCCAAAAGAGGCGCTGCACCTTAGATCCGCCCTATACCTTGGTCAACTAGTTAATCACAAGCCTTAGCTAATTTATCCTCTAAGCCCGACCGTGTTATATCAGTTAGTGTCCCAATTGTTCCGCACATTCAGATCACCTGCTCACCATCCTTGCCCACAGGCATCTCATACCTCCACTATGTACTGGTGCCTAACCACCCTCCTCCACCTACTGTACATCTACACCAGTCATTGGACATCCCAGTCTCACTTACATACTGGCCACTACATGTCCACCCTCACTCCTGAGGTAACTAGCGCTCACACCTTGTGGATTAATACTATGGTCTGTGCTAACCCCTATTTGGATGATCCTGCACTTTGGATACACCACTTTGCTACCAAACCAACACCAAATCAACCCTACTCTACTACTAATAGAAACCTTAGACTAAACTCGAGAGCTACCCCACTAAAACTTTGCTCATACTCGAAGCCTCATAATAGTTCACCTTCACCGAGCAACAGCATCTTAAGCAACTCTGCTCAAACCACGCCATGTTCTTACCACCCGAACATCACATTCAGAAATCTCAGATTAGGAGTTCGACTTTGGACTAAAACACCTCAGCCTCACCGCTACAATATAAATAAACACTTGCGCTGGCCCAACAACCTAGCCAATCAGGCTAATGACCCGGACACTATTCCGACCCCTATCACTCTACAAGACTCACCCCCCCACCACCACAGAAAACCCCTGAAAAAAAAACCTTCTTCAAAGCAGCCTTGGTGAATGCTAGGTCCCTCCTTGCCCATGCATTGGACATTGCTGACTTTATAACCTCTGACAATATGGATCTCCTTGCAGTTACAGAAACTTGGCTAAATGCAGCGTCTGGGCCTTCCTTGACTTTAGCCATACCAAACAACTACACTATCATTAGATGTGATAGAAACACTAACCAGGTGAAGGGAGGCGGTCTCGCCTTCATCTTCAAAAACACCTTCGACATTAGAGTTATTCAGGACCTAACAATCCCCTCTGCTGAATCCTTGTCCATCAAATTACCGCCATCACCCAACCACACAGCAACAGTGCACCTCATCTACTGTCCACCTGGATCTATCTCCACATTCACTGAGGATATTGCCTCCCTTATATCCACAAATACAAAACCCAACTCACAAAGCATCCTACTTGGGGATTTTAATCTTGGTCTTAATGACCCATTAAACACTAACGCCCTTGAACTAGCCAACACCTTATCTGATCTTGGTCATACCCATATCATTCATGAGCCCACACACATTAAAGGAAGAACATTGGACTGGCTCACCAACCTCAATTGCACTATTGGTCTTCTATCTAACGAACCATGTATTTGGTCTGATCACCATAAAATAACCTTCTCTATCAAAGCCACCACACAACGCCCTGCACCAATCATTGCTCCAGCCACCTACACTAGGAACAAGAAAGACATTACGCCTGATAAACTCCTCCCTTTATTACTCCCCCTACTCAACAATACCGCCACCTCTGACCCCACTGCCCTAGTCGACACTTACAATCAGGCTATACTTAAAGCTTTGAACACCATCGCCCCTTTAAAATTGCAGAAACCTAAACCTCAACGTCATCTGAATTTGTGGTTCACGCCGCATCTAAGAGAACTACGTAAAATTAAAAGAACTGCAGAAGCACACTGGAAGAAGTGCCCTTCAGTAACTAATAAGAATGAGCTAACCCTAGCATCTTCTAACTACAAAGAGGCCATTATACTTACTAAAAAAGACACCTACAACAATAGAATCATACAAGCGGAATCAAACACAAAAGAACTTTTTAAGATCTTAAAAGAACTGGAATCTCCTATCGCCCCTGTTGACAAATGTATCACAGATGTCCCATGGTGCACTAACATTCAGAAGGCGCTACTAGATAAAATAGCTCTGCTACAATCTAAAATCAACGTGAAAAAATGTTCGCTCTTTTCTGACCCAAATTACAAACAGTACCCTAATAAGACCTCCACCTTACCTACCTGTAAACCATTCATCTTCTCACCCTTGTCAATCTGGGAAGTGGAAAACATTATTAGGAAACTCAAATCCTGGAATTGCCAAGGCGACGCCTGCACTGCCCCGATCATCAAAGCAGCAGCACATGAACTCGCCCTATTTATTAGTAACCTTGTCAATGCCTCCTTTAAAACTGGGGTAGTGCCTGATAACTTGAAAGACGCTTGGGTCATTCCTCTAATTAAAAAACCGACCCTTGACCCAGCCAACCCGTCCAACTATAGGCCGATGACAACGGTACCCTTTTTACCAAAAATATTGGATAGAGCAGCGTACCTGCAAATACAGGCGTACCTAGAATCTAACAATCTATTGGGACTAAGGCAATCCGGTTTCCGACCAAGACATGGCACGGAAACTGCCTTGATGGATCTCATCACCCAAATTCAAGTACTAAAAGACACTGGTAAACTAGCACTCCTCTTGCTGCTTGACCTGTCAGCAGCTTTTGACTTGGTGAAACACCAAACGCTATGTCATCATCTGAAATCTGCAGCACATTTCTCTGACTCAGCCACATCTTGGATCAGTTCCTTCTTTGCGAACAGAACTATGAGGGTTTTCTCTCCAACTGATGCTGTCGAACCCTCCCCGGTACTCTGTGGGGTTTCGCAAGGCTCTTGGGTGTCCCCTACGCGCTATAATGTCTTTACGAAGCCCCTATTCGATATTATTGACTATCTGGGTGTCACGTATACTAACTATGCGGACGACACCCAGATACTCATTCCTATCTCTGGAGACTATGCAACCGATAGCAAAACCCTTAACGAAATCTATGCAGTAATACAAGCATGGATGGCACAACATGGTCTTTGTCTTAACGACGAAAAAACTGAGCTGCTCACCCTCGGTACTCACGCTAAACTAAAAAAACTAAATACTGCATTCAAATCATTTACTATAGATGGCAATCCCATCACCGTCTCAAACAACACTAAAACCCTTGGCATTTACCTTGATGCCACCCTATCCTTCTCCAAACAAACGAAGGCAGTAGCATCATCATCCGCCTATACTTGTAAACTTATCACCACCTGCAGGCCGTTCATTTCAACACCTAACTGCATTACACGTGCTAGAACTCTAGTTCTGTCCAAAATAGATTATTGTAACGCCCTCTATTTAGGTACCAGGCACAAAAACATTAACAAGTTACAAGTAATACAAAATAATGCCACCAGGGCAGCCCTCAACATCCCTAAGAAGTTGCATATTTCTGAGACTAGACGCAATCTGCACTGGCTCCCGGTAGAGCATGGGTGCACGACATATGGCCCACCATGCTGTTTTTTCCGGCCCGCTAGGCACAAAGACTTTCCTAATTGAGGGCGGCCCGCAAGCACCATCGGCCGCCCTTCATTAGAAAAGTCTTTGTTGTCTTCCGGGCCGGACAAAAGACTGGCCCTCATTGGCTCAGCACACACGCACCACGTCGCTCCTACGAGCCACGTAGTGCCTGTGTGCTGCACCAATGGAGGGCCAGGACTAGGGCTGGCGTGGCCAGCAAGGCATGATGCCGGAAAGCATTTCAGCCTTGCTTGCCACGCCAGCCGTAGTACGATTCCACTTACCTCGCCAGCTTACCTGCCTTCCAGCATGTCTCCGGTAAGTGGTCTGTGTCTGTCTGTGTGTTTGTGTTTGTGTATCGGGCCTGTTCTGCTGTATGTTTGTGTTGTGTATGTTGAGAGGGGTGGGGTGGGGGGGCGTGTCGGATGTGTATAAATGTTTGTTTTGAGTGTTTGTGTTGTGTATGTTGAAATGCATGTATGGGTGTATGCTTCAGAGTGTGCTGATTTGGGGGCGGGGGTTCGGGTCTGTATGGGTGCATGGTGTATGCTTGAGAGTGTGTGCTGAGTTGGGGGCGTGGGGGGTTCGGGTCTGTATGGGTGCATGCTTGAGTGTGTGTGCTAAGTTGGGGGGTGGGGGGGTTCGGGTCTGTATGGGTGCATGCTTGAGTGTGTATGCTGAGTTGGGGGTGGGGGGGTTCGGGTCTGTATGGGTGCATGCTTGAGTGTGTATGCTGAGTTGGGGGTGGGGGGGGTTCGGGTCTGTATGGGTGCATGCTTGAGAGTGTGTGTGCTGAGTTGGGGGCGTGGGGGGTTCGGGTGTGCATGAATGTTTGTTTTTATATGTTTGTGTTTTGTATGTTGATATGCATGTATGGGTGCATGGTTCAGAGTGTGCTGATTTGGGGGGCGGGGTTCGGGTCTGTATGGGTGCATGCTTGAGAGTGTGTGCGCTGCGTTGGAGGGGTGGGGGGTTTCGGGTCTGTATGGGTGCATGCTTGAGAATGTGTGTGGTGAGTTGGGGGGTGAGGGGGGTTCGGGTCTGTATGGGTGCATGCTTGAGAATGTGTGTGGTGAGTTGGGGGGGTGAGGGGGGTGAGGGTCTGTATGGGTGTATGCTTGAGAATGTGTGTGGTGAGTTGGGGGGTGGGGAGGTTCGCGTCTGTATGGGTGCATGCTTGAGAGAGTGTTTGGGGCATAGTGTTTGGTTGGGGGTGGGAGCCATGGGGCATATTCTTTGGTTGGGGGTGAGGGGGCCATGGGGCATAGTATTTGGTTGGGGGTGAGGGGGCCATGGGGCATAGTGTTTGGTTGGGGGTGAGGGACAGGGGGCATAGTGTTTGGTTGGGGGTGGGAGCCATGGTTCATAGTGTTTGGTTGGGGGTGGGAGCCATGGGGCATAGCATTGCACTCCAAGAGTGAACTCAATAATAAAGCTAAAGCAGGCACAGTTAGGAGATGTACGTCCTTTGCTGTTTTTGAGGAAACCTGACTCGACGAAGGCCATACTCCCCTTGGGCAACCCAAACAGCAAACTATAGCAGTCCAAAATAACGGACTGTCCAATCAAGGGTCAATAAAATATATATAATTTCATTAAACATACGATATACAATAACTAAATCGAAATAAATGATAACAATGGAAAATGTATAGTACAAAATGTAAGTTTGAAATGCAATAAAAATCGTTACCCCTCAAAAACATATTCTTTTTCCATGTGTTTAATACAAATTGGGGGTTGAAAAAGCCTCCTGACATGTCCCGCCTACCGCCCCGCCCACTTTTACTTTTCGGCCCACTATAGCCCTCATGTAAGGTACTTTCGGCCCTCTGTCAAAATCAGTTGTGCACCCCTGCGGTAGAGCATAGAATATCTCTCAAAACCCTTGCCCTAACACACAAAGCCAGGGCCAAACTTGCACCAGCCTACCTTACTAACCAACTCACCCCACATACGCCCTCAAGACCACTTAGAGCAGCTCAAGCAAACACTATGTCCATACCGAGATTCAAACTCCATAACTCGGGAGGAGCTAGCTTCCATGTACAGGCCTCAAAGCTATGGAACACACTCCCCGCTCCCCTCAGATCAGAACCCTCCTTCCACTTATTGAAGCGCAACACTAAGCGTTGGCTTCAAGACTTGGATACAATGACAGCTTAACTTCCTGGATCTTAGACTTGTTGCCCGCTCTACTGTATCTATTGTAAATACTATACTATATTATTTAACTGTAGCTTCCACTGTCTACTAAATGCAACTACAACATATATGTATCTGTAACACTAATGTATCTCCTTATCTGTACGTAACTGTAACGTTCTGCAACCTGATTTAAACTGACGCGCCTGTATGCCCCAGGGCCTGGCTGCGCTTTATAAATAAACAAATACAAAAGGCACAGCAGCCCTACTCTCCAAATTATCCAAATGATATCATTTTGCCCCTGCTAAAGAGGACCGCTGCAAGATTTGGAATGAAAACGCAAGAGTGCGATGAGGACAGTTAGCGAAGTTGAAGAGTATCGCGTTGCATTTCTTTGGTGCACTCAAACATATTACACCCTCACTCCTAAAACAAGCCCAGACAAATGTGGTTAATATTAAGATTGGAAAAAAAAATAGCAGACCCCCTCTGACACATTATATTTTCAAGACCATCCTACCTGTGATGTGCTGGTTGTGACAACTACCGGGGAACAGGCTTTGGCTCCCCTCTACACTTCTGCTCATCGACCAGAATAAGACAGTAAGATAATCTATGCATTGGGCAGAGAAATTGCAAGAACGGCTCCTTGCATCGTGATAGTAGCAAACGCGATGGCCTTAATGGCTAGCTACAATGGGGCATAATGGGACAACCTCACTGCTCTCATAAAGGATCATCCAGATGCCTTGCGGATATAGCTACAAGGGATAGCAATCTGCAAAGAACAAAGATGGTGCAGAAGCAGCTGGATGCCCAGCAGTAGTGGCAGCGCTCGTGACATGCCTTGCTCTGGGGAACGAGGTTCAAACCCGAGACTCTGGCCACTCATTGGCAAATTCATGCAATAGATCATTTGTCATAAACCTTTGCGAAGGCATAGCTTACTGACATTAGATTGGTTTCATTGTTAAGAAGGGTGAGCGAGTTGATGGCTCTGTGCTGAGGAATCTTTTTCACATCCTTTCATCAGAATAAAGTTGGCCTTTGGACACATCCATCTTTTTTGCAGAAGGTTGCGACAGATTTTCTTATCAACCAAGACATTTCATGACCAGTATTTTTCCTCATGGTCCTCCATTACTTAAGAGTTTAGGAAAGCCCTTAAATTCTATATTGACAGAACAAAGGACTTTTGAGAGTCTTCAAGTATTTTTGCCACGTTCGTAATTCTTGGAGTTTCCTGTATCTTAAAGGGTTACTCTGTTCAAGGCCTCCCACCACCAGAGGGTCTTCATCCATGCCCAGCAAGGGCCAAGTACATGGGCTTCCCTGTTTGCCTTCTGCAAACAATAATGCCTGTCCTGGAGTTCTAGGGCTGACTCTGTTTCGGCAGGCAGTTCTCAAAAACCTATTTAAATAATAAGGAATTAGGAACAACTTTGCAATAATCCTGTTTCAGTGCTTGGTAATCCTGTGCATAGGTTTGGAGGAACTGCGATGGGGTGTGGGAATAAGAAAATTACTCGCCACCGTGATTAACTTGCTAATAGTCCAGAGTGCCCTTTCCTCCATATACCCGCCAGCCTTCTCTTAAAATGATCCTTAGTGGTTAGTCGATCACCCACCTTGGTGATCGTAAAAGGACTGAAGGACGAGGTACAGGAAGGAGGGACTACGGCCACACATGCTCTGACCTTCGTGTACAAATACGTGTTTGTGGTTCTACAAAAAAGCGCCCCGGTCTCGTCCCATAGGGTGAAATGTTCCAGAAGTGTGGAAGAAAGGTGAGACTCGTATAGAGTATGTAAGTCATGTCTCCCACTTTTTCTTCCAAAGCAGGTCGTCTCTACTTTTAACTGGGTTTGGCCAGAACTTCTCAGTAGTCTTAACCTTACATTAATTACTGCAATTCTCAGAGGAGCTGGGGTTCTTTTAATGGTGCAATACAAGCACTTTTATGCGTTTTGCAGTATTTCTTTATGGACCAATACCTCAGTTCTCACCTGGTTTGCTGTCCCTTTAAAAAAAATACTTGCTTTCATTTGTTGGCTGCCTCGTTAAATAAACCACAGTGCATGCGAGCATGACACTGGTACAGGCATAACGGTCTTCCACAAATACCCTTTGTAAAACCGGATGAGGTCATGCTTAGTGCTGCTAAGTCTTCCGTAAATGCCTATTCGCCCCTGAATAGTATTGTATAAATATATTCCACAAGAATAGTGGCAAAACGGTGAAATAAAGCTGTCCAGGGAATTCCAAAAAAATAGATGTTTTCCAGAGGAGATGGAAGAAAAATCTGGGAAAGCTACAGCATTGGCCATGTGGTGGCTTATTGCACAGGTGCCACATAGTCTTCGCAAGTATTGCTAACATAGAAAAGGTCCAACGGAGGCAGAAAACGTCTTCATCTTATGCAGGAACTTTGTGTCAGCCAGCCGTTATTTACACCTTTGTGTCGGTAGATTATGGTCTGAGTTAATTGACCAGCTTGCAGAGAAACTACTGCTTGCCACCAGGTTGATCTGTGCAATGCTCCAAATATGAACAAAGGTTGTCTGTGAAGGGCCACGCAGCGAGACATGTCTGCGCTCCTTTCCGCTGTCTCTTGCTCATCTGACTTGCTTAGCTGTTGTCGAATTGTGTGCCTGACTTTTCAATGCGTAGCACAAACAGGGAAAGCTGTTTTTGCACTTGTGTGCCCTAAAGAAGGCACACTTTTGTGGCCGGTCACCTGTGGTGGTGCTGGCTACCAGTTTGCTGTTTACTCACTTTTAGGCCTGACCTTCAAACCATATGTGCTTTATTCAGCTACACTGAACAAGCCGCACACTAAACATCCAACACAGATATTAAATCATTACATCCTCTCCTTTTTGTTTAATTTATAAAACAATTTTATAAATGTTCATAACACAACAAAAACATGCTTGATCACATCGAATCAAAGACAACATAGCATCACACAGTCAGCCGTTGTCTATATCATACATCGTAAGAGACAATTGGGATAAACTACTGTTTCCCAGAGTAAGTAAAATGAAATTGACTTTACTAGTCTTTTTAAATTCTTAACCCAGCACACCCTATCTTACAATAGAGTGCTTGAGGGGTTACCTAGTATCCCCTGTGTCTAGATACTCGTGTAGCATTCAAATGCTAGCCTTTCCAGTCGAAATGGCTGGTGGCAGTGGTTTTACAATAAACTACCATGATATTTCCCGACCGCGAACACCAGTAGCGTTAAATCGCGCGTGCCATGTTTTTCAAGATGGCGTCTGAGCCCCCTTTGTTGAAACAGGTCCCGGTTTTCTTTTTTCGCCATTTCTTTGTGGAAAGGTCCTTCTAGAGTTTTGCCCTGCGCGCCAACGCAGGTTTGGTTCCTTGGTTCATTCGCCTTTGGCGGCCTTTAGGTCTGAAGACCGCCTCTGGCGCCCGAGTGTCTGGGTTGGGCAGTAAGTGAGGGAGGTGCCCGAAACTCCCTGTGCTTAGTCTCCTAGGAGATCCAAATGCACTCTGGTATGATTGGCTGGCTGACTGTCCGGCAAGGACATCCACCCTTCTGGGTGAGTGACAGCTAGGCTGGAATGAATGGGAGAGAACTGAATAAAAGGGGAGTCTCTTGGCTTGGAAGGCAGAGTCGACCACTGGCATGAAAGAACCGAAGAAGAGCTTGAAGAGGACGGCTGATGCAACTCCTGGACTGTTGGTTTGCCCGGCGAAGCCCTGCTGCAGGTCCGAATCCCTAAGTTAATCTCGACAGAGAAGCCCTGCAAGGACGACTTCTCGCTTTGACTTGGTGGGACCAATCAACTCGACACTAAGCCACCTGGATACCATTCTCAGAGCTGGTTGTATTTTCCTCAGAGTGCTACAGGAAACCGAATAACCAGGGAGAGGGACACCAGTTTGTGTGCTTTACTACAGCTACTGGAATTGAAGATTTGCCATTGCCAGCTTTTTGACCAGTCCCAGTGCAGTGCAAGATTCCCCCGACCTCCTCCCTCTTGTCCCCACGACTGAGGCACAGGAACAGCGAGATCTGCAAGTACTGCCAGGAACAGAAGTCTTCAGCTTGATCTTTTTCTTCATTTGTATGGTACTATGAAACGAGACTGAGTACTTACCTCTCGCGGTGAAAGTGTTTGAAACTTTCACAACTAGCAGGCCTAATCAGCTTGTGACCCAACATATAATCTTCTTTTTACAACTACTGTTTACATACCAGAACCGTTCTTACCTATCCAAGACTTTAGCCCATTGATTTTGGCCTAGCCTATTGAATTGACTTGACTCTTCTGGTGAACTCAAAAGTATCTGCACTGTCTAAGAATAATTGTAATTCTTTTATGTTCGGAACCTATTTCTTTTTGCTCCTCATTCAAAGTAGTCTGAATGCCTCAGAAACTTAACGAGTATAGTAAGTACTGAAGTATATTTGTGTATGATATTTAACTGCCTCCTTCTAGTGAATGTTTTGTAACTGACTGTTGAATAAATTAATAAGTGTTTAACCAAGAAACCTTGAGTGTAAGTTTATTTGAACACCTGTGATTGTAGACCTCTGTGTAACATCGTTACAGCTCACATTGGTTAGAGAACACCATTGGTTACCTATTAAAGCTAGAGTTATCTTCAAATCTCTATGCATCACGTTCAAATGCCTCCATGAAAATGCTCCCATCTACCTCAATCAGGCAATATCTAGAAAAACAAATACCAGATCTTTAAAATCTAACAAACGGTCACTACCGCGGTTCAAGTAGTCCAAAGCAGGAGGCTCTAGTTTCCAATACCTAGCATCACAACATTGGAATTCTCTCCCCAAAAAGATGCTGAAAACCTGGTCATTTAACCAATATTAATGACCTAGCCACCTCTCCACTCGGGAAACCTGGTCTCTGACCTTAGTCTAGTGTAAACACTACTATGATCTCTGTTTTATTTCATATTTTCATGTATTTGTCTTGTGCTGTATCGCCAACCTAATTTTGCCTCCTTCATTTTATGCACTGTGTAATCTGTCTGCAACCTCGCTGCGATACCCAAGGGTCTGGGCGAGTAACAAATGTAATAAATAATAAATAAAAAATAAAAAATATTTCCCTCTTGAGATAAGCCTGGCTGCTCAGCTCCGCTACCAAAAACTGTGTAGTACAGACTTATACCAAAGGTTGGTTTTGCTTACACCTGTAGTCATAGTTGTGTGTAGTGGTCCCAGAGGGTACTGCATACAAACTTTGCCTAACACACCCTATGTAGGATTTTAAATTGCACCAAGCGAAATCTAGAGGAGATTGCAATCTCCCTGAGCAACATCATGGTTTCCACCCATTACAATATGTCCTACATCCATCTCCTATCCAGTTTTAAGGTTGGACAGTTCTGGCGTTGTAAAAGTGGATATAACTTGGTATCCGGTGTAGGCGACCTTGGCGATTATGTGCTCCGGGAGAAAATTCCTTTCAAGTGGTGAACATTGAGGCACTTAATCTTATCACTGTCCCTTGACCTCTGATAACAACTTGTATGTCCCCCTCCTTTCCTCCTTGTCTTCTCCTCCCGCTCCCTTCCCAGCACTACCTTGATCAGTTGCTGACCCTTTAAGATAGTCACTTGTTTGTTCTCTCCTCTTCCCTTCTCTCCCTTCCCCTATAACTCCCCTCCTCCCCCTCCTCTTGTCACTCTTGCACTGCAAAATTGTCATCAGGCATAGTAATGTTACTGCTAGTATTGTCTCCTTTTTTTTCCTCCCCCTGCTCTCCCTTTTTTTGTTCCATGCACTTGTACTATCTGTTATGACAATTTTTCTCACATTCTGATTTGTTTCAAGGACCTGTTTGAATGGAACTGTATTTCTCCCATGTTCCCTCACTCCTTGAAGCGCTTTGAAACACATTGTGTATAGGCGCTATACAAATAATCAATCAATCTCTGGGAAGTCTGTAAACTGTGTGCTCTGTGCATGTGATATTTGTAGATGGTGGTAATATTATGCATCAGATAGTCCATGTGTTCGCTGCAGCTCTGCAAATGGTACAATATTCCCTTCTCTAATCACATGGTTAAGCGTCCGGATATTGGCATGAACCCACACCGCAAGTATCAGCAACTTGTTCACTTCCAGTAGCAGTGCATGCTCGCAGAGCGGCTGCGCCAGGGTCATCTTATTGTCCCAGCAAATACATTTGTGGGCATCCCTCCACACCTGCATTGCGTGTCGAATCATTAGCTGGTGGGAGGTTCGCCGCCACAACTGATATAGAACATGAAGTGGATTAATGCCCTCCATCCACAGGCTTTCAGCAAAATGTGGAGCAAATCATTAACAACCACCAGTTGACTTGCCCAATAGTAGCATCGTACGTGCGTTAACCCGATTCCACCCTCCCAGACCCACCGTTTTAGTGTGGCAAGGGCAGTCCGTGGTTTACCACCCCACAGAAGTTTACGAAGGCCAGTGTCTATCCTGTTAAAATCTTGTTGGGGGGTTTGAAGGGTAGTGGTGGTGTGGGGGGGAGGGTTATGCCAAATACATAAATACTGGGGTAACATGAGCATCTTGAATAGGTCGGCCCTCCCCAAAAGGGTCAGTGGGAGAGACTTCCAATGCTGGACATCTCTGAGAAAACATTCCTTGATAGGCTAATGTCAAAGTACTGAAGTAATTGGATCCTGCAGGAGTGAAGCTGGCCCACCTAGCCCCCAAAGCCTGCCTGCTCAACAATCCTGATATAATAAAACTATTGGCCAGGTAAAACCCAAGGGGAAAGGGGAATGGATAACAAAACAAAGACAAGAACTCCCACTGCAGGTACTTCAGACTGTCTTCACTGGAAGGGTCTTTTGGATCAGTGGTGTTCCTAAAAGAAAACACAGCCTTAAGTAAAATATATTTAAACTTATGTTTTGACTATTCTATATTACTATAATATGTCTCTAGTTACCTGTTGCCTAAACTTGAATTGCCCTTAGGCTGCTTCAGTAAGAAATGTTGCTGCTTTTGATGCGGTACATGAAGTTTTTTCTCTTTCTTTTCTCTCTACGTACAGCTTATCACTCTCTAAAACAAATAAATAGTGATACCCATTTATGTAGTTGTTACTCAGCCTTTTAATATTTCCTTTAGTGTATTTTTTCTAAACAATATATTTATTAAATGTAAATACCTTGGATAACTTCCTGAAGAAATTCTAATATTCCGCTGGCCAGTACTGGATTTTCGAAAATATTACAAAGAGTATTCTCTTCAAAAAATTCTCCTTCGAAAAAAAGCTTTAGTACAAAACTCTTGTTCATAACATTACTGACTAGCCTTGAATCCGAAGCGATTTGTCCAAACGAAAGTCTTTTTTCCTTAGAGTCCGTTACGAAGTGCGACACAGGGAAAAAAAAATGATTCATCTCAAAATGGCTGCGACGCACGCGCGACGTCGTAGGGTCCTTTTCTCTAACCGCGCACATAGGATTAAATTATACGCTCCGGCTCCGTACGAAAGCTCGAAACAAAATTACAAAACGTTAGAAAGGTTAAATAAGGTTAATAGAGATTAGACACGCAGCGAAAAACGATCCGCACGCCTAGTTAGTATTAGTTGGTTTTAAAAAATCTGAATTGAAAAAAATGTAATACTTTTTCTTGAATCTTCAACTACTCTGGTTTGACCAAATATAATAAAATTACTTGACTTAAAAAAAGTACCATGAATGAACTTGTAAAGTCTTAAGTTAAAATGTCTTTTGAGCAACATTAAACAACGGAATTGCACTTAGCTTGGTCCTTGTTCTTCAATTGGTCCCTCTGTTCAAACAACTGGTTCAACTGGAATACTCTGATGGTAGATTTCAGCAACTTCTTTCTTGACTGAGATTACTAAGGTAGAAATTGAACTAAAACAAAGATTCTACACCTAGTGAAACTACACTATAGTTTTATTTTAACTGGAGCTAAAAAAATGTACGACCTACTCTAATGAATACTTTAATGAAAGGCAGTTTAGATGTGTAAGGAACATTCTAAGTGACATCGCAATACTGCCTGCTGCAAACTAAACCAATCACTATTGGGATAGTGTTCCTCCATCTTGGCTTGGGGACATGTCATCTTTCTAATGAAAGTTAGTTAAGGAACAAGAAAAAATGAACTTAACTAAAACAGAAAATGTTCTAGTTTCTAAACAGAATGTATTTAATATTTTAGCCACCTGAAATAGTGTTTGCAATATCCTATTCTCCTAGGAACCTTGCTAATGTGAGGTACAGAATGTGAAAACCTGACAGCTAAAGATCATTGACCGGGAACCGTATATGGTCTAGGTCTATATGAATACCCAAGTATTGGAAGCCCTCTTTCTCCACTCGATATAGACAATTGTGAGGGGCTTAGAGGACACCGACACCCCAGCACTAGCACAGGCTGATTAATGCTAGTAAAGTGGGAGACAACGGTGGAACCTTGGAACACAAGGTGTCTAGGATCCACGTTGGTCACACTGGCATTAAGATAGCCTGCAGCGTTATTCTGACAGTCGCACAGTACACACTATTTAGAAGGGGGATGAAAGTGCTTTGTTTGAGATACAGGCGCCCAGCTCTTGGTAAGCGCCCTCGCGACAGCACCCGCATAACGGGTACCCACTCCTCACCTCACATAGGAAGTTGTGTGCTGCTGGGGATCTGTATCCATGCAACCCGGCAAGCTCATCTGTTGGTGTCTTCCAGCCAGTGCTGGGCCTCCGTCACCACTGCACACTACGCAGCACCCAGGCAGCCAACATGCTGTGGCCCAAACTCAGGTGAGGATTGGGTCGAGCGGCGTCCCCGATACTGGCGCCGTTGGGGATCCATGGTACAAGTGCCCTCAGAGGACGACCCAGCTTCAATCCCTGCAGAATTACGGTGCCAGGTGACTGCCGCTCTCCGTCCTTCACATAGCGCAGCCAGACAAACTTCTGATGGATATTCCCCAGGCTAAACTAATCTCAAAGGGGGACAGGAGGTTCTCCGTGTTTGGCCCAAAATTATGGAACCAGTTACCAACTGCCATACGGTCATGGCCATCGATAGAAGGTTTTAGAAAGGAACTTAAAACCTTTCTATTTAAGTGAACCAAATAGGCAGGGGCGAGAACAGCGTCTTACAGTTAAAGGTGCAATTATAGTTAACATCTGCGCCCGAATGCAGTTTGGTCTGCCTGGTGCGCACAAGAAATAACCAAAATCAAAATCGGCACCATTGTTCAGTCGGGCCGTCCCCCACTGGTGCCCACCATTGCACCCGGGCAATCTCGTTGTGGGAGAAGGTATGGATTGGTCTGAAGGCGAGCGGCAAATGAGATATGTGCCTGCCGGCACTAACAAGGGAATACAGATAATGGTGCTGATAGTCCAGGCGCTCCTAGTCGTTCCAGGCTCTGGCACTTCTGATCTCGTCCCACCTCACCTCGATTCGTGACCAGGATGTGCAGCGGTGGTTCTGCCACCCGTAAGTGCGGGGTCAGGATATCACGAGTCCACCAGGATTTATTATCAGGATATTGCAATCTCCCCTAACCCCCCAGTTCCATCCTCGATTCGGAATGCCCCAAGATTTACCTTTTTGTTTCCTTATTGTGTGGTCATTCCCTCCCACTCACCTTTCCTCTTAGGGTCACACTTAGCAATCTGCACATTCTAGTTTGCTCCTATTATAACCCAACAGTAAATGAGGTCAAGGTAAGTACATCAAACATGGAGATATGTTAATCTTAATGCAGTGCCATGAGTCTTGAAGCACCCTGGGCCAGACACTGGGTGTGCAGCTGTACTAAGCATGCCAGGAAGGAAGTGCTCTCTTAGGCAATCGACCACAAACACAACTCCCTTCCAAATTTCCCACAAACCATGCAGTCCCTGTAATATTTGCCACTTTGAGAAGAAGTAGGTGGTAACTCAACCGTACATATCAATTTTTAGTGGCGTTTAAAAGGAGTTTCTCCACCATAATAATGTTTTATTTAAACCCAAACTGCATTTTTATCACTTTTTATCCAGCACATTGACTGGTAAGTCCCACGTCAGTACCTCTTAAAGGGCAATAATGAAGTCTGACCGGAGAAACAGGACTAGGAGTAAGTCATCCGGCAGAATTTGCAAGATTGATCTTTACCTCAGGCATAGCTAGCTCTGGGCAGCCATCCCAACCGCTGTTCTTCAGCCTGCCAAGTCATTACAGCAAGGGGAAAGTCCATATTCTATTCTGGCTTCTATCCACCCCGAAAAGTGGCAGGCCAGCCACAAACTGCTTTTGTGACATCTCTTTTGCAAGAGACCACAAGCAACCTTGACGTGTTTGGGACTGAAATGCAGAGTGAATGTAATGATTTGGAACTCTCAGTGGGTAGGCTGCTGTTAGTTGGAGTGAACTCATGTGAAGTGTCACTTCCATCATGACAGCCCGTGTTCATTGGGACCCTGTGCTCCAAAGAATGGTTTCAAAACAAACATTGCCCCAGAGTGTGACATTTCCCACAAACCTGTTACCCTGGTTGGAGTATTCTGCACATCTGGTTGACCATTCAATGGCATATGAAGACAGTACTGCCCTGTACAGCATGGCACCCCTTGCTGGAAATGCCCAGCAAACACTTTCATCCTTATTTGCTTACAGTATTTCTACCCACTGCCCATTGGCATCCACGATCACCAGGGACAATGTTTTGATCCCACGTTACAAAATGCAATGATATAAAACTGCCTTTATCTTCGGCTGAAGGCGATAAGTTGGCGCTACATTAAATACATTGCATATATTCTAGCACAAGTCACATATTTCCTGCTTGTCAGTCTTTTTAAAATTAAGGTTTGAGTTTCACTCCTACTACTTTTGACAGTTTGGAATAATTCGGGTTTTTTTGTGGTGTTCTATTTTTGTAGGTCGCGTCAAGTTTTGCATAATTGTGGTGGGCGGATGAAATACGAATATGAAATGAAAGCTTACCTTTTTCTATTTCCGAATGCTTAAAATGTTTTCTCTTTTCGAGAGTGAGTTCAGGAGCTACAGAAGTCTGTTTTGGAGCCACTCCGAGACATATTTTGGCAGAAATGTCAATTGATCTCAAGTGGTCTGGCCAACTTTGAGCTGGGCTAGCTGCACTGCTTCAGTGTGGGGAGCAGGGCTTGACAAACGCCTTTGGTGCCAGGAAGAGAACATTTAAGTGTATTAGGGTAGAAAGATGTCTGCGGCCAAATTGCTCTATCACTGGTGGTTTACCTAAGTCTAATCATTGTTGACCCTGCAATTCTATTAGGCTTGATGACTTTTGATCACATTGTTTGATGAAATGAAATGCATTTTCTGATGGAGTGGTGGCCCGTCGGATTCCGAAGTCATGCTGCAGTTGTGAGAATCATCTTTACTTCCCCCTCCAATGGTATATCGACAGCTGCACTACAAGAATAAGAAACCGACGTTTGAGAGCTACTGTTCTGATTCCCACCCAATGAACAACGTATCCTACAGAATGGTGTAAGCAGTCCTCTCTAACATTGCTTAGAGGTCAAACGGAACGAGTAAGCCCATGACGCTGGCATCCGTGGTTCCTGTTTTTGTTTGCTCTAGCATTTGTATGCTGTTTGTGAGCTATGCGGTTTATGCAGCAGTCTTTTGAAAGGCTCAATGTGTTGGACCAGCTCTTCTCATCTCTGAAGCTCTGGTATGAGTGGGTATGTATGTGGCTGACAATTGCTACATGGTGTCCTCAAAGGATGTGTTATGGTGAGCCTACCTGCTTAATGATGGAGGGTTCCTTTTCAAGGGTGTGCATGCTTATTACGCTTCCGAGTTAGTTGGCTTTGTTTAATTTGCAATGGAGACAACACATTTGACCAGTTTAAACCTGCTGCTCTTTCTGTTATGAAAAGATCCTTGCTAGGGTGTTAATAATTTCCTGTCATGTAAAGCATATGGAAAGAGAAATCTAAAGGTTTGTTCCTTTCATATACTCAAGCGATAAGCAGCTGAACTGAGTAAATACGTCGTCCTGAGACTCCCAATCTTCAGAGATTTTCATTATGCTGTTCATATACACTGAATTGTACTGTGAACCTGCTGAGCGAAAACGTGAGCGAAGATCCTTCCAGGTATCCTTGTTAAGATGCGAGGAACAATCGGCCCCAAAAGCTAAGAAGGCCACTTTCGTCGCCTCCTGCACCCAGGTAAGGAAGGCATCCAGATTCTGACACACTGTCAAAGGTACAGTCAGAAGGAAAATACCTCTCCAGTCTCCAGCAGCAGTATGAAGTTCTACTTTATCTTCCTCTACACAAAAGGCGCCTCTGCACACCCCTTTGATTGGCTGCGTTTTGTAAGGATCGTTAACGTTCCATGTGCATACCACCCCTCAAGTGCCATAAGAACTCGACGTACCAGATTGTCTACATAACAAAACTGAAGAGTGAAGGCTTCTCTTGTCTGTAATGCTTCTTGTGTGCTGTGCTTCCTGGAATTCCTCTGTAAACGAATTGTAAACAGATCTTTTTCTTTTCTCTTTTCAGGAGGAATGCTACACTGAGCCCCAGTCGTCCTGATCGATACGAGACGCAGATGTTGAAAGACGATGAGCCCCCGGCCTCGTATGTCATGAGATATGGGGATGACCTGCCTGATGAAGATCTGTATAAACCACCACCATCGTATCAGTTGGACCGTGAAGCTGAGGAACGTATGAACCAACCTCTGTATCCATTGGAGCGTGATCTGAAGCGTCCACGCTATGAAGAGGAAGCACCCTATGGACCGTTACCACCGAAATATAGAAGGAGCAGGAGCCCCTCGCCATATAGCCGGCCGGGGATGGGGGGACAGGAGGGCTCCCAGAGAATACAGGACATTGATTACCGAATTGACGCTCATGCCCAGGAGATGGGGGGACACGAGGACTCCCAGAGAATACAGGACATTGATTACCGAAGTAATGACCATGCCCATGATCCTGCAGCTTCAAGCAACCTCCCACAGGCTAGCAACCTACAGCAGCCCAATGCCAACTATCCGCTGCAGGTGGCAGAAGAGCCACCATCCATGCCAAGGTCCATCCTTAAGAATCGGGTGGAACGGGAGCCACAGCCTGCAGCAGAGATTCAGGTTTGACTCCTGCATTTTGTAATCTGCTTTTTCATGTAACTAGGAAGGTGGGAAATGGAAAACGTTTGCAGTTTTGGTAATGCGACACTGGTTACTGTTTGAGTATTTCTACTGAAAGAAATGATGGTAATAGTATAGAGTAGTTTTTGAGATGGTTATGGCTTGTATGAAACATTTCTAAAGACCACAGACAACAAACCATTGTCTATTGGCTTCAGGCCACAAAGTTTACGGCTGTGCAGTTTACCTTGTTCAGCTTTTCAGAAAATTAGATAGTTGCCATATTCTTTGGTAAGGCGTTCCATATGGCAGATACCTGATCTGCAAAATGCAAACCAATGGAGTTTAATGTAAGCGTGGAATTTTCATGAGTGTCAAGTTTGCAGTAAACCTGACTCAAATGGTTAGGCTATTCATGTAAAATAGCTTGTGCGTTGGGCATGGAGCCTTAAATGCTACTTTTTAATGGGCAGCTCATGATACGATAGGAGATTTTGCGTAATGTGCTCCACTATCCCTGGTCAGTTTTGCTGCTGTTGATTTGAAGCTTTTGTAGTTTATTTAGGTCAGGGTCTGGTGAATTCACTTTGTTTCTGTTACCATACAAACATTAAGATGACAGTGAAAACATTATGCGCGAGAAGAATAGACAAGGGAACAATGTTTAAAACATATTTTTTGAATGGAAACATGTTTTGTTAATCTGTGAGGTTTATTAATCTAATGTCAGGAGACGATGGCGTCAACTCGCTGCTTTTAACAATTTTTTGCCTTGGGTTTAAAGAATGACTTTTTTTTCTGCTGAAAAGTGCTTGTTTGTATTACGAAGGCCTTCGTCAGACAGGCTGTCCTGCGAAAATGCATGTGCTTGAATTCTCTGCTCGAATAGAAACACGCGTGAGCTCATTTGAGGGGACTCGTGCTTGATTGCTGTCATTTGAGGGCATTACATTAAAGAAACCGCATACTGTCTCTGGATACAAAATGGAGGCCTGCAAGGCATGAAAAAGCAGGACTTTAAAGCAGATTTGCTGCTCACTTTACATTGAAACTTTATTTTAAAGCTTTGAATATAGCGTTGGTTTTTTATTTATTTTTGTGTCCAATATTTCTTTTAACAATTACATGAGAGAACTTCTTTAATGCAGTCTCCTCCATTAAGGGGTAGGGGGCCAATTTCCATAGCTCATGGGGCATGGACCCACCTGAAAGCACACGCACACCATCGCTACACGCACACCACCGCTACACACACCCCCCTCTACACACACACACACACACACACACACACACACACCCATCCCTACACACACACACACACACACCCCATCCCTACACATACACACCCCCCATCCCTACACACACACACCCCCCATCCCTACACACACACCCCCATCCCTACACACACACACCCCCCATCCCTACACACACACACCCCCCATCCCTACACACACACACCCCCATCCCTACACACACACACCCCCATCCCTACACACACCCCCATCCCTACACACACCCCCACCCATCCCTACACACACCCCCATCCCTACACACACCCCCATCCCTACACACACCCCCATCCCTACACACACCCCCATCCCTACACACACCCCCATCCCTACACACACCCCCATCCCTACACACACCCCCATCCCTACACACACCCCCATCCCTACACACACCCACACACCCACCCATCCCTACACACACCCACCCATCCCTACACACCCCCACCCATCCCTACACACACCCCCACCCATCCCTACACACACCCCCACCCATCCCTACACACACCCCCACCCATCCCTACACACACCCCCACCCATCCCTACACACACCCCCACCCATCCCTACACACACCCCCACCCATCCCTACACACACCCCCACCCATCCCTACACACACCCCCACCCATCCACACGCAACCCCCCCCCTCGTATAGACTGTGACGACTCCAGGGATGTTGTCACTTCTCCCGGAGGGGAATCCCCTTCCCATATGGCCAGGGAAGTGAGGCTGCTACCCGATAAGTTCCCCTGAGGGTGGTACTCAGTGGGAGGTTCTTATGGGGTGGGGATTGCCCCTCTGGGGAGAGGGGAGGACGTCTCGCGGGAACACAATTTCTGATTCTTGTTAATCTGTGCAGAATCACATGCTGTGCATATAGTCCGACATCTAGTGGTAATCGCAGAGTATTGCATCTTTCTTTCAAAAATCGAAAGGGGACGTTGACATGGGCATGATATGATATGCTATTTATAACGCGCCTATACACAAGTGTTTCAAGGCGCGACAAGGCAAGGGAGGGGGAACAGAGGGAAGACAGACAACGATCCTACTAGGCCAGGTGTCATTCAGATCGTGCAAGTGCATGGGAAGGGGGGAGAGGGCAGTGCAGTACATTGGAAAAAAGAATAAATAGCAATAAGGAACAGTAAGGCCAGCAGGTGGCAAGTGCGGGGGTAAGTGCAGGCATCAGGTGTCGAGTGCTGGTAGTGGGGCTTTAGGGATACAGAAAACAGTCCGCAAGTACGGCGGTTGCCAGGAAGGCAGTGCAGGTGTGCGACTGGCTGGGAAGGGGACCTGGGCACTGAGTTCAGAGGGTGAGCTGGTAACCAGTTCAGTGTCAGCCAGGAGGTCAGCAGGGGAGAGGAGGAGAAAAAGCAGAAGCAAAGAGAAAGGTTTTGAGGTGCTTCCGGAACCAGGGATGATTCTCCTCAAGTTTCAGGGAGGCAGGGAGGCTGTTCCCGAGGGAGGCCCCAGCTGAGGAAAGCGATCTCCCACCAACTCGTTGCTTAGAGAAGCGACTGACCCTGAGGGAGTTGGGTGCGGAGGAGCAAAGAGCTCGAGAAGGGAGATATTTAGGAAGAGAGAGTTGAAGGTATTGAGGCCCCAAACCCCAGAAGGCCTTGTGGACAATGCAGAGGGTTTTGTACCTAATCCTCGCAGCCACTGGGAGCCAGTGCAGAGATTTCAGTCCTGGAGAGATACGATCCCTGGGCTTGAGGCCAAGGGCAAGTCTCGCAGTCTTGTTTTGGATGAGTTGCAGAGGGCGGCGAGTAGAAGCAGGCAGATTTAGAAAGAGGCTGTTGCAATAGTCCAGCCTAGAAAGAACCAGAGCTCTGGAGACAGTGAGCTTCTGGGGGAAGGAGAGGAAAGGAAGAATACCTCTGAGGAGGTGCAGTTGGTAATGTGACTTCTTAGAGACATCAGAGATGTGAGGAGAGAAGGAGAGTGTGGAGTCGAAGATGACCCTGAGGTTTTTTGCCTCAAAGGTGGGAGCAGGTGGGAGCAGGAAGAGGGCCAAGAGAGGCCGGCCAGAGAGTGACAGGAAAGGAGGGAGCGGGTGTGCCGATGAGGAGAATCTCTGTTTTACTGGCATTAAGGCAGAGATCATTGGCGGCACACCACTCCTGGATGGCGGACAGAGATGAGAGTGGGAGAAGATGCTGAGGGTAGCCTGAAAATGAGCTGAGTGTCATCCGCATAGCACTGGAAGTTGGGGCAGAGCGCGGCAATGCAGTGGGCAAGAAGTGCCAGGTATTGGTTGAACAGCCAGGGAGAGAGGTTAGACCCATAGGAGGAACACCACAGGTAGAGATGGAGATAGAGCCAGAGGAAGGACCCAAGTTGAACCTGGGAGGGTCGATAAGAGAGGAAAGAAGTCAGCCATGCTAGGGCCTGACCGATGATCCCCAGGTTATCACGGATATGGTTGAGCAGGATGGCATGGTTGACTGTGTCAAAGGCAGAATAGAGATCAAGTAAGATGATGACACAGGGGCTGTTGGAATCTTGGTTGGAGAGCAGGTCTTCACGGATGTTCAGGAGAGCAGTTTACGTGCTTCTGGCAGCTCTGAAGCCAGGCTGATTATCATGGAGACAACCAACAGATTCAGTGTGAAGATTGAGCTGGGAGATGGACAGCTTTTCCAAGAGTTTGCCCAGGAAAGGTGTGATGGAGATTGTGCGATAGTTAGCCGGGCAGGAATGGTCGGCAGAGGGTTTCTTAAGAAGACGGTGAACAAGGGAGTGCTTCAAGGGTGGACGGCAAGACTCCAGTGGCGAAGGAGTGGTTGCAGAAGTTGGCCAGGGCAGGAGCCAGGGAGTCAATCTGGTCCTTGATGGTTTTGGAGGAACTGGGATGAACCTATTTTGACAAGACGTTCATAGATCAGACTTGTCTAGAAACCTCGCCTGGGGAGAACAGGGGAAAGGCAGAGAAGGAGGGAGGAGAGGTGGCTGAGGAAGGGTGGGAGGAAGAGTCAGAGGAAGAGCAGGCAGGAAGGGGAGAGGAGGAAAGTGAGGACAGGGTGTCCTGATTTTTAGCGATGAAATTCGAGGCCAGTGCCGTGCAGAGGGCCTGGGAGGGGACAGGCGAGGTAGAGACTGCAGCAGGATTGGCCAGTTCCTTGCAGATTTAGTTCGGCCGAGTTGTTGGATGCCGCAGAGACGCAGACTTGTATGTGAGCTCTCTTCTTGGTGAGGACAGAGAGCCGGTATTGCCTTTGGAGCAGGCAGCAGGCCAGTTTGTCAGAGGATGTACATGAAGCACGCCATTTCCTCTCAGCCACCCTGCACTTGCACTTAAGTGTGACGCGGTCTGAGTCGTACCAGGAGTTGCACTTGGCTGGGCTTCAGGTGGATCCTCATGACTGGGGCAAGAACATCGAGAGTTTCAGATTTAGCAGAGTGGAGCGGGGAGAGGGGGTGAGACAGTGGCGGCGAAAGCCTTAACTGACACCCGCTTCATGGGTTGCATGACGGAGAAGATGAATGGAAGTGATGGAGTTGGCTTGGCCTGAGGTGTAGAGAGGGTGAGCTGGGTGGAAAGCAGGAAGTGATCACTCCAGGAGAGAGAGGAGTGGTGAGAGGGATAGAAAGGGGAAGGTCTGAGGAGATCAGAACATCCAGGGTATGCCCTGCAGAGGGGAGAATAGTGAATGAGAGAAAGTCGCAAAGGTCGCAAAAGAGTCCAGAGGAAGGACAGGAAGCATCCAGGTGGATGTAGAAGTCTCCAAGAAGGAGGCATTGAGAGGTAGAGGAGAGGAAGAGAAGAAGGAAGTGATCTGAATAGGTGGCCGGTAGATAGTAGCTACAGTAAGGGAATGGCTAGGAGAGAGAGAGAGAGAGAGAAGGCCTGCAGACGAGGCATTCAAAAGAGGCGTTAGGCCTGCAACAGAGTCAGGAATCCACTCGGGGAAGATGAGGGCTATACCCCCACCAGATCGACTGGAACTGGGCGCGGAGAGGATCTTGTAGCCATCAGGGAGGAGAGTGTCAAAGCTTGTGACAGAGCTGGCCGTGAACCATGTCTCCGTGAGACCGAGGCCAAGTTCCCCCAGAAGGCGGCAGGTGTAACACTATCCCTAACGTGACGTGTAGTGTACCCAAAATCGCTTGCGCGTCGAGGTCCCTCTGATTGTTTTTTCCGCCCAACTAGTTGGTCGCCTTATGCGTAGCTCGTAAGAGTTGATATTGCTCATTACTTCTTTGTTCCACAACCAATGGTCATTTGGTCTTTGCTGCTTCTTTTCGACAACTACTTTGTCTACTCCTATGCCAAAGGCATCCTCTGCTGTCTGGCGACTGGTGCATTGATCTACAGTCTGTTGACCCCATGGTCTAGGCCCTCTGGCCAGGCCCCTTACAGTAGGGAGAGTGGGGCCATCGTTTGATTCTTTTTCGAGAATGCATTTCCTTTTCCCTTCTTTCCCTTTTTGGTCTGACTGCCGTCTACCTCTGCTATGGAGGGGACGCACTTTAAATTGTGTCCGTCGTGTAACGAAAAGTTCCCCCGAAAAGACACCCATCGCTGTTGCAATAGGTATTTACCTCGTGACCACAACAAGCGTTCTTTTAATCCTGCAAACTCTTTCGTCCCAAGACGTTTAAGGATAGGCGGACAAAGCGGTGGCCACCCTACCTAATGCAGGATGAAAGTCCCCCCACCCCGCCTTTTGGGGCATCTCTTCAGATGAAGAGAACTCCGGCGGCAGCCATGGCTTCGACCTGGAAGCCATAGACCTTTTAGCGGAACGCTCCGGTTCCCAGATGCCCGTCTCCAGCCCTGACAGACAGGCCACCGGCACTGTTATGGGGAGTGCACACCCCGGCGACAAGGGCACACACGCACCACCCAAGACAAAACACACAACCCCTAAGGCCTCCTCGACAGACACGTCGAAGAAGTGCCAAACACCAACAGGCCCGCTGAAAACTTCGGTGCCTGCCGGACCTCATGGCCCGGTGCCCTTCCCGCAACCCTCTTCTCGGCATGCGACTGGGCTTCCCTCTCACAAGGGCGTTTCTACAAAAAAAGCACATGGCTACTGACACGTCCAAGGGCACATTAGCACCTAAGGCTTCGGCGGAGTCCGCGTTGACGCCTATAGGCGTGTCGAAACTCAGCATTCAGCCGCCGAAAATACGCTATATAGCGGCACAACCCAGGGGCCCCCCCTCTTGTCGAGAGGAATACTCTGAAGTCCCCCCGCCTCTCTCTAGGGCTTTATCAGGTACATATCCCCCTTCTGAACAGCCTTTTCCTCCTCCAGACCCCTCCGCTTCATCCCTGTGGATTAGGCAGAGATTTGAGAATTCTATGGATAAGATGGCCCAATTCATTGACTTCTCTGATAAATACATTATTCCTAAGAGGCCTAGGTAGGAGGATTCCTGTCCCATTCCACCAAAGCCACAAAAGCTTCCTATTCCTTCACAAATCCATCAAGAGAAGACTTTTGATTATTCAGAACAAGAAGAGACATACAAGGATAATCTTTTTGATCACAGCTGACCAGGACCCAGACTGGGATCAAGATCAGCCAGCATATCAGGGGCCTTGGCTCTCACCCACTCATACCCCACACTTTATTTGTCTAGACCCGCCTTCTTCACCTCAACAAAGGCAATCGTCACCAATAAATGACCAGATGCTTTTCAATGCCATCCCAAAGAGAGCCGCAGATCATTTTCAGATCGCTACACAGGAGGCTGCCCAGGTCTCTGACTTCGTTGAGGACATTCTCAAAGAAAAACCTCCCACTAGTCAGGCTGTTCCACTTCTTAACTCAATAAAGAAACGCATAGCTCCTTCTTTGTCTACTTCCTGTACAAGGGCAGTCAACCCTCGGGTTGAAAAGTTGTTTCACCCCTCTCCATCTGACCTCATGTATATTCGAGGTCATGCTACACCGGACTCGCTGGTCGTTACAACCACCAAAAAGAGGGCAGTGGGGCCACTGTCCACTGCGGAGGCTCTCCTGGATAAAGATTGCAAAAAAACTCTATACCCTGGAGAAACTTATTACCACATCTGTGGCCTATTCAACCAGGATTGCGAATAATACGAACCTTCTCGCTAGTTATAGCGACGTACAGTGGGGCCTTCTCCAAGAAGGCCTTCAAGAGGTCCCTGACCCATGCGATCACGCCTGCTGGCGTTCGTCACCAAGGGCAGGCAGGTGACCCATAATATCTTTAAACACTCTTGACACTACTGAAACTGCGGGCGAACTCTAGCACAAGGGACTCTACTCAAGAGGCATGCCTGGCTGGAAAAACTCAGGCTTCAAACCAGAGACTCGAGCCTCTATGATAAACCCGCAGAGGCGTCCAACCTATTTGGTTAGGCATTCGATGACACCTTGGAGGCGGCTCAAAAAGAACATGAGACGCTGAAATTGCTCAACCAGATTACAGCCCAGCCTTTCCAACAGTGGGGATGTTAAAACTCTTGTTCCTTTCGAGGTCAGTCCTTCTCCCAATCACACCATGGGCATTATGGTGCTGGAGGTACCCCATGGTCCTCTGGACAAGGTTCATCTGGCAACAGCCCGTATCAGCAAAGAGGGCAGCGCAGAGGCAAGGGGTAGAGGCAGAAGCTCTACTCCGAGATGCTCCCTAGGCTCCACATCAAAGTGACTCTCCAGTCCGGGTTCCCTCCCTTGCCTCCCTGGTCGTGGGACGGTTGTCATCATGTATTCACGCATGGGAGCGGGTCACATCAGACCAGTGGGTGCTCAAGACAGTCACCCACGGTTATTGCATCTAGTTCCACACCCACTAAAGAGCAGACGCCTATCACCAGCACACCTGCAAATCCTGCTTTAAGAGATGCAGATCCTTCTGGAAAAGGGCGCTGTAGAAGTCCCCATTCACCAGGTAAACAATGGTATTTATTCATTTTACTTCCTTGTACCCAAAAAGGATCTCACCATGCGCCCTTTGTTAGACCTGCGCCCTGCGAACAAATGTAAAATTGCAAAAATCACGAATGACAACATTGCAGGAAGTAATCCCACTGCTGGTGCAGGGAGATTACATGGCCACATTGGTTATTAAAGATGCATACTTTCATATTCCAATGTCACCAGCGCACAGAGTACTTAAGGTTCATAATAGAGGACACACACTATCAGTTCAAGGTTCTTCCCTTCGGCATTGTCTCAGCTCCACAGGTATTTACAAAGGTACTGGTGGTAGTAGCTGCTCACCTGCGCAGAAGTCCATCCTCTATCCTTACCTCAGTGACTAGCTAATAACAGGGGATTCGTACGGAACATGCTAAACATCTACCCAAATGACGGTAGATCTCCTCTTCAGCTATGGTTCTCGATCAACAAGAAAAAGTCCAGCCTAGACCCCCCAGCCAAGTCGAACAGTTTCTGGGGGCTCTAATTTGGACCGAAGATGGCCTAGTCCTCCAACAAGAGGGTTCAAAACATGCTGTTCCAAATCCCTCACAATGTAGCCAGTCACAAGGTGACCTTACGCAAAGCTATGCAACTGTTGGGGATGATGGCCTCCTGCATCTACCTAGTTCCACACGCATGTCTGCGCATGCGCCCCCATGCAAGAGTGGCTCCCTTGAGCCAGGGGTGTCAAGCCAATGGGCAATGGGACGATCTAGTGGTTGTCTCGGCAGCCCTTGTTCAGTTCTCTGAAGTGGTGGTCAAGGGAAAAGTTCTGCAGGGGAAGACCTTCACCAGTGCTGAAGTTGAAGTCACTCTCACCACAGGCCCATCTCTGACAGGGTGGGGGGATGGTGGGGGGCTCACCACCTTTATCAAACGGAGCACCGCGTGTGTGCCCCAGCGATTGCATCCAACCGCATACATTTATTGGAACTGCTAGCAGTGTTTGAGGCCCTGAAAGCATTCCAAACACAAATCCAGGGTAAGACAGTTCTAGTCCTCACGGACAGTACTACAGCCATGTATTACTTGAACAAACAAGGGGGCACTCACTCTCGAGTGCTGTCCAAACCATCACCGAACATATGGAAATGGGCTCTCAAACACAAGACTTTCCTCTTGTCACAATACGTTCCAGGGGAACTCCATCTTCTGGCGGACGTACCCACCAGAGATTTACCACTACCCATAGAGTACGAGTGGCAATTGCACAAGATCATTGTTCTCAACGTTTTCGCAGGGTGGGGCTTCTCGGAGATCGACTTGCTCGCAACTTTGGAGAACGCACAATACCCACATTACACCTTCAGGTACCCCCCAAAACCGCTCCAAGGGGGAACGGTCTATGGCTAGCATGGTCAGGGAAAATTGTCTACGCTTTCACCCCCTGATTCCCCTGCTCAACAGGATAGTGCACAAGATGCACCAAGAGCCAGTCCGGATGATTCTGGTGGCCCCGATGTGGCACCGCCAACCTTGGTTCTCCCATGCCCTCAAACTCTCAACTTGGCAGCCTGGCTCTTGAGGTCATAGAGTTTGGGCACCTCCAACTCCCTCAAAGATGTATGGAAATAATCAGGGAAGCACGTAAAACCTAACACCAGACATGGCTACTCCAACAAATGGAAATGCTTTGCCATCTGGTGTAATGGCAAAAGCATAAATCCTATTGAATGCACACCAACACATATTGTTCTGTACCTAACTCGCCTGTTAGATTTCAGCATACACCATGTCCCAGAAGGTTTTGTGGTGGAAAATTCCAGTAATTAAAGCATTTATGAAAGGGGTAAAGAGACTTCATACCCCTATTTCCAACCCAGCTCCCGGGTGGGACCGGAACATTGTACTTATCAGACTAATGGGACCTCCTTTTGAACCAATGCACAAGGCTATCCTTAAAGCACTCACCTACAAGACCGCCTTCTTAGCGGAGATCTCATCAATAAAGAGAGTTGGTAAACTGCAAGCCCTTTCAGTTCATGACCCATTCGTCCCGATTCACAAAGATAAGGTGGTATGGCGATTTGCGCCAATATTTCAAAGTTCCATGTGAACCAGTCCATAGTACTACCCACCTTTTTCCAGAACCCCACTAACGTGGCAAAAAGAAGCCTCCACACACTAGATGTGAGGAGAGCGGTGATCTGTTATCTAGAAAAGACAAAACCACTAAGAAAGACAAACCAGTTTTTCTTTTCAGTGGCGGCTGGCAGAGAAGGGGTCAATGTCTCTAAATCGGCTATTTCAAAAAGTATCCTTAACTGCATCACACTGTGCTGCACTCTTGCCAAGAGAGATCTGCCCTTCACACCTAGAGCACACTCTAGTAGGGGCATCCATAGCATTCATTGCAAATGTTCCTCTTGAGTCCATTGGCAAAGCAGCAAACTGGAGTTCTGTACACACCTTTACACAACACTACTGCCTAGATACACACTCTAGGTCTGATTCTCAGGTGCTCAGGTGGGACAAGCGGTGCCAAGACATCTTTGCTACTGTTCCTTCTCACATCCCACTACCATTTCTGGGTACTGCTCGCTATTCTATGCACAGCATGTGATTCTAAGCAGATTAATAAACAACAGAAGACCTGCATTACTCACCGTAATAGCATTTCTGATGATTGTATCTGCTTAGATTCACATGCGCCCCCCCTTTCTCCCCTCATGGAGTAGAAGGAACATAGACATCTTACACCTTCTATTTCTGTACTCGACTCACGCTGACTATAAGGCTCCCTCACGGCAGAAAAAATTGGAGGGACCTCGAAGGCGTGTGGGATTTTGGTTCTCCAGCATGGGTCTGGCATGGATTCACATGCTCATGAATATTTCCCGTCGTCAGGCTGGGAATCCTCGGTAAAGAAAAAATCAGTATCAGTTTTGTTTCTGATCTGTCTTTCGTAGTAGTAACCAATCACTGAACTCTGCGTCATACTGACCACAGCCAATGACTGCCCTACCTAAGCCCCGCCTCTGGCAGCCATCTTCAGATTTTTACCGCACGTTCAAGTGTTGGGATCCTCGTGCTATTGCTCTTGAGCGTTTTTTTCTCAAAAAAAATTCTCTTTTTTCGGTCAAAGAGCCTCAAGCTCCACCGTCTCTTCATCCGATTAACGGGGACCCGTGTCGGATTAGTCTACGCGCCTCAAGGGTGAAGATTTCGTCGAGCCACGTTTTTGGAGGATTCCAGAAGTTTCTCAGGCCCATCTGGGACATGGCCCAGTAGAAGGGAAGCCCGACGCCCGGAAAGCTGTTCAGGGTCTGCCCTGGATGCTAGCTTCAGAATGTCTTTAAGGAGGACGAACACTCCCTTTGCCTTTACTGCCTACATGAGGACAAGACGCACGTGGAGAAGGACTGTGCATTTTGCGGCAATATGTCGGAGCGGACCATGAAGGACCGCCATCAACGTCTCGCCAACTGGCTGGAAGGAAAGAGCCCGTCAGGTGAGAAGAAGAAGACATCCGAGCGGTCTTCTAAGACCTTTGAGGGCGCCCGGCGACGGGGGTCCAACAGAAGGCCAAGCACTGCGAGTCCGCTGGCACCGGGAGCGCCGAACGGTCGGGCTCTACGGGCACCAGGCAGGGCGCATCCTCCCCAGTGCCACCAACCACGAGCCAACGCTCTGGCTCGGGTAAGAGGAAGGCCGAGCACCCGGCGAAGCTCCTGGAGAGGCCCCGGTCGAGCTCGAAGGCCCCATCGGAGGGGGAGCGAGGCGGTGACCCTCCCCCCAAGGAGAAGGCGGTGAGCGCACCTAAGGTGGTGAAAGCCTTAATCCACCCGGCCAAGGCCTCTATCGAGACAGTCGCGGCGGCCCTGGCTCAGCCTGTGGAGGCTACACCATTGGTGGCGTCCTCGGGGCCCAGAGTCTCCCTGCCACCGCGGAGGGAGTCCTCTTTCTTGCCCATCGACAGGACCCCCGTGAAGCCTCCGACGGAGAAGAAAAAGGGGGGGCAGGAGGTCGTCGTGGATTCGGCCTCAACCTCTGAGGAGGAGCTGATCGAAGTCTTAAGCCACGGCGTTGGCGTGGAAGAAGACCAGCCCGTCGGGAGGGACCCCGACGTAGGTGACGATGAGAACGTCGAGGGTGACGACGGGGCTCCTGACCGCCCGTCGGACTCCCCTCAACCAGTGCCGCAAGACAACTCGGCGGCCATTTTGTTGGCTATACAGTCCTTATGCTCGGAGATAAGGACGAGACTGCCGTTACCACCGACGGAGGAACCGCTCCCGACGGGGGACCCGGAACCAGGCCCTTCTGGGAGCCCTCCCCCGAAGAGAAGGATTCATCCTCCACCTCCTTTTCAGCCATCGCGCCCTGTTCAGCCCTCCTCCCCGTCCACGACACGTGGGGATGATACGGGGACTGACACGGCCGCGACGGGTACGGACGACGAGGTTTATGACGAGGATCTCCCGTCGTCACCTCCCACCCGGGCTTCCACACCCGATGAGATTGGATCGTTTCACTCCATGATCGCCAGGGCATCCGAGCTTTTCCAGCTCTGCCCGGAAGAGAAGAAGGAAGGTTTCCTTTATCAACGTTGCGAGTCCAAGAGGAAGACGGTCCTCGCTATACCTCTACTGGATGATATTTGGGATGAGGGCCTCGCCCTCCTCAAGAACCCATCCACAACACCGGCTAGAAGGGATCGATACGAGAAGAAGTACCGGGTCCCGGATGCGGCCCCGTTGTGCCTTCGGGCACAGCCGACCCCGGACTCGGTCGTCTCTGCGGCGGCCAGGAAGAAAGCGGGGGGGGGGGGGGGGGGGAACGGCCCCTACGGCGAGGGTAAGAAATTGGACATGATGGGACGCAGAGTCATCTCGTCGGCAGCGACGACGATTAAGGCAGCCAACTCCTTGGCTATCGTAGCCCGCTACGACAGGGAGTTGTGGTACAATCTGGCCCCCCTGTTGGACTTCCTACCGGACGACAAGAGGGCGGAAGCCCTAGAGATCTTGCAGGAAGGAGAGGTGGCGTCGGACCATGCCATTACGATTGCGACGGACATCGCGGACACTGGATTCCGCCAGTTGGGCAACGGTGTGTGCCTTAGGCGGCGTGGATGGCTCAAGGCTACGGACTTCCGTCAGGACGTGCAGACCAGAGTCTTGGACATGCCGTTCGACGGAAACAACCTGTTTGGTAAAACAGTGGACGATTCCCTTCATGCCATCAAGGCGGACACGGAGACGGCCCGGGCTCTGGGGGTTCTCCAGCAACGGCGGCCGCCCTTTCGGAGCGGCAGAGGCAAACAGGGTGCCTCCAAAGGTTCCAGCGGCGGATTTTCCACCTACCGTCAAGCGGCCGTTCATCGTCACAGGAAGCTAATAGGGGACGAGGCAGGTCAGGCGGACCCCGCCGTCGTCGCCAGGGAGGACAAGGCGGCAAAGCCTCGTCGAAGCAGGACTGAACCGGCCGCGGGGTCGGGCCCCCACCGAAGCACCCCGGTGGGAGGCCGGCTGGCGAGCTTCGTCAGCGTGTGGGAGTCCATCTCCACTGACCGTTGGGTGCTGGACACCCTAGCTCAGGGTCACGCGCTCGAGTTTCTAAAGAAGTGCCCGCGCGTTCCCCCTGTGGCCAGGAAGGAACATCACGTCCCTCAACTTCTCTTGGAGGTAAAGGCGATGCTCAAGAAGGGCGCCATCAAGCTTGTCCCAAAGAGGCTTTGGGGCTCCGGAGTTTACTCAAGATACTTCCTCGTGAAGAAGAAGACAGGAGGCTGGCGTCCCATCCTGGACCTACGACGACTGAACAAATTCATCAAGGCACAGAAGTTCCGGATTGTCACCCTCCAACACGTCCTGGGTCAGCTGGAGGAGGGCGATTTCCAGTCGTCGTTGGATTTGGAGGATGCCTACTTCCATATCCCCATCCTAAAGGGACACCGAAAGTTTCTCAGGTTCGTGGTCCAAGGGCGTCACTACCAGTTCAAAGCCTTTCCCTTCGGTTTGAGGTCGGCACCCAGGGTGGTTCACCAAGTGCCTCGCACCGGTGGTGGCGCAGCTGCGCCGAGAGGGGATCCACGTCTACCCCTACCTGGACTACTGGCTCATCCGTGCAAAGACGAAGGAGCTCGCCGTGGAGCACACGGCAAGGACCGTCCAACTACTCACGGACCTGGGATTCTCCATAAACTACGCCAAGTCCCACCTGGTGCCCTCGCAAGACGCACTGTTTCTGGGAGCGAAGCTCGACAGTGTCGGTTCTGGCCTCTCCATCGGAGGAAAGGACGCGGGCCATCTTGGGCAAGGTGCAGCGGATGCTGGTTGCGGACGCGGCCAGGGTGAGGTCCATCAAATCCCTCCTCGGAATGATGTCTTCTTGCATTTATCTCATCCGCCTGTACAGGCTTTGGATGCGCCCGTTACAGGAATTCCTGGACGCGCGTTGGATCCAGAGGAGGGGCAGCTTCGAGGAGAGGATCACACTCGACAAAAGTTTCCGACGAGCGATCCGGTGGTGGGGCACCCGCGCACATCTGACGGCGGGTGTGGACTTCCAGACCCCCGACCACCAGGAGACAGTGACCACGGATGCCTCCCTGGAAGGGTGGGGAGCACACACCGAAAATCTGCACGCGAGAGGCCTTTGGCTCCCGACGGAGAAGTCCCTCCATATCAACGTCCTGGAGCTTCGTGCAGTGTTTTGGGCCCTCAGGTCCTTCCTTCCGTCCCTCAAGGGCAAGGTGGTGAGGATCTTCACCGACAACACTACCACCATATTCTACATCAGGAAGCAGGGCTGTACCAGATCCCCAGCCCTGTCCAGGGAGGCGCAGGATCTGTGGCATTGGGCCGTCGCCCAAGGGATGTTTCTGGTGCCGTTGCATCTGGCAGGAATAAAAAACACCATCGCCGACTCGCTCAGCAGAGAGCTGTGCTCATGCCACGAGTGGGAACTACGACAGGATCTAGTGGACTGCCTCTTCCGACGGTGGGGCACTCCCCAGATCGATCTGTTCGTGACGGCGACAAACTCCAAGTGCCGGAGGTTCGCCAGCAGGTTTCCCCAGCCGAGGAGCATGGGCGATGCTTTCTTGTTCCCCCGGGAGGGCCTGTTTCTACACGCGTTCCCTCCATTGCCATTGCTGATCCGGCTCATCAACCTGCTCAAGAGGTCACGGTGCAGGATGATCCTCGTCGCACCTGCGTGGCTGAGGCAGATATGGTTCCCGGACCTTCTGGACTTGTCAGCGTCCCCGTCAATCAAGCTGCCAGTGGACACGGATCTTCTCTCCAGGGAAGGAGGTGCCATCCTCCATCACGACCCGAAGTCGCTGAACTTGCCGGCCTGGCTCCTGCAGCGTTAGAGTTTGGAGGATACGACATACCGGCCGACTGCAGAGAGGTTCTTGCAAAGGCCAGGGCGTCCTCAACTCTTAAATGCTATGGACACAAATGGAAGAGGTTCTCTGTCTGGTGCCACGCACAGAAGATTAACCCTCTACGGATTACGGCCCCCCCCAAGTACTGCCGCACCTTCTGACGCTGGCCAAGGCTGGACTGGCTCACGCGTCCATCAAGATTCATCTTGCTGCGATCTCCCGATACACCAGAACCACGGGGCGGACCTCTTTGTGGTCTCATCGTCTGGTGAAAGAATTCATGAAGGGGCTGTTCAGATCGTTCCCGCCGGTGAAGGCTCCAGCCCCGGCGTGGGAGCTCAACGTGGTGCTGACCAAGCTCATGGGACCTCCGTTCGAGCCTCTGCACTCTGCTCTGTTGAAGTTCTTGTCGTGGAAAACAGCGTTCCTTATGGCCATCACCTCCGCACGACGAGTGGGAGAGATCCAGGCCCTTTCCTGCAAGCCACCGTACTTGACTTTTCACGACACGAGGGTGGTGCTCAGGAGGTCCTCAGGAGGACGCACCCCTCCTTCATGCCCAAGGTGCCGTCGGACTTCCACCTCAACGAACCCTCGGTGTTGCCTGTTTTCTTCACGTCGCCTTCGTCGCCGGCCGAAAAGACTTTGCACTCGCTGGATGTGGCTAGAGCGCTGAAGTTCTACGTGGACCGCACGAAGGGTTTTCGGAAGACGTCACAACTTTTTGTGAACTTTGGACCTGTCAATCAGGGGAAGGCTCTCTCAAAGGCCTCCATTTCCAGATGGCTCTCCGGCTGTATCATGTACTGTCATTGGTTGGCAAACCGACCGCTGCCTGGCCGTCCGAGAGTCCATTCCACCAGAGCGATCGCAGCTACCACGGCGTTCCTATCTGGTGTGCCCTTGCTGGACATCTGCAGGGCTACTACGTGGAGGTCGACGCACACCTTCACGAAATTCTACTGCGTCGATCGGGATTCCAGGGAGGAGTCCAGGGTCGGCCAAGCAGTGCTGCGCAACCTGTTCGCCTAAGGTGAGCCTGGTGAGGAGGTAAGAATTGCTTAATGTTGAGTTTGATGTAATGCTTAATGTTGAGCCTTTGCCACCTCCCGTGGGTGTGCATGTGTGTACTGCTATGTATTCTTTATTCATGAGTATGTGAATCCATGCCAGACCCCATGCTGGAGAATGAACAAGTTACTTACCTGGAACTGTTGTTCTCCAGCATGGGTCTGGCATGGATTCATATGCGAACCCTCCCGCCTACCCCTCTGCGGCTCTTCACTTGGTCATACTGCCACTTCACGTGCTACCAAATCTGAAGATGGCTGCCAGAGGCGGGGCTTAGGTAGAGGGCAGTCATTGGCTGTGGTCAGTATGATGCAGAGTTCAGTGATTGGTTACTACTACGAAAGACAGATCAGAAACGAAACTGATGCTGATTTTTTCTTTACCGAGGATTCCCAGCCTCACGACGGGGAATATTCACAAGCATGTGAATCCATGCCAGACCCATGCTGGAGAACAACAGTTACAGGTAAGTAACTTGTTCCGTACACTACATGTCACGTTAGGGATAGTGTTACAGTCACAGCTATGTCGATGTCCCCTTTCGATCTTCTATGGAAAGATGTAATACTCCGCGCTTACCACTAGATGTCGGACTATATGTACAGCAGATACAATCAGAAATGCTATTACACTGATTAATGCATTTCATTCCAACCCACCACCCATACATCCTCCTATTCCATAAACCTTAACTCCATGTGACACACTTGACTGTACTTCTGTGAGACCCAATGTCCAACATTTAATGAGTTTGAAAAGAATATGAATGACTTACTAGAGACTTCCTTGAAATGTACTGGGACAAGGAGGAATCTGAATGAGCATTCTAGTTGTTATTGCCCATTCAGAATAAAGAGGAAAGACATACTTAACAAGTTGTTGAGCCCTACCAGGAGGAACCGCGAGCGAGGAGGAAGATCGGCGGAGAACAGCGAGGCTACTGCTGACTGGGTCGCGAGCAAGGGTGTTGTGACGTACCCATTTGGTCTGATGAGGAAGGCCCGCACAGAAAGCTGGAAAACCGAAAGTCCAGGAATGCTTGCAGTCTGGACAGTCCGCCTACAGATAATGCACGATGCAGAGTCGGAGAAGGAGAGAAACTGAGGGACGGCTGAAGCCCAGAGAGCCCCAAAGCAACCAGAGAAAGCCAGCACGAACCCAAAAGGTACTAGGGTGGCAGGGACGGTTGGTAAGGGCTTAACTGAGCTGCAGAAGACTCCAAAACTACCGAGCAGGGGTGAGGAGGGAATACTTGGGATAAAGATACACATACAGGTCTGGGATCCGTACCCGCAACAGAAGAGCCAGGGAAGTCGTCTTCATGGCAGTACCTGGCAGAAAATGTTGTTTTTTTTAAAATTTATTTATATAGTGGTCATGACCTGTGGGTATCTGGGCTTTTTTACAAAGGTTACAGGATAAGACAACAAAAGTTATACAGAATAAGAATGTAGGAAAATGGGTAAGGCAAAATATTGACAGTGAGCCCATTAATCGGGTAATTTGCAATTAACAGGTTAAGACAGCAAGAAGTTATACAGATTTAACAGGTAGGTTCTTTTCAATGCACCCATAGAACAAGTTCTTTTACAGAGTACAAGTTGGACTAAGCAAAAAGTTGTTTACAATACACACGATGAACTAGGTAGCGGATACTATATATTACTTTATAGAGCAGTTATGTACCATTAAAAGGTGAAATGCCAGGTTAAACATCAAGAGAAATAAGCCAATTTTTGGCATTTTTTCTGAAGCCGTGGAAGGAAGGTTCTGACCTTAATAATGCAGGCGAAGAGTTCCATAGGTTGGAGGCTAGAGCAGGGAAGCTGCTACCACCTGCTCTCTTGAGTTTGTATCTGGGGATCTCGAGGCAATGACGATGAAGGGTTCTGTTAGGTCTAGCCGAAATATTTGTAGAGAATGTGTCCACTAAATATTTCAGGCAGCGTTAGCGAGACATATATGCATTGGGATTAGTGTCTTGAGGTTGATTCTGTCTTTCACTGCTAACCATTTAATGTTGCGTCTAGGCTCAGAGATGTGTTGCATTCTAGGAATGTTTAGTACCATTCTTACAGCGTTTTTTTTGCAAGATTTGCAATTTGTTTATTGTGTTTGCTGGGCCCACGGTATAGCGCATTACAATAATTTAATTTGGAAAGGATTAATGCCCTAACCAGGGTAATGCAACTTGTTGTAGAGAGATGGTTTACAAGCATTAATTAGCTACAGGTGTATGCCGTAGCCGAAGCTATGGCGTTAACTTGTCTTTTGAAGTTTAGGGCTGAGTTGAGATAAAAACCCATGGTTTTTACCTCCTTGGATACTGTGATTATATTGCCGTCAATGTTAAATTATTTGAATAGGTTGCTTAATTATTTAGTCGTGTAGGGGAACCAGTGAGCAGAAGCTCTGTTTTCTCATCATTGAGACAGATGCCATGAGTGGCCATCCAAGCCTGAATAGTAAGGTAGATTTTTGTAGGCATAATTGTGTTCATCTTGTGGTCACCAATGATGGGAACCTGGGTGTAATCAGCATAATTAGTGTAGGTGACACCCAGATTGTCAAGGTCGTCAAAATGGCTTAGTAAAGATGTTGTACATCGTAGCGGAGACACACAACCCTTGTGGTACTCGGCAGGTGATCGTTATGGGTTCCGCTGAGGCAGTAGAGGAGAAGACTCTAGTTGTGCGATTTATCCAGAAAGGATTGGATACAAGCAGTAGCTTCATCTGAGAAAGCGGCTGCTGATTTTAGGTGGTCACATAAGACTTTGTGGTCTACTAAGTCAAATGCTGCTGAGAGGTCTAAAAGGAGGGCAAGTTTTCCTTTGTCCCTAATGTCGTCCATTTGATTTTTTAAGTCTCTGCTGTTTCTGTTCCATGTTTAGGTCTAAAGCCTGACTAACGTAAGCCAAGAAGGTTGTTAGCCTCAAGGTACTCCTGAATTTGCAGGTATGCTGCTTTGTCTAGTATCTTCAGCAGAAACGGGACAGTCGTAATAGGTCTGTAATTCATTGGGATAGATGGGTTGAGATTGTTTTTTGTTTTTTTTAGTAAAACGAGTACCCACGCGTCTTTTGTTTGTTGGGACAGTACATGTGTTGAAAGAGGAATTTATTTACGTTGTGATAAAAGGTGCTAGCTCTCTAGTGGCTTCTTTGATAGTAGGTGCGGGTTCTTTGAAAGTAGGTGCCGAGCATGTGTCCCCCTGACATCTAGAGGGTTTGAGGGAAGCTATTATGTGTTCCACTTCAAGACTGGTGAGTGGAGTGAATTTGAAACAATGCTCAGGTTTTGTGGGGTCGTTTGAGGCTTCTGCAGGGAGGGGTTCACAGAGAGACTACTTTTTTTGTTTTCAATTATTTTCTTTTGTAAGAGATCAATTTGGTTAGAGTGCTACTTGAATGTTAGCGCACCAAGATTTCTCTTTGGTGCAGGTGTCTACTGGAGGAGATGGAGATTCTAATGCTCTTAGAATGGCAAAGAGTTTTCTTGTGTTAGAGTTCGCTTTAGTGAAATACAAGTGGGTCGATAAGCACAGGGTGTGCAACCTTTGCTTACATAGAGACGACGACGAGGCTCATTGTCGGACCTGTAAGCTGCTCTGACCCAAGACCCTCAAAGACGGGCGGAGAGAACGTTGGACCCATCACGCCATGCAGGCCGATGCCGCCATGGATGAAGGGGCACCCAGTGACGGCAGCGTCGCCGTCCTTTTGGACGGTGATGGTGACTGGGAACCTCGCGGTACCCCATTGCCAGCCCCTGACCGACAGGCGGTCCCGTTATGGGGAAGACACCCGGCGGCAAGGGCACCACACTCCCACACACTAAACACACTCCCCACGGCGATGCGTCTGAAATCGCATGCCAAGAGTCGACGGCGAAGGGCAAATCTGCAGATTCACGGTCCTCTGAGCACCCGTCTCATGACAAGCCTGTAAAGACCAAGGCCTCTGGACTCAAAACTCCTTCCCTGGGCCTCACACCGTCGACAGACGCCGCTGAGCGCGTTCCTGTAGTCAAAATTCGACCTACATCAGGGGGAAAGGACAAAAGTCAGGAATTTCCCAGTCTATTGAAAAACAGACCCCCAGTCCCGCTCATAGAGACAGCGACACGGGACAGAAGAGACAAGCCTAGGGAACAGTCTACTACCCCAGAACCTGATAGTATCCCTGTTCAAAACATTACAGAAGAGTCTGACCAGCCTGATCCTATCAATCTGGATGAAGAAGAGGTAGATGGTGGGTTCCCTACTCCCTCTACCCCTGCATCTGCCCCTACACACCCAGGGATTATCCCCAGTTCAGCTACATGGACTGCACAAGAGATATATAGGGTTATGGGATGCATGGCATGGCTTGCAAATTTTTTCAGAGCGCCCCCCCATGCTATGCAAAGTCTGGCGAACACTCCACCTACTACCCAGGCGTCTAGCTCTAGGTCACTACATGTGCCAGCTCAGTCTAAATTGTCTGCTCTACCACCAAAGAAAAGGTCTCTCCCCACAGAGGAACTGTGTGATATACCACCCTACAAAACACCTTGCCTCTCCTCGGATCTGTACGACCCTGATGCGGGGGAAGATGAATATATGGACGAGGACAACCTCTGAGGATGTCGAGGGTTACGACGTTGGTGGAGAAGATGATCAAGACGACACTGAGTCAGTAGTCTTTGCAATGGACTCTCCAGTCCCGCAGGACCCTCCCCTACCCGACTCCCTAATGGACAACCAGCCCCTACTCAATGACCTACTACTTTTTGTGATTGAAACTCAGGAAATCCAACAGGATAAGGATTTTCGCCGAAAACATCTTGGGCGACAAGTGACCGGCTACCCAATTCATCCCACTACTCAAGTCAGTCTAATGACTGAGTCAGCCCTCTTTAGAGATGCCGAATCAGACCAGGGCGGTAAACCCAAGAATTGAAAAGTTTTTTCACCCATCACCTTCTGACCCTTTGTACATACGTGGCCAGCTTCGTCCAGACTCTCTGGTAATAACCACTACACTAAAGAGTGCAGGGTACCCCCTTGGCCTCATCCGAAGCTCCTCCGGAAAAGGAGAGCAAAAAACTGAATACACTGGGAAGGAAGATAGCATCTTCCGCAGCATACCAGACACGAATAGCTAACAACTCCACATTACGAGCTAGCTACGACTGCACAAAGTGGGATGGTTACGGCCCTTGCTGAGTCAACGCCAGAACCACTTAAGGCTAAACTCTCCCTTCTGGCAGCCGAAGGCAGAGCAACAGCCGGAGTCCTCCTAAAAAACAACTTTGATGCAGCGGATAACGCAGGACGTGTTATCGCTGAAGCTACCATCCTGAAACGCAATGCCTGGCTTACGCAGTCAGGGTTTAAACTAGAGACACAAGCCACCTTACTGAACATGCCCGTTGAGCCGAATGTGGTGTTTGGAAAGGCGATTGATGACCCTCTAAAGTCCGCCAAGGGCGAGTACGAGACACTGCAATCCTTTATCTAACTGAGATACAAACAACCCAAACAAAGGGGTGGCAATAATTTTCAACGTTTTCGTGGCCAAAATGCACAAAGAGGCTCCGGATACAGTCAAAGCCAAGGTACCTCGTGGAACACTAATCAACAGGCGTCCCAGGGCTATCCCAGGGGTCAGCGCAGGGGCCCGCGCAAGAGGGAGAGGTTCCCCCACCAGAGGTGGAGGAACACCCTCCAAACAATGACACCCCGCTACGGGTCCCCTCCCATCCTTCCCCAGTCGGGGGACGAATATCTAATTTCATCCACGTATGGGAGGGGATAACATCAGACAAGTGGGTGTTGTCAACGGTAACAGGAGGTTATTGTATATAACTTCAAGCAAGGTCATCAAAGCTCCCCCTGCAACAGAAAAGACCATCACAGGAAGAACTTGTTCTGGTGGAGGAAGTCAAGGCCAGATTCCTCAAGGACGCCATATAGATTGTGCCATACAAGGAGGCAAAAAAAGGGTATTTATTCAACGTACTTCCTTGTTCCAAAGTAAGATCTGACCATCCGTCCAGTACTAGACCTGCGCCCTGCAAATAGGTTTGTCAACCCACAAAACTTTCGCATGACAACGCTACAAGAAGTAATCCCTCTGTTAAGCGGGGGGGATTACATGGCAACATTGGACATGAAAGATGCTTATTTTCATATTTCAATGTTCCCAGCGCACAGATGATTCTTGCGATTCAAAGTAGCAGACCAGCACTACCAGTTCAAAGTGCTGCCACCTTGGGATAGCCTCGGCTTCAAGGGTATTCACCAAGGTACTGGCAGTGGTGGCAGCGCACCTGTGCAGGGAGTCACTCCAAGTGTACCCTTACCTGGACGACTGGCTGATCACGGGAGAAACCTTCCAACTTTGCAAGCTAAACACACAAACAATTGGGCTTCTCAATAAACGAGAAAAAATCAAGTCTGGTACCATCGAAACAGTTCCTAGGAGCTGTATTAGATACAAAAGCAGGCTTAGCCTTCGCATCCATGGAAAGAGTTCAAAACATGCTTCGGCAAATAACCCAGTATCAATCCAGTCTCCGGATACGCGTACGCAAAGCAATGTGTCTGCTAGGTATGATGGCATCGTACATTTACCTGGTACCCATCGCGCCTGCGCATGCGAGCAATGCAGGAATGGTTGGCGAAACAATGGTCTCAGGCAAGTGGTCTGTGGGAGCATCTAGTGATTGTTTCGCCTACACTAGTTCAGAACTTACGCTGGTGGTCAAGGGAAAATCTGCTCATGGGGAAGCCCTTCCACGAACCGGAAGCACAAGCGGTCGTCACAACAGACACGTCACTTTCTGGGTGGAGGGCCCACTACCTTCACCACACAGCATACGGCCTGGTCACAAGTGACTGCACAGAAACACGTTAATCTACTGGAATTATTGGCAGTTTTCAAGACACTACAAGCCTTCGAAGACCAACTGACAAACCAGTCATTAGAAGTCCTAACAGGCAGCACCACTGCAATGTTCTGTATCAACAAACTGAGAGGTACACACTCTCCAAATCTGTCCAAACTGGCTCAGAAATTATGGAAGTGGGCACTCAAACGAGGAATGTCCCTGTCCGCCGAACATGTTCCAGGAGTACTCAACACTCTAGGGGACTCTCAGCAGAGATCCTCTGCCAGAAGAACACGAGTGGCAATTACACACGGACGTGGTAGACCACATCTTCTCTCTTTGAGGCTACCCCTCTCTAGACTTGCTCGCTACAAGAGAAAACAAGGTATGCCCAGACTTCGCGTCCAGGTTCCCCCACAAGGGGATGGATGAGCTGGTCAGGGAAATTTGCTTACGCTTTTCCCCCAACTCCATTAATCATCAGAATAGTGAACAAGCTACACAAGGATCAGATGACAATCATCCTAGTTGCTCCTATGTGGACGAGACAACCATGGTATCCACATCTGCACAAGCTGGCGATGTGCGATCCCATCAAGCTCCTGTACAAGGTCAACCTCTTGACTCAGCACGGAGGGACAACCATACACCCACAACCTCACTCTTTGAACCTAGCAGCATGGCTCCTGAAGTCAGAGTTCGGTCCCCTTAATCTTCCACAACGGTGCATGGATATCCTGAAGGAAGCACGTAAACCTAACACCAGACACTGCTATTCCCACAAGTGGAAGAGATTCGTCATTTGGTGCCAATCTAAGCAGATCAACGCCATAGAATGTACTCCATCACACATTCTAACCTAACTGCTCCACTTGCTAGATTCAGGTTTAGTCTTTAATTCTCTAAAAGCCCACCTAGCAGCTATATCAGCCTATACCACCTCTCAAAGTAGTCTCATGGTGGAAAGTGCCAGTCATGAAGGCGTTCATGGAGGGAGTGAAGAGACTACATCCTCCAATCTCCAATCCCACACCTGGGTTGTATCTAAATGTAGTACTTGCAAAACTTATGGGACCCTCCCTCGAGCCTTTGCATCAAGCTACCCTTAAACACATTACCTACAAGACTGCCTTCTTAGTGGCTATTACTTCCATAAGAAGAGTCCGCGAACGCCAAACCTTGTCAGTGCAGGACCCTTTCTTTGTCATCCATAAAGACAAATTGGTTTTACAGACTCATCCTAGGTTTTCCCCTAAATTTGTCTCCAAATTTCACGTAAACCAGTCAGTTGAGCTTCTGGTTTTCTTTCAGAAACCAATTGGCTCAGCTGAGGTCAAACTAAACACACTAGATGTTAGGAGGACGGTTTTCTACTATGTAGACATGTCCAAACCGCGTACGAAGACTGATCAGCTGTTCGTCTCCATGGCTGCAGGCAGACGAGGAGAACGTGTTTCCAAAAGAGCAATCTCCAAATGGATAGTCAAATGTATACAATTATGCTATTCATTATCAGACAAAACACTGCCTTTTACACCAAGAGCCCGCTCCACACGGGGCACTGGGGCTACTCTAGCCTTTATTGCAAATGTCCCGATAGACAGCATTTTTAAAGCGGCTACATGGAGCTCAGTTCACACCTTCACTCAGCACTACTGCATTGACACACACACTCCAAGACAGATATACAGGTGGGACAATCTAAAACATCTATTGGCCGCTACTCCTTCTCACAACCCACCACCTTCTCATAACACTGCGTGCTAATCTATGCATAGCAGATTACACAAGCATCAGAAGGAATACATTACTCACCATAATCGTATTTCTGGTGCTTGTATCTGCTTAGATTCACATGCGAGAAGGTGCATAGATGTTATATGGGCTTTATCTGCTTGGGAACTCTGTACTCACGCTACTCCTCATGCTACCTCATGTCAGAAAAAATACAATCTGAGGGACCTACACGCGTGAGGGATCATGGGTACAGGGGACGTCACAATAGGGATAGTATTACTGGCACGTCCTATTCGACATCCATTTTCGAGTTTCGAAAACAGCTGTAATATTCCCAACTTCCACTAGATGTCGGCCTATGCATAGCATGTGAATCTAAGCAGATATAAGCACCAGAAATACGATTACGGTGAGTAATGCATTCCATATAGGGGGATACAGATATATAGCAACAGCATAGGGGGCAGGATGCACAGTGACACAATGTGTGGGGCGAATTCCATTGAATTCCGCTCATTCCATTCTGCCCCAATTCATTCCGTCCACTACGTCCATGCCTTCTACTTCGTCCATTCTATCTATTCCATCCATTTTATCCATATCATCTCTTCCACATATTCCATCCACTCTATCCATTCCATCTATTCCATCCACTCTGCCCACTCCATCTATTACATCTACACTATCCAATTCATCAGTTTTATTCAATTCATCAATTTTATCCATTCCATCTATTCCGGTTAATCTATTCCATTCACTCCATCTGTTCAGTCTGTTCTGTCTATTCCATTTACTCCATCCACGCCATCTGTTCCATCTATTCCATCCACTCCAACTCCATCCACCCTATCCATTCCATCCACCCAATCAGTAGGAGCTGGAGGAGATATGGTGTTAGCCTGAGTATGATGGGGACAATCTTGTATAGAGAAGGCGATAAGGCGATCAGTCCAGGCACAAGGCTCATTGGCAATCATTTTTATAACACAATTTAGGTCAGCTAGCCAGTCTTGCGTTCTACCCTTTTAGTATGACTAGGCAGGTTAATTTGGTGGGTGAGGCCTAATTCAGTAATGGTATTGGATAGAGCAGTGAAATTATCATCTTTAGGGTCATGTTGACCTAGATTGAAGTCAACCAGTACTGTGGTTTGGGAAGTATGTTTGGTATTTATGTTACTTTGGTATTTATGTTTGGCATTTATATAGCGCCTTATGTATCATTGGTATGACCTCAAAGCGCTGGGGGGGGGGGAGGAAGAGGAGGAAGAGGAGGAAGAGGAGGAAGAAGAATATGGTGGCTATCAGTAAAGCGCCTGCGACCAAGCACGAGAGCAGGACAGGGGGCGTACATAGCAGCTTACGTATATAAAGCGGCAGGGTCGATAGGGGTCAACATGTGATACAGATAACATGGGGATACAGGTACATAACATATACACAGCATTTATAGGAGATATATCCACTCCACCCACTCTGTCCTTTCCATCCACCTTTTCCATCTGTTCCGTCCGTTCTATCCACTCCACCCACTCTGTCCTTTCCATCCACTCTATCCACATGGAGAACGGGTGTTGTCTCTATCCGCACCATAGATGATGATGATATTAGTGACACTTTCTAGATTCAACTTTAACACAGTGACGCTATTGGGGCACACTCAATGATGTTGGGAATACCTTCTAAGTTCAAACCTTAACACAGTGACGTTATTAGTCACACTTTCTAAATTCAACTTTAACACAGTGACGCTATTAGGCATATTTTCTAAATTCAAATTTTAAACAGTGACGCTATTAGGAACACCCAATTTTGTTGGGAGAACAGTCAAGCTGCAAGGTTGAGTACAGTGATGCTTTTAGGGTACGAGTAGTTGTTTGACTTTAATATGTGATTGTACGATGTAACACAGTAAAGCTTTTTAGATTTTTTAAGTAAGAGTGGTAGTGCTTTCTGGCGTGAAGTAATTGCTTCATTCCCCACCCTTGCCACACTTACATTTTGGTTGGTGATGGTTGACGTCGGGCTACTGGCATCTTGCTTCTCCTGCGGATACCTGCAGATAGGATCTGGAGCCGCCTCTGAAGGAGCCGCCCTTCGCGTTGGGCCCTTCGACGCAGTGGCTGCACGGGCAGAGGGCTGCCCTGGGATGGTAGGTAATGGCCTGTGAAACAGTCTATAGGGCCAATCAGGGCGCAGTGGGCGGGTCAGGAGGCGGGAGGGGACTACCAGGAAGCGGGGAGGGAGCAAGGGTTGCGGGAGAGATATCGGGGGCTGCGGCCTGTTTAAAAATGCAGATTTTTGGGCCGAAAACAATGGGGATTTCACAAATGAGCGCGAATGCAGGGATTATAACCGGGCAGGATCACAGCAGAAAAGTTTGAGGAAGGTATTGAGATAATATCCCCCTTAAAAGTTGACATAGGTCCAGGAGGTCTATAAATCAAGTGCATAGTTATGGTACGTGATGGTGTAAGTGGCAGTTTGATTGGCAACAACTCTCCTGAAGAGAAAGGTAGGTGCGGGAGGGCCCTAAGTACCAAGTTAGCTTTAGCAAAGAAGGCGATGCCTCCTCCTCGGGCAGTGTCTCTGCCTCATTTTAGTAAGGTGTAGTTTTCAGGGATAGCTAATGAGTGATGGTCCTGCAGCCGAGTGCAACCAAGTTTCCGTTATGGCTAAGAAATCAAGTTGGTTGGACGTAATCATGTCAGCAATATCAAGTGGGTGGGCTACCAAAGATCTGGCATTTATTAGGGCACCTTTTAAAGTGAACAGTGCCAGGGTGAGTAGGGGAGGGAGTAAGGCTAGTAATTGGCTTTGGAACTGGTTTGTTGGTAGGACTATGGGTAGGTAGTTTTTGAGTCTGTCTCTTTTTGGGTAAAGTTGGAGTGTAGGGTTGTCTGACCTTGTCGTTGGTTGGTAGTTGAAATGATTTTAACAATCTTGTTCCTAGTCTAAGTTTTCTCGAATATGTTGGGCATGGTTGATTAGGGGTTGGCCTAGAAGCGTAGAGTTGGACCCACTGTGGTGGGTACAAGGATTGCATAAAGGCCAGTATCTAGTTTAGGGCCTGTTAGCCTCAGTCCCTCTGTTCTCCAACACGAGTGGGGGGAACGCAACACAAGTACATTCAAATAAATATTCAGCATGTGGGGAAAACAAGGCATAGTCATCTGTCCTTAATAGATGTAAATGCCCATGTTTCAAATCCAGAGCCAGGGTCTGGAGAATGCACTATGGTTCACTTAGTTGGGGATATTGCCTGTACTTGCACCCCACTCTCCAAACCTCCCTGCCCCAAATCACCCCTGATTATGACACCACTGATCCACCAAGTAGTATTGAAGTTGACAGTGTGACACTGATATCAATTGCAATAATATGGCCATTGTTGTGGCATCCACATATACTACACGTCTGCAGTTCTAGATTCAAATTTCAGGTATCGCCACACCTACAGCCCCAACACAACTAGCACATAACACTCCAATATTCACAAAATGGAAGTTTGGCCACATAGTTTAGAAGAGTGGGCATTTTGCTGCTACCTCAAGCCAAACTCATGAATTTGCTACTTGTCATCTAGTGCATATGGCGAAGTGACCATGTCGACTTCGCCACATCGACCTGGGTAAGATATCCCTAGTCCACAACACCAGCTGTGTACAGTGAAAGCATATCCCCGCGCATAGAACCCAAAAACTACATGTCACACAATTCTCCTCTTGTGTGAAATCATATCTTGGACTAGATCCAGGAAGTGAAATTATGGCCCTGGAGGGGATAGACCACACACTATCCATTCATGTCACCAGGTTAACCCACAAGAAAGAGACAACCTCTCTCACAATCCCCTTTTCCCAACAAAAGAATACCCAGACCAGAGTAGCAAAAATTCACTTGCAGATCTTGGGGTAGACCGGGGCAACCCACAGAGGGTTTACACCCTCCCAACCCCCCAAAAAGGCAATCTTGGGGAACACCTCCACTCACCCAGTCAATATGCAGTGTGGCAGCAGGAAGCCCAGTCCTCACCCGGGCAGTTAATGGACACAGAGGCCCCACTTCCTTCCCACACTACCAGGGTCAACTGGGAGAAAGGGAAGTCATGTCTCTCTCAATTTCCAGCACAAGTGAGACAATCGCCTGCAATCACTTTCTCTATTGAAAGAAAGGTAAAGACTACCCGCACTGCACCAGAAGATGAACATTTTTTTCACGCAGGAGTAATGCTTAATATATGCCATGAGCATGACACAAGAGGTCATCAAAACTAAACTCTGACGAAGGAAATTCTAATGGATTGTGTCCTCCCACGTATTCCTCATCTTTGATAATATATCTGTCCAGTTTCGCTGCTTCGGAATAAATTTTTTTGACAGAGGGCGCTGTATACAGTCGCTGCGTCTATGTCCCTCGAGGACCTCCGTCGATATCAGCAGCATAAATAGCACATGCTGCTCCCGTTGGCTTCAGTTCAGTTTTTCTGTGCTTACGCTTTGAGTAATTAACGCCGCGCTTCAGTTTTTCGTGGAAAAATGTCTTCTTCATATACTCCTTCGACACCAAAGTCGGGTTTTAAAAAATGGCACGACTGCGGATCGAAAACATTTCAATCACAGCTCCTCACTGCGTCTGACTGTGGTTTCTGGGCTCCGGGCACCGTACCGATGCCTGGGTCCTGTCAGGCCATGACAGAGAAAGCTCTCAGAGATCCTAGAGGTAAACTGGCGGTGGGGAGCTTAGCATCGAAGTCTTCTTCGAAGCAGGTGCAAACGTCCAGTGAGTCTAGAGACACTTCCCGGCGTAAAAAGTCAACTAGGCCCTGATCGAGGAGTCGATTGCACCAATCTTGGTCTTCCTCCAAGAAGACGAAGAAGAGACGACATAGGTCTCCATCCTCAAGTGATTCCTCCATGGAGGTAATCAGATGCCAGACTAAGTCCGATTCCCTGGTAAAGTGGGACACATTTCGTTCACAGATGTTGCAAATTTTCGAGGATGCAGCCTCGACCCTCTCGAAAGAAACGGACAAGAGCCATGCCCCGGTCGCTCTGAAAGACAAAGGGAACTCAAAGGCTACAATTTGGAAACCGTGCTGAAAGCTGGTGTCGCATCGAGTGTTCTCGACCCGACGAGAATGTCGACGAGTCGGGAACCAAGCCCTATTTCGGTTTCGACAAAAAAAGCACGAAGCATTAAAAATACCTTGACGACTTGGCCAACTCCGTTGGAGCGATTGCTACTGAAGACGAAGTAGACACTGAGTAAATCGGTGCCATTTTCTAAGTCGACGGCTACTTCTACTTTGTCGAAGCCTTTCACCATACAGGACAAGGTTTATAAACCTGTTCCCAGGAAACATTATTTTAAGTATGTTTGCAATTTATGAAGAGGATCAACCCTCTGATGAGGGTTCCCCTGCTTTTGGTTTGCAATTTGGCTCCCCCAATGTGCCAGAAGAGTCAATTTCTGATGAATCAAGAATGAGAGATTCATACAACAATCTCCAGTCGGCTAATGGTTTGGACACCTCGCCTGAACTGGACCTTGGCAGGCCTAACCCCAATGAGCATGCAGGTTCATCCTATAGAAAGCTCATGAGTAAGGTCACTGAGTTTATGGGGTGGAGTAGACCCTCTCCATCATAAGACCAGGGTCCTCAAAAGGACCTTATATTGCCATTCCGCATGGCCCTGCAGAGGACAGTTACTGCTAATTTGGAGACCCTGGAAGCTGGGCCTGCAGTTAACAAGAACTTTGCAAGAAAGTACAGGCCTTCCAGCAGTGACCCAGAATACCTGACCAAGCATCCCTCGCCAGAATGCTTGTTAGTTCAGACAGCTACGTCAACCAGACAATCTGCTTATCCCACCAACCCCCAACTCCTGACGGGGATGACTAGAGGGTAGATGCCTGGGAACGTTAAGTTTTCACTGCAGACAGTATGGCCTTACAATCTACTAATGTTACTTGCTTGCACTCTATTTAGATTCACATTTAACCTGTGGGACTGTGTTGCCATGGCAGCTGACCACATCCCGGAAGGCGAAGAAAGAGGCTGCTACCTGGCAAGATGGTAAGGTGGCAATGGGAGAATGTCTCCAGTCAGGTTTGGATACTGCTGACAGCATCAGCAGATCTATGGCTGCTAGCACGGTATTACGCAAATTTGCGTGGTTGGGTAAGTCTGGGTTTGCCCCAGATGTGCAGGCTAGACTTCTCAACATGCCCTTTGACGGCTCAAGGTTGTTTGGCAGCATGGCGGGTGAGAGTTTGGAAAAGCTGCAGACCTCGAAGGCAGCGGCTAAGTCCCTTAGCACAGCCATTAGACCACCTCAGCAACCTTATTCAGGATCATTTTTCTGCAGGGGTAAGTCCTTTCGTTTCTATCCCTCAATTGGAAGAGGAAGAGGACAAGCCGAATAAAGGGGCCAAAGAAGATTCCCTCGTGGTGGGCAAGGAGGGGGTGCTAAATCAGCACCTGCAGCAGCAACTTTACCTTCAGCCGCCTCTAAGCCACTCTGAGGCTTTGACCCACAAGGCCCCGGTGGGAGGCAGAATTTCTCAGTATCTGTCATGGGTAATAGGTTAGGTCAAACAGGCCAGTCAATTTCATACCTAGCTTATGGTAACACGAGGAGGAATCAGGCGGGAGCAGTATGGGTAAGAGCTTGGAGGGCAAGGTCAGGTTAATATCCATGATTCCATTTTAGAAACCGCTTACCCCCATAGAATAGTGAGGGACTTCCTGTTCATTTTACATGAGTTCCTTTGTGCCAACCTGGAACGGATGCAACGCTCTAGTCTTTGGGCGAGGCTTCCTATAAAAGGCCACGCCCAAAGAGCAGAACTTGCTTTGTGTGTTTTCTCTGTAGCAGTGAGCACGCGCTTACCTGGCCCAGTCTCCGGAGCCATTCTACGGCTTCCTGCAGTCCCGATCCTTGTCCGGACGACATCCTCGCGTCCTCGAGCTTCGCACCTGCAAGAAGGAAAACAGAAAGCATTAGTAAGCTTCGTTTTTCTACTCACCTGTTCTTCGGCGGTCCGATCGTCCTTCCAGTTCGATCTGCATCATGCGGACCATCTGGCTTCTGCAGTTCATCCGGATTTCCTTTCTGCAGAGGTACTTCTTGACAAACCTGTTGGGGAAAAGACAAAAGAAAAGCGGAGTAGTCACTATAGACAATTCCGGTACAAGACCCCCAAGGACATACTTCTTTTCTCCTTAGCTGCGCCTAGTGAAGTAACTGGGCCTCATCCTTACCTGCGCCTAGTGAAGTAACTAGACCTCGGCGGACACTTGGACATTGGACAGCCATTTAAGGGTCAGTGAATAAACTGCTCTTGGACTAATTCCCGGATCTCCGGAACAACAAAGACTCGAAGAGGCGATCTTCCGCCGCAACACTCACAAACGGGGACAGCATCCCATACAGCACAACAGCCATCCGGCCCTGCATCATAGCGCCCCTGCTGAGCCAGGAGGGAGAGCCCGCCTTACCACATTAGGAGTTGAGCCCCAAAACACTGCACTCACTCAGGGAGCTGGGAGAGGGGGTTGTTATCGGGTCCTGGTATAGTATTTAACCCACTCTTTACCTACCCTTACAGAAAGAACCCCAGGCGAGAGAGAGAGAGAGAGAACAGAATTCAGATAGGAGAGCAGAACCCGAGAGAATTCATCGCTCCTGCAGAGTTTTCAGGTGAGCGTGACTGTATCTGAACAAATGGCGGGGCATTAATTCAGATGCCTGGGCACTGGACACGGTATCCCAAGGTTACTGCTTTGCTTTTCAAAAAAAAGGGCTTGGGATCATCCACCGGGCTACAACTCTGGCAAAACTCTGAATCCGTTCCTTGTGCAGGAGATTTTTGCCCTGCTAGAGAAATGTGCAATAGAACGTGTAGCTGTAGCGGAAAGGAACAAGGGGTGGTATTACCCGTACTTTCTGATCCCCAAAAAGGACGGAGGACTGAGACCCATCTTGGACTTGATATGATATGGCATTTGTAACGCGCCTATACACAAGTGTTTCAAGGCGCAACGAGGCAGGGGGGGAAACAAAGGGGAGACAGACAACGATCCTACTAGGCCATGTGTCATTCAGATCGCGCAAGTGAGAGGGTAGAGGGGAATGGAAAAGTGCAAGGGGGAAAGGGAGAGGGGAAAGTGCAGTATAGGGTTAGTAGAATACAAGATAAATAATAAGGGCCAGCTGGTGGCAAGTGCAAGGTAGGTGCAGACAAGTGCTGGGAAGGAGGGGGGCTGTAGGGCTACAGTCCAGCAGTGTAGGGGGTTGCCAGGGAGGCAGTGCAGGGGAGAGTGGCTGGGCCAAGGACCAAGATCGGTGAGTGGCCCAGTTGCAGATTCAGTGCAGTTTCAGTTATTTTAGCAGGGGAGAGGGGGAGAGAAAGCGGAAGCAAAGAGGAAGGTTTTGAGGTGCTTCCAGAACCGGAGATGGTTCTCCTCAAGAGGCCCCTGCTGCGGTGAGAGATCTACCCCCCAACTCGTTACTTCGAGAAGTGGCTGACCCTGAGGGAGTTGGAGGCGGATGAGCGAAGAGCTCGAGAAGGAATATATTTAGGAAGAGAGAGTTGAAGGTACTTTGGCCCAAGGCCCCAGAAGGCCTTGTGGACAATGCAGAGGGTTTTGAAATTAATCCTCACAGCCACTGGGAGCCAGTGTAGTGATTTCACTCCTGGAGAGATACGGTCCCTGGGCTTGAGGCCAAGGCAAGTCTTGCAGTCCTGTTCTGGAAGAGTTGCAGAGGGCGGAGAGTAGAGGCAGGCAGATTTAGATAGAGGCTGTTACAATAGTCCAGCTTCGAGAAAACCAGGGCTCTAGAGACAGTGAGCTTCTGGGGAAAGGAGAGGAAAGGAAGGATACCTCTGAGGAGGTGTAGCTTGTAGTGTGACTTCTTAGAGACGTCAGATATGTGAGGAGAGAAAGAGTGTGTGGAGTCGAAGATGACCCCGAGGTTTTTTGCATTGCAGGCAGGAGCAGGAGGAGGGCCAAGAGAGGCCGGCCAGAGAGCTGCAGGGGTTATTGGCGGCACACCATTCCTGGATAGCAGAAAGACAGTCAGAGATGAGGGAAGGAGAAGAGGGGGCCGGGGGTAGCCTGAAACTGATCTGGGTATCATCCGCATAGCACTGAAAGTAGGGGCAGAGACCGGCGATGCGGTGGGCGAGAAGTGCCAGATACTGGTTGAACAGCCAGGGAGAGAGGTTAGATCCCCGGGGGACACCAAAGGTAGAGAAAAAGATGTCAGAGAGGAAGGACCCCAGTTGGACCTGGGAGGGTCGATTGGAGAGGAAAGAGGTCAGCCACGCCAGAGCCTGACCAGTGATACCCAGGTTATCACGGAGACGGTTGAGCAGGATGGTATGGTTGACAGTATCAAAGGCAGAAGAGAGATCAAGCAGAATGAGAACACATGGAGTGTTAGAGTCAAGGTTCGAGAGCAGGTCCTCACGGATGTTCAGGAGAGCAGTTACCGTGCTTCTGGCAGCTCTGAAGCCAGACTGATGGTCATGAAGACTACCAACAGATTCAGAATGGAGATTAAGCTGGGAGATAGCCTGTTTCTCCAGGAGCTTGCCCAGGAAGGGAGTGATAGAGATTGTGTGATAGTTAGCCGGGCAGGAGGGGTCGGAAGAGGGTTTCTTAAGAAGAGGGTGCACAAGGGAGTGCTTGAGGGGGGGATGAGAAGACTCCAGAGGCGAAGGAGTGATTGCAGAAGTCAGCCAGGGCAGGAGCCAAGGAGTCGATGTGGTCCTTGATGGTTTTGGAGGAACAGGGGTGGACCTTTTTTGATGAGACTTTCATAGATCGGACTTGTCTGGAAACCTCGTCAGCAGAAAAAAGGGGAAAGGCAGAGAAGGAGGGAGGAGGGGTGGCAGCAGAAGGGCCAGAGGAAGAGCAGGGAATAGAGGGGGGGGGGCGATGGGAGGAGAGTGAGGACAGGATGTCCTGAGTTTTTTAAATGAAGTGAGAGGCCAGTGCCGTGCAGAGGGCCTGGGAGGGGGACAGGAGACGTATAGACTGCAGCAGGGTTGGCCAGCTCCTTGCAGATTTTAAAGAGTTCGGCCGAATTGTTAGATGCCGCAGAGATGCGGGCTTGGATAAGGGCTCTCTTCTTGGTGAGAACGGAGAGCCGGAATTGCCTTTGGAGCAGGCGGCAGGCCAGTTTGTCAGAGGATGAACATGACACACGCCATTTCCTCTCTGCCACCCTGCACTTGGATTTAAGGGTGACAAGATCCGAGTCATACCAGGAGTTATATTTGGCTTTGGGCTTCAGGCGGGTTCTCATGACAGGGGCAAGGCTATCAAGAGTATCAGATATAGCAGAGTGGAGAGGGCTGTGTCAGGGTGGGAGTCAGCAGAAGGGGGAGGGGAGGGCGAGAAGGAGGCAGCAAAAGCCTCAACTAACACGCGCTTCATGGGTCGGATGACCGAGAAGGAGGGTGGCAGTGATGAGGGTGGCTTTTCCTAAGGGATAGGGAAGATGAGGTGGGAGGATAGGAGAAAGTGATCACTCCAGGAGAGGAGAGGAGAGGAGAGGAGAGGAGAGGAGAGGCGAGGGGAGTGGAGAGAGGGACAGAGAGGGGAAGGTCCGAAGAGATCAGAGCAAGAGTGTGCCCTGCAGAATGAGTCGGCCCAGACGGGAGGATAGAGAGTGAGAGAGTCGCAGAGGTCGCAAAAGAGTCCAGAGGGGGGACAGGAGGCATCCAGGTGGATGTTGAAGCCTCCAAGAAAGAGGAGTTGAGTGGTTGAGGACAAGAGTGAGGAGGAGAGGCCCGCCCATTCGGAGAGGAAGGAGGAAATTTGACCAGGTGGCCGATAGATAGTAGCCACGGTAAGGGAATGGCTAGGAGAGAAAGAGAGTCGCCAGACAAGGCATTCAAAAGAGGAGTAGGTCTGAATAGGAATGACAGTGGCAGGAATCCACTCGGAAGATAAGGGCCACACAACCCCCCCCCAAGCACGGTTGGGCCTGGGCACGGAGAGGATCTTGTAGCCGTCAGGTAGGAGTGTGTCAAAGCTGGTGGCAGAGCTGGCCGTGAACCATGTCTCAGTGAGACCAAGGACGGCAAGGTCCAGTTCCTCAAGAAGGCGACAGATATCAGAGGAATGTTTGACGACAGAGCGAGAGTTAAGAGTGGCAATGTGGAGAAGGTTTCCATCCTTGAAGGACTTCCGGGGAGGGGTACAGATCAGAGGTACGCCCTGCGGAGGTGAAGGAGCACGAGAGGGGGCAGGGAGGGAGGGTGGAGGCAAGGTAGCCGAGGACAGAGGAGGGGGGACAGCAGGAGAGGAAAGGAAGTTGATGAGGCGCGGGAAGCGTCTATCAAAGAATTGAAGGTTGGCCTGAGGGACTTGGACCAAGACGGTCCCATTAGAGTAGACATTAATGATGGCCTTAGGGGAGTGGAAGGAAGCCAAGAGGACATTCCAACGGGTGCCACCATTAATGGGAGAAAAGGAGAAAGGAGAGAGCACAGAGACCATATGAAGGGTCCATAGGTCAGGTGAAGGCACGAAAAAGAGGATGTCAGTGAGAGTTTCCTTGGAGGAGGCACTAGTGTAGGTGTCGGTGATAGGAGGCCTGGGTTGGAGACCAGGATGTCATTTTTAAACTTTTCCTAAAAGATTTAGTGAGGAGAGAAGGATAGTCAGTGGAGAAGCAGTTAGAAAAGATAGGCGAGATAGAGAGCACCATGGAATAGGAGGGAGGGAGGGAGGGGGGGTGGAGACAGACGAGAGCAACCGGACAGGAAGTGAGCGGCAAGCCCTGGTTTACCACATTTCAGAACAACAGTAAACGCACACACTTAAGAAACTTGAGCAAGTTGAAGATGCCTACCCTTTATCTCCAACTCCAGGACTTGGTGTCATTGGTCCTTCGGGATGCTTACTTTCATGTGCCAATCCATCTAAAGCACAGAAAGTACCTGAGGTTCGCGGTTCTTATTTTCAGTATCGAGTCCTGTCATTCGAGCTGACCTCCGCCCCAAACTTTTTCACCAAGTTGATGGTGGTGGTGGCGGCAGCGAGTCTCCGGAGAGGGGGGAATTCACGTCTACCCTACCTGGACAATTTGCTGATCAGGGCACGTTCACCCGAACAGGTCCGGGAACATCTCTGCATCACCTGACACTCCTTCCAGACTGGGCTTCTCCCTCAAGTACAAGAAGTCCCATATGATACCATCCCAAAAACTCCAATTCGTTGGAGAAATCCTGGATACTTCCTTGGGGAAAGCCTTGCCTCCCGAGGAGAGAGATCAACACATTCTACAGATGGTAACAAAATTCCAGAATGTCCAGCATCTTTCGGCCTTGGATTTTCTGAGGTTGCTCGGTCTCATGGCATCCTGCACTTTCCTGGTTCCAGAGGCCTGCTTGAGAATGAGATCCCTTGAATGGGCTCCCAATTCTCAGGCAATATGTCGGACCAACTGCAAGTTCCAAGAGGTGTTGCTCAGGACCTTCAGTGGTGGGCTAGCAAAGACAATATTCTCAAGGGACAATCTTTATGACAACCATGGCCGGAGATAACAGTAGTGACGGACGCCTCACTCACGGGGTGGGGAGCCCACACCAACGAACTGACCAGCGATCGTTGGTCTCCATCTGAGTCCAAACTACACATCAACCTTTTGGAGCTGAGGGCAATCAGGCTAGCGCTGAAGGCCTTTCTGCCCTCTGTACAGGGAAAGAATGTCTTGATAATGACTGATAACACTGTGGATATGTACTCCCTCAGCAAGAGATTTTGTGTAGGGTCACTACCACTGTGCAGAGAGGCAATGCAGCTCTGGTTCTGGGCAATACAAGAAGGAATCTCCCTGTCGGCAGTTCACCTAGTCGGAGAGCAGAACACAGCTGCGGACGCTCTTAGCTGGCAGAGCAGTCTCCCACGAGTGGGAACTAGCTCAGGAAGTCCTAGAAGAGATATCTGCCCTTTGGGAAACCCCTCAAGTGGATCTGTTTGCAACTAGTGTCAACCGGAAGTGCGACCAGTACTGCTCCACAGAATTTCCTGCAAGTGGAGCTTTAGGAGGTGCGCTCGTGGTGGACTGGGAAATTCCACACCTGGATGCGTTTCCTCCAGTCAGTCATTCCTCATGTGATCAGGAGGTTGGGAAAGTTCGGGAAACACATGATCCTAATTGCCCTGGATTGGACCAAGAGGACGTGGTACCCAGACCTTTTGGACATGTCGATCTTCTCTCCAATACATCTTCCACAAAGAGATTATCTTCTTTCGCAAGAGGAAGGTCGGGTTCTCCATCCAGAGGCAAGACACTCCGCCTTCACGCTTGGTTTCTGAAAGGCTGAGATACAAGGATTGGGACCTCTCAGGTGACATAATGGAGATTTTGCTTTCGGCCTGACGGCCAGGAACTAAATCCTTGTGCCCTTGGAATAAATTCAGCAACTGGTGCAAGGATAAGAATGTAGATCAATTTCAATGCGACACACCCATGGTGCTCTCTTTTCTACTACACTTAGCCAATCTGGGGCTCCAGATTGGAACCATTAAGGGATATCTAGCAGCACTTTCCATTTTCAAGTGTTCGTCGGAAGAGGATTTGTGTTTTAAAATCACATTGGTTGCACAATTTTTGAAGGGATGTGACTAATGTATACTCTCCAGTTCAATTCAGTGTACCTGTTTGGGACCTAAACCTTGTCTTAAAATTCTTGACATGTATCCCATTTGAGCCTTTACATTCATGTCCTTTAAGGCTATTGACACTTAAAACTGTTTAGCTTATTACAATAACATCAGCCCGCAGGGTAAGCGAGTTGCAGTCTTTCTTGCAAGCCTCCTCATACCATTTTCCATAAAGATAAGTCATTCTCAGGGTAAAACTTTTTTTTTTTGTTTTTTTTTTTACCGAAGGTAGTTTCCGACTTCCATTTGTCACAGAAAATAACATTGCCAACATTCTATCCACCTCTGCATTCAGGTAAAGAGGAGGAAAGACTGCCTAGACTAGACCCAAAAAATAAGTTTTTATGTTTCCAGAATGGATAAATACCGCCAAGTTGATCAACATTTTATCGGATGTACTGGTCCCAAATTGGGCCTTGCAGTCACCAAACAAACAATATCCAGATGGATTATCCTGGGTATTGGCAAATGTTATAGGTTAGCGGGTAAGGACCCACCAGAGGGCCTAAGGGCATTCCACAAGGGGCATGGTGACCTCTGCGGCTCTTCAAAGGGGTGTCGCAATAAATTATATTTGCTCAGCGGATACTTGGTCGACTATCCGTACTTTTGTTAAACATTACTGCCTGGATTCTACCTCCAGTCAGGAAGGACTTTTTGCGAACGCAGTCCTCCATTCGGCCCATGATTAAGCCTAAATTTATTGATACTCCACCTCCAAAACAAACACTGCTCTGGGAGTCTATCAAAGATGAGGAATACGTGGGAGGACACAATCCATTCGAAGAACAAGTTACTTAATCCCAGGTAACTTTCTTTCGATTGGGTGTTCCTCCCACGTATTCCTCATCGCCCCTCCCAGCCTACCCCGCCGTACAATGTTTTATTACTCTCTATGCTTTGAGAGCCATACGCTCTTGGGTACGCCTGGTTAATTCCTCTGTAAAGGGGAAAATAAAAAACAGAACTGAAGCCAAAGGGTGCTGCATGCGCTATTTATGCTGATGACGTTGATGGTCGGCGGAGGCCCTTGAGGGACATTGATGCAGCGACTCTGCATACATCGGCCTCTGTCAAAAAGAAAAAAAAAGTTCTGAAGCGATGAAGCTGGAGAGATATATTATCAAAGAGGAGGAATATGTAGGTGGAACAACCAATCGAAAGAACGTTACCAGGGGTAAGTAACTTGTTCACCTCCACCTTAAAACAGGGGAAGCTCCTTTCCAGCCAGCAACACACTAAAGTGTCATCCAAGAAGGCAGCTTCCCCATTTAAAGCTATCCCCTGTGAACTCAAGCCTACATAACATCCCTGCCAAAGAGCAGGCCCGCGCGTGCCTGTGACCTCTCTGGCCAATCGGAGACAAAAGTGGAAGGAGGTTTGTGGTACAGAGAAGGCACGTTGTGGTGCTAAAGGGGACGAAGATTGCTGAACCAGAGCAAAGGATTGCTGGGCTGGAGTGGAAAGCCAGGTCGCAAGACCCAGAGAGGAGAGAGAGACTTCCGCGCAGACATTAATACCTGGAGAGGACGGCAGAACATAAGACCGAGAAGATAACTGGGTTGGCTGTAACGTATGTAGTGAATGAACAGATTGCTAGACTTGAGAGGAGGGGAAGATTGCTGGCCATTTTGGAAGACCTGGAATGGAATTATGAGGTTTTAAAAAAAATCTTTTTATTGGCATGTTACATATGTCCAAAACCACATTAAACCATCCAATACAAAGCTGTATAATGGACTGACGGTCATTCTGTGGAGGCGTTCTGGCGTGTAATGCCATGGAGTGATATATGTATACCAGAACTCCCTAACTTGTATTGCGCGTGTTAGTTTGGGGATATCTTCCCAGAGGTGTTCCCATCCTTCCTCTGGAATCTGTTTGCCATGGGTGTTTTCCCATCTAACTCTGGAGTAAAGGCTGATTGTTGGACCCAGATAGGTGAGACTGGTTGTAAAACCTGGAAACCAGAGGAGACTGAAAGCCAAAGCCAGGAAATACACAAAAGGTGATATAAGTGGAGACCCTAAAGACAGGTGAATAGACCTGGCTGCAGCCGAAGTGAAGAATGGTGTATGGGAAGCAAAGGCAGAGCAGCTGAAGACTAAGGCTCTTACCAAGGGGAAAGCAGAGCAGGAAAAGTCATAGGCTCTGAACACTTGTCGTATATCAGTCGCAGGAGGTAGAAGCATGTTTTTTTCTATTACATTGATTTGTGGTTCTAGAGAAAGTCTGTTATCCATGAGGATTCCCAGGTTTATTTTTATCATTCTCTCCGGTTGGGTTCCCATGCACGTTGGCCAGCTCAGGTATGTCTGTGTTGCCTTGTCTTCTAGAGGGAGATCATCATTTATGTTTTGGTCTGATTTACCTTGAGATTGTCATCCAGGTTTATATGCTCATAGGGTAGTTATTGAGGGTGTTATGGTTTTGGGCAGACGTTATCTTGAAAATGAACTTGGTATCAACTGTTTAGTTGTAGGCGGTCTGTCCATGGGTTTGAGTGAGTTTCATTAGGGGGGCATGAAAATGTCGAAAGGAGTAGGTAGAGACTTGATCCTTGTGGTATGCTGCAGGTGATTTTTTTTATTGTTCAATATAAATGACGGTAAGTGTGTGCTTTCTGCCTGGTTGGTGAGGAAAGATTTCAACCACTGTAGTGCAGTTTTATTATGCCGCTTTCCTCCAGTCTCTATTAGTGTTGTGTGTCTGTGTCGAATGTGGCTGATATTTCTAGTACTATGAGGGATAATTGGGCACTGTTGTCTGTTTATTTTTAGGTTGTCCCATGTGGAGAGAAGTGTTGATTCATTTCCTCTAATGGGTCTGAAACCGTTTTGGGAGTGATGAGTATTCCGTTGCATTCTACTTGGTTCAGAAGTACTTTGTAGCTATAGTTCTCAAGGAATTTAGCTGCGCAAGGCAGATTCGATCTTGGTCTGTAGTTGGCAGTGTCTTTATCACTTCATGGTATGCTGATTTTAAAGTTTTAGGTACTATTCCTGTGTTTTGGGATAGATGTATGAGGCTGGCATTCTGTGTTTGTGGAGCTTTTTAAAGATGCCTGGTGGACATGGGTCACTGGGGGACCTGGCGGGGTTGGTGTCCTTTTTGTTTTATTTTTTTTGTTTTTTTAAAAAATTAGTTTGTTAAATGTCTTTGCTTATAGGTCGAAACGAGTTGCAGTGGTTGGTGCCGTGCTGTTTTCTGACGGTTCTTTGGGTGTGTTTTTGGTAGGGCGGCTTGCATCTCTTGTCTATTGTATCGCTTCTATTTTTGCTTGATGGGTTGTGATGTCACAAGGGATTGTGATGGTATGACACGTTTGTTGCACAAGATTGGGTTTTGAGTCATTCTTTTTGTGGGTTTGTTGCCAATTGGATTCTTGTTGTATATTCTACTTTACCTCCATACTGCATGGGCGTCCCTCGCGAGGGACGGGAGCGGAACCTTTTTCACCAGAAAAAAAACATCTTCCCCTTTAAAATGTAGAGGTGCGGCCCTGGGAGCATGCACTCCCCTGACTCCGCCCACTGGCGCCACACCTCAGTCCCCTTTCAACGGGAACGGGCTGATTTCACCAGCGCTCCTGGGTTTGGCTTCGGCCATGTAATTCCACGCGCTCTTCCCCGTATACTTTCTTCTGTCTTTTTGTCTTCTTTTATCAATCCGGTACTGGGTCCGACACAACGCTCCTCCCCTGTGCATGTTGACTTCAGGCTTCAGCAGGTGTCCAGCCTGAGAGGGGCACTTCCCTACTTCAGATCCCCACACCCTTTGACTCTGCTCCCTTGACCCCGACCACGGATGGGAGGGTTGTACTGCATGCAACACACTTTCTTTGCGTACCCTGAAGAACAGACTGGCTAGGTGGAGGGAGTTCTTCGAGATGTCGCCTCCAGAGGACTTAAAGGACTTTGTCAAGCATCGATCAAGGCCCACGGTAGGGCCACTCTTTACCAGCGCACACCGCAAGGGCGACTCCTTCCCATGGAAACGTCAGAGCGGGAGGACTCTCTCAGGTTCTCATATCAACGCAAGTACCGAGGCTAGTTCAAATACCGGCCGCCAGGCCGAGGGGTCCATAGATCCTCCCGGAGACAGTGCTGAGGGACCGATGGTTTTTTACCAGGTGTACACCCGAGGGGCTACGCCCTTGTACCGTAACATGGCTGTGGGGGTGCCTGCACAGAGCACTACCGGCGACTCCGCTGAGGGCAACACGCTTACTAGGTCTCAACCTGAGGTGCAGGGTAGGCCTCATGCTCCACCGTCAAGAGTCCTGGAGGAGGCTGGGCCCAGTGAGCCAAGCACCACGACTTTGGCACGTGGCATGCAGCTCAACAAGATGGCCGCTGCGCCAAACAAGATGTTCGCTCGTCCGATACCTCAGTGAGGAACGGAGCAGGTGGAAGAACGAGTGTCAAGGTGGGACTGGTGTCAACCAGGTATGTGGACTACAGTCTATCCATCAGTAGCGCAGGGCAGGTCTCCTCTACGACCAACTAGACAGAATATGCAATGGCCCCAGCAGCCGCCCGCTATCGCGTCAAGATCACTTGTCACCCCACCGGCCTGCGAGGACAGGTTCTTTGATCTGTTCCTCGGGCTCATGAGATCTCCTCAGATGGGGGGGGGCATCCTGAAGGATGCCATCAGGGACATGCTCCCTCTGACCCCTCTGCCCACGCCCATAGTCGTTCCTCCTATGGCTCCTGCGTCATAGGCCCCAGTTGCCCAAGCCAGCTCCTTCGATTCCGGCTCCCCTGCCTCCCAAAGTTCAGGCTGTTCCGTACCAGCCTCAATCTCTGGTCTCCACACCTCGGCCCTTTGCGCCCAGCACTCCTACTCCCGCGCCGGACCAGCTGGACGCACAGGTGGACACAGATGAGGAAGAAGGCCCTGACACACCATCGTCAGCCAAGGCCTTCCACGGACAACATACAGGCCTGGCAGAGTACTTGGGTCTCCCTCAACCCGAAGTCGAACAACCAGAGACTAGTGTGCTTGCTGAGGTCCTCACTCTACGCCCCTCGGCCAGAACGGGGGTCCCGATGCAAAAGGACGTTGTCGCCTTGGCTACAATGGGGTGGTTCAAACCCCACTCAGTCCAGCCGGTCAGTCGAAGCCTGGACTCCAAGTACAGACAAATGGAGGGGGATGCACTCTTCTGTGATTGCTCTAGCGTCACCCTTCTCAAAGCCTTAGTTGTCCTCGGCCACCTCGTCCTCGGCACTTTTAGGCAAGGAGGAGAAGACCTTGGAGGCGTATGGGAAGAAGCTTTATTCCAACGCTTCGCTGCATCTTCGTCAGGCCAACGCGGATGCCATGCGGGCAGCCGTTAACCAGAGGCTTTTTGCGGGAAATAGCTGACTTCCTTCCAGAACTTCGGTGCAGAGCCAGTCATGTTTCAAGGCGGAACTGGCAGAGGCTAATATGGTGGCGCAAAACATCATGGAGTCCATCGTGGCCCACATCGACACCTCTGGCTGGGCCGTATGCATCGCCACGCACATGTTAATGTTAAAGGATATTTGTACCATGCACTATCACCACCGGAGTGGTCCCTTGGGACTCTAGTGGCTCTGAAATAAAAGGTGAGGGGTGTGGGGGTGAGTTAGTGGGAATAAGCTGGAAAAGTGCAAGAGAGCAGAGATGTGGTTTTGGCGGCCTCAACCCGGTGGGTCCGTTGGCTGAGCTTGGGGTGTTTTACGGTCGGTAGTCGTTGTGTGCTGTTGTGCGAGTCTATATGTAGTTCGTTTTGTTGTAGTGTAGTGAAGTTTGTGCAGGTTGTTGTGTTGTAGGCTTGTGGTTATGTTTGGTTGGAGTTTGAGAGGTGTATGCAGAGGGGTGAAATTGTTAGAGGATTGGTTAATTGGCATTGCTGTCCTGGAGTGAGGCGCTGAATTTCCGTATTCTCTCCAGGTGGTGTGTGGGAGCGTTTCTGTGTCTCTGTCCTGACCTGGACCGTCAGATACTCACTCCCTTTCAAACACGGCATACACTCACATTCATAACCTTACCCAAGTTCGGCCTCGGCCACCTACGTGACATCTGTGTGTATGCGGGGCAGGCAGGTGTTTGCGCTTCCCTTCAGATCTGGCCCAAAGAGCAATCCCAATCCAGTCAGTGCGAGGGATTAACTAGCTTTAAAGCTACTACATCCATAAGTGGCGGGTGGTTGGCCTTCATCATCTTATTCAGTTATTTATTTTGCAGGCTATCACCACCAGCCCTTTGGAAAAGTGGCACATGCCAACGCTTGCAATTACGCCCAGGGGCGGCACCTGCCTTCATTCACAACTCCATACGGTCAGTGCCCTTGCCAATGTCCCCAACTTTATTCAAGTGAGGCAAGCACTAACATTCACACAACTCTATAGAAGTATGCTATCTGGTAGCAATTATGGGGCGGCTCAGGTTGTTGACTGGAGTTGGCTAGGGATGCTAATTCTATCCTCATGGGTGTCGCTTGTGTCCTATTCGACTTGGCATCGTCTCTCTTGTTGTAGTAAGAGTTTCTCTGGTCGGTTCTGGGTGTTAAGTGTCATTGTAAATTTAGTCATCCTTTTCTTTGGGTTTCCTGTTCGGTTGTTTCGATTTTTCAGTTTGAATCTGTGGTGTTGAAGAGCCAGGTTTTTAGTAATTTTCTGAATTGTAGGTGGTATTTGGTGGTACTTATTTCTTTCGGGATGTTGTTCCAGGTTTTTGTGGCTAAGTGGGAGAAGGAGGAGCCTCCAAGTTTTTTCTTAAAGTATGGTTTTTGTGCCACACGGATTTCGTTGCTTCATCTGAGGAGTGTCGTTGGCTTGTAGATTATATTCTTGTGCAGGAATTCAGCTCCTTGTCTTCTGATTGCCCTGTTAGTTATGCACATTGTTTTGAAGGTGATGCGATGTTTGACTGGCAGCCAGTGCAGTGATTTTAGGGCTGGAGTGATGTGGTCTCTCTGGAAAGTTTGAGGAGCAGTCTGGCTGCTGTGTTTTGGATCCGTTGTAGTTTCTTCAGGAGGTATTCTGGTTTCCGATGCTTGTTAATCTGCTTAGAATCACATGCTGTGCATATGGTCCGACATCCAATGCTAACCGCAGAGTATTACATCTTGTCTTTCGGGGACCGAAAGGGGACGTCGGCATAGGCGTGTCTGCAACACTATCCCTATTGTGACGTGTAGTGTACCCAAAATCCCTCATGCGCCGAGGTCCCTCAGATTGTTTTTTTTCCACCCAGATAACTGGTCGCTCTATAGCAGAGCTCTTACATAAGAGACATTGTTTATCTTAAAACGACTTGTCGGTTATTTCCCTTTAAGTCATTTCGACGGCAAGAACAACTTCGACGAAGACTACGGGGGACTTGTCTACAGCGGCTGAAACATCAACGTGGCCGGGCCCTCTGGCCGGCCTTTACAATAGGGAGAGTGGGGTTGGGGTTGCCATATTTCCGTTATGTCTTTCCTCTTTCCCCCTCTTCACCCTCTAGGTCTGGTCATCTTTCCCTTTTGCTATGGAAAGGACTCCTTTTAGGTTCTGCCCTAAGTGTAGGGTCAGATACCCGTGGAAGGACGAGCTTCTGTCTGCTGTCTCCCCTTAGATCACGACGAGAAGCAGTGTGCGGCTTGTAAACTCCTTCAGCCTAAAACCCGTAAGGGGCGCCGTGTAAAGCATTGGGCCGTGTACGGTATGTCGCAGGCGGAACCCTGCTCCCCACCGCCACACCCACCGAAAGTGGCGGGGGCACCTCAGATGACCAAACATCCATTGCGGATGTGATGGACCTCGTGGCAAACGCTTCTAGGTCTGCCACACCCGTCCCCAAACCTTCAAGGCCTGACTCTGGTCTCGCTTCAGGGACAACACCCGGCGACTGGGCCGTACAAAGACATTACACTAAACACACAACCCCTCTACCTTTTTCGACATGTACATCGAAAAAGGTGAAAGTGCCAGCAGGGCTGTCGAAAATTTCACTGCATTCCTCAGATCGTTCAGATCCAAAACCTTCCTTTCATCCGCAGCAGCGTTTGATGACTGGGCATCCCAAAACGAACAAGGGCGCTACACCTAAATCAAGATTACTTGTCGAAGCGCGTAATTTCGACGGTCCCGAAAGGCCTGGTAGGCCCAAAAACCACAACTGGGCCTCAAGGCGAAAAACCTACCGCTAGGCCCTCTAATGCTGCGTTAGGCGGTAAATCTACCGTTAGACCTTCGGAAGCACTATCTCACGCCGTGTCGGTGGAAATCGAACACAGTCGCTAGAATTACTTCAGCGGTTGGACTTATACCTATTATGTTGAAATACATGGGACAGGCCGCGGACAAATCTAGATACACCATGGTGCCCCGATTCTCGCAATAACTACGAGGACAGTCGAGAGCCTCTTTCCAACACCCTGAGTGACAAATGTCGGCGTCAAGGGGAGGAAGACGACGTTTTTCCACCCGTAGGCCCTTCCAGTTCAAGTCAGTGGTCTTCGAACTTTTTTGGCCGAGGCCCCCCTGAGCAAAATTTGGGCATGTCGGGACCCCCCAGAAATGCCAAATGGACAGTATGTATTGCGCGCCATCACCTGCTCCCATCACAGTCGCTGGGCTCCCTCATCCCAAGTGGAGGGGCATAGCTATTTCCCCCCAAAAATGCCATAGCAACCGAGCATAGTGAGGGAGCCCGAACCAATAAAGGGAAGAATTTTTTTAAAATAATGGGTTAAAATGTTGCATTGTAGAGCATACTTTTAACAAAAAAATTGGTAAATAACCAAACAGTTTGCAATTGGTGCTGGGGGGCACAGGGGGCAGACATGACATTTTTTACTTGACATCTATGATAGATGTCCAGTAAAAAGATACCATCCCTGTCCCCTGGGCCCCACCGGGCCTAACACAATCAACATGATTGTGTGTATGCAAGGCGCTGCAACTTCATACAGCAATCACTATCATTCACACGAGCATCCATCACCATACACTCACTCATAACATAAGCATACAAGCATCCATGCAAATGTTTCAATAAAAACAATGAACACGAACGTACCTTCTGCATTGGCCTGTGTGTGGGTGCTGAAACGCCCTGCTCCAGGCTGCTCTGTCCGTATGTGTGAAGAGGCGCAGGAGCTCCCCCTCGGACATACAGACATGCAGTGCCCCAGCCAGCATTTCCAATGAGCTATGCAATGCTGGCGAAGCAAAACGCCCCACCACTTGCATGGCTCAGTGAGCATGTGTGGCTGGGGAATTAAACTGAACTGAACTGTCAAACCTTTGATAGACAGTTCAGCCAGCCCAGGAGCACTCAATCAGCTGGAAAAAGCAGCTGAGGGAGTGCTAACTGGGCTGGCTCCTTAGCTCCGCCATAATGGTTGAGGGGCCACTGGGTGGGCGCCCCCTCGCCATTATGGATCAGCTGCCAGGCTCGGACTGGCCTATAGGGCAATGCATGTACCAAAAATGTAAAATGCTAGTGTGGGCCAGTCAAAATGGGCCACCATTTTGGCCAATGTGGACTACTTTGATGAGTTACTTAACTATGCAGTTAGTAATTTTGACCATTGTTGCTGAATATATCACAATATACTTAAATTTTAACGCAAAGCACCCCCTTGGGTACTACTGAAACAATGGGCCTCATTACAACCCTGGCGGTTGCTGTGCCGGCAAAACATTGCATCCGGGTCCGGCACCTGCGAATGGGCAATTACCGGGTCATGCCGAGTTGGGCGGACCTGATAATTGCCCTTTCGCGCGGGCCGGTACCGGTAGATCCCCATTCCCATTTGAGCCCCATAGGCGTTAATAACGGTGCCGGTGCATCCAACGAGCTGTGCTCGCGGGTGCTGCACGGCCTGCCAGGTCAGACCTGGCGGGCTGTCGGGCACCGGCGAGCGCAACTCGTACTATGGCGGTACGGTAGCAACGGTGCTGGTAACATACCGGCACCATTATTACCGTACCGCCATAGTTGTAATGAGGCCCAGCCTGTGACTAAAGGAATGAATATCCAATTACAACTGCGGGCCACTTTTTCATTGTTGCCTGAGGCAGTTTCATGCTTCAGCCCGACCATGTGAGCCACCCCTGGCCATTTCTTCCAATCTTAAAAAAAAAAGTTTTTTTATTTTATGCTGAGCTCTCAGGATGCAACCGCGGACCCCTGGGGGGTCGCGACCCACAGTTTGAATACCGCTGCTCTAAGTGGACAAGGGAAAAATTTGAAGGGTGCATGGATCGTCTTGAGAAAGTTATTTATTTTTCTGAACATCCTTCCCTGAAAAGATCTCGTGGAGAGCCTAATCTTAAATCTGCTTCACAGTTACAAGAGGATCAGCCCTCAGTCCCCTTCCATCATGAAGACGACATTCAAATGGATACTTATCAGGACATTTACTGTGAATATGAAGAGCCTTCCTTCCTGCAGGGCTACAATGAGGACCAGGCAGATGCCATAGACAATTGGAAAGAAACACACCAAGTGGGGACGGACCCATGGACGCTCCCCCAGCAAGATCAGGGCACTGATGTTCTGTGCCTGGATTCTCCTCCGTCCACCCCGGCTCGCTTGGTCTCGCCTGTAGATGACCAAATGGCCTTCAATGCCATGTTAAGGAAAGCAGCAGATCACTTTCAGATCACTACTCAAGAGGGTGGTGCCTGAGCAGGACTTTGTAGAAGATATTCTTAATGAGAAACCCCCATGTAGCCAGGCCATTCCCCTCCTTAATTCTATGAAGAAACGATTGGCCCCCTCCCTGGTGTGACCAGCTCAAACCCGGGCAGTGAACCCAAGAGTAGAAAAGTTATTTTGGCCAGCTCCTTCCGACCCTCAATACATTAAAGACATGCCACCCCCAATTCCCTGGTAGTGACTACCACCCGGAAACGGGCAGGAGTACCTCTTGCTACGGGGCAGGCGCCTCCAGATACGCTGCTGGTGCGTTATACTGACGCTCAATGGAACCTAGTACAGGAATGTCTCCAGGAGGTCCCAGAGCCCATCATGTCCAAGCTTCTCACTGTTGTGGCTGAAGGCAGGCAAGTGAACCAGAATGTGATAAAGAACACTCTGGACACAGCTGAAACAGCAGGCAGGTCTCTGGCACAGGGAACCTTACTTAAAAGGCACGCTTGGCTTTGTACCTCAGGGTTTAAGCCTGAAGATACAGGCCGCTCTCATCAATAAACCCATTGAAGAAACTAACCTCTTCAGAACGGCCAAAAAAGAGCATGAGACTCGAAGTCCCTGCAACAAATTACAAAGACCATCCCTCCCAGAGAGGAGGTAGTGCTCGTCAGTCCTTTCGATTTCAGTCCCGTGCAAGTCAGAAAAACTATGGCACAGGAAACTTTAATACTGGACAAACATCAGGAACCCCGCATACTACCCACCAAGGGGTCAGCGACGTGGCAAAGCCAGAGGTCGAGGCCCCAATCCTAGAGGAGCTGCAGCCTTTGGTCAAAAATGACCATCAGATCCAGGTCCCCTTACATGTCACCCCGGTCGGGGGGCGCTTAACATCTTTCCTCACGGCAAGGGAGGGGATAATTTCAGACCAGTGGGTCATAAATACGGTCGCCCACGGGTACTGGGTGGAATTCGCCTGACCTCCACAATTCAGACCACCGCGCCTCTCACCAGACCATCTGGAGATCTGAATCAAGAGGTGGAAGCGCTGCTGGGAAAGGATGCCATAGAAGCCCTCCCTATTCTTCAGGTAAACAAGGGTATTTATTCAGTGTACTTCCTTGTACACAAAAAGGACCTCAAAATGCACCCTGTTCTAGACCTGCGCCCAGCGAACAAGTTCATAAAACCTCAAAAGTTTTGCATGGTAACGCTACAGGAGGTGATCCCACTGTTGAAACGGGACTATTTGGCAACATTGGACATGAAAGATGCATACTTCGTTGCCAGCGCACAGGAAATATCTAAGGTTCATGATAGAGGACATGCATTACCAATTCTAAGCACTCCCCTTCGGCATCGCCTCGGCACCAAGGGTGTTTACCAAGGTACTGGCAGTAGCAGCAGCACACCTGCGCAGACTATCCGTCCCGGTTTACCCTTACCTCGACGACTGGCTCATAACAGGGGACTCGTACGACACATGTTTTTTGAACACGCAAAGGACCGTAGACCTTCTGTTTAGTGTGGGATTCTCCATCAACGGGGAAAAAATCAAGTCTAGTCCCCAGTCAAGTAAAACTATTTCTGGGGGCTCTAATCCGAACAAAAGACGTCCTCGTCTTCCCCTCCGAGAGGGTTCAGAACATGCTTTTTCAGATCCCTCAATATGTAGCCAGTCGGGTGGTGGTGGTGTGCAAAGCCATGCGTTTGCTAGGAATGATGGCGTCATGCATATGCTTGGCTCCCCACGTGCGGCTGCACATGCGTCCCATGCAAGAGTGGCTCAACAGCCAGTGGTGTCAGGCCAGCAGACAATGGGAAGATCTGGTAGTTGTCTCGCCAGCCCTCGTTCTCTCTCTCTGCAGTGGTGGTCAAGGGAAAACTGTCACCACCCCTGCAGTGGAAGCCACTCAAGACAGGCGCCCCTCTCACGGGTTGGGGGGCTCACCTGCTTCAGTAGACAGCGCATGGAGTGTGGTCCTCACAAGTAGCGCCCAACCATATAAACTTACTGGAGCTATTTTTTTATTTTATTTTTATTTACACATCTCTTGGTTTTAATTAAACCTTAGATGCAAACATGTACAAAACATAAAAACATGAAACAGATAAAAATCATCGTCATCCTCAAAGGCCCATTCTACAATCAAAAAGAAAGGAAGCAGGAAAAGAAAAAGAAAAGAAAAAAAGAGAAAAGGGGAAAAAGAGAAGGAGAAAAGTAAGTCTAGGGCTGGTTTCATTCCACAGCTAGGCTTGTAGTGACCTCCATAGCAGTGAAGATTCTTCTAACCAGCTGTAGTACGGCTAAGGACAGAGAAAGCCGTCCACCCCATCTTATGGAAGCCCACCAATCCTCCTGCAATTTCGTTGATGATTCCTCCTATAAATCTCCCCAGGAGATTATTTCTTATAGAGTTTAGGGGCTCACATACTAGTACTAGATGCTGCAGAGTCTCCTTACTTCTATTACAAATTTGTCAGTTTAAAAGTTTTCTTTCATGGGCCTTTGTTCTCCTTGCTGTAACCTCCCGTGTTGGGTAGAGATTCAAACAGAGTCTCAGGAAGTTTTGCCGCTCCAATTTTGAGGGGAATCTGGCAAGGTAGGACATTACATGTCCTCTTTTATAATGTTCCTCAGGATCGTCGGCAAACGATTTGTAGGATTTCACTTTCAGCTCAGTCTGGATCCAATCCAAGTCCAATAATGTATACTTCACCCTTGTTGGATTTTCGGTGAGTGTCGTTTCAGTAAGAGCAATGTTTGTCAGTATGGAAGAGCAGGCCTCATACTGTCAACTTCCGATCTTTCCTTCAGTTCATCCGATTCACTCCAATCCCCCTCCTCCTCACCTGTGAGTTCCGAAGGTAAGGTTTCCCCGAACCGCTTCTTCCACAGTTCTTCTTTCCTCTTTCCTTTTTTTTGTGGAAGGGATCTGCCCCAAAGGGAAGCCACCCTGACTTCTGGATAGAAGATCTGGGGGGGCCCCTCCTCCGGTTCAGACCAGCGGGGAAAAAGCCATAGGCATAAAAAACCCCTAGATGATGTAGAGAGATGAGATTCGACACAAGGTGATTTCTTGTCTGAGAAGCCTGCGGGAAGTGGCAGACCAGGATACGAGGGATGACAATACTGAGAGCAGAATGCGAGAAATGCAGGAGCGGGGAAAATGAGAGAAAACCGGAGGGGAGGGGGAGAGAGGATGCAGCTGCGCTCCCTGCTAAAACTTACGAGAGCCTGAGGAGCCAAGGGCAGTAAGGAGGACACAACGGAAGGGGGAAAGCAGAAGGGAGAAATACCGGCACCGAGAAAAGGCGCCGAGCAACAACAGCGGGAGAGAAAAACTTACTAGCGCTTCAACCCGAAAGCCTGACGCGAGTAGGTTGCAACGCGCAGACTTCCGGGTAGGAGCGGCTAATAAGCGATCACCCTCCGGCAGCCGGCTGGAAGACTAGACCGTCACTGTGCGTTGCACGGAGACGTGGCGGAACCGCTAATGGCCGCTCCATCGCCATCGGCTCCATGCACGCCAGTCGTGGCGGATCATGACAGTATGCCCCCCTCCACGGCCCACCCCCCCCCGGCTTACCCGGGTGGAGTCGGTGAAACCGCCGAGTAAGCCTGGGTGCATGTACATAAGACACCGGCTCCCAAGAGTCCTCAGAATGGGGGAACCCTTTCCAGGCGACCAAATACTCCAGACGCCCACGTCGATACCTGGAGTCTAGAATACTTGAAACTTCGTATTCCTCGGGGAAAGGAGGTAGGGCTGCAGGTAAGTTTAGTTTTTGATTGCAAGGAGTACCAGAATCCACTGGTCGGAGTAAAGAAGAGTGAAATACAGGATGAATCCGATGCATACTTCTGGGGAGTTGTAGTCTAAAGGCCACTGGATTTATCTGCTTGACAATCTTAAACGGACCAAGAAATCGGGGAGTAAGTTTGTTCGGATGAACCCATCGTGGTAAATATTTGGTGGACAGCCATACTCTGTCTCCTACCTTCCACTCGGGACAAGGACGGCGAGATCGATCTGCCAGCTCCTTATACCTACTGCGGGAATGTAGCAGACTTTGATGAGCAGACTTGTGTGCGGTGGTTATCTCAGCTAAATGGGATTCAAGCGTAGGTATATTGGAAAAGGATTTGAAGGAGGGAAGTAGTCCCCGTGGGTGCATACCATATGTACAAAAGAAAGGACTTAAACCTGTGGCTGAGTGCAAGGAGTTATTATATGCGAATTCCGCAGTCGGTAGGAGGGATACCCAGTTATCTTGTACACTGTTAACATAACATCTGAGATATTGTTCGAGTGAGGCATTAAGTCTCTCAGTCTGCCCATTAGTCTGTGGATGAAACCCCGAAGAACTGGGTCGTTGGATGTGACAAGAGGCGTAGCCCAAGCCAGGGCATTGCTTGTCATATTAGACACCATAAATCCCACCTTTATGTGGTCTGTGGAATAGGTCTGTGGACGAAAGGCAAAATAGACTGAGCACGCTTCCAAAAATTCTTTCAAGTGTTTAGGGGCTCCATCAAACTTGCCGGAGGACAAGGCCATGGGAGGTAAATCAACCTCCCTTGCTTCTCGGTGAGTGAACAATTGCTTCAGGGTGGCATTCTCAGATTTGACGTTCTGTAGTTCTATGTTCATAGCCTGAACCGCGGCTACCAACTCTTGTAATTGTTCCGGGGTAGCCATCTGAATCTTTTGGCGTTGCAAACTGTCAACTTCCGGTCTTTCCTTCAGTTCATCCGATTCACTCCAATCCCCCTCCTCCTCACCTGTGAGTTCCGAAGGTAAGGTTTCCCCGAACCGCTTCTTCCACAGTTCTTCTTTCCTCTTTCCTTTTTTTTGTGGAAGGGATCTGCCCCAAAGGGAAGCCACCCTGACTTCTGGATAGAAGATCTGGGGGGGGGCCCCTCCTCCGGTTCAGACCAGCGGGGAAAAAGCCGTAGGCATAAAAAACCCCTAGATGATGTAGAGAGATGAGATTCGACACAAGGTGATTTCTTGTCTGAGAAGCCTGCGGGAAGTGGCAGACCAGGATACGAGGGATGACAATACTGAGAGCAGAATGCGAGAAATGCAGGAGCGGGGAAAATGAGAGAAAACTGGAGGGGAGGGGGAGAGAGGATGCAGCTGCGCTCCCTGCTAAAACTTACGAGAGCCTGAGGAGCCAAGGGCAGTAAGGAGGACACAAAGGAAGGGGGAAAGCAGAAGGGAGAAATACCGGCACCGAGAAAAGGCGCCGAGCAACAACAGCGGGAGAGAAAAACTTACTAGCGCTTCAACCCGAAAGCCTGACGCGAGTAGGTTGCAACGCGCAGACTTCCGGGTAGGAGCGGCTAATAAGCGATCACCCTCCGGCAGCCGGCTGGAAGACTAGACCGTCACTGTGCGTTGCACGGAGACGTGGCGGAACCGCTAATGGCCGCTCCATCGCCATCGGCTCCATGCACGCCAGTCGCGGCGGATCATGACACATACAGGGATTTAAAATTGCTACCTGCTGCCCTTCCATAGCCTCCTTGATTATCGAGAAGCCGCTCGCTGCTGGTGGTTGGAGACATTTCCTCATTAAAGATCAGGATTTCCATTCCATATGGGAGTATAAAGAAGTCAGGCCCAATTCCCTTCGAACCTGTTCAATAGGTAATGAATTAGGTGACACCATAACTCTCTTCCAAAAGAGACTTTCCAATCGGTTCCAGATTTTGGGATCCATAAATAAATTGGCTTCAGCAGCATAGGTTCGTATTGACACCACTTTCAATTTATAGAAATCCAAAATAGGTATCATGGAAAATTTGCAGTGTCGTCTTTTGATGAGTAAAGCTTGCGATGCCAGATTTTTGGCTTTGCTTCTCAAAAGGGCTATTCCTGAAGCGTCATTCAAGCTGTTATTTAGAGACGACCCCAGATACACCATAGAACCAACTACTGGTATCTGTTCTCTATTTAGTGTCCAGGTCCATTTCTTCTGATTCCTCGCCCTTCCACTGTCTCCCAGAATCAGTATTTTGGATTTTTTTGCATTTATCTTACTGGAGCTATTAGCTGTGTTCAAGTCAATAAAGGCTTTTCAGATGCTACTACAAGGGAAGATGGTGCTGATTCTAACAGATAGCACTACAGCCATGTATTACCTGAACAAACGGGGGGCACTCATTCTCCAGCGCTATCCCAGCTGTCCCACAACATTTGGATATGGGCTCTCAAACACAAGATGTTTCTGCTGTCCCAACATGTTCCAGGCAGACGTGCTCAGCAGAGATTTCCCTCTGCCCATAGAATACGTATGGCGTCTGCACAAAGACATTGTGTCCAACGTCTTTGCAGAATGAGGCTTCCCAGAGATCGATCTGTTCGCAACTCAGGAGATCGCTCAATGCCAAGAATACGCCTCCAGGTACCCCCAGAACCGCTCCAAGGGGAACGGTCTCTGGATAACAGGAAGGGGTTAAAAAAATATATCCTCCCATTTCTCACCCAGCTCCTGGATGGGATCTAAATGTGGTTTTAACCAGGCCCGTGGGGTTCGCCTTTGAGCCAGTGCATAAAGCAAGTCTAAAAGACCTTACTTATAAGACGGCCTTCCTAGTGGCTATCACTTCTATCAGAAGGGTTAGTGAACTACAGGCCCTTTTTGTTCTAGACCCCTTTGTTACAGTCCACAGGGATAAGGTAGTTCTACACACGCATCCCAGATTTGCGCCTAAATTCATCTCGAAGTTCCATGTGAACCAATCGATTGAACTACCCACCCTTTTCCAGAATCCCACTAGCATGGCCGAAGCCTACACACTAGATGTCCTCAGGGCAGTCATGTCCTACCAGGAAAGAACGATGGGAAACAAACCAATTTTTCGTTTCAGTGGCAGGTAGAGAAAGGAGTCTGGTCTCTAAATCGGCTATCTCAAGGTGGATTGTCAAATGCATCACATTGTTACGCTCTTGCTAAGAGAGAACCGCCCTTCAAGCCTAGAGCACACTCTACTCTGGGCACTGGGGCTTCCATAGTATTCATTGCAAATGTTCCCCTAGAGTCCATTTGCAAAGTGGCAACCTGGAGTTCTGTACACACCTTTACAAAACACTATTGCCTAGACACTCATTCTAGGTCTGATTCTTAGGTGGGACAAGCAGTACTAAGACATCTTTTCTCTACTGTTCCTTCTCACAACCCACATACAAATCCGGGTACTGCTCCCTAGTCTATGCACAGCATGTGATTCTAAGCAGATTAACACGCATCAGAAGACATGCATTACTTACAGTAATAGCATTTCTGATTGTATCTGCTTAGATTCACATGCGCCCTTCCTACCTCCCCGCTCGGGGTGGAAGGAACATAGACGTCTTACTACTTCTCTTCTTCATGTACTCACTCACAATAGCCTGGGGCTCCCTCATGGCAGAAAAAATACAATCGGAGGGACCACGGCGCTTGAGGGATTCTGGGTGCACTACATGTCACGATAGGGATAGTGTTACTGACACGCCTATGCCGACGTCCCCTTTCGTCCCCGAAAGACCAGATGCAATACTCTGCGGTTACGACTGGATTTTGGAACATATGCACAGCATGTGATTCTAAACAGATTAACAAACATCAGAAATGCTATCACGGTAAGTAATGCATGTCATCCCGAGATAGAGGCTGTTTGCATAGTCGATTCTTGACATGATGAAGGTGACGATTGTGAGTGTTTTGTGGGTGAAGGAGAGGAAAGGTAGGATTCTTCTTGCCGTGTGGAGGAGGAAGAAGCATTTCTTGATGATTGCATTCATTTGTGGTTCTAAGGTTAGGGTGTTGTCTATCAGGGCGCCCAGATTTTGTACTACCTTAGATGTTGTTGGTGTAATTTCCATTTCCGTTGGCCATGGAATGTAAGTGGTGTTCTCTTGGTTTTTGGATATAATCATTATTTCTATTTCCTGGGTTGATTTCAAGTAGTTGGCGTTCATCCAGTTCAATTTTTATTTTAAAATGTTTTTATTGGCATTTGGCATTCACTGTTATATTTCCAACCAGTACAATCGTGGTTTATGTCTATGCATGAATTACAAATCTCTTATGTCTTACAAGGCATGGGTGTTATTAAACAACAAACAAAACAAACAAAGAGAGAACGAAAAAGAAAGAAAACAGAACAAGTAACAGTGGTAACAGTGACTGTCCTTTGAGCTCTGTGTGGTTATAGTCCTCATTTCCGTAGATGAACCCCAGTCTCCACTCCATTGGGCTCTGGCCGGTGCCCATGGCACATAGGGGGGGAAGTGGGTGTAGAATGGATGCTACTGTGCGTGGGTTCGGCCGTTTTGCCGGTTGTGGAGGGTTGATTCAGGGAGGTTTATAGCTCGTCGAGAAGATCAGGTCTCTCAGAAGGGTCTTCCAGGCCTCCAGTGTGGTGCTCGGGTCTTCGCCGCCCCGATTGTTCCCTTCCTCCCATGCTCTGGTTTCTGCTGCCGTCCATCTTTCCATCTCCCTGATCCAAGGTTCGTACCTGGGGCCTGCTGAGGATTTCCAGGCCATTGCGACCGTTCTCTTTATAAGCACACATGCTATGTCCATCAGCTTCACCAAGTGTTTGATTTTGCCCAGTCTCGGGTAGGTGCCTAGGAGGCACTCTTTCGGAGTCCATTCATATACCTCAAGGCCAGCTTTCCTGCAGGTCTGTTCGGCTGCGAACTATAGTTTCTGAGACTTAGGGCAAGTCCAAAACATGTGGATCATGTCAGCATGGTCAGAGGAGCACCATGGGCATGCCGGGTTGACTCTGTCATTGAAGGTAGATACTCTATGTGGGGACATGTAGGTCCTATAGAGGACATTGAGTTGTATTAGCCTGAATCTTGCATTCCTAGATATCTCCTTCGGGTATGCTAGGGCTCTCGGCCATTCTCCCTCCGTAATTTTGGTCCCTTAGTCGGATTCCCATCTCTCTTTCAAACGTGTGCTTCTTGGGTTAGGCCTATCGTTTATTTGGGCATATAGCCTTGATGTTGGTTTCCAACCATCGCTTACTCCGTACATCTCCTGGATCAGGGCGTGTGTTTCAGGCTCCTCGGGCCATACATCCCATTTCTCCTTGGCGATAAATTTCACCTTTTGGTACCATAAGTAGTGGCTCAGGGTGATCCCCTCGTTCTCTTGCAGTGATTCGAAGTCCCTGAATTGCCCTTCCTCAAACATATCTCCCCACGTGTAGATGCCAAAGTTTTCCCATCTCCTCATTGTTGGTAGGTCGCCGGGGACTTTACACATGTCTGCTAGGATGGGGGTTTCGGGTGAGTACGAGTGTTGCAGCCCCAGCATAGAGTTAACCTTTTTCCACACCTGTCGACCCACCTGTACTATTATGGGCGGGTCGGGAGGCCCCATTTTGTTGTTCCATATCAGTTCTTTAGGGTGTAGGGGTGAGGTTAGTTGGCAGAGGAGGTTTGTCTCAGCTGAGGGCTCGTCGCTCAGCCATTTGGCGACATGTGTTAGTTGGGCCGCTAGGTAGTATCTTCTGAAGTCCGGTAGTTGGATACCGCCTGCGGAGTAGGGAAGTGTGAAGATGTTCAGTGCAAGCCTGTGCCTGGATCGACCCCAAAGAAAATCTTTGATCAGGGATTCCAGTTTCCTGAAGAAGGATGGGGGAATGTAAAATGTTATATTGGTGAAGTAATAGAGGAATCTGGGCAATATTATCATCTTGGATATTGCGGCTCTGCCCATCATCGAAAGCGGAAGTTTCGACCAAAATTTGGCGGATCTCCGTACCCCTGATAATGCGGCTTCAGTGTTGCTTTCGTGAGTGGAGATTGGTGTGTGCTTGATGGTGATGCCCAGGTAGCGGAAGGACTCTGTTTGCCACTGGATTCCAATCTCGGGGAGTTCTTCTGTGCTCCTTCCCCTGAGGCCTGCCAGAGGGAAGGCGGATGATTTCTGCCGGCTGAACTTTATGCCCGAGTATTTCGAAAAGTTATCTAAGATATCTAGAGCTATCGGGGCATTCGTCTGAGGGTCACGAAGATATAAGAGAACATCGTCGGCGTACAGGGAGATGATGTTGTCTGTACCGGCGATGCTTATGCCCGCGTCGAATAGCTGTTTCCTGAAATAAATTGCTACTGGTTCCAGACCTAGGATATATAGCATTGGTGAGAGCGGGCATCCCTGTCTGGTCCCCCTTTGGATAGCCCAGGCCCCTGACACCATGCCCCCTATTTTGACTCTTGCCATCGGGTTATTATAGAGTACTTTGACCCATCGGATAAAGTGTTCGCCCATTCCAAACTCTCTCAAGGTTTCGATTAGCCACTCCCAGAAGATCGAGTCAAAAGCCTTAATGGCATCAAGCGAGAGTACCGCTAGGTCTTCTTTGCTTTCCTCTGTTTGTGCCATTATGTGCTGGAGCCTTCTTAGGTTGGCTGTAGTGTTGCGTCCAGAGACAAAGCCGCATTGGTCTACGTGGACCAGGGAACCTATCACCTTTGAGAGCCTCTTGGCCAGTATGGTCGTAAGTATTTTGCTATCGTAGTTTAGAAGTGCGAGTGGGCGATATGAGTCACATTTTTCGGGCGGTTTGCCAGGTTTGAGCATTGGCACTATGAGAGTTTCTCTCATGGTGCCTGGTAGTGTGCCCGTCTCAAATGCCTCCGCATAGACTTCATGCAGTATGGGGGACAGGATCTCTTCGTATGCCTTGTAAAACTCGGGGGTAAGGCCGTCGGTTCCAGGGGTCTTGCATGTGGAGAGGGATCTAATCGCTTCAGTAATGTCTTCGATAGTAATGTCCTCTCCTAGCATTTTTCTCTGCTCCTGGTTCAGTTTTGGTAGGCCGACTTCTTCCAGGGTGTCTCTTATGTCTGCTTCGGGAATTTGGTCACTGTGAGCATACAGTTCTGCATAGAAGTCGGTGAAGACCTCATTTATTGCTTGCTGTGTTCTGTGGACTGTGCCATTATCGTCCCTGCTTGCTGTAAGGGCCCGCTTCGGATGTTCCTTCCGTCACAGCCAGGCTAGTATCTTGCCTGGTTTATCTGCCTCTTTGTGAGCTCTCATGGTTCGAGTGGAGAAGTCCAATTTCGAAAGCCTTTCCCATGCGGTTCTGCATTCCTCCCTGATCTCCCTCAGCTTGATCTCTGTCTCAATTGTGGGAGGGGAATTGTTTTCAAGGTGCCTGATCTTTTCCTCCTTGTCTTCTAATTCCTTTCTTAGTTGCTTCCTGATTCCACCCGCCTCAGCTATCACCTCTCCTCTTGTCACCACCTTCAATGCTTCCCAGAGAGTACTCCATTTTTCAACTGATCCCTTATTGATTTCCACATACTCTTCTAGTTTCTCGGCCAGGTGCTCCCTGAATGCGGGGTCAGTTAGTGTCTCCACTGGCATACGCCACGTTGGGATAGTAGGTAGGGGGGGGCGCAGGCGGAGTTGTATTATTAGCGGGGAGTGATCCGAAATTGATCTGCCCAGGTACTCCGCCGACTCGACCCGAGGGGTCAGCTCGTCATTTATAAAGAGGTAGTCTATCCTGGTGTGCAGGTTGTGAGGGGCCGAGTAGAATGAATAGGATCTATCCGTGGGGTGAAGGTCTCGCCAGGTGTCAACCAGGTGCAAGTCCTCGATTGTTCAGTGGAGGGCCCGAGCAGGGAGGTAATTGTGTGATTGTGGGGTGGTGGATCTGTCCATTTCCGCATTCATGACGCAATTGAAATCGCCTCCCCACAGCAGAGTGTGGTCCCTGTGAAGCATGACTTTGGCGCACAGCCCCTTGAGGTAGGAAGGTATGCCATGTTGGGGGAAGTATGAGTTCATTATGCATATTCGATTGCCCTCCAGCATGCCCCATACCAGCAGGTATCTGCCTTCCTTATCCGACTCTACCCCCAGCTGTTGGAATGGTGTGTCCGGGCTCACCCATGTGTATACTCCTCTTGCATACTTCGAGTAGGATGAACCATTACCTTGTCCCCCCCAGTAATTTGTTAGCTTATCTGCAGAGTCGGCAGTGAGGTGCGTTTCTTGTAAGAGGGCAACTGATACCTTCTTCCTCTTTAGGTAAGAATGTATTCGATTTCTCCGGAGATAGGACCCCATCCCCCTTACGTTCCATGTGATTACCCTAAGTTTTGGTGCCATTGCTTGATTGCATTAATTGTCGGGGAGAGGTATATGTCCTCTCTGGGGCTTGTTCGCTTGTTATTGTGAGCCATGGTTGGTTCTGGTCGCGTGGAGTGGTTAACTCTGTTGGTTAGTTTTGGGTTCGATTCCATTTGGTCAAAGGTCCTCAGAGTCAAGGCAGTTAAAACAGTACTAACTTGTGTGGAACAATTATAACTGGTGCATCCAGCGACTGACACAACGGTGGAGTGCTCGGGTGCTCTCGCGCCGCCTGTCCCAATCCGGGTGTCTGGCGCGAGTAGGTGAGTGCTGGCAATTGGCCTGCACTGATCTTTCGTGGGGTCGTGGTCTGTGTTCATGTGTGGTAGATCGGGTGAGCGCCGCAGTCATTTAGCTTCTCACATTGTAGTTTTGCTTCTAAGGTTGGGGTCTCCTGATCTCTCAGGTGTTTGTGGGAGGGTGCAAGCACCTGTGTCGGGGCGTATTGCCCTCATCCTTGGGCACCCTCATTGTGTTTCCCATGCAGGGATTCGACAGGAACCTCGGCCAGGTTATTATGTTCCATCCACATGTTGGCCGCGGCTGGTGTCTCGAGAAATATTGCTTTTCCTTTATAGATTACCTTCAACCTGGAGGGATAGAGCAGCATGTATTTTAGGTTTAGTTTCCTCAGCCTGGCCTTGATTGGGACGAAGGAGTTCCTCGCTCTTTGTACCGACTGAGTATAATCGGGGTATATCGTGATTCTTGAGTTGCCTCGCTCTATCTTTCCTCCCTCCCTCGAGAACTTCAGGATCACCTCCCGGTCTCGGAAGTTGAGGACCTTCGCTATGATGGGGCGAGGGTAGGAGCCTGGGGGGGGTTTCTTCTGGAGCGATCTGTGAGCTCTCTCGATGGCGAAGCCCTGTGAGAGATTTGCCACCCCGATCTCTTGTTGGATTAGGGATTCAACAAAGGCCGTCGGATCAGCAGTCTCCGTCCCCTCCGGTACGCCCAGTATCCTAATGTTACTGCGTCTAGCGCGGCCCTCCGCTTCCTCGGACCTCGCCTCCAGCAGGGCTACCTTAGGTTGAAGGTCTGCGAGTTCTGTTTTCATGGCTGCCGATTCAGTTGCCATATCCTCCTGAGAGGACTCCACAATGGTGACGCATTCCGTTAGGTTGCGGGCATCTTGCCTTATCAGTTGGATGTCGGCTTTTACTTCACCGATCTTCGTGTCTATAAATGATTTTAGGGCCTCAATCGCCCCCAGCAGCTGATTGTGTCTGGTGTCCGGGCTATCCCGTGTTGCTGGGTCGTCCGATGTGGTCTGGGTGGTGGGGTTAGATTTCGCCGTGACAAAAGGATCTAGGGTGGCATTTTTGGCTTTGTTTCTTGCTGTGGCCATTGTGGATTGTCTCGGGCCTGGTTGAGGCAGGCGGACTCTCTCGTTTTTTTTCCCTGGGTTGATTTTGGTGCGTAGTGGTGCGGGGATATTAGGCTTTATTTGATCCGGGGTCTGGGTGCCCAACGGATGTGGTCGCCCTGCTTTAGTGGGGCAGGAGACAGTGGGGCCCGGGTCGTTCAGGGCTGCAACGTTGCTCGCATTGTGGGTCCGGTCCCTTGGTGTGGTAAGGTTGGTTGGGGGGGATGCAGGAGCAGGGAGTTCAGTGGGAGCGCCGCGGTGTGGGCTCTCAGTATTGCTCGGGGTGAGTAGGCGGGGTCCCGCAACCCGGTGAGTAGGTGGTCGGGCCTAGCTAGGTATGACCCAACCCGGACACTGTGGCGAGGTCTGATCCCAAGGAGGGAAAGGTCTCACCTGTGAGCGTTATAGTCCGGGTAGATCTGGAGACGGCCGCCGGCCCAGGTCGAGGTATGCAGGTCTGCGCAGGCCTGGGGGCTCCGCTCGCCGGGAAGTTGAAAGTCGGGGTCGCGGTAGATGGCCCTGAGGATCCGGTGGTCTTGTCTCGGAGGTCCTCCCCCAGTCGCACTTCAGCTACGTCGTTGCGGGTACCAGCACCGGGCGCTCAGTCTTGGCCCCCAGCCTGCGTATCGATAGGGCCCAGCAGCACTCCGCACCTCTGGGCGGTGGGGGGTAATGGGAGAGGCGTCTGGGGGGCCGGGATCAGGTCGCTTCGGGGTGCGCGCTCCTCATCCGCTCAAATCGCCACGGCCGCCATCTTGGGAGTCCCTCATGGAGTGCAGGGGGTGCCAGACCGGAGCGTCCCAGCGGGCCCCGGAGCTCCGATTTTTGTCGGGTCAAATCGTCGGGTGTAGTCAATCGCCTGTTGTACGGCTACACCGAAGGCTGGGTGCTGCAGGCAGCCCACACCACCCAAATCGAGGAGTGATTGCGCGGCTCGCTGTTCCCGCGCGCCTCCCTCGGAGGTTAGGGGGGGCCGGGCCGAAGCGTCGGGAATGCTCCCTGGTCCCCGATTTTCGTCGGGAGAAGTCGTAGGTTGCAGCTAATCGCCTGATGTACAGCTGCTCCAAAGGATGGACTGTATTGCTGGATTTTTGGTGCCCAAATCAGGATCGGACTGCGCGGCTCGGCCGGAGCTCAAGGGAACCGCGTCCTCACACCCTGAGCATCAGGCCATGCCCCCCGGCGTTCATCCAGTTCAAGACTATTTTTAGACACTTGTTTGGGGTTGAGTGATCGACTTGGGTGTCTTCGATTTTGTAAATGATTTGAGTGTCATCTGCATAGTTGTAGCATGTAATGTTGTATTTTTTGAAGATTCTGATTACTGGAGTCTGGTAGATGTTGACGTGCAGTAGTGATAGTGAGGACCCGTGTGGTACTCCACTGCCGTTAACTCGTGGGGTGTATTTTGAAGGGTTTTATCCACACGGTTTCTGTTCTGTCTGCTAGGAATGATTTAATCCAGAGTAGTGCCATGTCCGTTATGCCTATGTCTTCAAGATTTTTGGTTAGGGTGTCATGGCTAACGTTGTCGAAGGCTGCGGAGAGGTCGAGCAGTATCAGGGCTGAGGTTGTGTTGTTCTCATTCGTTTTTAGGTTGTCCCAGATGGATAATAGTGCGGTTTCTGTTACTCTTGCGGGTCTAAAACCGACTGGTGCTTGGTCTAGCAGGTGACGTTTTTCTGTGTGTTCTTGGGTTCATTTGTATACGTAGGTTGCAAGGAGTTTTGCTGTGTTGGGAATTTTTTAAATCGGCCTGTAGTTGGAGAGGTGTTCTACGTCGCTACTTGTGTTTTTTAAAAGCGGTTTGATATATGCTGATTTGAAGGCTTTTGGTACAGTTCCTGTTGCTAGTGAGAGATTTAGGCCGTTTCTGTAATATTTTGATGGCGTTCTTGTGCAAGGATTGATTTGTAGATGTCAGGGGGGCAGAGATCCATGGGTGATCCTGCTTTCTTGCTGTGTTTTACCAATAAGACAAATGCCTCTGCTGATATTTCTGGATAGTTTTGGAGTTTGTGCTGCAGCTCTGCGTTAGGTCCGGTTGGTTGAATGTTGTGGTTGATTGGTCTGTTTTGTATGATTTGTCGGATGTCATTGATTTTGTTCTTGAAATGTTCTGCCATGTCATTGCAAAGTTTTTCTGAGGGGTTTGGGGTGTTGTTGCAGCCTGGTGGTTTTCTCATTTCTTTAATGATGTTGAATATTTCTTTTTGTGTGCTGGTGGCATTGGTGATTCTGTTATCATAATGCCTTCTCTTTGCCTTTTGAATTTCTTTCTTGCATGCTCGGATTTGTTTCTGGAACAGTATTTTTTTTTTTTTTCTGGGTTGTTTTTTCCTCCATTCCAGTTCCACGTTTTTGTTGTCCTTTTTCATGGCGCTTAGTAGTGGGGTGAACCATTTTGCCATTGTTTTTTTTTTTTTTTTTATGGGGTGATTTGTTTTTCCGGGGTGATCTTATCAATTGTATCAGCAATCCATTTGTGTAGTAGCTCCGCTTTCCCGTCCAGGACAGCCAGCTCTACTTCTATAGTTGAAGGTTTGGTCATCTCCAGTTGTTCGAATAGGTTGCTTGCTTTGACACTTTTCCAGTTTCTTTTTGTGGTGGCTGCGAGTTTGGGGGTTGGAGGCAGACTTGAGTTGGTAGTCTGATCATGAATGGGATGATGAGATGGTCGCTCCATAGTATTTGTATTGGTGGTGCCGTGGTATGATTTTCCTTGGCGAAGATTGCGTCAAGGGGATGTCCTGCTGAGTGTGTTGTCCCTTTGACCAGCTGTCGTAGTTTCATGGTTGTAAATTTTGCAATCGGGGAGTTTCGGGAGTCGGCGTGACTTTCTTCAACATGAGATGGACTGTCTGGTTTTGGGCTACTAAATTCAATCCAGACGTCCAGGAACGCATATTGGACCTTCCATTCAAGGGTGGCAACCTCTTTCACTCCACTGCTGATGAGGAGCTCGATAAAAAGAAAAACAGGTTGCTAACTGCGAAGTCTTTATCCCTACGAAGGCCACGCCCCCAAGGCGTACACTCAGTCACATCAACACTCCGACAAGGGGCAGACGTTAGGGGGTTCTGTGGCTTCCAAGACTGGAGGTCCAGGCAGCCTGACTGTTCACTGAGTCAACACAGGCGTAAACAACAAAAGGGGGGGTGGTGGGTGGGAAAGTAAGGGCTTTTTTCAGTCCCCCTCCGCAACCACTTCAGAGGGAACAAAGGCATGATGCGTCCCTTCGGGTCCCCGTGTCACCTGTGGTGGGCAGGCTTGCCATTCACGCACAGTTTTGGCGTTAGAAGTTCGTGCACCCCTGGATCCTCTCGGTAGTATCCACGGGGTACCGCTTACAGATTCATTCCTCTCATCCCTCCTCCCCTCCTCTCCCACAGCTTGGCACAGCAACTCTATTGGCAGGTATCTGGTCGCTCGTCGAGAGCCAGGCAGTAGAAGAAGTCCCAATGAGGCTTGGGGTTCTACTCCAGGATTTTCACCATACAGAAGAACCACCAGGCTAGCCTGAGAGTTGTTGGCCCTCTCCACCTCTCCCTCACTCTTCAAAAATTCAAGATGGTTACCCCAGCACTCATAACAGAGACATTGTGCAAGGAGGACTGGGTGGGTTGTCGTCAGAAGTCCAGTCGGTCTCGGTGCCGTAGTCTGTGTCGCCACTCCTCTGCCTCTTTGAGGCACTCGCCGTCATCGGGGGACTGGATGTGCTCCCTGGATCTCAAGGACGCTAATCTACATGTCCCAATCAAGGGGGACTGGATGTGCTCCCTGGATCTAAAGGACACTAATCTACATGTCCCAATTTGGCTGCCGCATTAGTCCTTTCTGCGATTCAGGATCATGGGCTGCCATTTCCAATACAAGGTGCTACACTTTCGGCCTCAACTCGGCTCCCAGGGCGTTTACCAGACTCATGAACGCGATGGGCACAGGGCAACCACGTCTACCCGTACCTGGACGAATGGCTCGTCAGGGCGACATAACCGGAGGCGGTGCACCATACTTCCTCCGCCCTTATGAGCACACTCCATAACCTGGGATTTTCGCTCAACCTCAAAACGTCTCGGCTGCAGCCTACGCAGAGACTGACTTTCCTTGGTCTCATCTGGGACACGTGATCCCCTTGGAGGACAAGATCACGGCCATTAAGAGGGCGACTACTCACTTCCTCACCCGAGAGGTGACATTGGGCTCGTGGTACCAGCATTTACTACTTCTCATGGCAGCAGTCCTGCTGGCCGTACCACACACACACGAGACTCTGGATGAGGAGAGTGTTAGGCAAAGTTTGTATGCAGTACCCTCTGGGACCACTACACACAACTCTGACTACAGGTATAAGAAACCCAAACTTTGGTATAAGCTTGTACTACACAGTTTTGGGAGCGTGTTGAGCAGCCAAGCTTATCTCAAGAGGGGTCAATGTGAGCTGTGATGGAGTTGCACAGAGATTTACAGTTACAGGTATTCAAATAAACTTACACTCAATGTTTCTTGTATAAACAATTATTAATTTGTCAGTTAGAATAAGCCTTCTTCAGAAGGGAGCAATATAATTGTAACACAAATATACTTCAATACTGTACACTCTTAGTTTCTAAATCAATGAAGACCCTTTTGGGTTGGCCCACAGACACAACCTGTACCCACAGGTAACTTCATTAACTAGGCTGCTGGGGACATTAATATCTTACTGTTGGCATTTAGAATACTTTTAGAAGTTGGTAATGGGCAAAGATTATTAGAACAAGAGACCACATATATTCTTAAGCAGGCAAATATCTTTGAATCCTCCAAGAAGAGTCCTACAACTTAATAGGCTAAGTCCAAGGCATAAATTAGTTTTCAAAAATTGATAGCAGAGTTTGCTAATGAACATGTTTTTGATTAGCAAACACACCCATTTGATTAGCAATTATGTACTAATATTGTTAATGTCACTGGATGCTATTTGTACCCAAAACATGAAATGAGCAACAATACAGCATTTTGCTTACAGCTGAAATAAGACATTTGTGAGGAGTCGGGCCTTGCAAATACTTTAATCTTCAGCTAGACCTGCAGGTCGGGTAACTGAGTTTACCTATTCAACCTAAGAGAAATGCACTCGACCCATAGCAACGGAGGACTACAAATGTATAATGTGATTTCGAGGGGATTCCATATCTATGACAGTAATCACCACAGCTGTGCTGCTTCGAAAAAATCTTCAGCGTCTGCGTCGATGACGTCGATATGCCGCCCTCGAGGACCTGCTCCGACGGCCGACGTCACTCGATATTTTTCCGCGAACGTGTTCGCTTCGGGAATCTCGGCACGCCTCGACTCTTTGGAGTTTCTGTTTCTCGGTTCATCTAACCTGTTTGGTGTTTGAAGTATTTCTTTGCGAAGATGTCTACCTCGTCTTCCACACCGCGTCCGGGCTTTAAGAAGTGCGGGGACTGTGGGTCCAAGATGTCGGTTACGGACTCGCACGACGCCTGCCTCTGGTGCCTCGGGGAAGCCCATGACACGGATGACTCTGCCGACTGCCAGTCGCTCACGTCGAAAGCCTTACGGGAGCGCAAGAAGAAGTTATCTGTAGGTAAGGTGTCCGAGCCCCGGAAGTCGTGGTCTGCGGGGTTTTCGACAGACGACTCGAGGGGCGACTCTCCGCGTTGTCGTCAGAAGTCCAGTCGGTCTCGGTCCCGTAGTCTGTGTCTCTTTGAGGCACTCGCTGTCGTCGGTCGCCTTCCCCGTCCTCATCCGAGGACTCCGCCCGTCGGCGGGTCGCTTACCCCACCAAGCATGCAACACCGGAGGAATGGGTTTCCTTCGGGAAGAAAATGTTGGCGATTCTCAAATTGCAGGGTACTGGTCCGTCTGCGCCTCCGAGTGGGGTCGGTCGTGAGCAGCCGAGAGACACCGCTCGCACGCCTCCGGGCTCGGGTGGTCGTCACGATTCGCGGGAAAGATCCCGCTCGGACAAGGGGAATCGTTCTCTGCATGCCCGGTCCTTGACGCGCTCGAGATATGTGATCCTGTGGTGTCTTCACGGAAGACGTCGACGCCGAGGTCGTCGACGGACTCTTTCGAGGGCTTGCCTTCGAAGAAGTCGTCAACGCCATCAGCGTCCCGGCCGTCGAGGAACACGCTCAGGGCCCCGGCCTCGTGGACTGTGTCGGCGCCGCCGATGCCCTTGACACCCTTTGAGGCTGTGTCGACGGGGGTACCCCGTGGCTCGGTGGAACCCCCGAGAAAGGCTCTGGCCAAGGTCCAGCATGGCTTTGGTTCAAGTTCTGTGCCTTCTTGCCGCCATCTGGAGTTTATTTCAGAGGTGGATGAGGGCTCTGATGATGGCATGGTGCCAGACGAGATTCTCTCAGGCCATAGCCAGTTTGAGGACCTGAGGCAGTCCCTGCACGATGCTAGTGGGCTGGACACCTCTCCGGAGGTGGAGTTTTGTAGCCCTGAGCCTGGCACTCATGCCGATTCTTCGTACCGGCTCCTTATGTCAAGGGTCACCGAGTACTTAGGATGGTCTGCTCCCTCGGGGGAGTTTGTTCAGGATGACCTTGCAGATATCCTAGACATTGGTCCACCAACTGACCCGGTACTGCCATTTCATATGGTTCTACAGAGGAGGGTGACAGTGGCTTGGACTGCTCCGGAGAGTCTCCCGGCAGTGTGCAAGTCTTTGCCGCAAAAATACCGCCTAGCCAGTAGTGACCCCTGCTACTTGTCCAAGCACCCTACTCCGGAGAGTTTGGTGGTGCAGGTGGCTACGGCCCCGGCAAAGCAGGCGTCATACCCTACCATTCCTCCTGATAGGGACGACAAGCGTTTTGACGGCTGGGCAAAGAAAGTGTTTTCTGCAGGGGGTATGGCACTTCAGGCGGCCAACTCCGTTTGTGCCTTGTCTCGTTTCACGCACACTCTGTGGAACTGTGTTTCCTTGGCGGCTGAACATATTCCCGAAGGGGATGAACGGGATGGTTTCCTTGCTATGGTTCAGGATGGCAAGGATGCCATGTGTGAGGCCGTTCAGTCGGGTTTGGACATGGCAGATTGCGTCATATAGTCCATGGCGGCGAGCACCATGATACGCAGGTTTGCGTGGTTGCGGAAGTCAGAGTTTGCTCCTGATGTGTAGGCCCGGCTCCTCAGCTTGCCCTTTGACGGGGAACATCTTTTTGGCAGCAAGGCTGACGAGAGCCTTTAGAGGTTGCAGACCTCAAAAGCTGCAGCAAAGTCGTTGGGTGCTGCAGTTCGACAACCTCTGCCTTTTCGTCCTCTGGGACAGCAATGGAGGGGAGGTGCCTTTCGTTATTACTCATCCTTTGGTTAAGCGAGAGGAGCTGCCAGTCAAAGGGGCCACCGTAGGAGTGCCAGAGGTGGAAAACAAGGTACTCGAGGTGCCAAGGCCGCTCGGCCTATTGCCTCTTTGCCCTCAGGCAATGCCGCAGCTGCTTCAGCTCAGTCATGAGGCCATGTCCCATGGTTCGCCGGTTGGGGGAAGGCTGGCACAGCATCTTGCAGAGTGGCGTGCCATTACTTCAGATGTGTGGGTTCTGGAGATCATAACCCACGGCTACTGTCTTCCTTTCCGGCAGAGGCCTCAAGACAATCCACCGGGGAATCTCTCTTTGAAGAGTCCGGATCCGCTCCTTGCGCCGGAAATTCAATCCATGCTGGAGAAAGGCACCATAGAATTGTTGACTGTAGCGGAGAGGAACAAGGGATGGTATTCCCCTTATTTTTTGATTTCCAAGAAAGACGGGGGATTGAGACCCATCATGGACAAGTTCAAGATGGTTTCTCTCTCCCAAGTCCTCCGGGCCCTTCAACTTCAGGACTGGTTGGTGTCTCTCGACCTCAAGGATGTTTATTTTCATGTGCCGATCCATCCAAAGCGCAAGAAATACCTGAGGTTTGCGGTTGCCGACTCGCACTTTGAGTTTCGGGTCCTGCCATTCCGATTGACCTCCGCCCGAGGGTCTTCACCAAGCTCATGGTAGTGGTGGCAGCGCACCTCAGGAAAGGGGGATTCACGTCTACCCCTACCTGGACGATTGGTTGATCAGGGCGCGCTCTCGCGAGTAAGTCCTGGATCATATGTCGGTCACCTGCCACTCCCTCCACAAGCTGGGCTTCTCCCTCAACTTACAGAAGTCCCATTTGACACCAACTCGGAGGCTCCAGTACATCGGAGCAGTGCTCGGCACGTCCCTGTGGCAGTGTTTTCCTCCCCAGGTGAGGGCTCATCACATTCAGCAGATGGTGCACAAGTTTCAACTTGCCCAGACTCTCCCAGCGTCGAGTTCTTGAGACTGCTCGGCCTCATGGCATCCTGCATTCTTCTGGTGCCAGAGGCCAGGTTGCGGATGAGATCTTTGCAATGGGCACTCAAGCTCCAGTGGTCTCAGTCCTCCGGCAGGATGTCGGACCCTGTTCAGGTGCCGTCTTCGGTCGCCCAGGACCTTCTGTGGTGGGCCGACGAAGGCAATCTGATGAGGGGGGCTCCATTTTGGCTGCCCTGGCCGGAGATGACTATCGTGACGGACGGATCCCTCACGGGATAGGGAACTCATCCCAACGAGTTGACAGCTAGTGGTCGTTGGTCCATATCAATCTGTTGGAGCTGAGGGCGTTCAGGCTAGTCCTGAAGGCTTTTCTGCTGACGGTGCGAGGAAAGAATGTCCTGGTCCTGATCCTGACAGACAACACGGTGGCCATGCACTACCTCAAGAAAAAGGGGGGGGCAGGGTCACTTCCTCTGTGCAGGGAGGCGATGCAGCTCTGGTTCTGGGCAATCCAGCAGGAAGTTTCGATCTCGGCAGTTCATCTGGCAGGAGACCAAAACGTGACGGCGGACGCTCTGAGCAGGCAGAGCACGATCTCTCACGAGTGGGAGTTGGCTCAGGAGATTCTCCTCGAGATCTTTGCCCTTTGGAGGACCCCTCAAGTGGATCTCTTCGCCTCCAGTGTCAACACGAAGTGCGAGAGGTTCTGCTCGCGGGAATTTCCTCCAAACGGAGCCTTAGGAGACGCGTTCGTGGTGGAGTGGTCATTCCCACTCCTGTACGCATTTCCTTCAGACGATCTGCCCTCCCGGGAGGGTGGGGGTCAGGTTCTCCATCAGAGGTCAGGTCCCTCAACCTTCACGCTTGATTTCTGAAAGGTTGAAGTATAAGGATTGGCACCTCCCTGAAGACGTGATGGAGGTGTTGCTTTCGGCCAGAAGGCCCGCAACAAAGTTCCTATACCGTTGCCGTTGGAGAAAGTTCTGAGACTGGTGCAGGGTTAAGAATGTGGATCCTTTTGCATGTGAAATTCCCATGGTTCTGTCTTTTTTGCTTTCTTTGGCCCACAAGGGCCTTCAAGTGGGTACCATTAAAGGTTTCCTGGCGGCGCTGTCAATATTTAAGCGCTCGTCTGAAGAGTGTTCAAATTTTAAAATTACTTTAATTTCTCATTTTCTGATAGGGCTCACTAATGTGTTCCCTCCATCACCTTTGTAGGTGCCCGGTTGGGATTTGAACCTTGTTCTCAAGTTTCTGATGGGTGCTCCGTTTGAGCCTTTGCATTCATGCCATTTGAGACCTTTAACTCTGAAAACTGTATTTTTAGTTGCGGTCGCTTCTGCTCACAGAGTGAGTGAATTGCAGGCACTTTCAGTTAAGCCACCCTTCACTGTGATTCATAAGGACAGGGTTGTCCTTAGAGTTCGTCCTTCTTTTCTTCCGAAGGTGGTGTCGGAATTTCATTTAGGCCAGAAGGTTGTTCTTCCGGCATTTTATCCTCCTCCACATCCTGGTAAGGAAGAGGAGAGGCTCCACGCATGTCCCGGGTCAAAGTGGACAATCAGCTCTTTATTGGTTACGCTGGAAAGCGATTGGGACAGGGTGTGACGAAACAGACTTTGACTCGCTGGATTATTTTGGCTATCTGTGAGTGTTACCGCTTGGCGGGAAAGGACCCCCGGTCGGCTAACGGGCTCATTCTACCAGGGGTATGGCTGCTTCTACTGCCCTGCAGAGGGTTGTTCCTATTCGCAACGTCTGTGATGCAGCCACCTGGGCTTCGGTACATACTTTTGTACGTCACTATTCCCTCCATTCCATCCGGGGGCAGGATCTGGCCTTTGGCAAGGCGGTCCTTTACTCCGCAATTTGATTGGGCATGCAAAATTTCTGTTTTCTAAATTCTTTTCCCACCTCCTTGCATTGGTACTGCTTTGGGAGTCTGTCATAGATATGGAATACGTCGGAGGACCCAATCCCCTCGAAGAACAAGTTACTCTCTTACCTGGTAACGTTCTTTCGATGGGATGGTCCGACGACGTATTCCATATCGCTCCCTCCCTACTTTCCCCAATACCCGATACAGAATTTCTTATGCAATTGCAGCTTACGTTTCCGCAAGGCTTTGTTTGTCAGAGTGGCAGAAGACTGGTGGCACATGTTCTGGAAAAAAACTACAACTGAGGCTACGGGTGTCGTGCGTCCTACTTATAACATCCAGTGCCGTCGGAGGAGGTCCTCGAGGGCGGCGTATCGACGCAGGACGCAGATGCCGAATATTATCCGAAGCAGCACTGCTGTGGTGATTACTGTCATAGATACGGAATACGTCGTCAGACCATCCCATCGAAAGAACGTTACCAGGTAAGAGAGTAACTTGTTCTTCTGTAAAATGGTGCATGTCAGTACAAACCCACTTTGTTTGGCACACTGCTGCCACCCAGAGTCCAGCCATGCACAGTGAAACTTTTATTTGACATTTACTGCAAACAAAGTAGATGTTAAATACAAGTTTCAAACATCTTGTGTAAATGCTACTCGCCCTTCGTAAAATTACTTGACTGAGGGGGCGAAACTACTTTGCGAGCCATAGATGAGTGTCTGTAAAATGTTAGCTGCATGAATGGACACAAATAAATAGATTTGATTAAAGAAAGGCTATGAAAACAGTTTGCCCAGCTGTCTCCTGCAGGTGGTAATATATATTACAATCATAAAGCAAAGCGAGCTCTAGAGGCTAACTACAGTGATTGGTATTGCAGTAGATCTACAGATTGGATGGATCTATTGATCACTACTTTGCGCAAGCATTTAGTTTGCTTTGTGTATTATGTAGGAGGAAAGAAAGAGACTAAGCAGAGTGGATTGCGTAACAGGCAGAGAACTGGCTAATCTAGGTGGAATATTGTAGTTAGTGGTTATCCGTTTTCTCGGTCCCTGGATTAAAGCAACAGGGTGATAATATAGAATGTCAAGGAGTATGGGTTCGATCATGGGTTGAGCACCAGTTTCAAGATGTATGCGACCTGCAGGTTACAGAACTAGGTTTGCCATCAAAAGCATTTGATCATGTGATAATGTACCTTTTCAAACGTTCACTAGTCAACATGATGCATCTTCCCTAACAAAATGAAATATAGTTGACACTATGAAATTCAGACAAACTAACCTACACTTTTCTGTAACGCATGGATCGTTGCAAGGTTTTACAATCTCAATACTGTAATTATGTATTATTTAACAACTTACCTTTTAGGAATGGAATTGCATGACTGTATTTTTAAAATATATAAAGTTGACACATACTTGTCTTTGCCAGACAGGATATAAAAAGATTAATAAAAAAAAATCCCAATTACTTCTGGTTTGCAATAATTTGAAAAATAAAATCTTGCACTCCTACACGTGCATTTGGCACTTAAGACTGGATGGAGGATAAGATTACTACTATACTTTCCCTCCATTAGAACTTGAAGTGAACAGAGAAAAGGGGGTGAAGCGAGCATCGACGGCAAGAGAGGAATGCAGGGCGAGCTGTGCTTTCATTGAAGAGGGCAACTTAAATAGCTAACTTTGCTACACAAGTGTTCATTTGATTAGCAACACTACAGAATTGCATAGCAAATTGCTATGCGACACTGTTTATTTTATGCCTTGAAGTCAATCGGGCAAATGTCTTGTATAGGATGAAGCACTTCTGGTAAGTAAATGGAAAAGTCTTTGCACAAGTTCTTGGGAGTCTTTGATGAAAAGAAGAATCAAATGTAGGGCCACAAGCTGATTAGGCTTGTAAATTGTAGAAGTTGCAAGCACTCTACAGTAAGAGGTAAGTTCTCTCGGACTTTACAGTACCATTAGAAATGAAGAAAAAGATGTAGCTGATGACTTCTTTTTTTTTTTTTTTTTTTTTTTTTGTTTTATTGGTTTGACAAAGTTAAACCTTTAACATTCCCTTAGCAATCCCTCCTCAAAGAGGTGGAGGCCACCCTAAAATTAGGGTCGGGTTCCAAAATCTCTAAATGTTCGTCCCTAGGCCGGAGGCACTAGTTATTTGGGTGGCATCCACCTCAGATTCCCCCTCCTCCCACTCCAGATTCAAAGATTCAACAAATTTCAGAGCATCCAAGGTACGGCCCACTTTCTCAGCTGTGATGAGCCTTTCCCAATACTCTTCTTCGTTTTCCTCCGTGATCAGACTCGTATAATTTCCCATATACATCAACCGAATTAGTTTAAGGCTCGGGCAAGTCAACATCACATGCCTTATAGTTTCCAATTGGGCCTTCTTTCTGCAAAATCTACAGTATGCTAGTGATTTGTCAATTTGCCTTCTACGCCACCTTAATTCTCTCGAGTGCCAGATGTTAAACCTACAGCGCATGAGCAGATCACGATAGTGCTGTGAGGGGAATTTCATCAAATATGGAGGTAGTAAATTCAGGACTTTGCGTTCCCAGATGACATTGTGACATAGGTCTCGTGCTGATTTCTTTTCCTGTGTTTCCTCCCAATCTTTTTCCCGATTTGTTCTTTTTGCCTTTTCTGGATTGTTTTTCAGAGTATCTTCGGAAATCGACAGATGTTTCAAAATATCTTCACACCTCTTTTTCCAGTCTTGTAGAATTGAATCACTACTGGAATCGCCTAGCTTAGCTAGGATTCTGAATGGAGCAGGTGGATTATCTAAGATGCACTTTCTATAGAGGGATAATGATTTCCACATCGTGATTGAAATGACGGATTGCAGTCTTAATTCCATTCTTATAAGTTCCAGGGGTAATGAATTCGGAAGGCGCAAAATCTTTCGCCAGAAGTAGGCTTCACATTGGTTCCAGACCTCCCAACGTAGGGCTAGAAGAGCCTCGGCTTCATATGTGATGACGGCTACTACCTTTTGCTTGTAAAAGGTTATAACCGGCAATAAAGAGAATTTCCCATATCTGCGATGTACAAGTAGCCCTTGGTTAACCAGACTTTTTAGTTTTTCTCTGATCAGAGTATAATGAGCCTGCTCATTATAGCTTCGGTTAATTCTTATCCCAAGGTAGATCGTAGTATCGACCACTGCCAGTTTTTCTTTATTTAACGACCATGAGTATATTTTCCCTGCCGATTTCTTTCCGTGACTTGATTTCATGGTCAGGATCATTGATTTTTTCGCGTTTACTTTCATATCATTCATTTTCAGATATTCATTAAAGGCCTCAATCCTGCGCTGAAGACCTATCGGCGTCTGATCCATGAACACTACATCATCCGCATAGAGCATCCAGGGTATATCTATGCCATTGATCTTCGGTGGGAAGGCCCGGATCCGATCTTGTGAGGCTTTCATATCAGCCATGTAAAGTATGAAGAGAAAGGGGGCGAGGGTCTATCCCTGCTTAATGCCTCGGGATGTCTTGATCTTCCTTGATAGTCCACCATCTGCATTAATCTGAACTTGGATTGAGGTGTCCGTATACAATGCCTGGATTGCTTCCAGTAGGTCCACAGGGCATCCCCAAGCGTTCAGTTTAGCCCAGAGCCGTTCTCTGTTTATTCCATCAAACGCCTGCTCGAGATCAATAAAGGCCAGGTAGATAGTTGTTTTTCTTTTTAAGGCCTTCGCTTTTAGTATATTGATCAGGAACAGGTTAAGGCAGGTGCCCACTCCACTCACAAAGGCAGTTTGTCGCTCGTCTAGAATTCCGGCTTGAGCTGCCCAGTTCTTTAAATCACGTAGAAGGATGGAGGCAAAGAGCTTGCCAATGGAGTCTAGTAGCGCAATCGGCCTGTAATTTCTAGGGTTGCCACGATCCCCTTTTTTAAAAATAGGCACAATGTAGGCCTCCGTCCACGTACTAGGTATTTGTTTAGTTCTCGCTATTTGTTTAAAGAGGGCGTGAATTAAATCAGACCAGCCTTCCATACTTTCTTTTAACATTTTGTTGGAGACGCCGTCTGGTCCAGCCGCCCTAGAAGAGCTTAATTTATTGATCAGCATTTGGATTTCTTCTTTATCAAAGATCAATGACCACGTAGCGTTTCCTGTTGTTTTTTCCGCAGCCTTTCCCTCAGTTTTTCCTTTGAACAGGGCAGTATAGTGGTCGAACCAGTTTTTCTCGGAGACTTGGTTAATACCTATGGCCGATTGGTTTGAGTCTCTGTTATTAATAAGATCCCATGTGCTTTTTGTGTTGTTAGCTGCTAAGGCTGCCATCATGTGTTCTGCGTCACTTTGAGTTCTTTGATATCTGGTTGATTTTAGCCAGTTCTTGTAGATTTGACGGCATTTTCTTTCCCGATCACGTTTGTCTAGGCTATGAGATTTCTTAATACGCCTAAGGTCAGCTCTGTATCTTTTTCGTCTGGCGACTACAAATTCATTAAAGGCGTGTTTCTTCTTTATTTGCTTCAGCTTAGATGGATCGTACTGAACCTCATAGGCTTTGAACAGCCATTTATAATCGACCACCTCTTTGCCCTTTTCTACCGCTTCCTGGAAGTTTTTCACCAGTGTTGGAATAGTCTGGTCTTTAAGTCGCAGTCTGTTTCTTCCCCAGGATATCTCAGTTTCCATCACTTTTCCTCCCCTTGGGAGAGTTCTTGAATTCCATGCAAGCTCAGTTTCCAGAAGAGAGTGATCACTATTTGCTTGCTTGATCACTCGGAACGAATTTATCCGGGCCAGCGTTTCTCTTCCCACAAAGCAATAGTCCAGGCAAGCTTTCAATTTTCCGCTATGCCAGGTGTCGGCCCCCATTAGATCACCCTTTGTTTGGCTATTTAGCATCATCATATCCCGTGTGCCCATTTCCGTCATCCATTGGCTTTCTTTTCCTGTAAGATTTTCTATCTCTTTGATTTTTCCCCTTGTGTCAAGGAGCTTGATGTTTAAATCACCATTCAGTAATATAAGCTGATCTTCTTCCTCCGTCATGGACTTGTCAATGGCTTTCGTGATTGATTTTAGGTATGCCCCTGGGTTAGGCATTTTTTCCCTCCAGTATGTGTTAATCAATAGCAATTTAGTCGTCTCTTCCTGATTTTCTGTTGTAGAGGCTATTTCCAATATTTGAACATAAGGATTTGGCATTTCGTACTTCAGTATTTGAAGGTTGCTATCGATTTTTTTTAGCACCAGTAAGCCAGCAAACGGTCGACCTTTTAGCCCCTTCTTTGCCGGATTGAAGAAGACTTCATATCCTTCACATATCGGGGGTTCACACAGCCATGATTCTTGGATACAGATGAGATCATATTTAGTCAGGAAAGCGCTTTCCGTCGAGAACAGATGATGGAATCCTCTGGTATTCCATGAGGCACAGCGAACGGATCCCTGTCCAGCTTCCTCATTCTATTGTTTCTTTTTTGAGTTGTGTTCCTTTGACAAGGGATACCGAACATTTGATTTAATCTCAAATTTGTTTTCATTTATTTTGTCCTTTCTTGGGTTTTGTGAATTATCAACCGTGAACCTCAGGGTTTTTAAGTTTTCGACGTTTTCTTTAGTACTTTGTAAGTGGCTTTCGGGGTTTTTGTTCCCTTCTTTTTCGTTTTCTTTCGAAATCTTCCTCTTATTTTCCTCTTTTTCTTGTCCTTTTTCTCCCCACCTTTTCCCCGTTGATTCTTTTTCGGTGTAGGGTGAGTACTCATTATTTTCCTTTTTTCTATCCTTTGCGGTTATATCGGTACTATCAGGCTTAAAGTCATCCTCCAATTCTGTTACGCGGAAACCCTTTTTTTTAAGGATATCAGCAGCCTTCAGAAATTTCTGCTTGATGTCATTTGAGTTGAGATGTAATATAACTTGGTCCATTCTCTGTTCTTTTGGGAATTCCACAATTTTGATATCTTTAGTAGTTATCGTGCGTAGAGCTGATGTTTGGTTGCAAAGTGAGACAACGTAGCTTCTGTTGAGCAAAGCCCTTCTTGGACCATTTGATGTCGTCGCTAATTTCAGACATCGTTCTTTTGATGGGGCTGTCCTCGAGGGGGGAGCGGTCGCTTTTGTTTCTTTAATGCTCTTCTTTGTTTCTTTAATTCTATTTTTACCATCTTGTTTTAGATGAGAATTTTCAGGGTAAAATTGTACCCTTTTTTCTTTGGTAGCCAACATTTGTCTTTTTTGCTCTAAGGTTTTGAAGTTAGCAAAGTTGTCATCAGCCTCGTTGAATTCCTCTACTTCCCACGAGTCAGATCGGATTTTTTTCTCTTTTAAGATTATCGGCAAGATATCTCGTTGAGGTGTCTTACGATTGGGGGGGTTAGAACTTCTCTCCACCAGCTCCCAGTTGTCCATAGTTTCCCATTCTGATGGGCTGATGCATTGCCATTTTTCATCCTCTCTATATTCTTCCATAATGTCAATCAAATCACTTAGGTCTTCTCGTTGGCATGATTCATCTCCATTTACCTTCTTGGTCGGAGTCGGGTCATGCCCCCCTCCCACTTCCTTAGCATTCGTATCTGCCGAAATAGTTGTGTCTCCCATTACCAATTCTCTCCTCGGCTTCTTTGCCTGTTGGGGATTTTCTCGTCTTGGTGGTGTTCTTAGATTCCTTAAAAAAGCCCTCGAGCTATTTGTCTTCCGTTTTAATCCTTCATTTTTAGTTTTTTTCCCATTTTCATTAAGTTTATTCTTCAGCTCACTTTCCTTATCTAAGAGCAGGTCTTTGGATGTCCCACCTCTAAAGATGGCGAAGTTTGTTTTTTCTGATTGTAATTTAATATCAGAGGTTCCCATCCCCTTACAGCCAGGAGAGATCAATATTACCTCTTTGGTCATTTGCTCATTTTGCATAGGTTGATATGGTTTAATTTTGCTCAGTTTCATGGGACCTTTACCTCGACGCGGATTTTCAACCACGCTTATCTCATCTTTTTCCTGTTTACATAGATTTCGCATCCACTTGCAGTCTTCCAGGACCGCCTCCATCAATAGGGACTTATCATTAGCATCTCTCCTTGCTAGATCCGTAAGGCGATTTTGCCAAGTGAGCGATTTTTCGGCTTCTTTGTCCATTCGTACATTTAAATTTCTCAAGGACAATTCTGTTTGTATGTTTGCTTCTTTGATTTGTATGTTAGTAGTGGTCATCTCTTTCACAGAATCATTTATCATCTCATACAGTTTTAGGTATGGGGCCAGTGTGATGTTCAAAGAGGTCATAATCACTTGCTGAAGGTGTTTCATATCCTTTTCTCTGGTCATTTGGTAAGCGTCTTTAATTAGGTGTGTAATTTGGTCTTTCGTAGAAATTTCAGAGCACTGCTCTTGACCGGCCAACACAGAATGGCCTTGTGGTTTTGAGCTTGTCGGTCTCTCTTCGAGGCATGAGTTTCTCCTCTCCGTTAAAGATCTTTGTAATAGGGTCAGTGGCCTAGGGTCTCTTTGGGGTTTTGCAACGAGGAGCTCAGCCTCCGCGACCTCCGACTCCAGAGAGTTCCCTTTTATTTGATCCTTTTCGAGTTCAGCCATTTTTTCGCTTATTATCGAGAAGCTCCTCCTTTTTTCTCTCTATTTTCCCCGTCAAAAGGGTAAGGTCTTGCATGATTTTACTAGCTAAATTTGAGTTGCTCAGATTTGCTAGTGGCAACATTGTCATTCCCTCAACACCTGTAGTTTTTGACGGAATTTCGCTATCAAAATTCCACAGGGTTTCCTTTTCTAGTCTGGCCTTTGGGGGGAGCATCCCCTTTGGATAGGGCGACTCCGGCATATCTCTATGGAGGGTCCAAGAAGGAAATTGATGGGTCGTTAGGTCATTAGGTATCAGGGCAGTTGCCTCCTGGTGGATGTTATTTTGGGGGGTCTTTTCCTTGAGCCACAGACCTCTGTTCTCTTCCCTATATGGCTGGGAGATGTCACTTATTGTTGTGGGTTCTTCCATGACTCTCAGATGTTGTTTATTTTTCTCTGTTTCCCTGTTGGGGTCTGGCGAAGCTTTCTCCCATAATTCTAAGTCTTTTGTGGTCCATTGAACCTCCTTTTCCCAGACAGACTCATACAGTAAAGGTCTGTTTGTAGTTTCCTTTAGGGTCAAAGTAGGGGAGGTCAATGGCAGACTAGAGTTTTCATCCGAAATGCTTTCGCACATATTTTGTATAGGTGCAGTACCAAGATTGGCTGCACCATAAGTCGGCATGTGGATAGTGTCAATTCCCTTCCTTAGGGAGATTGCAGGTGGTATCGAATCGCGTGAGTCACTCCATATTTCAAAGTTGCTAGGCTGATCTGATATATCCATTGTCTCTTCAGGGCTCAGATTAGCCGAGAGAACTGGGCTTTTCTCGGATGATACCCTTACCATTTGGTTTACTTCAACTAAGCTTTTTTCTTTGTCTCTTGGGGACTCGATGTTGGTCGTTTTACTCAGATATCTTTCATCAGAAATTGAATCAGACTTCTTAGCCTGGTCGGCATCCTCGTGCGGGTTCGATGTTTCAACGGGGGGAGAAGGATGACTTATAAGTTCTTTGACAGTAGGAGCTGTGCAAGCCATAGGTAGAACAGGCGATTTTGGAGTTAGCCGCACAGAGTCTTCTATTGCCATACCCAGCCTTTTCTCACTACCTGTATCAATCGTTGGGGCCCCCATAGATGAACTTTTCCGCTTCTTGGTGCAGAAAGGTAGGCGAGATTGTTTCAGCGTTGACATATTCTGTACACACTCTGGGCTTGCATTTGCTTCCGGAAGTGATGTAAATTTTTGCCTTACCTGCAGGCGAGTTCGCACGGCTGTTCCTTGTGACTCCATGTGTACAGCCGTAGTTTTCATCCTGTATTGCAGCTCCTCGGTGTGAGCTTTATTTCCTCAGCTCCGCTTGTCGTTACAATAGGCTATTGCGTACGCAGCCCAGCAGCCAAACAGCACAACAGCAGGATACTCCGTTGAGTCGATGCCCTTTGCGCGCTCGGGCTTAGCGCCGCAAGGGTGCTTGGGAAGTCCTTATATACTTCCTGGAGGCGGTGCACGGAGGCGGGAAAGGGGGCGGAGTTGGATTCGCACTTCTCTCTCCTTCTGTGCGCCGCTCCTCGCTCTCCTCGCTCTCGCTCTCCTCGCTCTCCTCGCTCTCCTCGCAGCAACAGCAACAGCTGATCAGGACCGTGAATGCAGCCACAGCACAACAGCAGGATACTCCGTTGAGTCGATGCCCTTTGCGCGCTCGGGCTTAGCGCCGCAAGGGTGCTTGGGAAGTCCTTATATACTTCCTGGAGGCGGTGCACGGAGGCGGGAAAGGGGGCGGAGTTGGATTCGCACTTCTCTCTCCTTCTGTGCGCCGCTCCTCGCTCTCCTCGCTCTCGCTCTCCTCGCTCTCCTCGCAGCAACAGCAACAGCTGATCAGGACCGTGAATGCAGCCACAGCACAACAGCAGGATACTCCGTTGAGTCGATGCCCTTTGCGCGCTCGGGCTTAGCGCCGCAAGGGTGCTTGGGAAGTCCTTATATACTTCCTGGAGGCGGTGCACGGAGGCGGGAAAGGGGGCGGAGTTGGATTCGCACTTCTCTCTCCTTCTGTGCGCCGCTCCTCGCTCTCCTCGCTCTCGCTCTCCTCGCTCTCCTCGCTCTCCTCGCAGCAACAGCAACAGCTGATCAGGACCGTGAATGCAGCCACAGCACAACAGCAGGATACTCCGTTGAGTCGATGCCCTTTGCGCGCTCGGGCTTAGCGCCGCAAGGGTGCTTGGGAAGTCCTTATATACTTCCTGGAGGCGGTGCACGGAGGCGGGAAAGGGGGCGGAGTTGGATTCGCACTTCTCTCTCCTTCTGTGCGCCGCTCCTCGCTCTCCTCGCTCTCGCTCTCCTCGCTCTCCTCGCAGCAACAGCAACAGCTGATCAGGACCGTGAATGCAGCCACAGCACAACAGCAGGATACTCCGTTGAGTCGATGCCCTTTGCGCGCTCGGGCTTAGCGCCGCAAGGGTGCTTGGGAAGTCCTTATATACTTCCTGGAGGCGGTGCACGGAGGCGGGAAAGGGGGCGGAGTTGGATTCGCACTTCTCTCTCCTTCTGTGCGCCGCTCCTCGCTCTCCTCGCTCTCGCTCTCCTCGCTCTCCTCGCTCTCCTCGCAGCAACAGCAACAGCTGATCAGGACCGTGAATGCAGCCACAGCACAACAGCAGGATACTCCGTTGAGTCGATGCCCTTTGCGCGCTCGGGCTTCTGTTCCTGTGCAGCTCTGCAGATCTCGCTGTTCCCGTCCATCAGTCATGGGGACAAGAGGGAGGACGTCGGGGGACTCCTGCAATGCACTAGGACGGTCAAAACTCACAACCGGCAAACTTCACTTTCAGTGGCTGTTCAGTGTTTCAGCTCCTCGCGTCTACTGCAAATAGTAACACTGCGGTTCCTGGCTGTTAAGATGGGCTTTCCTTGCTTCTGGGGTCCTGCATTCTGTCGAGGGGGTCCAGGCTCGGTCAGTCCTGCTTCTTGGGAGTCGGATCTTCCAAAAGCTCTAGGCCAGGTTAAAAGCAACGCACACAATCTGGTGTTCCTCTCCCTGACTATACGGTTTTCAGCAGCAACTCTGTGGAAATTCAACCAGCTCCGAGATGGATGTCTAGGTGGCTTACTTTGGAGTCGATTGGTCCCACCAACTCAAGGGCAGAAGTCATCCTTGCAGGGGCTTCTCTGTCGATGCGAACTTGGCGTTTCGGCACTGCAGCAGGACTTCACCAGCCAAACCAACATTCCAGTATTTGCAGCAGGTGTCCTTCAAGTTTTTCTTCGGTTCTTCATCCAGTGGTTGACTCTGCCTTCCAAGCCAAAAGACCTTTTATTCAGTTATCTCCCATTCATTCCAGTCCAGCTGCCAGCCACCCAGCAGGGTGACTGTTCTTGCCGGACAGTCAGCCGGCCAATCACCACAGAGTGCATTTGGGTCTCCTAGGAGATTAAGCACAGGGAGTTTCTGGCACCTACCTCACTTCCACCTACCCCAGACACCCTGGAACCAGAGGCGGGCTTCACCCGTGAATCCCACCAAAGACAAAGTGAACAATGGGACCAAACCTGGTTTGGCGCGCCGAGTAAATCTCAAGAAGGACCTTTCCACAAAGAAATGGCAAAAAAAGACGACCAGGGCTTTACTGCAGCTGCGAATGTTACATGAGAAGCTAGACAAAGGGGATACTAGGTAACCCCTCCAGCACCCCATTGTAAGATAGTATGTGCTGGGTCTAGAAAGTTATAAATGGAAGTAGTCAATTTCACTTTACTGCTCTGGGAAACAGTAGTTTATCCCAGATACGGTATTTAAACCTCTGGGAAATCTGAAAGACTTCCCTGTGCCACTGCCCTGAAGGTGCTGTGACACACAATGTAAAAGATGCCTATGGAGGTTGTCAGGCTCCATGACCAAAAGAAACACAAAGTTCAGAAATAACATTAAAATACACAAGTGGGAAAAAGGGTCTAACTCTCTCCAGGTTAAAAAAATCAAGTCCTCAAAATCCAGCAAAGTTGATCTCTAGGGTGGAGGGAATTAGCACATTTCTGAGAATTCTGCCCAACCAGGACTGAGAGGAAGACCAAAGTCAGGCCTTTTGGTAGCTTTTAGAAGTGGTCTTGGAATTGTATAAATAGAGATTTGCAACCTCAACCTTTACATTCAGATAGTAACATTACACTGGAACAACATGAGTAACAATGATATGAATTTGTATGTAATAATGTGTGTTGGAATCCAACAGATATAGGGGACAATGAATTTGTGTAGGGTGTCATGGATTTAGTTGATGGGTGTCAAGCAAATTTGTAGAATGCAATCATCCTAATTTGTGGTGACTTAAATATCACCTGCTTAGATAAAATGGGGCAGCCCCAGAAAGGAGGAGCAATCTTGCGCTAAGCATACGGAGAAAAGAGGGCTTTGATGGAGATCTCAGGGGTTTTGAACTCCTTAATCGACAGGTTGATGGTGATTTGTCAAGATGCACTACCTAGCATAGAGATTCGCAATTAATAATCCTGGATTACATCTTCATGTCAGGAAACGCATTTCATTTGGTAAAGAAGTTTGAGGTCATTACACCTATCAGCAGTCAGCATAATGTTTTGCAAATCACATGGGGAATGCTGGCGACACCACATGAATCATACTGTGAAAATCAAGTAGATAGTATGCACAATGGGAACCGATTGAGAATGCGACCTAGAGTGATTATACTTGGAGAGAGAGATGATGAACACATAAGAAACTGGAGGGGTTCCAGTACATTAAACTTGCTTGATTACTCTTCAATTTTGGTAAACTTTAGAGAAGTTTGGAACGGGTTACCCAAGCAGATGTTTCGCCATAAGCACACCTTTGATCAACAAGTAGCAGAGAGGAAAACAGTTCTTAAAAAAGAAATTAAGCAAATGAAAGCCCAAGCAGGTCTTGAAATGGAGGTCAGGATCAAGAAGAAAAGGCTTCAGTATTGGTTACAGTAGTATAGGGCCATTATGCTGCAACATGATGAATAGGGCATGTTGAGAAATATAGCTAATAAACTATCTGGAGAAATATGGCAACTGATCAATTTTCAACCTGCTCTTCAAATAAATGCAGTATAATGATAATTGGTTATTTATAACGTGCTTAAACCCAGAGGTTTCCAAGCGCATACCCGCGGATCAAACCTCTGTTTCTCTGCGTCGCCTTGCTTCCAAGGCGAGTGCGTTGCGCCTGAGCAATCCTCCCGAGGATATCGGAGGAGCTTTGGGTATCCCACTTCTCTAGTCTTTTTAATGCCTCAAACAAAGCATTAGAAACAAGAGAGAAGTCCTCTCGCAGAGCTGTTCTTTCACATAGAGAATCAGGACATTATAGCCATTATTAAAAATTAAAAAAGCAAGCAGCTCTCGAACATCAGGCATTGATGGGATTACGAATGCTATGATGAAAAAAGAACTTGACTTATGGGCAGATTTCCTGATATATTTGAGCAAGTGATGAAACTGAGGGAAGTGCCTCTATTGTGGAAGACGGCCATAATTGTCTACATTTTTAAAAAGGGCAATAGGGCTGACCCTAAAACCAATCTCGCTATTGGCCTCTTGGCTGTGGCAGGCAAGATTTTCACCTCAATCATTTTGGAGGCATTGGCTAAATGAGTGAAGTCTTCTGGTCGACACAGTGTCTTTCAGTCGGGTGTTGTGAAGGGAGTACGCACAACCCTCAGTGTGTTTGTTTCTGCTTACTATCATGAAAACTTGAAAGCTTATAAAAAAAACTCATGGATATACTTGCCATTTATAGACCTATCCCAGGCGCTCAGCAGCATAGACCGAGATCTTTTATGGAGGAATGGTGTTGTCCTAGTGATTTACTAGATGCAATAAAAGCCCTATATTCGTTCACCTCTCTAAGTGTTAGATTGAACTTGACTGGACGCATATCTAGACAAATCAAAACAGGAAGGCCTAAAACAAGGCTGCCCCTTGGCTTCATGTTGGGTAAGAATTAGTGCAGTCCAACTGGTGTGGGACTACACAAGGCTTATCACCTTGGTATTAGACCCACCTTTTAATATAGGCCTGTACTACAGAAGTTGGTAGTGCGACTGAGCAGCCAGGCTTATCTTAAGAGGGGTAATGTGAGCTGTAGAGCTGTGCAATGTAACCAGTAAATACTGTTCTGATGCTTGTTAATCTGCTTAGAATCACATGCTGTGCATATAGTCCGACATCTAGTGGTAATTGCAGAGTATTGCATCTTTCTTTGGAGGATCAAAAGGGGACGTCGACATGGGCGTGTCTGTAACAGTATCCCTAGCGTGACGTGTAGTGTACCAAATATCCCTTACGTGTCGAGGTCCCTCAGATTGTTTTTTCCGCCCAACTAGTTGGTTACCTTATGCAGAGCTCAAGTTCATATTGCTCAATAGTTACTTCGTTGTCCCACGACCGATGGTCATATAGTCTTCGACTACTTCTCTTCAACGACTGCTTTGTGGATTCCTACACCGAAGACATCCACTGCTGTTTGGTGACTTGTGCATCGATCGATGTCTGTCGACTGCGTGGCCTTGGCCCTCCGGCCTGGCCCTTAGAGTAAGGTGAGTGGGGCCCTGGGTTGATCTCTTTCTGAGAAAGCATTTCCTTTTCCCTTTTCTTCCCCTTTCTAGTCTGACTGCCTTTCACCTCTGCTATGGAGAGGACTCCATTTAAATGTTGTCCATCGTGCAATGGAAAGGCTTAATGTGACCACGACAAGCGTTCCTGTAAGTCCTGCAAACTCTTTCGTCCCTAGATGTTAAAAGATAGGCGGACAAAGCGAGGGGCGGCCTATGCAATTGCAGGCCGAAAGTTGTTTCCCCCCATGTCGCCTCGGATGACAAGGACTCTAGTGGCAGCCATGGCTCCATCCTGGAGGCCATAGATCTTTCGGCGGAACCCTCTGGTTCCCAGATGCCCGGCCCTACAGATAGGCCACTGGTTCTGTTATGGGGAGTTCACACCCCGGCGACAGGGGCACACACTACCCAAGAAAAAACACACAACCCCGAAGGCCTCCTCAGCGGACACGTTGAAAAAGCGCCAAACGCCAACAGGTTTTGATGGTGCCTGCCGAACCTCTTGGTCCGGCGCCCTCCCCGCAACAGTCTTCTCGGCATGCGACTGGGCCTCCATCAGGAGGAGGTGTTCGAGTATTCAGAACCAGAGGAAACATATGGACTGCCCAGACTGGGAAAAGATCAGCCAGCAGATAAAGCTCCTTGGCTCTCACCCACTCATACCCCAGACATTATTTGTCTGGACTCGCCTTCTTCCCCTCAACAGAGGCAGTCATAGCCTCGATTTGAGAAACTGTTTTGCCCCCTTCCTTCTGACCCTATGTATATTCAAGGTAATGCCACACTGGACTCTGGTTGTTACAACCACCAAAAAAAGAGCAGGGGTGTCACTGTTTATGGCAGACGCTCCCCCAGATAAGGACTGCAAAAAACTCTGCCCTTGGCAAACGTATTACGACATCTGCAGCCTATTCAACCAGAATTGCGAATAATACGACCCTTCTCGCTAGTTAGTGTTGTGCAATGGGGCCTGCAAGAGGTCCCTGAACTCACGCGACACGCCTGCTGGCGATCGTCTCTGATGGTAGACCAGTGACCCATAACAAAGAAGACTGGGGCCATTTTGACAAAGATGGCTCCCGTGGGTGCTTTACTGTAGCTACGAACAGTCCGCAGTAAATGCACTCCATGGTAGTGCAAACAAAACCACTGCCACCAGTCATTCAGTGCGAAAAGGGTAACATAAAAAATGTAACATGAGAAACTAGACAAAGGGGATACTAGGTAACCCCTCCAGCACTCTATTGTAAGATCGGATGTGCTGAGTCTAGAAAGTTACAATCGGAAATACATTCAATTTCACTTTACTGCTCTTGGAAACAGTAGTTTATCCAACAGAAGGTATTTAAACCTTTGGGAAATCTGAAAGACCTCCCTGTGCCACTGCACAGAAGGTGCTGCGTGACGCAATGTAAAAGATGCCTATGGAGTTTGTCAGACTGCACAACCAAAAGAAACTGTATAAAATCACATTAAAATACATGAGGGAGTGGGCAAAAGGATCACACTCTCCAGGTTAAAAAAATCAAGTCCTCAAAATCCAGCAAAGTTGCTGGGGATCTCTAAGGTGGAGGGAATTAGCACATTTCAGAGAATACAGCTGCACTTCACATCATCATGGAATCAAGAGCGGGGGCTCCCAAGCTGAGCTGGTCAACGTTCCTCCTTCTCTACACGCGGACATCACATGGGGGGTCCAGGCAGCCGGCTCTGCAGGTTACCATCACTATGGAGTCCTCTCTCTCACTGGGGGGGCCACTCTGGACAACCACCTTGTCAATTGAGTCTTGACCCGGCAGGAGTCTTGTATCAACTAGCTGGAACTGAAGGCCATCTGGCTAGCGCTCAAAGCTTTCCTTCCGGTCATTGGGGGCAAGGTCGTCCTCATCCAGACAGACCACTCCACCAGCATGTACTACGTCAACAAGCTGTGAGGTACCAGGTCCCCTCCACTGTGCAAGCTAGCAGTAAGCATGTGGGAATGGACCCTGGAGAATAACATCTACCTCACAGCCGTCCACCTTCTGGTGGAGTCCAACGTGGCTCAACAGACTGGGAACAGACATTTATGAGTGGCAATTGAAGATCCAGGTGCTGCTGGATATCTTCAGCAGATGGGGGCACCCTCAGGTGGATCATTTTGCCTCCTGGGACAACATGAAGTTCCAGCAGTTCGTGTCCTGGCAGGGGCAGTGCCCCGTCTCCCTGGGCGACACATTAGATTCAATGGAGCCACATGACAGCATATGCCTTCCTGCCCACACCACCTGTCCACAGGGTGATCTGCAAGATAAAGGAATCTTGTCAACTCAGCATCATTCTGATAGTTCTGTGGTGGCCGGCGTGACCGTGGTTCTCAGAGCTTCTCAGACAGGCCGCACATTCACCTGCTCATCTTCTGGCACAACAGGGGGTGGGGGGGCAGGGTCATCCACCCCGCGCCTCAGAAATTTGCTCCCACAGCCTGGTTCCTGAGCAGGTCATGCTGAAGCACCTCAGCCAAATCTAGAATCATTCAGGGTGCTAGGAGCAAGGCTACCAGGAGCCACTACAAAAGTAAATGGACTAGGTCTATCACGGGGCAGATTCTAAGGAGATCTACCCGCTTATGTGCATGTTGTATGATGTGCTCTTCTTCTCAGCTCACCTTGCGCGCTCGGGCGTGCAGGTGGACACATGCTGCATGTATTTGGCAGCCATAGGGGCCTGCAGAAACTCGTCAGAGGTGGTCTTCTCCTCCTCCAACCTGATAGCCAAGAGACATTTGACGGGCCTCTCCAGACTCCACCCGGCCAGCAAAAAAATCACCACCCCGTGTGGGACCTCAACGTAGTGTTTGGGCGCCTTGGCGCAGAAGCCGTTCGAGCAATAGCGTCTGCAGACATTGGGCTGGTCGCCATCATGACAAAAAACACAGGCTATGGTACCCTCTTTTTTTGGTGATGGGGGGGGGGTTGGCCTGACTCATGAGGGTTATGACAGTATCGGAAGAACAGAAACTGAGTCAAAGGCTACCTGTCCCTGATAATGCTGGAGCAGTTGTAGACACAATTCTAAAGCCTAGTGTAACATAATTAGATTATACCAATAGGGCACATGAATGAAGTAAAAACAAATTTATTATATAAATTAATTTATTCTAGAAAAATAGACATAGTGAGAACATTTAGACAATTACAGTTGTGTTTAAAATATCCAATAGACAGGTCAGATAAACTGTGGATTGAAACATGACAAGGAATCAGATGTTGACATTTGTTTTTAAAGTGCTTGAAGCATAAAGGTGTTTTGATGTTTTGTAATGAGCTATGATTTATTTATTTTACATTTATGAATGTATGGCTCATCAAAACAACTTTATCGTTCAACCAGAAACTATATAGCTTAATGAGGACTTCATGCCCTGTTAACAGCTACTCTCCCCTCCGGTGACCCCACTTCCACTGTTTACTAGCAACTGCAACTCAAGCAGGTCAGGTCAATACATCCGGCTCGGCCACTAAATGTCATAGTTCTCCCAACCGCTGGAGGGCTCTATTCTTTGAAGCTCCCCACCTCAGGCCTTTCGGGGCTATCCGTGGGTCTTTCGGGTGGCGGTGTTCTTTTCCATCCGGCTCATCCCGAGTGAGATGAGGATCACCAGCTCTGTGCTTAAGGAATTCCTCTGCCTCCCTCTCAGATCCCATCACGAGTTTCCAGCCTCGGTGCTCGCTTACATGGGAACCCCCATTTCTATTTTGTCTCTCGCTCTCACAACCAGGTCATGAGAGGACTGAACCGGCGTCGCCTGTCAAGGGTCCTGGGGGCTATGTCTTGTAACAGCTGATGGTCGGCTTCGCGAAATGTCAGGGAGCCTTCAACTCTTGCGGCTGCCAAGACCTGTTCCTTCTGTTTAAAGATGTGGACCCGTGTCAGGACGTCGGGGCTCAGTTGCCTTCATATCTGCGCAGAGGAGTATACTCTATGGCTTCTGTCCAGAATTAGTTTCTCCTTGTTCTGCAGGTCTAGCAGGTGTCAGAAGAGTTTGCGCACGTATTCCTCTAGTTCTTGGTCTTTCACTAAGAGGGGAATCCCTCGAATGCTGATGTTACTGCATAGGGAGCGATTTTCTCTGTCCCCTTGGCGGATCCAAATTTGAGCCACTTGGTCCTCCACGTTAATGAGACGCAGCTGAAGTTCTGTGTGCCCCTGTTTGTGGTTGCAGTGCGCTGTCTCCAAGTCATCTTATGTTTTTTCCGCCGCCCGCACATGGTCATTTAATTCTGCTATAGATTTTGAGTCTTCCGATCTCTGTATTTGTGCACGTCAGGCAGGTATGTGGGGGCCCGCTACAGCACACCGCTCTGACCATAGTCGCAGGAACAATCCAGTAGTGTCAAGTCCGAGGGAGCCGCCTTGCCAGCCTCTCCCGCCCCTAGTCTGGTATCAAAGGGCAAACGAGGTTGGGGGGGGTTCTGGGAAGGTCTCTCTACTGGCCTCTATCCCGGGTTAGAGTCTCAACCCGAGTCTTTAGCCCACCATCCTTTCACAGAAGAGGAATGTCCACTACATATGTCTTTATCCGGCCAAAGGGCAGTCCAGCACCGAAATGCCAGGCAATTCTCTTCTGAACAAGAGTGTCAACAGCAATTAATTTGCATAATTCAAGTAACTTTGGGTCTCAGACAAAGTTACTAGGGGAACCCAGATGTGGTCCCCTTGCTCACTATTCTTAGAGCTGCACAGCTCCACCCTACTGATGAGGTCGAACCAGACAAACCAAAGACGGATATAGTTTGGATATTTCTCGTCTGTGAAAGATAGTGAGCTAAAGAATCTGGGTAAGGCTCTCGTTACCAGAATTAATGTCTGGCAGAGGGTCTCCCAGGACCCTCCTTGTTAATTTGGGTATCAAAGGGAGCCTGGGTTGCTGACCACCATAGACGGCGGTCTTCGCTTTACTGCTCAGAAGTGAGCTGCCATTTTAGTGTGGATCGTGGCGATCATGTCACATGTCCCTGCATCTTACTGTGACTTCAGACCCTGTGTTTTTGTAGATTGGGGGCTGGAGTGGGTGCTTACATGCTACCTCCTCAGTTTTTAGGCCGCTCTTCAGGCATTAGGCGCTGTAAACTGGTCTACGGGAAGCTATTCCTGGAGCCTACAGCAGATCCGCCATGTCGGTATGCCACCTGGCCACGACCCCCATAATCTGCTTTTTTTGCTTTCAAGACCGCCGGTTTGTAAATTCGGATTTGTCGTCTATTGGTTTGTCTGATCGGTTGTAGTGATTTCTCCATTGTTTTTCAAGTCTGCTTTATTTATTTTTTGGTTGAGTTTCCTCAGTTCTTCTGTGAGCCACGATGTCCAGTTTCTCTTCCGCTGAGTCCGGAGTCATTCTATTTAGCTGGGAGGTGTTTGCTATGGTTGATTCCAGTAGCTCTGTTAGCATTTCCAGGTCAAGACTCTTCCATTTTCTTTTGTTTGTCGCAGGGAGTTTTACGTTTGTGGCGCATCATGCGGTTTGGAATTTTGACAGTGAATGGGATCATGTAGTGATTGCTCCACATTGCTCTGTACCAGTGGGTTGGTGGTCGAGAGTCCATCTCTGTTGAAGAGAGCACTGTGGGTGGCTCAGTTTACTCTGTTTGAAGTGGAGGTATTCCAGTAGGGGGTTGAGTGAGTTGGCCGTGGTTTCATTTTCTTTCGAACCAGATGTTTAGGTCCACCAGAACAATAAGTTCTTAAGTGGAGAGGTTGGCAATGGCATATGTGAGATTTGTGGCAAAGGTGGGGTTGTCGGATGGCATTCTGTCGATCAGGAGGAACAATAGGCTGGCTTGGTCGTTGAGCTTGATGTTGATTAGAGGGGATTCACAATCTGCTATGTTGATTGACAGCAGTGGTGTGGAACAGAGGTAGTTTTTGTGCGCTATTGAGATTCCTCCTCTTCGTTTTCTTGTTAGAATGTATGTGTTTGAAGTTGTAGGGTATGGCTTTGTGGTTGATAGTTTTGTAATTGTCTGATGGCCAAGTTTCTGTGAGGAAGAGTGCCTCTGTGCCGCCTTACCTAAGGAGGTCATACATTACTGTTTTTGCTTAACCATGGATCTTAATGACTGCAGTGTAGAGTGTCCTTTTCTTTGTCCTTGTTCTTTTTTTGCGTATCACTTCTGGTGTCTCACTTGTGGGTTGGTGTCTGTCGGATTTTGGTTCTCTATTGGGTGAGGCTGTTAGTTGGGGGGGCCTCTGACTCTTTGTTGAGGTGTTCAAGTAAGATGTGTTTTCATGAAAAAAACATCAATTATCGTCTTATTTAAAAAGTTTTCTGTGCAATAAATTGCGCATTCTGTATTTACGATTCATGCTTAACCAGTTTTGCACTAGAGAAAGAAAGAAAAAACTGGAATTACCAGGGGATCACTGTGCTATGTACTGCATGATCCTTTTGTAAAGAAATGGGGGTCGTTGAAATGCTATAACACTGGGTTTTGGAGCGTCGTGCACTTACCACTTTAAGAAAAACTGATTTTTTTAAAGAAGTGGGCAGTTTTAAGCATAATATTTCAAATACTTCTTTTGGTCTAGACTAATGTGGGGCAATAATTTGTCTTTAGTTATCGCCCTGGGTTGTTTTCTAAATGATGTTTGGATGTGATTTGATACTATGCTTAACTACTGTATTACTATGCCATTTATTTTACTTCTGTCTTCTCTTTTGTATTTTGTGTAAGGTTTCTTGTAACTGTGACACAATAAAATATAAGAGGGGTTTGTGTTCTGGTCCATAGTATTGGGTTGTTTGGTTGTCTGTGTTGTATTCTGGTGGGCTTCACTATAGGAGTCATTGGGACCTTAGTCGTGGGTTGTTTGTTTTCTGTTGTGGCAGCATTCCAGGTGGAGACTTGGCGTGGAATGCATGCTTTTTTTTGTTGTTATTGTCTTGGTTCCTGTCTTTAGTCCGATTAGTGGTGTTTAGTGAGGATTTTGAGGTGTTGCCAATTCTGTTATGTGGTTCCAGTTCAACAGGGGCTACGATTAAATTTTTCTTTCTTATTCGGTGTTCCATTCTTGTTTGTGTCCTCCTTACATTGTGCCATGTTTGTGGTCTTGATGTGTCAGGCTGTTACGGATTGGTGTTGTACGGCGGGTTTGGTTGTGCGATTTGCCTTTTCGGTGTTTGGCTTCCTGCTTGTGCAGTTCTCGGATGTTGCTTGATGCTCTGCTGGTTTTGATCTGTGGTATGGTTTTTGGTTGGGCAGATTGATGTGGGCTAAGATGTAATCGCGGGTTCGTTCTGGATGCGAGTACCCCCGAGGTGATTTCTTTCTTTGTCTCGATGGTAGGATGATGTGCTGTAACCCACAGTGGTGTCTGCCTTGCTGTGGTTGTAGGATTGTGGTAGCTTGTTTCTCTCCATCTTATCCCGTGTTTTTTATTTTTTTTATTTTGGTTTTGATTGGGTGCTGAGACGTGCAGCGTTTTGGGTTTGCCTGAGGAGGAATCCTCCCTGTGGAACTTATTTCATGATTCTGACAGTGGCGTGATAACCAGGCAGCAACATCTACTTTTGGGACAATAGGGACTAAATGCTAGTGCAACTACTGGCGAGATATCGGGCAGGAAAATCTACTTTTGGGACACTGGGCTAAGTGCAAGTAGTGGCAATACACAAACAGTGTCTAGATGCAAAGTAGGCGTCCCTTACCTGAGAATAGCTGTAGTGGGAGGCATGTGGTGTGTAGCAGGGCTGGAGCGCCAGAGCAAACCGGCCTACCAGGATGGTAGGCGCCCGAAGGAGGGCACCCTCTGGTGGCTGCCTGGGCATGGCTACCATGGGAGCAGTGCTTAAGACATGGAGAGTGGGGAGGGGGGGGGGGGGAAGGCTAGAAACACAAACAGATCACAAAGACTGTGCACTGTAAGAGCAATCCAGCTAAAAATGATTGGAAATCACAGTAACACAGATAGAATCCTCCAAAAGGCACCAATAAGCTCTCAACCGCAAACCAGGTGGCTGTTGTACAGGATGGCTAAAGAGTACATTCAGGAAAGCAGTGCTGAAAAGTACATGAGTACTCTGCCCAGGGACTGAGAATGAAAGGGAGAAAGGCCACTGTCTAGGTCAGTGGATAAAATGTGGACTCTCCACTAGCCACAGGCGAATATTTGACTCATGGCGAGTAAGAAATGGTGTGCTGCGTGTGTGTATGCATAGCATAGCATCGAGGTGGGGAGTAACTTTTTGATGGCTTGCTGGTAACTTGCAACTTCAGTTATTGCCCCCTGCTCTAGGAGACACTGACTCGGAGGGTGGTGAAGAAAGTAAATGGTCCCATGAGGACCACACTATGACAGAAGAACAGTGTCCTTGGGAAGTGCCTGGGAACACAAAAAAATCCCAACCATCAAACATTGAACCTGTTGCCTCATGTTACAACTTGTGACCTGCAACAAACACACAATTGGTGTGATAAATTGTATTGTGACATAATTAGTAAAATTCTTACTCAAAGTTTTGTGAAGTAGTGTGGTAAAAGCTCCCATGGAGGGTGTGAAAATATCTTTCGTCGAATTCTATCCAGTCAACCTTTGAGCCCATTCACACAGGTTTTCTCAAATCTCATGTATAACGTGGTCACCTTATTTTTAATCGCCTCAGAGCGTTAGTAACTTTGACGAACTGTCAATTCATTATAAAAGGGCAAAGTGGTGGTTTTAATGTTACTCACAAATTTCAATTATAAATTCCTTGTCAGTGAGCTGAGAGTTCCAGGCCTCTTTCTAAAGACCACAAAACAAGGCAGCGAAAAGCTTACGCACAGTCGATTTGAGACATGCAATTTTCTGAATGAACTGAACACGAGATATGAGTAAAACAAGCTACAGGGCTCGAAATTAAGATTGGCCAAGCTGGAGTTAAAAGCAGCTCCTGGATATCCAGCATTAACCAGTGACCAGGAGCTACAAATGGGAGACTAAGCTAGCCCAAAGCATTCCACAAATGTAACTAATGGAAACATGTTATTGTCCCCTTAGGATTTAAACATCATATGTTTAAATCCTAAGGGGACATGTTTAAATCCTAAGAGTCCTAATGTTTATTTACATATTGTCCCAAATGCACAGAGTTAAATACACAGATGTCATTGTTTGGAGTTGGTTCTCTTCGAGAGTCAAATAAAACTCTTGGTAGCTGTTGGTGTCAAGCTAACCATGCTCTTCTAGTCTAAATGCAGGAGCTAATTAGCTTCCTGCCCCCCTCAATTTTTAACGCTGTGCTAGGTCTTCCTTTTTTATAGGGAAGCAGGTTTTTAACATTCAAAGATCTAAGTACTGAACAATGGACAGCATATTGCATTCCAGTGTGTTATACTCTTGGGCATGAGTAAGCTGCCCACTGGACCAAGGCCACAATCAACTCACACCATAGGGGCAACACTCCAGTTTCTAGAAAATGCTCTGTTGGCCCCTAGGTAAAATCAAGGCATTTAAAATAAAATTATCGGCAGAGTTTGCTAATTACAATTGTATGCATTAGCAAACACACTCAATTGATTAGCAATGTTATACTAATATTTCTAGTGTTACCAGAAGTTATTTGTGGAATACTGCAGTCTTGTGTACCGTTGAAGTAACACATTAGTGAGAGGACTCTTTAAAATTCCACTAGACCTGCTGGTCAAGTAACTAACTTAGTTTACCTACTCGACCTCAGAGACATGCTCTCGTCCAATAGCAACAGATGAAAACAAATTGAAATGTACTTTGTGTAAAATGGTGTATGTTACCACAAACCTCAGTTATAAAGCCGGCCAGAGCGAACACATACTCCTGATCTCTCAATCACCACACCTACCGCTAAGAAGCAGCTACCACTTGAACTCTGCACCAGCTGCACACATACCTGGTGCGCACACGCACCTTTTGGACTCTCTCTACTCTCTCTACTGACCCGAACTTCGGTTCCCAAGGGTGTTCAACCTACCAGCGCCTTCAGACCATACCAATGGTATATAAGGCGCTATATAAATGCAAAATAACAATAACAACAAACCCACTTTGTTTGGCACACTGCTGCCAACCAGAGGCCAGCCATGCACAGTGAAACGTTTGACATTTACCGCAAACTAAGTAAATGTTAAAGTTTTAAACACCCCCTGCAAATTGTATTCACCTTTCGTTGAATCTACTCGACTATTCGAGTGGGCGAAAAGACTTTGCGAGCCCTGACTGAGTGTCTGTGACATGCAAAAAGTTACCTGCATGAATGGACACAAATAAATAGCTATGATAAAAAGGCTCTAAGAACAATCTGGCCAGCTGCTTCCTGTAGGTGCAAGTATATAATACAATCATAATTATAAAGCAGTGTATGGCAGTGCAATAGAGCTGTCGATGTACAGGCTGGATGGAACTAATGATCACTAATTTGCATGATCTAGTTAGCTTTCTGTATTCATTATGTAAGAGGAAAGAAAGTAAGAAACTAAGCAGAGTGGGTGGCCATAGCAGGCAGAGAACTGGGCAACTAGGGGTAATATTGTAGTTTTCCACCATCTCGCTTTAAGGGTAGCTGGTATAAAGCACAGGGTGATGAGCTAGAATGTTAAGGAGTATGGGATCATCACATGGGTGGAGCACTAGTTGCACAGATGTATGCAACCAGCAAGTTACAGAACTAGGTGTCCTAATTTGTCACCAAGATAAAGATATGGAAGACTATGACTCACCAGGGATGCAGAAGGATGACTGCTATACTGACGCTCCCTGTCTTCTCCGTAAGGAACACTGTAGAAGTCAAAAAGACCTTCCTAATGATGTACCGCACAAGCTGATAGAATACGAAAAGCTAGAGGGGTGAATAGCCAGAAAGGGCAAGGCATTCACCAGGCTGGAATAGAGGATACGTTTCAGTATTCAATCTAGATTTGACTCCATTACATGAGCAATGAAAATGCTAGACTAACCTGAAGGCACAACTCTATACTTCTGGGTCGACTTGTATTCAGCTCCCTGTCTTCTCCTAGGAAAGTAATCACACCATAGTAAATACAGGAAACTCACTACAACTGCCCCCCCCTTCCCACCAGGAGAGAATGAACCTTATATGTCCCCTTACTGTAAGGAAGGCGAGGAAGTCCCAATGGCATCAGTATGAAGACCAGGGTAGTTACAAGAGAGAAAGGGAAGGTTAGTTAGGGACTAGACCCGAACGGAATGAGGGATGCACGAGTGTCGAGTTGGTGCACTTGGGAATCCTCTGGAGAGCGTCCACAAAGTTCTATGCACGTATCTTTATTGGTAGATATAGGAAAGAGTTTCTTCCGTGATGACAAGGAAAGAGTTAATGTTTCCTCGGTGATGACAAGGAAAGATATAACGTGCTTGGATGGTGGATCCTCGGAGCGATGGAGAACAGATTAAGAGCTGGATAAATTCTGAACGGATAAAGAACCCTGTATGTGGGGAAAAAGTACCAGGAATTTACCACCACTAGTGGTGCAGTTGAATAACTCTGAAGGCAGTACGGTAATAAGCAGGAAATCGCAGGCCGAGGTATAGGAATACCCGCCATGGGCGAGACAATTAACCATAGGCCGATGGAAATGCTTTGTACAAGGGCAGTCCTTTAAAAAGAACCGAGATCATGACAAGTCGTGTAGAAGTGTTCCTTTTCAACAAGCCGATGTCCGGGTAGAACAGTTGCTGTAGGTGGGGACAAAGTAAGCTTGAATGAGACCAAGGACGTCCCCAGGCAACAAAGTAGCAGCACTGTTGTGGAAACAGTAAAGAGAGCCTTGGAGTCAAAACAGCAATTAGAAGCACAGTTGAACACAAGTTTAAATAACTTCTATGGAGACGTAATCTGATCACGAGACACTGAACTCGTCACGTGACAGCCACAATCCACAATGTCGAGACCTAATGTGCAGCGTCTTCAAAGCGCACGTCTCCATTGAAACCTCCCCATGAGTTTCCAACGGGAGGAAAAAGGTATTGCTGCCGTTCTATGGGCAAACTGTTGTTCACGAAGTGAAGCGGCAGACAACCTAGCCTTTTAATTGCTACATGAAAAAACGGAGGAAGGAGTACGAGTAGGAGCAGGAGGAGCAGGAATGACACTAGGTTTTCCTCAAAAACACATTTGATCATGTACATTTTCAAAAGTGTTCACTCTTCAATAAAATGCATCTTCCCCAATAAAAAGGAATATAGTTTGAAACTATGATATTTAGATACACTAACCTAACTTTACTGTAAAGCATGGATATGAGGCACTGTTTTAAGTTATCAGTACTGTAATTTTGCATTATGTATTAAGTAAAAAATATTAGGAATGGAATAGCATGAGTGCCTTTTTAAAAAAAAAAAAAAAAGATTTAAGATAACGCATACTGGTATTTGCCGGACAGGATATAGTTAGCTTAATAAAAGTATAATCCCAGTTACTTCTAGTTTGCAATTATTTGAAAAAGAAATTCTTGCCACACAGGCTTTTGGTCCTAAAGTGAATGAGATCATTACTGCTGCACACTCGCTCTCCATTAGCCCCTTTGGACATGCAGTGAGCAGAGACGAGAGGGAGAAGGGAGCCCCGGGGGCAAGAGGATTGCAGGGCGAGCTGTGTTTTCATCGAACAGGATAACTTAAATAGCTAGCTTTTCTACACATGTGCCAATTTGATCGGCAAACCTTCAGAATTGCATAGCAAATTGCTATGCGACGCTGCTTATTTTATGCCTTTACAATGGCAAATCGGGGTCCATTTCTCACGTTTACCTAATACTACTATGTAGGTTAGGTATCGACTAAGAGCAGACTTGCAACGGGATCAAGCAGTTCAATATTTTTTATTTGCATCTGCACCAAATGTGCACCTGCCACCATAGAACGTTGCATAGCATGCATTTCTGAACCGGTTTGCAAGTCCCAGGAGTCACATTGTACTTTAAAGACAGTCTTTATGCAGCGTGCATGTTTTTAGCATCACCCACCTGTGCCTACCCTGACCTCCCCTCTTGGGGAACAGAGTAAAAAGAAAATGGTGTGCCTGTAGGCTGCATAGCTTATTTTCATGTGTGCTTTTATATGCAGTGACTTTTTTCTCCTTAGTTGCAATAAGGGCATCGATCTTCCCAACAATAGAGCACTCATTACTCGTGATTACAAAGAAACCGGACAACGGCGGGCTTCGATTCAGCATAGCATTGTGGTTGCTCATACAGGTAGGATAGATATAGTATGACAGGAATTGGTTCTGTGAACCTCCACTAGATGGCAGTCTATGCCTAGCATGTGATTCTTAACTGATACCCGCTTCAGAAATGGTATTGTTTAACTTTTGTCACCTGCACACACAATATATATATATATATATATATATATATATATATATATTTCTGATGCTTGTGAATCTGCTTAGTCACATGCTATGCAACACTCCGCGATTACCACTAGATGACGGACTATATGCATAGCATGTGACTAAGCAGATTCACAAGCATCAGAAATATATATATATATATATATATATATATATGGGATACATTACTCACCGTAATCGTATTTCTGATGCTTGTATCTGCTTAGATTCACATGCTGTGCATAGGCCGACATCTAGTGGAAGCTGCGGAGTATTACAGTTTGTTTTTCGAAAGTCGAAAATGGGCGTCGACACAGGCGTGCCAGTAATACTATCCCTAGTGTGACGTCCACTGTACCCAAGATCCCTCACGCGTGTAGGATCCTCAGATTGTTTTTTTCCGCCATACTGGTCGGAAGCATCTTGCGGAGTTCCCTGGCCTTAGCCATACTTTTGCTGTTATTATAATTTTAATTCTTATTCATTCCCTTCCCCACCCCAACGTCGACCCTCAACCTCGACGACGGCTGGAGAAGTCATCGACCGTCGACTGCTGCACGACGGATCTGGGCCTCGGTAGGCCGCTGGCCTCGGCCCGGGCCTAGTAGGCCGCTGGCCTCGGCCCTTACAAGTAGGGAGAGTGGGGGGTGGTACATACTCTTCACTCTTGATATATAGTTACATTTATATATATTCCTACACTTAGCAGCCCGCTGCCTTAAGGTGCGTATGGAGGGTACCCCTTTTCAATTCTGCCCCAAGTGCAATCGCAAATACCCTTGGGTCGACAGGCACGCCACGTGCAATCTCTGCTTGCCGAGGGATCACCCCGAAGCGAACTGCAGAGCGTGTAGTAGGTTTAAACCTAAGACACTTAAGGACCGTTCGACAAAGCGTTGGGCCCACCACGCCAGGCAGGAGGCCATGGCAGCGGAGGGCGCCTTCAGCGATGGCAGCGACGCCGTACTTTCGGACGGCGAGGGCATTACGGCGTCGAAAGACAGCCGACGAGCGCAGGTCCCCGACCTCGGAAGGTCGTCCGGCAAGGCGGCTATGGGGAAGACCCCCGGCGACGCAAGCGCTACACACCTAACACACACTAAACACACTAAGACCAACCGGACCTCGACGACGTCGACTTCCCGGAAAGAGGCACAAAAAGAACGGTCCGACTCGGTGTCCTCTGGGCGCTCTCGATCGAGATCGCCTCACGACGCAAGGCAATCATCCACTCTTGCCAAAAGTGCCTCGCTACACACACTAACGGAAGTTCGATCGTCGGGAGACGAAGACGACTTCCACCCCCAGGCCGCGCTCCAAGATACCGAGACCGCGGTTAACATCAGTGAGGCCCCACGCCCGAAGCACACAGATACCTCTCCAGACCCTCGACGCCAGGCGTCGAAAGTCTCTGGGGCCCCCAAGGGACAGGGAAAACATTTTTCCACGCACGGAGAAGGGGGGAAACAGCGGAAAGCACAGCCTTCCACCCCTGTAAAGCCTAAGCAGACAAGCAAACACAAGTCTACCCTTGAAAATAAATCACCTGCTAAAGTAATACCCTGTTCCAGGGAATGGTCCAGTGAAGACATAGACAGGGTTATGTCTAGGATGTCTTCCTTGGCTGATTTTTATGATAAGAACCCAGAACACTTTCTTTCATATAACCCTCAAGGGGCCACACCCTCAGGCTCCTCCGATCCTATCCCGCTAAGTAAAGAGCCCCGGGTCGAAAGACCTGAACCCTTCAAGGTTCAGCCTTACTCCACTCCATATTCTACTCCACTCCCCAGTTATCAGGGACAAGTTTTCCCTGAAGAGGACCAGGAGTTTGCATTTATGGAAGAACAAACCGGGACAGATTACTATGCAGAGGATGAGGACCTGGAGGAGGGAGAAGATGAGCAGGAAATTTACAGAGTAGATTCCCCAGTACAAAGCGAAGCCCCAGTTACTGACTCTCCAGTTGATAACCAGCCCCTCCTTAACGAGGTTCTCGCTCGAGCAGCGGAACACTTCCACATCGACACCCACGGTGTACAGGAGGAAAGGGACTTCGCGGAGGAGTTTGTAGGAGAGAGAAGACCGGTCGCTCAGACCATCCCTATCCTCAAATCCATCCAACGAAGAATAGATCCTTCCCTGGTGAATCCTAACCTCACCAGAGCTGTCAACCCCAGAATTGAAAAGATTTTCCGGGCAGCCCAGTCTGACCCTCTGTATATAAAGGGACATCTTAAACCAGATTCCCTAGTGGTGACCAACACTAGAAAGAGGGCTGGCACGCCCTTATCTTCATCAGAAGCTCCTCCCGACAAGGAGAGCAAAAAACTTTACGGGTTTGGCAGAAAGGTAGCCTCAACGTCCGCCTACCAAGCAAGGATTGCGAATTCCACCACCCTGTTGGCTAGTTACAATTGCCATCAATGGGAAGAAGTCGCGGCGCTCATTGCCTCTGCTCCAGAACCGTTAAAGGGCCAGCTGGCTCGGATCTCGGCAGAGGGGAGAGCCGTGTCTGGTTGCATTTTAAAAGCAACTTTCGACGCCGCTGACAACGCAGGGAGATTGATAGCAGAAGGTACTGTTATCAAGAGACATGCGTGGTTACGGCAGTCGGGATTCAAGACAGAAACCCAGGCTTCTTTAATAGACAAGCCAGTGGAACCCGACCTATTGTTTGGGAAAGCGGTCGAAGACGCACTTAAAAATGCCAAAGATGAATATGAGACTCTCAAATCCCTTGGCCAGCTTACCAACAAACCCCCTAACCAGAGGGGGAACAATAATTTTCGTCGCCCACGCGGCCAAAATTCACAAAGAGGCAACTATGCCCAGGGACAAGGTACACAATGGAATAACAACCAGCAGTCTACCCAGAGTTACGGCAGGGGTAACAAGAGAGGTCGTGGAAGAGGCAGAGGCAGCCCCAACAAGGGCGGGGGCACGCCTCCACCAAAACAGTGACGCTCAGTTCAGGGTCCCTTGCCACGCAACCCCAGTAGGGGGACGCATTTCCACCTTCACCCAGGCTTGGGAAGGGATCACCTCAGACAGATGGGTGCTGTCAACAGTATCCGCAGGATATTGTATAGAACTACTGCAGCGTCCCCGGAATCATCCTCCACGACAAAGAGTGCACTCCCTAGAGCATCAAAGGATCCTTCTCGAGGAGATCGCCATTCTGCTAGAAAAGGACGCGATAGAACTCGTCCCAGGACACCAGGTAAACAAGGGTATCTATTCAACTTACTTCCTTGTGCCAAAGAAAGATTTGACAATGCGCCCAGTATTGGACTTACGGCCTGCCAACAAATATGTCAAGCCCCAAAAATTCCGTATGACCACGCTACAAGAGGTAATCCCCCTCCTAAAAAAGGGGGATTACATGGCAACCTTAGATATGAAAGATGCTTATTTTCATATTTCCATGCTCCCAGCGCACAAAAAGTACTTGCGCTTCAAGGTGGACAGTCGCCACTACCAATTCAAGGTACTGCCCTTCGGGATAGCTTCAGCACCAAGGGTATTCACCAAGGTACTGGCGGTGGCGGCTGCACACCTACGCAGGGAAGCAATCCCGGTGTACCCTTATCTGGACGACTGGCTCATAACGGGGGAAACCCCAGGAATTTGCAGGTCAAACATTCAGAGGACTATCGACCTCCTCCACGAATTAGGCTTCTCCATCAACGAGAAAAAGTCAAGTCTGGTGCCAAGCACCTCAAAACAGTTTCTAGGAGCTATCCTAGATACTCAGAAAGGATTGACCTTCCCTTCGGAAGAGAGAATTCGGAATATACTTCTGCAAATTCCGCATTATCAGTCAGGTCAACAGATAACAGTACGCAAAGCTATGCGGTTACTGGGCATGATGGCGTCATGCATTTACCTGGTCCCCCACGCGCGTCTGCGCATGCGTCCCATGCAGGAATGGTTGGCGAAACAGTGGTCTCAGGCAAGTGGTCATTGGGACGATCTAGTGGTCGTTTCGCCAACACTCGTACAGAGCCTACACTGGTGGACAAGAGAGAATCTCGCAAAGGGGAAACCCTTTTACGATCCCGAAGTACAAGCCGTGGTGACTACAGATGCATGCCTGACTGGGTGGGGAGCTCACCATCTCCACCACACAGCTCAGGGTCTCTGGTCTCACTCAGTAGCCAAGAACCACATCAATCTGCTAGAGCTTCTGGCAGTATTCCGAGCGCTAAGGGCGTTCGAGCCCCATCTACTGAACTTGTCGGTGCAGATCAGGACGGACAGCACGACAGCCATGTTCTATCTGAACAAGCAAGGGGGGACTCGTTCGCCAAATCTGTCCAAGCTTGCCCAGAAAATATGGATATGGGCACTCAGACGGAACATCTTCCTGTCATCGCAACATGTTCCAGGGGAGCTCAATTCCCTAGCGGATGCTCTAAGCAGAAACTCCCTCCCAGAAGAACACGAATGGGTCCTTCACAGAGACGTAGTAGAAGATCTCTTCTCTCAGTGGGGTTTCCCCACTATAGACCTATTCGCCACAAGCGAAAACAAACAATGCCCAGGATTTGCATCCAGGTTCCCCCAGCCGGACTCCCAAGGGAATGCCCTGTGGATGAACTGGTCAGGGATGTTTGCGTACGCTTTTCCACCAACTCCTCTCATCAGGAAGGTGGTGTACAAGATGAACAAGGAATCTATGACGCTCATCCTAGTTGCTCCCATGTGGGCGAGACAACCATGGTTTCCACACCTACGCAGGATGGCGGTGTGCGAACCCATCAGACTCCCAGCCTGGTACAACCTACTGTCCCAGCAACAGGGTCAAACAGTGCATCAGGAACCCAACTCTATGAACCTAGCAGCATGGCTCCTGAAGTCATAGAGTTTGGACATCTCAAATTACCACAGAGGTGTATGGACATTCTAAAGGAGTCCAGGAAACCAAATACAAGGCACTGTTACTTTGATAAGTGGAAAAGATTCGTTATCTGGTGCCAGAATAAACAAATCAACCCGGTTGATTGCACTCCTTCCAACGTTGTGACATACATGCTCCACCTGCTGGATGCAGGGTTGGTTTTTAACTCGCTGAAAGTACACCTGGCAGCCCTCTCGGCTTACACCACATCCCATAACAAGGTCTCGTGGTGGAAAGTACCAGTGGTTAAAGCCTTCATGGAAGGAGTAAAGAGACTTCACCCTCCTATTTCGAACCCACCGCCAGGATGGGACCTCAACGTGGTGCTAGCTAAGCTCATGGGACCCCCATTCGAACCCATGCATAAAAGTAGTCTCAAACACCTGACTTATAAAACGGCCTTCTTAGTAGCCATTACCTCCATAAGAAGGGTCAGTGAAATTCAGGCTCTGTCAGTGCAGGATCCTTTCTTTACTATCCACAAGGACAAACTGGTTTTACGCACACACCCTAGGTTCTCACCTAAATTCATATCCAAGTTCCATGTAAACCAGTCCATCGAGCTTCCGGCTTTCTTCCAAAACCCGCAAAGCTCGGCTGAGGTGAAACTACACACCCTAGATGTGCGTAGGGCGGTCCTATACTATGTAAATAAAACCAGACCGCTAAGGAAAACAGATCAACTGTTTGTCTCCGTAGCTACAGGCAGAGAGGGGGATCGCGTCTCTAAGGGCGCTATCTCGAAGTGGATTATCAACTGTATACAGCTGTGTTACTCTCTTTCTGACAAGACTCTGCCTTTTACGCCAAGGGCCCACTCTACTAGAGGCATTGGTGCCACTCTGGCTTTCATTGCAAATGTTCCCCTCGACACCATTTGCAAAGCGGCTACTTGGAGCTCTATTCACACTTTTACTCAGCATTACTGCATTGACACTCATTCCAAGACAGATACACAAGTGGGACAAGCGGTTCTAAGACACCTGTTTGCTCATGACCCTTCTCACATCCCACCTCCTTCTTCTGGTACTGCTCGCTAATCTATGCACAGCATGTGATCTAAGCAGATTCCACAAGCCTCAGAAGGGATACATTACTCACCGTAATCGTATTTCTGATGCTTGTATCTGCTTAGATTCACATGCGACCCACCCTTCCTCCCCTCCGAGAGAAGGCGCATGATTGCTTGTAGTCTTACCTTTTCTGTCTATCTGCTTGGATTATCTGTACTCACGCTACTCCTCATGCTTCCTCATGTCAGAAAAAATACAATCTGAGGATCCTACACGCGTGAGGGATCTTGGGTACAGTGGACGTCACACTAGGGATAGTATTACTGGCACGCCTGTGTCGACGCCCATTTTCGACTTTCGAAAAACAAACTGTAATACTCCGCAGCTTCCACTAGATGTCGGCCTATGCACAGCATGTGAATCTAAGCAGATACAAGCATCAGAAATACGATTACGGTGAGTAATGTATCCCATATATATATATATATATATATATATATATTTCTGATGCTTGTGAATCTGCTTAGTCACATGCTATGCATATAGTCCGTCATCTAGTGGTAATCGCGGAGTGTTGCATCTGGTCTTTCGAGGATCGAAAGGCGACGTCGACGTGGGCTCCCTAACGTGACGTGTAGTGTACCCACGATCCTTCCCGCGTCGAGGTCCCTCAGATTGTTTTTTTCCGTCCAGCTAGCTGGTCGCCTTATGCTGCGCTCGGAAAAATTGCTAATACATATCTTTGTCCACGACATCCGGTCGTTTTAATATTCGTCCCCTTCACTGACTGCTTCACAACCAACGTGGAAGACGACTCCAGACTTCGACAGGTGGTGCTTCGGTGAACTCTGTCGACCGCGTTTCCTTTGCCCTTCGACCAGGCCTACACAGTTGGGAGAATGAGGTCTGGGGCTCTTTCTTTTCAAGAATTCATTTCCTTCTCCCCTCTTTTCCTTTCTGGTTTTGCTGGCGCTATAAACCTGAGCTATGGACAGGACACCTTTCAAATTTTGCCCTTCTTGCAAAGGCAAGTATCCCTGGAAAGACACACACGGGAGGTGTAATAAGTGCCTACCTCGAGATCACCACAAGGAGTCCTGTTGGTCTTGCAAGCTGTTACGTCCTAAGATAATAGAAGAACGACGATTAAAACAGTGGCCGGCCTACGCCATGTAGCAAGCTGAGGGTAGCTCCCCCGCCACTGCAGGCGCCTCGAGTGACGAGGAAGTGAGCGACAGCCGTGGTTCCGGCACGGAGGCCATTGACCTATCTTCGGAGCAGCCGCGCTCTGAGGCGTCCGGCCCTGGCAGGCATGCCACCGGTTCTGCTATGGGCAGTGTACACTCTGGCGACAGGGACGCACACAGTACACCCAAACAAAAGCACCTGGGCCTCCTTGACTGACTCGACGGGACGGCCAAAGATGCCAACAGGTACGCCAATATCTTCGATGGAACCCACCGATCCACAGTATGGGCCGCCCACCCCGCAACCGTCTAGGTGGCATGCGTCCGGCCACTCAAGTGACAAGGGTGTCAGCACCAAAGTTCATAAGAGCATTGAGACGCCTCTTGAGAGCGCGCCCAAGGTTTTGGCAATGTCGGAAACCGTGACGAAGCCGCTAGGGCCGTCAAAATCCCTTCGATACGCCGGAGATCTGCGAGAGTATCGCTAACATCATCTCGGCGGCATATAGACCTAAAGACACGTCCAGACGTCGCGAAGAATATTTTGAAGGTTCTCAGCCCCTGTCGAAGACAGTCAGACAAAACCAGATGGCCTAAGAATACAGGTCCCCAAGAAGAGCCTTTTCCACCTCCAGACTCCTCTGAGTCATTCTTATGTACCACTTACAGGTTTTGAGGGGTACCTTGAATAAATGTTCTAAATTTGTGGACTTTTCAGAACCGTTTATCGCCCCTAAAAGGCATAGAGGGGAAGGCTTCTTTCCTACTATGTCTAAATTTCAAAGGACCTCCAGCCACACTCCTCATGAAGAGGTGTTTGATCTGATGGAACCAGAGAAGATTCCTCAGGACCCTTATGAGCAGGGAGATGATCCTTTTGAGGAGCCTACAGACCAGTCCCCAGATTGGGGTGATAAGCAAACAGTGGGCGAAACACCATGGCTGTCAACATCTTCTAACCCGGATCAGACACATTGTGCATAGATCCTCCCGCTTCACCCCCTATAAAACGGGCATCTCCCATCGATGACCAGATTGCATTCAAAGCTATCCTGAAAAAAGTGGCACACTTTCAGATTGCCACTCATGAGGCGGTGCAGGACACAGACTTTGTGGAGGATATTTTGAAAGAGTATCCACCTTCAAGCCAGGCGATACTTTTGTTAAACTATATCAAATTGCGTATCGCCCTTTCTCTGCTGACTCCCATCGCAAACAAGGGCCGTTAATCCATGGGTTGAGAAACTTTTTCACCCCTCGCCTACAGACACTCTACATCCGGGGACATGCCACTCCGATTCTCTAGTGGTAACGACTAGGAGGAGAGCAGGAGTACCCTTGCCCACGGCCGAGGCTCCGCCGGACAAGGACTGTAATAAGTTGTATGCCCTGGGGCAGCGCATTACAACAGCAGCAGCCTATTCCACCAGGATAGCTTACAATACCACATTGTTGGCTAGTTACAGGCTAGTTACAGCGATGGCCAGTGGAATCTGCTCCAGGAAGGCCTGCAGGAAGTCCCAGAGCCAACCCGATCACGCTTGCTGACGGTTGTCGAAAGGTGAATCAAAACATTCTTAAAAAACACCCTGGATGTTGCAGAGACTGGCCCAAAGTACCTTGTTGAAAAGGCACGCATGGTTGAAGAATTCGGGATTCAAACAGGAAACAGAGGCGTCCCTCATTAACAAGCCTGAGGAAGAATATAACCTGTTTGGAAAGGCGGTGGATGAGGCTTTAGAGACTGCAAAAAAGGAACATGAGACCTTGAAGTCACTAAACCAGGTAACTAAGAGACCCTATCAGTAGCGAGGGGGTAGCTCTCACCGCTACTTTCTCAGTCAATCTTTCCCACGTTTCCCCCCATGATCAGAACTGAACGGTTAATACATGGTCCTCAAGGCAGGGTGCGGCTGCCTCAAACCAATATCAGCCAAGAGGACAGCGCCATGGCAAGGGGAAGGGGTAGAAGCACCACCCCAAGAGGCTTCCCGGACCTCAAAACAATAATGACTTACCAAGGCGGGTCCCCTCCAATACCTCCCCAGTCGCTGGACGGATAACCTCATTCTTCCACGCATGGGAGGGAATTACCACAGACTAGTGGGTGCTCAAGACAGTCACCCACGGTTACTGTATCAAGTTCAGCCGACCACCTTGCTACCGGCCACCAACATCCAGGCGAGTCATCAGAACATCTGAAGATCCTACTACAAGAGGTCGAGAACCTGCAAAAAAAGGGCGTGATCGAAGTCGTCCCCTTTCTACAGGTAAAGAAGGGTATTTATTCAGTGTACTTCCTTGTACCCAAAAAGGGTCTCAACATGCGCCCTGTGCTAGACTTGAGCCCAGCGAACAAATTTGTCAAACCACAAAAGTTTCGTAGACAATACTGCAAGAGGTATCCCTCTACTAACACAGGGATTACATGGCAACATTGAACATGAAAGATGCATACTTTAATATTTCAATGCGGTCAGCGTACGGAAAATACCTAATGTTCAAGATGGAGGACAAACAGTTCAAGGTCCTTCCCTTCGGCATTGCCTCAGCCCCAATGGTATTTACAATGCTACTGGCGGTAGTAGCAGCTCATCTGCGCAGGCAGTCCATCCCAGTCCACCCTTACCTCGACGACTGGCTAATGACTAGGGATTCGCACAGAACATGCCTATCAAACACCCAAAAGACAGTAGATTTACTATTCAGTCTGGGATTCTCAATAAACGAGAAGAAGTCCAGTCTAGACCCCATCCAAGTGAAACAATTTCTGGGAGCTCTAATTTGGACAGAAGACTGCCTCGTATTCCCCTGCAAGAGGGTTCAAAACTTGCTGTTCCAGATCCCTCACTATGTAGCCAATTGAGAGGTGATTGTATGCAAACCCATGCGACTGTTAGGGATGATGGCCTCCTGCATTTACTAAGTCCCATGCACACGGTTGTGCATGAGCCCCATGCAAGAGTGGCTCAACAGCCAATGGTGTCAGGCCAGCGGACAATGGGACGATCTAGTGGTTGTCTCCTCAGCCCTTGTTCTGTCTCTCTGCAGTGGTGCTTGAGGGAAAACGTTTTGAAGGGGAAAACCTTCAACACCCCTGCAGTAGAAGCCACTCTCACCACAGACACATCTCTCACGGGGTGGGTCACCTCCTTTATCAGACACGCACAGCGTTTGGTCCCCAGCGGTAGCATCCAACCACATAAACCTGTTGGAGTTGTTAGCAGTGTTCAAAGCCCTGAAGGCCTTTCAGACACAGTTACAGGGGGAAGACATTACTAGTCCTCACGGACAGTACCACGGCCATGTATTACCTGAACAAGCAAGGGGGCACGTACCCTCTAGGGTTATCCAAACTGTCCCAAAACATATGGAAGTGTGCTCTTAAAGGCAATATGTTTCTCCTGTCTCAACATTTTCCAGTGGAACTCAATCTTCAGGCGGATGTACTCAGCAGAGACTTCCCACTACCGGCAGAGTACGGATGGCGACTACACAAAGACATTGTCTAAAATGTTTTCTCAGAATGGGGCTTCCCAGAGATCGACTTGTTTGCAACTCTGGAGAACTCGCAATGCCCAGATTACGCCTCCAGGTACCCTCAGAACCGCTGCAAGGGGAACAGTCTCTGGATAACATGGTCAGGGAAATTTGTTTATGCTCATCCCCCCCATCCACCCCCTCCCCCAACACCCGTACTCAACAAGGTAGTGCACAAGATGCACCTGGAACCATCACAATGATTCCGGCCCAACCCTGGTTATTCCATATAATGGTGATGTCAATCTCCCCTACCTTGCCCACACAACATGCTATCGCAGGACAGAGGGGAAACCCTCCATCCATGCCCGGAAACTCTCAACTAAGCGGCCTGACACCTGAAGGCATACAGTTCGGGCACCTCCAACTTCTTCAGAAATGCTTGGATATACTTGGAGAAGCAAGAAAGCCTAACACCAGACATAGCTACTCCAAGGGTATTCACCAAGGTACTGGCGGTGGTGGCAGTGCACCTGCACGGGCAGGCATTCCCAGTGTACCCCTAACTAGACGACTGGCTGATCACAGGAGAGACACCCCAAATTTACAAGCAAAATGCACAAAGAAAAATCAACCTTTTCCAATTGGGCTTCTTGATAAACAAGAACAAATCTAGCCTTGTAACAAACAGGACCAAACAGTTCCTAGGAGCTGTCATGAAGACAGAAGAAGGGCTAGTCTTTCCATCAAAGCAAAGAATCAAAAATAAATGTATCAAGCCGGTCACCAGATAAGCGTACGCAAATCTGTTTGCTCGGCATGATGGCATCTTGCATTCACCTGGTCCCACACGCACGTTTGCGCATGCACCCCATGCAGGAGTGGTTGGCGAAACAATGGTTTAGGGCAAGTGGTCAGTGGGACGATTTAGTGGTCGTCTCGCCAACCCTAGTACAAGCTCTCCGCTGGTGGACAAGGACAATCTGTTGAAGAGAAAACCCTTCCACAACCCGGCGGTGCAAGCAGTAGTTACAACAGACGCATCACTCTCCGGGTCGGGGGCTCCATCACCATCTCACAGCACATGGTCTGTAGACTCACAGCACAGAACCATATCAACCTGCTGGAACTTCTAGCAGTATTCAAAGTGCTCCAAGCCTTCGAAGCACACCTGACAAATCAGTCGGTACAAATTCTCACAGACCCAATGCAATTTTCTTTATCAACAAGCAGGGGGGGGCACACATTCGCCAAATCTGTCCAAGCTAGCACAGAAAATATGGAAATGGACAATCAAATGGGGGATGTTCCTGACTTCTCAACATGTTCCAGGGGAACTCAACACCCTAGCGGACCCGCTAAGCAGATATCCTCTACCAGAAGATCATGAGTGGCGACTCAACAGAAATGTCATAGATCATACTCCTATGTCCCGTCCCCTTTTATCCATACTTGTGGGACATTCTGTCCTTCGGGACGGGACCAGAGCACTTTTGATAAAAAACATAAAAATTTAAAAATGTTTGTCCTTCTCTTTTTATGTGGTGTACCGCACACAGCTGTAACTCCGCCCTCCTGTGCTCCGCCCTGCGCATCGCCCTTCAGTCCTTTTCTCTGCGCAGTCGGTGCTGGACGCACTTGCATCACCGGGAAGAATGTTTCTTGTTCCCATTTTCATTCTCTCCTGCTCTGGTTCTGCGTTCGCTTAGTCCTAAGTATATGCCGGAGCGTCTGGGATTTGTGTCTTGTTCTTCATGTGAATGTCGCTTCGCTAGGGCGGGTCCCCATTCTCTCTGTTTGGAGTGTCACGGGCTGGACCATCGCTGGGATTCGTGCTTTTACTGCGATTCCCTTTCCATCCTGGCACTCTAACGCCGTCTTCTTCATTGGGAGGATGTCTTTCAGCGTGTTCCTCCACCTCATCTTCAGCTTTTCATTGGAAAAAGAAGGGACCGCTCGTAAGTTCCTTACCTTTTAGGGCACCCCGGCCGGGGGACTCCTTCCCAGGGTCTTCCCGGGCCGGGAGGGGCTCGAGCAGCTCTGCCACCACAGTTTCTCCTGAGGTGCCTCGCAGGCCTAATTAGGCGTACCAGAGGTTTCTCTGAGGGTTCCCACGACGGACCTGCCAACACCGGAACACGTTCTGAGGTTCACCGTTCAGGTGCTAAACGTCAGCCCAGTTTAGCTGTGGTTTTGGACACCGGGGTTCGGTCCGAGGTCTGAATTTCTAGAGCTTTCCATTCAGACAGCGGGGTACGCCCTGAGGCCTCCTTTTCTGGAGCTTTCTGTACCAAGCTACGGCTTGAGGCACCTCACGAGGTAGCTACATATACCGGGACAATACCCGAGGCTCCTCTTTGGGACTGAGCATTCTTTTTCACCTCAAGTGGAATGTAAAAATCAGTTCCGCTCTTCTTCTTATGATTGGCGTGCTTGGATGCCGGTGCCACGTACTGTCTCGCTTCAGCCTACTTCTGCTCTGCTGATCTATGCGGACCCGATTGGTGTTGGGCCTTTTTGGCAACCATCCTCATTGCTTTCATGGGGGTATGCCCCTTATGAGAGGCCTCTGCCTACCCCAGCGCCTAAACAGTCATCAGAGGATGTATTTTTCGGGAAATTTCAGATTCGAGGGGATTGGGTCCTCCGACGTATTCCATATCCATGACCTGTAATCACCACAGCTGTGCTGCTTCGGAAACTTTTTTCGGTGTCTGCGTCCTGCGTCGATGCGCCGTCGTCGAGGACCTCCTCCGACGTCATCCGATGTGATAAGTAGGACGCACGACGCCCGTAGCCTCAGTTCCGTTTTTTCTGCGAATGTGTTGCTTCGTGAATCTCGGTTAACGCCTCGACTCTTTGGAGTTCTGTTCTTCTCGGTTCTTCGAACTTGTTCGTTTTTGTGAAAATCCTTTCGTGTGAAGATGTCTTCTACTTCGTCTTCGACCCCGCGTCCGGGCTTCAAGAAGTGCAGGGAGTGTGGGTCCAAGATGTCGGTGACGGACTCGCACGACGCCTGCCTCTAGTGCCTCGGGGAGGCCCACGACACGGATGACTGTATTGACTGCCAGTCGCTCACGTCCAAAGCCTTACGCGAACGTAAGAAGAAGTTGTCGGTAGGTCGGGTGTCCAAGCCCCGGAAGTCAAAGTCTGCGGGGCTTTCGACGGATGATTCGAGAGGTGACTCTCCGCATCATCGTCGGAAGTCTCGTGGGTCTCCTTCTAGGAGTCGGTCTCGCCACTCCTCAGCCTCTTTGAGGCATTCTCAGAAGCACTGACACCGGTCGTCTTCCAGGTCCTCTTCGGAGGACTCTGCCCGGCACGTCGCTTACCCCACCAGCGGTGCGACGCCGGAGGAATGGGCTTCCTTCGGGAAGAAAATGCTGGCGATTCTCGAGTCGCAGGGTACTAAGCCGGTCGGTCGTGAGAGGTCGAGAGACACCGCTCGCAAGAGTGGTTGGCACGAGTCACGGGAGAGGTCCCGTTCGGACAAGGAGACTCGTTCTCGACGTACCCGTTCCAGGTCCCGGTCCTCGACGCGTTCGAGACCGTGTTCACCTGTGAGGTCTTCGAGGAAGACATCGACGTCTGAGGCGTCGAGGGCGTCGACAGGCTTTCTCGAGGCTCCGGCTCCGAGGAAGTCGTCGAAGCCGTCGACGCTCAGGTCGTCGAAGGACACGCTCGGGGCTCCGGCTTCGAGGGCTGTGTCGACGCCGCCGATGCTGGCGGCGCTGCATCTGATGTCGACTCCGATTTCCTCAAAGTCGACGCCGATCCTCTCGGCGCCGATGCCTGTTCTCTCGACGCCATCGACGCCTTTCGTGTCGGAGGTACCCCGTGGCACGGGGGAACCCCCTAGGAAGGCTCTGGTTAAGAGCAAGCACTCTCGGGTGCCTTCTTTTTGCCACCTGGAATATATTTCGGAGGCGGATGAGGATTCTGATGGCCTGGTTCCTAGTCAGGTTCCAGATGAAATTGTCTCGGACCATAGTCAGTTTGACGATTTGAGGCAGTCACTGCATGATGCCGGTGGACTGGACACCTCTCCGGAGGTGGAGTTTTGTAGGCCTGAGCCTGGCTCTCATGCCGATTCCTCGTACCGACGCCTTATGGCCAGGGTTTCTGAGAACTTGGGATGGTCTGCTCCCCCAGGGGAGTTTGTGCAGGATGATCTCACGGACATCCTTGATGTTGGTCCCCCAACTGACCCAGTACTGCCGTTCCATATGGCTTTACAGAGAAGGGTGGCGGCGGTTTGGACTGCTCCGGAGAGTCTCCCGGCAGTGGGCAGGTCCTTGTCGCGAAAATACCGTCCAGCCAGTAGCGACCCCTGCTACTTGACCAGGCACCCCACTCCGGAGAGTTTGGTGGTGCAGGTGGCCACGACCCAGACAAAGCAGGCGTCGTACCCTACCATCCCTCCTGATGGGGACGACAAACGTTTTGATGGCTGGGCAAAGAAAGTGTTTTCTTCTGGTGGTATGGCGCTTCAGGCGGCTAACTCCATTTGTGCCTTGTCTCGTTTCACACACACTCTGTGGAACTGTGTTGCGTTAGCGGCTGAACATATTCCCGAAGGGGACGAACGGGATGGTTTCCTTGCTATGGTCCAGGATGGTAAGGATGCCATGTGTGAGTCCGTTCAGTCGGGTTTGGACTTAGCTGAATGCGTCAGTAGGTCCATGGCGGCGAGCACCGTGATACGCAGGTTTGCGTGGTTGCGGAAGTCGGGGTTTTTCTCCTGATGTGCAGTCCCGGCTCCTCAACATGCCCTTTGATGGTGAAAACCTTTTTGGCAGCAAGGCTGACAAGAGCCTTGAGAGGTTGCAGACCTCAAAAGCTGCAGTGAAGTCTTGGGTGCTGCAGTTCGCCAACCTCCGCCTTTTCGTCCTAGGGGACAGCAGTGGAGGGGGTGGTTCCTTTTGCTATTACTCGTCCTTCAGTAAAGCGAGAGGAGCTGGCAGTCAGAGGCCAACGCAGGGGTACCAGAGGTGCCAAGGCCACTCGGGCAGTTGTCTCTTTGCCCTCAGGTAACGCCGCAGCCGCTCCCACTCAGTCATGAGGCCATGTCCCATGGTTCGCCGTTTGGGGGAAGGCTGGCGCAGCATCTTGTAGAGTGGCTAGCCATTACTTCAGATGTGTGGGTTCTGGAGATCATAACCCACGGCTACTGTCTTCCCTTTCGGCACAGGCCTCGCGACAATCCACCGGGGAACCTCTCTTTGCAGAGTCCGGATCCGCTCCTTGCGCAGGAAATTCAAGCCCTGCTGGAGAAAGGCGCCATAAAACTGGTGCCTGTAGCGGAGAGGAACAAGGGATGGTATTCCCCTTATTTTTTGATTTCGAAGAAAGACGGGGGATTGAGACCCATCATGGACTTGCGCGGTTTGAACAAACTCCTCAGGAAGGACAAGTTCAAAATGGTTACTCTCTCTCAAGTCCTCCAGGCCCTTCAGCTTCAGGACTGGTTGGTGTCACTCGACCTCAAGGATGATTACTTCCATGTGCCGATCCATCCCAAGCACAAGAAGTACCTGAGGTTCGCGGTTGGCGACTCGCACTTTCAGTTTCGGGTCCTGCCGTTCGGATTGACCTCCGCCCCGAGGGTTTTCACCAAGCTCATGGTGGTGGTGGCAGCGCATCTCAGGCAAGGGGGATCACGTCTACCCCTACCTGGACGATTGGATGATCAGGGGGAGCTCTCCCGAGCAAGTCCTGGATCATCTGTCCGTCACCTGCCACTCCCTTCACAGGCTGGGCTTCTCCCTCAATTTAAAGAAGTCCCATTTGACGCCAACACAGCGGCTCCAGTACATCGGAGCAGTGCTCGACACTTCCCTGGGGCAGTGTTTTCCTCCCCAGGTGAGGGCTCTTCACATTCAGCAGATGGTGCACAAGTTTCAGCATGCCCAGATGCTCCCAGCGTTCGAGTTCTTGAGGTTGCTCGGCCTCATGGCATCCTGCATTATTCTGGTGCCAGAGGCTGGTCTGCGGATGAGATCTTTGCAGTGGGCACTCAAGGCGCAATGGTCTCAGTCCTCCGGCAGGATGTCGGACCCGGTTCAGGTGCCGCCCTCGGTCGCCCGGGACCTTCTGTGGTGGGCCGTCGAAGGCAACTTGATGAAGGGGGCTCCATTTTGGCTTCCCTGGCCGGAGGTGACGATCGTGACGTTTGTATCCCTCACGGGATGGGGAGCTCATGCCAACGGGCTCACAGTCAGCGGTCGTTGGTCTCCGTCGGAATCCAGACTCCATATCAATCTGTTGGAGCTGAGGGCCATCAGGCTAGCCCTGAAGGCTTTTCTGCTGACTGTGCGAGGAAAGAGTGTCCTGATCCTGACGGACAACACAGTGGCCATGCACTACCTCAACAAAAAGAGGGGGGGGCAGGGTCACTTCCTCTGTGCAGGGAGGCGATGCAGCTCAAGTTCTGGGCCATCCAGCAGGAAGTTTCGATCTCGGCAGTTCATCTGGCCGGAGTTGAAAACGTCACGGGGGACGCTCGGAGCAGGCAGAGCGCGATCTCTCACGAGTGGCAGTTGGCTCAGGAGATTCTCCTGGAGATCTTCGCCCTTTGGGGGACCCCTCAAGTGGATCTCTTCGCCTCCAGTGTCAACCGGAAGTGCAAAGGGTTTTGCTCGCGGGAATTTCTTCCAAAAGGAGCCTTAGGAGACGCGTTCGTGGTGGAGTGGTCATTCCCGCTGCTGTATGCGTTTCCTCCAGTCCCCGTCATCCCGCAAGTGCTGCGGAGGTTATGGAAGTTCGGTTCCCGGATGATCCTTATTGCTCCGGCGTGGGCTTGGAGGACGTGGTACCCGGACCTTCTCGACTTGTCCATCTGCCCTCCACGTCGTCTTCCCTACCGAGACGATCTGCTCTCACGGGAGGGGGGTCAGGTTCTCCATCCAGAGGTCAGATCCCTCAACCTTCACGCTTGGCTTCTGAAAGGTTGAGGTATAAGGATTGGGACCTCCCTGAAGACGTGATGGAGGTGTTGCTTTCGGCCCGAAGGCCAGCAACAAAGTCTCTGTACCGTTGCTGTAAGTTCTGCGACTGGGGCAGAGTTCAGAATGTGGATCCTTTTGTATGTGACATCCCCATGGTTCTGTCCTTTTTACTTTCTTTGGCCCACAGGGGCTTGCAGGTGGGTACCATTAAAGGTTACCTGGCGGCGCTGTCCATCTTTAAGCGCTCGCCTGAAGAGTGTTCTTACTTTAAAATCCCTTTAATTTCACAGTTTCTGAAAGGGCTCACTAATGTGTTCCCTCCGTCACCTTTCCTGGTGCCTGGTTGGGATTTAAACCTTGTTCTTAAGTTTCTTATGGGTGCTCCGTTTGAGCCTTTACATTCTTGCCCTTTGAGGCTGTTGACTCTGAAAACTGTGTTTTTAGTTGCGGTTACTTCCGCTCGCAGAGTGAGTGAGTTACAGGCACTTTCAGTTAAGCCACCCTTCACTGTATTTCACAAGGACAGGGTTGTCCTTAGAGTTCGTCCTTCTTTTCTTCCGAAGGTAGTGACGGAATTTCATTTGGCCCATAAGGTTGTTCTTCCGGCATTCTATCCTCCTCCGCATCCTGTTAAGGAAGAGGAGAGGCTCCATAGGCATGATCCTAGGAGAGCTTTAAGCTTTTATGTTTCACGCAAGTCCCGGGTCAGAGTGGACGATCAACTCTTTATTGGTTACGCTGGAAAGCGTTTGGGGCAAGCTGTGACGAAACAGACTTTGTCTCGCTGGATTATTTTGGCCATCTCGGAGTGTTACCGTTTGGCGGGTAAGGACCCACCGGCTGGCTTGCGGGCCCATTCTACCAGGGGTATGGCTGCATCTACTGCCCTGCAGAGGGGTGTTCCTATTCGCAACATCTGTGATGCAGCCACCTGGGCTTTAGTACATACATTTGTACGTCACTATTCCCTAGATTCTATCTGAGGACAGGATCTGGCCTTTGGCAAGGCGGTCCTTTGCTCTGCTATTTGATTGGATATTATAAATTTTGATTCTAAATTCTTTCCCTCCCCCTTGCTCTGGTACTGCTTTGGGAGTCTGTCATAGATATGGAATACGTCGGAGGACCCAATCCCCTCGAAGAACAAGTTACTTTCTTACCTGGTAACGTTCTTTCGATGGGATGGTCCGACGATGTATTCCATATCGCTCCCGCCCTGCCTTCCCCGCTGCAGAATTTCTTTTGCGATTGTAGCTTACGTTCCGCAAGGCTTTGTGTCTGACTGACAGTTTACTAATGTCACACGTTCTGGGGGAAAAACTACAACTGAGGCTACGGGCGTCATGCGTCCTACTTATCACATCGGATGACGTCGGATGTCGGCAGAGGTCCTCGACAACGGCGCATCGACATCATCGACGCAGGACGCAGACGCCAAAAAAAGTTTCCGAAGCAGCACAGCTGTGGTGATTACATGTCATAGATATGGAATACGTCGTCGGACCATCCCATCGAAAGAACGTTACCAGGTAAGAAAGTAACTTGTTCTTCTCATGCATTCCGACCTTATTAAAGAGTACTTTAAGGGTCTTTTCAAGGACATTACCCCGAACCTCCGGCGCTGCCTTCCACCCCAGTGGCTCCTGCGGGTGTACCACCTATCGGTCCGCCTCCAGCTCCCCCGCCCCCACTACCCCTGTTATCTGCCATAGAGAAGACACCGGTAGAGCCGGATAGCACTTTAAAACCTGTGGTAGCCCAGCCGTCTGCGACCGATTCACTGGATGACTCTCAAGCAGATCAGGAAAGCGATGAGCAGCCCCGCTCTGTCAGAGCATTCCATGAGCGGGTTCTGGATATGTGGAGCAAGGGAAGGGTTTTTACTCTGGACTGTTCACTGCCCAAACCCAATCAGGCTGGCCTGCGCACCATCCTCGACCTTTCCCAGTTCAACCTTTCTCTTCCTCAAGAGAAATTGAAGATGATCACACCCTGTCAAATATAGTCCTCTCTTCGGAAGGGTGACTGGCTCAGTGTAGTGGACATTCAGGACACGTATATGCACATCCTGGAATGGAGGCTGCATCGAAATTATCTGCGGTTCTCCCTGGGAGGGGGGCACCTCAGTTCTGTGTGCTCCCGTTTTGTCTCAGCTCGGCGCTGCGCGTCTTTAAGAGGATGTCGGTCATTGCAGCTTTCCTTCGGCTACAGGGTGTTCATGTATATCTGTATCTGGACGACTGGCTCCTACGCAGCCCTTGTCCTCTGATGTTTTTGAGCAATCTTCAGTCTCTCCTCCAGCTCCTGTTTCATCTTGGGCTGTCGGTGAATTGGCGGAAATCTTCCACAACGGTCTCACAAGACCTGATCTTCCTGGGTTTCCTTTGGAACACGATCGACTCCTGGGTGTATTTGACGGCGGACAGGATTGCAGATCTATTCGCCACGTGTCAACTCTTCATCCAGTCGGAACACATGACGGCCTGGTGGTTCCAGAGACTTCTGGGCCTCATGGCCTTGCGCATGATTGATCTTCCCCTTGCAGATCTCAAAATAAGGCACACACAGCTGGCTCTTCGAAGATCTTAGGTGTTAGGCTTCGGACTTGGATTCCAAGATGATCCCAGTTCCATCCTGCATGATGGCAGACCTTCTATGGTGGTCCTCGACCAACAATCTTAAAGTGGGGGCCTCTTTTCAGGAGCCCTGCCCACAAGTGATGATTACCACAGACTCCTCCCTTCTGGGGTGGAGTGCGACGCTGGATCATTTCCAGGTCTCCGATCTATAGATGCAGCAGGACAGGCAGTATCATATATATTATTTGGAACTCCTGGCTGTTTCGTCTGGCGCTGAAAGCTTTCAACCATCCATCATGAATCGGGTGGTCCGCGTCCATATGGACAACTCAGTGTCAATGTTTTATATCAACAAGCAGGGTGGTACCAAGGCACAACCTCTTGTGGACCTTGCCATTCAGATTTGGGAATGGGCAATCCAGCACAGCATTTAGCTGTTGGCGATACACATTCCAGGGAAATTCAATGTGACTGCAGACTCACTCAGCCGACAGACAGCGGCCAGCTGCGAGTGGGAACTGAACATGGAGGTCCTCCAACATCTTTCGCCAATGGGGCACTCCAGAAGTGGACCTTTTTTCGACCGCCACAAACAGGAAACATCCTCTTTATTCATCCAGGAACGGTATCGGGGCCTACTCTCTAGGAGATGCTCTTGAGATTCCGAGGCACAACATGAGGGCATATGCTTTCCCGCCTCTTCCTCTGATTCAGCTGTCACTCAGGAATGCATCAAATTGCACTCTCCTGTTCATAGCTCCATGGTGGCCAGCCAGATTCTGGTTTTCGGAACTTCAGCATCTGTCAATTTGTCCTCCGATCAGACTCCTGTTGATTCCCAACCTGCTTCACCAGTGCGATCAACAGATGTGGCACCCCTCCCTACAAGCATTCAGCTTGACAGCCTGGTACCTGAATTCAAGTCCTTGGTGCAGTTCAACCTGTCCGAGGACAAGATGCGCATTATCCAAGCGGCCAGGAAGCCCTCTACGAGGTCTCAGTATAGGAGCCAAGTGGCTCCAGTTTTGTCACTGGTGTTTGGCTAAGCATCTAGACCCCAGACATGCTACGATTGACAGTCCTTTTGTTCATGTTCACGTTTCATCTGGCCGCTTCAGGCATTCATTGCCGCCTACCTGTCCACTGAGGCATGTTCCTTTTCTTTGATGAACCCAGTCATTAATTGGCATTTCACAGGTTTATTACATCTTTTTCCACCTGTACGCAATCCTCATCCAAAGTGGAATTTAAATGTGGTCCTCACCGCCTTATGCCATAAACCGTTTGAACACATGGCTGCGACTGATCTAAAGTACCTTTCCTGGAAGGTTGCCTTTTTGATCTGTCAGTGGAACATCCCTTCCTTACCTTCCATAAGGATAAGGTTGTGCTCCTTCCTAAAGTAGTGACTGATTTTTATTTGAATCATTCTATATCATTACCTGTCTTTTTCCCGAATCCGGCCTCCGATGCCTAGAGAGTATTACACAATTTTGATGTCAGACGAGCTCTGAAGTTCTATCTGGACAGCACAACTGAACTCTGGAGCTCCTCTGAACTCTTTGTTCCGTTCAGAGACCCGAAAAGGAAACCTGCTTCAAAGGCTACTATCTCCCGATGGATTGCCGCCTGTTTTTCAGAAGCGTATACTATTCAGGGCATTCAACCTCCGAAGGGCATTCATGCCCATCTTGTATGGGGTAAAGCGGCTGCTGTTGCCTTCCAAAAATATGTTCCCTGGGAAACCATTGCCAAGGCAGCTAGGTTTGCATCCCCATCAGCTTTTTGTAAGCATTGCTGCTTGGACCTGAGCTCCAGAGCCGATGCTCAATTCTGCCATGCTGTCCTTAAAAACCTTTATCAGTAGGAAAGTTCCATCCACCCGTATTACCTGTGAGGAGTGCTTTGGAATCTCCTACAAGTATGGAGGAAAGGGGACGGGACGTAGAAGTATAACAAAGTTACTCACCGTAGTGGCTACCTTACTCCTAGTCCATAGTCCCCTTTCCTTCATAAGCCTGCCCGCCGTCCCCTCTAATAAGTGTCCTCTATTATTGCTTAAATGGTCGCAGACCTGGCGATAGAAAAGGACTGAAGGGCGATGCGCGGGGCGGAGCTCAGGAGGTCAGGGTTACGCCACGTACAATATCCCGCGTAAAAAGAGAGGGACATTTTTTCAATTTTGATGCTTTTTATCAAAAGTGCTCCGGTCCCGTCCTAAAAGACGTAATGTCCCAGAAGTATGGAGGGAATGGGACTATGGACTAGGAGTAAGGTAGTCACTGCGGTGACTAACTTTATTTTCTCACGGTGGGGTTACCCCACGCTAGACTTGTTCGCTACAAGAGAAAACAAGCAATGCCCAGACCTCGCATCCAGGTTTCCCCAACTCGAGGGGGAACACCCTATGGATGAGTTGGTCATGGAAATGTGACTACGCGTTTCCCCCAAATCCACTAATTAACAGGGTGGTGAACAAGATTCACAGAGAACAGATGACCCTAATCCTAGTTGCTCCCATGTGGGCAAGACAACCCTGGTATCCACATCTGCGCAAACCGGCAATGTGCGATCCAATCAAGCTCCCGTGCCAGACCAATTTGCTATCCCAGCACGGGGGGACCAACATAACACCCTCGACCTCACTCACTGAAATTGGCTGCGTGACTCCTGAGTTCATAGAGTTTGAACATCATCTTTTTTTTTTAAAACTTTATTTATATTTGCACACAGGTTATGCTCATACCATTATACCATGCATTAGGCTTTTACACAACCGAGGTTGGCGGGATTTCTTCAGTGGTTGGGGACTCAAGGTCATTTAACTCCGTTAGGTATTGTTTATATCTTGACGGTTTGGAGGGGGGGTAACACAGAGTCAGTGTACAATTCCTCGTTGTCATTAGCCCACATCATGTCCTTATTCCAGTCTTCTCTGGTCGGGGGGCGCTTATTCTTCCACCTCATCAGTATGACCCTTTTACCGATTAGTAGGCTCACATTTAGCAGTTTACGCCATGTCGGTTTCATCTTTTCCACCGCCCCCAACATACATATTTTCGGGGACCATTCCATTGGCTGATCTGCCATCATGTCCAGTGCTTCACATACATCAGCCCAATATTGTTTCAGTTTAATACAATCCCACAGCATATGAAATATGTTCGCGTTCCCACTGTTGCATCTGGGGCAGTTGCCGGGCAAGGTGGGATATATTTTCTTGAGTTAGGTTGGGGAGTAGTGTGTCCTATGTGTTATCTTATAATGAATCAGCTTAAATCTTGAGTTGCATGATATTTGTTTGGTTAGTGAGCATATCTGAGACCATTCTTGATCCTCAATCTGTTGTCCTAGATCTTGCTCCCACTTACCCCTGGCTGAATGATTCACTCTCGGTCGTGTCTGTATTATAATCTTGTACAACGCTGAGGCGGTTATCTTCTTTGTTCCCCCAGTGTAAATGTAGCCTAGTGCCATGTTAATTTCCGGTTCCTTCAGGAATGAAGGGAACATACGACGTGAAGTGTGCTCCACCAGAGCGTATTGAGGTTTGTGTATTTGTGTTACCCACTATTTCTATAATGTCTTCCCAGAGTACAAACTGCTTCTCCGGGAATAGCTGTCCCCATTGTGTAATTCCTCTCGAGCTCCAGTGCTTCGCTACTACGCTCTCCTCAGATAGAGATGTATAAGGGTCGCCCCAGATTGGCATGCTTGGATGGTATAATTTACTGGCCCCAAATATTTCCATGATTTTTGCCCATGCCGTGACTTTGGTTGGGTTTATTGCGATATAGTGCTTGGGGGCCGGCCTAGTGATCCTTTGCAGCGCCATCACTGCTTCACGCTCCAATGATATAGGGGATGAGGGGCCAGGGTCTATGAAGGATGTGGCCCAGCTCGAACCATGGTGTGCCTGTGCCACAAGGTAGTATACTTCCAGGTCGGATGCCATCAGTCCACCCCTAGGATACGTGTCAGACATAACCCTCCAGCTTAATCTCGGATGTCCACCCCACGCAAACGCTATACAGGCACGGTTTATCCTGGAAAACAGAGCATGGCCTGGCCAGACTGGGACAGCATTGAAAAGGTAGAAGAGTTTTGGTAGTATAATTATTTTTATTAGCGCTATCCTTCCCATCAGAGATATGGGCAGGGCATTCCAACGTTTCATTTTGATGCATAGGTCTTCTATTAGAGAGGAGTAGTTCAGGGTGCCAGACAGTTGGGCCGTCCTCGCTATGTGTGCGCCTAGATATGTGATATGCACCGGACTCCATATGAGGCCGTGCATGTTTTGAGGCTGGGCTGTGTTTTCGGTCAGCGGGAATATCTCCGATTTGTTAGGGTTAAGGCGTAGCCCTGAGTACTCGCCGAACTTCTCTACTTCTGCCAGAACCTTATTGAGTGTGCGATCCGGGTCCCTTAGGTATAGTAGGATGTCATCGGCATATAGTGTTATTACATGAAGTTTACCGCCACTTTGGATCCCAAACGTGTTATAGCGTGATCTAAGTATGTCTGCTATTGGTTCTATTATTAACGCAAAAAGGAGCGGGGATAGTGGGCAACCCTGTCTCGTACCACCCAGCAGTTCCAGGACCTCTGTGAGTGTTCCGTTGATCCTAATCCTCGCTTGGGGTCGTGTATAATATTTTGATAAATTTTATGAATTGCGTGCCAACTCCATAGTTTCGCAGCACCCCAAAGAGAAAGGGCCAGGAGACCGTATCAAACGCTTTCCTCATGTCTAGAGAGACTGCTATCGCTTGGGTCTCGGAGGGGGGTGGGGGGGGATGGTGGAGATGATGTGGTGACATCTTCTTATGTTAGCTGCTGTGGATCTGCCTGTTACAAACCCAGCCTGGTCCTCATGAACCATATACTGCATCAGCGGCGTGAGTCTAATGGCCAGAATCTTTGCTAGGATCTTACCGTCCGTGTTTATTAGAGAGAGTGGTCGATATGACCCGCAGTCTTCAGGAGGCTCCCTCGGTTTGAGTAGCAGTGTTATTATTGCCTCTCTTGTGGTTTCTGGGAGCTCTTTTTTGTATCACCTCTATCCATGTTGCATGAAGTCTGGGCGCTAACAGTTGACTGAATTCTTTATAGAACTCTGCCCCCAACCCGTCTGCGCCCGGCGACTTCCCGCTGGGGAGTGCTTTGATTGCTTCTCTAATCTCAGCCTCAGCGATCGGTTGTTCTAGCGATTCCCTAGTGGCATCTGCTATGAGGGTCGTGGGTATTCGGGAAAGATATTGTTCTATTTCAGGATCTGTGACAGTGCTCTGTGGAGAATATAGGTCTTTGTAGAATGCATTAAATGTGTCCTTCACTTTTGTCTGATCGGTGGTTACTGCACCATCCGCCGATCGTATACAGGGTATTGTCGTGGGGCCCCTTTCACCTCGCACTGTCCTAGCCAATAGCCTTCCTGGCCTTTCCCCTTCTCCATACCTACGTGCTGCCACTGGTCTATCGAAGTATCTGACCTCTTGGTCTGCTGCCTCGATGTAATCATCGAGCGCGTTTTTGATCTCTAAGCTAATTTGGGGCGTTGGAGTGGTCGCATATTGGGCCTGTAGGGCTGCTATGTGTGTCTCAAGTCGGGTTAACCGTCTCCTAATATCTTTCAGGATTCCACCTTCTATAGATATCGACTGCCCCCTAATGCATACTTTAAATGCCTGCCATAAAGTGGCCTGAGTGGAAACCGAGTTTTCATTTAAGTCAAAATATTCCTGTATGTGTTGTTCCATTGAATTCTTATAAACTAGGTCCCTCAGTGCCTCCGGCTTAAATCTCCATGGTGGGCGGGAATATGTCTTATCTGGGATTCTCAGTGTTAGTTGTATCGGAGAGTGGGCAGAGTATGTCCTAGGGTGAATGTGGGAGTTTGGGACCCATGTCATGCTGCCCGGGTCCAGTAGCCATAGATCTATTCTGGAATGCATATCATGGACTGATGAATAGTATGTATAGTCCCTCGTGTCTGGGTGTAGTGCTCTCCAGGCATCCCTCAACTTCAGGTCTGACATATATGTGAGGATTGACTGGGCAGCTTTAGTTAATGACCTAGGTTGAGTGGATGTGCAATCAAGTTGTACATTTAAGATAGTGTTAAAGTCCCCACCACAGATCACGTCAGAGATTGCCATGCAGTAGCACATATCTCCCTTCCGGGTCTCACTCTGCCTCTATTGGCCGGAATGGTAATGATTTATGCAGTAATATTGTGACCCCTCTCGCTCGTCTAGAGTACGTGGTGAAGTATTGATAAGAGCCCCAATTAGGTATCACATGTTCTGTCTGTCCTTGACCAATATGTGTTTCTTGTAGGAAGATGATCTTAGCAGCTTGTCTGTTTAGATATGCCATGATCTTTCTCCTCTTAATCTTAGACCCAAGGCCCCTTACATTCCAGCTTATCGCATTTATATAATCTCTGCTTAGTTTACCCATTGTCTCTTACGTATTTCTTTTGGTTTGTGCTCCAGTAGCCTCCCTTTGTTTGCTTTGGTGCAAACGTGCCATTCCCCTGTGTGCTATTTCTTTTTTCCGCCCTTTGTACATAACAAACCCCCAACATCCCATGTGGCCCCCCTCCCCCCCACCCTCACAGTTCCCCAAACTTCAACTGTGCAATAGATTGTCCATCCCTTCCCTCTCCAACATCTTAAGCACCTGCTACGGGGGGGGGGGGGGGGGTTGCGGCGTCTTCGGTGCTGCTGCCGGTGTTGAGCCATTTCTGGTTTTGTCCCGTTACTCGCTCTTATCGTGCTGTCTAAGGTGCATATTGACAACAATGAGAGTTGAATTCCGACGCACCTTAGTGTAGAGTTCCGTGTGGAGCCTGCCTTGTTGTTGTCCGTTCTGTTCCTTTGGTGTGCTGGTGGTAATGTGGCCATTTTTCCCTCTTAGTCACCCTCAGTTGCGGATCGCTCTTTATTCGGAGGAATATGTGTCTCTACAAAGTTGACTGCCTCCTCAGGAAATGTGAAGAAAAAGGGCTTGTTTTGGTGTTGGATTTTCAATCTGGCGGGGTAAAGCATCGCATACTGCACTTGCCGGTCCCATAGCATTTTCTTGACCCCATTGAAGAGTTTCCATTTCCTGTTGGACCGCCAACGTAAAATCCGGGTAGATGCGTATTACATTTGCCTCCCATCTCAACTCCTGTTTCTCTCTGGAGGTTGTCAGGATCAGGTCTATGTCCCTGTAGTTCAATATACGTGCAATTATCGGTCTCGGATAAGCCCCTGGCTTGGGTTTCGGGGCTGCTGATCTGTGATCCCTCTCCACTATGAACGTCGGGGACCATCCAGGATCCCCTAATAGCAAGCATAGGAGGTCTTCTATCGGTTTTTCCATCGGCCCTTTAATTGCGTCTTCCGGGACCCCAATAATGCGAACATTGTTCCTCCGAGATCTCGCTTCTAGGTCCTCACATTTGGTTTTCACGGTGCCCAGTTCAATAGCCATAGTGGAAACTGTGGATTTCAATGCTTCAAGGGCATCTTCCGTGCCTGATATTCTTGTTTCAGCCTCTGTCACACGAGAGGTGGTCTTGTCAAGTTGTGCTTTCATGGTGGCCACACTGGCTGTGATCCCGTCAAGTTTTTCAGTGAGCGTTGTGAAGCACTGCTGCATGGCCGTGAAAACTTCCTAGGGGTTCATCATTGCTGTGGGAGGGGGTTGATTGTCCTGTGCTTCCATCTCCTCTTCGACCTCTGATGCCGTGTCTTTTTGGATTGCGGTTGTATATTTGTCTTTTGTGCCTCTGCTCTTTTTGGGGCCAAAGTTCTTGGGCATCGTCGCTTATCCAGTTGAATTCGACGTTAGTCTTCACAAGAGTGTCCTCACTGATTTCCTCTAAATGGGAGGTGCACTCCGCTCTGTCGTCGTAACTAGCTGGAGGTTCCGACTAACTTACGGGAGTATTTGCTGCGTTTATATGTCCTGTGAATGCCCCAATTGCCCAGTGTGTTTAGGGCGAAGATACCGTTAACCAGTACACCAGCAGGCTCTTTTCCCTAGATCTCTTTTCCTTTCCGGGATATAGTGGCCTGTCCGACGTAAGGGTGTAGATGGGCGAGTGAGTTTGCGTTCGTTTACGAGATGAGGCAGCAACCTATACGCCTTGAATCGCACCTTGCCTAGCGTTCGTGCTACTTCCTTATCCCGGGGTCACGTGTAGGTTGGGGGGGGGGACCTCATCCCGCACTGTGAAATTATGCAATACCTCTGCCGGTGCCTGTAGTGTTCAGTTTATGCTCCCGTAGTGCCGCTCTACGTGGCGTTCGTTCGGAGGGAGAGTCGCATGTATCGGCGGGGGAGGGGCGGCCCGTCTTACCTCCCTGCTTCTGTGTTGCGGTGCGAACCGGGGTCTTCCCCTCTCTCCTGGTCAATCCGGGCGTCCGTCCGCAGGCACTCCAGGATATTCGGGGGCGCCCGCGGTTCCCCCCGCGAGCGCACTCGCCTGCTTTTTCGCCTGTGTAGCTCGCGTAGGTTTGGATCCGGGCTCCTCCACGCCGCGCTCGGTTGCCGCTCCTCCACGTGCCGTGGGATCTTGTTGAGCTTATTACTCGGCGATCCCTTCTCTGTCTGGCCTCAAATTTTCTGTGCACCTTCCGAGGGTGCTACTGCAGGCTCCTCTCAAGTTTCATGGGGAATTGTTTGGACATCTTAATTTTCCACAAAGGTTTATGGCTATCCTCAAGGAGGAACGTAAACCAAACCCCAGACACTGTTATTTCTACAAGTGGAGGAGATTTGTAATTTGGTGCTGGTCAAAACAAATAAACTCCATACAATGTACTCCATCCCGCATTCTTCATTACATGCTCCACTTGCTAGAATCAGGGTTAGTCTTTAACTCTCTATAAAGGTTCACCTGGCGGCTTTATCAGCATACACCACCTCCCATAGTAATGTATCAATGTGGAAACTTCCTGTCATGAAGGCATTTATGGAGGGAGTAAAAAGACTCCACCGTCCTATTTCAAACCCACCGCCAGTCTGGGACCTCAATGTGGTACTTGAAAGGCTCATCGGACCCCCCTTTGAGACTATGCATAAGTCATGCCTTAAACACCTCATGTACAAGATGGCTTTCATAGTGGCTATAACCTCCATAAGCGAGTGCACTTCAAGCATTGTCAATGCAAGATCCTTTCTTTGTCAGCCACAAGGACAAATTGGTATTGAGAACACACCCTAGGCTTTCACCTAAGTTCATTTCAAAATATCACATAAACCAATCCATTGAGCTACCGGCCTTCTTCCAGAACCCCACAAGCTCTGCTGAGGAATAAACTGAAAAGGGCGGTCCCTTACTATGTAAACAAGATCAGACTGCTTATGAGAACAGATCAACTGTTTGTATCCGTAGCACCAGGCAGAGAAGGAGACGGCGTTCCAAGAATGCCATCTCCAAGTGGATAGCCGGATGCATACAGCTCTGTTACTCTTTATCAAGCAAAACACTGCCTTTCACACGAAGAGCTCACTCCACAAGAGGTACAGGAGCTACTTTGGCCTTTATCGCAAACGTCCCGCTGGATGCCATTTGCAAAGCAGCTACATGGAGCTCATTACACACCTTCACTCAGCACTGCTGCATTGACACACACACTAAAGCAGATACCCAGGTGGGACAAGCGGTTCTAAAACATCTATTTGCCGCTGGACCTTCTCACAACCCACCACCTTCTAACACTGCTCGCTAATCTATGCATAGCATGAGATCTAAGTAGATTCTGCAAGCCTCAGAAGGGACACATTACTCACCTTAACCATATTTCTGATGCTTGTATCTGCTTAGATTTACATGCGCCCACCCTTGCTCCCCTTGGAGTAGACGGTGCATAGATATTTTTCTGAGCTTTATCTGATACATATCTGCTTTAATACACCTATACTCATGCAAAACTTCATGCAACCTCATGTCAAAAACAAAACAATCTGAGGGACCTCGACGCGTGAAGGACCATGGGTATAGTCACACTAGGGATTGTATTAATGGCACGCCCTTTCGACGTCCCTTTTCGCATTTCAAAAACTACTGTAATACTTTGCTACTTCCACTAAAGGTCGGCCTATGCATAGCATGTTAATCTAAGCAGATACACGCATCAGAAATACGATTACGTTGAGTAATGTATTATTTATATTTTATTTATAGATTTATTTCTGAGGCTTGTGGAATCTGCTTAGATCACATGCTGTGCATAGGCCAGCATCTAGTAGAAGCTGGAGAGTATTAGTTGTTGTTTTCGAAACTCGAAAAGGAACATCAGCAGGGCGTGCTAGTAATACTATCCCTAGTGTGACGTCCACTGTACCCATGATCCCTCACGCATCGAGGTCCCTCAGATTGTTTTTTTTTCGCCATTCTAGACAGACGCGTGTAGCAGAGTTCCTCTTTTGGCGTAAAGTCATTTACTTACTTCAATTACCAATAGTTCATTCTTTCTATCCTTTACTTCACCGACCATCGAGACATCACGCCGATGAAGACAGAGACTGCCGTCGAAAGACTACCACAACAGAGCGTTCGGCCGTGGAAGGCCATCCCGGGCCTCGGCCCAGACAGTAGGAAGAGAGGGGGAGGTGATTTTAGGATGTATATGCCCCTTTTCCTGCACTATTTTCACCCAGCTGCCATAGTTTGTAGTTATGGACAGGACCCCATTTAAAATGTTCCCCAGGTGCAATCATAGATTTTCCTGTGTCGATAAAGATTTAGTCTGTAACTTGTGTTTCCCAAGGGACCACGTTGAGGGTTCTTGTCGAGCGTGTAGGCTCTTCAAGCCCAAGACTTTAAAGGACCGCTCGACAAAAACACTGCACCCACTACGCCAGGCAACTTGGGGCCATGGGGGTAGAAGTGACTTTCAGTGATGGCAGGCCGGTGGCATTGTTGTGGGGTCTACACACGGCGGTGGAAGCGCAACAAAAACATCCACCACTAAACGCATATCCTCAAGTTGAGACTCGAAACATGGGTGGAGCGATCGACAACGCTCGACACCCAGGGAAAGGTCAGTTGAGTCCCTGTCCTCTGGGCACTCTCGTTCGAGATCGCCACACGACAGGGCCCAACTGTCGAAAGACAGCAAGGGTGTTGCGCGTAAACCGCAGACGAGGCCTCGGCCCTACCCACATCTGAAAGTCAATGCTCAGTCAGATCAGGTAGTAGGCCCCAAAAAGTTGGATAAACACGCCTCTGGCCGCCTGGGGGCCAGCAGGGGGAGGACACAAGAAGAAATCTTCAAAGACCCCTCATAGGGATAAAAGCCCTTTTAGGGTAAATAAAATCCTCAAAAGGAAAAACCTAGAGAATCTAGGCCCATCCCTATTGAGGCTAGGCCTAAAACATCTGGGGTAATACCTCCCACAGATGAAGACTTAGGACTTTGTTCCCAACCTTTGGTAATCCCGAGTTCATCAGAATGGTCTTCACAAGACATGGACAGGGTGATTAGGAGAATGACCTTCATGGCCAATTTCTACGAAAAAGACACTGCATACTTCCAGAGTTTCCACTCCACTCCCTCACCACAACTCCATCTCGGTCACAGGTCTCTGCTCAACCGACTCAACCCCCTTCTAAAAGGTCTCGTACAGATATTCCAGTGCAAAGCACAGTCATAGATCTCTATGACCCGGAAACCGAGCACGAAGATCTCTCGATTGTAGAGGCAGCTGACCCTCAGTACGAGGATGATACAGCAGACCCTTATTATGGGGATGATGAGGACCAAGAGGCTGACACAGAGGCCAATATATATCTTAGACTCACCTATTGATCAGGACCCTCCAATTATTGGTTCTCCTTGTGATAACCAACCCCTCTTAATGAAGTGCTAACCAGGGTGGCGGAGCACTTTCAAATAGGCACACAGGAGGATATGGACTTTGTGGAACAGTTCCTTGGAGACAAGAAATCCATGGCACAGTTTATTCCTCTACTAAAGTCAGTACAGCACAGGATACTACCGTCATTAGAAGCCCCTAACATTACACGGTTCCATGTTTTAAAATCGCTGCAAAAATGGCCGTGAACACAAAATATTGCGGCAAAAAGGCTGTGGTTTTGCCTCCGCAATCCATGTTAAAGGATGCGGAGGACACCCCTGCAACCCCCGGACCCATTATACCATTTAAGGGGAGCGGGGGACACCCCTGCAACCATCTCTCCCCTTAAATGGTGTCATGGTGTACACCTTTAAGGGGCCAAACCACAGCATTTTTGCAGCAATATTATTTATTTTTTTTTAAATAATTGTACAGGCGACATTTTTGCCACAATTTTATCAATGCATGCCCATTAGGCTGTCGGAAAAAGCCACGTTTAGAGAAACTATTTTAAACCTGCACCTTCAGACCCATTGTATATTAGAGGGAAACTGAAGCCAGACTCGTTAGTTGTAATTACAACTAGGAAGAGAGCGGGCACCCCACCTCCCCCTGCTTCCTCTGAGGCCCCACCCGACAAGGAAAGCAAAAAGATTTACACCATGGGTAGAAAGGTCGCCTCCTCTGCGGCTTATCAGACCAGAATTGCAAACAATGTAACCCTTTTGGCCAGTTACAACTGCCACAAATGGGAGGAGAGGAAGTTTTGGCTTTACTTTCGTCTTCCCCAGAACCACTGAAGTCCCAGCTAGCACAGGTGGCTGCAGAAGGGAGGGCAGTGTCAAGCTGTTTACTTAAGACCAACCTTGACGCGGTGGACAATGCCGGAAGAATCATTGCTCAGGGTACTGTTATTCAACATCATGTGCGGCTGCACCAATCAGGTTTCAGACCAGAAACGCAGGCCACACTAATTAACATGCCTATTGAACCCAATGTGCTCTTCGGCAAGGCCGTCAAAGACGCCCTTAAAACAGCCAAGGACAAGTATGACACACTTAAATCGTTGGGCCTACTCACCAACAAGCCTCCCAGCCAGAAGGGTAATGCCAATTTTTGCTGTTTCCGCGGCCAAAGTTCTCAACGGTGATCCAATTAGTCAAAACCAAGGCTCCTCCTGGGGAAATAACCAAGGTCAATCCTCCCAGGGCTATCCTAGAGGGCTGCACAGAGGTCGTGGGCGGGGCAACTCCTCTTGTGGTGGCACACCACCTCAAAAGCAGCAACATTCCGCTTCAGTTGCCTTCCCATGCCTCTCCAGTAGGAGGGCGCAATTCTAGCTTCACCCACCCATGGGAGGGAATCGCCTCAGACAGATGGGTGCTGTCCACAGTAGCAGGCGGATACTGTATAGAACTCTGCCAACGAGCCCACAAACACCCCCACGACAGAAGATCCATTCAGGAGAACACCAGCGTATCCTTATAATAAAGGACGCCATCAAAGTAGTCCGGCCAACCAGGTAAACGGGGGTATTTATTCAACTTACTTCCTTGTGCCAAAGAAAGATCTAACAATGCGCCCGGTATTAGATTTTCGCCCTGCAAACAAGTATGTCAAGCCACAAAAGTTCTACATGACTGCCGCTACAAGAGGTAATCCCTCTACTAAAAAAGGGGATTACATGGCAACACTGGATATGAAAGATGCCTATTTTTATTATTTCAATGTTCCCAGCGCATAGAAGATTCTTGCGTTTCAAGATAGCAAACCCTCACTACCAATTCTAAGTGCTGCCCTTCGGAATAGGTTCTGCTCAAAGGCTATTCACAAAGGGACTGGCGGTGACGTCAGCGCATCTATATAGGGAGGCAATCCCAGTGTACCCTTACCTGGATGACTGGCTCATTACAGGGGAGTCCCCCCTAATTAGCAGACAAAACATTCAAAGCACAATCAACCTTCTCTTTCAATTGGGCTTCTCCATCAACGAGAAAAAGTGAAGCCTAGTGCCAAGCACTTCCAAACAGTTCCTTGGAGCCATCTTAAACACACAAGAGGGGTTGGTCTTTGCGTCAGAGGAAAGAGTACACAATTTGTTACTGCAAATACTGCATCATCAGGCCGGCCGCCAGATAAGGGTGCTCAAAGCTATGCGTTTGCTAGGCAAGATGGCATCTTGCATTTACCTGGTTCCACTGGCGCGCCTGCACATGCGACCCATGCAGGAGTGGTTGGCGAAACAGGGGTCTCAGGTAAGTGGTCAGTGGGACGATCTAGTGGTCGTTTTGCCAACACTTGTGCAAAATCTTTGCTGGTGGACAAGGGAAAATCTAATGAAGGGGAAGCCCTTCTACGATCCAGAGATACAGGCGATTGTCACGACGGACACCTCTCGGGCAGGGGGGCTCACTACCTTCACCACACAGCTCAGGGTCTGTGGTCTCGCACTGCAGCTCAGAACCACATCAATCTGCTAGAGCTTCTGGCAGTACTCAAAGCCCTTTGGGCATTCGAATCCCATTTAACAAACCAATCTGCAAATCCTGACAGACAGCACTACAGCGATGTTTTATATCAACAAACAGGGGGGCACACATTCTCCAAATCTGACCCGGCTTGCGCATCAAATTTGGAAATGGGCACTCAAACGCAAGATGTTCCTGTCGTCTCGGCATGTTACAGGGAAACTCAACTCTATAGCAGACTCATACCAGAGGAACACGGGTGGCGTCTACACGAAGAGTCATAGAACACCTCTTCTCTCAATGGGGTTTCCCCACAATAGACTTGTTCGCTACAAGCAAACAGTCAATGCCTAGATTTCGCGTCCCAGTTCCCCCAGCCAGGCTCCAAGGGGAACACCCTATGGATGAACTGGTCAGGGAAATTTGCTTATGCTTTTCCCCCCCAACAACTCTCGTGAGGAAAGTGGTGAACAAGATCCACAAGGAACCGATGACGCTTATCCTAGTTCCTCCTATGTGGTCAAGACAACCATGGTAACCACATATGCTCAAACTGGCGATGTGCGAACTCGTCAAACTACAGTCAGTAGGAACAAAACCCAGAGGTACTAAAATACTATTAGAGCCATTGGCAAAAAATGTGAGGCACAACAAGTTTTCTAGAGGGGGGATTGGAGGGTCATGTTGGCTAGTAACATTTTACTCTGTCAGACAAATATTGGTGGCCATTATTCTCGAGGAACGTTTAAATCATGTGGCCACGTTGAAATTAATCCTGGCTGTAATAGGTAGCAACTGTAGTTGGCAAACGATTGGAGTAATAGCCGCCATGTAGGAGTGAGTTTAGTAACAATGTTCAGCACACATTCGATGGGTTATATATTTAGGTGCTCCATTGAAGAAAACCCCAAGAGGTTTTAAATGGAGAGGATTGGTATTGGGCGAGAGTCATGATTTAGAAGGCATTGAATGGCGAAATACCAAAATCACCAAAAAAGGCCTTGGCACTGGGAGGTAAGGGGGGCTCATGGCAGTTAAGGTTAAGACTTGTGTTGTCTAAATGGAGATTGTGTGGTTTAAAAAATAATTGCAAATAATCAGTTACGTGGAAGCTCAGTTTTAAGGATTTTAATTATTATTTGTCAAATTACCAATATCTTTTTCTAAATGTAATTGAATCAAATCACTCTTGTTTGAACAGATGTACAATATTTCTTGGGAATCAGGACATGTATTATTAGTGGTGTTCATGAAGTCCATCACGTCATCATCAATCACCCCGGCTATGGTCAGCGCCTCGTGCGCCTCACTTAGTTTGTGTCGTGCTAGCACTGAACACAAGACTGGAGCCATTGCTGGAAAGGCCAATGGCTCCAATAGTATGTTAGTACCTCAGGGTTTCGTTCCTACTGACTGTCGATCCCCTGTGATGCATGCAGTTTCCAGAGTGGTGTCAGTTACTTCGTGCAATGGGTTATCAAACATATTTTGTTGGGGTTCTTCCAAAATCACAATTGCACCCCTCTCAGCACGATCTGGTTCTTCGGGAAGCCCGCCGGTTTCACAATTTATTTTAATCAAATCCACTTGCTGGGCTTTAACATTTTGTTTTGGGTCTGATGCACAAAAGAACCGGATGTCTGCCGAGATGGATACTGACCGTTGGAATTTTTGAAGACTCTGTGATTTCAATGCAGAGGTCAGTTAAACTTTTTTGGGCTGGGAAACCGTTATATTTGGATTCTCAATAGTCACCCGCTGTAGTGACAATGGCACAGGCAGAATCGGAGGCATACCTGTCTTTAAAGAATACTTGTTTACAGACATATTGAGTGTTATCCCGTTTGGGTGAGTAGTGCCAATTTCTAGGCTTACCACGTTGGATCATCGGTACCGCCTCCCGCTAGACAACAACTCCACTTCTACAACTGCACTTCCCCAAATGCGCGTGCAGGTTCATAATAAGGATCCTGGGAGTGGAGGCGGGGGCAATCACTATAGGAAGACAATATAAAAGAAAGAGGAAAACGAAGTGAATAAAGGCTAACTGTTGTAAGCAGTTAGTCGTCAATAGTCACAATAATCCACTGTCAATGACCATAGGCAGTTCATACCGCTCCAATCCACACCCAGAGACTCGAGCAGTAGTTTTGAGTCCAGTCTCCTCCACCCACAGAAAGGCCAGTGAGACAGCAACTCCACTTCTACAACTGCACTTTCCCAAATGCCATTTTAATAGATCACGGTTTGATATACACGTTTACAATAAAAGGGAGAGCATACCTGAGGGAACCCATATATTGGCAGAGATAGTGGGGAGGTGCCATGGTGGTGGATCAGGACGATGCAGATTTATACAAGAAATTTTTAAACGGGTCTTTATTAAAGTAAAGAAAATACCGATCTGTCCCTACTTCGAAGGGGTGTTCCCTACCTAAAACTGACCAAGGTGCCCATCAGTTGTCTGTGAAAGTCTTCCACACTCACTCTGACCCTATCGAAACAACCAAGGACAGTAAAATGACTCCATTCTCATGGGTTTGGCTTACGGCCAACTCTTGTTCAATAGCGGATTCTCAAATAGTCCTGCGACTTCCTTGATCAAGTGATATAGTTCTCTCAATACTTTTTTGCGTTTTCCTTTCTACAGAATGTATCAGATTCTTAACTAATGTCTCTTCTTATGAGTGGTTTTATCACTCTTTTCTCTTAGAGCTGTACTCCTTTCCATGCTGAGGCTTTCATTACTTTGATTGTGAAGAGCAGGATTACTCGTATGACAATTATTCTGCACTTCCTTTGGGTTTACTGTTATTGTCTTTGTCTTGTCCAAGACTGATCTGAGGCTTCTCACAATGAGTCTCATTCAATTCTCTGGCTTTGTCATCGTCTTTATCCTGACTGAGACAAGTATAATCATTCCTTTAATGCTTCTCATTCACTTCTCTTGCTTTCTCTATTATCTCTTTATCTTCACTGTGGCGATTAGGAACACTTTTGTTATGATTCTCCTTCACTTGCTTTTGCTTCACTAGTCTCTTTATCGTGACTCAGAAGAGTATGAATGTTTGGATAACTTCTCCATTACCCTACGAGGTCTAACACTTTCCCAGTAACCTGACAACCTCAGAGATGACATGACCGCGGGGTTCTTTTCAGTCGGGTTGCGTTGCCTCTTCACTTTGCAGACTGCTTGTCTTCTTTCGGTCTCTCGTACTTCACATTATAGTCTAGGATGTCATTCCGGTGTGCCATGTAGCGGGTTGTTACGTGGCTCCGGCTGCATAGTGGTCGGTGCAAGGACCGTTGGTCCACCACGGTCTATGGTCACGCCACCCCTCGCTCCTTCTCTTACTCTCCAGTTTCAAGGGCTTGCTGCCTCCAGCACTTCTCTCTTGGCTCGGCAGCTGTTTCGTAACTCACTGGTTCTTTGAAGTTCCCCGTCTCTGTCCCTTCTCTCAATGACGGTGTCCTGGGCTTTCCCCAGCGTCACTATCGCTCTCTGTGTTCAGCAACCTCTCATTATCATGCCTTCTCATCCCAGTTAAATTATGATTTCTGTTTAAAGGGACATCCACATTTTCAGATTCACAGTAGCACATTCTTGTTCCTCCTTCATATATATCTTGATAGAATATGTCTGAAGAGAGAATCTTGGCAGAATCTTTAGGGAGTTTGTCACAGCAACGAGCGTCCATAACCCCAAAGAGCGAGTCTCTGAAGGTGACTAAACCTCAGTTGAAGTTCTATGTTACTGAACAGACATGTCTTGTACGTTTATGTAAAATGCAGAAGGGCATATTCTTCATGTGCAGATTTCTTCACCACAAAGTTGAATACTATAGGCAGGAGTAAAAACGTCAGGTTTCAAGCTAGTCAGCCATAGAAAGTCACTTGCCACCTCAGTTCTATACACACACAGAGCACATCATTTCTTACTTGCCAAGAGTTAATTCTCAATAGGGGTTGTTTCTCGCGACTCCCGAGGACTCCTCGAGCTGCCAGGAGTTGGCTGTAGCAGTTTAACAGCCTTTTCCTAGCTGATAACCAGCGATCGGTGTTGATGCAGCGTGGAAGTGAAAGCAAAATGGAAGGACCAGGCTGTGCTGCTTCTGACACAGCTGATCAGATGATTTTATTACCGCCTCCAAGTTAAAGTAACATTGATTGCGGATTGAGGATCAGAGGCCGTGCACTTTTCAACTGAAGTGTCTGTGCTCAGTGTCGACAGTCTCACCACCTATTGTTGAAAGTGTAAGAGCCGGGAGCACTGTAGAAGAATTGGAGCACTCGAATATTGACGCAATGAATGTTGTATGCTAAAGGCAACGTCACTAGTGGAGGCAAATGAAGCCATTTTGTTTTGCCAGAACCGTTTTATCTGCCCAAAGCGTCTCAGACTGAGAAGATGGTTGAGATTGTATAAGGTGTGTGGGCGTGGGGAGTACAGACTTTGATTGACCCTCAAGCTGTTGTGGCGCACACAGCCCCAGAGACCCCTGAGAGCATGAGTACTGCAGGGCAAGCTGTGCTTTCACTAGAAATTGGTGGGTGGCGTCTCTTTACTCCCTCCATGAATGCCTTAATGACTTGAACTTTCCACCACAATACCTTACTCTGAGAGGTGATGTAAGCCGATAAAGCCGGCAGGTGGACCTTTATAGAGTTGAATAGTAGAGTCTAACAAGTGGAGCATATAGTTAAGAATGTGGGATGGAGTACATTCTATATGGTTTATTTGTTTAGACTGGTACCAAATTACAAACCACCTCCACTTGTCGAAATAACAGTGTCTGGTGTTTGGTTTACGTGCCTCCTTGATTGAGGCTATCCATATACGTCTGTGGTAGATTTAGATGTCCAAACTCTATGACCTCAGGAGCCATGCTGCCAAGTTCATTGAGTGAGGTTGAGGGTGAACTGTTATTCCCCCGTGTTGGGTCAGTAGACTGGTCTGGCACGGGAGTATGATGGGAACGCACATCGCCAGTTTCAGCAGATGTGGATACCATGGTTGTCTTGCCCACATGGGAGCAACTAGGATGAGCGTCATCTATTCTCTGTGAATCTTGTTCACCACCCTGCTCATTAGAGGAGTTTGGGGAAAAGCATAAGTACATTTCCCTGACTAGCCCATCCATAGGGCGTTCCCTTTGGAGTCTGGCTCGGGAAACCTGGACGGGAAGTCTGGGCATCGCTAGTTTTCTCCTGTAGCTAACAAGGTAACCCCACTGCGAAAAGATTTGGTCATTTGAGTCTAATCGCAACTCGTGTTCTTCTGGTAGGGGATCGCTGCTCAGAGAGTCTGCTAGACTGTTGAGTACCCCTGGAACATTTTGGGAAGATGGACCATTCCCCGTTCCATACCTTCTGTGCTAGCTTGGACAGATTTGGAGAGTGTGTGCCCCCCTGCTTGTTGATGTAGAACATTGCAGCGGTGCTGTCGGTTAGGATTTGTACCAACTGATTTGTCAGCTGAGCTTTGAATGCTTGTAGCGCTTTGAATACTGTCAGAGGTTCCATCAGTTTGATGTGGTTCTGTGCTGTGATTCCACAGACCATGTGCTATGTGGTTACAGTGATGTGCCCCCTGTCCTGAAAATGATGCCTCTGTTTTAACGATCGCTTGCACTGCCGGATCGTGGAAAGTTTTTCCCTTTAACAAGTTTTCCTTTGTCCACCAGTGTAGGGCTTCTAGTATTGGCAAAACGACCAACACTAGAGGTGTGTGTGTGTGTGTGTGTGTCTGTCTGTCTGTCTGTCTGTCTGTCTGTCTGTCTGTCTCAGTCACACACACCAGGTAAATGCATCATGCCTGGCAAACGCATTGATTTACATACGCCTATCTGGCGACTGGCTTGATACGGAGGTATTTGCCATAGCTTGTTTTGAACTCTTTCCATTGATGGAAAGACTAACCCTGCTTCCGTGTTTGACCGCTCTTAGGAACTGCTTGGTTGGGCTTGGCACAAGGCTTGATTTTGTCTTGTTTGAAGAGAAGGTTTATGGTTCTTTTAGTGTTTTGCCTGCAAAGTTGGGGTGACTCCCCTGTAATCAGCCAGTCCTTCAGGTAGGGGTACACTGGGATTGCCTTCTTGCACAGGTGCACTGACACCACCGCCAGTACCTTGGCGAATACCTTTGGAGCAGACGTTATTGCAAAAGAGCAGCACCTTGAATTGGTAGTGCTGGTTTGCTATCTTGAAATGCAAGAGTTTTCTGTGCGCTGGGAACATTGAAATATGCAAATAGTCATCTTTCATATCCAGTGTTCCCATGTAGTCTCCCCACTTCAGCAGAGGGATTACTTCTTGTAGCTTTGTCATGCAGAATTTGTGTGGCTTTTCATAAGTGTTTGTCGGGCGTAGGTCTAATACTGGGCGCATTGTTGGATCTTTTTTTGGCACAGGGAGGTCGAATAAATACCCTTGTTCACCTGGTTCGCTGGGACTATTTCTTTGGTGTCCTTGAGTAACAGCGATGCGTCCTCCCCGAGAAGGATGTGTTCTTCCTTCGTGGTTGTTCTTTGTCGCTGGGGATGGTTGGAAGGTTGTTGGATTAGCTCCATACAATAACCACTCGCTACGGTAGATAGCACCCTTTGTCTGTTGTGATTCCCTCCAATGCGTGGGTGAAGTGTGAAATACGCCATCCTACTGGAGAGGCATGGGAGGGGACCTGAAGCTGTTGGTCATTGTTTTGGTAGTGTAGCTCCACCTCTGGAAGTGGAGGACCTCTCCCGGCCACAAGATCGACAGTGGCCCCTCTGGAAACCTTGCAAGGCTTGTCCTTGGTTGTTTCCCCGGGATGAGCCCTGACTTTGTCCAAAACCTGAACCCCTTTGTGAGCTTTGACCACGAAACAGATGTAAATTGCTTCCGCCTCTTTGGCCTGGCGGCTTATTCGTTAGCTGGCCTACAGATTTTAAAGTATCATACTCCTCCTTGGCAGATTTGAATGCATCCTCTTTGGCCTTCCCAAACAGGACGTTGGGTTCCACTGTCATGTTAAGGAGTGTTGCCTGCGTTTCATGTTTGAAACCAAATTGGCGTAGCCGTGCATGGCGTTTAATGATGGTACCTTCGGCGATGATCCTGCCTGCATCTAAGTTGTTAAGATGCTGCTGGAAACTGCCTTGTGATAAACAGCTACACGATTGATTCCACTGCCCAAACCAAAATGTTTAAAAATAAACAAATGGAAGACCTCAGTAAGTTTTGTTTAATAAGTTTCTCTTTATTCATCAGCAAGGATTTACATGTATAACATGTTGAAATGTGAAACATTCCTTAATTATTTGACAGTAATTGTATAGCCATGGATCAGATTCCAGACATTTATTAAGAATAACTATAACACAGTGTCAATTTGCAAAGAACTACATGCGAGGCAGAGCTAAATCTACAACTCATTGTTGATGGCCTCTGTAGTCTAATTGCACTCAACATTTTTTCCTTCCCCTGAGTTTTCAAGATGACTTCCAGTGCTGCCAAAGCATATTCTTTTATTTTGAAATTTGAAAGTGAATTTTTGAAGCTTTTGCTGCACATTTTTGGATGTGATTGCAAAGCACTTAATCTTGCACGGACACAATTTGTATACATTTTACATATGTTTATGCCAATCTGCAGTCTGGCTAAGCAGGAGATCTTTCTTCTGCTTGTTTGCATGTCAGCCGGCCTAAGGATTTGCATTCACTTTTGCTAGTGATGATTAACTTAGTAAGAAATACTGTGCTGTGTGCTGGTGCAGAATTGAGTGAGTACATTTTTATGCCTGGCTAGTAGCTGACGACTTGAAAACTTTACCCCAGGTATTGGTTGTTCCTTGATTGAAGGGCTTGCACAGTGAATGCAAGTGCAAAGAGTGACCTTGGTAACAGAGCCCAAGGGGGGAGCAGTGGGATTTTAATTCTGTTTTTACTATTTTTGAGTTCTGGCCAGGTTAGGCGGAGAGACTAGCAGTAAAATGGGGTGCCCAATGAGGCAGTAGGTACAGTACTGTGCGTACGTAACTAGAGCGTTTTCAATTTTTTTCTTTTTCTCCTGATGTCTCTCATAGTCAGATTAACAGAGCTCTGCCACTATAGAGAGATGGCCATACCCTCTATTTAGGGAGAACACGTACACCCTACAGATTTGAGACTCATTGGGCCAGAGCAGGGAGTTTTAGCTGGACTATGTATGTTAAGCAAGCAAGGGCATATCCTTGTCGAAACAGGTCTGTGATGGTTTTCTTGCTTGACAGAACCTAGCTTTGATGGCCTCCATGTTCCTTTTTAGACTGACCCGTTCCCTTTCCGGTAGTGCATAACCTGACTGTGTACGGTTCATTCAATTTTGTAATGGAACAGATGGAGTAAATGACAATAGAATATTATCCAGAAAAATTCCCAGTGTTAAAGTTTCATTGAAAGCTTTTACAGCTGTCACTTGTGCATTGGAGTAACAGAGGTAGAAATTAAGATTGGATAAGCAGGAGCTAAAAGCACTCCTGGGTATCCAGCATTAACCAGTGAGCAGGAGCCAGTACATAGTGCTGCCCAAATCGAACATAAAATACAAACTTTCCTTTGGTCCATTATTTGAGTCCTTATGCTTTAAATATCATAGCTGTGTCCTAGTGTTAGTTAATAGATTTTCCAAATGCACATAGGTAAACTCGCATGCGTGTAATTGGCATCAGTTGGCCTGAGGAGCCAAAGGTAGCTCCTGTTGGTGTGAGGTAGCTGTTGGAGTCAAGATACCTGGCTCTTCTAGGCTACAAGCAGGAGCCAAATAGCTCCCAGCTTCCCTCAATTTCGAACCCCTGGAGAAATCTGTCCTAAACTACGTCCAATAGCTGAAACAATCTTGTTTCAGTGCCTGTGGGGGTGGGTGTTGGGGGGGTCTTCGTGTGTGTGTGTGTGTGTGTGTGTGTGTGTGTGAGATTTCATCTGCCTTTCATTCCTCAAAGCTGCAAACATATCCAATATCTTTGGTTGACACGCATCCTGATACAGCCCCATCTAACCTGCATCTTACTATCTCGAACACTCTTGTTGTACTTGCCCCCGTCATGAGATTCCGCTTGAAGCCCCAATCCATGTGCAACTCTTGGACTCTGACCTTGTCACCCTCAAACCCAAGTGCAGGGTGGCTGAGAGGAAGTGGAGGGCATTAGGTGCACCCTCTGACAAACTGGCCTGCTCCAAAGGCAATGCGTACTCTGTCCTTGCCAAGAAGAAAGCCCGCATCCAAGCATGCATCTCCTGTGGCATCTAACAACTCGGCCGTACTCTTCCAAATCTGCAAGGAGCTGGCCAATCCTGCCGCAGTCCCTACCTCTCCTGTTCCCTGCCAGGCCCTCTGTACGGCCTTAGCTTCATCGCTAAAACTCAGGACATCCTGTCCATCCTCTCTTCCTCTTTCTCCTCCTCCACTCTTGGTCTGCTTGTGGCTGCCTCTCCTCCTCCCTGCTCTTCCTTTCCCTTGTTCACCCCAGACAATGTTTCTAGACAAGGCCGATCTACGAAAGTCTAGCCAAAACAGGTTCTTCCCTGTTCACCCAGAACCATCAAGGACCACATCAACACCCTTGCTCCAGCCTTGGCCGATTTCTGCAATCACTCGTTTGCCACTGGAGCCTTCCCCTCCCCCTCAACCCCCCCCCTAAAGCACTCCCTTGTGCTCCCCCTCCTAAAGAAGCCCTCTGCTTATCCTTCCTCTCTGGCTAACTATCACCCGATTTCCATCACTCCTTTTCTGGGCAAACTCTTGGAAAAGCTGGCCATCTCCCAGATGAATCTGCACACTGAATCTGTTGGTTGTCTCCATGACCAGCAGTCTGGCTTCAGAGCGGCCAGAAGCACGGAAACCGCTCTCCTGAACACCCGTGACGACCTGCTCTCTAACTTTGATTCTAACCTTCCTTCTGTCCTCCTTCTCCTCGATCTTTCTTCTGCTTTTGATAAGGTCAGCCATGCCATCCTGCTCAATCGCCTCTGTGATAACCCGGGTATCGCTTATCAGGTCCTGGCCTGGCTGACCTTTCTCACTGATCCACCCTCTCAGGTCCAACTTGGGTCTTTCCTCTCTTCTCTCTCTCTACCTGTTTTGTTCCCCAACGGTTTTACCTTTCTCCCTGGCTGTTCAACCAATACCTGGCAACTCTTGCCCACTGCATCGCTGCTCTCTGCTCCAACTTTCAGTATTATGCAGATTAAACCCAGCTCTCTTTCAAGCTCCCCTCGGTTGCCTCTTCTCCTTCTATCATTCCAGACAGTCTGGTCTAAGTTCAGGAATGGTGTGCTACCGATGATCTCTGCCTTAATGCCATTAAGACTGAGATCCCCCTCATCAGAACACTGGCTCCCTCCTTTCCACTCTCTCTGGCCGCCCCATGTGCGCCCTCTTCCTGCTTCTACCTTTGAGGATAAGAACCTTGGGGTCATCTTCGACTCCACCAGTTCCTTCTCTCCTCACATCTCTGATGTCTCTAAGAAGTCAAACGTTCATCTGCCCCCCTCAGAGGTATTCTTCCTTTCCTCACTTTCACCCAGAAGCTCACGGTCTCCAGAGCTCTGTTCCTCTCTAGGCTGGACTACTGCAACAGCCTCTTTCTAAATCTTCCCGTTTCTACACTCCATCCTCTACAACGTATCCAGAACAGGATTGCAAGACTTGTCCTTGGCCTCAAGCCCAGGGTTCGTATCTCTCCAGCTCTGAAATATCTTGATTGGCTCCCAGTGGTGGCAATGATCAAGTTAAAGACCCTCTGCATCGTCCACAAGAGATTGCACTACCTCCAACACTCTCTTCCTTAACATCTCCCTTCTCAAGCTCCAACTCTGAGGTTCAGACGCTTCTCCAAGCAGAGAGTTGGGGGCAGATCTCTATCTTCGGCTGGGGCCTCCCTCTGGAACCGCCTCCCTACCTCTCTCAAATTTGAGCAGAACCACCTCCGGTTCCTGTAGCAACTCAAGACCTTCCTCTTTGCTTCCGCTTTCTCTCTTGCTCTCCACTGCTTATGTCCTGACAGCTCCCAGAACTGGTCACCTGGCCACCCTCTGAACTTTGCCCCAGGTCCCTGCATGTCCAGTTGCACCCCGCACTGCCTCTTGGCTCCCCCAGCACTTGGGGTCTGTCTGTATCTGCAGCCCTAAAGTCCCTTCTCTCTGCACTTAAGAGCCACGTGTTGGCTGCACTTTGGAGTTACCTGCACTCCCCACCCCTTCCACTTCCCTGCCCTTGCGCAATCTAAATAACACACGGCCTAGTAAGATTGTTGTTTTGTCCTCCCACTGTTTTCCCCCCTCCTTGTCTTGTCACACCTAGGAACACTTGTGTACAGGCGCGTTATAAATGCCATATCATATATCAATAAAAAGCAATTCATGTGTATGCATTTCATCTTCTGTTCTCTTTGCTTTTGATCCTTAATGTCTAAACTCAACCTCAAGATTTGCGGTAAGTCCGTCACTGCATGCGACTTTTACTACAGAGTGGAACTTTAAATAGCCTTGCTCTCAGGACACTAGTGACCTTGTCTTGTTGATCGAGAAACCCTTCATGCGTTCTCTTCCTTGTCAAACACAGCCGGCCTCGCCTGCTTACTTCACCCAAAGGTTTTGTAAGCTGAAATGTGAAGCTCCAGGTCCAGCGTGAAAGTTTACTAACATGAGTGTATTTCACCAGTTGTAACACTGAACTAAAAAGGGATGCACTTCTGCTCTAACGTTGAAGGCAAAATGGCCTCTGACAAAGGTTTGGGAAAAACAATGTAAGGACATACCTGTGTCAAGCATAGGATTGTCATAGTGTAACTTGGGTGCTCCTCTTCATGACTTTTTACTTTGGAAGTAAACTTTCAATACTTCTGACCAACCACTAGATGGACTGTGCAATGCATATTAAGCTAAACAAATACAAGCCACATAAAGACTATTTCTTGGTAAGTAACATCTGCCATATATAGCTTGTTTGCGGATAGGGCCTGGTGGGTTAGTACACCCGGTGTCACCAAAGCAACACAAACTGCAGATTAAACCATTTGAAAAGTGGCTGGGGTGAATGGAGCGGGAATTTAACAAAGTGAGATTTCTACCATGGAACTCTAATGAAGTGAAGGTCAGATTTCAAAAGCTAGCTTAATTCTCCTGCTGCCATGATACTATTTGCTTAAACTACAGGTTACAACTAGGGGCGAGGGTCCGGCCATAGTTGTCCATAGTAATCACTGTAAATTGTGTGCTTTTTGGCAAATTATTTTCCCATCTTTCTTGCTTGTCCAAATATCTTTATATAGAAATTCTCTATTTCAGCTTTCCTTCTTAAAGATATTTGCCCAGGATGATAATGTGGTTAAATTGTAAGTGCATATACACTGGATCAATTCTATCAGACCAAGTTAAAACCAAGGACACTAAACTGTACAGACTAGTCAGGGATCGAAATTACGATTGGATTAGCTGCGTATCCAGCTTCCTCAGTGTACAGGAGCTACCACTGGGAAACGAGGAGCTACTAGTGTTTCTCAAATCTAACTTCCGCATAAAATCCAAACATTTTATCCATTTTTTATGACCCATTATGCTTTCAATGTTGTGTAGTGTGTCCTAATGTTTGTTTATACATTGCCCTAAATTCACATGGGTGCGTTTGTTCGGCCCTAAATTCACATGGGTGCGTTTGTATGGCTTCAGTTCGCACGGGGAGCCCATAGTAGCTCCTGGTAAATCTTGGTATCAAGCTGACCAGACTCATCTGGGCATTAGGCAGCAGCTAAATAGCTCCCAGTTCCCCTCAATTTCCAACCCTATAAGTGCATATAAAAGTGATGCTAATCACTTTTACCAATGTGTTACTTTTGTACTGGTAGTGTCCTCTTTATCAAGTGCATCATATGGGGTTCTTTATGATTCTGAAAAATACTACAGAATCCGTATACTAAATTCCAGTCCCCCAAAGTATGAGAATGATAATGCAGAAAGGACTGTAGGTGACTGTATCCAATAAGTGCTCGCCATCATTTAAAAATGAAGCACCTATGAAGTTGGCACATATTGGAATGTTGCAAACTGGAGCATTGTATTTAAAGGTGAGAAACTCATGTTTTAGTAGGGATTTCAAAAGTTTAAAAATGTGTCTAATTTAAACAAAGAAATTGCCACTTCAGTTTTGCCCCAAATTTGTGGACTGGAATAAAAGCAGGAAATAAATCCTGTGATCTTTTATGAGAAGTGTACCGCAATTGATACCCATAAAAGCAAGCACCTGGCATCTAGCCGAGACGGACCGTGCTCAAAACCTTTTAAATGATGTGTTTTAAGTATTGAGTCAGATTTGTTTCTTTAAGCATCTTAATTTTTAGTTTCCAGAAATGCGAGCACCCTAAAAGAGAGAACAAAACATTCAATAGTGGCACGGGAAGGCTCTATCACTGTTAACCAATATGTCCTCCTTTTCAACATCTCTCGAATGCGTTTTAAATATGTTGTGTAGTTAATGTCTGGGTATTCTGTGTTAAGAAAACATTTGATGCCTGATCGTCCATTTTAAAAATATGTATGGGTTTAGCTTTTATACAAAAACAAAGAAGGAAAAAATGCATTGGTTTTAAAAACTGGATTCTCGGGTCCCTGCTGCTTCTGTTACTCTTGACTGAAAATACAGTAAAGGATGTCTGGTTGGCTGAGTTTAAATTGTGTACACCAACATGTTATTTCTGGTGCTGAAAGGCGGATTGGCTGGTTCGGAAATGAGCAAGCTGTAGAAGCTGGGTCAAACCCCCAAACCACACCCAAGTACTACATCTTGTTTACTTGGTAGTATTCTTCCAACAACCCCATTTATAGCGTGGTAAGTCTTGCGTCTGCAACATAATTCACCTCTCTGGTCACAAGTATGATTGAGATCACAACTACTAATACAATGTACTGTGCTGGTACAATGATTCATTGAGCTCTCTTCATGCTGCGTGCCAAGTGCTGTTTAACTTGCAGAGTTAAGAATCTGATTTGTGGTTGCTGTTTTTTCCATAATAACATTTCAGGAATCTCCAGTAATCTAGTGTCAAGTCTGTTCCAGCATCACACACATGCATGGCAATTAGTTTCTTTTCCATTGTGACATACATGTTTGAATTTCATCTTTGTTCAGCAATTTGTATTGCATGTTACCCAACTGAAGTGTTGTCCTTGTTCTCTGGTAAACCTGAGTTTTTTGTTTTGTATTGCAGCGTGAAGACTTCACTACAAGCTCTACATCTTTGCTCTCAACTGTTACTTCAACCCCACAGACAAGCAGCAATACCTTCTCTTCGCAGGTTGAAACTTACCTCAAACTGTTTAACAAAGGTGGTAGTACGGATCCTATGAGCAAACCCTCTCAAGATGAGATGTACGACTCAGGCCGATTGTATAACCAAGACCAGAAAGGGGCAACCAATCAAATTGCAAAGCCACATAGCTCTGACCACAGTAGTGTATTTCTAATGGCTCATGAAAAGGCCAGACAGGATGTCCGTGGATTCTCCGACAATGTGATGTCCCGTCTATCTGACGGCGTGCAGAAAAGCCTATCAAATGTTGAAGATGAGGAGAAATTTCTTTATGGTGATGAGGATGATGTTAAACCAAACCCAACCAACATTCAACACCCAGACCATAACTTTGATGAAACTGCAGACCAGAAAAGCTCTTCTCCAAATGGGACTGGACCTCCACAAGATAATAAAGCTCCTGGAGAATTTACAAAGATTCATGATTTACTCAAGACCATTGGACTTGATATGGATGTGGGTGAAATTGGCCAGCTTACAGCCCGAACCCAAGAGCGTCTTTATGGTAAACCTGTTTCTCGGTCTCCTGAGCGGCGATCCCCTGATCCAGATAAACCAAGTTCTTGGGAGATGCACCGCAGCAAGAGTGACACACATGCTCCTGAATCTCCAGTTGATCCATCCAAGGCCTCTATCAAGGATCTTAACCCAGCATCTGAGACTCCGATAAAAGGAACAGGAACGGGACAGGAAGCTACTTCTGCGCATATGGCCCCAACTACACTGGTCACGAAACAGATCACTTCTACTACACAAATCTCAACTTCCTCCACCACAGTTCATGCCCCACTAAATAAAGTTCGACCTCCTGATGCTGTACCTCATAGAGGTAAAAGGAAAAAAAACAGGAATAAAAACATAGCAACTTGGCCACCTGAAAACATTAAAACAGTGCATCGGGCTGGCCATGTTAAGACTACGACGCCCACGAACCAAACAAAAAACAGACACAATCTCATTTTACTGACTGAATCCACAAACAGTAATGTCTCCAGTATTGGAGCCTCTGGATTAGCTTCACAACCATTGAACAGTGACACACGAGCACGATCTAGTGCAACCAAGGAGCCTACATCACTGGAGGTGAGTGTTAATGGGTTTCAGTGAGAAATAAAAATGTTGGAAAGGTGTAGATTTGTCCTGCTTCGTGCCATTGTACATAAATTAGAGGTGTTAAAAACATTGTTGCAATCCTCAAATTTCTATTTTAAATCGGGAGTCTGGTGTTTTGGTTGTTTATTTGTAGCGCGCACGGCAGACCCGAGGCTATCAGGGCGCGAGGACAAAGATGTTTTCAGCCTACATGATTACAAAGAAACAATAGGAAATACAGCATCGCTTACATGGTTACAAAGATGCGATACAAAATACTGCGTTGATTACAGTTAGAGTCCACATATGCATGTGAAACATAGTGTAAGTTACCAAATACAAGATCTGAGGTGATACAACCAATGTATTGCATATGTAGCTAAAATCAGTGCATTTGAACTTTGCCGGCTTCAGTAGGTAAGAGTAACAGATTTGAAGGTCATACTGAGGTTAAAAATCATTTTCTTTAAGCCAGTTAATGATATTTTGTCTGAAATCTGGGTAGGTTTGGTTCTCCCTTAGGATGGGTGGGAGGCAGTTCCAAAGTTGGGCAGCGTTGACAGGGAAGCTATTGCCGCCGATAGTCGTAATTTTGAAGGAGGGGACTGTGTCAGGCAGTTCATATAGGCCGCTCTAGCAGGTTGGAGCGTGGGTCTTCTGTTGAATCTTTGTCAGGTAGCGAGGTGCTGCATTGTTGAGGCACTTGAATGTTAGTGAAGCGGTTTTTAGCCTAATTTTGTCTGTCTCCTTGCTGTTGAGATATGATCTCTTTTAGTCATTCCTAACGCTGCTCTCGAGGCGTTATTTTGAAGCATTTGAATTTTCCTGGTAATGTGTTTGTTGAAACCAAGCTATAGGGCATTGCAGTAGTCCAATTTGGACAGCACAAGTGCTCTTGCCAGTGTGGTACAACTGCTTGTTGAGAGGAAGGGTTTAGCCGACCTGATCAACCTACATGTGTATAGTTCTATATCATTTGCTTCCTTGTGCAGCGGGGGATGCCAGACCATTTGCATTGTATGATGCACTATAAACTTCGTTTGCAATCTCTTTTCAATTACAGGCTAGGCCTGTAATATAAGACTTGCACAATGATGGTTAGTGTCTACTAATGGCTCACATCCAGCAACACAATAATATGAAGGACATTGGACACTTCAGTAATGATGATAATGATGGGACATCAGTAGTTGGCACACATGTTTTGTTACCTTGTAATATCTGGTCTATTGTCCAAGACTAGTTTGTGCATGCTGAAGACTGCTCTGTAAATGTTTCCTTTTAAAATTGCACAAGTTAAAATTGAACTATGCTTGGTTGAATATGAATATGAAAATGTACAACCAGCACATTCTTACAAATACACAGTAACGGTAGGGTCTTGTTTAGTAACTGTTAGTCATAAAATCAAACCGGGTCCACATGGAACTGCTGATTAAGGAATGAGCTAGATTAAATTGGATCGATTTGCTTTGGGGCAATGGTATCCAATTCTAGATTCACAGCTCGTTTTGTCTTTCTATTCATTATCATATTCAAAATACCACATTTGCATCAGCTCTAGAATATAGTTTATCAACTGGGTGATTGCGACGTGTAAACATTGCATGCAATCCACAACCTTGGGTAGTTAAGGTGCAGTTCATGGCACACCAGTAATTCTCTTCAGTTCCCTCCCCTGTTCATTTACCAGTGCATACAAAGAAGGCAAACATTACCAGTGGCAATCCACCATCACTAGTTTGATCAGCTGAGGGCTATATTGCATCTAAGAAAGAACCCCACAATGAATGGTATATTCGGTCCAAACAATTTATCTTTCTGATCCTTCTGTCCCTTTCAGCGGTTGCCCTTCTAGTTCAAACTAAGTTCACTGAAATAGGGCCACAGTCCTAGCTTCTTTGATATAATAGTGTATTGTACCAGAACCAGTCCCAGCGTTGCAAACTGTTGTACACTCAAAAATGCGCATTCTACTAGCCATTGATATTTGACTTTTGGAGCGTAACAAATAGTGTGCTGTGTGTAGCTGGACAACCGAGGAGCAAGAAAGTTTGTATACCTGGCTAGTAACTTGCAACTTGATATTTTTTCCCGCTTATTGTACGTTTTCCCCTTTTGCTATCAAGTTAAACCTACCAACCATAACTTGGAGGTTGTGAATGATCAAAGTGACAATGATGCAAATACCTGCACAATCTGTTCTACAAGCTCCTGAAAACTAATCTGCTGCTTTCATACATTGGATAGTTGTCTGCGACATCTGGGGGAATTTCTTTCAACAGAGCAGAAGTTAAATATGCATGCTGCAAAGTCTTGAAATGTATCAATTTAACTTGCCTATTGTGGGAAAACAGTTTAGTATTTCATCTCGTTCTGCACCGTTCAGTATAGTCTGAGGCACCTATAGCTCCTACTTATTTTTCTTTCACTCTATTTACTCCTTTCAGTTCCTTCGATGCACAAAACCTGTAATGCTGGTTTATTTGCTTGCCAGCATCCACAAAGGAAACCATAGCATAGGAGCTGCTGCAGAGTTGTGGTCTTAGCTTTGGCAGTACTTGCTGGCTTACCTGTGTTCGAGTGGTGCTGGTGAGGAAGAGAAGGAGTTTCAACTTAAGAACCCCTTCCTGGCTCGGAGCGCCACAGTGTTACTGCAGAGTTGTAGTCTTGGAAATATGTGGCTGAAGTGCAGGGGGTTCTACTTTGCTGAAAAACATTGCATACGATCAAAGTAATTGTTGTCTGCATGAGCCTCATTCTGTGATTGACTTAATAGCTGTTCTGCATCCGCATCATGCCTTTAACATCTTCATTAATGTATGAGCCAGACCACTTTACTACGGCTCGGGTCGTACTAATCATTTGGATCTGCTGACACTATGTATTTTCAATGCCCAGGCTCCCGGCACCCAGCACGGGGGTGGGGGATTAGAGAAGAGTGTGCTGGAAGTGATGCTGCTGCCTCCACTAGTGGCATCTGATCAGGCAGGTCATATGCTTCCAGCTATTCCCTCTCCAATTAACAACAGCGCTCCAAATTTGGGCACAGCAGGACTGCCAAATGAGTTGAGCAGTGCAGCCTCCTCTGTCCGAGGAACGCTCAGTTAATCACCCTTAAATTCCTCCTTCACGCCCAGCCCGGTGATTACAAAGATGCTCGACTTCTTTCCTACCACTGGCACAAGCACTGACATTCGACTCAATACTGGATTTCGGCCAGCGCATTAGGACAGAGTCTAACTTTCTCAATGATGGAAGAAGTCACTACGGCTGATTCAGAGGCACCTTTGACTCCTGCTTTTTCACAAGTAATTGCCCCAAGTTCTGCGGAGTCTGGCGATGTGGGGCTGCAATACAGGATGAATTCCCAGTGAATATTGAAGAGTTGCCATCATTCATAACAGAACATCTGAATTCTATCTCTTCGACAGAACAACGGCCAGTATTCATCAAACGTTTCAATATCTGGATGAGAGGGTGAAGCTCACTGTGCCTTTTATTTCAGCCTTATATCTAGTATCGAGTTTCTTTGTCGGCCTATATAAGATTTTGGAAGAGCTGATACAGACTAAGGAGAAAGGTCCGGTTAAACCGACCAATGGGGCCAAAAAGGTGTTGCCCCACCACACAATTATTTCCCTTCTCTGATATCTGCTGGTACGGAATTGTACGATCGGACTGAAAAAAAAGGTCTGACCGTACAAAAAGTCCGAAAAAGGCGACCAGCAAAGGTTCGAACACCAAAAGTTCGAACCTTTGGTGGTAGCATTGTAGGTAAGTATATAAACAAAAAAGATTATGGGGGTGTCCCCCGCAACACCCCGCTCACTATACTATAAGGTATAGTGAGCGGGGGTTGCATGGGAAACCCCAGCAGTTCCTGAAAAAAAGAAAAGGACCCTGCAGCGCCGGTTCTCAATCACGGAAGTAAATGGGAACAGGCGTTGCAGCGACACAGCCTGAAGAAGACAAGTAGGGTTTGTTTATGTTGGGGATGTGTTGAGGGTGGGGGTGTGGGTATGTAGGGGTTTTGAACATTTGTTTCCATGGGAAATGTACAAACCTTTTTGTGGTTTGTACATTTCACATGCAAACCTTACGGCCGCGGGAAAATCTGCTGCGGTCGGATCACATGGATCCGCTATCACTGGTATCTCGCAAAAGGCTCCCTGTAGCTTGGCTTGCCTCCGAGTGCAAGAGGCAGAAAAGAAAATACAAGCGAACACAAGCTATACTGTCTAGTTTTTCAGTACCGTTCTAAGTCAAAAAGCTCTAAATAAAATCAAAAAATGGGAAAAGAAATAATGCCAGGAAGAATGCGAGAATGTTTATAAGAAACTTGCATATGTCTGAAGAGGAGGCTGAAAATTCCAGGAGTTTCAACTTGATAGATCATCAAGAGGACATGCCCATGACAGGGAAGATTCCCTTTGCGCTGAGCCTGGTCTACTATTTAAATGGACTCTACGCAAACTGGGCATGCTCATGAGAGTGAAGCCCTTTTTGGTGCTGCGCCTGCTCTACCAACAGAATGGTCTCTACGCAAACAGGGATGGCATCTCCGACACAAACTGCATCGATTTAATGGCACATAATAGCCTGTTCGTAGTGGCTAGGTAGCAGGGCACCAAAGATTAGAGTCGATGTTTCAATATAGGGAAGAATCGTTAATCCATATCCAGGGTAAAAAGCCTACGAACAATGTAGGATCACAAAGGCTGCATTTGTGTCAGGGGGCAAGCCCCCCCTGTAGTTGAGTCTACTTGCTCACAATTACCAATTCATTGGATGGGTCCAAAGTATCGAATAAGCTCTGATTCCGTGGTTTCTTATCCTCTATTACATTTATCGGCGGCACCAGCAGGTAGCTCAAGATGGAATAATAAGCAATTAGGGGTATCCCTCTCGAAATGGGTGTGCTTTGAGCATATATTCTAATCTCATAAACAAGTGGTTTTAAATAGATCAGCAATTCTACAGCTACTTCAGATGATTCCTGATCTTGATCTTCTCTCTACAGGCAATATAGATTATGTATAATTCCCAGGTGACCCTTGTACAGGTTTTGTTGAACTTGGTTTTAAGTCCTTGATGGTTGTCAATCTAATCAATCTTTGAGCAATCTAATCTTTGAATAAGGTCCATAGACTGTTATGACATTTTTCAGCAGTCCATCGGAACATATGAGGTCCCAGAATTATAAAGAGGAGTCCTTAACCTGGTGGCAGGAGGGTCCAAGCGCACTTTTAAAAATCACCTGCAACAACAGTTTGATTAGGGAAAAAGAGGTTCGATTTGAAAACATTTGTGGAATCAGGTTATATGAAGGACGATGATATGGGCCTGGGTACCAGAAACCTTGTATCGGAAATAAAAGAAATTGGGAGATCATGGTACTGGACTCTAGCCCGATCTCATCTGTCATTGGTGGTTTGGACTATTCAGAGTTTCAGGAGCTTTATCAAGGAGGCATGTAAGCTCATAACCATTGCTAACTCTGCCTGTTAAAATGTGTAACTCATGAGCTGTGTATCACTGCCTGTAACAATGTAGATCCTACGATCGTATGTTGTTACCCTCACCCATGTAACTAATTCACATTCTTGAAACAGCGCTGCGATGCCTCTTTGCTGCAGGCGCTTTACAAATATAAATAAATAAATGTAAGGCCACCTTATTTAGTAATTATGATATTATGTTACGGGAGTCCTAGCTGACCTACCGGTATGCGATCTTCAGCCTACTCATATTTCAGCAGTTGACTTGAATGGTGGTCAGCTGTTGGGAGGCTTGCTTATTGCTGTAAGGAGTTCAGTTGTAAAAGAAGCAGGGATATTGTCAGCGGAGAAACACGGTATTGTAATGTGAAAGTGCTCCTGCAAAAATAAATTGGCACTAAAAGCTGTTAGTTTATCTATTGGAACCTTGAATTCCAAACTTGAAGATTTTGCTATGCAAATTGACATTTTGGGGGAGGGTCTGCCTCAATATGAGGCCCCTTACATTCTCCTTGCTCGTGATTTTAATTCACACTGCCTTGCTTCAGATATTGGCCACCTTAAAATATCTCCAAGTACGGGCAAAAGTGGGCCAGATTTTTTGAGGATTGAGACCTGCTGATTGCTAATGGTAGAGTGGAAGGTGACTTAAATCCTAGGGCAACCTGGAAAAAAACAGTGAATCAAATTGTTATTGTCTAGCTTGTTCTTTCCCGTAACATGTTCTCATGCTCCAAGTCTTAATAGTGGAATCAGATTACAGTGACCGCAATATGTTAACAGCAGATTTACAATTACAATAAATGCAAAGCACTCTGGTCCATACAGCACTCCGGCTTAATACTGGGGGCAAACATTCAAATACATTGTGGGGGGGGGGGAGCAGGGACATCTCACGAGAAAATTGAAGAGTTGTGTTGAAAGTACCCCAAGTGAGGAGGCTTGTTCAGTTTTCAGCTGATTTTCTTTGGGAAGAAGACTGCCCGTTGGTGTTGGGTCAAAACGAGGGACCAACCCAAGGCATGTATTTGATCAGGATGTTTCAAGGAAAGAGGGCCTTAAGGAGAACTCCTTGCACTGTGAAGAGTTGTAAATTAATACAGGAAGATTATAAGAGGAAAAAAAGTGTTACTACAGGGATAGAAGAACTGGCTTTGAGCTCACGGCTTCCTTATGGCACCAAGAGAGGGAACAGATGTTGACTACCCTGACAACTAAAAACTCAATGGCCCTAGTGTGGTGGTCCAGGCAATACTGAAAGCGCCCTAATGGCTCTGGATGCTGCACCGTGCAGGATATATGGAAGTAATTATTTTCCTTCATATTGCTGCAGTGTGATAACAGCAGTACCTGCTGGCGTTAGGGTCTCCCAGGGCCTATCCTGCACTCCATGCCCGCAGCCAGAAGGCCACACCGCAGCCCCAGTGTCTCGCTGCAACTGTGCCCAGAGAACTGTCAGCCACGCACAGGGACCAGCCACGCGTGTTCACTGCAGCAAACTCCTGTATCATTTCCCCTGCGCTGATCTACAGTCATGGAAGATGGATATCACCTGGGCGACCGTGTCAATTATCCGTCACGGCACCGAAGAGCATGTAAAAAGACAAAAGCAAGGATTACACCAGAACCAGAGCTCCACAATTAGGCGACTGTTGGGGAGAATTCTCCAAAATGTGCTTATTCCACTCTACCTTAGAGGGCTCTATGTGATTTCATCGACAGACTTTTCATCGCAGGGTTTTTTCCCGCAGATTTATTTTCGAAAAAAAATTGTTTTTTTTTTTTAATTATTATTTTAATATTCCCCTAGACACACACCAAATGTATTACATTTTTAACCCCCCCCCCCCAAAATATTTTTTTTTTTTCGAAAAAAAAAATTGCGGCAAAAAACCCTGCGATGAAAAGCCCGTCAATAAAAAGACGGTATACCCTTTAGAGTACCCCAGCACTTTTGCTGGACTCTAGGACTTTTTAATGTTTAACCTGGAGAGTGAGTCCTTTTTCCCACTCTCCCATGTCTTTTTCTGTGATTTAGACGCTGTTTCTTTTGGTTTTTGCAGTCTTACAAACTCTATAGGCATCTTTTTATATTGTGACACACAGCACCTTCAGTGCAGTGGCACGGGACGTCTTTCAGTTTTCCCAAAGGTTTAAATACCTTCTGTTGGATAAACTGTTTCAAAGGAGCAGTAAAATGAAATTGACTTTAATTACGTTTGTAACATTCTCGATTAGGCACACACTATCTTACAATAAGGTGCTGGAGGGTTTACTTAGCATCCCCTTTGTCGAGTTTCTCATGTAACATTTTTGTTACCCTTTCTACGATTAATGGCTGGTGGCAGTGGTTTACTTTTTTACTACTGTTGTGTGTTTGTACCGCGGGCTGCGTTCACAGCTGCAGTGAAGCACCCATAGGTGCCTATTTTGTCAAAATGGCCCCAGTCGTCTTTTTTCGCTATTTCTTTGTGGAAAGGTCCTTCTTGAGATTTACTCTGTGCGCCAAACCAGGTTTGGTCCCGTTGTTCGTTTTGTTTTCGGCGTGATTCATGAGTGAAGCCTGCCTCTGGCTCCAGTATGTCTGGCAGGGACAGGAAGTGAGGCAGGTGCCCAAAACTCCCTGTGCTTAATCCCCTTAGTTACAGGAATGCACCCAAAGGTGATTGGCCGGCTGTCTGTCCGGCAAGGACAGCCACCCTGCTGTGTGATTGACAGCTATGCTGGAATGAATGGGAGAAACCTGCATAAAAGGCGAAGCTTTTTGGCTTGGAAGGCAGAGTCGACCACTGGGCGAAGGAATTCAAAGAAGAACTTGGAAGAGACGCCTGCTGCCACTCCTGGACCGTTGATTTGACTGTTGAAGCCCTGCTGCTGTGCTGAAGCTCTGAATTTGCCTCAACTAGAGAAGCCCGGTAAGGGCAACTTATCCCTTTGAGTTGGTGGGACCAATCGACTTCAAAGTAAGCCCGTCTGGACCCCCTTTCTGAGCCGGCTGTACTTCCACTTCTGCGTCTGTTGGAACCGAAGTGCCAGGGAGAGGGACACCAGATCGTGTGCATTGCTTTTAAGTCGGACCTGAGCTCCAGGAAGATCCTCCAGACTCCCAGGAAGCAGGACTGACCAAGCCTGAGCCACCTCAACAGAGTGCTGGACCCGAGATGCGAGGAAAGTCTGAAGTGGTGTCCAAGAACTGCGGTGGTGCTATTTGCTTGAGACGCGAGGAACTTAAACCGCAAAGTGCAACTGATTTGAAGATTGCCAGTTGCTTTCGTTGACAGTCCCATTGCGGTGCAGGAGTCCCCAGAAGCCCTCCCTCTTGTCCCCACGACTGAGGCCCAGAAACAACAGCATCTGCAGAGCTGCACAGGAATAGATGCCAGCTGACACCATTTCTTCTAACCAAAGGTACTGTACAATCTAAGAGAACTTACCGTGTAGCCTTACTTGTGCTCAATTGAGACTTGTCTTGGTTGTCTCTGTAGAGTTGTTTGCATCTTCACCTCACAAGCCTCCCAGATTGTGACCCTACATTGATTCTTCTTTACCGGGAAGACAAAAATATGTGCAAGACATGTACTTGCCTGCAAGAAGTGCTTCAGCTCACCTAGACTTTTTGTCAAAATGGCCCGGTCGTCTTTTTTTGCCATTTCTTGTTGGAAGGGTCCTTCTTGAGATTTACTCTGCGCGCCAAACCAGGTTTGGTCCTTTTGTTGGTTTTGTCTTTGGCGGGATTCATGAGTGAAGCCCGCATCTGGCTCCAGCGTTCCTGGCAGGAGCAGCAACTGAGCGAGGTGCCCGAAACTCCCTATGCTTAATCCCCTTGGTTACAGGAATGCATCCAAAGGTGATTGGCCGGCTGGCTGTCTTTGGAGGACAGCCACCCTGCTGTGTGATTGACAGGCTGAAATGAATGAGAGAAACCTGCATAAAAGGTGAGGCTTTTTGGCTTGGAAGGCAGAGTCAACCATTGGATGAAGGAATCAGAAGAAGAAATTGGAAGATACGCCTGCTGTACCAGTGATATATTAATGTCCAGTGTCCTAGCTATTTAATTCAGCTCAGGGTGTAGGGAACATCTGTGTGCCATCTCAAATGGCTACTTGCTGATTTAGTGTCTATTTGGAAGTTTATTTGTGTGTTACTTATATATTGCCCCTTCTGAAGAAGGCTTATTGAACTGACTGTTAAATTAATAATTGTTTAATCAAGAAACCTTGAGTGTAAGAGTTTATTTGAATACGTGTCAATGTAGACCTCTGTGTCAGAACACTACTGCTCACGTTGACCCCTCTTGAGATAAGCCTCTCTGCTCAGCCACACTACCAACATGTGTAGTACAGACTTATACCAAAGGTTTTGTTCCTATTACCAGGAGGTCAAGGTTGCTGTAGTCTCCCAAAGGGTACTGCACACAATCCTGCCCAACAGCCCAATTCCATCTGCTCCCAATGACAGTTCTTGTAAACAAGAGCACTGCTCCTACATGCATAGAGCTCGCACTGAGGTGCAAGTCTGAGATCCAGCACCTTCAACCCCAACTATGTGCTGTTTGGCTCCTATCCTCACCACCCCAGCGTCTGTCTCTTTGGAGCTGGAGTCTACAGCTACGGTTTCATCAATGCCCTTGAAAGCTGCACCTTCTGTCAATACATCAAGATTCCAGACTTGGATATAGCTAATTCTTACTGAGCATTCACCTTATCTTAGTCATGCTATTGCTGCAGAATTGATGATTTGGGTACATTTTTGTCAGAGGAGAAAGGCCATGTTCCTTATGGCCTGTAACGCTCTTTTCGAATGTATTGTGTCCTCCCACATAATCCTCATTTTAAGTCTCCTTCCAGCGTCAGCTGCTTAGGAAAAAAAGTCCAGTAGATGGCGCTGTGGGTCAACTTGTCCCTTAACCGCCTCCATCCCCTCTCGAGGCGGACGTCACCTATGGTATATATAGCATGCACCATGCCCATTATTTTAGTTCTGTTTTTCCACTGGCTTCACTTCGGATACAGTGCAGTTTTTGGCAAATCTCAACTGTTATTTGCAAAAATGTCGACTCCTAAGACGGGGTTTAAAAAGTGCATCGAGTGTGGGTAAAAGATGTTCATCACTGACCCACACTGCATTTGCCTCAGCAGCATGCAGGTTGTCAGTCAGACTTGATGGGAAAGAAAGGTGAAACTCGCTGCAGGTAGGCCCCCTCAGGTCCCCATTAATGACACCCTAGATAAAAAATGTGTAGGGTGAACAATGCTCGAGGGATGAGTCTCTGCCGAGAAAGCATTAAAAAAGAGTTCTCATCAAGCCTCCTCTTCGTCGAGGAATAGATTTAAGAGGCGGCGTCCCAGATCTCCATCTTTCTCCTCAGATTACACTCCAAACCGCAAGGTGTCCTGCCCAGGTAGGTCAGCCTCGAAAGCTGAATGGGAGACCTTCTGTTGTCAAATTATTTCATTTTTTAAAGGGCCGCTCCTGCCCATTCAAAGGAACTGTTGAAGTACACGACCCCTGTCACGCCTACCAAGTCCTACAAAGCGACCAATGAGGTAAAAGCTTGCGTGTCTTTGAGCCCAAGCATAGCCCCCTAGTCAATTAACACCACTTGCGTTCTGGCTAAGTTAACTCTCCCTTTTTGGGACGTTGTTGCATTGGCAGCTGACCATATCCCTGAGGGAGAGGAAAGGGGATGGCTTCCTTAACATAATTGAGGATGGCAAGAACACAATTTGTGAATCCCTCTAATCAGGCTGATGTTAGTAGAGCCATGGCCACCAGCATAGAAACACTTGATTTGCGTGGATGCTGAAGTCTGGTTTTGCACCGCATGTTCAGGTCAGACGTCTTATAATGCCCTTTGATAGCACACACCTTTTTGGTAACAAGGCTGATGAAAGTCTTGAAAAGATTCAGACTTCTAAGGTGGCAGACACGTCTTTGAGTGCAGTATAAAACAGCCTCAACCCTCTCATCCAACTATTGGGGATGGAGGGGTCGGCCCTTTTGCTGCTATACTTTCTTTGGAAGTGCGACAGGGCAAGCTAGTCAGAGGCCAAAGAATATTCTCTCGTGGTGGACGAGGAAGAGATGCGAAGTCTGCCCAACAACGGCTGCTTTACCTTCAGCTGCTGCTTCAGCTTCCCCAAAACCACTCTGAGGTCTTAGTCCACAGGCCTGCGGTGGGGGGCACGCTCCGTCAGCATTTGGAAGAATGGTGTGGCATTACATCTGAAACTTGCGCCTTGCAAACAGTGAACCAGGGTTACTGCTGCCCCTTTTTAAGAAGGCCTCTGGATCATCCACTAGGAATCCACCCCTGCAGAACTCTGGATCTGTTCCTCTTGCAGGAGGTTTTAGTCTGCTAGAGAAAGTTGCTATGGAACCAGTACCTGTGATGGAGAGGCACAGTGGATGGTACAACCCTTTATTTATTGGGTTTTCGGATTCGATACAACATAACGGCCAACATTTGCGCTCCCACCCTAGACCCCCTCCCAATACACAAGTATGAATGGAAGACAATGTGGGCTTCAGAGTATGCCCATTATCTGTAGGTTGTGTGGACAGTATTGTTCGACAGTATTCAGTACAGTCTCAATAGAGGAAGTCCAGTATTGCTGCCTATTGTACTGAGGATTTGGTCTTTTCCCCCTGGATTGCATAGGTGAACAATTCCAAGGAGACGAACCACAGTTAATAGATTCAGTCAGTTATGTGTGGAGGGTATCTGGCTTTCCATTTCTGCGCCACCACAATTAGGGCTGCCATCTGAATTATGTAATATGCTTTCCTTTTGTGCTTTGGCCACAGTCTGTCCTGTTCTGCCAAGCCCAGTAGATGTTCCCCTAGTTGTCTCTCTGCCTGACACGCAAACATTGTTTGCATGTTACACTTAAAGGAATGGTTCGGTCAAAAATGTTTATTGTCCCTACGGGTCGGCCATGTGTTTTTAAGCCTAAGTCGCTCTATTTTAGAAAAATTTCCTATGGACCTTAACAGAGTTTTCATCCATTAAACGCACGCGAAAACGGGCATCAGGGCGCTGCCATTTTGTGATGATCCTATCACTTGCCGCATCGCCTTGGCTGACCTGCTTTTGCGGCACTAAATCATAACCCCCGCCCCTGAGCCTGACATTATCAAAACATTCATATTCCCCGCCTCTCTCCATGATGTTACTGTGCTGCGTAGGCAAATGCGCCGAGTCGTCTTCTACGCGACTTCACACAGAACCCGGAAACCAACACAGATCAACTCACAACACAGCGAGCCACAATTCGGAATATGAAACTGTACTTTCAAATCAAACAGCAACACGGTACATTTGGTAAAGTACATTTATTTAACATTAAATGTTTATAGAATATTCAGCAATTGGCATATTAAATCTGAATGTCATTTTTTTTCTTTTCTCTCTATCCGCAAATCCTGTTCCGTTTTATCGTGAGTCACGCGCTGTTACTTTATGGTACACAGTGTTAGGGAGAATTCTCTGTTTAGGCTGAATTTCCCTACCTAGTGAGTCCCCCAGCAGCTTTGCTGGATTTCTGGGGTTTCTTTTTTTCTCCTGCCAAGAGTGAGACTCTTTTACCCTCACTCTTGGACATGTTGAAGTGTGTTTTCTTGGTTAAACCTTGTGTTGAATGGGCTATGGGGTTTTTTTCCCCATAGGGCCTCATGTATTTTTGTGATGTGGGTTACACAGCACCCTCTGTGCCGTGACCCAGGGGTGTCCTAGGGACTCCCCAACATAGACTCCATACCCTGGGACTGACTACTGTCTCCCAGGGCATGTAAAGTCACCAAAGACTTTGCTAGTCTTGAATCCTGAACAGAACCAGTACAAACCATCATATTGTGGACGTACTGGCTGGGGCAATTCGATTGCCCCAGGGTCTGTTAGTCGAGGGGGCACGTCTCCGTCCCCCCTGATCGAGTTTTGGCTGGTGGCAGTGGAAACTACTTTTTATATTCGACCGCGAATATTTCCCTATGGGATTTCCCATTGTTTTAGGCTAACACATTTAATTATTTATTTACGGTAGCCTTAAACATACCGCCGGTTTATATATTTATTATTATAACTCCGGTTGGGATTTTTTGCCAAAACTTGATTCTAAAATGGCGTTGGCGTTCGCCTCTGTAACTCTGACCCAAAGTGGAGCCCTTTGTTCCACTTTTGGCGGGCTTCTCCACAGAAGCCCTCCAAAGTGGTGCCACTCTGTCTGGGGTACTTAGGAGGGGTGGAGGGGAATTTAGGCACCCTGGACTGAGTTACCTTGGTAACTCAAGTCGCACTCCGTCCTGATTGGCCCAAGTGGTGAGCCGGCCGGCTCACCACTTAGCATGTTTGAGTGACAGCTAGGCTGGGTGAATGGGGGTTTGCTGCATAAAAGCAGGGCTTTGGGGACTGGAACTTCAGAAGTCGCCACAGGACCAAGAATCCGACGAGGGAAGAGCTGAGCCGACCTGCTTCGACGACACCACCCGGTGGAGCCCTGCTGAACCGTCTCACCACTTTTCCCGACGACCGAGGAGAACTCTTAACGGAGTGGCTCCTTCCCTTGACTGGTGGGGACAACCAGTTTTCGCCTTCTTTTCGCTTCTCGAGGTATCTCGTGGCCGCCTTGCCAGTGCCAAGCACCCCGGCAACCGGAACCCCACCACTTTTACCCCAACCACGAAAGTCGGTACAACCCTTTGACCGGAGGACTCCGCGGCTGGTTTCTTCCCGGGCAGTGCAACGACCTTCTTCTTCTGCTCTTCAGCGAGAACTTCTTCTCCCCTGACCGACGTCGAGCCTTGCTGCCACTGCCTGGAACAACTGCCACCGCTGGAGGATCCTTTCCGCTTAAGGTACCGTGTTCCGCCTGGCTTCCCTTGCTACCGACTGTACGGGGTAGATTTAGCCCCCGGCTTTCGACCCTGGGAGTGCCTGGGACACCCTGGCTAAACTTTCTAAACCACTCTAAACTCTTTCTAACTCTTTGCAAGACTTTGAATCCCTAATAACAGTGTGATCTTGGGCACATTTTCGCTCCGGCTACTCTAAGAGTGGGCCCTGCCTAGTGACTTTTGCTCACCTGTGACTTTGTGCTTCTTTGAGCCTATTGCAAGTGTTCTGGACCTTAGAGTGGTGTGTTTAACCCATTTCTGTTTCTTTTTTTATCCCTTTCTTGAACCTACTAGAGTGTCATCTAACGTTAAGCACTCACCTCTGTTTTAATTATGTGATGTTAACTTAGAGTTGGCTAGATAGGAGTAAGGGTTGAAACTGCTTTTATTATAACTGTGTTTAAAGTGTTTTTACTATACTTTGCTAGAGTGTTTTCAACTTATATGTTCTTAAAAATAAATGACTATATACCTTTGAAACCAAGCTCTGGTCAGTGTTTGCTTGTGCTATTGTGTCTGAGTACATATTGTGTATACTTTGCATACTGCCTAACTCTTCTTGAGGGAAGTCTGACTGCTCAGCCACAGCTACCAGGTAAATCTGGGTGGTGCGGACTGCTACCAAGTGGGTTTACTGCTATACCTGTAGTCTTAAATCTTTTGCAGTGTTCCCCAAGGGAACTGCACAGGTTTCTGCCTAACACACAGGGTGTTGGTTTTCGTTAAAAGAAGCACTTTGGTCGCACGGTGAACCGCAATGCTGTTTTTCGAATCCATCTATGTACTAGGCCTCAATGTGCCAATGTGAACTGGCTTCTCTCCCATCTGCAACGGCTCGCTTGGCGCGTTCTGAAGCCCCCAATTTTGTCCTCGTTGTCCGCGAGCTTTGCAGCCCTAGAGAACCATAACTATAGAGACATTGACTTTTTGGGGGAAGGTCAGGGAAAGTATAACGTACCCAAGGAGTTGAGTTGAAAGTGAGATTTTTTGTTTGTTTTATTATTTGCAATACGCAAGCCTTGCGAAACTTAGTTACAGCAACAAAGATATATACATACACATATTGACATGGTCAGCGATATGAGGTGAATAGAGAGAGAAGTCAAACATGACACCCAGGTTTTTCGCCACCCAGGATGGTGAAGGGAGGGGTTAGCATACTTTGTATGTACACTGTACAATAACATTTATTTACAAAAAGACAATCATATTACAATTATTTAAACCGGGATTTGTACTTCACAACCAGCTCTGCTTTGGGTGGACATGGCACAGTGGCAATGTTTGGTGGCAATGCATCAGTGCTCTGCACAGAAACATTCAAAATTCCATATCTGTGCTTCTCGAGTACAGCAACAATAAGGCTTTTTACAAAGTCGAACTCCATTTCCTCATAGACTGGTTTGATGACCCATTGCTTGCTTCTTTTAGAAAACACCTTAGTGTAGCGAGGCATCCTTACATTACCCGTAGTCCTAGATTATTCATGGCAGAGATTCTCGTTATGGGCGAAGACCGCAAGTAGAGTCCTATGTTTCATGCCCTGTATGCTGAAATGCAAGCGCTTTGGCCTGTACTTTAGGCACATATTGTGGAACACCTCCAAACCTCCTGTGTGACAGAATTCTGTCGGTTCCCTCAAATCTCTTGATAGAGTTTTATCGAAAACAATCTTCTCAATGGCTTTGTGTGTCGGTGAAGATGGAATCAACCACTTCTTCTTCCTTGCCTCCTCTGGGGACAAAGGGCCATGTTCACATTGGTGGAAATGTAGGTTTTCTGACCAGTGGTGAACGTTGGTACAGTGGTGCATCAGTGACCGCCATTTTTCAAGTAGTATTTCCACTGACTCTTCACAAGTTTTGGAGCTCCACCAAAGATGGTTTCTGATAGACTGGGACCACTGTGAAATACTTTCCAAACCTTTTTTTTCCCTGCAGCAGAGATTTTCTTATCGATTGATTTAGCAAGCTGCCATACATCAAATTGATGTCTAATATGTGGGAACTGCTCTCTCATTGTCTTGGCAATTGAAACGTGTCTGTCTGTGGTGTTTGGCACCTTGGCCGTTTGCGCCCGTGCCAGCCCCCCATGCCAGCGCTCATCCCCGGGTGCGAACCGCCTTTGATAGAGGGGGGTGGGATGGATGGGCCTGGGGCGTGCAGATAAGGCACAGGAAGACTGCTGAATGGAGACACACTTATGTGGATTGCAGGGGGGCGGCCTGCCTCAGGGGAGGCCTGCCTGGAGAGACAGGGGTCTGAGGAGGCCATGTGAGCGATGGCCCCTGGGCGTGGGATATCTTTTGAAGTGTACATGCTGTTTGGCACCTTGGCCGTTTGCGCCCGTTACAGCCCCCCATGCCAGCGCTCATCCCCGGGTGCGAACCGCCTTTGATAGAGGGCGGTGGGATGGATGGGCCGGTGGGCGTGCAGGCAAGTGTGTGGGAGCGAGTGGCCATCAGGCCCCTCTCATCCTTTACTTCTCAGTAGAAACTCTGACCAAGTACCTCCAGAAGTGGGTTCGCCCCTTGCCCTTATGTGATAACTTTGGTTGACATTCGCGTAAATGGGACCACTGAGCAGGACACGGGGCATCCATTTTTGTACCCCCTTTCCACTCCATCTTGGTGACCAGGCCTCACTTCGCAGAGCACATGGCCCCCACCGTCGTTCCCACTCTGACTGGAAAACTCCAGAGGTATTTGCAACAGCTAATAAATGTAACACATCACTCTTCCTCCGAGATCACTGTCCTGCATGTGAACCAGCCTGAACTAAGCTCGTTCATCTCCACAAACGTATCCTTGCCCACGCACCCTCGCAAGTGGAAACTTACTGCCATTCTGACCCTGTGTCCCTGCAAGGTATTCTCTTCATGTGCCAGACCACTGACCACGCCATGTTGCCCACCTAGCAGGTCCCCAACTAACATTAGACCCCTACTGTAGTATATATCGTTGCCTATCAGTAACAAATGCCACATACCGGAGATTCTTGTGAGCACATACCCACACTTCAAACAGTGTATTATAGTGGTCAAGACCCTTAACCTAAGGCCTGTATAATCCAATGTTAATTGATAGTATAGATATATGTGTGACTGTTATAGAGACATAACCGACTGAAAGACTTTGAACAAGTGTTATTTAGTGCATGCATTATTGAGAATATATTATGTTAGCTTAGACGATGACCACCCTGCTTCACAGCGACCTGACCTTCACCCATTCCGAGCATAGATGTCTGACGTCCATCCTTGAATGGAGACACACTTGATTTATTTGAAAAATTGTAACAACCGTTGTTAAAATATATGTGGTGTTTTATTTTGTATCTTATTTTGATGACACAAAAATACAAGACTTTACACATTGTACAGGTCAGGTTGCAGCACAGCGAGAGAAAATCCCCTGTACTGACCGCTGTCACTTTGGAAAGTTTCTCTTATGGCACGAATGGCACAGGTGGGTATTACTCTTCGAACGCGGTGTCCAAGCCTCCCGTCAAGCCACCATGTAAAGGAACGATAGGCCACCAGCCTGTACCACCTGTAAAAAGGAATGAAACAAACTGTTTTTAAATGACTAAGATAAGATAAGTTTAATAAACGTTTGTTGTCAATGACAATTCTTGTAACTAATGGCATTCTGCTCGGACAAATGCTATCTAGACACTGCACACTATTGAAAGACTTTCATGCGTTACAATTATATGTATATGTAATTTTGGATATAGTAGAAGACCATGAAATAGGAGTGGCATGATAAGCAGAGTATACTTACTCGTTACTCGGATTACGAGGACGAACAGTTGCGCGAAGTTCGTGCATAAGCACCATCATTATCCTCAACGCGGACCGTGTGAGGCAGGCTGCCCTGAAGTCTGTTAGCTCGGTGATGCATTGCGGTGGTGGCTCGCCTTCCGGAATGTAGGTCACGCATCCCGAGTTTTCACAGCAGCAGCAGTTCTCGTCCTCGGTTGGCATTAGCTCGCACCGATTGCATGTGCACCAGGTGGAAACACCGTCCATGCGACTAGGTCCAGCCTCTTCAGCTGTTGAATCGTCCTGCCAACTGCCGCCCGAAGACCCCTCGTTTTCGCGTGTTTCCCTTTCCAGTAGTTCCTCCTCGGTATACTCTGGCTCGTACATGTAGGGCATTATTGTAGCCATTGTGTGTTAAAAAAACTAAAATAATTTATAGCGGTGGTACTGGTATCTGTTCACAGGGGCTACAAGCAACGAAGGTAGCTGACCAGAGCACAGAAACGAGTCACAGAATACTCATATTAACACAGAGAGAGGAATGGAATCGAAAATCTGCTGCTGTGTTTTGTGAAACGGTCTGTTTATACTTATTGAGGAAAGAGGTGTCCTGCCATTTGCATGGCGACACATCATTAGCTGAAGCGCAGCGAATGTTGACACGAGACGTGCTTTGGCGTTGTGAAATGGGCGGTACTCGTCTGCTGATGACCGGCTCAGGGGCGGGGGATATGATATAGTGCCGCAAAAGCAGGTCAGCCAGGGCGATGGGGCAAGTGATAGGATTATCAAAAAATGGCAGCGCCCTGATGCCTGTTTTCACGTGCATTTAATGGACGGAAACTCTGGTAAGGTCCATAGGAAATTTTTCTAAAATCGAGCGACTTAGGCTTAAAAACACATGGCCGACCCGTAGGGACAATAATAAATGTTGACCGAACCATTCCTTTAACATCATTTCAGAAAGGTTGCAGGTTGGGGCAAGACCACCAGACATGCAGCCAGTACCCACGCCCACCACATTCCCTCCAGAATTCGTCTGGTGTATTTGGCGATATCTTGTGTAGATGTTCAGGGGTATAATACCATTGAAACATTCCCTTGATCTAAAATTCCCTTATCTGGATGGATCCTCGTCAGACAGGGGATATCGGGCCAGTTTTCTGCCATCTAATTTGGTACGATAGTGTTGTCTGTGGGGATTCGTCTGTTAAGAATTTGTATGGTATCGAAATCAGATGCTTGTCCCCTGGGTTGGAGGTCAGAAATGCCTCGAATGGTGTAAGGGCTCTCAGTGCTGCTGATCTATTAGAGGGGAGGTGGGGGGGGAGGCATCAACCAGTGACATACTTGAAAGTATTGGAATCTATGGATCTCCTGTAGGCATAGTTCTGTCTTGCATGTGTCAAATGACTTTCCCTTGAAACATGTCCTGGAATTTGGTGCACACTGTTTTTTCCCAGTGTGAATTGTGGGTTGGCGAAGAAAGGGATGAAGGGGGCGCGAACATCATGATGTTGTGCCTACGTGCCACCTGGTCCCACGTAGTTAGAACTAGCTCTGTGATCTGACTCTGTACGTTTTCGTGGTCGGTCTGACCCATGCAACCATAGTTTTTCTCCCATTCTTGGGCCCGCTATTGCTTTTTCCATTTGCCCCCATCTCTTGTCCGAGTCTTCTCCGAACCACTCTTTTATTATTTGCAGTTGGGCTGCTCGATAGTATTGTCGGAAATTTGGAAGTCCCACCCCCTCTCTGTTTGGTGGAAGCATTAGTGTTTTGAATGCTACTCTGGGAGATTTATTTTTCCAAATATAGTCAGAGATTATCTTGTGGATGGGACCAGTATCGGGAGGGCCTGGGAGAGATAAAGAACCTAGGGTAAGATGATCATTTTAATCGAGTTGATCCGTCCCAGCCAAGAGACTGCGAGCGGACTTCATTTCTGCAGTTGTCTGCTGTCTGCCAAAAGTGGCTGAAATTTTGCTTTGTTCTAGTCCTCTAAGTGTATGAGTTATGGTCATCCCCAGGACTCTGATTCCCTTTGAGACCCAGTGGAACTGTGACGCTTCCTTAGCCAATTCGTCATGTTTGAGACATAGTTTTGAATTTCCGATTTGGCAATGTTAATTTTTATACCGTCCACTGTACCGAACCGTTCGAGTATTGCTGCGGGGAGCGAGGTAACAGAGCTGGTGATGGTGAGCAGCATGTCTTCTGCATATGTCGTCATTTTGTGAATGTTTTCTCCAAATGTGATTCCATTGATTGCATCAGAGTGCCGTATTTGTGACAGTAATGGTTCCAGATGCAGCGCGTAAAGGAGAGGGGGGGGAAATGACGTCCCTGTTTTGTGCCCCTTTGTGGGGGATGGGGCTAGAGAGATGTCCATTTATTAGTAGTCTAGCCATGTGGGTATTTTAGTTGGCGTGAATCGTGGCGATGAACTTGGGGCCAAAGCCCTTTGCTCAGAGTTTAAAGAGAAAGGTCCATTTGACTGTCAAATGCTTTCCCTGCGTCAAATGCTTTCCCTGCGTCAAGTGACACTAATACCGCGCCGTCCGCCCTTATTGGCTACTTTTTCCAGCAGGTGGCATGCTCGTCTTATGGGTCTGGTGGTTTTTTATTAACCCCATTTGGTCGTGGTGGATTAGGGTAGGCATTTGGTTCTCGAGTCGGGTCGCAAGTATTTTTGCGTAGATCTTTGCGTCACTTCTTATCAGCGCAATCGGGCGGGTAAGAACCACATTTCACTGGGCCTTTCCCTGGTTTGGGGATGAGGATTATTTTGGATTCCTCCATTGAGGTGGATATCTATCTTGCCTGCCGTTGCGCAAGAGTTGAATAGACCGGTTAGTTTGGGGGCCGAGATTGTCTGGAATTTTTTATAGACCGGGGGACTGGGGGGCGGGGGGTTAACCGTCCAGGCACAGTGATTTATTTATTGGTAGGTTTTCTGACGCGTGTAGCACCTCTTCCCTGGTAATATCCCTCTCAAGCTGACCCCCCCCCCCCCAATCTGGGGTGGAGGATCTTGTTTAGTGGTATAGCCTGTAAATAAATATGCTGTATTATCTGATCGGGTGAACTGATGCGTATAGGGCTGTATAAATGGTCTGGAATTGTAGTGCGATGCTTTGTCATAGTCACCCTTTTCCTGGTTTGGTCATCTACGCCCAAGATTGTTTGGGCTGCTTTTTGTTGTAGCTGTCTAGCCAGGAGTCTGTCAGCTTTATTCACTGTTTCTGGTAAAGTAAGCTCTTTTTTCTGCTTGTTTGGTATGTATGAGGCCAAATTTACCTTTTGCGTTTCTATATTCTCTATGGAGTCCTGTGCTAGCGTCAGTCTTTGTCCATTTCAGTGTATATTTTTCTTGTGGATTCGAGGTCTAGTTCCATTTTCTTTTTGAGTTTCTCTTTGCTGAGCTCCCCCATAAAGTTGTCTTGAAGGTGTCCCATATTACATCCCTGCCTGCTTCCCTATTTCTGTTCATGTCGAAGTAGTCCCTAATTTTGTGTTCCAATTCCTCGCAGACAACCGTGTCTGTCACCAGCGAGTTGGGGGAATCTCCAGCTCCATAGTTTAGGTTATAGCCCACGAAGTGGATGGTCAAAGGTTATCGGAGCATGGTCTGAGATCGTGATAGTGTGGGTGTCAATATGTGACATATTGCCTAAGAACTTAGTTGAACACCATATAACAGTCTATTCTAGAGAATCATTTGTGTACATGGGAATGGTGCGTGCATGCAGTTTGAGTACCTTTCAAGGTTGTCCACAGGTCTCGAAGTATAAGTTGTGCAAATTTCATTTTGAGGGTTGCGTATATTTTGTTAAAGAGCTTCTATCCTGGAGTGGATCCCACGCAATGTTTGTCTTCCATCAGAATAATCTCCCCTTTGCTGAATTGTTGCAATTCCATGAGAACTGTTTTCAAGAAGCCCTCTTGGCCTGAGTTTGGGGCGTATATAGCGGGCAGTGTTAGGGTCTTTGAACCCACTTGTACGATTAGAAATAGATAGCGGCCCGCTTTCTCCGCTTTTGTGCGTGAGACTACAACTTAGGTACCTGTTTTGAATGCGAGGACCCCCGCCTTTTCTCCTTGGCATTTGCTTGTATGGTTTTTAGGTACTGTCTGACTTTTAGCCTGTGTTGGTCTTGAAGCTTAATGTGTGTTTCTTTTAGGGCTATCCGATCGGGCTGGTGTGTTCTTAGGCATTCTAGTTTCCCTAATGTTAGGAGTTAAAAATCTGAAGGTACGCCCATTGCTTGGGACTCGGGCTTAAGGAATATCCTGAATGATTATGTGCATTTGTACATGATTTGACCATTCCGCAGTGTACTACATTTCCCTCCCCGAGGTCCCCGAAACACCCTAAACTCCCAACTCCACCCCCCAAAATCCCTCCCCTATTAAAACCTAATATCCCCCCCCCCCGCTCTCCCTGGTGTAGGTCACCCTCGTTATTCCTACCAAGGACTCGGCCCCCAGAGGACGACTGCAAATCAATTACCAGGAGCATGTGCAGGGTATCCTAAAATCCCAACCATGTATTTTCATGGATTCCCAGTAAACTCTGCCGTAGCTTAGCTTGACTTGGATAATTGTCCCAGCTCAGCGTTTCGGATGGGTCTACTGCCTTCTCAGTGCACGGGATGGGGCGGCCTGTAGGGCCTTACATGTTTTTTCGGTGGCTCTGTTCCGTTGGGGTCCATTTCCATGACCGGGGTCCCTGAGGGGTGTATAACCAGGCCGTGTTTGGTTCTGCATAGTCGTCCAGGTCTATCTGCATTATCTGGGCTCCCTCCTCCTTTGATGTCACCCTGTGTTGTTTGCCCTCCGAGTTTAACAGAAGGCTAAATGGGAAGGTTCTCCTATGTTATCTTTTTAATTTTTAGGTGATCTAGAAGTTCGCGCTTGTCTCTTCTTTTTGGTAGCATTAGTTGGGAGAGGTCTTGAAAGAATTGTGATTTCTTTGCCATTAAATGTGATTGGTCTCGCCCCTCTTAGGATCTGTTCCTTTTGTGGGATCCTGGTGTTTTGGACCCACTTTGTGGATCCTATCGATTGTAATATCGACCTCTCCCTCTGCGTTTGAGATCTCTAAAGATACCTGCTTCTAGAACTGTTTGTGGGAGGTTCCTGATACGGATATTGGATCTCTGTGATCTATTTTCGAGGTCCTCACATTGCAATTCCATATTGTGTAGTCTTGACTAGGTGTTCTAGTAGCTTGTCCGACTTCGTGTCGTCAAGGGCGAGGTCTTGTAGTGCTTTTTCGTTAATGTCCGTCCTTTCCTCAAGAGATTAAACAACTCTTCTTATTTCAGATAATGCCGACCTAAATTCTGTGGTGAAGGTGCTGAATTGCGCTTGAAGGGAGCTGGCAAAATTATCCTGGAACTCCAGAAAGCAGCATCCTGTCTTCTTTGGAGGCTGCCATGTTGGTATCCGATGAATATGATGGGGTTTCCCGGGGATGTTGTGAGCACTCTGGGTTTGATTGTGCTTCTTCAGACCTCAGGCAGCAGTTCCGGATTGGGTTTTCTTTGGGGGTGGCGAGTTGTCCGATTCCGCAGTGTTTTCTTTCCTTTGGTGCCTGGCATTGACCGTAATCCCTCACTAGCGGGGGGTTGGGGTCACTGTGCTCCTTATGGGTCTGTATTACTTTTGCACTGCTTCCGTGGACCCAGGTTTGGGGTGCCACAAGAGGTATCGGGGTGTCACAGCGAGCTGTGACATACTCTTGCGTCCCGTCCCCTTTCCTCCATACTGTATGGGCGTCCCTGCCAAGGGACGGAACCATTTTCACCAGAAAAAACCCTTCTTCCCCTTTAAATTTAGTGGCGCGACCCAGGGAGCATGCGCTGCCCTGACTCCGCCCTCCGGCACCACACCCCACTCCCCCTTTTCTGTGTCGACGGGAACGGGCCAAATTCACCAGAGCTCCTGGGTTAGGCTTCGACCATGTAATTCCATGCGCGGATACTTCTTCTCTTGGTCTTTGTTTTTTATCTTTTCTATCATTCAAAACTCGGTCCTCAGGCGTCGCGCTCCTCCCCAGCGCATGTCGACTTCTACAGGGTTCAGCAGGTGTCCATCTTGCAACGGCCTCTTCTCAACTTTAGACCCCCATGCCCTCTGCCTACGTTGCCTTGGCCCAGACCCCGGTTGGCAATCATGTTCGGCGTGTGACTCGCTGTCCTCGAAGGCGCTGAAGAACAGAATAGCCAGGTGGAAGGAGCTCTTCCAGAAGTCGCCTCCAGAGGATCTCAAGAACTTTGTGAAGCATCGTCCCAGGTCCAAGGTAGGGCTGATATTTTCCAGCGCACCCCGCAACGTAGACTCCTACCCAGGGAGACTCCTGCGTAGGTGGGACCGGCCAGGTCCTCCCACCGGCACGTGCACCGAGGCTGCCGCAGCGACCGGCCTTCAGGTCGAGGGGTCCTCCGATCCTCGCGGACACAGTGTCATCCTCAGCCGCCTCCTCTGCGCCGCTGCTAGGCAAGGAGGAGATGATCTTGGAGGCTTACGGCAAGAAGATCTACTCCGCCTCCTTGCATCTATGTCAGGCCAATGCAGATGCCATGGTGGCTGCCGCCAACCAACGGTTATGGCGGGAAATTGCGGTCTTCCTCCCAGATCTCCGCTCCCAATACCAATCACGCTTTAAGGCGGTGCTAGCGGAGGCCAAACTCATGGCGCATGACCTCATGGAATTCACAGTGGCGCATATCGATACCTCGGGCCGTGCCATCTGGATTGCCACAGACTTGAGGCGCACAGCCTGGCTCCAGGCAACTAAATTCAAACCGGATGTCCAGGAGCGCATTCTAGATCTACCATTCGAGGGAGGGCGGGGGTGGACCTCTTCCACTCCTCTACGGATGAAGAGCTGGACAAAAAGAACAGCTCACAAACGGCAAAGTCCTTGTCCATTCTTACAAAGACCACGCCCAAATCTTACACCCAATCTCAGCAGCGCTCAGTGAAGGGTTGTACATATGGAGGGTTCCGCTGCTTCCAGGAACGCAGATCCTGGCAGCTGGACCGCTCGCTGTCTCAGAACCGGTGCAAACAACAAAAAGGGGGGGGGGGGGGGTAAGGTCTTTTTCCAGTCCCCCTCCTCAGCCTCTGAGGGAAAGAAGGCATGACACGCCCCTTCGGGTCCACGTGTCTCCGGTGGGGGTCAGGCTTGCTCTCCATGCTCATGTCTGGCGCCTACCCATCCCAGCCTCTCCTCCCTCCTCGCCTCCACTCCCACAGGTTGGGACAGCAACTCTTTTGGCGGAGATCAAATCGCTCGTAGAGAGTCGGGCAGTGGAGGAAGTTCCAGCCTCCCAGCGAGGCTTTGGCTTCCTCTCCAGGATTTTTGCCATTCAGAAGAAGAACCAGGTGGGCCTGAGAGTTGTGCTGGACCTTTCCACCCTCAACCTCTCCTTACCCCTGCAAAAGTTCAAGATGAATACGCCAAGTGAATCTCTTTGCCACCTGGCACAACAAGAAGTGCCCCCAGTTTGCATCTTGGCAGGGTCAGGGCCCCGGCTCGCTGGGTGACGCATTCACCTCCAGTGGACCGACATGAAGGCCTACGCCTTTCCGCCCACTCCCCTGATCCACAGGGTTCTTTGCAAGATCAAGGAGTGGCACCGGCTCCACATCATTCTGATTGCTCCATGGTGGCGGGCCAGGCCATGGTTTTCAGAGCTCCTCAGCCTCTCGGAGGTGCCCCGATACACCTCCCGACGGGCTTAGCGCATCTTCTGGCGCAGCAGGGGGCAGGATCATCCACCCACGCCAGAAAAACTAGCCCGCACAGCGTGGTACCTGATCAGGTAATGCTTCGGCACCTTAGCCTCTCACAGGCCAATCTGGAGATCATACAGGGCGCCAGGAGCAAAGCCACCAAGGCCCAGTACAAGAGCAAATGGACCAGGTTCTGCCTTTGGGCAGACTCCAAGGGAATTGACCCTGTGGCCTGCAATCTGGACGACATGCTCTCTTTTTCAGTGCACCTCGCTCATTCGGGCGTACAGGTCGACACCTGCCGTACGTACCTTGCAGCCATTGGGGCTTACAGGAACTCGGAATGAGGCACTATTTCCTCCTCCAATCCTATCGTCAAGAGACAACTGACCGGTCCCGCGAGGCTCTACCTGCCAGTCAAGAGACAGCACCCAGTGTGGGACCTGTATATAGTCTTGGGCGACCTGGCGCACAAAGCATTCTAGCCAATGGCTCCGTGGACATTAGGCTGGTTATCAAGACGGCCTTACTAGTCGGCCTTACCTCGGCTCGAGAGTCACCGAGATCAGGCGCTGGTTGCCTCAGAACCCTATACCACCTTTCACAGGGACAAGGTAGTCCTGCGGACGCACCCATCATTTCTGCCCATGGTTCCATCTGCATTTCACTTGAACGAAGAAAATAGTCCTTCCGACGTTCTTTCCCGATCCCAAGTACAAAGCACAGAGAGTGCTGCACTGCTTGGATGTCAGACGTGCCCTGAAATTCTACTTGGACAGAACCAAGGGCTTCCGCAAGTCGGACACCCTGTTTGTCATTTTCAGTGGCTCGAGGCCAGGCTATCGGGCCTGGAAGGCCTCCATATCCCGCTGGATGGTCTCTGCCATCAAAGAAGCTTATGAAAGCCAGCACAAGGCCAGCACAAGCCGCTCCCAGCCAACATGCATGCCCACGCAGTCAGGGCGAAGGCAACAGCCATCGCATTCCAGCGCCATGTCCCTTGGCAAGTCATAAGCAGGGCGGCCACTTGGGCCTCTCCCTCGGCTTTTGCAAGCATTACTGTTTGGATGCCGGCTCTAGAACTGATGCGGCTTTCGGACAGGCGGTTCTCAGGAACCTATTTGCTTAAGGAGGGTCTCCTCTCCACCCTGGGGCTACATTCGGTTGTAATCACCCATACAGTATGGAGGAAAGGGGACGGGACGTAATAGTAATTATAAGTTACTCACCGTAGTGACTAACCTACTCTTAGTCCATAGTCCCCTTTCCTCCATACGTCCCACCAACCTCCCCCCTAATAATACTGGTGTCATTAGGCAATGTTAAATCTATTGTCGCCGCGTCAGTGGGGACTGAGATGTGGTGCCGGAGGGCGGAGTTAGGGCAGCGCATGTTCCCTGGGCCGCGCCCCAGCGCACCTCTAAATTTAAAGGGGAAGAACCTTTTTTCTGGTGAAAAAGGTTCTGTGTCCTGTCCCTTGGAAGGGACGCCCATACAGTATGGAGGAAAGGGGACTATGGACTAATAGTACGTTAGTCACTCCGGTGAGTAACGTATAATTTTGCAGGCGATTGGACCTTCCTGGCTTGATGTCGCCTGCTGTCGGTGGGATCACGCTCCCCAGTTTCTGGAGTGGTGGTGGTGCTGCTGCTGCTGCTGCCCGGGCCCTGCACTAGGCAGTGTGGCTTATGGGCAGGTTCTCCCTCTTGATGTATTTTCCCCAGATATGGCCGCCGGCTTGTGTACACCGGGTCCCTGGGGGTCGGGGAGTTCAGTTGTGCCACTGGTGTGTCCCGCGGCACTTTATTAGCAATCAGCAAAGGCTCCTCCCCAACTGGGTGGCCCTTGCAGTGCCTGCTGTGTTGCGGTTGCAGGCATCAAGAGGAGGGGAGCGGTGGGGGTTTCTGGAGCGTATTGAGCGATAATATGGGTGCCAGTGTTTGTTTGCTGCGTTGCAGGCTGCTCTCTTACCGCATGTGTCACTCTTTGCCTTTCCCCCTGTGACCGCAAGCTGGTACGCTTGAACTGGTCCTGTGGGTGTTTTGGGTCCATGTGTGCTGGTGTGGGGGGGGGGGTATGGGTCCTCCCCGGGGTGCTGGAACACTCAGGCGGCCTCTGCCTGTGCATCGGGTTGCATCCCTACCAGCTTCTGGGTCTTCGGCTTGTGTCGCCTGCGCCTTTTTACTACAAGTTCCGGAAGGGGAGGGTTTGCAGTGGCCGTTGTATGTCGGATCGTTATGTGCAGCTGGCCCTGGGTGTTGGTGATCTCGGATTAGCAGAGTATAAGAATTTGCTGGAGGGCACTGGGACTAGCCGCGGGTGCTCCCCACAGGCTTGTTTTGCTTAATTATGTGTCTTGGGTTATCTGCGCCAAGCTGGGTTTCTGCATTGGGCTGGAGCTCGGCAAGCTGCGTCCTCGGGTGTAGGCGGTTATCTTGGAATCCTCCCTCACCGTACTTTGACTCCCAAAAAGGACAGAGGATTGAGACCCATTTTGGACTTGAGATACTTGAAAAAGTTCTTCAGGAAGGATAAGTTTAAAATGGTTACTCATGGGGTAGGGAGCCCACAACGATCTGACAGTCAGCAGTCGTTGGTCTCCATCAGTCCAAAATACATATCAACCTTTTGGAGCTGAGGGCAATCCTACTATCGCTGAAGGCCTTTTTTCCCTCTGCATGGGGGAAAGAATGTCCTGATAATGGCGGACAACCCAGTGGCCATGTAATACCCACAGGCCTTCCCCCATCGTCTCTGGTCACTACCGTGATGTACCCTTGTGCCCCCCACCCTTCTCGTACACAGGTGTTGCCTGTTTTTCTTGATTATTCTACCCTGCCCCCCAACTGACTCCTGCATTTGTATTCACTTGCCCCCTCTTGCTTCGCCACTCCTGACTGCTTACTCTGTTTTCTCCTCCTCTCCCTTTTCCTATATCCTCCCCTTACTTTCTTCTATGCACTTACTCTATCAGAATAGTCCCTGGACCTAGTTTGATGGCAACCTCGTCCGTCTCCTTCCCCCTCCCTTTGTCGTCCCCACGCTCCCGCCCCACCACCCCCACACCCCTCAGCACTATCCGAAATGTCATCGGGCCTAATTCGCTTGTTTTGTTCCTTTTCCAGCATGGGGTCTGGCATGGATTCACATGCTCATGAATATTCCCTGTCGTCAGGCTGGGAATCCTCGGTACAGAAAAAAAAAAAATCAGTATCAGTTTCGTTTCTGATCTCTTTCCTAATAGTAACCAATCACTGATCTCTGGGTCATACTGCCCACAGCTAATGACTGCCCTCTCCCTAAGCCCCGCCTCCAGCAGCCATCCTCAGATTTTTACTGCACGTTCAAGTGTTGGGTGTCCTCGTGCTGTAGCTCTCGAGCTTTACTGCGTTTTCGCGCTTTTTCAAAGAGAATTTCTCATTTTTCGGTTAAATTGAGCCTCAAGCTCCACCGTCTTTACATCCGATCAACGGTGACCCGTTTCGGAAGTTTCTACGTCCCTCAAGGGTGAAGATTTCGTCGAACAACGCTTTTGGAGGATTCCAGAAGTTTGAGGCCTACCCCGGACATGGCCCAGGAGAAAGGGAGCTCGACGACCGGGAAGCTGTTCAGGGCCTGCCCTGGTTGCCAGCTGCAGAACGTGTTCAAGTAAGACGAGCATTCCTTATGCCTCTACTGTCTTCACAAGGACAAAACGCACGTGGAGGAGGACTGTGCGTTTTGCGGGAACATGGCGGAGCGGACCATGAGGGACCGCCATCTTCGTCTCGCCAACTGGCTGGAGGGAAAGAGCCCGTCACGTGAGAAGAAAAAGAAATCTGAGCGGTCTTCTAAGTCCTGTGAGGGCGCCCCGGTGACGGGGGCCCAACAGAAGGCTAAGCACTGCGAGTCCGCGGGCACCGGGAGCGCTGAACGGTCGGGCTCCTCGGCTGCCAGGCAGGGCGCATCCTCCCCGGCTCCATCGACCACTAGCCAACGCTCTGGCTCGGGTAAGAGGAAATCCGAGAACCCGGCCAAGCTTCCGGAGAGGCCCCGGTCGATCTTGAAGATTTCGGCTTAGGGGGAGCGAGGCGCGGAGCCCTCCCCCGAGGTGAAGGCCACAAGCACGCAGTCGGTTACTAAGGCCTTGATTCACCCAGCCAATTCCTCTATCGGGGAGGTTGCAGCAACCCTGGCGCAGCCTGCGGAGGTTACACCTGTGGTAACGGCCTCAGGGCCCAGAGTGTCCCTGCCACCTCGGAGGGAGGCATCTTTCAAGCCCATCGAAAGAACCCCCACGAAAGCCCCGGCGGGGAAAGAGGGGGGGAACCAGTGGCCGTCGTGGATTCAGACACAACCTCTGAGGAGAAACTTGTCGAAGCCCCTGAGAGGCACGATGCGGGCATGGAGGAGGTCAGCCTGTCGAGAGGCATCCCGATGAGGGCGACGACGGAAGCGCCAACGGGACCCCAGACCAACCATTGCACCTGTCGCAGCCAGTCCTGCAGGACAACTCGGCGGCCATTTTGATGGCAATACAATCCTTATGCTCTGAAATAAGAACTAGACTGCCTTTACCCCCGACGGGGGAGCCGGAACCAGGCCCGACGGAGGAGCCAGGGGCAGGGCCGTCGGGAAGTCCACCACCCAAGAGTAGAAGAACACATCCTCCTGCACCCTTCCAGCCCTCGAGGCCTGCTCAACCCTCCTCGCCGTCCACAGTCCACGGGGATGACACGGGCACGGCCACGGACGACGAGGGCGACGACGGCAGGGTGGACCTCCCGTCGCCCCCTCCTCCCCGGGCTTCCCCGCCCAATGAGATTGGATCCTTCCATGCAATGACCTCCTCTATCAACGTCGAGAGACCAAGAGGAAGGCGGTCCTCGCGGTACCTCTACTGGATGACATCTGGGACGAGGGGCTCTCCCTCCTATAGAACCCGTCCACGACGTCGGCAAAAAGGGACTGATACGAAAAGAAGTACCGGGGCCCTGACGCGGTCCCTCTATGCCTCAGAGCACAGCCGCCCCCGGATTCAGTCATCTCGGCGGCGGCCAGGAAAAAGGCGGGGGGGGGGCCACTTTACGTGCTACCAAATCTGAGGATGGCTGCCGGAGGTGGGGCTTAGGGAGAGGGCAGTCATTGGCTGTGGGCAGTATGACCCAGAGATCAGTGATTCGTTACTACTAGGAAAGACAGATCAGAAACGAACCTGATACTGATTTTTTTTTTTCTGTACCGAGGATTCCCAGCCTGATGACGGGGAATATTCATGAGCATGTGAATCCATGCCAGACCCATGCTGTAGAACAACAGTTACAGGTAAGTTTTTGAAACTTTGTTTCTTCAAAACTTTTGTTTCGAAATTATCACTATAAACCATCTGGGCACTTGAAGAAGGAATCTCCCTAACAGCAGTTCACCTAGCCGGAGAGTAGAACCCAGTGGTGGACTTCTGACCAGGCAGAGCAGTCTCCCACAAGTGGGAACTAGCTCAGGGAGACCTTCTACTTGAGGGGTTCCCCAAAGGGTGATCTGTTTGTGCCCATTGTTGACAGGAAGTGCAAACTGTTCTGCTCCACAGAATTTCCTTTGAACAGGGTTCTCTGGGTCGCGTTCGTAGTGGACTCAGGGTTTCTAGTCCTGTGCACGTTTTTTACAGTCCCCGTCATACCTCATGTCATCAGGAGGTTGAGGACGTTCGTGAAATCCGTGATCCTGATTGCTCTTTATTGGGCCAGGAGGATGTGGTACCCGGACCTTCTTGACAGCCCTAGGGAAGAGCAAAGCTCGAAACATGTGTTGGCTAGCTGTTTGAAGAGGGCCACTAATATTGGCCACTTTTTCATGTGTGCCTGATTGATCAAGAACAGCTTCTAAGCTATGAGCCTTTAAAGATTATTTGTTGTCCACATCACTGCAGTAATATTCTAAGCACCAATGCATTTTTTTTTTTTATTTTTTTTTTTATTTATTTTTTTTTATTTTGTATATAATCTATATTAGATTTTTACAAAAGGAGTTCTCATGATTACGTTTACCTGACAAAAGAAATGTTGAAGTGTTGAAAGTTACATACTAATAGATGTTTAGAACATTGTTAGTGTTTACACCATCCAAAATTTATCAGAATTAAATGGCTTTTCTCGTTAGATGTCAGAAATGTCAGAGATGGCTAATCTTTTCCATAATGATGTTTAGTAGTTTTGCCGTCGGGATTAGCCATCTAGTTTGGGCTCCTGTAATTAGGCGGTTCCACCACATATCTTCATCGTTAATAAGAGTTTGTAAACAAGGGACCAAAAAAAACGTCCCTTCCCTGTGCGATCGCAGGGCAAACCATCAGGAGATGTCTTATGGATTCTGTAGTTTCAGAATTTTTACAAAGGCGACATGATTTCTCATTAGTAGCAGCTTGGATAGCTAGAATTTCTTTTGTAGGAAGCAAATTAAGACGAGCTTTCAGTAGAGTTTTCATTGACAGCTTACTGGGGTATTTTTTACAGTATTCCATAGGCTCTTTAAGTTTGTTAAAGACGGGTGGTAGATGGATTAGCAGCTTGTTTGATGTTGCTTTTTCATTCGTATTTATCCAATCTAACCACTCCATTTTTGATTTTATTCTTAACGGATTCAACCCAGTTTTTAAGTAGCTTGTTGTTTCCCTTACTGATTTCTTCATTGATCATACGGTATATTTGAAGACTCTCTGGATGTCTTATTTTTCTGAATAACTGAATCCTACTTTGTGCCACCACTGCAGATATAGAGAGCAGACCTAGTTTGCGTCTTATTGCTGCAGAAGATGTAGATTTAGGAAGTCCAAGTACTGTTCGCCAGATATGGCCTTCTAGTTTGGTCCAGAGGGTCGACGGGATTGTTGGTGTTGCGTCCATGCCGTATGTTAGAGACAGGATTACTTTAGCTTTATAGAAATGGATAGCGGGTAGGAGGCTGAATTTGCCATATTTTCTATGAACTGCCCGAAGCGGAGATGTTAGATGTTAGATGTTTCGCCTTTGTCCATAGAGTTTGTTGCATTGTATTAGCGTTCTTAGAACTGTCAATTTCAACTCCCAAGTATTTGAATGTTGTAACAACTTCAATTTTTGTCTGGTGAAGGAACCACTGGAGATTTTCTTTCTTTTTAGTCCCCTGTTTTTGGAAGATCAGGACTTTAGTTTTTGATTTGTTTATCTCCAAGTTATTATCCTTTATGTATTGGGCAAGGTTGTCGAGTTGTCGCTGGAGTCCAACCTGCGTGTGGTCCAAAATTATCAGGTCGTCGGCGTATAGAAGCCGGCTGACCCCTACGTTGCCGACTTTAGGTGGGAATGACCTGATCGCATCCTGGGAATCTTTAAAGTCGCCTAGGAAGGATATAAAGAGTGCGGGGGCCAGCGGACATCCCTGCTTCACCCCACGATGAGAGGGAATTTGATCTGATAGGAGTCCTTGCATTTTTGGAAAACATCACAACTAACTCTTGAGTATTTGTCACACGCTTTCTGGGGTGAGGCGCACATTGAAACTTGAAGTGGTATTTTCTTTTGGTCACGTAAGGGAAATGTCCCCACTAGTCACAAATATGACTCCACTATCTACAGTTTCCGGTTGTTAGCTCAGATTTAAGGTTTATTCCCACTTTTGCTACTCGGTGGCTCCACTTTAATTGAGGTTGGTGGTGGACATATCTGCATGCGATTGCATCGGGAAAACTTTCATAGCTGCTATTTTTAATGCAGACAAGGGGGGGGATAAGAGAGGGAGGTGGCCAAATTCACTTACGAGTTATGGGTCGTGTGGGATGTAATTGTACACATGGACTGGCTAGTGAAATTAATTATTTCTTGATTAAAGCCAAGGACCCGATTTGTAGTGATTGACTAGGTGTGATTTTGAATAGGAATTACATAAGCAATATACAGACCAAGGCAGCCCCTAGATTGGGTGCCTTTACAGTAGGTTGCATATAGGAGTTTAAGTTATCAGTTAATGTGGGTGGATGGCGGGTAATGGGATATGAAACCGGAATGTCGCCTAGGGAGCAGACAAATATCCAATAACATGCAGACCTACTGCACACAGTACAAATTCACATGGTATTGTACAGTTCACATATTTCCAAATGAAACCAGGGGTTGGGGAGGAGCACGTGGGAAAGGATGGACTGGGCTAGGTTGGCTTTGGTGCAAGAGGTCACAGCTGATCAAATGGTGAAGCTCAAGGCTGGCCTTGAACCGTTCTATTGAAGGGATGGCATTGATATCCAAATGGGGCAAATAGGGTGCAGAAGCAGAAGTGGGACAACATACGGATATTGGAAGTAGTGGATGGAAAGAATTGAGGAGGAATGCAGAGTATGAGAATGACCGTGCATTGAGATGCAGTGCGTTAGTTTGGGAAGGTAGGAAAGCGACCATGAATCGATTTGAAGACGAGAAGCAGGATTTGATTTTAATGTGGTATCCATTTTACATTGAGCACCATTTTGCTTGGTGGTGGTGTGTGCAGCTGTGAATGTTGAATAAAACTTACAGCCGGTGCTTGTGGCATAGTTCAGGACGTAAAAGGAGATAAAAAGAAATGGGGAAGACCAATGAGTAGGATTGTATAGTAATCACATTTTCTGAGCACAGGAGTAGTTATTGGCGTTTTGGCTGAGGTGAGGGGAAAGTCTGGTGTGGAAGACAGAAAAACGATCTGGTTGTGAGGGGCAAAGAGGTTATAGAGCAATTTGGAGGCGATGAGTTTTCCTGGGATGTGCTCTAGAGCGTATTTTCATGGGACACCCACAGGAGACGTGTGAGGGAAGAGTTTATTGAGTTTGCAGAAGATTGAAAAGGAGAAGTAAGCTGTGAAGTTCACCATCCTTGATTCCAATGGAGGAGAGCATTTGAGGGAGGGATGACCATGATGTTAAAGGCTGCAGACAGCAAATTTGATTATTCTGAAGGCGAGTTTGTTTAGTATTTATTATGCGCACCAGACCCTGGAGTATAAGGGCGCAAAAGGTAAGAAGATGTACAGCTTAGAGCACGGTTACAGGTTTCAGCAAAGGTTACAAGTTACAGGATACAAAGGTCATTGGTTACAGGCGTGTAATACACGTGACAGGTACCAATCAAGTGGGAACAAGTTCATGCATTCATTTAACATTTGTTGTTGTCAACCAGTTGATCACATTTTGCCTGAATTTGGTAAAAGATTGTTCTAGCCTCACAATGATGAGTAATTCATTCCACAGTTGAGCAGCTTTGACTGGGAAGCTAGCGCCACCTATGGTGGCAAGTTTAAATCGGGGTACTTGGAGGCGGTTGGTGTTGGCTAGTCTAGTTTGTCTTGTGGAATGTGTTCTGGTGAATCTGTCCTTTAAATATTGTGGGGCTTTATTATGAAGTGATTTGTATGTGAGGGATGCGGTTTTGAGTCTGATTTTCTCGTGGGTGGAGAGCCATTTATGTTTCCTTCTTGTTTCTGATGTGTTTTCTCTTGGGATGTTCAATGCAGCTCGGAGGGCATTGTTTTCCTGTATCTGACTTTTGTTAATGATGGATTTGGTGGCTCCTATGTACAATGCGTTATAATAGTCTAATTTGGAGATGATTAAGGCTCTGGCTAATGTTAGACAGCTGTGCTGAGAAAATAATTGTTTTCCTGCTCTAATTAGTTTACATGTGTAAGCTGTTGATGAGGCTAGGGAGTTGACCTGTTTGGCGAATGATAAGGTGGAGTCAAGGTAAATACCTAACGTTTTTACTTCTTTGGATACTTGTATGCAGTTTTCATCGATGATGAGGGAGGAGTAGTTTGTACTTAGTTTATTAATGAGGGAAGCGGTACCTAGGATAAGAAGCTCAGTTTTATCATCGTTCAGGCATAAGCCGTGGGTTGCCATCCATGCCTGAATGATGCTGTAAATTTTGTTCACTAGAGCTAAATCCTTTCGTAATCCCCTGTGAGTGGGAGGAGGATCTGGGTATCATCAGCGTAGTTGGTATACGTGATACCCAGATAGTCCAAGTCATCAAACAGGGGCTTAGTGAAAATATTATATAGCGTTGGTGAGACGCAAGATCCCTGTGGCACGCCGCAGGTGATGGGGATGGGGTCTGCAGATGCTGTAGGTGAAAAGACCCTCATGGTACGGTCGCTAAGGAATGATTGGATCCACACTATAGCCTCAGTGGAGAAGTGTGCTGCTGCTGTATCTAAGTGGTTACACAAGATTTTATGATCCACTAAATCAAATGCAGCAGATAAGTCTAATAGCAGGAGAAGTGCTGGTTTTCCAGAATCTCATACTTTGTCTATTTGGGCTTTTAGGTCCATCAATGCAGTTTCTGTGCTGTGCAGTGGACGGAAGCCGGGTTGGCGGGAGCCTAGTAGTTGATTTTGTTCCAGGAAATTCTGGATTTGGATGTATGCCACCTCATCCAGAATCTTCAAGAGGAACAGTACGCTAGTAATCGGTCTATAATTAGTGGGTATATCCGGGTCTAAAGTTGCCTTTTTAAGGAGAGGGAGCACCCAAGACTCTTTTAGGTTGCTCGGGATGGTGCCCGTGGTAAAGGAGGCATTAATCAACTTTGTGATGAACGGTGCTAGGTCTCGTGCAGCATCTTTGATGAGCTGTGCTGGGCAAAGGTCTCCTTTGCAGTTAGACGGTTTTAGACCAAGTATTACCTTCTCCACCTCTAATATAGAGACTTTGGAGAAGTGCAATTGGGTGGTTGGTTTAGGGTTGGAGAGCGTTTTAGTAGAGGGTAATGTGGCAGAGGCTAAGGTCTCTCGTTTTAGTTACATTTTCTTTTGGAGGTTTATAACTTTGTTAAATAATGCATGCTGGATTTCGGAGCACCATTTTTTATCTTTAAGGCAGTATCTTGAGGCGTTATGGGATTTTCCAATTCTCTAAGTATGGAGAACAGTTCTTTTGTGCTTGAATTGGCTTGTGTAATACTGTTGTTGTAGGTCTCTTATATTGAGATGAAATGTTAATTAATTTCAGTTTATTTTCCGGAGTGGGGTGAGCTTTCCACGTATTTTCCCATTTCCTTTTTTCTAATCTAAGATTTTTTAGGAGAGGGGTGAACCAGTTATTCAGGTGGCTCTGTGGATTACTATTTCTAAGCTTAAGCGGAGCAATGTCATCAAGGGTTGTGTTCATAATGTTATTGAATTCTTCCACTAAATCGTTGGGGTTTAGATTGTTAGGTACAGCGTTCAGAGTGGGCAGGATACCGGGAAGTAGTTTGTCTAGTGTCATATTTTTTTTGTTTCTGGTAAGTGCAGGTGGTGCACAAGGTTGTTGCAGTTTAGGGGTTGTGGTGTCCAAGGAGAATGAGATTAGATGGTGATCTGTCCATATTTGAGGTGAGATAGTAGGGATGGAGATTTTGCAGTTATGGTCAGCAATCCAATCTAGAGTTCTCCCTTTGATATGCGTAGGCTCAAACACTCTTTGGGTGTAGCCCAGTTCCGTCAGAGTGGTGGATGGTGCTATGGCTTGTGGGTCATTGATATCATTGAAGCCAATATTAAGGTCACCAAGTAATATTGATTGGGTGGTGTCTTTGAGGTTTTCTGAGAGGATAGTAGATAAGTCTTCTGTGAAGGTCTTGATGGGACCAGGAGGTCTATATATCAAATAGAGTTTAAGAGTTTGAGAATTAGCTGTGCGAGTCTTAGTAGACATTATCTCACACGATTCAATGGTTGGTGAAGGAGTAAGTCTCATACCAAGCTTAGTTTTGGCGATGATGGCTAGTCCGCCACCTCGAGCTCCACATCTATCCGTTATGAGGATAGTGTAGTTGTCAGGAACAGCTATGGATAGTGCTGGGCCTGATGCCTCGTGCAGCCATGTTTCTGTTATGGCTAGGAAGTCGTAGTTTTCAGTAGAGATGACTTCAGATATTTCTATGGCATGGCCGACTAGGGATCTAGCGTTTATTAAGGCTCCTTTAAGTTTGGGTATGGAGTTTGTTGGTGGGGATGAGATAAGGTTTATTGACGTTGTGGGGGTGAGGCTTTTTTCTCTATTTATCGAAGGTTGTTATGCCTTTTGTGATTATGAGAGCTAAGTTTGGGAGTGGGTTCAGTGGCCATTTTGGTTCGATTATTGATAGTTTCATATTTGATAAAAGGATCAAAGATTCTAGGTAGTCGTGCTCATAATCTTACATTTCTCTCGGCTATATTACATTGTGTCATAGGTTGTTGTATTGTTGTTCCTGTACATGGCGACATAATGTGTAGTCCCAGTAGTATGAGTAAGGAGCCCAAGTGTACTAGGTTGGACAATATAAGGTGCATTATATAATGTGTGGTGTACCCTGTGTCTAAGTGAAGGGCTAATTAGTCTAATTTCTAGGTGGGCAGGCGAAATAGCAAGTCATAGAGACCGAGTCTGACAGCACATCTAGATTTGAAAATCAACATGCAGGCAGGATTGAAGTGAGAATGATCTAGTCCGGCACAGTTATCTAGGGCTAGTAATCTAGTGCACAGTTATCTAATGCAAGTGCGGCAAAAGTGGGCTAAAGCAATGGGCTAATACCAATAGTCAAAAGCGCGGCACAGGTGGGATGAAAGCAATGGGCTAGAGGCAATGGTCAAAAGTGTGACACATGTGTGCTGAATACGATAATCAGATAGTCTAGATGCAGCTATCACAAGGCAGGGCACATAAGCTAATGCTGGTATCGGAGACAAGGCGCACAATATCAGGTTGAAGGGTACACATGGCCTAGCTGCAGCTATTACAAGGCAGCGCACATAGGCTGAGCTGTCTTTGGTACTTTGTGATATGGACAAGTGGTGTTTGCATGTAGTGTGTACTTAGATGAGTGGCGGGAGAGTCAGAGTGAGTGCTCTTTGCGGTAGCTGACCTTACGTTTAAAGACAACTCACTTATGGATTTTTGAGTTGAGGTAGGACAGAGTCTGGTCCGTAAAAGGATAGATATTTGGTGTTGGCAGTGGTATTCTTAATGGGGATGTTGATGGCTATTTTAATAGCAGGCATAGAAAATGCCTGTGAAGTGTTTGGAAATGGGCCAGGTGAAAGATGGTCATGGTTTCAAGCTATTTGCAGCGCAGTGGGGGGTGGGGGGGTGTCAATGGAAGCACACCATGGACTTGGCTTAGTAAACGTTGATAAGTGGTGAGTAGGGGGATGTGGAATAGAAAGAGGCTGGGTGTGATAGGAAGTGGGGCAGATGAGAGGGTTGACTAGGTGTGTGCCATCTTTGGTACTGGAGGAGTTGGAAGCAGTAGTGCGCTGAGAGAGAAGGAGTCAGAGTGATGTTTAGGGAAAGCAGGCATAACCGGGAGTGCCAAGGTAGGAATGTGTAAGCCAGTTGCTAAGTTCTTAGGTTGAAGTAGTTTTGACGAAGTCCTACATAGTTGGATGCAAAAAGGGGGTCCATTACAAGGAGGCTGTGTGAGAGCTGCATGTTCGGCGCTGAAGGATTACTTATGTAGTATAGCGCTTCTTAAATGTCCAGTAGACATTCTTGCAACTGTACAAGCTGTACACTATGCAGAGGACTAGTTGGGGATGGGGACTTTGTAATTTGACATTTCAGTGGATGAAGAGGCTTTAATTTGCAGTATAGGAGAGCTGGATTCAATACCGGATTCTTTGTTTTCCCACCTCCCTTGGCTTCAACTCCTTCCTCCCCCTTGGGCTCTCTCCTCACCTTAATATTGTAAAAGGTGGATTCTCCGTCCTGCTCCTCGTGGCAGGGGCGTGTAGATGTGGGGGGGCGAGCAGCGACCAAGTTACTTCACTGGTGCAAGCCCCCCTGTGGGAATCCAGGCCTGCTGCGACTCCGTAGGTTTGCTGCTTTATATGCAGTTCTTATGTTCCTTTTAATTCGAATAATAATGTCTTGCTTCTTTCCTTTTAGGTATGGAAAGGTATTTTGGTGTTGTCATGCAGTTTGAAAATGAGCATGGGCCGGTAGGCGAAAGCGCGGTGTGCGCGATGCTGTCCGGTGAGTAATGCACGATGCGCGGCACTGTTTCGTCTTTTATATTGCTAACCTGTGTCCTTTCTCTCCTTGCAGGTTGCGATGTTCCTCTCCGAGCGCCGTAATGTTCCAGCAATGATACTGACCATGATTTAATCCACTTCTTTAAGTTACAATTCGATACTGAATATACTGTAAAAATCTTTTTGTTGATTGTTTTACTATTCAGAGCACTAAAAGAATATATATAAAAAATTGTGTAATTCACACACTGAAATTGTTGTGGTATATGTGGTTATTTTGCATATGAACCATGCATTAATATGGTCTCAACTAGGGGTTGGATTTGACACAAGTAAACCCCAGTTAATGTCGAGTACTCCACCTATTTATCACATTAGGCGAGCTGTCGAGTGCATCTTTCGCTTTGCAGCAATGCTATGTTAGTTACTGACCAGGAGATGACCACCCAGGTAAGAATTGTGTGGCTGAACTGAAGTCGGCGATGGATTGAAGACAGGATACTGTTCCAGGTAAGTTTCGTAGTGTTCTGTCTCTCTGCAGGTCCTTGGTTTCAGGTAAGCTGGCATGAAAGAACTGGATACGGTGAGCGTTACGCTGCCCACAGCAGAATAACGCAAAGCATGCTCTGCTGTTTGGGTGCGGTTTAAATAGTCTCCGGTAAAGTAGTCCAGGTAAGATAGTCCCATACCTGCCACACCCAAAGTAGTCCAGGTAAAGTAGTCCCAGGCCTGCCACACCCAAAAGACTAGACCGCATAGCTTAGTTCCTTGTAACTGAGCTATGTGTGTGCCTCCATGTTGGCTGAATTCCCCCCACCCCCCCCCCCCCCAAGTTAAATAATCCTAAGTAAATAATCCCATTCTAATGTTGGTCTTCATGATGGTTATGAGCCTGGCGCGAAAGGCGTCAGGACTGACTCCAAGAGAGTCTTGGATGGGGTTTTAAGGCCTTTGACCGGGCCCTAACTGGAAGGCTGACTTGGCAGTGAGGGCCATTGGCATGGGTCATGACACCCAGTTGGCAGCCTTAGATAAGCAAACTAAAGCTGTATAGAACTCTCATGTATTTTTCTTTGATTTGCACACTGTTTCTTTTGGTTGTGGAGTCCGACAAACTCCATAGGCATAATTCTTTTACATTGTGTCCCACAGCACCTTCAGTGCAGTGGCACAGGGAAGTCTTTCAGATTTCCCAAATGTTTAAATACCTTCTCTTGGATAAACTACTGCTTCCAAGAGCAGTGAAGTAAAAATTGACTTTACTTAAATTTGTAACTTTAGAGACCAAGCACACACTATCTTAAAATAGTGCTGGAGGGGTTACTTAGTATCCCATCTTCTAGTTTCTCATGTAACATTTTTGTGTTACCCTTTCTACAATTAATGGCTGATGGAAGTGCTTTACTTTTGACTACCATTGTGTGTTTTTACAGCAGGCTGCAGTTGCAGCTACAGTAAAGCACCCATGGGTGCCCATTTTGTCAAAATGGCCCTGTTTTTTTCCTCGCCATTTCTTGTTATAAAGGCCCTTCTTAAGATTTACTCTGCGCGCCAAACCAGTTTTGGTCCATTTGTACGTTTTGTCTTTGGCGGGCTTCACTGCTGAAGCCTGCCTCTGACATCAGCGTGTCTGGCAGTACAGGAAGTTAGGGAGGTTCCCAAACTCCTAACCCTTGGTTATAGGAATGCACCCAAAGGTGCTTGGCTTTCTGGCTGGCTGTCCTTGAAGGACAGCCACCTTGCTGTGTGAGTGACAACTAGGCTGCGGATGAATGGTAGAAACCTGCATAAAAGCAAGGTCTTTTGCTTGGAAGGAAGAGTCGACCACTGAACGAAGGAATCCGAAGAAGAACTTGGAAGAGATGCTTGCTGCAACTCCTGCACCGTTGGTTTGCCCGGTGAAACCCTGCTGGAGTGCTGTAGCTCCGAATTCACCTTGTCTAGAGAAGCCCTGCAAAGGACGACTTCACCCCTTGGGTTGGTGGGACCAATCGACCCCAAGACGAACTCATCTGGACAGCCTCTCAGCGCTGGCTATACTTTCATTGCTTCTGCAAGAACTGATTGCCAGAGAGAGGAACACCAGAATCGAGTGCATCGTTGATAAGCCGGACCCAAGCTCCAGGAAGATCCTGCCTCAACAGAGTCCTGGACCCTAGAAGCAAGGAAAGTCCAAACGGTGTCCAAGAACCGCAGTGGTGCTATTCTCGAGAAGCTGAAACTGCAAAGTACTGCTGATCTGCACTTTGTCCATTGCTGCCGCTGACCTTCGAATCATAGTGCGAGAGTCCTCCAAACGTTCTCCCTCTTGTCCCCACGACTGAGGCCCAGGAACAGGATCTGCCATACTACCACAAGAACAGAAGCCAGCTGGAACCAATTTCTTCAGGTACTGTTTCTAAGGTACTGTGAATTAAGGGGTACTTACCGCTTGCTGTGTAGTTTCCTTGCTCTCAGGTGGGACCTGCTTTACTGCATTTTCTAGAGTTGCTTGCAGCTCTCCCCTTCATAAGCTTCCCAGCCTGTGTCCCAACAAAGATTCCTTTTGCAACAAAAACTCTCTATAACATTGTGCAAGACTTTTTACCTACCTGCAAGAAGAACTTCAGCTCCCCTAGACTTTGCTCAAGTGACATTGGCTGTCCCGGCTCCCTGATAAGACTCTTCTTACCTCTTACCTTTCTTTACTTGTATAGCTGGGAAAGGGTTAATCTACATTGCATTGGGGGGCGGGGTTCCAAAGTACTTACCAGTTTGAGAAACTTGTTCATCATTGTTTTCTCCCTCTAACCTTTTCCTTTTTGACACCAAACTATGTATTGGTCTAAATGTACCAGTGATATATTAATGTCCACAGTGTTCTAGTTACTAAAGTCACCTGTGGGTGTAGGAAGTGTCTGTGTGCCATCCCAAAAGGGTGTCTACTGATTTATTGAAACTGAGAGTGTGTATTTTGAAGTATATTTCAGTGTTAGATGTTTTGCTCCTTTTTAAAGAAGACTTATTCAGCTGACGTTATATTAATAAATAATTGTTTAATAATGAAACCTTAAGTGCAAGTGCTTATTTGGATACTTGTCACTGTGAAACTCTATGTTGCAACCCTACAGCTCCCATTGACCCCTCTTGAGATAAGTCTGGCTGCTGAGTCACTCTACCAACTTGTGTAGCACAGACTTATACCAAAGGTTGGGTTAACTATTGCCAAGAGGACAAGGCTGGTGCATTCTCCCACAGGGTACTGCATACAATCTTGCCTAACAATGTCTGGGGAGCTGAGGCATGTCTTCAGATAGTACAAAAGTCTTGCACAATGGTTTAAGAGTTTGTAGAATAAGAAGCTGTTAGGCTTGTGAAGGGCAAAGCTGCAAGCAACTCTGCAGAAAAAGCAGCTACTGTAAGTCTCCAGTGAGAACAAACAAGCTACAGACCAAAAAGGTAAGTACCCCTTTAGTCAAGACAGTGCCTTTGGTTGGATGAAGAGGATCCAGCTGGCTTATGCAGTCCTGCAGGTCCTGCTTTCCTGGGCCTCAGTCGTGGGGACAAGAGGGAGGACGTCTGGAGGACTCCTGCACTGCCGTTCGAAGGTCGGCGGCCGCTATGGGCTCTTTCCAATTCAGCGGCACTTCAGTTTCAGCTACCAGTCAATAGCACCACTGCGGTTCTTGGACACTTGATTGGCTCCCTTTGCTTATAGGGTCGAGCACTCTGTTGTGGCTCAGGCTTGGGTCGTCCTGCTTTGGGGGGGGTCCTCATGATCTTCCTGGAGCTCAGGTCCGGCTTAAAGACGAGGCACTTGTTTCTGGTGTTCCTGACTCGTGGCACTCAGTTCCAGCAGCAACAAGGAAGTACAGCCAGCAGGGAGAGGGGTTCCAGTAGTGTGTATTTTTGAAGTATATTTGAAGTTACATATTTTTGCTCCCTTCTAAAGAAGGCTTATACAACTGACTGTTAAATTAATAAATAATTTTTAAATCAAGAAACCTTGAGTTTGTGTTTATTTGAATACCTGTCACTGTGAATCTCTGTTACAACCATACAGCTCACATTGACCCATCTTGAGATGAGCCTGGATGCTCAACTTGTGTAGTACATGCTTATGCCAAATATTGGGTTAACTATTGCCAAAAGAGCAAGGCTGGTGCAGTCTTCCACAGGGTACTGCATACAATCTTGCCTAACAGGCAGCATTGTCTTTTTTGGTGGATAGTCTGCACAGGTTGTTGGGGAGAATTCTCAGAAATGTGCTAATTCCCTCCACCTTAGAGACCCCCAGCAACTTTGCTGGATTTTGAGGATTTGTTTTTAACCCGGAGAGAGTGTGGCCCTTTTTCCCACTCTCCCATGTATTTTAATGTGATTATGCGCACTGTTTCTTTTGGTTGTGGAGTCTGACAAACTCCATAAGCATTATCTTTTACATTGTGTCACACAGCACCTTCAGTGCAGTGACACAGGGAAGTGTCTTTCAGATTTCCCAAAGGTTTAAATACCTTCTCTTGGTTAAACTACTGTTTCCAAGAGCAGTAAAGTGAAATTGACTACTTACATTTGTAACTTTCTAGACCCATCACACACTATCTTACAATAGGGTGCTGGAGGGGTTACCTAGTATCCCCTTTGTCTAGCTTCTCATGTAACGTTTTGTATGTTAACCTTTTTCTCACTGAATGGCTGATGGCAGTGGTTCCGTTTTAACTACCAAGGTGTGTATTTACCGTGAGCTGCGTTTGCAACTGCAGTAAAGCACCCAAGAGTGACATTTCTGTCAAAATGGCCCTGTCTTCTTTTTTTCACCATTTCTTTGTGGAAAGGTCCTTCTTGAGATTTTCTCTGCACGCCAAACCATGTTTGGTCCCATTGTTTGCTTTGCCTTTGGCAGTATTCACAAGTGAAGCCCGCCTCTGGCTCCACAGAGTCTGAGGTAGGCAGCAAGTGAGGGAGGTGCCCGAAACTCCCTGTGCTTAGTCTCCTTGAAGACCCAAATGCACACTGTGATGATTGGCCAGCTGACTGTCCGGCAAGGGCAGCTACCCTGCTGGGCGTCTGACAGCTAGGCTGGAATGAATGGGAGAGAACTGAATAAAAGGCGAGTCTTTTGGCTTAGAAGGTAGTCGACCATGAAGGAACTGAAGAACTACTTGAAGAGGATGCCTGCTGCAACTTCTGGACCGTTGGTTTGCCCGGTGAAGCCCTGCTGCAGTGCCGAAACGCCAAGTTCGCATTGACAGAGAAGCCCCTGCAAGCACGACTTCTCCCCTTGAGTTGGTGGGACCAATGAACTCCAAAGTAAGCCACCTGGGCTTCCATCTCGGAGCTGGTGGAATTTCCACAGAGTTGCTGCTGGAAACCATATAGCCAGGCAGAGGAACACCAGATTGTGTGTGTTGCTTTTAAGCTGGCCACAAGCTCCAGGAAGAGCCTCCGGATTCCCAGGAAGCAGGACTGACCGAGTCTGAGCCCCCTCAACAGAGTACGGGACCCCAGAAGTGAGGAAAGTCCATCTCGACAGCCAGGAACTGCAGTGTTGCTATTTGCAGTAGACGTGAGTAGCTGAGTCTCTGAACAGCTACTGAAAGTGAAGTTTGCCGGTTGCGAGTTTTGACCGTCCCAGTGCATTGCAGGAGTCCCCCGACGTCCTCCCTCTTGTCCCCACGACTGAGGCACAGGAACAGTGAGACCTGCAGAGCTGCACAGGAACAGGAGTCATCTGCTGCATCTTTTCTTTATCTTTAAAGGTACTGTACAAAGTCTCTTGCTGTAGAGTTGACTCTTGCTGTAGAGTTGCTTGCATCTCTACTACTCACAAGTCTAATTAGCTTGTGGCCCAACATTTGATTCTACTTTTCTTCAAAGACTTCTAAAACATTGTGCATTTACGTACCAGAGGTGCTTCATCCCCTTTAAGACTTTGGTCCATTGACTTTGGCTTAGCCTATTGTATTGTAATGACTCTTTTAAATAGAATCTGTCCACCCGCGTATTCCTCATCTGATATTCGTATCTCGCCAGCTTTGCTGCTTTGGAATTTTTATTTCGGCAGAGGGCGCTGTGCTCGAGGTTATGGCGTTGATGTCCCTCGACGGTCTCCGTAGTGTGTCAACGTCACCAGTCATATAAGTAGCTCAAAATAACTCACTACCACAAGAACATTTCTGGAAATGCCCACCTCCAGCTCATCCAGCTATACGTTACCAACAGAGCCTACCTTACACCCGAAGCCATGTCAAGGTTCAAAGGAGCCACAATCCAAACATGCCCCAAATGCAATGAGCCAAAAGCAGGAATGACCCACATATTCTGAGGGTGTCCCACGGTCCAAAGGTTCTGGGCCCAGGTGAAGGAAAGGATGGCAAACAATGAGATAGAAGTTGAAATTCTCGAGCCGGCAGCCTGCATATTGGGAAGATACAAGCGAAGCAGCAAAAACAAGCCCCTTAATAAGCTCAAAGACTTAATATACATAACGGCGAAAAGACGCATAGCCATGGGATGGAAATGCGCTGGAGACCTGAGCGATGCCCTCTGGTGGGAAGACCTCATAAAATGGTTAGCCGCTGAGACGGCTGCATGGGAAACAGCAATCCAAGTGCAGAGACTAGACTCCAGCGAGGAACTACTCCGATGGGTGGCGTTAACTGTGCCATTAATCCACCCAGCAGTGCGAGATAGTGCCTCGGTCAGCACAGACAGTCCCGGCCCGACACGGGGCCAATAAGAAGATTGAGGATCTAACTGTGCTCTCGAAGGGAGGGTGGAGGAACGTTATGTTTTTTCAAACTATGCATACTGCAATGATTAATCAATGATTTCTTTTGTTTATATTTTGTTGGAAATTTAATAAAGATATTTAAAAAAAGAAAAAAAAAGTAGCTCATGCCACGCCCGTTGGCTTCAGTTCCGTTTTTCCGATAGCTTTGCAATTGAGTTAACGGCGCGCTACATATTTTCCTCAGAGAAAATGTCATCTTCGACCCCTTCCACTCCTAAACAGTTTAAAAAGTGTGTCGACTGTGGTTCCAAAATGATGATCACTGACCCTCACCGTGTCTGCCTTTGGTGCTTGGGTTCGGACCATCGGACCGGCGACTGTGGTTCCTGTCAGTCGATGGAGAAAGCTGTTCGCGAATGAAAAGGTAAACTAGCGGTGGGGCGGGAAGCTTCAAGGGCCTCTTCGAAGGCCGCTTCTAAGAAGCATAGAAAGTCCGGCGAGTCGAGCCTCCGATAGGCATAAACACTTCAAGAGATCTCGATCTAGGAGTAGATAGACGTTCTTCGTCGTCTTCTAAGATGACGAAGAGGAGACATAGATCTGCTTCCTCTTCGTCGGACACATCTACCGAGAAGGTAAGATGTCCGGCTAAGTCAGATTCCCCTAGGAAATGGGAAAAGTTTAGAGAACAAATGATGAAGGTCTTTGATAATGCTGCCCCGACGCCCTCAGAGAAACCTCATAAGAGCTAGACTGTGGTTGCTCCTTTGGATGACGCAGGAGAGTCAAACTACTAAGGCCAAGTCCAGTAGTAAGACGGAAACTAGACGATCTTGACCCAATGTTAAAACGTCGACGGTTCCTCGAGATTAGTGATTCCCCGGTATCGGCTAGAAAACATAAACTGTCCAAGCACTCGACGAGTTCATCGCCATCGGCGCCGACTTCCTTGACGTCGAAGGAGGTATTGGCTCCATTATCGAAGTCAACATCGACAATTTCCAAGAATCCTTTGATTCCCTTGAGGCAAATTCCGGAACAGGAAAAAAGGTATACACCTTTACCCAAATTAGACTTTTTTAAATTCCATGTTCTCTATTTTTGAGGAAAAAAATGCCTCGGAGGAAGAAAGGTCTTCATTTGGAGTAAAATCTGGTACTAGAAATGTGCCAGAGGAATTGATTGACCTTGAGTCAAGAATGAGAGGACCTGTGTGACACCCTTCAATCTTCCAGTGGCATTGACACGTCACCAGAGTTAGATTTTCAAAAACCTGATCCTGCAGAACATGCAGAATCCGGGTACAGGATCTTGATGAACAGGGTTGCTGACTATATGGGTTGGGGTAGATCTTTACCAAGCTTTGAACAAGATGATATGACCGATATCCTGGACCAGGGCCTTCAAAAGGACCCAGTTCTTCAATTTCATAGCGCTCTTCAAAGAACAGTAGTTGAAAATTGGGTGGCTGCTGAGTCTGTTGCAGCAGTCAATAAAGACGTTCCCAAAAAATATACGCCATCAAGCCGTTGTTAGGGAGAATTCTCTGAAAAGGCTAATTTTCCAAACCTAGTGAGTCCCCCAGCAGCTTTTCTGGATTTTTGGGGTTTAATTTTTTTCTCCTGCTAAGAGTGAGACTCTCTTTCTCCCACTCTTAGACATGATTTGAGGTGTTCCTTTGACTGTGTATGTGTTTTATGGGCTATGGGGTCCTTTACCCCATAGGGCTTCATGTGTTTTTGGTATATGGGTTACACAGCACCCTCCTTGCGGTAACCCAGAGCTGTCGTAGCGACCCCCAAACATAGACTCCATACCCTGGGACTGACTACTGTCTCCCAGGTCATGTAAAGTCACCATTGGCTTTACTAGTCTCAAATTGTGAACAGAACCAGTACAAACCATCCTATTGTGGACGTACTGGTCGGGGCAATTCGATTGCCCCGGGGTCTGTTGTTCGAGGGGGCACTGTCCAGTCCCCCCCCCGACCGAGTTTTGGTTGGTGGCAGTGGATACTACTTTTTATATTCGACCGCAAATATATTCCTATGGGATTTTCCCATTGTTCGAGGCTATCACTTTTTAAAATAGCCTCGAACATACCGCCGCTTTATTAAATTAATATAAATTCACTGGTTGGTATTTTTTGGCGAAACTTGGTTCCAAAATGGCGTTTGTGTACGCTTCTGTGACTCCAACCCAAGTCGAGCCCTTTGTTCCACTTTTTGGCGGGCTTCTCCACAGAAGCCTCCAAAAGTGGTGCCACTCTGTCTGGGTACCACAGGGGGTGTGGGAGGGGGTTTAGGCACCCTGGACTGAGTTGCCTTGGCAACTCAAGTCGCACTCTTGTGTGATTGGCCCGCATGTTTGAGTGACAGCTAGGCTGAATGAATGGGGGTTTTCTGCATAAAAGCAGGGCTTTGGGGACTGGAACTTCAGAAGTCGCCACAGGATCTAAAGAATCCGAGGAGGGAGAAGCCGAGCCGACCTGCAACGACTACACCACCGGTGGAGCCCTGCTGAACCGGCTCACCACTTTTCCCGACGACAGAGGAGATCTCCAGTCCGGAGAGTCTTCTTCCTTTGACTGGTGGGGATAACCAGTTTGCCCGACTTTTCGCCTTCCTGGACCATCTCTTGGCCGCCTTGCCCGTGCCAAGCAGCCCGGCAACCGGAATCCCACGGTTTACCACTACCGCGAAGAAAAGGGTGATACTTTGTAACCGGGAAACTCTGCGGCTGGTTTCTTCCCTGGCAGCGCAGCGACCTTCAGCTTTCCTCCACGCCGAGACCTCCACTTCCTCTGGACGAAACACCGACTTGCACCCGCTGCCAGGAACCGCTGCCCCCGCTGGAGCATTCTTCCCACTTTCAGGTACTGTGTCCCGACTGGCTTCCCTTGCGACAGATCGTTTGGGGTGACAGTAAATCCTCCACTTTCTAACCTGGGTTAGCCTGGGACCTGTTAACTAACTTTTCCTGACTTGATCTCAACCTTTTTTGTGAACTATTTACAAAGACTCTTTGGGCCTATCCCCACTGTGTGATTCTGGACACATTTCGCTTGCTCTCTCTAAGAGTGGGCCTGGCATTTGAACTTCCTTGCTCTCCAGTAGACTTTGCCCAACCTGCCTCACTGTGGTTCTTTGAAAAGTATTGAAATTTGCATGCTTTCATAACTCTGCCTTTTTCCCTCCCTTTTTAATAACTTATTAGAGTGCCATCTTATGTTAAGCGCTCACCTCTGTCTGAAAATAAGTGGCGTTTCTCATTAAGACTTTTCTAATAAGTAATTAGGGTTGTATATGAACATATTCCAGAAGGCGAAGAAAGGGAAGGCTTTCTAAATATTGTGAAAGATGGTAAGTAGGCAATGGGGGAATGTCTCCAATCTAGACTGGATACTGTTGACAGCATCAGCAGGTCCATGGCTACAAGCACAATACTGTACAGATTTGCGTGGTTGAGGAAGTCGGGGATGGCACCGGACGTGCAGGCCAGGCTACTTAACATGCCTTTCGACGGTTTGAGGCTGTGCCGCAGTAAAGCTGATGAGAGCTTAGAAAAACTGCAGACCTCCAAGGCGGCAGCTATGTCACTTAACGCCTCTATGCGACAGCCTCAAAAACCTTATTCGGCTCATCTGCCTGGAGAGGTCGTTCTTTTTGATACTACTCATTTGGTAGAGGAAGAGGACGGGCTGCACATAAAGGTAAAAGAAATGTCCCTCGTAGTGGACGAGGAAGTGGTGCGAAATCAGCCTCAGCAGCGGCCTCTCTGCCCTCAGCCTCTCGTGCAGCTGCCTCTAAATCTCTCTGAGACCTTGGCACATAAAACCCCGGTGGGAGGCAGAATCTCACAGTATCTGAATGAATGGCGGGGCATTACTTCAGATTCTTGGGCACTGGAAACAGTAGCTCAAGGTTACTGCCTTCCCTTCCTAAAAAGGCCTCGGACCATCCATCGGGAACCAATTCTGTCAAAATTCCGGACCCGCTCCTTGAGTAAATTTTAAGCCTGCTAGAGAAAGGTGCAATAGAACAGGTACCTGTGGCAGAGAGGAACAAGCCTTGGTACTCCCCTTACTTTCTCATTCCAAAGGACGACTGAGGATTGAGACCCATCTTGGACTTGAGAAACTTGAACAAGTTCCTCAGGAAGGACAAGTTCAAGATGGTAATCCTTTCTCAGATCTTTCAGGCTCTCCAACTCCAAGACTGGTTGGTATCATTGGACCATCAGGATGCTTACTTTCATGTGCCAATCCATTTCAAGCACAGAAAGTACCTGAGTTTCGCAGTTGGCGGCTCTCACTATCACTATCAGTTTCGAGTTATGCCATTCGGGCTGACCTCTGCCCCAAGGGTTTTCAGCAAACTGATGGTGGTGGCAGCGAGTCTCAGGAGAGGGGGGATTCATGTCAAACCCTACCTGGACGGTTGGTTGATCAGGGCTCGTTACCCTGAACAAGCTCGGGAACATCTCTCAATCACCTGTCACTCCATTCACAGACTGGGCTTCTCCCTCAATTACAAGAGGTCGCATATGGTACCATTCCAAAGACTCCAATTTATCGGAGCAGTCCTGGATACTTCATTGGGGAACGCCTTGCCTCCCGAGATAAGAGCTCACCACATTTTGCAGATCGTAATAAAGTTCCAAAATACCCAGCATCTGCCGGCCTTCGATTTTCTGAGGTTGCTCGGCCACATGGCATCCTGCATTTCTCTGGTGCCAGAGCCCCGATTGAGAATGAGATCCCTTCAATGGGGCCTCGGGACTCGGTGGTCCCAATTATCGGGGGAATATGTCTGATCTTGTGGCAGTTGCAAGCACAGTTGCCCAGGACCTCCTATGGTGGGCTTGCAACGACAGTATTCTCAGGGGAGAATCTTTTTGGCGACCATGGCCGAAGATAAGTGGTGACAAATGCCTCACTCACGGGGTGGGGAGCCCATAACAACAATCTGGCAATCATCGATCATTGGTCTCCATCGGAGTCTAAACTAAACAATAACCTTTTGGAGCTGAGGGTGATCAGACTAGCGCTGAAGGCCTTTCTGCCGTCTGTACGGGGAAGGAATGTCCTGATAATGACGGACAACACAGTGGCCATGTAATACCTCAACAAGAGAGGTGTAGGGTCACTACCACTGTGCAGAAAGGCAATGCAGGTCTGGTTCTGGGCAATACTAGAAGGAATATCTATGTCAGCAGTTCACCTAGCCGGAGCGCAGAACACAGCGGCAGACCCTCTGAGCAGGAAGAGCACAGTATCCCACAAGTGGGAACTATCTCAGGAATTCCTTCAAGAGATCTTCACCCTTTGGGGAACCCCTCAGGTGGATCTGGTCGCGACCTCGTTCAACCGAAAGTGCGATCAGTACTGCTCAAGGGAATATCCCCCCAAGAGCTCTAGGAAACGCGTTCGTAGTGGACTCGTAATTTTCAACTTCTGTACGCGTTTCCCCCAGTCCCTGTAATTCCTCACGTAATCAGGAGGTTGAGAAAGTTCAGGAAACCCATGATCCTAATTGCCCGGGATTGGGCCAGGAGGACGTGGTACCCGGACCTTCTGGACATGTCCATCTGCCCTCCAATAAGTCTTCCACAAAGAGAGGATCTTCTCCCGCAAGAGGAAGGTCGAGTTCTTCATCCAGAGGTCAAGACGCTCAACCTTCACGCATGGTTTCTGAGAGGTTGAGACCTCCCGGATGACGTAATGGAGATTTTGCTTTGGGCTAGAAGGCTAGCAACTACATCTCTGTACCGGTGGTGTTCGAATAGATTCAGTAACTGGTGCAAAGATAAGAATGTGGACCCTTTTCAATGTGGCACTCCTATAGTGCTATCTTTTCAATTACATCTGGCCAATCTGGGGGTCCAGATTGGGACAATAAAGGGATATTTGGCAGCGCTTTCCATATTCAAGCGCTCCTCGGAAGAGGTTTCCCATTTTAAGATTTCTTTGATTATTCCGTTTTTAAAGGGGCTCACAAATGTGTACCACCCCACCCCCCAATACCTTTTCATTTCCCTACTTGGGATTTGAATCTTGTGTTGAAATTCCTAACTTTTATACGTTTTGAGCCTCTACATTCCAGTCCTTTAAGGCTTTAAACACTCAAAACTGTCCTTCTTGTGGCCTTAAAATCAGCCTGCAGGGTTAGTGAATTGCATGCTCTCTCATGCAAACCTCTGTACACTACCATTTACAAGGATAAGGTGGTACATAGAGTTGAACCTTCTTTCTTGCCGACAGTAGTTTCTGACTTTCATTTGGCACAAAAAATCACACTTGCAACCTTCTATCCTCCTCCTCATTTGGGCAAAGAAGAGGAGAGGTTACACAGACTGGACCCAAAAAGGGCTCTGAGTTTTTATATATCAAGAATGATAAAATTGCGCCAAGATGTCCAACTCTTTTGTGGGTTACTACAGCCATAAACTGGGATTAGCGGTGACAAAACAAACTATATACCTCTGGGTTACTTTGGCTATAGTAGAGTGCGGTGTCCAGTCAACTGGTTGACAACAAACTGGTCGACTGCAATTTGGTCGACACCATTTGGTCGAATGCCAAATGGTCGAATTTTTTTTTTTATATATATATATATATATATATGTGTTTTGTGGGTTTTCGTGTGGGGAAAAAAAATAAAAAAAGGGGGTTGGGGGGGGGGACCCCCCCCAAAAAAAACCAAAAAATGGGTAAAAAAAAAAAATTCGACCAAATTGTCTGTCGACCAAATGTTTTCGACCATTTGACTGGTAACCGTAGAGTGCTGCAGATTCGCTGGGAAAGACCCAACGGAAGGGCTTTGTGCCCATTCCACAAGGGGAATGGCTACTTCCGCGGCTCTGAAGAGGGAAGTCCCTGTAATTGATATTTCTGATGTTTGTTAATCTGCTTAGAATCACATGCTGTGCATAGGTCCGACATCCAGTGGTCACTGCGGAGTATTGCATTTTGTTTTTCGTAGTCGAAAACGGGACGTCGACAAGGCGTGTCTGAAACACTATCCCTATAGTGACGTGCGTTGTACCCACAATCCCTCACGCGTCGAGGTCCCTCAGATTGTTTTTTTCCGCCCAGCTTCTGGTCGCCTTCACGCGGAGCTCCTCGAGAGACATTGCAACTCCTCGACCTCTGGTCGTATTTTCTCTAATATTTATAATCCCTCCCTCGACGCAGTTGTAAGCTGTTCTCCGCCGAAAAGAATCTTCGACGGAGGGTCGAGCGGAAGAAATCCTTCGGCGCTGCCGAACACGTGGCCTGGCCTCGCAGGCCATATACAGTAGGGAGAGTGGGGTCGTGGGACATCTCTGGGTCTTTTCTGAGAATGCCTTCCCCTTTCCCCTTCCTTTCCCTTGGGGTGTGTATCGCGATTTATTGCCTCGGCTATGGAGAGGACACCGTTTAGGTTTTGCCCACTTTGTAAAGGCAAATTCACTTGGAAGGACAAGCACTCACGGTGTAACCGCTGCTTGCCCCTCGATCACAAGGAGGAAAGGTGCGCGGCGTGTCGGCTTCTTAAGCCTAAAACTCTAAAAGACCGAAGGGTTAAAAGGTGGGCGGCCTACGCGATGTCGAAGGCCGAAGGTTCACCCGCCGCTGCTACCACCGACAGTGACGAGGAACGCGATACCACGACCTCCGCTACGGAAGTCGAAACCCCCTCTAAGGAGCGCTTACGCGCTTCGTCGTCTGTCCCCGGCCCCGACGGGCTCGGCTCACGCCCTGCTTATGGGGATGAACACCCCGGCGACACAGACGCACACAAAGATCCACATAAACACACAACCCACGGCTCTTCGTCGACAAAGTCGAAAAGACCTTCGGCGCCCAAGGAGACGCAGGTTCCAACGGCGGCCTCCTCGGACCGTTCGGGTTCGAAGCCCCTCTCGCAACCGCAGCCGCGACCTGCGACTGGGCTTTCGGCAAACAAGGGCGCTACCACCAAACCATCGGCCGGTGCGCATCAACAGAAAGCGCAGACCGCCGTAGAGCGTTCGATACCCATAGCGTCGAAAACTCAAGCTTCCGCCGACAAACGAGTCGCCGACAAGCGAGTCGCCGACAAGCGAGTCGCCGATAGCTTAGCAAGGATCGCTGTAGCCGACGCCCAAAAGCGTACGCCGAAGATTTCGTCGAGCGTTACGCATAAGTTAAAGGATACGCCGAAAAAGCCCGAAGGGAAGCAGGGACTACCCCCTTCAGGCAGGGAGTCTCCCGACACACCAGAAGGTTTTTCGGAGGGCGATGGGACACTTTCCTCGACGCTTTGGGAGAGGTCGAGCCATTTCGAGTTAGATAACCCTATGTTTCCCCCGCCAGACCGCTCTGGGGTACCCCATGAAACTATGGAAAGACTCCACCTCTGTATGGAGAGGATGGAAATGTTCATGAGCACCCAGGCCTCTCAAACACACAAGAGGACCAGAGAAGGGCCTCAGGAGGACCCCAGGGCCAAAAATCCGAGGCTAGTCGATCCCCAGCAGGACACAGCCTCAGACTTCCAAGATGTATATGACCTCACTGGGGAGGAGCAAGACTTCGAGGAAGAAGATGATTTCATGGACAATGAAGAACAGAACCAGGAGGAATGTCTGGAAGACAGAACAGACATTATAGAAGAAGGCTTCGGGGTTAACCCAGAAGAGGGACCTTCACACCCCTGGCAATCACCATCAGTGTATTCCGACACTGATGTCCTAAACCTAACTCCTCCGGACAATTCTCCAGTTAGGAACACGTCTCCAATTGACGATCAGCCAACGTTCAATGCACTGTTGCGCAGAGCAGCAGCGCATTTCGAACTCGACACCGGGGAACTCTCTCCAGGATTGGACTTTGTAGAAAGAGTGATTAAGGAAAAACCGCCGGTCAGCCAGACCATTCCACTCCTCGCTTCAGTGAAGAGAAGGATCATACCTTCGCTGTCCACTCCCGCTATGATCAGAGGGGTCAATCCACGGATTGAAAAACTTTTCACTCCTTCACCCTCAGACCCCCTCTACATTAGGGGACATTCCATTCCTGATTCCCTAGTGGTTTCTAATACTAGAAAGAGGGCAGGGGTACCACTTTCCACCAGTGAGGCACCCCCTGACAAGGAGGGCAAGAGGCTATATGCCCTTGCAAAAAGAGTTACTTCCTCGGCTGCCTTCTCAGCAAGAATTGCCAACAACAATTCCTTGCTTGCAAGCTACGCAGACGCGCAGTGGGCCAAACTGCGAAAAGACGCCGAGGAAGCACCGGAGCCTTTACGTACGCGCCTACTGTCAACTATTGGCGAAGGAACCCAAGTGAACCAGAGCATTGTTAAAAACTCTCTGGACGCGGCAGAAACAGCAGGACGTTCCTTGGTACAAGGAATACTCCTAAAGCGCCATGTATGGCTGCGCAACTCAGGCTTTAAACCAGAGACACAGGCGTCTTTGATAAATAAACCTGTCGAGGACGCTAACCTCTTCGGGAAAGCGGTAGATGAAGCCCTAGAGATGGCTAAAAAAGAGTTCGACACTATCAAGACTCTCGACCAGATCTCTAAGCCCACTACCAGGCGCGGCTATGGCAACAAACGCTTTTTTCGTGGCCAACGCCAACACCAACAACAAAATCAACATCAGCAATACCCTGCCACCAATTACCAAACCAATAGTGGGCAGTACAGCCAAAGAGGCCAACGCCGGGGCAAAGGGAGGGGTCGGGGATCCACCCCCAGAGGCTCCCAAGCCCCCAACAACTCCAAGTGACGCGAAGATTCGCGTCCCCTCCCATGCAACACCGGTCGGGGGCCGGTTAACATCCTTTCTTCCTGCATGGGAGGAGATAACGTCAGACCGTTGGGTACTGTCCACCGTAGCCCACGGATACTGTATCGAATTCAACAGTTCCCCATCCTACAGACCCCCGAGGGGACGTCGCATGACACCGGAACATCTTGCCATCCTTCTCCAAGAAGTACAACTACTACTGGAAAAAGGAGCCATAGAGGTCGTGCCTCTATCTCAGGTAACGGAAGGTATTTATTCAGTGTACTTCCTTGTACCCAAAAAGGATCTAACCATGCGCCCTGTATTAGATCTGCGCCCAGCGAACAACTTTATCAAACCCCAAAAGTTTCGTATGGTAACCTTACAGGAAGTAATCCCACTGCTTTCTCAGGGAGATTACATGACAACATTGGACATGAAAGATGCATACTTTCATATTTTAATGTTGCCAGCGCACAGAAAATACCTCAGGTTCATGATAGAGGGCAAACACTACCAGTTCAAAGTGCTACCCTTCGGCATAGCATCAGCACCAAGGGTATTCACGAAGGTGCTGGCAGTGGCAGCGGCCCACCTCCGCAGGTTGTCCATCCCAGTTTACCCTTACCTCGACGACTGGCTCATAACAGGGGATTCTTACGAAACATGCTTCTCCAATACCCAAAAGACAGTAGACCTTTTGTTCCAGTTGGGCTTCTCCATCAACGAAAAGAAGTCCAGTTTAGACCCCAGTCAAATCAAGCAATTCCTAGGGGCTCTAATTCAAACAAAGGACGGCCTCGTCTTCCCCTCCAGAGAGAGGGTCCAAAACATGCTGTTTCAAATCCCTCAATATGTAACCTGTCGAGAGGTGACGGTACGCAAAGCAATGCGCTTGCTAGGAATGATGGCGTCGTGTATTTATTTGGTACCTCACGCGCGCCTGCGCATGCGCCCAATGCAAGAGTGGCTCAACAGCCAGTGGTGTCAGGCCAGCGGACTATGGGAGGATCTAGTTGTGGTCTCGCAGGCCTTAGTTCTCTCGCTACGGTGGTGGACAAAGGAAAACATGGAAAAAGGGAAACCCTTTGCCACACCCGCGGCGGAAGCCACTCTAACCACAGACGCATCCCTCACAGGATGGGGGGCGCACCTATCCCATCAGACTGCTCACGGAGTGTGGACTCCGAACGTAGCATCCAAACACATAAATCTACTGGAGCTACTAGCTGTGTTCAAGGCGCTAAAAGCCTTCCAGGAACACCTACAAGGCAAAACAGTAATGGTCCTTACAGACAGCACCACAGCCATGTACTACATCAACAAGCAAGGGGGCACCCACTCTCCAGGCCTGTCCAAGCTGGCCCAGAATATATGGAAGTGGGCTCTCAAACAGAACATGTTCCTACTATCACTACATGTACCCGGGGAACTCAATCTGCTAGCAGACAGCCTCAGCAGAGATTTCCCCCTGCCCAAAGATTACGAATGGCGCCTGCACGAAGACATCGTCTTCGACGTCTTCACACATTGGGGATTCCCAGAAATAGACCTGTTCGCAACCCTGGAAAACTCACAATGCCTAAGTTACGCCTCCAGGTACCCCCAGAACCAATCCAAGGGGAACGGTCTGTCGATGCAATGGTCAGGGAAATTTGTTTACGCTTTTCCCCCGACTCCCCTTCTCAACAAAGTGGTGCACAAGATGCACCAGGAACAAGTGACCATGATACTAGTGGCCCCAATGTGGGCACGACAACCATGGTTCGCTCACTTGATGGAGATGTCTCTATCCCCCCCAATAAAACTCCCCTGCCCGTACAACATGCTGTCTCAGGACAAAGGCAGGACGCTGCATCCATGCCCCCAGAACATGAACTTAGCAGCTTGGCTCCTGAGATCATAGAGTTCGGACATCTACAACTCCCGCAAAGATGCATGGACATCCTCAGGGAAGCCCGAAAACCGAACACTCGCCACTGCTATTCTAGCAAGTGGAAAAGATTTGTCATCTGGTGCAGGGGTAAAAGCATCAACCCTATTGACTGCTCTCCCACACATGTGGTCCTATACCTCACCCACCTATTAGATTCAGGTCTAGTGTTTAACTCCATTAAAGTCCACCTAGCTGCACTTTCTGCATACACCACTTCCCAACTCAAAGTGTCGTGGTGGAGGATCCCTGTTATAAAGGCCTTCATGGAGGGAGTAAAGAGAATACACCCCCCGATAGCTGACCCAGCTCCCGGATGGGACCTTAATGTGGTACTCACCAGACTCATGGGCTCTCCATTCGAACCCATGCACAAAGCATCTCTTAAACACCTCACGCTTAAGACTGCTTTTTTAATAGCTATCACCTCCATCAGGAAAGTAAGTGAACTTCAGGCTCTTTCTATTCTAGACCCCTTCGTTACAGTTCACAAAGATAAAGTGGTTCTACGCACTCACCCTAGGTTTGCTCCGAAATTTATTTCTAAATTCCAAGTAAACCAGTCTATAGAACTACCAACGTTCTTTCAAAATCCTTCCAATTTGGGAGAAAGGACTCTGCACACACTAGATGTACGCAGAGCGGTCATGTTCTACATGGAAAGAACCAGACCACTGAGGAAGACTAATCAGTTCTTCGTCTCGGTGGCAGCAGGAAGAGAAGGAGATGCAGTTTCAAAATCCACTATTTCTAGATGGATTGTTCAATGCATCACTCTCTGCTATACTCTTGCTAAGAGAGAACTGCCCTTTAGGCCAAGAGCACACTCTACTCGAGGCACGGGGGCATCCATAGCATTCATTGCAAATGTTCCCCTTGAGTCCATCTGCAAAGCGGCTACCTGGAGTTCTGTGCACACCTTTACAAAACACTACTGTCTAGATACACACTCTAGATCTGACTCCCAGGTGGGACAGGCAGTATTAAGACACCTTTTCTCTACTGTTCCTTCTCATAACCCACCGCCAACTCCGGGTACTGCTCGCTAGTCTATGCACAGCATGTGATTCTAAGCAGATTAACAAACATCAGAAGAGAATGCATTACTTACCGTAAAAGCATTTCTGATGGTTGTATCTGCTTAGATTCACATGCGCCCGCCCTTCCTCCCCGCTCGGATGGAAGGAACATAGACTTCCTTTATATATCTCTCTTTTCTGTACTCGCTCACGTCTAGAAGGCTCCCTCAGGGCAGAAAAATACAAACAGAGGGACCTCGACGCGTGAGGGATTGTGGGTACAACGCACGTCACTATAGGGATAGTGTTTCAGACACGCCTTGTCGACGTCCCCTTTTCGACTACGAAAAACAAAATGCAATACTCCGCAGTGACCACTGGATGTCGGACCTATGCACAGCATGTGAATCTAAGCAGATACAACCATCAGAAATGCTTTTACGGTAAGTAATGCATTCTCATGTTCAGCTGCAACATGGGCATCAATGCACACCTTTGTTAAGCTTTACTGCTTAGATGCCTCTTCTTCCAGGGAAGGTCTGTTTGAAAAAGCTGTACTTCATTCCATACATGATAAAAAAAATAATTGGTACTCCCACCTCCAAAATGACTACTGCTATGGGAGTCTTTCATAGATGAGGAATACGTGGGAGGACACAATCCATTCGAAGAACAAGTTACTTACCAACTGTAACGTTCTTTCGACTGGATGTTCCTCCCACGTATTCCTCATCACCCCTCCAATCCTACCCCGCAGTACAGTTGGTTATTTACACTTCTCGTTCACGAAGAGCTTACAGTCTGAGGTACTCCTCCTCCTTGAATCATACCACGAAAAAACAGAACTGAAGCAAAAGGGCGTGGCACAAGCTACTTATACGCCGAGGGACATCAACGCCACGATCTTGTGCACAGCACCCTCTGCCGGGAAAAGAAATTCCGAAGCAGCGAAGCTGGTGAGATACGAATATCATAGATGAGGAATTCATGGGAGGGAACATCCAGTCGAAACAATGTTACAGTTGGTAAGTAACTTTCTTCTGGGGGGATCCAAAAGTATTTGCCCGCTTGAGAATATTTGTGGTCGCTTGTATGTTCTTAATAATCTTTTCCTTTGACATCTTGCTCCATGATTCTAAATGCAACAGTGATATATTAATGTCCCCAGCACCCTAGCAATTGAAGTCACCTGAGGGTGTAGGTAGTGTCTGTGGGAAGTCCCAACAGGGACATAGCTACTGATTTAGCGATATTAAGAGTGTATATTTCATGAAGTGTGTTTGAGTGTTACTGCTACATTGCTTCCTTCTGAAGAAGGCTTATTCCAACTGACTGATTGTTTATTCAAGAAACCTTGAGTGTAAGATTTTATTTGAATACTTGTAACTGTAAATCTGCAACTCCTCTACAGCTCACATTGACCCCTCTTGAGATAAGCCTGGCTGCTCAACACGCTACCAAAACTGTGTAATACAAGCTTATATCAAAGGTTGGGTTTCCTATACCTGTAGTCTGAGTTGTTTGCCTAACAGTCGTGGTTGTGCCTAGCTCACGCCTAATATGGTCCCATGGACCAGTGCATTCAGTGCGATACAACTCAGGGAAGAGTTTGTCATTCACCTAATGCCTGTTTTATCTACTCCTAGGGTACTAGGTAAGGTTCCAGAAAGAATAGGATAAGAGGTATGTAAGATTGTACATGACACAGGAGAGGGCAGTGAAATAGATGATCAGGTGTTCCTGAAGTCCATTAACAGGGAGCACATGTGAAATTTGCTAGGAGCCAGCTAAAATGACATATGATACAATTAATTCAAAAAACCTTTCTGCAGGATCTGTACAAATGGGAGGGCCAACTGACCAGTAAAAGCGGTTAAGACACAGGTCATAGGAAGTGAGAGAGGCGATGGATTCACCGGACCCCCCTGAAGACTAAGCATAACGAGACCATCCCTTAAGGACACAGCAACACAAACCCCCATGCCACATTGGCCCCACAGTGTTGATGACAGCAGTTTATCATGCATCTAGTATCAACTCTTGGATGTGAGAGTACGAACAATTGCTCACATTCTGAAGCCCAGCACTTTACATGGCTCCATAGAGCAAAGAAATTGTTTAGCCTTCATACCGGAGGATAGCACAGGGGCAACGCACAGGTCTTAGAAGCAAGACCACGCAGGGCAACAGAGGTTCCAATCCCGGATCCTTGCTTAGAAACGGAACTCTGGTACGGTATTGGGCACATTATTAAAAAAAACAATTAAATCCATCGGCGGTGCACCCCTCCAACGACTTCTCAAATGCCAGTCTCCTACAGATAGGTAATGCTAACTAGAACTGTTAGTTCATACATCCTGGATAATTAAAAGGTTATTATGTATGAATCTAAAATCCCTGTTTCCAAGCATTGTTTAATGTGACACACAAGGCTACTGTTTAGCATTCTGGAATTTAAACAGAAAATAAGCATCACACTTATGTACTAGCTGCGGTTTTTAAATGCAACATAACTTAAAAGGTTTAATGTGCTGTACTGTGAAAAGAAGGAAGCTGCATCTAATTTGAAAATTGAAAAGCAAATGAAATCAGATTGAACAGTGTCCCTTTATTGCAAAAATAAATGCATGTCCACATTGCCTGTAAAAGAAAAAAAAGTTTAGTATATGTTCAAAAGTTCTTGTCTACTTTGTAATAGACTTTTTCTTTCACTCTTCTTTTTTCTTTCTTTACTTAGTTTACTATAATTCTCACTTTATTTCTTAACATGTTTGATTTTCTTCTCTCCTTTCCATTGCTTACGATTCATGCTTTTCCTTTCATCATTCCATTTTCTTTCTTTTATCCCTTCATCCACCTTTATTTCTGTCCTTTGTTATTTGATATTCCTTGTCTTTTTATCTGTCAGTTTCTGTAAAATGTTTAGAAAAATGGAGAAAGCAGACTGATAACAGAAGTAAATTAATATTAAAAAGTAGAGAAAATTCAAAGCAGACAAATAATGGAAATTAATCGAACGAGTGAAAAGGGATAGCAAGAAACAGAAGAAAGAAGGGGGAAGAGGTGGAGGAACAGAGAAATTAAGAATGCAACAAAGAAAATACACCAACGTAAGGTTTAAGGCAAACCATGAAAGGGAAAAATACCTAAAATCTTAAAAATATGCAGGCCGGTATGGAGATGCCTGGACTGACACAGGCACATGTGTGTGACTTTGCATTAGTCAGTTTACCAGCCTTGTTACTCTCCTACTGCTCGTCCCCAAAATATTTTCTTTTCTACAAAAAACCTCACTTGACACATTAACACAATGACCTTTAAAAAAATATATTTCTGATGTTTGTTAATCTGCTTAGAATCACATGCTGTGCATAGTCCGACATCCAGTGGTCACTGCTGAGTATTGCATTTTGTTTTTCGTAGCCGAAAAGGGGACGTCGACAAGGCGCGTCTGTAATACTGTCCCTATAGTGACGTGCAGTGTACCCCCAATCCCTCACGCGTCGAAATCCCACAGATAGTTTTTTTCCACCCAGATATTGGTCGCCTTTACGCGGAGCTCCTCGAGAGACATTACAAAAACATTTATTCGACCTTTGGTCGTTAACTTATAACTATATTATTACTTTACATCCCTCGTTCGGCGTCGTAGCTGCGAAGCTGTTCACCGCTGAACAAGATCTTCGACGGCGGTGGCTTCGGCGGAGGAGGTTGTTCGGCGTTCGCCAAATACAGTAGGGAGAGTGGGGTTGTGGGACATTTGTTTCTCTTTGAGAATGCCTTTCCCTTTCCCCTCCCTTTCCTTCGGGGTTGTTGTCGCATGCAATCGGTTCCTCAGCTATGGAGAGGACAACCTTTAGGTTTTGCCCGCGTTGCAGGGCAAGTTCACCTGGAAAGACGAGCATAAACGGTGTATCCGTTGCTTACCCCTCGACCACAAAGAAGACGGCTGCACGGCCTGTCAGCTTCTTAAGCCGAAGACTTTAAAAGACCGCAGGGTCCAAAGGTGGGCAGCCTATGCCATGTCTAGGTCTGATTCCTCACACGCCGCCGCCGCAAGTGACGAGGAATGTAATAACCCGACGTCCGTTTCGGAGGTCGTAGACCTCTCTAAGGAGCTTTCACACTCCTCGTCGTCTGTCCCCGGCCCGACAAGCTCGGCTCACGCCCTGCTTATGGGCATGAACACCCCGGCGACACTGACGCACACAAAAAACACTCCCATAAACACACGGTCCACGGCTCTTCCTCGTCGAAGACGAAGAGAGCATTAGCGCCAATGGAGACTCAGGTCCTACCGGCCGCCTCCTCAGACCGTAAGAGTCTTAAGCCCCCCTCGCAAACGCGACTAGCCTCTGGGCTACCCCCAGATAAGGGCGCTATCACTAAACCGCCAGACGACGCGCACCGTCAGGGAGCGCCCGTCGGTGTAGAGCAAGCGACGCCTGTAACGTCGACGCCAGAGGTACCCTCGACAGACAGTTTAGTTGTTGAGAGCCTGGCGCAGATTATTTCCACCGATAGCCAGAGACGGATGGCGAAAGAAACGTTGATCACCGCTCACAAGGCCCGGGAGACGACGAAAAGGTCACAAGGAAGGCAGGAACTGCCCCCTCCGTCAAGAGGGACTCCTAGCCTACCAGAAGGCTTTTCAGAAGGAGAGTGGAACCTTTCTTCAACGTTATGGGATAGGTCGAAGCGTTTTCAAACTGAAGGCCCTCCCTTTCCCTCCACCCCCCGACCGCTCTAGGGTACCTCAAGAAACCCTAGAGAGACTCCAGTTTTGTATGGACAAATTGGAGAGGTTTATGGAGACTCTGAACCTTCCAACACCCAAGAGATCAAGAGAGGGACCTCAGGAGAATCCCAGGGCCAAGTACCCTAGGCTGTTTAATCCCCCCAAGAGGATGTAGATTTATGACCTCACCGGAGAGGACCCCCACTTTCAGGAGGATGATGAATTCTTAGGCAAATAAGGGGAACAAAACCTAGAGGAGGAAGGTTTGAAGATAACCCAGATATGGGTGATGGGGGCTTCGGAGAAGACCCAGAAGAGGGCGCTTCACAGCCCTGGCAGTCCCCATCAGCGTTTTCAGACCCTGATGCCCTAAACCTGTCCCCCGTCCCCCAAGGACTATTAGGAATACGTCACCTATAGGCGATCAACCTACCTTTAATGCACTACTACGCAAGGCAGCACCGCATTTTGAAATCGACACTGGGGAAATTTCTCCTGACATAGATTTTGTAGAAAAGATCATCAAGGAGAAACCCCCTGTCAGCCAAACCATTCCCCTCCTCGCCTCAGTAAAGAGACAAATTATTTCTTCACTATCTACACCCACGTTGATTAGAGGGGGCAACCCGAGGATAGAAAAATTATTTAGTCCTTCCCCATCGGACCCGTTATACATCAGGGGCCACTCTGTACCAGACTCCTTAGTGGTGACAAATACAAGGAAAAGAGCAGGGGTCCCACTGTCAACTAGCTAGGCACCACCAGATAAAGAGGGTAAAAAATGGTATGCCCTAGGAAAAAGGATTACAGCCTCGGCTGCCTTTTCCGCAAGAATTGCCAACAACTCCTCTTTGCTGGCAAGTTACGCAGATGCACAATGGAGCAAACTACGTAAGGACATAGAGGAGATACCGGAACCCCTACGTACTCTGCTTCTAGCCACGGTTACTGAAGGGACCTTAGTCAACCAAAGCATCATTAAAAATACTCTGGATGCTGCAGAAACGGCTGGCCGTTCCCTAGTCCAAGTAATCCTCCTCAAACGCCATGTATGGCTATGTAATTCAGGCTTTAAACCTGAAACACAAGCATCTCTAATTAACAAGCCTATAGAAGATGCCAACCTCTTTGGTAAGGCGGTGGATGAGGCACTAGAGGCCGCAAAGAAGGAATTTGACACCATCAAAACCCTAGACCAAATTTCAAGGCCTCCCAACAAACGCGGTTATGGCAACAGACGCTTTTTTCTAGGGCAACGCCAGCAGCAACAGCAGCAGCAGCAGCAATACTCTGCAGGTAACTGGTCCTCTGACCAAGACACCAGTGGACAATACAACCAAAGAGGACAATGTTGTGGCAAGGGAAGAGGTTGGGGTCCCACCCCTAGAGGTTCCTAAGCCACCAACACCAAATGACTCAAAGATTCAGGTCCCCTCCCATGCATCGCCGGTCGGGGGCCGGTTAACATCCTTTCTTCCAGCATGGGAGGGTATCACATCAGTATGGTGGGTACTATCCACCATAACCCGCGGTTACTGTATAGAATTCAACAGTTCCCCTACGTACAGACCCCCAACGGGACGATGCATGTCACTAGAACACCTCGCCATCCTTCTTCAAGAAGTGGACCAACTACTAGAAAAAGGAGCTATAGAGGTCGTGCCTCTATCTCAGTTAACAGAAGGTATTTATTCACTTTACTTCCTTGTACCCAAAAAGGACTTAACCATGCGCCCTGTACTAGATCTGCGCCCAGCGAACAAATTTGTCAAACCTCAAAAGTTTCGTATGGTGACTCTACAGGAGGTAATCCCCCTGCTTTCACAGGGAGATTACATGACAACACTGGACATGAAAGATGCATATTTTCATATTGTAATGTTGCCAGCGCACAGGAAATACCTCAGGTTCATGATAGAGGGCAAACACTACCAGTTCAGAGTGCTACCCTTCGGCATAGCATCAGCGCCGAGAGTATTCACGAAGGTAGTGGCAGCGGCCCACCTGCGCAGGTTGTCCATCCCAGTGTACCCTTACCTCGACGATTGGCTCATAACAGGGGATTCTTACGAAACATGCGTCTCAAATACCCAAAAGACTGTAGGCCTTTTTTTCAACTGGGCTTCTTCATCAACAAGAAGTCCAGTTTAGACCCCAGCCAGATCAAATAATTTCTAGGGGCTCTAATTCGAACAAAGGACGGCCTCGTCTTCCCGTCCAACGAGAGGGTCCAAAACATGCTGTTTCAGATCCCTCAATATGTGGCTGGTCGAGAGGTGACGGTACGCAAAGCAATGCGCTTACTAGGAATGATGGCGTCATGTATTTATTTGGTACCTCACGCGCGCCTGCACCCAATGCAAGAGTGGCTCAACAGCCAGTGGTGTCAGGCCAGCGGACAATGGGAAAATCTAGTGGTGGTCTCGCAGGCCTTGGTTCTCTTGCTACGGTGGTGGTCGAAGGAAAACCTGGTAATAGGGAAACCATTCGCCACCCCCGCAGTGGAAGCCACTGTAACCACAGACACATCCCTCACAGGATGGGGGGCTCACCTATCCCATCAGACTGCTCACAGAGTTTGGACTCCGAGCATAGCATCCAAGCACATAAACTTACTGGAGCTACTAGCTGTGTTCAAGGCACTGAAAGCCTTCCAGGCACACCTGCCAGGGAAGACAGTGATGGTCCTCACGGACAGCACCACAGCCATGTACTACCTCAACAAGCAAGGGGGCACTCACTCTCCAGGACTGTCCAAGCTGTCCCAGTACATCTGGAAGTGGGCTCTCGGACACAACATGTTCCTACTGTCACAACATGTACCAGGGGAACTCAATCTGCTAGCAGACGAACTCAGCAGAGACTTCCCTCTGCCCTCGGAGTACGAATGGCGGTCACACGAAGACATAGCCTTCGGCGTCTTCACACAATGGGGATTCCCAGAAATAGATCTGTTCGCAACTCTGGAGAACACACAATGCTAAGATTACGCCTCCATGGAACCCCAGAACCAATCCAAGAGGAACGGTCTATCGATACCATGGTCAGGGAAATTTGTTTACGCTTTTCCCCCCCGACTCCCCTTCTCAACAAGATAGTGCACAAATGCACCAGGAACAAGTTACCATGCTACTAGTGGCCCCTATGTGGGCCCGGCAGCCATGGTTTGCTCACTTGATGGCGATGTCCCGATCTCCTCCAGTGAAACTTCCCTGCCCGTACAACATGCTGTCACAGGACAAGGGCAGGACACTACATCCATGCCCTCAGACCATGAACTTAGCAGCCTGGCTCCTGAGATCATAGAGTTTGGACATTTACAACTCCCGCAGAGATGCATGGACATTCTCAGGAAGGCTAGAAAGCCTAACACTCGTCACTGTTATTCTAGCAAATGGAAAAGATTTGGCATCCGGTGTAGGGGAAGGAGCATCAACCCAGTTGACTGGTCTCCCACACACATTGTTCTGTTCCTGACTCACCTACTAGACTCCGGCTTGGTGTTTAACTCTATTAAAGTCCATTTAGCTGCACTTTCCGCATACACCACTTCCCAACTTAAAGTGTCATGTTGGAAATTCCCAGTTATTATAGTGAAGAGGATCCACCCTCGCATAGCTAACCCCGCTCCCAGATGGGACCTAAATGTGGTACTAACCAGGCTCATGGGGTCACCATTTGAACCCATGCACAAAGCAACACTTAAAGACCTGACTCTTACGGCTGCTTTTCTAATAGCTATCACCTCCATTAGGAGAGTAAGTGAACTGCAAGCGCTCTCTGTACTAGACACTTTGTAACAGTTCACAAGGATAAGGTGGTTCTACGCACACATCCTAGGTTTGCACCAAAATTTCTCTAAATTCCATTTCCATGTCAGCCAGTCAATAGAACTACCAACGTTCTTTCAAAATCCTTCAAACTTAGGTGAGAAGAGCCTGCATACACTGGATGTTCGCAGAGCCGTGATGTTTTATATGGAAAGAACTAGACCATTGGGAAAGACTAATCAGTTCTTTGTCTCGGTGGCAGCAGGAAGAGAAGGAGATGCAGTTTCAAAATCCACTATTTCTCCAGCATGGGGTCTGGCATGGATTCACATGCTCATGAATATTCCCCGTCGTCAGGCTGGGAATCCTCGGTAAAGAAAAAACCAGTATCAGTTTCGTTTCTGATCTGTCTTTCGTAGCAATAACCAATCACTGGTCTCTGCGTCATACTGACCACAGCCAATGACTGCCCTCTACCTAAGCACCGCCTCTGGCAGCCATCTTCAGATTTTTACCGCACGTTCATGTGTTGGGATCCTCGTGCTATTGCTCTCGAGCGTTAGTGCTATTTTTTCGCGTTTTTTCACAAAAGAGCCTCAAGCTCCACCGATCCTACATCCGATCAACGGGGACCCGTGTCGGATTCGTCTGTGCCCCTCAAGGGTGAAGATTTCGTCGAGCTACACTTCGGAGGACTCCAGAAGCTTCTCAGGCCCGGTCTCGGAGATGGCCCAGGAGAAGGGAAGCTCGACGCCCGGAAAGCTGTTCAGGGTCTGCCCTGGATGCCAGCTGCAGAACGTCTTTAAGGAGGACGAACACTCTTTCTGCCTTTACTGCCTTCATGAGGACAAAACGCACGTGGAGAAGGACTGTGCGTTTTGCGGCAACATGTCGGAACGGACCATGAAGGACCGTCATCAACGTCTCGCCAACTGGCTGGAGGGTAAGAGCCCGTCTGGCGAGAAGAAGAAGAAATCCGAGCGGTCTTCTAAGACCTTTGAGGGCGCCCCAGCGACGGGGGCCCAACATAAGGCCAAGCACCGCGAGTCCGCTGGCACCGGGAGCGCCGAACGGTCGGGCTCTACGGGCGCCAGTCAGGGCGCACCCTCCCCGGCACCATCAACCACGAGCCAACGCTCTGGGTCGGGTAAGAGGAAGGCCGAGCACCCGGCGAAGCTCCTGGAAAGGCCCCGGTCGAGCTCTAAGGCAGAGGAGGAGCGTGGCAGTGCCCCCTCCCTCAAGGATAAGGCGGTGAGCGCACCTAAGGTGGTGAAGGCCTTGATCCATCCGACCAAGCCCTCTATCGAAACGGTCGCGGCGGCCCTGGCCCAGCCTGTGGAGGCTGCACCAGTGGTGGCGACCTCAGGGCCCAGAATCTCCCTGCCTCCTCGGAGGGAGTCTTCTTTTGTGCCCATCGATAGGACCCCCGTGAAACCCTCCGTGGGGAAGAAGAAGGGGGGGCAGGGCGTCGTCGTAGATTCGGCCTCAACCTCAGAAGAGCAGCTGATCGAGGTCTTAAGCCACGGCCTAGGCGTGGAACAAGACCAGCCCGTCGGAATGGGCCCCAATGCAGGTGACGACGACGACATCGTCGAGGATACCGACTGGGCCCCTGCTCGCCCGTCGGATTCCCCTCTGCCAGCGCCGCGAGACAACTCGGCGGCCATTTTGTTGGCCATACAGTCCTTATGCACTGAGATAAGGACGAGGCTACCGTTACCGACGGAGGAACCTCTCCCGTCGGGGGATCCAGAACCGGGACCTTCTGGTGTTCCCCCTACCAAGAAAAGAAGGATCCATCCTCCACCTCCTTTTCAACCGTCGCGCCCCGTCCAGCCCTCCTCCCCGTCCACCCGAGGGGACGATACGGGGACTGACACGGCAGCGACGGGTACGGACGACGAGGCATACGACGAGGATTTTCCGTCGTCGCCTCCCACCAGGGCTTCTCCGCCCGACGAGATCGGATCTTTCCACTCCATGATCTCCAGGGCTTCCGAGCTTTTCCAACTCTGCCCTGAGGAGAAGAAAAAGGAAGGCTTCCTTTATCAGCGGCGCGAGGCCAAGAGGAAGACGGTCCTCGCAGTGCCTCTGTTGGACGACATTTGGGATGAGGGCCTTTCCCTCCTCAAGAACCCTTCCACGACGCCAGCTAGAAGAGACCGGTACGAGAAGAAGTACCGGGTCCCGGACACGGCCCCCCTATGCCTCCGGGCGCAGCCTACCCCGGACTCCGTCGTCTCCGCGGCAGCCAGGAAGAAAGCGGGGGGGGGGGGGTGCGGCCTCCACATCGACTTCCCCGCCGGACGGCGAGGGAAAGAAATTGGATACTATGGGACGTAGAGTCATCTCGTCGGCAGCGACGACGATTAAAGCGGCCAACGCCTTGGCTATCGTGGCCCGCTACGACAGGGAGCTCTGGTACAAGATGGTTCCCCTGCTGGATTTTCTGCCGGACGACAAGAGGGCGGAGGCCCTTGAGATCCTCCAGGAAGGTGAAGTGGCTTCGGACCACGCCATCACCGTGGCGACGGACATCGCCGACGCTGGGTTCCGCCAGTTGGGCAACGGCGTTTGCCTTCGACGTCGTGGATGGCTCAAAGCTACGGACTTTCGGCAGGACGTCCAGACCAGAGTCCTGGACATGCCCTTCGACGGGAACAACCTGTTTGGGAAGACGGTGGACGATTCCCTCCAGGCCATCAAGGCGGATACTGAGACGGCCCGGGCCCTTGGAGTCCTGCAGCAACGACGGACGCCCTTTCGGAGCGGCGGAGGCAAGGGCGCCTCCAAAGGTTCCGGCGGCGGTTTCGCTTCCTACCGTCAAGCGGCCCGCTCGTCGTCGCAAGAGGCCTACAGAGGACGAGGCAAGTCTAGAGGACCCCGCCGTCGTCGCCAAGGACGTCAAGGCGGCAAGGCCGCGTCCAAGCAGGATTGAACCGGCCGTGGGGTCGGGCCCCCACCGAAGCACCCCGGTGGGAGGCCGGCTGGCGGGCTTCGTCAGCGTGTGGGAGTCCATCTCCACCGACCGTTGGGTGCTGGACGCCCTGGCCCGGGGCCACGCGCTCGAGTTTCAAAGAAGGTGCCCGCGCGTCCCCCCCGTGGCCAGGAAAGAACTTCACGTCCCTCAACTTCTACTGGAGGTAAAGGCGATGCTCAGAAAGGGCGCCATCGAACTCGTCCCAAAGAGGCTTCGGGGCTCCGGAGTCTACTCGCGATACTTCCTCGTGAAGAAGAAGACGGGAGGATGGCGCCCCATCCTAGACCTGCGACGGCTGAACAAGTTCATCAAGGCGCAGAAGTTCCGGATGGTCACCCTACAGCACGTCCTGGGTCAACTGGAGGAAGGAGACTTCCTATCGTCGTTGGATTTGGAGGATGCCTACTTCCACATTCCAATCCTAAAGGGGCACCGAAAATTCCTCAGGTTCGTGGTCCAAGGGCGTCATTACCAGTTCAAAGCCCTTCCCTTCGGACTACGGTCGGCACCCAGGGTATTCACCAAGTGCCTCGCACCGGTGGCGGCGCAGCTGCGCCGCGAGGGGATTCACGTCTACCCCTACCTGGACGACTGGCTCATCCGAGCCAAGACGAAGGAGCTCGCCGTGGTCCACACAGCAAGGACCGTCCAACTCCTCACGGACCTGGGATTCTCCGTGAACTACGCCAAATCCCACCTGGTGCCCGCGCAAGTCGCACTGTTTCTGGGAGCGAGGCTCGACACAGTGTCCCTTCTGGCCTCCCCGTCGGAGGAGAGGACCAGGACCATCTTAGGCAAGGTGCAACGGATGCTGGTGGCCGACGCGGCCAAAGTGAGATCCATCAAGTCCCTCCTCGGGATGATGTCTTCCTGCATCTACCTCATTCCCATGTGCAGGCTCCGGATGCGCCCGTTGCAAGAATTCCTGGATGCGCGCTGGATCCAGACGACGGGCAGCTTCGAAGAAAGGATCAAGCTCGACGAGAGTTTCCGACGAGCGATACGGTGGTGGGGCACCCGCGCGCATCTGACGGCGGGCATGGACTTCCAGACCCCAGCCCACCAGGAGACTGTGACCACGGATGCCTCCCTGGAAGGGTGGGGAGCGCACACCGAAAATCTGCACGCGAGGGGACTCTGGCTCCCAACGGAGAAGTCCCTGCATATCAACGTCCTGGAGCTCCGTGCAGTGTTTTGGGCCCTCAGGTCCTTCCTTCCGTCCCTGAAGGGCAAGGTGGTGAGGATCTTCACCGACAACACCACCACCATGTTTTACATCAGGAAACAGGGCGGAACCAGGTCCCCAGCGCTGTCCAAGGAGGCGCAGGACCTGTGGCATTGGGCCGTCGCCCAAGGGATTTTTCTGGTGCCGTTTCATCTGGCAGGGATAAAAAACACCATCGCCGACTCACTCAGCAGGGAGCTGCGCTCGTGCCACGAGTGGGAACTACGGCAGGATCTGGTGGATCGCCTCTTCCGACGGTGGGGCACACCCCAGATCGACCTGTTCGGGACGGCGACGAACACCAAGTGCCGGAGGTTCGCCAGCAGGTTTCCCCAGACGAGGAGCATGGGCGATGCTTTCTCGTTCCCCTGGGAGGGCCTGTTCCTCTACGCGTTCCCTCCCTTGCCTCTGCTAATCCGGCTCGTCAACCAGCTCAAGAGGTCACGGTGCAGGATGATCCTCGTCGCACCTGCGTGGCCGAGGCAGATATGGTTCCCGGACCTTCTGGACTTGTCAGCGTCCCCGCCGATCAAGCTGCCGGCGGACGCGGATCTACTCTCCAGGGAAGGAGGCGCCATCCTCCACCACGACCCGAAGTCGCTGAACTTGCAGGCCTGGCTCCTGCAGCGCTAGAGTTTGGAGGATACGACATACCGGCCGATTGCAGAGAGGTTCTTGCAAAGGCCAGGGCGTCCTCGACTCTTAAATGCTACGGACACAAATGGAAGAGGTTCTCTGTCTGGTGCCACGCACAGAAGATTAACCCTCTACGGATTACGGCTCCCCAAGTACTGCCGTACCTGCTGACGCTGGCCAAAGCTGGACTGGCACACGCGTCCATCAAGATTCATCTTGCTGCGATCTCCCGATACACCAGAACCACGGGGCGGACGTCCTTGTGGTCTCATCGTCTGGTGAAAGAGTTCATGAAGGGACTATTCAGATCGTTCCCGTCGGTGAAGGCTCCGGCCCCGGCGTGGGAGCTCAACGTGGTGCTGACCAAGCTCATGGGACCTCCGTTCGAGCCTCTGCACTCGGCCCCGTTGAAGTTTCTATCGTGGAAAACAGCTTTTCTTGTGGCCATCACCTCCGCACGACGAGTGGGAGAGATCCAGGCCCTTTCCTGCAAGGCCCCGTACTTGACTTTCCACGACACGAGGGTAGTGCTCAGGACGCACCCCTCCTTCATGCCCAAGGTACCGTCGGACTTCCATCTCAACGAACCCTTGGTGTTGCCTGTGTTCTTCCCGTCGCCTTCGTCGCCGGCTGAGAGGACTTTGCACTCGCTGGATGTAGCTAGAGCGCTGAAGTTCTACGTGGACCGCACGAAGGGTTTTCGGAAGACGTCACAACTCTTTGTGAACTTTGGACCTGTCAATCAGGGGAAGGCTCTCTCGAAGGCTTCTATCTCCAGATGGCTCTCCGGCTGTATCATGTACTGTCACCGGTTGGCAAACCGACCGCTGCCTGGCCGTCCGAGAGCCCATTCCACCAGAGCGATCGCAGCTACCACGGCGTTCCTATCTGGTGTGCCCCTGCTGGACATATGCAGGGCTACTACGTGGAGGTCGACGCACACCTTCACGAAATTCTACTGCGTCGACCGGGATTCCAGGGAGGAGTCCAGGGTCGGCCAAGCAGTGCTGCGCAACCTGTTCGCCTGAGGTGAGCCTGGTGAGGAGGTAAGATGCTTAATGTTGAGTTGATGTGATGCTTAATGTTGAGCCTTTGCCACCTCCCGTGGTTGTGCATGTGTGTACTGCTATGTATTCTTTATTCATGAGCATGTGAATCCATGCCAGACCCCATGCTGGAGAAGGAACAAGTTACTTACCTGTAACTGTTGTTCTCCAGCATGGGTCTGGCATGGATTCACATGCGAACCCTCCCGCCTACCCCTCTGCGGCTCTTCACTTGGTCATACTGCCACTTCACGTGCTTCCAAATCTGAAGATGGCTGCCAGAGGCGGTGCTTAGGTAGAGGGCAGTCATTGGCTGTGGTCAGTATGACGCAGAGACCAGTGATTGGTTATTGCTACGAAAGACAGATCAGAAACGAAACTGATACTGGTTTTTTCTTTACCGAGGATTCCCAGCCTGACGACGGGGAATATTCATGAGCATGTGAATCCATGCCAGACCCATGCTGGAGAACAACAGTTACAGGTAAGTAACTTGTTCCTTCTAGATGGATTGTACAATGCATCACTCTTTCTCTCTTGCTAAGCGAGAACTACCCTTCAGGCCAAGAGCACACTCCACTTGAGGCACCGGGGCTTCCATAGCTTTCATTGCAAATGACCCTCTTGAGTCCATTTACAAAGCGGCAACCTTTAATGGTTCTGTTCACACCTTTACAAAACACTACTGTCTAGATGCCCACTCTAGATTTGATTCCCAGGTGGGATAAGCAGTATTAAGACATCTTTTTTCTACTGTTCCTTCTCACAACCCACCTCCAACTCCAGGTACTGCTCGCTAGTCTATGCACAGCATGTGATTCTAAGCAGATTAACAAACATCAGAAGACAATGCATTACTTACCGTAAAAGCATTTCTGATGGTTGTATCTGCTTAGATTCACATGCGCCCACCCTTCCTCCCCGCTCGGATGGAAGCAACATAGACATTCTTCTATAGATCTCTTTTCTGTACTCTCACATCTAATAGGCTCCCTTAGGGCAGAAAAAATACAAACAGAGGGACCTCGACGCGTGAGGGATTGTGGTTACACTGCACGTCACTATAGGGATAGTTTTACAGACACGCCTTGTCAACGTCCCCTTTTCGACTACGAAAAACAAAATGCAATACTCCGCAATGAGTCGGACTATGCACAGCATGTGAATCTAAGCAGATACTACCATCAGAAATGATTTTACGATAAGTAATGCATTGTCATATCATTTTTATTTTTAAGCTTCTAAGTTCAGAAGAACAACAAATGTGAAGATGGCCTTACTTGATCTGTGTGGTAACCACGCTTTGTATGGAATTGCATACGGTTGAACACTACAATCTACATCTATCATGTCGTCTTTGTCCTACTTGTGCCTGTCGGATACTAACGTAGGAAAGTAAAGACCAAACAGATGCAGCAGTTCTAAAGATGGACATGCAATATTTAACCAACATAGTATTAGATTGAAGTGAATTTTTAAACTTCACCTTTGTTTTTTCTTTCAGGTAGTTCAGGAAATTGAGAACATTAAGGATGATCAGGATCTCCGGCAGAAGAGACTCCGATACCTTGGGATAGAACTAGAAAGGATGAAGAAGAAGCGAGGTACTCTACTGGATTGCTTTTACTTATGCATGTTGATGAGACTAACTTTATTATTCTTGCAATTGTTTCTGGTTAATATCAGGAAGAGATCGGGTCCAGCTGATTGTGTAAAATGTACCTTTATTGAATATTTATATGGTGCCTATACAGCAAATAGTGTTTCCAGGCACCACAAGACAAAAAAGGGGAGGTGGGGGACAGGAGAGATAAATAACAATAACTGGCCTACTATACCTTGTGACATTCGGACCGTGCAAGTGCAGTAACAAAAGGTGTGGAAGGGGTGGGGGGGGGGTTGGGGAATGACAGTCAGGAGAGGGTAGCATACAAAGCAGAGGGAAGAAAGGGCCCAGGGGCTATGCAAGTGCTGAGGGGAGCCCAGGGGTGGGTAAGTGCCAGGGGATGCCGGAGGCGAGGACCACCATCTAAGTGCAAGGACAGGGGTGGACCAGACTGTGGAGGGGTGCCCAACCCACCAGACTAGTCAGGGAAGAGGCCCGGAAGGGCAGTGCTTGTTTGGGAGGTTTGGTGGGTTGGAGGGGGGAACTGCTATAGACTGGTCTAGGAGGGTATCGGGTAATAATGTCTCCATACATAATGTCCCCATTCATAAAGTTGTTGGGAAAAGCCATTGGTGACATGATATATGGTGACATTATGTATGGGGATGGTTGCGGGGATGTCCCCTGCTCCCCTTGTAAAAAAAAAAAAAATGGATGTCCCCCGCATGTTCAATGCAATAATGTCTCTGCAAAAAAAGGTGATATTTTTGTCTGGAGACATTTTTACGGGGACATTACATGGAACTTCTAGGAGGGCCTGGTTCCCTATAAGACTTAGAAGGGACCAGGCCACCAGTCGCAGCGGCAGATGGGGGTATTAGCAAGGGAGGGAGAGAGGGAAGGAAGTAGAGAAAAGCAGTGTCTTAAACTTCCGGAACTTAAGGAGATCCGGCTCAAGTCTGAGCGGGGCAGGGTGGCCATTCCAGAGGGAAGAACCTCCCGAAGAGAAAGATCTAATCCCCCACCCCCCTTTCTGCTTGGACTACCATCCGATATGCAGTGAGTTTGAGCTAGAGGACCAAGGCTATAGCAGGGAGGTATTTAGAGTTGGATGGAGTGGCGTCCCAGGCCCCAGAAAGTCTTGTGGATGATGCAGAGGGTCTTGAATTTGATCCTCGCAGCCACCGGGAGCCAGTGGAGAGATTTTAGGCCTGGAGAGTTGGGGTCCCTGGGTTTGAGTCCGAGGATATGTCTCAGTCCTATTCTGGATTAGTTGAAGGGGGAGGGGGCAAGAGAGGAAAGAGGCAGATGGAGGAACAGGCTGTTGCAGTAGTCCAGCCTAGAAGAGGACCAGAGCTCTGGAAACAATGAGTTACTGGGGCAACGTGAGGAAGGGGAGAATGCCTCTGAGGAGGTGAAGCTGAAAGTGAGCCTTTTTGGCAAGGTCTGAGATGTGAGGGGAGAAGGAGAGAGAGAGAGTCGTCTAAAAGGACACCAAGGTTGCTAGCCCCATAGGATGGAGAGGGGAGAAGATCCAAGGAGGGTGGCCAGAAAGTGGGAGTGGAGCAGGGGCCCCAATGAGAAAATCTGTCTTACTGGAGTTAAGACAGAGATAGTTAGCCGTGCACCATGCCTTGAATAGCAATCAGTCGGGAATGAGCGAGGATGGAGATGCGGTAGAGGAGAGAAGGTTACAGGAGAGCTGGGCGTCGTCAGCATAACACTGGAAGTGAGGCGAGGAGGAGGATATCAAGTGGGCCAGAGGGGCAAGGGCGGTGTTGAAGAGTCACAGCGATAGGATAGAGCCCTGAGGCACACTGCAGGTAGAGTGAGGTGGAGGAGAGGAAAGGGCCCAGTTGAACCTGGGAAGGTCAATTCGATAAGGAGGTCAGGCACTCCAGTACCAGGTCTGTGATGCCAAGGGTATCAGAACTGATTTATGAGGGTGGCATGATTGACTGTGTCAAAGGCAGAGAACAGATCAAGGCGGATGAGCACGGAAGGAGAGTCAGAATCAAGGTTTGAGAGCAGGTCTTCACAGGTGTTCAGAAGAGCAGTTTCAATGCCTCTTGATGCTCTGAAGCAAGACTAGTGGTCATGGAGACAGCCAACAGATTCAGTGGGGTGGATCTGTTGGGAGATGACCAACTTCTCCAAGAGTTTGCCCCGGAAGCAGGTAGTGAAGATAGGGCGGTAGTTAGCCGGGCAGGAGGTAGACCGCTTTTTCAGGAGAGGGTGCACGAGGGAGTGCTTTAGGAGTAGTGGGAAGGAGACAGCGACAATGGAGTGGTTGCTGAAATCGGCCAAGGCAGGAGCGAGAGAGGAAATGGTGTCCTTGATAGTTCTGGAGGAGTCAGGGAGCACTTGTTTGGAGGAGGCTCTCATAGAGCAGACAACTTTAGAGACCTCATCCGGTGCTATGGGCGAGGAGGAGAGAATGGGGGAGAGGGAGAGTTGGGGGGGGGGGGGTGCAAGGGAGGCCTGAGAGCAGGTGCAGTAGTAGGGAGGGTGTAGAGGAGAGTGAGGACAGGATGTCCTGCGTTTTGGTTGTGAAATGGGAGGCCTATTCTAATCTGTAGGTGGCTCCAAAGCCTCTTGGATGCTGATGTTACAGGTCTGGGGCAATCAGACCAATCTAGATGGCCATCTCCACCTCCTGATTGGTCTTAAGTGCCTGAAATTGGGCCACCAAGGTCTGCACAACCTCAAGGCCAGGAACAAAGGCTTCCATGTCATTCCATCGCCCGTTTTTATTTCGCGGCATTTTTTGCCGCAGAATTTTTGCAGCAAAAAATCATTGAATGTTTTTTTGTTTTGGGGGGGGGATACCCCCAAAACCCTCCTTCCCACCTATTTAGAATCTAGTCCTGAATCATCCTGAAACCTTATCTCTCTACCCACCCCCTACCCCATATTTTTCGATGGGTTTTTGCGCTTAAAGATCTGCGGCAAAAAATGCCACGAAGAAAACCAGTGATGAATGGACGTTGTACCGAACAAAGGTGGCTGGGAATTACCGAATATGTCGCAGCAGCTCTGTGTTGCTCATGTAACCCACCTTGTCCGTTTGCATACCTGACATTGCACCGTCATCACAAGGAAAGGCTTCTCCAGTGTCTGTTCCGTCGTGCCTGCCCCCTACAGTTTGTACTATGCCCTTTTGTAACCATTCTACACACTGATGCACCCACCGCATCCTGCCCTTGCTTGCATTTCTGCTACAACCGTGCTCCATGATACAAAGCCCCACTTTCTTGGTACACCACTGTCCTGTAGCCTGCTTGCACTTCCAATGTCTGCCCTACCATTAGGAGTGATCCCATCCAGACACTGCACACCTGCTCTGTGTTTTGTATATGGCCTACCTGAAACCATCGGATTGACACACTCAGCCCTGTGCTGGGTTTTGTATTTAGCCTTCTTGTAACCACCGAATTGACACACTCGGCCCTATGCTGGGTTTTGAATTTAGCCTACTGAAGTATCGACGGTGCTTCATGTAGGATTAACGCAGGTAAGTTTATTGAAAACAACAAACCCGGTGCTCTGCCTGCAACCGCTGCCATCAGCCCCCAACACAACTGCTCTCTCACTCAGCCCGTTCCACGCGAACCTCGCTAGCCTTTTCAATCCAAACATTCTGAGCATGCGGATGCAGGCAGCACTGCTTATATAAACAATACAATATACTAATGAAACACATGGAAGTGAAAGTGACATCATAATACACGTTGCATATAAAATACTACAATATCCCTCCCCCCAGAAACAACCAAATGAACAGAAAGAGAGAGAGAATGCAAAAGGAAACAACCCAAGAGAATATACAAATTTGAACGTATTTTCAAAAATATAACTGTGACTATGATTCCGTTGAAAATGTAATGATCCCTTAATCCATCACGTAGTCTTTGGACCACACTGGAGGTTTTCTGACTCTTGCGCCCTGCAAAACTCTCTCGCCACCACCTTCACAAACGTCACTTCCTCGGTGCATATTAACATCATCCACCTCCTCTCTACGGTTTCCATCCATTCCGATGGGATTTCTATGTGGGCCATCCTCAAATAACTCTATCGCACTTCTATTTTCTTTCCTTCTTATTCGTTGACCTACATCACCGCCATTCATCCAATTCCATTTACTGATCCTATTCATATTCCACACCGAGCCACCACGAATTCTAACAGCCCGCTTAAACACTTCTATTACTTTCACAGGATCAGAGTATTTGGATTCACCTTTTCTCACCATGAGCCCCTTTTTTATTCTAACAAAATCACCTGGGCGATTCTTAATTTGCTCTCCTTCTGTTCAACAATCTTCTTGTCACACTTACTCTCACTTCTATTGTTGACCCAAACAGGATAGTGTTGGGCACTCTCCCGTTCATCATTTCAAACTGAGATTTACCTGTGTCCCTTCTGACAGAAACCCTACTGCTCCACAGACTCTACGGGCATATTATTCCTTACAGCTTGCTCAATCGTCTCCACCAAAACCCTACTGCATCTTTCTACTAAACCATTGGTCTGGGGATGATAATATGCTGAGAACCTCCACTCAATCCCTAGGTGCCTGACAAACTTTCATTTCTTTACTTTTGAATTGCACTCCATTGTCGCTTATGATAATTTTAGGATAACCCTCTCTCCTAAATATCTGCAATAGAAATGTTATTATCTCACTGGCGTCAATTCTATTTACTAATTTGAGCGCTATCCATCCAGAATAGTAATCTACCAACACAATCATAAATCTGTTCCCATGCATTAGATCCCCATGTGGCCCTACAATGTCAGTCCCTACTCTATCCCATGGTGATTCGACCTTGGGCATGGTGATGGGTTCCATTTTCAAACTCTTGTCACAATTCTGACAAGGCCAACCATTTCTAAAAAATCTTTCAACCATTGTGTCAATACCTGGCCACCAATACTTGCCTCTTACATTGTTCTTTGTGCCGGACATACATGGGTGCCCTTGATGAGCTTTCTCAATCAGATCCATTCGCAACACTTGCGGGGGAATTAACTTGTCCCCTCTAAGTAATAGATCATTCTCCGCAGAGCATTCATCTTTGATTTCCCAGAATTTAGTGCACTCATCATCCAACAATTTCTTATCCGCCACCCTAATCTGTTAAAATTCATAACCTTGAATAAAGTTTGGTCTTCGGTGAGTTTGTCTAACCACTCTTCTCTAGACGTTGCTTCAAACAACGTCGCCACCACTTCGATTTCCTCACTAGACTCTGTATTGCAGTCAGCTAAAGGCAGCCTTGACAAAAAATCTGCTAATAGATTCTTTTTCCCCGGAACATATCTCTCCTTAAAATGATAATCTTATAGTCTGGCTAATCTGGGAGTAGTTTTGCACATAACACATACTGTAAGTACCTCAGGCAGATGGGGAGCAGGTGCAAGTGGATCTAGGTCACCTGGCCTAAGCCCCGCCCACTTGGTGCCTTCCTGCCTGCCGCTCTTTTTCACCACTTAGCAAGCCCCGCCCAACTGGTGGCTTGCTGCTCTTTTTCACCACTTAGAAAGCCCCGCCCACCTGGTGCCTTCCTGCTTCCTGCTCTTTTTCACCACTTAGCAAGCCAGGCCCACCTGGTGCCTTCCTGCTTGCCACTCTGTTTCCCTACTTAAGGAGCCCTCCAGCTTCTTTTCCTTTGCAGATGGGCAGCAGGTGCAAGTGGATCTAGGTCACCTGGCCTAATGCCCGGCCACCTGGTACCTTCCTGCCTGCTGCTCTTTTTCACCACTTAGCAAGCCCCACCCACCTGGTGCCTTCCTTCACCATCACTGTCTTGTGGCCAATGCTGGATTTTACTGTTATGGACTTCATTCATTCACGGTGCGTCACTCTTTCTCAACTCTCATGCTGGACTTCCTTTGCATCTTGTACTCATGGTGGCCCTGAATCATGCTGTTCCCATCTTCATCTTGTATCCTGGCTTGCAACATTGTGTTACTACTGACTTCTGCAATTGTATTTGCTCTCCACTCTTTTTGACTGCTTACTCTCTTTTCTCTCCTCCTTTCCCTTCTCCCTTTTCCTATCTCCTCCCCTTACATTCTTCTATGCACTTACTCTATCAGAATTGTCCCTGGACCTAATATGATAGCAACCTCGTCCGTTTCCTCCACCCTCCTATTACTGTTTTTTTTCCTCCCCACCACACCTCCAGCACTATCTGAAATATCGTCAGGCCTAGTATGATAGTCGCTTGTTTTGTTCCTCCCCTCCCTTTCTGCACCCCTCTCCCTCACCTTTTGTTTTTCTCCGGCTCTACCAGAAAAGTTGTCAGGCCTAGTACGTTAGTCGCCTGTCTGTTTCCATTTCCTTCCCACTCTCCCTTCCTTATCTATGTCTTAGCTCTTGCACTATCTGAAATGTCATACGGCCGAGTACGATAGTTAATTTCACATCCTTACTGTTCATGGCCTGTAAGAATGTGATTGTATTTTCCCTTGTTCCCTCCCTTGCCTTGTAGCGCTTTGAAACACATTGTGTATAGGCGCTATATAAACAAACGATCATAAGAATTTGGAAATGTGCCCAATAACGTCTCTGGGAAAGTTGAATTTAGAAGCGTGCCCAACAGCTTATATGTGAAAGTTGAATCTAGAAGTGCATCAAGAAGTTGAATTTAGAAGTGCGCCCAATAGCCTCTCTGTGAAAGTTGAATTTAGAAATGTGCCCAATATCCGATTAGTCTAATAGCGTGCCAGGCTGAGCCGACCAATCTCCCTAACAACCGCTCTGTGCAAAATTGATTTTAGAATTAGGCCTAATACCCTCCCTGTATAAAGTTGAATTGAGAAAGTGCCTAGCGCGACGTATATAGTATGGTTTGGACTGCAGGGAACGTTTGAAAGAGCATATAACCCATCATACGCTTACCCTCTTCTTTACACCGCCACTCAACTAGAACACAGAGATACTATGACACCATTCGGTATAACTGTTCTCATACTAACATCTGACGCACATTCCACATCATTCTAAGTAAACACTGCTGGTTACTCACCCCCAGCCAGGCGTTTTCCTCAGGCCTAACGCTGCCACATTCGGTCTGGATAAATCCTGCCAGAACGAACACATACTTCTGATCTCTCAACCACCACACCTACCGCTAAGAAGTAGCTATTACACGAATACCGCACCAGCTGCACACATATCCGGTGCTCACACACACCTTTGACTCTCTACTCTCTCTACTGACCCGAACTTCGGTTCCCAAGGGCGTTCAACCTACCAGCGTCTTCAGACCATACCAATGGTATATAAGGCGCTATATAAATGCAAAATAACATAACATGATATCATTATACTGGAATCCCGCCAGTGTCATGATTGATGCTATGTTGAATGAAATTGTTGATTGTATGGAAAATATATCCAGCAAACATCAATCCCTAGAAATTATCATTGGGGGAGATTTTAATTGTGATTGTACAGATCCAAATCCTCCCAAATATCATGTGGAAGGGATGCGAAATTTAGAGATTTACTTTATGATTGGGACATGGATATGATTGTAAGTGACGATATGAAGTCACACACTACATGATCACGGGGTTCTAAAGTATCGACGATTGAATTCATATACGACACTCGAATCCTTGCTTCGAATGGATTGTGTCCTCCCACATATTCCTCATCTTATGATAAATCGTTATCTCCAGCTTTGCTGCTTCGGAAAAAAAAATTCTCGCCAGAGGGTGCTGTGCTCGAGGTCGTGGCGTCGATTGTCCCTCGACGTACTTCGTACTCCGTCGACGTCACCGATGGTATAAATAGCTCAAGCTGCGCCTGTTGCTTCAGTTCCGTTTGTCCGATCGCTTCGCTATCCAGAACGGCACGCTTCTATTTTCTGTGAAGAAAATGTCATCTTCGACACCCAGAACTGGGTTTAAAAAGTGTGCAGATTGTGTATCTAAGATGTCGATCACCGATCCCCACCGGATTTGTCTCTGGTGTCTCGGTTCCAGTCACCGAACCGACGACTGCGGGTCCTGCCAATCGATGACCGAAAAAGCTCTTCGTGAGAGGAGAGGTAAACTGTTGGTGCGGAGGGAGGTTTCGAAAAAAAGACACAAGAAAGCGACTGATTCCAAGGAATCGGATCGCCATAGGCACTTGAAGAGATCTCGATCTAGAAGTAGATCGAGACACTCTTCGTCATCATCGAAAAAAATGAAGAGGAGACATAGATCTCCCTCATCATCTTCTTCAGAGTCGACTGAAGAAATTTGTTGTCCGACTAAACCGGATTCTCCCAGTAAGTGGGAAGAATTCCACAAAAAGATGATGGAGGTTTTCGAGAATGCGGCCTCGACCCCCTCGAAAAAGCCATACCCCTAAAGTCGCTCCATTGGACGACAAAGGGAAGTCCAAGGCTACCATGGCCAAGACCAGTAGCGTCAAGGAATACAAAAAACCTTGAGTCAACGTAAAACCGTCAAAGACTCTTCGAGAGTCGAGCACCTCTCCGGTGCCGTGCAAGAAGCACAAGTCGTCGAAGACTAAGACAACTTCGTCTACGCCCTCGATGTCGATAATTTCGACGCCAAAGCCAAATGCGTCATCAACGCCATTATCGAAGTCATCTTCGAAAACTTCAAAGACACCCTCGTAAACTTCGAGGGATTCGCCATTTCCTTCGAAGCAGATGGAAGAGGAAGAAAGGAGATTCATTCCTTTGCCCAGGTCAGACTTTTTCAAATTATGTCAGCAATCTATGAAGAGTCTGCTTCAGAAGAAGACAAGGTTACTCCTTTGGGAGTTACTTATGGTACAAGACAAGTTCCTGAGGAACTTATTGACCAGGAATCTAGAATGAGAGACCTGAGTGATACTCTACATTCTGTCAGTGGAGTTGACACACCCCCAGAATTAGAGTTCGCCAAACTTGATCCTGCAGAGCATGCAGATGCTGGGTACAGGGGTCTTATGACCAGGGTAGTTGAATATATGGGTTGGGGTAATACTTCACCCATTTTTTAACAAGATGACATGATGGATATAATCAAGGGACCTCAGAAATATCCTGTTCTCCATTTTCACAGGGCCCTTCAAAGGACTGTGGAAAAAAACTGGGAGAAACCAGAAACTATTGCTGCTGCAGATAGCACCTTTCCAAGAAAATATAGACCAGCTGGAACGGATCCTGAATATTTGAATAAACATCCGACTCCAGAGAGTTTAGTCATTCAGGCAGCATCTACTTCAAAACAAACTGCTTATCCAACTATCCCTCCAGATAGAGAGGATAAAAAAATTGATGCCTGGGCACGTAATGTTTTCACGTCAGGCAGTATGGTACTTAAGTCGGCAAATGTCACCTGTACCCTAGCCAGGTTTACCCATACCCTGTGGGACTGTATTTCGGTGGCGGCTGATCATATTCCGGAAGGCGAGGAAAGGGAAGGCTTCCTGAATGTAGTCAGACGGGAAGGAGGCAATGGGGGAATGCCTCCAGTCTGGACTGGATACTGCTGATAGTATCAGTAGATCCATGGCTGCAAGCGTTGCTACGCAGATTTGCGTGGTTGAGGAAGTCGGGATTTGCACTGGACGTGCAAGCTAGACTCTTCAACATGCCCTTTGATGGCTCGAGGCTCTTTGGCAGAAAGGCTGATGAAAGCCTAGAAAAACTTCAGACCTCGAAAGCGGCAGCTAAATCACTTAGCGCCTCTTTGCGCCAGCCTCTAAAACCCTATTCCGGATCATCCGGAGTTTCGACGACGTCGAGTTCTCGGAAAGAGGCACAGACAGAACGGTCCGATTCGGTGTCCTCTAGGCGCTCTCGATCAAGATCGCCGCATGACTCCAGGCAATCATCCACTCTTGCCAAGAGTGCCTCGCTCCCTAGGCTAACAGAAGTTCGATCGTCGGAAGACGAAGACGACTTTCACCCCCAGGCCACGCTCCAGGAGTCGGAGCCCGCAATTAAAGCCAGCGAGGCCCCACGCTCGAAGGACAGGGACACCTCTCCCGATCCTCGTCGCCAGGCGTCGAAAAACTCCGGAGCCACTAAGGGACAGGGAAAACATTTTTCTACGCACGGGGAGGGGGGAAGACAGCAGAAGAAACTACCTGTACATTCTTCCACACCTGTGAAACACTCCACCCCCCCTAAACAGACAGACAAGCCCAGGTCTGCTTATAGGTCCACAACCAGCAAAGCTACTCAAGATAAATCCCATAGACTTGCTGAGAGAGTCATTCCCAGTTCCAAAAAATGGTCCAGTGAAGACATAGATAGGGTCATGTCAAGAATGTCTTCTTTGGCTGATTTTTATGATAAAAATCCAGAACATTTCCTCTCGTATGATCCACAAGGGGCCACACCCTCAGGCTCTACTGATCCTATCCCCCTGAGTAAGAAGGCCCGGTTTGAAACTGTCATGAGCACTGCTCCCGAGAAGCCAAGTCAAGCCCAGCATCCCCGGAAGCAGGCTCACGACCCTCGTCCCCGGCTCCAGCAAACCCCTATTGGGGCCCTTTGGACCATGTCCTGGCGCCTCTGGCGCCAGGCTCATAAGGAACCTCAGTCCCGGCGCCAGGGGCGCCGTGCTCATAATTCTTGCAAAGGTGCTTGGGTGGACCTACTTGTAGCAGACCATGCTGCATACTCACATTTGCAAATGCTGGCAGGATGAAGTCCCCAGCCTTCTGCTGGGAGGAACTATTCCCTGAACTGGGACTACTTTCTTACCAGGGTGGGGCTGGTGCCACTCCTTAGCTCTGGAACACAGGAACTCTTTTACCTGGGCGAGGCTGAGGAAGAAGACACCCAATCACTCCAACACTATTTAAACCACACCCGATTGGGAAAACGTGCTTCACGTTATTCTGCATCTGCAGCAGGACACTCACCGAGTCAGCTCCAGCATTCCAGTGACATCTCCAGCTTCAGCTCAGCAACCTGTGGAAGAAAACACGAGAACTATACTAACCATCCAGGAATCCAGACACCGGCAGAAACTGCAAGCAAAAGAAACATAAGGTTAGCAAGTTGCAACACGTTCGCAGCCGCGCTCGCTTACCTGATCCATCTGTGCTTTCACGGATTCTTCGCGGCCTTCTCTTCAGCAGCCTAACGGCACCTGTAAAGACAAAGAACATTGTTAAGTAGGAATCGGGTGAAGGCGGCCACATTTACTTTTCTTACCTGCTTTTGTGCGCGTATTACGATCTCTTCAACCGCAGCAGCCCGGCACCTGAAAACAAGAAAAGACATTATTGAAGTGCCATTAAAGACTGCAAGAAAGCCTAACACTTACGTGTTTCCCCATGTGCATCCGCGACTGGGAAAATGCCCGCAAGGTCCCGACACCTGCAAATAAGAAAAGAACATTGTTAGAGGTGCTATAATAAGGTCACAGATCATTATAATCACGTACTTCGCACGTGCAACGGCAACGGACGAACAACGCCCGCAACATCTCAAGACCTGAAAACCGAAAACAAGGGACATTATTGAGGTGTCATTGAAATTCCCATACCTACGTACAACCGTACGTGTCGTGCTCTCAGTGACCACGCCCTCAGCATCCAGGCACCTGAAAAAGACAATGCAAAGACTTAATTAAAGGTGCCCATCTCTTCAAGACTATAAACTCTTTATACCTACTGGCATCCGCTCGTGCAGTAACGGCGGCATCACCTTCTGGCATCTCAGCACCTGTGCCACTTCTAAGGCCACAAAAGACTTTGAGGACCTCCAGTGACGTAACTGGAACCCATGCACCCCTGCATAAGTCGCAGGATGGAGAGCCCAGCATTTATACGCCTAAGGTGAGAGCTCACCAGGACATTGGACTTTCGGAGAGTTGGCGATTAGTGAGGAGGAAGTCCAGCCAAACGGTCATTAACCTTTTTTTCTTCCGCCTGCAGAAACCTTACCCTGCAAGCCAGACGGTCAATAAGAGGAAGCCCAGTCCATAGAGTCATCCGAGCTCTACGCTTCTCAATTGAAGAGACTATAACAGTTCAGCCGGGACCAGCGCTTCCGTGGGAATCAGGTGAGCGTTACAGAAACTCCAATGAGGTCCGAACCCTTCGAGGTACAACCTTACGCAAGACCATACTCACGGTATCAAGGAGAGGCTTCCTTTTGTGAAGACCAAGATTTTGGGTTGATAGAAGAGCAAACCTGGACGGCCTACTATGGGGATGATGAGGACCAGGAGGAAGAAGAGGATGACCCGGAAACATACAGAGTAGATTCCCCAGTAGAGAACGAAGCCCCGGTTACCGACTCCCCGGTCGATAACCAACCCCTCCTAAATGAGGTTCTCGCTCGCGCAGCGGAACATTTCCACATTGACACCCACGGTGTACAGGAGGAAAGGGACTTTGCAGAAGAGTTAGTGGGAGAAAGGAGGCCTGTTGCCCAGACCAGCCCTATCCTTAAATCCATTCAGCGGAGAATAGATCTGTCCCTGGTGAACCCAAACCTCACCAGAGCAGTCAATCCCAGGGTTGAAAAACCTTTCAGGGCAGCTCAGTCTGACCCTCTCTATATAAGAGGACATCTGAAGCCCAGACTCCCTAGTTGTCACCAACCCTCGTAAGAGTGCTGGGACACCCTTGTCTTCGTAAGAAGCTCCTCCCAACAAGGAGAGCAAAAAACTATACGGTTTTGGCAGGAAGGTAGCCTCAACGTCCGCCTATCAAGCAAGGATTGCTAACTCCACCACCCTGTTGGCCAGCTACAACTGCCATCAGTGGGAAGAAGTCGCGGCTCTCCTAGCCTCTGCTCCTGAACCGTTAAAGGGCCAATTAGCTTGGATTTCCGCAGAGGGTAGAGCCGTGTCTGGTTGCATTTTGAAAGCAACCTTCGACGCCGCGGACAACGCAGGCAGATTGATAGCAGAAGGTACTGTTATCAAGAGACAAGCGTGGTTACGGCAGTCTGGTTTTAAGGCAGAAACTCGGGCATCATTGTTAGACAAACCGGTGGAAGCCGATCTGTTGTTTGGTAAGGCGGTCGAAGACGCACTGAAAAATGCCAAGGACGAATACAAGACACTCAAATCCCTTGGTCAGTTACCCAATAAACCCCCTAACCAGAGAGGGAATACTAATTTTCGTCGCCCACGCGGCCCAAATTCCCATAGAGGATCTAACTATTCCCAGGGGCAGGGTACACAGTGGAACAACAACCAACAGTCTACCCAGGGTAACGGCAGAGGTAATAGGAGAGGTCGTGGTAAAGGCAGAGGCAGCCCCAGCAAGGGAGGCGGCACGCCTCCACCAAAGCAGTGACACTCAGTTCAGGGTCCCTTCTCACGCAACCCCAGTAGGGGGGGACGCATTTCAAACTTCACCCAGGCTTGGGAAGGGATCACATCAGACAGATGGGTGCTGTCAACAGTATCCACGGGATATTGTATAGAGCTACTGCAGCGTCCCCGGAACCATCCTCCACGACAAAGAGTATACTCCTTAGAACATCAGAAGATTCTCCTCGAGGAGATCAACATTCTTCTACAAAAGGACGCGATAGAACTCGTCCCGGGACACCAGGTAAACAAGGGTATTTATTCAACTTACTTCCTTGTGCCAAAGAAAGACTTGACAATGCGCCCAGTATTGGATTTACGGCCTGCCAACAAGTATGTCAAGCCCCAAAGATTTCGTATGACCACGCTACAAGAGGTAATCCCCCTCCTAAAAAAGGGGGATTACATGGCAACCTTGGATATGAAAGATGCTTATTTTCATATTTCCATGTTCCCAGCGCACAGAAAGTACTTGCGCTTCAAGGTGGACAGTCGGCACTACCAATTCAAGGTACTGCCCTTCGGGATAGCTTCAGCACCAAGGGTATTCACCAAGGTACTGGCGGTGGCGGCTGCACACCTACGCAGGGAGGCAATCCCAGTGTACCCTTATCTGGACGACTGGCTCATAACGGGGGAAACCCCAGGAATTTGCAGGACAAACATTCAAAGGACTATCGACCTCCTCCACGAGTTAGGCTTCTCAATCAACGAGAAGAAGTCAAGCCTGGTGCCAAGCACCTCAAAACAATTCCTAGGAGCAATCCTGGATACCCAGGAGGGGTTGACCTTTCCTTCAGAAGAAAGAATTCGGGAATATACTACTGCAAATTCCGCATTATCAGTCCGGTCAACAAATAACGGTACGCAAAGCAATGCGTTTACTGGGCATGATGGCGTCCTGCATTTACCTGGTCCCCCACGCGCGCCTGCGCATGCGTCCCATGCAGGAATGGGTGGCGAAACAGTGGTCTCAGGCAAGTGGTCAGTGGGACGATCTAGTGGTCGTTTCGCCAACACTGGTACAAAGCCTTCACTGGTGGACAAGAGAAAATCTCGCACAGGGGAAACCCTTTACGATCCCGATAAACAGGCAGTAGTCACTACAGATGCATGTCTGACGGGGTGGGGAGCTCACCATCTCCACCACACAGCTCAGGATCTCTGGTCTCACTCGGTGGCCAAGAACCACATCAACCTGCTAGAGCTTCTGGCAGTATTCAGAGCGCTTCAGGCGTTCGAGCCCCACCTACTAAACCTGTCAGTGCAAATCCGGACGGACAGCACTACAGCCATGTTCTACCTGAACAAGCAAGGAGGGACTCGCTCGCCAAATCTGTCCAAGCTTGCCCAGAAAATCTGGATATGGGCACTCAGACGGAACATCTTCCTGTCATCACAACATGTTCCAGGGGAGCTCATTTCCCTAGCGGATGCTCTGAGCAGAGACTCCCTCCCAGAGGAACACGAATGGGTTCTTCACAGAGAGGTCGTAGAAGATCTCTTCTCTCAGTGGGGTTTCCCCACTATAGACTTATTCGCCACAAGCGAAAACAGACAATGCCCAGGATTTGCATCCAGGTTCCCCCAACCAGACTCCCACGGGAATGCCCTGTGGATGAACTGGTCAGGGATGTTTGCGTACGCTTTTCCACCAACTCCTCATCAGGAAAGTGGTGAACAAGATGAACAGGGAGTCGATGACGCTCGTCCTAGTTGCTCCCATGTGGGCAAGACAACCGTGGTCCCACACCTACGCAGGATGGCGGTGTGCGAGCCCATCAAACTTCCAGCCTGGTACAACCTACTGTCCCAGCACCAAGGTCAAACAGTGCACCAGCAACCCAACTCAATGAACCTTGCAGCATGGCTTCTGAGGTCATACAGTTTGGACACCTCAATTTACCACAGAGGTGTATGGACATCCTAAAGGAATCTAGGAAACCAAACACAAGGCACTGTTACTTTGACAAGTGGAAGAGGTTCGTTATCTGGTGCCAGAGTAGACAAATCAACCCAGTTGATTGCACTCCTTCCACTATTGTTACATACATGCTCCACCTGCTAGATGCAGGATTGGTTTTTAACTCACTGAAAGTACACCTGGCAGTCCTCTCGGCTTACACCACATCCCATAGCAAGGTTTCGTGGTGGAAAGTACCAGTAGTTAAAGCCTTCATGGAAGGAGTAAAGAGACTTCACCCTCCTATTTCAAACCCACCACCAGGGTGGGACCTTAATGTGGTGCTAGCCAAGCTCATGGGCCCCCCTTTCGAACCCATGCATAAAAGCAGTCTCAAACACCTGACTTATAAAACGGCCTTCTTAGTAGCTATTACTTCTATAAGAAGGGTCAGTGAAATTGAGGCTCTGTCAGTGCAGGATCCCTTCTTTACTATCCATAAAGACAAACTGGTTTTACGCACACACCCTAGGTTCTCGCCTAAATTTATATCAAAATTCCATGTAAACCAGTCCATCGAGCTTCCGGCTTTCTTCCAGAACCCGCAAAGCTCGGCTGAGGTGAAACTACACACCCTAGATGTGCGTAGGGCGGTCCTCTACTATGTAAATAAAACCAGACCGCTAAGGAAAACAGATCAACTGTTTGTCTCCGTAGCTACAGGCAGAGAGGGGGATTGCGTCTCTAAAGGTGCCATCTCGAAGTGGATTATTAACTGTATCCAGCTGTGTTGCTCACTCTCTGAAAAGACTCTGCCTTTTACACCAAGGGCCCACTCTACTAGAGGCATTGGGGCCACTCTGGCTTTCATTGCAAATGTACCCCTTGACACCATTTGCAAAGCAGCTACTTGGAGCTCTATTCACACTTTTACTCAGCATTACTGCATTGACACCCATTCCAAGGCAGATACACAAGTGGGACAAGCGGTTCTAAGACACTTATTTGCTCATGACCCTTCTCACATCCCACCTCCTTCTTCAGGTACTGCTTGCTAATCTATGCACAGCATGTGATCTAAGCAGATTCCACAAGCCTCAGAAGGGATACATTACTCACCGTAATCGTATTTCTGATGCTTGTATCTGCTTAGATTCATATGCGACCCACCCTTCCTCCCCTCTGAGAGAAGGCGCATGATTGCTTGTAGTCTTACCTTTCTGTCTATCTGCTTGGATTATCTGTACTCGCGCTAGTCCTCATGCTACCTCATGTCAGAAAAAATACAATCCGAGGATCCTAGACGCGTGAGAGATCTTGGGTACAGTGGACGTCACACTAGGGATAGTATTACTGGCACGCCCTGTGTCGACGCCCATTTTCGAGTTTCGAAAAACAAACTGTAATACTCCGCAGCTTCCACTAGATGTCGGCCTATGCACAGCATGTGAATTTAAGCAGATACAAGCATCAGAAATACGATTACGGTGAGACGGTGAGTAATGTATCATACACATATATATATATATATATATATATATATATATATATATATATATATATATATATTTATATATATAAAAAGGGGATTGGGTCCTCCGACGTATTCCATGTCTATGACAGGTAATCACCACAGCTGTGCTGCTTCGGAAACTTTTTTCTGCGTCCTGCATCGATGACGTCGATGCGCCGTCGTCGAGGACGTCCGACGTCATCTGATGTGATAAGTAGGACGCACGACGCCCGTAGCCTCAGTTCCGTTTTTTCCGCGAACGTGTTGCTTCGTGAATCTCGGTTACGCCTCGACTCTTTGGAGTTCTGTTCTTCTCGGTTCTTCGAACCTGTTTGTTTTTGTGTGAAAATCCTTCGTAAGGAGATGTCTTCTACTTCATCTTCGACCCCGTGTCGGGGCTTCAAGAAGTGCGGGGAGTGTGGGTCCAAGATGTCGGTGACGGACTCGCACGACACCTGCCTCTGGTGCCTCGGGGAGGCCCACGACACGGATGACTGTATTGACTGCCAGTCGCTCACGTCCAAAGCCTTACGGGAACGTAAGAAGAAGTTGTCGATAGGTCGGGTGTCCAAGCCCCGGAAGTCTAAGTCTGCGGGGCTTTCGACAGATGATTCGAGAGGTGACTCTCTGCGTCGTCGTCAGAAGTCTCGTGGGTCTCCTTCTAGGAGTCGGTCTCGCCACTCCTCGGCCTCTTCGGGGCATTCTCGGAAGCGCCGACACCGGTAGTCTTCCAGGTCCTCTTCTGAGGACTCTGCCCGGCACGTCGCTTACCCCACCAGCCGTGCGACGCCGGAGGAATGGGCTTCCTTCGGTAAGAAAATGCTGGTGATTCTCGAGTCACAGGGTACTAAGCTGTCCGCGCCCCCGAGTGCGGTCGGCCGTGAAAGGTCGAGAGACACCTGTTGCAAGAGTGGTCGGCACGAGTCACAGGAGAGGTCCCGTTCGAACAAGGGGACTCGTTCTCGACGTACCAGTTCCAGGTCCCGGTCCTTGACGCGCTCGAGACCGTGTGCACCTGTGATGTCTTCGAGGAAGACATTGACGCTTGAGGCGTCGACAGGCTTTCTCGAGGCTCCGGCTCCGAGGAAGTCGTCGAAGGACACGCTCGGAACTCCGGCTTCGAGGACTGTGCCGATGCCGTTGAAGCTGGCGGCGCTGCATCTGACGTCGACGCCAATCCTCTCGGCGCCGATGCCTGTTCTCTCGACGCTGGCGCCGATTCACTCGACACCCTCAACGCCTTTCGAGGCAGGGGTGTCGGAGGTACCCCGTGGCACAGGGGAACCCCCTAGAAAGGCTCTGGCTAAGAGGAAGCACTCTCGAGTGCCTTCTTTTCAACACATGGGATATATTTCGGAGGTGGATGAGGACTCTGATGGCCTGGTTCCTAGTCAGGTTCCAGATGTGATGGTCTCGGGCCATAGCCAGTTTGACGATTTGAGGCAGTCACTGCATGATGCCAGTGGACTGGACACCTCTCCAGAGGTGGAGTTTTGTAGGCCTGAGCCTGGCTCTCATGCCGATTCCTCGTACCGGCGCCTTATGGCTAGGGTCTCTGAGTACTTGGGATGGTCTGCTCCCCCAGGGGAGTTTGTGCAGGATGATCTCACGGACATCCTTGATGTTGGTCCCCCAACTGACCCGGTACTGCCGTTTCATATGGCTCTACAGAGAAGGGTGGCGGCGGCTTGGACTGCTCCGGAGAGGCTCCCGGCGGTGGGCAGGTCCTTGTCGCGAAAATTCCGTCCAGCCAGTAGCGACCCTTCTACTTGACCAGGCACCCCACTCCGGAGAGTTTGGTGGTGCAGGCGGCCCCGGCAAAGCAGGCGTCGTACCCTACCATCCGTCCTGATAGGGGCGACAAACGTTTTGATGGCTGGGTGAAGAAAGTGTTTTCTTCGGGTGGTATGGCGCTTCAGGCGGCCAACTCCATATGTGCCTTTTCTCGTTTCACACACACACACTCTGTGGAACTGTGTTGCGTTAGCGGCTGAACATATTCCCTAAGGGGACGAACGGGATGGTTTCCTTGCTATGGTCCAGGATGGTAAGGATGCCATGTGTGAGTCCGTTCAGTCGGGTTTGGACATGGCTGAATGCGTCAGCAGGTCCATGGCGGTGAGCACCGTGATACGCAGGTTTGCGTGGTTGCGGAAGTCGGGGTTTGCTCCTGATGTGCAATCCCGGCTCCTCAATATGCCCTTTGACGGTGAACACCTTTTTGGAAGCAAGGCTGACGAGAGCCTTGAGAGGTTGCAGACCTCTAAAGCTGCAGCCAAATCGTTGGGTGCTGCAGTCAGGCAACCTCAGCTTTTTCATCCTAGGGGACAGCAATGGAGGGGTGGTTCCTTTCTTTATTACTCCTCCTTTGGTAAAGCGAGAGGAGCTGGCAGTCAAAGAGGCCAGCGCAGGGGTACCAGAGGTGGACGACAGGGTACCCGTGGTGCCAAGGCCGCTCGGGCAGTTGCCTCTTTGCCCTCAGGTAACGCTGCAGCCGCTACCACTCAGTCATGAGGCCATGTCCCATGGTTCGCCAGTTGGGGGGAGGCTGGCGCAGCATCTAGTAGTGGCGTGCCATTACTTCAGATGTGTGGGTTCTGGAGATCATAACCCACGGCTACTGTCTTCCCTTTCGGCAGAGGCCTCACGACAATCCACCGGGGAACCTCTCTTTGAAGAGTCCGGATCCGCTCCTTGCGCAGGAAATTCAAGCCCTGCTGGAGTAAGGCGCCATAGAACTGGTGCCTGTAGCGGAGAGGAACAAGGGATGGTATTCCCCTTATTTTTTGATTTTGAAGAAAGACGGGGGATTGAGACCCATCATGTACTTGCGCGGTTTGAACAAACTCCTCAGGAAGGACAAGTTCAAGATGGTTACTCTCTCTCAAGTCCTCCAGGCCCTTCAGCTTCAGGACTGGTTGGTGTCTCTCGACCTCAAGGATGCTTACTTCCATGTGCCGATCCATCCCAAGCACAAGAAGTACCTGAGGTTCGCGGTTGGCGACTCGCACTTTCAGTTTCGGGTCCTGCCGTTCGGATTGACCTCCACCCCGAGGGTTTTCACCAAGCTCATGGTGGTGGTGGCAGCGCATCTCAGGCAAGGGGGGATTCACGTCTACCCCTACCTGGACGATTGGTTGATCAGGGCGCGCTCTCCCGAGCAGGTCCTGGATCATCTGTCCGTCACCTGCCACTCCCTTCACAGGCTGGGTTTCTCCCTCAATTTAAAGAAGTCCCATTTGACGCCAACACAGCGGCTCCAGTACATCGGAGCAGTGCTCGACACTTCCCTGGGGCAGTGTTTTCCTCCCCAGGTGAGGGCTCTTCACATTCAGCAGATGGTGCACAAGTTTCAGCATGCCCAGACGCTCCCAGCGTTCGTGTTCTTGAGGTTGCCCGGCCTCATGGCATCCTGCATTCTTCTGGTGCCAGAGGCTCGCCTGCGGATGAGATCTTTGCAGTGGGCACTCAAGATGCAATGGTCGCAGTCCTCTAGCAGGATGTCGGACCCGGTTCAGGTGCCGTCCTCGGTCGCACAGGACCACCTGTGGTGGGCCGTCGAAGGCAACTTGATGAAGAGGGCTACGTTTTGGCTACCCTGGCCGGAGGTGACGATCGTGACGGATGCATCCCTCTCGGGATGGGGAGCTCATGCCAACGAGCTGACAGTCAGTGCTCGTTGGTCTCCGTCGGAGTCCAGACTCCATATCAATCTGTTGGAGCTGAGGGCCGTCAGGCTAGCCCTGAAGGCTTTTCTGCCGACTGTGCGAGTAAAGAATGTCCTGATCCTGACGGACAACACGGTGGCCATGCACTACCTCAAGAAAAAGGGGGGTGCAGGGTCACTTCCTCTGTGCAGGGAGGCGATGCAGCTCGAGTTCTGGGCCATCCAGCAGGAAGTTTCGATCTCGGCAGTTCATCTGGCCGGAGACGAAAACGTGACGGCGGACGCTCTGAGCAGGCAGAGCACGATCTCTCACGAGTGGGAGTTGGCTCAGGAGATTCTCCTGGAGATCTTTGCCCTTTGGGGGACCCCTCAAGTGGATCTCTTCGCCTCCAGTGTCAACCGGAAGTGCGAGAGGTTCTGCTCGCGGGAATTTCCTCCAAAAGGAGCCTTAGGAGACGCGTTCGTGGTGGAGTGGTCATTCCCACTGCTGTATGCGTTTCCTACAGTCCCCGTCATCCCGCAAGTGCTGCAGAGGTTACGGAAGTTCATTTCCCGGATGATCCTCATTGCTCCGGCGTGGGCTCGGAGGACGTGGTATCCGGACCTTCTCGACTTGTCCATCTGCCCTCCACGTCGTCTTCCCTACCGAGACGATCTGCTCTCACGGGAGGGGGGGGTCAGGTTCTCCATCCAGAGGTCGGATCCCTCAACCTTCACGCTTGGCTTCTGAAAGGTTGAGGTATAAGGATTGGGACCTCCCTGAAGACGTGATGGAGGTATTGCTCTCGGCCCGACGGCCAGCAACAAAGTCTCTGTACCGTTGGTGTAAGTTCTGCGACTGGTGCAGAGTTCAGAATATGGATCCTTTTGCATGTGACATCCCCATGGTTCTGTCCTTTTTACTTTCTTTGGCCCACAGGGGCTTGCAAGTGGGGGTACCATTAAAGGTTACCTGGCGGCGCTGTCCATCTTTAAGCGCTCGTCTGAAGAGTGTTTCTACTTTAAAATCCCTTTAATTTCACAGTTTTTGAAAGGGCTCACTAATGTGTTCCCTCCGTCACCTTTCCTGGTGCCCGGTTGGGATTTGAACCTTGTTCTCAGGTTTCGAACGGGTGCTCCCTTTGAGCCTTTGCACTCTTCTCCTTTGAGACTGTTGACTCTTAAAACTGTATTTTTAGTTGTGGTCACTTCCGCTCGCAGAGTGAGTGAGTTACAGGCACTTTCAGTTAAGCCTCCCTTCCCTGTTTTCCATAAGGACAGGGTTGTCCTTAGAGTCCGTCCTTCCTTTCTTCCGAAGGTAGTGACGAAATTTCATTTGGCCCAGAAGGTTGTTCTTCCGGCATTCTATCCTCCTCTGCATCCTGGTAAGCAAGAGGAGAGGCTCCATAGGCTTGATCCTAGGAGAGCTTTAAGCTTTTATGTTTCACGCATGTCCCGGGTCAGAGTGGACGATCAACTCTTTATTGGTTACGCTGGTAAGCGTTTGGGACAAGCTGTGACAAAACAGACTTTGTCTCTCTGGATTGTTTTGGCCATCTCGGAGAGTTACCGCTTGGCGGGTAAGGACCCACCGGCTGGCTTGCGGGCCCATTCTACCAGGGGTATGGCTGCATCTACTGCCCTGCAGAGGGGTGTTCCTATTCACAACATCTCTGATGCAGCCATCTGGGCTTCATTACATACATTTGTACGTCACTATTCCCTCGATTCCATCCGAGGACAGGATCTGGCCTCTTTGGCAAGGCGGTCCTTTGCTCTATTTGATTGGATTGGCAATTCTAAATTTTAATTCTAAATTCTTTACCTCCTCCTTGCTCTGGTACTGCTTTGGGAGTCTCTCATAGATTTGAAATACGTCGGAGGACCCAATCCCCTCGAAGAACAAGTTACTCTCTTACTTGGTAACGTTCTTTCGATGGGATGGTCCGACGACGTATTCCATATCTGACAGGTAATCACCACAGCTGTGCTGCTTCGGAAACTTTTCATCTTTTTCCAAACCGATACCGAACAACCAGCCTCTACCCCTGATCGAGAATCCTCCCCTTGCAAGCCTTCTGAAGTGTCCCGAGACCACCCTGAGGACTGTCCAGCTTCTACCTGGGATTTCCTCGCTACATCGGTTGCCATGCCAAGTTTGGACATGGGATACTGCAGACCCTCGATTAGTGATATGAGGCCTTACCCTGCAGTTGAAGTTCTCCAGCACCCACAGGGTCCTTACAGATCCAGCTGTCTCCCTCCTGCATAGTGTGCTGGGAGTCCCCTGAGGTCATCAGATTGTTAATCTCATCGTCCCTGTGTCGCCCAGCTGTCAGTCTCACAAACCGTCTCACCAGAGCGCGGAATGGCTGACTAGCTGGATCTAAATTGCGACTAAGCGTGATTCTGCACCAGCAACCCCTCAAACTCCTTGCAGCAGAACCATGGCATGAAGTAAGTTAGCCCAGTTTATTCAGAAGCCTCAGAAGTGGTTTCTGACACAATCTGAATATAAGGGGTAAGTTAACATACCTGTTTCGAGTCCCCGCCAAACCCACACACGCTTTAGTGGTTGACTGGTGCAAAGTCCCAACCTCGACCTAACCCTTGGCTGGTCGTGATCATTGAAGTTCTGGACAAATCTCCATCAGGCTTCCAGTAAGGTGGTGAGGTTGAGAAAGGACCTCCTTAGAACTTTGTTTTTTTTTCACTACTTGACACTTAAACATACATGTTGGCTTTTCCAGCAATTATTCAGCCCTCTCAAGATCCGTAGCTCCTTGCAACGGGTTAATTTAGGGACCTACGACTCTTTGAGCACAAAACCCCTTCTCCCTTAGCATGGGTAGAGCTTTCAAACTATAGGGAGTTATTTTTATAATGTGTATTGGGTTTTTTCGTCTCTTGGAATTACTTAGCTGTGTTTTAACGTATTACTTTTTCTTCACTTGCTTTGCTATATTAATGTTCTAATTAACTGATTTAATTGTTAAAAGTGAAGTGTTGGTGCTCTATAGCAAAGGGTTAGGGAGAATTCTCAGAAATGTGCTAATTCCTCTCTACCCTAGAGACTACCCAGCTCTTTTGCTGGACTCTAGGACTTTTTCATTTTTACCTGGAGAGAGTGAGACCTTTTTTCTCACTCTCTCATGTATTTTTATGTGATTGTAACTCGGTTTCTTATGGTTTTTGGAGTCTGACAAACTCCATACGCATCTTTTTACATTGTGACACACAGTATCTTCAGTGCAGTGGCACAGGGAAGTCTTTCAGATTTCCCCAAGGTTTAAATACCTTCTTTTGGATTAACAACTGTTCCCAAGAGCAGTAAAGTGAAATTGACTTTACTTAGATTTGTAACTTTCTAGACCCAGCACACCCTATCCTACAATAGGGTGCTGGGAGGGTAACTTAGTATCCCCTTTGTCTAGTTTCTCATGTAACATTTTTATGTTACCCTTTTCTCGATGAATGGCTGGTGGCAGTGGTTTAAATTTAACTACTGTGGTGTGCCTCTACCGCAGGCTGAGTTCGCAGCTGCAATAAAGCACTCAAGGGTGCCATTTTTGTCAAAATGGCACCAGTCTTCTTTTTTCGCCATTTCTTTGTGGAAAGGTCCTTCTTGAGATGTGCTCTGCGTGCCAAACCAGGTTTTGCTTTGCCTTTGGCAGGATTCACGAGTGAAGCCTTTGGCTCCAGGGTGTCTGGTGGGAACCGGAAGTGAGGAAGGTGCTGAAACTCCCCTTTGCTTAATCTCCTAGGAGACCCAAATGCACTCTGTGGTGATTGGCCGGCTGACTGTATGGCAAGGACTGCCGCCATGCTGGGTGAATGACAGCTAGGCTGGAATGAATGGGAGAGAAGTGAATAAACGGCAAGTCTTTTGTCTTGGATGGACGAGTCCACCACTGGGCGAAGGAACTGAAGAAGAACTTGCAGAGGACGCCTGCTGCAACTCCTGGACCGTTGCTTTGCTCGGTGAAGCACTGCTGCAGTGCCAAAATGCCAGGTTCGCATTGACAGAGAAGCCTCTGCAAGGATGACTTCTCCCCTTGAGTTGGTGGGACCAATCAACTCCAAAGTAATCCACCTGGACATCCATCTCAGAGCTGGTTGAATTTCCACAGAGTTGCTGCTGGAAACCGTATAGCCAGGGAGAGGAACACCAGATTGTGTGCGTTGCTTTTAAGCTGGCCAAGAGCTCCAGGAAGATCCTCCGGACTCCCAGGAAGCAGGACTGACTGAGCCTGAGCCCCCTCAACAGAGTGTGGGACCCCAGACGCAAGAAAAGTCCATCTCAACAGCCAGGAACCGCAGTGTTGCTATTCGCGGTAGACACGAGGAGGTGAAACACTGAACAGCCACTGAAAGTGAAGTTTGCCGGTTGCGAGTTTTGACCATCCAAGTGCATTTCAGGAGTCCCCCGACGTCGTGCCTCTTGTCCCAACGACTAAGGCCCAGGAACAGTGAGTCCTGAAGAGCTGCAGAGGAACAGGAGTCATCTGCTGCATCTTTTTTCATCTTTAAAGGTAGTTTACAAAGTCTGAGAGAACTTACCTCTTGCTGTAGTTGCTTGCATCTTCTACTACTCACGAGTTTAATCAGCTTGTGGCCCAACATTTGATTCTTCTTTTCTTCAAAGACTTCTAAAACATTGTGCAAAGACTTCCATTTACCTACCACAGGTGCTACATCCCATATAAGACTCTGGCTCATTGACTTTGGCTTAGTCTATTGTATTGAATGAGTCTTTCTGGAGGGATCCAAAAGTATTTGCCTGCTCAAGAATATTTGTGGTTGCTTGTATGTTCTAAATAATCTTTTCCTTTGACTTATTACTATATGATTCTTAATGCAACAGTGATATATTAATGTCCCCAGCACCCTAGCAATTGGAAGTTACCTGAGTGGGTAAGTAGTGCCTGTGGGCCATCCCAAAAGGGTATCTACTGATTTAGAGATATTAAGAGTGTCTATTTCATGAAGTGTATTTGAGTGTTACTATTGTATTGTTCCCTTCTGAAGAATGCTTATTCTAACTGACTGACAAATTAATAATTGTTTATGCAAGAACACTTGAGCGTAAGAGTTTATTTGAATACTTGTAACTGTAAATGTCTGCAACTCTGCTAAAGCTCACATTGACCCCTCTTGAGATAAGCCTGGCTGCTCAACACGCTACCAAAACTGTGTAGTACAAGCTTATCACAAAGGTTGGGTTTCCTATACCTGTAGTCAGAGGTGTGTGTAGTAGTTTTAGAGGGTACTGCATACAAACTTTGCCTAACGGCCTCTCTCCCCCTTTACAGGACTCTGAACTCTAGCGGTGGCTACTCTTGTTCACAAACTGCATTGTTAGGCAGTGTTTTAGTTTTGAACACACATTGCATTTTTAGATAGCTGTGATTTGTCTTGTACATGAACTGCATTGTCAGGGGTAGGCCCTCCCACTATGCAGGACTCAAATCTAGCTGTGTCTTGTTTCACACACAAAGTTAGTCCTGTTCTACCTGGCACTCAACCTGCATCGTGAAACGTCCTCAATCCGTAGTAGTCCTCGAGGCACCATGTCACTCACTGGCCATAACCGTGCAGCTCCTGGGCGTACCTCTCCCCCCACTGAGACCCACCGCAGTCGCTTTCTACCCCCAATGCCACACAGCCCACCTCGCTTCCTCAGAGCACATCCATCTGGCATCCCTCACCCCCCTTTCTTCTCCGCCCCAACTTACCCTGCCGCCTCATACTCTCTCACCTACCTGTAGTCCTCAATCTGCACAATTAAGAGCAGCATGTTGGAGACAGACCAGAATGCTCCCACCCACGAAACACACAATCCCCGACACAGCACATTCACATTCCCCCAACCATCTACAGACCAGGCCCACCTCCCACTTCCCCTCACTTAGCGCACCAAGAGATGCTCTAGCCAACACTCCGCTCAATACTCCACTCACCAGAGAACCACCCACCCTCTCCCACACTCCCATGACAGCACATAATGCAAGGAAAGGGTGAGACCGCAGTCAGCTAATGTCCCCCCTAGCATCTCCCATTCTCCGACACAGTTCGCAACCCCTGCCACCACAATATAGGAGCGAAACCTCACTGCCCGCACCCAACTGAGTCCTAGCTCTTCCCCTCCCTCCCCTGTCCACCCACTCCAACTACTCCTTCATCCCCACACTCCACCTCCCCTCTTACTTTCCCACCTCTTACTGCCTCTCCCCAAAGCAGACCCTGACCCCCCCCCCCCCCCCCCCCCAAACACCACCCAACCTCCACCCACAAAGGCATCCCTCCAAATATCCTGCATCCTCATCAACACCAGGTCTGTTTCCAAAAACAAACTCCACATCTTCGACCTCATCACTGAAGAAAACCCAGACATCTTCTTCATTACTGAGACCTGGTTCTCAGATGACTACGAACCGCTTGTGCACAAGGCCTTCCCACCTGGTTACAGTCTCACCGTTCGGAACAGATCTCGTAGGAGAGGTGGGCTTGCAATATTACACAAAGACCAATTCAAGCTATTAACCAAGGACACCTCCACCAGCACCACCGATTACAACCCCCACCTCCCCAACCCCCGGCTATAACAAGAACTTTACATTATACATTTGGTGAAGCTCTGGCCGCCAACCTCATCCAACACCCAACTCTCACCATCCTAGGAGACTTCAACATATGGTTCGACTCACCATCAAACCCCATGACCAGGTCACTTAGAGACTGTCTAGATCCACTCAATCTGAAATATCACACATCCACTCCCACCCACATGGGAGGCCACACCCTTGATGCAATATTCAGCACCAAAAACCTAACCACCCAACCCACGCGCCCACTGTCATGGTCTGATCACCCCGCTGTCTGTTTCATCATACCGCGCAACACTGGGGTCAGCGGCCAACACCAACACGTCCCCCACAAACTGCCCCTTCCACTTATCCATTATGGTACAAAGTGGTAATCACCCTAGATCTTGAACTCTCACCCCGTAACTCCCTCAACTCACTCTCCTTAGCAGAAGGGCCACCAGCAATTTACTCCTTCGACCTCTGGCTTACCAATGCCCTCAAAGCCTTCACCCCGTCAAAACATTTCTCGCAGAGATATGGAGTATCGCCGAAGTGGTTCTCTCCCAAACACCTCAAAACTCTCAAGCACCGTCTGGAACGGGTCTGGAGAGCCGACCCCTCAGCCCAAAACAAAACCGCCCTAGCAAGGACAACCAGAACCTACAGATCGGAAATCAGAAAAAGCAATAAATCATTCTATGGGAACCGAATCCAAAATGCTTGCAACCCAAGTAAGGAATTACATAAAATCATAGCAGAATTCAAATCACCCTCATGTGTCCGCCTGATCACCCAAGCCCTATGCGACACCCTCTCGCTCCATTTCTACAAAGCCGCCAACGATGGACACAGCGCCATCATTGCCAAGCAAAAAATCCCACCGCCTGCCCACCCTCCTGCAGCACCCCACACAAACCCCACCCCAATCACAATCTTTATTTGACTCTTTCTCTCCCATCACACAACAAGAATTCCTGTCGCTGGTAGCAACCAGCTGCCCCTCAGGCTCTCCGGAAGACCTGTGCCCACCCACCTTGCTCAAGAAAATACTAACCGCCACCTGTGCAAATAATGAATCCTTAACCACTCACTCACCTCAGGATTCTTCCCGAAAGCCCTAAAAACATCCTACACCAAACCCATTCTCAAAAAACCGACGCTTGACCCGCTTCTTCCCCAAAACTACCGACCTATCTCCAATACGTGTTACATCGCCAAACTAATTGCGCGGCTTACAAACAGCTTGGCCAATTTTCTGAATCCAATAACCCAATAGACCCAGCACAATCAGTTTTCAGACCACTAAGGGCAACAGAAGCCTCCCTGGTCTCCATCTGGGATGACCTAAAAAGAACAGCTGACTCAGATGGCTGTGCAGTTCTCATCTTTCTAGAACTTTCCGCAGCTTTCGATACCATTGATCACATGATTCTATTATACAGACTACAAAGACTAGGAATCAAAACACAGCCCTGTCGTGGATCTCATCCTTCATCTCGAACCGGTCGCAAATCATGCACCTCAACCAATTGACATCCATATCACGTCCAATTTGCAAAGGTGTTCCCCGAGGAGCATCCACATCACTGCTAATCTTCAACTTCTACATACAACCCATTCCCACAATCATCTGTTCGTACAACCTTACCTGCTACAACTACGTGGACGATACCCAGATCATCCTCATAATCCCAAATACCGAAGGATCCGGCAGCCCTGACCTGTCATCGTGCCCTCTGATATTGATCACTGGATGACGACCAACCATTTCATCCTCAACCCTGGGAAACCCAAAATCCTACTCTGCGGGAAAACATCTCTCATTCCCCAACTAATCCCTTGGCCCGAATCCCTAGAACAAGCACCAGCACCCTCAAACGTGGTTAAAAACCTTGAATGTAAATTCGACTCAGATCTATCCCTCACCCAACAAACAACCAGCGTATACAAAACCTGTTTCTTTCACCTAGGGATTCTCAGGTGGATTTTCCCCTACCTCACCTATCCCCACTGCTTCTCGGCTATCAACTCCATCATCCTCTCCCACCTGGACTGTGCAAACTGCCTTTAACTAGGAGCCCCCGCATCCCAACTACGGAAACGCCAAAGAACAACACTGGCCACAGTCTAGAACCCCAGATAAGACTGCATCTTTCGTTGTGGCTCTCCTGATCCGCCAGCATCTTTCGTTGTGGCTCTGCTGATCCACCAACATCCCACCCACTAACATTCCAACCCTACAAGCACCCAAGCTAAGCCAGCAGCCTTTGCTGTGGCTACACTCGCCTCACACTCACCACGAAACCCTGCCCACCAGTCCACGAGAGACAATTTCAAGATGAGGGTCCTGGCTAACAGATGCACATCATTAACTATTCACTGCCTCTGTTAACCCCCAACATTCACCCTTGGAAGCTCCCATCACTAGCAACCCCCTCCACAACCCTATTCCCCAAGCTAGGTCCAACAAGCCCTCGATGACTTGTTACATCACGGATACTTACTATACAATCGGTTGTAACCCTCAGCCTTTCATACCTAGGCCCCCCTCCACCTAGACGAATCGAGGGGCACTGTTCGTGTATGCTGTAGCTTGTTTAGCCTTGTACTCGATTGCATCGTCAGGTTTAGGCTTCTCTCCCACTATACAGGACTCTCGAATCTAGCTGTGTTTAGCCTTGTTCTTAAATTTCACTGTTAGGTGTAGGCCTCTCTCCCAATATACAGGAATCTCGAATCTACAGTATGTATAGCTTGCACCACTAGCGTTGACACAGGCACAGCCAATCATCCATGCATGATAGAATACACCTACAGCTAAGCCCATCCGGCCCAGTGCACACATAGCCGTCCAGACAAACACCTGACGTACCTCAACACCTCTACCACTAGCACGCAGCGACCACCACCCGAAAGAAATCTGGTATAGCTGAACCACATAAACTCTCAACAATAGCAATCTATCTCTAACCCTCAACAGCACCCACCCATGTGTCTGACCTCTCTAGGGCTGCTTAGTCGAGCCTTGCCAGCCACCTAAGTCCTAGAACGGCAACATGCACACACGCATCTCCTAAACTAACCCCCTAGAACTCTGCAACAACATAGACTACGGTCACCAAGGGCGTTCAACCAAGGAAAAAGCGCATTGAGGCCACACAAGTGGGGAAAGAGCGCTATATAAATAACAAAATACAATACAAGATAAGTGGTCTGCAACCTGCACCTTTCCAGAGGTTTAGGACTATGACTCCAAATCCCTCACCTATTTACTATGCTGCCTTGGGCTGATGAGAGATGTTTTCTGAAGGTTGGTCTAGATGCTTGAAATGTTTTCTAGAAGAGGAAATCCTCAAGGAACTCTGATCTTTTCGTTATGTATGGTTGAGCGCTGGTTGGCAATAAAGCGTCTAAGGTTATTATAGCAAAATGTAATTTTAGTATTTCTAAAGCTTAAATCTGTGGGGTTGAGGTTCCTCAGCAATTTTACTCTTTCCTGCAGACCTTGGGCAGGAATGATGGACTTTCTAAGTTATGTACACCCACATTGCTGACCTTGGCATGGCAGCTACATTGGCCTTTCATGTTTGAATCTGTAAATATTCTCTCTAGATGCTTCCTATGGGACAGCTTTTGGCCAGGAGGTCCTGCTTAACCTTTTGGCAGCTGCTGCTTGCCTCCACCCAAAGTTTTGTTTGAGGGGATTGTGTCCTCCGACGTATTCCATATCTATGACAGGTAATGACCACAGCTGTGCTGCTTCGGAAAAATGTTTGGCGTAGGAGTCCTGCGTCGATGACGTCAACAGGTTGTCCTTCGAGGGCCTCCGTCGAGGGTCGACTTCACCGGATGTTATATATAGGACGCATGGCGCCCGTAGCCTCAGTTCCGTTTTTTTTCCACAAATGTGTTTGCTTCGGAATCTCGGTGCGCTCGATTCTTCTACTTCGAAAGCAATGTCTTCGACTTCTTCTACCCCAAAGACGGGCTTTAAAAAATGTCGGTACTGGAGGTCGAAAATGTCCATCAGGGACCCGCACGATGTCTACCTCTGGTGCCTCGACGAAAGCCACGCCACCGATGACTGCCAGTCCCTGACATCGAAGGCCTTGCGGGAGCGGAAGAAGAAATTAACGGTAGGTAGGACCGTAAGTCGAAATCTGCTCTGCTTTTGACCGACGACTCGAGGGGCGACTCTCTGCGTCGGTGAAAGTCCAGGGGGTCTCAGAGTGGTTCCCGCCATTCCTCTGCCTCTTCGAGGCATTCTCGGAAGCACTGTCACCGGTCGCCTTCCCCGTCCTCGTCGGAGGACTATGCCAGACGGCGGTTGACTTGTCCCACCAAGTCTTCGTTGCGGGCAGAATGGGATGCATTCCGCCAGCAGATGATGGCGATTTTCGAATCGCAAGGTACAGTTCCGGCCGCACCTTCAAAAGAAGCTGGCAGGGAACGGGCTCAGTCCACCACTCGCACGCCTTCGGGCCTGGGCAGTCGGCCCAATCATCGGGAGCCGTCGAGGTCCCGACCGGACAAGGAAGATCGCCGTAGCCGTGCCAGATCCAGGTCCCGGTCCTCGACACCATCGAGACCGTCGGAACCTGTGAAGCCTTTGAGGAAGGCGTTGACGCCATCAGCGCCTCATTCGACGCCAATTCCCTCTGCGCACTCGGCGCCTTTTGTGGAGGATTTGCCAGAGGTGCCCCGGAGGGCTGTCGAAGCTCCGAGGAAGGCTTGCAGTAAATCTGTGAGGTCTGTTTTTGAGCCCTACTCTGTTCCTCCTCCCAGATTGGATTTGTTCCAGCCTTTGGAGTATATGTCAGAGGTGGAGGAAGGGTCTGTTGAGTTGGTTGTGCCTCCTGATGTCCCTGATGACCTTTTGTCTGGTCACAGTCAGATGGAAGACCTCTGTCAGTCCTTGCATGATGCCAGTGGTCTTGACACTTCTCCGGAGGTGGAGTTTGGCAGGCCTGGAACACATGCCAAATCCTCCTATAGGCGTCTCATGTCCAGGGTGACGGAATACTTTGGGTGGTCTGCTCCACCTGTTGGTTTTGATCAGGATGATCTGATGGCCATCCTGGACCAAGGTCCACTCACTGACCCGGTGTTGCCATTTCACATGGCTTTGCAAAGAAGGGTGGCAGCGGCTTGAACTGCTCCGGAGAGTCTCCTGGCAGTTGGTAAGTCGCTTCTGAAAAAATACTGCCCAGCCAGTAGTGACCCCTGCTACTTGTCGATGCACCCTACTCCGGTGAGTTTGGTGGTGCAGACGGCTACGGCCCCAGTGAAGCAGGATGCGTAGCCGACCATCCCTCCTGATAGGGACGACAAGCGCTTTGATGGTTGGGCGAAGAAGGTATTCTGTACTTGGGGTTTGGCTTTGAAGGTAGCCAACTCCATTTCTGCCTTGGCGAGATTCACTAACACTCTGTGGAATTGTGTATCTTTGGCAGCTGAGCATATTCCCGAAGGGGAGGAACGGGATGGTTTGCTAGCCCTAGTGCAAGATGGCAAGGATGTCATGTGTGACTCCGTTCAGTCGGGTCTGGACATGGCGGACTGTGTCAGCCGGTCCATGGCTGCGAGCACCGTGGTACGCAGGTTTGCGTGGTTGCGGATGTTAGGCAGAAACCTGTGCAGTTCCCTTAGGGACCACTGCAAAAGATTTAGGACTACAGGTGTTAGCAGTAAACCCACTTGGTAGCAGTCTGCACCACCCAGATTCACTTGGTAGCTGTGGCTGAGCAGTCAGACTTCCCTCAAGAAGAGTTAGGCAGTATGCAAAGTATACACAATAGGCACTCAGATACAATAATACAAGCAAACATTGACCAGAGCTTTGGTATCAAAGTATATAATGATTTATTTTAAAACACACAGTTGAAACACTCCAGCACTCTTATTGTAAAATATTCTAAACACAGTTACTATTGTAATATAAACACCCCTTTTTCCTTATCAGATAAGTCACAGTAAAACACCACTTATTTTTATACAGAGGTGAGCGCTTAACTAGATTGCACTCCGATACGTTTGTGAGAAAGGGAGGGAAAAAGACAGAATATGAAAAGGTACACCACTCTAAGAATCAGGAACACTGTTAGCAAGGCAGAGAGCAAAAAGTCACTGGTGAGCCAAAGTCCAAAGGCTGGGCCCACTCTTAGAGAGAGCAGAGCACAAATGCGCCCAAGATCACACAGTTTCACTATGCTTATAAAGTCTTGCAGAGGGTTCAAAAAGGGTTTAGAGAAGCTTTAAGAAAGTTTAGCCGGGGTGTCCCAGACTAACCCAGGTTCGTAAGCCGGGGGCTAAATCTACCCCGTACAGTCGGTAGCAAGGGAAGCCAGGCGGGACACGGTACCTTAAGTGGGAAGGATCCTCCAGCGGTGGCAGTTGTTCCTGGTAGTGGGTGCAAGTTGCGTCGTCGTCCAGGGGAAGAGAAGATCTCGACTTGGAGGAAAGATGACGGTCGTTGCAGTACCAGGGAAGAAACCAGCCACGGAGTCTTCCGGTTAAAGGTGGTACCTTTGTTTCGCGGTCGTGGTAAAACGTGGTATCCCGGTTGCCGGGGTGCTTGGCACGGGCGAGGCGGCCACGAGGTACGTCGGGAAAGCGAAAAGACGGTGAAACTGGTTATCCCCACCAGTCAAAGGAAGAAGACTCTCCGGCAGGAGATCTCCTCTGTCGTTGGGAAAAGTGGTGAGGCAGTCCAGCAGGGCTCCACCGGTGGTGGTGTCGTGACAGGTCGGCTCAGCTTCTCCCTCGTCGGATTCTTAGGTCCTGTGGCGACTTCCGAATTTCCAGTCCCCAAAGCCCTGCTTTTATGCAGCAAACCCCCATTCACTCAGCCTAGCTGTCACTCAAACATGCTAAGTGGTGAGCCGGCCGGCTCACCACTTGGGCCAATCAGGATGGAGTGTGACTTGAGTTGCCTAGGCAACTCAGTCCAGGGTGCCTAAATTTCCCTCCACCCCTCCTAAGTACCCCAGACAGAGTGGCACCACTTTGGAGGGCTTCTGTGGAGAAGCCCGCCAAAAAGTGGAACAAAGGGCTCGACTTGGGTTGGAGTCACAGAAGAGAACACAAACGCCATTTTAGAATCAAGTTTTGGCAAAAAATACCAACCGGAGAATTAATATTAATTAAATAAACCGGCGGTATGTTCGAGGCTACTGTAAATTAAATAAAGGTAGTAGCCTAAAACAATGGGAAATCCCATAGGAAAATATTCGCGGTTGAATATAAAAAGTAGTATCCACTGCCACCAGCCAAAACTCGATCAGGGGGGACGGAGACGTGCCCCCTCGACTAACAGACCCTGGGGCAATCGAATTCCCCCAGCCAGTACGTCCACAATATGATGGTTTGTACTGGTTCTGTTCAGAATTTAAGACTAGTAAAGTCAATGGTGACTTTACATGCCCTGGGAGACAGTAGTCAGTCCCAGGGTATGGAGTCTATACTGGGGGGTCACTATGACACCCCTGTGTCACTGCACTGAGGGTGCTGTGTAACACATATCACAAAAACACATGCAGCCCTATGGGGTAAAAGACCCCATAGCCCATTAAACTCATCTAGATCCAAAGAAACGCACTCAAATCATGTCCAAGAGTGAGGGTAAAAAAGTCTCACTCTTGGCAGGAGAAAAAAAATAAACCCCAAAAATCCAGCAAAGCTGCTGGGGGACTCACTAGGTTAGGAAATTCAGCCTAAACAGAGAATTCTCCCTAAGAGCGGAAGTCGGGGTTTGCTCCTGATGTGCAATCCCGGCTTCTCAACATGCCCTTTGATGGGGTTCATCTGTTTGGCAGTAAGGCTGACGAGAGCCTTGAGAGGTTGCAGAGTTCCAAAGCTGCAGCGAAGTCTTTGAGCGCTGCAGTCAGTCAACCTCCGCCTTTTCGTCCTGGGGGACAGCAATGGAGGGGAGGTTCCTTTCGCTACTACTCTACCTTTGGTAGATCGAGAGGAGCTGCCAGTCGAAGGGGCCAACGTAGGAGTACCAGAGGTGGAAAGCAAGGTACTCGAGGTGCCAAAGCTGCTCGGACAGTTGCCTCTTTGCCCTCAGGCACTCCCACAGCCGCGTCAGCTCAGTCACGAGGCCATGTCCCATGGTTCGCTGGTTGGGGGCAGACTTGCGCAGCATCTTGGAGAATGGCAAGCCATTACTTCAGACGTGTGGGTTCTGGAGGTCATAACCCACGGCTACTGTCGCCTTTCCGGCAGAGGCCTCAAGACAATCCACCCGGGAAGCTCTCTTTGAAGCGTCTGGATCCACTCCTTGCGCAGGAAATCCTATCCTTGCTGGAGAAATGTGCCATAGAACTTGTGCCTGTAGCAGAGAGGCACAAGGGATGTTATTCCCCTTATTTTTTGATCCCGAAAAAAGACGGGGATTGAGACCCATCATGGACTTGCGTTGGCTGAACAAGCTCCTCAGGAAGGACAAGTTCAAGATGGTCATTCTTTCTCAAATCCTCCAGTCCCTTCAACTTCAGGATTGGTTGGTGTCTCTCAACCTCAAGGATGCTTACTGTGCTGATTTTTCAAAGCACAGGAAGTACCTGAGGTTCGCGGTTGGCGACTCGCCTTTTCAGTTTCGGGTCCTGCCATTCGGATTGACCACCGCCCGAGGGTTTTCACCAAGCTGCTGGTGGTGGTGGCAGCGTATCTCAGGAAAGGGGGGATTCACGTCTACCCCTACCTGGACGATTAGTTGATCAGGGTGCGCTTTCCCAAGCAAGCCCTAGATCTGTCCGTCACCTGCCACTCCCTTCACAAGCTGGGCTTCTCCCTCAATTTAAAGAAGTCCCATTTGACACCTACCCAACGGCTCCAGTACATCGGAGCGGTGCTCGACACATCCCTGGGGCAGTGTTCGCCTCCCCATGTGAGGGCTTATCACATTCTGCAGATGGTGAACAAATTTCAACGTGCCCAGAGTCTCCCGTCGTTCGGGTTCTTGAGATTGCTCGGCCTTACGGCATCCTGCATTTTCCTGGTGCCAGAGGCCAGGCTGTGGATGAGATCTCTGCAGTGGGCTCTCAAGATGCAATGGTCGCAATTCTCCGGCAGGATGTCGGATCCTGTTAACATTCCACCTTCGGTCGCCCAGGATCTTCTGTGGTGGGCCGTTGAAGACAATCTGATGAAGAGTGCTCCATTTTGGCAACCGTGGCCGGAGGTGACGATCGTGACGGACGCATCCCTCACGGGTTGGGGAGCTCATGCCAACGAGTTGATGGCTAGCGGCCGTTGGTCTCCGTCAGAGTCCAGACTCCACATCAATATGTTAGAGCTGCTGGCTATCAGGCTAGCCCTGAAGGCTTTTCTGCTGTCTGTGCGGGGTTAGAATGTCCTGATTATGACCGACAATACGGTGGCCATGCACTACCTCAACAAAAAAGGGGGGGGGGCAGGGTCACTCCCATTGTGCAGGGAGGTGATGCAGCTCTGGTGCTGGGCCATCCAGCGGGAAATTTCGATCTCGGCAGTTCATCTGGCCGGAGACGAAAACGCGGCGGCTGACGCTCCGAGCAGGCAGAGCACGGTCTCTCACGAATGGGAGCTGGCTCAGGAAGTTCTGTTGGAAATCTTCTCCCTTTGGGGAACCCCACAAGTGGATCTCTTCGCCGCCCGTGTCAACCGGAAGTGCGAAAGATTCTGCTCGCGGGAATTTCCTCCAAGAGGAGCCTTAGGGGACGCGTTCGTAGTGGAGTGGTCCTTCCGACAGCTGTACGCGTTTCCTCCAGTCCCCGTCATTCCGCAAGTGTTGCAGAGGTTTGGTTCCCGGATGATCCTCATTGCTCTGGCATGGCCCAGGAGAGCGTGGTACCCGGACCTTCTAGACATGTCCATCTGCCCTCCACGCCGTCTTCCCTACCGAGATTATCTGCTCTCGCGGGTGCGGGTTCTCCATCCAGAGGTGAAGTCTCTCTACCTTCATGCTTGGTATCTGAAAGATTGAGGTATAAGGATTTGGACCTCCCCGAAGACGTGATGGAAGTGTTGCTTTCGGCCAGAAGGCCCGCAACGAAATCCCTGTACCGTTGCCGTTAGAGAAAGTTCTGTGACTGGTGCAGGGTACAGTATGTGGATCATTTCCAATGTTCCATTCCTTTGGTTTTGTCTTTTATGCTTTCCTTAGCCCACAAGGGCCTGCAAGTGGGTACCATTAAGGGTTACCTGGCGGCGCTGTCTATATTTAAGCGCTCGTCTGAGGAATGTTCTTATTTTAAGATTCCTTTGGTTTCTCAGTTTCTAAAAGGGCTAATTAATGTGTTTCCATCGTCGCCTTTCCAGGTGCTGGGATGGGATTGGAATTTGGTTTTAAAGTTCCTAATGGGAGATCCATTTGAGCCCTTACATTCTTGTCCGTTGCCACTGTTAGCCTTTAAAACTGTATTTTTAGTTGCGGTTACTTCCGTGCGCAGAGTGAGTGAGTTGCAGGCACTTTCCACCAAACCACCCTTCACTGTGTTCCTTCTTTTCTTCCGAAGGTTGTGTCGGAATTCCATTTGAGCCAGAAAGTAATTCTTCTGGCATTTTATCCTCCTCCACATCCTGGTAAGGAAGAGGAGAGGCTCCATAGGTTGGATCCTAAGAGAGCTTTGAGTTTCTATCTCTCACAGATGTCCCGGGTCAGAGTGGATGATCAGCTCTTTGTTGGTTATGCTGGAAGGCGTTTAGGTCAGGCTGTTTCCAAGCAGACCATGTCCAGATTGATCATGTTGACGATCTGAGTGTTACCGTTTGTCGGGAAAGGACCCTCCAGTAGGCCTACGGGCTCACTCTACTAGGGGTGTGGCTGTCTCCACTGCTCTACAGAGAGGCGTTCCTATTCGCAATATTTGCGAAGCAGCCACATGGGCCTCTGTCCATACGTTTGTGAGAGACTATTCCTTGGGCTCCATCCATGGGCAAGACTTGGCCTTTGGTAAGGCAGTCCTCTATTCAGCAATTTGATTGGGCATTCTAAAATTCTAAATTTGTAAATTTTCCCACCTCCATACATTGGTACTGCTTTGGGAGTCCGTCATAGATGTGGAATACGTCGGAGGACACAATCCCTTCGAAGAACAAGTTACTTACCTTATCTGGTAACGTTTTTTCGATGGGATATTCCTCCGACGTATTACACATCGAACCCTCCCAGCCTGCCCCTCTACAGAATTTCTTATGCGATTGCAGCTTATGTTTCCGCAAGGCTTTCTGCAGTCATACTGGCGGGAGATTGTTGCCACACGTTCTGGGAAAAAATTACAACTGGGGCTATCGGCGCCGTGCGTCCTATATATAACATCTGGTGACCTCGACGGAGGCCCTCGAAGGACAACGTGTCAGCATCATCGACGCAGGACTCCTACGCCAATTTTTTTTCCAAAGCAGCACATCTGTGGTCATTACCTGTCATAGATGTGGAATAGGTTGGAGGAACATCCCATCGAAAGAACGTTTCCAGATATAAGGTAAGTAACTTGTTCGTCTATGCTATCCAATTTCTAATTGAGTGGTAAGGCGGGAGACCAGGACTCGACTGTCAGGAAAACGTACCTTCTTGTGGATTCCAGTACCGTCAGTCCTTGCTCTTCCTACTTCACTGTCCTCCCAGGCATCCCTTGGCAACATACGCTGTGCTACAATCTTGCATGTTGGAAAAATCATGCACGAACTGGAAGTCTTAAGTTGGCACCAGATGGGTGTGGCTGGGGCCCCTGTGTGTAAATGCATTCTAGGTCTGGGAGCGAGGCACAAATCTTTTGGAGGACCTTTTCAATCTTGCCTATGATGCAGGAATTTCCACAGTTCTGAAAGACGGAAACATTGCTTAAGAGTGCAGGAATTGCTGTGCATGTATTTGCTCCTGTTTTTGCTTTGCAGGGATAGGTATGTGAGCTTTCATACAGAAATGCATTGCAATAATTTCTGAAACGGGTCAACTGATGTAACAGGTTAAATATTAACACCTTCTTGCTTTCTACCTCCTCCTCTCTTTGTTCAGTGGAGATGCTGAAGAGGAAACCTCGTGATCGAGAAGGCACCAACGATGCTGTTTTAGATGAAGTAACAAGGATGCAGGATTCTATTAAGGTTGAGATGATGACAATATGCAAGGAGGCTGCAGAAGCAAGAACAAAACTGTCTGAGCTTGAAGCAGTAGCCATGATATTGGGGATGACACACAAAGACAAACCGCACAAATCCTCTGCAGAGAGGAAGATGGGTTCAGTTGAAAAGAAAAGTAAAACTAAGGCTGAAAGAATGAGAAAAACTGTAGCTTCAGATAGAAAAAACAGCAAACCAATAGTTTCTGCTGAAAAGGGCAATAAAGCAGTGGTCTCAAACGAAAGGCAGAGTAAACCTCGGACTTCATCAGAGAAAAGCAGCAGTGAAAAATACAGCAAGCCAGAGGGCAGCACACACGAGAATTCAGCAGAAGAAAGAAGTTTACCTGATATGAAGAACTCTGACAGAGCGCCGCTCCAAAGCCAGCCCATGGCACAGGCCCAGGTTGGTTATACTGCCACTTATTTTATACAGGGATCTCATATTTTGGGGAACATTGTTTAGCACTAGCTTTTCCACTGCATGTTAAATTAGATGTTCTTCTAATATTGAAAACTTTTTTTTTTAATATGCACTGATCTTATTAAGATGGAAATGATGCTAAATGTTCCACACACAGTAAAAGGTGTGCTTCTTTGTGCTGGCAGGTTTTTGGGATTAATCTACCTGCCTTTGCTCAGTCTGCTGAGTACCCCTTGCTTTAAGCAGTGCTCCAAATGTTGAACCACTTTAGCCAAGGCTTAGAAGGGGGTGAGAGGGGAGTGTGATGGGAGATAAGACTAAGAGTGTAAGTAGGCTGAGCATTGAATACTTTGCTCTTAGACAGGGAGTAGGGTGGTAATCCGTTACACACATGCATATAGTATTAGAATGTCCATGAAGTATGTTGCAAGAAATGTACTATTTTTGAATGCACAAAGAATAAATGTACATTAGCAGGTCAGTACTTTGTTTTATAAATCTAATCAAAATAGTGTTGGGGATTTTCACAAAGGTTACTGTCTGTGACAGAGTTTACGAAAGCCCACCTTGGATGAACAGTGTTGCACCCCTTAGGTTTGGCCTGAACCGCACATGGGTTTGGTAGAAGGGCAAGCTGCCAAGCTTACTCTTAAGGAGGGAGGAGGGCTGTAGTGCGTTACAACGAACTCTGAGCATACACTTAGTCTAAAGAAAACACTGGTACACTTATCTTCGTTAACATAGTTATTTATTATATACACTATGGCACACTGTTTGCAACGGTTAAACTCACATGCCCTTTATTACAAACTCCTCCACCCCAGACATGATTGGTCAAAACATATACAAAGGAAATCCAATCTTCTCCAATTCCACCATTCTTATTGGTCTCAATTATCTTAACTAACAACTTCAGCTCACGTGAACAGCACACCCCCTTTTTTAGGATTTGTCGTGATGGGTTGTGGCATCACATAGTTACACGTTTAAATATAAACATAACTTATTAGAAGTTCCAGCTGGACCTTCTCAACCCAGACGTGACTGCACATGGTTTGCAAGGATACTTCAAACAATATGGGGAGGAAGAGAGTAAATGTGTTTCGAGTAGATTGTGTCCTCCAACGTATTCCTCATCTTTGATGTTACTCCATCCAGCTCAGCTGCTTCAGAAAAAATATTTCGGCAGAGGGCGCCGTGCGTCGATGTCATCGAGTCGATGGTCCCTCGAAGGCCTCCATCGAGGGTGACTTAATCGGGTGTATAAGTAGCATGCGCGGCGCCCGTTTGCCTCAGTTCTGTTTTTCCGCAGTGTACGTTGCTTCGGAGAATCGGCGCGCCTCGAGTTCTGTGAAGAAAAGATAAATAACAAAATATCCACGTCGACCACGACCCCGAAATCGGGTTTCAAGAAATGTAAATTGTGCGGCTCAAAAATGTCAATTACCGATCTGCACCGAGAGTGTTTATGGTGCCTTGGAGAGGGCCACGACATGGAAGCCTGCATGAAGTGTCAATCGATGACGGGGAAAGCCTTACGAGAAAGGAGGGGAAAACTGCAGGTAGGTCGTAAATCCGACCGAAAAGCCTCTAGCGTTGAGTCGAGATCCCGTGAGGAGAAATCTCCTCGACGCGAAAGGCATCGGTCGGGGTCCCGAAGCGATTCCCATCGCTTGTCGTCTTTGACAAAAAAATCGAAGAAACAACACCATAGATCCCCCTCCACTTCGTCTTCGGACGAATCCACAAAACTGATGAAATGTCCCACAAAACATTCATCATCCGAAGAATGGGAAGCTTTTAGGATGAAAATATTGGAGGTTTTTGACAAAGCGAAGCCTTCGTCTGCGCCTTCCTCGGAAGTCGGCCGGGAGCGCCATTGCTCCGACACTCGCACGCCCTCGAGCCCGGGTGATCGAAAGAGGAAGGCTAGAGAACCTTCTAGGACTTCGAGCGAAAACGCCACTCGAGTTGACCAATCGAGGTCACTGACACCGTCTGAGACCGAACACCTCGAAGGGCAAGTCCTTGAAGGGTGCCTCGACGCCCTTGAAGTCAACGCTGTTGAAGTCGGATAATACGTCGAAGTTATCGACGCCGAAACTTCCAGCTCGACAAGATCAGCTAGGAATAGAGAAAAGGAAAAATCACCTGGTTTGCATTCAGGACCCAGTAGCACTCCTCCTATACCACCCCAGAGAAGGTTTTTAAGCCTTTACCTGGGAAGGAGTTCTTCAAATCCTTGACCTCAATTATTGAGGAACAAGAAAGATCTGATGAAGAAAATGTTCCCTTTGGCCTTGAATTTGGTACTCTAAATGTTCCTGAATGACTGATTTCAGAGCAAAGCAAGATGAAGGATTTGGTGGAATCATTACACAATGCAAGTGGTATTGATACGTCCCCAGAGAACGAATTTGGTAGACCAGAGCCAGGTGAACATGCTAATCCATCATATCGTCAGTATATGACTAAGGTTGTGGATTATTTGGGCTGGGCCAGGCCTACAGCCCAATTTGTCCAAGATGATCTTACAGACATATTGGACCATGGTCCTACTGAATACCCAATTCTACCTTTCTATGTGGCCTTACAAAATAGAGTGGCCAAAAATTGGGAGACGCCGGATTCTATTCCTCCAGTGAATAAATCCCTTAGCTCAAAATACTGCCCTGCCACTAGCGACCCCAGCTATCTGTCTAAGCATCCCTCTCCAGAACGATTAGTTATACAGGCAGCCACAGCTTCAAACAAACTTGCATACCCGTCTATCCCTCGAGACAGGGACGATAAGCGTGTGGATGGCTGGGCAAGGAAGGTATTTTCAGCCGGGAGCATGGCATTAAAATCAGCCAACTCCACCTGTGCCTTGAGAAAGTTTTCGTACACTCTTTGCGAATGTATTGCAATGGCGGTGGAGCACATACCAGCAGGGGAAGAAAGGGAAGAATTCCTAGCCATTGTTAGAGATGGAAAGGAAGCTTTGCAGGAATCCCTTGAATCTGGTTTGGACACTGTTGATAGTGTGAGCAGGCCATGGCCACTAGCACGGTAATGCATAGATTTGCATGGTTAAGGAAGTCAGGTTTTGCACCGGACGTGCAGAACCATCTTCTAAACATGTCCTTTGACGGGTCTCACCTTTTTGGCAGCAAGGCTGACTAGAGCCTTGAGAGGTTTCAGACCTCAAAGGCCGCTGCCAAATCGTTGGGAACTGCTATCAGGCAACCTCAGTCCTTTCGTACGACAAATCAAACTTGGAGGGGACGATCCTATTGTTACTACACCTCATATGGAAAGGCGATAGGAATGGCCAGTCAAAGGGGCCAAAGAAAGGCCACTCGCGGTGGACGAGCAAGACGTGCAAAGCCAGCTCCAGCTACAGCCTCTTTGCCATCGGCGGCTGCAGCAATCGCCACAAAACCACTTTGAGGACTTGCATCACAAGACACCTGTAGGAGGCAGGCTGTCACAACAACTGCAAGAATGGCAAGCCATTACTTCAGATGTTTGGGCCTTAGAAATAAAAGCCCAAGGTTACTGCCTTCCTTTTCTAACGCAACCTCAAAGCAATCCACCAGGGAGACACCCATTGAAGTCTTCGAATCCGCTCCTACAGCAGGAAGTTCTAACCCTGCTGGAAAAAGGTGCTATAGAACCAGTACCTGCAGCGGAAAGGAACAAGGAATGGTACTCCCCATATTTTTTTATCCCCAAAAAGGACGGAGGATTGAGACCCATCTTGAACTTAAGAAACTTGAACAAGTTCCTCAGGAAGGACAAGTTCAAGATGGTTACCCTTTCTCAGATCCTTCAAGCCCTTCAACTTCAGGACTAGTTGGTGTCATTGGACCTCCAGGATGCTTATTTTCATGTGCCGATTCATCTCAAGCACAGAAAATACCTGAGGTTCGTGGTTGTCGACTCACACTATCAGATTCGAGTCCTGCCATTCGGATTGACCTCCGCCCCAAGGGTCTTCACCAAGTTAATGGTAGTGGTAGCAGCGCACCTCAGGAGAGGGGGGATTCATGTCTACCCCTACATGGACGATTGGTTGATCAGGGCATGTTCTGCCGAACAAGCGCTGGATCATCTGAAAGTCACCTGCCACTTCCTCCACAAACTGGGCTTCTCCCTCAAGTTCAAGAAGTCGCAAATGACACCTTCCCAACAGCTTCAGTATATAGAAGCTGTATTAAACACATCCTTTGGAAAGAGCTCGCCTCCCAAGTCGAGGGCTCAAGACATTCTCCAGATGGTTTACAAATTCCAAAATGCCCAAAATCTCCAGGTTTATGACTTTTTAAGGTTGCTCGGCCTCATGGCATCCTGCATCTTCCTGGTGCCAGAGGCATGCTTGAGGATGAGATCCCTTCAGTGGCCGTTAAAGACGCAATGGTCCCAGTTCTCAAGTCAAATGACAGATCTTCTCCAGATTCCGAACAAGGTTCGACAGGACCTTCTATGGTGGACTTGTACAGAGAACATCCTAAAAGGGGAACCTTTTTGGCAACCATGGCCGGAGATCACAGTAGTGACGGATGCCTCACTCAAGGGGTGGGGAGCTCACGCCAACGATCTGACAATCAGTGGTCACTGGTCTCCATCGGAGTCCAAACTACACATCAATCTTTTGGAGCTGAGAGCAATCAGACTAGCGCTGAAGGCTTTCCTGCCATCTGTCAGAGGGAAGAATGTCCTTATAATGATGGACAACATAGTGGCCATGCATTATCTAAACAAAAGAGGAGGTGTAGGGTCACTACCTCTGTGCAGAGAGGCAATGCAACTCTGGTATTGGGCAATTCAAGAAGGAATCTCTTTAACGGCAGTTCACCTAGCCGGGGAAGAGAATATGACGGCAGATGCTCTGAGCAGGCAGAGCACTGTGTCCCACGAATGGGAACTGGCTCAGGAAATCATTCTAGAGATCTTTGCCCTTTGGGGAACCCCTCAGGTAGACTTATTTGTGACCGGTACCAACCGAAAGTGCAAAAAGGATTGCTCAAGGGAATTTCCCCCGAGAGGAGCCCTAGGGGACGCGTTCGTGGTGGAGTGCAATTTCCCACTACTGTATGCGTTCCCTCCTATTCCCGTCATTCCTCAGGTCATCAGGAGGTTGAGACGGTTCGGGAGCCGCATGATCCTAATTGCCCCAGACTGGGCCAGGAGAACGTGGTACCCGGACCTTCTAGACATGTCCATCTGTCCTCCAGTACGTCTTCCTCAGAGAGAGAACCTTCTCTCTCTCAAATGGAAGGTCAGGTTCTCCACCCAGAGGTCAAAACGCTCAACCATCATGCTTGGTATCTGAAAGGCTGAGATACAGGGATTGGATGACGTTATGGAGGTGTTCCAGATGACGTTATGGAGGTGTTGCTTTCGGCAAGAAGTCCAGCAGCAAAGTCTCTATACCGTTGCCGTTGGAAAAGGTTTTGCAACTGGTGCAGGGAAAAGAATGTCGATCCTTTTCTATGTTCTATCCCGGAAGTACTATCTTTCCTTCTGACCCTAGCGCATAGAGGTCTGAATATTGGAACAATAAAAGGTTACCTTGCTGTGCTTTCCATCTTCAAGCGCTCGTCGGAAGAATGATCCTACTTCAAAATTCCTTTGATAATACAATTCTTAAAAGGACTCACTAATGTGTTTCCTCCTCACCCATTTCAAGTACTGATTTGGGATTTCAATTTGGTCTTAAAATTCTTAATGTGTGCTCCTTTTGAACCGCTGCACACGTGCCCATTGAGATTGCTAACATTGAAAACTGCTTTTCTAGTTGCCTTACCATCTGCAAGAAGAGTGATCGAATTGCAGGCACTGTCTTCTGGGCCACCCTATACAGTGTTCCATAATGACAGAGGTGTTTTGAAGGTCAAACCCTCTTTTTTGCCAAAAGTGGTATCTGAGTTTCACTTAAATCAAAAAATTGTGTTACAGACTTTCTATCCTCCACTCCATCCTAGTAAGGAGGAGGAAAGACTCCACAGGTTGGATCCAAAAAGAGCTTTAAGCTTTTATATCTCTAGGCTATCTAGGCTTAGATTGGATAACCAACTGTTTATTGGCTACAAGGGAAAAAGATTGGGTCAATCAGTAACAAAACAGACCATATCAAGTTGGATTGTCCTTTGCATTTCAGAATGCTACAGACTGGCGGGGAAAGACCCACCAGAAGGTTTAAGGGCTCATTCATTCAGGGGCATTGCTACGTCTACAGCCCTGCAAAGAGGTGCTCCTATAAAGTCCATTTGTGAAGCAGCGACTTGGTCATCGCTGCATACTTTTTCAAAATTCTACAACCTAGATGCTTCCCCAATCTAAGGAGTTAAATTTTGGCAGAGCAGTTCTATACTCGGCGGCCATCAAAAAAAAAAATGTAATCCCTCCTCCATAAGGATTATCCTTACTGCTTTGGGAGTCTATCAAAGATGAGGAATACGTTGGAGGACACAATCCACTAGAAGAACAAGTTACTTACCAACTGGTAACGTTCTTTCGATTGGATGTTCCTCCAACGTATTCCTCATCGCCCTCCCAACCTACCCCTCTGTAGATTTTTCCCGGGCTATTGCCACTCCAACTCTCGCAAGGCAAAGTACCTGTCTACCGACACAGTCTGCATAGTGTAAATCAATAACAAAAGAGGGGGAAAAACAGAACTGAGGCAAACGGTTGCCGCGCATGCTTCTTACACCCGATGACGTCGCCCACGACGGAGGCCTTCGAGGGACCATCGACTCGACGACACACGGCGCCCTTTGCCGAAAAAAAAATTCGGAAGCAGCTGAGCTGGATGGAATAGCATCAAAGATGAGGAATACGTTGGAGGAACATCCAATCGAAAGAACGTTACCAGTTGGTAAGTAACTTGTTCTTCCTTTGAACTGGTAATACATTTCTCACCCATCCAAACTTGTTGGCGTCCCTAGAACTGTCTAATCTAAATGACTATCAATTCAGCATGCATGACCTCCGGACACAATCTGAGAAAATAATTGAAACCCAATGTTTCAGTCAACTCTGGCCTCGGTCGTGCCTTCACCCCAGGTTTATTGCTGGCCAAAAGCAAATGGACGGATTCCCATGAACAATAAAATAACAAGCACCCATGCACTTAAAGGATTGCATCTCCTTTACGCGATACTGCCAAGTCATAAAAACCCTGGGCCTGTCTGTGTATGACCATGTGATTATTGGTGCATCTACCCTTCCTATGTCCTTCAATCCTTGGCAAACCATTTCTTTTTCAGTCACTAAGCCTCGCAAACCCTCACTCCAGAGTTTAACCATTTCATGAAACAAGCACACGGCATACAGATTTTTACATTTCCCTCATGACAAATCTCCTTTCTCACATGCGCATTGTGACGCTCCTCGTTGTCCAGTTTCTAGGTTGTTACGTTGCACTCATAAATATATTTCAAATAGATTGTATCCTCCCACGTATTCCTCATCTTATGATATCCGCCTAGCCCGCTTTAGCTGCTTTGGAAAGTTTTTCCAGCATGGGGTGCTGCGCGTCGATGCCTGTCGACTTGGATGTCCCTCGAAGGCCTTCATCTCGATGTCTAAGTCATCGCATATATCACATGCAGCGACCGTTGGCTTCAGTTCTGTTTTTCCGCAAGAGCCATCACTTCGCAAGATCGGCAAGCTTCGGTTCCTTGACAAAAAACCTTTTGAATTCAGTGAAAATGGCATCATCGTCGGCATAGACTCCGAGAACAGGGTTCAAAAAAATGTCACAACTGCGGGGCTAAATGTCCCTTACAGACCCCCATTGGGTGTCAGCTGCTTAGGATCCACTCATTTAACATCAGAGTGTGGGTCCTGCCTATCGATGACAGCGAAAGCCGTGAAAGAGCGTAGAGGGATGTTGGCTGCAGGTAGGTCGCATAAATCCCCTTCGACGACTGTCGAAAAAGCGACCCTCTGAGTCGAGAGACGACTCTCCTAATCGTAAAAAAGCTGAAAGTTCTCGATTCCGCAGTGGTTCTCACCACTTGTCATGGCCCCCACAATGTTTGAAGAAAAGGCACCATAGATGGGTGTCTTCGAGTTCCTCACCGGAACGGTCACTTGTCCGGCCAAATTGGCCTCTCCGGCTGAATGGGAGAGATTCAGACTTAAAATTCTCTAAGTATTTGAGAATGCGGCCTTGGCCCCCTCGAAGAGAGATGAGAGCCATGCGCATGTCGACAAACACGACAGAAAGAAGGCAAAGGACAAAACCTGAGCACCCTCTTTCTCGGGTGCCCAGGAGAAAACTCCTTGGGAACCCTCAGAGGATCCGTTGAGTAGAGAAAAGATTCCTTCCAAAATAGTCATCCACGCTGTCGGCACCAAAATGCCCGGCGTCCGTATCCAAGAAGTCCTCGACGCCACAGCCTTCGAAGCCGTCAACGTCGTCGAAGTCTTCGCCATTGTCGACGCACTTTACAAAGCCCTCAAAGGATGTTGAGAAAACGTACACCCCACTGCCAAGGGACGACTTTTTTGAGTCACTTTCCTCAATGTCTGAGGATGTTGGGCCATCTTCGGATGAATCCTGTCCGTTTGGGTTCCAGTATGGGACACCAGTGGTCCCAGAAGGCTTGATCTCTGAGCAATCAAAAATACAAAATCTTCAAGAAACTCTACAGACTGCAAGTGGGTTGGACACTTCCCCAGAAATTGAGTTTGAAAGACCAGATCCCTCAGACCATGCTGATGAATCCTACAGACAACTGATGTGCAGGGTTGTAGAATATCTGGGTTGGAGTAAACCTGCACCTCTATTTGAACAGGACGACCTCATGGATATTCTAGATAAGGGACCCCAGGAGGACCCTTTTCTTTCATGTAGCCCTACAAAGGCGAGTGAATGCCAACTGAGAGCAACTGGAGTTAATTCCGGCAGTGAATACAAAAATTGACAAGTACGAACCGTCGAGCAGTGACCCCTATTATCTGACTCCATAAAGTTTGGTAGTTCAGACTGCCACTTCTACATCCAAACAAAATGCATATCCAAGTATCCCCACTGACAGAGATGACAAGCGTTCTGATGCTTTGGCTAACAAAGTTTTGTCTGCGGAGAGTACGGCTTTTAAATTGGCAAATGCCACGTGTACACTAGCTAAACGATGACTCGAGGGGGCGACTTTCCGTGTCGGAAGGAGTCCGAGGAGTCTAGATCCCAGAGTGGTTCCCGCCATTCTAGGAAGCGCCGTCACCGGTCGCCTTCCTCATCTTACTCGGAGGATGGCACCACCAGGAAAGTGGCCTGTCCAACAAAGTCCTCGACTCCGGAGCAATGTGCTGCCTTCAAGGAGCAGATGTTTGCGATTTTTCAATCGCAGGGCACAGTTCCGTCGGCACCTTCTGACGAAGCCGGCAAGGAACGGTCTCGATCCATGGCTTGTGTGCCTTCAAGCTCGGGTCCTCGGCGCGATCCTCATCAGGAACCTTCTAGGTCCCGTTCAGACAAGGCTCAGGATGGTCGCAAGAGACGTGCTTCCAGGTCTCGGTCCTCGTCCCCAGAGAGAACACAGAAACCTGCTAAGGGCTCAAGGTTGGCGTCGACTCCATCAGCACTCTGTCCGACAGATACGGACATCTAAGCTTTGTCTTCGTACCAGCCGTCGGCACCTTTCTCGATGCCTTAGGGGCCTTTTGGCCAGGATTTACCGTCGGGAGTCCCTGGTGTGGTGGATCCTCCTAGGACGACTACTTCCAAATCCGTAAGGCCTGTTAAGGACTCCAGACCCTCAGCTGTCCCAAGACAGGATTTTTAACTCCCTCTGGGTGACATCTATGAGGAGGAGGAGAGGTCAGATGTAGATTTTGACACTGTTGAGCCTGATATGGCTCCTGTCTTTTCTGTTGATTGTCAGTTGGAAGTGTTGAGGCAATCTCTTCATGATGCCAGTGGCCTAGACACTTCTCCTGAGGTGGAGTTTGGCAGGCCTGAGCCTGGGACTCATGCTGAGTCATCCTACTGGAGACTGATGGCTAGGATCACGGAATATCTTGGTTGGTACACCACTCCTGAAACTTTTGTTCAGGATGACTTGACAGATATTTTGGACCAAGGTCCATCCTCTGACCCAGTGTTACCTTTTCACTTGACCTTGCAGAAAAGGGTGGTGGCAGCTTGGCAGACCCCGGAATCTCTTCTGGCAGTTAACAAATCGTTAACTAAGAAATACTGCCCTTCTGGTAGCGGCCCCAGCTACCTTTCATCCCACCCACCCACTCCCGAGAGTTTGGTGGTTCAGACGGCTACGGCCACCTCGAGGCAGGCAGCACACCCTACCATCCCTCCTGATAGGGACGACAAAGGCTTTGACGGTTGGGCATGCAAGGTGTTTCCCAATATTTTTTGATTCCAAAGAAAGACGGGGTATTGAGACCCATCCTGGGCGTGCATTGGTTGAACAAACTTCTCAAGAAGGACAAGTTCAAGATGGTCACTCTTTCTCAAGTCCTCCAGGCCCTTCAACCTCAGGATTGGTTAGTGTCTCTGAACCTGCAGGGTGCTTACTTTCATGTGCTGATTCATCCCAAGCACAGAAAGTACCTGATGTTTGCGGCTGGCAACTCGCACTTTCAGTTTCAGGTCCTGCCATTCAGTTTGACCTCCGCCCCGAGGGTCTTCACCAAGCTAATGGTGGTGGTGGTGGCAGCGTATCTCAGGCGAGGGGGGGGGGGATTCACGTCTACCCCTACCTGGACGACTGGCTGATCCGTGCGCGTTTTCCCGAGCAAGCATTGGATCAATTCGGTCTCACCTGCCACTCCCTCCACAGGCTGGGCTTCTCCCTCAATTTCAAGAAGTCTCATCTGACACCTTACCAACAGCTCCAGTACATTGGGCTGTGTTGGACATGTCCTTGGGAAGTGCTCGCCTCCCAAGGTAAGGGCTCATCCCATTGTGCAGATGGTGGACAAGTTTCAACATGCCCAGTCTCCCGCTTTCTCATTCTTAAGGTTGCTCGGCCTCATGGCATTATGCATTTTTCTGGTGCCAGAGGCCAGGCTGTGGATGAGATCCCTGCAATGGGTCCTCAAGATGCAGTGGTTGCAGTTCTCGGGCAAGATGTCGGATCCCGTTCAGGTTCCAATCTTGGTCTCCCAGGATCCTTCTGTGGTGGGCCAACGGAGGGAACCTGATGAAGGGGGGGTTGTTTTGGCAGTCCTGGCCGGAGGTGACTGTAGTGACGGATGCTTCCCTCACAGGATGGGGAGCTCATGCTGACTACTTGACCGCCATAGGTCTTTGGTCTCTGTCGGAGTCCAAACTCCACATCAACCTCTTAGAGCTGGATGGCGTGTGATGTTTTCAGCCAGGAGGCCAGCAACAAAATCCCTGTAACGTTGGCGTACGTTTTGCGGCTGGTGCAGGGAACAAAATGTTAATCCTTTTCAGTGTTCCATTCCTGTGGTGATGTCTTTCTTGCTTTCTTTGGCCCACAGGGGCCTTCAAGTGGGTACCATTAAAGGTTATCTTGCGATGCTGTCTATCTTCAAGCGCTCGTCTGAAGAATGTTCTTATTTTAAGATTCCTTTGGTTTCTACAATTTTTAAAGGACTCACTAATGTGTTCCCGCCGTCCCCTTTCCAGGGGCCAGTTTGGGATCTGAATTTGGTTTTGAAATTCCTCATGGGTGCTCCGTTTGAACCTTTGCACGCTTGTCCTTTGAGATTGTCTTTCAAGACTGTGTCCTTGGTTGGTTGCGGTTACCTCCGCTCGCAGAGTTGCGTGAATTGCAGGCACTTTCATCTAAGCTGCCCTTTACTGTGTTCCACAAGGATAGGGTTGTACTGAGGGTACGTCCTTCCTTTTTACCTAAGGTTGTGTCTGAATATCATTTGCGCCAGAAAGTGGTTCTTCCTCCTTTCTATCCTCCTCCTCATCCTGGTAAGGAAGAGGCACAACTCCATAAATTGGATCCTAGGAGAGCTCCAAGCTTTTATATTTTTAGGATGTCCAGGGTCAGAGGGGGACGATCAACTCTTTGTGGGGTATACTGGTCATTGATTGGGCCAGGCTGTTACAAAACAGACCTTGTCCAGGTGGATTAACTGAATGTTACCTTTTGGTGGGCAAGGACCCTCCTGAAGGGTTGCAAGCTCATTCCACGAGGGGCGTGGCTACTTCCACTGCCCTGCAGCGGGGGTTTTCCTATTAGGAACATTTGTGATGCAGCCACATGGCCTTCTATCCACACCTTTGTTAAACATTACTCCCAGGATACAATCCATGCTCAAGATATGGCCTTTGGTAAGGCGGTTCTTTATTCTGCTGATTGGGTAATTTAAATTCTTTCCCTTCTCCATTTTCTAGTACTACTTTGGGAGTTTGTCAAAGATGTGGAATACGTTGGAGGACACAATCCATTCGAAGAACCAGTTCCTTACCAACAGGTAACGTTCTTTCAATTGGATGCTCTTCTTACATATTCCACATCGCCCTCCCAGCCTGCCCCTCTGGAGAATTTCCTATGCGATTGCAGTTTACGTTTCCGCAAGGCTTTGTGCAGTCAAGCAGACATTTGATATGTGTATGTTACATGTTATGGAGGAAAAAACATAAACTGGGGCTACAGGTGCTGTGCGTCCGATTTATAACATCTGGTGACGTCACCCTCGACGGAGGCCTTCGAGGGACATGGACCTGACGCCATCGACGCAGGACACCCTCTGCTGAAAAAGTTTCCAAGTACACAGCTGTGGACATTACATGTCAACGATGTGGAATACGTTGGAGGAACATCCAATCAAAAGAACGTTACCAGTTGGTAAGTAACTTGTTCTTAGAATGGATTGTGTCCTCCAACGTATTCCTCATCTTAGATGTATTCCATCCAGTTTAAATTTTTCTCGGCAGAGGGTGCTGTGTGTTGATTTCGTCGAGTCGAGGTCCCTCAGAGGCCTCCGTAGAGGGTGACATCATGGGGTATACAAGTAGCACGCGTGGGGGCCGTTGGCTTCAGTTCCGTTTTTACACAGAACATGTTGCTTCGGAGACTAGGCGCGCCTCGAGTAGTTCTGTGACGCAGTTACTGAAGAAGATATTCGATAATGTCCTTGTCGTCGACCGGGACTACCCCGCGTTCGGGGTTCAAAAGGTGTAAATCCTGCGGTTCAAAAATGTCCATCACGGACCCGCACGGAGAATGTCTGCGCTGCCTCGGTGAAGGCCACGACATGGAGACCTGTACGAAGTGTCAGGCAATGACTGCGAAGGCCTTGTGAGAGAGGAAAGGAAAACTGCAGGTAGGCTGAAAACCCGACCGAAAAAAGCCTCTAGCGTTGAGTTGAGGTCCCATGAGGGGGAATCTCCTTGACGCGAAAGGCAAAAGTATTGGTCTAGGTCCCGAAATGATTCATACCACTCGTCGACGTAAAAGAAAAGATGCCACCAGTCCCTTTCCACCTCGTCCTCGGACGAATCCCCCAAAGGAATGCAATGCCCCACAAAACATCCTTCAACCGAAGAATGGGAAGCATTTAGAATAAAAATGATGGAGTTGTTTGAAAAGGCTAAGCCTCGGTCCGCGCCTTCTTCGGAAGCCGGCCGGGAGCGTTACCCTTCCGACACTTGCGCGCCCTCGAGCCCAGGTGATCGAAGGAGAAAGGAAGGGGAACCCTCCAGGACGCCGAGCGAAAAAGACCGCTCAAGTCGAGTCGACCGTTCGAGGTCACAGATGCCGTCCGGAACCCGGCGCACCTTGAAGGGTGAGCCTTCGAAGAGCGCCTCGAAGCCAGTTCCATCGACGACCACTATTTCATCGGCGCCGTCCCCGAAGCCCTCGGCGCCAAATGTCCCAAAGGCTCCAATTCAGCCAGAAGCTGTCAAAATAACAGCAAAAGAAAAGGCTGCAAAGGCTGTAAAGCCTTCAGGCTCCACTGATACACCTCTCCCAGAAAAGGTTTTTAAACCTCTTCCGAGAAAAGAATATTTCAAATCCTTAACTTCAATTATTGAAGAACAGGAGAGGTCTGAGGAGGAGGAGGATGATCCTTTTGGACTGGAATATGGCACCCCAAATGTCCCAGAAGGCCTGATTTCTGAGGAAGCCGGATGAGGGATCTGGTGGAAACCTTGCATAATGCAAGTGGAATTGATTAAAGAGATTTTGGCAGGCCAGAACCAGGGGAACATGCCAATCCCTCATACAGGCAATACATGACACAGGTGGTTGAATATTAGGATGGGCTAGACCACCAACTCAGTTCATCCAAGATGATTTGACCGATATATTGGATCATGGTCCCACCGAAGATCTGATTTTACCCTTCCATGTAGCCTTACAAAATAGGGTGGCCAAAAATTCAGAGACCCCGGACTCTATTCCTCCGGTGAATAAGTCCCTCACTTCAAAATACCGCCCTTCCAGTAGCGACCCCGGCTATCTGTCGAAACACCCTACTCCCGAGAGTCTGGAGGTCCAGGCAGCCACAGCTTCAAATAAGGTGGCGTACCTTTCCATCCCTCCGGATAGGGACGACAAGTGTGTGGATGGTTTGGTGCGCAAGGTATTTTCAGCTGGGAGTATGGCGTTAAAATCAGCCAACTCCACATGTCCCTTGGCAACATTTTCGTACACTCTGCGGGAGTGCATTGCAATGGCGGCGGAGCACATACAAGAAGGGGATGAAAAGGAAGGATTCCTAGCCATTGTTAGAGATCGAAAGGAGGCCATGCAGGAATCCCTTCAGTCTGGGTTGGACACTGCAGATAGTGTGAGCAGGTCCATGGCCACTAGCACGGTAATGCGCAGATTTGTGTGGTTGCGAAAGTCGGGTTTTGCACCGGACGTGCAAACCCATCTTTTGAACATGCCCTTTGGCGGGTCTCACCTTTTTTGGCAACAAGGCTGACGAGAGCCTTGAGAGGTGGCAGACCTCAAAAGCGGCTGCCAAATCTTTAGGAGCTGCTATTGGGCGACCTCATCCTTTTCATGCATCAGGACAATCTTGGAGGTGAGATCCTATTGTTATTACTCCTCATATTAAAGGCGAGAGGAATGGCGAGTCAGAGGGCAGAAAAAAGCCACTCGTGGTGAACGAGGAAAACGTGCAAAGCCATCCCCAGCTGCAGCCTCTTTACCATCAGCGGCCGCAGCAACCGCCACAAAACCACTTTGAGGACTTGCAACACAAGACGCCTGTGGGAGGCAGTGCTCATGTCATCTGCAAGAATGGTGAGCCATTACTTCATATGTTTGGGCTCTAGAAATAATAGCCTAAGGTTAATGCCTTCCTTTTCTAATGCAACCTCAAAGCAATCCACCAGGGAGACACTCTTTGAATGTTCCAGATCCGCTCCTACAGCAGGAAGTCTTAACTCTGCTAGAGAAGGGTGCTATAGAACCAGTACCTGTAGCGGAAAGGAACAAGGGATGGTACTCCCCCCGTATTTTTTTATTCCCAAAAAGGATGGAGGACTGAGACCCATCTTGGACTTAAGGAGCTTCAACAAGTTCCTCAGGAAGGACAAGTTCAAGATGGTCACTCTCTCAGATCCTTCAGGCCCTTCAGCTTCAGGATTGGTTGGTGTCATTGGACCTCCAGGATGCCTATTTTCATGTGCCAATTCATCTCAAGCACAGAAAATACCCGAGGTTTGTAGTTGGCGACTCACACTATCAGTTTCGAGTCCTGCCATTCGGGTTGACCTCCACCCCGAGGGTTTTCACCAAGTTAATGGTAGTGGTGAAAGCGCACCTCAGGAGAGGGGGGATTCACATCTACTCCAACCTGGACAATTGGTTGATAAGGGCAAGTTCTGCCGAACAAGCCCTGGATCATTTGAAAGTCACCTGCCACTTCCTCCACAGACTGGGCTTCTCCCTCAATTTCAAGAAGTCACAAATGACACCTTCCCAACAGCTCCAGTACATAGGGGCTGTATTAGACACATCCTTGAGAAAGAACTCTCCTCCCAAGTCGAGGGCTCAAGACATTCTTCAGATGGTATCCAAATTCCAAAATGCTCAAAATCTCCAGGACTACGACTTCTTAAGGTTGCTCGGACCCATGGCATCCAGCATTTTCCTAGTGCCAGAGGCACGCCTGAGGATGAGATCCCTTCAATGGGCTCTAAAGACTCAATGGTCCCAGTTCTCTGGTCAAATGATGGATCTCCTTCAGATTCCAAACAAGCTTTGGCAGGATCTTCCGTGGTGGACTTGCACAGAGAACATCCTAAAAGGAGAACATTTTTAGCAACCATAGCTGGAGATTACAGTAGTGACTGACGCTTCACTCATGGGGTAGGGAGCCTCATGCCAACGATCTGACAATCAGCGGTCGTTGGTCTCCATCGGAGTCCAAACTACACATCAACCTTTTAGAGCTGAGAGCAATTAGACTAGCGCTGAAGGCTTTTCTGCCATCTATCAGAGGATATAATATCCTGATAATGACGGACAACACAGTGGCCATGCATTATCTAAACAAAAGAGGTGGTGTAGGGTCACTACCTCTGTGCAGAGAGGCAATGCGGCTCTGGTATTGGGCAATTCAAGATGGAATCTCCTTAACGGCAGTTCATCTAGCCGGGGAGGAGAATATGACGGCGAACGCTCTGAGCAGGCAAGAGCATGGTGTCCCACGAGTGGGAACTGGCTCAGGAAGTCCTTCAGGAGATCTTCACCCTTTGGGGAACCCCCCAAGTAGACTTGTTTGTGACCGGAATCAATCGGAAGTGCGAAAAGTATTGTTCAAGGGAATTTACCCCGAGAGGAGCCCTAGGGCGACGCGTTTGTGGTAGAGTGGAACTTCCCACTACTATACGCGTTCCCTCCGATTCCTGTCATTCCTCAGGTCATCGGGAGATTGAGACGGTTCGGAAACCGCATGAACCTAATTGCCCCGGATTGGGCCAGGAGAACGTGGTACCCAGACCTTCTCGACATGTCCATCTGCCCTCCGTTACGTCTTCCTCAGAGAGAGGTCCTTCTCTTGCAAATGGAGGGCCAGGTTATCCATCCAGAGGCCAAGACTCAACCTTCATGCTTGGTGTCTGAAAGGCTGAGAGACGAGGATTGGGACCTTCCAGATGACTTCATGGAGGTGTTGCTTTCGGCAAGAAGGCCAGCAACAAAATCTCTATACCGTTGCCGTTGGAAAAAATTTTGCAACTGGTGCAGAGAAAAGAATGTTGATCCTTTTCTATGTTCTATCCCGGAAGTGTTATCCTTTCTCTTGTCCCTGGCACATAAAGGGTTAATGGTCCCAACATTTAGGCCTCTAAGTGCCATGGGGTTTTCCCCCTCAGTGCCAAGGCCTTTTTTGGTGATTTCGGTATGTCACCATTCAATGCCTTGTAGCTTTTTTGTTACATGAGATATCTTGGCCAAATTTGGCCCCTTTTTTTCCCCACATGTAGGCGGTCGTAACGCCACCCAGGAATCCTAAGTTGCTGTAGGGGGGGTGAGAAAAAATAACCAAAAAGGGCAAAGATTTTTTGTTTTTTCATAAAATGCCAATAACATGATGTACAAAGAAGCCTGTGGTTTTTTCCTTGTAAGAGCTAGGAACAAATGGTTTGCTGTGCTGAATTCCCCAATTTCCTGGCTTTCAAGAACAGGTTGAGTGGAAACGGAAAGAAAATATTTTGATATGGTTATCAACCGTTTTGTGAGAGGTAGGCGATTTTGGCCATTTTGTTTAGGAAGGGGTGATTTGCGCATGTCGGGCAACAACTTGGTAGGGGAAAATGCCATAGTTTGGTGAAAAAGCGGGGAAATGACTGAAGAAAAAGGTATGTGGTGGACATGGTTGGCCTGGTACGGCAATGGCTTCTATGAATTTTGAGAAAAACAATGCTCCGCTACATTCCCCCGACTCTTGCAGTTAGGAAAGCACACATTTTTTGTAGTGTTTCACAAAACAAGCAATACCACAAGCCAAACACTGAGCCATGGTACACAGGAGCTTTATGCTTACGGACTGATCAGACGTACGTAGCATGTGTAAATCAGGAAAACCAATGTGGTGAGGAATGGCAAGCATACATTTTTTGAAAGAGCACAGGCAGACCTTTTCAAGGGTAGGTGACTTGTGCAGGTTACAAAAGTGTATGATGCCTAAAGCAGCGATTAAATGTAGGGCACATTTGGGAAATAAAAGGGTTGTGTGACAAAGGGCACCTGCAAATGTGTTGAGACGTTATGAAAACCACACAAAAACAACAAATGTCATACCTTCCCGCGTTCCCACTGGTGTCCCGATGAAAATGGTACCTCGCATGTGTGGGTGCACCTACCTAGGCGCCAAGGATAAAGCCGAAAACACCCCCAAGTCTTTTCAGACAGCTGAATTTCACGATTTTTCCAGCCGGGCACACCATACAGATATGGGCCTCTGGTGTCCAAGCCACGAAGGAAAACTGGGAACCCCATGCATTTCCAAAACGAGGACACCCGTGGGAATCCGCAGAGGTCTGACTTGCTCAAATCGGCCCAGAATGCATTACCCAGAAACCCTATCAAATTCTGAAATGGGGTCAAAAAACCCCAATTTTCCGCACATTTCACTCGGCTCACCCACCGAAACATGCCGCCCAAATGGAGTGGGGGGTGGGGGCCAGTAAAAATTGGGAGACAGGCCCCTCAGTGGGTGGGGCAGTAAGGTTTGGGCACCCTGGGGCCAGATTGGCACACCAATGTGCCCTTTTGCGCCAAGGCAAGTTTGGTAAAAAAGAAAAAAAATCAAAATGGGGCTGCTGAAGGGGAAGGAAGGCAGAGACCCCACAAATTACATAGAATACTTCCTGCTCCAAGAAGTTGGGGCAGGGAACTTACCTCAGGGCTTTGCAGTAGAGAGAGCACATAGGGCTCTGAGCAGGAGACCCCGTCCGGGACCACCCCCAAGACCCATGATTGCAAAGATCATGAACTTCAAGGATAAGGAGAAGATCTTGACATTTGCAAGGGAAGGGTGGATGATAACGAGAAACGCTGCCGGAATAACCATCTACCCAACAGCACCGCTCCGGTGGTGATAGTGTGCAGTACAAATATCCTTTAACATTAACTAGTGCAAAAGCAACTGGCGCAGTTTTGACCGACTAAAGAGCGCCTTTAGGCCACCGGTGTGCAATTCATGCTACTGCACCCTGCCAAACTAAATGACAGGTCACACATCTTTGAGACCACAGCCGATGCCCAAGAGTGGATGGATCAACAAGGAATCCCACAACCAAGAGGGGGGGAACTAGCAAATCAACAGAAATGCACCCTGACGAGGCACAGAGTGAGACGAAGATGAACAAGCTACTTTAAAGAGACAAGGACCCGCAATTAGATGGGCGAGCCCGCACAACTCCTGGGGCTGACCGCCAATTGCCACCAGGCACCCCACAGAGGAACAGAACTCGTAATGCCAGTTTTGAGGCATCCTGCTGTAGCGAGTGCATCTGCGGGAAGGAGGGCGGCACAAGGAAAACGGCGACGCCAGAGCAGTGGGAGGGTGGCTGGGCGTTTGTTAACAGTTAGTGAGTGATTAGGTAGGTTGAGAGAAGGCACACGTGGAGGAAGAAGCACCAAGCAACATGGACGAAGCGCAAGTGACAGGCAGACCGAAACATACCCCGATAAAGGCAACCAAGGAAGTACAGCAAAGCGGGGGACCCTAAAGGCACCCGCAGAAGCAAGACCCAACATGGAAGGGAATGGACAGACCCACCCCGCACAGGGGAAACCAGCAAAGGACAGAATGAGAATGCCCATCGGCAGACACAAGACAAAATATAGCCCTTTGGGAACAGACGGGCCGCAGGATACTGCAACCAACTGGGCCAAGAAAAAGCTGACCTAGCTACCTGGAACGTCAGGGGACTAAATGCTTACGTCAAGAGACTACGGGTCTATGTCTGGCTGAACAGGGCAAACGTATAAATCACTACGCTGGAAGAAACTCATCTGACGGCCTGTTAGGCAGAATTGCATGTAGTACCCTCTGGGACCACCACATACAATTAGGACTACAGGTGTGAGCAAAACCAACCTTTGATATAAGTCTGTACTACACAGTTTTGTGGTAGCGAGCTGAGCAGCCAGCCTTATGTCAAGAGGGAATGTGAGCAGTACAAGAGGTTGCACAGAGATCTTACAATCACAGTGGTTCAAGTACTCTTACACTCAAGGTTTCTTGGTTAAAAACACTTATTAATTTATTACACAATCATTTATAAAACATTCACTAGAAGGAGGCAACTTAATATTATGCACAAACGCACTTAAATATTAAACCAATCAGTTTCTGAACAAATTATGCTCCCCTGAAATAGGAGCAAAATGGCATTTCAGTTACTTTCAATTGGAATAAGAAGGCACAAGTTAGCAGAAGAGATCACAAATACTTTCTTAGGGAGTACAAATAGTTTTAGAGCACTAGAGGACTCGATTCAGTTCAATAGGCATAGGCCAAAGTCAATGGACTAGTGTCTTGGATAGGAAAGAGAAGTTCTTGAAGTAAACTGTAAAGTCTTTGCCAAAATTATCAGAAGTAGTTTGTACGGAAAAGAATCATATGTTGGGTCACAAGCTGATTAGGCCTGCAAGTTGGGAAAGTTCCACAAACTTTCACCACGAAAGAGGCGTTCTCTCAATCGGGTTGGCACAGTACCTTAATATGAAGCAAAAGATGCAGCTGAAGACGTTGATTCCCGGCAGTTCCTGCAGATCCTACTGTTCTTGAGCCTCAGTCGTGAGGACAAGAGGAAGGACGTTGGGGGACTCCTGCACTGCACGAGATCGTCAGAAAACGCTGACAAAATTGAGTCACTTCAGATCGAGTAGCTGTTCATCAAGCGCACAAGCTGGTGTCCTTCCCCTGGTTAATCCTTACCAGCTCCGAGAATGGTATCGAGGTGGCTTACGAGTTGATTGGTCCCACCAACTCAAATAAAGAAGTCGCCCTTGAAGGGGCTTCTCTGTCGAGATGAACTTGGCAATTCGGAACTGCAGCAGGGCTTCACCGGGCAAACCAAAGGTCCAGGAGTTGCAGCAGTCGTCTTCTTCCAGCTCGTCTTTGGTTCTTTTGTTCCAGTGGTCGACTCTGCTTTCCAGTCCAAGAGACTCGCCTTTTTTAAACAGTTTTCTCCCATTCATTCCAGCCTAGCTGCCATTCACCCAGCAGGGTGGCTGTCCTTGCCGGACATTCAGCCTGCCAATCACGCCAGAGTGCCTTTGGGTCTCCTAGGAGACTAAGCACAGGGAGTTAGTCTCAGCACCTCCCTAGCTTCCTGCCCACCCAAGACACTCAGACGCCAGAGGCGGTCTTCAGTCCTGAAGCCCACCAAAGGCATGAAAACAAAGGGACCAAACCTGGTTTGGCACGCAGAGACATACACTAGAAGGACCTTTCCAAAAAGAAATGGTGATAAAAAAAGACCAGGACCTGTTTAAACAAAGGGGTTTAAGGCACCATCTTGAAAAACATGGCTCTTGCCATTTTTAGCTACCGGTGTTCGTAGTCGGGGAAAAATCATGGTTGTTCGTTGTAAAATCATTGCCACCGGCCATTTCGATAGAAAAGGTTAGCATTTGACTGCTACATGAGTTTCTAGACACAGGGGAATACTAGGTAATCCCTCCAGTACTCTATAGGAAGATAGTGTGTGCTTGGTCTAGGAATTTTAAAAAGACTAGTAAAGTCAATTTAACCTTACTTTTTCTGGGAAACAGTAGTTTATCCCAGCAAAGGTATTTAAACCTTTGGGAAGTCTAAAAAGACATCCCTGTGTCACTGCACTGAGGGTGCTGTGTAACATACATGAACAGATGCCTACGGAGTTATCTTAAAACTCCATAATCAAAGAACACAAGAGTAAAACACACATCAAAATACATGAGAGTGGAAAAAAGGCTCAAACTCTTTCCAGGTAAAAGAAAATCAAGTCCTCAAAATCCAGCAAAGTTGCGTGGGGTTTCTAAGGTGAAGGGAATTATCACATTTTTGAGAATTCTCCCTAACCCGGTCGAAAACCAAACTAAGATTGCTAAGAAATGGGGCGGACAAATGTAAAGCTCAACGTACTCTAGTGCACTTTAAACTGATAAGGCAAGAGAGGGACTTGGAGGGCAGAATGGTGATTGTACACAGAAGCCAGGAGAACAAAGAGGTGTGCCTGATAAACACATACACTCCTAGCCACGATGCAACAGAGTTCTTAAGGACAATTGCACCTCGATTAGCCCCATACAGAGAAGCGTCATTCATCTGGGCAGGAGACTTCAACTGCACGCTGAACCCACAGGTAGACCGATCTGAAGGCAAGCAGAGGAGGCTGGCCCCACCGGCCACAGCTCTACAGAAGACTTTAGACCAGCTGTGACTGGAAGACTTTTGGAGGAAGGTACATGCCAACACCAGGGGATATACACACACTATAGCGCCCCACACAGAACATACTCCCGCATAGACTACTTATTTACGCCCAGGGAGTGTCTCTGAGAATTCACAGGGATATATATCAAGGCAAGAATGCTATCTGACCATGCCCCGCTGGTAGCAACATGGACATACACATATAGAGGGGGCCCCCATACCCACTTGGAGATTGAGGGGGGCAGAGGCACTAATGGATGGGGATTTCCAAGAACACATTAGAGAGATGATGGACGACTATTTTGACCATACCGTGGGAAGCGTCAACAGCAGTGGAATGGTTTGGAAAACTTTCAAGGTGGTGGGCAGGGGAGTGGCGATAGGGAAGACAGGGGTTCTCCATGGGACCATTTTGTCTGAACTCGGGGGAAATAGAAAGGGTGATAGAATGGGTAGAGGCACGGGCGGGCATGAATGGAGAACAACCGGGGGAACTCACTGCGCTGCGGCTGCAGTGTAGCACCATTTAGGAAAAACTGAGGAGTCTAGACTATGGGATGTACATGCAGAGACTACAAGCGGAAGGGGATAAACCCAGTAGGCTCTTAGCCTGGCTCGCCAGACAGGAGAGCAGACACGAACCAGTAACTGCAATTAAAGATGAGCAGGGAGATGAAATGAGGACCCAAGAAGGGATAAATTGAATTTTTTCACGGTTCTATGAAAGGCTGTACTCCAGGAAGCAGAGGCGGAAGATATAACCAATGCCCTAGGGGAGATTGACCTCCCCAAGCTAACGTAAGAGCAGGTGCAGACACTAGATGCACCCCTCACGCTAGAACAGTTGACTGCCGTAATTGCTGACCTCCCAACAGGCAAATCCCTGGGACCGGACGGGTTACCTGGGGAATTTTATAAGAAATGCAAAGACACCCTGGCCCCACAGTTGATAGATGTGTATGAGGAGGTATATGAGAAAGGAAGGTTACAACAGAGCCTATTAATCGGTTATAATACCCATATTGAAACCAGGGAAACTGCCTCGAGTGTGGCTCCTATAGACCAATCTCCCTGATCAACCAGGACTCCAAAACCCTGACCGCAGCCCTAGCGAATCTACTCAAGCGAGTCATACCTACGCTGGTGCACCCAGACCAAACGGGATATGTACCGAGGAGGAACACAACATGGAATCTGCGCAGACTCCAGCATGTAGATAGCACGAATCAAGAACAGGGAGACTGCGCGGTGGCGTCACTAGACGCTATCAAAACATTTGATTCTGTGAATTGGGACTGACTCCTGGGAGCTTTTGCCCATTTTGGGATAGGGGAGGGATACCTCTGTTGGATAAAGCTCTTTTACCGGAATCCTAGAGCGAGGGTGAAAACGGGCAGCCACATTCCGGAGGGGTGGAAAATTGACAGGGGCACATAGCAGGGATGCCCACTATCCCTGATGTTATACATATTGGCCTTGGAACCATTTGCGGTTTTCCTCAGGGCGGAGTCCAAGGACGCAGGAATAGAAATAGATGGGGTGATGCACCAAATCTCGATATATGCAGACGGCATGCTCCTTTGTCGGTAACCAGGGGCAAATCATGCCAGACCTACTAGAAGCCCTGGGGTCAGTTGCAGACTGTCGGGAATCAGAATTAATAAGGAGAAATATTCGCTCTTCCCCCTGGCGGGCTTGAGGAGGACTGCCCCTGACCAGTTGCCAAATCTAAAACTTGCATGGACACCAGTCACCTTCCACTATTTGGGAGTGGGCATACACCACAACACCACAGCGACGCATACAGCCAACACACTGGTGGCCCTAGTCAAAATAGGGAAAGCAATGAAGTTCTGGTAGACGCTCCCACTGGGGATGATAGGAAGAGCGGCCTTACTGAAGGTGACGGTTCAGCCCCACCTACTATATTATTTTACTAATATCCCATACAACATTCCTGGGCCCTTCTTTAGACAACGCCACACAATGGCAAGGGAGTTCCTGTGGGGCGGGGGAGGAAGAGAATAGCGCTGAACACACTGCAGAGGGATTACGAATGGAGTGGGATCAGGCTGCCGTACTTTGAACGCTACTATCTGGCGGGTCAACTCCAATTTGTGATAAGATGGCTGTGGGATGACCCATCCATAGACACTGCTTTTTCAGCCGGCAATTCGACACTACTACCTGATGGAACTCCTATGGATAGACAAAGCTCTAGCCAAGCCACTCCCTAACATGGTTAAACTGGGCCTGACCCTATGGAAGAGAGTGTGGAAAATGCAAGGAACATGAGACCCCTACTCCAGACAAATTCCCCTTGCGGGATTAGTCGATACCTACACGGTCTCCCTGGCAACTTATCGCACACAGTGCGAAGATGGAGTGGCCCAGATTGGAGATCTATGGAAAGATGGACTTTGGGGAGACTTTCCGACCTTAATGGAAGAGCAGGACGTACACGGAGGACAATTTCTGTTATACAACAGCATGGTCCAGAGGATCAAGAAGAGGTGGAGGACATTACTTGAGGGAGGAGACAACGAGGAAGAGCTGGACGCGTGGTACGATGCGTCAGAGAGAGGACACACGAAATCAAGACTCTACAAACGGATCCTGGGCAGCAACAATGGAAGGGAGCTGCAGGCACGAGCTAGATGGGAGGAGGAACTCCACAGAACCTTCACTGATAGTGGAGCAGGACACTTCAGTATACCAAGAAATTTAAGAGATTTAAGCAGATGCAGCTTTACCTCATACACAAGAGAATGTCAAACATGGGAAACAAACCCGTAGCTGCCCACGCTGTGCGACAGAAAGAGTGGGTATGCTGCATATGTTCTGGTCCTGCCCGGTGATAATTAACTTTTGGGCCACTGTAAAAAAAAAACAGGGCAGCGGCAGAAGGGATCCAAATGCAGGCATGGTTGCCGGATTCTTACCTACTGGGGCTGTTCCAGAGGGGCAGCAAACAAAGGACACATAGCAAAAATGAAAGACCTAATGTGTATACTGGCGAGGCACCGCTTTGCGATGGCATTGAACAGAAGAACAGGGCCATTAATAGAAATGTGGTGGGCAGACCTGAAGAAATGGACAATAGCAGAAACATCTGTGTGGACCAGAGCGATGCAGAGGGGAGGGGGAGAGAGCGGGGCCAAGTTACTTGCATGGAACTCCCTCATACAAGACCTGTTCGAAAGCACAGAAGGGCATGGTACAACAAGCCCCAGCGGGCTGGAGGAAGATTGAACTGCCGGCGGCAATGTGGGTGAGGGCACTCAGCGGGGTGGGAAGCCAGAGGCTGTGGCCACGCCGGATGGGGCCGATCTAAGTGTCTTGGACTATAAATGGTTAAACATTGGGGACAGACGAGGAGATTGCCAAGCCAGTGCGCCAAGACGGATGACAGAGTGTATCCCAACATGTAGTGCCAGGTGTACTATAATGTTGGTGTATGTTTATGTGTTGTAAGAATCAATACAGAGATTTAAAAAAAAAGTACACCACTGCCACCAGCTATTAATTGTAGAAAGGGTAACATAGACATGTTAAATTAAAAAAAACTAGACGAGGGGGATACTAAGTAACCCCTCCAGTACTCTTGTAAAATGGTGTGTGCTGGGTCTAGAAAGTTACAATGCAAGTGAAGTCAATTTCACTTCATTGCTCTTGGGAACAGTTGTTAATCCAAGAGAAGGTATTTAAATATTTGGGAAATCTGAGAGACTTCCCTATGCTACTGCACTGAAGGTGCTGTGTGACACAATGTAAAAAGATGATGCCTATGGAGTTTGTTACCTCCAAACCAAAAGAATGTTCAGATTAAATGAAAAAAAATGAGAGCGAGGTAGAAAGGTTTCACTCTCTCCAGATAAAAATGTAAAGTCCTAAAGTCCAGTAAAAGCGCTGGGGGTCTCTAAGGTAGAAGGGAATTGGCACATTTCTGAGAACTCTCCCTAACAAAAGACAATGGAGTAGAAGAGTCTTCAGAGAGCCAGGACAACCAAAGTCATTTGGGACACAGTCTATGGATCTGATGCACTTCTTAGATCAAAAATTATTTGTAGGGTCACACGTTAAGCCTGTGAGAAGAGAGTTGAAATCAACTCGAAAAGGTAAGCCAATGCAATTCCCAACTGAGAAGAGAGCGGCTAAAGGCAATAAGGGAAGTACCCTAGGCCTAAACACTACTACTGGTTTGAAGAAGTGGTCCAGCTGGATTCTGCCTTGTTACAGTGGTGCAGACCCTTGTTCCTGAGCCTCAGTCGTGGGGACAATATGGAGGACGTCTGGAGGGCTCATGCAGCGGTACTTGGGAGGTCGTCGGCAGCGACAGTTCTTTTCGATTTAGCAGCACTTTGCGGTTTCAGCGCTTGGCAAACAGCACCGTTGCGGATCTCGGACACCGGTTGGACTCTTTGTTCCCTGTGTCCTGCACTTTGGTGAGGGGACTTTGGAGGTCCTGCTTCTGGAGGGTCCTTAGGAGTCTCCTGGAGCTTCCAGCCTGATTAGTTTCGGGCCAGACATTTCACTTGACCCCTGGGATTGGGCTTCCGAAGCAACGGAGAGGCACAGCAAGTCGGGATGGTGGTCCATTGGAGTTCGTCTCGTTGATCCCACTAACCCAAGGGAGAAGCCTTTCTGTCCGGAGCTTCTCTCGGAAAAAACCTTTTTATTTTCACAACAGCAAATATCATCATCATTTGGCATTAATCAGCATAGTAAGCAATATATCATAAACTACCATCAAACAACCTATTTAAAGGAAAGAAATAAGAAGAAAAGGAAGCAAGAAAAAGAACAAAGTCAAAATACAAAACATAAAAGCAAAAATTCATGCAGCAGATACAAGAATATCATAAGAACATTGTATACAACCTTAAACAATGACAGATGACAGTAATCTACAAAGTCGAGGATACATCAATCCCAAATGAAAGTTCAAGATTATCCATAGACATCAAGAAAACAGCTCCAAATGTCCCAGAATTTTCCAATTTCATCCTTGCACTTGTAAATGGCTTTTTCTACATCGAGACTGTTAGAAGCTCCTCCACCCACTCATTCATCCGGAGCTTCTCTGTCGACGTGAAAAAGGAGTTGAGCACAGCAGCAGGGCTTTAGCGTACAATTCAAAGGTCCAGGAGGTTGCAGCAAGCTTTGTTCATTTTTTACGTCTGGTGTTTCTCCCAGTGGTCGACTCTGCCTGTAGTCCCAAAACCCTCGCCTTTTTAAGCAGATTTCTCCCAATTATGCACAGCCTTAGTCGTCAGTCACACAGCAGGGTGGCTGTCCTGAAAGGATGGCCAGCCAGCCAATCAGGACTAGTTGCATTCAGTCATTCCTAGAGACAAGGGACAGGGGAGTTTCGGGACCCTCCCTCACATCGTGTCCTTCCAGACACTGGAGCCAGGGGCGGGCTTCAGGGGTGTTGCCCACCAAAGGCAAGTCAAACAAAGGGCTCAAACCTATCTCAACGCACATAGTAAAACCCAATAAAGACCTCACAAACATAAAAAATTCTGAAAAAAGAAGACTGGCCATTTTGGCAAAATGGTCACCCATGCATGGGTGCTGTACTGCAGCTGAGGGTTCAGCCTGCGGTAGAAAAGCACAGTGGTAGGAAAAAGTAAACCACTGCCACTAGCCATTTAAAGTAGTGAAGGTAACATAAAAATGTCACATGAGAGAGTAGGATAAGGGGCTACTAGGTAACCCCTTAGCATTCCACATAGGATGGTGTGTGCTGGATCAAAGAGAAAAGGTAAGTAAGGTCAATTTCACTGTACTATTCTTGGGAAGTGTAGTTCACACAAGAAAAGGTAGTTAAACCTTATGGAGAATCTAAAAGGACTGCACTGAAGATGCTGTGCCACCATACTAAATGCAGATGCCTTTTGAGTTTGTCAGACTCCAAAAACAGTGAAAACACAAAATCCAAATCAGGTCAAAACACATAAGGGAGAAAAAGGTCTCACTCACTCCAGGGTTAAAATGAACAAGTCCTAAGTCCAGCAAAAGAGCTGGGGGTCTCTAAGGTTGAAGGGAATTGGCACAGAAATGAGAATTCTACCTAACGGATACCTTTTGCCATTTCTTGTCCGTTAGTTTCTTCTGGGCTTTTACTCTGTTTGAATCAGGTTTGAGTCCTTTTTGTGTTTTTGCCTTTGTCCGGCTTCAGCCCTGAAGCCCGCCCTGGCTCCATTGTGTGTGGAAAGACGGGAATGGAGTGAGGGTCCCGAGACTTCCCTGTTATTTGTTCCTAGGTGTGCCTGAGTGAAACCAGTTCCAATTGGTCGGCTGGCTGTCCTGGAGGACAGCCACCCTGCTGTGCGATTGACAGCCTAGGGCTGTGAATACATGGGAACTTGCATGAAAAGTGAGTTTTTTGGGACTAGAAGTAGTCGACCACTGGAGGACAACATCCAAAGCAGAAGACGAAAGAAGATGCCAGCAGCAACCGCCTGGACCGCAAAGGGTCCGTTGAAGCCCTGCAGCTGGTCTGATCACGTTTTCTGATCGACACGGAAGACATGTACGGAACGACTTCCTCCCTTAGGCTGGTGGGACCAACTAGCCTCAAGACAAACACTATTTTGACCCCTGACTCGCTGCAACTTTCCAACGCTGCAAAATCCCAATACGCCGGGTACCTCGACCATCTGCATTGTCTTTTTAAGTGCGAATCGACCCTACAGAAGCATGAAATCTGTGTCCAGAGTCCTCACCTGAGTCCAGGACCGAGGGATTAAGGAACTTCAGATCTGCTGTTCGTTCTTCTTTGGCGCTGAGAAAAAAGGCACCAAAACCACAAGGGGCGCTGAATCCAGAGGAATCCATTGCTGCCGAGTACCTCTCTTGAGTGCTGCCGCAGTAGCCCGCTAGATGTCCTTCCTTACACTTACGTCCAGTCCCCTTTCCTCCATACTGCATGGGCGTCCCTTCCAAGGGACGGGAGACAGAACCTTTTTCACCAGAAAAAACCTCCTTCCCCTTTAAATTTGGAGGCGTGGGGGGGGGTGAGGGTGCAGCCCTGGGAGCATGCGCTGCCCTGACTCCGCCCTCCAGTGCCACACCTCAGTCCCCTTTTCCGAGTCAACGGAAACGGGCCGGATTCACCAGCGCTCCTGGGTTTGGTTTCGGCCATGTTATTTCAGGCACGGATACTTCTATCTTTTTTGTCTTTTTATCATACAGGTACTCGGTCCTCTGGCATCACGCTCCTCCCCGGCGCATTTCGACTTCCACAGCGTTCAGCAGGTGTCCATCCTGCGACGGGCTCTTTCCAACTTCAGATCCCCACGCCCTCTGCCTATATTGCCTTGGCCCAGACCACGGTTGGCAGGCTTGTACAGCGTGCAACGCCCTCTCTGCGAGGTCTCTGAAGAACAGACTAGCCAGGTGGAGAGCTCTCTTCCAGATATTGCCTCCAGAGGGCCTGAAAGTCTTTGTCCACCATCGATCGAGGCCCAAGGTAGGGCCATTCTTCTCCATCGCACCCCGCAAGGGAGACTCCTTCCCAAGGACTTGCCCACGCGGGAGTGACCGCCCAGCTTCTTGTACCAGCATGTGCACCAAGGCTATCTCAGCTACCTGCCTACAGGCCGATGGGTTGGTTGATCCTCCTGGTGACAGTGTTGAGGAACCGGAAGGTTCTATTAATGGGTCTTCACCCGAGGGGCCACGCCCTAGTACCGGCAATATGTCAGAGGGGGGCGTCTAAACGCAGCTCTACCGGCCTCCCGGCTGAGGGTGTAATGCCTACCATGCCTCGGCCTGAGGAGCAGGGTTGGCCTTGTGATCCACACTCAAGAGTCCTGGAGGAGGCCTGGCCCAGTGAGCCGAGCAACGCGACTCAGGCACGTGGAAGGCAGCTCAACAAGATAGCCGCCGTGCCAGACATTAGCACCCGTCCGGCGCTGCACCAGGAAAGAGAGCAGGTCAAGGAACGAGTGTCTAGGTGGGACTGCTGTCAACCAGGTACGTGGCCTACAGCCTATCTTTCATTTGCGCAGGGCAGGATTCTGCTGCGTCCATATGGGCAAGGTATGCAGCGGCTCCAGCAGCCTCCCACTACCCCGTCAATATCCCCTACTGCCCTGCCAGCCTATGAGGACAGGTTCTTTGAAAGGTTCCTCGGACTCATGAAATCGCCTTGGTTGGGGGTCATCCTCAGGGACGGCATCAGGGACGTGCTCCCTCCTCTGACCCCAGCGCAGCCTCTGCTCCTGCCCCCCCCAACCGATTGTGCAGGCGGTTCCTTACCAGCCTCTGCCGCAGCCCCTGGCTCCAGTCCCTGTACCACAGCCCCCGGCTCCGAACACACTTCCACCGGTACCGGACCCTCAGGTGGACACAAATGAGGAGGAGGACCCGACAGAAAAAAACACACCATCGTCAGCCAAGGCCTTCCACTAACGTCTTGCAGGGCTGGCAGAGTACCTGTGCCTGTCTCAACCTGAGGTCGAGCTACCAGCAGAGGGGGTCCTCGCAGAAGTCCTCACGCTAGGACAGGAATCCCTATGCAGAAAGACATGGTCGCCTTGGCCAAGAAAGGTTGGCTCAAGCCCCACTCTGTCCAGCCAGTCAATCGACCCCTGTATGCCAAGTACAGGCAGATGGCGGGAGATACACTCTTGCTATCGGCCCATCCTCAGCCACACTCCTCGGTGATTGCCGCGGCATCACTATACTCCAAGCCTCAGTCGTCCTCGACTTCCTCCTCTGCGGCGCTGGTAGGCAAGGAGGAGAAGATCTTGGAGGCATACGGGAAGAAGCTGTATTCCAACACGTCCTTGCATCTTCGTCAGGCCAATTCAGATGCCATGCTAGCGGTACGTTAACCAGAGGTTGTGGCAGGAAATTGCTGATTTCCTCCCAGAGCTTCCTACGCAGAGCCAATCACGTTTCAAGGTGGGACTGGGTGAGGCCAAGATGGTGGCGTAGGACATTATGGAATCCACCGTGGCCCACATTGACATCTCTGGCCGGGCTATCTACATCGCCACGGACATGAGGAGAACAGCCTGGCTCTGTGCTACTAAGTCCAGCCCGAATGTCCACTAACGTATATTAGATCTGCTGTTGGAGGGGGTGACCTCTTCCACTCCACCACGGATGAGGAGCTGGATAAAAAGAAAAAGGGCTCACAAACGGCCAAGTCTTTATCCATCCTCACAAAGGCCACACCCAAATCATACACCCAGACACAGCAGCACTCTGACAAGGGGCGTACGTACGGAGGGTTCTGCAGATGGACCGTTTGCAGACTCATGTCGGCGCAAGCATCAATAATGGGGGTTGGGGGATTTAGTAAGGGCCATTTCCAATCCCCCTTCTCCCCAACAGCCTCAGAGGGAAAGAAGGCATGACACGCCCCTTCGGGTCCATCTGTCTCCAGTAGGGGGGTGGGGGGACAGGCTTGCTGCTCTCATGCACATTTCTGGCTCTAGAATTTCGCGGACCCCTGGATCCTCTCTGTAGTATCCAATGGTACCGCCTACCCATCCCAGCCTCTCCTCCCTCCTCCACTCCCACAGGTTGGGACAGCAACTCTTTTGACGGAGATCCGGTCGCTCGTCAAGAGCCAGGCAGTGGAGGAAGTCCCAACCTCCAGCGAGGCTTGGGTTTTTACGCCAGGATTTTTGCCATTCAGAAGAACAACCAGGCGGGCCTGAGAGTTGTGCTGGACCTTTCTACCCTCAACCTCTCCCTACCTCTACAAAAATTCAAGATGGTTATGCCTGCTTTTATAGCAGAAACATTGTGCAAGGGAGACTGGATGTGGCCCTTGAATCTGAAGGACGCGTACTTACACATTCCGATTTGGCAGCCCCAGCGTTCCTTTCTACGATTCAGGTCATGGGCTACCATTTCCAGTACAAGGAGCTTCCTTTTGGCCTCAACTAGGCCCCCCGAGCCTTTACGAAGGCTAATGAATATGGTGGCAGCCCTCCTCAGGGCCTCCACATCCACCTGTATCTAGACGACTGGCTCGTCAGGGCTACATCTCTGGAAGCGGTGCACACACCTCCCATGCTATCATGAACATTCTGCACGATCTGGGCTTTTCGCTCAACCTCAACAAGTCGCAGCTGCAGCCTGCGCAGACACTGACCCTCTTGGAACTCATAGGCTCCTAGAGGGTGTTTCCATCGGAGGACAAGATCACAGCCATCAAGAAGGCCACGACTCACTTCCTCAGTAGGGACGTGACCTCGGTCTGGTGGTACCACCAGGTCCTGGGCATCTTGGCAGCGGTCCTACTGGCCATCCCCCACATGAGACTCAGGATGAGGAGGATACAGCTGCACTTTGCGGCATCATGGAACCAGGAGAGGGGCTCTCAAGCCAAGATGATCAACGTTCCTCCAGCTCCCCATTTGGACCTCACATGGTGGTCCAGGGACTGCAACCTACGGACGTGCAAGTCCTTCCGGCCTCCCACCATGCAGGTCACCATCTCTACGGAATTCTCTCTCGAGGGTTGGGGAGCCACCCTGGACAATCACTCGGTCCACGGCAGCTGGACCCGGCAGGAGTACCACATCATGAACTAGCTGGAGCTGGACGCCATCTGGCTAGCCCTCAGAGCATTCCTTCCACTTATCTAGGGCAATGTTGTCCTCATCCAGACAGACAACTCAACCAGCATGTACTATGTCAACAAGCAGGGAGGCACCATGTCCTACCCACTGTGCCAACTGGCGATCAGCATGTAGGAGTGGGCCCTGGACAACATCCACCTCATGTCAGTCCACCTTCCGGGGGAATCCAACTTTGAGGCGGACAGACTTAGCAGGTTGGGAGCAGACAATTAAGAGTGGCAGCTAAACGCTCTCGCTCTTCAGGAGATCTTCAGCAGATGGGGACACCCCCAGGAGGACCTCTTTGTCACCTGGCAGGGACAGGGTCCCGACTCCCTGGGCGACGCATTTCAGATTCAGTCTAACGGCATGACGCAGAAGCCTTTCCTCCAGAGTGATGTGCAAGATCAAGGAGTCTCGCCAGCTCAACATCATTCTAATAGCTCCATGGTAGACAGCCCAGCCATGGTTCAGAGCTGCTCAGTCTCTGAGATACCACTGATTCATCTCCCCATGGGTCCAGCACATCTGCTGGCACAGCAGGGGCGCGGGGGTCATCCACCTGAACCACAGAAGTTAACGCTCACAGCGTGGTTCTGGAATGGGTAACTAGGGCACCTCAGCCTCTCCCAGGCTCTTCTAGAGATCATACATGGTGCAAGGAGCAAGGCTACCAGGGCCCAGTATAAGGGCAAGTGGACCAGGTTCTGACTTTGGGCAGAATCTAAGAGAATTGACCCCCTTGCGTGTACACTGGATGACGTGCTCTCCTTTTCGGCGCACCTCGTCCACTCTGGCGTGCAGGTGGACACGTGCCGCAACTTACCTCGCAGCCATCAAGGCTTACAGGAACTCTGAGGAGGAGGTCTTCTCCTCCAATCCGATTGTCAAACATTTGACATGACTCGCAGGGCTCTACCCTCCCATCAGGAAGCCACACCGTGTGTGGGACCTGAACATAGTCTTGGGTGCCCTCGCACACAAGCTGTTCGAGCCAATGGCGTCCACGGACATCAGGCTGGTCACCATTAAGACAGCCTTACTAGTCGGCCTCACCTCAGCTCGCAGAGTCAGTGAAATCCATGCACTGGTGGCCTCGGAGCCATAGACTACCTTTCACAGGGACAAAGTAGTCCTGCAGATGCACCCAAAATTTCTGCCCAAGGTGCAGTCTGCTTTCCATTTAAATGAGGATTTAGTGGTTCCTATGTTTTTTGCCGATCATAAGGAACGAGGCACAGAGTTCTGAACTGCCTGGATGTCAGGCGTGCCCTGCAATTCTACAGGACCAAGGGCTTCCGCAAGCCAGACGCCCTATTTGTCATTGTCACTTTTGGAGGAGCAAGAGCAGGCTATCAGGCCTCCAAGGCATCCATATCCCACCGGATGGTCTTGGCCATCAAATAAGCATGCGAGGGTCAGCATAAGCCACTCCTGGCCAACATGCACGCCCACGCAGTCAGGGCCAAGGCAACGGCCATCGCATTCCAGTGCCATGTCCCTTGGCAAGTCGTAAACAGGGTGGCCACCAGGGCCACCCCTTCAGCTTTCTGCAAGCACTACTATTTGGATGCCAGCTCTAGATCAGACGCAGCTTTCAGGAATCGGTTTGCTTAAGGAGTGTCTCCTCTCCACCCTGGGGCTACATTCAGTTGCAATCGCCCATGCTGTATAGAGGAAAGGGGACGGGAAGTAAGAGTAATTATAACTTAGTCACTGTAGTGACTAACGTCGTTAGTCCCCTTTCCTCCATACGTCCCACCATCCTCCCCTCTAATAAAACTGGTGTCATTAGGCAACGTTGATCTATTGTCGACGCGTCTATGGGCACTGAGGTGTGGTGCCGGAGGGCGGAGTCAGGGCAGCGCATGCTCCAATTCTCATCTGACCCTAACCTTTTCCCTCCTTAATAACTCAATACTGCAATGGTAATACTAAATATGTGTTATACTGACCTCAAATGACGTCACCTCTGGGTGCTGGAAAATGTGTAACATGAATGAATTACTCACCTGTTTTATTGTTCACTTGTTGAATTCAATCCTAATTTGGGATTAATGTTACTGCTTTTTAAAGAATGCTTTAAATATCTTTGTGCATAAATACATTTCTGATGTTCGTTAATCGGCTTAGAATCACATGCAGTGCCTAGTCCGACATCCAGTGGTCACTGCAGAGTATTGCATCTTGTTTTTCACTAGTCGAAAAGGGGACGTCGACATAGCGTCTCTGTAATACTATCCCTATAGTGACGTGTAGTGTACCCAAAATCCCTCCTGCGTCGAGGTCCCTCAGATTGTTTTTTTCCGCCCAGAATACTGGTCGCCTTATGCGGAGCTCGTAAGAGACATTGACATTGCTATTACCATTTATTCGACCCTTGGTCGATTTGTCAGTTATTGTTTAATCCAACCACCTCCAGCCCTCTTTCGATGGCCAATCAACTTCCCCGCTGAGTCAAGATCTTCGACGGCGGTGGTTTCGACAGAGGCGATCCTATCATCGCTGCCGCACACGTGGCCCGGCCTACACAGTACAGAGAGTGGGGTGGTTGTGAAAATTTATGTTTCTTCTAGAATGCCTTTCCCCCCTTTCCTTCTGGGTCGTTATCACTTATTACGTTCTCAGCTTTGCTGAGGACTCCTTTTATATTTTGCCCTCGTAACAGCAAATTCCCGTGGAAGGACAAGCATAATTGTTGTAACCGCTGCTTACCCCTCGACCACAATGAGGCCGGCTGTGTGGCCTGTAAACTCCTTTGTCCAAAAACTTTGAAAGAACGCAGGGTCAAAAGGTGGGCAACCTACAGCATGTCGAAGGCTGATTCCTCACCCACGGCCGCTGAATGTAACAAGGGGGATAGTGATAACGCTACCTCTGTAACGGAGGTTGTCGACCTCTTTATGGAGTGCTCACGCTCCAACGCGTCTGTCCCCAGCCCCGAAAAGTTTGGCTCCGGCCCTACTTATGGGGATCTACACCCCGGCGACGCCAACGAAAAAGTCAAATCTAAACACACAACCCTTGGCCATTCCTCGAGTAAGTCGAAGAAGGCCCAAGCGCCAACGGAGATGCCGAATCTACCGGCAGCCTCCACCGACCGCAAGGGTCGCCAGCCCTCCCCGCAGCCGCATACGGGCCTAGCGATGGGGCCGTCCGCAACTAAGGGCGCTACCACCAAAACATCAGTCGAAACGCCTCGTAAGAGAGCGTCCATTGACGATAAGGTTCCGGCACCGGTGGAAACCATTCACGGCCAGTCCTCGACAGTAGTGGAAAGCTTAGCTAGAATAGTCTCCATGGACCCTCTAAAACCGGTGGTGAAAAAGTCACCGAAACCTGCTCACAAGTTCAGAGAGACGCTGAAATCTACGGAGGGTACGCCGGAACCTCCCCCCACGTCGTCGGGAAAACCCAGAGATACATCCCCAGTGCAGGGCCCACAAGAAGGGTTCTCAGGGCGACAGGGTTATATCCTCCACGCTATGGGAGAGATCTCGACACCTAGAGGTGGAGGAGCAGGCCTTTCCGCCACTAGACCGTTCAGGGTTATCCCAGTGGACTAGGGAAAGATTTGAATCGTGTATGGACAGACTAGATAGGTTTGTGTCCACCTCTGAACACATTACACCCAAAAGGCCAAGAGAGGTACTCCATGATGACCCTAGCGAGGAATAAAATTGATACATATGACCTCACTGAGGAGGATCCACATTTTCAGGAAGATGAAGAATTCCTAAATACTGAGGTTCCACAAGACCCTGTAGGGGACTTTGAGGAAGACGCAGACATATGTGAACCACAGCCCTGGCAGTCACCAGGAGCGTCTACAGACCCTGATGTTTTAGATCTGCCCTCTCCTCAGACCACACCGGTCAGAGACCCTTCACCTGTGGATGATCAACCCACTTTCAATGCAGCTTTTCCATGCGGATTGCCAACAACACAACTTTGTTAGCAAGCTACGCTGATGCCCAATGGGGATTGTTGGGTGAAGGCCTACAAGAAGCCCTTGCGAACCCGCTTGTTAGCCATTGTGACAGAAGGTACTCGGGTAAACCAAAGCATCATCAAGAACACCTTAGATGCTGTGGAAACGGCTGGCCGGTCACTAGTCCAGGGTGTACTTCTTAAGCATCAGGTTTCAAGCCAGAAACACAGACGTCCCTCATCAACAAACCCCTTGAAGACTCAAACTTGTTTGGCAAGGCGGTTGATGACACACTGGAAACAGCTAAGAAGGAACACAAAACTCTAAAGACTCTGGACCAAATCACAAGACCGCCTAATAAGCGAGGTTACGGCAACAGGCGCTTTTTTTCGTGGCCAACGACAAAATCAACAACAATAATACTCAACCGGCAACTGGTCCTCCCCTCAGGGAACCAGTGGACAGTATGCTCAGAGAGGACAACGTTGTGGCAAGGGAAGAGGTTGGGGCTCCACTCCCAGAGGCTCCCCGGCTACCAACACCAAATGACCCAAATGTTTGAGTCCCCTTCCATGCATCTCCGGTCGGGGGCCGGTTAACCTCATTCCTACAAGCATGGGAGGGAATTACCAGAGACCGCTGGGTACTGTCAACAATAGCCCACGTTTACTGCATCGAATTCAGTCAGGCCCCTACATTCAGATCCCCAAGGGGACGATGCTCATCACCGGAACACCTCTCCATCCTTCTTCAGGAAGTCGAACTGCTGCTGGAAAAAGGAGAAATAGAGGTTGTGCCTCTATCACAGGTAAAGCCGGGTATTTATTCAGTGTACTTCCTTGTACCCAAAAAGTATTTAACTATGCGCCCTGTACTAGACCTGCGCCCAGCGAACAAATTCGTAAAACCTCAGAAATTTCGTATGGGACACAGGGGGATTACATGGCGACACTAAACATGAAAGATGCATACTTTCATATTTCAATGTTGCCAGCGCACAGTAAATACCTCAGGTTCATGATAGAAGGCAAACACTATCAGTTCAAAGTGCTACCCTTCGGCATAGCTTCAGCGCCAAGGGTATTCACGAAGGTACTGGCAGTGGCAGCAGCACACCTGCGCAGATTGTCCATTCCAGTCTACCCTTACCTCGACGACTGGCTCATAACGGGGGGATTCTTACGAAAAATGCTTCTCAAATGCCCAAAAGACTGTAGACCTTTTGTTCCACCTGGGCTTCTCCATCAACGAGAAGAAGTCCAGTCTAGACCCCAGCCAAGTCAAGCAATTCCTAGGGGCTCTAATTCGAACAAAGGACGGCCTTGTCTTCCCCTCCAACGAGAGGGTCCAAAACATGCTGTTTCAGATCCCTCAATATGTAGGCTGACGGGAGGTGAGGGTATGCAAAGCCATGCGATTGCTAGGAATGATGGCGTCAAATATTTATTTGGTAACTCACGCACGCCTGCGCATGCGCCCAATGCAAGAGTGGCTCAACAGCAAGTGGTGTCAGGCCAGCGGACAAAGGGACGATCTAGTGGTGGTCTCACAGGCCCTGGGTCTCTCGCTGCGATGGTGGTCGAAGGAAAACCTCATGTTGGGGAAGCCTTTTGCAACCCCCGCAGTGGAAGCCACTCTAACCACAGATGCATCCCTCACAGGATGGGGGGCTCACCTATCCCATCAGACTGCACACGGAATTTGGACTCCGAGTGTGACGTCCAAACACATAAACTTGCTGGAACTACTGGCGGTCTTCAAAGCACTGAAGGCTTTCCAGACACATCTACAAGGGAAAACAGTGCTGATGCTCACAGGCAGCACCACAGCCATGTACTACCGGAACAAGCAAGGGGGCACACTCTCCAGGACTGTCCAAGCTGTCCCAGAACATCTGGAAGTGGGCTCTCAAACACATGTTCCTGTTATCTCAACATGTACCAGGGGAACTCAATCTTCTGGCAGACGGACTCAGCAGAGACTTCCCTCTACCTGCAGAGTACGAATGGCGATTACACGAAGACATTGTCTCCAATGTTTTCGCAGAATGGGGCTTCCCAGAGATCGACCTGTTAGCAACTCTGGAGAACACCCAATGCCAAGATTATGCCTCCAGGTACCCCAGAACCGCTCCAAGGGGAACAGTCTCTGGATAACATGGTCAGGGAAAATTGTCTATTCTACCCCCCCCCCCCCCTACTCCCCTTCTCAACAAGATAGTGCACAAGATGCACCAGGAACCAGTTACCATGATACTGGTGGCCCCCATGTGGGCCCGCCAACCCTGGTTCGCTCATCTGATGGAAATGTCACTGTCTCCTCCAGTGAAACTACCCTGCCTGTTCAACATGCTGTCACGGGACAGGGGCCAAACGCTGCACCCATGCCCACAGACCCTGAACTTGGCAGCCTGGCTCCTGAGGTCATAGAATTTGGTCATTTGCAGCTCCCTCAGAGATGCATGGACATTCTCAGAGAAGCAAAGACACCGTACACTCGTTACTGCTACTCTAGCAAGTGGAAACGGTTCGCCTTCTGGTTTAAGTCAAAGAGCATCAACCCTGTTGACTGCTCTCCCACAAAGATTGTTCTATACTTGACTCACTTGTTGGACTCATGTTTAGTCTTTAATTCTATTAAAGTTCACCTAGCTGAACTCTCCGCCTATACTACGCCTCAACATAAGATGTCATGGTGGAAAGTTCCAGTTATTAAAGCCTTCATGGAGGGAGTGAAAAGGATTCACCCTCCTATATCTAACCCAGCTCCCGGATGGGATCTGAATGTTGTACTAACCAGGCTAATGGGCTCCCCCTACGAACCCATGCATAAAGCATCCCTTAAGTACCTCGCTCTTAAGACTGCTTTCTTGATAGCTATCACCTCCATTAGGAGAGTGAGTGAACTACAAGCACTTTCTATACTAGATCCCTTTGTAACAGTTCACAAAGATAAGGTGGTTCTACGCACACACACCCTAGGTTTGCACCAAAGTTCCTTTCACAATTCCATGTCAACAGTCTATAGAACTACCAAAGTTCTTTCAAAACACATCAAACTTGGGAGAAAAGAGCCTACACACACTTGATGTGCGCAGAGCGGTCATGTTTTATATGGAAAGAACTAGACCACTGAGAAAGACTAATCAGTTCTTCATCTCAGTGGTGGTAGCAGGAAGAGAAGGAGATGCAGTTTCCAAATCCACTATATCTAGATGGATTGTCCAATGCACCACTCTCTGATTCTCTCTTGCTAAGAGAGAACTGCCCATCACGCCTAGAGCACATTCTACTCTAGGCACTGATGCATCCATAGCATTCATTGCAAATGTTCCCCTTGAGTCCATTTGCAAGGAGGCAACCTGGAGTTCTGTACACACCTTTACAAAACACTATTGTCTAGACGCCCATTCTAGATCTGATTCCCAGGTGGGACATGCAGTACTAAGACATCTTTTCTCTACTGTTCCTTCTCACAACCCAACTCTGGGTACTGCCCGCTAGTCTATTTACAGCATGTGATTCTAAGCAGATTAACAAACATCAGAAGACATGCATTACTTACCATACAAGCATTTCTGATGGTTGTATCTACTTAGATTCACATGCGCCCACCCTTCCTCCCCGCTCGGATGGAAGGAACATAGGCACCTTATTACTTTCTCTCTTTTCTGTACTCTCAAGTTAGTCATAAGGCTCCCTCATGGCAGAAAAAATACAAACAGAGACCTTGATGCGTGAGGGATTTTGGGTACACTACAAGTCACTATAGGGATAGTATTACAGACACGCCTATGTCGACGTCCCCTTTTCGACTTTAGAAAAACAAGATGCAATACTGTGCAGTGACCATTGGATGTCGGACTATGCACAGCATTTGAATCTAAGCAGATACAACCATCAGAAATGCTTTTACGGTAAGTAATGCATGTCATTTATTATCACTAAGTGTTTAATTGGACACTTGTATTTATTGGTTTCATTGCACAGCTGTACAGCTCACATTACTCCTCTTAAGAGAAACATGGCTGCTCAGCCACACCCCCAATTTGTGTAGTACAGGCCTATATTAAAAGGTGGGTTACCTAATGCCAAGAGATGAGTATTGTGTATTCCCACACCAGTTGGACTGCACTAATTCTTACCTAACAGTTGGTGAACTAGTTCAGGAAAGGAGAGTCCACCCCAGAGCCACAGCTTAGGACAGATCCCCCATCTAAAAATCTGTTTGAAGTATTTGGCCAGAAATTAGATGAATTGTTAGTTAAATGTATCCGTTTTGACAGAAAACCTGCCAATCGGGAGTCATGTTGCAAGGTGTGCAGAGATGGAACTCAAGGATGGAAAGCCTGCAGGGTCAAGCCCGCGGGGTTAAGGGCGCGGGGTGTTGGCGACCCGCGGGGGTGTTCGTGGGTCTGAAAGTTCTGCCCGCCTTCCGGACTGAGGTGAGACCAAGCTGGCCGACACACACAAATCACCTTGTTACTCTTTGACCCCCTAACCACCGCCACCGAGATGGAAACAGTGGTGCCTTTACCCCCTCTACTCCTCGTACATCTGTTAGTCTGGCCTCTATTCGTCCCTTATGGAGCCGGAGCCTAAATCCAAACGCAAGATGCAGGTGGTGTGCAGGAAAGGGGGTGTGGACTATCCCCCAAGCCAGGCTAGAGCCACTGGCTGCGTTTCTGACTGTGTACCCTGCATCTACAGAGCTCTGGCTGCCCCCGCTATTGACACTACCAAGAAGCCGCCTTTGCGACTCACTAACTTGCACTTAATTTTATGGGGCTGGTCCACCCTACATTGAATGAGATCGGTCAACCCTCGGGGTCTACCTCTGACGTTTCCACTCGCTCTGTGCTAATCTCTGGTGCGCCACAGGGCTCACCCAGGAACACAAGGAACCTAGAGAGCCATCCTATGACTATCGTTTCTGGCTTTGGAATTATGTTCCGTGGAACTGGGGAGCTTTACGAACCACATGCCTCTCCATTGGCATCAGCTTTGGCAGTCTGCCCTTTAGCCCTTCCTAGCTCCCCCCGACAGAATCCATGTCCAGCTCCCGCCACCCTACCGTTACTTGATCCCACTCTTGAACTCCCCTTGTCTGCCCTTTCTCCCCCTGCCCTGGACTCGATGGACACTGAGACGGATGGAGCAACGGAGCACAGCCCAAATTGCAGCACCTGGGGCAAGAATATGCTGGCTGTACTATCAGGGACTAGTTCCTTTCTACGCCTAACCCCACTTAGGGCCCAAAACTACCTCCTTATGGAAGTGATCTCTGTCTGAGTCAACGTCCAAGGGGGAGCCACGTGGGGGCCTGCCCTAGCGTACGGGTGCTCAATGAACTGGTGCTCTTGAACTGGAACTCTGGTTGACGCCCAGGGAGTGACCACGGAGGGGAGGGCATGCCAAAGGAGTTCTCGGACACGTCCCAGTCCCGACCATAGTCCCGACCAATCTGGACGTTGGTGCAGGGATTAGACGGCCCATGGCTGACCAGCCCTCACTGTCCAGTGCACTTAGAGAGCTCCACACTATGTGACAAACCAATCCCGATGGAGGCCCGTACGCCCTGTGGACCTAAGACTAACCGCCCTAGGAGGAGGAGACTCGGTGTGTGTAGTCATCGCTCAAGGGGGCATATGCTCAAGCCTCATTGGCATAGGGAGGAAAGAAAAACCACTGTCTATCTGCATGGAGAGCCGAAATTGCTCCCAGGCAGGAAAGAACCGAGTGATGCGCTCCTTAACAAATCTCTCCATTGGATCCGCCCGGGGGAAATGTCACTTCGTGTCCAGGGATGACATGGTGGGGTGCATAAGGATGTCCACGGAGGGAGACTCGCATGTTGACTCTGTAAAATTGTCCCTTAGGAATGAGCGATTGACCAGGGACGTCCTGGGAAGGTTTGGGCATCATGCAGGGTGGTCAACAGCAGGATTGTTTTGAGTTTGCACCCATATATGGGACCGGTAAGCCCCCTTGGAAACGCTCCATCCAATACTGTTCTATCTGGCGCAAACTTGACACCCCTGGGTACAAGGGCAGCTCGGAGATGTTGGGCTCTGGGTATCTGTACCTGTAAATGGTGCTCGTTGCTTTTTATTTACTCCATTTTCCCTTCATTGTGGTATTGTTATGTTGAAATTTTAGTTGTTTTATAGGCTGCACTTTGATGGCCTATTGCCGAATAAAGTTTATGATGATGAGTCATGTTTGAAGCTTTGCTCTGCATAGTGAATGATATGGTGACCATGTGGTAATCTTGGTTTGCTTGTTTCATCATTTTTCCATGTGTTAAAAATCTGCCACTTCTGTCATTTAGGCTACAAAACCCCTTTTAGAAACATCGGTTGTGTTGAATACGGATCTGTTCGAGTATTGTGATGGAGGCAGCCATTGGTGCAAAGACTGTAATGCCATCTGTGGCACCTTCTATGACTTCTTTACACACATGCACACTAGGAGGCATCGACAGGTATGTATTTTTTCTGTTATGCTTGCTTGGAAACTGTTTAGTGGAAAATGGGAACTAACCTGCAGCCTGCGAATGCCTTCTGTGCAGACCTACCAGCGCAATGTGCAAGGTGCACATGGCCACGGTTTTTGTAAAGGCACACATTTTTTACCGGTTAATTTGAGTTTGTGTATGCCTTTTAAGTGTTACGGGAATCTCCTTGACCAAAGATCATGAAGTTGTGGATAATAGTGGTGCGCATGATTATTAGAAGTAACAGGTCACTTTGTCCAAGCTCTCATACTTGGAAACAGTCTTCCACCCACGTAGTAACCTTCACCACCAGCCTGTTTCGGGATGGTGATTATACTACAGTGCATTTAAAATCTATGAATTCAATCAAATATAAAAAGTATGTTGAGTAAAATATCTCTACCCCTGCGTTTATTTCCATCAGTGTCAATTGGGAACACATCTGAATACCAAGTCTCAGGGATTTTTCCAAAACCCTTTTTTGAGGTGTTTGAAGCAATCTGCCCTAACTGTAAGCCATTATTCCAAACAAAAGGGAGACCAAAACCAGTCTATGGATTATCGGTTGCAGAGCAGCATTGGCTCCAATCAAGGGTGGACAGAAGGATTGTACATTGTAGTAGTCATTTATATAGTGCCTTTCCCATTTGTATGGCCTCGATGCGCTTTGTGATGGTAGCGCCCTCGGGGGGCTGAAGTCCAGATATTGGAAAGTTCTAAGAAGAGTGTGATGAATCTGATGATGTCATCACTCCTTTGCCTGAGGTAGCCTCTGTTGGGGAGAATTTGCATGTCTGTGCTAATTCCCTTCAACTCTCGAGACCCCCATCCTGGAGTGAGTGAGACCTTTTTTTCCCTCATGTATTTTGATCTGATTTGGATTATCTGTTTCCTTGGTTTTTGGAGTCTGACAAACTCCATTGTCTTCAACTTTTTGTATGGTGACACACAGCGCCTTCAGTGCAGTGTCACAGAGAGGTCCTTTGGATTTCTCTTAAGGTTAAAATATCTTTTCTTGCAAGAACTACTGTAACCAAGAATAGTAAAGTGAAATTGACTTTACTTATCTTTTTCTCTTTGTTGGTCCAGCACACACTATCTTATGTGGAGTGCTGGGCGGTTACTTAGTAGCCCCTTTTCCTACTTACTCATGTAACATTTTTTATGTTACCCTCACTACAATGGCTGGTGGCAGTGGTTTAATTTTACTACCATTGTGCTTTCTACCGCAGACTGAATCCTCTTCTGCAGTATAGCACGCATGAGTGACCATTGTGTCAAAGTGGCCGATCTTCTTTTTTCCGCTATTTCTTGATCGTGATGTCTCTTTGGTTTTACCGTTTTGTTTGCTTTGCCTTTGGCGGGCTTCAGTACTGAAACCCACCTCTGGCTCCAGTGTGTCTGGCAGGGCAGGAAGCGAGGGAGGTGCCCGAAACTCCCTGTCCTTAGTCTCCTTGGGAACCTGAATGCACCCAGTCATGATTGACTGGCTGGCTGTCCTTGCAGGACAGCCACTCTGCTGTTTGAGTGACAGCTAGACTGTGCATGAATGGGACAAACCTGCATAAAAGGCAAGGCTTCTTGAACTGAAGACAGTCGACCACTGGAAGAAACATCCGACGAAGGAATCATGAAGCGAAGCTTGCTGCATCCTCCTGGGCAGTTTAACTGCCCGGTGAACCCCTGCTGCTGTGCTGGAACTCCTTTTCCGATTCTACTAGAGAAGCTCCAGAGAGGACAACTTCCCTTTGGTTAGTGGGACCAATGAACCCCAAGACGAACTTTGCTGGAAGACCATCCCCCAACTGGCTGTATTACTTTGCTGCTGCTGCTGGAACCGAGTGCCAGGGGTCAATAAATCCATAGTCTAGTGCAACGTCTTTAAGCCGGATTGAAGCTCCAGGAAGATCTTGAGGACCTTCCCAAAGCAGGACGACCCAAGTTCGAGTCAACTCACCAGAGTGCTGGACTCGAGGAGTGAAGGAAGCCCATCCAGTGTCCAATATCTGCGGTGGTGCTATGTGCCGGTAGCTGAAACCGCAAAGTGCAACTGAACTAAAAAGAGCCCGTAGCTGCTGCCGACCTCCAAACTGCTGTGCAGTAGTCCTCCAGACGTCCTCTCCTTGTCCCCACGACTGAGGCCCAGGAACACAGGATCTGCAAGTCTGTAACCAGGATAGAAGCCAGCTGGATCCTCTCCTTCTAACCTAAGGTACTGTTCTGACTAAAGGGTACTTACCTTTTTGTCTGTAGCTTGCTTGTCTCAATTGAGATTTGCAGTAGCTTCCTTTCTAGAGTTATTGTAGCTCTTAACTTTACACAAATGTACCAGCTGTGGCCCAACAGTGATTTTCTAAAACAAACTCTTTAACTTTGTGCAAGACTTTTTTGCTATCTAAGAAGTGCCTAGGCTCCTTAGACTTTGCTCCAATTAACTTTGGCTGTCCTGGCGCCCTGCAGGCTCTTCTGGCCCATTGACTTTGATTCAAACTGTCCCTCATAGTTGATACATTGGCGTTTAACTAATATTGCGGGGAAAGGTTGTGTCTAGGCTTCATTCAGAGATTTAAACGTGCTCACATGCTCTGAGAACCTATTAACCTTTTTTTCCTTCCCTTAACCCTTCCTTTCTACAAACCTCAGAATTTACCAATTACCAAAGTGATGTATAAATGGCAATACTGTCCTAGTTAGTGAAGTCACCTCCAGGGGTAGGAAGTGTGTATGAAGCATCTCTAAAGAGTATCTACTTGCGTGACTTGATTTTGGGAAAGTATTTTTGAAGTGTATTTTTATTATCCAGCATGGGGTCTGGAATGGATTCACATGCTCATGAATATTCCCCGTCGTCAGGCCGGGAATCCTCGGTAAAGAAAAAATCAGTATCAGTTTCGTTTCTGACATGTCTTTCTTGGTAGTAACCAGTCTCTGGGTCATACTGCCCCCAGCCAATGACTGCCCTATCCCTAAGCCCCGCCTCTGGCAGCCATCCTCAGATTTTTACTGCACGCTCAAGTGTTGGGAGTCTTCGTGTTTAGCTCTCGAGCTTTTGCTGCGTTTTCGTGCTTTTTCGAAGATATTTTCTCATTTTTCGGTCAAATAGAGCCTCAAGCTCCACCGTGTCTACATCCGATCAACAGGGACCCGTTTCGGATTTTCTACGCTCCTCAAGGGTGAAGTTTTCGTCGAGTTACGCTTCTTGGAGGAGTCCAGAAGTTTCTGCCGCCTACCCGGTCATGGCCCAGGAGAACGGAAGCTCGACGCCCGGAAAGCTGTTCAGGGTTTGCCCTGGATGCCAGCTGCAGAATGTGTTCAAGGAGGATGAGCACTCGGAAATGTCTCTACTGCCTTCATGAGGACAAAATGCACGTGGAGAAGGACTGTGCGTTTTGCGGGAACATGTCGGAATGGACCATCAGGGACCAACACCTTCGTCTCTCCAACTGGCTGGAAGGAAAGAGCCCGTCAGGTGAGAAGAAGTCTGAGCAGTCTTCTAAGTCCTGTGAGGGCGCCCCGGCGACGGGGGCCCAACAGAAGGCAAAGCACCACGAGTCAGCAGGCACCGCGAGCGCGGAACAGTCGGGCTTCTCGGCTGCCAGGCTGGGCGCACCCTCTCCAGCGCCATCAACCACGAGCCAACGCTCTGGCTCAGGGAAGAGGAAGGCCAAGAACCCGGCGAAGCTTCTGGAGAGGCCCCGGTCGATCTCGAAGGATCCAGCCGAGGGGGACTGAGGCGGTGACCCTCCTCCCAAGGTGAAGGCCACAGGCCCGCAGAAGGTGGTGAAGGCCTTGATTCACCCGGCCAAGGCCTCTATCGAGGAAGTCGCGGCGGCCCTGGTGCAGCCTGAGAAGGCTACACCAGTGGAGGCGACCTCGGGCCCAGAGTTTCCCTGACACCGCGGTGGGAAGCCTCTTTCAGGCCCATCGAGAAGACCCCCGTGAAGATCCCGGCGGAAAAAGAGTGGGGGATCCAGTGGCCATTGTGGACATGGACACAGTCTCCGAGGAGGAACTGGTTGAAGTCTTGGAGGGCCTCGACGAGGGCGTCGAAGAGGCCCGGTCCTACGGGAGGGATCCCGATGAAGGGGACGACGAGAGTGACGGTGGCGCCGGCGAGGTTCCTAGTCAACCGTCGCTTCCGGAGCCGCAGGACAACTTGGCGGCCATTTTGTTGGCAATACAAACCTTATGTTCGGAGATGAGGACGAGATTGGCCCTACCACCGATGGAGGAGCCAGAGCCAGGCCCATCGGGAAGTCCCCCAAACAAGAGAAGACGGACCCATCCAGCCCCGCCTTTTCAGCCCTCGCGGCTTGCTCAGCCTTTGCCCACGTCCCCTGTACCTGGGGATGACACGGGAACGGACACGGCCACGACGGGTACAGATGACGACGGCGGCAACGACGGGACAGAGCTCCCATCGCCTCCAGCACGGGCCTCCCCGCCCGACGAGATTGGGTCTTTCCATGCTATGATCACCAGGGCATCTGAGCTTTTTCAGCTCTGCCCCGAAGAGAAGGAAGGTTTCCTTTACCAACGACGCAAGGCCAAGAGGAAGACAGTCCTCGCGTGTCTCTGCTGGATGACTCGGTCGTCTCAGCGGCGGCCAAGAAGAAAGCTGGGGGTGGGGGTCATCTGCCTCAACAGCGAAGGAAAGAAGCTGGATGCAATGGGACGACGAGTTATCTCGTCGGCGGCAACAACGATTAAGGCGGCCAACGCCCTTGCGATCGTGGCCTGCTACGACAGGGAGTTATGGTACAAGATTGCCCCCCTGTTGGACTTCCTACCAGACGATAAGAGGGCTGAGGCCCTGGAGATCTTGCAGGAAGGCGAGGTGGCGTCGGACCACGCCATAACGGTGGCAACGTATATTGCCAACACCGATTTCCGCCAGCTAGGCAACGGCGTTTGCCTCAGACGACGAGGGTGGCTCAAGGCGACGGATTTCCGCCAGGACGTACAAGTCAATGTTTTGGAAATGCAGTTCGACGGGAACAACCTGTTTGGGGAAAACAGTGGATGAGTCCCTCCAAGCCATCAAGGCGGACACAGAGACAGCTAAGGCCCTAGGAGTTCTCCAGCAACAAAGGCCTCCCTTTCGGAGATCCAGAGGCAAGCAGGGTGCCTCCAAGGGATTCGGCGGTGGCTCATCTACGTACCGCCAAGCGGCCCGCTCCTCGTCCCAGGAAGCCTATAGAGGACGAGGCAAGTCGGGTGGATCCCGCCGTCGTCGCCAGGGAGGCCAAGGTGGCAAGGCGTCCTCCATGCAAGATTGAGCCGACCATGTCGTCGGGCACCCACCGAAGCACCCTGGTGGGAGGCCGGCTGGCGAAGTTCGTCAGCATGTAAGAGTCCATCTCCACCGACCGTTGGGTGCTGGACGCCCTGGCCCAGGGGCAAGCCCTCGAATTAAAAAAAAAAAGTGCCCCTGCATTCCTCCCGTGGCCAGGAAAGAAAACCACGTCCCTCAACTGCTGTTGGAGGTAAGGGCGATGCTCAAGAAAGGTGCCATCAAGCTCGTCCCAAAGAGGCTCCGGGGCGCCGGATTATACTCAAGGTACATCCTCATGAAAAAGAAGACGGGAGGGTGGCGACCCATCCTAGACCTGCGACGACTGAACAAGTACATCAAAGCACAGAAGTTCCGGATGGTCACCCTCCAGCACCTGCTGGGGCAGCTGGAGGTGGGCGATTTCCTGTCGTCGTTGGATTTGGAGGATGCATACTTTCACATTCCCATTCTAAAAGGGCACCGGAAGTTCCTCAGGTTTGTGGTCCAAGGGGGGCACTACCAGTTCAAGGCCCTCCCGTTCAGATTGAAGTCGGCACCCAGGGTTTTCACCAAGTGCCTCGCTCCAGTGGCGGCACGGCTGCGCCTGCAGGGGATCCACGTCTACCCCTACCTGGACGATTGGCTCATCCGCGCAAGTACAAGGGAGCTCGCCGTAGAACACACAGCGAAGACCGTCCAGTTGCTCACGGAGCTGGGGTTCTCCATCAACTTCCCTAAGTCCCACCTGGTCCCCTCTCAAGTCGCACTGTTTCTGGGAGCCAAGCTCGACACAATGGCGCGTCTGTCCTCGCCGTCGGAGGAAAGGACAAAGGCCATCCTAGGCAAGGTGCAGCGTCTGCTGAGGATTCCCGGCCTGACGACGGGGAATATTCATGAGCATGTGAATCCATGCCAGACCCCTGCTTGAGAACAACAGTTTACAGGTAAGTAACGTGTTCCTTGTTGAACATTGCCCTTTTGAAAGTATGCTTATTTACAACTGAACGTTAAATAATTATTTTACTAGACAATCTTAAGTGTTATGGTTATTTGGATACTTGTATGTGTGGATTTTGATGCTAAAGCTCTTCAGCTCACATTTACCCATTTTGAGATGTCTGACTGCTCAGTCACACTACCAACTTGTGTAGTTAAGATCTATACCAATAGGTGGGTTACCTAATACCAAGAGGACAAGACTGGTGTAGTCTCCCACAGGGTTACTGCATGCAATTCTGCCTAACAGCCTCTCTTCGTGTGGCTAGGGGACGGCAGCCGATACCTGATCCTGACCCTGGGGGTGGCTATGTGAGGGAGGATCACATGAGGTGAGGCAACCCTCAATGGCTTAAAAAGGCATCATCAGATGGGGCATGATATCCCCCTTTCCCTTTTAGGGATATCCTCCACGTCCCCTATGGCATATTGTGATAATCCCCTTTAACAACCCGCAACACTTGCTGATAGTATCCTTCAGTATCCTATAGCAATTAAAATGAAAACCTTATTCCTTTTCCAAACAAGTCTGACTCATTTGTGCGATGTTCCTTCAATAAATATTGTAAAGAGTTCAAATCATAAAAGAAAATGTTAGAAAAACTAACTTTGTTGGTAGGGACTTCAAGTCCCATAATTCCCTTACTACTGGGATGAGGAAGAGGGATGCAGAGGAACACTGCTACAGGAGTGGTCCGCTAATTAGTGTAAATGACCTACACCTGAGGGAACCTGGGAGGCTTAAAAAGCCCCCTCAGGTGCAGGCATTAGAGAAGCAGGAGCGGAGAAGGTAGTGAGAGCTGTTTATACAGTTGAAGGTGAAACGGGAGGAGAGCGAATATGCCAGGACCACTGTAATGGCAAAAGCGCAGCGGGAAGCGTGAGCTAATGATGTTTGCCCATTGAAGGCTTGTCATGCAGAGGGAAGTTTGCCGTCTCCAAGTTTGAGGTGGCTGGGCTGCACTAGAGAAGGGTTTTCCAACATGCGGCCCGAGGGCCGCAATGCGGCCCTCCAAGCCATTTTATGTGGCCCTCGAAGTCCAAGAGCACAGACAAAGCATTCGGGTTACTTTTGTACATTTTGTATTTATTTTATGCGCAGCAAGCGTTGTGGCTGCAGTTTCAGGATAGGAATTGTAGTCCACACACATTACGTGATTATGATTTCCACTGGCTGAGAAACAGCCAGGGGAAACACTGTTACCATGCAAGGCATGTTGTAGTAGTGGAAATAAATGAAATGAATAACTGCCTTGCATGGTAACCGTATTTCCATTGGCTGTGAAAAACATAATCAAGTAATGTGTGTGGGTGGAGTGACGGGCACACAGCGCCACCTTCACACAGCTGCATTGCCAAGCCCAGGGCAGAGCCTGCGTGAGCCAGCAGCCCAGCCCAGGTTCACAGTGCTACGTGCGGTGCACACCGAGGTCTAGTTCTCCTTGCCTGCAGCAGTGGGAAGTACTGCCTGCCATATTTTCCGACGTATGTTTGTGGCATGCGGTGCTTTTGAGCCTCGAGATACTGATGGCCAGATACACCGAAACACCAGTATCTGGCCAGCAGTATCTCGAAGGCTCAAAAGCAGCGTGCGCTGCCTTAATGTTTGAACATTCCGCCTCGGGAGGGAGGGTACAATTTGCATCACTTTTTGAAAAAAACCTCCCCCTTTGGGTACTGTTCAAATTGCGTCACAAAAGGAATTAATTCCCACATGATTTTACCACATGTGGGAATTAATTCCTTGACAAAATCGCTAGACAACACAATCATGCCATCCACATCCAGAAAAGCAGCACAGCGGGTAAAATGCCTGGGGGATCTATCCAGTTTTTGTTTTTGCAACTGACAAGTGCTAACCTGGACGAGGCAAAACAGCCCCTGGGAGATGTTTGTGCCCCTGTCGGAGGAAGGCCAGCTGCGGTAGTGAATTTTCAGAGCTCATAACACCATAGCCCACCAGATCCAAGACACTGTGGGCTTTACAGCAGACACCATGAGGTCAATTCCCTCCCCGGTTCCTACAACATGGCCCCCAGCTCAGCTGGAGTGATCCGAGTACAGGCGCACAGGCCACCCCTGGGTCCCAGGAGAGGAGGGCACCAGGCCATGTCTAGTTCTTCATACTTAAAGATTGTGCTCACATTGCGTTTCTTCAATTAGGTTCACCTTTGGTTGATCGCTTTTCTCCATTTTATCTGTTGAATTGGATTATTTCTTTCATTAACACAGAAGTAATGAATGTGTATTACAGAGATAAGCTGCCATATGTATTGGGCACACTGCACAGGCAGCATCAATCAGTAACACAGAAATAAGGAATGCGTATTATAGAGATAAGCTGGCATCTGTATCGGGCACAACACTGCACAGACAGCATCAATCATTAACACATACGCCAGAGTTGCGAGCAGTCTACGGCAGTCCGCACTGCCTTTCCAGTCTTTCTACGCTTGCCGTCTTTTTCCAAGGGAGGAGCAGCTAAAACCCTCAACCCTGCGCGAAGCGGCACGCGGAGTTGGCTCGCCAGAGTTGCGTGCAGTCTACGGCAGTCTGCACAGCCTTTCCAATCTTTCTACGCTTGCCGTCTTTTTCCAAGGGAGGAGCAGCTAAAACCCCCGACCCTGCGCGAAGCGGCACGCGGAGTTGGCTCGCCAGAGTTGCTCGCAGTCTACGGCAGTCCACGGCCGTCTTGGCTGAAATGCCCACTTCAGCCGACTTGGACTTATTTAACAAACTACCAGTCCCGACAACCCCGTTGGGCCGTGTCCTACGCAGTCAGTATACACGTCTGCAACAAATTGACAGACGTAATAAAAAAGACAAAGGAAACCCACGATCCCGTCCAAATGTAAGGAAGGGGAAGGGTAAGGGGGAGGCTAAACCTATCTCAACTTCCTCCTCCTCCTCTTCACCGTCTAGGTCGAGCTCGCCAGACATCCGGCTGCTGCGCGATGTAAGCGCCCGGGCTGACCTAGAGGAAGGAACTGCCGAGCAAACCGAGGCGGCCTTACTGAGGGATGAAGTCTTTGACCAGCACCTCGCTACTACCGGAACTCTTTTGCAGTCCAACCCTGATGTGAACTTACCCGAAGGTTCCACAGAAAATGGCGAAACCACGACGATAAATCTGTCTGGCTATACGCCATGCTCTGTATCGCGAAACCAGTTCTCATCTGCAGTAGACCGGCCTGCCTCCGCTGCGGCGAGTGGGACCACACCTGACGACGCCGAAGGGCGCCGTCGGTTTGACCCCAGCGGCCTGGTCTTACCGACCCGACAATCTCCTGACCGGCCCGCTCCCATTGCGGCTTTTGCCATGGCGAGTGGGATCACACCGGATGACGCCGGAGGGGGGCGCCGGTCTGACCCTAGCGCTCCGGTCCAGGATGAACCACAGACTCTTGAACTTCCAATCGATCCAACCTCACGACAAACCTTCGAAAAGTGCAACATCCACACGCCCTCTTTACAAGCTGGAAACCAGGAAGACAACTTAGTGGCGTGTGCTAATTTTGGAAGTATCATTCAAGTCGAATTGCATGCAAACCCTGGCTCTACGAAAACACTTGGTGAAGCAGACGATATCGAAACGCCTACCACTTTACCACCACACCCACCGTTAACTTTACCGACAATAGAGAGGTCGATAGGTTCTCCAACTCCTCTTTCATTGGTGGCCCCTTCTACCTTCCCCATGGTAGCGGACACAAGATCAGCACCTGTGAACGCGCCGGCCATAGAGCCTTACGCCTTACAAAGACAAACTGCTATAGCTTTACTAAAAAGAAAAGCACTTCATCAGAAGAAACCCCGTGAGCCCGGGACTCTACTAAGCTCCAATTACTACCAAAGGAAACGGAGTCCAACAGCCAAGAAAATCGAGATTGGGAAAACGCTACTTTCCAAACCCTTAACATGCCACGTGCTAAAAGACTTCTTTGCCAGACAGACTAAGAGAAAACTGGTGAGGGAAGCCGAGCTCTCGGATGCCGAATTATTGGACGCAATTGCTGAAATTCCCCCGGCTCGTAAACAAATGAAAACGGGGGAGGCCGATTCACCGAATTCACCATTAATCGACTAATGCCTCTCTCCAGTAAGGGCTTCAGACTTCCCGCATAACCTGGACCACCTACAGTTAAACCCATCTATCGGATCCACACAACCAGCTCTCAACTTGCTCGTTGAGTCATCTGAAGACCGAGTGTTGGGACCTATCGTCCTGGACCTAGACAAACATAATCTATCAACAAATGCCAGGAATGAAGACGCGCCCCAAAGAACTATCGTGAACCAACTCGCTCCATGCACACACCCTTTAGACCATCAGAGAAACTCCTCCACTCCGGGGAAAGACCAACCCTGTGAGATTCCTCCATCAAAATTAAACCACGAGTCAAAAAATCGGTCCACAGATATGTTTGCAGTGATATCAGCTATCACGGTGGCCTTGTCCCTGTTTGTAAAACTGTATGAATCGCTCAACGATTCAATGAAAGACCTGGTGGCAATAGCGGCCACTGCAAACACAAAAGTGATCTTCTTGGAAGGCTTCATTACGGCTCTCGACCAAAAAAACATGGAGCGAGAACATCAGTGGGAGCAAAGAATGACACACTTAGAAGCCCAATTAAGACTAAGATCCCCACATACACTCTGTTCACCAATAAATATAGACAGACACACAACCATTCAGGAAAAATCGGATAAAGCAAATAAGGGTCAATCCATTAGGGAAACCCAAACTACTCCTGTAATTAAAGTATCAAAACAAGGTGGCCAACAGACAGCCAAGGATCTGAAAGGAGGTGTGGATGAATCTAGTAAAAAAACGACACTGCCCATTGTTAAAGCAAAAACTAGTTCTAAGCAACTGGAACCGAAAGGCGCAGAAATCCTTAGCTGGAGTAAACAAGGGGGGGAGCTGCAACCAAAAAGAACGCCACTCCAAGTCAAGGTACAGAATTCATCGAAAGAAGCGGCACCTCTGGAAATTCAACCGACAATAGAGGTGGACAACTCATCCATCTATCCCAGACTCCTCCTTGATGAAGCTCACACAACACTTGGAACTGGAAGTTACTTCAAATTTACACTTCGCTTTGCCTAAGCCCTCATCAACAGGAATAACAAACGCCTCTACTGCCTTACTTACACTGGGCTTCACAAAAGTGTCCCCGACTTTATCGAACTCAGCTGCTCTGTTCGTACCCAACGTGACAAAAGAACTACCTTCTGAGGCACGGTCGGTAAATATACACCCTACAGATGTCGTCAAAACGACACTGTATGATAACAAGCCACAGGACAACAACAAAGATTGCATTGAAACAGCACCCCAGTTAAGACTAGAATCAACCAAAACAACAAAAGACCCCTCAATACACGTCCAAACCACGAGTCAAACCCGCCTCTTTAAAATGGAACAACTAGTATCAGGAAAGAATTTTCTAGTTCTGAACAGAAAAACAGTTCTTACAATACTGGCTAAAGTGCCTAGTTTGACTCATTTGTCTACTACTAACTTCGTCTTAATTGAGCCTTACCACAGGCAGAAAAAGGCCAAAGCATATCTACATGTAAAAACCATTCCTCAGCATGAGCCAACTAAAGACACACTCGAAGCACTGAATCAACTAGGCTTTGGTCTGTCAGAAGTGCAACTATTTCAATCTGCTTCCCAAGTAGGATCAATACATCACAAGACAAATTCTCCAACTACAAACCACAAACGATCTCCTCAAGCACAACAGAACACCAAGTATCGAAGTCACTCTGCAGAAACACAAGAACATCAACGTGAAAGACCTAAACACACGCCACGGACCTGGACAAGCAGAGCCCACCACCTTAGACCTGAAGGAGGCCAAAGTTGGAAAAAAACCTGTATCAGGTCAGATAGAACCTCCGTGAAAGACTTTCTCTCGGACCATAAAGAACCACTGAACCAATCACAATCACAGGCTCCATCTGGTCCCTGGTCTTGGTAAAGAAAAGTGCTAAAGCTAAATCCTCAAAATTAGCAACTACCTAACAAAGAACCGCAACCCTCAGACAAATCTTTGTATCAAACCACTGAAGATCTTCCCCAAATCATCTCCATGTGTTCCTGGAACACGAGAGGCCATGACCATCTGCTAAACCCAGAAACACAGATCTAGCAAAATTTGACATGATTTGCCTCCAAGAGACTTGGCTGAGGGAAAAACCAATTTTAGATGGATATACTACCGAAATATCACCAGCGATAAAAGGCATCCTTGGAAGACCATCATCAGGCTTTCTGACTTCGATCAGAATTGGATCCGGAATCGACGTCAAGGCAAAGATACCTGAAACCTATGGAATCCTCGCTCTTCAGACGGAATGGTTTCATCCGAATACAAATGCTAAGGGAAACCTGAAGTCAAAGCTGGCTATCATCAATACTTATTGGAATCCGCAAAGATCTACAAACAAGGAATTTTGTGAAGAAATGACTACCCTGTTAGACAAGATCACTCTGTATTGACTACATCATAATTTGTGGCGTCCTGAACGCAAAGTGTGATCATTTTAGTCACGCAGCACTATCGACAGCCGCAAAAGTAAGAGGAGACTTGTGGTTAGACCTGATGGACGCCAGAAATTTCCATAACGTGGCAATGGTGAGGGGCCAACTTCCTGCTTTCCCGACATGGGAACGTGATTCTTCAACAGCCACACTTGATTACATCTTCACATCCCTTGCTCTACTACCTTACGCGTCTACCTTCGAGATCTACAAAACGAAAGAAAGCGACCACAATCTTTTAACCATGACGTTGGAATCTATATTTCCGCTGAGATCGATCTATACACCTAAGCTGGAACTGGCAGCGAACCAAAGGCGGCTTCAGCTCACAGCATCAAACATCAAAGAAATAACGAAAAACTACGATGAAGTCCAAAAAAATGCCACGGGTGCTCTGACAAGGCCAAACTACCTGCCCCTTCTTCTACCTCATATGCAAAAGCAAAAAAGCTGCAAGCCTACAGTAACAACTGGTCACCACGAATATGACGAAGCACTAGTGCAAAAACAAAGAGAACTGAGAAAACTACAACGCGATTACAAAAGAAACACCAATGAAAATCTTAAACAATTGTTGGCTGCGGTGACCAGATCTTACAGAACATGGGTAAGACACCGGAGGGTGGAACTTTATCAGAAAGACGCAGAACAGATGTTAAAAACATTAACATCGAAAAGTGTTGGAGATTTCTGGGCTCTAATAAAGAACAAGGGCATCCAAAGTGATGACAAACTCTTCAACCTGATACCGGAATCATCCTGGACAGCTTTCTACTCTGCCCAATTCGCCCCTACCTCTATATCTGCTACAGAGGTGGGAAACCAAAAGGAAACACCATGGATAAATTTAGCAGTCCAAGATGAAATAAAGTCAGTAATCTCAAAACTGAAAGCGTCCAGAGCACCTGGGCCTGATGGATTGACAAACATAGACCTAAAGAAAAATCAAACGGAATGGTCCCTTTTGATAACAAAAATTTTCGATCATTGCATAATATCTAGACAAGTCCTGAAAACATGGACAGAGGCGGTTATTGTACCCATTTTTAAAAAATGAAGTAGAGACAATCCGGCGAACTATCGACCCATAGCCCTACTGGACATCATGGGCAAAATATTTGCGACCTTACTCCTTTCAAAAATGGGCAAGAACCTCTCCTTCAACCGATCACTTCCAAACGGGATTTCTCAAGACGGCCTCGACAAGTATAAACATCTTGATCTTGAATATCATCAAGGACAACGTAAAAAATGGGGCCCCGAAAGTTTTCCTTGCATTTATTGACTTATCTCAAGCTTTTGATAAAGTAAGCCGTCAAAGATTATGGTCGAAATTGTCCAACTGGAACTGTCCAGAGGAAATATTGGACACAATAATCGCATTACATACAGAGACAACTATGCGAGTCTGTTTAAACCGACAAGGCATGCTATCGGAAGCAGTAAAGGTTGAAAGCGGAGTCAAACAAGGCTGTCCTTTAGCCCCTGCATTATTCATCGCATTTCTGGGTGACTTTCAATACACGCAAACTTTATTGAGAGCATTCCCTCCAAAAGTTGGAAACAGCGCAGTGTCCAGGTTGCTCTAAGCCGACTACTTGATTCCGATGGATCAAACTCAAGTCGGTCTTCAGCGCCAGTTGACAAACCTGGCCAGATTCTTCACCAAAAACGACCTAGAAATAAATGCAGAGAAATCGAAAATCTTGATCTTGGGGAACAAGCGCTCAAAATCTAAACCGGTTGGTACCTGGCTCCTAGACAACATAAAGATCGAAATGGTTACAAACATCAGGTACTTGGGTGTAATGATTGACGAATTAAGAACTGAGAACTCGACCAACGTGGCTTTGTGGGCTAAAGTCAAAACACTTACCACTCAAACAAGACTGATCGACAACAAATATGGAAAATTTTCCCTAATACCGGCGATCCAGTTTTACAGGCAAAAGGTGGTACCATCTTTAATCTATGGAATGGACGTGGCGCTCAACATACACGACTCCATCTGGTCAAAACTGGAGGGCTAATTCTGGAAAGCTGTCTTGGGTTTGCCAAAATCGACATCTATCGCAGCCATACGACGCAAACTTGGCTTATTATCTCTGTCAGCATCCATAGAACGAAGCCAAATGAGAGCATTGAGGAAAATCATTGACCCAGACTCACTGCCAATATACAAAATGATTTGAGAAGAACTTCAGATGGGGCGCTGCAAAGCATTGACCCTTTGGGGAAAAAAACTAACGTCAAAACTAAAAGATCTTGTCTGCACCCATGAGGATTTAATCCAAAACCCGGAAAAAATCAAAGTAGCACAAGAAGATTGGATCACTACATGTAATTTGGCAACTGCAAATAAACTTCTTGGTCACCTTCCACATACCACCAATAAATTGAATCTTCCGTTGAATTATTGCATCAAATTTCCAAACAAGAATCTTCAGAAATGTTCATGCGAACAAGATTAAACCTGATGCAAACGCAAGAAATTTGGGCTATTCGCACTCAATAAATAAAACCTGCAGACTATGTCTAAACCCAGATATTACAGAAACGGCAAGACATCTGATTTTGAATTGTCCTAAAACCGTCCACCTCCGAGCGGCATTCTTGCTGCCGCTACTCCAGGACTCCCCTCTTAGAGAAGAACACACTTGGTGGTGTGGATTGATTGCAGGGGAAAAAACAAAATGGGTTATAGTGGCAGTCAAGATCCTTGAAGCTGCCTTAAAAAAGGCTACTGAACTCTGACTTTGATAATGAACTTAGTCGAGAATGAAATCTGTGAAATTACATCAACGGACCTCAAAAATCGGTATGCAAGCAAAGAAACAGCTACGCTGAACTTTTATACCTTGTAAAAATCTATTCTTTTTAGTTAAAATCAAGTAAATAAAAAAAAAAATTAAAAAAAGAAATTAACACATAATTAATGAATATGTATTACAGAGATACGCTGCCATATGTATTGAGCACACTGCACATGCAGCATCAATCATTACCACATAAGTAATGAATGTCTATTACAGAGATAAACTGGCATATGTATTGGGCACACTGCACATACTCGAATTGTTTTAGAACCGATTATAAACTTATGGCTTTTGGTCAGTTTTTCTGCTGTAAAATGTACCATTTCAACCCCATATTTGAAAAAAAATTCTTGGAGGGGGAACCCCCCAAACCCTCGGTAGATCCTTATAGCTCCCTCGCTACGCTCGGTTGCCCCCACTATTTCAGGAAAATATGAACACACACACACTGAAAAAAATCACAAGCAACTCACCTCAGATCATTTGATGGAGGGGTTCCCTTAGATACGCACTGCCCCTGACACCAAAAACTATCTTTGGGACTGCATGGCGCATCACTGCCTGTGATGCTATTGTATCAAAGGTCACACAATATTGCTTTTTAATATACTGCTTTGGGTGAGGTTGTTGACTTTTGGCTCACTATTGTGAAATACAGATCACCAGTTGCACATTGCCAAAGCCAAGACACAAGCAGAGTAAGGCCAAATATGGGTCACTACTATTTGGTTGCTGGTGTAGAGGGGAAAGAAAGGTGGCAAACAGGCTGCCCTTCTGGAGAGGGAGAGGAGCATACTTGCAGAGGAGTCCTAAAGAGCACTAATGTGATTCCTTGTTTCCCCGAAATGGCTTGAAATTTGATGCTAAAGAAACATTGTGAAATTGTTGTTCTAAGTTGGAAGTGACCACTGAAGCACACTTTCTTTTGTGAAGTATTGAGCGGGTTGGGGAGTTAACCCGTATGACAAGTTGTTGAAGTAGAAGGCCTGGCATGGGGGATAAACAGGTAGTTGATGTTGAACTGTGCTTTTAACAAAAACAACTTGGGTCAATTCTGACATTGAAAGAAGACTTGTGTAAACCTGCTGTGGAGGAGTTAGATTTCTTCCGAAATCAAAGTTGTGGCAAATCATCCTGACAACTAGTATTGTTTACTTTAAGTCAAATGTGAACTTGTTCTTACTCCAGGGGAGTTGGAATATACTATTTCTTTCGGTGTGTTATTGAGGCAACATAATGTTTTATGAAGTTTAAAAGCCTCAAGAACTGTTGGAATTTTGTGGCAACCCAGGATTTTCATTTGAACTGTGGATAAAAACCTAGCTCAGATCTAGGCAAGCGGAATTCATCCAGATCATGAGAAGACAGTGGTCATATTGTGAATTTGATTGTATATTATGTTTCTGATGCTTGTTAACCTGCTTAGAATCACATGCTGTGCATATGGTCCGACATCCAGTGGTAACCGCAGAGTATTGTATCTTGTCTTTCAGGGACGGAAAGGGGAGGTTGGCATAGGCGTGTCTGTAACACTATCCCTATCGTGACGTGTAGTGTACCCAGAATCCCTCATGCGCCGTGGTCCCTCAGATTGTTTTTTTCCGCCCAGATAACTGGTCGCCATATAGCAGAGCTCTTACATAAGAGACATTGTTTATTTTATACCGACTTGTCACAAGAACATCTTCGACGAATGCTGCGGGGGATTCGTCTACGGCAGTGGATTTCAGCACCTAAGATCCAGCGGCCATATTTTCCACGTGGTCGGGCCTTCTGGCTGACCTTTACAGTAGGGAGAGTGGGGTCGGGGTGGCCATATTTTCAGTAGGTCTTTCCTCTTTCCCCCTCTTTACCCTTTTGGTCTAGTCCTCTTCCCCTTTTGCTATGGAAAGGACTCCTTTTAGGTTCTGCCCCGAGTGTAGGGTCAGATATCCTTGGAAGGACGAACAAAGGACGTGTAACGCCGATCTCCCCTTAGATCCCGACGAAAAGCGGTGTGCGGCCTGCAAACTCCTTTGGCCTAAGACCCTTAAGGAGCGCTGTGTAAAGTGGTGCACCGTGTATGGTATATCCTGTTATCCCTAGTCCTTCTAATTCCTTTGAGGATGGCGCCGCCACACCAGCTGAGAGTGACCGGGGCACTTCAGATGTTAAATGTTAAAGGTATTTGTACCGCGCACCGTCACCAACGGAATTGGTCCCCAGGCGCTCAGGCGGATCTGTAAACGATAAAGGTGGGATGGGTTAGCAAGGCGAAGAAGGGAGTAAGATAGTGAGAGGAGTGGTGTTCTGTTGGCAGCTTCAACTCAGTATACACCGGGTGCTAAGCTTTGGTGTGGGTATCGGATCAGAGTCAGTCCGCGTGTGCTGCTGTTCCGGTTTATGTGTTGTTGCAGTGTTGTGAAGTGCGTGCGGCTTGTTGTAAGAGATGGTTATCTGAGTTTTTTGAGTGAGATAAGTATGCAGAGTTTGAGCTTATATTGGTTAGTGGGTTACCTGACCTTTACCATGCTAACATTCATAGTTCTGTCTGAGTGTGACACCTGTTGGCCCTCACATTCCCATCTGTTTAGGACTCCATCCAGGTATTGTCATGCCAACCCTCACACCCCCATGCAGATGCGGCACAGGCTAGTGTCTAGAGACCCCTCCAGGTGTGGACAAGCTAACATTCACAACTCCATCTGAACGGTACGCAGGTCGGTGTTCACTATTCTAGGTGTGGCACATGTTAGCATTCACGTTTTTTTCTGGGCGCGGGCATGTTATCCTTCAATCGAACCTATCCAAATGTGACGCAGGCCAATGTCTATCTAGATGCGTGTGCCGGTCTGGGTATGTTCATCCGGTACGTACGAGTGGGAGAGTCACTTGGGGCTTTTGTCTGGGTCTAGGTATGTGGTCAGTCTCTGCAGCCTTCCTTTGTGGTTATTTTTCATGATGTCTTATGCTCTGTCAAAAGGTTGGTTCTTTGGCTCGAGTGTTTGTCCAATTTGAGAGTGGCCGAGGTTGGAGTTATTTTCGTTATTGTGTTAATGTCTGGGCTTTCTAGTGCGTCTCCGTTGTGGTTACGCTTTGAAGAGCCATGATTTGAGCAGTCTCCTGAATGCTAGGTGGTTTGTTGTATTCTGTATATTCTTAGGTAGTTCATTTCAGGTTTTGGGTGCCTGGTGAGAGAAAGACGATCCTCCGAGTTTTTGTCTGTTGTAGGGTTTTGGTTCCAGGCGTTTGTCAGTGCTTGATCTTAGTGTTCTTGTCGGTTGGTGTAGGCGTAGTTTGTCGCTTAGGAATTCTGCGCCTTGTTTGTGTATTGCTCTGTGCGTGATGCACATGGCCTTGAACTTTATTCGTTGTTTCAGTGGTAGCCAGTGTAGTATTTTTAGAGCGGGTGTGATGTGTTCTCTTCTGGGTAGCTTGAGAAGGAGTCTGGCTGCTGCATTTTGTATGCGTTGCAGTTCTTTCAGAAGTCGTTCGGGCATGCCCAGGTATAGACTATTGGCATAGTCTACTCTGGACATGGTCAGAGTGATGATGGTAAGTGTTTTGTTGGCAAATGACAGGAACGGTAGGATCCTTTTTGCTGCTCGCAGGAGGAAAAAACATTTCTTGATTACCGAGGTTACTTGTGGCTCCAGGGTGAGGTTGTTATCCATCAGGACCCCTAGGTTTTTCACAGTTGATGATGGTTCTGGTGTGGTGCCGAGCTCTCTTGGCCAGGGGATGTAGTTGTCTCCTCCCTTTTTTTGAAACAGTCATTATTTCTGTTTTGCCTGGGTTGATTTTGAGATGGTTGAGGTTCATGCAGTTGAATATGTCACGAAGGCAATTCTCTAGTGTGGTGTTTTCTTCTCTGGTGTCTTGTATGTTGAAGATTATTTCAGTATCGTCGGCGTAGTTGTAGCATATGAGGCCGTGTTTTTTGATGAGTTTGATTAATGGGTACATGTAGATGTTGAATAGAAGCAGGGAGAAGGATGATCCTTGTGGTACTCCGCACGTGGAGACTCTGAGTTTGGATTTACAAGATTTCATCCATATTGTTTCTGTTCTGTTAGTTAGGATTTGATCCAAAGTAGGGCAGTGTCTGTTATCCCTAGTCCTTCTAATTCCTTTGAGGATGGCGTGGTTGACAGTGTCGAAGGCTGCAGACAGATCAAGGAGAATCAGGGTGGTGCTGTTGTCGGAGTCTGCGTTTGTTTTTAGTTCGTCCCATATTGAGAGGCGAGCCGATTCTGTTCCTTTCATAGGTCTGAAGCCAACTTGTGCCTGGTCTAGTAGGCAATGCTCTTCTATGAATTCTTGGGTTATTTGCTAGACGTACGTTTCTAGTAGTTTGGCTATGTAGGATATGTTGGAGATGGGTCTGCAGTTAGATAAGTCCTCTGCGTTTTCTGTTGTGTCTTTGAGTAGCGGCTTGATGTAAGCCGATTTAAAGGCCTGCAGTACTTTACCTGTTAAGATTGAGAGGTTGAGGAGGTTTCTGTGGTATTCCATGGGGGTTCCTTGTTTGAGAATTGTTTTGTACATGTCCGGGGGGCAAGGGTCTTCAGGAGAGCCCAATTTGTTGCTTTGGTTTACCAGTTTGACGAAAGCCTCAACTGATATTTCTGGGAAGTTTGGTAGCTTGTTTGCGTGTTCCTCGTCTGTGTCGGTGGGGTTTGAGCTGTGAACGCTTGGTCTGTTTTGTATGGTGTGTTGGATGGAGGTTATTTTGTTTTTCAAGTGGTCTCCGAGGTCCTCTCAAAGTTTCATCGATGGGATTGGCGTATTGTTGCAGACCGGTGTTTTTTTTAATTTCGTTTATGATTTTGAATAGTTCTTTTTGAGCGTTTGGTGCTCGGAAGATTCGGTTTCGTAATGTTTCCTCTTCGCATTTTGTATTTCCTTTTTATATGCGCAGATCTGTTGTAGGAATTTCAGTTTGTTTGCGGTGGTGTTGTTCCTACATTCCGATTCTAGTTTTCGTTTTTTCCTTTTCATGGCTTTAAGTAGTGGGGTGAACCATTTTGCTGTAGTTTCCTTGCGTGAAGGGCTTTTCTTTGGCGATGCCGTCAAGGGTTGTTGCGATCCAGGTATGAAGTAGGGCTACTTTTTTGTGTAGGTCTGCTTCTTCCACGTTTGATGCTTGTGGTTTGCCGAGTTCTAGGAGCCCGGTTAGGTTGGAGTTTTTTTATGGTTCTCCAATTTCTTTTCATCATGATGGGTTGCTTTTCTTGTTGCTTTTTTGTCGGAGCGGCCGTTGTGATTATGAACGGAATAATGAGGTGGTCGCTCCAAAGTATTTGAATTGGGGGTACCGCGGTGATGAGATCCTTGTTGGCGAAGATTGTGTCAAGTGTGTGCCCTGCTGAGTGGGTTGCTCCTTTGACTAGTTGTTGTAGGTTCATGGCTGCTAGTTGGGCGGTTAAGGATTTTTGTGTGGTTGTGGTTTCTTCGTCGAACCAGATGTTGAAATCTCTGAGGATGATCAGATGATTGTACTTGATGGCTAGGGTGGTGATTGCTTCCGTGAAAGCGTATCGTAGGTTGGTGGTCTGTATATCAGAATGAATTTCAGGTTGGTTTTGGGGTTTACTGAAAGTCGTAGTATTAGGGATTCGCATTTATTGATGTTTAGTGGATCTTCCATTTTGATGGCCAGTTGTTCCTTGTGGATGATCGCTAGTCCCCCCTCTTTTGGATTTTCTGTTTGTTTGGATGCATTTGAAGTCTTCAGGCAGGCAGTTGTTGAGGGTGATCTTGTAGTTGTCTAGCCATGTTTCGGTTACAAATAGGATGTCTATGCCTCCTTCTGACAGGAGGTCGTATATTTCCGTTGAGTGTTTGGACATTGATCTTGCGTTTATTAGATTACAGTGGATTCTCTGGGTGATATTTTGTTTTGAGGTTATTTGTTGCTCGAGTTTGTAATTGTCTGTTCGTGGAGTTTCCGCATTGATGTCGGTAGTATGAAGAACGGCGGCCCTGATTCTCATGATACTTATGAGGACAGTCAGGAGCCTCTTTCCAACACCCTAAGAGAACTTTACGGCACCATAGGGCGGAAGACAACGTTGTTCCACCCGTAGGCCCTCCTGGGTCCTCCAAATGGACAAGGGAGAAATTTGAGGGGTGTATGGACCGTCTGGAGAGAATTATCAGTTTGTCTGATAATCCTCCCCCGAAAAGGTCTTGTGGAGAGCCTAACCTTCAATCTACCCATTATCAGGAAGATCAGCCTTCTCTTCCCGTCCAGCAGGAAGACATTGTCCACATGGACACCTATAGGGACAATTACAATGAAGAGGAAGAAACTTCCTTTCTACAGGATTGAGGAGGAACAGGCCGATGCCACAGACAATTGGGAAGAAACCCAGCACGAGGGAACGGACCCATGGACACTTCCCCATCAAGATCAGGACACTGATATATTGTATTTGGATTCCCCTCTGTCTACTTCGGCTCGTCATGCCTCGCCTGTAGATGACCAGATGGCCGTCAACTCTATGTTGAAGAAGGCAGCTGAACATTTTCAGATCTCTACTCAAGAGGCGGTGCCTGAGCAGGACTTTGTAGAGGATATTTTTAAGGAGAAGCCTCCATCTAGCCAAGGCCTTCCCCTCCTTAACTCCATCAAGAGAAGGTTGTCTCCCTCCTTGGTATCACCGGCTCAAACTCGGGCAGTGAACTAAGAGTGGAAATATTTTCGTCTGTCTCCTTCCGACCCACAATACATTAAAGGGCGCGCCATCCCTGATTCTCTGCTAGTGCTTACTACCCGAAAAAGAGCACGGGTACCCCTTGCTACTGGGGAGGCATCCCCGGACAAGGAATCCAAGAGGCTGTATGCCTTAGGCAAACGAGTCACCTCGGCTGCCGCACACACTACGCGTAATAGCAAATAATACCACGCTGCTGGCATGTTATGCTGATGCTCAATGGAACGGAACCTGCTCCAAGAGGGCCTCCAGGAGGTCACAGAACCCGCCAGGTCCAAACTTCTCTTTATTGTAGCCGAGGGAAGGCAGGTGAACCAGAATGTGATAAAGAACACTCTGGATACGGCTGAAACAGCCGGCAGGTCTCTGGCCCAAGGGACCCTACTCAAAGCACGCTTGGCTGCGTACCTCGGGGTTTAAACCCGAAACTCAGGCCTCACTCATCAATAAGCCTATTCAAGAAAGTAACCTCTTCCAGAATGTGGTTGATGAGGCATTGGAAACAACCAAAAAAGAGCATGAGATTCTTAAGTCTCTGCAACAGATCACACAAAGACTCCCCCTCCCCCCCCCCCACCGCCTCCCCCTCCCCCCCACACCAGAGAGAGGTAATAACTCCCGGCGGTCCTTTCGAGGGCAGTCCCGTGCAAATCAAAGTAACTATAGCACGGGGAGTTTCAAAACAGGACAAACTTCAGGAAGCCTGCATACTACCCTTCAAGAGGCAGCGAAGCGGCAAAGGGTAGAGGCCCCAGTCCTAGAGAAGCTGCAGCCTCCGTTCAGAAATAGCCATCAGATCCAGGTCCCCTCCCATGTTTCCCCGGTCGGGGGGCGATTAACATCTTTCCTCACAGCATGGGAGGGGATAACTTCAGACCAGTGGGTCATAAAGACGGTCGCCCACGGGTACTGCGTGGAATTCGCCCGACCTCCAGAATTCACCTAACCCATCTGTTGAACACTGGGTTGGTCTTCAATTCCCTAAAGGTTCATCTGGCTGCACTGTCAGCCTACACCACATCACAACAAAGGGTGTTGTGGTGGAAGATACCGGTGATTAAGGCCTTTATGGAAGGGCTTAAGAGGATTTATCCTCCCATTTCTCACCCAGCTCCTGGGTGGGACCTAAATGTGGGTTTGACCAGGCTCCTGGGAGCTCCCTTTGCGCCTATGCATAAAGAAAGCCTAAAAGACCTGACTTATAAAACAGCCTTCCTAGTGGCTATCATGTCTATCAGAAGGGTTGGCGAACTACATGCACTTTCCGTTCTAGACCCCTTTGTTACAGTCCACAGGGATAAGGTAGTTCTGCACACGCACCCCAGGTTTGCGCCCAAATTCATCTCGAAGTTCATGTGAACCAGTCGATTGAATTACCTACCTTTTTCCAGAATCCCACTAGCATGGCCGAAAGAAGCCTACACACACTGGATGTGCGCAGGGCAGTCATGTTCTACCTGGAAAGAGCTAAACCACTGAGGAAAACAAACCAATTTCTCGTTTCAGTGGCAGCTGGTAGAGAAGGGGATCCTGTCTCTAAATCAGCTATCTCAAGGTGGATTGTCAAATGCATCACACTGTTACACTCTTGCTAAGAGAGAACTGCCCTTCAAACCCAGAGCGCACTCTACTCGAGGCACTGGGGCATCCATAGCATTCATTGCAAATGTTCCCCTTGAGTCCCTTTGCAAAGCGGCAACCTGGAGTTCTGTACACACCTTTACAAAACACTATTGCCTAGACACTCATTCTAGGTCTGATTCTCGGGTGGGACAAGCAGTATTAAGACATCTTTTCTCTACTGTTCCTTCTCACAACCCACCTCCAACTCTGGGTACTGCTCGCTAGTCTTATGCACAGCGTGTGATTTTAAGCAGATTAACAAGCATCAGAAGACATGCATTAGTTACCGTAATAGCATTTCCGATGATTGTATCTGCTTAGATTCACATGCGCCCGCCCTACCTCCCCGTTCGGGGTGGAAGGAACATATACGTCTTACTACTTCTCCCTTATTCATGGTTAGGCAGAAACCTGTGCAGTTCCCTCTGGGACCACTGCAAAAGATTTAGGACTACAGGTGTTTGGCAGTAAACCCTCTTGGTAGCAGTCGGTACCACACAGATTCACTTGGTAGCTGTGGCTGAGCAGTCAGACTTCCCTCAAGAAGAGTTAGGCAGTATACAGAGTATTCACAATAGGTCAAGAGAACACAGTAGAACAAGCAAACACTGACCAGGGCTTGGTGTAAAAGAGATATAATTATTTATTTAAAACCACATCTCGAAAAACACACAGGCACTGATGGTAAGCAATTCAAAAACACGGTCACTAAAAGATATACACTCCCTTAAAAGAAGTCTTAAGTCCCCAAGTCTTAAGTAAAGCGCCACTTATTTTCAGACAGCGGTGAGCGCTTAACATAGATGGCACGCTAATAATTCGGTTTTTTTAAAAAGGGAGAGAAAAGCAGAGGATAAATTGCAACAGATCCCAACACTTTTTCACGAACACACAAGAGGGAAAGGCAAAGTAACACCGTGAATTCAGAGTCAATAGGCTGGATCGGCTTTAAGAGGATCAAAACGAAATGTGTCCAAGGACACATGGTTGCAGTGCACAAACGTCTCGTGACGGTTCAAAAAAGGAGTTGGACCAAGAAAGGGACCAGTTAGAGGGTCAAGGCGGCCAGCCCAGCCCAGCCCAGTCCAGAAGGTTAAGGAGTTATTACTACCTGGTTGCAATCTTTAGAAAGGGAGGCCTGGCGGACACGGTGTCTTAAGTGGTGAGAACACTCCAGCGGGGGCAGTTGTTCCTGGCAGCAGGCGCAAGTTTGTGCTTCGTCCGGGGGAAGAGAGGATCTCGTCGTGGAGGAAGACAGGAGTCCGTTGCAGTGCCAGGGAAGAAACCAGCCGCGTAGTTTCTCAGGTACAAGGAGCGGTCCGGTGATTCGCGGTTCAGTGGTGAGTGGCTATCCGGCTGCCGGGGTGGTTGGCACGGGCAGTTCGACCACAAACCGGGCTGGGGTGCGAAGAAAGAAAGGTAAACTGGTTGTGCCCACCAGTCAGGGGAAGAAGCCTCTCCAGCCGGGAGATCTTCTCTGTCGTCCGGAAGTGATGAGTCGGTTCCGCATGGCTCCACCGGTGGTGTCGTCGTGTTAGGTCGGCTCAGCTTCTCCCTCGTCGGATTCTCAGGTCCTGTGGCGACTTCTGAAGTTCCAGTCCCCAAAGCCCTGCTTTTATGCAGAGAACCCCCATTCACTCAGCCTAGCTGTCACTCAAACATGCTAAGTGGTGAGCCGGCCGGTTCACCACTTGGGCCAATCACACAAGAGTGCGACCTGAGTTACCAAGGTAACTCGGTCCAGGGTGCCTAAACCCCTTCCCACACCCCCTGTGGTACCCAGACAGAGTGGCACCACTTTTGGAGGCTTCTGTGGAGAAGCCCGCCAAAAAGTGGAACAAAGGGCTCGACTTGGGTTGGTGTCACAGAAGAGAACACAAACGCCATTTTAGAATCGAGTCTTGGCAAAAAATACCAACCGGAGAATTAATATTAATTAATTAAATAAACCGGCGGTATGTTCGAGGCTATGAGAATTAAATAAAGTTGGTAGCCTCGAACAATGGGAAATCCTATAGGAAAATATTTGCTGTCGAATATAAAAAAGTAGTTTCCACTGCCACCAGCCAAAACTCGATCGGGGGGACGGAGACGTGCCCCCTCGACTAACTGACCCCGGGGCAACCGAATTGCCCCGAACAGTACGTCCACAATATGATGGTTTGTACTGGTTTCTGTTAATAATTTGGGACTAGTAAAGCCAATGGTGACTTTACATACCCTGGGAGACAATAGTCAGTCCCAGGGTATGGAGTCTATGGTGGGGTGTCACTATGACACCCCTGTGCTAGGGCACGAAGGGTGCTGTGTAACACACATAGGAAAAACACATGAGACCCTATGGAATAAAGGACCCCATAGCCCATAAAACACCTTACCAATCAAAGGAATACCATTAATCATGTCCAAGAGTGGGAGAAAAAGAGTCTCACTCTTGGCTGGAGGAAAAAAAAACAAACTCCAGAAATCCAGCAAAGCTGCTGGGGGACTCACTAGGTTAGGAAATTTAGTCTAAAGAGAGAATTCTCCCTAACATTCATGTACTCGCTCATAATAGCCTTGGGCTCCCTCATGGCAGAAAAAATACAATTGGGGGGAACCTCGGTGCGTGAGGGATTTTGGGGACACTACACGTCACGATAGGGATAGTGTTACAGGCACACCTATGCCGACGTCCCCTTTCGGTCCCCGAAAGACAAGAAGCACTACTCCGCGGTTACCACTGGATGTCGGACTATATGCACAGCATGTGAATCTAAGCAGATGCAATTATCAGAAATGCTATTACAGTAAGTAATGCATGTCATATTTGTTGAATTGAACTGCCACGCATTTCCTTGTTGTTATTGAATGTACAAGTGTGAGGCACAGATATCTTTTTGTTAGTGTTTCCTTTAGTTTATTTTAGGCAGGAAAATCCTAGTCAGGGTAGGGATGAAGAGGCGTTTATCCGTTTTATTTTATTTGTAATTTTTAAAAAACATTTTTTTTTATTAGTTTTCCAACTTACGACCATACAGCACAATAAACCGTTGTACAAAATGACTCTCTCGTACAGTTCCATGATTCAATTTTCTCCCACCCTAACACCTAACTCCCCCCGGCCTACAGCACCCCTCTCTCTTCCGCAACCCACTTCTCCCTGTGTTTTCCAGCATTATTCCTCTCCTACAGGACTGTCTCTCTTCAGACTATCCCTGTCCGACATAGATAGTGCAGCTACTAATTGTCTCCAGGCGACCAATATTTCAGCCCCTTCTTCCCCACCTCCACCCGTCATCTTTTGCCATAATCTTGTTCCCGCATTCGCCCATTTCTTTAGATCTTACCACCAGTCATGGGCTGACAGTCTCATGCGCGCTTTCCATCTCATCGCTATTCTGTGTTTGGCTAATATATACGCTAGGTCTTTGAGTTTTCTTACATGTTTAGCTCTTCAAGGCCTAGGGAACCCCCCCCCCCCCCTGACCCCCCCTCTCAAAAGGCATGCCCAGGGGTGCTTACATCTAGGTTAATCTCTGCATCTGCCATGACTTGGGCCACCTCCCTCCACAAACCTCCTATTTCGGGGCATGACCAAAACATATGTACCATTCCTGCTTCCGCTTCCCCACATTTCGGACATGACTGTTCACCTGCTTGGTTGAACTTAGCCATTTTCCTAGTGGTCATGTATGCTCTGTGGGTTTTCATACAACTGAATCTGTTGCAATCGAGCGTTTCTCAAAACCTTTTATGGTATCCTTCGCTCTAAGCCCGTCTTCCATTGATTTCCCCCACATCCGCCTCCCAGTTTAATCTCGTTTGGACAATCTCTTACCTTCTCTTAGACATCAGCAACTCATATATACGGGAGACCTCATGGCCTCCTTTAGACACATCATAAAATGTTTCTATCGCTGCATCTTGCTGTTGGGCGAGCACCCCTTCGGGCCACGTGCCTTTTATTCTTCTCACAAGCCGAGAATATGTGATATGCTGTCCCTGATGTAAACCTGTGTCCTCTACCAATCTATCAAACTCATTGGCTTCCCCTCTATTCACACATCCCCCACCGTCGCTATGACCACCGGTTCCCACTTCCTTCTGATGTTCAGGCAAATTTGTTCATCTGCGCCTTCCAGTGCTACTAGTGGTATCTTCGGGGAGCATGGGATTTGATTATTTATCAATTGGCAGACTCTCCGCCACGTTTTCCCTCCCAGTCCCAGCAATCTGTCTTCTCCACCCCTATGTTTCGGTAACCACATTCTTTCGTGTAACAAATCAGGGGTGTTTTCGGCACTTAACAGTTTAGACTCAAGTGTTTGTTCTTCCGATAGCCACCTCTCTACGTATTGGAGTTGGCTAGCCAGATAGTATACTTAAAAGTCTGGCAATCTAATGCCTCTTTGCTCATATGAATTCTGTAGCGTCCATAATGCTATTCTATGCCTTGAATTATGCCAGATGAAACCCCTGCATATGCTCTGTAGTTTCGAGAAGAAACGTTTGGATATTGCATGCGGGATGTTGGCAAAATAATGTAATAGCCTGGGCAGCACCACCATCTTTGATAGTGCTGCTCTCCCCATCATAGTCGGTGGTAGTTTGGCCCAAAATGCCATACTTTTTTCTATTTTAGACAACACCTTTACAGTATTCTGCTTGTGTTCTTTTTCGGTATTGTAATACACATCTATACCCAGATATCTAAACGTCCCAGTTTCCCATATTATCTGTAGTACCAGCAGTTTGTGTTTAGGTGTTCCTACATACCTCCCCAGGGGGAATATGCTTGACTTTTGTGGATTAACTGTTATACCTGATAACCTTGCGTATCGTGCCATTACCTATAGAATGTATTGTAGGTTCTCTTCTGGGTATTGCAGGTACAACAATATATCGTCCGCATACAGTGATATCAAGTGTCGCCCTCCTCTGGTGCTGATTCCTATTTCCCCAAATTGCTGCCTTCGATACTCTAAGGGTTCCAGCGCTAGGATAAAACGCATCAGGGATCACGGGCATCCTTGTCTGGTGCCTTTACTTAGCTGCCATTGTTCGGAGATATGCAAGCCTGTTTTGACACGTGCAACTGGCTCACTGTACAATAATCTCAACCATCTCAGGTATATGGGCCCAATCCCATATTCTTCCAGAATGCCAGTAACCAGGGGACAGGCTCTGCTGAGTTTCTATTTCAATTACCAATGTAACTTTCCTTTGTTTGTTTTTGAACAGCGCTTGCACTTCCTGGAGAGTCAGGTTTTGGATGATTTAATTGTAGTCTTGAAGATTTGAGTGGCTAGAACACCTGTGAGTTGTGTAATGACACATCACTCACCCTTGAGCAAATACTCTGCTGCCACTGACCATTTATAGTAATGTACCCCATTGACTGCAAGGTTGAATGGATGTAAACTAGATTGTGCAGTCATCATTTTGCACACTGTGTAAAAATGATGTGCCTCTGCATGATTATGCACACAGCACCGGAACGCTGAAAAATACAATTGTGCAATAATGGTTTGCTTTCACTGGGGAAAAAAAACATAATTTGTTACAAAATATAAATTCTCAATTGCAACTAGTTTTTCATCTTATTAATTATACAATCCTAGCATTCTAGGAAAATAAATATGCACCATGCTTTTGTTTGCTTCATGAGCATCAACACAGCATAAGCTGAATGGAAAGAAACCATTTCTTTTATCATAGTGTGCAGTTTCTTTTTTTGAAAGGCTTCAGAGAAATACATTCTGTTTCAGAGGTGGCTTGCAATTACATCCATGTAGATATAAAAATCAAAAGGAGCCTTCTGGATTCTTTCAAGTAACCTGACCTTTGCACTGCCCTCTGCTTTAAACTTGTGTGTAAATGTACACAGGAAAATAATAAAGCTGTCGTATTTACAAGATTTTCATGCGTAAAAAGGCCTAGTACGCACCTTATCTGGAGGCCTGACCGCGTCAAGTGAAACTATTTCCGCTTCTTGCGAGCCCCCTTGGGTGTGATCTATGACACGATGGAGTCTTCGCAAATTGTCGGTTATATTCCTTTGTGAAATGTAACCCGTTTGGTCTGAGTGTATAGGTTTGCTTATGACTGGTCTTAACCTGTTAGCCATCGCTGCCGTCAGAATCTTACTGTCCTGATTGAGCAGTGAGAGCGGTCTGTAGGACCCGCATTCTGTGTCTCGTTTGTTGGGTTTAAGGCGCGGAATAATAGCTTCCCGTAGAGTCTCTGGCAGTGTGCCTGTACTAAGTGCCTCATTGAGCATCGCTAAAAGTGGGGGGAGTATTTTCCATCTTATAACATTTGCTGGGGTGTCCATCTGCACCCGGGGCCTTGCTGGTGGGCAATAGCTGAATTACTTGCTATAGTTCATCTGACGTTATCAGGGCTTCTAGGCTATCTTTCTGCTTCCTCAAGTTTGGGGAGTGTGATCTGTTAATGCTTCCCCTGTGTCTATCTCTTCCCCTTCTATGGAGTCTGCATACAGTTGTTTATAGTTTTCCAAAAAGCATTTTGTTTACTCCTTCCTGGTTTTCTCGTATCTGACCATCTATCCCTTGAATTGCTCTAATAGTTTGCGTAGAGGTCTCGCTTTTGTACAACCAGGCTAGTAATCTGCCTGGTTTGTCTCCTTCTGCATGCTGCCTCTCAACATATTTCCTATAGCTTACGTTTCCTAGCCTCTGCCAGTGGTCTCTGCATTCTTGTAATTGGATTATGGTCTTAGCCGCCTCTGGAGTTCTTGTGCCCTCCCGCATCATCTTTTCTAACTTCCGTTCTGCGTTTTGCAGTTCACGTGTTATACCACCTTGCAACCCCTTCGATTTAGTCATTGCCGCTCCCCTTATTACTACTTTAAATGCCTCCCATAATGTCCCAGCAGAGTCTACACTGCCCGTGTTGTGTTTAAAATACTCTTCTATCTCCATCCGCAGGTCCTCCGAACCCTGTATCTTTTAGTGATTTCACCCTGAGTCTCCATGTCGGGATTCTGGCTCTAGGTGGCCGGATCTGCCATGTTACCACCAGCAGAGCATGATCTGAAAGGACCATGGCTTTGTATTCTGCTTGTCGCTTCCTTTATTAAATTGTTCCAATTAATATATAATCCAGCCTTTTATACAGGTTCTGTGGGGCAGAATAATGTGAATATTCTCGATCTTGTTGGTGGTGCAGCCTCCATACATCTACCAACCGAAAAGCTTGTATCAGGATGTTTAGGGCTTTCGTTGCCAGGGTTGGGTGTGTCAACTTCTTGTCTGACCGTCCATCACTGGTTCTAGGGTGTAATTGAAGGCCACCCCCCTCCATACCACCGCTCCATCAATATAAGGACTAATCTTGGTGTACAGGGTTCTGAAGTAGGCTGTAGTATCTTGATTTGGGGCATACACATTGATAATGCACACTTCTGTATTTTCTACCAAACCCATTATCAATACCATCCTTGCATCTGTCTATGGTGGGCTGCAGTAGTTTAAACGGGACATGTGGCGCTATCGCGCTATCCATGTTATGACCCCTCTAGCGTATGCTGAATAGGTTGCTCCCATGGTTGTCCCTTTCCATTTCCTTATCACATCCTGCTTTTCTTTGGTCAGTTGGGTTTCTTGTAGCAAAGCTATAAACTTTTTTTTGTCATTTCAAGTACATCATAACTCTATTACATTTAATATAGTTCTCCAGCATGGGGTCTGGCATGGATTCACATGCTCATGAATATTCCCCGTCGTCAGGCTGGGAATCCTCGGTAAAGAAAAAAATCAGTATCAGTTTCGTTTCTGATCTGTCTTTCGTAGTAGTAACCAATCACTGATCTCTGCGTCATACTGACCACAGCCAATGACTGCCCTCTACCTAAGCCCCGCCTCTGGCAGCCATCTTCAGATTTTGCAGCACGTGAAGTGGCAGTATGACCAAGTGAAGAGCCGCAGAGGGGTAGGCGGGAGGGTTCGCATGTGAATCCATGCCAGACCCATGCTGGAGAACAACAGTTACAGGTAAGTAACTTGTTCCTTCTCCAGCATGGGGTCTGGCATGGATTCACATGCTCATGAATATAAGAATAAATAGCAGTACACACATGCACAACCACGGGGGGGCGGCAAAAGGCTCAACATTAAGCAATACAAAAAACTCAACATTAAGCATCTCTTACCTCCTCACCAGGTTCACCTTAAGCGAACAGGTTGCGCAGCACTGCTTGGCCGACCCTGGACTCCTCCCTGGAATCCCGATCGACGCAGTAGAACCTTGTGAAGGTGTGCGTCGACCTCCACGTAGCAGCAGTGCAGATGTCCAGCAGTGCAGTCCCCCAAACTAACACCAACAACCAGCTCCAAAACTGAATCTCAGGCATCCCTGCTTCTCCCTCTTTTCTTGGCACTTGCCAATACTTCGAGCGCAGCAGGTGGATACTGTGCTACCTGTATCACCACAACTAACCTACTGTCGGTAAGAGTGATTCTTGCGCTGGCCGTTCTTACGCAGCGCACGTTGTGCCCTCATTCCATTATTATTCATAGGTCTTAAAGAATACTCATCTAATAGTCCAAGTGTCTCTATCGCCCCCACTCCTGTTCCCTCCCCCTAGGTTGTGCATTAGGGTCCCCATCGCCGTATCACTTATCACTTTCCTCGTCATTACGGTTCTGCTGCTCTGTCGGCATATTCTGAGCATCCAACCAACTGTTGACATCCTCTGGAGTTTCAAAAAACAAGGCACAGTCTTTGTACAGCACCTTCATCTTTGCAGGATACAGTAGCAGAAACTTGAGTTGGGCCGTGCGAAGTCTTCTTTGCACCACCCCGTAGTTCATCCGTTGCTTTTGTATTAAAAAGGTGTAGTCCGGGTATGCTGTGATGGATGTCAAAGCTCTATTGATGGTGCCGCCTTTCCGAAAATGTTCCAGTATCTTCTCTCTATCCTTGTAATTCAATATCTTGGCTATTATTGGCCTCGGAGGGGCACCTGGCTGTGGTCTCCTTATCAGTGCTCTATGTGCCCTTTCCACCGTGAATCCCTGGCTGGGCGTACCTGATCCTATTTCTTGCAGGAACATGTCCTCAATGTAGTTGGTCGGGTTCTGCCCTTCCTCGCCTTCCGGGAGCCTGATGATCCGCACATTGTTGCGCCTGGCTCACCTTCTGCTTCCCCCGCCCTGCTTGCCAGGTTCTGTACTTGCTGTTTCATGATGGAGACGTCCGAGGTGTTGCCCTTGCAACTACTGGTATTGGCCTGTACCTCATTTTACAGCGCCATGGTGCGCTCTGACAACGCTCTTACATCTTGCCTCAAGAGGTTCATATCTATCTGCATTGCATCTATTTTGAATTCTAGGGACGCTTTCAGTTCCGCTATAGCCACCAATATTTGCTTGTCCATTTGTCCTTGTGTATCTCCTTTATTTGGTTCTTGCGGCTGCGACTTTGTTCGTTCCATCGCTTGAGCGGATCTGGTAAACTTGTCCAGGGATGTCTGCTTCACTTCCTTATTTCCCTTAGACGACATTGCTATCGCCGTCTCACTGGTGTTCTTTTTTTCTACTTCCTGTCATCCATGGTGGTGGTGGTGCTGCTGGCTGCTAGCGCAGTCCCCAGCGGGAAAGCTGCCTTCAAGCGGTTTTATACAGGGCTTTGTCGAGTGCTTCCTTCACGGTGTCTTGTGCTCCGTGCCTTAGCCAGTCTCTGTTGTTATAGCTGTCTCCTTTAGAATTGCAGCTGAAGGCCTGTTTTTATGGCCCTCTCTTGCCCTGCACCACCCTGCCGCCTCCCCCTGTTCTCTTTACCTCTTTGGGCACTGAGGTGAATTGCAATACTATCCCCACTTGTGCTCTTTTCCACCGCCGCCCCCTCCTCTATAAATGGGGCTTTAAATCCTCGCCAAAATTCCTACTTGAACTGCTGCTGCTGCCAGAGCGCCTAGTCAGGCCTAGGTTAGGAGCGTGCAAGGCGCCAAGGCCGGCCCCCCAGAGTCGGCAGGAATGATGTTGCGTTGCAAGTGGGGAGCGCCTGTGTGCTAAGAATTCAATGTAACACTGCTTAGAGTACTTTCAAGGAGCACTTGGCGTGCGCATGTGCTTGGATAAGCTCAGCTACGCCTAAAGGTTGTTCTAATGTGTGCACAGTGAGCGTGGCGGGGGGATGCCGAAGAACAAGTAGTCATTGCACAAATACCCAAACTGGGGCTCTACAACGTCTGGTCAGCCCCGCCTCTCGGCCTCTACGATTGATATGAGTTTGCAGGCAGCATCCGGCGAGGGGGCTCAGCCGATGCGAGGTCCCATGGTCGTCTCAAAATAGGCTTAGGACTACTGCAGTGGAGAACCAAGGTGTGATGTTCAGGAGTGCCAGCCGCTGTGGGTTGGGTGAAAACCACGTGTTGCCTTCATGTGTTTATCTTATCAGACGTTGACATGCGGTGTGCTCCAGATACCAATTGTGGCCAGTATCTGAATCAAATCTTTTAGATACTTTTCCTTCGCCCTTTGTAGAATGCTTAAGTTCCGTTTTACTGGAGTACTGTTCAATCCAAGCTGGGAAAGGGGCAGGCGAACAGTAGAGGAATGCCGTATGGCATGCCCACAGGGTGAGATGCCCGACACAGCCCTTGTCTGTGCAGCTGTGGCAGAGATGATTACATGCCAGATCAAAGTCAGGGGCACGCTGGGAGCTTAAGTCTTTACTGCACGATATGCAGAAATGGGTTTCTGGGTACACACGGGAGCGCTTGTGTTGTGATCCTGCAAAAAGTGGCTGGAAGCTCCGTCCTGGTTCACCCAGTGAGCGCGTCTGCGTACGTTCAGTGATACAATGGCGCCATGTAGCTGCCGAGCACTTGTGTTCTCCGCTTCTGTTATAAGCTCCTTCACGTCAGTTACCTCATGCAGCGTCTCGGTTGTTAAAATCTTGCGGACCTCTTTCTTCGTGCCGGGTCTGCTTTACTTGAAGAACTGAGCTATGCAGTATTCCATCCGCGCCGCGCTGATCAGCCTTATTCTTTGTGCTTCCCTGCCAGCTTCGCTTTGCAACCCCGCGGCTGCCACACTAATTCGATCCTCCCTCGTAGAATCGGAGCTGCTGTTCATGTAGGCGAAACCTCCCGTTTTCTTCCCAGCGCCGTACTACTCAGCCTTTCTCTTTGTTCTGCGACGGACGCCATTTTAATACTTTCGTCCCCTGGGACGCTCCACCTTTGCCGCCTCCCCACTCTCTTCCTCCTGCATGATCTCCGTCGGTCTTTTCACCGTTGCATGCCCGTCACCTTCATGATTCCGTAGCTTTCAATCCATGCTTCTTAGTTAGCTTTAAAGAACCTATTTTCGTCGGATCAGTCCCGGATCGGCAGGAGTACACAGAATGCACGTTTAGTCCATGGCCACGTAGTTACGCTCCCCATTTATTGATTTAATAAAGTGGGTAATTTTGAAAACTCTTAAAGTTGTCCGTCTTACATTTCTGACCCTTCACACTAGGATAATGGGGTTCTCTAAGCTCCGTATACTGGTAACCTCTATAATCTCACTTCATGTCTTCCAAGTTCTACAAATGCTAACCAAAGAGTCTATTAAGTGCTCCATCTAGGATATCTGCATATAACCACTGCGTATAGCCACTGTGCATTACTATGGCTGACCAAGCAGTGATCAGTGCAATGGACGGTTACCAACATATATTTAGCCTGTGCATGACGCGCAAAGATATAAGTCATAAATGCTCCATGTTAGGCACAGATTTGGGTTGGACACTTGCACTACAACAATCTGAGCCCCCTGGCAATAGGACCCAACCTTTGGTGTAAGTCTGAGGTTGGTAGTGTGGTAGAGCAGCCAGGTATATCTCAAGAGGGGTCAATGTGAGCTGTAGAGTGGTTACACAAAGATTCACAGTGACAAGTATTCAAATAAACACTTAAACTCAAGGTTTCGAGGGGGTTGGGTCCTCCGACGTATTCCATATCTGACATGTAATCACCACAGCTGTGCTGCTTCGGAAAATCTTCAGCGTCTGCATCCTGCGTCGATACGCCGCCCTCGAGGACCTCCTCCGACGGCCAACGTCACTGGATGTTTTAAGTAGGACGCACGACGCCCGTAGCCTCAGTTCCGTTTTTTCCGTGAACGTGTTTGCTACGGAGATCTCGGCGCGCCTCGACTCTTTGGCGTTTCTGTTCTTTCTCGGTTCTTCGAACCTGTTCGTATTGTGAAGTATGTTCTTCGTGAAGATGTCTACCTCGTCTTCCACCCCGCGTCCGGGATTTAAGAAGTGCGGGGACTGTGGGTCCAAGATGTCGGTGACGGACTCGCACAACGCCTGCCTCTGGTGCCTCGGGGAGGCCCATGACACGGATGACTGTGTCGAATGCCAGTCGCTCACGTACAAAGCCTTGCGGGAGCGTAAGAAGTTGTTGTCGGTAGGCAAGGTGTCCAAACCATGGAAGTCGAGGTCTGCGGGGCTTTCGAAGGACGATTCGAGGGGCGACTCTCTGCATCGTCGTCGGAAGTCCAGTGGCTCTCGGTCCCGGAGTCGGTTCCGCCACTCCTCTACCTCTTCGAAGCACTCCCGGAAGCGCCGTCATTGGTCGCCTTCCCCGTCCTCATCCGAGGACACCGCCCGTCGGCGGGGTCGCTTATCCCACCAAGCATGCGACGCCTTCGGGCTCGGGTGGTCGGCACGATTCGCGGGAGAGGTCCCTCTCAGACAAGGGGAATCGTTCTCGTCATGCCCGGTCCAGGTCCCGGTCCTCGACGCGCTCGAGACCGTGTGCACCTGTGCTGTCTTCGAGGAATATGTCGACGCCGAGGTCATCGACGGACTCTTTCGAGGCCCCGCCTCCAAAGAAGTCGGCGCCCAGGCTTTCGAGGGACACGCTTGGGGCTCCGGTCTCGAAGCCTGTGTCAACGCCATTGATGCTGTCGGCGCCGCGTTCGGCGTTGACTCCGATTCACTCGAAGCCTTTCGAGGCTGTTTCGATGAGGGTACCCCGGGCTCGGTGGAACCCCCTGGAAAGGCTCTGGCCAAGGTCAAGCATGGCTTTGTTCCACATTTTGTGCCTTCTTACCATCATCTTGATTTTATTTCAGAGGTGGATGAGGGCTCTGATGATGGCATGGTTCCTGATACGGTGCCAGACGAGATTCTCTCGGGCCATAGCCAGATTGAAAACCTGCGGCAGTCCCTGCACGATGCCAGTGGGCTGGAGACCTCTCCAGAGGTGGAGTTTGTGGGGGCCTGAGCCTGGCACTCATGCCGACTCCTCGTACCGGCGCCTTATGTCTAGGGTCACCGAGTACTTGGGATGGTCTGCTCCCTCAGGGGATTTTCTTCAGGATGACCTTACGGATATCCTCGACCAAGGTCCACCAACTGACCCGGTACTGCCATTCCATATGGTTCTACAGAGGAGGGTGGCGGCGGCTTGGACTGCTCCGGAGAGTCTCCCGGCAGTGGGCAAGTCTTTGCCGTGAAAATACCGCCCAGCCAGTAGCGACCCCTGCTACTTGACCAGGTACCCCACTCCGGAGAGTTTGGTGGTGCAGGCGGCTACGGCCCCAGCAAAGCAGGCGCCGTATCCTACCATCCCTCCTGATAGGGACGACAAGCGTTTTGACGGATGGGCGAAGAAAGTGTTTTCCTCAGGGGGTATGGCGCTTAAGGCGGCCAACTCCGTATGTGCCTTGTCATGTTTCGCGCACGCTCTGTGGAACTGTTTCCTTAGCGGCTGAACATATTCCCGAAGGGGACGACGGGATGGTTTCCTTGCCATGGTTCAGGATGGCAAGGATGCCATGTGTGAGGCCGTTCAGTCGGGTTTGGACATGGTAGATTGCGTCAGCCGGTCCATGGCGGCGAGCACAGTGATACGCAGGTTTGCGTGGTTACGGAAGTCGGGGTTTGCTCCTGATGTGCAGGCCCAGCTCTTCAACATGCCCTTTGACGGGGAACATCTTTTTGGCAGCAAGGCTGACTAGAGCCTTGAGAGGTTGCAGACCTCCAAAGCTGCAGCGAAGTCGTTGGGCGCTGCATTTCGCCAACCTCCGCCTTTTCGTCCTAGGGGACAGCAATGGAGGGGAGGTTCCTTTTGTTATTACTCATCCTTTGGTAAAGTGAGAGGAGCTGCCAGTCAAAGGGGCCACCGTAGGAGTGCCAGAGGTGGAAAACAAGGTACTCGAGGTGCCAAGGCCACTCGGGCTGTTGCCTCTTTGCCCTCAGCCAACGCCGCAGCCGCTTCAGCTCAGTCATGAGGCCATGTCCCATGGTTCGCCGGTTGGGGGGAAGGCTGGCGCAGCATCTTGCAGAGTGGCGCGCCATTACTTCAAATGTATGGGTTCGGCAGATCATAACCCACGGCTACTGTCTTCCTTTCCGGCAGAGGCCTCAAGACAATCCACCGGGGAATCTCTCTTTGAAGAGTCTGGATCCGCTCTTTGCGCAGGAAATTCAATCCCTGCTGGAGATAGGCGCCATAGAACTGGTGCCTGTAGCGGAGATGAACAAGGGATGGTATTCCCCTTATTTTTTGATTTCCAAGAAAGACGGGGGTTTGAGACCCATCATGGACTTGCGCGGTTTGAACAGACTCCTCGGGAAGGACAAGTTCAAGATGGTTACTCTCTCTCAAGTCCTCCAGGCCCTTCAACTTCAGGACTGGTTGGTGTCTCTCAACCCCAAGGACGCTTATTTCCATGTGACGATACATCCAAAGCACAAGAAGTACCCGAGGTACGCGGTTGGCGACTCGCACTTTCAGTTTCGGGTCCTGCCGTTCGGATTGAGCTCCGCCCAAGGGTCTTCACCAAGCTCATGGTAGTGGTGGCAGCGCACATCAGGAAAGGGGGGGTTCACGTCTACCCCTACCTGGACGATTGGTTGATCAGGGCGCGCTCTACCGAGCAAGTCCTAGATCATCTGTCAGTCACCTGCCGCTCCCTCCACAAGCTGGACTTCTCCCTCAACTTAAAGAAGTCCCATTTGACACCAACTCGGAGGCTCCAGTACATCGGAGCTGTGCTCGACACGTCCCTGGGGCAGTGTTTTCCTCCCCAGGTGAGGGCTCATCACATTCAGCAGATGGTGCACAAGTTTCAGCTTGCCCAGAGTCTCCCAGCGTTCGAGTTCTTGAGATTGCTCGGCCTCATGGCATCCTGCATTCTTCTGGTGCCAGAGGCCAGGTTGCAGATGAGATCTTTGCAATGGGCACTCGAGCTCCAGTGGTCTGTCCTTTGGCAGGTTGTCGGACCCTGTTCAGGTGCTGTCCTCGGTCGCCCAGGACCTTCTGTGGTGGGCCGTCGAAGACAATCTGATGAAGGGGGCTCCATTTTGGCTACCCTGGCCGGAGGTGACGATCGTGACGTACGCATCCCTCACAGGATGGGGAGCTCATGCCAACGAGTGGACATTCGGCGGTCGTTCGTCCCTGTCTGAGTCTAGACTCCATGTCAATCTTTTGGAGCTGAGGGCCGTCAGGCTAGCCCTGAAGGCTTTTCTGCCGACTGTGCGAGGGAAGAATGTCCTGATCCTGACGGACAACACAGTGGCCATGCACTACCTCAACAAAAAGGGGGGGGGGGGTAGGGTCACTTCCTCTGTGCAGGGAGGCGATGCAGCTCTGGTTCAGGGCAATCCAGCAGGAAGTTTCGATCTCGGCAGTTCATCTGGCCGGAGACGAAAACGAGACGGCGGAAGCTCTGAGCAGGCAGAGCGCGATCTCTCACGAGTGGGAGTTAGCTCAGGAGATTCTCCTGGAGATCTTCGCCCTTTGGGGCACCCCTCAAGTGGATCTCTTCGCCTCCAGTGTCAACCAGAAGTGCGAGAGGTTCTGCTCGCGGGAATTTCCTCCAAAAGGAGCCTTAGGAGACGCGTTCGTGGTGGACTGGTCATTCCCACTGCTGTACGCGTTTCCTCCAGTCCCCGTCATCCCGCAAGTACTGCAGAGGTTACGGAGGTTCGGTTCCCGGTTGATCCTCATTGCTCCAGCGTGGGCTCGGAGGACGTGGTACCCGGACCTTCTCGACTTGTCCATCTGCCCTCCACGTCGTCTTCCCTACCGACGATCTGCTCTCACGGGAGGGGAGTCAGGTTCTCCATCCAGAGGTCAGATCCCTCAACCTTCACGCTTGGTTTCTGAAAGGTTGAGGTATAAGGATTGGGACCTCCCTGAAGACGTGATGGAGGTGTTGCTCTCGGCCAGACGGCCCGCAACAAAGTCCCTGTACCCTTGCCGTTGGTGTAAGTTCTGCGACTGGTGCAGGGTTAAGAATGTGGATCCTTTTGCATGTGACCTTCCCATGGTTCTGTCTTTTTTGCTTTCTTTGGCCCACAGGGGCTTGCAAGTGGGTACCGTTAAAGGTTTCCTGGCGGCGCTGTCCATATTTATGTGCTCGTCTAAAGAGTGTTTCTATTTTAAAATTCCTTTAATTTCCCAGTTTCTGAAAGGGCTCACTAATGTGTTCCCTCCGTCACCTTTCCAGGTGCCCGGTTGGGATTTGAACCTTGTTGTCAAGTTTCCATTTGAGCCTTTGCATTCATGCCCTTTGAGACTGTTAACTCTTAAAACTGTATTTTTGGTTGCATTCACATCCGCTCGCAGAGTGAGCAAGTTACAGGCACTTTCAGTTAAGCCACCCTTCACTGTGTTGTCCTTCGAGTTCGTCCTTCCTTTCTTCCGAAGGTGGCGTCGGAATTTCATTTAGGCCAGAAGGTTGTTCTTCTGGCGTTTTATCCTCCTCCACATCCTGGTAAAGAGGAGGAGAGGCTCAATAGGCTTGATCCTAGGAGAGCGTTAAGCTTTTATATTTCACACATGTCCCGGGTCAGATTGGACGATCAACTCTTCATTGGTTACGCTGGAAAGCGTTTGGGACAAGCTGTGACAAAGCAGACTTTGTCTCGCTTGATTATTCTGGCTATCTCCGAGTGTAACCACTTGGCGGGTAAGGACCCACCGGTCGGCTTGCGGGCCCATTCTACCAGGGGTATGGCTGCCTCTACTGCCCTACAGAGGGCTGTTCCTATTCGTAACATCTATGATGCAGCCACCTGGGCTTCGGTACATACTTTTGTACGTCACTACTCCCTCGATTCCATCCGTGGGCAGGATCTGGCCTTTGGCAAGGCGGTCCTTTACTCCGCAATTTGATTGGGCATTCTAAATTTCTGTTTTCTAAATTCTTTTCCCACCTTCTTGCATTGGTACTGCTTTGGGAGTCTGTCATAGATATGGAATACGTCGGAGGACCCAATCCCCTCGAAGAACAAGTTACTCTCTCACCTGGTAACCTTCTTTCGATGGGATGGTCCGACAACGTATTGCATATCGCTCCCTCCCTGCCTTCCCCGCTACATAATTTCTTATGCGATTGCAGCTTACGTTTCCGCAAGGCTTTGTGTGTCAGACTGGCAGAAGACTGGTGCCACACGTTCTGGGAAAAAACTACAACTGAGGATACGGGCGTTGTGCGTCCTACTTATAACATCCAGTGACGTCGGCCGTCGGAGGAGGTCCTCGAGGGCAGCGTATCGACGTCATCGACGTAGGACGCAGACGCCAAAGATTTTCCGAAGCAGCACAGCTGTGGTGATTACATGGCATAGATATGGAATACGTCATCGGACCATCCCATCGAAAGAACATTACCAGGTAAGAGAGTAACTTGTTCTTCTTCATTAAACAAGTATTTATTTATTTACTGGTCATTTATATAAGCCTTCTTTAGAAGGGTGCAATTTTTATAGCAACACACAAATACCTTCAAAATACACGCTCTTAGTTTCTAGATCAGCAGGCACCAATTGGGGATCCCACGGACACTTCCTACACCCTCAGGTGACATCAATTGTTATGACACTGTGGACATTGATATGTTACTGTTAGCATTTAGAATAGCACTGAGATGTGTCAAAGAAAAGGGATCACAAATATTCTCAAGGAGGCAAAAGTCTATGTAGCTGAAGCACTTCTTGCAGGTAAGTAAGAAAAGTCTTTGCACGATGTTTTAGAAGTCTTTAGTGAAGAAGATGATCAGTGTAGGGCCACAAGCTGTAAGGCTTGTGAAGAGTAGAAACAAATCTACAACAAGAGGTAAATTCTCTTGGACTGTACAGTACCTTTAGTTCGATGAAAAGCAGCAGATGACCTCTGATCCTGTGCAGCTCTGCAGATCCTGGTGTTCCTGGGCCTCAGTCGTGGGGCCAAGAAGGACGACTTCTGGGGACCCATGCACTTCAGTGGGACGGTTACCGACAGCAACCGGCTATCTTCAAACAAGTGGCAATTCGGTGTTTCAGCTCCTCGTGTCTACCGCAAACGGCACCACTGTGGTTCCGGGATGTCGAGACAGACTTTCCTTGTATCTGGGGTCCAGCACTCTGTTGAGGTGGCTCGGGCTTGGTCAGTCCTGCTTCCTGGGAGTCTGGAGGATCTTCCTGGAGCTCTTGGCCAGCTTAAAAGCAACGCACTTAAACGGGTGTTCCTCACCCTGGTATTTAGTTTTCCAGCAGTGTTAGGCAAAGTTTGAATGCAGTACCCTCTGGGAATACTACAAACAACTCTGACTACAGGTATAGGCAACCCAGCCTTTGGTATAAGCTTGTACTACACACTTTTAGTAGAATTTTGAGCAGCCAGGCTTATCTCAAGAGGGGAAATGTGAGCTGTAGTGGAGTTACACCAAGATTCACAGTTGCAGGTATTCAAATAAACTCTTACACTCAACGTTTCTTGCATAAACAATTTATTTATCACTCATATATAAAGCCTTCTTCAGGAGGGAGCAATAGAATAGTGAGACACAAATATACTTCAATACTGTACACTCTGAGTTTCTGGATCAGACAAAGCTCTTTTGGGATGGCCCACAGACACAACCTACACCCACAGGTGAGTTCAGTAACAATGGTGCTGGGGACATTAATACCTTACTGTTGGCATACAGAATACTCTCAATAGTTTGTAAAAGGTAAAGGTTATTAGAACACAAGAAATACAAATATTCATAAGCAGGGCAAATACTTTCAGATAGCACTTAGTCATTCATTTCAACAGGCTAAGCCAAAGTCAATAGGCAACTCTTTGTATAGGTTGCAGCACTTCAGGTAAGTAAATGGAAAAGTCTTTGCACAAGTTCTTGGGAGTCTTTGATAAAAAGAAGAGCCAAATGTAGGGCCACAAGCTGATTAGACTTGTGAGTTGCAGAAGTTTCAAGTACTTCCATAGTAAGAGGCTAGTTTTGCAGTACCATAGTAAAGAAGGAAAGGATGCAGCTGAAGACCTCTGTTCCTGTACAGCTCTGCAGATCTCACTGTTCCTGGGCCTCAGTCCTGGGGACAAGAGGGAGGACGTCGGTGGGGGTGGGGCCTGGGGAGGGGGCGGTGAATCCTGCAATGTATTGGCACCGTCAAAGCTGGCAACCGGCAAACTTTACTATCAGTGGGTGTTTTGAGTTTCCGCTCCTTGCAGTACAGCAAATAGCAATAGGCGCTGTTCCTGGCTGTCAAGGTGGACTTTCCTCACATCTGAGATCCCGCACTCAAATGAGAGAGAGAGCGAGGGGGGGGGGGTCAAGCTTGGTTAGTCCTGCTTCGTGGGAGTCCGGAGGATCTTCCAAAAGCTTCCAGACCGCTTACAAGCAACGCACACAATCTGGAGTCCCTCTCCCTGCCTCTACGGTTTCCTGCAGCAGCTCTGAGGAAATTCAACCAGCTCCGAGATGGGTGTCCAGGTGGCTTACTTGGGAGTTGATTGGTCCCACCAACTCAAAGGGAGAAGTCCTTGTAGGGGCTTCTCTCTCGATGCGAACTTGTCGATTCGGACCTGCAGCAGTTCTTCACCGGACAAACCAACTGCCCAGGAGTTGCAGCAGTCCTCTTCATTCTCTTCTTCGGTTCCTTCGTCCAATGGTCGACTCAGCCTTCCAAAGCAAGAGACTCGCCTATTAGTCAGTTCTCTCCCATTCATTCCAGCCTCGCTGCCACTCACCCAGCAAGTTGACTGTCCTTGCCGGACAGTCAGCCATCCAATTGTCAGAGTGCATTTGGGTCTCCTAGGAGACTAAGCACAGGGAGTTACGGGCACCTCCATCACTTCCTGCCCCCACCAGATACCCTGGAGCCAGAGGCGGGCTTCACTCGTGAATCCCGAAACAAAAGACAAAACGAACAAAGGGACCAAACCTGGTTTGGCGCGCAGAGTAAATCTCAAGAAGTACCGTTCCACAAAGAAATGGCGGAAAAAGACTGGGGCCATTTTGACAAAAATGGCACCCAAGGGTGCTTTACTGCAGCTGCGAACACAGCCCGTGGTAAAGACACACCACAGTAGTAAAAAGCAAACCACTACCACCAGTCATTCATCGAGGAAAGGGTAACATACAAATGTTACATGAGAAGCTAGACAAAGGGGATACTATGTAACCCCTCCAGCACCCTATTGAAGATAGTGTGTGCTGGGTCTAGAAATTTAAAAGTGTAAGTAGAAGTTAATTTCACTTTACTGTTCTTAGAAACAGTAGTTCGAGGGGATTGGGTCCTCCGACGTATTCCATATCTATGACAGTAATCACCACAGCTGTGCTGCTTCGGAAACTTTTTCCGCGTCTGCGTCCTGCGTCGATGACGTCGATGCGCCGCCGTCGAGGACCTCCTCCGACATCCGACGTCATCCGATGTGATAAGTAGGACGCACGACGCCAGTAGCCTCAGTTCCGTTTTTTCCGCGAACGTGTTGCTTCGTGTTTCTCGGTTCTAGCCTCGACTCTTTGGAGTTCTGTTCTTTCTGGTTCTTCGAGCCTGTTCGTTTGTGAATATTCCTTCGCAGCGATGTCTTCCACTTCGTCTTCAACCCCGCGTCCGGGCTTCAAGAAGTGCGGGGTGTGTGGGTCCAAGATGTCGGTGACTGACTCGCACGACGCCTGCCTCTGGTGCCTCGGGGAGGCCCACGACACGGATGACTGTGTCGACTGCCTGTCGCTCACTTCCAAGGCCTTACGCGAACGTAAGAAGAAATTGTCGGTAGGTCGGGTGTCCAAGCCCCGGAAGTCGAAGTCGGCGGGGCTTTCGACGGATGATTCGAGGGGTGACTCTCCGCGTCATCGTCGGAGGTCTCGTCGGTCTTCTTCTAGGAGTCGGTCTCGCCACTCCTCTGCCTCTTCGAGGCGTTCTCGGAAGCGCCGTCACCGGTCGCCTTCCAGGTCCTCTTCCGAGGACTCTGCCCGGCACGTCGGTTATCCCACCAGCCGTGCGACGCCGGAGGAATGGGCTTCCTTTGGGAAGAAAATGTTGGCGATTCTTGAGTCGCAGGGTACTCAACCGTCCGCGCCCCCGAGTGGGGTCGGCCGTGTGAGGTCGAGAGACGCCGCTCGCAAGAGTGGTCGGCACGAGTCACGGGAGAGGTCCCGTTCGGACAAGGAGGCTCGTTCTCGCCGTACCCGTTCCAGGTCCCGGTCCTCGACGCGATCGAGACCGTGTGCACCTGTGATGTCTTCGAGGAAGACATCGACGTCTGAGGCGTCGAGGGCGTCGACAGGCTTTCTCGAAGCTCCGGCTCCGAGGAAGTCGTCGAGGCCGTCGACGTTCAGGTCGTCGAGAGACACGCTCGGGGCTCCGGCTTCGAGGGCTGTGTCGACGCCGCCGATATTGGAGGCGCTGCATCTGACGTCGACGCCGATTTCCTCGACGTCGACGCCGATCCTCTCGGCGCCGTTGCCGGTTTTCTCGACGGCGGCGCCGATTCGCTCGACGCCATCGACGCCTTTCGTGTCGGAGGTGCCCCGTGTCTCGGGTGTACCCCCTAGGAAGGCTCTGGCTAAGAGCAGGCACTCTCAGGTGCCTTTCCACCACTTGGATTATATTTCGGAGGCGGATGAGGATTCGGTTGGCCTGGTTCCTGATCAGGTGCCGGATGACATTGTCTCGGGCCATAGTCAATTTGACGATTTGAGGCAGTCACTGCATGATGCTAGTGGTCTGGACACCTCTCCGGAGGTGGAATTTGGTCGGCCTGAGCCTGGCTCCCATGCCGATTCCTCATACCGGCGCCTTATGGCTAGGGTGTCTGAGTATCTGGGATGGTCTGCTCCCCCAGGGGAGTTTGTGCAGGATGATCTGACGGACATCCTTGATGTTGGTCCCCCTTCTGACCCGGTTCTGCCATTCCATATGGCTTTACAGCGTAGGGTGGCGGCGGCTTGGACTGCTCCGGAGAGTCTCCCGGCAGTGGGCAGATCCTTGTCGCGGAAATACCGTCCAGCCAGTGGCGACCCCTGCTACTTGACCAGGCACCCCACTCCGGAAAGTTTGGTGGTGCAGGCGGCCACGGCCCCGGCAAAGCAGGCGTCGTACCCTACCATCCCTCCTGATAGGGACGACAAACGTTTTGATGGCTGGGCGAAGAAGGTGTTTTCTTCTGGTGGTATGGCGCTTCAGGCGGCCAACTCCATTTGTGCCTTGTCACGTTTCACGCACACTCTGTGGAACTGTGTTGCGTTAGCGGCTGAACATATTCCCGAAGGGGACGAACGGGTTGGTTTCCTTGCTTTGGTCCAGGATGGTAAGGATGCCATGTGTGAGTCCGTTCAGTCGGGTTTGGACTTAGCTGAATGCGTCAGTAGGTCCATGGCGGCGAGCACCGTGATACGCAGGTTTGCGTGGTTGCGGAAGTCGGGGTTTGCTCCTGATGTGCAGTCCCGGCTCCTCAACATGCCCTTTGATGGTGAACATCTTTTTGGCAGCAAGGCTGACGAGAGCCTTGAGAGGTTGCAGACCTCAAAAGCTGCAGCGAAGTCGTTGGGCGCTGCAGTTCGCCAACCTCCGCCTTTTCGTCCTAGGGGACAGCAGTGGAGGGGTGGCTCCTTTCGCTATTACTCGTCCTTTGGTAGAGCGAGAGGAGCTGGCAGTCAAAGGGGCCAACGCAGGGGTACCAGAGGTGGACGACAGGGTACCCGTGGTGCCAAGGCCGCTCGGGCAGTTGCCTCTTTGCCCTCAGGTAACGCCGCAGCCGCTCCTACTCAGTCATGAGGCCTTGTCCCATGGTTCGCCGGTTGGGGGAAGGCTGGCGCAGCATCTTGTAGAGTGGCGTGCCATTACTTCGGATGTGTGGGTTCTGGAGATCATAACCCACGGCTACTGTCTTCCCTTTCAGCACAGGCCTCGCGACAATCCACCGGGGAACCTCTCTTTGAAGTGTCCGGATCCGCTCCTTGCGCAGGAAATTCGAGCCCTGCTGGAGAAAGGCGCCATAGAACTGGTGCCTGTAGCGGAGAGGAACAAGGGATGGTATTCCCCTTATTTTTTGATTTCCAAGAAAGACGGGGGATTGAGACCCATCATGGATTTGCGCGGTTTGAACAAACTCCTCAGGAAGGACAAGTTCAAGATGGTTACTCTCTCTCAAGTCCTCCAGGCCCTTCAGCTTCAGGACTGGTTGGTGTCACTCGACCTCAAGGATGCTTACTTCCGTGTGCCGATCCATCCCAAGCACAAGAAGTACCTGAGGTTCGCGGTTGGCGACTCGCACTTTCAGTTTCGGGTCCTGCCGTTCGGTTTGACCTCCGCCCCGAGGGTTTTCACCAAGCTCATGGTGGTGGTGGCAGCGCATCTCAGGCAAGGGGGGATTCACGTCTACCCCTACCTGGACGATTGGTTGATCAGGGGGAGCTCTCCCGAGCAGGTCCTGGATCATCTGTCCGTCGCCTGCCACTCCCTTCACAGGCTGGGCTTCTCCCTCAATTTAAAGAAGTCCCATTTGACGCCAACGCAGAGGCTCCAGTACATCGGAGCAGTGCTCGACACTTCCCTGGGGCAGTGTTTTCCTCCCCAGGTGAGGGCTCCTCACATTCAGCAGATGGTGCGCAAGTTTCAGCATGCCCAGACGCTCCCAGCGTTCGAGTTCTTGAGGTTGCTCGGCCTCATGGCATCCTGCATTCTTCTGGTGCCAGAGGCTCGCCTGCGAATGAGATCGTTGCAGTGGGCACTCAAGATGCAATGGTCGCAGTCCTCCGGCAGGATGTCGGACCCGATTCAGGTGCCGCCCTCGGTCGCCCGGGACCTTCTGTGGTGGGCCGTCGAAGGCAACTTGATGAAGGGGGCTCCGTTTTGGCTTCCCTGGCCGGAGGTGACGATCGTGTCGGATGCATCCCTCACGGGATGGGGAGCTCATGCCAACGGGCTGACAGTCAGCGGTCGTTGGTCTCCGTCGGAGTCCAGACTCCATATCAATCTGTTGGAGCTGAGGGCCGTCAGGCTAGCCCTGAGGGCTTTTCTGCCGACTGTGCGAGGGAAGAATGTCCTGATCCTGACGGACAACACAGTGGCCATGCACTACCTCAACAAAAAGGGGGGGGCAGGGTCACTTCCTCTGTGCAGGGAGGCGATGCAGCTCGAGTTCTGGGCCATCCAGCAGGAAGTTTCGATCTCGGCAGTTCATCTGGCCGGAGTCGAGAACGTGACGGCGGACGCTCTGAGCAGGCAGAGCACGATCTCTCACGAGTGGGAGTTGGCTCAGGAGATTCTCCTGGAGATCTTCGCCCTTTGGGGGACCCCTCAAGTGGATCTGTTTGCCTCCAGTGTCAACCGGAAGTGCGAAAGGTTTTGCTCGCGGGAATTTCCTCCAAGAGGAGCCTTAGGAGACGCGTTCGTGGTGGAGTGGTCGTTCCCGCTGCTGTACGCGTTTCCTCCGGTCCCCGTCATCCCGCAAGTGCTGCGGAGGTTACGGAAGTTCGGTTCCCGGATGATCCTTATTGCTCCGGCGTGGGCTCGGAGGACGTGGTACCCGGACCTTCTCGACTTGTCCATCTGCCCTCCACGTCGTCTTCCCTACCGAGACGATCTGCTCTCACGGGAGGGGGGTCAGGTTCTCCATCCAGAGGTCGGATCCCTCAACCTTCACGCTTGGCTTCTGAAAGGTTGAGGTATAAGGATTGGGACCTCCCTGAAGACGTGATGGAGGTGTTGCTTTCGGCCCGAAGGCCCGCAACTAAGTCTCTGTACCGTTGCCGTTGGCGTAAGTTCTGCGACTGGTGCAGAGTTCAGAATGTGGATCCTTTTGCATGTGACATCCCCATGGTTCTGTCCTTTTTGCTTTCTTTGGCCCACAGGGGCTTGCAAGTGGGTACCGTTAAGGGTTACCTGGCGGCGCTGTCCATCTTTAAGCGCTCATCTGAAGAATGTTCTTACTTTAAAATCCCTTTAATTTCACAGTTTCTGAAAGGGCTCACTAATGTGTTCCCTCCGTCGCCTTTCCTGGTGCCCGGTTGGGATTTGAACCTTGTTCTTAGGTTTCTTATGGGTGCTCCGTTTGAGCCGTTACATTCTTGCCCTTTGAGGCTGTTGACTTTGAAAACTGTGTTTTTAGTTGCGGTTACTTCCGCTCGCAGAGTGAGTGAGTTACAGGCTCTTTCTGTTAAGCCACCCTTCACTGTATTTCACAAGGACAGGGTTGTCCTTCGAGTTCGTCCTTCTTTTCTTCCGAAGGTAGTGACGGAATTTCATTTGGCCCAGAAGATTGTTCTTCCGGCATTCTATCCTCCTCCGCATCCTGGTAAGGAAGAGGAGAGGCTCCATAGGCTTGATCCTAGGAGAGCTTTGAGCTTTTATGTTTCTCGCATGTCCCGGGTCAGAGTGGACGATCAACTCTTTATTGGTTACGCTGGTAAGCGCTTGGGGCAGGCTGTGACGAAACAGACTTTGTCCCGCTGGATTATTTTGGCCATCTCGGAGTGTTACCGCTTGGCGGGCAAGGACCCTCCGGCTGGCTTGCGGGCCCATTCTACCAGGGGCTTGGCTGCATCTACTGCCCTGCAGAGGGGTGTTCCTATTCGCAACATCTGTGATGCTGCCACCTGGGCTTCAGTGCATACATTTGTGCGGCATTATTCCCTCGATTCCATCAGAGGGCAGGATCTGGCCTTTGGCAAGGCGGTCCTTTGCTCTGCTATTTGATTGGCTATTCTAAATTTTGCTTCTAAATTCTTTCCCTCCTCCTTGATTTGGTACTGCTTTGGGAGTCTGTCATAGATATGGAATACGTCGGAGGACCCAATCCCCTCGAAGAACAAGTTACTTTCTTACCTGGTAACGTTCTTTCGATGGGATGGTCCGACGACGTATTCCATATCGCTCCCGCCCTGCCTTCCCCGCTGCAGAGTTTCTGTTGCGTTTGCAGCTTACGTTCCGCAAGGCTTTGTGTCGGACTGGCAGTTGACTATTGTCACACGTTCTGGGGGAAAAAACTACAACTGAGGCTACTGGCGTCGTGCGTCCTACTTATCACATCGGATGACGTCGGAGGAGGTCCTCGACGGCGGCGCATCGACGTCATCGACGCAGGACGCAGACGCCGAAAAAGTTTCCGAAGCAGCACAGCTGTGGTGATTACTGTCATAGATATGGAATACGTTGTCGGACCATCCCATCGAAAGAACGTTACCAGGTAAGAAAGTAACTTGTTCTTTGCCAACTTTTGTTGATATCTGTAAGCCTTCCCTTTAGAACTACACCGAAGGTGCTCTGTGCTACAATGTAAAAAGATGCCTATCTTCAGACCAAAAGAAACAGTGTTCAAATCACATTAAAATACATGAGAGAGTGGAAAAAAGGGTCTCGCCCTCTCCAGGTAAAAATAGAAAAGTCCTAGAGTCCAGCAAAAGAGCTGGGGGTCTCTATGGTAGAGAGGAATTAGCACATTTCTGAGAGTTCTCCCTAACACTCCAAGTGTAACATGTGTTAACATATGTATGCTTTCTTCTAGTTGCAATGCAAGGCTATATGCATATCTAAGTGCAACCCCATTCCTGTCCTTACAGAGTGCTGGGAATATCATCATGAAACATCTGCCTAAATAGAAAGGCTAGCGAGGGAGTGCTTTACAAGTCCTACCCCCTAAAATCCATCCAGTGTCACATCTCCTCCCCCCAAAATCTATCTAGGAGTGACGCATTTCCTACTCACAAAAATCCATTGAGTTCCTTTTTTCGATCCCCTTGGATATTTGATTTCATTGGTAAAGTAATAGCTATTCGACAAGAGAGTGGGTTCCAGCATGGGTCTTGAAGGTGTGCAGCTGAAGCGACTTTAAGGACGGGATACCAGTGGCTATTTCGTGTCCTGGTTGGCTGTCCTGAAATTCTTCAAATTGGTAACGTACAAGCTACCCTAAGATTGTCAGTTGTTCTAAACTGGTAGCCAGAGCGCATCAGGCAGAGTGAAGGATGTCTGGGACCGATGTGTGATCATGTGTATATAGAGTGGTCTGGTTAGAGTTAGCAAAACGGGCCGCTGCGATAACAGCCAACCCCTGTCTGTGGGTTTGTGTATCAGGTTATAGCCAAGTTTTGAGTGCCTTTCTGAAAGAGAGGTGGTTATCTATGGACCGGATATGGAGAGGAAACAAGTTCCAGGTGGTAGGGGCTTGGATGGGAAAGGAGGATACTCCCAGTTTGGTGGAGTTGTAATGGTGGGTAACTAGAAGAGCGGAGCCAGATCTGAGGTGCCTGGTGAGTTGATATCATAGGAGTTTACCCTGAAGGTTATTCAACTGCGGTGTTGTCGAGGGCACAGCGAGTGATGCACATGGCTTTAAAGGTAGTCCATCAAGCGATAGGGAGCCAGTGTAGGACTTGGAGTGCGGGACTGATATGCTCTCTAGGTGAGAGGCCAATGAGGAGACTAGCAGCAGCGTTTTGGATTCTTTGCTGGTACCTGAGCTGTAATGCTGGGGCACCTAGATAAAGGTGGTTTGCATAATCTATGCAGGAGAGGATGATGGCAAGGATAGGAGAGGTACGGGTAGATTCGCCTGAGGATTCGTAAGTCGAAGAAACAAGTTCTGGACATGTAGTTGTTGTGTTGGAAGAGGTACAAGTGCTGAGTGCATACATGGTACTTCACAAAGGTTGGAGGTTGCCTGGGGGTTGGAGGGGTTCTAGGGAGTGTGGCCAGGGGATTGGTTGGGGAAGGAGAGCGCTTTTGCTGCATAAAAGTATTTCTGTTTTGCAACAGTTGAGGATGAGGTGGTTGGTTGTCATCCGGTGGTCGATAACAGAAAGGCCGGAGGAGAGCTGTGGCAGGTGATTTTGGGATCTTGAGGATGATCTGGGTGTCATCTGTGTAGTTGTAACGGATGCGTTTGAGATATGATGAGAGCCAGGAAAGAGCAAAGTTAAATATTGAAGAGGAGGCGAGACAGTGAAGGTCCATGTGGAACACCTTTTGGATCTAGGGAAGAGGTTTAGGAGAAGGAAGGAGGGGCATGATTTGCAAACGATTCCAGACCGAGGAGGAGATCCATGTTAAAGCAGAGTCCTTGATTCCTAAGGAGTGTAGCCTGTCTGTGTATATGGTGTGGTCAATGGTTTTGAAGGCGACAGATGAGTGGAAAAGGATGATACACAATGTCAAGTATTCAAATAAACCTACACTCAAGGTTTCTTGACTAAACAATGATTAATTTTTCAGAAGGGAGCAATATATATGTAACACAAAACTACACTTCAAAATACATACTACACAGATTCTTCCTACACCGTGAAGTGACTTAAAGAACTAGGGCACTCTGGACATTAATATATCACTGGTACATTTAGAGCAATACTGAGTTTGGTATCAAAGAATAGGGTTTAAGAATAAACAGAGGTCTAATAAATATTCTCAAGCAGGTAAGTACTTTTAAACCCCCCAATGCAAAGTAAATTAACCCTTTCTTGGAGGGAAGGTAAAGTACACAGTCAGAGGGAAGAAGTCTTTCAGGGAGCCAGGCCAGTCAATGTTAATTGAACAAAATTCTAGGTGAGCTGAAGCACTTCTTGTTGGAAAGTTAAAGTCTTGCACAATGTTTTAGAAGTCTTTGTAGAAAAATAGAATCACTGTAGAGACACAAGCTTGGGAGGCTTGTGAGGGGCAAAGCTGCAAGCCACTCTGCAAAAGTAACCAAGACAAGTCTCAACTCTGAGAACTAGCTAGGCTACAAGACAAGAGGCAAGTCCCCTTAGTTTTACAGTACGTTTGCTTTGGTTAGAAGAAATTGGTTCCAGCTGGCTTCTGTTCCTGTGTAGGTCTGCAGATCCTGTTGTTCCTGGGCCTCAGTCGTGGAGACTCCTGCACTACAAATTTGAAGGTCGGCAGGCAGCAATGGGCGAACTGTAGATCAGCGGCATTTTGCGGTTTCAGCTCCTCACGATTCTCGCAAATAGCACCACCGCAGTTCCCGGATACCACTATGGACTTACCTTGCATCCGGGGTCCAGCACTCCTGAGGTGGCTCAGGCTTGGTCAGTCCTGCTTCCTGGGAATGCGCAGGATCTTCCTGGAGCTCGAGTCCGACTTTAAGACACTCGCTCAATACTGGTGTTCCTCTCCATGGCACTTCAGTTCCTGCAGCGGTAATGGATGTCCAGCCAGCTCCGAGAGGATTTCCAGATAAGCTCGTCTTGGGGTCAATTTGGTCCCACCTACCCTAGGGGAGAAGTCGTCATTTGCAAGACTTATCTAGTCGAGGCGAATTCGGAGCTTCAGCACTGCAGCAAAGCTTCACCGGGCAAACCAACGGTACATGAGTTGCAGCAGGCATCTCTTCCAAGTTTTTCATCGGATTCCTTCGTCCAGTGGTCGACTCTGACTTCCAAGCAAAAAGCCTCGCCTTTTATGCAGGTTTCTCCCATTCATTCCAGCCTATCTGTCAATCACACAGCATGGTGGCTGTCCTCTAAGGACAGCCAGCCGGCCAATCACCTTTGGGTGCATTCTTGTAACCACGGGGATTAAGCACAGGGAGTTTTGGGCACATCCAGACAGGTTTACATTGGAGTCAATTGGTCCCACCAACTCAAGGGGAGAAGTCGTCCTTGCAGGGCTTCTCTAGTCGAGGCGAATTTGGAACCTCAGCACACCAGCAGGGATTCACCGGGCAAACGGTCCAGGAGTTGTAGCAGGCGTCTCTTCCAAGTTCTTCGCCTCTTCCAAAGCCTCGCCTTTTATGCAGATTTCTCCCATTCATTCCAGCCTAGCTGCCATTCTAACAGCAGGGTGGCTGTCCTTGCCGGACAGCCAGCCGGCCAATCACCTTTGGTTGTATTCCTGTAACCAAGGGGATTAAGCACAGAGAGTTTCGGGCACCTCTCCTCACTCCTCTCCTCTGCCAGACATACTGGAGCCAGAGACGGGCTTCACTCATGAATCCCGCCAAAGACAAAACGAACAAAGGGACCAAACCTGATTTGGCACGCAGAGTAAATCTCAAGAAGGACCTTTCCAACAAGAAATGGCGAAAAAAGACGACCGTGGCCATTTTGACAAAAATGGGCACCCATGGGTGCCTTACTGCAGCTGCGAACGCAACCCGCGTTAGAAACATACAATGGTAGGAAAAAGTAAACCACTGCCTCCAGCCATTAACTGTAGAAAGGGTAACATAAAAATGTTACATGAGAAACTAGACAAAGGGGGTACTAAGTAATCCCTCTAGCGCTCTATTGTAAGATAGTGTGTGCTGGGTCTAAAAAGTTACAAGTGTACCCGTGTAAAGCCCTGTCAAGTCCCGCTTTGCCGCGGGTTGCTCTTCAAGCGTTTCTGGGGATACTGAAACAACGGATTAAGAGCGTACTTCAAGTCCCAACAGGTGAAGACTGAAGCAAGGACACTCTTAGAAGTGTATTTTTTTTTTAAAAATTTGATTTGTGACAATTCTTTCTTTTTTATTATTCAGGCTCCACTTACCTGTTACTGGGCAGAACTATATAAACACGATCGCGCGCGCACCCGTGTAAAGCCCCGTCAAGTCCCACTTTGCCACTTCGTCGCGGCTAGCAGAGCGAGTGAATTTCTTAATTTTTCTAATTTTATTATTTTTAAAAAAAAATTATTAGCAATTGTCATTAGTGCAACACAGCTAGCAGTGGTGTATTACAGGCCTTTTTTCGGCTCGTTTTGCGGTATCACAACGAAGATAAAGAACAAAAATGTTTACCTTGCGCACGGGTGTGCCATGCCCGGAACGTTTACGTGTTCCTTTTACCCCTTTGTCCAAAGACAGCCCTGTGCTTGCTCCAAAAGCAGCTTGTTCATTTGCAAAGGGTCCTAATTTGGACAAACGCGCAATAAGGAAACGGACTCGATCTAAGACTCTAACTGGTGATCTACGAGACTTTGCCTCTTCGCGCTCTTCATGCCCTATGGCACCAATGTTAGAACGTATAAATCTAAGCGTCTCGAACGTGGAGGCACAGCCTCTCCCCGCTGTTCAAGACTGTTTGGCTGTATTGCAACCTTTAATGAGTTCACCGACGGCACAAAATATGAATGCTGATAATGAGGCAGATAAACAATTATGTAACATTTCCTTGTCAGACACTATGTTGCTTCAGAATGCTCGGTCAGGTATTGTTAGATCAGCACCAAAGTATTCTAATTCTGCCAATGCTATAGATGATGCGGTTATTGATTTGGAGTCATCGAACTCGGCCAAGGAAGCTGAATCTAATCTCTAGAAATCGCCAGCATTATTTGAAAATGAAAATATTTCGGAATCTGAAACTTCCATATCATTTATTCCTCCGACTCCGAGGAGACCGAACAGAAATAGTCTGATTGCATCGTCAGGCTCCTTCTCTAAAAAAGAATCTCTGATAACACTTGAGATAATGAATACTGCATTAATGTCTCTTGCCAAATTATTTGAAGCTTTGGATTCAAAAGTAAACTTACTTCATACTAATGTTGAAAATATGATAAGCTGGCAAAAAATATTTAGTGATTCCATGGCTCAGAGACAAGTGTCTGATGACGGTGTTTATGCTCTTTTATTTAATCAACTTGCAGAGATACTATCCGTGCAAAACAAGTCTACTGACCGATTAGATGTGTTATCAAGTGTAACTGAAGCTGGTAAGAGCACACAATGCTCTAAGACTGTTGTTCCTTGTGTTGAAGGCATTATACGGGAATTATCTGCAGATGTGGCAGAAATTACATCCTTATCTTCACAGCATACGGCCACGGATCCATTGCCAGTTGACTCTGCTGCTGTTCCCCATATGTCTAAAAAAGCACAGCCACGTAAGGAGGCTTATATGATTTTTGCAAAAAAGCAAAATCCTGACCATAATGTAAATTTAAAGAAACCCAAAAATCAAAAGTCCAAAGGAGTAGCCTCTAATGGACAAACAAGACAGTTCTTTAAATCTCTGTCAAAACCAGTAAGAGACTCAATGCTGGTATCGACTGCTATAACCAAAAAATGTTTAAACTTGACGCAAGAAAGGAAAAGAACGGAAAGTAATGGTGTGAGCAGTCCTCGAGTTGATTTAACACACTTTCCGTTGGATGAGCTGGTGCAAGTGGTGGAAGACATGGAAATTAACTCGGGGAATGTGCTGCCAAAGATTCAATCTGCACCCACTCCCCAAACTAATTTAGTGATTAATGATGAAAAATCTGATTCCACACTTAATAGACAAGAACTCAGGAAAGCTGTAGATGAGTACATGAGTCAATTTCATCCAGCCCCGATGGTAAGTCATCCACTGATGCAAGTGAGTTCCATAAGTGTGGAAAAAGCTGGGCTCGGTGCTGATACAATTGTCAATGATGTGAAGCTCTTAAGTACTTTTGACGCAAAGATTCCGAATAATAATGTGCTTGAAAAATGTATGGCACCCGACTCTCAGTACCCTCAGCAGAATAGCATTCTAAGTACAATTAAAGACTGCTTAGTAGCTCTAACTTTGGAACAGAAGACTCTTAAATCCTCTATGAAAACTCTCATCAGTATTAAATCTGACCTGGCAAGTTCCCAAGATGCAAGAACTAAGCTCAAAAACGTTACTTTTAAATCAATAGCAGATGAAAGGGCTTGTAATGTGCATGCATAAACTTCTGCTAAAAAGAAATATTTACAAAAGGAAGCTCCAAGGTTAAAAAGCCTCCTCAAATGTACACTATTTCTTAGTTGTCACGGTGATTCATTTCCATCTTACACCATGAATAGAATGTGCGTCATGCAAATATTTTCTGATATCCCAATTTTGGAAGAACTTTCTACAAGTGACATTGAGCAGGTAGAATTTCCTGACGATAATGACCCAACTGTATTGTGTCTCTGGATAAGATCTCGCATTATTTTTAATATCATATGGTCTTCAAGATCTACTCTATATGACTTGGGCTTTAATTTAATTCCAACTACTATAGAGACCCCGCTTGCGGAGGTCTCCCAACAGTCCGGAAGGCAGAGGGGATAATGGTGTTGATCTTATGGCTCAGGGCTGCTGTTGTAAAAAATCTTAACTATTAGTCGATGAACCTTGTCCTTCAATTCATAAAGTAACAATTGTGAGTTGGAATACAAGAGGACATAAGCACTTACTCAACAATTCCAATTGTAATTTAAAGGGTCATGATATAATTTTACTGCAGGAAACTTGGTTAACTGCCCCATTTTCTTGGGACAAACATTATGTTCATTTAGTTCCTGCTGTTAAAGGTCAAAAAGGAAGACCAATGTCTGGCCTAGTAACCATCTCTAACATAACTATAACTAATAATATAGCAGACTGGCCCTCCCCGAACTCCTATTTACAATGCTCCACACTATTGGTTCAAAAGCTAACATTTGTAATAGTTAACATATATTGGAATCCTATGGCAATTCTTACTTCCACCTTTTTGAAAGATCTTAATGCCACTATGGAAAGAATTGTTACTACTCCTAATGTACACGTTACCCTGGGCGGTGATCTGAATTTACATCTCTTTACATCGGCCAGGAAGAGAGGTTCGGAGCGGATCACTCAATGGCTTGAATTCATACAGACATGGGATTTAATGATGCTAAATGGTGCAGTAGAGTCTGACACTCCACCCTCTTATACCTGGTCAGGTGGATCTAAAAAAGCAATCATTGATTACATGTATGTGGATAGAGGATTATTTGCTAAAATATCCAAGTTCAGTAAAGTGCCAACTGCATCTAGTGATCATTTGATGCTGATGGCCGAAATTATGATCCAATCCCATAACAAGATCCAGGCGCAACAAAAACAGCTGAGTAATCTGACTGTAAATTCTCAACAAATAGATTACAGTGGAACAAACCTGCCCTAGAAGCATTTGCTTGTAGTGCGGTAGATGATCAATGCTATTTGGAGAGAGGCCTGCCCGCTCCTGAATACTCCGATAAAATGCATCTATTTGCACTTTCAACCGTATCCGGTGTTAAGAAACCTAATAAGCCCTGTGCCCACATTTTCGATCAATCTGTCAGATTAAGGAAAATGCTATTTCGGAACCAGAAAAGACAAATACTATCTCTTCCGGTGCATTATCGTGAGTCACCTCTACGCAAAGTAAAAACAAACTATAAAAACTGGATTCGTGCGCATAAGGCAGCAATGTATCAAAATGATGGTGAAAGTTGGTTACAAGTGACTAAGTCTAAAAATACGTCGGAGATTTGAAAGTTTATAAATGTTAGTTCCAATGTGCACACAGCTGATATCTCAACCTAATGGTGTTTCAGAGAAAAGGTGGGTGAGCTATTTTTCAAACATTTATGAACTTCCACATAATAACATCTCACAACTGTCTTATGACTTTGCCCATATTAGTTTTTCTATTTAATTTGTTTATGCAGATGTACTTTTCTATATAAATAAGGCCAGCTCTTCAAGAGCTCCTGGCCTAGATGGTTTATCAAACTTTGTTCTCAAACAGAATCCAGATTTATGGGCATCCATCCTATACGCTGTTTTTCAAGCTGTTCAATTTAAACAATCAATTCCGTTATAATGGTTTAAAGTCATAACAGTGCCAATATACAAAAAAGGTGATCGAACAAATCCTGCAAGTTATCGACTGATGGCGCTTCTTGACGCACCTGGAAAGATCTTTAGTAGAATTATCCTAAGAGACATTAACATCTGGGCTTCAAGTGTGAACTGTCGTGATCCTTTTCAAACTGGATTTGTGGCAGGTCTTGGCACTGCTATTAATATTACGACATTGAATGCAATCAAAGAATTATATGCAATAAGAAATCAACCTCTTTATCTGGCGCATGTAGACTTTCGAGTCACGTTTGACTCTGTAGATCGACAGTTACTTCTTGAAAAGTTGATAAGATTTGGCTGTCAGCACTCAATTGTAACGTTAATTTCTGATGTTTGTTAATCTGCTTGGAATCACATGCTGTGCATAGGTCCGACATCCAGTGGTCACTGCAGAGTATTGCATTTTGTTTTTCGTAGTCGAAAAGGGACGTCGACAAGGCGTGTCTGAAATACTATCCCTATAGTGACGTGCGTTGTACCCACAATACCTCACGCGTCGAGGTCCCTCAGATTGTTTTTTTCTGCCCAGCTACTGGTCGCCTTTACGCGGAGCTCCTCAAGAGACATTGCAGATTCCATCTTCTCGACCTTTGGTCGTTTTCCAATTTAATATATAACATATCGATCCCTCCCTCGACGCAGTAGTGAAGCTGTCTCCGCCGAGCAAGATCTTCGACGGAGGGGACGAGCGGAGGAGATCCTTCGGCGTTGCCGAACACGTGGCCTGGCCTCGCAGGCCAAATACAGTAGGGAGAGTGGGGTCGTGGGACATCTCTGGTTATTTTCTGAGAATGCCTTTCCTTTTCCCCTTCCTTTCCCTTGGGGTCGTCATCACGATCTATTGCCTCGGCTATGGAGAGGACACCCTTTAGGTTTTGCCCACTTTGCAAGGGCAAGTTTACTTGGAAGGACAAGCATTCACGTTGTAACCGCTGCTTGCCCCTCGATAACAAAGAGGAGGGTTTCACGGCTTGTCGGCTTCTGAAGCCAAATACTCTAAAAGACCGTAGGGTCAAGAGGTGGGCTGCCTACGCTATGTCGAAGGCCGATTCTTCACCCGCCGCTGCTACCACCGACAGTGACGAGGAACGTGATAACACGACCTCTGCTACGGAAGTCGTACACCCCTCTAAAGAGCGCTCGCGCTCTTCGTCGTCTGTCCCCGGCCCCGACGGGCTCGGCTCACGCCCTGCTTATGGGGATGAATACCCCGGCGACACTGACGCACCCGATACCACACATAGGCACACAACCCATAGCTCTTCTTCGACGAAGAAAGAATCAGCGCCCAAGGAGACGCAGGTTCCACCGGCGGCCTCCTCGGACCGTTCAGGTTCGAAGCCCCTCTCGCAACCGCGACTAGCGACTGGGCTTTCGGCAAATAAGGGCGCCGCCCCCAAACCATCGGCCGTCGCGCACCAGCAGAGAGCGCACGCCGCCGTAGAACGATCCACACCCGTAATGTCGAAACCACAGCCCTCCGCTGACAAACGAGTCGCAGAGAGCTTGGCGAGGATCGTTGTAGCCGACGCCCAGAAGCGTACGCCGAAAGACACGTCGAGCGCTACGCAGAGGTCGAAAGACACGCCGAAAAAGCCCGAAGAAAGACAGGTACTACCCCCTTCAGTCGGGGGGACCCCCAGCACACCGGAAGGCTTTTCGTAAGGCGACGGTACACTTTCCTCAACGTTATGGGAGAGGTTGAGCTGTTTTCAGCTGGATGACACTAATTTTCCCCCGCTAGACCGCTCAGGGGTACCCCATGAAACCATGGAAAGGCTCCATCTCTGCATGGAGAGAATGGAGAGGTTTATGAAGACCCAGAACCCTCCCACTCCCAAGAGAACAAGAGAAGGGCCTCAGGAGGACCACAGGGCCAAATATCCGAGACTAGTCAATCCCCAGCAGGACACAGCCTCAGACTTCCATAATGTGTATGACCTCACTGGTGAGGAACAATACTTGGAGGAGGAGGATGAATTTGTGGACGATGAAGAGGGACAGAACCAGGAGGAAGGTCTGGAAGACAGCCCAGACATGGTAGGAGAAGGCTTCGGAGAAAATCCAGAAGAAGGACCTTCTCATCCCTGGCAATCCCCATCAGTATATTCGGACACTGATGTCCCGAACCTAAATCCTCCTGACAATTCACCTGTTAGAAACACGTCTCCCATTGACGATCAGCCCACATTCAATGCCCTGTTGCGCAGAGCAGCAACACATTTCGAACTGGACACTGGGGAGATCTCTCCTGAAATAGACTTTGTGGAAAGAGTAATTAAGGAGAAACCCCCAGTCAGCCAGACCATTCCCCTCCTCGCTTCAGTGAAGAGAAGAATCATCCCTTCGCTATCCACACCTGCACTAATCAGAGGAGTTAATCCAAGAATTGAAAAACTTTTCACTCCTTCACCCTCAGACCCGCTGTACATCAGGGGACATTCCATTCCGGATTCCCTTGTAGTAACTAATACTGAATCCAAAGACTCTAAAAAACCGTAGGGTCAAGAGGTGGGCGGCCTACGCTATGTCGAAGGCCGATTCTTCACCCGCCGCTGCTACCACCGACAGTGACGAGGAACTAATACAAGGAAGAGGGGCAGGGGTGCCGCTGTCCACCAGCGAGGCACCACCTGACAAGGAGGGCAAGAGGTTATATGCCCTTGCAAAGAGAGTCACATCCTCGGCTGCCTTTTCGGCAAGAATTGCGAACAGCAATTCTTTGCTAGCTAGCTACGCGGACGCGCAGTGGGCCAAACTGCGCAAAGACGCCGAAGAAGCGCCAGAACCACTACGTACAAGCCTGCTATCAACTATTGGCGAAGGAACCCAGGTCAACCAGAGTATTGTAAAGAACGCTCTGGATGCTGCAGAGACAGCGGGACGTTCCCTGGTTCAGGGAATACTCCTAAAACGCCATGTATGGCTGCGCAACTCAGGGTTCAAACCGGAGACACAGGCGTCTTTAATAAATAAACCTGTTGAAGACTCAAACCTTTTCGGGAAAGCGGTGGATGAGGCTCTGGAGATGGCTAAAAAAGAGTTCGATACTATCAAAACTCTTGACCAGATCTCTAAGCCCACTACCAGACGCGGCTATGGCAACAAACGCTTTTTTCGTGGCCAACGCCAACAGCAGAATCAGCAGCAACAGTATCCTGCCACCAATTAACAGACCAATAGTGGGCAGTATAGCCAAAGAGGCCAGCGCCGGGGCAAAGGGAGAGGTCGGGGGTCCACCCCAGAGGCTCCCAAGCCCCCAACAACACCAAGTGACGCGAAGATTCGCGTCCCCTCCCATGCAACACCGATCGGGGGCCGGATAACATCCTTTCTTCCAGCATGGGAAGGAATAACGTCAGACCGCTGGGTACTTTCCACCGGAGCCCACGGATACTGCATCGAATTCAACAGTTCCCCAACATACAGACCCCCGAGGGGACGACGCATGACACCGGAACATCTTGCCATCCTTCTCCAAGAAGTACAACTACTGCTGGAAAAAGGAGCCATAGAGGTCGTGCCTCTATCTCAGGTAGCAGAAGGTATTTATTCAGTGTACTTCCTTGTACCCAAAAAGGATCTAACCATGCGCCCTGTATTAGATCTGCGCCTAGCGAACAAGTTTATCAAACCCCAAAAGTTTTGTATGGTGACCTTACAGGAAGTGATCCCACTGCTATCACAGGGAGATTACATGACAACATTGGACATGAAAGATGCATACTTACATATTTTAATGTTGCCAGCGCACAGAAGATACCTCAGGTTCATGATAGAGGGCAAACACTACCAGTTCAGAGTGCTACCCTTCGGCATAGCATCAGCACCAAGGGTATTCACGAAGGTACTGGCAGTGGCAGCGTCCCACCTGCGCAGGTTGTCCATCCCAGTTTACCCTTACCTCGACGACTGGCTCATAACAGGGGATTCTTACGAAACATGCTTCTCCAATACCCAAAAGACTGTAGACCTTTTGTTCCAGTTGGGCTTCTCCATCAACGAAAAGAAGTCCAGCCTAGACCCCAGCCAAATCAAACAATTCCTAGGGGCTCTAATTCAAACAAAGGACGGCCTCGTCTTCCCCTCCAACGAGAGGGTCCAAAACATGCTGTTTCAGATCCCTCAATATGTGACCGGTCGAGAGGTGACGGTACGCAAAGTAATGCGCTCGCTAGGCATGATGGGGGTCATGTATGTATTTGGTACCTCACGCGCGCCTGCGCGTGTGCCCTATGCAAGAGTTGCTCAACAGCCAGTGGTGTCAGGCCAGCGGACTATTGGACGATCTAGTGGTGGTCTCGCAGGCCTTGGTTCTCTCGCTACGGTGGTGGACAAAGGAAAACCCGGAAAGAGGGAAACCCTTTGCCACACCCGCGGCGGAAGCCACTCTAACCACAGAGGCATCCCTCACAGGATGGGGGGGCTCACCTATCCCATCAGACTGCTCACAGAGTGTGGACTCCGAACGTAGCATCCAAACACATAAATCTACTGGAGCTACTAGCTGTGTTCAAGGCGCTAAAAGCCTTCCAGGAACACCTACAAGGCAAGACTGTGTTGGTCCTTACAGACAGCACCACAGCCATGTACTACATCAACAAGCAGGGGGGCACGCACGCTCCAGGACTGTCCAAACTGGCCCAAAATATATGGAAGTGGGCTCTCAAACAAAACATGTTCCTACTGTCACAACATGACCAGGGGAACTCAATCTGCTGGCAGACAAACTCAGCAGAGATTTCCCTCTGCCCGAAGAGTACGAATGGCGACTGCACGAAGACATCGTCTTCGACGTCTTCACACAATGGGGATTCCCAGAAATAGACCTATTCGCAACCCTGGAGAACTCACAATGCCTAAGTTACGCCTCCAGGTACCCCCAGAACCAATCCAAGGGGAACGGTCTGTCGATGCAATGGTCAGGGAAATTTGTTTACGCTTTTCCCCCCCGACTCCCCTTCTCAACAAGGTGGTGCACAAGATGCACCAGGAACAAGTGACCATGATACTGGTGGCCCCAATGTGGGCCCGACAGCCATGGTTCGCTCACTTGATGGAGATGTCTCTATCTCCCCCAGTGAAACTCCCCTGCCCGTACAACATGCTGTCACAAGACAAGGGCAGGACTTTGCATCCATGCCCCAGAACATGAACTTAGCAGCTTGCCACCTGAGATCATAGAATTCGGACACCTACAGCTCCCACAGAGATGCATGGACATCCTCAGGGAAGCCAGAAAACCTAACACTCGCCACTGCTATTCTAGCAAGTGGAAGAGATTTGTCATCTGGTGCAGAGGAAAAAGCATCAACCCGATTGACTGCTCTCCCACACATATTGTTCTATACCTGACCCACTTATTGGATTCAGGTCTAGTGTTCAATTCCATTAAAGTCCACCTAGCGGCACTTTCTGCATACACCACTTCCCAACTCAAGGTGTCGTGGTGGAAGATCCCTGTTATAAAGGCCTTCATGGAGGGAGCAAAGAGAATACACTCCCCGATAGCTGACCCAGCTCCCGGATGGGACCTTAACGTGGTACTTACCAGACTCATGGGCTCACCATTCGAACCCATGCACAAAGCATCTCTTAAAGACCTCACTCTTAAGACTGCTTTTTTAATAGCTATCACCTCCATCAGGAGAGTAAGTGAACTACATGCTCTTTCTGTTCTAGACCCCTTCGTTACAGTTCACAAAGATAAGGTGGTTCTACGCACGCACCCAAGGTTTGCTCCGAAATTCATCTCGAAATTCCACGTAAACCAGTCTATAGAACTGCCAACGTTCTTTCAAAATCCTTCCAACTTGGGAGAAAAAACTCTGCACACACTAGATGTGCGCAGAGCGGTCATGTTCTACATGGAAAGAACCAGACCACTGAGGAAGACTAATCAGTTCTTCGTCTCGGTGGCAGCAGGAAGAGAAGGGGATGCAGTTTCAAAGTCCACTATTTCTAGATGGATTGTTCAATGCATCACTCTCTGCTATACTCTTGCTAAGAGAGAACTGCCCTTTAAGCCAAGAGCACACTCTACTGGAGGCACAGGGGCGTCCATAGCATTCATTGCAAATGTTCCCCTTGAGTCCATCTGCAAAGCGGCTACCTGGAGTTCTGTGCACACCTTTACAAAACACTACTGTCTAGATGCACACTCGAGATCTGACTCCCAGGTGGGACAGGCAGTATTAAGACATCTTTTCTCTACTGTTCCTTCTTATAACCCACCGCCAACTCCGGGTACTGCTCGCTAGTCTATGCACAGCATGTGATTCTAAGCAGATTAACAAACATCAGAAGACAATGCATTACTTACCGTAAAAGCATTTCTGATGGTTGTATCTGCTTAGATTCACATGCGCCCACCCTTCCTCCCCGCTCGGATGGAAGGAACATAGACTTTCTTTTATATCTCTCTTTTTTGTACTCACTCACGTCTAGAAGGCTCCCTCAGGGCAGAAAAATACAAACAGAGGGACCTCGACGCGTGAGGGATTGTGGGTACAACGCACGTCACTATAGGGATACTATTTCAGACATGCCTTGTCGACGTCCCTTTTCGACTATGAAAAACAAAATGCAATACTCCGCAGTGATCACTGGATGTCGGACCTATGCACAGCATGTGAATCTAAGCAGATACAACCATCAGAAATGCTTTTACGGTAAGTAATGCATTGTCATATTTACTCCATTCCAATACTTCAATGCAAGTTAAAATGAATTTGGAGGGATTGTTATCTGAGGTGATTCATGCTAGACGCGGCCTGAAACAGGGCTGCATACTTGCCTCTACACTATTTAATCTGTTCCTATTGGATCTAGGAATTGAATTCATGGAAGTAAGGAACGATGCACCAAAACTTGGAGATCAACCTATAGCATGGCTTCTCTATGCAGACGACTTGGTACTTATCTCACAGACGCCAAGTGGCCTACAAAACATGCTTAATAAATTAGATCAGTATGTCGGCAAAAACAACTTAACTCTAAACTTGGAGAAAACTCAAGTCATGGAGTTAGGGAGAAACAAAATGAGGCAAAAGAAACATTATGATTGGTTTTTGAAAAATCAAAAATTGACACTAGTAGATGGATATAAATATCTTGGTGTCATATTTAGTAACTCTTCCATAAATAAAGCACAGCAGAACCACCTAAATGGTAAATTGTTTACTTTAATTTCACAAGCTAAGATTCTTCAATATAAGTATGGGAAATGTTCATATGCACATGTCCTCATATTTTATCAGCAAAAGGTAACTCCTATTATTACTTATGGGGCGGAGGCGTGGTTACTATCTAATCTTTGCTTCTGGAACAAAATTGAAGCAAAATTTTGGAAGAAAGTTTTGGATCTCCCCAACTCAGTCCCGTCGGCATTGCTGCGGTTTGAATTAGGTATTCTATCTATGCATATACAAGTATCGTGGAAGAGCTGCTGTTTGTTTCGAAAATGTATTATGAGTTTGGCTAACAATAATTTGTTGACAGTACTAGCAAATTATCTAATGCATTCTGAGCATCCTTTTCCATCTAAATGGAGAGCCGTTGTTCTATTTGATCTGTCTGAAGCAAATATTGCATTAGATCTCCTAATTAACAACCCAAATAAAGCCAAACTTAAACTATATCAATGGGACTGGCACTTAACGCAACAGAGTTGTCTAAAGTTGAAGGGGTTTTGATAGAGCACTGTTTGGGCACAAAAAATTTCGACAAGCAGCAGATTATCTATTAAAATGCCCCTCATGCAATCTAAGAAAGCAGATACTAAGATTTCACTTAAATTTATGGCCCACAAATCAAATTCTATTGAGAAGAGGCCTTATCCCAGTGGAAACATCCTATTGTCGATTTTGTAAAGTGATAGAAGTCCAAGAAACATTGAAACACATATTAATTGAGTGTGTTGCTTTGCGGAAACAAAGAGAAGGGATTATTAATAAACTGACATGGTCACATCACATAATACGCTCAAATGATGAACTATGGCATGAGCTATTCGTGACACCTAAAATATCATTAAGAATAGCGACCATCCAATTTTTAAACACGGTATTATATACAAAGTGTTTGGGCTATTAGGGTGATGTGTTACTGACTAAGCTAATTTAACTGTTTGGAAACTTTTAGATATGTTATTTTATTATGTATGCAAAATTGTGATGTTTAATGTTTATGTTGAAATTTCTGGTTTTTTTCTTTTTTCTTTGTATTGTAACTTCTGTTTTGAAAGGTTAATTAATTAACCAAAATAAATAAAAAAAAGAAATTAATAAAAAAAGTTACAAGTGTAAGTAAAGTCAATTTCACTTCACTGCTCTTGGAAACGGTAGTTGTCCAAGAGAAGGTATTTAAACCTTTGGGAAATCTAAGAGACTTCCCTGTGCCACTGCACTGAAGGTGCTGTGTGTCACTTTGTAAAGATGATGCCTATGGAGTTTGTCAGACTCCATAGTAAAAAGAAACAGAGTCCAAATCACAGAGATTACATGAGAGAGTGGGGTAAATACAGGAATAGGTGAATTTTTAAGTCAGCTGGATGAGAAAGGTAGGGAACACCCTATATGCTTCATCAGTAGGAAACTGACGGTGGGCAACCAAGGAACGTGAATGTTTTGCCATTGTGTGGTCTTTGAATCAACAAAATGCTGATGGCCTCTCCAGAAAGTATGACCGACTGGAGTAAGGAGATTCATCCAGGAATGGATTAAATCCTCCTGTCCCTTAGTCTGGGGGATACGAAGGTTGGGGAGAATTCTCAGAAATGTGTGAATTCCCTTCTACCTTAGAGACCCCCAGCTCTTTTGCTGGACTTAAGGACTTTTAATTTCTAACCTGGAGAGATTGAGACCTTTTACCCAATCTCATGTATTTTTCTGTGATTTGGACTAGTTTCTTCTGACTTTGGAGTCTGACGAACTCCATAGGCATCGTCTTTACATTGTGACACAAAGCACCTTCAGTGCAGTGACACAGGTAAGTCTCTTAGATTTCCCAAAGATTTAAATACCTTCTCGTGGTGAAACTAGTGTTTCCAAGAGCAGTAAAGTGAAATTGACTTTACTTACGGGGGTGCTAATTTTGTCTAAATGGCCCGGTCTTCTTTGTTCACCAATTCTTTGTGGATAGGTCCTTCTTGAGATTTACTCTGTGCGCCAAACCAGGTTTGGTCCCTTTGTTAGTTTTGTCTTTGGCGGGATTCACGAGTGAAGCCTGCCTCTGGCTCCAGAGTGTCTGGGAGGGGCAGGAAGTGAGGAGAGGTGCCCGAAACTCTGTGCTTAATCCCCTTGGTTACAGGAATACAGCCAAAGGTGATTGGCCGGCTGGCTGTCCGGCAAGGACAGCCACCCTGCTGTTGGAATGGCAGCTAGGCTGGAATGAATGGGAGAAACCTGCATAAAAGGCGAGGCTTTGAAAGAGGCGATGAACTTGGAAGAGACGCCTGCTACAACTCCTGGACCGTTAGTTTGCCCGGTGAATCCCTGCTGGTGTGCTGAAGTTCCAAATTCGCCTCGACTAGAGAAGCCCTGCAAGGACGACTTCTCCCCTTGAGTTGGTGGGACCAATTGACTCCAAAGTAAACCTGTCTGGACATCCTCTCGAAGCTGGCTGTATTTCCACTGCTGCTGCTGTTGGAACCGAAGTGCCAGGGAGAGGAACACCAGACTCTGGACTCCCAAGAAGCAGGACTGACCAAGCCTTAGCCACCTCAACAGACTGCTGGACCCCAGATGCGAGGAAGTGATATCCGAGAACCACGGTGGTGCTATTTGCTATAGACGCGAGGAGCTGAAACACCACTGATTTGAAGATTGCCGGTTGCTGTTGTTGACATCGCATTGCAGTTCAGGAGTCCCCAGATGTCCTCCCTCTTGGCCCCACGACTGGGGTCCAGGAACAGGATCTTCAGGGCAGCTATCGCCCTTTTCTTCTAACCAAAGGTACTGTACAGTCTGAGAACTTGCCTCTTGTTGTGTAGCCTTGCTTGTTCTCAGGTGAGACTTGTCTTTGTTACTCTGTAGAGTTGCTTGCACCTTCTACTACTCACAAGCCTAACAGCTTGTGGCCCTACATTGATTCTTCTTGTCTACAAAGATTTCTAAAACATTGTGCAAGACTTTTACTCGCCTTTTAAGAAGTGCTTCAGCTCGCCTGGACTTTAGCCCAATTGACATTGGCTTAGCCTGGCTCTCTGAATGACTCTTCGCTCCTCTGACATTGTGTTGCACCTATCCTTCCAGGAAAGGGTTAACTTACTTGGCATTGTGGGGTTCAAAAGTACTTGCCTGCTTCAGAATATTTGTCTGATCTCTTGTTTAATCTAATAACCCTTTTCTTTGACACTCAAAGTAATGCTCTAAATGTACCAGTGATAACAGTGTCCTAGCTATTTAAGTCACCTGAGGGTGTAGGAATTGTCTGTGTGCCATCCCCAATGGGTATTTGCTGATTTAGAGAAACTAAGAGTGTGTATTTAGGGGTGTATTTGTGTGTTACTGATATAATTGCCCCTTCTGAGGAAGGCTTATTCAAACTGACAAATAATTGTTTAATCAAGAAACCCTGAGTCGAAGTGTTTATTTGGATACTTGTCACTGTGAATCTCTGTGTAACTACCCTATTGCTCACATTGCCCCCTCTTGAGATATGTCTGGCTGCTCAACCACACTACCAACCTGTGTAGTACAGACTTATACCAAAGGTTGGGTCCCTATTGCCAGGTCGTCAAGGTTGTTGTAGTGCACCCTAAGGGTACTGCTCCAAATCTTGCCTAACACTGGTCGTAGCGGTGGGGATCTATTGTAGAGTTGTTACACTAAGCATTTGCTTTGCTTTTGTTCAACTAAAACCTTCAAAAGGCTAAGCTCCACTAGAACAGAAATTGTAACATGGCAAATATGGATAACTTCTGTCAGGAAGCCCTGATGATTTTAATAGTAGATCACCTGAAAGAAATGTGTAAGGCCGGGAATCTCCCTGTTAAAGGAAAGAAAAATGAATTGATTGCAAGATTGTTGAATCATCAACGTCTGGGTAGCAGGCCTGTCAGACCTACTAACCCAGGGAATGTGGAAATTGATAATGAGGATGATAATTCAGAGTCTCACTCCAATGTCTTAGAAGAGTCAGAGGAGTGAGAGGAGTCTCAACATGGGAGCCCCTATTTACCTCAGCAGCCCACAAGGTCCATCACTGAGTCCAGAATATGTGTCTCTTGCGAAAATGAGACTTGAACGGGAATTCAAAAAGTTACAAATCCAAGCTGATCCCAAACATAAAGACATCAAACTAAGGCACTTAGAAATGCAACATGCTCTTGAAATGAAGAAATGAAAATGATTATATCCCAGAGTCCTCTAGGTCTTCCAGTCCCAGGAGGCCTCACATGCCCAAAGAAGCAGTGAGTATGTATGATGTGAAACGTGATATTTTGGATTGGTTGGGTGCTTTTGAATACAATTATGGGATTCAGGGTTTCACAGGGAATCAGTTGATTCCTTGGCTTCTAGCTAGGATTCCCAGATTGCAACTGATGCTGTAATGGAGGTGGGGGAATTCAAATGACTGAAGTATGAAAATGTGAAGCTAGTTTTGGGAAAACTCCTTTCCAGTACCTTAAGAGGTTTAGGACCCTCAAAAATACTGATGCTACCCCTTGGGCTACCTGGGTGTGGGAATATTTGAAAAACTTGGTTGGGTAAAGGGTTACAGAGTGAACTGCTTTTGAAGGAATGAGAAATCTATTTTTGTTGGAATCTATTTTTGATGCCTGCTCTCCTGAGCTGAGACAGCACTTGGCTTACTCTAAAGAGATTGATCCAAAGAAGTTAGCAAAAGCTGCTGAGTTGTGGGTTGCCAACAGGGCCACTCAAAAAGGATAAGGGGAAGCAGCACACAAAAGATGACAAAGAGAATTCCAAATCCTCCCACCCAAAAAAGGGCCGCAAACCTAAGTGTAAGCCATATGGGAAACCAGGTTAGTCTAGTGAAACCCCTGGTGCTAAACCAGAGCGGGTCAACAGAAGCCCCCATTTGTCAAAACATTTGGTAGATTTTAAGCTTGTGGGTCAACTTGTGAAAGGGGATACCAGATGTAAGGGTAAACCTTCAGGGGGTCCACACTGCCTCCTTAGTCTTCATCCCTGAGGGAGAAGTTCATATGGCAAGTGGAGACTTTCAATTGTTGGCTGAAGATCCCATTGAAGTCTCAGCCAGTGTTTCTTTAGTGTCCCTGGGTCTGTGGGAACAGCAGAATGTAGATGTGTATAACTCTATTCCAGATAACGCAAAAGAATATTACAAGGACAGTGTACCTGTGAATGGTCAGGAAAGCCCTGCCATTAGAGACACTAGTGCCAGCATTACAGTGGTGGATGAAACCTTTTTCAAACCTGAGGATGTTGCTAAGGCACCCAAAGGCCCCACTAAACTGGCTGGAGGACCTGTCCAGATGGTTCCAATACTACCTGCTCTCATCCAGTGCAACAATATGTCTGTAAGAAAACCTGTCAGTGTACAGAATGAGGTGCCTAGGAGAGTCCTGTTGGGGAATGACTTAAAAGCTCTTGGAGTTGTATCAAGCACCCCCAAGCCTCCCAGCAAAAGGAAGCAGGAGCAGACTACACGGGCCAAGAGCAAACTTTGAATTACTCTCAATTGGAAGTTACAGAGATACCTATAACTCCCATTCCACAGGAAGAACAACCTACTGATTCCAGGAAGACCGAGACAAAGGGGAAACCCAAAGTCTCTGGAAGAAAAAAAGTGTCACCCCTGTGCACAAAAACAGGACATCCCCAAGAGGACATTGCAAGGTCACACCTGTGACCCCTCCACCAGCTGAGGCTGAGTGGGAGGTCCAACCAGAGGATGGTAAATCAGCTACTGATGACTCAGAGCTGGGAGACGCCCTTCATCCTGTTGGAGATCTGGATCCTAAAGACCCTGAGACTTTGCTTGCAGAAGGTGGCCCCTGTAGGTCTGCCTTCACCAGAGGTCAAATAGTGTCCTACTCTTGAAGGGCTTTGCCCGGAAGGGCAAGAGCCAGGGAAGCAAAGGCTGTACTGGGAGGATGGCCTCCTTTACAGTGAGCCTATTGAGACTACCCCATGGGGATTGCAGAAGACTTGTAGTGTCTCAGGAGGTGAGACCTCAGTTTCTACGGTTAGCCCATGAGATTCCTCTAGCTGGTCACTTAAGTTTTAAGAAGACCAAGGAAAGGATTTGTTACGCTCACCTGGATCCCACAGAGGCGTCGAACTGGACAGCTGCCTTCTCCACCAATGTGACGCGTAGGGCCGATATGACGGACTGGACTGGCCCACCTAGCTTTGTTTGCTTGGCCCGTAGGAATATTCTTCTGCAAATTGAGAAAGAGAATTAACCACCTGTGGAGTTGAGCGTAAATTCCCCCACACCCCTGCTGTTCTCCCCACAGATCACCTTTGATGTCCCCTCTTCTAGTCTCACCTGATGGTTTGAAAAGATGAGCTCTCCATCCTGAATTGAGTGCAGGGTGCGTTGATAACCAGTTGCTTCACTGGCTCGAAGGAATTGGTGAGTTCCAGAACAATATTGACTCCAAAAAATATGTAGTTCGTAAGAGTTCACATGTCTTACTTTCACTCTTGTCCGATTCCTTGCAGTTTGCAGCTTGACCCCGGCGAAGAGTTCCTCGTGGTAGCTGATGAAGTTCAGGTAAGGATTTGGCTTATCCTACACAGTTCAATAAAATAAGGCCAGAATGTAAACTGCGTGTTCCCTTATTCAGGTGTGGCGAGAAAATATGAAGTTCGTGGAATTATGCCTCCGGCGGTAAAATTAGGTAAGTCTATTGCAGTGAGAAGAGTTCCCCTTATTTGTCCCGTTGTCTCACCTTGTCGTCCTTTTGTTCCCCTTAGGGGCCGGGGTGCGGCGAGGATGCAATGGAGACTGTGCCGACCCGTGAAGAGGAATAGTACCCCCGGCGGCAATCGGGTAAGTCTATGGGGGTAGTTAGTATTGCCTCTGTTTATTTCCTTGGCTCACCTTTGCTGTTCTTGTGTTCCCCTTAGGTGCCAGGATGCGGCAGGAACGTGCAGAAGGATGCAGTGGATCGTGAGGATTCTGCGAAGGCCGGTGAGTTCAGCGCGGCGCTGCAGCATGCGAGGCGGCACGCGTAAATGCTTCTATCTTCCAGCTCGAAGGTGCGGTGTATCCGGAATTCAGGTAAGGATTGATGGTTTGCTCCTATTCTAACCTTTCTTCTTCTGTTCCTCCCTTTTTGTAGGAGCTGCAGACTCGAGGCGGGCGTGGCAGAAGACTGGATGCAAGCTTGCAGACACCGGTGAGCGTTACCCTACTGGATGTAGAATAACGCGAAGCGTGTGCTGCTCTTCGGGCGTGGTTTAAATAGCCTCCAAAGTAGTCCCTGATAAGTATTCTTCCCCAGCCCCACCCGAGTAAAAAATAGTCCCTAGATAAAATAGTCCCTTCCAAGCCTCATTTGGCTTGGAGTTCTGCAGCATGGTCTGCACCAGGTAAGCTTGCAGCATGGTCTGCATCAGGTTCTACTCTATGAGCCTGGCGCCTATGGCGCCTGGACTGACTCTCCATATGAGCCTGGCGCCTTAGGCGCCAGGACCGCACCCAAACAGCCCCTAACGGGGGCTTTTGGGCTTGCTCTAAATAACTTGATGCCTGCTTCCGGGATTGCTGGACCTGGTCTGGTTCCCTGAGGGTAGGCAGCATGACAGGATTTCTCTTTATTTTTACTGGCCTCAGATGGGGTCTGATGTAGATAAATTCTGTAGAAGCTGTCGCACTTATCAGACTTCTGGCAAGAGTGGAACCAAGAACGTGGCACCCTTGGTGCCTCTCCCAGTGGTGGGAGTTCCTTTTGAGAGGATTTATATTGGATGTGGTAGGTTAGACCATGCTACCAGGTATCCTGAAGCCATACCTATGAGGACTGATGCTGCCCTGGCAGTGTCTAAGGCCCTCCTTGTTATTTTTACCTGGGTTGGTTTTCCTAAGGAGGTTATCTCAGACAGGGGGACCAATTGTATGTCCCATTACATGGAGGCCATGTGGAAAACATCTGCAGTGATCTACAAGTTCTCAGCAGCCTACCATCCCCAGACCAATGGGTTGGTGGAGAGGTTTAACAGAACTATGAAGAGTATGAAATTGGGAACTTCTACTGCCATGCCTTCTCTTGGCTTATAGAGAAGTGCCTCGGGAAGGGGTTGGCTCAGCCCCTTTGAGCTCCTCTATGGGTCCATTGGCCCTAATCAAGGATGGGTTGGACAGTGTTCCTTCCCTCAAGCCAGTGAGAGTCACTGACTATGTGTTATGTCTCCAAAGGAGAATGACACACATGATGACGGAAGCTTCAGGTAACTTGAAAGCAGGTCAGGCTCTGGTTGAAGCATTGGCATGACCAGAAGGCCAACATTGTTGAGTTTACTCGGGACCAGCTAGTTCTAGTTATGTTACCTACAAGGCAGAGGGCCTTACAGGACAAATGGATTGGACCCTTCATTGTTGTGGGCATACTTGGAGCGGTCAATTATTTGGTGGGCTTGGGCAATCTCAAGGAGGACCGCAGGGTCTTTCACACCAACCGCCTAAAGGCCTATATCTCTAGACCAGAAATGGGAGCTTTGCTTCTAGCCTCTGCTCAGGAGAAGGAGAGTGAGCCTCTACCTGACCTCCTCAGGGGACACCTTTAGATGGAAAGATAGGAGTTAATCTCTCTTCTGATCTGACTCTGGAACAACTGGAGGAGTGCAAAATTCTGTTAAATCAGTTTGCCCCTCTGTTTTCACTATCGCCAGGCTTGACCCCTTGGGGCCAGCATGATATACTCTCTGGTGACCCTGACAAAAGCACGGATCACAGAATGTCAGACTATATAAGAGCCCACATAAAGGAAGAGGTCAACAAGATGCTTAATCTTGGGGTTATTGAGCCATCTACCAGTCCTTGGTCTAGTCCTGTTTTGCTAGTACCAAAGGCAGGATTCAAAGAGTTGAGATTCTGTGTGGACTATATAGCATTTAATGCAGTCACCACGACTGATGCCCCTCCTTTACCTAGGACAGATGAGCTGGTGGTCATACTTGGTTCAGCCAAGTTCCTAAGTACATTTGACCTAACCTCAGGCTATTGGCAAATAGCTCTGACCATGCCAAGGAATAAACTGCATTTTCAACCCCAGGAGGCCTCTACCAGTTTAGGTTTTTTCCTTTTGGATTAAAATATGCACCTGCTACGGTAAATCATGTTCTGAATGGGATGGAGGACTTCTGCATGGCATACTTGTATGACTTTGCAGTGTTCAGCGCTACTTGGAAAGAACATATTGACCACTTAGGATATGCTTTGCAGGCTCTTGAGCAGGCCAATCTGACCATAAAGGCAATAAAATGTCAAATTGGTCAGAGTAAAGTGGTCTACCTTGGACATGAGGTAGGAGGAGGTGAAATGAGGCCATTGCCTAGCGAAGTACAAGATGTATAAGGCTGGGACACCCCTACTACTCAAACCCAAGTGAGAGCGTTTTTAGGTCTCGTAGGTTACTATAGGAACTTCATAGAGAACTATGGGACCATAGCTTCTCCCTTAAATATGATCTCCTTACGCAAATTCCCCAAGAAGGTCAGGTGGAATGAGGAGTGCACTAAGTATTTGAAGGATTTAAGAAAGCCCTTTGTCAAGCTCCAGTCTTGAGAGCTCCTGGCTACAACCAATCCTTTATTGTACAAACTGATGCTTCCAATACAGGTATAGGTGCAGTTCTGATTCAGCTAGATGAGAAAGGCAGGGAACACCCAATCTGCTTCATCAGTAGGAAACTGAAGGACCCTGAAACATGGTGGGCAACCATAGACTGTGAATGTTTTGCTATTGTGTGGTCTTTGAAGAAGTTTAGACCATACTTCTATAGATCTACTTTTGTAATTCAAACAGACCACCAACCCTTGAAGGTTGATGCAGATCACCAAAATGCTGATTATCTCTCCAGAAAGTATGACCGACTAGAGTAAGGAGATTCATCCAGGGGTGGATTAAATCCTCCTGTCCCTTAGTCTGGGGGGGGATAGGGGAGGAGGCGAATATTAGGGAGAACTCTCAGAAATGTGCTAATTCCTCTCCTTCTTAGAGACCCCCAGCTCTTTTGCTGGACTCTAGGACTTTTTCATTTTTACCTGGAGAAAGTGAGACCCTTTTTTCCACTCATGTGTTTAAATGTGATTTTAACTGTTTTATTTATTTTTTGGGTTTTTGGAGTCTGACGAACTCCATAGGCATCTTTTTCCATTGTCACACAGCACCTTCATTGCAGTGGCACGGGGAAGTCTTTCAGATTTCCCCAAAGGTGTAAACACCTTTCTCTTGGATAACTACTGTTTCCAAGAGCTGTAAAGTGAAATTGACTTTACTTATAATTGTATCTTTTTTAGACCCAGCACATACTATCTTACAATACGGTGCTGGAGGGGTTACATAGTATCCCCTTTGTCTAGCTTCTCATGTAAGGGTTTTGTTACCCTTTCCTCGATGAATGACTGGTGGCAGTGGTTTACTTTTTACTACTGTGGTGTCTTTACCGCGGGCTGCGTTCGTAGCTGCTGTAAAGCACCCTTGCATGCCATTTTTGTCAAAATGGCCCGGTCTTCTTTTTTCGCCATTTCTTTGTGTAAAGGTCCTTCTTGAGATTTACTCTGCGCGCCAAACCAGGTTTTGTCCCTTTGTTAATTTTGCCTTTGGCGGAATTAACAAGTTAAGCCCACCTCTGGCTCCTGGGTGTCTGGTGGGGGCAGGAATGGAGGGAGGTCCAGGAATGCCCTCCTAGGTGATTGGCTGGCTGGCTGTCCGGCAAGGACCACCACCCTACTGGGTGATTGACAGCCAGGCTGGAATGAATGGGAGAAACCTGCATAAAAGGCGAAGCTTTTTGGCTTGGAAGGCAGTCGACCACTGGGCGAAGGAATCTGAAGAAGAACTTGAAGACTCCTGCTGCAACTCATGGACCATTCGTTTGCCCGGTGAAACTTTGCTGCTGTGCTGAAAACTCCAAATTCGTATCAACCGAGAAGTCCCTGCAAGGACGACTTCTCCATTTGAGTTGGTGGGACCAATCAACTCCAAAGTAAGCCACCTGGACATCCTTCTTGAAGCTGGTTGAATTTCCATCGCTGCTGGAACCGAATAGCCAGGGAGAGGAAGACCAGTTCATGTGCGTTGCTTTTAAGCTGTCCAAGAGCTCCAGGAAGATCCTCCGGACTCCCAGGTAGCAGGACTGACCGAGCCTGAGCCACCTCAAGAGTGCTGGAACCCAGAACCATCTCGACAGCCAGGAACCGCGGTGGTGCTGTTTGCGGTAGATGTGAGGAGCTGAAACACCGAATTGCCACTTATTTGAAGAGTGCCGGTTACTGTCAGTGACCGTCCCATTGCAGTGCAGGAGTCCCCATATGTACTCCCTCTTGTCCCCACAACTGAGGCCCAGTAATACCAGGATCTGCAGAGCTGCACAGGAACAGAAGTAATCTGCTGCATTTTCTTCTAACTAAAGGTACTGTAAAGTCTAAGAGAACTTACCTCTTGTTGTAGATTCGCTTCTACTGCTTACAAGTCTAACAGCTTGTGGCCCTTCATTGATTCTCCTTTTTCATCAAAGACTTCTAAAAACACTGTTCAAAGACTTTTCTTACTTACCTGCAAGAAGTGCTTCAGCCACATACCCTTTTGCCCATTGACTTTGGCTTAGGCTGTTTCACTGAAAGACTGTTCTCTCCTCTGACATTGGGGAGGGTTGAAAAGTATTTGCCTGCTTAAAAATATTTGTGAACTCTTGTTTGTTCTAATAACCTTTTCTTTGATACTCATTTCAGTACTATTCTAAATGCTCACAGTAACATATCAATGTCCACAGTGTCCTAACTATTGATGTCACCTCAGGATGTAGGAAGTGTCTTTGTGGTATCCCAAGTGGGTGATCGCTGATTTAAGAACTATGAGTGTGTATTTTTCGAAGGTATTTGTGTGTTGCTAAAATATTGCCCCCTCCTAGAGAAGGCTTAATCACCTGACCAGTAAATAAATAATTGTTTTATCAAGAAACCTTGAGTGTACGTGTTTATTTGAATACTTGTCACTGTGTAACCACTCCACAGCTCACATTGACCCCTCTTGAGATAAGCCAGGCTGCTCTACCACACTACCAACCTGTGTAGTTCAGACTTCTAGCAAATGTTGGGTCCTATTGCCAGGAGGCTGAGGTTGTTGTAGTGCACCCTAAGGTTACTACCCCAAATCTTTATCTAACACTGTTCCACAGCCGATGAGCACCATTCCTTGAGGGAGCACCATTACTTGCGAAAGCAGTGCAGGACTGCCAAAAACATGTGTCCCGCTAGAATATAAACTCTTGCTTGTTAGGCATGAGAATAAGCATTTGAATCTATGTGCCTGGGACAGGTGTATGTTAAATGCATTTTTACAGGTTTGTCAAGTGATTTTCTTTTGCAATAAAGATTGGGGCGTGGGGGTGTGGTATTGTGAACCACCCAGGATTTTTCTTGCTTCATCTCCTGTTTTAAAATGACAGTTGATTCGGGCACTTTAAAGATCCACGTCTGCAGCAGAAAGGTCACTGTAGGCTTTAGACCAAGACTAAAGTATTAAGAACTACTACACAATTATAGGTAGATTTAGTAAATCCACATAAGATTATCCAGCAAAAAAGAAGTTAACTGAATCGTGCAGTGTACTAAGCTGTGTTTAGACATGTGAATCTTTTGTCCACCCTGAATGCACATTCTGCAAGAAATAAAGTAGGAATCAACAGCCGCCTGGAGCTCAAACCCCATGCTTACAAAAACATGTGTCTTGCCAACATTTGCAACATGATTACATGGACTGGCAATTCAGAAGTATATATTCTATATGCCCCCATCACGTCCCTCGTTAGAATATACATTGCTGCTATAAAGCACATGCAGAACATGACTCTAGAACCCTCCTGCTTTGAAAAGGAAAACATTGCGTATCTTGGGCATTAACCTTATGGCTTGATATGTCACAATCGAGCCATCCCTAACTCCATGTGAGTGCTTGGGCTGTAAATGAAGTAAAGGCATCACCCATGACCATGAGAATGTTGAAAATAGAACAGTGGAGATGTTGCTGATTTGTGATTGTTGACTTTGTGTGCACCTCTTAGAGAGGCTATCTGGACAAGTTGCCACTTTATCTGATGCTAATGTGCAATTCCAAGCCCAGGCATAAAATAGTAGGATTTTGAGAACTAATCTCAAGTTACAAAGCCATTGCTTCAGGGGAGGATCATTTTCCTTGCAGAAGAGTAGCCCGTTTCTCCCGAATAACCATTGTATATCCTTGCAAGTGCTTGTTCTTAAAACCTGCCTCATTAATGACTACCTCTTTCTTTGTACACATAGACGCTGGATCCTTACAAGAGACCATGGGCTGACAAGGTCCAGGATGATGCCAAACAAGATGTGACAAATAACTCCAATAAAATATCAATCCACGCCAAAGGTACGTCAGGCACTAGGAATTCAAGTTTGGATTTGTACTTCTGAACTTCACATTACAAACCATGACTTTTGAATGTGAAAGTCCCACTGAATCAATGTTTACACATGCAAAACAATAATATAGATTTGAAATCCTAGCAAAGTTTACTATTAGCTATTTACACAGAATCGGAATAGGAAAACCTATGTTAGCTGATCAATAGAACTTCCTTAGTTGGAAATATTTATCTTTATTATTTTCACCTTGTGTATTTTAGGCATGTCATCTTCTTGCAAATGTTTCCATTTGTCCCAAATAGTGCATCAAATGATTCTAAGTATCCGTGAATAAGCACGATTGTGTGCAAGCAATGAGCCACGCAAGCTACACCCAGCCTTGAATAAACTCCCTACGAGGTATGCTTCTGCTGGGCCCGCCAGCATGCCGTGCAATAGCTCCCTGTACCTGCTGTTGAGACCAGACCCACTGAGTGGTGATTAACAATGCAGCCAAGAAGGGCAAGCATTCTAATTTTAGGGTTCTCGTCACATTTTAATGTTGCACGAAACCATTTGCCCATTTCTCTGCATATGTTCCTGGATTTTTGGCTTTATTTGTGTGTACAGGGAGGCTTCACTAGAAGTCGTGTCATTATGTAACCTGAGGCCCCCACTAGTGGAGGAGGAGGGTGCAGGGCTGCACCGCAGGACCTATTTTTGCCGCCCGCACTTCGGCTCCATTTCCTATGGAAAGATGTTCAAAGGTTTCCCCTTTCCACCCATGAGCTCGAGATGGAGTTGATTTTAAAAAGGGCACGGGAGTTGGGAGACCTTGCATCGGGACGGGATAAGATAATAATTTTTGTGGATTTAAGTAGAAATGTCATGGAAAAAGAAGGGCGTTTGTTGTGGCTAACGTGAAAGTGAGGAACAAGAGTCTGAAATATTATATGGTTTACCCAGCAATTTGTGGAGTGGTCCTGGATGGTGAAATACTCTTTTGCTGATCATCTTAGTGTGGAGGCAATTTTATTAGGCTTGGGCAAAGAACCGATGCTGGAATGAACTGCTATACGGAGGGGCTCAGTAGCAGTAAAAAAGAAGAGATTGGTATTCATTTTTTTTTTTAAACCTGTTGGATGCTATTTTTTTTTTCATGTTTGTGACTTTGATATATATTGATTTGTTTTTATTTCATAATATTGTTGAAGGGTGTAGATTGATTACTTAATTATTTTACACCAGCTTTTTGCTACCGTTCAAATGGTTGCTTACTTTTTTCCTTCGGTTCCTAGTCACGAGCAGGAAGGCAAGCTTGCTGGAAAGGGGCATCCTGCAGCGTTGCAACGTTTCGCTGCACGGTGTGATGAGGAAATGGACGGATTTGTGCAGGGGGGCAATGAAGCTTGGGTTGGCTGCCGCCCTGGCGAGCGGATTTCAGAGGCACTTTTTGGCAGCTCTGCAACGGCAGTTAAGATACGCGCATGACCACGGATGTCGGTGGGTTACTTTCAGTGCTCCGAGTTGTCAGTGGAGTGCACGTTGTGATTGGGGCGATCTCAATCTTTTCTGCTTTAACTTGCCTCATACAAACTCTTCAGGGACTATTTTTGGACACTGATGTGTGCTTTGGGTGTTTAAATCTGCTATATATTTCTGTCTTGGAGCCCGCCTGTGGAGAAAAGGGTTTATATCTGCAACACTGTTTTTGCTGTTTGTGCTACGGTGCATGGACAGAGCACATCTTTGAAAGGACGCAGCCTAATAATCCTTTGCATCGTATAGTGGCATCTACATGCCAGTGAAGACTCAAGAGAGCAGACGGTAAGGCGATTTGCCATATTGACATTTACACACTACTGGGCTGAGAAATTACAGTAGACTGCTGGAGCTTAGCTCCATTGATTCATGTATATCGCCCACCTATTTGAATTATAAAGCCTGGAACTACTTGGTCAACTTCTGACACGAAGGTTGTAGAAAGTAAAGTCGAAATGCAACCCTTGTATGTTTCTCTACAGGTCGCAACTGCGGAGGTGAGACTCTTTGAGCGGCCGGTTGTTTGGATCATTTGTTGCCAGGATCTACTTGTTTGGAATAGTATTAACTCCGATATGATAGATACTTTGGAAGAAGTTACTATACATTTGCCGGTCCAGTGGGTGGGAGAGACGGACTAAGGCAGCTCCCCAAACCATCAGGCGTTCCCCGGACGGCAAGTTATATAAATTGTGTTGTGTTTTCTGTGCAGGGCCTCACATTAACTTTTGCATTGCTCTAATATCTGTATATTCCTATAAGGGGGCTGCAAGGTTTTCCTCTACCCGATTGGACATTATATTTATTGTGCTGCAAACCCTAGGGACTTTTTATCGAACAGTCGACCACATATTGCATGTTTACCTATATTTTTAAATATTAACATTTTGCCTGGCTTTTATGTGATTTTAGGGTATTTTTTTCTTGTAGCTTGACACATCTTGCAGAGTTCAAGACTGTTTACATTTCATGATATATTTATATAATAGGAAAGATGCCTGTATTTATTCCCTATTGTGTAGCTTTAACCCATAGTATTTCGGGGCACCTTGACTGGGGTTTTCTTTCTATATCTTGAGGGTGCCCACAGCAGAACTATGCCGGCTCTAAGAAGCGGTTTTGGCTCCTCTGAGGAGCAAGCAACAAAGGGGCCGGTGACACAGCATGTTATACTACCTAGGGTTGTGGGAGGGGTGGAGTTTCCCATAGACGGGGAGCCTGGTCCTCTTCCCTCTAAGGTTCAAAATTTGGCAGGGGAAGAGAATACACTATATCAATGGAGCCTCCTAAGAAGACGGAGAACTTGCTCCTTAATTCCACTGCTACAACCATACCAGATTCGAATGATAGTCTTAAGCATCTGGAAAAAAATGTGTCTTTTGGCCTCATACTAGTAGACATGAGCTGACTGATGCAGAGTGTTTACAGGAATGTGTCCCCGGTATCAGGAGGGTGGTACGTTTTCGTGCATCCACACCACTACAGGAGGCAAACACAAGGGGAAAAATGAAGGGGAAATGCCTCCCTTGCTTTGACTCCTTTAGTGGGGCGGCGGGCTGAAGGCATTATGCGGCTACATACTGTGGGTAAGGCTCTAACCGCCCAGCATTCTGCCGCAGTGTTTGTATTTGGAACTACCAAAGGCGACACGAGGCAAGGCTTACCCTACACTGGGGGCTGGGAGAGTCAGCTGAAAGATGCCTCCACCGCGGGTCAGCAAAGATCTATGTTTAGAGTGTGTGGGGAGGATATGGAGGACCCATTTATTCAAATGGCTGATGCAAATGGGGTTCTATTAAAAGAAATTATTGATTTGGAGATGCCTATAAGATTTCCAGACCCCAGCCGTAGGGGCTTAAGGAGTCTCTCAGAGGGGGTTCCTTACAGATCTCAGAGATGAAAGGGCTAAAGAAGCTATATGGCCATCCTGCATAGAAGAAAACCATGACTAAGGGAAGGTTGCTCTGCCCGTTGATGTAAAAGAAGGCGGCACACAAACCGAGCCATGGGAGGGATCAGAAGATCAGATTGAGTATGGGGCTAGGGCTCCCGATCACAAGTTAGATGCAAATGAAAGCCTTCCTCCTATTCAGGATAGAACAGAGCGAAAACCTATTGATAATCGGGGAAGTGGTGATTTTATTTTTCCTCTTCTTTGTAATTTGCATATTATTTTAAATTTGGCACTCAAAACCCTGGGCAAGACGCAGTAAATCTTGGGAGGCGCCTTGGCGGGGCAACAATCGGCCTTCAACGAATTAACCATGCGATTGGCCTTTTTGGAGGGGCTCGTAGAGGGTAAAAACGAAGAACTATCTAAATCTGAAAGAGGCGGATAGATTGAGGGTCGAACAAAATATTAGGTTGTCCACGATGTATGCAAAACTCACCACACTACTAGAATTTGATTTCAGGTGAATGGCCATCTCCATCCTACAAGGGGGGGGGGAGAGTTGAAGAAACTATATGCCCCAGTCGTAATAATGTAGAGAATTTCCACAAATGCTTTAGATAGTCCATTTGTTGGACGTGATGGGACAAATGGAGGAGAGGGCAAGTCATGATTTAGCCTCAGAATCACCTAAGAGAGGGATGATTACGAGTATTAGTAGTGAAGAATCAGGCGAAGTGCTCCAGATTCCCCCGATAAAAGGGACCAAGTGTAAAGAAAAATCTAAACACATTAGAAAAAAAGGCGGAATCACCAAACGGGGAAATCTCTGATTCACTCAATCTGCAAAATCAGAGGGAGGGGTCTCATAATGTATCTAATTATGACATTAATGAGGTTCCTCAGTCACCGGTGCGCAGGAGGAAAAAAAAGGGAAAAGAGGAGTAAGGATGCCTAAGAAAACGAAAAATATGCCTGGCGCTAAAATTAAGGGGAGGAATTCTAATCTTGGAGCGATTAGAAATATACCTATGCAAGAAGATCAATCCAAAATGCCTTCTACAGGTAAACACCCTTCGAGTTGCGATTTGGTCCACTCTGGGGAAGGGTCAAAGGGGGAGGTGTCTGCGGTTGGGAGGGAAATAATGAATGCTAGAAAGATGCAAACCTTTGATGATGGGGGACGAAGACCGCCCCCAGACTAAACAAACCAAGATGACAGCCTTTGGAAAAATAGTTAGTACTAAGCATGCCAGACTGTCTACTGGTTTACAACAATTGGGGGTTCTCTCCTCACTGGGCACACAGTCTACAGTTCCTATATTGAGCGAGATATCCTCCACAGGTCCTCGGATAACTGGGGCACAGTCTATGGTAAGCAAAGACAGGGGGCCGGTCTCTAATGTTGTGACTAAGGGTGTTGTGCCCACAGGCTCGAAGACCATATTAGGTGATAATATGCTAGAGATAGCTATAGCAAAGCCAGAGGAACCCGTTCTTAACAGGAATAAGGGGATATCAGTCCCTGACCAGTTAGTTGCTGTGACTAACACAGGAAAAATCATTGGTTGGATAAATAACAATAAGGCAACCTAAACCGAACTAATCTGTTAAATACTTTTAAGAAAATCCCCTTACTTCGCTCTATTACCACGGATGACATGGACACCATTTCTCTCCTAGCCCATAATAATCTCCGAATGGTATGTAACTTCCATTCGGAGATGGCGGCCGATATGATCGGAGCACAAGAAAAAAAAAACCTTGAGTCATTGAGAGTTAACTTGCTGACACTCTCTAGTGCTGAAGAGGCTCACATCTCATTTGCATACAAGGAACCCGTTATTCTCCAGCATGGGGTCTGGCATGGATTCACATGCTCATGAATATTCCCCGTCGTCAGGCTGGGAATCCTCGGTAAAGAAAAAAACCAGTATCAGTTTCGTTTCTGATCTGTCTTTCGTAGTAATAACCAATCACTGGTCTCTGCGTCATACTGACCACAGCCAATGACTGCCCTCTACCTAAGCACCGCCTCTGGCAGCCATCTTCAGATTTTTACCGCATGTTCATGTGTTGGGATCCTCGTGCTATTGCTCTCGAGCGTTAGTGCTATTTTTTCACGTTTTTTCTCAAAAACGTTGTTTTTTCGGTCAAAAGAGCCTCAAGCTCCACCGACTCTCCATCCGATCAACGGGGACCCATTTCGGATTCGTCTGCGCCCCTCAAGGGTGAAGATTTCGTCGAGCTACGCTTTTGGAGGACTCCAGAAGTTTCTCAGGCCCGGCCATGGCCCAGGAGAAGGGAAGCTCGACGCCCGGAAAGCTGTTCAGGGTCTGCCCTGGATGCCAGCTGCAGAACGTCTTCAAGGAGGACGAACACTCTTTTTGTCTTTACTGCCTACATGAGGACAAGACGCACGTGGAGAAGAACTGTGCGTTTTGCGGCAACATGTCTGAGCGGACCATGAAGGACCGCCATCAACGTCTCGCCAACTGGCTAGAAGGGAAGAGCCCGTCCGGCGAGAAGAAGAGCAAGAAATCCAAGCGGTCTTCTAAGACCTTTGAGGACGCCCCGGCGACGGGGGTCCAACATAAGGCCAAGCACCGCGAGTCTGCTGGCACCGGGAGCGCCGAACGGTCGGGCTCTACGGGCGCCAGGCAGGGCGCACCCTCCCCGGCACCATCAACCACGAGCCAACGCTCTGGGTCGGGTAAGAGGAAGGCCGAGCACCCGGCGAAGCTCCTGGAGAGGCCCCGGTCGGGCTCGAAGGCGGAGGGGGAGCGAGGCAGTGTCTCCCCCCCCCCCCTCAAGGATAAGGCGGTGAGCGCACCTAAGGTGGTGAAGGCCTTAATCCATCCGGCCAAGCCCTCTATCGAAACTGTCGCGGCGGCCCTGGCTCAGCCTGTGGAGGCTACACCAGTGGTGGCGACCTCGGTGCTCAGTCTCCCTGCCACCTCGGAGGGAGTCCTCTTTTGTGCCCATCGATAGGACCCCCGTGAAATCCCCCGTGGGGAAGAAAAAGGGGGGGCAGGGCGTCGTCGTAGATTCGGCCTCAACCTCGGAGGAGGAGCTGGTCGAGGTCTTAAGCCTCGAAGACGACCCGCCCGTCGGGATGGATCCCGACGCAGGTGACGACGACATCGTCGAGGGTACCGACGGGGCCCCTGATCGCCCGTCGGATTCCCCTCTGCCAGCGCCGCGAGACAACTCGGCGGCCATTTTGTTGGCTATACAGTCCTTATGCTCTGAGATAAGGACGAGACTACCGTTGCCGACGGAACCTCTCCCGTCGGGGGACCCAGAACCGGGACCTTCTGGTGTTCCCCCTACCAAGAAAAGAAGGATCCACCCTCCACCTCCTTTTCAGCCGTCGCGCCCCTTCCAGCCCTCCTCCCCGTCCACCCGAGGGGATGATACGGGGACTGACACGGCAGCGACGGGTACGGACGACGAGGTATACGACGAGGATGTACCGTCGTCGCCTCCCACCATGGCTTCTCCGCCCGACGAGATTGGATCGTTCCACTCAATGATCGCCAGGGCATCCGAGCTTTTCCAACTCTGCCCTGAGGAGAAGAAGGGAGGTTTCCTTTATCAGCGGCGCAAGGCCAAGAGGAAGACGGTCCTCACGGTGCCTCTATTGGACGACATTTGGGATGAGGGCCTCACCCTCCTCAAGAACCCGTCCACGACGCCAGCTAGAAGAGACCGGTACGAGAAAAAGTACCGGGTCCCGGACACGGACCCCCTGTGCCTCCGGGCGCAGCCTACGCCGGACTCCGTCGTCTCCGCGGCGGCCAGGAAAAAAGCGGGGGGGGGGGTGCGGCCTCCACATCGACTTCCCCACCGGACGGCGAGGGAAAGAAATTGGACGCTATGGGACGCAGAGTCATCTCGTCTGCAGCGACGACGATTAAAGCTGCCAACGCCTTGGCTATCGTGGCCCGATACGACAGGGATCTCTGGTACAAACTGGCTCCCCTGCTGGACTTCTTGCCGTACGACAAGAGGGCAGAGGCCCTGGAGATCCTGCAGGAAGGTGAGGTGGCTTCGGACCACGCCATTACCGTTGCGACGGACATCGCCGACACTGGGTTCCGCCAGTTGGGCAACGGCGTTTGCCTTAGGCGGCGTGGATGGCTCAAGGCTACGGACTTCCGTCAAGACGTTCAGACCAGAGTCCTGGACATGCCCTTCGATGGGAACAACCTGTTTGGGAAAACGGTGGACGATTCCCTTCAGGCCATTAAAGCGGACACCGAGACGGCCCGGGCCCTTGGAGTTCTGCAACAACGACGGACGCCCTTTCGGAGCAGCGGAGGCAAGGGCGCCTCCAAAGGTTCCGGCGGCGGTTTCTCCTCCTACCGTCAAGCAGCCCGCTCGTCATCTCAGGAGGCCTACAGAGGACGAGGCAAGCCTGGCAACCCCGCCGTCGTCGCCAAGGACAAGGCGCTAAAGGCTCGTCGAAGCAGGATTGAACCGGCCGGGGGGTCGGGCCCTCACCGAAGCACCCTGGTGGGAGGCCGGCTGGCGAGCTTCGTCAGCGTGTGGGAGTCCATCTCCACCGACTGTTCGGTGCTGGACGCCTTGGCCCGCACTCGAGTTTCAAAGAAAGTGTCCGCGCGTCCCCCCACGTGGCCAGGAAAGAACTTCACGTCCCTCAACTTCTCCGGGAGGTGAAGGCGATGCTCAAGAAGGGCGCCATCGAACTCGTCCCAAAGAGGCTTCGGGGCTCCGGAGTCTACTCGAGATACTTCCTCGTGAAGAAGAAGACGGGGGGATGGCGCCCCATCCTGGACCTGCGACGTCTGAACAAGTTCATCAAGGCGCAAAAGTTCCGGATGGTCACCCTCCAGCACGTCCTGGGTCAGCTGGAGGAAGGAGACTTCCTGTCGTCGTTGGATTTGGAGGATGCCTACTTCCATATTCCCATCTTGAAGGGGCACCGAAAATTCCTCAGGTTTGTGGTCCAAGGGCGGCATTACCAGTTCAAAGCCCTCCCCTTCGGTCTACGGTCGGCACCCAGGGTGTTCACCAAGTGCCTCGCACCGGTGGCGGCTCAGCTGCGCCGCGAAGGGATCCACGTCTACCCCTACCTGGACGACTGGCTCATCCGAGCCAAGACAAGGGAGCTTGCCGTGGTCCACACGGCAAGGACCGTCCAACTTCTCACGGACCTGGGATTCTCCGTGAACAACGCCAAATCCCACCTGGTACCCGCGCAAGACACTCTGTTTCTGGGAGCGAGGCTCAACACAGTGTCCCTTCGGGCCTCCCCGTCGGAGGAGAGGACCAGGACCATCCTGGGCAAGGTGCAGCGGATGTTGGTGGCCGACGCGGCCAAGGTGAGGTCCATCAAGTCCCTCCTCGGAATGATGTCTTCCTGCATCTACCTCATTCCCATGTGCAGGCTCCGGATTTCCTGGAGTTCCTGGACGCGCGCTGGATCCAAACGACGGGCAACTTCGAGGAAAGGATCACACTCGACGAGAGTTTCCGACGAGCGATCCGGTGGTGGGGCACCCGCGCGCATCTGACGGCGGGCATGGACTTCCAGACCCCAGCCCACCAGGAGACAGTGACCACGGATGCCTCCCTGGAAGGGTGGGGAGCGCACACCGAAAATCTGCACGCAAGGGGCCTTTGGCTCCCGATGGAGAAATCCTTACATATCAACGTCCTGGAGCTCCGTGCAGTGTTTTGGGCCATCAGGTCCTTCCTTCCGTCCCTCAAGGGCAAGGTGGTGAGGATCTTCACCGACAACACCACCACCATGTTTTACATCAGAAAACAGGGCGGAACCAGGTCCCCAGCACTGTCCAAGGAGGCGCAGGACCTGTGGCATTGGGCAGTCGCCCAGGGGATGTTTCTGGTGCCGTTTCATCTGGCAGGGATAAAAAACACCATCGCCGACTCACTCAGCAGGGAGCTGCGCTCGTGCCACGAGTGGGAACTACGGCAGGATCTAGTGGATCGCCTCTTCCGACGGTGGGGCACACCCCAGATCCACCTGTTCGCGACGGCGACGAACTCCAAGTGCCGGAGGTTCGCCAGCAGGTTTCCCCAGGCGAGGAGCATGGGCGATGCTTTCTCGTTCCCCTGGGAGGGCCTGTTCCTCTACGCGTTCCCTCCTTTGCCACTGCTAATCCGGCTCGTCAACCAGCTCAAGAGGTCACGGTGCAGGATGATCCTCGTCGCACCTGCGTGGCCGAGGCAGATATGGTTCCCGGACCTTCTGGACTTGTCAGCGTCCCCGCCAATCAAGCTGCCGGTGGACGCGGATCTGCTCTCCAGGGAAGGAGGCGCCATCCTCCACCACGACCCGAAATCGCTGAACTTGCAGGCCTGGCTCCTGCAGCGCTAGAGTTTGGAGAATACGACATACCGGCCGACTGCAGAGAGGTTCTTGCAAAGGCCAGGGCGTCCTCGACTCTTAAATGCTACGGCCACAAATGGAAGAGGTTCTCTGTCTGGTGCCACGCACAGAAGATTAACCCTCTACGGATTACGGCTCCCCAAGTTCTGCCGTACCTGCTGACGCTGGCCAAAGCTGGACTGGCACACGCGTCCATCAAGATTCATCTTGCTGCGATCTCCCGATACACCAGAACCACGGGACGGACGTCCTTGTGGTCTCATCGTCTGGTGAAAGAGTTCATGAAGGGACTGTTCAGATCGTTCCCGCCGGTGAAGGCTCCGGCCCCGGCGTGGGAGCTCAACGTGGTGCTGACCAAGCTCATGGGACCTCCGTTCGAGCCTCTGCACTCGGCCCCGTTGAAGTTTCTGTCGTGGAAAACAGCGTTTCTTGTGGCCATCACCTCCGCACGACGGGTGGGAGAGATCCAGGCCCTTTCCTGCAAGGCCCCGTACTTGACTTTTCACGACACGAGGGTAGTGCTCAGGACGCACCCCTCCTTCATACCCAAGGTACCGTCGGACTTCCATCTCAACGAACCCTTGGTGTTGCCTGTGTTCTTCCCGTCACCTTCGTCGCCGGCTGAGAGGACTTTGCACTCGCTGGATGTGGCTAGAGCGCTGAAGTTCTACGTGGACCGCACGAAGTGTTTTCGGAAGACGTCACAACTCTTTGTGAACTTTGGACCTGTCAATCAGGGGAAGGCTCTCTCGAAGGCTTCCATTTCCAGATGGCTCTCCGGCTGTATCATGTACTGTCATCGGTTGGCAAACCGACCGCTGCCCGGCCGTCAGAGCCCATTCCACCAGAGCGATCGCAGCTACCACGGCGTTCCTTTCTGGTGTGCCCCTGCTGGACATATGCAGGGCTGCTACGTGGAGGTCGACGCACACCTTCACGAAGTTCTACTGCGTCGATCGGGATTCCAGGGAGGAGTCCAGGGTCGGCCAAGCAGTGCTGCGCAACCTGTTCGCCTGAGGTGAGCCTGGTGAGGAGGTAAGATGCTTAATGTTGAGTTTGATGCAATGCTTAATGTTGAGCCTTTGCCACCTCCCGTGGTTGTGCATGTGTGTACTGCTATGTATTCTTTATTCATGAGCATGTGAATCCATGCCAGACCCCATGCTGGAGAACAACAGTTACAGGTAAGTAACTTGTTCCTTACTCCAGATTAGATTCTGGCTCTAATCCTTCTATAACCTCCGTACCAGTTCTGTCTTTGATTTCTAGTCTCTTGAATAATGGCCATGACTGGTCCTGGCTACAGCCAGCACTTAAAACGCTGGAGACTCTGAGACAAGGTTCAGGATGTGCATGACAGGTCTAATATAGAAGTGATCTCATGGAATACATGTGACAGTATAAATGTAAGTAAATTTCTGCGTATGAATTTGACTAACACCTCTCCACGCATTTATCTATTCCAGGAAACCATGATGGTCGACCATCAGAGTATAGAGGGTGCTCATACCTTTTCCCATCCTGCCTCTAGGGGTACGGTGGGACGTCCTAGTGAGGGCTTGACTATAGCCGTAGATTCTAATTTGGGGCTTAAGTCTAGAGTGGCCTGTAGCATGGACTGGCTTTTGGGTATCGCTCTGAATATAAAGTGTTAGAACCTATATTGTTGCTGAATCTTTATTGGAATCGCCTAAAAGTGCCATTTGAGACAGTGGAGGAGACTCTCAGTGAGATTCTAGGGGAATGGTGTGAGAAAGGGCTTGGACATTGCGTTGTGTTGGGAGGAGATTTTAATTCACTTTGCGCTGAAGAGTGGAACGATATGGAAGCTACTCCTAAGATTCTTTACCCAAACCTTTCCAGGGGGATGCAGTGGGACACTTTCTTGAACGGTTGGGATTTGGGGATGCTGGACCACCCATACTAGGCGCAAGTACCCAAGCATACGTGGAGAAGGGGCTCCTACAACTCTAGGATTGATTTCATGTATGTGTCTAAGGGACTGAAATTAACCTGGGGGAACCTGGTTCACATAGATACTGATCTGGGTGATCACATCCCCTTAGCCTTTACCCTGACTTTGGCCCTTCCGGCTATCCAAGTAAGACTGGCTCTTATAGGTCTTTCTTTGGCAAATCAAGGGAGATCGGTTAATTGGAATTACAATACCATTAGGAGATTTAATACCCTCCTCACAAAATACTTCATGAAAGCTGCTCATCCTGATTTCGGGGATAGTTCACATTTACGAGATGGTAACCTATATAACAACATCATGCTTACTTGTGCCTATAAAATCAGTAAAGTGGGAAACCAAATCGGCAAGAAACAAAAGAGCTTTAGATGGGACGCCAGAATCTACAACTCAAAAATTAATAAAGGAAGGGATTTGGTGGCCCTCAAAAAACAGTCCTTGCCGCTAATTGAGTCCTTGGTTCTAAAGAAAAAGTGAATCCTGAAACATAAAAATCATGTGAAATCACTTAGGATGGACCACTATTTGAGCTCTCATCAGTCTAGATGGAAAGTCTCTGCAAGGGCATGGATGGCAAATTCTGGGCTACTGTTAATAGAATCTTGGTCCCCTCCAAGGGCAGCCTAGATTGTCCTGTCCAAGCCGCAGCTTGGACTGCATATTACACCAACAAATTTGACCTTCCTGTGAAATGTGTTATAGAGCCAAGCACGGATTTGGGATCTCCTGTTATGGGAGGCTGTACATGGGACCACGAGGATATCACATGGGCGATGCACATACTTAAGCCGTCCAGAGCCCCCGGCCCCGACAGCATTCCGCCTTTTGTTATCAAGGCTGCCCCTGAGTTGTGGGCCAATCTTTTAAAACCAGTATATGATCACATCTTTGAGACCCACACAGTCCCGGAATTTTGGGTTCAATCCATCATCGTGCCCATATATAAAAAGTGATGTCTCGAATTATAGACCCATATCGCTCATTGATGCGGCGAGCAGTCTGTGCCATCCTGCTCTTAAGAGACCTTAATAAAGTGGTCAGGCATAATTCCCATCCTAGCAAATTCCAAGTTGGTTTTAGGGAAGAGCTGGGAACTAATCTAAATGCAACGATTCTGGCTCACCTAAGAGATTCGGTACATCAGGCTAATATGCTTTCGATAGAGTAATAAGATCGTGATTGTGGTAAAAAAAATGCTAGCTTTGAAGATCCCGCGTAAGATAGTTCAACTCCTTGCATTACTTCATACGAACACATCCATCAGGGTCCATTTGACCAAGGAGGATGCCTTGTCTGGGGAAATAGCTACATATGTGGGGGACAAGCAGGGCTGTTCACTGACGCCTATTATTTTCAACCTGTATGTGTGCGATGTGGAGGGAGTGTGGCAGGGACTTTCAATCGCACCAGCCAGGTTGGGGAGGATGGCGGTCGAGTGGATGGCCTTTGCAGACGATTTTATCCTAAGACTGGTTGTCTTAGAATAAAAATTCATCTTTTATTTTTACGCAGTGGCTAACAATTTCATGCCTAATGCATCCAAATCTCGGATTCTGGTCTTTTCTAAAAAAAAAAAAAAAAAGAAAGATCCAGACATATAAGTGGACCATGGGTGACGTATCAGTGGACCAGGTACAGGCCATCACATACTTGGGGTACTACCTTACAAATAGGGTTAGCGCCAAACAATGGAAACAGAGCCTTGACGAGCAGGCCTGTAAACTTAAATCCCAAATGAAATGTTTGAGAGTAAAGGTTTGCAGATTTTCTCTGATACCGATAAGGCGATACTATCTTGCCAAATGTGAGCCTATCTTACTTTATGGCCTTGATATCTGTACCCACGATATGAGTCTGATTCTCAATACCATTCATGGAAAGTTGTGGAAAGAGCTACTGGGTTTATCCATGGCTGTGCCCAAAGCAGTTATTCGCCATGAGCTTTGCCTTATATCCCTTAAATCTAGGTACCTCTTGAAACAACTTTCCCTGTATAGGAAAATAAGTGACCCTCCTACAAATTCTCCTTACGAAACGCTAAGAAAGGTGGTTAGATCCAAATCCGTTCCATCCATGACAAAGTTCTGTGATAGAATGAATTCAATACTTTTGTCCCTAGGGCTGATCTTGTACAACGCCCAGGATTGGTGAAGAGGTTTCTCCTTAGAGCAGATTGGATGGAAACCGTCGACTGTGTCAACTCTTATTCTACCTATAAAGAATATTCAAATTTTTGCCACGCAAGGGAATGTCTGCCCCTTTACCGGCAGAGGTTCCAATGTGAGAGGGGAAGAACCAGCTATATGCGTTTTAGGCTCTATCAGTTACCGACCCTCGAGGATAAGACACTGGGGTACTAACGGTCCACCAGGGCAGGAATCCCTAGATCTGAGGTGTCGCTTGTGTGGGGATACCAAATCCTCAAGCACTTGGTGCTTAGTTGCTCTTATTTTGAGCCTATACGTGTCTTGACCTTCAAAGATAGGTTTGAGAAAGATTCAGAGCTCTCAGCTAATCTTTTCTGGAATAGATGCATGTGGGGTCTAAATCCCTAATCATGGCATTGAATGCGTTTCTGCAGGTTATAAGCAAAGATTTGGATAAAATGAATTTGGTCACTTAACGTCAAATTGTGGATATGATCATTTTTGACTTATCCAATGTACTCTGCAATTTGATTGATGTATATCTTTATATTCTGCAATGAATTTTATAGACGGGCTTATGTGATGTATTATGTAATATGGATTTTTTATTAATTTGTATTTTATATGATGTGTTTTCTATATACTAAATGCGCAGCAATAAAAAAAAAATCCTGTCTTTTTAGCGAACCTTTGTATTTTTTAAACAAGAAGGGGCAAGGCGCGCACTCCAGTTCCTGGCCTATATATTACCTGAATAAAAGGTTACTGGGTTAAATCCCAAAGTGTCCAGTACATTCACAGGGTTAAATCCCAATTGCTGCCCAATTGTGCACAGGGTTGATTCCCTTCTTGCACTGCTGTTCTCCTCCTAATGCTTTCTTGTCACCAACACTCATCAGGGAGGCTGAGTTGCCTTTCTGTTCAGGTGAATCCAATATAATTGCTGTTGCAGTCTCTAGGAATTGTGGTAGCTGTAGTCAAACCATTCTAACAATTCAGGTAACCAGGAAAAGACTCCCCTCCAAAAACATACATCTCACCCTTAACAGGGGAGGGGAAAAACCATAATTATGGCTCTCCAATGTAGGGCATGTGAACATTTTGGCAGCAATTGGGATTTAACCCTGTGAATGTACTGGACACTTTGGGATTTAACCCAGTAACTTTTTTTCAGGTATTACATTGGCTAGGAACTGGAGTGCGCACCTCGCCCCTTCTTGTTTTTTCTTGTATTGTTTAAAGTTGTTAGTAATCGGTACTGTGGTGGGAGTGGGGATGTGCCAGTACTTCTATCTGGTGTTGCGTTGCAATGTGAGCCAACGGTTTGGAAATAATGAGATGTGTGCCCAATTCTGTTATGTTTATGGGTGTGTTTGAGCAGGGTAAACATGTATAGAAAATGATCTTTTCTGACTTCTGCATGCTTATACTGACTTTGGCATATTGTATGTGTTTTGAGTTTGTTAAATGGAATATGGGGTTGGCAGTCTTTCATCCCAGCAGTGGTTTATATTTGCACTGCTGCATGAAGGCAATCGGCTAGGGCTCTGCTGGAGAGACTGCACTGAGAGGGTCTCGTATCCAGAGAAGGCTGCACTGTAGAGACTCATATACAAGGGGAAGACAGTGGTTGTTGTGGTTATGAAATAGGGACACGTCATTCCTTGGTGCAGTGTCTCTGATCACAAATGCACATGTGGATAGTGTTTGTGCTGTGTGGGTAACCGTCATTGTGTTATTTCCAGGCTCTGGGATATGTGGGTTGACACCAGGAAGATCTGGAGTGTGGGGCGATGCAGGGGGTGGAACAGGAGGTTTGATATGGAGCAACAATCACTGCTCACGCAGTAATCCTTGTTCTGATGCCTGTGAATCTGCTTAGAATCACATGCTGTGCATATAGTCCGATATCTAGTGGTAATCGTGGAGTATTGCATCTTTCAAAGATCAAAAATGGACATCAACATGGCCATGACTAACAAAATCCTTCACTCATCAAGGTCCCACTAGATTGTATTTTTCCTTCTATCTAGTCGGTCACACATACAGAGCTCGTATGGAGTTTATATTTCTCTTTAAGTGGTTTGTGCTTCATTTCTACTCGTCGACTGATCGTGCTTCGCCTACTGTCCTCCTGCTGACGAGACTGCGACTGATTTCCTCGCGGCCTAGGCCCCGCGGCCTAGCCTCACAGTAGGGAGAGTGATGCTCTGTTTATTACCGATTGTCTCCTGAGAATGCCTCTTTTTCCTTCAGTCTGGCTGTCGTTTCTATCTGTTATGGAGCGCACTCTTTAAATTCTGCCCATCTTGCAACTGCAAATTTCCCTGGGAAGGTACCCATCGTCCGGTGCTTCTCTCGTGACCTCAATGAGCGGTGCTGCAAGGCCTGTAAAACTATCCGGCCCAAAACCTTAAGATAGGCACACTAAGCGGTCGGCGGCCTACGCTATGTAGGCAGAGAGTCACTCCCTCACTGGCACTGTCGCCTCGGAAGAGGAGTCTGTCGGCAGCCACGGCTATGATTCGGAAGCAGTTTACTTAACGGTGGAACCTACACGTACCTGTGTGTCTGTCGCTGACAAGCATGACCCCAGCAGTGCGATGGGGAGATGGCACCACTGCGACAAGGGCACACATCCTACACCTAAACACACACCCCCAATGCTTTCCTAGATGGCTCCGCAGAGAAAGCCTTCAACGCCTGACCGTCTGCTCATCATACCGCCCAATCTCACTATTGAACGTGGTGGTAAAAATCTTGGCCCAAGTTTTGCCGAACCAGACTACTTACTACGGTGTCAGGTAATATTATCCCCATAAATAATGTCGCCATACATATGGTCACCGGCAAACGGCATGGGTGACATTATTTTTGGGGATAATAAATGGGGTAAATCGGAATGGGGTGTTCCCTGCTCCCTTTTAAAAAAAATATGGTGGTTGCGGGGGTGTCCCCCGCAGGTTCCATAGGGAAATATTGCCACAAATAAACTGCCATTCTTGTACGGCTGTATTTTTGCGGGGCTATAGCATGGAACCCTTACTACCATGGATCGGCAAGCTGATCCACCCGAACCAGAGCGGATTTGTGCTGGGTAGGGCCACACAAATGAACCTGCGAAGACCCTAGATGGAGATCATGTGGTCATCTGGACTCGGAGAAGGCCTTCGACTCGGTCGGATGGAACTTCCTATGTGCAGTGAATGGAAAAATGGGTTTGGGGCCCAGATACCTACGATGGGTGCATTTATTGTATGCGAAGCCGGTAGCCAAGGTCAGAGTAAATGGTCACACGTCACGTATGTTTACATTGCGGAGGGGCACCCGAAAAGGGTGCCCGCTGCCCCCTTGTTATTTCTATTAGGAAGTGAGCCACTGGCGCAAGTCCTCTTTATGGACCCCAGTGTTTGCGGGTTCAAATGACCCCGGGGTTGGGAAGATGGGATATTCCTATATGCGGATGATGTCCTAGTGTATCTGGGCGATCCGGAAAGATCGGGAGCGAGGGTCATTCAGATACTACAGGAACTACTGCAGACTTGGAATTAACTGGGGGAAATCTATAATTATGCCAGTCAAAGGGGAGCGAGCGGCCGTACCAATGGGGTGCCCCCTTTGGTTTGAACTAGATGGGTTCAAATATCTGGGAATTGAAGTACGGAAGAACCCTGGGTCATTTATTATGGAAAATCTGGATCCGATTATTAATAAATTAAATAAAGAGGACACAAAACATTGGGTTACCTTGCCGGTGACATTGCTAGGGCGAGTCAATCTACCTAAAATGTTAGCACTCCCTCGGCTGCTATATATACTACAAAATGCACTGGTGCGTATTACCAATAGCCAGTTCAAGCTAAATGATTTCTGTTGGGGAGAATTCTCAGAAATGTGCTAATTCCCTTCTACCTTAGAGAACCCCAGCACTTTTGCTGGACTTTAGGACTTTTAATTTTTATCCTGGAGATAGTGAGACCTTTTTCCCACTCTCTCATATATTTTTATTTGATTTGAACTTTGTTTCTCTTTTGGTTTTCGAGCCTGACAAACTCCATCGGCATCATCTTTTTACATTGTGACACACAGCACCTTCAGTGCAGTGACACAGGGAAGTCTTTCAGATTTCCCAAAGGTTTAAATCCCTTCTCTTGGATAAACTGTTTCCAAGGGCAGTGAAGTGAAATTGACTTTACTTACCTTTTTATAACTTTGTAAACCACAAAACTATCTTACATATAGTGCTGGAGGGGTTACTTAGTATCCCCTTTGTCTAGTTTCTCATGTAACATTTTTGTTACCCTTTCTACAATTAATGGCTGGTGGCAGGGGTTTAATTTTTCCTACCATTGTGTGTTTTTACCGCAGACTGAATCCTCCGCTGCAGTACAGCACCCATGGATGCCCATTTTGTCAAAAAGGCCCCGGTCTTCTTTTTTTCGCCATTTTTTGTTGGAAAGGTCCTTCTTGAGATTTACTCTGCGTGCCAAACCAAGTTTGGTCCCTTTGTTCGTTTTTGGCTCCAGTGTGTCTGGCAGGGCAGGATGCCGGGTTCCCGAAACTCCCTGTGCTTAATCTCCTAGGTGACAGGAATGCACCCAAAGGTGATTGGCTGGCTGGCTGTCCTTGGAGGACAGCTACCCTGTTGTGCGAGTGACAGCGCTAGACTGCGAATGAATGGGAGAAACTTACATAAAAGGCAAGGTCTTTTGCTGTAAAAGGGTTAACCTATATTACATTGGGGGATTGTAAAGTACTTACCTGTTGGAGAAACTTGTTAAACTTGACTCCCTTCCCTAACCTTTCCCTCTTTTCACAGTCTCAGTATTGCATTAAGTGTTCAAGTGATATATCAATGTCCACAGTGTCCTAGCAATTTAAGTCACCTCAGGGTGCAGGAAGTCTGTATGTGACATCCCAAAACTTACTTAACTGAAAGAGGTATTTTTGAAATGTATTTTATTGTTGCATATTGCCTTTTCCAAAGAAGGCTTATGTTAAAACTGACTGTTAAATTAATAAATAATTATTTGAATAAGAAACCTTAAGTATGTGTTATTTGAAAACCTGTCACTGTGAATCTCTATGGTGCACTTCTACAGCTCACATTGACCCCTTTTGAGATAAGCCTGGCTGCTCAGTCACTCTACCAACTTGTGTAGTACATGCCTATACCAAAGGTTGGGTTACCTATTGCCAAGAGGACAAGGCTGGAGGTGTCTCCCACAGGGTTACTACATACAATCTTGCCTAACACACGTTGGCTTGAAAGGTTTTAGCCACGCCGTTATCCCCTGCAGGCACGTCGGTATCCTACATAAAACCGCCGGAGTTAAACAAGAGTCTTGCGGCTATTGTTTTGGTGGCGGAACGACTAAAAGGCACCCCCTCTCGTCGAGAGGAATACACTGAAGTGGCACAGCCTCTTTCTAAGGCTTTATCTGATAAATCCCCTCCCTCTAGTGAGCCTTTCCCTCCTCCCAGACACCTCTGCTTCATCCATTTGGACCAGAGAGAGGTTTGAAAATTACATGGACAAGATGTCACAGTTTATAGACTTTTCTGAAAGGTTTATTAATCCCAAAAGGACTAGGGAGGATTATTCCTGCCCATTTTACCAAAGCTGCAGAAGCTTCCAATCCAAACTCACCAAGAAGTAGTGTTTGAGTTTTCAGAACCTGAGGAGACCTATGAGTATCCCTATAGTCATGAGGACAATCCTTTGGGCAGGACGAAACTGACCAGTGTCCAGATTGGGGACAAGATCAGCCAGCAGGCGAAGCACCTTGGCTCTCGCCTACTCCAACTCCTGACCCAGATGTTATTTGCCTGGACCCGCCCTCCTCGCCTCAACAGTGGCAGCCATCGCCTATTGACGACCAAATGGCTTTCAATGTCATCCTGAAGTGGGCCGCAGACCACTTCCAAATCGCCACACAGGAGGCTGTTTAGGACTCTGATTTTGTGGAGGACATCCTAAAGGCGAAACCTCCCTCAAAAGCTATTCCCCTTCTGAATTCCATAAAGAGCGCCTTGCACCTTCCTTACTGTCCACTTCCCTTACAAGGGCTGTCATCCCTCAGGTTGAGAAACTGTTTTGCCCCTCTATCAGACCCAATGTATATTCGGGGGCATGCCACACCAGACTCCCTACTTGTGAACACCACCAGGAAAAGGGCTGTAATGCCACTGTCTACTGTAGAGGCTCCCCCGACAAAGACTGCAAGAAACTCTATGCCCTTAGCAAGCATATCACCACGTCGGGAGCATACTCTGAGAATTGCTAATACTCCTCTTCTCGTGACTTATAGCGATGTGCAGTGGAACCGCTTCAGGAGGGCCTCCAACACATCCCTGAGCCCGTGCGATGAAGCCTGCTGGCGGTCGTCTGAGGAAAGGCAGGTGACACACAACATCCTTAAGCACACACTAGATGCTGTAGAGATGGACAGGACGCACCCTGGCACAGGGTACTCTTCTCAAGAGGCACGCCTGGCTAAAGAAATGAAGTCGGAGACTCTGTCCTCTTTGATAAACAAGCCTGTGGAAGATTCAAACTTTTTAGGTAAAGCTGTGGATGACGCCTTGGAAACGGCGATGAAAGAGCATGAAGCATTCAAATCTCTCAACTAAACCACAGCCAAGCCTTTTCAACAGCGGGGAGGTGCACACTCTCACTATTCCTTTTGGGCCCAGTCCTTTTCGCGATCTCCACACCGACAGTACAGTGTAGGAGGTACCCCATGTTAGGCAAGATTGTATGTACCATTTGGGTGCACTACAACAACCCTGACCTCCTGGCAATAGGAACCCAACCTTTGGTATAAATCTATACTACACAGGTTGGTAGCGTGAGTGAGCAGCCAGGCGTATCTCAAGAGGGGTCAAGGTGAGCAGTAGTGGAGTTACACAGAGATTCACAGTGACAAGTATTCAAATAAACTCTTACAAGGTTTCTTGAATAAACAATTATTAATTTATTAGTCAGAGTAAGCCTTCAGAAGGGAGCAATATAACAGTAACACTCAAATATACTTAACAAAATACACACTCTTAATATCTCTAAATCAGGGAGTACCCTTTTGGGATGGCCCACAGACACAACCTACACCCTCAGGTGACTTCAATAGCTAGGGTGCCGGGGACATTAATATATCACTGTGGTGTTTAGAATCATTTAGGAGTAAGTCAAAGGAAAAGGTTATTAGAACATACAAGAGACCACAAATATTCTTAAGCAGGCAAATACTTTCAGATCCCCTAATAAGAATCATTCAGTGGAACAGGCTAAGCCAAAGTCAATGGGCAAAAGTCTATATGAGCTGAAGCACTTCTTTGCAGATAAGAAAAGTCTTTGCACAATGTTTTAGAAGTCTTTGATGAAAAAGAAGAATAAATGTAGGGCCACAAGCTGTTAGACTTGAGTAGTAGAAGACTCTACAGCAAGAAGTATGTTCTCTCAGACTTTTACAGTACCTTTGTATTGAGGAAAAAAGTGCAGCAGATGACTTTTGTTCCTGAGCAGCTCTGCAGATCTCACTGTTCCTGGGCTGCAGTTGTGGGGACAAGAGGGAGGACTTCGGGGGACTCCTGCACTGCAATGGGACAGTCAGCGCTAGCAACTGGCAATCTTCAAACAAGTGGCTGTTCGGTGTTTCAGCTCCTCGCGTCTACCACAAATAGCAACACTGTGGTTCCTGGCTCTCGAGATGGGCTTTCCTTGATTCTGGGGTCCCACACTCTGTTGAGGGGACTCAGGCTCGGTCAGTCCTGCTTCCTAGGAGTCCGGAGGATGGAGCCAGTCCATCACTGAGTCCAGTAAAATTTGTGTCTCTTGAGAAAATGAGACTGGAGTTGGAATTCAAAAAGTTACAAGTCCAAGCTGAAACCAAACATCAGGACATCCAACTTAGGAAGTTGGAAATGCAGCATGCTCTTGTAATGAATAAATGGTATCTTGAAAAGATTTCTCTCCCAGAGTCCTCTAGGTCTTCCAGTACAAAGAAGCCTTGCAAGCCCAAAGAAGCAGTGAGTATATATGATGTGAAACTTGATATTTTGGATTGGTTGGGTGCTTTTGAATACAATTATGGGATTCGGGGTTACACAGGGAATCAGTTGATTCCTTGGCTTTTGTCTAGGCTCCCCCAGGTTGCAACTGATGATGTAATGGAGGTGGGGGAACTTGAAAGATTGGAGCATGAAAATGTGAAGCTAGCTTTGATAGCTAGATTTGGGAAAACCCCTTCCCAGTACCTTAAGAGGTTTAGGACCCTCAAAAAGACTGATGGTTCCCCTTGGGCTACCTGGGTGTGTGAATATTTGAAAAACTTAGATGGTTGGGTAAAGGGTTACAGAGTAACTACTTTTGAAGGAATGAGATCTTTTTTTGTTGGAATCTATTTTTGATGCCTGCTCTCTTGAGCTGAGACAGCACTTGGCTGACTCTAAAGAGATTGTTCTCAAGACGTTAGTAAAGGCTGCTGACATGTGGGATGGCAAAAGGGCTACTCACAAGGATTGTGGGGCCACTCACAAAAAGGATGAGGTTAAGCAGCACAAGAAAGTTGACTAAGAGAATTCTAAAACCTCCCATCCAAAAGAGGGCCACAAACAGAAGAAGGGTAAATACCATGGGAAACCAGGTCAGTCTAGTGAAACCTCTAGTGCCAAACCAGGAGGAGGTCAGCAGAAGCCCCCATTTGTCAAAACATTTGGTAAATGTTGTGCTTGTGGGTCAACTGACCATGTGAAAGGGGATCCCAGATGTAAGGGTAAACCTTCAGGGGTCCACACTGCCTCCTTAGCCTTCATTGCTGAGGTAGAAGTTCATATGCTAAGTGTAAACTTTCATCTATTGGCTGAAGACCCCATTGGAGTCTCAGCCAGTGTTTCTTTAGTGTCCCTGTGTCTGTGGGAACAGCAGAATTTAGATGTGTATAACTCTATTCCAGATGACACAAAAGAATATTACAATGACAGTGTACTTGTGAATGGTCAGGAAACCCCTGCCACTAGAGACACCGGGGTCAGCATTAATGGTGGATGAAACATTTTAAAAACCTGAGGATGATGCTAAGGCACCCAAAGAACCCACTAAGCTTACTGGAGGCCCTGTCCAGATGGAGCCGATACTACCAGCTCTCATCCAATGCAACAATCTTACTTTAAGAATACCTGTCATTGTACAGAGTGAGGTGCCTGGGAGAGTCATGATGGGGAATGACTTGAAACCTCTTGGAGTTGTATCAAGCACCCCCAGACCTCCCAGTAAAAGGAAGCAGACTAGGAAGGCCAGAGAACCCATTTTAATAAATGACTCTCAATGGGAAGTTACAGAAGTACCTATAACTCCCAGTCCACACGAAGAACAACCCGATTCCTGGAAGAAAGGCAAAAAGGAAACCCAAGGTCTCAGGAAACAAGAAAAGTAGCACTCCTGTGCACAAAACCAGGACATCCCCGCGAGGACAGTCCCAGATTACACCAGTGACCCCTCCACCAGCTGAGTTTGAGTGTGAGGACCAACCAGAGGATGGTGAACCAGACACTGATGACACAGAGCTGTAAGAAGACCTTCCCCCCTGTTGTAGATCTGGATCCTAAAGACCATCCTGAGCTGCAGACTTCGCTTGCAGATGGCGGCCCCTGTAGGGCAGACTTCAGCAGAGGTCAAAGAGAGTGTCCTACTCTTGAAGGACTTCGCCAACAGGCAGCTTCCCAGCTGGAAGGGCAGGCTGTACTGGGCGGATGGCCTCCTTTACAGTGAGGCTATTGAGACTACCCCAGGGGACTACAGAAGACTTGTAGTGCCTCAGGAGGTGAGAGCCCAGTTTCTACAGTTAGCCCATGAGATTACTCTAGCTGGTCACTTAAGCTTTAAGAAGACCAAGGAAAGGATTTCTCTTTATTTCTACTGGCCCAAGATGGGGTCTGATGTAGATAACTTCTGTAGATGCTGTCACACTTGGCAGACTTCAGGCAAGAGTGGAGCCAAGAACGTGGCACCCTTGGTGCCTCTCCCAATAGTAGGAGTACCTTTTTATAGGGTAGGGATTGACGTTGATCCCTTAGACCCTCCCACATCTTCAGGCAACCGATTTTATATTGGTTGTGGTAGACCATGCTACCAGGTACCTGAGGCCATACCTATGAGAACTGTTACTGCTCAGGCAGTGGCTAAGGGCCCCCTTGGTATTTTTACCAGTTTTTCCTAAGGAGGTTATCTCTGACAGGGGGACCAATTTTATGTCCCACTACATGCAGACCATGTGGACAAACTGTGGAGTGACCTAACAGTTCTCAACAGCCTACCATCCCCAGACCAATGGGTTGGTGGAGAGGTTTAATAGAACTATGAAGAGCATGATGGGTGCTTTAGAAAAACCCCTTAGAAGAAAGTGGCAACTTCTACTGCCATGCCATCTCTTTGCTTATAGAGATGTCCCTCAAGAAGGGATTGGCTTCAGCCCCTTTGAGCTCCTCTATGGTCATCCTGTTAGAGTTCCATTGGTCCTAATCAAGGAGGGGTTGGAGAGTGTTCCTTCCCACAGGCCAGTGAGAGTCGCTGACTATGTGTTGGGTCTCCAAATGAGAATGACACACCTGACAGAAGCTTCTGATAACTTGAAAGCAGGTCAGGCTCTGGTGAAGCATTGGCATGACCAGAAGGCCAACATGGTTGAGTTTACTCAAGACCAGCTAGTTCTAGTTATGGTACCTACATGGCAGAGGGCCTTAACGGGACAAATGGATTGGACCCTTCAAGGTTGTGTGAAAACTTAGAGAGGTCAATTATTTTATGGATTTAGATAATCCTAAGGAGGCCCCCAGGGTCTTTCACACCAACCCCCTAAAGGCCCATGTCTCTAGACCAGAACTTGGAGCTTTGCTTCTAGCCTCTGCTCAGGAGGAGGAGAGTGAGCCTCTACCTGACCACCTGAGGGGACAACCTTTAGATGGAAAGATAGGAGTTAATCTCTCTTCTGGTCTAACCCTGGAACAACAGGAGGAGTGCAAGATGCTGTTAAATCAGTTTTCCCCTCTGTTTTCACTAACACCAGGCCTGACCCCTTGGGGCCAGTATGATATTCTGTCTACCTGAGAGCAGGGGTTCCTCAGTACATTTGACCTAACCTCAGGCTACTGGCAAATATCTCCGACAGACCATGCATTTTCAAAACCTGAAGGCCTCTACCAGTTTAAGGTTCTGCCTTTTGGACTAAAGAATGCACCTGCTACATTCCAAAAGCTGGTAAATTATGTTCTGAATGGGATGGAGGACTTCTGCATGGCATACTTGGATGACATTGCAGTGTTCAGCCCTACTTGGAAAGAACATATTGACCACTTAGGATATGTATTGCAGGCCAATCTGACCATAAAGGCAAGTAAATGTCAAATTGGTCAGAGTAAAGTCGTCTATCTTGGACATGAGGTAGGAGGATTTGAAATAATGCCATTGCCTAGCAAAGTACAAGCTGTACAAGACTGGTCCACCCTACTACTCAAACCCAAGTGAGAGCCTTTTTAGGTCTCACAGGTTACTATAGAAACTTCATTGAGAACTAAGGGACCATAGCTTCTCCCTTGAATGTGGTGATCTCACCCAAATTCCCCAAGAAGGGCAGGTGGAATGAGGAGAGCACAAAGGCATTTGAAGAACTAAAGAAAGCCCTTTGTCGAGCTCCAGTCTTGAGAGCTCCTGACTACAACCAATCCTTTATTGTACAGTTAGATGCTTCCAATACAGGTATAGGTGGAGATCTGAGTCAGCTGGATGAGAATGTTTGGGAACATCCAATCTGCTTCATCAGTAGAAAACTGAAGGACCCTGAATCAAGTTAGGCAACCATAGAAGGTGAATGTTTTGCCATCTTGTGGCCTTTGAAGAAGTTTAGACCATACTTGTATGTATCTACTTTTGTAATTCAAACAGACCACCAACCCTTGAGATGGTTAATGCAGATGAAGGGGGAAAATCCTAAATTGTTAAGATGGTCAATCGGCCTACAGGGGTTTGATTTTTACCATAGAAAACAGGTCCGGGTGTAATCACCAAAATGCTGATGGTCTCTCCAGAATGTATGACCATCTGGAGTAGGTGTGCCCACCTGAGTGCGTTGGACCAGTTGTATGATGGGAGAGGTTGAGCGCATGAAGACTATTAACCAGTGTATAAGTCGTGGGGATATCGAACCAGATATCGAAGTCTCCTAGGAGAGTAAGAGATGGGTGGTTTACTTGAATGGTAGCTATTGAATCACAGAGGTCGTTGGCGCAATGTTCGTTGTATCCAGGAGGTGTGTCCATGAGGAGGAAGCTGTGGGTGAAGGTCAGTGGTAGAGATAGTTACACTAAAAGGGATTCACAGGAGGCTGTGCATGTCTGGGATTTGACAAGTGAGACGGAGAAATGACGATTGAAGAGGACTGCCACTCCGCCACCTCTGAAGGGTTTATTATAGGCGATGAGCGAGTAGCCAGAGGGGGGGGTAACGTTGCATGTGCTACAACGACAAAGTCATCGGAGAACCAGGTTTCGGTGATAAAAATAAGGTCAGGCTTGTCGGAGGATAGGAGGTCAAAAATGTTGTTTGTTTCTTGCTATCGAGCGGGCGTTAAAGAGGATGCAAGTGACTGTGAGGGAATGTGGGTTTTGTGGTGCACATCGGAGTGGAAGCTTGCGGGACATGGCTGCCCGGTGGGTGTGGTAAGAGCCGAATGCATGATCAAGGAGCCGAATATCTTCAAAGCAAGCTTACTCACAATTTCCCTGCTAGCCAGTTACGATCAGCCACTGCGGGTGTACTTATTGTTCCCCCTTTCCGCCGATCACGCATTGGAGGCAGAGCTTTTTCAGTTGCCTCCTCTCAGCTTTGGAACAGTTTTTCGCTGCTCCTGAAGAGTTTGTCAAACCATCTGGGATTTAGGGAATTGTTGAAAAGGTATCTATTTCAGTAAACTACCTATATCTGGGTTTCCCACCAGCACCATGATGCCTTAGGGACGACAGAGCGCTTAATAAGCGTTAATAACGTAACATAACGTAGGAACATTCAGGGGTGTTGAAACAGGTTGAGGAGTATGGGAAGGGCGTGGTGCCTGAGTGTCTGTAGAGAGGGTACGTCGATAGGGACGAGAAGAGTAGGCGGGTGGACGTAGGAATGTGAGAGACGAGGGGCGGGTCAAGGGGGGTTTGGGTGGGCAGATTTTGGAATGGGTTTGGGGGGGGGTGAAGGGGGTTTAGGTGTACCAGGTGAGAAGTCAAGAGAAAGGGGGTGGAAACTGGGGGAGGGGAGTGCAGGGTTGTAGGGGATGGAGAGGTTGGAAGGGTGGGCTGAGGCAGAGGTGGTAAGGAGTAGAGTGTTGAGGGAGAGGACCAGTCATGTTTTCTGCATTTCGTGGGATTTGGTGCCATAGGGGGTGTGACAGAGGGTGGAGAGTGAGAGGGGGAGGGAGACAAGGCTACCGTTCGAGCAAAGGTGAGATGCGCTACATTAAGAGAAGTGAAGGGATATGAAGGTTGTGGATTGTTGGAAGGGGGTGATATGGGAGGTTGGTCGAGGGGGTGGTGTGTTCCTCAGTGGGCTAAGGGGGAGGGAGTGGGCGGCATGGGAGGTTGGGAGGGAGGGAAGTTCCTCAGAGGGCACAAGGATGAAGTGGAGGTGGGTTTGTGCTGTTTGGAGCGCCAGAGGGCTCCCCTGGTTTGGGAGTTCGAAAGAGGGTGTGGTGTATGGACGGGGGGTATTAGGGTGTTTTCAATAGATGTCTGGGAGAGTGGGAGGCAATGTGTTTAGGGTGGGATGGGGAGAGGGGTTGAGGGGGCAGTTGTTTGGTGCGCCAGAGTGCTCCTCTGATCTTAGAGTTGGACGAGGGATGATGGTAGGAGAGTGGGCGGGTGGCGTCTGGGTGTATTGATGTACGGGGGAGTGGATGGGGTTTGCGATCCTGTGGGGAATAAAGGGGGGGATCGTGAAGTTGGGTGCTAGAGAGCGGGCCATGTGCCGTGAGGGGAGAGGTATGGGGGAGGGAATGGTGCGGGGAAGCTAGGGATCGGGAAGGGTCAGAGAAGGGGGTATATCGGGAGTTGGGATCTCCATCGTGGGTGAGGTCAGTGCAGTACCCAGAGGTTGATGAACTAGTAGCAGTATATGTTATAGGCCTAAGATGTACAATCTGCGTCTAGATTCTGGTCACCGGGGCAGTGAGAGACAACCAAAGAGGTTAGCAGTGGGGAGTTCTAAGTGAGCGGCAGAGTCAACTAAATCACAGAAATCTCAGTGTGCACTTTCTAGAAGAGCAACAATCACGGTGTGCACTTTCCAGGTGTGGATAAGCTAACTGGAGTAATTCTAAGTGAGCAGCGCAGGCAAATAGATTGCAGTATTATTTAAGGGGGTACCCTCTAGATGTGAGTCAAGCTACCAGGAACAGATTCTAAGTCACAGAGGGTAATTCTAGATGAGAATCAATGCAGCAAGGCAGCAAGAGCAAACTTACAAGTGTGTGGAGCATATAAATCAGTTATAATCTTGGAGGGCACTACTAGATGTGAATCAGGCTAACGGGAACAATTTTAAGTGTCGGGGACAATAGAACACAGTAATAACTCAGGCCGAAGAAAACACAGTAATAGCTCAGGGGGCACTTTCTAGATGCAAATCAGGCAAAAAGGAACACTTCTAAGACAGAGGGCACCTTCTAGATTTAAATCAATGCAGCAAGAACAAATCACTAAGTGCGTGGAACAAAATAAATCACAGTAATATCTCGGAGGGTGCTTCTAGATGTGAATGAGGCGAACAGGAACAATTTTAAGTGTGTGGGACAGGCAGAATAAAACACAGTAATAACTCATGCAGAATACAGCACAGTGATATCTCGAGGGGTACTTCTAGATGTGACTCAGGCGAACCGGATCAATTCAAAGCTTGTAGTACAAGCAGACTATAACACAGTAATTTTTGTTTTATTTATTTATTTAAAGTGCATATTGGTTAATTAAAACCTTATACACTAACAAAATTAATTACATCGAAAACAGAGAACATACATTCATTTCATATTATCCATACATAAGAAGGGAATATCGCACATCAAATCATGTAAATCATACAAGCAGGATATCACATTTTAAAATAAGATATTACAGGTTTTAAAAAGAAATTGCTCGCTTCCAAATATAAAAGGCTGCCCCAATAAAAACCTTAATTTCATCGTCATAAATTACTGACCAAAATTGATTAGATTCAATCATTTGGAGGTCACCGACTAAATTTGAGTATCCTTTATAATACCATCCTTTTAATTTAGTACACATAGTTAAAATGTGTCTTCCTGTCTCCACCTCTAATTTACAATGCCTGCACAGTCTTTCAGCACGGGGTATATTTGCCCAAGCCCCAGTAATTTCATTACATGGGAGAGTATTCATACGTAGCTGTAAAATAAATCTCCTCAGAGTCCTATTAGCCGTATTTAACAAATATTGTTTCGGAGTGGCTGGTTTAAGACCTTGAAGAGCATACATTGTGTATCAATTCAAAGCTTGTGGTACAAGCAGACTATAACACAGTAATAGTAATATCTCAGGGGGCCCTTTCTAGATGCGGGTTAAGCTGACGGGCAATTCTAAGTGAGCAGCACAGGCAAGTAAATCAGAGTAATTTCTGAGTGGGCACTATTTAGATGTGAATCAGTGTAATTTTCAAGGAGTGAGTCGATCCAACGGGGGCAGATTTGTGTGCTATCACAGTGAGCTCTTTCTACATGAGAATCGATGTAGCAGGAACAAATTCTGGGTGAGTAGCCTAGTAATGCCGGTGTGTATTTCCAGAAGTGAAACAGAGTTGTAAGAACAGTTTCTAAGTGAGCGGCATAGGCAAATAATGTACAGTACTACCATAGTAGGCACTTTCTAGATATGGATAATGCAGTGAGAGCACATTTGATAGAAGTCAGTTTGAACAGCTCCCTAAGGTGTGATGTAGCTAACATTTACAGTGTTTGGATATTTTATTCAAAGTGGTAGGGCTTCCAGGGTAGAGTGATTGCTCTACCCCCACCCTAGCCACACCAACCTTGGTAGTCGCTGCTGGTTGACTGCTGTTGCTGTACCCAGATATAAGGAGTTGGCATAGTCCAGTCTCAACATAACAGCAAATATAATAGCTGCAAGTCTGTTGGGGTAGGTGAGGTAATGGAAAATGCATCTTGGGAGCTTAAGGTGGTAGTAACAGGATTTTGATACATTATTGAACTGATGGGAGAGGTTTAAGCATGAGTCCGTAGTGCAGCCAAGGTTTTTGACTATTAGACACACTTGTATATAGGCACGTTGTAAATGACATGACATATATCATTTCGGAAGTAGGAGGGGTACCAAGGAAGGAGGGCCATGGGAGTGGTTGCGGGAGAAGGGCTGTGTTGCTGCACACAATGATCTGTTTTATCTGGCTTCAGAAGGAGGTGGTTTCTTGTCAGCAGTCAATGTCTCTGAGGCAAGCTTCAAGGTTGGGGTGTGGGTTGAAGCTTGTTTTGGGAATTCTCCGGATAATTTGGATATCGTCAGCGTAGTTGTAGCAGGTGAGGTTGTGCGTGTGCATGATACCTGGTAGAGTGGTCAGATAGCGGTTGAAAAGGAGAGCGGAGAGGCATGCGCCTTGTGGTACTCCAGTGTTCCCGGTTCCAGCGGTCGAGAGAAATGGGGAGAGGAAAGGGACTTGTTTCCTGTTTTTGAGAAATAAGGCAATCCATTTCAGTGCCGAGCCTCGGATTCCTAGCAAGTGGAGTCGGTCAAGGAGGATAGAATGGTTAACGATGTCAAAGCATGAGATCAGCTCAGATCGAGATCAGAGTGGTTTCTGTTCCATGGCGCGACCTGAAGCCTGATTGAGCGGGGTTGAGTAGATTGTTGGATTCTACTAAACAGTTGAGTGGTGAGTATGCAGCGTGGTCCATGAGTTTCACCAAGAATCTGTGTTGGAAATCGGCCTATAATTCTTGGGGTCAAGCGATACTTTTTTCAGAAGAGGTTTGACATGTGCTATTTTAAAGGCCTCAGGAAAGATGGCAGGGGTCAGGGATTCATTCAGTATGGACTTTGCTTGTTCACTTGTGGAGGAGAATATTTCTTTCAGAAGAGCGGCCAGACAGGGATTAAGGGGGGGATGCGTAGGGTCTGCTGCTGGATAGTCGATCAAGGAACTAGTCTCTTGAGATGGAGTTGAAAGAGTCGAAAGATGGCATTGCAGCGGTCGGAGCAGTGGAGTCAGGAGGGGCAGGGTGTGAGGGTAGAAAGTTTGGTATTAAGGGTTGTCATCCTGTCAAGTGCTTTTTTGTAGAAATGCAGTGAGGGAGTCGGAGAGTTTGCATGGGCGTCGGGGAAGAGGTGCAGGAGGATTTTACAAATTCAGAGATGATCCTCTGGAGCTCTTTGCTGCTGTTGCTACAGTTCAGGATTAGTTAGTTGCCGTCCGCGACGGTCCCGTTGCAGTGCAGGAATCCCCAGAAGTCCTCCCTATTGTCCTCACAACTGAGGCCCAGGAAAAACAAGATCTGCAGAGCTGCACAGGAACAAAAGTAATCTGCATTTTTCTTCTAACTAAAGGTACTGTACAGTCTAAGAGAACTTACCTCTTGTTGTAGAGATGCTTGCATCTTCTACTCTCACAAGCCTAACAGCTTGTGGCCCTATATTGATTATTTTTCTTCAAAGACTTCTAAAACATTGTGCAAAGACCTTTAACTTACCTGCAAGAAGTGCTTCAGCTTCCATTGAATTTTGCCCAATTGACATTGGCCTAGCGACTCTTCTCTCCTCTGACACTGTCCTTCCAGGAAGGGGCTAACTTACTCTGCATTGGGGGGTCCAAGAGTATTTGCCTGCTTAAGAATATTTGATCTCTTGTTTATGCTAATAACCCTTTCCTTTGACACTCTCATAAACCATACTCTGAATGCAACTGTGATATAGTAATGCCCATAGTGTACTATCTATTTAAGTCACCTGAGGGAGTAGGAAGTGTCTGTGTGCCATCCCCAATGGGTATCTGCTGATTCTGAGAAACCTAAGGGTGTGTATTTTGAAGTGTATTTGAGTGTTGCTATTATATTGCTCCCTTCTGAAGAAGGCTTGTTTAACTGACTAGTAAATAAATTAATAACTGTTTTATCAAGAAACCTTGAGTATTCTTGTTTATTTGAATACTTGTCACTGTGAATATTTGTGTAACTACCCTACTACTCGCATTGACCCCTCTTGAGATAAGCCTGACTGCTCATCCACACTACCAACCTGTGTAGTTCAGACTTGTACCAAAGGTTGGGTCCCTGTTGCCAGGAAGCTAAGGTTGTTGTGCACCCACGGGGTACTATCCCCAAACCTTACAAAACAGCGCTCAAGAGTTATTTTGGCTTTTGAAGATCTTCAGGTGGGGCGTGAACCATTTGGGGAAGGGACCTTTGCGAGAGGCTGTGGGGCGTGAGGGGATGAGAGGAAGTAGTGATTCATTAAGCCAGGAGTCAAAGGATTTGATGGTTAATGGTCTATCTAAGGTCAGCGGTATTGGGAGATTGTGTAGCGGGGCTTCAGCTAGGTCAGGGAGAACCTTGGTCTCGTTCCAGCATTTGTGGTCATGTGTGTGTGCAGGGTGAGCCTTGGGTGGATGTGGTGGAGTGTGGACAAAGGGAAGGCAGAGTGGTCTGTCGAGCTGAGCGGTTTGGGAGTAGATTCAGGGACGAGGTCATAGGAGCGGAAGATTGCATCAAGGGTGTGACCTCCAGAGTGGGCTGGACCTATGGCATGTCGCGAGAGGTTCACTGCCTCTAGACTGTCGACCAGGGGTTGGGTCATGGAGGTTTTTCTGGCACATCAAACCATATATTGAAGTCCCCCAGTAGTGTGAGTGTTGGGTGGCTTGCCTGAATGGTAGCTAGCAGGTCAGAGATTGTTGACAAAATGGCTGTCATATCCGGGGGGGTCTGTATATGAGTAGAAAGCTGTGAATGAGTGAGTGTTGACAGTAGAGAGAGTTTCACTAGAAGGGATTCACAGTTAGCATTGCAAGTCTGGGTTTCGGTGAGTGAGATGGAGAAATTAGGTTTATAGAGGATCATTACGCCGCCACCTCTGGAAGGTCTGTTGTGGGAGATGAGCGAGTAACCTAGGGGGAAAGCTGTGTGCGACTGGTGCAAAATCGTCAGAGAACCACGTTTCAGTGATGTAAATTAGGTCAGGATTGTCAGAGGATTGGAGGTCAAAGATGCTGTCCGTTTCTCGCCACGGAGGGGGCATTGAAAAGGAGGCAAATGACTTCATGATGCGTGGTGGTTTTCCGAACCCTCGTGGCTGGGTGGGTAAGGTGTCAGTCGTTGCGATGCAAGGTGTGGCCGGAACAGTCTGGGTGGCTGAGGCTGACCAAGGGTTGAGGGGGTTCAGTGTAATAACAATGAATGCAATAAATGTAGGGCCGGAGGGCCGAGGCCACGCAGTCGACAGTCGCTGAGCAGTTGTGGATGTCTTCGGCGGCAGGAAACCCACGAGGCAGTTGTCCAAAGATTAGTCGGGAGACGAGATGACCGTTGGTCGTGAGTCAAAGTAAGCAATATTAACTCTTGCGAGCTCCGCATTAGGAGATCAACTACGTTGGTGAAAAAAACTATCTGAGGGACCTTGACGCGTGGGGGGTTTTGGGTACACTGCACGTCACATTAGGGATAGTGTTACAGTCACGCCCATGTTGATGTCCCCTTTCGATCTTGGAAAGAAAGATGCAATACTCTGCGATTACCACTAGATGTCGGACTATATGCACAGCATGTGAATCTAAGCAGATACAATCATCAGAAATGCTATTACGGTGAGTAATGCATGTCATGCAGTAGCAGGACCTAGATTTGGGACATCTAGGCAGATGGAGTAAATGCAATAACAGTAAGAGCAATAACAGTAAATGCAACCTGGATAGAGTGAGAATGGCCTAACACAGGGGCACAACAGTAAGTGCAAGAACAGTAGATGTAAAAGCAGCACCTATATTTGGGACACTTGGTAAAGGGAGAAAGGGTCTAACACGGGGGCATAACAGTAAGTGCAAGAACAGTAAGTGCAATAACTGTAGATGTAATAGCGGTACCTAGATTTGAAACACCTGGATAACGGGGGAAAGGCCTAGGTTTCACAGAATGGCAGGCAGTAATACAGCACTTAGATTAGAGAATCCTGTATAGTGGGAGAGAGAGAGAGGCGTAGGTTTCACGATATGGTCGGTTTTTTATTTTTTTTATTTGTATTTGGTTCAATTACAAAAACGAAACTGTAGAACCTTGACAAAACAGAATACAAAAGAAAATATTAAAATATTTACATTTACGTTGGTTTTTAAATAGTTTGTCTTCACAGTGGATTTCCTTGTTCCGGTGATGGGTGGGAGTCGTTGGTGTTCTTCTTTCTGTTGGTAGTGTTAATTGGTGGGGTGAATGCTAAAGTGGTTTTTGATACCAGTGTGATTGTGCGAGAATTGCGCCTACTTTATCTGTTGGTGCTGGTTGACAGCAGTCTGTTCCTTGTTTGACGTGTCTGGGTACTGCAGCCGATTCGCGAGTGGAATTATGCCTTTGCAACCACCTCGTTGAATGCGGTTGCACCAGGGAAGTGTTGGCTGTATTTAGAGGCCACAATAGGAGTTTGGCACTGCACCCTGGGACTCTAGTCTGAGCACTGTCTGTCTTTTTCCTTGAGCTCAATTTGGAGCATGCGCTAAGTGATGGGGCACAGTGGGTCGGTTTGGTTATGTGTCACTGAGCCATTGAGGGTTAGTTGGTAGTTTAGGTTTAGTTTGTTACTGGGTGGCTGCTTCCCCTGCTGACACCTGCAGACACAGTATGACGACATCCCTGTCGGAGCCACCCTTTGCCTCCGCCCTGAGCCGATGGGGCTGCACGGGCAGGGTCTGCCCTAGTGCTATGCTAATAATGGCATTTTATTACCCAATCAGCGGAGGGGGCGGGACACAAGGCAGGCACATGAACATGGAAGAGGTGGCAGGGAGATGAACAAGGCACTGGGGCGCTTCTAGGCAGTAAAATCATCAGAATGCACCCAAATGATCTATCGGGTGCGGGGGGGGGGGGCGGGTGGTGCTCACCTCAGTGTTGCCAGGGACCAAAGTGGCATGCTGGAGGTGGCTTGACAAGCGACTAGGTCCCCGTTTGAGTTGCTTGAGGAATTAGCCAGTATGGGGAGGGAGCAGGACATGAGGCGGGGAAATGAACACGGAAGGGGAGGCAAGGAGATCAACAAGGCACCGGGGTGCTTCTAGGCCCTTATCCAGTGCAGTAACATGACTCTACGAATTCCTGATGGTGTGCAATCTGAAGTACCAGGGAGAGTTCTGTTGGGTAATGACTTAACTCTTGGAGTGGTCTCCAGTACCCCGAGGCCTCCCAGCAAAAAGAAACCAGAGCTGAAAAAACTGGCCAAAGAGGAAACCTTAAGAGATTCTCATTTTAAGGTCTGGGAGGAATCCGGTATTTCAAACCAGCAGACAGGCCAACCTACCACTTCTAGAAAGAAGAGACCAAGGAGAAATCCAGAGTATCTGGAAAGAAAAAGGGTCTCAAACCCAAACCTTCTCTGAAGGATTTCCCTGAGAGAGCATTTCCTAGTGACCCCATCCACAGTTGAAACAGAGTAGGTGGACGCACAAACTCCTGAAAATCCAGCTACTGGTGAAACAGATCTGGAGGTGATCATTCTCTGCTTGGAAGATCTGTGTTAGGCAAGATTGTATGCAGTACCCTTTGGGTGCATGTTAGGCAATATTGTATGCAGTACCCTTTTGGTGCACTACAACAAACCTACCCTCCTGGCAATAGGAACCCAATCCTTGGTATAAGCTTGTACTACACAGGTTGGTAGCGTGTTGAGCTTCCAGGCTTATCTCAAGAGAGGTCAATGTGAGCTGTAGGGGAGTTACAGAGATTCACAGTGGCAAGTATTTAAATAAACACTTAAACCTAGGGTCTCTTGAATAAACAATTCTTAATTTATCGGTCAGTTAGAATAAGCCTCCTTCAGAAGGGGGCAATATAACAGTAACACTCAAATACACTTAAAAATACGCACTCTTAATGTTTCTAAATCAGTAAGTACCCTTTTGGGATGGCCCACAGACACTACCTACACCCTCAGGTGACTTCAATAGTTAGAATGTTTGGGACATTGTTGGGGAGAATTCTCAAGAATGTGCTAATTTCCCTTACCTTTTGAGTTCCCCCATCAACTTTGCTGGATTTCTAGGATTTGATTTTTACCTGGGAAGAGCGTGAGCCTTTTTTTCCCACTCTTCCATGTATTTTGAGATGTGTTTTACTTTTGTGTTCTTTGGTTATGGAGTTTTAAGACCACTCCCATAGGCATAATCTTTTTCTGTGTCACACAGCACCTTCAGTGCAGTGTCACAGGGATGTCTTTCAGACTTCCCAAGGTTTAAATACCTTCTCTGGGACTGACTACTGTCTCCCAGAGCATGTAAAGTTAAATTGACTTTACAGTCTCTTTAAATGTACAGACCCAGCACACACTATCTTCCTATAGAGTACTGGAGGGGTTGCCTAGCTTCCTCTGAGTCAAAACACTCATGTAACAGTCAAATGTTACCCTTTCCTACTTTAAATGGCTGGTAGCAGTGGTTCAAACTACCATGATTTTTCCCGACCGCGAACAACGGTAGCTAAAAATCGGGTCAGCCATGTTTTTCAATATTGCGCCCAAGACCTATCTGTAAAAAAAGACTCTGGTCATCTTTTTCCACCATTTCTTTTAGGAAAGGTCCTCCTTGTGTTTGTCTCTGTGCGACAAACCAGGTATGGTCCCTTTGTTCGTTGGCCTTTGGCAGGCTTCAGTGCTGAAGCCCTCCTCTGGCGCCTGAGTGTCTGGGGTGGACAGGATGTGAGGGAGGTGCCCGAAACTCCCTGTGCTTAGTCTCCTAGGAGCCCTGAATGCACTCTGGCGTGATTGGCCAGCTGGCTGTCCAGCAAGTACAGCCACCCTGCTGTGTGAGTGACAGCCAGGCTGGAATGAATGGGGGGGGGGGGGACTGTTTAAAAGCAGGTCTCTGGGACTTGGAAAGAAGAGTCGACCACTGGAACGAAAGAACCGAAGACGAGCTGAAGGAAGAGGACTGCTGCCTCTCCTGGACGACCGGTGAAGCCCTGCTGCAGGTCCGAATTGCCTGAAACTCCATCGACAGAGAAGCCCTTCAAAGTTAACTTCTTCCCTTGAGTTTGGTGGGAATAACCAACTCGTAAGCCGCCTTGACACCGTCCCCTCCTTGTTGAATTTTCTGCAGAGTGCTGTGGAAAACCAGATAGCCAGTGGGAAGGATACCAGTTTGTGGACTTTAAGGCACTCGCACCTTAAACTGACGTTTCAGTCCCCACGACTGAAGCTCAGGAACAGCGAAATCTGCTCGAACTGCCAGGAACTCAGCAGTAACTGCCTCAGCTACAGCTCTTCTTCAATACAAAGGTACTGTGCAAACGCGGTCCGGAAATCCTTTCGGCCATCGTGAAAGTTTGTGAATCTTTCCCAACTTCGAAGGCTTGTCCTCCCCTAAACATTTGTCTAACTTTTTTCGCATAGCCAAATTCTTCTAAACTCCGTGGCAAAGACTTAACCGTTTACTACCAGAACTGTGCTATCCTATACAAAGATTCTGAGCCACTGACGTTGGCCCAGGCCTATGAACTGAATTGCTGGTTGTAGTTTACTGAAACCCTTTGCCCTGCCTATGAAAGTATTTGGGCTGTCTATTCTTATAACCTTGTCTTGTTACCCCTTTTGAAAGTATCTGAAGTGCCATTTTGCTCCCACTTCAGGGGAGCTGAACTTGTTCAGTAACTTATTGGTTGCGTATTTGTAGTATATTCGTGTCTGATATTGAGCTGCTCTTGCTAGTGTAATGTTTTCAAACTGACTGTGTAAATAAATGTATTCTTTTACCAAGAAACCTTGAGTAAGTGTATATTTGAATCACTGTATTTGTTGGTCCTGTGTGTAACTTGTTCTACTGCTCACGCACTTACGATAAGTCTGGCTGCTCAGCCACTGCTACCACATAACTGTGTAGTACAGGATTGTACCAAAGGTGATATTCTTCTGACACTTGTAGTCTTAATTGCTTGTAGTGTTCCCAAAGGGTTCTGCATGTGATTCTGCCTAACAGACATTAATATATCACTTGCATTTAGAATCAGGTTTAAGAGTTTGTCAAAGAAAAAGGTGGTTACAATACAACAAAAGATCTCACAAAGATTTCTCAAAGCAGGTGAGCACTTTTGTAAACCCGCCCCCACCAATGCAAAGTTAGTTAACCCTTTCCTGGAAGGAAGACAACACACATTCACAGAGGGAAGAAGAGTCAATTCAGGGAGCCAATTGAACAAAAGTCTTGGTGAAACTGAAGCACTTCTCAGAGGTAGGTACAACGTCTTGCACGTTTTAAAAGTCTTTGTAAGTAGAAGAATTGAAAGTAGGGGCACAAGCTGTTTAGGCTTGTGAGGTAAAGAAGCTGCAAGCAAGTCTCCAACAAGGACAAGTGGTTACACAACAAGAGGTAAATTCTCTTAGACTTTACAGTACCTTAAAGTTGAAGAAAAGTGCAGCAGATGACTTCAGTTCCTGTGCAGCTCTGCAGATCTCACTGCTCCTGGGCCACAGTCATGGGGACAAGAGGGAGGACTTCTGGAGACTCCTGCACTGCAATGAGACAGTCACCGCTCGCAACTGGCAAACTTCAAACAAGTGGCTGCTCAGTGTTTCAGCTCCTTGCGTCTACCGCAAATAGCAACACTGCGGTTCCTGGCTGTCGAGGTGGGCTTTCCTTGCATCTAGGGTCCTGCACTCTGTTGAGGGGTCTCAGGCTCGGTCCGGAGGATCTTCCTGCAGGGCTTGGCCAGCTTAAAAGCAACGCACACTGGCTATTCGGTTTCCAGCAGCAATTCTGTGGAAATTCAACCAGCTCCGAGAGGATATCTAGGTGGCTTACTTTGGAGTTGATTGGTCCCACCAACTCAAAGGGAGAAGTCGTCTTTGCAGGGGCTTCTCTGTCGAAACAAATTTGGAATTTCAGCACAGCAGCAGGGCTTCACTGGGCAAACCAACGGTCCAGGAGTTGCAGCAGGCATCCTCTTCAAGTTCTTCTTCGGTTACTTCGTCCAGTGGTCAACTCTGCCTTCCAAGCCAAAAATCCTTGCCTTTTATGCAGGTTTCTCCCATTCATTCCAGCCTAGCTGTCGGTCACCCAGCAGGGTGGCTGTCTTTGCCAGTCAGTCAGCCGGCCAATCACCACAGAGTGCATTTAGGTCTCCTAGGAGACTAAGCCCAGAGAGTTTTGGGCACCTCCCACACTTCCTGCCCTCACCAAGCACCCTGGAGCCAGAGGTGGGCTTCACTCGTGAATCCTGCCAAAGGCAAAGCGAACAAAGGGACCAAGCCTGGTTTGGCGCGCAGAGTAAATCTCAAGGAGGACCTTTCCAAAAAGAAATGGCGAAAAAATACCAGGCCGTTTTGACAAAAATTGCACCCTTGGGTGCTTTACTGCAGCTGTGAACGGTAAATGCACACCACGGTAATTAAAAGTAAACCACTGTCACCAGCCATTCAGTGAGGAAGTGGTAACATAAATATGTTACATAAGAATCTAGACAAACGGGATACTAAGTAACCCTTCCAGCACCCTATTGTAAGATAGTGTGTGCTGGGTCTAGAAAGTTACAAATGTAAGTAAAGTCAATTTCACTTTACTGCTGTGGTTAACCGTAGTTTATCCCAGAGAAGGCATAGAAACCTTGGGGAAATGTGGAAGACTTTCCTGTGCCACTGCACTGAAGGTGCTGTGTGACACAATGTTATTGTTATGTTATGTTATTTTGCATTTATATAGCGCCTTATATACCATTGGTATGGTCTGAAGGCGCTGGTAGGTTGAACGCCCTTGGGAACCGAAGTTCATATCAGTAGAGAGAGTAGAGAGAGTCAAAAGGTACGTATGAGCACCGGGTATGTGTACAGCTCATGCGGTATCAGTGTAATAGCTGCTTTCTAGCGGTAGGTGTGGTGGTTGAGAGGTCAGGAGTATGTGTTTGTTCTGGCAGGATTTATCCAGATCAGATGTGGCTGCGTTAGGCCTGAGAACGCCTCGCTGGGAGGGGGGGGTGTAACCAGCAGTGATTATTTAGAATGATGTGGAGTGAGCGGCGAATGTTGATATGAGAACAGTTATACCGAATGGTGTCATAGTATCTCTGTGTTCTAGTTGAGTGGTGATGTAAGGAGAGAGTAAGCGTGTTGGTGAGATATGATGGGTTACATGCCCTTTCAGAGACTTCTAATTCACGGAGAGGCTATTGGGCACACTTCTAAATTCAACTTTTCACAGAGAGGCTATTGGGCGCACTTCTAAATTCAACTTTTCACAGAGAGGCTATTGGGCACAATTCTAAATTCAACTTTTCACAGAGAAGCTATTGGGTACACTTCTAAATGCAACTTTCTAAATGTACTTCTAAATTCAACTTTCACGTAGAGGCTATTGGGCACGTTTCTAAATTCAACTTTTCACAGAGAGGCTATTGGGCACATTTCTAAATTCAACTTTCACAGAGAGGCAATTGGGCACATTTCTAAATTCAACTTTTCACAGAGAGGCTATCGGGTACACTTCTAAATGCAACTTTCTAAATGTACTTCTAAATTCAACTTTTCACAGAGAGGCTATTGGGCACATTTCTAAATTCAACTTTCACAGAGAGGCTATTGGGCACACTTCTAAATGCAACTTTCTAAATGTACTTCTAAATTCTACTTTTCACAGAGAGGCTATTGGGCACATTTCTAAATTCAACTTTTCACAGAGAGGCTATTGGGCACACTTCTAAATTCAACTTTTCACAGAGAGGCTATTGTGCACACTTCTAAATTCAACTTTTCACAGAGAGGCTATTGGGTGCACTTCTAAATTCAACTTTAAAAGATGCCTATGGAGTTTGTCAGACTCCACAACCAAAAATGAACAGAGATAAAAAAAGATTAGAATACATGAGAGAGTGGGGAATAAAGGTTCTCTCTCTCTCTCCAGGTTAAATAAATCAAGTCCTCAAAATCAATCAAAGTTGTTGGGGGTCTCTAAGGTAGAGGGAATTGGAACGTTTCTGAGAATTCTCCCTAACAATCTGTATCCTAGACACCATCCTGAGCTGCAGACTTTGCTTACAGAAGGTGGACCCTCTAAAGCAGATTTCAGCAGAGGACGGAGAGAGTGTTCCTTTCTAGAAGGTCTGAGACAAAAAAACGGCTTCCCAGCTGGAAGGGCAAGAGCCAGGGAAGCATAGACCCTACTGGGAGGATTTACTCCTACAGTGAGCCTACAGAATCTACCTCGGGGGACTTCAGGCGACTGGTAGTACACTAGGAGGTGAGATCCAAGCTACTACAACTAGCACATGAGCTACCTCTACCTGGTCACTTGAGCTCCAAGAAGACCAAAGAGAGGTTTTCTCTGTACTTTTAATGGCCCAAGATGGGTGCAGATGTTGACAAACACGGTAGAAACTGCCACACCTGCCAGACCTCTGGCAAAAGTGGATCCAAGAATGTGGCACCTTTAGTGCCCCTCCCAATGGTGAGAGTTCCTTTTGAGATGGTGGGGATTGACAATTGGTCCCCTAGAACCTCCTACTGCCTCAGGCAATCCATTTATATTGGTTGTGGTAGACATTGCAACCAGGTACCTTGAGGCTATACATACGAAGACTGCTACTGCCCAAGCAGTGGCTAAGGCTCTCCTTGGTATTTTATTCCAGGGTTGGGTTTCCTAAGGAAGTTATCTCTGACGCAGGATCTAATGTTATGTCCCGTCCCACTACATGCAGACCACGTGGATGAATTCTGGAGTAATTTACAGGTTCTCAACTGCTTACCATCCTCAAACAAATGGTTTGGTAGAAATGTTTAACAGAACCATGAAGAGCATGATAGGCGCCTTAGAAGAACCACTGAGAAGAAAGTGGGTCCTTCTACTGCCATGCCTTTTATTTAATTACAGAGCGGTGCCTCAAGTTGAATTGGGTTTCATCCCCTTTGAGCTCCTCTATGGTAATCCAGTCAGAGGACCCTTGGCCCTGATTAAAGATGGTTTTGAGAGTCCTACAGCACTGACGCCAGTCCGTGTCACTGACTGTGTGCTAGGCCTCAGGAGGAGGATGGTACTTTTGATGACAGAAGCAACAGAAAACCTGAAAGCTGGTCAGAGACTGGTCAAAAATTGGCATGACCAGAAGGCCAACCTGGTGGAGTTCACTCCAGACCAGTTTGTATTGGTTATGGTCCCTACAAGGCAGAGGGCCTTACAGGACACATAGATAGGACCCTTCAAGGTTGTGGGCACATTTGGAGAGGTGAATTACTGAGTGGACTTGGGCAACCCCAAGAGGGCCCCTAGAGTCTTTCACACTAACCGTCTGAAGGCCTATGTCTCTAGACCAGAACTGGGAGCTTTGTTTCTAGCCTCTGATCAGGAGGAGGAGGAAAGGAGTGAGAGCCTCTCCCTGATCTCCTCAGGGGGCACACTTCAGATGAAACCATTAAAAGAGTCAAACTCTTGTCAGATCTAACGCTGCACCAACAGGAGAAATGAAAAGCTCTGTTAAATTAGTTTGCTGTCGCGGTTTTCTCTGACACCAGGCTTGACCCCTTGGGGCCAGCATGATATTCTCACTGGTGACAGTCTCCCTGTTAAAAGGAGGTTAACAATATGCTTGACCTCAGGGGTATAGAGCCATCTACAAGGCCATGGGCTATTTCAGTTGTACTAGTGCCAAAAGCAGGAACCAAGGAATTGGGATTCTGTGTGGACTATAGAGCTCTAAATGCAGCCACCAAGACGGATGCCCATCCTTTACCAAGGACAGATGAGCTGGTGGACAAACATGGATCTGCCAAGTTCCTCAGCACATTTGACTTGGCCTCAGGCTATTGGCAAATAGCACTGACAGGCCATGCCAAGGAGATAACTGCATTTCCACCACAGGAGGCTTATACCAGTTTTAGGGTTGTTTTTTTATTATTTATAAAGCGTACCACACCCTAAGGTATCTGGGCGCATTTACAAGACAGCTTAAGATCATGATAGATACATAAATACAACATGATGAGAGGGCACATAAATACATACATACATCATGTTGAACATGCATGGCGGTGAATACATTATATGCAGTTTATAAGCGTACGCAGACGCATGATAGTTTGCAGCAATTCAGAGTTAGCAGTGGAAAGATAATAAGTGCAAGTTATCGGAGCGAGGAGATGCTATGTGACAGTGCTCAAGCAGTCTAAGCAGTGGTGTCATTCGTGAGGAGCCATTTATTTTGTGTTGGACCTAAAGCTATGGAAGGATTGGTCAGTACGTAGAGTAAGCGGGAACGCATTCCAGGCTAGGGCCGCTTGTACTGGGACCCTGGTACCGCCAGCTCTTTTCAGGTTAAAGCGTGGGGTAACAATGCAGGCGGAATTGGCTGATCTCGTGGGTCTTAATGACGTTTTGAAGGTAATTTTATCTTTCAGGCACTTCGGTGCGGCATTGTTGAGGCATTTATGGGAGATTGAGACTGGTTTAAAGTACATTCTGTCCTGGATTGACAGTCATTTATGTTTCCTTCTAGTTTCGGAGATGTGGTTTCTTCTTGAAATGCTCAAGGCTGTTCTTAAAGCATTATGTTGTAGGGTTTGAAGTTTAATACTTCATTTGCTCCTGCATAGAGTGCATTGCAGTAATCAAGTTTAGACAGGATTAGTGCTCTTGTTAGTATGATACAGCTGTCTGTGGAAAGGTATGCTTTGAAAGCATGGATGAGCTTACAAGTATAGGCAGTAGCCGATGCAGTAGCATTAACCTGTTTCCTGAGGTGCAAGGTGGAGTCAAGGTAAAAGCCTAAAGTTTTTCTTTACTTGGCGGTTTTGCTAATGTTGCCATCTATGTTGAAGGAAATTTATTTTGGGTTCAGTTTCTTGATGTTGGCGGGGGCGTCTAGAATGAGAATTTCAGTCTTCTCGTCATTCATGCAAAGGCTGTAGGTTGCCATCCAGGCCTGAATGACTAGGTACATTTTGTTTAGTTGGGCAGTGTCCCAGTCATAGTTACCAGAAAGCGGTATCAGTATCTGAGTGTCATCTGCGTAGTTTGTGTAGATGACATCCAGACGGTCCAATTTGTCAAAAAGGGGTTTGGTGAATATATTATACAATGTTGGAGAGACGCAAGAGCCTTGCAACACTCCACATGTAATAGGGGTAGGGTCTGCAGCATCAGAAGGAGAGAAAACTCATTGTTCTTTTGCTTAAAAAGGACTTGATCCAGTTTGCAGCCTCTTGTGAGAAGTTAACCGCAAGAGGGAGATGTTCACAAACTAGGTCGAAGGCGGCAGAAAGGTCGAACAGAAGTAGTGCGCATTGTCTATTATCTTTCATTTGGTCTGTTTGTGTTTTTAAATCAATTAAGGCCGTTTCTGTTCCGTGAAGGGGCCTAAAGCCAGATTATTTGAGCCCTAGGAGGTTATTAGACTCGAGGTAGGTCTGGATTTGGATATAGGCTGCTTTGTCAATGATTTTGAGTAAAAAAGGGACCGCTATAGGTCTGTAATTTGTAGGGATGGTAGGGTCAAGTGTAGCCTTTTTAGTAAAGGGAGTACCCAGGCGTCTTTGAGATTTGTGGGTACCTGGCATGACTTGAAAGAAGTGTTTATTAATTTAGCAATAAATGGGGCAAAGTCTCTGGCTGCCGCTGGGCAGATGTCGTCTTGGCATTGCAACGGTTTTGTGGCTATAATTCTTTCGACCTCTGGTGTGGTGAATTCTTGGAGAGTATTTAAAGCTAGGATTTTTGGGAATTTCTGGGAAGTCTCTGTACTGTTGATATTAAGTCGTTTAGTTGCAATTTTATTTGGTAGGGTGACAATTTTGTTGGCCAGAGCATTTTGGATGCTTGTGCACCAATCTTTGTTTTTAAGGTGTGAGTCAGGGGCTATAGGTGATTCTGATTCCCTCAGGATTCCAAATAGTTCCTTGATACTGGAACTCGTATTCTGAATTCTGTCGTAAGTTTCATGTTTGGTTCTGATGATCTCGGCTTTGTAGAAAGTGGACATTTCGGTTACTTTATCTTTTCTTAGGAAGGCAAATTATTCCATATGGTTTCACATTTCCTTTTTTCAAACCTGAGAGCCTTCAAATGAGGGGTGAACCAAGTGTTAAGGTGAGCTTTAGGCTTGCTCTTACGGAGATGGTGGGGCAATAGCGTCTAAGGCCTTGGTCATACTGTTGTTAAATAAGTCAATCAAGTCTTCAGGGTCTTCAGAACTAGTGGAATTCAATATTGGGATGACGATGGGTGTCAGCTTCTCGGCTGTGATGTTGTGCTCATTTCTGGTGAGGAGAGGTGGCGCGATAATTTTCGTTTTAGTGGCTGGTTGGTTAGCAGCGATAGTAAAGGAAATAAGGGAGTGATCGGTTCATGACTGAGGTTCGATGCCGATTATTGCCGTGACAGTTATGGTCAGCCAACCAGTCTAACGTTCTTCCTTTCACATGGTTTGGTTGGCTAATTGTTTGTGTGAAGTCCAGTTCAGTTAATGATTCCGCTAGTGATTTAGCTGCATGGCCATTAGGGTCTGAGAAGCCTAGGTTAAGATCACCTAGTACTAGAATTTGTGGTATTGTCTGAAAGTAGTCTAATGATATACTCCTCCGGTAGGGCCAGGAGGTCTATATATGAGGTGGATGGTTACAGTGCTTGAATGAGAAGTTGCTAGTTTCACTGTGAGAAGTTCACAGGACCTAAGCATAGTTGTAGTCGAGTGCCTTTTGGACTAAAGAATGCACCTGCTACATTCCAGAGAAAGGTGAACCAGTTTCTGAATGGGTTAGGGGACTTGTGCATGGCATACTTGGATGAAATAGCAGTATTCAGCCCCACTTGGGAAGACCATCTTCATCACCTTGGATATGTATTGCAGGCTCTTGAATAGGCCCATCTGACCAAAAGGCCATTAAATGTCAAATTGGACAGAGGATAGTGATCTACCTTGGGCATGAGGTGGGAGGTGGTGAGATTTCGCCCTTGCCTAGTAAAAGTACAAGCTGTACAGGACTGGGCTACCCCCACTACTCAAACCCAAGTGAGAGCCTTTGTAGGTCTCACTGGGTACTACAGAAAGTCCATTGAGAACTATGGGACCACACTTCTCCCCTGAATGTCATCTGCTCTCCAAAATGTCCTACGGTCAGATAGAATGAGGTGTGTGCCAAGGCATTCGCAGGGCTGAAACATGCCCTCTGCAAAGCTTGTGTCTTAAGGGCTCCTGATTGCAACCAATCCTTTATAATACAAACAAATGCTACTAATACAGTGATAGGTGCAGTCTTAAGTCAATTGAATGAGCATGGCAGAGAACACCCTAGTTGCTTCATCAGTAGGAAACTGAAAGATTGTGAAAAAAGGTGGGCAACTATAGAGCACGAGTGTTTTGCCATTGTCTGGTCTTTGACAAGGTTTAGGCCATACTTGTCTGGTTCTACTTTCCTTATTCAAACAGACCACCAACCTTTGAGATGGTTAATGCAAATGAAGGGGGACAATCCTAAATTACTTAGATGGTCTATCAGCCTCCGAGGGTTTGATTTTACCATTGAGCATAGGTCAGAATGCAATCGCCAAAATGCTAATGGTCTCTCCAGGAAGTATGAACGACTGGAAGAAGAGATTCATCCAGGAGTGTATTAAATCCTCCTGTTAGTTTGGAGGGGGCGAGTGTTGGGGACAATTTTCATTTCTGTGCCAATTCCCTTTAACCTTAGAGAACCCCAGCTTATTTGCTGGACTTGGGGCTATTTAATTTTTACTCCGGAGTAGGACCTTTTACTCAGTCATTTGTGTTTTCCTGACTATGATTTTCTATGTTCCTTAGTGTTTTATGGAGTCTGGTAAACTCGATAGGCATCTGCTTTTGCATTGTGACACGCAGCACCTTTTGTGCAGTGCCACTGAGAAGTCACTTAGACTTTCCTTAATGTTTAACTACATTTTCTTGAGTGAAGTACTGTTCCCAAGAATAGTAAGATGACCCCTGTCTTACTTACCTTTACTTTATGGGTCCTGCACACAGCACCCTATGCGTAGTGCTGGGGGGGGGTTGCATAGTAATTCCTTTAACCCATTCCTCATGTAACATTTTTCATACACTAACTCACCTGAATGGCTGGTGGCAGTGGTTTCTTGTTTTACTACCTAGTGACATGTATCTGCAGGCTGATACCTCGGGTGCAGTACTGCACCCAAGGGTGACAGTTTTCCCAAAATGGCCCCGGTCTTCTTTTGCCATTTCTTGTTAGTTTCTCCTGGGCTTTTACTCTGCTTGCATGAGGTTTTACTCCTTTGTGTGTTTTGCCTTTGGCGGGCTTCAGCCCTGAAGCCCGCCCAGGCTCCAGTGTGTCTGGAAAGGCAGGTAGTGAGAGAGGGTCCCAAAACCTCCCTGTCCTTTGTCTCTAGGTGTCCCTTAGTGAAACCAGTTCCAATTAACCGGCTGGCTGTTCGTGAGAACAGCCACTCTGCTGTGTGATTGACAGTCTAGGGCTGTGAATGAATGGGAACTTGCATTAAAAGCAAGGTTTTTGGGAGTATGAGCAGTCGACCACTAGAGGACAACATCCAAAGCCGAAGATGAGAGAAGACGCCAGCAGCACCCTCCTGGGCCGTGAAGCGGTGAAGCCCTGCGGCTGTGCTGACCCAGTTTTTGAATCAACCGGCATGACCCGAAAAGCACTTCCTCCCTTAGGCTGATGGGACCAACTAGCCTCGAGACGAACTATTTCTTCAGCATGGGGTCTGGCATGGATTCACATGCTCATGAATATTCCCCGTCGTCGGGCTGGGAATCCTCGGTAAAGAAAAAAATCAGTATCAGTTTCGTTTCTGATATGTCTTTCTTAGTAGTAACCAATCACTAATTTTTTTTTTTTTATTTGATTTAATTGTGTTACAATTTTTACAAAAAATCCGACCAATGATAAGTTATTGAATTATTCATTCTTAATTCTGAATGAGATATTTTAACAGACCAATTTCACAAGTTCAGTTTTTCCAGAAACAGAGAAAGACCGATGGTGCACCTTCTGTTGTTACCGCTAGCCAATAAGGCCCATAGGTTCTCTAAGTCGAGGGTGCGGTAGTTCTTCAAAGGGTCGGCCAAAAATCGGTGTCTGTTCCCTGTTAGGCCAGGGCATTCGAGGATCAGATGTTTAGTAGTTTCCACAATGTCCGATATTTCATAAAACCGACAGTTGTTTGAGCTGGATTGATTTCGAATCGCTAGGACTTCGTTTGTTTTCAATTGTTTCAGTCTGAACCTGAGGAAAGTTCTACTTAGCCGTTTATCTGGGAACTTGCATAGGTATCCACATACCCCGTCGAGTTTCATCGGCGTGCTGGGTAGATTAGCTGTCATCGAGTAGTTGTTTGCAACTTCCAGGGTATTTATCCAGTCTGCTTCGAGAAGTTTCTTTGATACCTGGTTGGGGTTTTGTATTAATGTTTCCAGATTAAGGTTTAGTTCTTGGAGAATGGAGAGGTTATATTGGGCCCATTTGGTCAACATTGTGTTGTTCCCATAGTTAGTTTCTCTCCTAATAAGGTCCAGAACTTTATTTTTTGGAGAATCGAAGACTTTGCGATATAGCATTATGGTCGATCTCATTTTTAAGGCCCGAAGAGAGGATAAGCACAATTCTCTTATCAGTGTTATCGGTGTCGAAGTGGCCAGGTTTAGAACACCCCGCCAGAAAAAACCTTCAAGTTTGGGCCAGATTGAATCAGGGATCAGCGGCATTGCGTCCATGCCATAAATCAGGACAGGAACGACTTTGGCTTTATAAAATCTTATAACGGGAATGATGGAGAATCTTCCGTGCTTCCTGTCCACTGCTTTGTCCTGCGCCGTTAGCTTCTTCAGTTTTATCCAAAGGGCCTCCTGCATGACTTGTTCTTCCTTGTCGTTGCTGATCATAATGCCCAGGTATTTAAAGGCCTCGACAGTTTCCAACATCTTCCCTTCTCCATACCAAGTGAATTTTTTCCTTCTTGTAGCTGCTGTTCCCAGTATTAAAATTTTTGTTTTTTCTTTATTCAGTCTTAAGTTATTTTCTGCCATATAGCGTGTTAGATTGTCTATTTGGCGTTGCAGGCCTATAGGGGTTAAATCCATGAGGATAATGTCATCTGCATAGAGTAGTCTCTCAATTTTTGAGCCTCTTAGGGATGGGGGGAAACTTCTGATCAGTTCCGATGATTTCTTGTAGTCTGCTATATAGGCATTATACAGGGCTGGTGCTAGCGGGCATCCCTGCTTTACACCCTTTGATGTGAGTATTTCCCTTGACAATCTGCCTTCGGCGCTTAGTCGCACCCGTATTGACGTTCCGTAATGTAAGGCTTTTATGGGTTCCAAGATGTCCCTTGAACAATCTAAGCTTTCCAATTTGGCCCATAATCGTTGTCTATTGACCTGGTCGAAGGCTTGGACCAGGTCAATAAAAGCCATGTAAATGGGAGGGCCTCCCTGCAATACTCTGGCTTTCAGAGAGCTTAGTAGAAAGATGTTGGTCGATGTTCCAGAGTTTTTTACGAAGCCGTTTTGAAAAGGGTCCACTTGGTCCGAGTCCATGATCCATTTTTGGAAAGCGTCCAGGGCCAAAGATGCAAACACCTTGCCCATGACGTCCAAAAGGCCAATCGGTCTATAATTACCCGGGTCGTCTGTGGGACCCCTCTTGAAAATAGGTACAATAATGCCTCTTTTCCAAGACGGAGGGATATCCTGGAGGCGGTTGCAGTTTTTGAAGACCTTACTCATTATCATTGCCCATAGTTCTGGATGGGACTTAAGCTCGGCGTTACAAAGGCCGTCCGGCCCGGGGGCCCTCGAGTTGTTCAGTTTAATTATTTTGAGCAGGATCGTTGCTTCGTCAGCAGGAATATTCCAAAATTCGGTGTCATGGACTGTTGTTCTGGTGCCAGAACCCAACGGAAAGTTGTTGTCAGCTATCTGTGCGAACAGGTTTGAAAAGTGGGTTATCCACTTGGCCTCTCCTACGTTATTCTGGATGTCTCCAGATGTTTTGCTTAAAGTTCCCTTAATCAGGTTCCAAAATTCTTTGGGTTTATTTCCACAGATGGCTGACAGCATATGTTCTGCGTCACACTGATAGAGTTTGTGGCGGTAGTGTCTAAGCCAACTCTTGTATTCACGGACAGCCAGCCTCCACAAGTTAAGATTTTCTGCGGTGGGTTTGTTAAAGTAGACTTTCTTTAAGCGTCGGTGGAGCCTTCTTTTTTTCACCAAATCGGTGTTATACAGATGGTTGGGGGCAGTTGCCGAGTTGCGGGATTTTGACGTTGGTATCAAGAATTTGGTCAACAAAGGGGTATAATCCAGGGCGTCTCTGGCAGTTGTTCCCAGAGCCTCGCCAATAACTTGGGGATTGGAGTATTGTCAATCGATATCTCGGAGTCCTTTTTCCGATATCTTTACCCGGTTCCCCATATTCGACTTTTCCAGGGGGATTGGGTATGCGAGAGAAAGGGGTCTGCAGTTCTTCCCCTCCGTAATGAGAAGGTTATGGTCGCTGAACATCGTCCGCTTAACCGCAAAGGAATGGATCACCTGAAGTAGATCCTTGGAGACGAATACGTGGTCGATCGAAGCGTGTTGGTTCCCTCTTTCCCACGTGGGGATCTCCAGGTTTGCGTTGGTACGCATCAGGTGAAGGTTTTGCAAATCCCTTGCTTTCATGAGATGCTCAAGCAGTTTCCCTCTTCTTCTTGCCGAAGTGTTTTGATGTTTGCCATCTTCCCCTATCCCTTCGCATACTGCATTGAAATCCCCGTTTACTATGATGTTATGGTGCTGAATTTTTTTCGTCGGCTTCATCGAACAAATTTGAGAGAGTGGATTCAAATTCCTCGATAGATGTTGCCTCTGGGTTCCAGTATATATTGGGTAAGAGGGTTTTCCCCTCATTCGAAGTCGGGGAGAGTTCCTGGTTGAATGTTTGATTTAGAATCATCGCCTGGATCCATTTAGGTGTGGCCAGAACTTCAATTACTTTAAGTCCCGATCCTGATCTGATAGCCGTGATTAGCCCTGCAGACGGTCGACCCAAGGTTCCCTTTGTTGCTGCTGAAAAAGTTATTTCATACCCGTCCAAGTGAGGTTTAGTAGTCAGCCATGTCTCCTGCAGGCATAGGATATCGAAGGTGCCTAAGTTGACATCAGTTATTTTAGTTAGGTGCTCAAATCCACGTGTATTCCAAGTTCCCAGTTTTAGGGGTTCTTTAAGTCTGTTTTAGGTCGATTTTCCTTTTTTCCTGCATCTGGTGAATTAGTTCCGTCTTCTAATGATAGTTGCTAATTTTTCTTATTACGTTGTGCTTCTTCCTTAAACCAGGTCCAAGCCCTTTTAGTTCTCTCCTCTGTTTTTTCCAGTTGATTCGATGGTGCTAGTTTCTGAGGCTGATGAAATCTTCTCTGCGATCTTACTTGGGGTTGCTCGTGCGCTAGCTGTCATCTGTGACAATTGATTGGAGAATCGGGGTCCGCATCAGGAACTGTACGTCTTCTTGGTTTCTCGCTTATTCGCTTATTGTCAGGTGCTCGTAGGTGATCCATCCTGCTGACAAAATGGATGCGAGAGGGACCGGGCTTTGTTGGTGAGGTTATCGGTTCTCTCAGGCCCGTCAGTGATCTAAATGATGGTTCGGTTTGGTTGTTTGGCCGCTTAATTTCTATAAGTTCGTAACCGAGGATCAACAGCGATTCTATTTCCTTCATCAGTTGGTTCTTAATGATTTCCGAGTTTAAATGAATGTATGAATAGTCCTTTCTTCCTGATGTACTTGGTTCCACTATCCACAAGTCATAGTTTCTGATCTGTCTTAGGCTTGGCATTTGGGCCAATATTTTCAGAATATTGGTTCTTTTCAATGTGATTTCTCCCCCATTTGGGTTGATCTTTTTCAACCTAATGATGGAGTCACTTATGATTTGTTTCGTTGGTCCCTTTCTCTCTTCTGCCTTATCGAATTTTTGATAGTTGTTGCTGCACGATGGTTCTGAGAGAGTAGTTGAGATCTGTTGCTAGATTCATGTTGCATTTCGTATGAGCGAGTTTTGTACTCGGATGTTCTCGCAGGATTGCGGGGACGTAGACTCGCAGACCGAGATCTGATTCCTCGATTAGAGGGATTTGATGTTCTTACTGCGTGATTATCGTTTTTTTTGTTGACTGTTTGATTCTTTCGATTGTCTAAACAGTCATTTTGTTTTTTTGGATATTTTTTTTCTACACGCAGTTCTGATGATGGTCGATCGTGCAGGAGAACTTTAATTGGTGGTTCTCGTTTGTCTGGTAGAGTACACGCTTCAGCAGCTTTCCGTTTTGAAGATTTTTTCTTGCTCGGTTCAAAGTCAATTTCATCAATCGTTATCGGGCTCCAGTCAAGTTGATCTTCAACAGTCATTACTGAGTTCTATAACTCCTCTGATCCTGTTAAGTTTATTGTAATCGGTTGATGGTTTGTCAGGGTAGAATTTTCAGCTTGAGACTTGGTTGTTGGGTCTTGGGTATGTTCCACCCGCTTGGTTTTATTCTTTACTGATTGAGAGCATTGTAACGTCACAATCTTTTTTGGGTTTTTCTTTGCACCAAAATGAGATGCGGTCTATTGCTGGTTGAAGATCCCGTAGGAAAAAACCTTAGGTATTTGATCTGGACCTTTGATGGTGGCCATTCGGTGACCCACTGGTTTTGTGTAGGAGAAAGGGTTTAACATTGAAGGCTTAGGTCCAGTGAAGGATTTGGTTCGATTATCCTTGTGAATGGGCTTATTATTTTCATCTATTATTGCGATTATTGCGTCAAGGGGATCCAACAAATTTTCTGTTTCAGAGACGTTATTATCGCGTATTTTGGAGACTTCGGCCTCATGGTGGTCCTCAGCTTCAGATAGGTGGGTCCTGATTTGTTTGGGTAGATGTTGACACTGTTTACTTGGTCCCCCAATGCGCCATACATGGGCAGTGAGGTTTCGGGAAGAGCCATTTTAAGTGATTGATCTATTCTTGAAGCGAGATTGCCGTTGTTACCAACTATAAAGCCTTCGAGATAGTTCAGCTTTGACTGCATTGATGCTATTAAGGACGTCTGGTCTTGTAAGGTGTCGTTAATGCTCTCATACAGCTTGCTAAAAGGGGCAAGCGCAATCGTCACCGTAGACATAATAGACAGCAGATCTGCCTTTTTGTGTTGAGGCGTTGATTGGGGTGTTGGGTGGCCTCCGTTATTCGATCTTCTCAGTTGTGTCGGAGTACAAGGAACGTTACACGAACTGGTGGATCCTCTAGTTTTTGTTGAGGCAGGACTCTTTCCTCTGAGATGGGGGGACTTAATGGTTATGTTATGTTATGTTATTTTGCACTTATATAGCGCCTTATATACCATTGGTATGGTCTGAAGGCGCTGGTAGGTTGAACGCCCTTGGGAACCGAAGTTCATATCAGTAGAGAGAGTAGAGAGAGTCAAAAAGGTGCGTGTGAGCACCGGGTATGTGTACAGCTCGTGCAGTATCGGTGTAATAGCTGCTTTCTAGCGGTAGGTGTGGTGGTTGAGAGGTCAGGGGTATGTGTTCGTTCTGGCAGGATTTATCCAGATCGGATGTGGCTGCGTTAGGCCTGAGGAGAACGCCTCGCTGGGGGGTGCGTAACCAGCAGTGATTACTTAGAGTGATGTGGGGTGAGCGGCAAATGTTGATATGAGAACAGTTATACCGAATGGTGTCATAGTATCTCTGTGTTCTATTTGAGTGGTGATGTAAGGAGAGAGTAAGCGTGTTGGTGAGATATGATGGGTTACATGGGGTACACTTCTATATTCAACTTTCCACGGGAGGCTCTTGGGCGTACTTCTTAATTCATAGAGAGGCTACAGGGCACACTTCTAAATTCAGCGGGGTTGTTGGGCACATTTCTAGAATCACAGAGAGACTATTGGACACACATCTAAATTCAACTTTCTAAATGTACTTCTAAAATTAAACTTTCCACAGACAGGCTATTGGGCACACTTTTAAATGCAATTCTATATTCAACTTACCACAGAGTGGGTACACTTCCAAATTCAACTCTAAATTCAAATTTAACTTTCACAGAGAGGCTGTTGGGTACACTTCTAATTCCCTTTTCACAGAGAGGCAATTGGGTATACTTCTAAATTCACTATTGACAGTTCTATCTAAGTGTGGGCATGCTTGTACTGAGACAGGAGGACTCGGAGCGTCGAACATACTCCTTTGGTCAGAGCCCTGGCAAACCGGGTTTATGGAAGACTCTATGTGAACTGCAATTGAGCATTCCTTCGGGGGTGTGTTGTTTAGCCTCTCACCTTCTTTATTTAGTAAGATTACGGCAGTGTCAAGAGTTGGTTCAGTACTTTGTTTAATTATTTCTGTTGTTGGTATGAATTTGGGAGTGCAGTGCCATCTGACCACAGAAGGGTCTTTTGCCGGTGGTGGCGGTGTTCTGAGCTGTACTTCTTGAAGTTTTTTAGTATGGCCCCCTGGCACTGAGTTTGAGTGAGAGGCAAATTGCTCTTGATAGTTTAAACTATCCAAGATTTCTTTGTCGGAGATTTCATCCTGGGGAGTCCACTGGCTATCCGTTTTCCTTTTAAAAAAGTAATTCAGGGTAACCTCGGTAAGGGGTAGTGCGGGATGTTTCATGGGTCCCATTTTTTTGTTTTGCGGGACCGTTGGTTTAGTGATCTGCCTTTTTCTGCACTTACTACTTGTGATACGTTGTCGTTTAATGTAGATTTTGGTAGTTGGATTCTGATCTTCGTCAGCTGGCAGAATTTTATCTGTTTTTTTTGGGTTGTAAGTGGGGGACTTGTTGAGCAGACATCGCCTGGGCTACTTGATGTACTTTCTTCGAAGGTGTATTAGGGAGACAACTTCCCAATCTTCCAGGCTCTGTCAAGGATGTCTGCACCAAGTAAGTGAAGTTCTGAATTGGGAAAAGGTATTGGGTTCAACGTGCACTCAGTAGTGTCTATAACTGACTCTGGGTGGTAAGAGGTCTCTTTAGGGCTCGACAGGTCATTCCGATTAGGTATTTGGTGGACCTCGACGTGGAATAATGATCCTTTTGAACTGGTGGAATAGGTTTCCACCTGGATTGGAGGAAAATGTTCCACTGCCGTTTCGTTTCCCTCTAAGGGAATTGCAGTATCCGTTGCAGCGGGGTTTAGATCTCCATTATGCCATGGGAACGGGTCAATCTGCCCACAACATGTACTGGGAGCCACATTCCCCTGAGGAGAGGGGCCGGTCCGCCTCCCCAGCTCCGCCGAGGCTGAGTTGGGCCGCTGGAAATCCTCGTCCACGATACAGCCCAGTGACTCGCACACAGTGCGGGCCGCTCGGCCACCCAAGCCAAGGGAGGCGGGGTTAGAGGAGCCAGTGCCCACCGCCTGTCCGCACTCTGCCGAGACGGCCAACTTCGTCGCCGGCTCGTCCGCCGGATCCACGGGCTGCAAGATCTGAACGATCGGGCCCGGTGAGGCCACACGCCGCACTGCCCGCCTGGGGAGCGCCAACCTTTCACCTCGCTTCCTCGTGGGCATTCCACGCGCAGCGGGCACGGCAGTCTCTCTCCTCGCACGAAGAGCCCGGCGTGAAGGCCCCTCCCCCTCCTCCTCGGATTCCACAGAGCCACGATCCGCCGAGGCAGCTCGGGAAGGAACAGGAGGTAGGGGTGGCGTGCGGAAGGCTGGTACTGGGATGGGAAGGGTAGGTAAGACGGGAGTGAAGGGAGGGAAGGCAGGTATGGGATGGGAAGGGTAGATGGGTGAGACAAGGACTCGGGAAGGGGCAGGGGTGGAAGGTGAGCTTTCAATGGCGGCAGGTTGTGAGGGGCGAACTGGTTCCAAGCCAGTAGTTCTAGTGTTGTTTGGCAATATTACCTCGAGTCCTGAATCAGGTCTTGGTTCGAGGATGTTGATGTCGGGCGGGCGAACCTCCATCGTGAAGCGGGACCGGTGATCCGATGGAATTGAGTTGATCGAGGACGTCAGCAGGAGCGGGCAGGTTGGAATGAGAAACTCCGCCCCTGCGGTCCCGCGGCCGCTCCGCGGATAGGATGGCTTTTTCAAGCCACACAGGATATGTCCACTGTAGAAAGACTCTGTGGAATCTGGAGTCTGCCAAAGTCTGCAAGCTCACTCTGCGCTCACTCCGCCAATCACTAATCTCTGGGTCATACTGCCCCCAGCCAATGACTGCCCTCTCCCTAAGCCCCGCCTATGGCAGCCATCCTCAGATTTTTACCACACGCTCAAGTGTTGGGAGTCCTCATGCTTTAGCTCTCGAGTTTTTGCGCTTTTTCAGGAGATTTTCTCATTTTTTCAGTTTACTCGAGCCTCAAGCTCCACTGTTTCTACTTCCGATATTGGGGACCCATTTCGGAATTCTTATACGCCCCTCAAAGGTGAAGTTTTCGTCAAGTTTACGCTTCTTGGAGGATTCCGGAAGATCTGCGGCCTACCTCAACAGACATGGCCCAGGGAGCGCCGAAAGGTCGGGCTCTTCGGCTGCCAGGCAGGGCGCGACTTCCCCGGCACGTTCAACCACGAGCCAGCGTTCTGGTTCGGGGAAGAGGAAGTCCGAAAACCCGGGTAAGCTGCTGGAGTGGCCCCGGTCGATCTCGAAGGGGGAGCAAGGCGCTGACCCTTCCCCCAAGGCGAAGGCCCAGGACGCACCTAAGGAGGTGAGGGCTTTGATCCAGCCGGCAAAGGCCTCTATCGAAGTGGTCGCTACGACCCTGGTGAAGCCGGCTGAGACTACGTCGGTGAAAAACGGCCTCTGGGCCCAAAGTATCCCTGCCACCGCGGAGGGAATCCTCTTTCCAGCCCATCGTTAAGACCCCTGTGAAGTCCCTGGCGGAAAAAGAGGGGGGGGGCGGTGGCCATTACAGACTCGGAATCAGCCTCTGAGGGAAGATCTGGTGGAAACCGAGAAGAGCCTCAACGAGAGGTTCATAGGCCTCAACGAGAGGTTCGAGAAGGTTCGATCCCAGGGGACGGTCCCCGCTGATGTGATCGAAGATAGCGACGATGGCGATGAAGAGGGCCCAGTGGAGCGGCCATCCTGTCCACCGCAGCCATTACTCGAGCCCCAGGATAGCTCGGCGGCCGTTTTGTTGGCGATCCAATCCTTATGTACCGAGATAAGAACGAGATTACCACAGACCCCGATGGAGGATCCAGAACCAGGCCCGTCGGGAAACCCTCCGAACAAGCGGAGGCGAGTCCACCCCTCTCCGCCCGTCATGCCCGCGAGGCTTGTGGACCCTTCATCCCCCTCACCGGACCCTAGAGAGGAGATACGGCGACGGATACAGCGACGGGGACGGACGACGACGGTGGCGATGACACAACAGACATCCCGTCATCACCCCCCCCCCCCCCCCACATACACCCCCCACCCGGGCTCCAGCCGACGAAATAGGCTCCTTTCACGCCTTGATAACCAGGGCATCCGGTCTCTTCCAGCTCTGCCCTGAAGAACAAAAAAAGGAAGGGTTTCTTTACCAATGACAAGAGGCCAAGAGGAAGACGGTCCTCGCGGTGCCTTTGCTTGATGACATCTGGGACGAGGGGCTTGCTATCCTCAAGAACCCTTCCACGGCACCCGCCAAGAGGGACAGGTACGAGAAGAAGTACCAAGTCCCCGATGCCGCCCCCTTGTGCCTCATGGCCCAGCCCACTCCGGACTCTGTTGTCTCGGCAGCGGCCAAGAAGAAAGCAGCGGGTGCAGCGGCTTCAACTTCCACTTCCCCGCCGGACAGCGTGGGCTAGACTTCCTACCTGACGACAAGAGGGCGGAGGCCCTACAAATTCTGCAGGAAGGCGAGGTGGCGTCGGATCACGCCATAACGGTGGCAACGGAATTTGCCAACTGGGCAACAGAGTTTGCTGCCGACGACGAGGACGGCTCAAGGCGATGAACTTTCGCCAGGACGTCCAGACCAGAGTGTTGGATATGCTGTTCGACGGCAACAACCTTTTTGGTAAGACGGTGGACGAGTCGCTCCAGGCCATCAAGACCGACTCAGAGACGGCCCGGACCCTAGGGGTACTTCAACAACGACGGCCCTTTCGGAACTCCGGAGGCAGACAGGGTGCCTCCAAGGGATCCAGCGGTGGCTCTTCCACTTAACGCCAGGCGGCCAGCTACTCGTTCCAGGAGGCCTACAGAGGTTGCGGCAAGCAAGGGGGATCCCGCCGTCGTCGCTCCAAGCAAGACTGACCCCGGTGGGAGGCCGGCTGACGAAGTTCTTCAGCGTGTGGGAGTCCATCTCCACTGACCGTTGGGTGCTGGACACCCTGGCCAACGGGCACACGCTGGAATTCCAAAAGAAGTGCCCCCGCATTCCTCCCGTGGCCAGGAAGGAGAATCGCGTCCCTCAACTGCTGTTGGAGGTAAGGGCGATGCTCAAGAAAGGGGCCATCGAGCTCGTCCCCAGGAGGCTCCGGAGTGTACTCAAGGTAATTTCTCGTCAGAAAGAAGACAGGCGGTTAGCGCCCCATCCTGGACCTGCGTCGGTTAAACAAATACATCAAGGCGCAGAAATTTAGTATGGTCACCCTCCAGCACGTGCTGGGACAGCTGGAGGAGGGCGACTTCCTATCGTCGTTGGACCTGGAGGATGCTTACTTCCACATCCCTATTCTAAAGGACACATAGTTTCTCAGGTTCGTGGTTCAGGGATGCCACTACCAATTCAGAGCCCTACCGTTCGGATTAAAGTCGGCACCCAGGATATTCACCAAGTGCCTGGCACCAGTGGTGGTGCGGCTGCGCCTGCAGGGGATCCACATCTACCCCTACCTGGACGACTGGCTAATCCGGGCAAGGACAAAAGAACTTGCCGTCGAACACACAGCGAGGACCGTCCGGCTGCTCACGGAACTGGGGTTCGCCATCAACTACCCCAAATCCCACCTGGTTCCGTCGCAAGTAGCACTGTTTCTGGGAGCTAAGCTCGATACAGTGGGGCAATTGGCCTCCACGTCAGAGGAGAGGACGAAGAACATCCTGGGCAAGGTGCGGCGCCTGCTAGCCACGGACGGGGCCAGGATGAGGTCCATCAAGTCCCTCCTCGGGATGATGTCCTAATGCATCTATCTTGTACCCCTTTGCAGACTTCGGATGTGTCCGCTACAGGAGTTCCTCGACGCCCGCTGGTTTCAGGCGACAGGCCGCTTCGAGGACAGGATCCCTCTCCACGAGGAGTTCCGTCGGGCAATCCTATGGTGGGGTACCCGTGCTCACCTCACTACAGGCACGGACTTTCAAACCCTGGCGTTTCAGGAGACGGTGACGACGGACGCCTCTCTGGGGGGTTAGGGTGCCCACACCGGAGATCTCCACGCAAGAGGCCTTTGGCTCCCGGAGGAGAGGTCTCTCCACATCAACATTCTGAAGCTCCGAGCAGTGTTCTGGCTGCTCAAGTCATTCCTTCCGTCCCTCAAGGACAAAGTGGTGAGGATCTTCACCGACAACACCACCACAATGTTCTACATACGGAAGCAGCACTAGATCCCCAGGCCTATCCAAGGAGGCCCAGGATCTGTGGCACTGGGTTGTCGCCCCGGGGATGTTTCTGGTTCCCTTCCACTTGGCAGGAATAAAAAACACCATCGCCGGCTCACTCAGCAGGGACCTGCGCTCTTGCCACGAGTGGGAACTACGTCAGGACCAGGTGGATCGGCTCTTTCGACGATGGGGCAAACCCCGGATCGACCTTTTCGCGATGGCGACGAACTCCCAAGTGCCAGAGGTTCGCCAGCAGGTTCCTGCAGCCCGAGGAGCATGGGCGATGCTTTCTCGTTCCCCTGAGACGGCCCGTTTCTATACGCGTTCCCTTCGTTGCCGTTGCTGCTCCGCCTCATCCACCAGCTCAAGAAGTCCAGGTGCAGAATGATCCTCGTCGCACTGGCGTGGCCGAGGCAGATCTGGTTCCCGGACCTTCTGGACTTGTCAACGTCCCCACCAGTCAAGCTGCCGGCGGATGCGGATCTTCTCTCCAGAGAAGGAGGCGCCATCCTCCATCACGACCCACAGTCCCTGAACTTGCAGGCCTGGCTCCTGCAGCACTAGAGTTTGGAGGGTACGATATCCCGGCTGACTGCAGAGAGGTTCTTGCAAAAGCCAGGGCGTCCTCAACTCTTAAGTGTTACGTTCATAAGTGGAAGAGGTTCTCTGTCTGGTGCCGTGCACAGAAGATTAACCCTCTACGGATTACGGCCCCTCAAGTACTGCCGTACCTACTGTCGCTGGCCAAAGCTGGACTGGCTCACGCCTCCATCAAAATACATCTGGCTGCCATCTCCCGATATACCAGGACTACGGGACGGGCGTCCTTGTGGTCTCATCGCCTGGTGAAGGAATTTATGAAGGGACTATTCCGATCGTTCCCACCGGTGAAGGCTCCTGCCCCGGCGTGAGAGCTTAATGTGGTGCTGACCAGTCTCATGGAGGCCCCATTCGAGCCTATGCATTCGGCGCCTTAGAAGTTCCTGTCATGGAAGACAGCGTTCCTCGTGGCCATCACCTCCGCATGACGAGTGGGAGAGATCCAGGCCCTATCTTGCAAACCTCCATACTTGACTTTTGATGACACGAGGGTGGTGCTGAGGACGCACCCCTCCTTCATGCCCAAGGTGCCGTCGGACTTCCACCTCTTTGATTTTTTCTTTACCGAGGATTCCCAGCCTGACGACAGGGAATATTCATGAGCATGTGAATCCATGCCAGACCCATGCTGGAGAACAACAGTTACAGGTAAGTAACTTGTTCCTTTGGCGCAACCCCCGACTTGCTGTGACTTTCCAAGACTGCAGAAGCTCCATACCCGGGGTACCTCGAGCATGTGCGAGTGCAATGCCTTCCGAAGTCCGAATCCAGCCAAATCTTCGTGGGCATCCAGAGGACCCTACAGAAGCAAGACAATTGCATCTAGAGTCGCCTCAGCAGAGTCCAGCACCGAGGGATCAAGAAAATCCTAACCAGAGCTTTTCGTTCTTCGTTAGCGCTGAGAAAAAGATGTCAAAACCACAAAGAGCTGCTGAATCAACAGAAATCCATTGCTGCCAGTCCCTCTCTTGAGTGCTGCCGCAGGAACCCGCCAGATGTCCTCTCTTTTGTCACCACGCCCAAGGACCAGGAACAAGGGTCAATGCAGGGCATTGCATCGTGAAGGCAATCAGCTGGAACACTTTCTTCATGTTTAAGGTATTGTGGGGCTTGGGGTATTTTATCTTTTTGCCATTTGGGGTACTTCCCATCTTATCCAGTGCGATTTTAACCCTAGACTAAGATTACCTCAACTTACATGCATTGGCATTACAGCGTGTGCTTTTTAAAGGTGACTCCTCTTGAATTGCTGTAATTTCTCTTATGAACACTGACTAAAGAACATTTTTCGAAGACGAAGAGCATCAAAACTTTGACTTTGCCCATTGACTTTGGCTGTCCTGGCTCCCTAAAGGCCACCTTCTGAACCTATTGGCTTTGGCACTGCTTGTTCCCTTACATGTTTTAAATGTTTAACACTTGAATGCTGGGATAATACACTGCCTGCATCCCTCTGTGAGAATCTAACTTATCACTTTTTGGTCTGTTCTGATCTAACCTTTCCTTACTTGACAAACTCAATATTGTAAAGGTGATACTATATAAATGCTATACTGACCTCACATGACGTCACCTATGAATGGTGGAACATGTGTAACTTGAATGAATTGCTCGCCTGCTTTATTATTCACTTTTTGAATTGAATCCTAACTGAGAATTAATCTTACAGCTAATTACTGCTTTATAAAGAATGCTTTAAATATTTGTGTGTATAAATATTTATTATTTAACTTTAACTGTGTTTAATTGCAGACTTGTATTTACTGGTTTCTTTGCACAGCTCTACAGCTCACATTACCCCTCTTAAAATAAGCCTGGATGCTCAGTCACACTACCAACTTGTGTAGCACCGGCCTATATTAACAGGTGGGTCTAATACCAAAGAGAAAAGTCTTATGTAGTCCCACACCAGTTGGAATGCACTAAATCTTACCTAACATGGGGCTAATTGTATGTTGATACCAGCCAATCACCATCTCAGAGTGGAACCTAATTACTTAGCTACATTATCCATTGAGAGTGTTTGGTCTAACTTAGTTCACACCCTTTTCCTCCACTTCGGATGAGTCTCTTCACACTCCTCCCTTAGAGGGCTGTGGGGAAACCTCCCGAACACGCAAAATTCAGACTCTGATGGGAAGGAAACTGTGAATTAAATTGAGCAATTATTCCTACTTATTCCTACTTTTCTTGCAAGAACAATCCATTGTAGCAGGAATAGTGAGGCCTAGTCTAAAATACCTGATTGAGCACATCTGGCCTGGGTAATGAGACCACAGATAACAGTTCCACTACCAATATTTTGACAAGTGTAGGCCAGCTAATGTAAAGCTGAATAGAGCCGAGACAGAGCGAGTAACGAAAAATGTTGAAACGTAATAAAAAAGAAAAAGCAACATGTGAGTGCAAAGAGCTTCATCAGACTTAATATAAAAAGATACTTGTGACTTGTTTATGACATTGTGATCTGCAAGTGCATTCACTAATGGAGGCCACACTCTAGCACAAATGTAGGGCATCACTTTCATAGAATTGTGGAAGCCCAGCAGTGAGATTTGCATGGTAATGAAGACGGCAGGGAAATGAATTTGATTGCCTGCAATCTGATCCACTGTGATGAGTGACATCTGATATTTCCTGTATTGATTGTTTCGCCTTCCTGTGTAGGTTCAGAATTTCTGATTCCTGTGACAGGATATTACTGTGAGCTCTGTGAACAAGTTTTCGCCGATCAGCAGTGGGCTGAGCAGCACGTTAGAAGTCGTTGTCATAACGAGAGTTACAAGGTCAGTTCCTTATACATCCTATTTACTGTGGACTCTTGTTTGTTACATCTCCACTTGCAATGTGTCCTAGTTCATCTTTAAAAGCTTATTTTGCAATTTGAGTTTTTGCTATGTTGGAAAATAAACCATTAATAATGATCGTTGTACAATACATGCTAAAAATACAAATATCACATACAACATTTAACACATAATACCTTGAATTAATCATGTGCATTGAAGCGCATAAGGAATGTACTAAATAGAAACATTTCCCCAATGGTATGCAAATTAAGAAGCAATAAGTGGTCTTCACCTTCATTGCGGACCGAATGTTACTTTGACTCTAAAGCAAGTATCTTTAAGTACCAATACAATTATTGAATTAGAAGTATGTAGTTCATCTGCAGCAACAGTAAATGTTTGCTTAACAATATAGCATGACTAGTTTTGCATATAGCACTGACATCAAGGAACCATGCCATGGTACATTGGTACGAACCAGTCCAAAGTGATCTGTATGATGTACACACAGACACTGATGACAATGAAACCTTTCACGAGACAGGTCATTACAATGAAAATGAGGAAGAGGTGTATAACCTAGCCTCACCAATTCAACAGGACTCGCCAGTGGCCGATTCGCCAGTTGACAATTAGCCACTCTTTAATGATGTGCTTATAAAGGCAGCTGAACACTTTGGAATCCAAGAGACTCAGCTCGATAAAGATTTCGTGGAAGATATACTGGGGGGACAATAAATCTGCCACCCAATTCATTCCTATCCTACAGTCTGTCCAAAGAAGGATTCAACCTTCTCCGGAAACCCCAAACCAGACACGGGCATTCAACCCGCGGGTTGAAAAAGCTTTCCGTCCAGCGCCATCTGACCCACTTTACATCAAGGGCCAGTTTAAGCCGGATTCGCTTATGATTACCACGACTCTGAAGAGGGAACACAGTTAGTCTTGTCAGAGGTGCCCCCCGATAAGGAGAGCAAAAAACTCTACACTATGGGGAGAAAAGTAGCCACTTCGGCAGCTTTCCAAACAAGGATCGCCAATAACTCGACACTTCTGGCAAGCTACAACTGCCACAAATGGGACGAGATAACTACACTGATGGCTTCTGCTCCTGAACCTCTCAAAATACAACTGGCCCTAGTAGCTGCAGATGACAAGGCAACATCCAGCTGCATCTTAAATAACCTAGATGCCACAGACCATGCGGGCAGAATATTGCAGAGGGGACCATCATCAAACACCACGCATGGCTGCGCCTGTCTGGCTTCAAACATAAGACCCAGGCTACACTCCTTAATATGCAGGTGGAATCCAACAGCTTATTCGGGAAAGCCGTTGAAGACGCGTTAAAATCCACCCCGGAGGAATATGATACCCTAAAGTCTCTAGGCTAGCTGACAAACAAACCACCAGGCCAGGGAGGTGGAAGCAATTTGGAAATCAGAGTATTGCATCTTTCTGTCGAAGATCAAAGGGGGACGTCGATATGGGCGTGACTGTAACATGATCCCTAACGTGACACTTAGTGTACCCAAAATCCCTCTCTTGTGGAGGGCCCTCAAATTGTTTTTTCCGCCAACCTAGTTGGTCGCCTATGCGGATCTCGCAATATTTAATATTGCCTACTTTGTCCCCACAACCTACGGTTGTCTAGTCTTACACTGATCGAGTAAGTTGGAACTTGCTATTAGTTACTTTGTGTTGCCTCCACAATCTTCTCGCATCGGCTTGCACGTACCGCTACCTCGTCACTTATTATTGGCTCCACCATAATGGCAAACACCTGTCACTTACTGCCTGAAATGATACTATCTGCCTAAGCTTACCCCGACACATAAGACCCGTCAGCCCGATGGCCATTTCTCCGCATATGCACTTGTACTCTGCCTGAACCTCCACTTTTGCCAAACTCGCACTGCAGCCAGGAAATACCCATTACCACCCAGCAATCCTCTTCCTGCTACAACCTCCTAGCTTGCCTCTAGGCCACCCTCACTGCCCCTCCCTCCTGGAACTTCTTCCTGGCGCGAGCAATTACTTTTGCGTGCACAAACCCGGACTCGCTCAATTCCGTCTGCTACACCTCTGCATAGATGTCTCAATAACGCCCTGCCCATGTTACGAAAGGACTGTCTGTTGCTCCCTGCCAATGTCAGGGAACCTCTAATAGTTGCACCCATTGCCCCTATTAGTGCAAATATTGGTTGTTGCACCCTGCCAGTAAACTTACGTCCCGTCCCCTTTCCTCCCTCCATACTGCCTGGGCGTCCCTTCCAAAGGACGGAACCTTTTTCACCAGAAAAAAACCTTCTTCCCCTTTAAATTTAGAGGCGTGCAGGATTGCGGCCCTGGTTGCATGCGCTGCCCTGACTCTGCCCTCTGGCGCCACACCTCGGTCCCCTTTTCCGTGTCGACGGGAACGGGCCGAATTCACAAGCGCTCCAGGGTTTGGCTTCGGCCATGTCATTCCACGTGCGCATATTTCTTCTCTTCTTTCTTTTTTGTCTTTTTATCATTCAGGTACAGTTCTCAGGCGTCACGCTCCTCCCGGGGGCATGTTGACTTCTACAGGGTTCAGCAGGTGTCCATCCTGAGACGGACTCTTCCCGACTAAAGACCCCCACACCCTCTGCCTACGGTGCCTTGGCCCAGACCATGGCTGGCAAGCTTGTACTGGGTGCAACGTGCTATCCTCGAGGTCTCTGAAGAACAGACTAGCCAGGGGGAGGCAGCTCTTCCAGAAATCTCCTCCTAAAGGAGGCACCCCGCAAGGGAGACTCCTTCCCAAGGACTCGCCTGCGCGGGAGGGACCGGCCAGGTCCTAGTACCAGCACAAGGCTGAATCAGCTACTGGCCGACAGGCCGAGGGGTCAGTAAATCCTCCCGGTGACAGTGCTGAGGGACCAGAAAGGTTCTTGAACCAGGTCTTCACCCAAGGGGCTACGCCCTAGTACCAGCAACATGTCCGAGGGGTCGCCTATACGCAGTTCTACCGGCAGATCCGCTGAGGGTGAAATGCCTACCGGGCCTCGGCCTGAGGAACAGGGTAGGCCCCATGATCCACACTCGAGTCCTGGACGGGGCGGGTCCCAGTGAGCCGCGCACCACGACGCAGGCACGTGGAAGGCAGCTTGACAAAACCGCAGCCGTGCCAAAAGATCCAGGCATCCGGCTGACGCCGCTCCAGGGAAGGCAGCAGTTGGAGGATCGTGTCAAGGTGGGACTGGTGCCAACCAGGTATGTGGCCTACAGTTTACCCTTCCTTTGCGCAAGGCAGGTTCCCGATGCGTCCATATGGGCAGGGCACGCAACGGCTCCAGCAGCCCCTCGCTACCCCGTCAATATCAATTACCACCAATCCGACCTGCGAGGACAGGTTCTTTGAACGGTTCCTCAGGCTCATGAAATCTCCTCGGATGGGGGACATCCTCAGGGATGCAATGTGCTTGTTAGGGAGAATTCTCATAAATGTGCCAATTCCCTTCACCTTTAGAGACCTCCAGCAACTTTGCTGGATTTTGAGGACTTGATTTTTTTTTTTAACCTGTAAAGAGTGTGAGCCTTTTTTCCCACTCTTTCATGTATTTTTGTGTGTTTTACTCGTGTTCTTTGATTAGGGAGTTTTAAGATAGCTCCATAGGCATCTTTTCATGTGTTACACAGCACCCTCAGTGCAGTGACACGGGGATGTCTTTTTAGACTTCCCAAAGGTTTAAATACCTTCTCTGGGATAAACTACCGTTTCCCAGAGAATGTAAGGTTAAATTGACTAGTAAAGTCTTTTTAAATTCCTAGACCCAGCACATACTATCTTCCTATAGAGTGCTGGAGGGGTTACCTAGTATCCACTGTGCCTAGAAACTCATGTAGCAATCAAAGGATACCCTTTTCTAATGAAATGGCTGGTGGCAGTGGTTTTAGAAAAAACTACCAATATTTTTCCTAACCGCGAACATCGGTAGCTAAAAATCACAGGAGCCATGTTTTTCAAGATGGCGCTTTAAGCCCCTTTGTTTAAATGGGTCCCGGTCGTCTTTCGCCATTTCTTTTTGGAAAGGTCCTTCTAGCGTTTGTCTCTGCATGCCAAACCAGGTTTGGTCCCCTTTGTATGCATGCCTTTGGCGGGCTTCAGGACTGAAGACCGCCTCTGGGCTCTGAGTGTCTGGGGTGGGTAGGAAGTGAGGGAGGTGCCCAAAATGCCCTGTGTTTAGTCTCCTAGGAGACCCAAATGCACTCTGGCGTGATTGGCTGGCTGACTGTCCGGTAAGGACAGCCACCCTGCTGGGTGAATGGGAGAAAACTGTTTAAAAGGCGAGTCTCCTGGACTGAAAAGCAGAGTCGACCACTGGAACGAAAGAACCGAATACGAGCTGGAAGAGGGCGGGTGCTGCAACTCCTGGACCGTTGGTTTGCCCAGTGAAGCCCTGCTGCAGGTCCGAATTGCCAAGTTCATCTTGACAGAGAAGCCCCTTCAAGGACGACTCTTTGAGTTGGTGGGACCAATCAACTCGTAAGCCACATGGATAGCATTCTCGAAGCTGGTTAGGATTAACCAGGGGGAAGGACACCAACTTGTGTGCTTGAAGAACAGCTACTTGAACTGAAGTGACTTCATTTTTATCTGCGTTTTCCGACGATCCCGTGCAGTGCAGGAGTCCCCCCAACGTCCTCCCTCTTGTCCCCACGACTGAGGCTCAGGAACAGTGAGATCTGTAGGAACTGCAAGGAAGCAACGTCTTCAGCTGCATCTTTTGCTTCATACTAAGGTACTGTGCCAACCCGATTGAGAGAACGCTTCTCTCGCTTTGAAAGTTCGTGGAACTTTCCCAACTTACAGGCCTAATTAGCTTGTGAGCCAACATATGATTCTTTTTCGTACAAACTACTTTTGAGAACTTTGGCAAAGACTTTAACGTTTACTTCAAGAACTGCTCTTTCCGATCCAAGACACTAGTCCATTGATTTTGGCCTATGCCTATTGAACTGAATCGAGTCGTCTAGTGAACTATAACTATTTGCATTGCCTAAGAACGTACTAGTGATCTATTCTATTAACTTGTGCCTTTGCCTTCCCATTCAAAGTGACTGAAATGCCCTTTTACTCGTATTTCAGGGGAGCTTAAGTTGTTCAGAAACTTATTGGTTTTGTGTTGAAGTATATTTGTGTATAATATTAAGTTGCCTCCTAATATTGAATGTTTTCTAAATGATTGTGTAATAAATGTATAAGTGTTTTACCAAGAAACCTTGAGTGTAAGTGTCTACTTGAACCACTGTGATTGTAATACCTCTGTGTAACTTCTTGTACAGCTCACATTCACTCTTGAGATAAGCCTGGCTGCTCAGCTCGCTACCACAAAACTGTTTAGTACAGACTTATATCAAAAGTTGGTTTTGCTTACACCTGTATTCCTAATTGTATGTGATGGTCCCAGAGGGTACTGCATGCAATTCTGCCTAACGGTGCTTCCTCCAACGGCCCCTCAGGCACCCGTGCAGATGCTTCTGGCCCCTGCTCAGCCTCCTATCCAAGCGGTTCCGTGACAGCCCCAGCCTCCACTCCGCAGCCCACGGCTCCCAACTCCCCGCCTCCGGGCCCTGGCCAACGGGACACGCAGGGGGACACAGATGAGGACTACCCCAGCACGCCTTCTTCGGCCAAAGCCTTCCACAAATGTCTGGCAGGGCTGGCAGAGGTCATGGGCCTTCCTCAGCCCAAGGTTGAGCAACCAGCAGAGGGGGTCCTTGCAGAGGTCCTCACGCTATGGCCTGTGACTAGAACGGGGATGGATCCCGATGCAAAAGGACGTAGTCGCCTTGGCAAAGAAAGGTTGGCTCAAGCCCCACTCAGTCCAGCCGGTGAACAAACGCCTGGACGCCAAGTACAGGCTGATGGAGGGGATACACTCTTGCTATCGGCCCATCCTCAGCCGCCTCCTCTGCGTCGCTGCTAGCCAAGGAGAAGAGCTTGGAGGCGTACTGGGAAAAGCTGTATTCCAACACATCCTTGCACCTTCGTCAAGCCAACGCGAATTCCATGCTGGCAGCCGTTAACCAGAGGCTCTGGCGGGAAATTGCAGATTTCCTCCCAGAGCTTCCGGGGGAGAGCCAATCATTCAAAGTGGGATTGGCAGAGGCAAAGATGGTGGCGCAAGACATCATGGAGTCCACCGTGGCCCACATTGACACCTCTGGCCGTGCCATCTGCATTGCCCAAAGACCTGAGAAGAATGACCTGGTTCTGTGTGATGAAATTCAACCCGGATGTCCAGGATTGCATCTTAGATCTTCCGTTCGAAGGGGGCGACCTCTTCCATTCCACAACGGACGAGGAGCTGGATAAAAAGAAAAACAGCTCACAAACGGCCAAATCTTTATCCATCTTGACAAAGACTACGCCCAAAAGGTACACCCAGTCACAGCAGCGCTCGGACAAGGGGCATACATACGCAGGGTTCCGCAGCTTCCAGGAGCAGAGGTCCAAGCAGCCTGACCGTTCACCGACTCATCGGCGCAAACAAAAAGGGTGGCGAGTAAGGGCTTTTTCCAGTCCCCCTTCTCCGCAACAGCCTCGTAGGGAACCAAGGCATGACACGCCCCTCTGGGTCCACATGTCTCCAGTGGGGGGCAGGCTTGCTCTCCATGCACATTTCTGGCGCCATAATTTTGCAGACCCCTGGATCCTCTCACAGGGTACCGTCTCACAGGGTACCGCCTCACTTTCCCAGCCTCTCCTCCCCTCCACTCCCACAGGTTGGGACAGCAACTTTTTTTGGTGGAGAACCGGTTGCTCGTCGAGAGCCAGGCAGTGGAGGAAGTCCCAGCCTCCCAGCAAGGCTTGGGCTTTTACTCCATGATTGTTGCCATTCAGAAGAACCAGACGGGCCTGAGAGTTGCGCTGGACATTCCCAACCGCTTCAAAAATTCAAGATGGTTACGCCAGCTTTGATAGCGGAGACCTTGTGCAAGGGAGACTGGATGTTCTCCCTGGATCAGAAGGACACATACCTACTCGTCCCGATCTGGCAGCCTCATTGTTCTTTTCTAAGATTCAGGATCATGGGCTACCATTTCCAATACAAGGTGTTTCCTTTTGGCATCAACTCGGCCCCCAGGGTCTTTACCAGGCTAATGAACACTGTCTGGCAGCCCTCCTCAGGTCGCAGGGCCACCACATCCACCCGTACCTCGACGACTGGCTTGTCAGGTCGACTTCTCTGGAAGCAGTGCACCCTACTTCCCACGCTCTTATGAACATACTGCACGAGCTGGGTTTTTCACTCACCCTCAAGAAGTCACAGCTGCTGCCCACGCAGAGACTGGCCTTCTTAGGTCTCATTTGGGACATGTGCTCCGAGAGAGTTTTTCCCTCGGAGGACAAGATCACGGCCCTCAGGAGGGCCACCGCACACTTCCTCAGCAGAGAAGTGACCTTGGCCTGGTGGGACCAACATCTACTGGGTCTCATCGCAGCAGTCCTGTTGGCCGTCCCCCACATGAGACTCAGGATGAGGAGGATACAGCTGCACCTTGCAGCCTCTTGGAACCAGGAGCTTAGCTCTCAGGCTGAGATGATCCACATTCCTCTTTCACTTCAACCGGACCTCACATGGTGGTCCAGGGATTGCAACCTTCGGCTAGGCAAGCCCTTCCAGCAACCTATCCGCAGGTCACCATCACCACAGACTTCTCTCTTGATGGTTGGGGGGCCACCCTGGACGACCACTTTCTCCATGGCTCCTGGACCCGGCGGGAGCAGGAGTTCCACATCAATTGGCTGGAACTGAAAGCTATCTGACTGGCGCTCAGAGCCTTTCTTCTGGTTATTGAGGGCAAGGTTGTCCTCATTCAGACAGACAACTCTACCAGCATGTTCTACGTCAACAAGCAGGGAGGGACCAGATTCCGCCCACCGCCACTGTGCAGGCTTGCAGTCAGCATGTGGGAATGGGCAATGGTGACCAACATCTAGCTCAGGGCTGTCCACCTGCTGGGGGAATCCAACCTGGAGGCAGACAGGCTGAGCGGATTGGGTGCGGACAACTACAAGTGGCAGTTGACCAACCTTGTACTGCAGGACATTTTCTACAAGTGGGGACACCCCCAGGTGGACCTCTTTTCCTCGTGGGACAACAGGAAGTGCCAATTGTTCGCCGCCTTGCAGGGTCGGGGCCCAGGCTCCCGGGGTGATGCATTCCAGATTCAGTGGGACGGAATAACAGCATACGCCTTCCCGCCCACACCACTGATACACAGGGTGATATGCAAGATCAAGGAATCTCGCCACCTCAGCATCATTCTAATAGCACTGTGGTGGCCGGCCAGGCCATGGTTCTCGGAGCTATTCTGCCTCTTGGAGATGCCGCCCATTCACCTCACGGCGGGCCCAGCACATGTTCTGGCGCAGAATGGGGGCAGGGTCATCCACCCCGCCCCACAGAAACGAGCCCTCACAGCGTGGTTCCTGAACAGGTACCGCTAGGTCAACTCAGCCTCTCCCAGGCTAATTTAGAGAACCTACGGGGCGCCAGGAGCAAGTCTACAAGGGCCCAGTATAAGAGCAAGTGGACCAGGTTCTGCCACTGGATAGACTCTTAAGAGTTTCAAACCCATTGCAGGTACCTTGGACAATGTGCTCTCCTCGGTGCACCTCGCCCACTCAGGAGTGCAGGTGGACACTTGCTGCAATTACTTGGCAGCCATTGGGGCTTACAGAAACTCGGAGGAGGAAATCTTTTCCTCTTCCAACCCGATTATCAAGAGACATTTGACGGGACTTGCCAGACTCTACCCGCCCATCAAGAGGCCTCACCCCGTGTGGGACCTCAACATAGTTCTTGGTGCCCTGGCGCAGAAACCATTTGAACCAATGGCATCTGCGGACATCAGGCTGGTCACCATCAAGACGGCCTTGCTATTCCGCCTCACCTCGTCTCGCAGGATGAGCGAAATCCGGTTGCTGGTTGCCTCAGAACCATATACTACGTTTCACAGGGACAAAGTAGTCCTGCGGACACTCTCAGCATTCTTGCCCAAGGTGCCTTCCACATCCATCTGAACGAAGAAATAGTGCTACATATGTTTTTTGCCGAGCCCAAAGATGAGGCACAGAGTTCTGCATTGCCTTGATGTCAGGCGTGCCCTGAAATTCTACTTGAACAGGACCAAGGGTTTCCGCAAGTTGGACACACTTTTTGTCACCTTCGGCGGGTCTTGGAGTATCAGGCCTCTAAGGCCTCCATAGCCTGTTGGATGGTCTCGGCCATCAAGGAAGCTTACGAGGGCCAGCGTAAGCCACTGCCGGCCAACATGCACGCCCACGCGATCAGAGCCAAGGCAACGGCCATCGCTTTCCAGCGGCACATCCCCTGGCAAGTCATAAGCAGGGAGGCCACATGGATGCCAGTTCTAGATCAGATGCGGCTTTCGGACAGGCGGTTCTTAGAAACCTGTTTGCTTAAGGAGGGTATCCTCTCCACCCTGGGGCTACATTCAGTTGTAATCGCCAGGCAGTATGGTGTATGGAGGATAGGGGACGGTACGTAAGAGTAATTATAAATCACTCACTGTAGTGACCAACGTACTCTTAGTCCTTAGTCCCCTTTCCTCCATACGTCCCACCATCCCCCCACCCCCCAAATAAAACTGGTGTCATTAGGCAATGTTAATCTATTGTCGACGCCTCGTGTGAAGTCACACTACCAGCTGCACCTCCTCAGGCGTATTCTTCCTTTCCTCTCCTTCTCCCAGAAGCTCACTGTCTCCAGAGCTCTGGTTCTCTCTAGGCTGGACTACTGCAGCAGCCTCTTTCTAAATCTGCCTGTCTACTCTCTGCAACTTATCCAGAACAAGACTGCGAGACTTGTCCTTGGCCTCAAGCCCAGGGATCATATCTCTCCAGGACTTAAATCTCTGCACTGGCTCCCAGTGGCTGTGAGGATTAAGTTCAAAACCCTCTGCATCGTCCACAATGCCTTCTGGATCCTGGGGCCGCAATACCTTCAACTCTCTCTCCCTAAATATCTTCCTTCTCGAGCTCTCCGCTCATCCGGCTCTAACTCCCCCAGGATCAGTCGCTTCTCCAAGCAACGAGTTGTGGTAGATCTTTCTTTGCTGGTGCCTCCCTCTGGAACAGCCTCCCTTCCTCCCTCAAACTTGAGGAGAACCATGTCTGGTTCCGGAAGCAGCTCAAAACCTTTCTCTTTGCTTCTGCTTTTTCTCCTCCTCTGACCTCCTGGCTGTAACCGAACTGCACTGGCTACCTGGACACCCTGTGATCTCGTACCCAGGTCCCCCTCCCGCCAGCATGTCACACCTGCACTGCCCAACTGGCAACCCCCGCATTTGGGGACTGTTTCTGTATCCCTACAGCCCCCCCTATGAGTCTGTGACACATGTCTGCACTTAACCATTCACTTGCCACATGCTGGCCATTACTTACTTATTATTTTATTTATTCCCATGTACTGCACTGTCCCTGCCCCCTTCTCATGCACTTGCGCGATCTGAACATAACCTAGCCTAGTAAGATTGTTTTGTCCTCCCTTTGTTCCCCTCCCCTGCCTCGTTGCGCATTGAAACACTTGTACATAGGCGCGTTATAAATGCCATATCATATCATATCTATAGGAACTGAGGTGTGGCGCCGGAGGTCGGAGTCAGGGCAGCGCATGCTCCTCTAAATGTAAAGGGGAATAAGGTTTTTTTCTGGTGAAAAAGGTTCCGTCTCCCGACCCTTGGAATGGAAACTACTAAGGGGACTACTAAGAGTACATTAGTCACTATGGTGAGTAACTTATAATTTCTAGAATAATATTGATTGTTGCACCTTGACATTAGTGCAAATATTGGTTGTTGCACCCTGCCAGTTCTCGAATAATATTGATTGTTGAACCTTGCCATTACTGCAAATATTGATTGCTGCAACCTGCCATTTTTAGAAAATATTGGTTGTTGCGCCTTGCCATCAGTGAAATATTGATTTTTGCACCCTGCCATTTGTTGAAAATATCGATTGTTGCACACTGCCATCCTGATAATATGCTTGATCCTAGCATTCTATTGAGGCTCAACAAAAATTGCTCCTAACCCTCTGATAACATGCACTGTGCACCATGTGCTCCCCAAAGGCAGACCCCTTGGACCCTGCTCTCCGCATCTGTCCCACTCATAACACAACCCATGAGAACTTCCTGCCGCAACCTTAGGCTATGCTCCAGGGACATGGGTTACAAAGCAAAAGTCCTCCACACAGTTAAACCTCACCTCCAGAGCTCACCCAAGCCACAGGCCCCCACACCACCTGCCCTGCTGAGTCCTCTACCTGTAGCAAGCCTTGCCTCCCTTCGACCCACAGGAATGAAACTGCTACCACCACTACCTGCCATGCTGCCACTGAAACACACCTTCACTGCGCACTCAATGTACTTCCATCCCTGCTCATCCAGCAGACTTGCACCATCTAATAATGACCCACGACCTAGACCTATGCGCTGTGACCGAGACCTGGCTTCAGGATGCATCTAGCCCAGCTCTGACAATAGCACTCCCTCTGCGCTATACCATACTCTGCCAGGACATCCCTCTCACTAAAGGAGGCGGAGTGGCACTTATGGCCAAAGACTCAATCTATATCCGAAAAATAGACCACACTAACTCCCGCAACTACAATCTCCTATCTCTTAAAATCTCCACCTCACACAACTGCACCATCACTTTTCACATTGTATATTGCCCACCAGGCCCTCTAGCAGACTTCCACGCCTCCATCATGCACCTGGTCTCAGATTACCTTAAAACATCCTCCAAGGTCGTCCTAGCAGGTGATCTTGACCTAGGGCTTCACAACCCCAAGAACACTCCAGCCAAAAACCCTGCTAAAGCACTAGGAACTCAAGGCTTCTTACACTCCAACAACCCCACCCCCAACAAGGGCCGCACCATCGACTGGTTTATCCCACCACAACTGTGCCCCAGATGTCACAGCCAACCTCCCTCTCCCATGGACAGACAACCACCTCATCCTCTTCACTCTCTCCACCCTGAAGGTCTAAAAAGCCACCACCACACCTCTCCCTTCTGCACTCACTAGAAGTGCATGCCTCCTCACCAAGGAAAGGCTAGCGCCCTATTTCAAGGTCCCAGTCCTTGAGGCTCCATTCTCCAATGATCCTGAGGCCTTAGCTCTCTCCCCCAACACCATTTCTAGCTGAAGCTATTGATGCCATTGTATCCTTAAGTCTGTAAAGCCAAACATACGAAACACGCTAACAACTGGTTTACTGCTGAACTCGCAACGCTACGCACCAAAAAGCATGCCGCCCTATCTAAATAGCAAGCTAGCCAACTGACACCTGACAAACTTGAGTTTGACAAACTGTCCAATGAATTTTAAAAAATCTATAAGAATAGTCAATGCCAAGTCCAGCTGTAAAGAAATGTTCTCCATCTTTAGGGAGCTGGAAACTCCCGCCCCCCAAACCCTCTACGCCCCCCCGAATGAATCATGGTGCGCTGACATATAAGCAGCCATGCTCCTCAAGCTTGACGTCTTGCAGAACAAATTCAGAGCAAATCAACTCAACCCACTCCTCGCCAATACAACTAAACCACCTTCATCCGACCAGCAGACTACCGACATTACTCTTGTCTCGTTCAGAGACGTCAATGAGACGGAAGTCACTGCCATCATGAAGAACCTCAAACCATCCATATGCAAAGGAGACATCTGCCCTGCACCCCACTTCAGGGAATGCACGGACCTCCTCACACTGTTCCTCACACTGTTCATCACACTGTTCATCAGTGCCTCTTTTGAATCAGTATCGGTTCCTCCTAGCCTAAAAGAAGCCTGGGTTCATCGACTTGTAAAAAATAAAATAATACCTCACTTGACCCATCGAACCCCAATAACTACAGACCCATAACCACTGTACCCTTCCTGCTCAAGATTCTGGACAAAGCAGCATACCTGCACATCCAGGAATTCCTAGAATCAAAAAACATACTTCCGTCCTGGGCACAGCACCGAGACAGCCCTTTTGGACTGTAAAAATCAAATTGACAATATCAGAGACTCTGGCAAACCTGCCCTTCTCCTCCTATTAGATTTATCGGCAGCATTTGACCTCATGGATCACAATCTACTATGTCAACATCTCTCTTCCTCAACCTTCTTCTCACTGAACGCAATCACATGGATTGCCTCCTTCCTTGAAGGAAGAGTCGTGCGTGTCTGCTCAGACATAGCAGCTGCTAATCCAGACACCAACGGTTTATAGTGACTTTTCCAATAGTCTATTTCGAAATACCAAAATGTCGAACCAAAAGTGGCGAAATATTTTTTTTCAAATGCCTTTTTGGGGGGGGGGGGGTCCCCCAACACCGTTTTTCAGTTTTTTTTAAAAAAAAACATCTTTTTTTGCTAACTAAACAAAACTAAACCCTATAAAATAAAAAACAATACATTTGAGAAAAAAAATGTCAGCACTTGTAGTTCGACATTTTGGTATTTTAAAAAAAATGTATTTACTTGATTATAACCAATATAAAAAGAATTGATTTTTACAAGATGAAGTGTCACGTTAGTAAAGTATGGCAACGTGGGTTGTTAGTCCTCCTGAGATCAGCCTAAAATGGGTTTGATTTCAGACTCAGTGGCCTTTTTTAAAGCCGCGTCAAGCATCTTGACTGTGACTAGGGCCCATTTCGTCTTTTTGCCTGCAATAGGTCTGCACATCAGTCTGCACCACCATGTAAGTTCTTCTCTCAGAGATGAATCGTGGAATAGTGGTAGTAAGAAGGCTTCACGCAAGTAGTCAGTTTTAGGACAGTTCAAGAGCAAATGTCTTGTTGCTTCTACCATTTCCGAGTTTAAACACAGTCTGCAGGTTTAATCTGTGGTTTGGGTTCGAATAGCCCGAATTTCTTGGGTTGGCATCAGGTTTAATCTTGTTCTCATAAAGAGTTTCTGCAGAGTCTTGTTTGGGAATTTGATACAATAGTTCAATGGAAGGTTCAGTTTATTTGTAGTAGGTGGTAGTTGGCCGAGAAGTTTGTTTGCAGTTGCCAAATTGCACGTGTTGATCCAGTCTTCTTGCGCCACTTTGGTTTTGATTTTTCCAGAGTTTTGTGTTAGAGCCTCTTGGGTGCAGGCCAGATCTTTCAGTTTTGTCATGAGTTTCTGTTCCCAAGAGATCAGAGCTTTGCAGCGGCCAAGGCGGAGTTCTTCCTGGATCATTTTATAGACGGGAAGTGTATCTGGGTTTATGATTTTCCTCAGTGTTCTCATTTGACTTTGTTCTATTGAGGCCGTCAGCGAAAGTAAGCAGAGTTCACGTCTTATAGCTGAGATGGACGAAGATTTGGGCAGGCCCAGGACCACTTTCCAAAGGTAACCCTCCAGTTTCGGCCATATGGAATCTTGGATGTTGAGAGCCAGGTCCATTCCGTAAATTAGTGAAGGGACCACCTTTTGTCTATAAAACTGGATCACCGGTACAAGGGAGAATTTTCCATATTTGCGGTCGATTAGTCTTGTTTGTGCAGTCAGCGTTTTTATTTTGGTCCAAAGGGCCAGGTCCGTTGATTTCTCAGATCTTAGTTCATCGATCATTATGCCCAAGTATTTTATGTTTGTAACTGTCTCGATCTTTGCGTAGTTTAAGAATCAGGTACTGCACGGTCTGGATTTCGAGCGCTTGTTTTCCAGGATCAAGATTTTGGATTTCTCAGTGTTTATTTCCAAATCATTTGAAGATATATATTTAGCCAGGTTTGTCAGCTGACGCTGAAGACCTATTTGTGTTTGGTCCATCAAAATCATGTCGTTTGCATAAAGTATACTGGATACTGGAGTGTTTTCTACTTTAGGCGGAAATGCTCTAACCAATGGTTGAGTGTACTGGAAGTCACCCAAGAAGGCGATAAACAGGGCCGGGGCTAGAGGGCAGCCTTGATTGACTTCTCGTTCTGATTTGAAATCTTCAGATAGCATGCCTTGTCGGTTTAAACGGACTCGAATGGTTGTGTCTGTATGTAAAGCGATTATTGGAGCCAAGATTTCTGTTGGACAGGGCCAGTTGGTCAGTTTGCTGGCTTACTTTGCTGGCTTACTTTGCTGGCTTAGTCTTTGCTGGCTTACTTTGTCGAAAGCTTGGGATAAGTCAATAAACGCTAGAAAAACTTTCGGTGCACCGTTTTTTATATTTTCCTTGATGATATTCAGGATCATGATGTTGATGCTAGTACTGGCAGACTTTAGGAATCCCGTATGAAAATGGTATGTTGATGGAGAGGTTCTTGCCCACTTTTGGAATCTTGAAAGGAGTAGAGTTGCGAATATTTTTCCCATGTCTAAAAGGGCTACTGGCCGATAGTTTGCCGGGTTATCTCTGGTTCCTTTTTTGAAAATAGGGACAATGACCGCCTCAGTCCATGTTGCAGGAATTTGTTTGGTGATTCTGCAGTGCTCGAAGATTTTGGTTATCGGGAAGGACCATTCGATTTGATGTTGCTTCAGGTCTATGTTGGTCAGACCATCTGGCCCCGGCGCCCTGGAAGATTTCGGTTTTGAGATTGCTGACGTAACTTCTTCTTGGACTGCTAAGTTTACCCATGGTGTTTCGTTAGGGCATGTGGCCGAACTTGCTGGCGAACAGCCATTTTGGTATTTTGAAAAAATAATGTGGACATATTGTCTGGATACCACACTATCCTCTTCGGAGTGCCGCAAGGCTCATGCCTATCGCCCACATTGTACAACATCTTTACTATCTCCCTTTTCCATCTACTTGACTCGCTCGGCATCATGTACACCAATTATGCCGACGATATTCAAGTCCTCAATCCTCTCTCCGGCAACTATGAGAATGACTCCATCACCCTTAACTCCATCTACGCCACCATCCACATATGGATGGCAGAAAACCGGCTATGCCTGAGTGGGGACAAGACGGAACTACTTCTGCTTGCCTGACCGACTCACGCATCATCCTTGACGCCAAATACCAAGCTTTCACCATCGACAACATCACCGTCCCAGTCTCGCTGTCAGTCAAAACTCTCGGAGTCTACTTAAACACAAACCTAACTATGTCCAGACAAGTAAGCACAGTAGCTACCTCTGCAGCTTACTACTACAAGCTCCTCAATGCCACCAGACTGTTCCTATCCACCACCAACTGTCTGAATTGCCCAAGCAATCATAGGCTCAAGGCTGGACTACTGTAATGTACTCTATACAGGAACCTCAACAATAAACCTAGACCAATTACAAACCATTTAGAATAACGCCCTCCGCGCAGCACTCGGCATAGCCAAAAGGGAACATATCTCTGCAGCCAGACAATAAGCGCACCGGCTGCCAGCGCATCCTGTTCAAGACACTTTCCATCCCACACAGATGCATCCACAACACTGCACCCCCCTACCTCTACCACAGAGTCCTGCATCCTGCGGCAAGACCCATTCGGACCCCATATGCCAGCTACTGCCGGTCCCAAGAATCAAACGTGCAAGAGGCGGTGGCGCCAGCTTCCCTTTCATTGCCTCGAGACACTGGAACTCAATGCCCCACTCCATCAGAAGTGAACCTTCTCATCTCGCCTTCCGTAAGGCCATCAAAACCAGATTGTTTATCTAAAATTGCACTCTGTATGACCGCAGGCCTAATGTAACACTGCGGCCTCCTATAAGTGTTTAACAAAATATCAAAACCTGCACATTGTACTGAGACCATTCATGCCTATCTAGCCAATGAAGGGCGATTGTAATAAAGCCACACTCTTGAATATTGTAAATAATACATGTAGGCGGACTAATCTAACCGATCTCCCACTCATGTGATGTAACTAAGACCTATTCCTGTAACGGGGCCTCGATGCCCCTGGGCTGTGTGAGCGCTTTAGAAGTGGAAAAAAGCAAAGGTTCTCGACGACTGCCTCGTGGGCTTCCTGCCGCCGAAGACATCCACAACTGCTCGACAACTGTCGACCGCGTGGCCTCGGCCCTCCGGCCAGGCCCTTACAGTAGGGAGAGTGAGGCCCTTGGTTTTTTATTCTTTAAGAATGTATTTACTTTTCCCCTCTCTTTCTGGTCTGGCTGCTGTCACCCTCTGCTATGGAGAGGACGCCCTTTAAATTTTGACCGTCGTGTAATGGCAAGTTTCCCTGGCAGGACACCCATCGCTGTTGAAATCGGTGTCTTACTTGAGACCACGACGAGCACTCATGCAAGTCCTGTAAGCTCTTTCGACCGAAAAAAAGTTGAGACAGGCAGACTAAACAATGGGCGGCCTACACTTTGCAGGCTGAAAGCCATTCCCCCGTTGGCGCTTCGGACGACTAGGAATCCATTGGCAACCATGGCTCCGAATTGGAAGCCATATAACTTTCGGCAGAACCTTCAGGCTCCCAAATGCTCGTCCCCGACAGACAGGCCACTGGCTCTGTTATGGGGACTGCACACGCCGGCAACAAAAGGGCACACACGCACCACAAATACCTAAATACCCAAATACCCAACCCCTAAGGCCTCCTCGACAGTCGTCAAAGAAGCGTGCAACATCAACAGGGCCGCCGAAAACTTCGGTGCCTCCCGAACCTCGTGGTTCGGCACCCTCCACGCAACCGTCTTTGCGGCATGCGATTTAGCATTCCCCTGGAAAGGGCGTTCACCCAAGAAAAATAAGTTCGCTGAAACACTGTCCAAGGGCACACATGCACCTAAGGACTCTGTGGAGTCACCAGTGCAGTCAGGCACGTCGACACCTTCCATTCAACCGCCGAAAATCTGCAAAAGCCTGGCGGCTATCATTTTGGCAGCTACAGAGCGCACAAGGGCATACCATCTCGACGAGAGGCATATCCTGAAGCCCCCCAGCCTGATTAGGAAAGAAATTGCCCCCTTCTGGGCAACCTTTTTCCCCTCCAGACCCTTCTGCATCTTCACTTTGGACTAGGGAGAGATGGAGAGATTTTAACAATGTATGGACAAAATGGCCCAGTTTGACCTTTCAGACAAATACATCACTCCCAAAAGACCCATGGAAGCGGACTCCTGCCCCATTCCTTGTAAACTGCAGAAACTTCCCATCTCTGCACAAGGCTACCAGGAGGATATCTTGGTTGTCTCAGAGGACCCAACACAGGAGGATACCTATGAGGACATTAACCCATTTGCTCAGGACACAGCTGATCAAGACCCTGACTGGGATCAAGATCAGTCGGGGCATCAGGCACCATGGCTATTACCAACACATACCTATGACCTGGAAATCATTTGTCTAGATCCCCCTTCTTCGCCTCCACAGAGGGAGTTGTTACCTGTAGATGACCAGATGATATTCAGCGCTATTTTAAAAAGAGTGGCCTTAAGGAGAAGCCTCCGACTAGTCAAGACATCCCCTTGCTCAAATCTATAAAGAGTCACCTAGCTCCCTTCTTGGGGTCACTGTCTCTCACACGGGCGGTCAATCCCTGGGTTCAAAAATTATTCCACACATCACCTTCCGACCCACTATACATACAGGGTCCTGCCACAACGGACTCCCTGGTGGTTAGAACCACTAGGAAAGGGGCAGGAGTTCCACTATCCACGGCAGAAGCCCCTCCAGATAAAGATTGTAAGAAACGTTGTCCTCTGTAAACGCATTACTGCCTCTGCAGCCTATTCTACTAGGATCGCAAATAATACAACTCTAATGGCAAGGTGCAGCGATGTCCAATGGGACCTTGTCCAGGATAGCTAACTAGATGTTCCAGAGCCCGCCCGATCACGCCTGCTGGCAGTCGTGGCTGAAGGCAGACAGATTACCCACAGCATATTGAAAAATACTCTGGACTCTGCTGAGACTACTGGACGCACTCTAGCCCATGGGACTCTACTTAAGAGACACGGCTGGTTAAAAAACTCTGACTTTAAACCCGAAACTCAGGCCTCTCTTATCAACAAACCTGTTGAGGACTCAAACGCTTTTGGGAAAGCTATTGATGACGCCCTGGATACTGCGGAAAAGGAGCACGAAACGCTGAAATCACTCAGCCAGATCACAGCCAAGTCCTTCCAATGTGGAGGCTCTAACTCATGCCATTCCTTTCGTGGACAATCGCTTTCCCGCTCTACCCATGGACTATAAGGCTCAGGAAGTACTACGTGGTCCTCCCGCCAAGGCTCTTCTTGTAACAGCCAATATCAACAGAGTGGTCCTCATAGAGGCAAGGGTAGAGGCTGGAACTCCACTCCTAGAGGCTCCCAAGCCTCCACCTCGAAGAGACTCGCCGATTCGGGTCCCCTTCCACACCTCCCCGGTCGGGGGTCGCTTATCATTCATTCATTCACGCCTGAGAGGGGATCACATCAGACAATGTGTGTTAAAGCCTGTTACCCACGGCTACTGCATTGACTTTCACCGACCACCTCTATTCCATCCACCAAAGAGCAGACGCCTGCCGCCAGAACACCTGCGCATCCTGCTGGAAAATGGCGAAGGGCGCTGTAGAAGTCGTGCCCATTCACCAGGTAAACCAGGGTATTTATTCACTGTACTTTCTTGTACCCAAAAAGGATCTCACCATGCGCCCTGTGTTAGACCTGCGCCCAGTATTTCAAACCTCAAAAATTCAGAATGACAACACTGCAGGAGGTAATCCCACTGCTGCTGCAAGGGGGTTACATGGCCACATTGGATATGAAAGATGCATACTTTTCCTATTTGAATGTTGCCAGTGCACAGACAGTACCTCATGTTCTTGATGGGACACCCACTATCAGTTCAAGGTTCTCCCCTTCAGCATTGCCTCAGCTCCAAGGGTATTCACGAAGGTACTGGCAGTAGTAGCTGCTCACCTGTGCATACAGTCCATCCCAGTCTATCCTTTCCTCATCGACTGGCTCATATGCCAAACAAATAACCCAGAAGACGGTAGATGTTCTCTTCAACCTAGGTTTCTCTATCGCGGAGAAAGTGCAGTCTAAACCCCAGCCAAGTCAAACAGTTTCTGAGAGCTCTAAATCGGACCAAAGACTGCCTTGTCTTTCCCTCCAACGAGAGGGTTCAAAACATGCTGTTCCAGATCCCTCACTATGTAGCCAGTCACAAGGTGGTTGTACGCAAGGCCATGCGACTGTTAGGGATGATGGCCTCCTGCGTCTACCTAGTTTCTCACGCTCGCCTGCGCATGCGCCCCATGCAAGAGTGGCACTCAAGCCAATGGTGTCAGGCCTGTGGGACGATCTAGTGGTTGTCTCAGCAGCCCTCGTTCAATCTGCAGTGGCGATCAAGGAAAAACCACCTGCGGGGAAAAACCTTCACCACCCCCGCAGTGGAAGCCACTCTCACCACAGATGCATCTCTGACTGGGTTGGGGTCTCACCTCCTTCAACAGACTGTGCACTGCGTGTGGTCCCCGGCTGTAGCATCCAATCACATAAACTTGTTGGAACTGCTAGCAGTGTTCAAGGCCCTCCAAACGTCCCTTCTGGGGAAAATAGTTCTAGTCCTCACGGACAGTACTACAGCCATGTATTACCTAAACAAACAAGGTGGCACTCGGTCTCTAGGGAAGTCCAAACTGTCCCAGAACATATGGAAATGGGCTCTCAAACACAAGATGTTCCTCCTGTAACAAGTTCCAGTTGAACTCAATCTTCTGGCAGACGTACTCGGCAGAGACTTCCCTCTACCCGTAGAGCACGGGTGGCGACTACAGAAAATTGTACTAAACGTCTTCGAAGGATGGGTCTTCCCAAAGGTCGACTTGTTCTCCACTCTGAAGAACCCCCAATGCCCAGATTACGCCTCGAGGTGCCCACGGAACTGCTCCAAGAGGAACGGTCTTCGGATAACATGGTCAGGGAAATTTGTCTGTGCTTTTCCCCCCGGATTGCCCCGCTCAACAGAATAGTGCACAAGATGCACCAAGAGCCAGTCAGGATGATTCTTGGGGCCCCGATGTGGGCCCGCCAGCTTCGGTTCTCCCATCTGATGGCAATGTCGGTCTCCCCTCCCAGGAAGCTGCCATGGCCTTACAATTTGCTGTCTCAAGACCAGGGGGGTAAATACTACATCCATGTCCTCAAACTCTCAATTTAGCAGCCTGGATCCTGAGGTCATAGAGTTTGGGCACCTCCAGCTCCCTCAAAGATGTATGGACATACTTTGAGAAGCACGGATACCTAACACCAGGCATAGCTACTTCAGCAAATGGAAGCGCTTTGTCATCTGGTGTAACAGCAAGGGCATCAATCCTATTGAATGCCCATCTAAACATATTGTCATGTACCTAACCCACCTGTTAGATTCAGGTCTGGTTTTCAATTCTCTAAAGGTCCACTTAGATGCGCTTTTGGCGTAACCCACGTCCAAAAGCAAGGTTTTGTGGTGGAATAATCTGGTAATTCAAGCATTTATGGAAGGGATAAAGAGGCTTCATCCCCCTATTTCCAACCCAGCTCCCAGGTGGTACCTGAATGTTGTTCTTACCAGACTAATGGCCACTCCCTTTGAACCAATGTACAAGGCTAGCCTTAAAGCATTCACCTACAAGACCGCCTTCCTGGGGGCAATCACCTCTATAAGTTTGCAAACTGCGAGCCCTTTCAGTTCAGGACCCATTCGTCACGATTCACAAAGAGAAGGTGGTTTTGCTCACACCCCCACGCTATGCACCTAAATTTATCTCAAAGTTGCATGTAAACCAATCTATAGAACTAACCACCTTTTTCCAGAACCCCACTAACGTGGCGGAAAGAAGCAATGATCTATTATCTGAAAAAGACAAAGCCTCGAAGAAAAACAAACCAGTTCTTCGTATCAGTGGAAGCTGGTAGAGAAGGGGATCATGTCTCTAAATCAGCTATCTCAAAGTGGATTGTAAACTGCATCACACTGTGTTGCACTCTTGCCAAGAGAGATCTACCCTTCACGCCAAGAGCACACACACTTCTCGGAGCACAGGGGCTACCATAGCATTCATTGCAAATGTTCCTCTCGAGTCCATTTGCAAAGCAGCAACCAGGAGTTCTGTAGACACCTTTACAAAACACTACTGCCACACTCTAGGTCTGATTCTCAGGTGGGAAAAGCGGTGCGAGGACATCTCTTTGCTACTGTACCTTCACACATCCCACCACCATCTCTGGGTACTGCTCGCTAGTCTATGCACAGTATGTGAAATTAAGCAGATTCGCAAGCATGAGAAGCATGCATTCCTGCATTACTCACCTTTATAGCATTTCTGATGATTATATCTGCTTGGATTCACATGCGCCCACCCTTCATCCCCTCGTGGATTAGAAGGAACATAGACCTCTTACACCTTCTCTCTTCTGTACTTGTTCACGCTGACTATAAGGCTCCCTCACAGCACAAAAACACAACCAGAGGGACCCAGGCGTGTGAGGGAGTTTGGGTACACTACACGTCACGTTGGGGATACTGTTAATCACGGCCATGTTGATGTCCCCTTTCGATCTTCAGAAGAAAGATGCAGTACTCTGCGTTTTTCACTAGATGTATGACTATATGCACAGCATTTGAATCTAAGCAGATACAATCATCAGAAATGCTATTACGGAGAGTAATGCATGTCATATTATCAGCACCTGATGTTCCATTATGACTAATCTGAATCTCCAAGTTATCACTCCACCCTACTTGATGCAATACCCCTTGACCAGCCACTGTCTCATGCTTTACCACAGGAGAGTGGGGTACCGATCTGTGCCGCATTCGACTTTGCATTCCAATCTGGCTTTCCCAGTTCGACTTTCTTTTTCGTAACCTCAGTACTGACACCCTATTGTTCAATGCCAAGGCGAGCTCACCACACTGCTGTTTTGCAGACACGACACACCTCACCAGTATATTATAGCTACTGTTTTAGTCACAGGGGTGATTATATCACCCTGAAAGTGTTATGGAGTCGGCTGGTGGCAGTTATTTACTTTTGGCTACTCAGAGCTATAGCCACATTCACCACATTAGGAGCCAAATGCTCGTATATGGAAGCCTTTAAGGTAATCCTATGTATTTTAAGCCTCCCTCTGGTCATTTTGTTTTTGACAGTTCCTTTGTGTGGACCTGCTTCAAATTCATCGATTCTTTCACTCTCATGCACAATGAGATTTTGCTGAAATGTAACTACCTACTTACAATGCAGATCCTTTATCTGCCCACATGCGAGTTGCTTTGATAGGTAATAAATGCCAGATAGGCACTATCTAAAAACGGGACTGTTTTCCCTCAAGTGTTTAGTGAGTACATCTGCCGTTTCCTCCCTAGCTTGTATTCTCTCATGTGTTTCCAAGTGTATACTCCTTTATATCATTGCCTTCATCAAACATCCATGTTATTGTACTCTACCACTGTATCCACTTGCATAATGCTTGGTTGCTTCACAGCTAGGTTTGCACTATATAATACCGAGACAACCATAGTGCAGCCTTTCACATGCCCGGAACACCAACCTTAGAAAGAGGATGTAAATGCCTGACTTGGCTGCGGGATGATTCCTCAAGGGCTGCCTTGGTATCTCTGGGGTACCTTGTGAACAAGGAAATGCTCTGCCTCCTGGCTTCGACCTGCAGTCTGGCACTTGGAAGTTGGAGGAGTCCAACATTAACAGTGATACAGAAATATAATTCATGGCATACCCACAACAGTAAGCTCTGTTCTCAAGGTGTGTGCGGTGGGATATGTTAGAGGCCCAATGAAACATCCTCCCTATTCCTGCATTGCCTCACCTTCACTTTGCTGTGAGAAGCACATTTGTAAAATATCAACCTATTTGAGTTTGGGAGCGTTCCCCTCACTACAATCCCACTAGGCTCACCTTACATCAGCCGCTTCATTTCATTGTACATGGTCGATTCTTGCCATGATGAGAGCAACAATTTAGTTTTGTGGGTGAAGGAGAGGAAATGTAGGATTCCTCTTGCATTGTGGAGGAGGAAGCATTTCTTGATAGCATTTATTGGTGTTGTCCATCAGGACTCCCAGATTTATTACTAGCTTAGATGGTGTTGGTGCGGTTCCCATTTCTGTTGGCAATGGCATGTAGGTGGTGTTCTCTTGGTTTTTGGATATAACCATGTCTGTTTGTCTTTCATAGGTTAAATGTTCAAGTTGTTGCCATTCATCCAGTTGAAAGCTTCTTTTAGACACTCTTAGGGTCGAGTGATCGGTTTGAGTGGCTTCGATTTTGTAGATGAGTTGAGTGTCATCTGTCTAGTGGTAGCATGCAATGTATTTTTTGAAGATTCTGATTACTGGAGTCTGGTAGATGTTGAAGTACTGTGGTGATGGTGAGGATCCTTGTGGTAAACCAGTCGTTAACTCGTGGGGTGAATTTGAAGGGTTTTATCCATATGGTTTCTGTTTTGTCAGCTAGGAATGATTTAATCCAGAGTAGTGCCAAGTCCGTTATGCTTACGTCTTCTAGTCTTTTGGTTAGGGTGTCATGGTTAACTGTCGAAGGCTGTGGATAGGTCGAGCAGAATCAGGTTTGAGGTAGCTTGGGCACCCGCGTTCGTTTTTAGGCCATCCCAGATGGATAGTAGTGCTGTTTCTATTCATCTTTCGGGTCTGAAACAGACTTGTGCTTGGTCTAAAAGGTGGTGTTTTTATATGTGTTCTTGGGTTCATTTGTATATGTAAGTTTCAAGGCGTTTTTCTGGGTAGGGAATGTTTGAGATCGGCGTGTAGTTGGAGAGGTCTTCTACGTCTCCACTTGTGGTGTTTCAAAGCGGTTTGATATATGTTGATTTGAAGGCTCTTGGTACAGTTCCTGTTGCTAGTGAGAGATTTAGGAGGTTTCTGTAATAGTCTGACAGCGTTCCTTGTGCGAAGATTGATTTGTAGATGTCAAGGGGGCAGGGATCCATGGATGATCCTGCTTTCTTGCTATGCACCCCCAATTCAAATACTTTGGAGCGACCACCTCATCATTCCATTCATAATCACAACGGCCGCTCCAACAAAAAAGCAACAAGAAAATCAACCCACCATGATGAAAAGAAACTGGAGAACCATAAACTCCAACCTAACCGAGCTCCTAGAACTTGGCAAACCACAAGCATCAACCATGGAAGAAGCAGACCTAGACAAAAAAGTTGCCCTACTTCATACCTGGATCGCAACAACCCTAGACGACATCCCCAAAGAAAAGCCCTTCACCCCATCACGCAAGAAAACTACAGCAAAATGGTTCACCCCACCACTCAACGCCATGAAAAGAAAAAACAGAATACTATAATCTGAATGGAGGGCCAACAACACCACCGCAAACAAATTGAAATTCCTACAACAGATCCGCTCATATAAAAAGGAAATATAAAAAGCAAAGAGGAAACATTACGACAACCGGATCTTCAGAGCACCAAACGCTTAAAAAGAACTATTCAAAATCATAAACGAAATAAAAAACCCACCGGGCTGCTACAACGCAACACGCCAATTCCATCGATTTAAACTTTGCGAGGACCTTGGAGACCACTTCAAAAACGAACCTCCATCCAATACACCATACAAAACGGACCGAGCGATCACAGCTCCAACCCCACCGACACAGACAAGGAGCACGCAAACAAGCTACGAAACTTCCCAGAAATATCAGTTGAGGCTTTCGTCAAACTGGTAAACCAAAGCAACCAATCGGGCTCTCCTGAAGACCCCTGCCCCCCGGACATATACAAAACAATTCTCAAACAGGGAACCACCATGGAAAACCACAGGAACCTCCTCAACCTCTCAATCTCAACAGGTAAAGTACCGCAGGCCTTCAAATCAGCTTACATCAAGCCGCAACTCAAAGACACAACAGGAAACGTAGAGGACTTATCAAACTACAGACCCATCTCCAACATACCCTACATAGCCAAACTGCTAGAAACGTACGTCTACCAAATAACCCAAGAATTCATAGAAGAGCATTGCCTACTAGACCAGGCACAAGTTGGTTTCAGACCTTTGAGAAAAATGGAATCGGCTCTCCTCTCAATATGGGACGACCTAAAAACAAAAGCAGATTCGGACAACCGTATCGCCCTGATTCTCCTTGATCTGTCTGCAGCTTTCGACACTGTCAACCACGCCATCCTCATAAAGAGATTAGGACTAGGGATAACAGACACTGCCCTACTATGGATCAAATCATTCCTAACAAACAGAACAGAAACAGTATGGATGAAACCTTTTAAATCCAAACCCAGAGACTCCACGTGCGGAGTACCACAAGGATGATCCTTCTCCCTGCTTCTATACAACATCTACATGTACTTATTAATCAAACTCATCAAAAAACACGGTCTCACATGCTACAACTACGCCGACGATACTCAAATAATCTTCAACATACAAGACACCCGAGAAGAAAACACCACACTAGAGAATTGCCTTTGTGGCATATTCAATTGGATGAACATCAACCAGCTCAAAATCAACCCAGGCAAAACAGAGATAATGATTGTTTCATAAAAGGGAGGGAGACGTCAACTACATCCCCTGGCCAAGAGAGCTCGGCACCACACCAGAACCATCATCAACTGTAAAAAAAACCTAGGGGTCCTGATTGATGATAACCTCACTCTGGAGCCACAAATAAACTTGGTAATCAAGAAATGTTTCTTCCTCCTGCGAGCAGCAAAAAGGATCCTACCGTTCCTGTCGTTCGCCAACAAAACACTTAACATCATTGTTCTGATCATGTCCAGAGTAGACTATGCCAATAGCCTATACCATGCCCGAATGACTGCAACGCATACAAAATGCAGCAGCCAGACTCCACTGGCTACCACTAAAACAGCAAATAAAGTTCAAGTCCATGTGCATCACGCACAGAGCAATACACAAACAAGGCGCAGAATTCCTAAGCGACAAACTACGCCTACATCAACCGACAAGAACACTAAGATCAAGCACCGACATACGCCTGGAACCAAAACCCTACAACAGAAAAAAACTCGGAGGATCCTCTTTCTCTCACCAGGCACCCAAAACCTGGAATGACCTACCTAAGAATATACAGAATACAACAAACCACCTAGCATTCAGGAAACTCCTCAAATCATGGCTCTTCACAGCGTAACCACAACAGAGACGCACTAAAATGCCCAGACATCAAAACAATGATGAACATAACTCCAACCTTGGCCACTCTCAAATTGGACAAACACTCGACCCAAAGAACCAACCACTCAACAGAGCATAAGATATCATGGAAAATAGCCACAAAAGGAAGGCTCCAGAGACTGATCACATGCCTACACCCAGACGAAAACCCCCAAGTGACTCTCCCACTTGTACGTACCGGACGAACCATATCCAGACCGACGGACTCATCCAGATAGAATTGTGATTATCAGCATGGCCACACTTAGATGGAATTACGGATGTTGGCCTGCGTTGCATTTAGATGGGACTTTGATTGTCGGCATACCCGCACTAGGATGGAGTTGTGAATGTTGGCATGTCCACACTTGGATGAAATTGTGAATATTGGCCTGTGTCGCATCGGGACAGGACATTGAATGTTAGCATGCCCGCACCTATGCGAAACCTGAAGGCTAGCATAGGCCACACTTGGAATTGTGGAGATTGGCCTGCGTCGTATCTGGATGGGATTGATTGAAGGATAGCCTGCCCACGCCTAGAAGAAACTTGAATGCTAGCATGTGCCACACTTAGAATTGTGAACACCAGCCTGCATAGCCTCCAGATGGAGTTGTGAATGTTAGCATGCCCACACCTAGACAGATTTCTAAACACTAACCTGCACCGCATCTAGATAGGACTGGGAATGTTGGCATGACCCCACATGGGTAGAATTCTAAGCATTGGCCTGCGCCGCATCTAGACGGGATTGTGAAGGCCAACAAGTGCCACACTTGGACGGAACTATGAATGTTAGCATGTTAAAGGACAGGTAACCCACTAACCAATATAAGCACAAACTCTGCATACTTATCTCACTCAAAAAAATCACACAACCATCTCTCGCACAACAAGCCACACGCACTTCACAACACTGCAACAACACATAAGCCGGAGCAACAGCACACGCGGACTGACACCGATCCGATAGCCGCACCAAAACTCAGCACCCAGTGTATATCGAGTTGAAGCTGCCAACAGAACACCACTCCTCTCACTATCCTACTCCCTCTTCACCTTACTAACGGATCCCACCTTCTCCAGCATGGGGTCTGGCATGGATTCACATGCTCATGAATATTCCCCGTCGTCAGGCTGGGAATCCTCGGTAAAGAAAAAATCAGTATCAGTTTTGTTTCTGATCTGTCTTTCTTAGTGGTAACCAATCACTGGTCTCTGGTTCATACTGCCCCCAGCCAATGACTGCCCTATCCCTAAGCCCCGCCACTGGCAGCCATCTTCAGATTTTTACCGCACGCTCAAGTGTTGGGAGTCCTCGTGTTTGGTTCTCGAGTTGTTTGCAGCGTTTTCGCACTTTTTCAAAGAGATTTTCTCATTTTTCGGTCAAATAGAGCCTCAAGCTCCACCGTTTCTACATCCGATCAACGAGGATCCGTTTCAGATTTTTCTACGCCCCTTAAGGGTGAAGTTTTCGTTGAGTTACGCTTCTTGGAGGAGTCCAGACGTTTCTGTGGCCTACCCCGGACATGGCCCAGGAGAAAGGAAGCTCGACGCCCGGAAAGCTGTTCAGGTTTTGCCCTGGATGCCAGCTGCAGAATGTGTTCAAAGAGGACGAGCATTCGAAGTGCCTCTACTGCCTTCATGAGGACAAAACGCACGTGGAGAAGGACTGTGCGTTTTGCGGGAACATGTCGGAACGGACCATCAAGGATCGACATCTTCGTCTCTCCAACTGGCTGGAAGGAAAGAGCCCGTCAGGTGAGAAGAAGAAGACTGAGCGGTCTTCTAAGTCCTGTGAGGGCGCCCCGGCGACGGGGGCCCAACAGAAAGCAAAGCACTGCCAGTCCGAGGGCACCGGGAGCACCGAACGGTCGGGCTCCTCGGCTGCCAGGCAGGGCGCATCCTCTCCAGCACCATCAACCATGAGCCAACGCTCTGGCTCAGGGAAGAGGAAAGCCGAGAACCCGGCGAAGCTTCTGGAGAGGCCTCGGTCGGTCTCGAAGGATCCAGCTGAGGGGGGACGGAGGCGCTGACCCTCCTCCCAAGGTGAAGGCCACAGGCCCGCAGAAGGTGGTGAAGGCCTTGATTCACCCGGCTAAGGCCTCTATCGAGGAGCAGCCTGGGGAGGCTACACAAGTGGAGGCGACCTCGGGGCCCAGAGTTTCTCTGCCACCGCGGAGGGAAGCCTCTTTCAGGCCCATCGAGAAGACCCCCGTGAAAACCCTGGCGGAAAAAGAGAGGGGGAGCCTGTGGCCATTGTGGACACGGACACAGTCTCCGAGGAGGAACTGGTTGAAATCTTGGAGGGCCTCGACGAGGGTGTCGAAGAGGCTCGGTCCCACAGGAGGGATCCCGACGAAGGGGACAACGAGAGCGCCGGCGAGGTTCCTAGTCAACCGTTGCGCCCGTCGCTTCCGGAGCCGCAGGACAACTCGGCGGCCATTTTGTTGGCAATGCAATCCTTATGTTCGGAGATAAGGACGAGATTGCCCTACCACCGACGGAGGAGCTGGAACCAGGCCCGACGGAGGAGCCAGAGCCAGGCCCGTCGGGAAGTCCCCCAAACAAGAGAAGACAGACCCATCCAGCCCCGCCGGGAACGGACACGGCCACAACGGGTACGGATGACGACGACGGCGGTGACGACGGGACGGAGCTCCCATCGCCTCCAGCCCGGGCCTCCCCGCCCGACAAGATTGGGTCTTTCCACGCTATGATCGCCAGGGCATCTGAGCTTTTTCAGCTCTGCCCCGAAGAGATGAAGAAGGAAGGTTTCCTTTACCAACGGCGTGAGGCCAAGAGGAAGACAGTCCTCGCCGTGCCTCTGTTGGATGACTTCTGGGACGAGGGTCTCACCCTTCTCAAGAACCAGTCGACGCCGCCTGCCAAGAGGGATCGGTACAACAAGAGGGCTGAGGCCCTGGAAGCCTATAGAGGACGAGGCAAGTCGGGTGGATCCCGCCGTCATCGCCAAGGCGGCAAGGCGTCCTCCAAGCAAGATTGAACCGACCGTGGAGTCTGGCCCCCACCGAAGCGCCCCGGTGGGAGGCCAGCTGGCGAAGTTCGTCAGCGTGTGGGAGTCCATCTCCACCGACCGTTGGGTGCTGGACGCCCTGGCCCAGGGGCACGCCCTCGAATTTCTAAAAAAGTGCCCCCGCATTCCTCCCGTGGCCAGGAAGGAAAACCACATCCCTCAACTACTGTTGGAGGTAAGGGCGATGCTCAAGAAAGGTGCCATCGAGCTCGTCCCAAAGAGGCTCCGGGGCTCCGGAGTATACTCAAGGTTACTTCCTTGTGAAAAAGAAGACAAGAGGGTGGCGACCCATCCTGGACCTGCGACGACTGAACAAGTACATCAAGGCACAGAAGTTCCGGGTGGTCACCCTCCAGCACTGCTGGGACAGCTGGAGGAGGGCGATTTCCTGTTGTCGTTGGATTTGGAGGATGCATACTTTCACATTCCCATTCTACAAGGACACCAGAAGTTCCTCAGGTTCGTGGTCCAAGTGCGGCACTACCAGTTCTAGGCCCTCCCATTCGAATTGAAGTCCAGGGTTTTCACCAAGTGCCTTGCTCCAGTGGCGGCGCGGCTGCGCCTGCAGGGGATCCACGTCTACCCCTACCTGGACGATTGGCTCATCCGCGCAAGGACAAGGTAGCTTGCCGTAGAACAAACAGCGAAGACCGTCCAGCTGCTCACGGACCTAGGGTTCTCCATCAACTTCCCCAAGTCCCACCTGGTCCCCTCTCAAGTCACACTGTTTCTGGGAGACAAGCTCGACACAGTGGCGCGTCTGGCCTCGCCGTCGGAGGAAAGGACAAAGGCCATCCTAGGCAAGGTGCAGCGTCTCCTGGCCACGGATGTTGCCAGAGTGAGGTCCATCAAGTCCCTCCTCGGGATGATGTCCTCTTGCATTTATCTCATCAGGCTGCGGATGCGCCCTCTACGAGTTCCTCAACGCCTGCTGGATTCAAGCGACGGGCAGCTTCGAGGACAGGGTCCCTCTCAACGAGACCTTCCGATGAGCGATCCGGTGATGGGGCACCCGCGCACATCTAGCGGCAGGGACAGACTTTCAGACCCTGGCCCACCAGGCGACAGTGACGACGGATGCCTCCCTGGAGGGGTAGGGAGCGCACACCGGAGATATTCACGTGAGAAGCCTTTGGCTCCCGGAGAAGAAGCCGCTCCACATCAACATCCTAGAGCTCTGGCCAGTGTTCTGGGCCCTAGGGTCCTTTCTCCCATCCCTCAAGGGCATGGTGGTGAGGATCTTCACTGACAACACCACCACGATGTTCTACATCCGGAAGCAGGGCGGAATCAGATCCCCAGCCCTATCCAAAGAAGCCCAGGATCTGTGGCATTGGGCCGTTGCCCAAGGGATGTGTCTCGTGCAGGTTCATCTGGCAGGGATAAAAAACACCATCGCCGACTCACTAAGCAGAGAGCTGCGCTCGTGCCACGAGTGTGAACTATGCCAGGATCAAGTGGACTGACTCTTTCAGCGATGGGGCAAATCCCAGATCGACCTGTTCTCAACGGTGACGAACACCAAGTGCCAGAGGTTCGCCAGCAGGTTTCCCCAACCGAGGAGCATGGCCGATTCTTTCTTGTTCCCCTGGGACGGCCTGTTCCTATATGTGTTTCCTCCGTTGCTGTTCCAACTCATCAACCAGCTCAAGAGGTTCCAGTGCAGGATGATCCACGTCGCACTGGCGTGGCGGAGGCAGATCTGGTTCCCGGGCCTTCTGGAATTGTCGGTGTCCCTACCGGTCAAGCTGCCGACGGACGCAGATCGTCTTTCCAAAGAAGGAGGCGTCATCCTTCATCACGACCCGGAGTCGCTGAATTTGCAGGCCTGGCTCCTGCAGCACTAGAGTTTGGAGGGTACGATATCCCAGCTGACTGCAGAGAGGTTCTTGCAAAGGCAGGGCGTCCTCAACTCTCAAGTGCTACAGACATAAGTGGAAGAGGTTCTCTGTCTGGTGCCGTGCACAGATTAACACTCTGCGGATTACGGCCCCTCAAGTACTGCCGTACCTACTGTCGCTGGCCAAGGCTGGACTAGCTCACGCTTCCATCAAGATACATCTGGCTGCGATCTCCCGATACACCAGAACTATGGGACGGGCGTCCTTGTGGTCTCATCGCCTAGTGAAGGAATTTATGAAGGGACTGTTCCGATCGTTCCCGCTGGTGGAGGCTCCTGCCCCGGCGTGGGAAATCAACGCGGTGCTGTCTAGGCTCATGGGGGTGCCATTCGAGCCTCTGCATTCGGCGCCGTTGAACTTCCTGTCGTGGAAGACAGCTTTTCTTGTGGCCATCACCTCCGCACGACGAGTGGGAGAGATCTAGGCCCTATCCTGCAAGCCTCCATACTTGACTTTTCACGACACGAGGGTGGTGCTGAGGACGCACCCCTTCTTTATGCCCAAGGTGCCGTCAGGCTTCCACCTCAACGAGCCCTTGGTGTTACAAGTTTTCTTCCCGTCGCCTTTGTCGCCGGCCGAGGGGACTTTGCACTCGCTGGATGTAGCTAGAGCGCTGAAGTTCTAGGTGGACCGCACGTAGAGTTTTCGCAAGACATCACAGCTGTTTGTGAACTTTGGACCTGTGAACCAAGGGAAGGCTCTCTCGAAGGCTTCCATTTCCAGATGGCTCTCCGGCTGCATCATGCACTGTCACCGGTTGACAAACCGACCTTTGCCCGGCCGTCCGAGAGCCCATTCGACCAGAGCGATTGCTGCTTCCACGGCGTTCTTGTCTGTTGTGCCCCTGCGGGGCCTTCTGCAGGGCTGCTAGGTGGAGGTCGACGCACACCTTCACGAGATTCTACTGCGTCGACCGGGATTCCAGGGAGGAGTCCAGAGTCGGCCAAGCAGTGCTGCGCAACATGTTCGCCTGAAGGTGGGCCTGGTGGGGGAGGTAAGAGTTGATTAATGTTGAGTTTATGTAATGCTTAATGTTGAGCCTTTTGCCACCCCCTGTGGTTGTGCATGTGTGTACTGCTATGTATTCTTATATTCATGAGCATATGAATCCATGCCAGACCCCATGCTGGAGAAGGAACAAGTTACTTACCTGTAACTGTTGTTCTCCAGCATGGGTCTGGCATGGATTCACATGCGAACCCTCCCTCCTACCCCTCTGCGGCTCTTCACTTGGTCAAACTGCCACTTTGCGTGCTACCAAATCTGAAGATGGCTGCCAGAGGCGTGGCTTACAGAGAGGGCAGTCATTGGCTGGGGGCAGTATGACCCAGAGACCAGTGATTGGTTACTACTATGAAAGACAAATCAGAAATGAAACTGATACTGATTTTTTTTCTTTACCGAGGATTCCCAGCCTGACGACGGGGAATATTCATGAGCATGTGAATCCATGCCAGACCCATGCTGGAGAACAAGTTACAGGTAAATAACTTGTTCCTTATCGCTTATAGATCCACCAGAGCGCCTGGGAACCAATTCCGTTGGTGACGGTGCGCGGTACAAATACCCTTAACATTTAACACATGAAGTTAGTGTCTGTTTCTCACAAAGTTTTTCCCACAATCCTGTTATGTAATATTGTTTCGAGAGTCTTTAAAAAAAAAGCGTTAAGAATCTATGAGGAAGAATATCCATTAGAAAAACAAATGACTTAACTTTGGTAACATTCTTTTTGATGGATTCAATCTTTCTCCCATGTGCCCTCATTTGATAGCGTACATTGTGCTCTTTTCATGCCATATCTGTTGCTTTTGTAGTCTGAGACTCATGGCAACCTCTGTAGAATTTCAGAATAAGTGCCCATGGAGGACTATTTACCAGCTGTCTCACATCTGGCGGACACTACCCCCATGACTCCCTTGAAGTGTCTTTTTATGGCTAGCGAAAGATTTCTGGATCGTGAATTCACTGGAAGCTATTTTAAAAAGATGGGGAAGCGGTGGGTGGAAGTTCATTTCAATCAGGAAGGATATTAATAAAGGTAGGTATTGTGATCTTTGTCATACTACATTGTTTTTATCATTCGAAAGAATCAATTTTGAACTGACATGGAGTACAGATTTTCTGTCGAGTGCTTTTTTAAATATAGATTCTGCAACAGTTTTGTTTATTTTCACAGAAATATATTCAGAAGAACCTTCTGTATGAAGAAAGAAGAAAGTTGGACCGGCAGGTGGGGCTTGCTGCTGTGATGGAAGCAGATCGTCGACGGGCAAATGAGTTAAAACTCAAATTGCAAGAAAAACCAAAAGGGGGAGCTGAAGAGAAAGACTCCAAACTAGCTAAGAAAACAGATGGGCATAAACTGAAGGACAAGGCTGTTGGCAAGGAGAGCACACACTCTGTGCACAATAAGGATTTCCAAGGGGGCAAGGTTGAGCCTTCAAAAACAGAATCAACGCCCTCCGTTTTTAGTAAGTTTAACTGGATAAATCTGGCACAGGAGAAAAAGCAACAATTTGGACCACAAACTGTAGCAGTAGGCATGGATCATGAGAAAATAGCGGAAAGAGACTCTGAGAGTGGCAAAGAACTGGACCAGAAGGAAAGGCTTAGAGAAAACCTTCGAGAGAGGCTCAGGGGCATGCTTCAGGATTTGGACATGGATGTGGACAAGGCAAAAGACTTGGAGAAAGAAAAGGAAAGAGAGAGAAAGGAGAGGGAGAAGGAGCGCGAGAGGGAGAAGGAGCGCGAGAGGGAGAAGGAGCGCGAGAGGGAGAAGGAGCGCGAGAGGGAGAAGGAGAAGGAGCGCGAGAAGGAGAAGGAGCGCGAGAGGGAGAAGGAGAAGGAGCGCGAGAGGGAGAAGGAGAAGGAGCGCGAGAGGGAGAAGGAGCGCCAGAAGGAGAAGGAGCGCCAGAAGGAGAAGGAGCGCCAGAAGGAGAAGGAGCGCCAGAAGGAGAAGGAGCGCCAGAAGGAGAAGGAGCGCCAGAAGGAGAAGGAGCGGGAGAAGGAGAAGGAGCGGGAGAAGGAGAAGGAGCGGGAGAAGGAGAAGGAGCGGGAGAAGGAGAAGGAGCGGGAGAAGGAGAAGGAGCGGGAGAAGGAGCGAGTACGATTAAGGGAGAGAGAGCGTGGCAGGGACAGAGAAAAGGCGAGGGAAAAACCGAGGTCCAGGGAAAGGGAGAAAGAGAGTGAATCACAGTCTGAGAAGCTACAGGATTTGCAAATTAAACTTGCTGGAAAACCAGTTGCACCGCAGCCCAGTCCATTAAAAACTGCAAATTCCTTACAAGCTAAAACTCCCCCCAGTCAACCAGCTGCAAGTATGAAGACGCCTGGCACTGTTGGGCCAAACAAGGCAGTTCCCGGAAAAGTGAAATCGGAATCAAAATCCATTGTCCAAACTGGTCCTATGCTAAGGATTGCTCAGAAATTTGTAAAGAGTTCAACCGAATTTTCAGATAAACCAACAGTTAATAAACCTGATTGGCTACCAGTTTCACAAGTTCCGGAGGTGTGGCCGCCACCATTAACTGCAACTTTTGGAACACAAAGCAGTCCAACTCCTACCCAGCCCCAGTGGCCACCAGTCCTGACTAGTGGAATTCAGTCCAATCCAAAACCTCCAGATGCTCAAACCCTCAGCCAGCCTCAGTGGCCACCAATCCTGACTAGTGGAATTCAGACCAATCCAAAAACTCCAGATGCTCAAACCCTCACCCAGCCCCAGTGGCCACCAATCCTGACTAGTGGAATTCTGACTAATCAACCTCCAGATGCTCAAACCCTCACTCAGACTCAGTGGCCTTTAGTAGCTGCACCGTTTGGAAAAAGAAATCTGCAGTACCAAGTAAAAGCTCCCGTGAGAAATGAACCCCAATGGCCACAGATTTTAGCAACACCAGGTGCATTTGGGGGTACGGCAGCTGGGGTAGTTCAGTCGTTGCCCGAAGCAGTTATGCCAAAAGCAAACATCCCAGCAACTAGTGAAAAGGTAACAAAGTCCTGCCTAGCTACAGCCAGTGCTAAGGATCTCTATGACAACTTTTACAGCAGTGGTGCCAAGATTTCATCTAACATAAAGGTTACAAGTCCTTCCACTGTTAAGGGGAATGTACAGAACAAAAGTACTGAAAATATGAAGACTGATGAGGTGCAACCTGGCTTGAAACAAAGCATTGCTTCTAAAGCAACCATAGAGAAGCCGAGTTCCCTTTCTACTCTTAAAAGTGCTGACCAACCAAGTAGTGCAAAGAGTGCAGCCAAGTTTAACAAAGCGCGCCCTACAGCCACCAGGGGTGTTGCAGTGCCGGTTTCCAGCTCATTGGTTACAACTTCAAAGGTTAACAAAGTCAGTCCAGGCCCCGAGAAGGCCATGTCCTCGGATATTCCTATTAATGAGAAAGCAGAAAATGACACAGTTGATGTGGAAGTTGAACGAATTTTAAAAGTGATAAACCGCAAAATGGGCCATTCTGAAAATGCCAAGTCTGATGTGTCCATTGAGTCTGTAGGGACTGTTGCCAGCACAGTAAACTCAAAGAAAGAGCCAATTTCCATGGACATGGATGTGGCACCTCCTCCAGAAATTGTGTTCCAGAAGCCTGCAGATGTTGAAATGGCCGTGGTTCAAGAAAAGGCACAGGAAGAAGAGATGGAAGGGGTGTTTGTTACTGAAGAAGATGAGGAAAGTGAAGAGGAGTAAGCTGTGAAAAGTTATCCGTTTCCAGATTTGAAGCAAGCTTAGGTTTACAAAGCTGAACATATTTGGGTAACCTTCATCCTACCAGCAGTTCAAAACCAGTACTTCAAATGATAAAATCTAGCAGTGTCAAAGGCAATGGGCACATCCATACTGGGACCTAAGCGCATGAGAGCCAATATGTAAAAATGTGAGGGCTCTCAAGAGGTCACATGAGGCAATGAACAGGCAAGGAGAGAGTCTGAAAAGGTACATTTCACTTTCTCTTTTGGGGAAGAGAATGATTTTTTTGGCAGAGGTTGGCGCAGCAAAGAAAGCAGCACCTTTTACTAAGATTTCCACCAGAAAGTGGACAGCCGTCCTGAGGATGACACTGCAGCAGACGATTAGGGTGATGATGCTGAAATGGCAAGATCCCCTTCTGGACAGCCTGCCAGCACTTGTCAGCGTTCAGCCAATGTCAAACCAAAGACTCCTTTAAAGGGTCGAGAAGCTCTGGTTTAAGAAGTAAATAAGATGATATAAATTATGTAAATTTCAATATCTGTAAAATGAGTTTTGTATGTTTTAAGAGCAGTACTCTGCCATTTGAATATATTTCTAGTTCATCCAGTTAGCCGTGAGTCCCTTTTTATACTTTTATTCTATCATTTTCCTTATAGGTGGAACTTAAAACATTTCTGTAACATTTATTTACTGAAATCTGATCAAGTACAAGGGTAAATGTTGAATTGGGAACACAGATTAGATTAGAATTGCACATACCCTTTTATTTTTTTATGTTCCAAAATGTTATATATGATAAATGTTATATATGATAACACTTGTTTCCTCTTTTGTTGTTACTACTCTTTTGTTTTGTATTGCAATTTGTCTTTGCTGTATTGACACCACAGTAAGGCAGGTAGGTACATCTGGACAGAAGCAGGATCACAGGAAGCTGCAACGTCGGTGGTTAAAAAATATCAGATTTAATTTGGAATGAAGTCCTGTGTTTTAACCAGGTTTGGGGATGCTTTTGACCTTCATTTCAAGTAGGACCTCTTTTCTTGCACTGCGAGCAAAAGTGTGTGTCAAATGTGCTAAGAGTCCTGGTGATTTTCCTGCTTACCCAATTCGATTAATGCCCTGCCCTACATTGGTATACATCTGAAGAGTATCAATATGTTGAAATACTCTTTCCATTTTAGTTGAACTAGTTAAGGTGTTTCCTTTAGACAAATGAAACCTGTTGCTGTTTGTGAATCACTTACAATAAATAGCAATTGTGAATCTATACTTGCATTCAGCATAGTCTTTGTTTCTTCGATAGTTCACTTTTGCCTTTAACTTTCAGCACATTATTGGCTGGTGCAAATGAGGTTTACAACAATTTACTTTTGTTTATCTACAAATTTGTCAATCAAAATTTATATTGGTCTCATAAACAGCTTTTATGTAGCCTCAAACCACTGGTTTCATAATGTGAGAGAAGTTGTATTAGGTGTGGGAGAATGCGGAAGAGAGGCAGACCAAATGTGTATGACTTTAGAAAATATTCTCATTTTCTTGTTTTCTGGTGTGCAAAACTAGAACCATTATCAATCCTGCAATTCATGAATATAGAAAAATTGTTGATGCTCAGTTAGATCTTGCAACAAATGTTCACATTTTGTCTATCAATGGCTTTCTTTGTCCAAATTCTTTATAATTCATATATTATATAAAGTGCTGGCAGTGTGCAGTCATTCTGTGGAGAGTGGAGCGACCTGACATTTTATCCCGTTTTCATTGCTGTCTGCATCAACCAGTGGGCCCTTTAAACCCAGAAGGACTATATTAACTGCTCCTGTTGCGAAGCGCCAGCGCGAGTGCTGGCGGAGTTCAGTGTTGGGGAGAATTCTCATTTCTGTTCCAATTCCCTTCAACCTTAGAGACGCCCAGCTCTTTTGCTGGACTTTAGGACTTTTTAATTTTAACCTTGGAGTGAGACCTTTTTCTCACTCTCTCGTGTGTTTTGACCTGATTTGGACTCTGTGTTGCCACTGTTTTTGGAGGCTGACAAACTCCATAGGCATCTACCTTTTGTATGGTCACACACAGCACCTTCAGTGCAGTTTCGCAGAGAAATCCTTTAGATTTCTCATACGGTTTAAATACCTTTTCTTTTGTGAACTACTGTTCCCAAGAATAGTAAAGTGAAATTGACTTTACTTACCTTTTCTCTTTGTAGGTCCAGCATACCGAATCCTATGTGGAGTGTTGGGGGTTTACCTAGTAGCCCCTTATCCTACATTCTCATGTAACATTTTTGCCACCCTCCCTACTTTAAATGGCTGGTGGCAGTGGTTTAATTTTCCTACCATTGTGCTTTTCTACCGCAGGCGGAACCCTCAGCTGCAGTACAGCACCCATGGGTGACCTTTTTTCGCCATTTTACTTTGTGTGTCGAAACAGATTTGAGCCCTTTGTTTGTCTTGCCTTTAGCAGGTTTCAGCCCTGATGTCCGCCTCTGGCTCCAGTTTGTCTGGAAGGCCATGATGTAAGAGAGGGTCATAAAACTCTCCTGTCCTTTGTCTCTAGGAATGCCTGAATGCGACCAGTCCTGATTGGCTGCCTGGCTGTCCTTTCAGGACAGCCACACTGCTGTGACAGCCTAGGCTCTGCATTAATGGGAGAAACCTGCTTAACAGGCGAGTGTATTGGGACTAGAGGCAGAGTCGACCACTGGGAGAAACACCCGATGAAGAAACCGTGAACAAAGCTTGCTGCATCCCCCTGGACCTTTGAATTTCCCGGTGTGAAGCCCTGCTGCTGTGCTGAAACTCCTTTTTCAATTCGACAGAGAAGCTCCGGAAGGGACGAATTCTCCCCTTGGATTAGTGGAACCAACTAACCCTGAGACAAACTCCACTGGACCATTTCCCCAACTGGCTGTACTTCTTCATTGCTGCAATAACCGAGTGCCAGGGGTTGAGTAGTCCGTAGTCGAGTCAAACGTCTGAAATCCGACTAGAAGCTCCAGAAGTCTCCTAAGGGACCCTCCAGAAGCAGGACGACCAGAGCTCGAGTCCCCTCACCAGAGTGCAGGACCCAAGGAGTGAAGGAAGCCCAACCGGTATCTGAGATCTGCAACAGTGCTGTTTGAAAAGCGCTGAAACCGCGAAGTGCTGCAGGACCGAAAAGAGCCCGTAGCTGCCAACGGCCTACCAAGTAACGCCGCAGGAGCCCTCCAGATGTCCTCCCTCTTGTACCCACGACTGACGCTCAGGAACACTGGGTCTGCACCGCAGTAGCAGGACAGAATCCAGCTGGACAACTCTTGTCTTCAAACCAGAGGTACTGTTTAGACTTGGGGTACTAACATAATTTTCTTTTAGCTGTGCTTTTCTCAGTTGAGATTTACATGACCTTACTTTTACTTTTAGAGTTGCTTCCAACTCTGTTTACACAGGCTTAACAGCTTGTGATCCTACAAGTGATTTTCTAACAAACTCTCTAACTTTGTGCAAGACTTTGATTCCAAAAGTGCCTGTGCTCCATAGACTGTGGTCCAATTGACTTTGGCTGTACTGGCTCCCTGCAGACTCTTCTAGCCCATTTACTTTGATATTGTTTGTCCATCATAGGTGGTAACTTGTTTTAGACTGATACTTCTGGGAAAGGCTTGTCTAAATTTCATTAGAAGATTTAAGTGTCCTTTCATATACTGAGAACCTGTTTATCCTTTTCCTTCCTTAAACCTTTCCTTGCTGCAACCTCAGAATCTGCGAAGTATAACTAGTGTGATATATAAATCCCATTACTGTCTTTGTGATTGAAGTCACCTCGGGGTGTAGGAATTGTGTAAGAGGCATGTCCAAACGTTATCCACTAACTTGTTCTGATTCTGAAAAATAATTACATTGTTACATGAAAGCCTTTTTAAAAACGTGTATTTAATAAAAATAACTATAACTGAAACCTTGATTGTAAGTGTTACTTGGTTACTTTTATTTACAAATTTCATTGGTAAAGCTCTACAGCGCACATTTACCCCTCTTGAGATAGGCCTGGCTAGGCTACTCAATCACACTACCAACTTGTGTAGTACAGTTCTATACCAAAAGGTGGGTTACCTAATACCAAGCAGATAAGTATTGGGTAGTCTCACACAGTGTGAATGCATCAATTCTTACCTAACATGCAGTCAGGCAGCAGTTAGACATCGGTCAGGAGTGAGGGTAGCTCTCGTTTTGGAGAATCTTGATGTCCAATACTGTTCTATTAATTGAAGTCACCCCAGGTTGTAGGAAGTGTCTGAAGCATCTCTAAAGAGTGTCTACTTGCTGTGCCTAGTTTCTGAGAAAGTATTTTGATGTGTATTTTTATTGTTGCACATTGCCATTTTTAAAGAATCCTTTTTTAAAACTGACCGTTCAATAAATAATGATTTTGTTAGAAAACCTTGAGTGTACGTGTTATTTGGATACTTGTATGTGTGGATTTCGATTCTACAGCTCACATTTACCCCTCTTGAGATACGTCTGGCGGCTCAGTCACTCTACCAACTTGTGTAGTAGAGACCTATACCAATAGGTGGGTTATCTAATACCAAGAGGACAAGGCTGGTGTAGTCTCCCACAGGGTTACTGCATACAATCTTGCCTCACAAGGTGGCAGCCTCGTGTAGAGGATGATGGTGGAGCAGCAACTAACAATGCCTGGGAGAGTTCAGTGATGTGGCAAGGGACCTTTCAACCATGGAAAACCGGAGCAACTCCAGTCGAGGTGAGCAACTACCTCTACCACCCTCTCAATAGTTGTCGCCTGAACCTACCTGACCCAATCGCTTGCATCAATCTGAGAAGCAAATGAAAGGCCACTGACACCACCTGCACTACCTGCGTTAATCATCCAGCCTTTGAATGTAGTGGAGTGTTCGGCAAGGTTGTATGCAGTACCCTTTGGGTGCATTATAACCTTGACAACCTGGCAATAGGGACCCAACCTTTGGTATAAGTCTGAACTACACAGATTGGTAGTGTGGTCGAACAGCCAGGCTTATCTCAAGAGGGTTCAATATGAGCAGTAAGGTTATGACAGTGTTTCGCAATACAGTTATCCAAATAAACACTTACACTCAAGGTTTCTTGATAAAACAATTATTAATTTATTTCATAGTCAGTTATATAAGCCTTCTTCAGAAAGGGAGCAAAACATGTAACACTTAAATATACTTCAAAACACCCTTTCAGTTTCTCTAAATCCGATGACACCCTTTGGGGATGGCACACAGACACTTCCTACACCCTCAGGTGACTCAAATAGCTAGGACATTGATTTATCACTGGTACATTTAACGCAATACAGAATTAGGTGAAAAAGATAGAATAGAGGAATAAAACAAAGGTTAACAAACAATTCATAAACGGGCAGGTACTGTTCAACACCTTCCAAAGCACAAAGTCGGAGGTAAAGAGGAGTCTCTCGGGGAGCCAGGACAGCCAATGTTAATTGCACAATGTCAAGGGGAGCTGAAGATCTTCTTTGCAGGTAGGTAAAAAGTCTTGAACAATGTTTTTAGAAATGTTTGTTGAAAATATAACACTTGAAGGGCCACAAGCTGAAAGGTTTGTGAGGGGCAAACCGTGGGCAACTCTGCAAGGTAACCAAGACAGGTCTCAATTGAGAGCAAGTAAGACTACACAACAAGAGGTAAGTTCTCTTAGACTTTACAGTACCTCTGGTTAGATAGAAGAGATGATTCCAGCTGGCTTATGTTCCTGTATTGTTCCTGAGCCTCAGTCACGGGGACAGGAGGGAGGACGTCTAGGGACTCCTGCTCTGCAATGGTAAGGTCAGCGGCAGCAATGGGCAAACTTTGATTCAGCGGTTCTTCTGTGTTTCAGCTCCTTGCGTCTGACAACAAATAGCAACATTGCCGTTCTTGGATACCACTTTCTTTTTTTGTATTCTTTTATGGTCCAATGCCAGATTTCAACCTTTAACAAACCAAAAAAACAAAACAATGACAGATGACTATTTCATTCGACCATTTGAACCTCTTTAGGTATCCTTCTTAATTGCCCATATCATCAGTTACCTTATCGCCCTCCAAAAGGGATGGAATAATCCGTTCCACCAGTCTACGAGCGTCCAGTGTCTGACCAAGTTTGTCAACCGTCATCGGGCTTTCCCACCATTCCTCCTCAATGATAGTGTCCCTCCCGGCGGGGCTGTGCTTCAGATATAAACTCCTTAGTCTCTGAAAATTCGAGCATGAGAGTGTCAAATGCTTCATTGTTTCCAGAAATTCGGGTATCCTACAGAAGCGGAAGCATGTATCTGCCTTTAATGTCAGTCTTCTTAGGTATTGTACCTCTCTTGTCGGCAATAGATTTAATCTGCAACGCATCAATAAGTCTCGATAATGGGGAGATGGAAATCTTGTGAGATACTGAGGTGGATGATTCAATTTTTTTTTTCTCCCAGATGTTATGGGAGTAGATATTTTGCTCCTTCTGCACAATTATTTCGACCCAATCCTTTTCCCTTAGGATTGTCTTCACCTTATCTGGATTTTCTTTCAGTGTCACTATTTTAGTGGAGTTCCGTCGTAGTAGATCATTACATGTCTGTTTCCAGATTGAAAAAAAATGTATCTCCTTTAGTGCTTGTTGGTCTTGCTAAGATCTCAAAAGGGATTGGGGGGGGGGGGGTATCCAGCATACATTTGCGAAAGAGAGAAATCGTTTTCCATATGACAGTCGATACCATTGATTGAAGTCTTAGCTCATGTCTGATTGTTTCTACTTTTAGACAGTTTGGGAGTCCAAGAATTTTTCTGCCAAAAGTATGCCTCAAATTTCCCCCATACTCCCCAAGAGAGGTTTAAACATGCCTCGGCTCCATAGATCAAGATTGGTATCACCTTTTGTTTGTAGAAGGAGATAATTGGGATCATGGAATAGATGCTATGTCTCTGATGCAATACTCTCCCCTGGTTCATTAGTTTTTCTAACCGTTCCCTGATAAAGCAAATTTGTGCCTGTTTCGTTGATGTTTTTATTGATTCTGACTCCAAGGTGTATGTTGTAGTCTCCACAATTTTCAGCACCTGGTTTTCGAGTCGCCACGTGAAAGGGGTCTTTTTTTTCCTGGCACCTAAGGCAGTTTGCATTATCAGGATCATCAACTTATCTGCATTGATGTTCATTCAAATTCCACAATTCGCCTCTGCAATCCTATTGCAGTTTGATCAGTAAAAACAACATCGTCTGCATAGAGGATCCAGGGTAATTCAATCCCTTCCAGCTTTGGCGGAAATGCTCTTATTTTATCTTGTGCAGCTTTCATATCTGCCAAATACAGGGCAAATGGAAAAGGAGCTAGCGCACAACCCTGTATTAAACGTTAGGATTTTTTCTGTCGTATCCCCTCCCTTTGAGACGATAATTTGGATTGATGTATCGCTACAGAGCGCTTTTATTGCTTCTAGGAGATCTTCGGGACAGTGCCATTTTTCCAGTTTAGCCCATAAGTGTTCTCTACTAACTGCATGAAAAGCCTGCTCAAGGTCTATAAATCCTAAGTAGATGTTTCCTTTTGTTTCAAGCGCTTTAAATGTTAGCAGATTTAGTAGGAACAAATTCAGTGAGGTTCCTACCCCAGTCATGAATGCCGTCTGGCGTTTATCCAATATATCTTCCTCGATGGCCCAGTTTTTCTGATTTCTCAGCAGGATCGAGGAGAAGATTTTCCCTATAGTATCTAAAAGGGCAATAGGCCTATAGTTTCTATGGCTTGTTCGATCCCCCTTCTTGAAGATGGGCACTATTAGGGCTTCCTTCCAAGATTGCGGGATTGTTCTTGTTTTCTTAATCAGTTGGAACAGAGTAAAAATGAATTCTGTTCATGCCTCCCTGTTTTCTTTTAGCCTGTAGTTGGAAATGCCATCGGGGCTGGCGACTCTTGAAGAGCTGAGATGCTTCAATCGGTACGAAATATCTTCTCTATCGATCTCGATGAGCCAAGGGCAGGAACTGGGCTTTTTTTTGGAGGGCTTTGAAATCATTTCTACGTTAAACAAAGCCGTATAATGCTTCACCCAGTCTTCCTTTGAGACTTGGTTAGAAGTTAGGGCAGGTTGGAAGTCATTGCCCTTGTTTATAATTTCCCAAAGAGATCTTGTGTTAGCGGTACTGATCACGGCTAACGTGTTCTGCGTCTCTCTGAGCTCTCCAGACCTTTGTAGATTTTAGCCAGTTCATATATCGTTGTTAACATTGCTTCAATTTTTCCTCTCTATCAGGCAAATTGTGTCGGCGGATTCTTAGTTCAGCACGATGTTCCCTTCACCTTTTGACCAGGTCTACATTGTAGGCGCGTTTTCTTACAGTGTCTTTTTACTTCGAATTCCTTAAGCATCCATCTGTATTCCACTGCATTCTTTTTACTTTTGATAGTGTCCTCAAGATCAGTCACCAATTCGGGATGGCAGCTGCTTTAATTCTTAGTCTATTTCTGCCCCATGTTAGTTCAATAGGGCGTATAAGTTGTTTCTGCGCCTCTTTAGAATTCCACAAGTGTTCTACTTCCAACAGTGCGTGATCACTGGTCTGTTGTTGTCTAACATTGAGCGATTTAATCCACTTAGTTGTGTTTCCTGCCACGAAACAGTAATCCAAGCAGGTACTACTTAGATTGCTAAACCAAGTGTCCGCACCTAGAATGTCGCCATAAGTTTACCCATTTAACATAGTAATTTCTCTGATCTTCATTTCTGTAATTCATCTATGTTCCAGTGGGTCCAGATGAGCTCTTTGCCTTAATTGGCCATTTCTGTCCATGAATTTCATATTTAGATCTCCGCATATTAAGATCAGCTGGTTTTTATCTTAAAGCATGGACTAATCAATTTGATCCGTAATCTCGGTTAGGTACTTCTCGTCTTCACAGTCATAGCTTCTCTGATATGTATTAATTATTAATAGTCTGAGCTCCTGGCTCCCTCTGTTTTTTACCACTTTCAGCACTTGAACATATGAGTTGGGTGATCTAAGACATGCAAGTCTCTGTCCTCCTTGATTAGGATCAGAAGCCCAGCTCAAGGCCTTCCCAGTTGTCCTTTCAGCACAGGGTTAATGAAGGTTTGGTATCCTTCACTTATTGGGCTTGTTCGCACCCATGTCTCCTGGAGACGTATAATTTCAAATTCACTCAGGAAGTCACTTTCCCCGGAGTATAAATGTCCAAACCCCCTAGTGTTCTACTTCCATCTGATTTACAGATTGTGATGGTATGAGGGGGAGGAGAGAACGTCTTTCTACTCCTTCCTGGGTGCTCTATTGCTTCTTCTTTTCAAGCTGGAGATCTGGCTTTACTGATCTTGAATTCCCTTGGGCTTGCGGCTTGTCAGATGTTTCTGGGTGCTTCCCCTTTGGTCTTGAGTTGTCAACAGTAAACCTTATTTTTTTCAAAGTGCTGATTGAGGGGTTTTGGTGATCATCTCTCTTGAGTTGTCTGCCGGGCCTCACATCCCACAGGATTTCAATATGATGAGATTTGTTGATATGGGGAGTTGGGAGGTGCCTCGGCTGATCTTTTAAAGCATTGGAGTCTGTAGATTGGGCTTTGAAGTTTTGTCTTTCTTGTCTGGTTCGAGAAGATTCCCTTGTCCAACATCTGCCTTGAGTAACCTCAGAGGTATTAAGCCTAAACCTGAGGTCCTGCAACTTATCCTTTGTTGTCATCACCGAATCCAGTACTTTCACGATCTTAAATAAATGATGATTAGGTCCGTGCGGCCTTCCTCCCGCAATTCGAAGATTACTACATCGGGTAATAGGTTCCCTCTTGATATCAGCTGATTTAGCAACGTTCGAGTATTTTTTCTGTTCAGGGGGATCTTCTTATTGTCTCTTATGAACCTTTCTAGTTTTACTTGGAAGGTGTATGAGGGCTTTTCCTTAGACGGATACTTGCAAGCCCGCCGATCCTGTTTTTGTTCTGGTTTCCTCATTCACGTTCTCTTTCCCTTTCGCGTTGTCACAGGACGCCCTGGGGGCTAAGCTCCCCTTGTGTCTTTGTTGTCTTCGATCTTCCAGACATTTTAGGAGGTCCTGATTTTTTTTTTTTTTCTTCGCAAATAATATTCAGTGTCCGTCCACTTAGACGGTCTTACTGTCTCATGTTGATGTTTGGTCCAAGAGCTTCTGTTATCCTCCAATTCTTGGTGGAGATCATTCACTTTTTCCTCCTTACTCGATGAGGTTTTAGCCTGTATGAGCTCTTTACTGTCTAGTCTTCTTTTTTTGATCTTTTCCAAGATGTTTCTATTTCTGTTATCCTCCAATTCTCAAAGGAGGTCGTTTCATTTTTCTTCCTTTCTTGGTGAAGTTTTGGCCTGTAACAGTTTCTTCCTTTCTGGTCTTTTTTCCAGGGTGTTTGTACCCAAGGTCGGCCTTTCTTTTGTTTTCACTGGGCTTGAATATTTATCTATAATTTGCCAATCTGTGAGGCTGATGTTCTCCCAAGCTTCTTCCTCCTGATTGTTTTTAATTACTTCAATCAGATCACTGAGGCCGTCCGATGAGACCAGGTCCACTACCTGAACTTGATCCTGAAAGGTGCCTCTTCGTGGGACTGGGTCAAGCAGGGGGCTCTCCTGAAGATTTTGACTTAGTTTTATTTCGCATCTTAGCTTTTTTGCTGGCGGTTTCGGGTCTTTCCAGGGTGGAGTTTGTATATTCCTTAAAAAGACTCGAGAGCCATTTGCTTTTCGTTTGAATGCTTGTTTTTTGTTTTCTTTTGCGATGTCAGTGAGACAGAGTGTGGTAGAATCCCTTCTACATTCGCTGTTTTGAGCCGAGTTGTTTTATTTGGAACAAGGAACAATGAGTAACTTGGTTTGGCCTCCTAAGCCCCAAGTTTAGTATTCAGGGCATTTTTCACTTTACCCAGGCCTGGTTGTCCTTTTTCCAGCACCAGCACCAGGGGGGGCCTCTGATTTGTATCGGGGCCTCTTTAGAGACTGGATGTAAAGGTGGAAGCTTCTCCTGTTTATCCACAAGATGGTTCATGCATAATGATGCCTTGATCTCAGTGGATTTCCTGATCCACTTGTGGTCTTCCAGGATGGCCTCCATAAGTAATTGCTTGTCAATGGAGTCCTGTTGAGCCAGGTTGTAAAGACGATTTTGCCAATTACAGGAATTGTCGGCTTCCTTCTCGAGCCTTATGTCCAGTTTGTTCACAAAGCCGACCAGATCTTTCACCTGCGCATTCATATTCAGGTTCAATGCGTGGAGCGCGGTCACAGTCATTGATGATCTCGTATAACTTTAGGAATGGAGCAATTGCGATATTGAGTGCTGCCATAACTACATTTTGGGTATGGATGAAATCATCCATTCTTCCTTTACTGCAAATTTCACTGATTTTCACTAGGGAGGCCTCATCAATCAACATGCGAGGCAGTTCTCTTTCTCGTCTGAACACAGTGTCAGTAGGTGCAATCCCCCGCTGACTCCCTCCAGTGTGTAGACGAGTCATCTTGAATCAATGAGGGCGAGGAGTGGGGAGACGGTGGTTCTTCATCAAGTGCCGCTATTTTCGCCATCCTGAAAGATAAACCTCTCCTTTTTTCAGTCATAATTCTCCCCATGAGTGTCGGAATGTCTTGAATCAGTTTATTAGACAAGCATGCATTTGAATGTAGCAGTGTCCCTAAACCCTAAACACTGTCTAGATCCAGACGAGTGGTCAAATTTGGCTGGTAAGGTCTAAATTGCATTTGTTCCACTTCAGGGAAGTCTGCAAGAGCGTGCGCTCTGATGTTGGTGACTTATGCCCGGTTCCCCCTTCGACTCCATTTTCTATTAACCAGTTTACTTCCATCTGATTTACAGATTGTGATGGTATGAGGGGGAGGGGATTGAGAGGGGCGATAGAGACTATCGTCTCAGCACTACTGACTGCCATGGTTGAGGCTTCCACAGTGGCAGGGTCATGCAAATCATCACTATGCTGGGCCATGGAACATCCAATAGGGCTGGACCCCTCAGAGCGAACTCAGTGCCTCAGCTGATCTGCCTACAGCTGAGGGCGACTGACCCACCGTCTTGCAGGAGTCGGGAGTGGTGTTGGAATGGTCATTATCGGGGACACTCTCACCCTTCTGGGCACTTGGAGATGATGGGGTTTAGCTGTTGGTTTCGGGACCTCATCTCAGGCAGGCACCAATATTTCATTCAGTATTGAGGCAGACTTTTGTGACATGCCGACCTCCGTGGGATCCTGTTTTGAGGGAATGGCTGCATCCCCACTTTGGTCGGGGTCCCATCCCTTGACCCTTTGTCTGAGGTCTTATTTGCAAAGGGGAGGCGGGATTGCCTTAGGGACAAGGGGGCTTTCATCGTGGATCGTGTAGTGGGCGTCAAAATGGACTGGGGGGGCGGGGCAAGAGGCAAGGCGCTGCCTTTTCTGTTGGCGGGTCTTTTGCCCTGACATCAAGTTCTGGAGCCAACGAGTTGCTCATCTCGTCCAGATTTGATCCCGGAGTGCAGCTCCTCTTGAAGGTTTGATCACGGAGTGCAGCTCCTCTCAGCAACTTGATCACGGAGTGCAGCTCCTCTCGGCAACTTCAGCACAAAGTGCAACTCCTCTTGACCTGCAGACGCATCCGTGCGATGAAGGGACTTTCAACTTAACTTCTCTTTATCATGCGGAGACTGAAGCCGCAGCTTACGGAGCCCGGAGCACGCACCACCTCACCTCCTGCAAACTCCTAGAAACTCCACTTGCCTCTATTATGCTCCGCTTCACGGAGGAAGTGGGGTATAAGTAGGAGTAGGAGGCAGGAAGTTCCGACAGGAGGGGAGGGGCTCACCAGGGCTCAATCAAATCCAATGCCTTAAAGGAACAATCCGCTGTATGTGCAGCAAGCGTCCTCGATGTTCCACAGTGTCCCGCGAAACAAAAAAAACCACTGCAGCAGCAAGTCCAACAAAGGCAGAGTGGACTCCTAGAAACTCCGCTTCCAGACTTTCTTCGCATCTGGGTTCCAGCACTCTGTTGAGGTGGCTCAGGCTTGGTCAGTCCTGCATCAGGGAAGTCCGGAGGATCTTCCTAGCGCTCGGGTCTGACTTAAAAGCAACGCAAACAATCGGGTGTTCCTCTCCCTGGCTCTTCGGTTCCAGCAGCAACTGCAGTGGAAATGCAACCAGCTTCGAGAGGACTTCCGGATGGTTTTACTTTGGTGTTGATTGGTCCCACCAACTGAAAGGGAGAAGTCGTCTTTGCAGGGCTTCTCTAGTGGAGGCGGATTCAAAGCTTCAGCACAGCAGCAGGGCTTCACCGGTCAAACCAACGGTCCAGGAGTTGCAGCCGGCGTCTCTTACAAGTTCTTCTTCGGATTCCTTCGTCCAGTGGGCAACTCTGCCTTCCAAGCCAATAAGCCTCGCCTTTTATGCAGGTTTCACCCATTCATTCCAGCCTAGCTGTCAATCACACAGCGGGGTGGCTGTCCTCCAAGGACAGCCGGCCAATCACCTTTCGGTATACTCCTATAACCAATGGGATTAAGCACAGGGAGTTTCGGGCACCTCCCTCACTTCCTGCTCCTGCCAGACATACTGGAGCCTGAGGCGGGCTTCAACCGTGAACACTGCCAAATACAAAACGAACAAAGAGATCAAGCCTGGTTTGGCGCACAGAGTAAATCTCAAGAAGGACCTTTCCGACAAGAAATGGTGAAAAAAGACGACTGGGCCATTTTGACTAATGGGCACCCACGTGTGCCTTACCGTGGCTGTGAACGCAGCCCGCTGTTAAAACACACAATGGTAGTAAAAAGTAAACCACTGCCACCAGCCATTAATTGTAGGAAGGGTAACATTAAAAATGTGACCTTAGAAACTAGACAAAGGGAATACTAAGCAGGGGCGTTGCTAGGGGGGGGGGCTAAGGGTGCTATAGCCCCTGATTTATTGGTTGTAGCCCCGGATAGAATCTCAGGAGCTACAGCCAGAAGACTAGCTAGCCCCCAGTCCCAACAGTTCCGATATCAGCATAGCCCCGGGTCTTTTCCATACCTAGCAACTCCCCTGATACTAAGTAACGCCTCCAGCACCCTATGGGTAAGATGATGAGTGCTGGGTCTAGAAAGTTACAAATTTTAAGTAAAATCAATTTCACTTCACTTCACTGCTCTTGGAAACAGTAGTTTCACCGAGAGAAGGTATTTGAACCTTTGGGAAATCTGAGAGACTTCCCCTGTCCCACTGCTGTGGGACACAATGTAAAGATGATGCCTATGGGGTTTGTCAGACTCCAAAGTTAAAGAACATTAAAATTACATGAGCGATAGAAAGTGCTAAAGTCCAGCAAAAGAGCTGGGGGTCTCTAAGGTAGAAGGGAATTAGCACATTCCTGAGAATTCTCCCTAACATGGAGCCTCCCGTCAGTAACATTACTTCGAATGGATTGTGTCCTCCAACGTATTCCACATCTTTGGCATGTAATATCCACAGCTGTGCACTTCGGAAACTTTTTCAGCATAGGGCGTCGATGATGTCTCGTCGATGTCCCTCGAAGGCCTCCATCAAGGGCGACGTCACCAGATGTTATAAATAGGACGCACGGCACCCATAGCCTCAGTTCTGTTTTTTCCACGAACGTGTTGCTCCGTGAAACTCGCCATGCCTCGTGTGTTATCATCGTTGAGATGTCTTTTTCTTCGACCCCTCCGATTTCGCGGTCTGGCTTCAAGACCTGCCGGGACTACAAGCCGAAAATGTCAATCACCGACCCGCATCGCATTTGTTTGTGGTGCTTGGGCGAGTCACACGACACAGACGACTGTTCGAAATGCCAGTCGCTGACTGCCAAGGTCTTGCGGAAGGGGAAGATCTAGGTTAGTAGGAGCTCTAAGCCTAGTAAGTCCCAAAAATCGAAATCGTCCAATTGGGTTTCCACCGACGACTCGAGGGGCGACTCTCCGCGTCGGGAGGTGGCCCGGTGATCTCGGTCCCTGAGTGGCTCCCGCCATTCTTCCTCATACTGGCACTCTAGGAAGCACTGTCACTGGTCGCCTTCCCCGTCCTCTTCGGAGGATGGTGGCTCGAGGAAACTGGCATGCCTGACAAATTCCTCGACTCAGGAGGAATGGGCTGCCTTTAAGGAGCAGATTTCAATCGCAGGGCACGGTTCCGGTAGGGCCTTCTAATGAAGCCGGCAAGGAACGGTCTCGTACGGCGGCTTGCACGCCTTCGGGCTCGTGTCTGCGACGCGACTCGCACCGGGAACCTTCGAGGTCCCGTACGGATAAGGCTCAGGACAGTCGCAAGAGACGTGCCTTCAGGTCTCGGTCCTAGTCTCCAGCGAGCCTGCTGCAACCTGCTATGGGCTCGAAGCCGCCGTCGACTCGGTCGGCGCTGTGTCCGTCTGCCTCGGACGTCACCGATTTTCTGTCGTATCAGCCCACGCGCCGTCAGCACCAGTGTTGACGCCGAAGCCTTCAGCGCTCACAACGCTAAGGTTGTCGACGCTCACGACATCGAAGCCATAGGGTGTTTTTGCCTGCAACTTGCCATTGGAGTACCCGGATATCGTGGATCCTCCTAGGAAGGCTACTATGAAGTCTGCGAGGCCAGTATTGGACTCCAGGCCCTCTTCTGTCCCCAGGCCAGGTTTTCAACTCCCTCTGGACATTTATGAAGAGGAAGAAAGGTCTGATTTTGAGGACCCTTTTTCTGGTGACAGTCAATTGGAGGAGTTGAGGCAAACCCTCCATGATGCCAGTGGGCTGGACATTTCTCCGGAAGTGGAATTTGGTAGGCCTGAGCCTGGGGTGCATGCTGAGTCTTCATACAGACGACTCATGGCTAGGGTCTCGGAGTATCTGGGCTGGTCCAGTCCTCCTGAAGACTTTTACAGGATGATCTAACGGACATCTTAGACCAAGGTCCATCCTCTGACCCGGTGTTACCGTTTCATTTCACCTTACAGAAGAGGGTGGCAGCTGCTTGGCAGTCCCCGTAATCTCTTCCGGCTGTTAATAAATCTTTGACAAAAAACGCGACCCCAGCTATTTATGTACTCACCCCACTCCCAGGAGTTTGGTGGTTCATGTGGCTACGGCCACCTCGAGGCAGGCGGCGTACCCTACCATCCCTCCTGATGGGGACGACAAGCACTTCGACGGTTGGGCTCAGAAGATATTTTCGGCTGGGAGCATGGCCTTGAAATCGGCCAACTCCACTTGTGCCTTGGCAAGGTTCTCACACACTGTGGAACGGTTTCTTTAGCGGCTGAGCATATTCCCAAGGGGGAAGAAAGGGATGGGTTCCTTGCTCTTGTGCAAGACGGCAAGGATGCCATGTGCAAATCCCTTCAGTCTGGTTTGGATACGGCCGACAGTGTTAGCCGATCCATAGCTGTGAGCACCGTTATACGCAGATTTGCGTGGTTGCGGAAGTCTGGTTTTGCTCCGAATGTGCAGGCCCGTCTTCTGAACATGCCCTTTGATGGCTCACATTTGTTTGGCAGCAAGGCTGACGAGAGCCTTGAGAGGTTGCAGACCTCGAAAGCTGCGGCTAAATCTTTAAGCGCAGCTGTGCGTCAAACTCCGCCTTTTCGTCCTAGGGGCCAGCAATGGAGGGGAGGTTCTTTTTGTTACTACTACTCATTTGGTAGAACGAGAGAGGCCTCCAGTCAAAGAGGCCCTCGAAAAAGTATGCGTGGTGGTCGGGGAAATCGTGGTGCCAAAGCCGCTGAGGCAGCTGCCTCTTTGCCTTCAGGCACTGCTGCAGCAGCTTCCAAACAGTCATGAGGCCATATCCCATGGTTCGCCGGTTGGGGGCAGACTGCCTCAGCATCTCGAAGAATGGCAGGCCATTATTTCAGATGCGTGGGTTTTGGATACCATAGCCCACGGCTACTGCCTTTCCCTTCCTTCAGCGGCCTGACGACAATCCACCGGGGAAACTCTTTGAAGCTTCCGAATCCGCTCCTTGCGCAGGAAATCTTAACCCTGGAACTGGTGCCTATAGCGGAGAGGAACAAGGGATGGTATTCCCCTTAATTTTTGATCCCAAAGAAAGACTGGGGATTGAGACCCATCATGGACTTGCATTGGTTGAACAAACCTCTCAGGAAGGACAAGTTCTAGATGGTTACTCTTTCTCAAGTCCTCCAGGCCCTTCAATTTCAGGATTGATTGGGGTCTCTGGACCTACAGGATGCTTACTTTCATGTGCCAATTTATCCCAAGCACAGAAAGTACCTGAGGTTTGCGGCTGGCGACTCGCACTTTCAGTTTCGGGTCCTGCCATTCGGATTGACCTCCGCCCGAGTGTCTTCACTAAGCTAACGGTGGTGGCGGCAGCGTACCTCAGGCGAGTGGGGATTCAAGTCTACCCCTACCTAGACGACAGGCTGATTTGGGTGCGTTCTCCTGAAAAATCGTTGGATCATCTCGGTCTCTCCTGCCGCATCCTCCGCAGGCTGATCTTCTCCCTGAATTTCAAGAAGTTGCATCTGACACCTTCCCAACAGCTCCAGTACATCGGGGCTGTGCTAGACACATCCTTCAAGAAGTGCTTGCCTCCCAAGGTGAGGGCTCATCACATTGTGCAGATGGTGGACAAGTTTCAACATGACCAGAGTCTCCCAGCTTTCGAATTCTTAAGGTTGCTCTGCCTCATGGCATCCTGCATTTTTCTGGTGCCTGAGGCCAGGCTGCGGATGAGATCCCTGCAATGGGTCCTAAAGATGCAGTGGTCGCGGTTCTCCGGCAAGATGTCGGATCCCGTTCAGATTCCACTCTCGTTCTCCCAGGATCTTCTGTGGTGGGCCAACAAAGGGAACCTCATGAGGAGGGAGCCGTTTGGGCAACCGTGGCCGGAGGTGACTGTAGTGACGGATGCTTCCCTGACAGGATGGGGCGCTCATGCCAACGACTTAACCACCAGCATTCGTTGGTCTCCATCTGAGTCCAAACTCCACATCAACCTGTTAGAGCTGAGGGCCATCAGGCTAGCCCTAAAAGCTTTCTTGCCATCTTTATGGGGGAAGATTGTCCTGATCATGACGGACAACACAGTGGCCATGAATTACCTCAACAGGTTTGGTTCCCACATGATCCTTATTGCTCCGGAATCGGCCAGGAGAGCGTGGTACCCGGACCTTCTACAAATGTCCATCTGCCCTTCACGCCGTCTTCCCTACCAAGATGATCTGCTCTCTCTCGGGGCGGGGGAGGAAGAGGAGGAGGAGGAGGAAGAGTACAGGTATGAGCAATAAATCCCCTTTGGTATCAGTCTGTACCACAAAGATTTAGTTGGTAGCTCTGGCTAAGCAGTCAGACTTATCTCAAGAGGGAGATGAGCAGTATTCAGGGTTTACACAATAGGGCTATAATACTATGGCACAAGGAAACACTGACCAAAGCGTTGTATTAAAAAGAATATATATTTATTTTACACACTTCTAAGTTAACACATTAATCACAGTTATTAAAGCAAGTTAAAATCGGTCAAGAAAAGTATATACAGCTCCCTAGTTAAATTGTAGACAAGTTTGAGCAAGAGTGAAAACTGAGCAAAACGGCACAGTGAAAACCAAACACAAATGGCACTCTAGCAATTTCTTGCAAGGGAGGGAAAGCACAAGTTATACAGGAATATCTTCTTAAACACCCTAGCAACACTTCCCATAAATCTGTGAACAAGTTTAGGCAAGGCAGTACTTTAACATGTATAATACTTAAATGAAAACCGAGCAAAATGGCACTTCACAAGTTTTTAAAGTGGGAAGAAGAAGGTGGTTATAATAAGTAGGTGCACCAACACAGTTCTAGTTGAGAAGCCATCTAGAGAAGGCTGTTCTAACAGATTCAGCCAGACTCAATAGACCTGTGCCAGAGTCAGTGGTACAGGACAAAGAGCACAGGAGCAAAATGTTCTTGTAGCTGCAGTCAAGTCTTTGTTAAACGATTCGAAAAGGTGGATGCAGAAGGTGAAAGACAATGTTAGAGGATAGGGGCGGCCAACCCAAGAGGTAGGTAAAGGATTTAAAACACATTTAGCACTACCACGCGAAAAGGGAGCCTTAGCGGAACAAAGTACCTTGAAATGTAGAAGAGGCTCCTGCGGTGGTGGTTGTTCCTGGCAGTTCCTGCAGTTTGGGAGATCCAGCAGAGGAAGAGAGACTCGTCGTGGAGGAAGTTTCGAGTTACTGCACTGCCCAGGGATGAAACCAGCCGCGGTGCTGCCCAACAAATAAAAGGTACGCTCCTTTAAATCGTGGTCCGGGTAGACGGGTGCCTGGCTATCCGGTCTCCGAGTACAGGGTACTGGCGATTCAACCAAGGCAGGTCCAGGAAGGCGATGGGCAAACTGGTTGGCCCCACCAACTCGAGGGAAGAAGGCTCTTGCAGATGAAGATCTTCTCTCGTTGTGTGCAGAAAAGTGGTGAGACGCTGCAGCAGGGCTTCACCGGTGGTTCAGTCGTTGCCGATGTCTTTGGCTTCTCTCCTCTTCGGCTTCTTAGTTCCACTGGCGACGTCTTGCTCTTCCTGTCCTCAGGACCCTGCCTTTATGCAAAAAGATCCCCATTCATACAGCCTAGCTGTCACTCACACAGTGGAGTGGTCATCCTGGCGGGAGACCCTCCAACCTATCAGGGCATAGTGCGACTTGGGTTGCCTACGCAACCCTGTCCAGGGGTCCTACTCCCCCTCCCACACAATGGATCCACCCCAGACTCAGTGGCGCCGAAAGGGGGGCTTCTTGGCAGAAGCCCGCCAAAAGGACGAACTAAGGATCTGGCAAATAAAACCTACAGGAGTAAAGTTAATATAAAAATAAACCAGTGGTATGTTAGAGGCTGACAGTAAATGTGGTAGCCTCGAACAATGGGAAAATCCCATAGGGAAATATTTGCGGTCGAATATTTTTTGTAGTAACCACTGCCACCAGCCAGAAACATTTGAGAGAGGGTCTGTACGGTACCCTCTCGAAAATGAACATAAGGGAAAAACTATTAACCCTTGCCAGTACATCCATAGCAAGATGGGTTGTACTGTTTTTTTTTCTCAAAAAGATTGACTAGTACTGTCAATGGGGACTTTAAATGCCCTGGGAGACAGTAGTCAGTCCCAGGGTATGGAGTCTATGTTTGGGGGTCGCTACGACACCCCTGTGTCACTGCACGGAGGTTGCTGTGTAACACATGTGGATAAAGCTGGTTCCTATGGGGGTGAAATAAACCCCATAGACATTAAACACAAAACATAGCCTAGAACACACATAGCAAATATGCCTAAGAGTGGGAAAAAGAGTCACACTCTTATCAGGAGAAAGAAACAAACCCTTCAAATCCAGCAAAGCTGCTGGGGCACTCTATAGGTAAGGGAAATTAGCCATAGAATGAGAATTCTCCCTAACAGGGGGAGAGGTATGGGGGGGCAGGGTGTGGGGGGAGGACAGGGGGGAGGGAGTCGGGGTTATGTTCTCCATCCAGATGTCAAGACTCTTAACCTTCACGCCTGGTATCTGAAAGGTTGAGGTATAAGGATTGGGACCTCCCGGATGACATGACGGACGTGTTGCTTTTGGCCAGGCGGCCTGCAACAAAATCCCTGTACTATTGGCGTAAGTTCTGCGACTGGTGTAGAGGTCACAATGTTGATCCTTTTCAGTGCTCCATTCCTATGGTTTTGTCTTTCTTACTTCGGGCCACAGGGGCCTTCAAGTGGTGTGGAAAAGTGCAACAAATCTACCTTTGGCCTACCCCCGCATGGGCGACCATGTTGTCTCTCTAGACAAACTCCTAGGGGGGTGTGCTAGGTTCTAAAAACCCTTGCGTATGGAAACCAGGCACAATCACCATACACTAGTGATACGACAGACACAAGTTTTGATTTCCAAGTACTAGGGATTATTTGTTACACTCACCTGGCTCCCACAGAGACATCGATCGGAACTGGACAGCTGCGGTCTCCACCAATGTGACGCGTAGGGCTGAGATGACGAACTGGACTGGCCCACCTAGCTTCGTTTGATTGGCCCGTAGGAATAGTCTTCTGCAAATGGAGAAAGGGAATTAACCACCCCTGGAGTTGAGCGTAAATCCCCCCACCCCCGCTGTTCTCCCCACAGATAGCTTTTGATGTCCCCTCTTATAGTCTCACCTGATGGTTTGAAAAGATGAGCTCTCCATCCTACATTGAGCGCAGGGGCGCGTTGATAACCAGTTGCTTCACTGGCTCGAAGGAATTGGTGAGTTCCAGAACAATATTGATTCAGAGATTCCCGGCAAGACGCCATAAGTATAAAGTTCGTAAGGGTTCAAATGCCTGACTTTCACTCTTGTCCGATTCCTTGCAGGTTGCAACTTGACCCTAATGAAGAGTTCCTCGTGGCAACCGGTAGTATTCTGGTAAGGATTTGTATTTTCCAACACAGTTCGATAAAATAAAGTCAATATGTAACCTGTTGCTTTCTCCCTTATTCAGGCGCTGAGAGAAAGTATGAAGTCTTGGGGAATAATACCTCCAGCGGTAAAATCAGGTAAGTCTATTGTGGTGAGGAGGGTTCCCCTTGTTAGTCCCTTTGCTTCACCTTGCTGTCCTTTTGTTTCCCCTTAGGGGCGGGGGTTCGGCAAAGATGCAGTGGAAGCTGCGCCGACCCGTGAAGAGGAATAGTACCCCCGGTGGTAAAATCAGGTAAGTCTATGGGGCGGTAACTAATATTCCTCTGTGTATTCCCTTAGCTCACCTTGATGTTCTTGTCTTCTCCTTAGGTGCCGGAGTACGGCGGGAACATGCAGGAGGATGCGGTGGAATGTGAAGATGCTGCGAAGACCAGTGAGTTCAGCGCGGCGCTGCAGCAGGCGAGGCGACGGGCATAAAATAACTTCTTTCTTCCAGCTCGAGGGCGCGATGGATCGGGAATTCAGGTAAGGATTAAAGGTATTGCTCTTGTTCTAACCTTTTCTCCTTCTTTGCCCCTTTTTCTAGGAGCTCCAAACTCGAGGCGGGCGTGGCAGAAGGCTGGATGCAGACTTGCAGGCACGGTGAGCTTTACGCTGCTGGATGCAGAATAATGCGAAGCGTGTGCTGCTCTTTGGCCGTTGTTTAAATAGCCTCCAAAGTAGTCCCAGGTAAGTATTCCTCCCCAGCCCCGCCCGAGTAAAAAATAGTCCCTAAGTAAAGTAGTCCCTTCCAAGCCTCTTTTGGCTTGGACTCTTGCAGCATGGTCTGCATCAGGTAAGTTTGTAGCATAGTCTGCATCAGGTAAGTTTTAATCTATGAGCCTGGCGCCATAGGTGCTAGGACTGGACCCAAATAGCCCCTAGCAGGGGTTTTTGGGCTTGCTTAGGATAACTTGATGCCTGCTTCGGGGGTTGCTGGACCTGGTCTGGGTCCCCGGGGGTAGGCATGACATTATTGCAAAGCAAATATATTCTGGGTCTACCGTCTCGCAACGTGTGTCACCCAGACCTCGTGAGATGCAGGAGAGCGAACATTCTACAACAGTATCGTATATATAAAATGACACTCATATAATCTCTTTGTGACGCATCAAAACCGCCCATAATGTATCTTCTTGAGCTAGGGTTCAGTAATTGACAATTGTGACAAATATGACACATTTCTGACTCAATCTACATTACTTGTTTTAGCAACAGTTGCAATTTGCAGTAAGCAGACATAGTTCTTTGTTATGAAGAACATAAGGCACTTGTTCAGCAAGGATACTGTGTTTGTAGAAGAGACACATTCCAAAGAGTGTTTACTAGTTTCTATTTGTGAACTAGGGGTCAGTCTGCTCTAAGAAGAGCCCCGAAGGTGGACTGCTGGAAAGTATAATTCATGTTTAATGGGCTGTTTCTTCAGTTTCAGCGAGACTGGCCGGCACCTGGGACGCAGATTAAATGCCTCTCTGCTCGCATTCAAGGACTTGTGAGCGAGGAAAACAATGTATTTCTGTACTGTTTGGCATTTCTGGCTGGGCCGGTCTCTCAACATGTAGACTGTGACCTCGCTCCGTGCATGAGCTTTTCGGAATAAAATACATTTTGCAAAGCATTTAACAGAAGGGAAGAGAAAGCAAATGGCAGATGTTACACAAAATGGACGCCCTATGGTTATGCTGACGATTCTCTGTTGGTGATATATGTAGGGCATATGATGCGATTGGTTTCGGCCAACATAATATACCTTCTATACTTAGGGTAGTTTCTAGACTTACAAACCCTCCTTTTTGTCGTAAGCCAAGAGCATCAACCATACATCGTATCTTCATCTGACCATATATCTAGTTCTGAACTATGCATGCTGCTGTAATCGTCATCAATATTAATTGACATGAATTCTTTCATTGTTTCCATTTCGTTGTTTATATTTGTATTCAATTTGGGAGTTCTTTTTTCTGTTACCATGTGTACACATTCATTCGTTATTTCAGAGCAAAAGATTGGCAGACAGTGTATGCAACAACAACATGCCATGAGGATTCCAAGTAATGTTACTAGAATTGCAATTCATTTCCATCCCCATGAGCGCAGTAACTCCCAAAACCATGAATTTATATTCAACTCCCAACCGCCTGTCGGGGTATGAATGTCAGAACTCTGAATGTGCAATTTCTTGATTGTCTCAAAAATCATAGGGGAGGAGTCACTTGCAAATACACAGCACGCTGACCCCACGATTTTGCAAACACCTCCACGGTCGGTCAAAATTATATCAAGAGCCATTCTATTTTGAAGCGTCATTAATCTAACTGCCTTCTCTTCTAGTGTCATATTATACAATATATCAGTTGTTCCATTTATCGTTTTCTCTAATACCCTGGGCAGTCTTCTTATATTCCAAGAGTTTATGGCTTGCCGCCAAAATGGGATAAATGATTTTGCTATGTCCTCTGCAATTATTCCTGTGTCATCTCGCCGAGGCCTAGATCTGGATAATTTCAATATGTCTGACGATTTGGAAAGGAATACACCAGGAAAAAGGATCCCCAAGTAACATGTCCCTCCCCAATTTCTAGGCAACCAGGGATAAGCTTGTTCTCCACATATGAAATAAACAGGGTCACCTACATATATTGGTGGTTCTTCTTTCTCAAGTACTGCAATATTCATGCATCTAGTGAATGTTCCTACTGAGTAAGAACCCTTTTTTCATAAGCAAAATGGGACAGTGGGTGGGGTGTAATTGATAGTGTAGGAGGGGGGCACAACGTCCTTGTTCCCTACTGGATTCATGTGAAAAGTGATTACAGATGATTTATAAGGCACATTGAGTCTATCTACTAGTCTCACCACTGGTTTGATTACCCATGCTCTGTTAAATATGGAACAACCCACCGGTTCCATTATCACCCTTTCAAACTCATCTATGTTTGTTCCATCTAATTGACCCGTATCACTCTTATTCCATTTACCATAAAATAGTGCACTCAATGATGCATAACATGCTGTATTAAGGGGTAATGGTTGTACATACCAACCCATTCCTTTCCCGCCATGCTCGGGTAAATGGGAGCAGATCCAACAATTTGTTCTATTCAGAATAGTGTGTGTCATATTCATGATCAAAAGCAATGTGTTATTGTCGTACTCTTTTCTGTGTCTCTTCTAGTGGAGAGAGAGTATAAGAGAGTACATGGACTGGACTATTTGTAGCAGGAGCATTGGTAACGGGCAAAAGAGAACTTAATGGGTGCACACTTTCCAAATACCTTCATACTGGGATCAATGTACTCAAAATGCAAAGTAGTGTGATGATCATTAGTATAAATTTCCTACGGCAAATTCTTTTAGGCAGTTTTGTAGTCTCTATATCTATAACATCATCAGTGTTGGTGCAGGAGGGAACTGAAGTGAGTATAGGCATTGTCTGCAATTCTTATCTCGACAATGTTCGTCGCAAATAATTTCCTCACACCAGCACCCTTTTAAACGGCCAAGTGTCCAAAGAAGTCAGAAAAGCGTCTAGGCCAGTTCTCGTTAGCTTGGATTGATAAAGGTGTGGCGATATTATCGTGACTCTACACCGTGCTCCAAAGATTTTAGAGCAAGGATCAATTGTGTTGGTACCATATGCACCCCGCTTCTTCGCACAGGGTGATCAACATAGGCCATTCACGTTTCCAAAGATAGCACCGGGAAGCCGCGTTCCAGAGCTTTCAATTCGATGCAGATTGATACAGCACCCACGCTCCACTTCCCTACGCCTCCGATTCCCAATTCATTCGTGTCGGGAATAGAGGCAAAACAAACATGTAGATCAGATCACTTCCAATTTTGAGAACCTAGGTTGTACCTTATCGCTTCAGGTACTGTGTGATCCATGAATAATGCAGTTTCACTTACAGTTGCAGGCTCAGTGTCAGCCTGTGATGCAATGAGTGATGATGCAGGCTTAATGTCAGCCTGTGATGATGCAGGCTCAGCTGGGCAAAGTTGGGACACCTTTAGCCCTTTCTCCCCCGTGGCAATCTTCCCATGCTCTTTCTCAGGCTTAGGCAGTACTTGTGGCAGAGAACTGGCGATGGTGTCTTTCAAATCAAGGGCAGCTGTTTCTTTCTTGTCGTCTGGATCAGGCAGCTCTTTCAACGGGAATGGAATTCTTTTCGTGTGGGTGGCATGAATCCATGCTTTCGACCAACTACTCGGACTGCAGTCTGTTGCCAGGAGGATTTGGTAGGGGCCCTCCCAACGAGGTGCAAGCAAAGATTTTCTTTCAAAAATGTTTACCAGAATCCATTCTCCTGGCTGCAGACAATGCCCTGGGCCAGTGTGTCTGACAGGAAGAGCCTCCTGCACCTGCTGATGAATCAAACGCAGTTTGAGAGTTAACACGTTACAATAAGTGCTGAGCAATGGGTATTCAATTTCATTCAAGCGCCTAGGCTGCGGGCGCTCCAAATATTTGCGCGTCTCCCCATCACAATTCCGTATGGTGGAGAGTCCAGTCCTTGCCTGCATAGACGTGCACATGCACAACAAAGCTAAGGGCAGCGCATCAGGCCACTTCAACTGACTCCCTGAACATATTTTGCTAATTTTATTTTTCAAGATACCGTTCTGGCGCTCAACAAGACCGGCACTCATCGGGTGTCTGGCTGAATGGAATCTTTTATCAATCTGAAGGCCTGCACAAATTTGTAATATTAGGGTGGCAACAAAATGCGGGCCGTTATCTGACCATATGAGACGAGGCAGGCCAAATCTAGAGAAGTACTCCTTCAGCATTACTTTTTGCTGTGCTCATCGCTGTGTAGTCCTTAAGCGGGTATGCTTCCACCCATTTACTGAATGCACAGTCTACCACTAGTACGTACTTGATGATCTGACATCTTTCCATTTCTATGAAATCAGAATGGATGACTTCAAAGGGCAGACAGGGGGCCAAAACTACCTACTGGGGTAGTGGTTCCTTTTCCAATGTTATGTTGCAAACCTGTCATACAGTTCTGGACCAGTCTTTCGGCAGTTTTTCTTATGTGCGGATTCTGCCATACTGTGTCTTACTCCTACATCCTGTCCCCTTTCCTCCATACTTGTGGGACATCTCTACCGGAGCACTTTGTAAAAAGCATCCAAATTTTTTTCAAAAATGTGTCCCTCCTCTCTTTCCTGCGCGGGGCCTGGCAGGTGGCCGTAACCCCGCCCACCTTGGCTCCGGCCCGCGCATCGCCCAGCAGTCCTTTTCTCTGCTCGATCAGGGCACTTGCATCCTCAGAAGATTTTCTTCCCTTTTTTCCTCCCTGGCTCTCGCTAGCGTTCGTTTACTAGTCTGTCTATGTCTTTCAAATTAGACTTTCCGGATTGTTCATCGTGTCACCGTCGCTTCGCGAGGGCGGATCCCCATCCTCTTTGTTTAGAGTGTTTGGGTCCGGAACACTGTTGGGACTCCTGTTTTTACTGTGACTCCCTTTCGGTCAGGGCACTTCAACGTCGGTTGGAGCGGTGGGAGGAGGTGTTCCAACGAACTCCTCCTTCGCATTTTCAGGCGTTCATCGACGAGAAGAAAAAACGCCCGGTAAGTTCTTTACTTTTCAGAGCACCCCGACCGGGGGATACCTTCCCGGGTTCCTCTCGGTCCGGGAGGGGCGTTGATCGCTCTGTTACCGGGGTTCGCCCTTAGGTGCCCGTTGGGCCTAATAATTCTACTGGAGTTTTCTCAGAGGGTCTCCGTAAGGGGCCTGTGAACACTGGAGTACGAGGCCCCTCCTGTGAGGGCTGTTTGTAGACCAAGTTCTACTGAGTCGTGGGGTACCGTAGTTCGCTCTGAGGCCTCTCTGTCGGCTTCCCTCAAAAACAAAACCGGGGTGCACCCCGAGGCCTTGGCTGGGCTTGTAGTTACCGAACAGATGTTCGAGGCCCGCGCAGAAAAGGCTGTTACCGGGCCTGGGTCCGAGGTCCCTCGTACAGAGGCTAAAGCTACCAACAGTTCTAAGAGGCCGGTCAAGGCTTTGTCGGTGAAAGCGCACCGTTCCCGCTCTTGTGGTGACACCAGATCTGTTGAGGGGGCAAAGAAGCAAAGTTCTTCTTTTACCGGCAGTGCCGAGGTCCTTCCTTCGAAGGGTCATTTGGCAGTTGGTATGTCAGAAAAACATTCCAAGCCTCATAGTACCGGCTCAGCCGAGGTTCCTTATGTTAAGGCTAAGATTAGGACCCCTGATTCACCGACGGGGACCCCTGCCTCACTTCCTCACGTGCTGCAGTTCCCCTCAGATGAGGACAAAATGGCACCCGTTCCTGCTACGACCACAGCGGCCATTTTAGGTGCTACCCTTACAACTACGCCATCGGCTTCTGGTGTAGGGCTCGGTCTCTTGGGTGAACCTAAGGTCCCTTGTGCGCATCCTTACCGGCTGGTTTATGATTGGAATCCCCAGATGCCTCTTCCACACAATGTTTCGTTGCCCACGGGGGCGGCTCCTTTGATTTATGTGGATACGTCGGCGGAGGGGCCGGTGTGTCACCCTTCCCTGTTAAGTCCCTGGATTTGTCCACCTCATGAGAGGCCTCCTCAGGTCCGGAAACAATCACCTGAGGATGTCATTATCTGTAAATTCCAAGCGCTTATGCACACCGACCCCATGAGGAAATATTTCAAAGGGCTTTTCAAGGAGATATGTCCACCGGCGCCTCCGGCTCCACCTGTTCCTCCGGTGGTTCCGCCGGCGCCTCGCTTGCCCATGGTGCCCCCCCCCCCCCTGCTCTCCCGCCTTTGCCTCCATTGTCCCCAGTGGACAAGGCAGTGCCTGACACGGCTCAGCAGGATCCTGACCTGTCAGATGACCCTCAAGGCGATCAGGACAACGAGGACCTTCCCCCGCTCTATCAGAGCCTTTCATGAGCGGGTACTGGACATGATGAGTTTCTTAGATGTTCCAGTGCCCGAGGCACCCGCTCCGCAGGAGGGCGTGCTTTCTGGGCCGTTCACCCTGCCTCCTTTGGAGCATACCGGCCTGTTCCTGCAGAAGGACGTTCTGGCCGAGGTCCGAAGAGTCTGGGAAAAGCCACACTCGGGACTTCTGTCAATAAAAAGATTGACGCGAGGTACAGGCTGCATTCTTCGGAAGAGGTGACCCTGTCGTCCCAGTCCAAGCCTGCAGCATCCTCTTCCACGACGGCTACTCAGGTTCTGGGAAAGGAGGACAAGCTCCTCGACTCCCTCGGGAGGAAAATCTTCGCCAACTCGGCCTTGCAGCTCAGGCAGGCCAACGCCGAATTGATATTGGCGGGAGCTAACATGCGGATGTGGAAAGGTCTGAGTTGGAGGAGCACATCCCAGTCGAGAAGCTGGAAGATTTCAAAGGAGGCCTTTCCGATGCCAGGGTCTTGGCTCAGGATATCCTGGAGGCTATGCTCATCACGTAGACACCTCGGCTCGGGGCCTGATGCTTGGGGTTGATACCTCACGGCAGGCGTGGCTGCATGCCACTAAATTTTCTAAGGAAGTGCAAGACAAGGTGTTGGACCTTCCATTCGATGGTAAGGAGCTTTTTCATTCTTCTATTGATGTAGAGGTCACCAAAACCAAGGATAGCACTCAGACAGCTAAATCCTGGTTAAAGCTCCTTTGAAATCCCAGAGACCTTTGTCGCAAAGTCGACCTTCCTCTAGTTTTAGGGGCTTCCTCGACCGCAAATCTCGCAGAGTGGATACTCCTGCGGGGAATAACCGCCGCAGACAACAGCGTACACGGTTATTCTCCCACTCCTCAGCCTCCTCATCAGGTTCATGTGGCACCGTCACCGATAAGCCTGCCAAATGAGGGTTTTCCCTGCTCGCACGAGACCCCGGTGGGAGGACGCATTGCGTCTCATTGGGAGTTGTGGCAGACCATCACAGAAGACAGATGGGTCTTGTCAGTCGCTCGAGTGGGCTTCCGCTTATCTTTACCCCCTACCCCACCCCTCAACCCTCTTTTTTAGCTGTCGGGCTCACCTCCCTCAAGGCTGAGGTTCAGAAACTTCTGGACCTCAGATGTGGAACCCGTTCCCCTTGGGGAGCGAGGTTAGGGCTTCTACTCCCGGCTGTTTACGGTGCCCAAACCCAACCAGGTTGGCCTGCGCACCATCCTAGACCTTTCCCAGTTCAATCTTTTCCTACCCCAAGAGAAATTCAAGATGATCACGCCCGGCCAGATACGCTCCTCTTTGCAGATGGGCGATTGGCTCAGCATGGTGGATCTTCAGGATGCGTGCATGCATATCCTGATTTGGAATCCACACAGGAGATACCTCCGCTTCTCTTTGGGAGAGGAGCACTTCCAGTTTCGGTGCTTCCTTTTGGCCTCAGCTCGGCGCCGCGTGTCTTCACGAAGATGATGACGGTGATTGCGGCCTATCTTTGTCTCCAGGGTATCTATGTGTATCCTTATTTGGACGACTGGCTCTTACGCAGCCCTTGTCCGTTAGAAGCAGTGGGCAACCTCCAGTCTCTCCTTCAGCTTTTCGTTGGAACACGATCGACTGCAGAGTGTATCTGACCGGGGACAGAATGGCGGATCTGTTGGCCACGTCTCAGATGTTTGCGCAGTCGGAGAGCATGTCGGCCTGGTGGTTCGAGGCTTCTGGGCCTCATGGCCTCGTGTGTACTGGCTCTTCCTCTTGCTCCTCTCAAAATCAGATGGACCCAGATGGCTCTTTGGAATTCATGGCATCAGGCAGTGGATCCGGATTCCATGCAGATAATGATTCCGGATTCCATGAGAGTGGACCTGGATTGGTGGTCATCTCTCAGCAATCTTTCTGGGGGCGCAGGGTTTCAGGACCCTGTCCCCACGGTGACGATCACGACGGACTCCTCCCTCCTCGGGTGGGGTGCGACGTTAGATCTTCTTCAGGTCTCGGACCTCTGGTCGCCTCAGGACAAGCTCCTGCACATAAATCATTTGGAGCTTCTGGCGATCTTCCTAGCGCTCAGGGCGTTCAGACCACTCATTGTCAACAAGGTGGTCCGCATAAGAACGGACAATGTGGAATCAATGTATTACATAAACAAGCAAGGGGGAACAAAGTCCCCCCCCTCCCCCTCGTGGAACTGTGCATCCAGATTTGGAAGTGGACCGTGCTTCATGGTGTCTGGCTGCTTGCAGTGCACATCCCGGGCCAGCTGAATGTCACAGCGGATGTCCTCAGCCGGTCGACAGTTGTCAGCTACGAGTAGGAGTTGAAGGCGGAGGTCCTATCATGGATTTTCTCGCATTGGGGCACACCGGAGGTGGACCTCTTCGCCACGGCGGTGAACAAGAAACTTCCTCAGTATGCCTCCAGAGTGGGGCTGGGAGCCTCCTCTCTGGGGGATGCTCTCGAGATTCCATGGCACAACATGAGAGCTGATGCCTTCCCGCCTCTGCCTCTAGTTCACCGTGCAATTTGGAAGTTGAAGAACTCTGTGAACTGTTCCCTTCTACTGTGGTGGCCGGCCAGGTTTTGGTTCTCAGAACTTCAACACCTGTCGGTGTCTCCGCCGATCAGGTTACCACTAACTCCCGATCTTCACCAGGGGGAACAACAGATGTGGCACCACTCCCCACAATCGCTCAACTTGGCGGCATGGTGCCTGAGTTCAAGTCTTTAGACCATCTGAGTTTGTCTGCGGATAACATGCGCATTATCCAGGCAGCCAGGAAACCCTCGACCAGATCTCAATACAGGAGTGAATGGCTCAGGTTCTGTCATTGGTGTTTGGAGAAGAATTTGGATCCGAGGGTGGCCACGATTGACACAGTGCTGTCCTTCGTGTCCTCCCTAGCAGAGTCAGGGGTTCATGTTCTGTCATGCAGGACTTATCTCGCAGCGGTTTTTGCTTACCTTTCTACAGACCTTTGTTCTTATTATCTAAATAACCCAGTGGTGAACAGGCAGTTTGCTGGCGTGACACGGCCCTACCCTCCGGTTCGTAATCTGCACCCGCCATCCGACCTAAATGTAGTCCTGACGGTGCTGTGCCATAAACCCTTTGAACCATTGGCTACGGTAGACCTCAAGTACTTGTCTTGGAAAGTGTCCTTTCTGGTCGCCGTTACGTCAGCAAGGAGAGTGAGTGAGCTCCAGGCATTGTCGGTGGAGCATCCTTTCTTGGTCTTTCACAAGGACAAGGTAGTCCTTCGGACAAACCCGGCTTTCCTACCAAAGGTAGTGACCGAATTCCATCTGAATCTGTCGATCTCCCTTCCGGTCTTTTTTTCCGAACCCAGCCTCAGAGACTGAAAGAGTTCTACACTGTCTTGATGTCCGAAGAGTTCTTAAATTCTACCTGGACAGGACTTCCGAGTTTAGGAGTTCTTCTCAACTTTTTGTGACCTTCGGTAACCCTCAGGGCAAGCCGGCGTCTAAGGCAACTATTTCCAGGTGGATTGCCGCCTGCATCACGGAGCCTTTCACCGTCCAAGGGCTGAAACCTCCTAAAGGTATCCATGCACACCTGGTGCAGGGCAAGGCAGCCGCAGTTGCTTTTCAGAAATATGTTCCCTGGGAGTCCATCGCTAGGGCAGCTACTTGGGCCTCCCCATCTGCTTTCTGTAAACATTACTGTCTCGACATGAGCTCTAGAGCTGACGCTCAGTTTGGCCAGGCTGTGCTGAAGAACCTGTTTCAGTAAAGGGTATTTCCATCCACCCGTAGTTCCAGTAAGGAGTGCTTGGGAATCTCCCACAAGTATGGAGGAAAGGGGACGGGATGTAGCAGTATTACCAGGTTACTCACCATAGTGACCACCTTACTCCTAGTCCATAGTCCCCTTTCCTCCAAACGCCGGCCCGCCGTCCCCTCTAATAAGGTTCCTCTGTTATTGCTAATGGGTCTTTGACCCAGCGATATAAAAGGACTGATGGGTGATGCGCGGGGCGGTGCTAAGGTGGGCGGGGTTACGGCCATGTGCTGGCCCCGCGCAGGAAAGAGAGGAGGGACACATTTTTGAAAAGTGGATGCTTTTTACAAAGTGCTCCGGTCCCGTCCCACAGGACGGAGAGATGTCCCACAAGTATGGAGGAAAGGGGACTATGGACTAGGAGTAAGGTGGTCACTATGGTGAGTAACCTGGTAAAAATGCTGAATCATTTTTTTTTGCACATTTGTGTGGGACTGTGGGCCATAATTACCATCGCTGTTACATAGGAGTTGGGCAGCATCCACTTTTTACTCTTTGTCTACCTAGCAACCCTCTAATTCTGCTGTACCCTTTGACCATTTTTTTTATTTCATCTGCAGTTGCTTCCGTTTGCATCTCCTTTACTGTGGCAATCCCATTTTCTATCATGCAGGGTATTTCTGATCTTTCAATAAACATCTTAGTGTGTAGATCAGTGGCAGTTTGTTTTGCAATTTTGTCTGCGAATGTGTTTCCTTTTCCAACGTTACATGTTACTTTCTTATGTGCTTCGCATTTCATTATTGCTAATTGATTAGGACGCGCAAGTGCAGACAACAATCTTGCTATCAAAGAACCATGTTGAATTTTGATTCCATGCGATGTTAGGAAACCCCTCTCAGCCCAGAGTGGACCAAAATTGTGTACCACCCCAAATGCGTACTGACTGTCAGTATATATGTTTACATTCAGGTTTTCAGAAAATTTCACATGCTCTGGTTAGCGCCATTATCTCTGCAGCCTGTGCTGAATTGTATAGGATCCTTTTGCTCTCTACAATACTCTTTAGTGTTGTGATGGCATATGCAGCAGTTGATGTGCCATCGGGTAATTTGAAACAGGAACCGTCACAAAACAGTTCTCTGTCTGGCTCTTTCTGCGGGGTATCTGTTAGGTCAATTCTTCCTTTTGTTTCTTGTTCAGTAACCATTATACAATCATGGGGTGGTGGTTGCTTTTCACCCGTTCAGTCTCCTAGGAGACTAAGCACAGGGAGTTTCTGGCACCTACCTCACTTCCACCTACCCCAGACACCCTGGAACCAGAGGCGGGCTTCACCCGTGACTCCCGCCAAAGACAAAGTGAACAATTGCACCAAACCTGGTTTGGCGTGCCGAGTAAATCTCAAGAAGGACCTTTCCACAAAGAAATGGCAAAAAAAAAGACGACCAGGGCTTTACTGCAGCTGCGAATTAAACCACTGCCACCAGCCATGCAGTGAGGAAAGGGTAACATAAAAATGTTACATAAGAAGCAAGACAAAGGGGATACTAGGTAACCCCTCCAGCACCCCATTGTGCTAGGTCTAGAAAGTTATAAATGGAAGTAAAGTCAATTTCACTTTACTGCTCTGGGAAACAGTAGTTTATCCCAGAGAAGGTATTTAAACCTCTGGGAAATCTGAAAGACTTCCCTGTGCCACTGCACTGAAGGTGCTGTGTGACACAATGTAAAAGATGATGCCTATGGAGTTTGTCAGGCTCCATAACCAAAAGAAACACAAAGTTCAGAAATAACATTAAAATACACAAGTGAGTGGGGAAAAAGGGTCTAACCCTCTCCAGGTTAAAAAAAATCAAGTCCTCAAAATCCAGCAAAGTTGGTCTCTAGGGTGGAGGGAATTAGCACATTTCTGAGAATTCTGCCCAACCAGGACTTCAGAGGAAGACCGATATCAGGCCTTTTGGTAGCTTTTAGAAGTGGTCTTGGAATTGTATAAATAGAGATTTGCAACCTCAACCTTTACTTTCAGATAGTAACATTACACTGGAACAACATGAGTAACATTGATATGAATTTGTATGTAATACTTAATGTGTGTTTGAATCCAACAGATATAGGGGACAATGAATTTGTGGAGGGTGTCATGGATTTAGTTGATGGGGGTCATGTAAATCTGTGGAATGCAATCATCCTAATTTGTGGTGACTTAAATATCACCTGCTTAGATAAAATGGGGCAGACCCACAAAGGAGGAGCAATCTTGCGCTAAGCATACGGAGAAAAGAGGGCTTTGATGGTTAACTGAAATGGATCTCAGGGGTTTTGAACTCCGTAATCGACAGGTTGAGGGTGATTTGTCAGGATGCACTACCTAGCATAGAGATTCGCAATTAATAATCCCGGATTACATCTTCATGTCAGGAAACGCATTTCATTTGGTAAAGAAGTTTGAGGTCATTACATCTATCAGCAGTGAGCATAATGTTTTGCAAATCACATGGGGAATGCTGGCGACACCACATGAATCATACTGTGAAAATCAAGTAGATAGTATGCACAATGGGAACCGATTGAGAATGCGACCTAGAGAGATTATACTTGGAGAGCGAGATGATGAACACATAAGAAACTGCAGGGGTTCCAGTACATTAAACTTGCTTGATTACTCTTCAATTTTGGTAAACTTTAGAAACGTTTGGAACGGGTTACCCAAGCGGATGTTTCGCCATAAGCCCACCTTTGATCAACAAGTAGCAGAGAGGAAAACAGTTCGTAAAAAAGAAATTAAGCAAATGAAAGCCCAAGCAGGTCTTGAAATAGAGGTCAGGATCAAGAAGAAAAGGCATCAGTTTAAGAATTGATTACAGTCGTATAGGGCCATTATGCTGCAACATGATGAATAGGGCATGTTGAGAAATATAGCTAAACTATCTGGCGAAATATGGCAACTGATCAATTTCCAACCTGCTCTTCAAATTAATGCAGTATAATGATAATTGGTTATTTATAATGTGCTTAAACCCAGAGGTTTCCAAGCGCATACCCGCGGATCGAACCTCTGTTTCTCTGCGTTGTCTTGCTTCCAAGGCGAGTGCGTTGCGCCTCAGCAATCCTCCCGAGGATATCGGAGGAGCTTTGGGTATCCCACTTCTCTAGTCTTTTTAATGCATCAAACAAAGCAGTAGAAACAAGAGAAGTCCCCTCGCAGAGCTGTTCTTTCATACAGAGAATCAGGACATTATAGCTATTATTAAAAATTAAAAAAGCAAGCAGTTCTCGAACATCAGGCCTTGATGGGATTACGAATGCTATGATGAAAAAAGAACTTAATTTATGGGCAGATTTCCTGATATATTTGAGCAAGTGATGAAACTGAGGGAAGTGCCTCTATTGTGGAAGACGGCCATAATTGTCTACATTTTTAAAAAGGGCAATACGGCTGATCCTAAAACCGATCTCGCTATTGGCCTTTTGGCAGTGGCAGGCAAGATTTTCACCTCAATCATTTTGGAGGCATTGGCTAAATGAGTGAAGTCTTCTGGTCGACACAGTGTCTTTCAGTCGGGTGCTGTGAAGGGAGTACGCACAACCCTCAGTGTGTTTCTGCTTACTATCATGAAAACTTATAAAAAAAACTCATGGATATACTTGGCATTTATAGACCTATCCCAGGCGTTCTGCAGCATAATCCTTTATGGGGGAATGGTGTTGTCCTAATGATTTACTAGATGCAATAAAAGCCCTATATTCGTTCACCTCTCTAAGTGTTAGATTGAACTTGACTGGACGCATATCTAGACCAATCAAAACAGGAAGGCCTAAAACAAGGCTGCCCCTTGGCTTCATGTTGGGTAAGAATTAGTGCAGTCCAACTGGTGTGGGACTACACAAGGCTTATCTACTTGGTATTAGACCCACCTTTTAATATAGGCCTGTACTACAGAAGTTGGTAGTGTGACTGAGCAGCCAGGCTTATCTTAAGAGGGGTAATGTGAGCTGTAGAGCTGTGCAATGATACCAGTAAATACTGTTCTGATGCTTGTTAATCTGCTTAGAATCACATGCTGTGCATATAGTATTGCATCTTTCTTTCGTGGATCAAAAGGGGACGTCGACATGGGCGTGACTGTAACACTATCCCTAACGTGACGTGTAGTGTACCAAAAATCCCTTACGTGTCGAGGTCCCCCAGATTGTTTTTTCGCCCAACTAGTTGGTTGCCTTATGCAGAGCTCGAGTTCATATTGCTCAATAGTTACTTCGTTGTCCCACGACCAATGGTCATATAATCTTCGACTACTTCTCTTCAACGACTGCTTTGTGGACTCCTACACCGAAGACATCCACTGCTGTTTGGTGACTGGTGCATCGATCGATGTCTGTCGACCGCGTGGCGTTGGCCCTCCGGCCTGGCCCTTAGAGTAAGGAGAGTGGGGCCCTGGGTTGATTTCTTTCTGAGAAAGCATTTCCTTTTCCCTTTTCTTCCCCTTTCTAGTCTGACTGCCTTTCACCTCTGCTATGGAGAGGATTCCATTTAAATGTTGTTCATCGTGCAATGGAAAACACCCCTGGAAAGGCTTAATGTGACCACAACGAGTGTTCCTGTAAGTCCTACAAACTCTTTCATCCCTAGACGTGAAAAGATAGGCGGACAAAGCGGGGGCCATAGATCTTTCGGCGGAACCCTCTGGTTCCCAGATGCCCGGCCCTACAGATAGGCCACTGGTTCTGTTATGGGGAGTTCACACCCCGGCGACAGGGGCACACACTACCCAAGAAAAAACACACAACCCCGAAGGCCTCCTCAACGGACACGTTGAAAAAGCGCCAAACGCCAACAGGCACGCCGAAGACTTTGATGGTGCCTGCCGAACCTCTTGGTCCGGCGCCCTCCCCGCAACAGTCTTCTCGGCATGCGACTGGGCCTCCCTCTCATAAGGGAGTTCCCATTAAAAAGTACACGGTTACCGACACGTCATCCAAGGGCACGCTCGCACCTAAGGCTTCGGCAGAGTCGACAACTGCAACAACGCCTTCAGGCGCGTCGAAACACAGTATTCAGCTGCCAAAAATATGCAAGAGTCTTGCAGCTATTGTTTCAGCGATGGACCAGCCCAGGATCACCCTCTCTCGTCGAAAGGAGTACTTTGAAGGCCCCTATCCCCTCTGTAGGGCTTTATCAGGAAACTCTCCACTTCTGAGCAGCCTTTCCCTCCAGACCCCTCTGCTACATTCCTGTGGAGTAGACATAGGTTTGAGAATTATATGGCTAAAATGTCCCAATTGATGGACTTCTCAAAGAAATACATTACCCGCAAGGCACCAAGGGAGGAGGACTCCTGTCCCATTCCACCAAAGCTGCAGAAGCTTCCTAGTCAATCACAAACCCATCAGGAGGAGGTGTTTGAGTATTCAGAACCAGAGGAAACATATGAGGGCAATCCTTTTGGTCAGGACACAACTGACCAGTGCCCAGACTGGGAACAAGATCAGCCAGCAGATAAAGCTCCTTGTCTCTCACCCACTCATACCCCAGACATTATTTGTCTGGACTCGCCTTCTTCCCCTCAACAGAGGCAGTCATAGCCTCGATTTGAGAAACTGTTTTGCCCCCCTTCTTCTGACCCTATGTATATTCAAGGTCATGCCACACTGGACTCTCTGGTTGTTACAACCACCAAAAAAAGAGTAGGGGTGTCACTGTCTATGGCAGACGCTCCCCCAGATAAGGACTGCAATAAGCTCTGCCCTTGGCAAACGTATTACGACATCTGCAGCCTATTCAACCAGAATTGCGAATAATACGACCCTTCTTGCTAGTTAGTGTCGTGCAATGGGGCCTGCAAGAGGTCCCTGAACTCACGCGACACGCCTGCTGGCGATCGTCTCTGATAGTAGACCGGTGAGCCATAATATTCTCAAGAACACACTAGACGCTGCTGAAACTGCGGGATGCACTCTGGCAAAAGGAGACACAACTGGCTAAAAAATGCAGGTTTCAAGCCGGAGACTCGGGCCGCTCTGATGAATAAGCCTGTAGAAGAGTCAACCCTGTTTGGTAAGGCTGCTATAGATGACGCATTCGTAACAGCTAAAAAAGAACATGAGATGCTGAAATTGCTCAATCAAATTACAGCCAAGCCTTTCCAACAGTGGGGAGGTTCAAACTCCCGTTCCTTTCGAGGTCAGTCCTTCTCCCGATCTCCCCACGGGCAATATGGCGCCGGACAAAGTTCAGCTGAGACCGGACAAGGTTCAGCTGGCAACAGCAAATATCTGCAACGAGGCCCGTGCAGAGGCAAGGATACAGGCAGAAACACCACCCCACGAGTCTCCACGGCCTCCGCATCACAATGACTTGCCAGGTCCGGGTCCCCTCAAATGCCTCCCGGGTCGGGGGACGGTTATCATTCATTCATGCATGGGAGGGGCATCACATCAGACCAGTGGGTACACAGGACAGTCACTCACGGTTATTGCATAGATTTCCGGCGGCCACCTCCATACCATCCACCAAAGAGCAGACGCCTATCATCAGCACACCTGCAAATCCTGCTGGAAAAGGTGCATATCCTTCTGGAAAAGGGCACCATAGAAGTTGTCCGCATTCACTAGGTAAACGAGGGTATTTATTCAGTGTACTTCCTTGTACCCAAAAAGGATCTCACCATGCGTGCCCTGTGTTAGACTTGCGCCTAGCAAACAAATATGTCAAACTGCAAAAGTTCAGAATGACCACATTGCAGGAAGTAATCCCACTGCTGTTGCATATTACATGGCAACATTAGTTTAGTTTATTTGCTAATATAGCGCACTAACCCGAAGGTAGCTAGGCGCTTTAACTTAGAGAAGGCAATTGTTAAAGAATGTTGCACAGGAATTGAAAAACATAAGTTACAGTATGTTACAAAAGGCATAAAAATACAGGAACACAAAGCACAATATACATAGAATTTACAAGGTTGGCTAACTCCTTCTGAGGACCGGCCAGAGTCACAGGATTTGGGAGAAGGACAGCATAATAAATAGTGGATATGTGCAGTAGAGGACTGTAAAGACTGGTAGGGGGTGTCTGTACTTCCGCTCTCTATATGGTAGAGGAGAGGCACAGCGGACCCCAGCCAAGATTCTCTATAGGGCAGCCATGGACGAGCAATCAAGGCCTAGCTTCTCAGGAGGTGATGCGGGCTGGTTCTTAAGTACAGTGTAGTCCCCGAATCCCCACAAAGGAACTGTATTACTGAAAACACAGTCTTTATATAATAAATATTCAAAGGTATGTACACGATCAAAATAACACACTTTGTACTTGGAAGTCAATAATGATAAATATATACACGTCTAGAGTGGTACCACTAATGTTATCAAATCTCATTAAAGTGCATCAACTGTACGGTTAAAATGTCACACAGATCAATAACGAGTAAACCAGCAATAGAGATAGGCAGGAAAGTAAGTTGGTTAAAACAACAGGCAGAATACTGGCCCCTACCTCTAGGCGCAGTTCTGTGTGGAGATACCCCCACCTGGGCAACCTGTAGATAAAGATATATAGCACAAGCCCAGTCCAAATGTTCAATATTCTTACTTCTTCCTATTAAGGTTTTACCCCCCCCCCCAATGTACCTGGTGGAGTAGAGTTCTCCGACGATGCACCGACCAATCCTTCTTGAGTGCCTCCCTTTCAGGCGGGAGCCACGGATCGTCGAGAGGTGTCGGGGAACTTGGCGTTCGGTGTCGGGGAATCGACGGCCCTTCTTGAGTGCCCTCCCTTTAAGGCAGGAGTCATGGGTCGTCGAACGTCCGACGGGGAACAGGGTGGACTATGGCAGGGAAGTGGCCGCTTCGTTCCTAGCGGTGCTCGTCGACGACAGAGCGTTGGCGTCCTGCAAGGAAGAGGCGTGCGGGGCACCTCGATGACAATAGTTCTGGACCGCAAAGAGATGATGAAGAACTGTTGCCCAGCAAGGGCGTCGAGTCGTTGGCGTCTCTGCGGTCTTTAGGTGGCGGGAAACCCACCGGTGGATGCTCCTCGGCGCGTCGACGGTCGGGCCTTCTCCAGCGGGAGACAAGCGGATGACGATGCAGACGAGAGCGTCAGATGATCAATGGAAGTTCTTAGGCAAATGGGAGCACGGCGGCTCCGGTCGGCGACGGCGGTCGTCGACAGTGGCGGACAACAGTCCGAGTGCTTCTCCTTGGAGTTCCGCAGCAGTGCCTGTATCGAGTCGGCAGCCTGTTGTAGGTCTGTCTACCAGGGAGCGTTGGCAAAGATCAGCTGTGCATGATGGTCCCTCGGAGCTCGGGAAGAGGGCGCCTTACCAGGTCCTCTCTGGGTCAGTCCTTGGAGGCACAACAGCTTTCTGATTGTGAAGGAAAGCAACAGCAATTCTTCTCGTCCAGCAGGGCTTCAAGGTCAAGCGTCAGTTAATCCAGTTACTCGTCGTAGTGGACTTCAGCTTCTGAACACCATTCCTAGCAGTGAGAGGTCCCCAGATATACTGTTGATCTCCCATTCATTCTGCTGGGTCACACTCAAGCATCCAATCACGACTACGGGCATTCATGCAGGCAGGCAGCCAATCAGGCACACGAGGTATTCAGGCCATTCACTTCTCTCCAGACACTTACAACAAGTTATGTGTTTTGGGACAAGTACCGAGCCATTCAACACTCCAAGCTGCATTCATACCGGTTTCGGGCAGGGTTGTCTCAGTCATTGTGTCAACCACCAGATACTAGACACCCACAATACAGAATGTATATTCGTCACACACACTATTCACCCAGGTCCCACCCACAGGAGGTACCCACAACATACATCACCGGCAAGGCTCCAGCTAGTCTGACTGGGCCTTCACAACACCACCATATATGGCACTTCCATCCAACAGCCAGTCAGGGGGAAGGGACAGAGTCAGGGCTTCCCAGGACTTTGGGAAAACAAGGTAATGGGTAATAGAAAGCAAGAGGCCACCGGGCCATCTTGTTTTCCATCAGGAATCAACTGATCCCAATGGCAGGGCCGGGGTATCCCAAAATGGAGGATACTCCGCGCACCTGTCAAATTCAGCATGGAGCTGCCACCAGCCCATACCCTGCTCTGTGGGCCACCCACAGGTGCCCAAAAACATACACTAGGTGCACAGGGTTGTACCCCCCTCCCATGGGTGCCATAAGGGTATCCCACGGGTCCGTTCACCAAACCAAAAGAAAGAGAGCTGCACCGCCAGGAGTCCCACATGAACTCCTGTGCGGAAAACACGACAGAACACATGATAAAAAGCAGTAAAGGACAAGGATACGGAGGCCCTGTCCCTCCGATGCATTTCCAGCATCACAAGGACGTGTTGATGAGCTAGGCAGTTGACAAAGGAATACCTTGTAGTATCAGCTGTAGCGGACATGTTAGTGGGTAAGCAGTGAGAAGAGCCAGGATTTAACTTTATATTGGAAGGATGGAAAAGATGGTTCCTCCCTTATAGCAGGGGGCAGTGCATTCCACGTCTTGGGTGCTAACACTGGGAAGCTGGAGCCACCCGCTTTTTGCAACTTGTGACTTGGGGATGTTGAGGCAGTGTGTGTAGTTAGGTCTGGTAGGTATAGTGGAGGTTTTTCTAGTAAATCTATCAGCCAAATATTTGGGGGCCGAGTTAGACAGACATTTATGTGTGATCATTAGGGTTGTGAAGGGGATTCTGTCTGGTATAGGGAGCCATTTGTGTTGTATAATTTGTGAGATGTGGCTAGAGCGAGGTATATTAATCGCCACTCTGAGTGCATTGTTTTGCAACACCTGTAGCTTGTTAAGTTTGCTTTTGCTAGTGCCTAAGTATAAGGTGTTGTAGTCCAGTTTGGACAATACGAGCACCCTAGTTAGAGTGATGCAGCTGGTAGTGGATAGAAATGGTCTGCATGCATTTATTATTTTAGAGGTGTAAGCAATAACCTGTTGCATTCGCTTGTCTTTAGAGGGAGAGAAAAAGAATGGAATCAAGAAAGACTCCTAGCGTTTTGGCATCCATGGCCACTTTGATGATGTTCCCATCAATAGTGAATGGGGCGTATTGGGGATTTAACTTGTTGAGGCGTTGCCTTGTGTCAATGAGCAGGAGCTCAGTCTTATCGTCATTGAGACAGAGACTCTGCGTGGCCATCCAGGCTTGCATTTTGAGGTAAATTTTGTTAAGGAATGTGGAATCTTTCTCGTAAGGACCCGAGAGAGTAATGAGTATTTGCGTATCGTCCACGTAATGTGTATGGGACGTTCAGCTCATCTAGGTGGTCGAACAACAACTTCCTGAAGATGTTGTACAAAGTTGGGGAGACGCAAGAGCCTTGTGGGACTCTGCATATGATTGGAGATGCAGAAACTAAGGATGAAAAGACCCTCATAGTTCTATCTTCAGAGGAAGGATTGGATCCAAGCCACAGTTTTGTATGAGAAGGAGGCTGCTGTGGTTAGATTAGCAGTTAGTATGCTGTGGTCGACTAAGTCGAAAGTAGCTTATAGGTTGAGTAGAAGTAGGGCAGGGTTTCCATTATCTTTGGCTTCATCCATCTAGACTTTCAAATCCAAGAGGGCTGTCTCTGTACTGTGTCTGGGTCTGAATCCGGATTGCTGGAGGCCGAACAAGTTGTTGGTTTCGAGATGGTTTTGAATTTGGATGTAAACTGCTTTATCCAATATTTTCAAAAGAAACGGGACGGTTGTGATTGGTCTGTAGTTGGTTTGGATGTAGAGGTCGAGTGTGGGTTTCTTGATTAGGGGCATCTTTAAGGTTTTTTGGGACTAAGCATGAGGCGAAGGAAGTATTGATGAAGGCTGTGATGAGAGGTGCAAATTGCTTGGCGCCTTCTTTTATGATGGTGGCAGGGCAGATGTCACCTTGGCATTTGGATGGTTTGAGGCTGGAGATTGACTTCAACCTCTTGAGTAGTGACTGATGAGAATTCAAATGGGTTGCAGGAACTGGGTGAAGAAGATTGGAGTTAGCTGGATTTGCCTTTGGATGCGAGGCTATTCTTTTTGGGTTTCGATTTTTGCTTTTAATAGAGCGCTTTTATCTAAGATAGCTTTTCGGATGTTGGTGCACCAAAGGGCATTTTTGTTGCACAAAACCGGTTGGGGGGTAGGTGGCGCCAGTTCTTTCAAGATGCTGATGAGCTCTTTGGTGCTGGACTTAGCGTTTAGGATTCTATTGTTGAAGGTGTCACTTTTGGTTTTCTGAATGGTGGATTTATAGGTATTTGAAGTGGTGTTGAATATCTCCTTGTTATGGGTAGTGGGATTTCTTTTCCAAATAGCTTCTACACATATTTTGGTCTTCCGTAAGGCTTTCAATTCTGACGTGAACCATTTGTTTAAGTGTGCTGCAGCCTTGGCTTTTCTTGATTTGAGCAGAGCTATTTGGTCTAATGCTTGAAATACGTTTTGATTGTATAGGTCTACCAGGTTGGCAGGATCCTTATCTAGCAGCTTGTGGGGTTGGTGATTGGTTGGATGAGTGGGCGTATATTCTCCAGGGTAAACCAACTGGTTATTTCTGGTGATGGCCGGCGGTACATGCAGAGCGATAGGTGCCCAATGTTCTTTATCTCAAAGGATATAACCTTGTGGTCTGACCTTGCATGAATTTGATAGGATTTTTGAGTTGCAGTTTAGATTGGCTACCTAGTCCAGGGTTCTGCCTTTGCTGTGCTTGGGATCTGTGATACGCTGTGTGAGGCCCAATTCTGTGAGGGAGTGTTCTAAGGCTTTAGTGTTGGTATCTTGTGTGTCGTGGAAACCGAAGTTCAGATCACCAAGTAGCAGAATTTGGGAGCTGGGTTTGGTGTTGTGGGTGAGTAGGTGTGTGATGTCTTGAAGGATAGTGGGCCAGGAGGTCTGTACAGTACGTGGATAAGTAAAGTACGCTAAGATGATGGCGTCAATTTTACGGAGAGGAGTTCTCCCGAGGGGATAGATTGACTGGCAAATTGGCTGATACCTGGTTGGGTTTTTGGCAATGAATGCCACGCCGCTGCCTTTACTAGTTATTCTGTCGGCTCTGATTGTGTAATTTTCAGGAATTGCCAGCATGAGTAGGTCCTGCTGCAGGGGGAAACCATGTTTCTGTGACTGGTAAGAAATCAATGATGTTGAAAGTGATGAGATTGGCTATATCTAGCCCATGAGCCATTAAGGATCTGGCGTTAATGAGAGCTCCTATGATGTAGGAAGCTGCTGATGCTGATGGTTGAACTATAGGTGTGCGCTTAGGCGATGGTGCGGTCAATGTCGAGTTTGTGTGGCATGGGCTAATGTTGGCTGAGGTAGATTTTCTGAGTGGGTACTTGTCGGGCGTGGAGTGTTGGATGATTGTTCGGGAACCAAGTCTAGCATTTCTGCATGCAGTAGTACATGGTATGTTGGCAGTTGCCTTAGTGGCATAGCGTAGTATCCATTGGGATGGAGAGAGGGTGAGATTATAGCAATCTGCGGCTACAGTAATAGGCCTGTATAATTGGTTATGATCGAGAGGAGGAGGCATTTCCCTATGTGCATTGGTAATGGCTGCAGGCCGCCCGGTGGCCATGATGAGAATGATTGTCAATGGAATGGCCATGAGGGCCTTTTTAGTGAGACGGTTGCTGGCATCAGCCGAATGTGTATCGAGAGAATGTAAAGTTGGATGATATGAAAGATGCAAACTTTTAGCTTTCAATGTTGCCAGCTCACAAAAAGTACCTAATGTTCATGATGGAGAACACGCACTATCAGTTCAAGGTTCTTCCCTTCGGCATTGCCTCAGCTCCATGGGTGTTCACGAAGTTACTGGCGGTAGTAGCTGCTCACCTGCGCAGGCAATCCATCCCAGTCTACCCTTACCTTGACAACTGGCTAATAACAGGGGATTCTTACAGGGCATGCATAACAAATACCCAAAAGACGGTTGATCTCCTCTTCAGTCTAGGGTCACCTGGCCTAGTAAGATCGTTGTCTGTCTTACCTCTGTTCCCCCTACCTTGACTCGTCGTGCCTTCAAACACTTGTGTATAGGCATGTTATAAATACCATATCATATAACAAGAAATAGTCCAGCTTAGACACCAGCCAAGTCGAGCAGTTTCTGGGGGCTCTATTTCGTGCCAAAGAAGGCTTTGCCATTGCCTCCAACGAGAGGGTTCAAAACATGCTGTTCCAGATTCCTCACTATGGAGCAGGCACGAGGTGACTGTATGCAAAGCCATGCGACTGTTAGGGATGATGGGCTCCTGCATTTACCTAGTTCCACACGCATGTCTGCGCCCCATGCAAGAGTGGCTCTCGAGCCAATGGTGTCAGGCTTGCAGACAATGGGACGATCTAGTGGTTGTTTCGGCAACCCTCGTTCAGTCTCTGCAGTGGTGGTCAAGGGAAAGCCTTCTGCAGGGGAAACCCTTTACCACCCCCACAGTAGCAGCCCCTCTCACCGCGGACGCATCTGATGGGGTGCAGGCCCACCTCCTTCATCAGACGGCGTACCGCGTGTGGTCCCTAGCGGTAGCAACCAACCACATAAACCTGTTGGAACTGCTAGCAGTGTTCAAGGCCCTGAAGGCATTCCAAACACACCTCCAGGCAAAGACAGTCCTAGTCCTCACAGACAGTACTACTGCCATGTATTACCTAAACAAACAAGGGGGCACTCGCTCTCCAGGGATATCCAAGCTGGCTCAGAACATATGGAAATGGGCTCTCAAACACAAGATGTTCCTCCTGTCACAACATGTTCTAGGGGAACTCAATCTTCTGGCGGATGTACTCGGCAGAGACTTCTCACTACCTGTAGAGTACGAGTGTCGATTACATAAAGACATTGTTTTCAATGTCTTCGGAGACTGGGGCTTCCCAGAGATTGACTTGTTCGCAACCCTGGAGAATGCACAATGCCCAGATTATGCCTACAGCTACCGTCGGAACTGCTCCAAGGGGAACTGTCTCTGGATAACATGGTCAGGGAAATGTCTCTACACGCTCCCCCACCCCCTCCCCTCCGACTTCTCTGCTCAACAGGATAGTGCACAAGATGCACCAGGAACCAGTCAGGAGGATTCTGGTGGCTCTGATGTGGGCACGCCAACCTTGGTTCTCCCATCTCATGGCAATGTTAGTCTCCCCTCCCAGGAAGCTGCCATGCCCTTACAACATGCTTTCTCGAGTCAAGGGGGGGACACTGCATCCATGCCCTCAAACTCTCAATTTAGCTGGGCTCCTGAGGTCCTAACACCAGACATTGCTACTCCAGCAAATGGAAGCGCTTTGTCCTTTGGTGCAATGGCAAAGACCTCAATCCTATTGAATGCACACCAACACATCTTGTCCTGTACCTTACTCACCTGCTAGATTTAGGCCTGGTTTTCAATTCCCTGAAAGTCCCCTTAGCTGCGCTTTCAGCATACACCACGTCCCAGAAAAAGGTTTAGTGGTGGAAAATTCCAGTAATTAAAGAGTTTATGCAAGGGTTAAAAAGACTTCATCCTCCTGTTTCCAACCCAGCTCCCGGGTGGCACCTGAACGTTGTACTTACCAGACTAATGGGGCCTCCCTTCGAACCAATGCATAAGGCTAGCCTTAAAGCACTCACCTACAAGACCGCCTTCTTGCCGGCGATCACATCAATAAGGAGAGTTGGTGAACTGCAAGTCCTTTCAGTTCAAGACCCATTCGTCACGATTTACAAGAATAAGGTGGTCCTGCACACTCGCCCAGGATTTGCGCCTATATTTATTCCAAAGTTCCATGCGAACCAGTACATAGAACTACCCACCTTTTTCCAGAACCCCACTAACGTGGCTGAAAGAAGCCTCCACACACTAAATGTGAGGAGAGCGGCAATCTACTATATGTAAAAGACAAAACTACCAAGAAAGACAAACCAGTTTTACGTTTCAGTGGCAGCTGCTAAAGAAGGGGACCCTGTCTCTAAATCGGCAATATCAAAGTGGATCGTAAATTGCATCACACTATGCTACACTCTTGCTAAGAGAGCTATGCCCTTCACGCCTAGAGCACACTCTACTCGGGGGTACAGGGGCTATCAAAGCATTCATTGCAAATGTTCCTCTCAAGTCAATTTGTAAGGCAGCAACCTGGAGTTCTGTTCACAGCTTTACACAACACTACTGCCTAGATACACACTCTAGGTCTGATTCTCACATTCCTTCTCACGTCCTACCATCATCTCTGGGTACTGCTCACTAGTCTATGCACAGCATGTGATTCTAAGCAGACTAACGAGCATCAGAACACATGCATTACTCGCCATAATAGCGTTTGTGATAATTGTATCTGCTTAGAATCACATGCGCCCATTCTTTCTCCCCTTGTAGAGTAGAAGAAACATAGACATCTTACTCCTTCTCTCGCTGTACTCCCTCACGTTGGTCATAAGGCTCTCACGGCAGAAAAAACACAATCGGTGGAACCTCGACACGTGAGGGATTTTGGGTGCACTACACGTCACGTTAGGGATAGTGTTACAGGCACACACATAACGCCGTCCGCTTTCGATCCTCGAAAGAAATATGCAATGCTCCGCAATTACCACTAGATGTCGGACTATATGCACAGCATGTGAATCTAAGCAGATACTATCATTAGAAATGCTATTAAGGTGAGCAATTCATGTCATATCCAAGTAAACACTTATACGCTTAAAGTTATACTAAATTATTTATTTATACACAAAGATATTTAAAACATTCTTTAAAAAGCAGCATTTGGCTGTAACATTAATTCCAAGTTAGGATTCAATTAAAAAAATGAACAGTAAAGCAGGTGAGTAATTCAGTCATTGGTTACACATGTTCCAGCACCCAGGGGTGACGTCATTTGAGGTCAGTATAGCATTTATATAGTATCACCTTTGCAATATTGAGTTTCTCAGGAAGGAAAGGTTAGGGTTAGATCAGATCAGACTGATCGGTTATAAGACAAGTTAGATTCTCCCAAAGGGGATGCAGGCAGTCAATTATCCCAGCATTAAAGTGTTCAATATTTAAGACCTGTAAGGGAACACGCACTGCCAAAGCCAATAGGTACAGAAAGAGGCCTTTAGTGAGCCAGGACATCCAAGGTCAGTGGACAAAGTCAAAGTTCTGATGCTCTTCTTCTTATAAATATGTTCTTAAATAGTCAGTGTTCAAAGGGGAAATCACAGCAACTCAGGAGTGACCTTTAGAAAGCACAAGCTGTAAGGCCAGTGCAGGTAAGTTGAGGTCAACTTGGTGTTGGGTTGAAATGCACTCCCAAAGGTAGGAAGAATCCCAAATGGCAAAAGGATAAAATACCCTAAGCCCCACATTACCTTGAAAATGAAAAAAGTGTTCAGGCTGGTTGCCTTCATGATGCAATGCAGTAGACTCTTTTCCTGGTCCTTGGTCGTTGTGACGAAATGGACGTCTGGCGGACTCGTGCGGCAGCACTCGAGAGAGAGGGACTCGGCAACAATGGATTTCTGTTGTGGTATTGGCGCCTTTTCCTCAGCACTAAAGAAGAACGAAAAGCTTTGGTTAGGATTTCATTGATCCCTCAGTCCTAGACTCTGATGAGGAGACTCTAGACGCAGATTTCTTGCTTCTGGATGCCTACGAAGATCTGTCTGGATTCGGACTTCGGAAGACAATGCACTCACGTGGTCGAGGTACCCCGGGTATTGGCCTTCTGCAGCCTTGTAATGTCGCAGCAAGTCAGGGGTTTGCGCCAAAATAGTTTGTCTTGGGCTATTTGGTCCCACCAGCCTAAGGGAGGAAGTCGTGCTTTGTGGGTCTTGCCTGTCCATTCGGAAACTGGGTCAGCACAGCTGCAGGGCTTCACCTGGCACTTTGCGGTCCAGGAGGGAGCTGCTGGCGTTTTCTTTCGTCCTCTGCTTCAGATTCTGTCCTCCAGTGGTCGACTCTGCTCTTAGTCCCAAAAACCTCACTTTTTATGCAAGTCCCCATTCATTCACAGCCCTAGACTGTCAATCACACAGCAGGGTGGTTGTCCTTTCAGGACAGCCAGCCGGCCCATAGGAACTGGTTTCACTCAGGCACATCTAGAGACAAAGGACAGGGATGTTTTGGGACCCTGCCTCACTTCCTGCCTTTCCAGACACACTGGATCCTGGGCGGGCTTCAGGACTTAAGCCCACCAAAGACAAACTACACAAAGGGCTCAAACCTGATGCAAGCAGAGTAAAAGTCTATAAGAAACTAAACAGAAATGGCGAAAAAAATACGGGGCTATTTTGGGGAAATGGTCACCCTTGTGTGCAGTACTGCAGCTAAGGTATCAGCCTGCTGATACATGTCACTAGGTAGTAAAAAAGAAACCACTGCCACCAGCTATTCAAGTGAGTTAGTGTAACACAATGTTACATGAGCACTCCACATAGGATGGTTGTGCTGGATCCATAAAGTAAAGGTAAGTAAGAGGAGTCAGGAGAGTCTTGAGGAGGATCACTATTTCCAGAGTGTGCAATGTTTGCTGGCTATTCCAGTCTGTTGTCCTGTTTCATCACTGGAAGGCGTGGCTACGTGGATAAAGACCCAGCTGACCCGCAGAGCGGCGCAGGGTCAGCAGAGTCTTGAGTTTTTGCGGGGCTGAAGGCAGCATAGTACTGTGAGTTTCCGGGGCTGGCCCTGCACTAACTTTGTCCTTGGTGGTGTGCAAAGCGCCATAGTCAGTGCTACTATGGTGGCTTCCACTGGCCCGTGCACGAGGCATCGAGCAAAGACACTGTCAGCAATCGATCCCCCACAGACGGCCGCTCCTCCCTCCCTGCTAGAACCGCCACTCTCACAATGCAAACGGATGCAAAGTGAAAGCTGCCCTGAAACTGAAAGAACAACATACGGTCCCGCAGGTGAGTGCGCATGCGCAGCCTCATGGCGAACTCTTGCGCGAACAGACCTTGATTCAAGTAGAAAAGGGTGGAGGGATAAGCATAAATATGGAAGAAACTCCCCGTAGACAAGAGCCGGGACAGCCGCCTTTTGACATCCATCAGCTGGACTTTAATGACCCTCCTGTCGTCACGACGGCGGAACAGGAAAATAGTCCAGAGAGATCCCAACACAAATATAAGGACAAAGAAAAGGTCAGCGAGAAAGCTGCGTACCTGGTACCCACCCAACCGGGTAATGAAGACGTCTCGTGCCAACTACAATCTTCGTTTGACACCACGAAGATTGATTTAGTAAAAGCAAGCAGAAAACAGGATATGTCACTATGTCCAAACAACGAGGAGTGGAGAATTCCAGAAAAAGATGCACAATGCCACTTTAGGGAGAGTAATGCAACGACATTAATGACCCAAAAAAATAGAGCTATTCAGGCAAAGCGCTTATGGCAACATAAATTTGACCAAGAGAACAAGGCCTCATTTGCCTCTACGTTAACCCCAGCATTACATAATAGATGCATAGCGCGGTTAGCGCTTGACATTAAATAGAGAGAAGCTCTTATGAGCAACCACGAAAAACGTAATGAGGTGTTTGGCATGCCACTAACTGTAACATCACAGTTGCCGGAATCTGCTATGACTTCCGCACCAATACATTTCAAATCAAACTTTATGACACAAACATCCTCAAGTAGGCTGCTGATAGTTTTGAATACAGGACTAATAAAAGATGAAACTGACATGGTGGATGCGCAGAATGCCAGCACAACAGACGAAAGAAACCGAGATAATAGTGCAAAGGCGAAATGTCAATGTGAACAGCCGTGTGAAGAGCATCAGGAAGTCATCCCAACCACAATGATCAAACTGCAACTGTTAATGGCCTTTCCTTAAACTCTATGAAGCAATCAGTGATACGATGAAAGATCAGGCAACGCTATTGGCACTAATTCATACCAAACAAGTACATCTAGTAACATTTACTAATAAAATCCTGCCCAGGCTATATACGGAAGCCGAGGCATCAAACCAATGGCAAACCAGACTACTTGACATTGCATGGAATGATCGGTCTGATAAGGCGCTAATGACACCAGCACCATTGGAGATGGTATCGACCAAACAGCCCCAAAATATTCGAGCTAGACACCTACCTGAAGCAGCGGCCTTCCACACAGCAGCCCAACCAGCATTTGATGAATCCAGGAACCGAAATACAGGTGAGGAAGCAAGTTTGAGAATGGAAAAACAAAACGAATGACTACAGAACCCACAAGATAGCAACCCTCAGCCACAAAAATCTTCATTGAAAATTGACCCGAAGTTAAGAACTCAGGAAACAGTGCATGAAAAATTGGAGCAGAGTGTACAGCCTCCAGCACAGGGAACTGAATCTTTCCCGATTTTTGATCAGCTTAAAAAGTAATAATATCCACCCAAAGAGTGGGAGTAACCAGGCAAAAAGTGAACATACAGCTCTAAATTAAATGAAAACCACAAAAAGTGGCTCTAGAGCATCCTTGAGAAATTTAACAACTTTTGTGGGGGCACACCAAAAATAATGTGATACAGAAAAAAGAGCAACTGCTAACTAAGGGCCAAGAAGCAGCTCCCAAAGACGTACCAAAAAACTAACATCTGAGGAACGAGCCCAACCTGAAATTCTGATCAATCTCTGTCTACTTAGATCTACAATGCCATACTAAAGAAAGACTTGATGAAGAAGACTCATTAGTCATTTTGGGTGGATATGAAGGTCATACCTTTTACAATGACATAGTTGATCTTTCGTGTGAGGATATCTCTGAGAATGAACTAGATATTTCACGTGGGGAATCTAGAAGTCTATCTGATGTAACTCAAGATGATGACCAGTCGGACATGAACCAACATGATGAACACTCAGGAATTCAATCCCTAGAAACAGAGAAAAACTGGCTGAAATTACCATCATTCATCGATCCACGACATAATGACGAAGTGAACACAATAACGATGGAGAGACTGAAAGAAAGGAATGACTGCTTAATACTAAACGGAACTAACGTTCTTTGATTATTACATGTGATGCCACAGTTACAATCTATTACATCACAGGACATCAAACTGGTGGAATGTATACATGAGAATATTACGGATAAGGTCTGGCTCCAATTCCGATCTCGACAAAGCGTGGAAGAAGTGATGGATAGAATACATCTTTTCTACAAATTAGGATTCTGCTGTACGCAACATTATGCAGTGTCTACGCTTGGGGGGCACAAATCCAAACTTGTGAATAAAGTAAATAACAAAATGAGACCAGATCGAAGATACCATCAGCTATTGACATTAGACATCCCAGAAAAAGACAGGTGTCCAACCAAGGCAATGGGAAGGAGTCCGCTAAGAAAAGGAAATGGAATGATAGCACCTAAACGATTAACTCCCCAACAACCAGAGGTGCCGAAATGATTTACAAGAATGAAAAAAGAAGAGGAATCTATAAACACTATCTATATAAAAAAATAAAAAGCTTGGCCTATGTTCCTGGAAGTCAGGGGTTCAGCACATCTGTTCGAAAATGAAAATAACGATCTAGCAGAACACCAGATAATTTGCCTACAGGAAACGTGGATATATAACCAGCCATTCTGCGATTGGTATTTGACTTGCATGAATCCTGCAATAAATCAAACAAAAGGACGCCCATCGTCTGGACTCTTAACGCTAATTAAACATCATACCGCGGAGCGGTGTAGCGGAGCTCTGTGGCTGAGGTGTGTGGCAGTTCCAGGCAGAGCAGAGCTGTCCACGTCGTTGTGCTGCAGGAAGTAGCATTTCTTTCACATCATACCGCGGAGCGGTGTAGCGGAGCTGTGTGGCTGAGGTGTGTGGCAGTTCCAGGCAGAGCAGAGCTGTCCACGTCGTTGTGCTGCAGGAAGTAGCATTTCTTTCACATCATACCGCAGTCTGCCGCAGTCCGCTGCAAACGCGCAGTAAATGCACTCCAATGGAACCGGAGGTGCGTCCAACAAACGCCGACACGGAGGGGAGGAGAAGGCAAAAAACTATGACGGCATCCATCGCACCCATTGAGCCAGGCGGTGCAACACGTAGGAGAAGTAAGTCAGCCTCCCTACTGAAAGGACTTTGGGGGGGGGTGCATTCCATCAGGGGCTACCTTTCCCCCAATGCTAATCAGACCCTGTTTGGCGCCAAAACTGCGACATTACAATCGCAGGGGGAGATGGGAGAGAAGGACATATGCATCCCACTCATCCCATCTGAGTCACTGGATTCGGTAAATACTGCAAATTTAATTCTACCAGCCCTACGCGATCAGACTCACCTCCCGGAAACTTGCCAGTCCAATGACCTGCAGCCCTCGAGTGCGCGGGAGCGGGGAATGGGAGGGCAACAGGCAACAGGGCAAAGGCATTCAGAACTATCACAGGGACTGGGACAGGGACAGGAGCCTGGGGTTGAACGAACTGACATTTTTTCACACACAGACTCAAACCAAAAAGATGTCCCGTGCCCCAGAGTGGGAGGGGTAATGTCAACCAACTCAGCAACCTTATCAGACAAGATATGGGGTTCAACTAACACTATGCGTATCCAAGCAATGTTCCACGAGGACGAACAAAGAACTAATAACCTCAAGCTGGGGGATAATGCCAGTGTTCCCATCTGTGACTCCACCGAGATAGAAATCGAACAAAAAGGACTGCCAAATGCTCATAACATAGAGAAGATTTTGGAATCAGACAAAGAGGACGTTGAGAGTAATATCTCAACGGACGAGGAGTCGGATGGCTCCAATAAAGAAACTGACGCGGAACAGGAAAAATTACTAGGGGGAACGGCGAAAACTAAAGAGAGACCTAAAGTGAATACCACTTCGAACCCAGGTCTCCAAAATCAAAAAAAAAGGGGAGACGAGAAACCAGCTAAGCTGACCCAACAGGGGCAACTGACACCAAGGAAAGAGCTCAAAAAACCAGGACGACGGCCACGAGGCCGCTATAATCCACCTTCGTCCCATCTATTAAAAGTTTTTCTTACTCAGCAACCTAAAAGAAAACCGAGTATAGAGACCGAGATCTCGGATGCAGAAATGCTTGAAATCGCGGCTGATTCTCAGCCTGCACAAAAACAAAGAAGAACGGAACCAGATATAGGGCCGACAGACAAGAACGGGCTTGTGGAACAATCTCAACCTCACAGGGCTCCGTCAGTAAGAAAAGCACCCGGTCCGGACCTTGAAAACCTAACTGAAACAAGCACCCCGAAGAATCAAGCAAGGACTACCAGTGTCCCACACATAATTAGTTTGGACAGTATACGATCTATAAGTCCTCCGATGAAAAGACCCGCGAGCATTGAAGAGACAATAATCCAAGAAGAAGGACAGGATGAGGAGGTCAGGGAAGTGAAATCTCCAAATAAGCCAATGGACGTAACACTGTTAGATCCCCAAAATAAAGAAGATAGATGGGCCTGGACTAAGCCCCACCTAACAAAGATCCAAGAAAAGGACCACCCAAACGTCAAACAAGCGCGGCAGGGTTTTGATAGCAAAATCTATGAGAATGAGAGGGCGACTTTTAGAAAAGGGGGAACTCCAGATAGACCGCTGGGGGCCACTGGATTAAGTCCCGCACTGGAACTCCGAACATCGCCAAAAAGATCGGAAAAATTGCTCACCCCCCCAAAAAAGAGACGCCTTAGTGAAATTGCAGCCACACTACAAAAGGACTCGCCCAATAAGAAGCCGGATATGATTGCGACTATGTCAGCCATGACCGTAGTTCTAGCACCTTTCTGCAAACTATACGAAGCAATTAAGGAAAATGTACAAAACAATACGGCAATTTTATCGAATGTGATGGACAAACTTACCCTCATAGAGACTCGCCTCTTGCCAATAAATCAAAAAATACCTAATCTGGATAACACCTTTGATTCTAAACGGAACACGAGACCACCATCAAGCGTGCCCGCATGTACCCTGTTCACAAAAAAGGGAACAAACCCAGGGATTTCACAGGAAGTTGAGACCCAAAAAATACATTGGGAAAAAAAAAATTGAAGCCCTGGAAAGAAAGATCGAAAAGCTTGAAATGCTAAATAAACACCTTGAGACTCCACTATCGAATACTGCTAACGTGTTGGGTGAAAGGGGAGATCTCCATAAAAACCACGAACCCATCATGTTGCTCTTAAATCCAAAAAACCAGAAACAAGGGCCCAATGGGGCTAAGCCAACAAAACCGCAGTTACCTGAAAAAGAGCTGAGAAATATGAAATCTAATTCACAAAAGCAAACTCTGACTTCGATGGAAACGATCACCGAATTGTCGATAAAGAGCCCCACGAAACCACAACAAGAGACCAAAAGCCGAGAATCCACAATGGGCTCCCCAAGATCACCGAAAACAATGGAAGAGTTCCTACAATGTGCAGAGGTAATGAACATCTCCACCTATTCTGAGGATGGTTCAAATATAATATCGGACTCACCTATAAAAGAGGTCCAAATAAAGAAACGAACAAGCAAGGCTGATACCACTTCCCGCAATCTGAAAGCGACGGATGGGGGTCCCAACAAAAGGGAGACCAGAGCATCCTCCGAGAACCTGGACCAAAGAGCAAATGAACCAATGACATATAGTCAGGCGCTCAGATTAAGAACCAGCCCACAGACATCGAGAAAGAGAAAAGAGGAGACGCAGAGAACTCCAAATCGACAAACCGATTGTGAAGAAATTAATGTCCGGGAAAACACTTCAACAAAACCAAATAAGATAATTCGAGTCTTTAAACTGGAACAAATTCGACCAGATAGATACTCACTCATCTTAAATAGATCGACAATACTACAAATCATAAAGAAAGTTAAAACGTTGAAAAGAATTACTTCGGATGATCTGATATTAGTGGAACCCTATCACAGGGAAAAAAAAGCAAAAGCCTTTATTCACCTAAAAGCAGAGATCGTTGCATATATCAACGAATCAGCATATCAAGATCTGCACCAAATGGGGTTTCACTTGTGGGAAATAAAAAGTAGCTCATACAGCCGAGACATCGAGGAGGACAAGAGACAAACACGAAACAGCCAGTATCCCCTCAGATCCCGATTTGAAAATCGAAATTGGGCCCAGAAAACTCCCCGCTCGCAAAACTCTCGAGCATATCTTGAGCATCGAAGATTTCTAGACAGAGATGGAAGAGACCAATCGCCAATCAAAGAAAGAACAAGGACTCACCTAACAGGTTATGAGAACATAAAAGATAAAACGGGGCACTCCGGACAACCACAAAAAAGGTTAAAACAACAAGAAACTCCCACCCCTCCGCGAATCAACCACAACAAGAAAGCCTCGGGGGAGGACACACACACCCTTCGATCCTACACAGAAAAAGGAGAGCCAGAATCGCAAAGAATGGGACCATGGAACTGGATCTCATCAAGATGGACAAAAAAACAAGTAAAATAGCAATCATCGAAGGTGGGGGTCCGTGAAAACAACTCCACAGATACAACACTCGACCACCCCACAGCGACCTCTTTTTCTCTTGCCTCTTGGAACACGAGAGGCCATATGCATTTGACAATGGCAGGAGACGTCAATCTAAATCAATTTGACATATTATGTTTACAAGAAACGTGGCTCTCAATACAACCAAGTCTGGATGGGTACTCGGTCGCAATCTCTCCGGCAGTAAAAGGCCTACTCGGCCGACCGTCATCAGGATTGTTAACTGCCATAAAATCTAGCTCGGGTCTAACAGAACCCAAAATCTGGAAACAATCTTACGAAACACTGGTAACGCTGACTTCCCACACCCAGAGAAAGGCCAAGATGGAAAATGTTTTCCAAAAGACTGTAGCAATACTCAACTGCTACTGGAATCCACAAAGAATGTCCATCAAAACTTTCTGCGACAATATGACTATGGTGATCGATCACCTATATGCAGAATTTGAAAAAATTGAAATCATAATCTGTGGCGACTTTAATGCTAAATGCATTCAAGTAACGAAAGACCGAGCTTGCTCTAAATTGCAGAGACAGTGGGAAGACGCCGCCTCTAAAAGAGGAAAGGCATGGAATAAGGTCATGACATCGCGACACATTCAAAACGTGGCGACGCTTTTTCCCTCCCAAAATAATATTCCAACATGGGAACGCATGGGCTCCAAAGCAACATTAGACCCCATTTTTGTGTCGTCTGGCCTCATCCAAGATTTAAAAAGCTTCCAAGTCCAGAAAACTATGAATAGTGACCACAATTTATTGAGATCTGACTGGGTCGTTCCCCATATTAAACCCAAAACATACGACTGGGGGACAGAAGTAAACATACAACAAACGCGACTCAGACTGACTGAACGCGATATTGACAAAATTAAAAGTTCTTGGGAGCTAAATCACAACAAAATCGGCAATAAAGACACTGAGGAAAGACCTAATTACTTGCCGCTATTACTTCCCTTTCACAAGAAAAGTTCAAACGGAACAAAGAAGATAACAAATATCATGCACACCTATAATAAAGAGCTGGTCCTAAAAAGACAGATTGTCCGCAGATTACTAAGATGTGCGAAGAAAACAAACAATACAGAAGACTGGACTAGTTGGCAACTGGAAGCAAAAAAGTATAAAACCTGGCTTAAACAGAACAGGGCCAGTCGCTATCAAAATGACGCCGAACAGATGATGTCCGCACTACAATCAAAAAAATCTAGTCAACTCTGGTCATTGATAAAAGACAACAACGGTGCCAAGAGTTCAACTTTTACAAATGCAGTCCCAGAGGAAACCTGGATTCAATATTACACGACCCAATTCAAAACCCCCCCAGATAACTCGAATGGGGTTACACCATTCCCAGACACTGTTTGGGTCGACCTATCAAATCCGGAAGACATCGAAACGGCCATTAGAAAACTAAAAACCTCCAGAGCCCCAGGTCCCGATGGTCTGACCAATGTAGACTTAAAGATCTCCCCCCCTAAATGGGCCGCGGTAATCAGCAACATCTTTGACATCTGTGGCCGAACGAAGAAGATCCCAGAATCCTGGCAAAGAACCGTCATTGTTCCAATTTACAAAAAAGGACCAAGGCAGGACCCGGCTAGCTACAGACCAATAGCGTTGCTAGATATCCTGAGCAAATTATATGCCACTCGCCTTTTGGCCCACTTTCGGATCTGGGAGGAAAACAGCGAGGCCAATGACCACTTCCAAACGGGCTTTCAGAAACATGGTTCCACGACCATCAACCTTTTCACTTTGAACATCTTGAAAGCCAAAGTGAAAGAAGGAGCACCCAAAGTCTACCTGGCTTTCGTGGACCTCTCGAAAGCCTTTGACAAGATCGACAGATCTAGGCTATGGGCAAAGCTGCAAAGCTGGAAATGCCCGATGAAAATATTGGAGCCCATTATGGCACTTAACACGGATATAAAGATGAGAGTAAGACTCAATCAACAGGGTGATCTGTCAGAAGAAATACCTGTGAAAAGAGGAGTGAAGCAGGGCTGCCCGTTCGCGCCAGCGCTTTTTATCGCCTTTTTAGGCGACTATCAGCACTCTGAAACAAAGATCCGAGCGTTCCCTCCAAAAATTGGGAAAGTCAAGATCCCTCGTCTACTGTACGCGGACGATATTACTATCATCGATCAAACCAAAGTGGGTCTCCAACGCAAACTATCTAACCTACAAAACTACATGGAGGACAACTTGTTAGAAATAAATAAATCCAAAACAAAAATCTTGGTATTGGAGAAACTGAAGGCAAAGGGAACTTCTAAGCCCAATATTTATCTGGACAATGAACATATCGAAGTGGTCACCAACTTTAAATACTTGGGGACACAACTGGACACTTCTAAAACAGACCTTAGTCTTCAAACTCAACTGTGGGCAAAAGTAAAATGCCTAACGGCCCAAATAAGGGCGATCGACCGTAAGTTCGGAAAGTTCTCCTTGCTACCAGCCATCCTGTTCTATAAAACGAAAGTAGTTCCATCCCTGCCGTATGGAGCAGAAGCTTCGTTATATCTTCCTCCGCAAATCTGGACCAAATTGGAAGGATATGTGTGGAACACGTTGCTGGGTCTCCCCAAGTCTACTGCAATAGCTGCCATCAGAAGGGAGCTAGGACTGGTTTCTTTAACATCCTTGGTAAACCAAAGTGCGATGCGCTTATATAGAAAAATCATCTCTGCGGACACTCTACCGATTTTGAACATCATTCACGCAGAAACTTCCACCGGCAACTGTTTCGCACTAAAAAACTGGGTTAACAGGAGACTAGAAGATCTTGAAATGATCAAATGTTCCCCGACGGAGCTAAAGGAAAACCCAGATCGTATCAAAACTAAAATGGAAGACATGGATTGGATTACCACAATAGAGCAGGCAACTAACAACAAACTATTGAGTCATCTACCACCCTCATTTAACAAGCTGAAAAAACCCCTAAATTACTGTGCAAAATTTCCGGAAAAAAAACTGAGAAACGTGATTATGAGAGCCCGCTTTAACCTGCTACCAACCAGAGAGATATTGGCGCTCCGAAATCAGGGTACCATAACACTCTGTCGTCTCTGTAAAAACCCAAATACGACTGAAACACTAAAACATCTGATAATGGATTGCATCGCCATTAATGACATAAGAAATGTCTATCTACTCCCTTTGTCTGAGAGACTATGGTTTTTGCAGAAAAACGACATATGGAACAGACTAATTTCCGGGGAGAGTACCAAATGGTCTCAGGCACTGTCTAAACTGATCGATTTAGTCTTTACAAAAATCATGCAGACAAATGCCAATTAGTTCGTGGAAACCACCTCCTCACTGGCCTCAACAATGGCGGAATGACAAAAAGGAAGTCGTCTCTCTTACCTTCTCTTCTCTCTTCTCTCCTTCTGCTGATCCCTGAAGAGTTTTGCCCTGGTCGGATCTGCTACTGTTTTCGTTGACAAAACTCAGTTTTAACTGTGTAAAGTTCAATAAAAAAAAAAAATTTAAAAAAAAATTAAAACAGATGGCAACTTCCAATTAGTGGAGACATTCTATCTTAATCCCTGGAGTAAACTTACCATTGTTGAATATAAAGTTAAGAAATAGCAACTGAAAAATGAAGCAATGAAAAACCAAAACCTAAAGAAAAATGGGAATCTCTACTGGAACTCAGTTGCCATCAATGATGATAGGTTTATTGATACTGTTCTAACAGCTATGGATACTGGGTGCGTGAAAGATAAACAGATAGATAGAATTAATTGTCTGAGGAGACCTGAATATACACTTGTTTCATCAGAAGGGAAAGAAAATCTCACTCGAAAAACTACCAATGCTTGCCCAAATGTGGACTAAAGAACGGTCTTAAAGAAATATGACATTAATTAATGGTACTCTGACAGATGACATGCCACCTAAGCCAACTCGGTCGAGAGGTACTTCAAGCGCATTGCTGGACTACATTTACATTTCTGATGGAATTAAGCATGAGATTATAAAAATAGCAAACAGATCATCCAACAATAGTGACCATACCAAAATTGCAATCGAATGGATGATCAATTTGGATTGTGTGACTAAAGATACAATACCTGCTCTTGTACTTAACACTGGAACGAATAGACTATCGATTTCTGAACAACTTGATGGCCTAAAAGAAACATTCTATAATACATCTCGTACCGAGTTAGAAAAACTAGAGTACAAATGGCTGCTGATACCATTTAAACAAGCAAATGGGAATAGACAGATCAATGGAGTGAGACGCAAGCATGCCTATAACACACAAATAGCAGCAGGAAAAAAAAGAATTACGGACGAACATAATAAATGCATCGAAATTGGAACAAGAAGAGAGAGATTGAAAATCACTAAACTTTTGAAACAACATTTTAAGAACTGGATTAAAATGATAAAGGCAAACCTATCCAGAATAATGCAGAGCACATGCTACTAGTATTGACAAATAAAAACAGTAGAGATTTATGGAATCTATTGAATGAGAACCATCAACAACATGAGTGTCTAATACTGGATGTTGCAGAGGCAGAATGGACAGCTTATTTTTCTGTATTCTATAAGAAAAGAATCTACCTCCAGAAAGACATGCTACCAGATAACGAGCGGAAATGGAACATTGCTTGGGACTATGAAGATGGCCTAAGTAATGCTATCCTTAAACAGAAAGCTGATGTATATGCGAATTTGTGTATGCAGATATTTTCGATCATCGCTAACTATAAGGTTATCCCAAAAATGTGGAAAATAGAAATTTTAATACCTATTTTCAAGCATTGCGATCGGAAATTACCATCCAGTTATCGTCAGGTAGCCTTGTTGGACCCTTTGGGGAAGGTATTTGCATACCTATTGCTGTGTAAATTACCAGACTGGGCAAAAGCAAATGGAAGACGACATCCAAGGCAAACCGGCTTCATTAGGAATGTAGGTACAAACATCAACCAGATACTACTTAACATCTTAAAATTGGAAGCCATAAGAGAGAGTACCTCTATTTATGCAGAATTCATCGATCTACAACTTGCCTTTGATGCTAACAGATCAAAACTGTGAGATAAATTAACTAGTTGGAAATGCCCAAGAGGTATCATTGAACCGATGGTGATAAAAATCAGACTATCCCAAAACGGAATCTTGTCCACAGAGATTCAAACATGGAATGGCCTAAAGCAAGGCTGCCCATTAGCGGCAACGCTTTTTAATCTATATACTTCAGATCTAGCGGATAACCAATGAGTCATATTAGCAAATCCCCTGAAAGTGAATGCCACGCAACTACCTTACATCATGTATGCTGATGACTTTGGTAATACTAGACAAAACCCAAGTGGTGTTACAAAAAAGACTGAAAGAATTGGAAACCTATGTTATGACGAATGATCTTCTGATCAATACAAAAACATCCCAAGTGATTATATTGACGCACCAACCAAAAGCAAAAAATAAACCTCTGGTAATCTTCCTAGAAGGGAAAAAAGTAGAACTGGTGAAATCAATCAAATACTTGGGGTATTTGGCTAAACCACTCAGAAACAGAAAAGGAATGGTCAGATCATCCAAAATCTAAAGCTCAGTCGCTGGCTCGACAAGGGTTGCTACTGGCAGCAAATCGAAGGGATAATGTGGCGGAAGATTCTTTTGTTATTGTGCACAGGCTTGACAGAGATACAAACACAATGTCTTGGGAAGTTCTTCTCGGAAAGCACTAGCATGACACCAGTAGAGTGGTAGGGAACTTGCTTGATGTGCAAGTGTTCCCCTGGTTTTAGCTGTGATTAGATTTTTCGCAGAATCATTTAAGGAATGTGATGAATTGTGTTTATTGCTGATTTTAGGAAAGGGAATGTGTGTATAATCTGTAGTGAATAATTATATCATCATCTCGCATGTTATGTAAGATGGTGAAAGGTTTTTAACAATCCAAAATCTAATAAGACCAAATAAACAAAAGCATGGACTACAATAAAACAGTTTAACTTTAAGCTAAAAACTGCGTTGTCGCTTGTAAAGCCTATTGCTGTCACTTTGGGTCATACAGCCCCAACCAATGACATTCGTCCTCCTTAGCTCCACCTCTGGTGGGCATCTTCAAATTTTTACCGCACTTTTTCGTGTTGGTAGTCCTCGAGTTTGGCTACTCAACATCTTCGAGTATTTAGCCTACTTTTGATATTTTCTTTGAAATTGTTCTCACTCTGTCACTGTTGTGACTTGTCAGCAGTGGGGATCTGTTGCCGATCCCCCAGGGACGTCATTTCACCAAAATGCCAAGGCTAGTGGAAGTGACATCCCTTGTCCCTTGACTCCCCTGATGGCATCACAGGAAGTGATGGCAAACGACCTTCAGATTTTTTAGGTGCATCTAGCACCCGTGTTTCCAGGTGCTCTAATTTCAGCCAGATATAAGAACCGAGGCACGGAGGGAGGCATGATTTGTCCACGATTACACATTTGGGGGATGCCATTTTCCAGATTCGACGTGGGGTCTATATGTAAAACATTCATAATGCAGTATTTCTAACAGGTTAACCGAAATCTGTAACGCAGGCTACAGCTAGTTTATGAAACATACAATCAATGGACACAGAAGTATGTGTTATCTGGTGCATTGCTGTGTTAAACAAGCCAGAAAAGCACTGACCAGGGGAGGCGTGCGCTGCTGTTTAACCAGTAGAAAAATGCTGCACGAGCAACTCCTGAAAATTAAATCATTGACCAGGATTTAGTATCAACAAAAGTGCCTGGTTATAAATGTATATATGATTCAGCTACCACTACGATAGAAGAAACCTATTAGACTGGTCCGCGTGCACAGAGGGGAGTGCACCTGATAATATCTTTGCTGGAGTATAATACCTGGGACAGGTGCTTTCAATCTACCCAAGACCCCCTATAGTTTTTATTATGTAAGCGTAATTCTGGGTGCCAGAGGACTTGCAAAAAAAACATTTAATGTAATGTCATTGCTGCACACACAAATTCATAACACCAGTTATTTAAAATTGAAAACACCCACAAGTTGCTTATCACCCGGTGACTTACTGGTAGACTTCAAGGCTCGCACTTCACACTACCCCTTTCTCAGACATAAGCATGCATTTGGCAGCTCCCCTGCGAGCCATGCTGTGACACCCCCCACCCCCACCCCCACCCCCTTAACAAAGCACAGGGTACGCCACATGTGTGCAATGACCATGATGATTGTGCCGCTGCAGGGGCATGCGCTACTGCAAGTAAAAGAAGTAAATCTGTTTTTCAATCGAAGCTTAAATCTTTAATGTAACATAGAGAGAAGTGGCTGGTGAATAGTTTTTTTGTCGGGTGTAAATAGTTGCCACAAGTATGTGATTGCAACTGAGAATAGCAAGGGAGCCAGAACTAATGAAAATGGGTTGTGGAGTTCCAGGGGCGGTGGGGGGGGGGGATTCTTCTCCCTCCCCAGAGTAAATATTTTGAATAATGGGTTAAAATGTTGCATTACACAGCAAACTTTCTGGGAAAATTTGGGTAAGAGGCCAACAGTCTGTTTTGTGGGGTAAATAAAGTACAATAGATGCAAGTCACCAAAAGTGCACAGGGCATTTCCCAATGCTTTATCATGCCGGTCCCTGCAATATATGCCAGTATATTTGTATGCTGGCTGTACCCATATATTTCCATGCTGGCTCCACCAACATATGCTAGTATTCCCATATAAGACCATACTTATGTTCGCTTTAAGACGTTTTTCTATTCATTACTGGCACTGGGCTCAAAACTGGCTCTGCCAATATGCCAGTACTCCCGTTGGTTTGGCCATTAAAAGTGACATGCCACAATAGGAAAACCTGTACAAACTGGTTCCAATATAAGCCAGTCTAGACCCATATGCACACTTATCTTGCTTGATTCGTCATAGATGCTCAGTTAATAAAAAGTGATGCTACAGTGAAGAGCATACAGGCCACTATACCAAAACATCAGTCTAGTGAGAGAACACTACTTATCATGCTTGCTTTTTTAAAGATGCTGAGTAATACATGTCATGTCACAGTAAGCAATGGCTAGACTGACTGCACCAACATGCCAGTTTAGTCACATCTACAGGCTTGGTGGCACTGCTGGCACAATATCTACGGTAACTGCGGCTATCTCAAGGGCAGCATTGCCTCCAAGGCCTCCATCAATCCCGGTTGGGTCTGCTCCGTCTACACTACCTTCTCCAGGTGCGCCTGTCTTAAGCACCTTCCCGAGAGGCCCCTGCCGAGAGAGGGAGGTACCGCCACATCGTTTCTGGCAAAGCACATAAGGGCCCCTTAGCTGCATGCCATATCCCCTGGAAGACCTCCCAGGGCGGTTTCTCCAGCCCCTGTTTCTGCTCTTTCCATCCTGTCGGAAGAAGAAGTTGTTTATGAAGACGTCAGCCCACACGCTATGGAGGCTTTAGCCTACTCGCCCTATGAGCCCCTGGCCTCATGCATCAGTCTTAACACCTCAGGCTCCGAGAGATCCAGCGCCAAGAAATGTTTCTGTGGTTTCCGGTCCCAGCTCCTGTGGCCAGTCCGCCAAGACTGTCTCGGCCCCAACTGGCGCCACCTCCTCCAGTGCCAGCAATCCCGCAGCCACCTCCTGTTCCGCAGCCCCCTATTGTAGAGCAGTTGGACCCGACAGGAATGGACCCTAATACAGACACCAACCTGAATACAGATGGTACCAAGGGTACAGATGAGTTTGACAACTTCGTCCCTGCAGACTGTGAGCGGTCAGATGTAGAGCTACCATCTAGGGCAGAGGTATTCCAGCCTCATTCACGAGGGGTGTCGGGGTGCGAGACCCCAGCCTGAAAGGTGAAATTATTTTGTATCTATTTCAAAAAGCTAAGAAAGAACAAGTGGGGCAGGAGGAGCCCTGGACAGGAGCAGCTCATCCATAATGGCCATCAACCGAGTGGCCCCCCTCACCCATTATGGAGGAGCTAGCCCAGTGAAACACGGAACGCTCCCTCCACTGCTTTTTCCAGCGGAGGGAAGCGATCCTGCGTGGCTGAACTGTCAAAGGGAAACACTGTTTCCCTTTGACAGTTTAGTTCCCTGGCCGCACATACTCAATGAGCCATGCAAGGCTAAGGGCATTTTGCTTAGTCAGCTTTGTAGCTCAATGGTGACTGGGGAACTGGGTGTCTGTATGTGCGAGGGGGAGCTCCTGTTCCTCCTCGCACATACAGAGAGAGCAGCTGGAGCGGGCGTTTTAACACCCACGCTCAGGCCCCTGCATGCATGTGCAGGAACCAGGAAGCTCTTGTTTCCCGATTCCTGTTCATGATGCAGGAGCTCGAGCCCTGGGGAGGAGGTAAGTTTCTGTTAATTTATTTTTAATTGAAATGTGTATATACGTGTTTGTATTGGTCCGTGGAGCTGATTTTGGCGAGTGAGGGAGTGGGAGTGTTGTACACAAAGGCATTTTAAAAATGCCTTTGTTTCACAATTCCCCTACCCAATTGGCAAAATCAGCTCTCCTTCTAAGGCGCTGTGGAGCCCAGGGGGAAAGCATGGTATTTCTTTACTGGATGTTGGGGGTGGGGGGATCCAGAGGGCAGGTATGGTATTTTTATACTGGACATCGATCATATATGTCTGGTAAACAGATACCATGCTTTCCCCCTGGGACCTCCAGCGCCTTGCATGCACACATAATCACTTTGATTATGTGCGTGTTAGGTGCTGTGAGGCCCAGGGTACAGGGAAGGTATCTTTTTACCAGACAGCTATCATAGATGTCCAGTAAAAAAATACCATGCCTGCCCCCTGGACTCCCTAGCGCCAATTGCAAACTGTTTGGATTTTTACCCAATTTTCTTTTTTAAAGTATGCTCTAAAACGCAACATTCGAAGGGATTGTGTCCTTCGACGTATTCCTTATCTTTGATAGATCATCTCCAGCTTGCTGGCTCAGAATTTTTTTTTCAGTAGAAGGCGCTGCGATGTCCCTCGAGCCGATGTCCCTCGACGGTCTCCGTATCGGCGCCAACGTCACCACACATATAAATAGACTTGCCCAGTGTCTGTTGCTCAGTTCCGTTTTTCCGCGCTTCGTGGGGCCTCGGAATATCGTTGCTCAGTTCTTCAGTCAAATATATCGATATATTCCTCGTGAATACCGACTCGTACTCGATGGCTTCCTCACCCGAACCGATGACTCCACGGACCGGCTTAAAAAAAATGTCGAGACTGTGGAAAGAAAATGTCGTTGACGGATCCTCACAGGATCTGTTTGTGGTGCTTGGGAATCGAGCACCATTGTTCGGAGTGCGAGGACTGCATGTCCATGACGGCGAAAGCCTTGAAGGAGCATAAGGGGAAACTCGAGAGAGGTAAGGCAGTTAAAACCTCTTGGAAAGTTTCCTCGGCTGAGTCAAGACATTCGTCTCCTCGCCATCATAAAAGACATTCTCGTTCGAGATCTCGAAGCAGTTCCCATCACTCTTCGAGATCTAAGCATTCAAAAAAGAGACGTTGAAGATCCCCTTCCTCGTCTTCGTCTTCCGTTTCCCCAAAAAGGGTCTCCTGTCCCACAAAACATAGCTCTCAGGCCGAGTTGGAGGAATTCCGGAAAAAGATGCTAAGCGTCTTCGAGAAAGCAGCCTCGACCCCCTCGAAGACTGCTGAGGGTGATACACTGGGTGAAAGACCTGAAAAATCAAAAAGCCGCGAGTCGCAGTACCCGGTGAAAGAAGCCACTCGAGAGCGTCACGAACCCTCGAGTAAAGGCAGAGTTGCGTCTTCGACGCCGTCGTCGAAGATCCCTTCGACTCATAGATCGGCGTCATCGACGCCGTCACCGAAGGGTTCTCCGACGCACAAGTCAGTCGAGTTGACGCCGTCGTCGACGCCGAGAAAGGACAAACCCACGGCCACCTCACAGCCAGTGGTCATACCCAGAGCCTCGAGCACGAGAATGTCGTTGACTACCTCGAGTAGAATCCCGATACTCTCGAGTTCAAGGCCTCTACCACCTTTCTCGACGCCTTTTTCAATGGCTTCGAAGCCTTTAACGTCTGCGTCGACGACGTCGACGTTTTCTCAGCCAATCATGACAAATCTGGCTCCTTCTGCTCTGGAAATGGGATTTATACCATTTTCAAGACCTGACCACTCCAGGGTCTTATCTTCTATTCATGAAGGAGAGGATGCAGATCAGGAAAGGCCTTTTGTGTTACAGGGATCTACAACTCCTGCACTAGAGGAATTTACCTCTCAGGAACGTAGGTTGAAAGACCTCCATGAATCCCTACAGGAAGCAAGTGGGTTGGACACTTCCCCAGAAGTGGAATTTGCCACACCAGACCCAGTGGAACATGCTGAAACCCCTTATAGAACCTTGATGGCAAGGATAATAGAGTTTATGGGGTGGTCCACACCCTCACCTGCTTTTCAGCATGACGACCTCACAGACATCTTGGTCAAAGGTCCACAGGAGGATCCTGTAGTGCCATTTCATGCGGCATTACAAAGGAGAATATTGGAAAACTCCTGAGGTGATCCCCGCAGTTAACAAGAAACTATCACCTAAGTATCAGGTGTCTTCTGCTGACCCTGAATATTTATCCAAACACCCAACTCCGGAGAGTCTGGTTGTTCAGGCAGCTACTTCAGCAGGCATTGAATCGGCTTACCCTACTGTTCCACAGGACAGGCATGATAAGAGATATGACTCTATGGACAAAAAAGTATTTTCCGCATGTAGCATGGCATTGAAATCCATCAATGCTACTTGTACGCTCGCAAGGTTCAGCCACACACTTTAGGAGTGTGATTCATCAGCGGCTGACTGCCTCCCGGAGGGAGAAGAAAGGGAAGCATTTCTCAACATCATTAAGGATGGTAAGGACGCAATGTGCGAATCCCTTCAGACTGGCATCGATTCTGCTGACAGTATCAGCAGGGCCATGGCGGCAAGTATAACAACCAGGAGATTTGCTTGGTTGCGAAAGTCTGGTTTTGCTCCAGATGTGCAAAGCAGACTCTTGAATATGCCCTTTGATGGCTCTTCTTTGTTTGGTAAGAAGGCGGACGACAGTTTAGAAAAACTACAAACATCAAAGGCAGCAGCAAAATCCTTAGGAGCTGCAATCCGTCGGACACCATATCGCCCCTCAGGAACCTCTTGGAGAGGTAAGTCCTTTCGCTTCTATTCCGCATTCGGAAAGGGCAGAGGACAGCCGGTTCAAAGGGGTCAGAAGAAATTCACCCGAGGTGGACGGGGTGAAAACACAAAAGCCGCAGCAGCAGCAGGTGCCTCTTTACCCTCGGCATGTGCATCAGCCGCCTCCAAACCGCTCTGAGGACTCTCTTCACAAAACACCAGTAGGGGGCAGGTTAACTCAACATCTGACAGAATGGCAGGCTATTACGCCAGATGCTTTGGCATTGGAGACAGTTGCCCAAGGTTACTGCCTGCCTTTTCTACGCATCCCTCGGAGTCATCCACCGGGGAAAAGCTCTCTGAGAGTTCCAGATCCGCTCCTCTTGCAGGAAATTGTAGACCTGCTAGAGAAAGGTGCCATAGAACCGGTCCCTGTAGCGGAGAGGAACAAGGGCTGGTACTCCCCCTACTTTCTCATACCGAAGAAAGACAGAGGATTGAGACCTATCTTGGACTTAGGAGAATTGAACAAGTTCCTCAGGAAGGACAAGTTCAAGATGGTAACTCTCTCTCAGATCCTTCTGGCCCTCCAGCTCCAGGACTGGCTGGTATCTCTGGACCTCCAGGATGCTTATTTCCATGTGCCAATCCATCTCAAACACAGGAAATACCTGAGGTTCGCAATTGGCGGCTCTCTTTATCAATTTCGAGTTCTGCCATTTAGGCTGACCTCCGCCCGAGGGTCTTCACCAAACTAATGGCGGTAGTGGCTGCAAGTCTAAGGAGGGAAGGGATCCACGTCAACCACTACCTGGACAATTGGCTGATCAGAGCTGTATCTTCGGAACAAGCTCAGATCCAGCTAGATTATGTCTGCCACTTCCTTCACAAACTGGGCTTCTCCCTCAATTTAAAGAAGTCGCAGATGATACCATCACAGAGACTCCAGTTCATTGGAGCGGTCCTGGACACTTCCCTGGGAAAAGCCTCGCCACCAGAGGTGAGGGCTCAAGATATTCTGCAGATGGTCACCAAGTTTCAAAATGCCCAACGTCTCCCAGCCTTAGACTTTTTGAGGTTGCTAGGCTTAATGGCATCCTGCATCTTCCTTGTGCCAGAGGCTCGCCTGAGAATGAGATCTCTTCAGTGGGCACTGAGAACTCAGTGGTCGCAATTCTCAGGGAGAATGACAAACCTCCTTCACATTCCGGACAAGGTGGCTCGAGACCTTCAGTGGTGGGCCTGCCAGAAAAACATCTTGAAAGGGGAACTGTTTTGGCAACCATGGCCGGAGATAACTGTAGTCACAGATGTCTCACTCACGGGGTGGGAAGCCCATACCAACGACTTGACCATCAGCGGTCGTTGGTCTCCATCTTAGTCCAAACTACATATCAACCTGTTAGAGCTGAGAGCAATCAGAGTAGCGCTGAAAGCTTTTCCGCCATCTGTACAAGGGGAAAAATGTCCTGATAATGACGGACAACACAGTGGCCATGCACTACCTCAACAAAAGAGGAGGAGTAGGATCAATACCACTGTGCAGAGAGGCGATGCAGCTCTGGTTTTGGGCAATCCAAGAAGGAATTTCTCGATCGGCAGTCCACCTAGCCGGAGAGAAGAACTTGACGGCGGACGCTCTGAGCAGGCAGGGCACAGTCTCCCACGAGTGGGAACTAGCTCAGGAAGTCCTTCAGGAGATATTCACCCTTTGGGGAACCCCTCAAGTGGATCTGTTTGCCACCAGTACCAACAGAAAGTGCGATCTCTTTTGTTCAAGGGAATTTCCCCAGAGAGGAGCTCTAGGGGACGCGTTCTTAGTGGACTGGGAGTTTCCACTCCTGTATGCGTTTCCGCCAGTCCCTGTCATTCCTCAAATGATCAGGAGGTTGAGAAGATTCCGGAGAACCATGATCCTAATTGCCCCAGACTGGGCCAGGAGAACGTGGTACTTGGACCTTCTGGACATGTCCATCTGCCCTCCAATTCGTCTTCCACTAAAGGAGAATCTTCTCTCACAGAAGGGAGGTCGGGTTCTCCATCCAGACATCAGAACCCTCAACCTTCACGCCTGGCTTCTGAAAGGTTGAGATACAAGGATTGGGACCTCCCTGATAATGTCATGGAAGTGTTGCTTTCTGCCAGAAGGCCAGCAACAAAGTCTTTATACCGCTGCCGTTGGAACAAATTTTGCAGCTGGTGTAGAGAAGAGAATATCGACCCCTTTTCATGTGGTACATCAACGGTGTTATCCTTTCTACTGTACTTGGCAAATTCAGGCCTCCAAGTTGGCACTATCAAGGGCTATCTCGCAGCGCTATCGATCTTCAAGCGCAGTGCGGAGGAACCTTTGTATTTCAAATTACCCTTAGTAATACAATTTCTAAAGGGATTAACTAATGTCTACCCTCCAAGACCTTTCCAGGTTCCTTTATTGGACTTAAATGTAGTCTTAAATTTCCTGATGGGTATTCCTTTCGAACCACTCCACTCTTGTTCGTTAAGATTTCTCACCCTTAAAACTGTCTTATTAGTGGCTTTAACATCTGCTAGAACGGTGAGCGAATTACAAGCTCTATCTTGTAAACCCCCTCATACAATTTTCTATAAAGACAAGGTTGTCCTACAGGTGAAGCCTAATTTCCTTCCAAAGGTGGTTTCTGAATTTCACATCACTCAGAAAATTACCTTACCTTCATTCTATCCACCTCCCCATCCGGGGAAAGAGGAAGAAAGGCTACATAGGCTAGACCCAAGGCAGGCTTTAAGCTTTTACATCAGCAGACTTGCTAGGATTAGACGAGCAGACCAACTGTTTGTGCGTTACTCAGGGCACAAGTTGGGACTAGCGATAACAAAACAAACCATTTCCAGATAGATTATTTTAGCCATCCTGGAATGTTACAAACTGGCAGGAAAAGAGCCTCCTCAAAACCTTAGGGCTCATTCAACCAGGGGTATCGCAGCCTCCTCGGCCCTCCAAAGAGGGGTTCCGGTTCAAGACATATGTGCGGCTGCCACATGGTCGTCTGCACATACCTTCACAAGATTTTACAACCTGGATTCCTCCTCTAGTCAAGAGACTAGGTTTGGTAAAGCCGTATTACATTCGGTTCATTCCTAAAAGGAAACATGGAGTTTTAATCCCACCTCCAATTGCACACCACTGCTATGGGAGTCTATCAAAGATGAGGAATACGTCGGAGGACACAATCCCTTCGAAGAACAAGTTACTTCTTACCTTGTAATGTTCTTTCGATGGGATGTTCCTCCGACGTATTCCTTATCGCCCCTCCCATCCATCCCCGCAGGAATACTTCCCTTGTGGTTGCAGCTTACGCTCTTTCAAGGTCAATAACCAATTCATGTACAACATCTATTAAGGTCAAAACGGAACTGAGCAACGGACGCTGCGCAAGTCTATTTATACGCGTGGTGACGTCGGCGCCGATACGGAGGCCGTCGAGGGACATCGGCTCGAGGGATGTCGACGCGCAGCGCCCTCTATTGAAAAATGTTTTCCGAGGCCAGCAAGCTGGAGATGATCTATCAAAGGTAAGGAATACGTCGGAGGAACATCCCATTGAAAGAACGTTACAAGGTAAGAAGTAACTTGTTCTTTTAACCCATTGTTTTATAAAAATGTCCCGGGGGAGTACCCCAACTCCATTTTATTTGGTTCAGGCTCTTTCACTACCCTCTGTCGCTATGGCAATCTAGGGGAAATATTTGACCCTCCAGTTAATAAATTCAACAGCCGCCACTGGCCCTGGGACTATGCTGGGAGTGGGGGTTTGGGAGGGAGGGGGGCATGGGATAGTGACAGGAGCAGGCTGTCGTGGCCTAATGACATTTTGCTAAGGGGTGGCAGGCCAAAAAAGTTTGAAGACCACTGATCTAGGGACTCCTCCCCCCCAGATGAAGTGGGATCTTTCCAGACAATGGATTTCCGGCCAGCCAGGCATGTCAACATGGTCCCTGAGGAAAAGGAAGGTTTCCTTTTCCAGTGTCGCAAAACTTCCAGAAAGACTGGTCTCAGTCCCGCTTCTGGATAACGCCTAAGTGGACAGGCTAGTGGTGATGCAAAAACCCTTTTCTTCAACAACTAAAAAGGAGAGCGGGTGAAGAAATATAGGGTCCCTTATACAGCTCCTAAATGTCTGAAGCCATCTAACTCCGGACACGGTGGTCTCGGCAGCTGCGAGGAAGAGGTAGCCCCTTCTGACCTGGAGGGAAGGAAAATAGATGTGACTGGGAAGCCCATAACTACCCCTGCAGCATCTACAGTCAAGGCTGCCAAAGCCCAAGCCATCCTTGCACGATACGACAGAGAATTCTGTGACAATTTGGGACCCATTCTCGATTTCCTGCCAGAGGACAAAGCGGAGGCCATGTCCATCTTTCATGAGGGGAAGTGGCATCTGACCATGTGATCAGTCGCCCTGGACACTGCCGACTCTGGTTTCCTTCAGGCAGGATGGCGAAGCCAAAGGGGTCGATCTGCCTTTTGGCTGGGATAACCATTTCAGCAAGGCAGCGGACAAATCTCGCCATCAAGACACACACTCAGACGGTGTGCTCTCTGGGCATGCTGCAATAAAGAAAGCTGGAATTTCGCTCTCAGAAAGGAAAAGTCTCCCAAACTGCGCAGCCCTTCCTACCGCCAGCACTCTTGCTCCACTGCCCAGGAGACTTTGAGAGGCCATACTCAGGCTGATAGGGGTGGTACCCAGCATTGTCATCCACGAGCCACCAGGACACAGACGTCTGAAGGAAGGCTGTCCAGGCCCAATCCCCCACTTCAGCACCCTAGTGTGAGGCTGGCTATCACAGTTTGTCGACAAGTGACGCATTATCCCCGCGGACAAATGGGTGCTCGATGTCATCGAGCAGGAACACTCTGGAGTGCCAAGACAAGTGCCCCTGCATTCCTCCCATTATAAGAGAAGAGCCATACGGAGCTCAACTCATCAAGGAATGTTCAGGCCATGTGCCTGTGGAGTATACTACAGATACTTTGTTTAAAGAAATGAAAAAAAATGTATTTTAGTTTTTCCAACAACAAACAGTTCACCACTCTGAACCCGTCACAGAAGTTCACATATCAATGTAGTCAACATTACCAAGCAGCACACCAATACCCGGCCACCCTTGTCTAGAGTGTGTTCAGCTCCATACATTGTCTGCCCATTCCACAATCTCAGGCGACTGATCCATCCCCAGCTATTCCAGAGGCACGGCCTCCCCACCATCACAGTACATACATCAGATATAGGTGCATTTCCACCCTATGTCGAAAGCAGGATTGCAGTAACCTCCCCAAGCCCCCATAGGGGGAGTCCGTTCCGCCCGCATCTTAGTGATCAAATAAAGTTTGTACGACCCCCAGATGTCTTTTGGCCTGGCGCACGGATGCACCACAGCACCATCTTCAGTTTCAATGTCATTGCAATACAGCACATCCATCCATCCTCCCATTGTTCCACATTAGGTGCCCCACTCCCACTCTAGGTCATATCAACTCTCCTCCTTGCTAGTATCAAACGTACCCCAACAACCTCCATCAGAGCCATCAGTGGGGACGGTTCAATTATCTCTGACACCACTGGGAACATTGCAGTCCAGAATCCCATTACACAAGGGCAACTCCACGGTAAGTGAACAAAATCCACAGGTGAGTATGAGCATCTCTTGCATTCTTCGGGGTCTTCCGAGTAGTGTCCATGCAGGGCTGCTACAGTATAATACAACTGATGGAGAAATTTAAAATGTATTAATTTATGCCGGCTATTAATCGCAACCCCTCTAGTTTGCATGCAGCAGTACTGCCAAATTTTGACCGAGGTAGGCTGACGCAATGATCTTTCCCATTTTGTCTGCCAAATCTGCCCAACCCACTCTGGTATCCGTTATACTTCTACGTCCGGTCCGCTTTCCTCCATACTGTATGGGCGTCCCTCCTTACGGGCGGGAGACAGAACCTTTTTCATCAGAAAAATCACCTTCCCCTTTAAATTTAGAAGTGCGTCGGGCGTGGCCCTGGGAGCATGCGCCCCCCTGACTCCACCCACCAGTGCCACTCCTCGGTCCTCTTTTCCATGTTGGCAGGAACGGACCGCTTCCACCAGCGTTTCTGATTTAGGCCTCCAGCCTCGTAATTCCACGTGTTCTTCCTTGGTGAGGTATTCATGTCTTCTTTTTTCTTCTATATTAGGTACTGCTCTCTGGTGCCATGCTCCTCCCTAGTGCATTTTGACAACTGTGGGTTTCAGAAGGTGTCCAGCCTGCAAGGGTACCGTCCCAATGTCTGACCCCTACGCCATCTACCTCCGGTGCCTTTGCCCAGACCACGGCTGGGATGCCTTGACTGCGCGTGCACACTCAAGAATCGACTAGCCAGGTGGCGGGAGATCGCCTCCAGAGGACCTCAAATTAGGTGCCCTGTTCTCGGCTCCCCACAAAGGCGACTCCTTCCCAAGGAAGCACCCAAGCGTGAGGGACTTCTCGGGTCCTAAAACCAGCAAGAACACAGAGGCTGCTCCAGCTACTGGCCACCAGGCTGAGGGGTCGCAAGATCCTACTGGTACTACCGCTGTAGGACCGCAAGGCTCTATTACGGGGTCCCAACCAGAGGGGCTATGCCCTAACACCAGACCTATGTCTGAGGGGGCACCTGTACGTAGCACTACCAGCACTACAGCCGAAGGCACTCCGCCTACCAGGCTTCGACCTGAGGTGCAGGGAAGGCCACAAACCCAGCTCATAAAGTTCCACGACGCAGACACGTGGCACGGAGCAAAAACAATGGCCAGACAAAATGGCGGTGGAATGAACTTCCAGGTGGATTGGTCAACCTCTGTCACTTGGTCCACATCCTATCCATTCACTTCACAGGGCAGATATACTTCACCCTATGCAGCGAGACAGAGCACGCCGAGTACATAGCAGCCTCAGGGCCTGACCCCCGTGTCTATGCCTATACCATCATACATCCCTCCGGCCTGTAAAGACAGGTTTTTCTAGAAGTTCCTCGCACTCATGAGATCACCACAGATGGGTACCATCCTCAGGGACGTGATATGCTCCCTCCTGTACAGCCGTAAGCGCCCACGGCCACACCGCACCTGAGTCCAGCTCGGCCCCCGGCTCGCATGCCTGTACCAGTCACGGCAGCCCCGGCTCTGCCTCCTCAGCAGCCTCTGGCACTGAATCAGCACGCCACAGCTGCCTGCGCCCAGCACTCCTCCGGCTCCCCCGGTCTTCAGGACACAACAGTGGACACAGACAACGAGGAGGAGGAGGACTCAGACCCTCATTTGTCAGCCAAAGCATTTCATGAGCGGCTGGCTGGCATGGCTGAGTACCTAGGCATCCCGCAGCCACGGGTGGAACAACCGGAGGCGAGGGTACTGGCTGAAGTTCTCACGCTACGCCCTACTTCAAGAACAGGAATCCCACTTCAAAAAGTTGTTGCAGCACTTGCCAAAAAAGGTTGGCTGAAGCCACACTCTACCCAACCTACCAATAGGTGTTTTTGACGCTAAGTACAGGCAAACGGAAGGAGACCCCCTCTTATTGTCAGCGCACCCCCAACCACATTCCTCGGTGATAGCGGCAGGATCACTTTACTCCAAGCCCAATCTTCTTCGGCAACTTTGGCCTATGCACTCCTGAGCAAGGAGGAAAAGATCATGGAGGCATTCGTGAAGAAAACTGATTTGAACGCCACTCTCCACCTGTGCTAGACCAACGCCAACACCATGTTGGCGGCTTTCAACCAGAAGCTGTGGCGGCAGATAGCCAATTTCCTCCCTGTGCTCCCTAACCACAACCAAGCTCGCTTCAAGGCTGGGCTGACGGAGGCCAAAATCGTGGCACATGACATAATGGAGTCCATGGTGGCCCACATTGACACTTCAGGACGAACCATTATTTATGAGAAGGATGGCTTGGCTCGGGTGACAAAATTCAATCCAGATGTGCAGGAACGCATACTAGACCGGCCTTTCGAGTGGGGTGACCTGTTCCATTCAATAGATGAGGAACTTGATAAGAAAAAGAATAGCTCGCAGACAGCTAAATCTATCCTTACCAAGTCCTCACCTAAGACCTACAGCCAAACGCACCAGTGCTCTGAAAAGGGTCAGTCCTTCAGAGGCTTCCAGGAGGGACGGTCCAGACAACCGCACAGATCCCCTAGCCTGCACAAGGCGGCTAACAAGGGGATTTTACAGTGCCCCTCCTCAGCCTCAGAGGGGAGGAAACTGTGGTGGGCACATACGGATCCACAAGTCTTTGTTGGGGGGCAGGCTTGCCCTTCACATACACCGCTGGCAGACAAAATTCACGGACCCATGGATCCTCTCAGTATTATCCATGGGCTTCCGGTTCCCCATTCCTCCTCCTCCTTTTCCTCATTCCTCCCCTCTTCTCCCACAGATTGGTACCACAACTCTGTTGGCAGAAATCCTCTTGCTAGTAGATAGCCGGGCAGTGGAGGAAGTTCCAGCCTCTTAACGGGGCATGGGTTTCTATTCACAAATATTCTTGATTCACAAAAAGAACCAGGCTGGCCTGAGAGTTGTTGGACCTTTCCACCTTGAACATTTCCCGTCCCCTCCAAAAGTTCAAGATGGTTACCCCAGCCCTCATAGCGGAGACATTGTGTGTGGGAGATTGGATGTGCTCCCTAGATCTGAAGGATCCCTACCTACGCATCCCTATCTGGGAACCCCATCGGTCCTTCCTGAGATTCAGGAGCATGGGTTTTTATTTTCAATACAGAGTTCTGCCCTTTGGACTCAATTTGGTAATACAGTGGCAGCCCTACTCGGGGCACAGGGCCATCACATTTATACATATATAGACGACTGGCTAGTCAGGGCGTGATCCCTGGGGCGGTCCAGCATATGACTACACTATACGAACTGGGATTTTCTGTCAATCTGAAAGTCACAGTTGGTGCCCATGCAGAGTCTGACCTTCCTGGCACTTATCTGGAACACAAGCTCCCAGAGGATCTTCCCCTCAGCAGACAAGATCGTAGCTATCAAGAGGGCCACTGAACATTTTCTCAGAGCAGTGACCTTGGCCTTGTGGTACCAACACCTGCTGGGAGTTATGGTTGCATGTCTTCTTGGAGTGCCACATACGAGGGTCAGAATGAGGCGGCTGCAGCTACACTTCTCAGCCTCCTGGAACCCAGGAGGAGGGTTTGTAGCGGAGGTGGTCAGCATACCACAACATCTCCACCAGGATCTAGTCTGGTGGGGTGCAGACAACAACCTGTGGATAGGCAGGCCCTTCCGGCAACCAACACCTCAGGTCACTATTACTACAGACTCATCCCTAGGGGGATGGGGAGCTACCCTGGAAAGCCAGAGTGTCCATGGAGTATGGTCGCGTCAGGAGCAGCTGGCGCTCATCAAGTGGCTCGAGATGATGGCTATCTGGCTTGCTCTCAAAGCTTTCCTGTTATCGCCGGCAAGGTGATTCTCATACAAACTGTTACGCTCACCTGGTATCCACAGGTACGCCACCCAGCCCTGGATGATTTGCACTCTCGAACCCTCTCCTGGTCCCTGGGTAAGTCCTCTGGTTAAAGATGGGTCTGCAACATAGGAGAGCTGGATTCAATACCAGATTGTCTGTTTTCCCACCTCCCTTGGCCTCAACTCCTTCCTCCCCCTTGGGCCCTCTCCTCACCTTAATATTGTAAAAGGTGGATTCTCCGTCCTGCTCCTCGTGGCAGGGGCGCATAAATGTGGGGGGCGAGCAGCGACCAAATTACTTCACTGGTGCAAGCCCCCCTGTCGGAATCCAGGCCTGCTGCGACTCCGACAGTCCTTATTATGTTCCTCTTAGTTTGAATAATGTCTTGCTTCTTTCCTTTTAGGTATGGAAAGGTATTTTGGTGTTGTCATGCAGTTTGAAGATGAGCAGGGGCCGGTAGGCGAAAGCGCGGTGTGCGCAATGCTGTCCGGTGAGTAATGCGCGATGCACAGCACTGTTTCGCCTTTTATTTTGCTAACCTGTGTCTTTTCTCTCCTTGCAGTTCACGATGTTCCTTGCTGAGCGCCATGATGTTCCAGCAATGATACTGACCAGCTACGAATTGTGTGGCTTTCTTCGTTCGGGACGAAACGTGAGTAGATGCTTATTAATGCTGTCTTTCTTCCTCCTCTTTCCAGGTTATGGTATTCCAGGATGCATGCGGTGCCGGATGATGGAGTTCATACCTTCAGGTGAGTGGAACTGAAGTCGGCGATGGATTCAAGACAGGATACTATTACAGGTAAGTTTCGTAGTGTTCTTTCTCTCTCTGCAGGTCCTTGGTTTCAGGTAAACTGGCATCAAAGAACTGGACACAGTGAGCGTTACGCTGCCCACAGCAGAATAACACAAAGCGTGTTCTGCTGTTTGGGTGTGGTTTAAATAGTCTCAGGTAAAGTAGTCCAGGTAAAATAGTCCCAGGCCTGCCACACCCAAAGTAGTCCAGGTAAAGTAGTCCCAGGCCTGCCAGACCCAAAAGACTAGACCGTATAGCTCAGTTCCTTGTAACTGAGCTATGCATGTGCCTCCATGTTGGCTGAACCCCTCCCCCCCAAGTTAAATAGTCCCAAGTAAATAGTCCCATTCTAATGTTGCTCTTCATGATGGTTATGAGCCTGGCGCCAAGAGAGTTTTGGATAAGGTTTTAAGGCCTTTGATCTGGCCCTAACTGGAAGGCTGACTTGCCAGTGAGGGCCAGGGTTAAGGGTCATGACACAAACAGATGGCTCCGCCTGTATGTATTACATCAACAAGCAGGGTGGCACCCGGTCCCCTCCCCTCTGCAGACTGGCAGTCGACATTTGGGAGTGGGCTCTGGTAAACAACATGCACCTGTTGGCAGTCCACCTCCCAGAGGAGTCCAACCTAGAGGCTGACAGGCTCAGCAGCAGCAAATGGCAGTTAAACAAGCAGGTCCTTTATGGGATCTTCAACAGGTGGGGTCATCTGCAGGTGGACCTCTTCGCCACCAGTACCAACAGGAGGTGCCACCAGTTTGCTTCCTGGCTGGGCAAGGCAGGGGTCCGCTGGGCGATACAATGCAGATCCCGTGGAATATGAACGTGTATGCTTTCCACCCACTCCACTGGTGCACAGGGTCATCTGCAGGATCAGGGAGTCGAGGGACCTTCGGATCATTCTAATAGCTCCATGGGGGCCAGCAAGACCCTGGTTCTCTGAACTGCTCAGCCTATCGAACCAGGCCCTGGCCCACCTACTCTATCAGCAGGGCGGGCACGGTCATCCACCCCTCCCCACAGAAGTTGGCTGTTGGAGCATGGTTCCTGAACAGGTCTCCCTGAAGCATCTGCACCTGTCACAGGCTAACCTGGCCATTCTACAGGGGGCTAAGAGAAACGTTACCAGGAGCCAGTACAAAAGCAAGTTGACCAGGTTCTGTCACTGGGCAGAATCAAAGGAAATTGATCCTTTGACTTGCATGCTGGACAACGTGCTATCCTTCTCTGCACACCTCGCACACTCAGGGCTGCAAGTAGACATAAATGCCGTACTTATCTGGCGGCCATTGGAGCTTACAAGAACTCGGAAGAGTAGGTATTCTCATGCTCGTATCCGGCAGTTAAGAGGCACTCGGCGGGTCTGACTAGACTATATCCACCTATCAAGAAACCACACCCGGCATGGGACCTCAATGTGTTCCTGACCTTCCTGGCGCATAAATTATTTGAGCCTATTGCCCCTGCAACATCAGGCTAGTTACCATTAAGACGGCCCTCCTCGTGGGCCTCACCTCGGCATGCCGAATCAGTGAGATCCAGGCGCTCGTGACTTCAGTGCCATATACTACATTTCATAAGGACAAGGTAATGCACAGAAAGCGCCGCACATTTTTACCTAAGGTCTTCTTTTTTCACCTAAATGAGGAGATAGTGTTACCAACATTCTTCGCAGGCCCTAAGGATAACGCTCACAGGGCACTACACTGTCTACATGCCAGAAGAGCGCTAAGATTCTACCTGGACAGAACCAAGAGCTTCCGCAAATCAGACTCCCTCTTCGTCACCTTTACGGATTAACACCAGGCTGTCGCGCCTCCAATGCTTCCATAGCAAGATGGGTGCTTATGGCCATCAAGGAGGCATATAAGGGGCAGCACAAGCCATTGCCAGCAAACATGCATGTCATCAGTTAAGGCCACAGTGGTAGCTTTCTAAAGACATGTTCCGTGGCAGGTTATCAGCAAGGAAGCTATGTGGGCTACACCCTTAGCCTTCAGCAAGAACTACTGCTTGGATGCCAGCGCCAGGTTGGATGCAGTATTTGGTCAAGCAGTGTTGAGGAACTTGTTTTCTTAAGAGGGGCAATTCTCCACCCTGGGGCTACATTCACTTGTAATCGTCCATAGAGTGTGGAGGAAAGGGGATGGGACATAAGAGTAATTAAGTAACTCACCGTAGTGACTAACATACTCCTAGTGCATAGTCCCCTTTCCTCCATACGTCCCACCATCCTCCTAATAAAAGCAGTGTCATTAGGCAATGTTAATATTGTGGACGCGTCAAAAGGGACTGATTAGCAGCGCTGGTGGGCGGAGTCAGGGAGCACAGGCTCTCAGGAGGGCCACGCACCTTAATTTAAAGGGGAAGATGATTTTTCTGGTGAAAAGGGTTCCGTCTCCCGTCCCTAGTGAGGAACGCCCATACAGTATGTAGGAAAGGAGACTATGGACTAGGAGTAGGTTAGTCACTAGGGTGAGTAACTTATAATTGTTTGCGTATAAACTAGATACAAGTCTTCCCACACACTCAGCTAATATTACCCCATGGGGTATCTGGGCCATTGCAGCAGGACACGGAAATGCCACATAGTTCAGTCAGTGTGTTGTTCAACCAAAAATACAGGAACGGATTTAGAGCTCCCCACCCCACCCACCCCTCCACTTGAACTCTTCAATGGAAATTAATTGCCCCAGTTGAAACAAATCCTGAAACTGAGTGATGTGTAGTCTAGCCATGCACTGAACATAACATCTCACTCGTCAACGGAACCCCCGGTATGTGTACCACAGGGAGACTCAGAGAATACAGAAGCTCTGTCCTTCCTTTTTTTTCTTCAATACGCACCCATGTCCTACCGGTCAGTTCCCATATTCCTAGGTTTATCAGGTTCTGCGGGGAAGTAAGTGTCCTAGCCCGTAATAGAAAGGGAGGCTGCCCGAAGCTCTTTTTTTGCACATGCTGCCTATCAATGTCGGAGAAGAACCAGTACGATACAAATGATGCTCGTGCCGAGTCGTAATACAATTCAATATCTGGTAAGGCTGGCCCACCCCACTCCAGAGGGGCGCTCAGTCTCCCACCATGCTCTGGACTGTTTGCCAACCCAGTCTAGCACAGCCTTTCATCCTTGAAAAAGCTTTTTGACACCGTCATGGGCACGTTCAGAAATATATATATATAGGGACTGTGGCAGCAAGATCATCTCAATCATGGATATTCTACCATGATGCGACAGAGGCAGTCTCCTCCACCTCTGTGGTTTCCCTCGCCTGTTCTAACACCCTCGCTTAATTTTTTTGACAGGGAACATCCGTGGACCGTGACCTCAACCCCAATAAACCGAGTACTTTCCATGTGCCATTGGAACTCCAGCGTGTCCCGATATTTCTGCGTCTGATCCGTAGGCAGACACAACACTGACTTACTCGGGTTGACCTTCAACACTGACAGCTTTCCAAAATCCAGGATATCCTGCATTTTAGGGGCCAAGTTGGACTCTGGGTCCATCACATAGAGTACCATATCATCGGCATAAAGGGACACCACCAACTGATGAGTATACAGCCATACCACCCTTTGAAAGTGCCGATCAGTGATTCTATGGCAAAGGCAAACAGGAGGGGTGATAGAGGGCACCCCTGCTTAGTTACCCCTCCCCATAAACACTGGCCTAGTAAGTTGATCATTAATTCGAGCAACTGTAGAGCTATATAGTAAAGACACCAGTGACCGAAACCCCTCCCCACTCCCATCCATTTCAACAGTATAAACAAGATAAGCCATTTTATGGAATCAAGTGCTTTTTCAGTGTCCCATAGTGTTGCAACCAAGGGAACGTCACAATCTGCTGCTGACATTAACCCAAAAATATGTCTCAGGCCATAAGATGTGGACCTGCCTGGTATAAAAGCAGATTGGTCCGATTTGACACAGCAGCACCTTAGAGGAGCCAGTCTGGCAGCCAGGATCGTGGACAATATCTTATCTAAATTAACGAGATGGGGGCGGTAGGACGCACACTCATCCGCCACCTAGCGACTCATGACTCTCAAACCGTGCCAGGAAGCATCCCATCCTTCAGGGCTTATTGCTACATGCCCAACAAATGTGGGACCTGGAAAGTCATAGTCTTTATAAAAGTCTGCAGTAAGACGGTCCGGCCCAGGAGCTCTGCGCGCTGTGAGTGACTTGATAGCTCAATGCACCGCCTCCTCAGTAGTGGGACTATTCAGCACCTGCCTCTCATCATGCCCTAACCAATACTCTCCTCATAGCCTAAAAAATGCAGTGCAATCTGAATAAGGAACCAGTCTAGGTCTGGCTGCTGCACCTAGCTGTGTGAAGAATATAACAATACATAAAACACCCAAATCGCATGCACAATGTCACTGTCCGTGTACCGCATCACCCCATCCCTGTCCCTAATAGCCATCACATGCGTCCTAGTGGACTCAGTCCCACTCCCACCTGCCATTTCCAACAGCCAGCCTGGGCATTAACCTTCCCCATACTGCCGGACTGGCCTTTGCCTCTGTAAGAGCAGTGTGCTGTTGGATTTTGTGAGGCAGACGGGCGGTGGGAGGAGTTGTGAGTTTATGTGAGCTAAATAATGATTGGTGGGTTTGGTGCACATCAACCTTTAGGATGGAGAAGCGCCTGCGTGGGTCCGCCCACGCATCCGATAATGAAGAAGAAGAACTAAACGTCAGGGGATTGCATGACCAAGATGGCGGAGCGGCCGGTCGTCTTTCCTTGAGCTGCTCCGTTGACCATCCTGGCCTGCTGTCCTGAAGGCATGCCAGCAATTCTAGAAGGTTCCGGAGGCCACGGAATAGGCAGCGGAGGCTGAGAGTGCGCCTCAGAGGAGTTAGGTTACTACAACAGCAGCTTTTAGCGCCCAGGAAAAACTCCCAACAACGACACCAGAAGACACGCCAAGAGGGCGACTGCAGAGAACGGCTTCTGCAGAGACGAGTGCTGCCAGCTCTGATCGGTGACTGGTGGCTGATACCGTCCAGGGGCTTGGTTACTCAGCGGAGGGTGCCGGGCGTCAGACTGCAGTGCTGGAAGGCGAGCAGCTGCCGGAGCAGTACCAGCTGCGGAGGCTGGAAAGGGACCTTGTGCCCAGTGGGAAGCGCTGAGCGACCGGTGCAGAACAGGCACCTGCCACAGTGTAAGGGCTCTGGCAGCACAGTACAGGAAGCAGCATGGCGATAGGCACTACGAGAAGGCTCTCCAGAGGAATCAATGCTTTATGCTGGGAGCCAGTTAAAGTGGGTCAACCAGTTTGTGACTGAAGCAGTGGGTAAACAGAGGTTGGACCGAGGGAGCTGGCCCACACTATGGGACACTGGTAAAACTCTAATGCAGACCTTCAAGCCCGGGTCATGAGGTTGAGCATGGCAAAGGAGTGAGCACTGCGAAGAAGTGGCATAAAACCCAAAGCAGGCACCTGTGTAGCTGGACTAGGGACCAAGAAGAACCCCCCCCGCACCCCCAATAAGCACCTGGAGGGCTGGGACACAGGCTCTCCACGCAGCCAGATCCCCCCAGCCCCCCCATGTGGGGATTGGAGGAGGACAGCAGTGTGTGAATTCAGCTGGAGGGGCAGTGAGGATCTGAAGGGTAAGAACCGAAAGCACCTTTGATGACTGTCCCCCCCACAACACTGATAGCTGGGAGTCACAGTATGCCCAAACCCTCAAGGAAAAACGAAAGCATCCAGGCTTTCTTGACTACGACCCAGAAGCAGCCCTCACATCCTTTGTCAATGGAATGGAGGGGGGCACAATCCCAAGGATATAGGGGCTCTAGGAGATAGGGTTGATGTTAGAAGGGTTACTTGAGTTCCCATGGATGACAATCTGTTACTAGTTATAACAGTACCTTTGTGTCATAGATATCCAGGTACTGTTCATCATAGTTACTGTTGCTATGAATATTCATCACAAGGTTCAGATGATGGAATAAGAATGATCATGTTCCACCATATTCCATGTGAGAGCATTTGGTGGCTGTATCCCTGGTTTGAGTTTGTTACCTTTGTGTGTACAATAAAACTGAACTTTGATCAACTCATCTGTTCCCGTTTGGGTTCATGCACACTCAACATTGGTGACGAGGATCTAGTCTGGGTAGGATAACGACCCCCAGCGGCTCCTGGCTGGAGCTAATGGTGAAGGGACGTGGATTGCTGCGAGGGAGGAGAGACTTCGATTTGACAGCCCGATCCGACCCAGCGACAACACAGGGATGCGTGAGCCTGAATCAGGCGCAACTCATCGAAGTGCTAACCTGTTGAGGTGATTTCATACGGAAGCTATGCAGCGATAGGTTTGCGTGACCACAGGGAGCTCGCAACCTTAGCTCCCTGCAGATGTGGACAACGACCCTGTATAAGTAGAGTGTTTACACTTTGGATTTTGGCTGACTTTAAGGCGCACAACAGCAGCGAAGGAGATTTGGTTACTTTGAACTGTCGACGGTTACGGTCTGACCATTATTGACTTGTGCTTACGTTTGAAGATCTAGGCACCCACCCAAAGCAAGTCTGAGACTTGTTATGGTCCACAACAAAAGCCATTCCCAACATTATTAGAGAACACCCTACCCTGGCATTCCTGTGGAGCCTATGGAAAAAGGCTAAGTCCAATGACCGCCTCTCATTGTGGCCGTCTTCACTAACTTCAGTGTGGGTGCTCCCTCTGAAAGTGGGGGGTATGGGCTTCCGCCATTCACAAACATGGTCAGACATGGGCCTGGAAAGGGCTGATCAACTGTCCTCAGAAGATCACTTCATTGAATTTGAGGCCTTGTCCGGGATTCTGGGTAGGGAGTCGTTAAGTGTGTTGGAGTACTTGTGACTAAAGGGTATCATGTCTGATCCCAGATGGTGACCCTAGGTCTCCCGAACCCCCCCTCACCCCCACCTCCCCACACACACCCTTTGAGAAAGTCATTAACAAAGCCACATCACAAGGGGAACTGTCTCTAAACTATACAAGGTGAGGGTAACGTCAGAGCTAGAAGGGAGACAGAACTTTAAGGCATTTTGGGCCAATCAGGCAGGGTGTGAAATATCAGATGTCACTTGGGGTAAAGTATATAAACTATTGTTTTCTGGTAACCTCTACACCTCGGCAATGGAGCACAATTTCAAAGTGTTTCACTGGGATCCTCCCCTCTGTGCCCCAGCCACCGTGGCCAGGCAGGTTTGTGGTATCACATGTGGTGGTCTTGTCCAAAGGTAAAAGTCTACTGGTCGGAAGTCCTTAGTTGGACCAAAGACACAGTGGGAATATCCCTCCACCTTGATCCTTAGCAGGTTCTCTGGGGTGTCCTTGACGAGGATAGCAATGATTCAAGATTACCAAAACTTGGTGAAGCAATGATGAGAGCGGGGACGGGGACCCTAGCCCAAAAATGGAAGTGCAGCTCCTTACCTTCCAAGAATAACTGGATGAACCAACTATGGGACATATTCACGTTTGAAAAACGGTCAGCCGTGGTAAATGACTGTGTGGAATCGTTCCATATCGAGTGAGGAATTTTCGTTCTAATATGGGGAAAGTGACAGGTTGAGACGCGGCTCCCTGATATGACAACTGCAAGGGGAGTAAAGTGGTACTCAATGAATCAGTGCTGCCAATGCAAGGCGTTATGTTCCTCCATTAAAGTAGCTGATCCGCTGTCCTAACTGATTGAATGGTTACTGTGTGCAATCCATTGGGGGGTGGGTGGGGTGATTTTTTCTCAATAAATGTGGCAATTGTGAGGTTTCGATTTTTTTTTTTGATGATGTATCTCCTAAAAATGCCAATACACATCCAAGTTTCAAATGATAGACACGGCTCATAGTCGATCTGAGGAGGAATGGGACGAACTGGCACCCCAGACAAGGTGAAAGAAGCCATTTTGGGGGAGGTTGGCCAATACAATACTAGGATTCAGTAGTTCAAGTTTTTCAAGATGTCTCTCAATCTACATTGGCCAAACGCAGAGTGCTGAAGCCCATCACTGAGGAGCCACATCGTCAAGAGAGTTGATGGAGCTTGCATGGGAGGACATCATTGTTATTAATCAATGGTTTGGTTCTGTCGAAGTTCTCAGTTCTGCATCCTTTAGAGTTCACAATACTTGTTGTGTCAGTGGTTGCACAAATGGGAAGCAGGTCGGGTGGAGTGGGAGGGAAGGGTCTAAATCTTCTGTTCCAAATCTGGGGTGGATGGGAAGATGCACATGGGAATGTAGCGTAGTTAAAATTAGACGCAGATATGGGGGTGGTGACCATTCTCAGAGGCAGACATGAAGGAGGGGCACGAAATTAGGGCGATAAACGGGACCTATGTGGGGATGGAGGAAACTAGTGAAGAGAGGGGTTCTGAGGTTGCTAAAACGGATAACATCAACCGGGAGGATGATGATGATGATTAATGCGGGCACATTAAATGCCCAAAGTCTTAACCCGGACAAACGCACCCAGCTATTTCCAGAACTCCAGCGCCTACATCTACATATAGTGTGTCTGCAAGAAGCGCTTCTCCTACTTAAGGATCAAATTCAGCTCAAGAATATGCACTTCCCACACCAATTCTTCTGTTCTGCGTAGTAAGAGGGCAGGTGTTGCAATCCTATTGCACAAAGACTTGGGGGTTCAAGCACACCCGCACCACCGATGGGAGATACGTTATGATTGTGGGCGAGATTCAGGGGTCCACAATAACAATACTCTTTCTATGCACCCAACACAGGGCGGGAGTTTTTTATGCAGCAGGTAATTGATAAGTTGGAGCAGAAGGGTCTGGATGACCTGATATTGGTGGGCACTCGACATACTCTGTAACAGGCACTGCGGTCCCGTGTAGCTGAGTGTGACCTCATTGATGTATGGTACAACCATCACCCCACCGACATTGCCTTTACATATGTCACATGTTCACACCTCAGCATCACAAATAGTCTACATCTTCACTTCCACTGGGCTGGCCATTGCCTCAAATATCGGACCCATGACCTTGACAGACCATAGCATGTTATTACTACCCCTTAAGGGATGGGGGAAGACCTCGACAGCCGCATCAATGGAGGTTGCCCCCGAACATCCTATGGGACCCAGTTAGTTTGGTGGAAGTGAAGGGAGTCATACAGATTACCAGAGAAATAACCCTAGGGGGGGTTACTAGTGACGGTATCTGGTAGGATGCCCTAAAGGAGGTGACTAGGGGAAATAGTATGGCGAGTGCAGTGTCATTGAAGAGAACTAGAGGGCTAGTGGAAAAGGACTTGATAGAGGAGGTTAGAAGGGCAGACAGAATGTATATCACAGACCCGAACCACCCCAATTTTAGGCGAATGACTGCAGCTAAACAGCAACTGAAATTTCTGAGAACAGAGCGGGTAATGGTTTGGCTAAGACATTGGTAGTTTGAGCAGGGTAACATTCCAGGGAAGCTACTGGCACATCTTCTCAGACAGCAAACAAGCTGTGTATTCATCCATACGGCGATGGATGAGGGAGGCAGGGCATGGGGGGAGGGAAAAGAAAAGGGTAATGTTTCGTGACTTCTATGAATCCCTTTTCACAAGAGGACCAGATAGCCTACCTAAATGGAGTGGAGCTGAACCGACTGTCTTGAAAAGATAGGGAATTCCTAGAGACACCCATAAACCCACAAGAAGTCCTCCGATCTATTAAAAAAGCTCAAGCCCAACAAAGCCCTGTGATGGTCTGGCGACTATATTTTTCTGCTCACTAAGTCAGGAACTGACTTAACCCCACACCAGCGTTTTTAACTCCATACGGAATGGGGGTGAGGGGTGCGTCTACCACAATCTGAGGGAAGCCCAGGAGACACTGATACCCAAGCCTGGGAAGGACCCCACTCTCATATATACCTATAGCTCTATTAAACCTGGATGGCAAGGTATTTACCAACATTTTTGCTACCAGACTGGAAAGGTTCCTCCCTAGTCTGATCAACCTAGACCAGTGTTAGGCAGAATCCCGTGCAGTCCCCTCAGGGACACTACCCAGGATTAGGACTACAGGTAAGAGCAATAAATCCCCTTTGGTATCAGTCTGTACCACAAATATTTAGTTGGTAGCTGTTGCTAAGCAGTCAGACTTATCTCAAGAGGGAGATGAGCAGTATTCGGGGTTTACACAAGAGGCATCACAGCACTATGGAACATGGAAACACTGACCAAAGCTTTGTATCAAAAAGAGAATATATATTTATTTTATACACATCTAAGTCAACACATGAATCACAGTTGGTAAAGTAGTTAAAATTCAGTCAGGGAAAAGTATATACAACTCCCTATTCAATTGTAGATTAAGTTTGAGTTAGAGTGAAAACTGAGCAAAACGGCACAGTGAAAACCAACTACAAATGGCACTCTAGCAATTTCCCGAAAGGGAGAGAAAGCACAAGTTAAACCAAAATATCATCAGACACCCCCTAGCAACACTTCCCTGAAGTTTTGTGGACAAGTAATGCACAGTAACACCTTAGCAGAAAGATAAGTGAGCAAAAAACGGAGCAAAATGACACTCCACAAGTTAAAACAGTAGAGAAGAAGAGGGTTTAGAAGATTTAGGTGCATCAACACATTTCTCATTGAAAAACATTCTAGTGAGAGCAGATCTAACAAATCAGCCAGAATCAATAGGCCTGAGCCAGAGTCAGTGGTACAGGACCAAGAGCTTAGGAGCAAAAATGTTTTTGTAGCTGCAGTCAAGTCTTTGTTAGACAAATATTGAAAAGGTAGATGCGAGACGAAAGACAATGTAAAGAGAGAGGGCGGCCAACCCAACAAGTAGATAAAGGATTTAAAACACCTTTAGGGCTACCACGGAGAAAGGGCGGCCGGGCGGAACAATGTACCGTAAACATGAAGAAGTGGCACCTGTGGTGGCGGTTGTTCCTGGTAGTTCTAGCATGTCGAGGGGTCCAGCAGAGGAAGAGAGGCTCTCGTCGTGGAGGAAGGTTCGAGTCACTGCACTACCCAGGGATGAAACCAGCCGCGGTACTGCCAAACGAAGTTTAAAAGGTACGCTCCGAGGAAACCACCAGGGGGCACAGAGCATGCAGGACGCGTAAGCATCGCGCTCCTGAAAGCACCGCAGGGCCTAGTGGACTTCCCTAGTCCCCGGCCTAGAGTACGAGACTGAGCCGGAGAAGACCTGTCCCCTGATCAGCTGGCCCCACCCTGAGAGTACCGGGGGACCCGCTGCAGCGTTGCCCGGGGTCCTGACTATAGAGGTGTCCTGAGAAGTGCACACGAGCAGTGGGTACCGGTGCAGGCCTGCGACACCGGACACTGCCGTCCCTGCGGCTCCTCGAGGAGGCCCTTGGAGCCGGGCGCCCCAACCCCCCCTGTTGCGGAAGCATATCTCGCAGAGGTGTGCTGGGGACACACCGCACCGAGGGGGGCTCGGAGTGGGGCTCATACGAACGCTGCCCCCACGGACACATACGAGAGCCGAGGGCCGAAGAGGACACGGCCCAGGCTTCCCACCCTGTATTAGTGCATCAGAACGGGGGCAGCACATAGGAGCACCCTCCAGCACCCTGGGGCCCAGAGCTCGCTCCCGGCCCACACCCAGCACACAGACAATGCCCGGACGGAAGCATCGGCCCCGTGGACGCCACGGAAGCGGGGCCCAGCACAGTGACGAGGAGCAGTTGGAGGTGAGGAGAGCATGGGGGGGAGGGACAATCGAGTGGACAAGCCATCTAGGGGCAGCCCCCCCCCAGGGCCTTCTCCTTGGTTGTACACAGGAACGCCACCCGGTCGGGGCACGACGAAGGCAGGTCGGTGCTGCATGAAATCTACGGATCCAACTAGGACCGGTACCTCAGAGAGTCTACTTAGACCAGCAGGCCCCAGCTAGGGCACAGCGCCACTCACAGAGCAACGTGCGCACATCGCCCGAGTTCCCAGTGGTCCGGCCACTGAGAGGGCCTTGGACCATCGACCCTGACACCGTCCCTCGTAAGGGGTATAGCAGCACAACCCTGAGGTGCGCCAGAAGTCTTGGACCCTGGAGCGACCCCCAGTACCCGGGGCAATCTCATCCCTCCAGCGCTTTCGCCGGCCCCTCACGGTCACGAGTACGGTCCCCAGGAACACCATAACCACCATGCCAGCGTGCGGCGAAGCCCCTCCTGCTGCACTTACTAAAGAGGATCTCAAGGACATTCTCCAAGAGATTAAGGCGATATGCACAGACATTCAAGCCTCCATAGTGGATCTCAAGGGGAGGGTGAAGACCCTGGAGGATAAAATGGAAGGGATGGAAAATAATCACCTCCAGGCAGACCTGCTCGACATGAAATATGAGGCTAGGCTAATGGACTTGGAAATGAGAGAGGAGGACATCATTTTGAAGATGGACGATCTGGAAAACAGAGAGCGCCGAAACAACCTGCGCATTATGGGTGTGGCTCAAGAGAGGGGGGAAACTGCGGTGGACGTGGGGAGGAAGGTCCAGTCCCTGATAAACCAGCTTTTTACACTAGAGGGTGGCAAGGAGGTCCAGCTGGAAAGAGCGCATCGAGGTGGAGGGGGTGCGGGCGGTGGCCCGAGGTCCATCGTGGTGCGGTTCCTCCGCTATAGAGAGAAAATGGAGGTCCTGGAGAAGGCAAAAAGACTGGGGAGCTTTACCTTTGAAGGCGATACAATTAAGATATTCCAGGACCTATCATCCCTCACGCTCACCCGCAGAAGAGAATGTCGTCCACTCACCCAGTGGCTCACAAGCCAAGATATCAGATATAGATGGTCCTTCCCTTTCGCCCTTTCTTTTGAACGGGCTGGGGTAGACTATAGAGTGATTAGTGGCAAAGAAGCCTCACAAGTATTACAAGTGCTTAAGGGGGACACCCCGGAAGGGGGAAATTTGATGGAGACTCAAGAACCAGGCGACACCGTGAGAGAACCGGCGGGTCCCTGGTCCACGAAGAAGAAGACAAAGGGCAGGAGAAAATTCAGAAAACCTAACACTCTGACGTCCGAGGTTGAAGGGCACTAGGAGTGTAAAGATAGTTTAACGAGAAGATTAAGTCTGGCTCGTAGGCGACCCCGGCTGGGGACACAGAGTTTACCAAGAGAACTGCGGTGCAGGAACATGCACATACCCTGGTGGCTTGCCCGTTGGCAGGCGTCTTGGACAAAGGAGTGGGAATTGATGTTAAGGGGCTCGGGGCACGATATCCACCGCACTTCAAATGGGCACTGGGCAGCTCCAATATGATCAGGAGGACAAGATACTTAAGAAGGGAAAGCAATGGCAGTCAATGAAAAAAGGGGCCGGGTCGAGTCACTCAGGATGGGTTCACTCAACGTCAAGGGGCTCAACTCACCGACAAAGCGCTCCCTTCTCGGGAGGGAAATGAAAAATGGGAAGGTGGATATCTTGTTTGTCCAAGAAACCAGAACAGTGAGGGGGGAGGAGAGGGCCATCCCAGGATCTCACGTTGGCCAGACCTTTTGGGCATCGGGTCACGTAAAGAAAGGCAGAGTGGGCATCCTACTCCAAAGGAACCAGAAATTGACAGAGGTGTCCTGGTGGGAGAGGGAGGATAGAAGATCCCTGGTAGTGTCCGGCAATCTAAATAATTCCAGAGTCAGCCTAGCAGTGATACACTGCCCTAACGTGGGTCAGAGAGAATTTGCTCAAGTGGCCTTGGGGGAGGTGATGGCTAAAGCGGAAGGGCTCCTGCTCCTGGGTGGGGATTTTAATATGTGGGCAGATCGAGAGTTGGACCACTTTGGGAGTTCGGCCACATCGGGTAATAGTGGAGCTGAAGTTCGTGGTGGGCTGCGGGAATTAATGTGGGAACAGGGATTGGTGGACATATGGAGGGAGCTGCACCCTAGACGAAGGGGATACACCTTCTACTCCGCAGTCCATGGTACCGGGACCAGGATAGATTACCTTTTCGTGGGGAGTCAGCCTATGAGTAGAATAGAGGCCTGTGACATCCTCCCGGTAAGCTGGTCAGACCACGACATGGTCTGGTCGGATGTCAGTATAGCGGGGCTGAAACCCAGGATGTCTCTCTGGAGGTGCAACGATTTCCTGATGAGGGACGTGGTCTTTAAGAAAGAAATGACGTTGCAATTAAAGAATTCTTTGAGCTAAAGGACACGGGAGAGGTGAGCCGTGAGATGTTGTGGGAGGCGGCTAAGGCGACTTGGAGGGGAAGGTTGATCAGCGAAGGGGCATCCAAAAAAAGAATTAGGACCCTCTGGACCCACAGGTTGAGATCTAAAATAATCCTCCTAGAAAGCTCGGAGGGGAAGGTGGAGACAGAGAAAGAGAGGGACCTGGGCATAGCGAGGGAGAAGAGACTAGAATTGAGAGAAATGGAGATGGGGAAAATTGTAGCGGGGCTCCAACATCTACGTCAGAAATACTATGAGAAAGGGGACAAGGCCAATGCTATGTTGGCAGCAAAATTGCGAGGCCAAAGGGCAGATAGATGGGTGGCAAGAGTGGTTAGCGCTGAAGAAGGGGAAAGATCTGATCCGGAGGGGATCGTCGAGAGTTTCGCTTCTTTCTATGAGAAGCTCTACGAGAGGGAAGGGGAGATGGAGAAGGAAGCGAGTGAGGTATATCTCAATGGGTCACCCTCCCTGTCCTTGGTCCCTTAGAAGCATCGGCCCTAGACGCCCCCATAACTGAAGAGGAGGTGCTTAGAGCCATATCGGGATTGAAACTGGGCAGGGCCCCGAGGGAGGACGGGTTCACGGCAGGTTTCTACAAGGCCTTCTCGGGCCAACTAGCGGGGTTCCTGGCATACCTTTTCTCGAATATTATGAGAACGGGGAGGGCACCCCCTTCCTTTGGCAAAGCTCTGATCACAGTGATTCCGAAGGAGGGGAAAGACCCAGTGGACTGCCGCTCCTATAGACCCATCTCCCTCCTGAATGTAGATGCTAAGCTATTTACCAGGATTATCGCCTCGAGACTGGACAGCTACATGCTGAGGCTAATTCACTCAGATCAGGTGGGTTTTATACGGGGAAGGCAAGGTGCAGATACACTGCGCAAGACCTTGCACCTGATGAGAGAGGCAGCACCGAAGGGTGGGAACCCCGTCCTGGTGTCCATTGATGCCGAGAAGGCGTTTGATCGGGTTCACTGGGGGTTCCTTCAGGGGGTACTCGAGAAGCTGGGATTCGGTACGGGGATTAAACAAGCCATCAAGGCCCTATATGTGTCACCAACTGCCAGAGTTACAGTTAACGGGCGTTTGTCACGAGTCTTTCATCTCCAGAGAGGTACGAGGCAGGGTTGCCCCCTTTCCCCTCTCCTCTTCGACATGACAATGAAGATTCTGGCGGAGTACCTCAGGGGCGCATCAATGGTGAGAGGAATTGAGGTGGGCGAACGTACCTTTAAATTAGGCCTCTATGCAGATGACATCTTGCTCCACCTGCGGGAGCCAGCAAGGTCGGTCCCAGCCGCTTTGCAGGTGATTCAACAGTTCGGCCACTTCTCCGGATTCAAGGTAAACGTAGGCAAGTCAATGATCTTTCCCTTCGCACCCAATGTGGATAGAGACCTGGCGGAACTCGTCCCACTGGGCCTCCGAATTTGTACGGAGGAGATAAAATATTTGGGGATCAACATAGTCCGTCCCGAAGGGAATTTAGGCCAGGCAAACTACTCCCTGCTCTTTGATAAACTATTCAGGGACATGGAGGCTTGGGGGAAGGGCCAGATCTCCTGGATGGGGAGAATAAACGCCATAAAAATGAATCTGCTCCCAAGGGTGCTGTGCGTCTTTCAGATGCTACCCTTGGAGGGTCCTGAACCATACCTCAGAGAGGCGTATAGTGAAGTTTATATGGCAGGGCCAGCAACATAGAATTGGATACGAGACTCTCACCCTCCCCAAGGATAGAGGAGGGGTCGTCCTGCCAGACCTGAATGCCTACCATAGAGCAGCCTAACTTAGGGCCCTGGCTCCCCACCTTAGAGAGGACCCCAATAAACAATGGGTATGCATTGAAAATGTCTATCGACGCCCAGTTACCGTGGGTGAATGGCTGTGGGTCCCACTGAAAAAGCTCCCCAAAAGAATCAGGGACCAACCAATACTGGGTACAATGTGGAAAGCACTAGCAGGGAAAGGCTCTAGTGAGAAAGTCACCACCTGGCCCTCTCCCCTGAGCCATATCTGGTCTACACCATTCCTGGAAGAAATCCCAGGCCACAAACACTACCAGTCATGATTTGACGCGGGCCTGTGTAAAGGTAGGCCAATTGGTAAGAGAGGACACGTTCATAAGCATCCAGGAGCTCGAGGCGGCACTGGGAATCAGCAGGCTCTCCCCGCTCCTATACCTGTGCCTCAAGGGCATCCTAATGAAGCCGAAACTAAAATCTTGCATACAACGAGGGCTTACCCCGGTTGAGAAAATTCTAGACTCCCACACTGAAATGAAAGGTCTCATCTCCCTCCTGTACGGAGCACTGTTAAAGCTCCCACGCGGGAACGACTAAGAGCCTCAGAGGGAAATGGGAAAGGGACTTGGGTTGTGCCATTGGGGATGCGCTCTGGGGGAGACTATGTAGTAGGGCATTTAAGATTTCTATCTCATGTCAGTACAAGTCCCACGCCATCAAGCTTCTCCATATGTGGCAGTACGACCCGATCTCCCTCTCTAGGATGTTGCCAGATACTGTCCCGTTGTGCTGGCACGGATGTGGGGAAAGAGCAGACTACTGGCATATGTGGTGGTCCTGCAAGAAAATGCAAGTCTATTGGTCAGAAGTGCTTAGCTGGCTTGAGGAGGCGGGAGAGGGGGTTTACCCATTAGACCCATTTTCATTAATATTTGGTCTCTGCCACAGGGACGACCACTGGGAGAAGCTTCCGGACCTGACACTTCCTGCTATTGGCAGCCAGAGCTGCACGGGCCAGGACTTGGAAGAGAGCATCTCTCCCCTCGAAGAGGGAATGGGTGATTGTGGCCAAGGACATTTATTTTATGGAGAGACTAACAGCAGCAATACACGGCTCCAGCACGCAGGTTGAGACCGATTGGCTGCAATTCATGGAAGTGTTCTCCAACATTGAGGACGACACAGGAGTTTAACAGAGGCACTCCACCCGGCCCGAAAACTGGTCGTGGCATAAGACTCATTGTACTTTTCCAAGTAAGGTTCACTAATGTTTATCCCTTGTATGCCCGGTTGGAGCTGCCCGAAAAGGATAATCATGGAAATGTGGATCTTGTGCCCTATCATTAGGGGTCTTGTGCGGGAGGGGGTGGGAGGGTGTATACAGCAGAGTATTATGGTTCTCTAATGGAAGTTGGCACGGGCCGGTGCCCCAATGTCATTGTTTGTATTAATGCTTTGTTGCCATAAAAAACAATAAAATTGAATTAAAAAAAAAAAGGGTACGCTCCTTTTAATCGCTGTCTGGGTCGATAGCTGCCTGGCTATCAGGTCTCCAAGTGCTGTTCACTGTCGATTCGACCAAGGCAGGTCCGAGGAAGCGATGGGTGAACTGGTTGGCCCCACCAACTCAAGGGGAGAAGGCTCTTTCGATGAAGATCTCCTCTCGTTGTGTGGAAGAAAAGTGGTGAGACGATCCGGCAGGGCTTCACAGGTGGTGTAGATGCTGAAGATGTCTTGTGGCTTCTCTCCCCTTTGGTTCCGTAGTTCCAGTGGCGACGTCTTGCTCTTCCAGTCCTCAGGACCCTGCTTTTATGCAGAAAGAGACCCATTCATACAGCCTAGCTGTCACTCACACAGTGGAGTGGTCTTCTTGGTGGGAGACCCTCCAGCCTATCAGGTTAGAGTGCGACCTGAGTTGCTGTGGCAACTCTGTCCAGGGGTTCTACTCCCCCTCCCAAACAGACCCACCCCAGACTCAGAGGTGCCGAAAGGAGGGATTCTTGGCAGAAGCCCGCCAAAAGAGCGAACAAAGGATCCCCGACCTGGGTTAGGAGTTTAGAGTAAGACACGAGAAAGAATTTGTATTAAATTTCTGGCAAATAAAACCTACTGGAGTAAAGTTAACAATAAAATAAACCGGCGGTATGTTAGAGGCTGTCAGTAAAAGTGTTAGCCTCGAACAATGGGAAAATCCCATAGGAAAATATTTGCGGTTGAATATTTACGGTAGTAACCACTGCCACCAGCCAGAAACTTTAGAGAGCGGGACTTTAAGGTACCCCCTCGAAAATGAACCTAAGGGAAAAACTATTAACCCTTTCCAGTACCTCCATAGTAAGATGGGTTGGACTGGTTAAGTTCATAAGAATTGACTAGTAAAGTCAATGGGGACTTTACATGCCCTGGGAGACAGTAGTCAGTCCCAGGGTATGGAGTCTATGTTTGGGGGTCGCTACGATACCCCTGTGTTACTGCACTGAGGGTGCTGTGTAACACGTGCATAAAGATGGTTCCTATGGGTGAGATAAAATCCCATCGGCATTAAACACAAAATAGCCTAGAACACACATAGCAAAAAATGCCTAAGAGTGGGAAAAAGAGTCTCACTCTTAGCAGGTAAAAAGAAACAAACCCTTCAAATCCAGCAAAGCTGCTGGGGGACTCTATAGGTAAGGGAAATTAGCCATGAAATGAGAATTCTCCCTAACACTCCCTAATACTCGCCCCACCCACCCAAACCCAGACTAAGGGACAGGAGGATCTAATCCACTCCTGGATGAGTCTCGTACCTCTAGTCGGTTATAAACATCCTAGAGAGACCATCAACATTTTGGTGGTGACATCCTGACCTGTGCTCAATGGTAAAATCAAACCCTTGGAGGCAGATTGACCATCTTAGCAGTTTTGGGTTTTCCCCTTTCATTTGCATCAACCATCTCAAGAGTTGGTGGTCTGTTTGAATGGTGAAAGTAGATCCATACAAGTATGGTCTAAACTTCTTCAAAGCCCACACAATGGCAAAACATTCTCTCTAAATAGTTGCCCACCTTGTCTCAGGTTCCTTCCGTTTCCTTCTGATGAAGCAAATGGGGTGCTCCCTACCTTTCTCATCCAGTAGACCGAGTACTGCACCTATACCTATATTGGAAGCATCTGTTTATACAATGAAGGGTTGGTGGTAGCCAGGAGCTCTGAGAACTGGAGATTGACAAAGGGCTTTCTTCAGGCTTTCAAAGGCCTGATTGCACTCCTCATTCCATTTGATCTTTTTAGGGAATTTAGGAGAGGAGATTACATTCAGAGGAGAAGCTATGGACCCATAGTTCTCAATGAAATTCCTGTAATACCCAGTGAGGCCTAGGAAGGCTCTCACCTGGGTTTGAGTAAAAGGGGTTGTCCAATTTTGCACAGCTTCAATCTTGCTGAGCAAAGGCCTTATTTCACCACCTCCTACCTCATGCCCAAGGTAGACCACTTTACTCTGACCAATTTGACATTTGCTTGCCTTTATGGTCAGATGGGCCTGTTAAAGAGCCTGCAAAACATATCCTAGGTGGTCAACATGTTCTTTCCAAGTCGGGCTGAACACTGCAATGTCATCCAAGTATGCCATGCAGAAGTCCTCCATCCCATTCAGAACCTGATTAACCATCCTTTGGAATGTAGCAGGTGGAGAAAGCAGTTTTTTTCTCCTTGGCATGGTCAGTCAGGGCTATTTGCCAATAGTCTGAGGTGAGATCAAATGTGCTGAGGAACTTGGCTGAACCAAGTCTATCCACCAGCTCATCTGTCCTTGGCAAAGGATGGGCATTAGTCTTAGTGACTGCATTTAGAGCTCTATAGTCCACACATAATCTCAACTCTTTAGATCCTGCCTTTGGTACTAACACAACTGGGCTAGACCATGGACTAGTAGAGGGTTCTATTAGCCTGAGATCAAGCATCTTGTTGACCTCTCCTTTGATGTGGGTTCTTACATTTTCTGACATCCTGTAGCCCCTGCTTTTGACAGGTAAACTGTCACCAGTTTGGATATCATGTTGTCCCCAAGGGGTCAAACCTGGTGTCAGAGAGAACAGAGGGGCGAATTGATTTAACAAAACTTTGCACTCCTCCTGTTGCTCAGGTGTCAGATTAGAAGAGAAATTGACTCCTATTTTCTCATTTAATGGTTTGCCTCTGAAGAGGTCAGGTAGAGGTTCACTCTCCTCCTCCTCTTGAGCTGAAGCTAGAAGCAAAGCTCCCAGTTCTGGTCTCGAGACATAAGCTTTTAGACGGTTGATGTGAAAGAGTCTAGGAGCCTCCTTAGGATTGCCTAAGTCCACCAGATAGTTCACCTCTCCAAGTTTTCATACAAACCTTGAAGGGTCCCATCCATTTGTCCTGGAAGGCCCTCTGCCTTGTGGGGACCATAACAAGAACTAGCTGGTCTTGAGCGCACTCAACCATGTTGGCCTTCTGGTCATGCCAATGTTTGACCAGAGCCTGACCTGCTTTCAAGTTATCACTTGCTTCAGCCATCATGTGTGGCATTCTCCTCCGGAGACCTATCACATAGTCAGTGTGATGCTGGAAATACATCGGAGGGACAGGGCCTCTGTATCCTTGTCCTTTACTGCCTTTTTAGCGTGTGTTCTGTCATGTTTTCCGCGCAGGAGTTCATGTGGGACTCCTGGCGGTGCGCTCTCTCTCTTTTGGTTTAGTGAACAGACCCATGGGTGGGGGTACAACCCTGTGCCCCTAGTGTATGTTTTTGGGCACCTGTGGGTGACCCACAGAGCAAGGTATGGGCTGGTGGCAGCTCCATGCTGAATTTGACAGGTGCTCTGAGTATCCTCCATTTTGGGATACCCAGGCCCTGCCACTGGAATCAATTGATTCCGGATAGAAAACAAGATGGCCTCTGTGGCCTCTTGCTTTCTATTGCCTGTTACCTTGTTTTCCCAAAGTCCTGGGAAGCCCTGACTCTGTCCCTTCCCCCTGACTGGCTGTTGGGTGGAAGTTCCATATATGGTGTTGACGTGCTACGTGCAGCGTCCTGAAACCTGTCCAAATCTTCCTGTAGTTGTACCCTCTGCGCCATACTCTTTCTGCCCCCACCCCCAAACTCTGTGTTCGCCTGCATCTGGCGTGGTTTAGCCTCAATATCTGGAAGTTACTTCCTAATTGTACGCAGTATGCCTGCCCCCTTGTTTATGTACTCCCCCCGCACAAAACATTTAAAGGCCTCCCACAGTACTGCCTTTGACTGAACCGAGTTTTCGTTATCAATAAAGAAATTGGAGACCACATCCGCAATTGCTTTGCGAAACACACTATTCAATAAACCCTCATTCATGAAGGACCATACCGGTCTGCTAAGCAGCTCCCCCGGGATTCCCATACACATCATTACTGGCGCGTGGACCGACGGTGTGGGTCAGTATCTCACACTCAACCCACCCCGTAGTGTCGTCAATCAGGAAATGACCAAGCCACGGTTCCCCCATGCTGCACCTTCCAAATGTCCCTCAACTCCCAGGTTGTACACATCCCCACCAGCTTCTGAGTGATGTGCATAAGTGATCCCTGCACCCCCTGTGTTCTGCCTAGTGTTTGGTGCAGCACCTCATTGAAATCTCCGGCCCATAGTATAAGACCAGGAGTGAGTCTCGATAATTGCATCACAATCCATTCCAGGGTGTCTGTTGAATTTGTATTCGGGCCATAGTAGTTAATGAGTTACCAACTGCCCCTGTAGCACCCCAGTGACCAGTAGTGCCCTACGCTCTTCTTTTCTCATGTCAACAAAGTGAAAACCAACTGAATCACTGATAAGTATGCGCATCCCCCTGGACAAACTGGAATAGGATGCAAAATACCTGCGACATCCCCATGGTATACCCACTCGAGACTCCTCCGCAGGGGAGAGATGGGACTCTTGTAAGAAGGCAACGTCCACTCCATGTTGTTTCAAATACAACAGCACTCTGCAAGTTTTTGACTGGCAGTTCAAACCTTGGACATTCCATGACATAAATTGCGTCCCTATAATCATTAACTACACTTAAACAGATCATTCCGGCATTTCTCACTGGCCGTGACCAGAATTTCCAGTATATCAAAAGTCTCATGTGGTCAGACTGGTGAACTGACAATCAAACCCATAATGCCAAACATCCCTGCCAACCCCCACCGGCAATCCCAATCTGCCAGTTATCGCCATCGCCTCAACATCAACTCTTATTTGCAAATGCATGAGGAACCCTACTGAGCCCAGCCACCCCGCCGCCCTCCATGATCATGTGGCTGCTCCCACCACCTCAAGCAGAAACAATATGCACCCAATGTCTCATCACCCCTCAACGGAGAGGACCGCTGTTCTGCACTGCGTACCACTTGTCTGGGAGCCAGCGGTAAGGATTCCTAGGGCGAATGAAAAACTAGAACACGACCATTGTGCTCTGTTAACTTCGCCAGGACCATCATGGGGTATCGTAGGCCCCTGTCCCTGAGCCTTTTCTTAACATCCACATTCTCTGCTGCCTGCACTTTTTTTAGAAATATAGGGGAAGAACTTTATGCTGTCACCATTAAAGGTCAGGGTGCCTTTTTCCCTTGCCTTACGGAATGCCAAGACACTGTCCTGGTAATTCAGCAGCTTTGCTATGATTGCATGGGCCTGAGCCCCAGAGACAGGCCACCTCCCACTTAGAATCCGATGTGCACGCTCCACAATAAACAATGAGGAAAAGCCCTCAGAACCGAGTGACTCCTGTATAATGGACTCCACTAGAAGCTCCATTGATTTCTGTAGAATAATTGGTGTCCCTGAATCGGCTAAGATTATTCATTCTCAACCTGGATTCCAGGTCATCCTGCTTGTCAGCTAGCTCCTTGACCACTCTCTTGGCCTGGGTTAACTCCTGTCGGTGACTCATCCTCAACTGCAGACAATCTGGTCTCGGCTTCGTCCAGCCTCTCACCATGCTTGTCCAGCCAGACCTGTATGTCATCCACTTTGCAGGTTAAAGTATCCATTTTGCCATCAAGTGATTGGATCCCAGCTTGTACCTGCGTGAACATCGCAAGAATGTCTTTCAGGGCATCACTTGGGCCAGCCGCCCCTCGAGCAGGCTCCTGTCCTGCAGGCAGTTCCAGAACTTTGGATTTATTAGAATGGGCCGGGTGATCAAGCCAGAGCTTGGATTGGTTTTCTCTGCTTTCCCCATGATGTACTCCAGTGCAGGCCGTCCTGCCACAACCCTTAGGATAGGTTTCGTAGTGCACCTTCAGTTGCGCCCCGTCCTTTCCTACCACGCCAATATACTACACGTGGGGCCCCATGCCCACCCCTGGCCCTACAACGAGGCGTCCAGGCTGCTTTAGTTGTGTCCTGAGAGTCCCATCACCTACAGAGCGTGCTCCCATAGTGTTTACTCTATGACTGGTTCCTACAGTACAGGTTGCTCACGGTGCTGTGCACGCCTCTCCTTCTGCAGTATCCCCCTGGTGAGGATGCTCGGCCCGAGAGCATTCACCGCTCCCTCACATTGGATTACAAACCAGGACTGCACCTGAGTGAGAGGGCACTGTCTCTCCTCCTGTGATCACCCCTCCGGCCAATTGAGTGGGCATGCCGGTCGCTCCTGTTTGATCAACAAGAGTTATGGCATAGAACTCCTGTCCAAAGTCATTGGGCCAGCCTCCAAGGTGCCCAAAATACCGAACGTCCTGATGCTCAACGGGAGTAGTAGTAGCAAGAAGTGACCAATATCAAGATGCCCACTCCCTTGGAGTCAAACGTACCCACTCTGCTGTGGGAACAGGAGCCACTTCTCTCCTCCCACTGGTTCAGTGCTGTGCACGGACCCACCCACATCGACAGACCTGCAGTAGATGTTCCTCCCTCCCTGCCTGCACTGGGTGCTGCAGCAGGCATATGCTGGCCCCTGCCACACGGAACAGTTGTCTGTCTCGCCAACACTACTTTTTGGGTCAGGGCTGCATTTCTATACTCACAAATGGCACACTGGGCCCGCCGTCCACACCGAGCGCCTCCGCGGGTATGCACTGCCGCTCGCCGTTTCACCACGTCGGAGGCCCCCACACCATGTCCCTTTCTCACTACCACCTCACACTGCTCACTGTCAGTCAGAGCAGCACCAAGCAATCCGCCACACAGTATCTCCGGTGCCAGTGCATTCAGGGACAGCCCGTCATTGTGGCTGCTGCCGAATTCCAGAATGAGCTCCCGCCCTGGCGACCCTCAGCAGGCCTCCCATCACCGAGGCTGCACGGGATAACTACTTGGCCAGGGCAGTCGTTGCTTTCAGGATTTCACCGGCACTTCACCGCGGGACTCCTGCGGCAGGTTTAGGATTTGCGAGGCATCAGCACGCCACAGTGACAGGATAGTTGCCGGAGTTCTAGGAGGCCGACCGGGAACTCAGACTGGTAGCCATCTTGCCAGGGCTCTCGAGCGCCCTCCACTCCAGATACTGGCTGATTCGCTAGCAGTCAGGCAGGTGGATTCCCATCCTGAACTTGCATTGTCTTAAATTCCTAAAGTCCCGGAATTTCAGGATCGTTAAGGTGCAGCACATGCTCAGCCAACTGGAGAAGGGAGATTTCCTGGCGCCGCTGGATCTGGAGGATGCATCCTCATTCACCCAAAACATTCGAAGTGCCTAAGGTTCATCGTCCAAGGTAGACATTACCAATTCAAGGCATTACCCTTAGGCCTCAAATCACCCCGAGGCTGTTCACTAGTGACAGCTTTGCCTTCCTCGGAAGGGAGTGTTTGTCTACCTCTACCTGGACGATTGTCTGGTCAGGTCTCATTCTCACCCCAGGCGACGCAACATACAGCAGAGATGATCAATCAATCAGTTTCTTCCGTAGCGCACTGTCACCAAAGGCATCATGGTGCTTTTGAGAGATGGCAAAGAGACTAGATGGATGAATCACATAAAAAGACATGTTTTGAGATTTCGTTAAGAGTACGAAATCCGTGGTAGCTCACAGTTGGAAAGGCAGTGTATTCCAGAGCCTAGGCCCTGCAATAGAGAAGATACTGCCACACAATCGCTCCTTTTGATATTTGGGAACGTGCAGAAGTGCTGCGTCTGTGGATCTAAGAGGCCGATCCGGAATATAGCTCTGAAGCTTCTCCCGAATGGCCAAACATCCTTTTCCACTTAGTGCACAGTGAATCAAACAGGATGCTTTGAATTTAACCCAGGCAGTGATTGTCAGCCAGTGGAGGGATTGATGTGACCTAGTAACATGCAAGCCGAAGGGCATATGCTTCACCAATCGAAAAGCTGCATTTTGCAGCCCTTGGAGACGCTGGATAAGATGGCTATGCCAGATAAATCGCATTGCAATAGTCTATATTTCCATTTAGGCAAGCTGCAAGTATTTGGGAATGACATTTGTCAACCATAAAAGGAAGAGCCTTCTTCAGCTGCTTGAGTTTAAGAAAGCCCAGCCCACACACTGAATTTACCTGGGTCTCCATAGATAATGAGGCATGTATTTTGATACCTAGATTCCGGACCACTTTCGCTGGTTCTGGCAAAGCTCCAAGTGAGGCCGGCCAAAGGTCAGAGGTACAGCTGTTCGCTGCCTCAGACGGGGCCAGTGATCAGGACCACCATCTTCTCACCATTTAGCTTGAGCCAGTTGGCTTCCATCCAGCCACGAATGGCATCCAAGGAATGTTTTAATCTTTCGCCCACACCTGCCTGGTCAGGATGAAACCTGAACAGAATTCGGGTATCCTCTGCATAGGAAAAAATCCTAAACCCAAACGAATGAATAAGCGCCATTAATGGCTGAATGTACAAAGTAAACAATAGTGGGGACAGGGCCGAGCCCTGTGGAACTCCACAGGTTACAGCGACCAGTGATGAGCAATAAGGGGTAGAGAGACCGTTTGACAACGAGAAGCCAGGAAAGCACAACACCAGTCCAGGACAGCCCCTGAGAACCCTACCTCTTTCAATCTAGATATTAGAATCCCATGACCAATAGTATCGAAAGCAGGTGACCGCTCTAAGCGAATAAAACCTGCCGTGCCACCCTAGTCTCTGATCATAGTGAGATCATCAAGTACTGACACCAGAACTGACTTGGTGCCCATCATGGGATGAAAGCCTATCTGGCAGCTATCTAGGATGTTTTGGCCCTCAAGAAAAGCCCTCAGCTGTGGGGTATATACTGCTTCCAGTACCTTCATCAGAAAAGGCATCAGCGAAATGGGACCATAGTTTGCCGGGACTGAAACATCCAAAGATGGCTTTTTCAGTAGAGGGATTACAAGGGCTTCTTTTAATGTAGTAGGGATTTGGCCACAGGCCACAGGTGTGGAGTTCACGGCTTCGGCCAAAATACTCAAAAAAATCCTCTGGTGCCAACTTTAGTAAAAGCAAGGGGATATCATCAAGGGGAGAAGCTGACTTAAGGCTTGCCACCGTCTTGCTAATTTTGTCCCTATTTGTAGGGATGAAGACGGGAAACGGGCGACAGCCTCCGCTACAATAGAAGATGTAGAAGTGCTATTTTTATAGACCATAGTGATGATCTGTTCCTTTTTCCCTTTATCTGTAATATCTTTCCTGATCTCTTTGATTTTGTTGATGAAAAAACCTGAAAGGTCATCAAAGACTATGAACTAGCCGAGTCGATGTTTACATTAGGTTTTGTTAAATTTTGTACGATTTCAAAAAGCTTTTTGCGAGCATTTGCCGCTAATTGACTAGCATTAGCAAAATAGTGATTTGGTTTCTTTCAAGGCCTTATGATAAGCTGTGCATTGTTTCTTGAAAACATATACCAAGGAGCAAAATGAAAATGAGGTTTTGACATCATTTGAAATGGTGGCAGATGGTTTGCCACTACTTCCACAGTATTAACTAATCTAGATATATCTGATGGCACAGAGCCCAACTCCCGGGAAACCAAAGAGTAGTGACAAGCAACTTCCGAAAAAACAAGACCAGGATCCACTCTTGCCCAGTTACGTCGTAATGTAGGTATGCTGTGGTTTAAAGTTTGCTTAAGTCTCCCTACTGCCTGCATCGTGAAAGGAACCACATAGTGGTCCCACCAGATGAGGGGGTGGCTAGGAAGAACTCTCACAAGTGAGGGAGAAATAACATGTAAAGTGTGGACTTTAACATGAGTAGGGTCCATCTCTTGTTGCACTAGTTGCAGTTGCTTCATAGCATTCAGAAATACCTTGTTGGGCCGGTCTGATCCCGCCTCAGCCCATACGTTAGTCACCTAGAATAATCAAATTCTTATAGTGTAGCAGTAAATTGGAGGCACCATTCACAAATACATTGTTAGCTGATGAAGGATGATACCCAAAAAGGAGGTGACAAACCCAGGAGGCGTTCATTATAATTTTAAGTGTTTCATAACAGCATCCAAAGAATTAGGCACCAAAGAACATTCATATTTCACACTCTAGATCAGTGCTACACCTCCCCCTGGATGTTTAGAAAGTTGATCTTCCTGGAGTATTGCGTATCCCTGAGGCAGAGCTTGAATAATATCAGGGCCAGATGATTCAGTGACAAACACAAAATCAGAACAAGGGTGTTCCAAAAAGGAGTACATTTCTGATCTGTGAGCCACGAGTGATCGTGCATTAATCAGACATGCTTAAAGAGAAGAGGGGGGCTCAGTCGCGGTTGGCGGCTGCTCTTGCAATCCTTGCCAACCAGCTGTAAAAAGTGTCAGACGTGCCAAGGCAAGTATCCCTGTACATGTAACAGACTTACCAGCAGTATGCTGTACCCAGAGCAAAGACTCTACATGGACGAGCGCAGGCTGGCCGGACTTTGGCCTAACTGCGGGCTGCACACGGTCTCTACGCTCCTGGCACCCTCTCGTAAATAGTGAGGTCATATTATTGCAGAGATCAATCCCGGAGGAGGCCGGTGTTTGTAGAAGGAAAGCGAGAAAATACTCGCCTTCTACAATGCATGCGTGTATGAAACGCAAAAATAGCTGGGAAGTGTAGTCCTGGTACGAGCACAAGTCTAGGCACACTTGAGACCGCTGCAGGCGGCATATGAGGAAATAATGCAAACTGAATTTATAAGAGATTTTTAAAAGAAAGTTAGATAGAGTAAAAATGACTTGCAAAGTATTATTTGCTTCTTAATCCAAGGCATCCAGTCAGCCACCTGGGGCTGTAGCGCCTAAAAGGAAATCAAAATGTTTAAAAACACAAAAGTCAGAAATGCAACAAACAAAGCAACAAACCCACACTTTTAAGTGTTTCCTCGCACCTCTGCAGTATCTGCAGTCATCTGTTGGAACAGGGCTAATAAGCCCAAGAAATGACCAATCACAAAGGTCCAGACTCTACCCTTTCTGGGATTCTTCATAAACTATGTCAAATCCTCCATGGTGCTGTCCCAAGACGCAATGTTCCTGGGCGCCCTACTCAACACATTTTCGTGCCTGGCGGCCCCATTGGAGAAAAGGATACGTACCATCCCAGGAAAGGTCAAAAGGCTATCCTCCAAGTGGCGGCAGTCCGGTCCATCACATCGCTGTTAGGGATGATGTCTTGCTGCAGCCATCCGGTTTATAATTGCATGTTACACATGAGACCTCTTCAAGAGTTCCTGAATGCCAAGGGGAAGCAGATCTGCGGCTCATGGACGAAAAGATGGTCCTCAATCAAGCGTGTCTCCTGTCATAACCCTGGAGGCACAGAAACTATGGTGCTAGGCCATTGCTCAACAAATGTTTCTGGTCCCGTTCCACTTGGCAGGCGTTCAAAACACCATTGCGGACTCTCTCGGCAGGGACCTTCCATGTGTGGGAGCTCTAGCAAGCTCAGGTGTCTCAGATCTTCAGAAAATGGGGCTTTATGTAGGGACAGGGCCCCGTGTCGGTGTACTACCGCTTCTCTGTGTGTTTTCTCCGTTTTCTGTTTTCTGCCACTGAGGTCCAGCCTGGACCTCCGGCAGTGCAGCTCTTCATTTTATCTTTTGGTGAATGACACCCATGGGATACCCTTTTGGCAACCATGGGTGAGGGTACATCCTTGTATCCCTTATGTGTGTTTTTGGGCACCTATGTATTGCCCACAGAGCAGGGTAGGAGCTGACTTGGCAGTGTTCGGAGTATCCTCCATTTTCGGATACCCAGGTCCTGCCATAGGAATCAATGGATTCCTACACAAAGACCAGATGGACACTGTGGCCTCTTGGTTTCTATTGCCTTTCACCTTGTTTCCCAAAGTCCTGGGAAGCCCTGTCTCTGTCCCTTCCTCCTGAATAGCTGTTGGGTGGAAACACCATATATGTCTGTTTCCTTTCACCCTGACTGGCTTTTGGGTGGAAATACCATACATGGGTCTCCTATCAGGCTGACTGGAGCCTTCCCAGGTGTTGTGTGTTATCAGTACACCCTACGGGTGGGACCTGTGCAAATGGAGTCTGAAGTGAATGCACATTCTCTGTTGTGGGTGTCTGTTTTCTGTGTGTGACACAATGAATGAGACAGCCTTGACTGAAACAGACATGAATGGAGTGCAGTGTGCTGAGAGGCTGGGTACTTGCACCAATCCACATCTTGTGTTATGAGTGTCTGGATGGAGTGAATGCTTGTGAGCCTGATTGGCTGTCTGCATAAAGGCCCTTCTGTTTGATTGGCTGACTGAGCCTGGCTCAGCCAGAGGGAATGGAAAACATATGTGTATATCTGGGGACCTCTCACCGATTTGTTAAGAAGCTGAAGTCGAAGCTGAAGCAAGAAGCTATCCTTGAAGCCCAGCTGGAGGAGAAGTCTGCTGCTGCATTTTCTTCACTTAAATCCGAAAGTTGTCATGCACCGATTTGATCCCAAGGACTGATCCAGAGAGGACCTGCAAAATAGACATCTCACCGAGCTACGAGGGACTATCGTGCAAAGCTGCTGCTCTTCATTGAAGTATCCCTCCTCGCCACTTGGCATGTTAATCAGAGGTGAGCCTTAGTGTGTGGAACCCTCCTTGGTCCTATTGTGCTTCTCCACCTATATTTTAGAGCAACGATCCAGTGCCGTTGGCCTCTCTCCCTCCCCTCCCCAGCATCGATTTCCTGGTTTGTGTTCCCACCCTCCTCACCTGACTGGTGGCTCTGCTGATCTTCACTGACCCTTTCAGGGCAGCTCTCTGCCCGTGCAGCCACTTCGGCTAAGGGTCCCGAGACAGAGGCGGCTCCGGAAAGTGTCAGCAGGTGAAGCCAGTGTCTAGCCGTCGACCAGCAAAGACCGGTAAGGGAAGAGTGGCCCAGGTGGGGAGTAGAGAAATAACTCTACCCTGGAAGGCTAACTACTTCAAATCTATCTAAAACACCTTAATAATAAATAACCTCTTCTGCCTTCCTCAACTTCACACTATTAAACACAGCTGTGTTTACTACAACACCCATTTGACTCTCAAATCTAACTGTGTTTAGGACTGTAATCTTTTCACCTGTTAGGCGTAGGCCTCTCTCCCACTGTGCAGGACTCTCGGATCTAGCTGTGTTTAGCATTGCACTCATTGGTTCATTTGTGTCTCAAACATAACTGCATTTAGCACCGCACCTATTTGATCTGTCGGGCATAGGCCTCCCCTCCACTATACGGGACGCCCAAATCTAGCGGTTCCCTATCTCAAATTGCATTGTTGATTGCAGACCTCTCTCCCACTATACAGGACGCTCATATGTGACCAACCAACTCACATCTAGAGAGCGTCACCGTGGAGTGAGACAGACATCATTGGCTGATTATTGTGGAGTGATGCTGTGATTAGGGGCTCACGCCTCATTAGATGTCACAGTGATTGTTAGTTACGCCCATTAGGATAATTCTTTAGTTACTAGCTATCCTTCCTAACCCCCACATAGTTAGCTCACTGCAGTCAACCTCAACCAGGGAAAATCATATTAAGGACAGCCAACGTTAACCCAACGATATAATCCTAACAAACCTCCCCTACCTTAATCAAAACAGCGACTGAACAAGTCGGCAATACCAGCTGACCACCTACAGACAGTACCCAAACTTGTAGCGGACAATTCTCTACACCCAGTACTACACCACAAGACAGCCGGACCAAAACAAAACAAAAAAAAAGACCAAAACAGCTCTCAACCTCAAATGCCGCGAAGTCTGTACCAAGGGAAAGAAAAAGAGCAGAAAGAACAAACACACCAGAACAGCAACAAAGACTCGCAACTGCAGAACACACTCCCACAGACAGGAGCAACAACCGAACCAACGCTGAGAGAAGAGACAAATCCCTCTACTTAACTGCATACCTCACACACAGACGCACCTGTACCAACACCTTAACTAAAGATCGACCTGAAAGGAAACCCCAACACCGATCAGAAGACAACCCAACAATAAAGCCCAAACCAAACCACACCTCTAAATTTCACTGCAATCTAATAAACGCAAGATCCATGTCAAAACACTCAACAGAGATCTTTGACAACAGCATTTACATCCTATTTATCACAGAAACATGGCTGGACGACAACTACAAAATCACACTCCAAAGCTGCCTACCAACCAACTTCAAATGCCTTCAAATAAACAGAAAAAAATAAAAATAGACAAACCTCTCAACATCATTTACTGCGAAACCATGGTCATACACCTATCAGCGAACCCAAAAACCAACATCACATTCATCCTGGTGTACAGACCACCGTCATACGATGCAACCTTCGTCGATAAGTTTATAGAGGCCATCACAAACATAGCCAGCGAGCCCAAACATCTAATTATTTTGGGGGCCTTCAACATCTGGTTTGAAGAAAGTCACGGCAACTCCCAAAACTCACTGATTGGACAACTTACAACCATGAAACTATGACAGCTGGTCAAAGAGGCAACACACTCTACAGGACACACCCTCGATGCAATCTTTGCCAAGGAAAAACTTATCACCACGGCACCACCAATACAAATACTGTGGAAGAACCATCTCATCATCCCATTCGTCATCAGACTACCAACCCTACTCTGCATCCAGGCCCCCAAACTCACAACCACCACAAAAAGAAACTGGAAAACCGTCAAAGCAAGCAACCTGTTCGAACAACTGATGACGACCAAACCCTCAATTACACAACTTGAGCCGGCTGACCTAGACGGGAAAGCGGAGCTACTACACAAATGGAGCGCTGATACAATTGAAAAGATCACCCCAGAAAAACTATTCGCCCCATCAAAAAAAAGGGCAATGGCAAAATGGTTCACACCACTACTAAGCACAATAAAAAAGGACAACAAGAAGATGGAGCTGGAATGGAGGAAAGAATACAACCCAGATCAAAAAATACTGTTCCAGAAACAATTCTGAGCATACAAGAAGGAAATACAAAAGTCAAAGAGAAGGCACTATGACAGAATCACCAATGCGACAAACACACAAAAAGAAAAGTTCAATATCATTAAAGAAATGAGAAACCCACCAGGCTGCAACAATACCCCAACCCCCTCAGAGAAACTTTGCAATGACCTGGCAGAGCACTTCAAGAACAAAATCAACAAGATCTGACAAATCATACAAAACAGACAAACCAACCATAACATTCAACCAACTGGACCTAACACAGAACTACAACAAAAACCCCAAAACTTTCCCGAAATATCAGCAGAGGCTTTCGTCTTGCTGGTGAAACACAACAAGAAAGTAGGGTCACCCATGGATCCCTGCCCACTAGACATTTACAAATCAATCCTCGCACAAGGAACGCTATCGGAATATTACAGAAACCTCCTAAATCTCTCACTAGCACCAGGAACCATATGAAGAACCTTCAAATCCGCTTATATCAAACCACTTTTAAAAAAACACAAGTGGCGACGTAGAAGACTTCTCCAACTACAGGTCGATCTCAAACATTTCCTATCCAGCAAAACTCCTGGAAACCTACGTATACAAACTAACCCAAGAACACGTAGAAAAACACCATCTGCTAGACCAAGCACAAGTCGGTTTCACACCAGCCAGAGGAACAGAAACAGCACCACTATCCATCTGGGACGACCTAAAAACAAATGCTCACTCCGACACAACCTCATCCCAGATTCTGCTCGACCTCTCTACAGCCTTCGACACAGTTAGCCATGACACCCTAACCAAAAGACTAGAAGACATAGGCATAACGGACATGGCACTACTCTGGATTAAATCATTCCTAGCAGACAGAACAGAAACCGTATGGATAAAGCCCTTCAAATCCACCCCACGAGTTAACGACTGGAGTACCATAAGAGTCCTCACTATCACCACTGTACTTCAACATCTACCAAACTCCAGTAATCGGAATCTTCAAAAAATACAAAATTAAATGCTATAACTACGCAGATGACACTCAAATCATCTACAAAATCGAAGACCCTCAAGCCGATCACTGAACCCTAACCGAGTGTGTAAAAGAAGTCTTTAACTGGATGAATGCCAACAAATTGAAAATCAACTCAGGAAAGACAGAAATCATGATTATATCCAACAACCAAGAGAACACCTATATTCCATGGCCAACGGAAATGGGAACCGCACCAACACCATCTAAGGTAGTAAAAATCTGGGAGTCCTGATGGACAACACCCTAACCTTAGAACCACAAATGCAATAATCAAGAAATGCTTCTTCCTCTTTCACACAGCAAGAAGAATCATACCTTTCCTCTCCTTCACCCACAAAACACTCACAATCGTCGCCCTCATCATGTCAAGAATCGACTATGCAAACAGCCTCAATCTTGGGATATCAGAATACCTGCTGAAGAAACTACAACGGATCCAAAATACAGCAGCAAGACTGCTCCTCAAACTATCCAGAAGAGACCACATCACTCCAGCCCTAAAAACACTGCATTGGCTCCCAGTCAAGCATTGCATCACCTTCAAAACAATGTGCATAACACACAGGGCAATCGGTGGACAAGGAGCTGAATTCCTACAAAAGAAATTAACAATCTACAAGCCAACAAGACTCCTTAGATCAAGCAACAAAACCCGTCTGGAACAAAAACCACACCTTAAGAAGAAACTTGGGGGCTCCTCCTCCTCCCACTTAGCCGCAAAAACCTGGAACAACATCCGAAAGAAATAAGAAACAGCAAAGACCACTTACAATTCAGAAAATTACTAAAAACCTGGTTCGAAGGGATTGGTTCCTCTGACGTATTCGACATCTATGACAGGTAATCACGACAGCTGTGCTGCTTCAGGAAGTTTTCTGCGTTCTGCGTCAATACGCTGTCCACGAGGGCCTCTGTCGAGCCGATGTCACCGGATGTTATAAGTAGGACACACGACGCCCATAGCCTCAGTTCCGTTTTTCGCGCCAACGTGTTCGCTTCGGAGATCTCGGCATGCCTCGGTTCTTCTGAGTTATATTCTATCGGTTCTTCGACCTTGTTCGTTTGTGAAGATTTCATGTCTTCATCTTCTTCTACCCCGCGGCCGGGTTTCAAGAAGTGTCGGGACTGCTGTTCTAAGATGTCCCTTACGACCCGAACAACGCCTGCCTCTGGTACCTCGGTGAGGACCACGCCACGGATGATTGTGACGATTGCCAGTCATTAACATCGAAGGCCTTGCAGGAGCGGAAGAAGAAGCTTTCTGTCGGTAGGGTTTCCAAGCCCCGAAAGTCGATATCCGCTGGGCTTTCGACTGACGATTTGAGAGATGACTCTCCGCGTCGTTGGCGTAAGTCCAGGGGGTCTTGATTCCGGAATGGTTCCCGCCATTCCTCTGCCTCTTCGAGGCACTCGTGGAAGCGCCGTCACCGGTCGCCTTCCCCGTCCTCAACTGAGGACTCCGCCCTTCAGCGAGTTGCTTGTCCCAACAAGCACTCTTCTCCTGCGGAATGGGATGCATTTCGTACGGAGATGATGGCGATTTTTCAGTCGCAGTGCTCCGTTCCGTCCGTGCCTTCGAAAGAAGCCAGCAGGGAACGTGCTAGGACCACCGCTCGCACGCCTTTGGGCTCGGGTGGTCGGCGCGATAATCGGACGCCTTCGAGGTCCCGATCGGACAAGGTGGATCGCTCTAGTCATGCCCACTCCAGGTCCCGGTCCTCGACGCCAAAGAGGCAGTCGGAGCCTGTGAAGTCTTCGAAGAAGACGTCGATGCCATCGGCGCCATGTCCATCGAGGGACTCTCTCAAGGCTCTGCCTCCGAGGAAGTCATCAACGCCATCGGCGCAGAGGCCGTCAAAGGACACGCTCGGGGCTCCGCCCTCAAGGCCTGTGTCGAAGCCATTGGCGCCACGCTCGACGTCGACGCCGATTCTGTTGACGCCTTTCGAGGATGCTTTATCGGAGGTATCCTGTGCTTCAGTGGAAACCCAGAGTAAGGCCCTGAAGAAGTCGGTGAGGCCTGTCTTTGAGCCTTATTCTGTGCCCTCTTCCAGGGATTTATTCCAGCCTCTGGATTATATTTCTGAGGTGGAGGAAGGGTCTGAGGAAGGTTTGGTTCCAGATGACGTTCCTGACTAAATATTGTCTGGTCATAGCCAGATTGAAGACCTGCATCAGTCTTTGCATGAAGCCAGTGGTCTTGATACCTCCCCGGAGGTTGAGTTTGGCAGGCCTGAGCCTGATACGCATGTTGACTCTTCGTACAGGCGGCTGATGCCGAGGGTGACGGAGTACTTGGGGTGGTCTGCGCCACCAGTAGATTTTCTGCAGGATGACCATACAGATCTCTTGGACCGAGGTCCACCAACTTACCCGGTACTGCCATTCCATATGGCCTTGCAAAGACGGGTGGCAGCGGCTTGGACTGCTCCACAGAGTCTCCCGGCAGTGGGTAAGTCGTTGCCGAAAAAGTACCGCCCAGCCAGTGGCGACCCCGGCTACTTGTCCATGCACCCTACTCCGGAGAGTTTGGTGGTGCAGACGGCTACGGCCCCAGAAAAACAGACGTCCTACCCTACCATCCCTCCTGACAGCCATGACAAACATTTTGACGGTTGGGCGAAGAAAGTCTTTTCTTCAGGGTGTATGGCTTTGAAAGCAGCCAACTCTGTGTGTGCCTTAGCACGTTTCACTCACACTCTGTGGAATTGTGTTTCATTGGCGGCTGAACATATTCCCGAAGGGGAGGAATGGGATGGCTTTCTTGCCCTTGTACAGGATGGCAAGGATGCCATGTGTGAATCCGTTCAGTCGGGTCTGGACGTGGCAGACTGTGTCAGCCGGTCCATGGCGGCGAGCACCGTGATGCACAGATTTGCACGGTTGCGGAAGTCAGGGTTTGCTCCGGATGTACAAGCCTGGCTTCTCAACATGCCCCGAGATGGTGATTTTTGGCAGCAAGGCTGACGAGAGGCTTGAGAGGTTGCAGACCTCCAAAGCTGCGACGTAGTCGATGAGCGCTGCAGTTCACCAACCTCCGCATTTTGGTCCTGGGGGACCGCAATGGAGGGGAGGTTCCTTTCGAGACTACTCTTCCTTTGGTAGATCAAGGGGAGCTGCAAGTCAAAGGGGCCAACATAGGAGTACCAGAGGTGGAAAACAAGGTACTCGAGGTGCCAAGGCCGCTCGGGCAGTTGCCACTTTGCCCTCAGGCACTGCTGCAGCTGCTTCAGCTCAGTCATCAGGCCATGTCCCATGGTTCGCCGGTTGGGGGAAGACTGGCACAGCATCTTGTAGAATGGCGTGCCATTACTTCAGATGTGTGGGTTCTGGAGATCATAGCCCACGGCTACTGTCTTCCTTTCCGGCAGAGGCCTCACGACAATCCACCAGGGAATCTCTCTTTGAAAAGTCCGGATCCGCTCCTTGCGCAGGAAATCAAATCCCTGTGAGAATTCTCCTTGTGAGAGAGGGTATGCCCAGACGTGGGTCCCTTGCTCGCTGCGCCACAGGGAACCAGGCTGCACCTCACTGAGGAGGTCCAACAAGGCCGAAACATGTCTGGGGTTGCTTGGTTTTCTGTGCAGAGGGGACCTGGCCTAGCAGTTCGGGCAGGGCTGCTACCTTCGGTGGCGGCAGCTGCTGACTGATTTGCACATGGGTGGTCCCCTTTTGCAATGGCGCAGACGGGCTAAAAAACGGTGGTGTGGAAGGTTGCCCAGAGCAATTGCCAGTGGTTTAGATTCATTCGAAACCTTCCACCCATCACTTTTGTGGTCAGCCATAGAACTGGTGCCTGTAGCGGAGAGGAACAAGGGATGGTATTACCCTTATTTTTTTATTTTGAAAAAAGACGGGGGACTGAGACCCATCATGGACTTGCGTGGTTTGAACAAGCTCCTCAGGAAGGACAAGTTCAAGATGGTTACCCTCTCTCAAGTCCTCCAGGCCCTTCAACTTCAGGACTGGTTGGTGTCTCTCGACCTCAAGGACGCTTACTTTCATGTGCCGATTCATCCCAAGCACAAGAAGTACCTGAGGTTCGCGGTTGGCGACTCGCACTTTCAATTTCGGGTCCTGCCTTTCGGATGGATCTCCGCCCCGAGGGTCTTCACCGAGCTCATGGTGGTGGTGGCAGCATATATCGGGAAAGGGGGGATTCACGTCTACCCCTACCTGGACGATTGGTTGATCAGGGCATGCTCTCCCGAGCAAGTCCTGGATCATCTGTCAGTCACCTGCCACTCCCTTCACACGATGGGCTTCTCCCTCAACTTAAAGAAAGCCCACTTGACGCCAGCCCAGCGGCTCCAGTACATTGGAGCAGTGCTCGACACATCCCTGGGGCAGTGTTTCCCTCCCCAGGTGAGGGCTCCTCACATTCTGCAGATGGTACAAAAGTTTCAACTTGCACACAGTCTCCCGGCGTTCGAGTTCTTGAGGTTGCTCGGCCTCATGGCATCCTGCATTCTCCTGGTGCCAGAGGCCAGGCTGCGGATGAGATCTCTGCAGTGGGCTCTCAAGATGCTGTGGTCGCAGTCCTCCGGCAGAATGTCGGATCCCGTTCAGGTGCCGCCCTCGGTCGCCCAGGATCTTCTGTGGTGCGCCGTCGAAGGCAATCTGATGAAGGGGGTTCCATTTTGGCTACCCTGGCCGGAGGTGACGGTTGTGACGGACGCATCCCTCACGGGATGGGGAGCTCATGCCAACGAGTTGACAGTCAGCGGTCGTTGGTCTCCGTCGGAGTCCAGACTCCATATCAATCTGTTGGAGCTGAGGGCCATCAGGCTAGCTCTGAAGGCTTTTCTGCCGACTGTGCGAGGGAAGAATGTCCTGATTCTGACGGACAACACAGTGGACATGCACTACCTCAACAAAAAGGGGGAGGGGGGAGGGGCACTTCCTCTGTGCAGAGAGGCGATGCAGCTCTGGTTCTGGGCCATCCAGCCGGAAATTTCGATCTCGGCAGTTCATCTGAGACGAAAATGAGGCGGCGGACGCTCTGAGCAGGCAGAGCATGATCTCTCACGAGTAGGAGCTGGCTCAGGAGATTCTCCTGGAGATCTTCGCCCATTGGGGGACCCCTCAAGTGGATCTCTTCACCACCAGTGTCAACCGGAAGTGTGTAAGATTCTGCTCGCGGGAATTTCCTCCAAGAAGAGCCTTAGGGGACGCGTTCGTAGTGGAGTGGTCCTTCCCACTGCTGTACGCGTTTCCTCCAGTCCCCGTCATTCCGATGGTGCTGAGGAGGTTACGGAGGTTCAGTTCCCGAATGATCCTCATTGCTCCGGCATGGGCCCGGAGAACATGGTACCCGGACCTTCTCGACATGTCCATCTGCCCTCCGCGCGATCTTCCCTATCGAAACGATCTGCTCTCACAGGAGGGAGGGGTCAGGATCTCCATCCAGAGGTCAAGTCCCTCAACCTTCATGCTTGGCTTCTGAACGGTTGAGGTATAAGGATTGGGACCTCCCTGAAGACGTGATGGAGGTGTCGCTTTCGGCCAGAAGGCCTGCAACAAAGTCTCTGTACCGTTGCCGTTGGAGAAAGTTCTGCGACTGGTGCAGGGTTAAGAATGTGGATCCTTTTACATGTGCCATTCCTGTGGTTCTGTATTTTTTGCTTTCGTTAGCCCACAAGGGCCTGCAAGTGGGTACCATTAAAGGTTACCTGGCGGCGCTGTCCATATTTAAGCGCTCGTCTGAGGAGTGTTCTTATTTTAAGATTCCTTTTGATTTCTCAGTTTCTGAAAGGGCTCAATAATGTGTTCCCACCATCACCTTTCCAGGAGCCCGGTTTTGATTTGAACCTGCTTCTAAAATTCCTAATGGGAGCTCCGTTTGAGCCTTTACATTCTTGTCCTTTGAGACTGTTGACTTTGAAAACTGTATTTTTAGTTGCGGTCACTCCCGCTCGCAGAGCGAGCAAGTTGCAGGCACTTTCCGTTAAGCCACCCTTCACAGTGTTCCATAAGGACAAGGTTGTCCTTAGGGTTTGTACTTCTTTTCTTCCGAAAGTTGTGTCGGAATTTCATTTAAGCCAGAAAGTCATTCTTCCGGCGTTCTATCCTCCTTCGCATTCTGGTAAGGAAGAGGAGAGGCTCCATAGGTTGGATCCTAGGAGAAGTTTCTACATCTCTCGCATGTCCCGGTCAGAGTGGACGATCAGCTTTTTATAGGATACGCTGGAAGGCGTTTGGGACAAGCTGTTACTAAGCAGACTTTGTCTATGTTATGTTATGTTATGTTATGTTACTTTGCATTTATATAGCGCCTTTTGTACCATTGGTATGGTCTCAAGGTGCTGGTAGGTTGAACGCCCTCGGGAACCTAAGTTCATGTCAGTAGAGAGAATAGAGAGAGTCAAAGGTGTGTGTTAGCACCGGATATGTGTGCAGCTGGTGGGGCATTCGTGTGATAGCTGCTTCTTAGCGTGAGGTGTGGTGGTTGAGAGATCAAGAGTATGTGTTCGTTCTGGCAGGTTTTATCCAGACCGATTCTGGCTGCGTTAGGCCTGAGGAGAACGCCTGGCTCGAGGGTGTGTAACCAGCAATTTTTAGTTAGAGTGATGGGGATTATGAGGCAGATGATGGTATGAGAACAGCTATACCGAATGGTGTCATAGTATTGCTGTGTTCTAGTTGACTGGTGGTGTAAGAGAGTAAGCGTGGAGATGTGATATGGTTTACATGCTCTTTCAAATGTTCCATGCACTTCAATCCGTTCCATGCACTTCAATCCGTTCCATGCACTCCAACCATTTTATGCAATGCTTCTTTCATTCGTTCTACCCAGGTTATCATTTCTCCATGCATCATCCATCCACATACGTCCTCTTTATACGTTCCATCCACTTCACACGTTCCATCCACTTCACACGTTCCATCCACTTCACTGGTTCCACCCATTTCACACGTTCCATCCAATTCACACGTTCCATCCACTTCTACGGTTCCAAACGCATCACCCGTTCATCTGCCTACGTCGTCCGTTCTACCATTTCACCCATTCCATTCACTTCACCTATTCTACACCCGTTCATCCGTTCCATCGACATACTTCACCCGTTCCTTCCACATATTTCACCTTTCCATTCTATGTACTTCAGCCTTTCCGTCCACATATTTCACCCATTCCATCCTTTTCACCTATCCCACCCTGTTCATCATTTCTGTCTTGTTCATCCATTCCACCCAGTTCATCCGCATGCCCACAGTTCATCCGCACCCCCCGGTTCGTCCGTTCCACTCACATAGTACACTTGTTGCAACCCCATACTTCCATACTTCCTCCGTTCCAACTATATTTTTCATTTGATCGATCCACATCACCCGTTCCATCCACATACTTCTATCGTTCTATTCAATAGAGTTGACCCATTTTGTCCACACACTCCACCCGTTCCTTCCTCATACTTTACTTGTCTTATCTATATACATCACCCGTTCTTCCAGATCCATCCTCCATTCCTGCCACCCACTATGTCAAGGAACTGAAGTAGTTGGATCCTGCAGGAGTGAAGCTGGCCCACCAAAACCCCTAAGCCTGCCTGCTCAACAATCCAACTCTTATAAAACTATTGGCCAGGCAAACCCAAGGGGAAAGGGGAATGGAGAAAACAACAAAAGACAAAAACTCCCACTGCAGGTCTTTTAGACTTTCCTCACTGGGAACTTTCGACTCAGTAGGGTTCCTAAAGAAAAATACAACTCTTAATATAATGCTTTTCTATTCATCATCAGATATTCTCCCACTAACTATTTACTCTAATTACCTGTAGACTAAGCTTCCATTGCCATTAGGCTGCTTCTAGGATGTATAAGATGACTGTAGTACTCTCAATTCTTTATCTTCACCTTGTCTATCTTCTCACTTGATCTCATTACTTCTTCACTCCTTTAATTATTTTCCAAACAACATTGTGATTAATAGTGTTACTTTACAGACTATTTTGTGAATGAGAACTTTAATCTTCTTAATCTAAATTACCTGCTGTAATTTCGTTGTAGACTTTTTTACATTCAGCTAGAAGTTTTTTTTCCAATATAACTGCTGCGTGTTCTTCGAATTATGTCTTTGTAAAATTCTGGTCAGCAGCACTCAGTTGCCCTTCTGCGTGAACGAAAACACGTCTGAAAATGTAATGTAACCTGAAACCTTCTCGTTCACGCAGCGTATACAATTTAAAGCATATCTCTAGTTGCTATTTGTATACTGAAACTGCAGGTAAACTAGGGGAGTTAATTCTGCTCATATACAAAACGCTGAGTTTCTTAACTACATGTACAGCTTGTACAGTTCAATTCCGAACAATGCGCAACAATGGAAACCGAACGATAACGTTGGAAGTCCACAAAATGGCCGCGACGCACTTGCGACGTCGGAGGGTCCTTTCTTCTATAACCGTGCTCGCTCGGAGATGCAACACTATGCGCCGGAAAAATCTGTACGGAAAACCACTAAGAAGTGTTAGTTTCTTGGTTTTAGAATTGTTATATAAATTAGTAATGCGATGGTAGCGATCCGCACGCCTTATTAATATTATAAGAACATTTACATCAAAAATAAATCGCTGAAAGACTTTTCGTGTATTTTCTTGAGGAACTTGTTTACTCTTCAAATAAGTATACGGAACTCAAAATTAAACATAATACATTCCAACTGAATCTTACTAAGACTTCAATTGAGCTCAATTCAACAGTCCATACTTTGAATATTTCACTATAGAAGATTCACTTAGCTCAGTCCATGAAAGATATGCAAGGAACTCTGCAACACAGCAATCCAGATTTACGCTGGGAATCTTCCACTGTAATTTTCTGCTTCCTTGTACTTGACTGGTCTAATAATATGATCTAACTTACAACTAGAGATTCTACTATTTTTAAATATAACTTTTACTGTGTTCTTTCTCAGAGCTAAGGGAAAATGTGACCTACACTAATCAATACTTTAATGAAAGGCAGTTTAGAACTAATTAGAACATTCCAAATGACAACACAATGCTGCCTGCTGTGAACTAAACCAATCACTGTTGGCAAGGTGATCCACCATCTTGACCTGGGAGCTTTTCATCTTTCTATAATGAAAGTGGGTTAAGGATAATAGAGTAAGCCTAGAAAAGAAAATTAAATCTTTTAATTCTCTACCCAGGCTTGTACTATACTTAACTAACCCCCTTTTTTACACCTGTTTCTTCTTTTTACTACATCCGTTCCTTCCAACCACTTCACCGGTTCATCCGCATACATCACCCGTTCGCTCCGCACTCTACATCCGCTCGCTCCGCACGCTACACCCACTGGCTCTGCACTCTAAACCCGCTCAATCTGCACTCTACACCCACACTCTACACCTGCTCCGCACCCACGCCATACTCTACATCCGCTCAACACCCTACGTCTGTTCAAGACCATCACGCCCTACATCCGCTCAACACCGTAAATCTGTTCGACACTCTACATCCGCTCCACTCTATTAACCACTCGCACAACCTACATCTGCACCACGCTCCTATCTGTTCCACGGTCTCATCTGCTCCATGCCCTCATTCATTTTGCACTCGCCCGCTGCACGCACTCGTCCGCTCCACGCACCCATCTGCTCCACGCACCCATCTGCTCCACGCACCCATCCGCTCCACGTGCTTCATCCACTCTACCGACTTCATCCGCTCCACTCACTTCGTTCATTCATCCTGCATTATAGGTTCAGGCCATGTCACTTGTCATACGCACTCGATCCGTTCCGTGATCTCCATCTGTCTCATGCACTACACATGTCTCATGTGCTTGAATCGTCTTTTCTGTACATTCCATGTTTGCCATGTACTCATAGATTCCATGCCATCTGTCTGTGTACTCGTCAGTCTCCTGTATTCATCTTTCCATCCTCTTCTCTTTATTCATTTCATCCATTTTGTTCATTTCGTCCATTGCAATCATTACATCCATTTCATTCATTTCAACCGCATTACTGTTTTCGTACGATTTATTTTTTTTATCCACTTCACTGCTTTGATCTACTTTACTCATTCTGTTCTGTTTGTCCTTTTAGTTTACATTAGTGTTTGTTAGTTGTCGATTTCTCGCTAGGATCTTGATGTTGTATTGTTATTGGTCTTATTGTTATTTAAGATCTAGTTGTTTGTTGAGTTGCTGTCATTGAGATGCTGTTATTCAGTTTGAGTTAGTTTGAGTATGAGGTTGGTTTTAGGGGAAGAGCCAAGTTTTCAGTAATTTGCAGAAAGACAAGGGCCCTCATTACGACCCTGGCGGAAATCGAAAAACGATGGCGGAAATGCAATACCGCCATCGAATACCGCCCGTTGCGATTATGACCCGTCACCGTAAAGTACGATGCCATTAGCGACACCGTAGTGAACGCCAACGCTAACTGCACCAAGTACGCGCACGCGCGCACTGCGAAACCGTAATTACCACCATGGCGCAACGGTACGGGAATTCTGACCCTAGCGGACATGAACCTAACGCCATCAAGAATGGCGGAAAGTACCATTCCGCCATGGTGATAAGTACGGCATCGCAAACCAACCGTAAAAGGCCTTACTGAGTGCCTGTACACCACTCCCTGGCCACATTGCACAACTCCTCGTAGGTGCAATGAAGTCAAACTATGCAACCAGTGAAATGTACAAGTCACCCATGCATGCCAACGAACAAATGAATGTAGGGGCTCCAAGTGCCTTGTGAGTGGGCATCCATATTAGCCATGGCACCATTGCCGTACTGATGCAGCACAGGCATGTGAAGCTCCAAGTACAGCAACATGAACTGAAAACTGAGACAAACAAAAACAGGCCCCCCATCGCTTGACACCAGTGCAAGGCAACATACAAAGCAGTATCCTGAGTGAGACTGCACCAGCCCTGTACTCCTGCCAGTAAACAAACCAACCAGCAGCATAAGCATGTACCACACAAGTTGGCAGAGTGACTGAGCAGCCAGGCACATCTCAAGAGGGGCCAATGGGAGCAGCAGGGCACAGACGGCACGAATACAGAAGCCATTCCAATGGACATGACCTCAGTCTCCCTCTAAGAAACGCACGCAAACACAGGCACCTGTGACCAGCCATATTCTGAAAATCACATCATTCCACCAATCCACCTGGCTGACCGGCATCTGTTACACAAAAGCCAATCCCCCTCCCATGACCATGACATCATTAAAACAGTCATAATGGCAGCCCCTATCCCTGACCTTACTGGCCTTCGTAGGCAAACGCGCCCAGTACAGTACCACGCAACTATGCTCAGAAGGCCGAACCCAAAGCAGATCTCCTCACAATACATCGCTCCACAAATAGGAATATGCTACATTACTTGCAAAGAATAACGCTACAAGGTCAATATCATAATCAAAATTTAATGCACAACAAAATCACCCGGGCCATACAGCTATTAGGTCATGAACTCCAAATCATATCTCATAATTGTGGGCTGCATCCGCAATAAATGACCAGCTTCTTCTTGTGTGACGCCCTGTTCCTCCATGGTACACAGGGGCTACATCCACGTTCAAAAAGGCAACATGGAAGCGCCTAGAACCGCAGGGCCGTCCCATTAGGTAGGCACTAGTCCAGCTGAAAGCTCGAAATGTTGCTCCTAGCCACTAGTACTGCGTAAGGGCATGTGGGCCATTGGCGATCGTCCCATAAGATCGTAATGGTGCTCCACTGATTAACACGAAGCAGCAGGTGTCGGGAGTAAAAGCCATCTGCAGGAGCGGCATACAGATGGCAGCGGCAAAAGGGGAGGAGATACCTGTCACCCAAATGAAACGAAAAAGAATAGTATGGGCATCTGAACTCCATTTGAATTACTCACTTCAAAGATCACACTAAATCCACAGCCATATGCATGCTAGCCCACTCAAAAGGAATATTCGCACCCAATAATCACTTGCGAATCATAACCATATAAATCGAGTTGAAAACACTATTACAAACGAGTGTTTGTGTGCATGCGTCTGTTAAAACAGAATCCATTAGATGGGATTAGTAACGTGCATAGACACAAGTGTTTGAAGGCGCGTCGAGACAGGGAGGGTTCAACAAGGGCAGATAGACGATGGCCCCACTATGGCAGCCCTGCATCACATAGCGCAGAGGAAGTTGATAGATTCTAAAAAGCCATGTACATGGCAGACTCTCTATTAAATCATCTGTCCATGCATCCATACATCATTCCCTCATCCCGGTATAAAAACGCCTGATTATTTACTCACATAACATTAGAAATTTCCATTGAATCTGTGCTTAATGCAGTCTGCTAAATCCACTGTGCTCCAGGCCGGAATTCTAGTGTTGTGAAGTAACATGTATTTGGGAACGTCCTGCCTTATCCTCCACTACGCTATTGCGCATCCCATACTATTCATATTAATCATTGCATTCACGGCATGGCCCCTGTCCCAAGGACATTAAACAATAGAACTTTCTATCTGCAGTCAGACCTGTGGGCGTCTCCTCGCCGCTAGCTGGAAACCGAAAGCGCTGTCCTTCGAATTCCTCATTTGCAACATCACGTCGAAAAGGCATCTGTGGCCGCTTGAAATCACAAATCCATCCATTTAGTGCGGCAGTGTGTGAAAATGGCAACTGGCTACACTCACAAATGGGACGCCCCGCCCGTCGGTGAACCGCGGTACAGCGCTGCATGAGGGTCCACCGTTAATCGAGTACTACATTCCACGGACCCTTCACAAGTATGTTCCCGACTGCAAAGATAGTATGTGAAACAATGGGAGCATAGCAGAATTAACATATGAAGCAAAATCTCACTGCCATCGGGATGAAATACATGATTGTAATAGCAAGATGCCATGCGTCGATTTGCAGCGTTGTGTGCGGGACGTGCTCGCCCAAAGGGGATTGCAGCTTGCACAGGTGGAATGAATCACCATAGGTGGAGGCTATACAGCTTGGAAACACATATATTGCACACCCAACCCCCTCCCACAACCACACCCACTCCAAAATGCTACCGGCAGGACTTGCGATGTTGGCCCTGGGGGACCTGATAGCACTGCAAGTACTCCAACTTCAAGAAGAAGACGAACACCAACTACTACAACAACCGGCCGCACAGAGGAGACGCAGGAGGAGGAGGAGGGCAAGGCAGGGCCAGCAAGGCCCACCAGCACAGCCACTACCACCACGCAGGCAGCCCGCAATCCCACGCCTCCGAGCACATCCGTTCAACCTCACTGATGAGCAGATCCACACCCTCTACCGTTTGGACCGGGACACCATAACCGCCATTGTGGACATGACACACGCTGACCTTGTCAGCATGATAGATAGCCCAACCGCCATCCCACCCCTACTGAAGGTGGTGTCTGTACTCCACTTCCTGGCCACAGGCACCTACCAGCACACAGTCGGACAGTTGCATGGCATTTCACAGCCACTGTTGTCACGGACACTATTGCAAGTGCTCGATGCCCTCCTGAAGCACGCAGACGACTACATCTCTCTACCACGCTCGGAGCAGGAAATTACGAACACAAAAGTGGGATTCCATGCACTTGCCGGCATACCGGGTTGCATTGGTGCCATCGACTGCACCCATGTGGAATTGGTTGTCCCACATGCCATGGAGGCCCAGTACCGCAACCGAAAACAATATCATTCTCTTAATGTACAAATGGTGTGTGACTCAAACAGGATCATTACACATTGTTGTGCCCGATTTCCTGGATCAACCCATGATTCCATGGTCTTACGGAACTCAACAATACCACGCTACATGGAGCGACATGCAGGGAACAGATCCTGGCTACTCGGTGAGTCTCATTTCATGCATGATAATGTGGGGTATGTGATGCGGCAATGACCTGCCAGGAAGGGGGGGGTGCTTACGAAGCAATGTCATTCCTCAAACATCCTTTATTGTCCACATACAGGTGATGCCGGGTATCCACTGAAGAGATGGCTCCTTACACCACTCCGGAACCCACAGGACCAGCATGAGGAGGACTACAACCATGCCCACTCACGTACCCGTGTAGTCATAGAACAGGCATTCGGCCTACTGAAGGGTCGTTTCCGCTGCCTCAGCAGGTCTGGCGGGGCACTCCTGTACCGCCATGAGAAGGTTGCTAAGATGGTCATGGCATGTGTCATGCTACACAACATGTGCATACGTAGAAATTAGCCCATGCCCCCTGACGCAGAACTGCAAGCACCAGAATATGGTCATGATGTGGGTGGGGATGTGGCAGAACCTCAAGGAGTCCGCGAGGCACAGGAGGGCCGTGAAATTCGTCAGAATATCATAGATTCATGCTTCTAGCACTCACGCCTGGTGGTTGATACATGGACACGGGAGTTGTGGCACTGTGTGTGTCTGGAACATGCACAATATGAACTGTACGCCTATGATGGCCTCGTACACAAAGATCAATGTCCACACATCTCATTGGATGATTGTGAAATGTTTATAGCAAATGTGAAATTGTGTTACACACCCAATCGACCCGCCACCCAAGTAAGCCCAACACACCCCCTCCACCCTCCTACCTCCCCCCGAACACCAGTGTCCAAGGATGCTCATTGTCAGTGGGCAGACGCTATTGCAAGCCCCCTCTCCGGGTATCAGGGGCACCCCTGCCTGTGGAGCGCAGGTTCCTCCCAGATCTACGTTGGGGGCTGCCCTGGACGGAACTTGCAACGGATGATGTCTCTGCCTGCTCACGTCCATGCATGTCCCTAAGGGTTTGTGAGAGCTCAGTGAGCACACGGCGCACAGCGGCAAGTTCAGCACATACGTCTTTGGACGTCGCATGCAGTTCCCCACTCAGGCTCTCGGTGCTTCTCTCCATTTGTACTCTCAGGCTCTCGGTGCTTCTCTCCATTTCTGCCCTTAGTGTCTCTGTACATGTTTCTATGGCTGCCTTGGTACCCCCACATTCATCAGCATGGTCCTTGAGGAGCGTGGCCAGTTGCTGCTGTTGCACGATCACCTGGTCGAGGGACTTTTGCCTCTGCTGGGCCATGGCCATTTGCGGTGGTGTCACAGAGGGGCTGATCACCTCATGTTGCCTTGACACAGGGCTTGTGGGGGATGGCCAGTCGTCGTCTTGTGAGTGCCCCTGCGTGGTATCCTCATGTTGTACGGGATGAAACAAACAGGGGGATTGAGACAGGTCATGGATGGATCGTACATCGACATCACCGTTTTCTGTGTCGGAGCATGCTGCCATTAATGCAGTGTCACCTATGGTGCTGCTGCCACCAGAAGCAGTGCCTTCTGTGGCATCCATTGGGGGGGCCTGTGGTGGTGGTGGTGTTGTGGCCATGCTGGCTGCTGGGGTGCCTGTTGAAGTCCCCTCCTGTGTGCTGCCACTTGATTTGTGCTGCTGCCGTGTCTTGATGCGTGCAGCTGAGGTGGAGGGTCTTTGGCCGTTGGTCTTGGCCCTCTTTGCAGGTGTGCTGGTAGGGGTGTCCTGGAGCTCGTCGTTAGAATCGGACCCTGTGGTGGAGTAAAGGAGGGCGAGCGTTATTAATGGGTCTGTGGAAATTGGAATGGCAATGTATCACATGCATTGTGGTGGTACCTGAGGGTGATTTGGGTCAGGGCCTTGGAGGTGGTTTCATTTTTGTGTGGATTGAGGGTGCAGTTGTATTGCAGCCTGCAGTTAGGGGGTGCCTGCTGCACGTGTAGAGGGTGTTTTTAGGAATTTTAATTATTTATTTATTTAATGTGCCTTTTAATGTCCGCTATCAGGCCAATGTAAGTGGACGTTCTCCTGGACATGTGTTTCTGTTGCACTATGTGGACACATGGTACTTCACATGATTGGACATTGTGGTTTTCGCATAGTTTTATTTGGGCCACCTACCTGATTCTTCGGATGTCTGCACTCCTTTCTCCATCCCTCCGACTCCCTCTATGGTCTCCATTCCAATGGTGGAGGCACAGATTTCTTCCCAGGGGGTCAGCTTGATGGGTGATTCCGATCCTCCCCCGGTAGCTGTGGCAATGTTACGGTTGGCGGATAGTATGCTCCGTACGCGTATCCGCAAGTCGTCCCATCGCTTTCTGCATTGCTGTGGGTTGCGGGGTGCGGTCCCCACCGCACTTACCCGCTGTGCCACCAGGGCCCATATGGCCTTCTTGTTCGCAAGTGCCGTCCTGGTCATTTGCGTCGAGAAGACGACGGCAGCATTCTCCTGGAGGGTCTCTGTGAGCACCGTGAGTTCCTCACGTGAGAAGTGGACCTGCCGCTTGCGGTCGCACGCTTTTTTCGCTACTTTTCCCATTGTTTTGGTTTAACTAGGATGGATGACGGGTTGGGATGTCTCTCAGGGTAGTGTTTTTAATGGTTGTGTGAATGTTCTGATTTTATAGGTGTACGGCGTGCTGTTTCCCGTTCCGGGACCATGTTTTTGCTTCCGTTACCGTATATTTACGGTCACCGTATTTTCCGATTGCCGCTCTTTACGGTGACCGCTATGTCCGGTGGCGGAATTGCACCTAGGTCGCCGTACGACGGCGGTGAGGGGCGTTTTGGGGACATTTCCGCCATCGCGGACTTTGCACTTCCGCCAAGGCGTACTGCTCGTGCCCGATGGGTCAGAATTAGCCGCACTTTACTCTGTCGTGCCATGGCGGAAACGCTATTTACGCTATGGCGGTCAGGTCAGTTGCTTTCCGCCAGGGTCGTAATGAGGGCCAAGAGGTCTTGAGTTAGGCGGATGTGGGGTGGGAGTGCGTTCCACAGCGTGGGGGAAAAGGCTGAGAATGATGGTCCGCCTAACCTAACTGAGTTTGTTTTAGGTATGACTAGGAGGCCGGCTGAGCTTGATCTTAGAGTACATGGAGGGTGATAGGGTTTTAGTTTGTCTTGAAGATATTGAGGTCCGGTTTTATGCAGTGCTCGGTGAGAAACGCATAAGGTTTTGAAGGTCACCCTTCAGGCAATCAGAAGCCAGTGCAGAGTTTTGAGGGCTGGGGAGATGTGGTCTCTCGGGCCGAGCGCTACTAGCAGTTTGGCTGCAGCGTTTTGTGCTCTTTGTAGTTTATTCAGTTGGTAAGCGTGGACTCCGAGGTAGAGGGGGTTAGCGTAGTCCAGTCTTGATATAACAATTGATTGGACTGCGGAGAGTCTGCTGGGAAAGGAGAGATTTGGAAAGATGCGCCTAAGAGTTTTAAGGTGGTAGTGGCAGGACTTTGAGACGTTGTTGACTTGGCGCAAGAGTGTTAGGTCAGAGTCAAGGGTGCATCCAAGGTTTTTTACTGAATTAGAGGGAGTCGGTGAGTTGCCCCTGGCAGATGGCCAGGTTAGTGGGTGTGGAAGAAGTTCGGAGTTGCCACATACCATGATTTAGGTTTTGGAGGGGTTTAGCAAGAGGTGGTTTCTGGTCATCCAGAGTTCTATGTCGAGGAGGCAGGAAGCGAGGTCAGGTCGGCAGTTGGATTTTGAGTTCAGGAGTTTTAGAATTAGTTGAGTGTCATCAGTGTAATTGTAACACAGGATGTTGTGTGAACAAATTATTCCTGGGTGGGTGACCAAGTAGAGATTGAACAGGGGGGCTGATGGGCATGCTCCTTGTGGAACTCCCGTGTCGACTGGTCGGGCTTGGGAGGAATAGGTGGAGAGTAGCGTTATTTGGTACCTATTTTTGAGGAACGAAGCTATCCATTTGAGAGCGGTTCCACAAATTCCTACTGAGTGGAGGACTTCAAGGAGGATTGAGTGATTGATTGTGTCGAAGGCGGCGGATAGGTCAAGAAGGATTAACGTGGCGCATCCCGCAGAGTCTGCCGTGATTTTAAGGTCATCCCAGATTGAGGTTAGGGTGGTTTCAGTTCCATGTCGGGCTCTGAAACCTGATTGTGCGGGCTCTAGGAGATTGTTGGCTTTGCCAAAGGCATTTAGTTGGGAGTAGGCGGTTCGGTCAATGAGTTTGGCAAGGAACCTGGTGTTTGAGATGGGGCGGTAGTTTTTGGGCTCGAGAGGGTCGAGGGAAGGTTTTTTTATTAGAGGTTTGACATGAACCGTTTGGAATGCATCAGGAAAAATTCCTGAGGATAGGGAGTCATTTATGATGGATCCTGCGTATTCTCCTGCGCAGGTATAGCGAAAATTTCTTTGAGGGTTGTGGCCGGGCAAGGGTCTAGCGGAGAGCCGGATGGTTTGCGGGCAGAAAGAAGTTTGAGAAATTGGTTCGGTGATATTGGACTAAAGGAGTCGAACGTTGGTTGCGTAGTGGTCGCAGGCGGTGGGTTGGCCGGTATGGGGGGAGGGTTGCCTGGTGGATGTAAGAGAGCTAGTTTGTTGGTTAGAGCGTTTGTTATTTTGAGAGCTGTGGTGTAAAAGTGGAGAGAGAGTGAGTCGCACAGCAATTGTGAGGGGGTCAGGACGGTGGTAGTGCTTGATGGTTTGGTGAATTCGGTGATGATTTTGTGAAGTTCTTTGCTGGGGTTTTTACAGTTTAGGATTCGGGAGTTGTAATGGGCTTTTTTTGCTATCCGGATTTCAGCCTTGTACTGATGAAGGTGCCGGGCCAAGGTGGATCTGCTCTCTTCGGTTTTGTCTTTCCGCCATTTGCGTTCTTGGTATTTATATAGTTGTTTAGTGGTCTTCAATTCAGGTGTGAACCATCTAGGGAACAGGCCATGGCTGGCTGAAGGTTTGCAAGAGGGTGTGAGCCGCATTAGTGAGGTGTTGAGCCATGGGTCAAAGGCGTCAGGGGTTAGTTGATTATTGAGTTGGTAGGTAGGTGGAGGAGACTGGTGGAGCGCATCGGCTAGGTCAGGAAGGATTATTAGTTTTTTCCAGCATTTGCGTAGATTAGGAGGTTCAGGTTCGAGTACAGGAAGCGGGTTGGGTGAGCGAATGGCAAAAGAAACAATGAAGTGATCAGAGCAGATGATAGGGGAGAGGGGGGTTTAGATGTATCCGGTTGTGGGAGCTGAAGATGGCATCAAGAGTGTGTCCTTTATAGTGAGTCGGGCCGTTTATGTGGGGTTGGAGGTTAATCGCGTCTAGGCCGTCAACCAGAGAGTGTGTCATAGGCTTGGTGGGGATGTCGAGCCATGTGTTGAAATCTCCTAGAAGGGTGAGATTGGGATGGTTTAGTAGAGGGTGGCAATAGAGTCGCAGAGGTTGTTTGAGAATTGTCTATCGTAGCCAGGGGGTCTGTAGATTATTAGGAAGCTGTGTGAGAACGAAGGGGAAAGGGATAGTTTAATGAGGAGTGATTCGCAGGAAGGAATGGAAGGTTGGTTGTCGATGATTGAGGCGTGGAAGCGAGACTTGAAAACAAATGCTATTCCTCCTCCTCTAGAGGGACGGTTCAGTGGGATGAGGGAGTAGTCGCGGGGGAAGGCTTCAATGGCGATAGGGGCAAAGTCGTCAGAAAACCAGGTTTCGGTGATGAAAACCAGGTCTGGTTTGTCAGAGGTGAGGAGGTCAAAGATGCTGTCTATTTTTTTGCATACTGAGGGATCTGAAGCAGCATGTTTTGAACCCTCTCGGAGTGGAAGACTGGGCCGTCTTGTCTGAATTCGAGCACCTAGAAACTGTGACTTGACTGGGGTCTATTGTCTTCTGAGTGGCTCATAACCAGGGAGTCCTACGAGACATGCCTATTGAACAGTCATTGAGGTGAGGGTAAACTGGGATGGATAGTCTGTGCAGGTGTGCTGCCGCTACTGCCAGTACCTTTGTAAACACCCTTGGTGCTGAGGCAATGCCGAAGGGAAGTACCTTGAACTGATAGTGCTTGTCCACCATCATGAACCTTGGGTATTTTCTGTGTGCTGGCAACATCGAAATATTAAAGTATGCATCTTTCATGTCCAGTGTTGCCATGTAATACCCCTGTTTCAACAGCAGGATTACTTCCTGTAAAGTGACCATACAGAACTTGAGGTTTGACAAACTTGTTTGCTGGGTGCAAGTCTAGCACAGGGCGCATGGTGAGATCCTTTTTGGGTACAAGGAAGTACATTGAATAAATCTCCTCATTTACCTGTAGAATAGGGACGACTTCATTGGCATCCTTTTATAGAAGGGTCTGCACCTCTTGCAGTAGGATTTGCAGGTGGTCCGGCGTCAGGTGTCTTGATCATGGCGGTCTGAATTGGGGTGGTCAGGCAAATTCTATTCTATGGGTGGGGACTTGGATCCGCAGGTCATTACTGACCAGAGGCCGGAGCACCTCTGGGGTTGGAAGCTCATCCTCTACCTTTCCCACGCTGCTGTCCTCTGGGTGGAGGCATTATACCCTTGTCCCAAATTCCATTTGTTTCCTGCATTATACTGGGTTCTGGGAACAACAAGATTGCCCACGAAAGAACCAACAGGAGCAGCTCTCTTGAGCAAGGTACCTTGTGCCAAGGTTCTTCCTGTTGTCTCGGCAGCGTCCAGAGTGTTTTTGAGCACATTCTGGTTAACCTAGATTATCTTGACAATATCTGAATGTTACCGCTTGGCGGGTAAGGACCCTCCGGTAGGCTTACAGGCCCATTCTACCAGCGGTGTGGCTGCCTCTACTGCTCTGCAGAGGGGTGTTCCCATTCGTAACATTTGTGAAGCAGCCAAATGGGCCTCTGTCCATACTTTTGTAAAACATTATTCCCTGGATTCTATCCATGGGCAAGATTTGGCCTTTGGCAAGGCGATCCTTTATTCTGCAATTTAATTGGGCATTCTAAATTTCTAAATTATTTTCCCACCTCCATACATTGGTACTGCTTTGGGAGTCTGTCATAGATGTGGAATAAGTCGGCGGAACCAATCCCTTCGAAGAACAAGTTACTTTCTTACCTGGTAACGTTCTTTCGATGGGATGTTCCGACGACGTATTCCACATCGTTCTCTCCCAGCCTGCCCCGCTACAGAATATTTTATGCGATTGGAGCTTACATTTCAGCAAGGCTTTCTGTGGTCATACTGGCAGAAGATTGGTGCCACACGTTCTGGGAAAAATCTACAACTGAGGTTACGGGCGTTGTGCGTCCTACTTATAACATCCGGCGACGTCGGCTAGACGGAGGCCCTCGAGGACAGCGTTTCGACGTCATCGACGCAGAACATTTTCTGAAGCAGCACAGCTGTAGTGATTACCTGTCATAGATGTGGAATACAAGCCCAGCCAACAGACTTCTGGGCTGAGGATGCCAACAGCACATCACTGCTCTCTTTCACTTTTCCAGCTTATTCCCACTAACTCACTCCCCACCCCTCCCTTTTACAGAGCCGCCGGTGCGCCAGGGGACCACTCCAGTGGTGATAGTGCGCGGTACAAATATCCTTTAACATTAACATCCTGGAAGCTAGTACTGTGTGACTGCCGCCCAGAGTAGGGGTCTTCGAAGTCCAGAAGAGGAGTGCCGGACATCTCGAGCCAGAGAAGTCCATTGGTGTAACACAGGGTCCGGAGGTGCATTTCATGCCTGCTGGAAGCCGTAAATCTACTGCCCTGATGATTGGGTACCCTGGCATCGTGCTGCTGGACACCCAGAGCTGCGAAAGTTCCAAACTGCCTAATAACATTTGAAAAGGATATCCTTGCAGCCACCACTGACCACCTTCTCCTGCCGGAGAGAGCGCAGAGTCGTTGGTTGCAGAGGAAGGTCTGTCGCTGGGTTTCCCACCACCAGAAATTAACAAAGACGTCCAGAGGGTCCGAGGTCCACTCCAGTGGTCGAGTCCAGGTTGCCAGAAGCTATCCAGAGGTCCGTGTTGCGGCTGCAGCACTGAAGAACAAAGTCAGAAAAACGCAATATTCCGAAACCCGACACCAAAAGTGACATATGCACTCGCTGTCGCAAGAAGTCATCAAAGGGTCCCAAGGGTCTTACTTTCATCTGCCTAGTCTTTAAGGGTGCCCACAGCAGGTTTCACCTTCACAGGACTTCTACAGTCGGAGAAATCGACAAAATGAGAACACCGCGAAGATCCAAATTGCTGCACTTCCGAAAGACTTTGGTTCCTTTTTATTCTTGGACTCTGCATCCCAGTGGCTCCTTCTTCCAAAGGGGGTCCATACTCGGAGGGAATCGTTGAGTAAAGCCGAGAAATTCTGCCACTTCGCCTGCCAAGACACCAAAGGTACTGTGATGAGGAAGAGCATCATCCAATGCCCCGATTTCAGCCTCCACATCTGTGTCGGGCCCCTTCTCCCCGAGCAGACAACTATACGGGGAGGGATATGGCCACAACTATGGATGACCATGAAGATATCGTCTCAGGGGACGGCGAGTCTATGCATTTAGATGCTCCACCTAGGTCGTCCCCATCGGACAAGGTGGGGTCGTTCCACTCCATGATCTCCAGAGCCTCTGAGCTATTCCAGCTTGTGCCCGAGGAAACCATGAAGGAGAGTTTCTTATACCAGAGGCACGAGGCCAAGAGGAAGACAATCATGGGAGTGCCCCTTGTGCATGACGTGTGGGAAGAAGGCCTGGTCCTCATGAAAAACCCTTGTACGGCTCCAGCCAAAACCAGATAGGCTGGAGAAGAAGTATTGGGTGCCGGACTACGCATCCAAGTGCCCGAGGTTGCAACCATCGCTGGATCCAGTGATATCGGTGGCTGCGAGGAAATGACTGGCTAATCCGTCCTCTTTTTTTCAGTCCCTCCGGACAACGAGGGGAAGAGGATGCACACCATGGGAAGGCAGGCGATTTACACTGCGGAGTCCATTATGAGGGTGGCCAACGCACTGGCGATCCTAGCCAGGTACTACAGGGAGCTGTGGTACAAGCTGGGGCCTATTCTGTAGTTCCTCCCCGACAATAAGTGGATGGAGGCGATCGCTCTCTTCCAGGAAGGTTAAGTAGCATCTGATCATGCCATCACAGTAGCGTAGGACGTTGCTGACACAGGGTTCCGGCAGATGGGGGAACAGTGTTTGCCTTCATCGCCAAGGCTGGATGAAGGCCACGAATTTCCAGCAGGCGGTCCAGGTGAAGGTGTTGGACATGCCCTTCGGAGAGAACTTGTTTGGGAAGGTTGTCGACGAGTCCCTCCAGACCATCAAGGCGGATACGGAGATGGCCGTTCCCTGGGCACTCTCCAGCAGCATCGCTCAGATTTTCGCTCCTCCAGGGGAAAGACGAGCAGGTCTGCCAAAGGTTTCTCCTCTATGTACTGTCAGCCCTCCAGCTCCATGACTCAGGAAGACTGCAGAGGCCGTTCCCAGGCCTACGATAGCGGAGGACAGCGTCATCGCCCGCTGGGCAGGACGCCGGCTCCGAAGCAGGCCTGAACCAGCCGAGACATCGGGGCCCCCCATGCGTGCACCCTGGTGGGAGGCCGGCTGACTAGGTTCTGGAAGAAGATCACCGACAGATGGGTGCTGGACGTTCTCGCCCAGTGGCACACCCTGGAGTTTCAACGGAGGTGTCCGGGATCCCCCCGATTACCCTTCGGGAGCAGCACATCCCTCAGTTCCTGGAAGAAGTACAGGCATGCTGCAAAAAGGGGCGATAGAGCTAGTTCTCCAACGACTCCAGGGCTCTGTAGTCTATTCCAGATACTTTCTGGTCAGAAAGAAGGCAAGGGGCTGGAGGCCCATCCTAGACCCGCAATGTCTTAAGAAATACATAAAGTCCCAAAAGTTTTGGATGGTCACCTTGCAACATGTGCTTGGCCAACTGGAGGAAGGAGACTTCTTGACGTCACTGGACCCCGGAGGACGCCTATTTCCATGTCCCCATTCACAAGAAACATCAGAAGTTTCTTTGTTTCATAGTGCAGGGACAGCACTACCAGTTCAAGGCTCTACCTTTCGGATTGAAGTCGGCCCCCAGAGTGTTCACAAAATGCCTGGCACCGATGGCTGCCCTTCTATGTCTATGGGGCATACACATATACCCGTACCTCAACAACTGGCTCATCCGGGCCCACTCACTGGAGTTGGCCGTCAGACACAGAGAGATGGCAGTCCAGCTGCTGATGGTTCTGGGATTCTCCATCAACTATGCAAATTCCTGCTTAACATCATCGCAGAATGTGCTTTTCCTAGTAGCCAGACTCAATACGGTGTCCTGCCTGCGTCGCCCTCGGAGGAGAGGGTAGTGGCCATTCAAATAAGGTTCAGCAACTGTCGTTGATGAAGACAGCCACGGTGCGGGCCATCAAGTCGTTGCTCGGCATGATGTCCTGCATCTACCTCATCCAGCTCTGCAGGTTGCAAACGCAACCTCTTCAGGAGTTCCTGGATGCTCGCTTGATACAGGTGTCCGGATGCTTTGCAGACAACAACCCGCTCGACAACGAGTTCTGTAGGGCGATCATATGGTGGGGTGGCTGCTCCAATATCACTTGGGGCACTGGGTTTCAAAACCCTCCATACCAGGAGGTGGTCACCACCAACGCTTCACTGGAAGGCTGGGAAGCCCACACCAGACGTCTGCACACCAGAGGCCTGTGGCTGCCGGAGGAGAAGGGTCTTCATATCAACATCCTGGAGCTACGGGCAGTGTTCTTGGCCCTTAGGTCGTTCCTTCTGTCCCTGAAGAGCAAAGTGGTGAGGATCTTCACAGACAACATCACCACCATGTTCTACATCAGGAAATGGGGGCACTTGATCCCCAGCTCTCTCCAAAGAAGCACAGGACTTGTGGCGCTGGCCATCAGACAAGAGATGTTCCTCGTCCCTCTTCACCTAGAGGGAGTCAAACACACCATCGCAGACTACCTCAGCAGGGAATTGTGCTCCTGCCAAGAGTAGGAACTTCGGCAGGATCAGGTGGACTGCATTTGCAACTGCGGCGAACTCCAAATGCCAGATGTCTGCCAGCAGATTCCACCAACCAAGGAGCCTGGGGGACGTGTTCTCTCCGTGGGAAAGGTTGTTTCTGTACATGTTTCCTTCGTTGCCTCTCCTGCTACGAGTCATCAATACACTCAGACAGTGCCAATGCAGGATGATGCTCATCGCCCTGGCGTGGCCGAGGCAGATTTGGTACCCGGACCTTCTCAGCGTTGCCTCCGGTCACGCTACCAGCAGTTCCGGATATTCTCACTAGAGAAGGAGGTGCAGTCCTACATCATGACTCGGGATCGCTGAACCTGAGGGCTTGGCTCCTGCAGCCCTAGAGTTACCAGCGGACTGCAGGGAGGTCCTCGCAAAACCCAGGGTGTTGTCGACCTTGAAGTGCTACGATCACAAGTGGAAGTGTTTTGCTACGTGGTGCCAGTCACAAAAGCTTACCCCTTTGAGGGTCACGGCCCCACAGATCCTACCATACTTACTATCCTTGGCCAAGGACAAACTGGCGCACGCCTCCATCAAGCTACACCTGGCGGCTATCTCCCGCTACACCAGGTTGCCAGGAAAATCTTTGCTTTGGTCCCATCGACTCGTCAAAGAGTTTCTAAAAAGGACTTTTCAGATCTTTCCCACTGGTGAAGGCTCCTGCCCCGGGGTAGGATCCTTTCCCTTCAGGCCTCTGCATCGGGCCCCACTCAAGTTCTTCTCTTGGAAAACTGCTTTGCTGGTGGCCATCACCTCTGCCAGGAGGGTAGGTGAGATCCAGGGCCTGCCCTGCAAACAACCATACCAGACTTTCCACGAATCGAGGGTGGTGCTACGTACGCATCCCTCCTTCATGCCGAAGGTTCCATCGGAATTCCACCTCAACGAGCCTGGTGTTAACTGTTTTTTTCCCTGAAACCTTTGTCACCGGCGGAAAGGGCCTTACATTCGCTGGACGTTGCTCGTGCCCTGAAGTTCTACGTCACCCGCATAAGGAGTTTTCAGAAGACTTCACAGCTGTTCGTGAATTTTGGTCCTGTGAACCATGGGAAGGCCTTGCCCAAGACCTCCATTTCAAGATGGCTCTCCGTCTGCATCACGCACTGTCTAGCCGTCCGAGAGCCCACTCCACCAGATTGATCGCTGCGGCAATGGTGTTCCTGTCTGGTGTGCCCATGCTCGACATCTGCAGGGCTGCCTTGTGGAGGTCCACTCACACCTTCACGAAATTCTACTGTGTTGACAGGGATTCCAGGGAGGAGTCCAGAGTCGGTCAAGCAGTGCTATGCAACCTATTTATTTGAGGTGAGTCTGTTTCAGGGGTAAGTGTAATTGCTTCTGTTGAGCCTTGGCAGCTTGCGTGGTTGTGTAATATTGTACTGTTATGTATTCGTTATTCATGAGCATGTGAATCCATGCCAGACCCCATGCTGGAGAAGGTTTAAGTTACTTACCTGTAACTATTGTTCTCCAGAATGGGTCTGGCATGGATTCACATGCAAACCCTCCCTCCGACCCCTCTGCGTCTCTTCTTGGTCATAGTGCCACTTTATGTGCTTACCAAACCCGAAGATGGCTGCCAGAGGAGGGGCTTAGGGAGAAGACTGTCATTGGATGGGGGAAGTATGACCCAGAGGATAGTGATTGGTTTAAAGTAGAAATACAGTTTGTACTGAGGATTCCCAGCCTGACGGGGAATATTCATGAGCATGTGAATCCATGCAGGCCCCATGCCGGAGAACAATAATTACAGGTAAGTAACTTAAACCATATTTGATACATTTAGAGACTGTTTTGGCATGGACTCGGCAAAGATTTTATTTTGGGCCAGGCTTATGTGGGGGGAAGAATGTTTCATTAATTATTGCACTGTGTTGTTTTGTATGTGAGATTGATGTATTACTTGAAAACAATTATTTTATTTTCTGTTTTATCTATTGTATGCAATTGTTTTTAATGCTTTTTATGTTGTGCTGATTGTGTAAGGTTTATTTTAAACCATTTCACAATTACAAAAAAGACCTGTTGATGCTGGGATGCTGAAACTTGTCAAGCAAGCGACTTGTAGGACTAACAGGAGACCATAGAAGTGTCGGGCCAAAACCCAAGATAGCGACTCTTTTAGCATGGTAGCCCAAAACAGTCTACTGGGTGGTCCAGGGACACTTCTGATGGCTGCAGGATCGTGAGAAGGCATCGAGACTAGTTGGTCACACCAGTCCAAAGGGTCAAAGCACCAGCAAGGTTCTTCTGTGATCAGGTAGTCCAGCAAGGCTTCACCGGACAGCATCAAGAACGATCACCAGGCCTCTTTAGGATTCATCCTCGGGTCTTCCGTTGTCTGCACAGCTACACATGATACTAGGCTCCACGTCCGATCTGCTTGAATGGCTGCAAGAGTACTCTTATCTTAAATTTAGATAAATGGTCAAACTCATCCCTCCAATAGCAAGGAACTGCACCACTCATGCACACCAACAATGGTACAATCAGAGACCACTGTGGGCTTTCTCATGCATGCACACTCGACATACTGGCACCACTATGTGGATTGCAACCAGACAGTCCCAGCCCACTTCCTGCGCCCATACATACATGGCATGCACTAGCCCGCGAAAAACGGCAGCATTCCCGGGCAAATGCATGACCATAAAAGGGAATTCCTAAGAAGGCCAAAGAACAAGTGAAAAATCTTGTGACCCGGCCATCGTACGACACTAGCCACAGTTTTCGAACACAGTAAATGCGAATTAGCCAACTAAAAATATAGCAGAAGTGGTAAGAATGTAACTGCTGCCACCAACCTGTCTGTAGGCACTTTTTAAAGTAACCAAAATACCTTTGGTGTAAGTCTAGGGTGATGCAAAAGTATCCCCACTGCACTGCATTAAAAGATGTTGGTTGCAATATGAAAACGTTACCCAAAACAGATACGTCAAAAGAAAAAAGGGAAACCTAGTTTCCCAGTACTGACAGTCTGAAGGACTAGTCAGTTTCCCCATAACAAATGAGCAAAAGGCCAGTGAAGAGAAGCTGAAGGCTTCACTTCTCTGCAAAAAGTCAGGACAAGGTGTAAAGCAAAAGCAATACGTGTGGGGGTCCATTCAATATGGAAGGAAAGTTGTCTAAAAGAGGAATCTTTCCTAACAATATGAACGGTCGTCATAGGACCCAAAAACGTATATATGTGTGAGAAAATACATAAAATTAGTCAATGTCACTGTTCAACAAGATCTCATTAAATAATCACACCCAATTCATTTTAAATGTAATTTCTCTGACCCAAGGAAGCCAATTCTTTCCTACCCTTGTTCCAAAGAGAATTGTTACAGTTTCTTGGTTACCCATTGCCTGAGTATTTTTACATACAAAGTAAATTCAATTACTAAAAAGCACAACCCGTATTTTGTATCTGCCGCCATTGAGATCCACAAGGCTTTTTCATCCAAAGATGGCCGCCGCCCATCACATTTGACTTCGGAGACCACTTTGTAACATGCTGGGCAGGCCGTGTTGCTGATTGGGTACTCGCTTCCATAACCACCAATCAGCGAATGGCGGCAGGCGAAGCTGGCCTCTCCCACAAAGGCCTCACCACTAAGGCTACTCCTGTCCGATCCTGTCGACACCTGGAGAAGCGGAGACTGAAGGATCTCTATAAGGTGACCCCCTCACGAATATCTGAACGCCTTTAACTATGTTCTACTATCTAAGCATTATCTAATCTGTGCATATGAGTCTCGCTGTAACCAAAGCCCCACAGGCCGGTATTTCACCTTCCCTCACTATCACCTGAAACGCTGTTTTAACCTGGCCATTGCACTCCAGCCCACCCGAACCCTGTATTTGTCTTGATGTATGCGCCTCATACCGCGCTCGCTCTCGTGTGAGCCCAGGCTCATGACCGCACAATCCCATTAAGCATTACCTGCCGCTTTTCTTGCACACTTCACCATCGCACAACTGCTCCGAGTCACGACGCTGTACAAAAGTGATTGCCGCAATATATGCTCAATCTGCGCAACCCTCTCTGCGTACTATTGATTTACTGAATCCTGTTTCTGTTGCTGAAAAAACTGCTGCCTTACTTTAGTCCATTCCAACAAAGTACTTCTAGCCGCTTTTCTACCAGACTGCTTATATGATTGTAGTTGCCTGCTAACAACGGCAGCAACCGCATTACATCATTGTTACAAGCTATTATGCATTGCAGACCTACTTAAGTTGCCTAACACTCCACTACGATGTTTATATTTACCCCCTGTTCACATGTCTACTGTTTGTACTGCCCAACCTGTGCCCATCATATAATCAGTCGCCCATGTATGCGCTTAGCATCCAATCCCCCCTTGTAGGATTAACAATTCATGTTGTATTACCTCATCTGTATGCTTAACTGCTCAGAACTGATTTAGCCTAACTGTATGCAGAAGTGCTCTCTGGCCCACTGCCTACTGTTGGGACAGTTTTTCTGAAGTCCAAATAAGGGCCTAGAAAAACCATTCAACTGAGGCAGTACAAGACTCCACTCTTACTATAAGGCTGTACCACCTGAGTTCAGGGTAGTGTAGACAGAGCAGCCAGGCTTATCTTAGGAGGGAGAGAGGGCAGTAGACACAGTACAAGTTAAATTGTAATACAAATGATGCAAAGAAACACTGAAACACTATGTATTGTAAAAATAAAGGATTTATTTAAATACAGGTAGACCCATATAACACATTATATGAAATCACAATATAAAACACAACACTATACTTGAAAGTACACAGACCCAAGTATAAACCTTATTTGGAACACCTAACAGTAGTTCTAGGGAAGTCAAAACCTTGTTATACACATTTAGTATAGGTCAAGCCTATTCTTTGGGAGTAAAAGACCAGTGGTTACTTTCAGATTACATTCAGTAATACAAGGGCAGCAGGCCCTTCCAGTTGTACAGTGACTCTTGGAACAAATCACTTAAACAGTCAACTGGACAATATACTTTTGTTGAATAGTGAAACACTTATCTTAGGTGCAGTAAAAACCTAGAACTACTTTTGTCATAACACACAGTTATACCAGGTGAGTAAAACCTAAGGATGTAATATACAATTACAGATGCTTTTGAAATCGGGGAACCCCAGATTGAGGTAAGCAATAACTCTGGTAACTTGTTTTGGATGGCACACAGCTAACACAAGGTAAGGAAAACCCACATACTTTAACTTCACAATGAAGGGGAAAGTAAAACCCAATGTCACACTTTATTGAATAGTTATTCTATGTAGGCAACAACCTAATGTAGAATTATTAAGGACAGGCTAGCAGCAAATCAGGGGAAGCCAGTTGGGGGACACTCATACAGGTATCCTAACAGGACTAACCTGGTGATACCAACAGTTGGAGGACACTCATCCAATTACCTTACAGGAATAATCTGGTGAAACCAACACATTACTTTTTTTTTAAACATATTTTTATTTTATAGGTCAGCAGCAAGATACAACACAAACATATCAAAACATAGCTTAATTATTTTACAGCCTTCATGGTAAGGGAGGAGGGGAAGAGGAAGACATCACAGTTTTCAGACATGAGAGCAGCCAGTACAATAGTAGTAGACTTTGCAAATCAAGGCGAGGACCCGGGTGTTGCATCAGGGTCCGAGTCCAGGTCGCACAGGTAAAAGCGTAGCAATGACCAAATATCCTTGGGGCGACATGGTGGCGGAACCGACAATACAAATAGTTCCTCATCGTCATTTACCATACAAAGGTCTTTTAAGAAAGTGGTTTTGGTTGGGGCGGTGGAGGACTTCCAACATTTAAGAATACAGCGTTTGGCGACAATGCAAGAAATGTTAAATAGTCGCCTCGTGGTTTCCTTTACCTTGCCTATATCGCCCAACAAGTATTTCAGGGGGGAGAGAGTCGCCGGGATGGCCGTGATATCTTCAAGGAGCCTCGCGACTTCGTTCCAGAACTCCACAATCAACGGACATGACCAGTACATATGATAAGGCCCCGCATTGGGGGCGTCACATTTGGGACAGGCACCTGTGCAATTTTCCACAAATTTAGCTAATCTGGCAGGGGAATAGTGTAATTGGTTTAAAACTTTGAACTGAATCAGCCGGAGCCCAGCATTCATGGACACTGATCGAGTAAGCTGACAATACCGGGCCCAGCGGACCTCATCTATCTGAGTGCCCACGTCTCGCTCCCAGATTTCTCCCATCGTGTTGCGCGATGGGGAATGGGTCTGAACCAATGAATATATCATGGAGACCCCCTTGCCATGACCGTCCATAGACGCTATTGACCTAATGCATGCATGGGACTGGGGTTCCTGCGGAAATGTCGGCCACTTCGCTGAGAAAGCAGCCCTCATCCTGTAGTATTGAAGGCGTTTAAGCTGGCCCCTCCCCACTGCTTCAGTAAAGCCCGTGAGGTCACAGAACTCACCATCAGGGAACATGTCACGCAGCGTGAAAAGCTTGTTAGGGTCCCAGGATTGCTGGAGGGCTCGATCAAATGTGGGGGAAATGCTGGAGCTGTCCCATAGGGGGACTTCCGGGTCATAGGGGGATTCCAGTCCTAGCCTCTTGTAAATTCTGGCCCAAGCATGAGTGGTCGTTTATACCGGATCGAACGGGCATATGTCCCCATAGCTTTGGTTAAGAAGGACTGAGCGTATGTTGTTTGGGCAAACAGAGTGCTTTTCAATCAATATGTGGGGGGCAGTGTCCTCTGGTCGAACCAGTGCTTTGCAAATTGAGCTTGCACGCATAAATAATAAAGCTCAAAGTCTGGAGCCGCAATGCCTCCCTGCACGAACGGCTGAACCATCTTATTCCAACCCATCCTGGCAGTTTTCCCATTCCAGATAAACGAGTTGGCGAGTGATTTAAGTTTTGAGAAGAAAAGGCCAAAGTGGGATGTTATTGAAGTAATATAGGAGTTGGGGAGGACCACCATTTTGAGTAGCGCAACTCTGCCATACAGGGATAGTGGAAGGCTAGCCGACATCTGAAATTTGGTCGCAAGGGCTGACAACAGTTCCCCATGATTGTGCGTATATAGCAGGGTTTTATCTCTGGCGACCATTATCCCTAGGTAGCGTACCTTGGTAGGCGCAGGTCTAAATCCCTCTATTTCAGCTAGGTCTCCTGTGCCGTCAGTAAGGGGAATATTTCTGACTTCGGTACATTAATTCTATATCCCGAGTATTCTGAGCATTCATATATGTCCGACATGATGTGTTGCACATTTTCTTTGGGGTCGCGTACATATAATAAAGTGTCGTCCGCGTAAAGTGATATTATCTGAGGGGGGCCGGTTATCCTAAGACCTCTGTGTGAGTGGTTCGGACGTATGAATTCCGCCATTGGTTCAATGGTCAGAGCGAAAAGTATGGGCGAGAAGGGACACCCCTGCCTGGTCCCCCTGTCTAGGTGGAATGACGGGGAGAGAGTGGTGTTAGTCAGGACCTTAGCTGTCGGCTGTGTATATAATAATCAGAAAGTTAATATAGTATTGGCCAAGACCAAACCGCTCCAGCACCAGAAAGAGGTATGCCCAGGAAACGGAGTCAAAAGCCTTCTCGGCATCTAATGCGACCACGGCCGCCTTGGCATCTGGGTCTATCTGTGCCATAACATTAAATAGGCGTCTCAGGTAGAGAGCCGTGGATCGGGCTGGTATAAAGCCGGCCTGGTCAGGATGAACCAGGATCGGCATGTATGGCAGGAGTCTGGTGGCCAGCACTTTTGCGAAGATTTTTGCATCAGTGTTGATTAAAGACAGGGGTCGATAGGACGCCGTATCTTGTGACGGTCTACGGGGTTTCAAAAGGACCGTGATGATTGCTTCTCGCATCGATTCCGGGAGAACCGTAGTCTCATTGCCTCTTCCCACACTTTCAGCAGTATCGGGGCCAATTCACTAGAGAATTCTTTGTATAGTTCGGCTGGAAGGCCATCCGAGCCAGGGGAACGGCCGCTCGACAGAGCTTTTATGGCCTCTGCAATCTCCTATGATGTGATTGGCCTGTCTAGTATATTACGGGTTTCGGCCGTTAATGTGGGAAGGTCGAGATTATCTAGATATTGAAACGTGTCCTCTTTGGTTTTTTTATCATGGTTGGAATAGAGGGAGGAGTAGAACTCGGTAAAAGCGGAGTTGATGTCTCAGTCTCTGTTTACCGTCCCTCCCGTCGCTGTCTGTATGCTCGGGATCGGGTTATGGTGCCTATCAGTTCTAAGCATGTTGGCCAGGAATCTCCCAGCCTTATTGCTTTCCCCGTATCGTCGGGCTTTGGCTGGTGCAGCCATATAGAGAACTTCTCTATGGGCCAACTTGTGGAATTCTTTTAGTGTAGTATGTATTTGCGACAGGGTTCCCTTATCCTGTGTGATGCTGTACTCAGTCTGTAACATGTCCATTTTTGTCTCGGCCAAACCCAATTCCTCATGTATCGACTTCAACATACCAGTCGACTTGCCCAGGATGGCCCAGGCCTTGAATGCATCCCATAATGTGGCATAAGTGGCAACCGAACCCTTGTTTAGTTCTAGGAACTCCGCAATCTCTGTATGTAGCGATTCGCATATGTTGGGGTCTCTTAGGATTGCAGGGGGCATCCTCCATCTTCTCTCCGGGGGGGAGACGTCCCTAAAGTTAATGTCAAGCGACACCGGCGAGTGATCCGAAAGAGTCCGGGGATGTATATCGCATTGGGAGATCGCCCCAGATAGGGACTGACTAACGATCCAATAGTCAATGCGCGAATGAGAATCGTGCACCGACGAGTAAAAGGTGTATTTCTTCTCACTTGAGTGTAATGCGCGCCATGCGTCTACCATACCCATCTGTTCCATTAATTGTGTTACTACCAGTGCGGCCTTGGAGGGGGTTCTGGGGACAGTCGATGAGCGATCCAGGGATTGGTCCAATATCATATTGAAGTCGCCACCCCAGAGTATTTGTGTCTCCCCAGATGATGTTAGCATATCCAGTATTGTGCAATAAAACTGTGGGTCATCTAAATTGGGACCATAGGTATTAATCAGAAGCACTTGGTGCCCCGCCAATTCCCCCCACACCAGTACGTATCTTCCCTGTGGGTCTATTTTGCTGGACTGATATTTAAAACATAATTTGGGGTGTATGAGAGTCAACACTCCTTTGGATTGTGCTGAATATTCTGTATAGTACCTGTGCGACCCCCACCTTGGTAAAAGTTTAGTATTGACCTGCCCAAGCGCGTGTGTCTCTTGCATAAAAAGAATGTGAGGGTTATGGCGTGTGATGTATGCTGTGATCTTCCTTGCCTTAATCGGGTTATTCAACCCTCTGATATTCCAGGAAAGGAGCTTAACATTCAAGCCCTTCTTGACCTGTGTCATGGTCGTACCTGAGATTAGGCATACGTCCACACTCCCGCCCCTGCCGCAGGGAGAATGGGTATCCCGCTGCAAAACCGCTCTCTATTTTAACCGCAATAACAACCCGAAACATGGGTTCCCCCAACAAGCCCGGCATTCTGCACGGCAACACCGTATCCCCATTCCGCTCGCAACCCTCTCCCGCATCATCCTCCCCAACTGGACGATGTACCCCTAAAACCATAACCTAGGAACACTCCTGGGGGTGTGAGCTGCACTCATATGACCGCCGACCCAGGAAGTCTGCACGGCTCCATTCCAACAAACAGTTACATTCAAGGCCACCCTGTGGCCTTCAATTTAACACATTATAACAGTGTGGCATCAGAAAAAACACATCACCCCGCGGGGTCGTCGGGCTCCACCGCGCCCCGGGGCGGCAGATTCTGGTTCCCGGCTGCTCCCTGGTCGGTACAGAGATGGAGACTTCAACGTAGAGCATGGCTTCGGTTGGATTTTCAAAAAAGTGCGCCCTGCCTCCATGTTGGATTCTCATTTTTGCTGGGTAGACGAGGGAGTACGGGACCTGGCGAAGTCTCAGTTGTCTCTTGACGGGCTCATAAAATCTCCTGAGTGATTGCACATTGGTGGAAAAGTCCGGATATATGTAGATTCTGTTGTTTTTGTGGAATAGGGTGCCCTTATCCCTGGATATCCGCAGGATAGCGTCCCTGTCCCTATAATTGAGAAGGCGGGCAATTATTGTACGAGGTGGAGCTCCAGGCCTGGGCGGATGCGCCGATGTACGGTATGCTCGCTCCACAAGGAAATGGTACGAAAAGGAGTCGGAACCCAGGAGTTCCTTCAGAAGGGCCTCTACCTGGCGTTCCATAGACCCCTTGCCAAAGGTTTCAGCCACACCAACCAGACGGATATTGTGTCATGATCTCTGCTTCCAAAAGGTCAGGGTTTTCCCAACTCCCTTGGAAGCAGATCCATAACCCAGGTTCCGAGTGCCAACCAGTCCCAATTGGGACCTTTTGGACCCAGTCCTGGCGCCAGTGGCACCAGGCTCATAAATATGCCCAGTCCCAGCGCTGGAAGCGCCAGGCTCATAATGCTTGGGTGGACTTACCTGCAGCAGACCATGCTGCTTACTTGCCTGCCAGTTGAGCCTCTGATCCTCTTCTGTTTGGAACTACTTTTCCTGTTGGGTGGGGCAGGAGCCACTCCCTAGATTCAGAACACTGGAACTCTTCTGGAAAGCAGGAACTCTTTTCTTACCTAGGCGTGGCTGTGGAAGGAGACACCTAAGCACTAAAGGAGGCTATTTAAACCACACCCGATGGATGAATCTTGCTTTGCGTTATTCTGCATCCTCTGCAGCAGAACGCTCATTGTGTCTTCTGCATCTGATCCTGGGCCTAAGGAAAAAGGCTTACCATCCTGAATCCAGTTTTCAGCAACACCTATAAAGACAAGAAAGAACAGGTTAGCATTACGGTCTTCAGTGACAGCTCTTCACTTACCTGGTCCATCGGCTGTCACCAACGCCTCGCGCTGCATTCCGGCATCTGAAAGACAAAGGCTTACCTACTCTTCGTGCGCTCCGGAGGTCTTCACACTGCATTCCGGCATCTGAAAGACAAAAGCTTACCAACTCTTTGCACGCTCCGGAGGCCTTCAGCGCTGCATCCCGCATCTGAAAGACAAAACAAGGTGCATTTAAAGACATTGGGGAACTTTAATACTCACGTGCCATTACTCCTTTCCACATCTAACCCAGTGGGTATTCCGGCACCCTACAGCCCCTCCGAACTTGTACCTGCAAAATAAAAAGACAGTTAGAGCGCATCGTGAAGCAGGCAACAAGCGCTTACTTACGTGCTTCCAGGCGCTTCTACTCATCACACGGGCTCCATCTTCAACTCACTTCAGCCCGTCATCCCCGGAACCCTGCAAAACAAGAAACATCATTACTAAAGACTTTAAAGACATTAGAATTACTCGAAACTTACCGTTCGTGCAGTAAACGATGGACAGCAGTCCTCTGAAGTCAAGAGGCCTGCTCCCCTTATCCAGTGAAGAAACTGGTTACAGCACCCTGCCCCGAGGCAGATGGAGAGCACGGCGTTCACTTACCTAAGGTGAGAGCGTTAACCTTTGGGGTTCTACAGGAGAAGAGAAAGGGAAGAAGAGAGAGACATTCAATAACCCAGTTCCTTAATCCCATATTTTCTATCTGCAGACATCTTACCCTTCGAGTCAGACATGCAGTGCACAGAGGTCCAGCCCAAAGAGCCAGCCGTGTGTTACACATCACCTTTGAAGATACGGTATACGCCCAGTCAAGACCGGCGCCTCTATGGGAATCAGGTGAGCGTTACAGAACGCAAAGCCTACCACAAAACTCCCGTCCAGGCGCTATGGAAACCTCGGATACCGACCAGCTAGCCCAGTTACTTGGGGAACTAAGGGCAGAAGTGCATGCAGCCCGTCAGGAAACAAACGCTCTAAGAAGGGAACTGATTATTTCCAAGGAGCGAACAGATGATCTCGCTAGACAATTGCTACAGTCACAAGCCGGACAGACCCTGTAACCCGCATCTGGGGGAAATCTTCCTTCTACATCCTCTATGAATCTAGTGCAGATCAACCTACCTGGGAATGTACCTCTGGCTCCGCCCAAACGATCATCTGGTGACCCAAAGAGGTTTGCAGTATTTATCAATCAGTGCCGGTTGCATTTCTTATGCCGGCCAGCAGCCTTTCCAACTGATCAAGCTAAAGTAGCTTTCGTGCTTTCGTACCTTAGTGGCAATGCGGCAGACTGGTCGATCCCTCTAGTAAATCAAGATGATCCGGTCCTCCATGATTTTCAAGCATTTCAGCTCAGTATGGAAAAACTGTTCGCAAGACATTCACAGGGGCAGGCCTTGGACAATGAGCTTCTTTCGTTGCGACAAGGTAATCAAGACCTTTTGGCTTATATTGCGTCTTTCAACAGACTGATAGTGGAAACTCAATGGCCTGAGGACAAAAGGATTACGCTGTTTTATAGAGGTCTACGTGGAGAGCTCAAAGATGCGTTAGCCCAAGTAGTGAATTCCCCACAAGATTGTTTGGACTATATAGACTTAGTCGTTCAAATAGATCACAGACTGCAGAACAGGAAGGCCGATCGTTCCAAGTTTGATGTTCGAGTATTTTCCAAACCGCCAACTCCTTCCAAAGGAGTAGACTCCGGGGAACCCATGCAAATAGGGGGTCTGAAAGGTCCTCTAACACAAAAGGAGCGGGAAAGGAGAAAACAGTTGCAATTAGGCCTCTATTACGGAAACTCAGGGCACTTTCTTCGAGACTGTCCGGTGAAACCTGCCAAGAAGGCAGTAGGAGCTGCAGTTACCAAAGTTACAAACTCTGAGCAGGGAAACGACCTCGCCCGACAAGACTAGAGGTCCTCTTGCCGAGCGTGAAAACCAGTTCCGTGACCTCGCATTTCGTGATACCTATGGTCCTCATTAGCCCTGATAATCCGGATTGATTACATGCAATTGAAGCTTACGTCGACAGCGGTGCCATCGGCAATTATGTGGATCATGAAATGGTTTGGAGGATGAATCTAACTCTTTGTCCCAAGGCTGTAAAGGACGTCATTACTACGGTGGATGGTACGGAGATAGCCTCCGGGCCAGTAACGCATACCACTCAAGAGGTGACGCTAGTAAGTCAAGATGGACACCATGAGAAGATCGTGTTCGATGTGATCAAGGCCCCTCAGTTTCAGATTATTCTAGGAATACCTTGGTTAGAGAAACACAATCCTCTGATCGATTGGCGAGCAAGAACGGTCCAGTTTCCAGAATGTGTCTCTACTTGTCACCCTCCACCTGGTGTTGCACTGGCAGCAATTTCTTCAGAGACTCCCCAGTTACCTCCCGAATACCTAGAATACCAAGATGTTTTCCGGAAGGATCAGGCTAACTCTCTACCTCCTCATAGGTCTTATGACTGCCAGATAGACCTGATACCTGGATCTACTCCTCCTTGTAGTAGAATTTATGCCCTCACCGAGCCGGAGAACCTTCACCTTCGACAATACCTGGATCAATACCTGGCAAATGGGTTTATTCGTCCTTCCAAGTCCCCTGCTTCTTCAGCTTTGTTCTTCGTTCCAAAAAAGGAAGGAGACCTTAGAACTTGTATAGATTATCGCTCCCTGAACCAGATCACCGTTAAGAATAGATATCCGTTACCTTTGATCTCTGAACTCCTGGACCAAGTCAGAAAAGCATGCATATATACAAAGCTGGATCTTAGAGGAGCTTACCACTTGGTACGAGTAAAAGAGGGCGATGAATGGAAGACGGCCTTCCGCACCAAGTATGGGCTATTTGAATATCAGGTCATGCCCTTCGGACTTTGCAATGCCCCGGCCGCCTTTCAATATTTTATGAACGATGTCCTCAGAGAGCTCATAGATGTGTGTGTTGTTGTTTACATTGACGACATCCTCGTTTATTCTTCATCGGAATCTGAACATCGGAAACACGTGAAAATGGTCCTCGAAAGATTGCGTCAACACAAACTTTTCACTAAGTTGGAAAAATGTGTTTTCAACATGACTGAAGTTGAATTCTTGGGATTCATATTATCACCTGGCGGAGTGCGTATGGATTCAAAGAAGGTCGATGCAGTTCTCAAATGGCCATCACCATCCTCCGTAAAAGGTGTGCAAAGCATGTTAGGCTTCGCTAACTTTTACCGCAGGTTTATCCCCGAATTCTCTCGAATAGTCCAGCCCATCACTGCCTTGTTAAAGAAAAACAAACGTTTTGAATGGTCTACCGAGGCGGAACAAGCTTTCCAGGATTTGAAGACTAAATTTATCTCTGCACCAATCTTAAAACACCCTCGCCCCGAACTCCCCTACATCGTGGAAACTGATGCTTCAAGCCTTGCCATGGGGGCAGTTCTATCACAAAAGGACCCGGTAACCAATCAGTTGCATCCCGTGGCATTTTGGTCCCGCAAATTCTCGCCTCCTGAAATCAATTACACGATTACTGACAAGGAACTTCTGGCTATCAAGTCTGCCTTTAAGGCTTGGCGGCATTATCTGCTGGGGGCCCGACACACCGTTACTGTGATTACGGATCACCGAAACCTGCAATATTTGAAAACCGCAAAAGCCCAATCCTCTAGACAACTCCGTTGGGCATTATTCTTTGCCGAGTTTGACTTCATAATTACCTATCGACCTGGCACAAAGAACGGTAAAGCTGATGCCCTTTCTCGGATGGGAGTGGAAGAATACTTGATCAACCCTAAACCTGTACCAATCATTCCCGAGCAAAGAATTCTGGGTGTAATCGCCACAGAATCCATAGAGGAAGTTAAGGATAAAGCCAGGCAACTTGTAACTCCAGCAGACATACAGAATTGGCATCTGCAGGGAAAGGACTTTGCAGTAAAGGACAACTTATTGTATTTCCAAGAACGATTATACCTACCCAGCACAGATTTACAGAAAAAAGTAATCTCTTGTTATCACGATTCTTTAATGGAAGGACATCCCGGTATGGCCAAGACCTCAGAAAAGATCAAGCGCTACTTCTGGTGGCCGTCTTGGAAAAAAGATATCAGAGACTTTATAATGTCCTGTGGAGTATGCGCCCAAAACAAGAGTCAAAAGGAAAGACCAGCAGGCCTCTTACGCCCTATTGACATCCCACCTCGCCCTTGGCATACGCTTTCTATGGACTTCATCACCGATCTACCTCCATGCTCCGGATACAATACGTTTCTAGTAATCGTGGACTTATTCTCCAAGATGGCGCATTTCATTCCGCTCAAAGGCTTGCCAACAGCAGCAACTCTGGCCCGAGAATTTCTCGAAAACATCGTCCGACTGCACGGTTTTCCTTCGGTTCTAATTTCAGATCCAGAGGTAGTCAATTTATTTCTCATTTATGGCGAAGTTGCTGTCGGTCGGCTCAAATTGATGTGAGACTATCGACCAGTCACCACCCTCAAACCGACGGACAAACCAAGAGGACCAATCAAACTCTGGATCAGTATTTACGCTGCATGCTGCAACAAACTGAAAAAACTTGGAAAGACATCCTTTGGATAGCCGAATATGCCTACAATAACTCTGTCCATTCGGGAACTGGGAAAACCCCGTTTTTTCTTTTGTACCGCAGTCACCCTCGAACCTCGGAGTTGGATCCCCTCCAAGATCTTGAAACACCAGCAGTAGACTACCTGCATTCTACAATCACCCAAGCCTTTAAGGAAGCTGTTTCTCACCTTCAAAGGGCTAAAGAACAATACAAGAAAGGAGCAGATCAACATCGGAAGGAAGCCCCTCAATATCAAGTAGGGGATCAAGTCTGGTTATCCACCAAATATCTACCTCTAAAAGGGGCACGCACATTCAACCCAAGATACCTTGGTCCCTATTCCATCACTACCATAGTAAACCCAGTAGCGGTCATGTTGGACTTGCCCCCGCACATGAAGATACATCCGGTCTTCCACGTCTCTCTATTAAAACCCGTGCTACCTCAAACCCGACTAACTAAATCTCCAAAACCTATCCTAGTTGATGGAGAACTCGAGTTTGAAGTCAAAAGCATTCTGGACTCCAAGATCTCCAAATCTAAACTATTTTACCTAATTGACTGGAAAGGCTACGGCCCCCAAGAGAGATCCTGGGAACCTGCTGAATATGTCCACGCTCCTCGCCTAATCAAAAGATTTCACCGAACATTTCCTGACAAGCCAAAACCCCCGGGGAAGCCCGGTTTGGGAGGGGCCTTGAGGGGGGGTACTGTCATGATCTCTGCTTCCAAAAGGTCAGGGTTTTCCCAACTCCCTTGGAAGCAGATCCATAACCCAGGTTCCGAGTGCCAACCAGTCCCAATTGGGACCTTTTGGACCCAGTCCTGGCGCCAGTGGCACCAGGCTCATAAATATGCCCAGTCCCAGCGCTGGAAGCGCCAGGCTCATAATGCTTGGGTGGATTTACCTGCAGCAGACCATGCTGCTTACTTGCCTGCCAGTTGAGCCTCTGATCCTCTTCTGTTTGGAACTACTTTTCCTGTTGGGTGGGGCAGGAGCCACTCCCTAGATTCAGAACACTGGAACTCTTCTGGAAAGCAGGAACTCTTTTCTTACCTAGGCGTGGCTGTGGAAGGAGACACCTAAGCACTACAGGAGGCTATTTAAACCACACCCGATGGATGAATCTTGCTTTGCGTTATTCTGCATCCTCTGCAGCAGAACGCTCATCGTGTCTTCTGCATCTGATCCTGGGCCTAAGGAAAAAGGCTTACCATCCTGAATCCAGTCTTCAGCAACACCTATAAAGACAAGAAAGAACAGGTTAGCATTACGGTCTTCAGTGACAGCTCTTCGCTTACCTGGTCCATCGGCTGTCACCAACGCCTCGCGCTGCATTCCGGCATCTGAAAGACAAAGGCTTACCTACTCTTCGTGCGCTCCGGAGGTCTTCACACTGCATTCCGGCATCTGAAAGACAAAAGCTTACCAACTCTTCGCACGCTCCGGAGGCCTTCGGCGCTGCATCCCGCATCTGAAAGACAAAACAAGGTGCGTTTAAAGACATTGGGGAACTTTAATACTCACGTGCCATTACTCCTTTCCACATCTAACCCAGTGGGTATTCCGGCACCCTGCAGCCGCTCCGAACTTGTACCTGCAAAATAAAAAGACAGTTAGAGCGCATCGTGAAGCAGGCAACAAGCGCTTACTTACGTGCTTCCAGGCGCTTCTATTCATCACACGGGCTCCATCTTCAACTCACTTCAGCCCGTCATCCGCCATCGCCGGAACCCTGCAAAACAAGAAACATCATTACTAAAGACTTTATAGACATTAGAATTACTCGAAACTTACCGTTCGTGCAGTAAACGACGGACAGCAGTCCTCTGAAGTCAAGAGGCCTGCTCCCCTTATCCAGTGAAGAAACTGGTTACAGCACCCTGCCCCGAGGCAGATGGAGAGCACGGCGTTCACTTACCTAAGGTGAGAGCGTTAACCTTTGGGGTTCTACAGGAGAAGAGAAAGGGAAGAAGAGAGAGACATTCAATAACCCAGTTCCTTAATCCCATATTTTCTATCTGCAGACATCTTACCCTTCGAGTCAGACATACAGTGCACAGAGGTCCAGCCCAAAGAGCCAGCCGTGTGTTACACATCACCTTTGAAGATACGGTATATGCCCAGTCAAGACCGGCGCCTCTACGGGAATCAGGTGAGCGTTACATATTGTTCCTCCTGGAACGGGATTCCAAATCCTCGCATTTATCAAGGGTTTTCCAGAGGTCCCCTTTCAACTGGGCAATATCGCGGCCATGTTGTAGTATCGAGTCTTCGTTGATAGCAATCCTGCCTTCGGCCTCAGTAATCCGTGTGCTTTCCTTCTCCACCCTCGCCTTCAAGGAGCTGATTGTTGCCCCTATGTCATCCAATTTAGTGTTCACCGCTAGGAAGCCATTCTGAACCATAGCCATCAATCGGTCCTCCCTCTCCTCCGTTGGCAACTCGGGCTGACTGTCCACTTGCTGCAACGGGGGCGCCATGGACCCGCTGGGCTGGGAATTGGCAAAGGAGTCCATTGGGCCTGTTTTCTTGGGGCGTGCTCCCTTCTGCTTGTACTGGCCCATGTGTAGATTCAGGTAGACCGCGTCTTCCAGCGCCTCCAGCCCGGTCCGCCCCAACGTATGGTACGGACTCTATACAGGATTGGTAGTGAGCTTAGACCCAGTTATCGTGCAGGAGAGGTGTGTAAAGGTTGTCACCCAGGGAGGGCTGTAGTCGGATAAAGTGTCCCCTCCTCGGCAGATCCACCCTCCTCATGCGTTGCCCCACCCGTTCTTACTTGTTTTTACGTCCGTCCACTTGTGGAGGGGCACTTCACCAGCGGGAGATATCAGGGGAGCCAAGGGCAGCTCCGCAGGCATGGGAGTCGGATCAACAGTGACCCGCGTAGCACGGTGGCTGCACACCACGCGGCCGTTGGCGGGGGGCCACCGCGTTCGCCTCGCCCAGTGTGCGGCGGCGATATATACCGACGTGGCACCCTCACATTAGCCTGCAGCGATGGTCCGATCCCCTCCAGGAGTTTGGTCGAAGTGCGGCCTATCCGACTCGATCCGGCCCCTGCCCCCGCGGCTCCAGGGGAAGTTCGCCTGGAACTCGCGGGCGGCCAATGTCCCAGCCTCCGTCCGCAGGATCTTCAGGACGGTGTAACTTCAACGCGGTCCGGCGTAGCGGCCCACATTTTTCCCAGTATGTGCCCACAGTCTTGTGCCACAGATCGACGCGCTTCGTTTGTTCCGGGGGCGGCCCTGAGAGAGGATGCGTATCTTGAAGGATTTATAGAAGCCGGAGCTCTGGAACTAGGCGGCCATCTTAGATGTGCACAACAGCACCCCCGTGTGCAACCCAACACATTACTTTTGTAAAGAGGCACATCCTAATTACAGGAGAGTAAAATACCTTCACATCTACTTTCTATTAGACTGGCAAGACAGTAGCTAAGGAAGAAAAGATGTTAACCATACTTTTAAGAATAGTGCATCCCACATTCAAGATCAGTAAGAACTTTTTTAACTGTTCACTCTTAGAACTACAGTTACCAACCAACTCTTTACAAGTAAGTAAAACACTTGAATTCTTTTCTAGGCAGAAGTCCCAATCCCTTCAAAGTCTTTTCCTTATTCTTAGAGCATGAGTGTTTTCAGGAGCAGAAGGGGGGGGGGGGCGGGTCACTAGGACTAGTGACCAACAAACAGTGTCAGAATAGGTTCGGTCAGGTTGAAATTAGATCAAGAGGGACACCTGACTGATAAAGTGCAGCAGAACAGGGGGGTGAAACAGGGATGTGTGACCGCCCCTTTGATATACAATCTCTATGTCCATGACATACCTCTGACTTACCTGTGGCTATAACTGCCGCTTCTAATTGCCCTCCTAAAATCGGGGAGGTGGTTTGCTCTGTCCTGGCATACGCAGACGACTTGGTCATTTTTGATCATACGATCAGTGGTCTGCATAGATCAGCTACAGCAATGTGGGATTATGCTAAATGCAACGGTCTCACCATTAATCTTGACAAAACTAAGGTCCTGCGATTTATCAACAAAAGAGTATCACGCGTTAACCTTATGGTGGGCAATATCATAAAACCCTATGTGCTGCAATATCGCTATTTGGGTATTGATTTTGAGCTTAGCGGGGAATACGTGGCATGCAAACACTCCCGGAGCACGCGCACAGCGCAGGTCACAGTGTTAATTGCTAGCTTCAAAACAAACAAGGAGGTTTTACGCTATGGGGCACACGCCAACTCTATCTGCAAGTGTTCATACCCATGATGACCTATGGACTGGAGGCTCTTTTTGATCTAGAGCTCAGCTGGCTTCAGGTCATAGAGGGGAAGTTTTGGCGGCAGGTACTGGGCCTAGCACCAGGAATTCCAATGGCCATTATATGTTAGGAATTGGGAATACCATCATTGAAAGCTATTGTTATGAAAAAGAGGTCTGGGTTATTCAAGAAAATGCATAGTGGTACAACGAATCCTCTACTGATTACAGTTAACAAGGAAATATGCAAGAAGCAAAATCCCCTCTCTCCTGCTGTCAAAATATCTTGCACAAGTAGGGTGGTCTTGGCGAGAAGGCGGGTACTCTAAGCAGCTCCAGATGGCTCTTGACAAGCGTATTGAAATGTGGGACTGGCTGGAGAACTTTGCCCACCTTAGTTCATTGAAAAGCTATGAATTTGTGCAATTTAGGCTTTACTCATTCATGAAACCGCAAGACTACCGCAACCTTTGCCCCACTTAAAGACTGCAACGCTTTGTACTTCTATTAAGATTGGACCAACTACCAACCTTATTGGTCACGGGCAGAAGAGAGCGAACTCTGTCGGAACAACAGATCTGCCGATTGTGTAAAATTGACAATGTTTTGGGGTCAGCACGTCTTGATACAATGTAGAAGTATGATTGACGTAATTCATCACCGTATTGGAAAGTATACTCATGATCTGGCAGCAATCCCTGATTCATTATTTTTGCATCACTGCTTAAATTCGGAGAGTATTCGAGTCTTGACTACCCTATACAACATCTGGCTTAGGATAGAGGAAAAACTAGGCATCAAGATCGAATATGTTGTCCATATTACAACCTTAGACTCTGCCTATACCAAGGATCATTGAAGTCCGTGACCATATGTGTACCATAATGCCTTGATACTCTGAATCGTGTTCTAATTTATGTTAACTCTCTACTCCTTGTTAGCTAAGGTGGTATACTTTGGACATGTTTTAGGTTGGATTGTTATTTTAATTCTTTACCTTATTTTTCTAAAAGTAGACATTTACTGCTATTTTATGGTGGTGTTATTATCTCATGTCAGATTAGTTTGATCTTAGAATTAATTCTTGTTTAATTATTACTATGTATGTGTAAAGTTTATTAACTGAACTGTAACACATTAAATACATTATTAATAGGTTCTTTAGTAGCAAAAGTCAGAGTTCCTTAGGAAAACTGGGCAAACAGGTGAGTACTTTACTTTTAGAGTTAGAAGAGGGCCCAGGGGCTTCACAGAAGACATCCTAGCAGGATTCTAGCAGTGGGACTGGGTGCACTGGATGAGGGCCTCCCAATCACAGAAAACACCCCAGGACTACACAGAAATCCCAAAAGACTTAAGGTAAGTATATACCCAAGCCAACACAGTACCTCAGCAATGAAGAAGAGATTGCAGCAGGAGAACTTCAGGGACTGCAGCCAAATACCCAGATAGAGGTTTCCTTGTCCTGGAGACTGAACACAAGACCTCAGAAGGGGCTTTGCAGCAGGGGTCGATGAAGAAGGCTCTAGGCAAGATTTCTCTTGCGGCTGAATGCGGTTCTGCGGATTTGGCGCCTTTCCAAGGAGCACAGAAGAAGACAGAAAATCACGGTTGAATTCTCATCGTTTTAAAGGTCCAACACTCTTGTGAGGGGACTTTTCGGACTCGATTTGTGTCTCTGGAGATACACCAGGATGCCCACGAAGTTTCAGTGAGATTCGGAATTCGGAAGACCGTGCACCGCACAGTGGCAGGCGGTCCCAGGGTATTGGGGTATTGCAAGAACGCAAGGTCGCAGCAACCCGTGGGATGGCTCAAAATGCAGGTCGTCTTGAGTCTATTGGATCTCACCCGGCTCGCTGTTCGGGTCATCGTTTGGAAGGAAGGGCTGCAGCAGGCTCCGGTTACACAGCAGGCTCTCTGGTCGCTGGAAATCATCTCTGCCGCTTTTTTGTCATCCTCTTCGGTTTTCTGTTCCAGTGGTCGACATGACTTCATCTTCCAGGTTTCCAGTATTTATCAGGAACTACAGCACAACCTCTGCATTCTCTCCCCGCATTTTAGAAGAAAGGGGCGTCTAGTTATCCAATCAGGACAGCCAGCCCCCGACTGGGAATTGTCCCGGTTCAAGCAAAACATAAGACAAAGGAGGGGGAAGTTTTGGACTCCTCCCCAACTTCCTGTGCTTACAGACTGACTGGAGCCTGGGCGGGGTGTCCAGGGGACTCCCGCCGAAGACAAAACTCACACAAAGGAATTTCCCGCCCTGGATGTCAGGGGAAGGAACAAGAAACGACAAACACTAAAATGGCAGAAAAGGAAGACGGGGCCATTTTGGTAAAATGAGCTCCCTTAGGTGATCACAGCCCGCGGTAAAGTTGCACCAAATTAGTAAAAGGTATCACTGCCACCAGCCATTAAAGGTAAGCTTGTCACTGTAAAATAATTGTTACAGTTTTAATATGAAAGGGGATACATTGTATCTCCCCAGCACTCCACATAAGGTGGGATGTGCTGGCTTTACAGAATAAAATGTAAAAGGGATCCAAAGATCCTTTCTACCCTTGGGAACTGTAGTTCACAAGGAAGTTAAAAGGGGAGCCACTAGGGCTACCCAGAAACAACAGGCACTTATTGCCAATAAGTTGTTAAACATTATAACTTTAAAAAGACACTATGGAGAGTCTTAAAAATTACACCCATAAAAAGAGTTAAAGATTAGGTGAGTGTGGAACAAGGTTCCCACTCACTGAGGTATTAATGAAAAATATCCCACTAGAAAAGCAAACGGTTCTGGGGTTCAACCAGGAAAGAAAGATTTACCAGCTCTGTGGAAATCTAACCTAACACCTACTGCTTAATTAGCCTATTTTTTTATGATGTTCTCTGGCTTCCTGCTCAATCTCGAATTAGCCTTTTTTTTATGATGTTCTCTGGCCTACTGCTCAATCTCGAATTAGCCTATTTGTATGGTGCTTCACGGCCCACTGCCTAATTTTGAATTAGTCTATTTTTATGATGTTCACTGACCTACCATTAAACTTTGAACCAGCCTAGCTGTTTGCATAAGTACTCTCTTCACTACGCCCATACTAGTAGCCCTTTGCTGCGCCAGCTAGTACACTGTATCTACAGTTTTACAATTCCCTTCACTATTCATTGTGTGCCCTGTATCCATCTCACCCTTCCCAACCTTCAGCACGCCACTCCAACCACCTATCACACCCACGGGACCATTAGTGTGTCTCTTTAGCACCCCATGCATACTGCCAGAGCGCCCGCCCCAATGAAAACACACACACACACACACACACCACCCTGCGTTGGTGTACACCCCCCCACCCCAGACTAACAAGCCACCTATCAACAGTTCTGGGCACCCACTCCTTCGAGTTCCAACACCAATCCACGCAATCTTACCTATCCTCAGTTACTTTCTCCTCATACATAGTGCCTCATTCCACCAAACTATGACCGCCTGCGGTAATAACACCAGACCCAGCATTGGCACACCTGGTCACTCAATAGTTATGCCCATCGTCAACACAGTCTGCTCTAAAGGTGCATTCATGTTCTTCAAGATAGGCCTGGCTTAACTGCCCCAGACACAACCCCATGCCATGCCCCCATGCCATTCCTTCATAGCGCTCCAGCCTTCCCGACCATATCTGTTATGCTTGAACTAAAATGGCGCTGGTGCGCAATGCATTCTGGGAGCACTCTGAGCCATGATGGATATTTACTTCATGCCGCAGTGAAAAGCTGCACGCATTTTGCTGAGAGTTAGATTCACGGTTCTGAAGAAAACATGCTTTCCAAACCTGGTATGCAGTCAAGGACATTTCTGCTGGGAAAGCTAACTTTGTTATTTCTTGTTATGAGCTATGGGACTGTTTTTCGTGGTGCTTGTTTTTAGAGGAGGGAGGCACTCTGTTCCTTGAGGGTACTGTCGGTTGACCCAGCTGGCAACCAACGGCTGCTCATCAATGCGCAAGTGCGTTGCCAGAAGGTTCGAGAAATCGCCACCCCTTTTTGGAGTGTGCATATATGCGGAACCCCGAGGGTGGTCAGGTGAGACTTCAGCCGGAGGGGGACGCTTTCGTCTGGCATTCCTGTGGGGAGTTGTGCTCTCGGCCTGGCTGTTATCGGGGTCTTCCAGCCGCTTCTGGCGAGATGAGGAATCCAGTTACACTCACAGTGATGTATTTCCTTTTGAATTCTTTGCTTCTTCTGTGATATATTTCTATGATTTATTTCTATGTTATCACTGGTTGCTTCTAAGCTTTGAATAAATAGCCGTATAAGTGCTCATTATTTTCAAAGAGTGTGTGGTTGCAAGTTATTGCGTCTTACTGCGTTCAAAGTATTGGCTCCGTAATTGCATTGGTGATTTATGATTTTCCATGCACTCTGTAAGAGCAATACATTTTTGGCGTCACAAACAGGATATTTGTGATGAATTGTTCCAAATATTTAAGAATCTGTTTGAATGTAGATAGGGTTTGGTTACCTTGCAAGCGAAAGTGATTTGGCAGTGAGTGTTGAACTGTGAAGTTGTTTTTTTTTACTTTGCCGGTGTGGGAGTGATTGCAGTGTGGAAATAAAAAATATAGATACAAAGAGGTTTTGTTTGCAATAATGAGTAGGTTGTTCAAGAAAAAGAGCGTTACCGCTGGCCGTGAATGTTCTGATGTGATCATTCCAGGCTGGACTAAGAGTCCATATGATAAATTGGCCCAGGCGTGGGCATGCGGTGCAGGGCTAAGTGAAACATGGGATCAGGGATTGGGAGATGCTGGTCCGTCTGATGTAATGGTATGCTTGCAACAAGTTCTAGTGGAACGTGGCAGAGAATGCGCTGCATTAGGTAGGCGAGGTTGGGTTCTTTTGCATACTTATAGGAAAATACATCAAATGAAGGTGGAAATGAAAAATGAGGTTTTGCGATTAGAAAGAGAGCTGGCTGCAGAAAGTCAGTCTGCGGTAATGCAGCAGAATCAAATGAAACTTTTTAAAGATAAGGCTGACACATATCAGGCTGTGGCCGAGAGGGCAGCAGTCAGAGTAGCCCGGTATAAGTATAGGAAAAGAAGGGGAGGGGTCAACAAAAGAAAGGTGGCAGCTGTAATCGCTACCACTGGTGTGGACTGGGATCCGGATAGGTGGGATGGTGATATTTTTGACTCAACCAGTCTAGAGAGTAGTTCCACAAATGAGTCCGACCCCAAAATGGAAATGAAGCAGAAAACAGTGGTGGCTAAGCCTGTTAGAAGACGGCGAGCCGGACCCCATCCGCAGAATCCTGCAGGCGGAATGGTGGATTTAACCATGCTGGAGGATTACACCCAGCAGGAGGTTGGGGAAATTATTACCCGTTTGAGGCAAAAATCAGGGGAATCTTTATTGACCTGGATGGTGAGATTGCTAGATGGGGGCGTGCAGGGTTGTTGGTAGATTCCACGGATTCACCGCGTTTTCTGCTCCTGTCAACTGACACCAATGTACAGGAGGTCTTAAGGGCAGGACCGCCCCCTGATGACAATGGTCACGATGCACAGGTGTCTTTGTTGCACCTAATAGCCCATGCATGTAACCGTAAATACCCCATTACCACAGATTGGCCAAGTGAAGAAACGAAGTGGTATACTTTGAGAGAGGCAATTAAAAAAGTCAGAGAGCATGCTATGAAAGAGGCAATTCACGTAGATGCTCCAGGACACATGGGAGCCGTGCCGCTCTCAGTTTCAACTCGAAATATGGTGATTACAACTGCGCCACCTGCATACAAAAGTGTCATGACTTTGCCCGTAGGTATGATGGGCAAATCCACTGATGAGGTAGTGGATGCCATTCGGCAACTTTCAGATTTAGGGGAGTGGGACAAGAGTGATGAAAAGCCATGGGAGAGAGAGGGGCGTATTGAGAGAAGAACTGAAGGCAGGCAGCAAGATTGCAGAGACTCCCGAGTGTCCCGAAAGGACATGTTTCTGGCTTTGTTAAAAGACGGTATGCCACCTGAAGAGATTGATGGCATTGAAACTCGAGTAATGTATGAATTATTTAAAAAAAAAGGGCTTGCAGCCAAAGAGCACTATAAACAGGTTAAGAAACAGGTAGTAACCAAGCCACAGGGGGACACCTCACCTTCTGCTCCTCCTGCGGAAGAACAAGAAGAAGAGTCTATGGGGACACCTTCCCCGTACCAGCCAACATACGCTGATTTGAGAAAGGTGGTGAGTGCAATGTTAGAGGCGGAGTCGAGTCACACTCATTCGATATTTGACTAGGGCTACGGCCAAGCTCCGGCAGCGTCTGCTCGCATAAAAGTTGATAGGCGGCCCCATGTTGATTTTTTGGGGGTCAGGAAAAACACAAGGGGTGCGACCATTGATAGACACTGGGGAGGAGGCCTCTCTGATTTATGGCAATCCAGCACGATTTAAAGGCAAACAATTTACTATTACAGGTCTCGGAGGGGGGGGGGGATGGAGACCCCCGCAGTACAAACGAAAGTGGAGATGAAAATAGGCAATTTGAATAGGCAGAAATGCCAAGTGTTGATTGTTCCGATACCTGAATATATAATTGGCTTTGACATTCTGGAAGGGTTAACTTTGGGACTTGGTGGTAAAACGTACCAGTTTGGGGTGAGTGCATTGATCTGGACACCCATTACCGTAGGCAAATTGAAGATGCCCCCAGTGCAAGTGTCTGTGGCAACCAAGCGGGTAGCTATACCGCATTCCTGGGGGGCACAAGGACATTTCAGACACCATTAAAGAGTATGTGGAGGCAGGTGTGTTGCGCCCTATCACCACCGCATGGAACAATCCTCTCTGGCCTATTAAAAAGGGGGATGGGTCGTGGAGGATGACGGTGGATTACCGGGAGTTGAATAAACACACTCCTCCCTTAGTGCCCGCGGTCCCAGATGCTATTACCTTGATTGAGAATGTCCAAAAGTTTGAGGGAACTTGGTATGCAGTGATCGATTTAGCCAATGCATTTTTCTCTGTGCCAATTGCTGAAGAGTGTCAAGAGCAGTTTGCATTTTCTTGGAGTGGACGTCAGCACACCTTTACAAGGCTACCTATGGGGTACATACATAGCCCGACTATCTGTCACCGGCTGGTGGCAGAGCACTTAGATAAGATACTGTGTAAACCTGACATACAAATCTCTCTTTATATTGATGATATTTTGATTCAGGGCAAGGATGAGCACAGTGTGCAAAGCCAGTTAGATGTCATGGAAGGATTGAAGAAGGAAGGGTGGGAGATTAACCCGAATAAAATTCAAGGCCCAGCTGAAACAGTGATATTCTTAGGGATTCAGTGGCATCATGGGCATCGAGAAATGGTGCCAAAAGGCTGACAGAAAATACTTGAATTCACCACTCCAATGAACAAAAAGCAAGCTCAGCAGTTTATAGGGCTGTTTGGGTTTTGGAGACAGCACATTCCCCATTTAGGGCAGATATTGGCCCCCCTCTACAAGGTGACATGCAAGAAATATGAGTTTCAGTGGGGGGAAGAGCAGCAGAAAGCATGTGAGCTGGCGAAAGACACCGTGCAGCAGGTGCTTGATTTATGGCCATTGAAGGAAGGCGAAGTGGAATTAAATGTGTCTGTACAAGACAATTATGCTAACTGGAGCGTGTGGCAGAAACGGGACAGAAAACGTGTCCCATTGGGGTTTTGGAGTCGTAAGTTGCCCGATGCTGGTAACTCATACACTCCGTTTGAGAAGCAGTTGCCGGCTTGTTATTGGACCCTTGTTGATACCGAGCAAATGACGCTGGGCCATGATGTATTGATGAGGCCAGAAATACCAATCATGCAATGGGTACTGTGCTCTCCTAAAACGCACAGAATAGGACATGCTCAAGAAGCCAGCATAATTAAATGCAAATGGTACATTCAAGACAGAGCCAAATCAGGGAATGGTGGAGTTGCAAAATTACATGAGCAAGTAGCCAACATACCGCCCTCAGATTACATACCAACGGATGTGCCCGAAATACGCGAGTCTCCGGTGAAATGGGGAGTACTTTACAGCGATTTGACCGTGGAACAAACAGAGCATGCTTGTTTCACGGATGGCTCAGCCCGATATGTGGGAACTGAGCGATACTGGAAAGCAGTGTCGTACAATCCCAAGACAAAAAAGATGTTGACAACGTCAGGAAAGGGAAGAGCAGTCAGTTTGCAGAGCTTTACGCAGTTTACCAAGCATTGAAACAAGAAACCCCTGGTCAATGTTATGTGTACACAGATTCATGGTCAGTGGCGAATGGATTGGCAGTGTGGTTGCCAACCTGGCAAAAGAATGGGTGGAAGATTCATTCAAAAGAGTTGTGGGGAAAAGAACTGTGGCAAGATATTGCAGAAATGTTATTACAAAGTGAAGTCACTGTGTATCATGTGGACGCGCATTGTGCCACAGACTCATTAGAACGTTGGTTTAATTCTGTTGAAGACGAACACACCAAGATTTCATCTGTGGATGCGGAGGCTCAGGAAGACGATTTGGAGGGTTTGGCCAAATGGGCTCACCAGAAATGTGGGCACCTTGGAGAAAAGGCTACTATCAGGTGGGCACAAGCTCGAGGAAACAATCTTCCTTTAGAGGTAGTGAAAACGATCATTTTGCAATGTCCAGTATGCCAACACCAACAGCATAGACCTATCCCTCAGATTGTTCAGGGTACATTGCGAAGAGGAAAACTACCAGGTCAAATTTGGCAGATTGATTATATCGGTCCCATGCCAATCAGTAAAGGTTGTCAGTACGCATGCACTATTGTAGATACATACTCGGGATATCTGATGGTTTTGCCGTGCAAGCGTGCAACACATCTGAACACCATCAGGTTGTTAGATCAGATCATACTACATTATGGAGTGCCTTTGCAGATTCAAAGTGACAATGGGTCACATTTCAAAGGCAAACTAATACAGGAGTACTGCCAGGAAAAGAACATTGAGTGGCTGTACCACGTGCCTTATTACCCTGCTGCTTCAGGGTTGATTGAACGAATGAATGGGTTGTTGAAAGAACAGCTGCGCAAATCTAGAGATGGCAATTTGACAGGCTGGGGTGATCGTGTGTTTGATGCGGTGCAAGTATTAAACAATAGGCCTGTGAATGAGCATGAAACTCCTTTGATGCGACTAATGACTCCTACTTTACAGGTTCAACCCAATTCAGTCAGAGAAACCCTATTGTAGTGGGAAATTACCCCGGGTTCTTTAGCTCCCTATCGAGCGACTCCAGAGTCAGCAGGAGTAGACTTGCATTCCCATGAAGAAATCAGATTAGACCCAAGAGGGATCCTTGTAATTGAAACAGGGATTGGAGTACAAATTCCCCCAGAGCATATGGCATGGATTTCCCCTAGATCTGGCCTAGTATTGAAGGGAGTTCAAGTGTTGGGAGGGGTAATTGATGCTGATTACCAAGGCGAAATCAAAGTCATCTTGATGAATAGTGGGGACCAATTGTTATCGATCCACAAGGGTGATCGGGTGGCCCAATTGATTAAATTTCCCGTTAAGTTGTCCATGATTAAGAAGGGGGAGCCTCCTACAGTGTTAACTACCCGTGGGGATTGTGGTTTTGGCTCTTCAGATAGTATGGTACCGGGTGCGAAGGTGTGAGTGGAAAGGCCAAGTGGCCCACCAGTGCCCACAGATGTCATTGCATCAGGCAAAGACCAATTAGTTTTAGTCATGGAGCCCGGTAGAAAGAAGTGGCAATATGTGCCCGCAGACAAACGTTACCTGAGAGAGTGATGTACAACACTGATATCGCTTTTCTGGGTTTGCTTTGTAGATCCTGTGTCTGGCTGGTGTAATTGTGGTACTAAATGGACTCCATTTGGGAGAGTTAAACAGCATGCTGCTACCAACGAAAAATGTCACATCTGTGCCAGTGATCAAGGGGATACTGATAGTGATGAGTAATGTTGTCCAAAAGCAGCCTTATGCCGATGCTGAAAAGCCAGCCAGACCGAAGACATGGATTCGTGAAATGCGGCAAACACGTCAGGAGCAAGTAAAAACAACCTTGATGCAAGTCATGCGAGAGGCATCTTCAGGACGGCAAAGACATTCTCCCATGATTAAGCAAACTGAGAATATGTGGATATATCTGGCACAGCAGGTGCTCAACATAACACACTTTTGCCTTACTGATGTGCCCAATGCTGAAGCCTTACTGACTACGTGCTTAGTAGCAGTGCCGACGCCAGTTCCAGTTCTAAAGCATATTTTCGGCGTCACACACAATGATCCTTTGGTTCAAGATTCTGCTATTAGGCAATCTTTTTCCGTTTATGAGTACTGCAGATTTTGCCAAGAAACCGATCGCAAATGGAGAACTTTGACACGTGTTATAACCTATAATATAACCCAAGGTGATGTGTGCTACTTTATGACATGCAATGCACAAGAAATTGGCAAATGCCAACAGCTCGATTTAACCAAACAGCAAAATCATACAATGTTTGAGCAACGATTATGTTCGCGAGTGCCACGCACTTGTACCAGTGTAAATAATACTATGTCTTGTAATCATACAGTGATAGCTGTCAGTCATTTGAATCATGTGAAACTTCACATACACTTATATTCCAGCTAACATTTCCGGAGGTCCATGTGCCTCAACTCGATTAGGATTAATGATGTTTCCTTTACACCCAGCGATAACTCGAGGCAAAAGGTCAACTTTCGAGTCTGTGGGTCTATCTCCCGATTGTGATTCACATGTACACTTGTTATCAGAAGACGAGGTTCTAGCATTAACCCTTTCATTAGTGGGAGTTTGGGGTTTAGCGCTGGGGGTTACAAATCTTTGATGAAATTAGCATGTTTAGTAGTCAAAGGCCTTAATCATACTTCTCAGGCATTAGAAAAATGACTCCTTGATAGTCAAGTTATTAGAAAAGCAACTTTGCAAAACAGAGCTGCTGTTGATTATCTATTACTAAAGCATAAGTTAGGGTGTAACGCAGTCGAAGGTATGTGTTGTTTTAATCTAAGTGACCATTCGGAGGCCACCAGGGGGTGCACAGGCAATGGCTGCCTGAGTGCACAGCTCCCGCCGAAGGCTGGGAATCCGAGGGGATTGAGCCCCCCCCCGAGGCCCCCCAGCAGGCCCAACATGGCGGATCAATTTGGCACCCCCCCGGACCCCCAACGAACGAAAGAGCGGGGCTTGAGCTCCCCAGGGAGCCGGAGATCGCAACCCGTGGCTCCCGGGCGGGTGACGCAGCAGGGCCTGAGCGGCCTCGGAGCCGCATGGGAAGCGGTCCTTCCCCGGCCATGCACGGCCTCGCTGCCCGGCCAGCCTTCTCTCCCCCTGCGACTAGCCCCCCCCTCTGTGTGCGGGGAGCGACCCAGTCGGGGTCCGGGCCTCCGCGACATCGGAGAGGCGGCCGAGGAGCATGGACAGCTCCCTCCGCCCCTCCCCCCCACACCCCGAGCCAGAGCACAACACGCCGGGATCTCCCGTGCGGACAGGAGGCGAGTTCACGCCCGGCACCCGGGGGTCTGGAACGGCGCCACCAGGGACCCGGCGGCCCCCCCGGGAATGAGAGGAAGGAGCGGAGCAGGCCCCCCCTCGGGAATCCTCATCGTGGGCATTCACGGCCCGCCGAAATCCAGAGCAGCAGAGTCAGCGGAATCACGGAGGGCCCAGGAGTCGCGCCCCACGGGTGAGCGGATGACGGGGTGAGGGCTCCTCTGCACCCCCGCTCGAGCGGAGAGGGGCCCCAGGAGCACGCGGGCAAACGTTGTGGAATTCCAGCTGGGGGCTCCAGTCCCCCCCCCTCAGGACACAGAGGCGACCTGGGTGCGGGGCCCCCGCCTGCTGTTGGTGGGGCGTGTGCCTGCCCAGAGGTGCCCCCCCCCAAGACGAGGCCTGGAGGGTGAGCCACGGCGCCCTCCCCCCCTAGCTCTGCAGGGAAGGCCCTTTTGGCCTGGACAGTGGGGCCCCCTTGAGTCACCACCTCCCCTCCACAGGGAGACCAGAAGAGGCCTCTGCCTACCATGAGGAGCTTGGATAGGGTGAGAGGCCCCCGCCTGGGAACAGATGAGGCGTGTTCCCACCCCCCCGGACTTTGACACCCCCTTTGGGGCATCTGACGAGCGTACAACCCAAGCAAGGAGTGACCTTGCCTTGCTTTTCCCCCCCAGCACGGGCCCAGTCGGAACACCCCGGGAAGAAAGCAGAGGACTGGCGCAGAGGGGACCCTCGGCCCCCCGCCGGGGCCACGGGGATCTGGATGGCAGGGCACAGGAAAGCCCACATGAGCTGGAGGGAAGCTTTACAGAGATACTGCTTCCAAGAGGTTGTAAGAAGTGAAAAAGGCACGAACCGCAAAAGGCTCATGGCCCAATCTGTGGACGCAGCCCCCCCCTCGGCGACAATGGAAAGGGGCTTCGCCTCGATCTTGCAGGAAATCGGGGACATGCGCTCCGACATTGCCCAGAAATTTGAGAAAATGGACCAAAGGGTGGATAAGATCGAGGACAGACTGCTACAGGTCGAGTCCAACCAATCGTCAACAGCAGTCCAAGACGTACAATACAGCATGAGGCTGGAGGCCCTGGAGAAGAGGGACGAGGAAAGGGCCCGGCAGATGGACGATTTCGAAAACAGGGAGAGGAGGAACAACCTCACAATCTTTGGGGTGCCCGAAATGGAAGGGGAAACGGAGAGGGACGTTACCCGAGCGGTGCGAGATATCATCACCCTCGTGTTCGCGGAGGAGATGACAACTGAGCTCACATTCGACAGGGTGCACAGGGCGGGGGCAGGGCCGGGGCCCCCCGGTCGATTCTGGTCCGGTTCCACTATTACTCGGAGAAGACTAAGGTGCTGGAGGAGGCCAGAAAGGCTAGGGAAATCACCTATAATAACGCCCAGGTCTCCATATACCAAGACCTCTCTGCCTATACGCTGGCCAGGCGTAGAATGTGCCGCCCTCTTACACAGGTGCTTAAGGAAAAGGGAATGCGCTACAGATGGGGCTACCCTTTCTCCCTGACTTTTGAATACATGGGCCAACGATCAACCCTGATCATGGAAGAAGACATAAGGGGAGCCATACAAGAGTATACAGTGGATACGAACCCCCGGACGGGTTCGTCAGGGCCAGAGCATGGCAGACCCAGTGGCCCTGGACTGTCCGGTGAGAGGAGAAGGCACACCGGTGCGAGGAAATTCAGGAAAATGAACAACCCCTCCCTATCAAAGGACGGAGAACGTAATGACTCCAAGGACTGAGTACGGGGTCACCCTGGTGTGCCCTGGTCAGAGGGACGCAGACTCAGAGGATTCACTACTAACAACGTCCCCACGATCAGCAAGTAGGTGGGGTCCATAGAGGGGTCCGCGGGCGGTCTTTGGGGGCTCAAGGAGATGACCTTCTTATGCAGAATGCTTGGCCGAGGTGGGCAGGCTTGTGGTTCGGCCAAAAGCCAGCGATGGCAGAACTACTTGGCTGGACGCCGGGGAGGGGGGTGGGGGAACATGGGAGTTGGGGCAGTTCAGTTACGGTTCAGGGAGGGGGGGCAGTTGGGGTTTTGTTCTAAGCACACCCGGGGGGATGGGGAGGGGGGAGAAGGGGAACATAGAGCTGAATTAACAGAGCACACGGGGAAGAGCCCCGAGAAGACGTTGACCGAGAGAGAGGAACATAGAGATCATGGCTGACAGTCTGCCCGCCCTGGGTGTGGGTTCACTTAATGTACGTGGCTTAAATACCCCCACTAAGAGATCCCTGGTCTGTAGGGAATTTAGAAGGGCTCACCTAGATTTCCTCTTCGTGCAAGAGACTCACTGGCCACGGGGGAAGGAGCCCAAATTGCGGGGAGGGGGAATTGGGGAGGTTTACAGCGCATCCAACAAGTGCAAAAAGAGAGGGGTTGCCATCTTAATAGCGAAGAACGTGGGCTTCGAGAATGAAGCCACGCTGAAAGTCCCAGGGGGGCGTTACCTGCTGGTGCGGGGGTCCCTGCAGGGGGCCCCACTAACCCTAGCCGTCATTTACGGCCCAAAACGAAGGCCAAGGCCAATTTTGGGAGGAGGTAGGGGACAAACTCAAGTACTTCGTCCATGGCACGGTGGTGGTGGGGGGGGGGGACTTCAACATGGTCCTAGACCCTGCCCTGGACAGGAAACGTGCAGGTCCGCAGTCCTCCAGGGCAGCAGATGAGACCATGGCGCGTAATTTCCAAAGAGTCAACCTAGAATTGGGTCTGATGGACATGATCCCCATCCCCAGAACAGACTCCCCCTCTTTCACATACTACTCAGCCATCCACACATCGTTCTCCAGGACAGACTACATCTTGGTGGACGAGACCCTACACCCATTTATCTCGGGCCACAGGGTTGACCCCGTCCCCTGGTCTGATCACGATTTGGTCCGAGTCACTATAGCAAGGGGAGGGCTAAGCGAACGCAACGACTCCCTGTTAAAGGACGAAGTCCTAGCCCAGGAGGTCCTCGAGGCCATCACAGAACTTTTCGAACTCAATGACAAAGGGAAGTAGGTTTACACACCCTTTGGGACGCCTTTAAGGCGACCCTACGGGGAGTCTTGATCAAAATGGGAGCTCAGAAAAAAAAGGGAAAGGGGGGCCCAGGAAAGGTATCTTAGGGAGAAAATCGCCTTACTCCAAATGGGGGGTCTCCCCACGGTTCCCCTAGACCGCGACCAGGTGGCCCCCCTGGACAATTATAGACTCCAGCTGAAGGATCTCCTCCTCCACAAGACAGAGAGGAGTCTTCGACTGGTCAAACAGAAGTACTATGAAAAAGGGGACAGGGCGGATAGGATTCTGGCTTGGAAACTGAGGGAGGTGCAGAGAAGCAGATTAGTGAAGGCGGTAAAGAGCGAGGTGAGAGAGGTAGGCTACAATACACCCCACACTGGCGAGGCCTTCCGCCGATACTATGAGAAACTATACTCGTCTGAATATAATGGGGATGAGGCGGAGATTGAGGGGTTCCTGAACTCGATCCAGATCCCGGCCTTGACCAGGGAGATGGCAGAGGGGTTGGAGGGCCCGGTGACCGAGGACGAGGTGGAGCGCGTGATTAGTGGGATGAAGGTGGGCACTTCCCCGGACTCCATGATGGAGGCAATTATTGTAGTGCTCCCCAAGGACGGCAGGGACCCCATGGAATGCTCCTCCTACCGCCCTATCTCCCTGTTGAAAGTCGATGTAAAGATTCTGGCCAAGGTGATTGGGGGGCGTTTGGAGGGAGTCTTGCCGAAGCTGGTCCACGGAGACCAGGTGGGGTTCATTAGGGGAAGACAGGGCTCAGATAATATCCGGAAAACTATAGACCTGTTGCACTATGCCCAGGTGTTGGATTTGGACGCGAGCGTCCTGTCCCTAGATTCGGAAAAGGCGTTCAACAGGGTGGAGTGGAGATTCATGGAACTTACCCTCCAGAAAATGGGCTTTGGGCCACACATCAGGGATTGGGTGGCGGCTTTATACAGAGCCCCAAAGGCCAGAGTTCAAGTGAATGGCGGGTTGTCGGAGCCCTTCCCCCTTTCGCGGGGGACAAGGCAGGGATGCCCACTCTCCCCTTTAATTTATGTCCTCTCCATGGAACCCCTGGCCATAGCAGTCAGAGCACACTCAGAGATTAAGGGGATTAGGAGGGGGGAGGTGGAATTTAAGCTCTCCTTGTTCGCGGACAATATACTGGCTTATCTGGTTGACCTGAGATCCTCGCTCCTCCCCCTCTTGTCCCTGATGACCACGTTCGGGCGCTTCTCAGGGCTCAAGATTAATGCGTCCAAAGCAGTCCTGCTCCCCATGAGAACCCGGGACCCGGGCTTGGACACTCTGGACAGCTTGGAGGGAATAACGGTGGGGAAGGCCTCCATTCGATACCTGGGAGTCGTCCTCACCCGGGACTTATCCAATCTTGCCCCTGCCAACTACGACCCCGTTGTGTCAAGGGTTACCGCAGATTTAAGGAGGTGGAGGTCAATGATTCTGTCCTGGTACGGCCACATGACGGCAGTGAAGATGAACATTCTCCTGCGATTATTATATCTCTTCACCGCCCTCCCAATTGTTGTCCCCGACCGGACCTTCAGGGTCCTCCAGAATGCTGTGCGTGAGTTCATATGGCAGGGCAAGACCCTGAGGACCGCAAAGAAGGTCTTGACCTTACCGAGGGAGGAGGGAGGCTTCGGGTTGCCAGACTTTCAACTTTACTTCCGGGCCGCCCAGCTGCGCGTCCTCCTGGAACATATGAAAGAGGGGATGGGCACGGACTGGTCCTATTTGGAGGATATGGACGCTCACCCACTTAAGATTCGGGACCTCCTGTGGGCCCCTAGCAAGTTCATCCCGAACAGACTTAAATCTCATCCAACCTTGGGTGTTCTCTGGACAATCTGGAGGGAAAGCCCCCAGACGGCACACCTAACATCGTGGCCGTCACTGATGTCATCGCTCTGGGGTCACCCCCTCAAACTGGGAAGCAGGGGGTTCCGCAATGCCCAGTCATGGTCCGACTTGGGGATGGAGTGGGCAGGGCAAATGTTTAAGGAAGGGGAATTCCGACCATATGAGGAACTGAGAGACGCCCTCGGTCAGGGGTCCCTCTCCATATTTGAATATATCCGCTTGAAGGGAATCCTATGTGACCAGACCTGGGGCCAGAACTTGAAAAGACAGCTGACCCCCTTCGAGAAACTCCTGGACACAGCGACCTCCAGGAAAGGAGCGGTATCAGGGATGTATAGACTACTGAACACTGTTAACCTGAGGGAGAGAAGAGGGTTCCGCACTTTTTGGAATGACTTGGCGGGGGAAGAGATCTCGGAGGACGCCTGGTCAAGGATATTTAAAATAGCTTTCCATGGGAACTTATTCACAGCGGACATGGAACACAACTTCAAGATCTTACAGGGGTGGCATAGAGACCCTGTGAAGTTGTCTAAAATGTTCACGGGAGTGTCCCCCGCATGCCCAAGGGGATGTGACCAGGTTGGTACAAGAGGGCACATGTGGTGGCATTGCCCGAAAGCTCAGGCATATTGGGAGAAGGTGAGGGGCTGGATCGCCGAAGTTTCTGAAGAACTTCTCCCCAGAACCCTCTGACAATGCTGCTGGGCCTCCCCCGGAGGATACGGACATACCCCGATACCCAAGAATGTGGGAAACAATGTTGAGGGCGGGAAGGGTTGCACTGGCCCAGAAATGGAAGAGCCCGGAGACCCCTTCGAAGAAGGACTGGCTAAAAAAGGTTAAAAACATGTTCCTGAATGATAAATTGACGGCAATGATGAACAATGATTTGGGCTCATTCCAAGCAAATTGGTACGGGGTACAGCAGACATGGGGTTGAGATGTGCACTGATCCTCAGGGGGGGAATAAGGAGTGAACAGGCGCCCACAGCCCAGGGGACGATGGTCGATATTCAGCCATTCACATAGTCAACACTCACGCTCTTTCTCGAGCTCCAGACATTCGGAGCTTTCAACACGGCTCCCCAGTAAGATGACTCTATGGGGACTAAGTTAATGCGGGGGTGGGTTTGTTTGGGGAAGGTCAGGGTGGGGGGATACTGGGCCAGTTATCTGCACAATTTGTGAAAATGTCTTGCACCTTTTTGTTATATTATGAAAATGCTAATAAAACAAAGTTTAAAAAAAGTGACCATTCACGATCCATTGAAAGTCATATTCGAGGTTTGAGGGATCTCATTTCTCAAGTGTCCCAAGATCGTACTGGGAATTGGTGGGATTGGTTATTTTCATGGATTCCTGATATTGGGGGTACACTACGTTACGCTTTTGCTTGCATTTGCATTATATTAGCTATCATAATAGCTTGTTGTTGTTGTATTCAATGCATTCCTAATTTAGTTTTAATATTTCGTCGGTTTCAGAGACTGGCTCCTCTGCCACTGGGCTATGGAAGGTAAATATCCAAGGGTGGAATTGTTATGCTTGAACTAAAATGGCGCTGGTGCGCAGTGCATTCTGGGAGCGCTCGGAGCCATGATGGATATTTACTTCATGCCGCAGTGAAAAGCTGCATAGATTTTGCTGAGAGTTAGATTCACGGTGCTGAAGAAAACATGCTTTCCAAACCTGGTATGCAGTCAAGGACATTTCTGCTGGGAAAGCTAACTTTGTTATGTCTTGTTATGAGCTATGGGACTGTTTTTCGTGGTGCTTATTTTTAGAGGAGGGAGGCACTCTGCTCCTTGAGAGTACTGTCGGTTGACCCAGCTGGCAACCAATGGCTGCTCATCAATGCGCAAGTGCGTTGCCAGAAGGTTCGAGAAATCGCCTCCCCTTTTCAGAGTGTGCATATATGTGGAACCCCGGGGGTGGTCATGTGAGACTTCAGCCGGAGGGGGGCGCTTTCGTCCGGCATTCCTGTGGGTTGTTGTGCTCTCGGCCTGGCTGTTATCGGGGTCTTCCAGCGGCTTCTGGCGAGATGAGGAATCCAGTTACGCTCACGGTGATGTATTTCCTTTTGAATTCTTTGCTTCTTCTGTGATTTATTTCTATGTTTCTTCTGTGATTTATTTCTATGTTATCACTGGTTGCTTCTAAGCTTTGAATAAATAGCCGTATAAGTGCTCATTATTTTCTAAGAGTGTGTGGTTGCAAGTTATTGTGTCTTACTGCGTTCAAAGTATTGGCTCCGTAATTGCATTGGTGATTTATGATTTTCCATTCACTCTGAAAGAGCAATACAATATCTCATCCCCACATCCAAACTCTACAGCTACTAGGCAGAACACGCTGCACACGCCTCTCCTCCAGAACCACACATGATATAGCCCAAACAAGACCCATCACGGCATCTAAAAGAAATGATAAACTCACAGCACGCACCCACCACCAACTCCGCCACAACAAAAACCAGCACACCCTTCCTTGTATCACCTCCACTACCATGTCCAAACCTCTTGTGATCCAGGAGAACCCTAACATCAGTTCTCAGAGACTCCACAAAACGTACTTAACATCACAGCGACCCTCCCTCAGACCAACCTGACCCCGTCTTTGAGCTCGTCCAAATCCAGTCAGCCTTTACTAGGAGCCCTACTAAATGTTAGATCCATTGGGGCCCATGCGATCGATATACACGATTGCATTCTAGAACTCAAACTTGACTTTTTAGTGCTCACCGAAACATGACTACATACTGCCTCAGGCCCACAGATCACACTCCTCAGAGCAGATCGATTAGATGCCATAGGTGGTGGAGTAGCCATTATTCACAAAAGTTCACTACAATTTAGAGAATGTAAAATGGAATCACTTACTGGCTACGAAGCCCTCGCGCTCAAGCTAGCCGTCAGCCCTAAGGTAACAATTAACTTCCTAATAGTTTACAGAGCACCGAGTACCTCAAACAACCCAGATATAGACTTACCTTTATTAATGCCACCCTTACTCAAACCCAAAATAAAGTGCATTCTCCTAGGAGACTTCAATCTAGGTTACAATGACCTCATGGACAGCAAAGCTACAGTCTGCCACAAGGCTTTCCATGAAATGCAATTCACCCAAATTGTGAATACCCCCACCCACTCCAAAGGTAGAATTCTTGTTTGGATACTCACCTTGAATACTGCAGTAACCATAGTAGATATCCTCAAGATGCAATGGACTGACCACTGTTTAATCAAATTTAACATAAATCTAAATATAGACCCAATAGCTAAAACATATAGCCCAGCACACGTTCAGGTCAGAAATGCATGTAAACACCCCTGAGAACTTAAATCCATTACTTAATGACCTGCTAAATGCCAAATCACTAGACAGCATTAATACAGAAAGCATTTTGGATCACTACCACCAATGCGTGAAATCTGCGATAGATGAAGTAGCCACTCTCAAATCCAAACTGCCCAAGACAAAACGCAGCTCCCCTTGGTTCAATGACTAACTCATAGAACTCAGAAGGGAAAAAAGAGCCCTAGAACATGCATCCAGAAAAAAACACTCCCCAGAGCTCCAACTCAAATTGCAACAACTATCCAAAGTTTATAAACTCAGTGTACTCTCCCATGAAGCTGAATCGTTTAATAAACATATCTCCAACGTGGCCTCCAACACAAAATAATTATTCACTATTATTAGAGAACTAGAATCCCCCATCCAACCCACCAGCCCCAATATTACTAGCAAAGCCTGGTGTACCAACATTCAGGATGCTCTATCCTCTAAAGTGAATACACTCCAAAGCAAAATAGCCTCGCCAAAAAAGCTCCTAGAGCTCGCAGCCAAACCATCCCGCCTTTCAGGCACCAGCACAAGGTCTGATGTACTCGAATTCCACTTTGCTCAAGTTACCAATGACAAGGTCCTTACAACAATAGCATCTCTTAAGCCATCCAACTGTAAAGGCGACAACTTTCCTGCTAAAGTAGCCAAAGACTATGCCACCACACTAGCACCCATCATCACCAAATTTTGTTAATGAGTCCTTCAAATTTAGTGAAATACCAGCATCCATCAAAGCAGCATGGGTCACACCCCTACTCAAAAAACGTTCTCTCCAGCAATCCCCTCGAATTACAGGTCCATCACAACAGTGACATTTCTCCTTAAAATCATTGACAAAATAGCATACACCCAAGTACAAACCCACCTAGAACAGAACCACTTGCTAGGGGATAGACAATCATGATTCCGCCCTAGTCACAGTACTGAGACTGCCCTTCTAGATTTAAAAGACCAGATGGACTCTATTAGAGATTCTGCTAAACTGTGCATCCTACTACTTCTAGACCTCTCTGCAGCCTTTGATTTAGTAGACCACGACAAATTATGCCAAACCCTATCCACTAACTTTCACTTTTCCAAGAAAGCCACTACTTGGATAAAATCCTTCCTTTCTGACCGCACCTTAAGAGTCACCCTAGGGGAAGAAGCAGCTGATCCCATCCCTGTACCCTTGGGACTCCCGCAAGGATCATGTCTCTCCCCCACACTTTACAATGCCAACACGAAATTACACTTCGCGGCACTCGATGCTACGGGAGTAATTTATACAAATTTCGCCCATGACACACAAATACTTATTCCCATCACAGGTAACCTCGAACAGGACACGGCTTGCATTAACAAAATCTACTCCTTCATCCAAAATTGGATGGCTAACAGTATCTGCCTCAACTGAGAAAAAACAGAGATTCTCATAGTCGGCTCCCCAGCCAGACTCAGCAAACTCCACCCTGACTATACATCTATAGTGATTGACGGCACACCCATCACTATATCGCACAAAGTCAAAACCCTAGGAGTGCATCTTGACTCCAATCTCACCATGAATAACCATATTAGCGCTTTTGCCTCCTCCACGGCATACACAGCCAAACTCATCACACTAAGCAGGCCTCTTCTCTCAAACTGTCTGACACTTGCCAGAGCCCTTATCCTAACAAAGATAGACTACTGTAATGTTCTACTGTTAGGGACTTCAAAAGAAAATCTAGCCAAAGTACAACTCCTCCAAAAACAAAGCCCTCCGAGCAGCCCTGGGCATTAACAGAAGAGAGCATATTTCTCAACACAAAAGCGATGCTCACTGGCTTTCAGTACAAGCAAGAATGCTCCACAAAACTCTCACCATCACCCACAAATGCATATCTGACACTGCCCCCATCTACCTCAGTCGAAGCATTTCTCGTAAAATCGCAGCCAGAACACTCGGAGCCAGCGCCAATACACACCTCCACATCCCACGCTTCACTACATCCAGAGCAGGCAACGCCAGCTTTCCCATAGCAGCTCTGCGCTTCTGGAACTCAGTTCCCATCCACCTCAGCAACAAAACTTCCTTCCCTAAGTTCAAGAAACAACTAAAAACCTGGTTATTTAACAAATGCGTAAGTGTAACGCAGCTTGTCGTCACAGTCTAATTACTGCCAAATCCTTATTTACTGCGCCTTTATTTGAGGAACCCTCCTGTCCTCTTCATACCTAGGTTACTGCCTAAAGATTCCCAGGTTTGATGTTAAATGTTCAAAGATGCCTAAAATGCCTGTAACGGCTCAAGATTCACAAGGCGCATCGAAGTGGGCTCCAAGTGGCTGTTGGGCTGCCCGGAATTGCTTGCCTACAGTGGATTGTCTGCAAGCTTTAAACTGCTTCTTCACCTCTCACGCGCCGTGCGCAAGAGGAAGCACCTTGACGGCGAAACGCCGTTATTGGACTTCTAAGCAAGTAATGGACTAGCAAACTTAAATACCTGAACATATTTTCTTTGCGTTTTGTTTAAAAGTGTGCCACAGCTTCGCCGCAGCGTTCTTAATAGGTTGTGTATGCATGCACACATAGTCTTTCTCTGAGGGTAACTGTATCTCTCTCCTTTTCTTTTTAGTCACTCTTTGACTGACTATGCCTCCCTCCTTCCTCGCACTGCCCCCGGCCCGCTTCCACTTCCTATTTAACTTTATACGCGCGCGCGCATCGAAGTGGGCTCAAAATGGCTGTTGGGCTGTTAGACTGTGAAGGTGTGGAGGTGAGCACTGCCTTATATTAGGTTGTGATTTAACTTTGTATCACCTCACTGTATAAGGTTGTTGGCTCAGTGGGGTTGTAAGGCTGTTTTTGCTTGTTTGTAGTGCCATAATCTTAAATGGTTTCAAGTTTGCGTAGTGGTCACGCTTTAAAATCGCCTCCACCTAAGACAGTGTCCACGAAAAAAGTCCTTAAAAACAAACGCATGTCGATGTCAAAAAGCACTGTGAAGAGTGCTGCTCCTGTGCACTGTAAGGACACTGAATTAGCTGCATCATGGGGTCCTGCCACAGATCAGGACTTGGTACGGCATGAAGTAGCCTTCTCTTATGCGCGTGCTCAAGCACTCGCGGCGGCTATTAACGGGTCTGCCTCTATTTCTTCTAGTCCGACCCAAAGTAATGTTTTTCCAAAGCCGCCTCGAACGAACTTTCTTAGTATGCGTATGGATGATTGAAACCCTGCTCCAGACCCTTCAAATGACGATCTCCCCTCTTCACCCTCAGACAATTCTATACCAGTAGTACTTGCTGCCCTCAAAAAACGGGTGCGGCTATCGGTTGGTCCCTCCACTCCAGTCACTTATCCAAGTTGTAAAAGAGCTGATGTGCATATTCATTGTAAAGATGTGGCAAATATGGCTGACTCAAACATCTCCCCAGCACCTGCCATATACCTTTGTTGTTATTTTTTTGCTATTGTTATTTTGCATTTATATAGCGCCTTATATACCATTGGTATGGTCTGAAGGTGCTGGTAGGTTGAACGCCCTTGGGAACCGAAGTTCGAGTCAGTAGAGAGATTAGAGAGAGTCCAATGGTGCGTGTGCGCACCCGGTATGTGTGCAGCTGGTGCAGAGTTTGTGTGGTAGCTGCTTCTTAGCGGTAGGTGTGGTGTTGGAGAGATCAGGAGTATGTGTTTGCTCTGACAGGAATTATCTCGACCGAGTGTGGTTGCGTTATGCCTGAGGAGAACGCCTAGCTGGGGGTGTGGGGCCAGCAGTGTTTACTTAGAGTGATGGGGGGTGAGCGGAAGATGTTGATATGAGAACAGTTATACCGAATGGTGTCATAGTATCCCTGTGTTCTATTTGAGTGGTGGTGTAAAGAAGAGAGTAAGCGTGGGGTGTGGTATGATATATGCTCATTCAAATGTTCCCTGCATTCCACACATCTGTCTGCTTGACATACTTACACTCTCAAGTGCGCCTTGCGTGTACTGGTCTATCACTCGTTCTCCAGTGTGCCGCTGCGTGTGCTCTCATGGATTCCATATGCATGCGCTATGCACTCTTGTCCTCCCCGCGCGTGCTCCCGTCTCATATATATACACAACAAATCCATGTAACTCACCTTCTTCTAGCTCTTGTCCTCCTTCGCCAACCAAAAATCCAACTGCTTCTCTAGAGACCGCTTTAGATCCCTTGTTTTCGCCCACCAAAAAATCGATGAATCATCCCTTGGGATTTGATATTTTGGAACCCACAGAGGATATGCAATCCCTTGAAGCATCATATCCCGCATTAACAAGGATACTTAATTTACTAGATCGCGGCCACGATTACACGCATTGTAAGTTAAGAGACTGCAAGGCATTGCTGACGGAAATTCTCATAAAATCAACAAATTGGAGGGCTTTATATTTGCTGATAGACTCAGACGGGAATCAGGGGCCCACCAGCCGCTGAAATCAGATGCGCCTTGTTTTACCTCTGTGACTACGCAAACAGATGAGCTAGCTGCCCCCCAGAATGAAACACAAGCCAGGAATATTCCCTGTGCCACTTATACATTCCCCCCCAATCATTTGCTCAAACTGTACTTACCCCAGGAGCGGACACCTCTTGCCATATTCTCACGCATGCTCAACTATGTCTTGAAGTTGCTTCGCATGCTGAGAAGGTGGAACAGGTCCTATTCTTTTTACAACCTGGCCCTGGGGAAAAGGAGGAGGAAGCTTCTCTTGAAAATACAGAGGGGTGTCAGATTTTCCATCCTGACGGTCCTTCAGCATTAACCAAATTGTTGGATGCAAATGACCAAACGGATTCTGTTTCTGATCACATTGCACCTGCATCTGTTGAAAGTCCTTCGACTAATTCGGAGCGCACTTTTATCTCGAGGAAGGAAAAAAGACTTTTCTTCCGAGCTCTGAAAAGGAAAGTTGATAGAAAAAAAGCAGTCCAAATCCCCCATGTAGAACTAGCTGGACAAGACAAAATAAGTGAAAAAACCAAAATAATTGTTAAGAACAATGAATCCAAAGCATCGATGGGCATTGTCGGACAGCCATCGAACAAGCAACAAACAAGCAGTAACTTAGTAGAACTGTCTGAAAATCTTAAAAAAGCATCTGCACACATGGGTTCAGATAAACTGAAAATCATTAAAGGTGATTTGGACCCTGGTGAAACCTATTCCAAAGAAATCACTAAAAATCTACTAAACCAGCAAACGCACCTTCATACAGACGAGAAAGTGCACTCGTCTTCTCAGACCCAATTACCTAACTTTTTCAAATCCCTTGATAATAAAATCACTCAAGTAGGGAAGGCGGCAGATTTACTGCCCGCTATCAGTAAGATGGAACTGGACAATGAACCAGAGTTTGGAACATTGTCATCTAATGATGGGCCTCACCAGCCTCAGTACTCTGAGAGTTGTTCTGAGTCCGTACAGAATCTTCCTCTTTCGCAGGGTCCAAAGGGAGAGGGTTCAAAGAAAAGGCAGCGGTCTCAATCTCCGAATCAGTTTGGGGGGGAGGATGAAGTGATGGGAGAAATGAGTAAACATTCTACAACCATTATAGGATGGGAAATAATTTCTGACAAAAACGGTATAAAGCGATGAAATCATTCTGCATTGTTGCAAGTATTCAGCAGAATCCCAGCTCTTCGAACATTGAACACGGCAGACATAGAGTGGGTTACTTTGCCCCCAATTCAGAATCATCGAATGGTATGTAAGGTGCAATCGCCCGTTATTACTAACCTGTTGATACAATACACGAAAGAACTGCGTTTTATTGGTCTGATGTTGCACCCTTTCAATTCCATCGATGATGCCATCTCTTTTAATGAAACTCCCGTGGTGTCTACTTCTACGCAGTTGCCAAAAATAGCCTCTGGCGACGCTCAGAGTGGTGTAAATGCAGAAGTAATTGCTCAATTAGTAGGTTTATCCAACATCAGTAAGGACTGGTCATGGTTGTATCTGCTTTACATAACACTCTAAACCCAGTAATGGACAACACTGCCCACTAACCAGCCCTCCACCTTGTCAATTTTGTCTTGGAACTCTTGTGGTTTTAGAAACTTACATTCATGGATCACTAATGCATATGTAGGCACAGTATGCAATATTCTGTTATGCCAAGAAACTATGTGCGAGCATGAACTTCTGTTGCCTGGTTATACTGTTATACTGGTGGATTAGCCATATGTTCTTATTTTAGACATCTACAATGCTTTGGCAACACTGGCTTTATTGATCATACTCAATGATAAACAGTCTAATCCAATGCTCATGTATTGCGATTTACAAAGACAACTTTTACAAAGAGAACTTTTTTGGATCCAACGGCTTGACGCAATGACACCACTAGGCATGAATGAGGACTATTACCTTGGACCATTCCTCTAAGGTTTTAACATCTATTAAAGTAAACCAATTGCTGCTACCAGTTTAAACCTTATAGGTTACTATTGCTTCTTTGTTTTTAAATAGATTCTCCCATCAAACATACCCTAGCATTACGGGGGTATCGAATATTAGAACGAAGACCTTTATTTTCTTCACATATGAGTGTTTTAGTTACATTATCTGCTGTCAATTCACTTGTGATTTTCATCTTCAAGAAACTGCTTTTAGTGATGCTTTTGCTTTAGATTGTACACCCATACAATTGGGGTAGTGCTAACACAATGGCCTATATTTGTCAAAAAGGTTCACAACATGATAAAAAGTGTATAATGGTTTACACAAGGTCCTAGATTTGTCAAATAGGCCAATCACATGTTTTAATGTGGATAATGGTCGACACTAAGATATCCATTTCTTTAACCATTAATAATCAGGCAGGTACTCCATGACTATTTTGCATCTATGACCATGTGCCCATGTAGATTATTCTACTTAGCATAAGGTTTAACACCCTCATTTACCCAAGCATGTCCTGTGGACCTTTGAAATGCAGTCAATAAGACCTCACAGTTACATCGGATAAAATTTAATTTGTATTTTTAGTCAAACGTGTAAACATGACATTAGTCAAAATACAGACAGCCATTTACACCAAACCTATCACTGGCTTATCTTCTTCATTCTCCCCTCTAAGTGTTTTAACACACATATAGAGATTTAACTTGGTGGACGTACAACGCGTATGTGCGATTGACGTCACTAAGTTGGAGTCATTACCTATAATGTGACATGCACCTTTTCCACCTTCATTGGAATCGTTTCCCATTTATTTTCTAGCTGTAACAAGACGACATGCCCCTTGGAGCACCTGATCGTCTAATATTACATGTTGTTTACATAGACACCTTTATTTACACTTTGCACGCGCACGCGCAAACAACGTCACTCACTCAATATATAAACAACAGTGACGTCACTCGCGCATGCGCGAATGACGTCAGCTTGTCCGAAAGGTACATAAAGACGAGTTCCATCACAAAATGGCAGACGCCTCCACAGCCTTCGCCGGTCTGGATGTTGCTCCATTTTGGGACCTGTAAAAAAGGAAGAGAAGTAAGTTGACTTGGACTTTATCAATTTTTTGGTATCACTTAGTTATGTAGAATCGAAATAAGATACTTACTATTTCCAATCTGGCCACATAGCCTTAACTTGTTCTGTGCCAAGTACTTTGGGGAATAAAGCTTTTCTTTTTCCAAACACTTTTATGTAGAATCATAATAAGAGACTAACGATTTCCATTCTGGCCACATAGCCTTTACTTGGTCCATGACAGCTTTTCTAAAAAATACCCCGTTTCCCCTTTACTTACCTCTACCACCTTGGTTTTTTAGGTTACTCTTCTTGGAAACAGTTGATTTGGATTAGTTTTCATCGATTAACCGTTTACCAGATTAAGATACCCAGTGACCTTTGACTGGTCAGCTCTACCATTGGACCAGTTGTTCAACCAAAGACTTGTAAGTGTGTTTTCACTTATGTATAAACATGACAACCAGATACCTATATTCTTGTCATTAAGACAGCGTCTTTCTCCTTATCTGAATATTGCTTCTTAGACCAGATCTTACGACAGGTCAAGAACAAACTTTGCGAAATCATCTCAGGAACACTTTCATCTATGGCCACACAAGACACTCCATCATTTTTGGCCTATTTTTAATAGGTAAGAACTAGCTATAATTGTTCCTTATGTGACAACTTCAGTTTACCATTTTTGTTCAAAAACACTTGGAGCATTGAATTATTCTCTCCGTGAATAGCATATACAGGCATTTAGCACCAGTAATAACCTGGTTGTATGAAAAAATGTATCTGTTTTGATGAAAAATGTATCTGTTTTGATTCAAATTAAGAGTTTTAAGTTTTTGTCAATTTTTGATAACGGTTTCACTCTAAAGGCTGTTAGACACTCTAAAACAATTAAGTTCATTTGAATTATGCACTGTACACTTTAAGTCCAGGATCTGTGTGTTGACATGTAACTCAGAGATGTCCTTGAATTGAGGTTGTTTTGAAATTGTTGCTTTCGAAATTGCTTATTGACTAAAAATATTATATTGTTTAAATTTAAAATGTTTATTTTCTTTATAGAAATGTTATTCTTAAAGAAAAAATGCCCCTGATGAAGAGTTGTTTGCTAATCGAAACTCGTTGGGCCTACCATCTTGTATGAATAATAAATCATCTTGCTTATGAATTTATCCTTCAAGTTGTCAAAATTTAATTATTTAGTGAAATTTTGAATATATATCTAAAATGCCTTTAAAAGACTTTCCATCTTTAACGATTCTCTAATCACCATTAGGCTTTGGCCTTTTAGATAGTGTGCAGGGGACGAAGCTTTCCTAATAGGAAAACACTCTCTTTTGTTCTCTATCTCCAGCCTAGGTACCAAGGCTGAGCACCTCTCCCCGCACCTTTACTTTGTTTAATATCTCTAGATATATATAAAAATATACAACCTATATGTAATAAGATCGTCCAAATCAAGGTGTGCACAGTGTGTTTTCCACGTTTCTAGTATAGAAAATACGATACATGCACTGAAGTATTCAAAAGCAGCTGGCCCAGATGGGATTCCTGCTTGTGTTCTCAAATGGAATCCAGCTATGTGGGCTCAGATCTTTAAAAAACTCTTTGATAATATTCTAACAAACGTCGTTATCCCCCCGTCTTGGTTAAATTCTATCATTTTGCCAATATACAAAAGGGAGAAAGATCTGACCCCTCTAACTTTCGACCCATCGCGCTAATTGACACTGCTGCGAAAGTTTTTGCTGTTTTACTTTTGGGAGAACTACTATCAGAGATTAGACAGCTTAAGATCCTGTCTCGGTATCAAATTGGATTTCGGGCAAGGATGGGAACTGCACTTAATGCAACAATTATGGCACACTTGCTAGGGAAATCCAAAGTGCAGAACTCTGGTCCCTTGTACATGGCATCTATAGATCTTACATCTGCCTTTGATTGCGTTATACGCACACTACTCTGAGAAAAAATGGCTTCTATGAATATACCCAGTATACTATACAGTTAGTATCTAAACTTCATGCAAATACCACCTATCTTGTAAGAGTTAACAATGAAGGTGCAACAACAAATGCAATAAGGATTGATGTAGGCGTGAAGCAGGGATGCAACCTAGCGGCCACCCTCTATTTATGTGGCATAAACGATATTTGGGATAAGCGGATCTTTTACCCGGCGAGGCTTGGTCACTTAAAAATCCAATGGCTAGCTTTCGCCGATGACATAGTTATCTTTGATCGCACACCAAAAGGCCTGCAAGTTAAATTAACTTTGTTTGCCTCTTATTGTCACAGTCACAATCTGAAATGTAATGTAGAAAAATCACATATTGTGGTTTTTAGGAACTTCAAGAGAAAATGCACTACTCACAAATGGGCAATTGAAAACTTTCCCATGACCATAGTTCCTGCCATCCGCTATCTCGGTTACACAATAACCGACTCCAATTCTTTGGCAATGTGGAAAGAGGTACTAAATAAGAAAGCGCTCCTCTTGCCACCCAAATGCGGATGGTTTATATTAAGTTCTGCAAATTCTCTTTGCTTCCACTACTGCAATTCTACATATTGAAAGTGGAATCAGTGCTCCTTTTTGCTTTGGACATGTGCCTTGCGAATATTAACAGCTTTCTTGACCAATTGCAAGGTCGTATATGGAAGGGGGCGTTGCGCTTGGCCAATTCTATTCCCAACTTGGTAGTAAGGCAGGAACTTGGCCTTCCTACACTATCAGCGCGTTACAACTGGCAGCTATTTTCTCACTTAGCCAGAATGTTATATCCTCCGGATAATTGTCTATATGAAGATCTTGGTCAATTAATGGTTGCCCCTGAACCTTCCTCTATTACAAGATATTACGAACGAATGGTTCATCTACTTGATGAAATTGCACTTAAACCATCAGACTTGGAATTTAGACCAACTTATGTTAAATTACGTATATTTGATCATGATTGGTGCAAAACTTTAAATGGAATTGCTTAACTCAAATTATACAAAGAAGCTGCAAAGTTCAGCACCCCAAGACGTCCGCACAAACCTTATGTAATGCAATTTCCATGTAACAAAGCTAGGGAAATTTATCTCCGATTTAAACTGAACCAATCACTAACTCTTGAAAGAATTTGATGGTGGAATCTTTTCTTAAAATCTGATAGTGGATTGGGATGTAGGTTTTGTAATGACGCATCTAGTATAGAATCTCTGAAACATTTAGTTATATTCTGTCCCCACTTTGAGGCAACTCGTTTATTAACATTTGACACAGACGGTGTAGGCTCTGGATAGCCTGCATGTGGGGGAACAGAACGAGTCTTGTATTATCCCTTTGCAGATTTCTAATGATCATAAACCGAGAATTTGAGATTATGTACCAAAATCTTGAAGGGGTGAACTAATATTCTGGAGTGAATTTATATTATCTTACTGCTTTCACTACAACAAGTCGTAATCGTCTGTTGATTTATTTGTCATGCGTATGATTTGTTTTTACTTTATTATATTGCTTTTATATTCATGATGAGTTACACTTGATTGTAAATTGTAGTTTTGAACAATTTGTTGAAACATTCAAGTGGACAGATTGAAGTACTAACATAGATGCACTTTATTTTTCTTATTTTTTATGTATGTATATATGTAGAAAATCACTTGCCGCATGGCTTATAGTATACAAATGAGTTTCAATTGTTAATTTATATAATCTCCACTAAATTGTATAAAGCAAGAAAAGAGAATGGAATCAAAAGAAAATGAACTAAAATATTGTAAATATTCAATTGTAAGAACAAGAAACATATAACAAAAAAGTTGTAAAAGTTTGTTGATCGAACTAATAAACAACGGTTTGAATAAAAAAAATAAAAAAAAGATTCACAAGATTTCTTTAAGGCCTAAGATGACGATGTACGTAACCTACGCTGTGACACCCAAGGGTTTGGGTGTGTAACCAAATGCAATAAATAAAATAAATAAAAGGATTATGAATAGGTTTTAAGCCTATGTCCCCAAAATTGAATGTGCACAATTTCAGTTTTGATATGGGCGTGAAACCTGTTCATATTCCTTTTACCTTGGCTTTACTTTTCTTGGTTACACTGTGCCTGAGTATTTTTAACTACAATTAAATGTATAATGAACTGGGTATGATATTTCATGAGATCTTCTTTTACAGACAAATTGACTAATTGTGTTTTTCACAAAATATATACATGTTTTTGGGTGCTATGAATTATTAAATAGGACTCTACAAATCATGTGTGTTTGTGCAACGTTTAAGGTTTCTTCAGTATGTTAGGCATTTAAGGTTTGCACACTTTTCAGCTCCAAATTCCCCTGTAGAGAGGGTGTGTAAAAAAGGTTTCTCAAGGGATCACGCTAAAGACTGCTGCCTGGCGTGCCAACTATGTAAACCGAGAACTCATCGGGAGTGCAGTTCTGAGTGCTGAGCCTTTTTACGCCATGCACATGGTTTCGAAAGATGTAGATTCCAGCACTTGTGCTTTGGAACTTGAGATCAGTGTTTCGAACGAAGGGGTCGACACTGTCCGCCTACCGCCAAACAAAGAGGCTCTTCCAAGTCCACTGGCAATCTAGAGACGTCAAAGACACGCCAGCATAAACACTGACATGAACATAGCAAAAGTGTTGAGTCCTCGACTTTGTTGGATATGACTAAAGAAACTACGCACGCGGTTAAAGACAAGACAACCACACTCTTCAAAACAGTCGACCCCACAAAAAGGTCAATTGAAACAGACAATGAACACAGTGGAGGCCAGCAGAGAAAACTCTTGCCGAGACATTGAAACTGAAAACATTCGTATACATCTCTGATTCTGAGGAGTAGTCAGAGGAATATGACGAAAATATAGCTGCCGCCATTTTAGTAAAGACTCCAATTCTGAGTTCTACTGCATCAGACCCGATGCCGAAACGCAAAGTGGTCAATGCAGGAAATAAGACACTGTCGAAAATGATAGCTTGCATGGACAATCAGGAAACGTACGAATCACCCTCAAAAAGACACAAGTTACACCCTATGGCAAACTAAATCTAAGCACCTCACTGAACAGGAGGAATATGAGGGCACTGCTGGCACTGACTCCTCCAGAGTTTCACGATTTTGACTCTAAGGAATATTTGTTGATTTCCCTAAATGAGGTAAACCCCAGTATCCTATTCACCAACAGAGGACAATTTCCTTCTTTTCAGACGTCTTACAAAGAGCGACTGAACTGTTTGGTATTATCAGAGAAGAGCCTGAGGAAGATAAGAACCAATGCAAAAGCATCAATGTCCAGATACAACAGGGCACAGTGACATGACGTGGAGGAATTGCTAAAGCATGTCCCCGCAAATGTACAGTCATTTGGGAAAACTACTGAAGAGGGGAAAAAGTCACCAAAAGCAATAGTCAAAAAAACCTGATGCAGCGGATACAGTAGGACAGATTGCAGGGGTGGCAGTGATAAAACACTTTGCATGGCTAAGAGGCTCAGGCTTCAAGTCTTAAACACAGGCTACGTTGTTCGACAAACCCATTGAGGAAGCGTGCCCATTTGAGAAACAAGTCGACAAGACTTTATTAGAAAAAGCAAAGAAGGGCCATGACGCACTCAAAACACTGGGTCAAATGTCAGGTAGGTCTTTCCAACAGAGGGGGGGTGCAAACAAATCGACTCTCCATTTGTTCCAATACTTTTGCTCAACAACAATTCCACTTCACGCAGAATCAGGGACCAGCTGGTTTTCAGGAAACAAACAGTAACACTCGGGTCCATCCACCTCCAGGCAACACTGTAGTGGTAACTCCAGAGGGAGAGAACAGACCACTAGAGGTGCAGCCTCTGCCTCTAAGCAATGACTCCCCCCTAATCAAGCTAGGAGAACCCCAACTTGATTGGAGTTTCTTTAAATACAGAATGCGATTTTGATCTAGCATGTGACATTCGACTAGCAAATGACGCAGGGTTTCATGTTTTGAAGAAAACCTACATCTTAATAAAATGCTGGGCAGCATATTTGATGTTGGAGCCAACAGGCATTTTCTAAATAGAGCACTCTAATGTCATAAATATCTACCATGCAAGGATGTAAGTCCTAGTTCATGTCTGATCCAAACCACAGGGACCCATCTAGGTATGGTGTGTTAAGCTTATTGGGGGACTGGTCCTCTGCCTATCGACTGAATCAGATTGTCCTTTATGTTTATGCCACGTTTGAAATCATGCAAAGGTTTTTCCCATTCAGGAAATCTGGTCTGCACAATTTGCCACAATTTATTTGACATCCTTAACTTTGTTGATGAACCGACTAAATGTGGATACACACACACAATGCGTTGGTTGGGTGGAGTGGTATGTGATGGTTTTAATAGTGCAGTTTTGTTGTAATAACGTGCTCTTTTTTTTAGTGGATCTTTTGATAATTTGGGTTGGTATCTTCGCTCCCTGAGTCGTTTTTCCAAGGCAGATGCTGACTCTGACATATCAACGGGGTATTTCTATTTTTTTTTTCCTTTATTGTATTTGGTTTGTGATCTGTATACAATAGCCAAACCTTTACAATATGAAACAACACACAAAACATAAAACTTCACAGTTCATTTTTCCAGTAAAACACCATGGTTCCTTCGCCCAGCTTAAGCTTTCTAGAGCATAGGTGCTTTTTCACGTCATTGTCTAATGATCACCAGCACCCCCTCCTTTGATGTTATTCTGATCTTAATTTAGGAGGTTTAGGGAGCTTAACAAATCCACCAGTGCAGCTGTCAACAGTACTTCACGCCCTGATATCATTCTTTGCCACATATTTTCTGACGTTAACCATTCCGTCCTTTCAACAAATTTGGCCAGCTTTTTTAACCTCAGCGCCCAGGTTCCTCCACACTCCATTAGTAAATGCTGCAATGACTGATTTGCTGGAGCCGCACAGCCCTCACAATATATCACAGCCTTGTCCCCCTGCTTTCGATTTTCAAGTATCTCCCCGGCTGGCAGTATCTTCAGCCTGACCCTCAGAAAGTTATTTCTAATTTCAGTATCTGGGAATTTTTCTAGGTATTGCGGGAGGAAGCCTAATTTTTGGTCAACAACCAAAAAGGTGTTTCGGGGGTGTGATGACCTTACTTTTGCAATGGTTTCTATCCAATCTAAAGATTCTAGCTCCCGTTTCACCTTCAAAGGGTTGTTGACCAGGACATCAAGGGATAGTCATGTTTTAATCAGTAACGCTTCCACCCTAGATTCTAGACCCTGTAGGCTGCTGGATAATGATTTCTCATAATGCACCTTAATGTCCTCATACAGACATGTACAGGGTATTTCTGTCAGTGGGTTTCCGATACAGGGATAGTATTAGTTTCCCAGACTCATGTTTGATAGTTAAATCCAAGAAAGCTTACTTGAATCTGTCGTACATGGATGTAAATACTAGATTGGAATTGCAAGTGTTGGTCCAAGTGACAGATTCGAATAGTTTTCTGTACCTTTCCAGATGAAAATTATCTATATACCTCAGCCAATGGCGGATACTAGCTTGGAAAGGATTGTTGGCAAACACATACTGGGTTTCAAATGTGGACTTTCTAAGCAATGACTCTAGCATCCCCGTCCCCTGTCATGCAACCCCCATAGGCGTCCGCATAAAATCATTCACCTACACATGGGAAGGGATTTACATCCAATAAGTGGGTGCTGGACACAGTACACAGGGGGATATTGCATTGAGCATGTAGAATCTCCAAGAAACCTGTCACCATGCGACGGAAAGCTGCTGCAGAAACACCAACAGCTCCTACAAAAAGAAGTCGAGTCTCTCCTCCAGAAGAACACCATCGGAAGAGTAAAACCAGATCCGGTAAACAAAGGCATGTACTCGCTATATATCTCCTAATGCCAAAAAAGGCAAAAGACTAGAGACCAGTATTGGACCAATGCCAGCGAACAAATTTGTAAATAAATTCAGGTTGACAACCTTACAAGAAGTCATCCTCCTTTCTAAACAGGGACATTTTTGTGACAACACTGGACATGAAAGATGCATACATGTCACATTTCAATGTTCCCTGCACACAGAAAATAAAATTCAAAATAGGAATACTATCAGTGCCTCATGTGGTCACAAACGTGCTAGCGGTGGTAGCAGCACACCTACGCAGGCAAAGCATTCCTGTTTACCCTGAACGGAATGACTGGCTCATAACGGGGGAATCAGACAGAATGCCTACAAAACACTCTGCAAATGGTAGACTTAATTATTCCAATTTAGGTGCACCATAAACAAGACTCAAGTGTGGTACCAGCCTAGAGAAAAGCAATTCCTGGGAGCAATAATAGATTCAAGGCAAGCTGTGGCTTACCCATTCCCATTCCCAAAAAGAGTATAAGCGTTTCTCCTCTTGATACCTTGCTTCAAGAGAGGAGCCCGGTTTACAGTGAGGAAAGACATGAAGGTGCTCGGTACGATGTATAAACATAGTACCAAATGTATGTCTAAACACGAAAAAGAGACAACCGTGGCTATCAAGACAATGGTCCCAGGTTTTGGGCCAATTGGGCAATCTAGTGGTGGTTTCCAAGGAGGTGGTGAATGTTCTGCAATGGAGTTAAAAGGGTGCATAAGAACAAGCCTGACACAGAGGTGCCTTAATGGTTGGCATATACTTGTATTTACAATAACAAAGGAAAAAGAAAAGCCTATCTTTTACATTCTATGAGAGGTTGCCCTACCTCAACACTGATACTAAGGACTCAGTCAGGATGTTGGTAAAGTATCCAGCATCCTGTGTCTAAACCTATTTCCGTTCCCTTACACTTTCAATCTAGCTAAAGAAAACTATTAATCCAGGAGCAGCGCTCTGTCCTTCTGGATGTAAACTCCAAGACACAGTTTCTGTGAAAGAATATGTAGTTAACTGTTCACTGCTTGACGGTTCAGACCAACTTAAAGAAAACACAGTTCCTCACCCTCCTGGGAGGACCATCTTCCTCTGTGAATCAAAAATGAAAATGTCTAGTTGTTTATCAAGCATAGTTCACTAACCTGCCAGACCTGATCGTAGACTTTCCCAATGGTGTACCAAGTCAGGTTCCCTAACCTGGTAGATTTGATTCCATAGCTTTTGACTTCCAAAGATGTTTGCTCTTTCACTGGTTTTCTGTTTTATCTTTTTATGTCTTCTTGAGGTCTCGCCGACTGCTTCTGGCCTCCGGGCCACTGGTTATACGTATCTTTGCATTGATGTTGGCCTTTGCCAGTTTCTATTTGCGTCCCAGACCCTGTTGCACACTGGCGGGGCCCCCGCCTCTTTCATATGGGTCCCAGGCCCTATTAGTCTGCCTCTGCGAATTCCCTTTTCCTGCTTTACCTAGTGTCCACTTGAAAAGACCTGGTATACTCTCCTGCCAGATACTATCCCACATAGGTTTAATCTCAGCGTGTAGGACTCTTATGCTATCCCCTTGTGCTCTTTGGGATCTGCTTTCCAAAGTTTGTATCTAGTTTTACAATTCCTCTTTTATCCCAGTGTGCTCTGCAGGATATATTCAGTGTATTCAGCTCCCTCAATGCCACAAAAACCGGTCTGACTCTTCCCTACCTTTGCAAATTCTCTGGGCGGTCTCCGGCCTGTACGGGAGGTGGAGCGGAGCTTCTCAGTTGCTGCTGCGCTCAGTGTGCTCTTCTTTGCGGCCTGCAGTTCCAGACTGTCTATGGCTGCTCGCATCTTCGCTCTCGGTTGGTTTTCGCCATTCTGGCTACCTTTCTCTCTGCCACTGGCCAGGTCCACCTTGCTGGGACCTCTCAGTCATGCCTCTCTGGACCCCGGTTTCCAGCTTTCGGGTCCCCTGCCACGAATAGGCTTCTTGTTCTTTGCTGCACCAGGGCTGGTTCAACAGACCATTGAGTCCTTATTTCCTCTTTATGATTGGGGCCACTTCTTGACAACTGTACCGCATGTGTTCCGCAGTGAGCTTTTGTCTCCTTGTTCCCTCTTCTTCGCCGCAGTGGTAGTTAAGTTTGGGTAAGTCTCACTCTTCCTTGTCTCAGTATTGTCAATGAGACTCTCTACTCCACTATGACACCCAGAGGTATGGAGGACCAGAGTGGACTGAGTGAGGGGATAAGGAGAATGGGGGTTCAAAAGTGATAGGTGAATACCGCGTTCTACCAGGACCATCATCACTGGTCCCATGAAGGATTTCCCTGCCCATGAGATCCACCCGCTGAGTACCACCCCCCGGGGGGACTATCAGGTAGCAGCCTCCTCTCCCTGGCCTCATGGAAAGGACTCTTACCCCCCCAACCCTCCAAATAGAAGCAGTAACAATACTGTGGGAATCGTCACTGGTGTACAAAAGAGAAACTCTTAAAAGAAATGCCCTTCAAAATGCCAACAATTCAGAAGACAATAAAGGCGCCTCAATGTTAGGCTGGGGGGGGGCCCATTGTCAGAAACTCCCGGTTACAGGTACATGGACAAAAAGACAGCCTACACAACACTTCTGGGGGTCCCCCCAAAGGCTCACCATCTCCAGAGCCCTGGTTCTCTCTAGGCTGGACTACTGCAACAGCCTCTTTCTCAATCTTCCTACTTCTACTCTCAGTCCGCTACAACTCATCCAGAAAAGAACTGCGAGACTTAACCTTGGCCTCAAGCCCAGGCACTGCATCTCTCCAGTGCCAAAATCCCTCCACTGGCTCCCCGTGACTGCAAGGATCAAGTTTAAGACCCTCTGCATAGTCCACAAGGCTTACTGGGGCCGGGGCCCACACTATCTACAATGCTCTTACTAAATACTCTCATTCTAGAGCCCTCTGCTCGTCCTCCAACTCCTTGCGGGTGAGCCATTTTTCCAAACCGATTTAGGGGTAGATCTCTATCCTCTGCAGGTGCCTTCCTCTGGAACAGCCTCCCTGCCTCTCTCCGTCTTGAGCCAGTGTCCATCTTGACCCCAGCTCCTTAAGTTCTGGAACTTTCTCAAGACCTTCCTCTTCTCCTTCTCTTTCGAATGGATTTTGTCCTCCCACGTATTCCTCATCTTATAATATTTCCATTTCCAGCTTCAGCTGCTTCTGAAATTATTTCCGGCAGGGGGTGCTGAGTGTCGATGCCGTTGACTTAATGTCCCTCGGAGGCCTCCATCTCGATGTTGACGTCATTGATGGTATAAAGCACCTGCAGCAACCGTTGGCTTCAGTTCAATTTTTCCGCGAAGGTTATCGCTGCGGATATGGTACCCTTCGGTTCCCTATTGAGAATCTTCGAGTATATTATTGAGAAACGGCATCATCATCGACGTCTTCAACTCCGAGATCAGGGTTTAAGAAGTGCCAAGATTGTGGAGGCAAAGATGTCCCTTACGGACCCCCATCGGGTGGGTCTGTGGTGCCTTGGTTCCTCTCAAGCTACCTTCGACTGTAAGGCCTGACTATTGATGTCAGTGAAAGCCCTGAAAGAGCAAACAGGAAAATTTGCAGCAGGTAGGTCAAAATCACCAACGACCCTGTCAAAATAAATGTCTTCAGATGAGTCAAAAAAAATGTTCTCCTCGTCGTAAAAAGACAGCGATTGAGATCATGTTGTGGTTCTCACGTCATCTTGATCTGTCTTTTTTAAGTCAACGGTCAAGGAAAAGGCACCATAGGTCGTCGTCAAGTTCCTCCCCAGAACAAGTTAAATGCCCGATGAAATCGGCCTCTCCAGCTGAGATGGAAATGTTCCAAATAAAAATGATGCAAGTATTTGAGAATGCAGCTTTCACCCCCTCAAACTCATGAAAGCCATGCCCAGGTAGAAAAACTCAACAAGAAAAAGGATAAGGGCAAAAACTGTGCGCTAACGGGCCCGGAAGGGAAAGAAAGATCTCCTCGAGAGCGGTCGAAGGATCCCTTTAGTCGAGACAAATCTTCCTCGAGGAAGAAGTCATTGATGCCATCGGTGCCAAAAGACTCATCGGACCATGATAGGTCCTTGATGCCAAAGGCGTTAGACAAGTCATCAATGAAGAAAGCGTCGAAGCCCTCAATGGCGACTGTGTCGAAGATTTCCGCGCCACTATCGAAGATCACAAAAAAGGTGTATACACCACAACCAAGAAAGGATTTTGTTTTGTCACTTTCTACAATTTATGAAGAGGCAGAGCATTCTTCGGATGATTCACAACCTCTTGTTCTTCAATATGGAACACCTGGGGTCCCTGAGCCTTTGATGTCAGAGGAATCAAGACAAAAAAATGTACAGGAGTTCCTGCAGAATGCAACCTGGACTAGATATATCACCAGAATTAGAGTTTGGGAGGCCGTACCCTACTGACGATGCTGAAGGGTCTTATAGACAGTTAATGTCCAGGGTGGTAGGGTATATGGGGTGGAAAAAACCAACACCAATATACAAACAGGATGATCTAACTGACATCCTTGGTAAGGGACTCCAGGAGGACCCTATTCTTCCTTTTTATGTGGCATTGCAAAGGAGAGTGAGTTCAAATTGGGAGACGACAGAATTGATTCCAGCAGTGAATAAAGAATTGACATCTAAATACACGGCATACAGTAGTGACCCCAGTTACTTGACAAAGCATCCCACTCCTGAAAGGTTAGTGGTACAAGCTGCCACATCAACCTCTAAACAGAACGTATAACCAACTATTCCCTCAGACAGAGATGACGAGCGTTACGATGCTTGAGCCAAGAACATTTTCTTTTCAGGAATTATGGCCCTAAAGTCAGCAAATGATACATGCACGTTGGCCAGATTCACTCACACTATTCGGGAATATGTAGCAACGGTGGCTGATCGTGTCCCCGAAGGGGAGGAAAGGGACAGATTTTTAAATCTAGTCAAGAATGGGAAAGATGCAATGTGTGAATCAGCAGGTCCATGGCGGCTAGTACAGTTATTCGCAGATTTGCCTGGTTAAGAAAGTCTGGTTTTACTCCAGATGTGCAGTCCAGATTGTTTAACATGCCCTTTGATGGTACACATGTATTTGGTAGTAAGGCTGACAAGAGAAATTAAAGACCTCTAAAGCGGCAGCAAAGTCGCTTGGTGCTGCTATTAGACAGCCGCAAAACCGCCCCAGCGGCACACCTTGGAGGGGTAGGTTCTTTCGCTTTTACTCCTCAGTTGGAAGGGGAGAGGACTGTCCAATCAAAGAGGTCAGAAAAGATTTCCCTGTGGTGTAAGTGGAAGAGGTACTAGGACCGCCCAAGCAGAGGCTGCTTTACTGTCAGCCACTGCTCCAGCTGCCTCTAAACCTCTCTGAGGTCTTAGTTCACAAGACCCTAGTGGGAGGCAGACTGTCACTGCATCTGAAAGAGTGGCGAGGCATTACTTCAGATGCATGGGCATTGAAAACAGTTGCCCAGGGTTACTATCTTCCCTTTCTAAAATAAAGCCGGCGTCATCAACAGGGAAACAGCTCTTTGAAAGTTCCAGATCTGCTCCTGTTGCAGGAAATATTAACCCTGCTAGAGAAAGGTTTTATAGAACCAGTGCCTGTAGCAGAGAGGAACAAGGGTTGGCACTCCCTTGACTTTCTAATTCCAAAAAAGGACAGCTGATTGAGACCCATCTTGGATTTAAGAGACTTGAAGTTCCTCAGGAAGGACAAGTTCAAGATGGTTACCCTTTCTGAGATCCTTCAAGCCCTCCAGCTTCAGGACTGGCTGGTTTCGTTGGACCTTCAGGATGCTTACTTTCATGTGCCAATCCATCACAAGCACAGAAGGTACCCGAGGGTTCGCCGCTGGCGGTTCTCATGATCAGTTTAGAGTTCTGCCATTTGGGCTGACCTCCGCACGAGGGTTTTCACCAAGTTAATGGTGGTTGTGGCAGCGAGTCTCAGGAGAGGGGGATTCATGTCTACTCCTACCTGGACGAATGGCGGATCAGGGCACGTTCCCCCAAACAGGCCCTGGAACATCTCTGCTCCACCTGTCACTCCCTTCAGAGACTAAGCTTCTCCCTCAACTTCAAGAAGTCTCACATGATACCATCTCAAAAGCTCCTATTCATTGGAGCCGTCCTAGATGCATCCCTGGGAAAAGCCTCACCACCAGAGGTGAGGGCTCAAGAGATTCTGCAGATGGTCACCAAATTCCAGAGTGCCCAGCGTCTGCCAGCCTTCGACTTTCTATAATTGCTCAGCCTCATGGTATCCTGCATTTGTCTGGTGCCAGAGGTGTACCTGAGAATGAGATCTCTCCAGTGGGCTCTCAGGACTCAATGGTCTCAATTCTCAGGCAGGATGTCAGATCTCCAACAGGTCCCAAACAGAGTCATTCAGGATCTCGTATGGTGGGCCTGTGAGGACAACATTTCAAGGGAGAACCTTTTTGGTAACCATGGCCGGAATTAAAGGTAGTAACGGACGCCTTACTCACAGGGTGGGGAGCACATACCAACGGCCTGACAATCCGCGGTCGATGGTCTCCATCAGAGTCCAAACTACATATCAACCTGTTGGAGCTGAGGGCAATCAGACTAGCGCTGAAGGCCTTTCTGCCCTCTGTGTGGGGGAAGAACATCTTGATAATGACCGACAACATGGTGGCCATCTACTACCTCAACAAAAGAGGAGGTGTAGGGTCACAACCACTGTGCAGAGAGGCAATGCAGTTCTGGTTCTGGGCAGTTCAGGAAGGAATCTCCCTATCTGCAGTTCGCCTAGCCGGAGAGAAACAAACGACAGCGGACGCTAGGAGCACAGTCTCTGACAAGTGGGAACTAGCTCGGGAAGTCCTTCAAGAGATCTTCACCCTTTGGTGAACCCTCAAGTGGATCTGTGTGCGACCAGTGTCAACCGGAAGTGCGAATGGTACTGCTCAAGGGAATTTCCCCTACCAAGGCCACAATTTCCAGCTAGATTGTCAAGTGTATACATCTCTTATCTACTAGCAGAAATGGCACTAGACATGCAGCACAGGGGCTACTCTGGTATTGAGAGCCAATGGAATACTGGTGGAAATCTGCAAAGCGACTATGTGGAGCTCAGTTCTCACGACACACAGGCAAAGCTAAACTCACAGGTGGAACAGGCAGTACTTAAACATCTTTTTTCAACTTTCCCAAATCAAACACCTCCTACTTCAGGTACTGCTTGCTTATCTATGCAAAGCATGTGAATCCAAGCAGATTTGCAAACTCCAGAAGACCAATATTACTTACCATTAATAGTCTTTCTGTAGTTTGTATCTGCTTCAAATCACATGTGCCCGCCCTGCTTCCCCACAGGAGTTATGGGACAGTAAAACAAAAAAATATATGTTATGTACAACCTTCACAAGCATCAGGCAGAAGAAACCATCCGAAGAGTCGACGTTTAGGGGATTATGGATACCTTTACACATAGGATAGGGATAGTGTGACAGGAATGTCTGCGTCAATGCCTTTCTTTTTGACTTTGAAAAAGCAACTGTTAAACACAAAGTCAACCGATAGAGTGCAGAAGCTTCAGAAAGACTCTTACTGGTCAGTAATATTTGTGTTCCATTTCAAATCAGTTTGAAGTTGCCAAACCAGCATTACATTTCAACATATATTTATAGTCCAATATGTTTAAAGATGTATGTTTTGCCTGCAGCTCAATGGCCTATTGGATGTCACAGCTGAGACTCAGCAGAAAGCAGAGTGGATGGCTTTGCGTACTTTATTTTGGATTTCAGCCCCTTTTTTTATATATCAAGTAGGGGATTCTTCCATGAGAATGTGCGAACCAGACATACAGACGCCGGAGGCGTGCTTGCTGGGCAGTTATAAGAAAAATGCAAAGGACAAACCATTGAACAGGCTTAAAGATCTAATATACATATTAGCCAAGCGGAGTATAGCCATGAATTGGAAAAATGCTAGAGAACCTAGCTTTGTTAGGTGGTGGAGGGACCCAGATAAATGGATCAAAGCAGAAACCGGGACATGGGAGAAAGCCTTAAGGGAACAAAAAACAGAGGCAAGCTTGGACATCCAGCGTTGGATAACTCTGACTGTCACATTATTGGTTAACAGGAGCATGGGAGAAACAAATGAACAGACATTGGGGGAGGCTGATGCAACAGGCTAAGATGTGTTTTAGCAGGAGGCAGGGGCTGAGGGGGGGTGTGTAGTAGTATAGAATTGTTAGTATATGTATGCGCTAATAGGCATGAGTAAACATGTTACAATTGTACTGTTTGTCTATAAAATGCAATAAAAATTGTTTTCAAAAAAAGAATGTGTGAACCAAAGGCCCCATTTCTTTTCCACTTAAATAAAATATGTCCATCATACAGTAGTCGAATTGGGCCATTTGAATGTCTGGTTAGAATTTATCTCCTTAGGGATGTTCATTGTTGCAGAGCAAGTTGACAGTCTCTCTATTCTTTAGTTCTATGCAGATCATAATTGTGCGCCTGATAAAATAGAGTGGGCAATTACAAAGTTGAAGTTTGGGTACATCCTGGCTACCTGGTTCTTCAGCCTTTGTGACTTTTGAATTTGTTGCTCTGTAATTGTAAAACCAGTGCACAAGATGTTACCGTTAATTTGTGATATCTGCCTAGATTCATGCTTCCATTAATTGAACCAGACCCTTTCGTGAACTCCAGATTTATTTACTTTTTTCATAGGGCCGGACGTGTGCTTGGGGACCAGGGCCATATAGGTAGAAATCTCCTCTTTAATTCTCACCACATCCACTTCAATCAGTGGTACCTTTCTTAGTAATTTGAGAAGGCCATATGGTAACTTCACAGGATTTTGCAGGGCAACAGCACAAATACAGTTTTTGGGAATCTACAGTGAATGGGTGTAGTTGTAATGTTTTTTGTAACTGAAAACTGCTCTTTGTAGTAGACATGTGTTTTACAGTTCCACAGCGACAGGCAGAATGTTTGGGATTAACTCTAAGTTAAGTGGGATGGGTATGCCCAGGCTTGTGGTCTTGTGCAGAAGGGATGTGACCAAGCAGTTTGGGCTGGACTGCCCCTTTTGGGGTGGGACCAAACCTGATTTGCATGTGGTGTTTACCCTTTTTGTAACTATGATCTGGAGGATTGTTCAGATCAATGTCGGAGGTTAAGATTAATTCTAAACCTTCCAGCCATCACCTCTTTTGTTTTGCTGTGATAAACTCTGCGCCATGGTGCTACATATTAATGCCAGTAGACCGGGTCTTCTTTTCCCTGCCTAACCTGTATCCATTACCTGTAAACCACTGGATCCCTGTGCATGATTGCCTTCAATAGACTTATTGGCGGCAGACCATTCTCTGTCACTGACCCATACTGAGCCTGTGTACCAGGCTGCAGGAGCTTGCATCTCGTGCAGACCTCGAAAATTTTTTAAAAACTACTAGAACAAGGGTGTGCAGGGATGCTGGAAGCCTCTGTGTAGACCTCCGGTCCCAGTAAGTGGATTGAGCCCCCATTTATTACCAGAGGAGATGGGACAGCGAGATGTCTGAGGTTCTCCTGCACCTCTGGTCCCAAAAACAGAGGGAATCCGCCCAGGTTTCGTGGAGAGCGAGCATTCCAACGTCAGCGTGGAAACCGAAAGTGATAGCCCGCTCGGCCACGGAAGAGGTGGGAGGGCGATGAGTGTTGCACCCCCATTTGTTTGCCACTCTGTGGGTGAGCGTAAGGCCATGACAAAGAGGGAGCACTGGGCCACGTACATGTGGAATACTTATAGTGTGAGGAGACGGTGGCTTCTCTGTGGCCCTCCCTGACAGTGTGGACTACCGGGAGGGACAGGGGAAGATCACTCAAGAGGTCCTCTCCACTACACAGTGACCTCCAACGACTAATCTCAATGGAGAGTGCCCATCAGCTGCCTGTGATGCGCCGCAGGCCCTGGTCGACTGGAGGGTTGGACCCCCAGTCTTGGGGTGCGTGCCCTCCTCCGAGGCACCGGACAGAGAGACTACGGATACAAAATCACAGCCACAGCTCAGAAAGAACGGAGGGAGTGCTTGCTTCTCGATAACTCCCCTGCCGAGGGATAGATTCCAAGGGGCAGTGATACTCAGACAGCTGCTGAGCACAGAGGAGAAACTAACCACTGGAGCGGATCATCGGGGAGTGCCTAGAGAAAATGGTGGGACCTGAACGCCCCCCCTGCCCCGCCTGACTGCTCTCTGGTGGTGTGGGCACCCGACACAGGGGCGTTTGCCCGCCACAGGGGCCACATGTATAACTCGATGGCCAAGGAGTGCTCTGGAGCGTAGGGGAAGGGCCGCTCCGGGGACACGGGACCGAGTGTAGAGGAGCTGATTTGAACATTGAACAGAAGAGACACCCGCAGGCGACAGACATAGGGTGTATGGAAGTGAAAGAGAAGTTTGCAACCTACAAATACGTCCCACAGCGTCCCAGGTCTGAGACCCTGACAACATCCACTATGGCGACTTCGGTGACAGAATCGGCGGCAACTAAGGGGGATGTAGCGGCCTTGATGGAGGAAATAAGGAGCATGAGAGCAGACATTGGAGGTAGGGTCGACAAGATCACCCATAGGATCAACAAGATGGAACAGAGACTGGAGGAAGTTGAGAACAATCAGACGTCACTGAACACATTGGAAACACAAATGGATCAAAGATTAATCGAAATTGAGAACCAGGAGGAGGAATTCCATCTAAAAATGGACGATTTGGAAATTCGTGAAAGACGGAACAACCTGCGAATCTTCCACGCTCTAGATAAGGAAGGAGAGTCAGAACTAGACCTGAAAAGGATGCTCCAAGAAATTATGAAACTCCTATTTGCAGATGACTATTGATGAGGTTAAGATTGAAAGGATACATAGAGCAGGGGGGGTGTACTGGGGGCCCAAAGACTGTCCTAGCTTGATTCCACAATTATAGTGACAAGACCAGAATCCTTGAGAGAGTGAAGCAGAGGGGGCCGATCACCCTTGGCACTGCGAGAGTGACGATTTTTCAAGACTTATCATCATTGACCCAGGTCAAGAGACGGATGTGCATGCCCCTCACTAAGTGGTGAAAGGAAAAAGGAGTCTGCTATAGATTGGGCTTCCATTTCTCTCACGTTTGAACTGGACGTACATAAAGAGAGGCTGAGGACGGAGAAAGATATTTATAAGAAACTGCATAGCTGAGCTGCTGGACAATCCTGAGAATGAACAGAATCAAGACGGAAGAGGAGAAGACGGCAGACAATGGCGTCTCCAGGAGCAGAGATGGAGACTAATACCGGGCCCCAGGAAATACAGGAGGATAGACACCAGATGTAAGGTTGGAACACCTGAGTGCTGACTGAAAGCAAAGAAGGGCTAGATGTGAAGCTACGGTTGGTGGGGGGGAATCATATGATGGCTCCCCCAAGGGTTAGCCTCGGGGTGTTGTGACTCTCACAAGACCCCAGAAATGTTACATGGAGATCCGGCCCACAGGCACACCAGAAGTGGACTCTGCTCCCCATGCACTGTGGGCGTTTGTATGTTTTGTTGATAGTTGCTATTTGGAATGCAGCGATTTGTGGGAGCATAAGGTCGATGGGATTTTAGTGAATCCTTGTATTTAGAATGGCGCCCCGAATGGGGGTCTCGGACGTTGAGGATCCTGGCTGTGCACTGGCTAGCGGAGGATGTTTTGTAAGTGAGAGTTTTTGGGTTGGGTAGATAGTGGGATAGTGGGCAGAGGGTTCAATGTTTATTGTTTTAAGAAGGGACCTGGGGAGGGCTAGGGAAGGAACGGGGCAAGAACGGGTCTTTCTTCAAGCATAATCAATGTGGGAGTGCGGGTGAAGAATATGGGTTTGGGCCGTCAGGGGTGGCTGAGGTGGCGATTGGTGGATTGAGATTAAAATGGCAGTACTTGAACTGTATGTAACTAAGTAAGCAACTCTGTAACCAGCGCCACGATGCCTTCGGTCTGATGTGCGCTTAACAAATGCGAATAAATAAATAAATAAAATAGACCTTAGTTCTCAAAGGGTGACCTTCTGAAGGTGGGCACGTTGAATGTTAAGGGTCTGAATTTGCCCACAAAGAGGTCCTTAGTTGCTAGGGAGTTCCGAAGAGCAGGACTTGATGTGCTATTTCTACAGGAGACCAAATATGCTGAAGGGGGGACCAAATATGCTAAAGGGAGGAGGAACGTAGGATTTTAGGGGTGAGATTGGGGGAGGAATACTGGGGCTCTGGCCCCCTGAGGAATGCGGGGGTGGGCATCCTTGTTAAGAGAGGGTTAAAAATGGTAGTGACCAAAATATGGACAGATGTGGATGGGAGGGCCCTGTTGATTATGGGCACTGTACAGAAGGTGAACATTACACTGGCAACGGTGTATTCCCCCAATACGGGTCAATCACGATTTCTTCAGAGAACGCTTCCGAAGATAATGCTGGAGTCCTCGGGACATGTGGCCCTGGGTGGGGACTTCAATTTTTGGGTGGATGTTAATTAGGACAGACAGGCGGGCAACTCCGGAACACCGGACCCGTCAGATGGGGGACGCACAGTAGTCAGGGAAATGTTGGAAGTTTATGGATTAAGGGATACATGGCAGAGTTTCCATCCGGATGAGAAGGGGTAGACATTTTGTTCAGCACCCCACGGCACCTTCACCAAGATACACTATTTTGCGTGACGGGCAGGCTGTGGGATGTAGCGCAGGGCTCTGGGATATCTCCGATCACATGGTCAGACCATGATATGTTAACAATCGACCTAGATTGGTCAGGACTTCCGCACCGAGGGTTGAAGTGGAAATGCAAAGAATCGCTATGGAAGGACCCAGTCTTCCGAACAGAGATGGAGGGGGAAATAAGGGAATACTTTAAAACAAACGATACAGGCGAGGTCTCGAGGAGGACGGTGTGGGAAGCAGGAAAGGCGACATGGCGGGGGGCCCCGATCAGGGAGCGGGCCAGGAAATTTGGGTGTGAGCCCTCATTAAGAGCAGGCTGATAGGAGAGATAGCCCATCTTGATAGGAGGGTAAGGGAAGCTACTGCGGAGAGGGAGGATAGAATCCAAGAGGCCAGATGTAAGAGAGAGGAGTTGCGAGGAGGTCAGATAATTCGGAAACTAGAGTCCCTAAAACAGAAGTTCTATGAGAAGGGGGACAATGTGGATTCTCTTCTGGCCGCCAGGCTACGGTGACAGAGGGCCGAGAGGTGGGTGCAGCAGTAGAGGAGGAAGGAGGGGCACATCATTATGAAACGGAGAGTATCCCGGAGGCGTTTGCAATATTTTATGAAGCCCTGTATAAATCTGAAACCGGACAAGGGAACGCGGGAGTAAACGCATATCTGGCGGACACAGAGATGCCCAAAATCTCTTGTGAGGAGGCTGACACATTGGACGCCCCAATCACGGTAGAAGAAATTAAGAGCGGTAAAGAGATTACCGCTGTGAAAGGCCCCAGATGAAGACGGTTACACGACAGGCTTCTATAAGTCGTTTCTTTCTTCCCCCCCCTCCCCTTCATGATGGAACTTTTTAATGATATTCTTGAATCAGGTGACGTCCCGAATTCATTCTCATGGGCACTCATCACAGTGATTCCTAAGGAAGGGAGAGACCCCAAAAGGTGTGGATCCTACTGTCCTGTATCGTTATTAAACATTAATGCCAAGATTTACACGAAGGAACTAGCAGGGAGATTGGAGGGGTATATGCCCTAGCTAATTCTTTTGGATCAGGTCGGATTTATAATGGGACGACAGGACGCAGACACAGTGTGGAAAACACTACATTTGATTCATGAGTCACCGAACATGGGGCTGGGGGCAGACCCAGCCTTGCTATTGGTGGACGCTGAGAAGGCCTTCGATAGAATCTAATGGGGTTTTCTAGAGGGAGTCCTGGGGAAAGAGGGACTGGGTGCTAGGTTTAGGAGGGGGTTTTTACATGCGCATTATTTCTTTATTTTCTTTGAACGTTGCTGAACTTATTTTCACTATACTAGAACTCACGCTACCTGAATTCGCACTCCGCCGCTGGATCGTGCAGATTGAAGCGGCCACTGTCTTCACACACAGCTGCTCTGACACCACCGAAACAAATCTCCCCAGATCTGACGAGAATCCGTAATACGCGGCTGTAACGGACTTCCTGGATGCGCCGCCTCACGCAACTAGGTCGTTTTCTTGAACGCGGTCGAAGCACGACGCGTTCATAAACAGTTTTACTCACACAACAGAGACTTCTAAAGTTGAGCACAAGGCGATTGCAATCACTGCCGCAATGCGGGCGCGCGTACAAAGAGCAACGTTCATTTATATTTGCACTAAAGTTTTTACTTATCAAAAAAACTCAATCACATTGGTTGCTGGAACACAGTCTTTGACTTTTCTTTACTGCCTGCAACTAAATAACTTTCCAAACAGAACTTGCTTTAATTGATATGATAACAAGAAAACACTTTCTTTAAACTTTGCTTTTGAGATAACTTCTAATGAAAGAGAAGATTCTACCTAGGAATCCTCCCGTCCCCTGCACACTTTAAATTGTTTGGACAAAGGTCCAAACCGGGTTTGGAGGAATAGAGAGGAACTGAGGGGGGAAGGGGGGAGCTAGCACACCATTCTGCAGACTGTTAATCTCCTTTCTCATCTGCAGAAGGATATTCCTACGGGCCAAGGAAGCACGATTTGGAGGTCCTGTCCAATCGGTGTTCCGGGTCCTGCGCATCACGCTAGAAGAGGCCGCAGTAATCCAGACTAGATCAGCGCCCCCGTGGGAACCAGGTGAGCGTTACAGAACGCGAAGCCTCCCTACAAATTCCCACCCAGGCGCTATGGAAACTTCTGAGACTGACCAACTGGCCCAACTACTGGGGGAATTACGGGCCGAGGTACACGCTGCTCGTCAAGAGACTAATGCCCTCAGAAGAGAAGTGATTGTAACAAGGGAAAGGACTGATGACCTCGCTAGACAGCTTTTGCAAGTTCAAGCTGGACAAACTCCTTTACCCGGTTCCGGGGGGAACCCCACTCCTGTGGTTTCCAGTAACCCTGTGCTGATTAATCTACCTGCTGGCCCCAACCGAACGCTTTGCTGGGGACCCCAAACGATTCGTCGTATTCATGAATCAGTGTCGTTTGCACTTCCTATGCAGACCCGGGGCCTTCCCTAATGATCAGACCAAAGGTAGCCTTTGTGTTGTCATATCTCAGCGGCTGTGCTGCCGATTGGTCAGTCGCACTGGTAACTCAAGATGACCCGATTCTTCGTGATTTTCAAGGATTTCAAACAAGCATGGAAAGGTTATTTGCTCGACATTCCCAGGGACAGGCTCTGGATGACGAACTTCTATCTCTGCGACAGGGCAATCAAGACCTTCTATCCTACATTGCAACCTTAAATAGACTAATTGTGGAAACTGGTTGGCCAGAGGATAAAAGAATCACGTTATTCTATCGAGGTCTACGCGGAGAACTTAAAGATGTCCTGGCACAAGTTGTAAATCCGCCCCAAGAATGCACTGAATATATAGACTTAGTGGTCCAGTTGGATCACAGTGTCATGATATCTGCTTCCAAAAGATCAGGACTTGCCCGACTCCCTTGGAAGCAGACCCATAACCCCGGTTCCGAGTGCCAGCCAGTCCCAATTGGGACCTTTTGGACCATGTCCTGGCGCCAGTGGCACCAGGCTCATAAAGATGCCCAGTCCCAGCGCTGGAAGCGCCGGGCTCATAATGCTTGGGTGGACTTACCTGCAGCAGACCATGCTGCTTACTTACCTGCCAGTTGAACCCTGATCCTCTTCTGTTTGGGACTACTTTTCCTGTTGGGTGGGGCAGGAGCCACTCCCTAGGTTCAGAACACTGGAACTCTTCTGGAAAGCAGGAACTCTTTTCTTACCTAGGCGTGGCTGTGGAAGGAGACATCTAAGCACTACAGGAGGCTATTTAAACCACACCCGATGGATGAATCTTGCTTTGCGTTATTCTGCATTCTCTGCAGCAGAACGCTCATTGTGTCTTCTGCTTCTGATCCTGGGCCTAAGGGAACAAAGGCTTACCATCCTGGAATCCAGTCTTCAGCAGCACCTGTAAAGACAAAGAAAGAACAGGTTAGCACTACGGTCTTCAGTGGCAGCGCATCTCTTACCTGGTCCATCGGCTGTCACCAACGCCTCGCGCTGCATTCCGGCATCTGAAAGACAAAGGCTTACCTACTCTTCGCATGCTCCGGACGTCTTCGCACTGCATTCCGGCATCTGAAAGACAAAAGCTTACCAGCTCTTCGCACGCTCCGGAGGCCTTCGGCGCTGCATCCCGCATCTGAAAGACAAAAGAAGGTGCGTTTAAAGACATTGGGCAACTTTATTACTCACGTACCATTACTCCTTCCCACGCTGAATCCAGTGGGTATTCCAGCACCCTTCAGCTTCTCTAAAGCTCCGAACTTGTACCTGCAAGATAAAAGGGACAGTTAGTGCGCATCGTGAAGCAGGCTACAAGCGCTTACTTACGTGCTTCCAGACGCTTCTATTCCTCAAGCGGGTTCGATCCTCAACTCTCATCAGCCCGCCATCCGCCATCGCCGGAACCCTGCAAAACAAGAGATATCATGACAAAAGACTTTTAAGACATTTGAAGTGCCCAGAACTTACCGTTCGTGCAGTTAACGTCGGACAGCAGTCCTCTGAGGTCAAGAGGCCTGCACCCTTATCCAGTGAAGAAACTGGTTACGGCACCCTGCCCCGAGGCAGATGGAGAGCTCGGCGTTCACTTACCTAAGGTGAGGGCGTTAACCTTTGGGGTTCTACAGGAGAAGAGAAAGGGAAGAGGAGAGAGGCACCCAATAACCCCAGTTCATTAATCCCATATTTTCTATCTGCAGACATCTTACTCTTCGAGTCAGACATACAGTGCACAGAGGTCCAGCCCAAAGAGCCAACCGTGTGTTACACATCACCTTTGAAGATACGGCATTCACCCAGTCAAGACCGGCGCCTCTGCGGGAATCAGGTGAGCCTTACAGAACGCAAAGCCTACCGCAAAACTCCCACCCAGGCGCTATGGAAACCTCGGATACCGACCAGCTAGCCCAGTTACTTGGGGAACTAAGAGCAGAAGTGCATGCAGCCCGTCAGGAAACAAATGCTCTAAGAAGGGAACTGATTATTTCCAAGGAGCGAACAGACGATCTCGCTAGACAATTGCTACAGTCACAAGCCGGACAAACTCCGTTACCCGCATCAGGGGCAAATCTTCCTTCAACATCCTCTACGAACCCAGTGCAGATCAACCTACCTGGGAATGTACCTCTGGCTCCGCCCGAACGATTTTCTGGTGACCCAAAGAGGTTTGCAGTATTTATTAACCAGTGCCGGTTGCACTTCTTATGCCGGCCAGCAGTCTTTCCAACTGATCAAGCTAAGGTAGCTTTCGTGCTTTCGTACCTTAGTGGCAATGCGGCAGACTGGTCGATCCCTCTAGTTAATCAAGATAATCCGGTTCTCCATGATTTTCAAGCTTTTCAGCTCAGTATGGAAAAACTGTTTGCAAGACATTCACAGGGGCAGGCCTTGGACAATGAGCTCCTTTCATTGCGACAGGGTAATCAAGACCTTTTGGCTTATATTGCGTCTTTCAACAGACTGATAGTGGAAACTCGATGGCCTGAGGACAAAAGGATTACGCTGTTTCATAGAGGTCTACGTGGAGAGCTCAAAGATGTGTTAGCCCAAGTAATGAATCCCCCGCAAGACTGTTCGGACTATATTGACTTAGTCGTTCAAATTGACCACAGACTGCAGAACAGGAAGGCCGATCGTTCCAAGTTTGATGCTCGAGTATTTTCCAAACCACCAACTCCTACCAAAGGAGTAGACTCCGGGGAACCCATGCAAATAGGGGGCCTGAAAGGACCACTAACACAAAAGGAGCGGGAAAGGAGAAAACAGCTGCAATTATGCCTCTATTGCGGAAACTCGGGGCACTTTCTTCGAGACAGTCCGGTGAAACCAGCCAAGAAGGCAGTAGGAGCTGCAGTTACCAGGGTCACAAACTCTGAGCAGGGAAACAACCTCGTCCGACAAGAATAGAGGTCCTCTTGCCGAGCGTTAAAACCAGTTCCGTTACCTCGCATTTCGTGATACCTATGGTCCTCATTAGCCCTGAACATCCGGATCGATTGCATGCGATTGAAGCTTACGTCGACAGCGGTGCCATCTGCAATTATGTGGATCATAAAATGGTTTTGAGGATGAATCTGACTCTTTGTCCAAAGGCTGTAAAGGACGTTATTACTACGGTGGATGGTACGGAGATAGCCTCCGGACCAGTAACGCATACCACCCAAGAAGTGACGCTAGTAAGTCAAGATGGACACCATGAGAAGATCGTGTTCGATGTGATCAAGGCCCCTCAGTTCCAGATTATTCTAGGAATTCCTTGGTTAGAGAAGCACAATCCTCAGATCGATTGGCAAGCAAGAACGGTTCAGTTTCCAGAATGTGTCTCTACTTGTCACCCTCGACCTGGTGTTGCACTGGCAGCAATTTCCTCGGAGGCTCCCCAGTTACCTCCTGAATACCTAGAATTCCAAGATGTTTTCCGGAAGGATCAGGCTAACTCTCTACCTCCTCATAGGTCTTATGACTGCCAGATAGACCTGATACCTGGATCTACTCCTCCTTGTAGTAGAATTTATGCCCTCACCGAGCCTGAGAAGCTTCACCTCCGACAATACCTGGATCAATACCTAGCGAATGGGTTTATTCGTCCTTCCAAGTCCCCTGCTTCCTCAGCTTTGTTCTTCGTTCCAAAAAAAGAAGGGGACCTTAGAACTTGTATAGATTATCGCGCCCTGAACCAGATCACTGTTAAGAATAGATATCCGTTACCTTTGATCCCTGAACTCCTGGACCAAGTCAGAAAAGCATGCATATATACAAAGCTGGATCTTAGAGGAGCCTACCACTTGGTACGAGTAAAAGAGGGTGATGAATGGAAGACGGCCTTCCGCACCAAGTATGGGCTATTTGAATATCAGGTCATGCCCTTCGGACTTTGCAATGCCCCGGCCGCCTTTCAATATTTTATGAACGATGTCCTCAGAGAGCTCATAGATGTGTGTGTTGTTGTTTACATTGACGACATCCTCGTTTATTCTTCATCGGAAACTGAACATCGGAAACACGTGAAAATGGTCCTCGAGAGATTGCGTCAACACAAACTTTTCGCTAAGTTGGAAAAATGTGTTTTCAACGTGACTGAAGTTGAATTCTTGGGATTCATATTATCACCTAGCGGAGTGCGTATGGATTCAAAGAAGGTCGATGCAATTCTCAAATGGCCATCGCCATCCTCCGTAAAAGGTGTTCAAAGCATGTTAGGCTTCGCTAACTTTTACCGCAGGTTTATCCCCGAATTCTCTCGAATAGTCCAGCCCATCACCGCCTTGTTAAAGAAAAACAAACGTTTTGAATGGTCTACCGAGGCGGAACAAGCTTTCCAGAATTTGAAGACTAGATTTATCTCTGCACCGATCTTAAAACATCCTCGCCCAGAACTCCCCTACATCGTTGAAACTGATGCTTCGAGCCTTGCCATGGGGGCAGTTCTATCACAAAAGGACCCAGTAACCAATCAGTTGCATCCCGTGGCATTTTGGTCCCGCAAATTCTCGCCTCCTGAAATCAATTACACTATTACTGATAAGGAACTTCTAGCTATCAAGTCCGCCTTTAAGGCTTGGCGGCATTATCTTCTGGGGGCCCGACACCCCGTTAATGTGATTACAGATCACCGAAACCTGCAATATTTGAAAACCGCAAAAGCTCAATCCTCTAGGCAACTCCGTTGGGCACTATTCTTTGCCGAGTTTGACTTCATTATTACCTATCGACCTGGTACCAAAAACGGTAAAGCTGATGCCCTTTCTCGGATGGGAGTGGAAGAACATTTGATCAATCCTAAACCTGTACCTATCATTCCCGAACAAAGAATTCTAGGTGTAATCGCCACACAATCCATAGAGGAAGTTAAGGATAAAGCCAGGCTACTGCTAACTCCAGCAGACATACAGAATTGGCATCTGCAGGGAAAGGACTTTACGGTGAAGGACAACTTATTATATTTCCAAGAACGGTTATACCTGCCCAGCACAGATTTACAGAAAAAGGTAATCTCTTGTTATCACGATTCTTTAATGGAAGGACATCCCGGTATGACCAAGACCTCGGAAAAGATCAAGCGCTACTTCTGGTGGCCGTCTTGGAAAAAAGATATCAGAGACTTTATAATGTCCTGTGGAGTATGTGCCCAAAACAAGAGTCAAAAGGAAAAACCAGCCGGCCTCTTACGCCCTATTGACATCCCGCCTCGCCCTTGGCATACGCTTTCTATGGACTTCATCACCGATCTACCTCCATGCTCCGGATACAATACGATCCTAGTAATCGTGGACCTATTCTCCAAGATGGCGCATTTCATTCCACTCAAAGGCTTACCAACAGCAGCAACTCTGGCCCGAGAATTTCTCAAAAACATCGTCCGACTGCACGGTTTTCCTTCAGTTCTAATTTCGGATCGAGGTAGTCAATTTATTTCTCATTTTTGGCGAAGTTGCTGTCGGTCAGCTCAAATTGATGTGAGACTTTCGACCAGCCACCACCCTCAAACCGACGGACAAACCGAGAGGACCAATCAAACTCTGGAACAGTATTTGCGCTGCATGCTACAACAAACTGAAAAAACTTGGAAAGATATCCTTTGGATAGCCGAATATGCCTACAATAACTCTGTCCACTCGGGAACTGGGAAGACCCCGTTTTTTCTTTTATACGGTAGTCACCCTCGAACCTCGGAGTTGGATCCACTCCAAGATCTTGGAACACCAGCAGTAGACCACCTGCATTCTACAATCACCCAAGCCTTTAAGGAAGCCGTTTCTCACGTTCAAAGGGCTAAAGAACAATACAAGAAAGGAGCAGACCAACATCGGAAGGAAGCCCCCCAATATCAAGTAGGAGATCAAGTCTGGTTATCCACCAAATATCTACCTCTAAAAGGACCACGCACATTCAACCCAAGGTACCTTGGTCCCTATTCCATCACTACCATAGTAAATCCAGTAGCGGTCAAGTTGGACTTGCCCCCTCACATGAAGATACATCCGGTCTTCCACGTCTCTCTATTAAAACCCGTGCAACCTCAAACCCGACTAACTACATCTCCAAAACCTATTCTAGTTGATGGAGAACTCGAGTTTGAAGTCAAAAGCATCCTGGATTCCAAGATCTCCAAATCTAAACTATTTTACCTGATTGACTGGAAAGGCTACGGTCCCTAAGAAAGATCCTGGGAACCTGCAGAATATGTCCACGCGCTCGTCTAATCAAAAGATTTCATCGAACATTTCCTAACAAGCCCAAACCCCCGGAGAAGCCCGGTTTGGGAGGGGCCTTGAGGGGGGGTTGCTGTCATGATCTCTGCTTCCAAAAGATCAGGACTTGCCCGACTCCCTTGGAAGCAGACCCATAACCCCGGTTCCGAGTGCCAGCCAGTCCCATTTGGGACCTTTTGGACCATGTCCTGGCGCCAGTGGCACCAGGCTCATAAAGATGCCCAGTCCCAGCGCTGGAAGCGCCGGGCTCATAATGCTTGGGTGGACTTACCTGCAGCAGACCATCCTGCTTACTTACCTGCCAGTTGAACCCTGATCCTCTTCTGTTTGGGACTACTTTTCCTGTTGGGTGGGGCAGGAGCCACTCCCTAGGTTCAGAACACTGGAACTCTTCTGGAAAGCAGGAACTCTTTTCTTACCTAGGCGTGGCTGTGAAAGGAGACACCTAAGCACTACAGGAGGCTATTTAAACCACACCCGATGGATGAATCTTGCTTTGCGTTATTCTGCATTCTCTGCAGCAGAACGCTCATCGTGTTTTCTGCTTCTGATCCTGGGCCTAAGGGAACAAAGGCTTACCATCCTGGAATCCAGTCTTCAGCAGCACCTGTAAAGACAAAGAAAGAACAGGTTAGCACTACGGTCTTCAGTGGCAGCGCATCTCTTACCTGGTCCATCGGCTGTCACCAACGCCTCGCGCTGCATTCCGGCATCTGAAAGACAAAGGCTTACCTACTCTTCACATGCTCCGGAGGTCTTCGCACTGCATTCCGGCATCTGAAAGACAAAAGCTTACCAGCTCTTCGCACGCTCCGGAGGCCTTCAGCGCTGCATCCCGCATCTGGAAGACAAAAGAAGGTGCGTTTAAAGACATTGGGCAACTTTATTACTCACGTGCCATTACTCCTTCCCACACCGAATCCAGTGGGTATTCCAGCACCCTTCAGCTTCTCTAAAGCTCCGAACTTGTACCTGCAAGATAAAAGGGACAGTTAGTGCGCATCGTGAAGCAGGCTACAAGCGCTTACTTACGTGCTTCCAGGCGCTTCTATTCCTCACGCTGGTTCGATCCTCAACTCTCATCAGCCCGCCATCCGTCGTCGCCGGAACCCTGCAAAACAAGAGATATCATTACAAAAGACTTTTAAGACATTTGAAGTGCCCAGAACTTACCGTTCGTGCAGTTAACGACGGACAGCAGTCCTCTGAGGTCAAGAGGCCTGCACCCTTATCCAGTGAAGAAACTGGTTACGGCACCCTGCCCCGAGGCAGATGGAGAGCTCGGCGTTCACTTACCTAAGGTGAGGGCGTTAACCTTTGGGGTTCTACAGGAGAAGAGAAAGGGAAGAGGAGAGAGGCACCCAATAACCCCAGTTCATTAATCCCATATTTTCTATCTGCAGACATCTTACTCTTCGAGTCAGACATACAGTGCACAGAGGTCCAGCCCAAAGAGCCAACCGTGTGTTACACATCACCTTTGAAGATACGGCATTCACCCAGTCAAGACCGGCGCCTCTGCGGGAATCAGGTGAGCATTACACACAGGCTGCAAAACAGAAAAGCAGATCGGTCCAAGTTTGAAACCCGGGTGTGGGCCAAAACCCACGCTAACCCCAAGGGGGCTGATGCCTTGGAGCCTACACAAATCGGAGGAGTTAAAGGACCCCTAACTCAAAAAGAACGGGAAAGAAGACGACAGATGCAATTATGCCTTTATTGTGGGTCCTCAGGACACTTTCTTCGAGATTGCCCGGTTAAGCCGCCCAAGAAGGTGGTAGGAGCCGCTGATAAAATCCATGGAAACTCTGTATCGGGAAACGACCACGCCCGGCAAGCGTAGGGGTCCGCTTGCCGAGCTTGAAAACCAACTCTCAGACCTCGCATTTCATTGTGCCAATGGTCCTCATAGATCCGGAACAGCCAAAACGGTTGCATGCTATAAAGGCATACATCGATAGCGGGGCTATAGGAAACTATGCGGATCGAGAATTGGTCTCTAGGATAAACCTCCCTCTGCGTCCTAAAACCAGCAAAGATGTCATCACCACTGTAGATGGAACCGAAATTGCCTCTGGACCGGTAACACATTCCACAGCTGAGGTGACACTTGTAGGTCCGGATGGCCATTGGGAGGCAGTTGTGTTTGATGTGATCAAGGCTCCACAGTTTCAGCTTATTCTCGGAGTCCCTTGGTTAGAGACACGTAATCCTCAAATTGATTGGCGAGCGAAGAGAATAACCTTCCCGGATTGTGCACAAACCTGCTACCCAGAAAATCCAAAGATTAATCTAGCATCAGTAACCTCTGTCCCCGTGCAACTACCTCCAGAGTACCAAGACTTTCAGGACGTCTTCCAAAAGGAACAGGCCAACACGTTACCTCCCCACAGATCGTACGATTGCCAAATCGATCTGGTGCCCGGTGCACAACCCCCTTGTAGCAGGATTTATGCCCTTACTGAACCTGAGAATCTGCATTTGAGACAATATTTAGATCAATACCTCGCCAATGGTTTCATTCGCCCGTTAAAGTCCCCGGCATCTTCAGCTTTGTTCTTCGTGCCTAAAAAAGAGGGCGACCTTAGGACTTGTATCGATTACCGCGCATTGAACCAGATAACTGTTAAAAATCGTTACCCTCTGCCTCTGATCCCTGAACTCCTTGACCAGGTGAAGGATGCTTGCGTATACACCAAGTTAGATCTCCGGGGGGCTTATCATCTGGTACGAGTAAAAGAAGGCGACGAATGGAAAACGGCCTTCCGTACAAATATGGACTATTCGAATACCAGGTGATGCCTTTCAGGTTGTGCAACGCGCCTGCTGCCTTCCAATTCTTCATGAATGATGTCCTTAGGGAACTCATTGATGTCTGTGTTATCGTGTATATCGATGACATTCTTGTGTGCTCCTCTTCGGAATCTGATCACAGAAAACATGTCAGGGCCGTCCTAGAGAAACTGCGCCAGCACAAACTGTTTGCCAAGCTGTAAAAATGTGTTTTCCATACCACTGAGGTTGAGTTTCTCGGATTCATCCTGACACCTAAAGGGGTCCGAATGGATTCACGGAAAGTGGATGCCATCCTCAAATGGCCATCACCTAGTTCAGTGAAAGGTGTCCAAAGCATGCTTGGTTTTGCCAACTTTTATCGCAGGTTTATCCCGGAGTTTTCACGTGTGGTGCAACCCATCACTGCACTATTGCGAAAAAATAAACGTTTTGAATGGACCGAGGAAGCCGAACAGGCCTTTCAGGAGTTGAAAGCTAAGTTCACGTCCGCACCTATTTTGAAGCACCCGCGTCCTGATCTCCCATATATAGTCAAAACCGATGCGTCCAGCTTAGCCATGGGAGCTGTCCTGTCTCAGAGAGACCCTGAAACCAACCAACTGCTCCCCGTAGCATTTTGGTCCAGAAAGTTCTCACCGCCGGAGATAAATTATGCGATTTCCGATAAGGAACTATTAGCCATTAAGTCCGCCTTTAAGGCTTGGCGGCATTATCTCCTCGGCGCCCGGCATACCATCACCGTGATCACTGATCACCGAAATTTACAATATTTAAAAACTGCCAAGGCCCAATCGTCTCGACAGTTCAGATGGGCTTTGTTCTTTGCTGAGTTCGATTTTGTAATCACCTACCGCCCCGGTTCTAAGAATGGTAAGGTGGACGCTCTATCCCGAATTGGAATGGAAGAAATAGACATAAACTCAGAACCTGTGCCGATAATTCCCGAACAAAGAATTGTGGGAATAACCACTTTACAAACCCTTGAAGACATTCAAGCACAAGTAAAACAAGTCCTGGACTCTTCAGACTTGCAGGATTGGATCAAAAAGGGGTCTAACTTTTCAGTCAAGGATGGCTTACCTTACTTCCAAGGATGCTTATTTTTGCCAGAAAAGGAATTGCAAGAACTGGTTATTTCCCGTCATCATGACACCCTGATGGAAGGACATCCTGGCATTGCCAAAACTGAGGAAAAGGTTAGACGACAATTCTGGTGGCCTTCCTGGCGAAAGGATATTAAATCTTTCGTGATGTCCTGTGGAGTTTGTGCCCAAAACAAAGGTCAAAAGACAAGACCCGCCGGTCTTCTTCAGCCCTTAGACATTCCACCAGCACCTTGGCACACCCTGTCACTAGATTTTATCACGGACCTGCCCTCTTGTAATGGTTACAATACTATTCTGGTCGTGGTGGATTTATTTTCCAAAATGGCCCACTTTATTCCGTTGAAAGGATTATCTTCAGCCTTTGTTCTTGCCAAGGAATTCCTCGAGAATATCATCCGTTTGCATGGATTCCCGTCCATACTAGTCTCCGATCGGGGAAGCCAGTTTATTTCTCATTTTTGGAAAAAGTGTTGTCAGCTGGCACAAATCGACGTAAGACTCTCGACCAGCCACCACCCACAGACCGATGGTCAGACGGAGAGAACGAACCAGACCCTTGAACAATTTGTACGATGTATGTTGCACCAATCGGAGGGTAATTGGAAGGATATTCTGTGGGTGGCTGAATATGCTTATAATAACTCGATACACTCTGGAACGGGTCAAAGCCCCTTTTATACCCTATATGGACATCACCCTCGTACTTCAGACTTGGACTCACCTTCGAGCCTTGAAATGCCCGCAGTGGATCATTTGCATTCTACGATAACTCAAGCCTTCAAGGATGCAACTGCACATTTGCAACATGCGAATGAGAAATACAAAAAGAATGCGGATCTACATCGAAAGGAGGCGCCTCCGTACCAAATTGGGGATCAAGTATGGTTGGCTACCAAACACTTATCTCTCAAGGGACCTCGAACTTTTAATCCAAGGTATTTAGGCCCTTACTCAATCAAAGCTATAATTAACCCAGTAGCAGTCAAGCTCAATCTACCAGCCAACATGCGGATTCACCCCGTTTTTCATGTGTCACTTTTGAAACCAGTACAACCAGGAACCAGATTAATAAAGCCACCAGACCCAATCCTGATAGATGGAGAGCCAGAATTCGAAGTAAAGAACATTTTGGATTCCAAAATCTTAAAATCAAAGCTTTTCTATCTAATTGATTGGAAAGGGTACGGGCCTCAGGAAAGGTCTTGGGAACCCAGTGATCACGTACATGCACCTCGGCTGGTAAAAAGGTTCCATCGGAATTTCCCAAACAAACTGAAACCTCCAGAAGGAACGACCTTGGGAGGGGCCTTGGGGGGGGAGTGCTGTCATGATGCCTACCCCTGGAGCATCAGGCCAGGCCCAGCACCCCCGGAAGCAGGCATCATGCCCTCGGGTAAAAGCCCAGCGGCCCCTTATAGGGATTCTGTGGACTCAGTCCTGGCGCCAGGCTCATGTTGGACATCAGTCCTGTGCCATAGGCGCCAGGCTCATAAAGGGAGGTGTTTTGTGCACTTACCTGATGCAGACCATGCTGCACGCTTCAGGCCTCCCTGAGACCTGAAAGGGACTATTTTTTCATAGGGACTATTTTTTCACTCGGGCGTTTCCAGGGAAGGATACATACCTAGTTGGGGAAGGATACATACCTGGGACTTCTTTGGAGGCTATTTAAGCCACGCCCAGACAGCAGCTCATGCTTCGCGTTGTTCTGCTTCCTGCAGCTTAAAGCTCACCGTGTCTGCTCCTGGACTACAGCCACGCCCGTCTTGAACCTGGAAGACCTGCAAGGAAGGAAGAGAAGAGAAAGGTGAAAACCAAGGATTATTTCAAGCTTCTTACCTGCATCCGGAATCTTCTCGCCAGCATCCCTGAAAGAAGACTTCAATTTAAAAGCATCGTGTTGCTCGCTGCAGCGCCACGCTTCACTCACCTGTCCTGTCCTCGAGACATCTCCCGGCTCCATCGCGGCTGTCAGCATCAAACGCCACATCTCTGCACCTAGGGGAAAGAGGAAGAAACAAAAGGTGAGCAGAAGGACCCACAGAAGGAAAGCCTGATTAACAGCCATAATACTTACCGGCTTTTCTTCCACATTTCGGGTCGGCGCCGCCCCGTTGGCAGGTACCGTACACCGGCCCCTATGGGGAAAGGACTAGAGACATTTCAGAGGAATGATAAGAACATCTAGAGGGATCGCCCTCATTACTACTCACCTCGGCAGGTTAACCCCTCGACGCATCGCCTCCATTCTGCACCTGAAATAAAGGACAGATCACAGGTGAGAAAGACAGCATAAAGGGGGCCTCACTTCAACTTTGAACTTTCATACTTACGGCGCATCGCTCAGGAAAGTCAAGTGGATTTTGCCAGCGCCATTCTGAAAACCAGTGAAGTAACTGGACGAACGCGCCCCCCTGCACCAGAAGCAGGATGGAGAGTTCAACCTTCCAAACCATAAGGTGAGCTTAAACCGGGTTCGGAGGAATAGAGAGGAACGGAGGGGGGAAGGGGGGAGCTAGCACACCATTCTGCAGACTGTTAATCCCCTTTCTCATCTGCAGAAGGATATTCCTACGGGCCAAGGAAGCACGATTTGGAGGTCCTGTCCAATCGGTGTTCCGGGTCCTGCGCATCACGCTAGAAGAGGCCGCAGTAATCCAGACTAGATCAGCGCCCCCGTGGGAACCAGGTGAGCGTTACACTGCCACGCTATCTTACCTCCCAATAACATAGACTGCCATAGACTCACACCAGGTATACTCAGAAAGATCTGTAACCACCAGACTGAACCTATTCATGACAGGATTGCAGAGGTTGCCTTGCATTACATACTAACATACTTGTCAAGGTCAACAAGCGCTATTATTATGATATTATATTAGCATGTCCACACTTAGGTGAAACTTGAATGTTAGCATGCCCGCACTTAGATAGAATTGTGAATATTAGCATGTCCACACTTAGATAGAATTTTGAATATTAGCCTGCTTCGCATCTAGATAGGACTCTGAATGTTAGCATGCCCGCACCTAGGTGAAATCTGAAGATTAGCATATGCCACACTTAGAATTGTGAACATTAGCCTGCATCGCATCTGGATAGGATTGTGAATGTTTGCATGCCCACACCTAGACAGATTTCTAAACACTAGCCTGTGCCGCATCTAGATGGGATTGTGATTGTTAGCATGCCCACACCTGGATAGAATTCTAAACATTAGCCTGCGCCACATCTAGAGCGGATTGTGAAGGTCAACAAGTGCCACACTTAGACAGAACTGTGAATGTTAGCATGCTAAAGGTCAGGTAACCCACTAACCAATATAAGCTCAAACTCTGCATGCTTATCTCACTCAAAAAACTCACAACCATCTCCCGCACAACAAGCCGCATGCACATCACAACACTGCAACAACACATAAGCCGGAGCAACAGCACACGCGGACTGATACTGATCCAACACCTGCACCAAAGCTCAGCACCCGATTTATACCGAGTTGAACCTGGCAACAGAACACCACTCATCTTACTATCCTACTCCCTCTTCACCTTACTAACCTATCCCACCTTATCGTTTGCAGATCCACCAGAGCGCCTGGGGACCAATTCCGTTGGTGACGATGCGCGGTACAAATACATTTTAACATAACTAATTCCATCCATTATCGGCCCCAGGAGGATGAAAGGCTTGAGCAAGATTCAAACCAGCAAATTCTGGTAGTAAACAGATCTCTGCAGCAGGCGCATATACCCACTGCTTCCCCTCAGCAAGAGTCCTCATTCTTGCCCATTGGATTCCTGGACTATGTTGAATTAGCTGTGCCTGTGAGTTTGCTAGTGTTGAATCATTCTGGACTAGATATGGAACAGCCATGATGGGATCCCTTGGAGGAAATATTTGCACGCCCCACCAGGTCCAAGTTGTTGCGTTATTGCTGGATCCTCGCGTGACCCTTCACCCTGCACAGCATTTCACTTTCAAGCTGTATTTGACTTTGAAACTATTGCTTTACTTAATGAAGAAGGCTCTTTGGATTTTGCGTTGAAAAACATTGTTTTTTTTAACCAAAACTCGCAGGATTCGTCAAGCAGTCTCGTACAAATCTTTGACAGTTTTCAGGCAGAGTTCAATTTATCTGTAAAGCTGAATCCTGACGGATATCCGCCACAAAACACTCTGCCTCTTATTTTGCTTCAGAGGTGCTCAGAACCTGTCCACCTTCCGTCCTCAGTATTCCCTCTTTGGGCACAGCTCATTAGGTTCGAGGGCGATTTGGGAGCATGTTGATGTTTGCAGCACCCTCTGACATAATGAGCGGCAGCCATTTTGACTGGGCAGTTCTAGGGGCTATACGCCTACATGTCTGTCCATACCTCCTGGGCTATAGGGGCTCAATTTCAACCGTCAATTCTCTGGCTTAGCTAGGGCCATGGACATGCGGCAGAAACACGTCAAGAAGATTGGTCAAGTGAGAAAAATCATAGATAATTCCTTTAATTTTTATTTATTAGAATCCACCCAAGTCCACAGGCTTCAGGGGGCACATACACACAGGACAATGTAAAAAAGGAGACAAGACCGAGAATCAGGCATTCGAGGAACAAAGGATTACTCGAATACATAAGTCTTCAAGCGTCTCTTAAAGGTGGAAAGATCTCTTTCATGCTGCAGATCGGTAGTGAGTGTGTTCCATGCAAGTGCTTCTTGGGCAGGGAAGAAACGGCGGTTCCGTCTCACCTGCTTAGTCCTAGGGCGCATCCGGTGGTTGGTGTTACTGGAACGTAGTGTTCTTGGAGGTTCCTATTGTGCTAGGCATTGTTTCAGATGGGGCTAAGGGATTCATTTTGAATTGGACTGTAGCATCCACCAGGAGCCAGTGTAGCTCCTTCCTAGGGATGGACACATGCTGTTTTTAACAATCCTGACTGCTCCTTTTGGAGCACTTGGAGTCTCTTGATTGGATGCTGTTTTGACTACTGCAACACACTTCTCTGTGGAGCTAGTAACATTCTTGGTGTAATTACTGCCCTCACTAATGTCTTGCAATTTTTACTGGAGCCAAAGTGTTTATTATGCCTCAACAGCCTTAGGTGGTATTGTGAGGTTCTTAGGGTGTTTTCAACGGCAATTATACAGCAAATGAATTCTGGTTCAAAGCGCCCACAGGGCAACAGGGAGGGAACATGGGATGCAGTACAATTAAAAATACAAAAAATACAGCGGAGGAAGGACAGCTGAACCTACTATGTCTTGTGAGTATTCAGAATGTGTAAGTGCAGCAAGGAAGAGTGCAGTGGGGTAAGTGCTTGGGGTGTCCGTGCTCGAGGGTGAGCCACATATAAGTTCTATTCGGCCAGGAGCCACGTTGGGTGGGAAAGTGAGAGTCTCCAGTGTAGAGGGTGTGCCGAGGCAAGTGCTGAAGGTATACAGAAGCTGGCGAGATTGGGAGTGAGTGGTCAGGGGCCCCGAGGATGCATAACAGTCCAAGACACCAATCTCAGCAACTGTGAGATTAGCAGAGGAGGGAAGAAGGGAAGGAGGAGGAGAACAGGGAAGTCTTGAGGTGCATACAGAACTTAAGAAGGTCCTGCTCAAGGCGCATATTGCCTTTGATATTGAAATGTGGGTATCTGGGATCCAGTTTTGCTCTGGCATGCGAGGATCCAAAAATTGAGCGCGGTCTTTAATCCATTCAGACCCATCCAGTTGTATGACATCCAGCGGCCAATGGAGTCATGAGGTTTAACCTATCCAAATCCTTGGTATAGTCGCCACTCAGCTCCATTAGTAGCTAGGTGTCGGCTGTGTAGTTTGGTGAATTGTACCTCCATGTCTATGAATATATCAGAGGGGTTGATATATACATTGAAAAGAGCTGGGGAGAGGCAAGCCCCCTGTGGGACTCCACAGGTAAGGTCTTCAAAGTTGGATATTGCATTGTCCCATTGCACCCATGATTTCCTATTGTTTCTAGTGCTTTCTAGGAGCAGCCAGCTATTGTAATTAGGGTTTCTATGGGTTGTTCATTATTGATGAGGTTGAATGCTGCCGACAGGTCTAGTAAAACTAGAAGTCAGTTTTACTTTTATCCATGACATTTAACATTTGAGATTGGACAAGACGGTTTCGATGCCATGATTCAGCCTGAAGCCGGTTTGCCTTGGGTGCACAATGAAGTAGCATTCTAGGTATTCCTGAAATTGTATGGCTGCCATTTTATCAGTATTTCTCAGGAGCAGTGGGACCTTAGTGATAGGGCTTAGGTTTGCAGCATCTCTAGGGTTCAAGTTAGCTTTCCTTAGGCAGGGCAAAATAAAAGTGGTGGCTGGAAGTTTTAGAATTAATCTTGACCTCTGACATTTCTCTGGGCAACCCTCCAGACCATCGCTCTTCACCTACCAAGCCATTACAAAAGGGGAAAGACCACATGCAAATCAGGCTTGGTCCCACCCCAATAGAGGCAGTCCAGCCTGAACTGCCTCGCCACATTCCTTCTGCATGAGACTTCAAACATCTCCAAACATGTTTCGACCTTGTTGGGCCTCATCAGTGAGGAGTAGCTTGGGTCTGTAGGCCCAGCAGGCATGGCATCCATGTCTGGGTATAACCGTCGCACTCGAGGTGACTACAAAAAATCATAAAATCTTCCCTTCACAGGGCCTACTGATAGTGGTACTAATCGATCCGGAATCCCTGTTCCACTTCTGTCAGACTGATGAAGGAAAGTGTAAAGCCTGCAGTGGTTTTCCACTGGGACCCCCATCTTGGGACAGATGAATCGCATGGTTGACCACTCTAGATGTATCTTGATATCAAGATGGACTGCCAGGGGAACTTCATGCACGAATTGCAGGCGGAAGGGCCTCACATCTTGAGGAACCACCAACCTCTTATGGTCTCCTCTAGGTCTCTGTGGGCTTACACACTACTAACCCATCTTCCTGTTGGATTCTTTAGGCTCATCCTCCAATTCAAAGCAAGCCTTTCTCCATAGGCCTTTAAGTGATGGACATTTCTTTTGACCCTTACTAATTTTATCCTTGCGATGGTCCTCTGCTGCAAGCAAGCTTGGCAGTACAGGAGATTAATAGGTATGGCAAGGGGAATATTGTATTTCTCTCTTCCTTTGTGTTTTCTCTCTCCTTTCGCCTTAGGTTTCCCCTTTGGCTTAGACTTGCCTTTAGACTTGTTTAAGGCATCTTGATTTTGGGACCTTTCATTATGATGAAATATGGTATAAAAAGAATGTTGTATTCAAAAGTGTTAAGAACAGATTAGCCTCACCCTTTTTCATATGAAGATTGTGGTGTCTTCTCTGGAAGTGTCACTATTGAGCAAGCCAATTGTAGTGCATGCGCAAAATGAGCCAGAAAACATTGCGCAATGCGCGGCTATCTTGGACATTCACTTCCATTTACCGCAATGAAAGCCTATAACATGCCATTTATATTATAACTATAATCAACGTTTTATGTGTAATTCTTTGCCTATCTGAGTCCAATAACTGATTTTGCAAGGACCCAGAGAGCGTAAGTATGAGGTCTTTCCACATGGCCAGGATAAAGCAAAACAATTGGCGCTGTGAACAGGCTCTTTGTGCTGCCATTTATGCCAAAGTTTACTGCCAATATTATATGAGATAAAAGATATTGGACTCGAAGAGGAAAAAGTTTGGGAAGTGAATAGTGTGTGCTGAGGTATTAACGATAGGAACCTGTAATATCCATTTGGTAATATGAGTTCCCCATTTAGGAAAAAGCGAAGCTCTGCAGGCGGAGGCTGTCCTGAGGGGACTATTCCGGGGTGGGCTAAGAGTCCGTATGACAAAGTAGCACAGACTTGGGCATGCAGTGCCGGTTTGAGCGAGGAATGGGATACCAGTATAGGAGAGGCGAGTCTTGCTGAAGTGGCGGGTTGTCTGCAACAGGTGATAGTGGAAAAAGGGAAGGAGTGTTCAGCTCTAAGTAGGAGGGGCTGGATTTTGTTACATGCCTTCCGAAAAATATATCAGCAGAATGTGGAATTACAGACGACTGTCCTGAAATTGGAAAAAGAGCTCGCCGCTGAAAAACAACTTGTGTTGATGCAGCAGCAGCTCCAGATGAAATTGTATCACGATAAAACAGACAAATATCAGGTGGTAGCCGAGACGAGCTGCTGTGCGGGTGGCTCGTTATAAATACAAAAAGAGACGAGGAAGAGTGAATTGTCCTAAGGTAGCTACTGTGATTGCTACAGCAGGGGTGGGTTGGGATCCCGATCATTGGGGTGGAGATGTATTTGATAGTACTGGTACTGAGAGTGGTTCAGAACCAGATTTTATACCAAAATTGGAATCTAGTCGTAAAGAGGTAGTGGTTAACCCAGTGATATGATGAAGGATGGGTCGTAAACCCAATAATCCCGGTGGAGGGGTAGTGTATATGACCGTACTTGAAGATTATTCACAGCAAGAAATTGGGGAAATAGTTAACTGATTAAAGCAGAGGGCCGGAGAACCCTTGCTGACCTGGATGGTCAGGTTACTTGGAGGGGCGGCAGGTCTTTACATAGATGTGACACTCTGCTCGGTTTTTACCTTAGACGCAGGAAGTCCAAATACAGGAGATTCTACTTGTGGGCCCTCCGCAAGAGGCTGATGGTGGGAGTCTCTCAAATGTCCTTGCTGCAATTAGCGGCCCATGGATGTAATCGAAAGTATCCTATCGACTCAGATTGGCCGACCAAGGATAAGAAATGGTACATGCTGAAAGAGGCTATTCAAAGAGTGAGGGAACATGCCATGAAAGAGGCAATCCATTTAGATGATCCCGAGCATATGAGGTTAGTAGCGTTATCTGTTTCAGCCAGAAATACTATTATTCGAACTGCACCCCCGACATATAAGAATGTCATAATGACCCAGTTAGTTGGAATGACTGGTAAAGTAACGGATGGGTTGGTGGATGCCATCAGACAATTGGCGGATTTAGGAGCATGGGAAAAGAACGAGGAAAGACCCTGGGATCGAGAGAGGGAGGGGCGAGGTGAAAGACGCACTCCTGGGAAGAGGTTTGACAGCCGTGATTTGCACGTAACCAGAAAGGATGTGTTCATAGTGTTACTGAAAGATGGAGTGCCGCGAGGGGATATTGATGGGATTGAAACACAGGAAATGTATCAATTGCATAAAAAGCAGGGTTTGGATGGGAAGGAGCGTTATAAACGGGTGACATGCCAAGAAATACATAAACCCTAGAGGGAGGAGGATTCTTTTGCATCGCCTCCTCAGAAGGTAGATGGTGTGTCATCAGGCATGCCCACGTAATCTCCGCCAACATATGCTGATTTGAGGAACATGGTGAGTGCGATGGGGGAGATGGAATCCAAAGACATGCACTCAAAATATGAATAGGATGATGGTCAAACTCCGGTAACAAATGCCCAAATTAAGGTTGACGTCCTCATGAGAAAGTAAAATTATTTATGCAATCAGGGAACGTACAGGAGGTCAATGCTTTAATTGATACCGGGACTGAGGCCTCATCAATAAATGGAAATCCTTTGAGTTTTAAGGAGCAACATTTCACGATTACAGGGTTGGTGGGCAAAGAGACCCCTGCAGTTCAAACAAACAGATATGAAAATCGGAAGTCTAAAAAGGGACACGTATCCAGTACTGGTTGTCCCAATTCCTGAATACATGATTGGATTTGACATTCTAGAAGGATTGACACTTGGATTGGGAGGTAAACTTTATCAGTTTAGGGTCAGTGCGTTCACTTGTACCCCGTAGTGGTGGGACAATTAAAGATTCCACCGGTGCAAGTTCTGAATGCCAATAAAAGAGTGTCCATGAAACAAAATCGGATTCCCGGGGGACAAAACAAGATTTCAGAAACCATTAACGGTTATGTGGAAGCCAGTGTGTTGCGTACTGTGACCACGGCTTGGAACAATCGATCTGGCCTGTTAAACAGTATGGAATCTACAGGATGACTGTTGATTATTTAGAGTTGAATAAACATACTCCTCAGCTAATACCGGAAGTCCCCGACGCTGTGACTTTAATTGAAAATGTACAGAAGTTTGAGGGAACATGCTACGCCATGTTAGACTTGGTTAATGCCTTCTTCACCGTTCCGATTGCTGAGGAATGTCAGGACCAGTTTGCCTTCTCCTTCAATGTGAGGCAGTATACGTTCAAACGTTTACCAATGGGTTATATGCATAGTCCAACAATCTGTCAACGGCTGGTGGCAGAACATTTAGACAAAATCCTGTGCAAGCCTGATGTGCAGATCGTACACTACATTGACGATATACTAATCCAAGGGAAAGATGAGCATAGCCTGCGAGTGGACCTAGATCTTATTATGGACAGTTTCAGGAAGGAAGGATGGGAAATAAATTAGACTAAAACACAAGGTCCAGCAGAGACAGCGATTTTTCTGGGAATTGAGTGGCACAATGGACATCGCGAAATGGAGGCCAAAGCCAAACAAAAGATCCTTGAGTTTTCAACCCTGAGGACTAAAAAAACAAGCTCAGCAGTTTATTGGGCAGTTTGGATTTTGAAGACATTTACATTTACATTTAGGGCAGACTCTGGTGCCCCTTTACAAAGTAACACGCAAGAAATTCAATTTTGAAGGGGGTGAGGAACAACATAAAGCGTTCCAATTAGCCCAAGACGCCATTCAGAAAGTACTTGATTTATGACCATTGAGGGACGGAGAGGTGGAACTAAATGTATCCGTCCAAGGTGCATATGCCAACTGGAGTTTGTGGCAAAAACAGGACCAGAAACGGGTGACTTTAGGGTTTTGGAGTCGCAAGTTACATGAAGCTGGTGACAGATCTACTCCATTTGAAAAGCAACTGTTGGCTTGTTATTGGACACTTGTGTATACAGAACAAATGACGGTACGTCATGATGCATTGATCCAACCAGAAATACCTATCATTCAATGGGTACTGAGCTCCTCTAAAACACATCGGATTGGGCACACACAAGAGGCGAGTATCATCAAATGGAAATGGTGCATTCATTCAAGATCGTGCCAAGACAGGAAAGGGTGGAGTAGCCAAATTACACGAACAAGTGGTAGGGGTTCCGTTAGCAGATTTACAACCCAATGAAGAAGGGATCATTGGTAAATCTCCCGTTAAATGGGGGCTCCCATATGGAGAGCTGTTCAGTTAGCAAGTCGAACATGCCTTGTTTACTGATGTCTCAGCCAAGTATTTGGGAGTTCAGCGACATTGGAAGGCTGTAGCCTATAATCCCAAATTGAAAAAGGTGTTAACCACCTCTGGAAAAGGGAAGAGTAGCCAATTTGTGGAATTTTATGCAGTGTATAAGACTTTGAAACAAGAGACGCCCGGGAGTTGTTACATTTATACAGACTCCTGGACTGTTGCGAATAGGTTGCTAATGTGGTTGCCTACGTGGCAGAAATATGGATGGAAGATTCATGCTACAGAGGTATGGGGGAAGGAATTGTGGCAAGAAATTGCTGAGATGCTAATGCATACTATAGTAACTGTGTATCACATAGACACACATTGCAACAGATTCATTAGAACGGTGGTTCAATTCGATTGCAGATGAACATGCAAAAATTTCAATCATGGACGCGAGTGTTGAGGAAGAGGATTTGGAAGGGATTGTTAAATGGGCCCACGAGAAGAGTGGACAACTCAGAGAGAAAGCTACTATCAGGTGGGCACAAGACGGGAATCAGCATCCTGTTAGAGATTGTGAAAACAATAATCCTACAGTGTCCCATGTGTCAACATCAGAAGCAAAGATCTATTCCACATATAGTTCAAGGCAAATTGCCTGGACAGATTTGGCAAATCGATTACATCGGTCCCATGCCCATTGGCAGGGGATGTCAATATGCATGCACCATTGTAGACACATTCTGGTTTCTTGATGGTGTTACCATGTAAAAGAGCCACACAATTGAACACGATTAAATTGTTAGATTAAGTAGCTGGGTAGATTCCCTTGAAAATACAGAGCGACAATGGGTCCCAATTTAAGGGAAAGTTGGTTTTAGACTAGTGTCAAGAAAAAGGAATCAAATGGATCTTTGATGTCCCCTATCACCCTGAGGCTTTGGGGCCAATTGAGAGAATGAAGGGATTGTTGAAGGCACAGTTGCGTAAAAATTATGAGGGTACTTTGAAAGGGTGGCGGGTCCGCGAGTTAGATGCTGTTCAAATGCTTAATAACTGTCCCATTGCGAACGGTGAGACTCCCTTAATGCACATGTCAACGCCAGCCTTACAATTTAGAACCCAAAGAGCTATGGAAACTCTATTGTACTGGGAAATGTCTCCAGGTGCATTAACTCCTTATCGTGCCACTCCTGAATCAGCTGGGGTGGATTTGCATGCAAGAGAAGAAATCTGACTAGAGCCTAGAGGTATTTTGGTAATTGATATGGGTATTGGGGTGCAAATTCCATCTGAACATATGGGATTGATTGCCCCTAGATCCGGACTAGCCCTAAAAGGCATTCAAGTGTTAAGAGTGATTGTGGATGCAGATTATCAGGAAGAAATCAAGGTTATTCTCATAATATGGTCGCCTACAGACCACTTTTGAAGTTGTGCTGTGCCCTATGGTCGCCCACAGACCACTTTTTGAAGTTGTGTTGTGCCCCATGGTCACCTACAGACCACTTTTAAAGTTGTGTTGTGCCCTATGGTCACCTACAGACCACTTTTAAAGTTGTGTTGTGCCCTATGGTCGCCTACAGACCACTTTTAAAGTTGTGTTGTGCCCTATGGTCGCCTACAGACCACTTTTGAAGTTGTGTTGTGCCCTATGGTCGCCTACAGACCACTTTTAAAGTTGTATTGTGCCTCATGGTCGCCTACAGACCACTTTTAAAGTTGTGTTGTGCCCTATGGTCGCCTACAGACCACTTTTAAAGTTGTGTTGTGCCCTATGGTCGCCCACAGACCACTTTTTGAAGTTGTGTTGTGCCCTATGGTCACCTACAGACCACTTTTAAAGTTGTGTTGTGCCCTATGGTCGCCCACACACCACTTTTGAAGTTGTGTTGAGTCCCCCCACTCACAGCACTACCAAGTACACTATCATGCCCTTAGCGTCCTGCAAGCTCACAGCTGCTACCACCACGCTGCTCACCATCCTCTCCACACTCACCACTCTCAAACTCTATCCTCCCATCCATCCACACATCCACACACCACCCAGCCCACTCTTCTGCCTTAAGCATTTCGCTATTAAGGATATCACACCTACCATGACAGATCGTGCACCATGTGTAGTAACTCTGCACAGACTAGAAAGACTTAGAGCGCGCACACAGACCCCAGAACTTAGCACACTAGCCCTTCCCACTGAATTCAGAAACTATAGACTGAGCTCCCGCACCACCTCCACACGCTGCCCCCGCACGGAATACCCACACATCCACAGTTCACCACCCACTAACCTAGCCACACCCTGCAATACCACCTCACAGAACATTCCAGACACGACCATCACTCACACCTCCACAAGCAAACATCACACACCTCACATCAAATGTGCCCTCCTCAATGTCCGATCATTCCCAGCTCATGCCTCTGATATCCATGACATTATAACCAGTAATAACATTGACCTCTTAGCCATTACCGAAACATGGTTACATGAAGCATCAGGCCCTGCCGTTACACTTGCGCTACCACCGGGCTTCTCCATACTCAGACAAGATAGGCCAGATCGAATAGGAGGCGGAGTAGCCCTCATCTACAAAGAGAACCTACAGCTCCGACCTATCAGTCACCCCTCCACCAACAACTCTGACCTCTTATCGGCCAAACTTTCATTGGGCCTCATTACGACCCTGGCGGAAATCCAAAAACGATGGCGGAAATGCAATACCGCCATCGAATAGCGCTCGGTGCGATTATGACCCGTCACCGTAAAGTACGATGCCATTAGCGACACCGTAGTGAACGCCAACGCTAACTGCACCAAGCACGCGCGCGCGCGCCATGCCAAACCGTAAATACCACCATGGCGCAAGGGTACGCGAATTCCGACCCTAGCGGACATGTACCTAACGCCATCAAGCACGGCGGAAAGCACCATACCGCCATGGTGAGAAGTACGGCATCGCGAATCAACCGTAAACGGCCCCACTGAGTGCCTGTACACCGCTCCCTGCCCACAAAGTACAACTCCCCGTAGGTGCAATGAAGTCACAATGCAACCATTGAAATGTACAAGTCACCCATGCATGGCAACGAACAAAAGAAACACAAGAGGGGCCAATGGGAGCTGCAGGGCACAGATGGCACGAATACAGAAGCCATCCCAATGGACATGACCACAGTCCCCCACCAAGAAACGCACGCAAACACAGGCACCTGTGACCAGCAATATTCCGAAAATCACATCATTCCACCAGTCCACCTGGCTGACCGGCATCTGTTACACAAAACCCAATCCCCCGCCCCTGAGCATGACAACATTCAAACTGTCACATTGGCAGCCCCCATCCCTGACCTCACTGGGCTTCGTAGGCAAACGCGCCCAGCACAGTACCACGCAACTAAACCCCGAAGCTGGAACCCAATGCAGATCTCCTCACAATACATCGCCCCCCAAATAGGCATATGCCACATCACTTGCAAAGAAAAACGCTACACGGGCCAAATCATAAAAGAAATTTTAATGCACATCAAAGTCACCAAGCCCATACAGCCATCAGGCCATGAACTCCAAAACACTGATCACCATTATGGGCTGCATCCGCAAGAAATGACCAGCCACTACCTGTGTGTCGCCCTGTTCCCCCATGGTACACAGAGCCACATTCACGTACGAAAAGGCAACATGGAAGCGCACAGAACCGCAGGGCCGACCCAATGGGGAGGCACTAGTCCAGCTGAAAGGCCGAAATGTTGCTCCGAGCCACCAGTACTGCGTAAGGGCATGTGGGCCATTGGCGATCGTCCCATAAGATCGTAATGCTGCTCCACTGATTAACACGAAGCAGCAGGTGTCGGGAGTAAAATCCATCTGCAGGAGTGGCATACAGATGGCAGTGGCAAAAGGGGAGGAGATACCTGTCAACCAAAAGAAAAGAACAAGAACAGAATGGCCATCAGAACTACATTCGAACAACTCACTTCAATGATCACACGAAATCCACAGCCATATGTATGCTAGCCCACTCAAAAGCATCATCACCACCCCAAAACCACTTGCGACTCATAACCATCTATATCGAGGTGCAAACACACCATCACAAACGAGTGTACCTGTGCATGCGTCTGTCAAAACAGAATCCATCAGATGGGAATGTTAACGTGCATGGACAAAAGTGTCTGAGGGCGCCTCGAGACAGGGAGGGCTCAACAAGGCCAGATAGACGATGGTCCCACTATGGCAGCCCTGCATCACATAGCGTAGGGGAGGCGGATAGATCCCAAGAAGCCCTGTACATGGCAAACTCTGTATCAAATCACCTGCCCATGCATCCATTCATCATTCCCTCATCCCGGGATCAAAACGCCTGAATAATTACTCACATAACATTAGAAACATCCATTGAGTCTGTGCGTTATGCAGCCTGCTAAATCCACAGTGCCCCAGCCCGTAATTCCAGTGTTGTGAAGTAACATGTATTTGGGAACGGACGGCCTCATCGCCCACGTCGCTATTGCGCATCCCAAACTATTCATATCAATCATTGCTCCCTCGCCATGGGCCCTGTCTCAAGGACATTGAACAATAGAACGTTACATTTGCAGTCAGACCTGTGGGCATCTCCTCGCCGCTAGCTGGAAACCGAAAGCGCCGCCCTTCGAATTCCTCATTTGCAACATCACGTCGAAAAGGCATCTGTGGCCGTTTGAAATCACTAATTATTCCATCGAGTGCGGCTGTGTGTGAAAATGGCAACTGCCTTCACCCACAAATGGGACGCCCCGCCCGTCGTTGCAACTCGGTACAGTGATGCATGAGGGCCCACCGTTACTCAAGTACTACGTTCCACTGACCCTTCACAAGTCTGTTCGCGACTGCACAGATAGTATGGGAAACAATGGGACCACAGCAGAATGAACATATCAACCAATCTTACACGCCCATCGGGTACAAATACATGATTGCAATAGCAAGATACCATTCCCCGAATTGCAGCGTTGTGCGCGGGACGTGCTCGGCCAAAGGGGAGAGCAGTTTGCACAGGTGGAATTAATCACCACAGGTGGAGGCCATACAGCCTGGAAACACATAAATTGCACAGCCAGTCTCCTCCCACAACCACACCGAAATGCTACCGGCAGGACTCGCGATGTTGGCCCTGGGGGACCTGACAGCACTGCAAGTGCTCCGACAAAAAGAGGAAGACGAACACCAACTACAACCGGCCGCACGGAGGAGACGCAGGAGGAGGAGGAGGGCAAGGCAGGGCCAGCAAGGCCCACCAGCACAGCCACTACCACCACGCAGGCAGCCCGCAATCCCACGCCTCCGAGCACATCCGTTCAACCTCACTGATGAGCAGATCCACACCCTCTACCGTCTGGACCGGGACACCATAGCCGCCATTGTGGACATGACACAGGCTGACCTTGTCAGCATGATAGATAGCCCAACCGCCATCCCACCCCTACTGAAGGTGGTGTCTGTACTACACTTCCTGGCCACAGGCACCTACCAGCACACAGTCGGGCAGTTGCATGGCATTTCTCAGCCACTGTTCTCACGGACACTATTGCAAGTGCTCGATGCCCTCCTGCAGCACGCAGACGACTATATCTCTCTACCACGCTCGGAGCAGGAAATTACCAACACAAAAGTGCGATTCCATGCATACCGGGTTGCATTGGTGCCATCGACTGCACCCATGTTGAATTGGTCGTCCCACATGCCATGGAGGCCCAGTACCGCAACCGAAAACAATTTCATTCCCTGAATGTACAAATGGTGTGTGACTCCAACAGGATCATTACACATTGTTGTGCCCGATTCCCTGGATCAACCCATGATTCTATGGTCTTGAGGAACTCTACAATCCCACGCTACATGGAGCGACACGCAGGGAACAGATCCTGGCTACTCGGTGAGTCTCATTTCATGCACGATGATGTGGGGTATGTGATGCAGCAATGACCTGGCAGGAAGGGGGGGGGTGCGTACGTATCAATGGCATTCCACATCATACGTTTCTCGTCCACATACAGGTGATGCTGGATATCCACTGAAGAGATGGCTCCTCACACCAGTCCGGAACCCACGGGACCAGCATGAGGAGGACTACAACCATGCCCACTCACGTACCCGTGTAGTCATAGAACAGGCATTCGGCCTACTGAAGGGCCGTTTCCGCTGCCTCAGCAGGTCTGGCGGGGCACTCCTGTACCGCCATGAGAAGGTTGCAAAGATGGTCATGGCATGTGTCATGCTACACAACATGTGCGTACGTAGAAATGTGCCCATGCCCCCTGACGCAGAACTGCAAGCACCTGATGATGGTCATGATGAGGGTGGGGCTGTGGCAGCACCTCATGGAGTCTGCGAGGCACCGGAGCCCCGTGACATTCGTCAGCATCTCATTGATGTATGCTTCTAGCACTCACGCCTGGTGGCTGATACATGGACACGGGACTCGTGGCACTGCGTGTGTCTGGGACATGCACAATATGGACTGTACGCCTATGATGGCCTAGTACACAAAGATCAATGTCCACACATCTCATTGGTTGATCGTGCACTTTTTATGGCATATGTGATGTCATGTTGAACACCCTATCGACCCGCCACCCAAGTGAGCCCAACACACCCCCTCCACCCTCCTACCTCCCCCCCGAACACCAGTGTCCAAAGATGCTCATTGTCAGTGGGCTGTCGCTATTGCATGCCCCCTCTGCGGGTATCAGGGGCACCCCTGCCTGTGGAGCGCAGGTTCCTTCCAGATCTACGTTGGGGGCTGCCCTGGACGGAACTTGCAACGGATGATGTGTCTGCCTGCTCACGTCCATGCATGTCCCTAAGGGTTTGCGAGAGCTCAGTGAGCACACGGCGCACTGCGGCAAGTTCGGCACATACGTCTTTGGACGTCGCATGCAGTTCCCCCCTCAGGCTCTCGGTGCTTCTCTCAATTTGTGCCCTTAGCGTCTCTGTACCTCTCTCCATTTCTGCCCTAAGTGTCTCAGTTGATGTTTCTATGTCTGCCTTAGTGCCCCCACATTCATCGGCATGGTCCTTGAGGAGTGTGGCCAGTTGCTGCTGTTGTTCGATCAACTGGTCGAGGGACTGTTGCCTCTGCTGGGCCATGGCCATTTGCGGGGGTGTCACAGAGGGGCTGTTGTCCTCATGTTGCCTTGCCACAGGGCTTGTGGGGGATGGCCAGTCGTCGTCTTGTGGGTGCCCCTGCGTGGTATCCTCATGTTGTACGGGATGGGACAGATAGGGGGATTGGGACAGGTCATGGATGGATCTGACTTCGGCATCCCCGTTTTCTGTGTCGGAGCATGCTGCCATCAATGGGGTGTCACCTATGGTGCTGCTGCCACCAGAGGCAGTGCCTTCTGTGGCATCCATTGGGGGGACCTGTGGTGGTGGTGTTGTGGGCATGCTGGCTGCTGGGGTGCCTGTTGATGTTCCCTCCTCTGTGCTGCCACCTGATTTGTGCTGCTGCCGTGTCTTGATGCGTGCAGCTGAGGTGGAGGGTCTCTGGCCGTTGGTCTTGGCCCTCTTTGCAGGTGTGCTGGTAGGGGTGTCCTGTAGCTCGTCGTTTGGATCGGACCCTGTGGTGGAGTAAAGGAGGGCGAGGGTTATTGATGGGTCTGTGGGAATTGGAATGGCATTGTATCACATGCTTTGGGGTGGTACCTGAGGGTGATTTGGGTCGGGGCCTTGGAGGTGCTTTGATTTGTGTGTGGAGTGAGGGTGCAGTTGTTTGGCAGCCTGCAGTTAGGGTGTGCCTGCTGCACGTGTAGTGCGTGTATTAGGGGTTTTTAATTATTTATGTATTTATTGTGGGTTTTAACGTGCGCTATCAGGCCAATGTGTGTGGACGTTCTCCTGGACATGTGTTTCTGTTGCACTATGTGGACGCATGGTACTTCACATGGATGGACATTGTGGTTTTGGCATTGTTTTATCTGGCCCACCTACCTGGATCTTCGGATGTCTGCACTCCTTTCTCCATCCCTCCGACTCCCTCTATGCTCTCCATTCCGATGGTGGAGGCACAGATTTGTTCCCAGGGGGTCAACTTGATGGGTGATTCAGGACCTTCCCCGGTGGCTGTGGCAATGTTGTGGTTGGCAGAGAGTATGCTGCGGACGCGTATCCGCAGGTCGTCCCATCGCTTGCGGCATTGCTGTGGGGTGCGGGGTGCGGTCCCCACCGCACTTACCCGCTGTGCCACCAGAGCCCATATGGCCTTCTTGTTTGCAAGTGCCGTCCTGGTCATTTGCGTGCAGAAGACGACGGCAGCATTCTCCTGGAGGGTCTCTGTTAGCACGGTGAGTTCCTCACGGGAGAAGTGGACCTGCCGCTTGCGGTCGCACGCTTTCTTCGCTACTTTTCCCATTTTTCTTGGTTTCGCTAGGGTGGTTGACGGGTTGGGGTGTGTTTCAGGGTAGTGATTTTAGTGGTTGTGTGGTTTTAGTGTTTTTATAGGTGTACGCCGGGATGTTTCCCGTTCCGGGCCCATGTTTTATCTTCCGTTTCCGTATATTTCCGGTCACCGTACTTTCCGGTAGGCGCACACTGCGGTGACCGCTAAGAGGGGTGGCGGTATTGCACCTAGGGCGCCGTACGGCGGCGGTGTGGGCCGTTTTGGGGTCATTTCCGCCATCGCGGACTTTGCACTTCCGCCGTGGCGTGGTGCTCGTGCCCGATGGGTCGGAATGGGCCGCACTTTGCTCCTTCGTGCAATGGCGGAAACGCTATTTACGCTGTGGCGCTCCGGTCAGTCGATTTCCGCCAGGGTCGTAATGAGGCCCATTGTCTCCCAACAGCACCATCAACATTCACCTATTATACCGCCCCCCAGGCAACTCCCCAGACTCCCAGGACAACATATTGCACATCCTTAGCAACAATATCAAAAGCTCCACCAAAACCATTCTACTAGGGGACCTCAACCTCGGATTTAATGATCCCAAGGACAAATCTGCAGCCACTCTCACCAAGGAACTCAATGACCTGGGCTTCATCCAAAAAGTAGAAAGTCCTACTCACATCAAAGGCCGCATACTTGACTGGATCGCAGACCATAACTGCCTCTCCACTATCACCTCCAACTCCTCACTGCCTTGGACTGACCACAACTGCATAGAGTTCTCTATTCCTATCACCAAAAACCCTAAGACTCTGACCCCTGCCAGCGCTGCACAAGTCAGAAGCAAAAAAAAACTCACAGAGGAGAACCTACGCCCATACCTCAATACCCCAGTGTTAGCCCCCCCATTCGCTAGCGATCCCAATATCCTAGCCGACATATACAAAGATGTCCTCACCAAAGCCATCGATGAAATAGCGCCACTTGAATGGAAAAAAAAAAAGAAATCCTTACACTCCAACTCCTGGTTTACTGAAGAACTGCACTCAATGCGATCCCACAAAAGAGCAGCTCTAAAAAACTGGCAATCTGACCCCTGCACCTTTACCAAAAACATATTCAATTTAATCTCCCACCAATACAAGAGAGCTATCTCCAATGCCAAAGCCAACGCCTTCAACACTCGTATCGCCAATGCCAAGTCACACTCCAAAGAGATTTTCGCAATCTTTAATGAGCTCATCTCCCCCCCTAATACTCCAGATGAAATAATCAAAGATGAAGCGTGGTGTACCAGCATTCAAGCTGCCATGCTTCACAAAATTGACCTTCTCCAAAAGAAAATCAAAGACCACTGCAAAGCACTTCCTCACCAGACAGGAACCAAACCGACCAACACCCCACCCACCTCCTCCAAGCCCACCACACCTGACTTCTCCTTCAGAGATGTCACTGAAACAGAAGTTATTAACCTTCTAATAAACCTCAAACCCTCCCCATGCAAAGGCGACATCTGCCCACCTAAACTAGTCAAAGACTGCGCAGACTGCCTTGCGCCGCTCCTCACGGCATTTATCAATGCGTCCTTTAAAACAGGCATCATCCCAGCCAACCTCAAAGAGGCTTGGGTCCGGCCTCTCCTAAAAAAGCCGACTCTTGACCCCTCACAACCCAACAACTATAGACCAATAACCACTGTGCCATTCTTGCTGAAATTACTGGACAAAGCCGCACACCGCCAAATCCAACACTTTCTGGAAACCCACTCCATCCTCGGGACGAGACAATCGGGCTTCCGGAAAGGACATGGCACAGAAACAGCCCTGGTAGATCTGAAGAGTCAGATCACCCAAATCATGGACAAAGGCAAGCCGGCTCTTCTGCTCCTTCTAGATCTCTCAGCCGCGTTTGATCTGGTTGATCACAAGATTCTCACCTCCCACCTCACGCACTCAGCCAACTTCTCCAAAAAAGCAGCCGCCTGGATCACTTCCTTCCTCAAAGGTAGGGCCATGAAAGTCTTCTCGGACATCGCTAACGCCACACCCACGACAATCCACTGCGGGGTCCCTCAAGGTTCCTGCACTGCACCCACACTCTATAACTTGTTCACCAAGCCCCTCTTTGACAAACTTGACTCATACGGCATCACCTACACGAACTACGCGGACGACACACAAGTACTTCTACCCCTCTCAGGCTCATACAACGAAGACGCAAAGGCACTCCATACTATCTACTCCATCATCAAGGCATGGATGGCAATTAATGGCCTCTGCCTCAATGGTGACAAGACCGAAATCTTGATACTAGGTCAACAGAACACCTTAGACAAACTGGACAAACTGTACACTAACTTCTCAATTGACAACTCCATCATCCCCGTGTCCACAGCCGTCAAGACACTGGGAGTATACCTTGACTCTTCGCTATCTATGACTAGACAAGTCAGCGCTATCACTTCCGCATCCGCACACACCACCAAACTTATAAACGCCATCAAGCCCTACCTCTCTAAACCTAACTGCCTCTCCATAGCGAGGGCAACCATTGGAGCCAAATTGGACTACTGCAATGCTCTCCTAGCAGGCACATCAGCCAAAAACATAAATAGACTACAAATCACACAGAACAACGCTCTCCGGGCCGCTCTTAGTATTCCAAGAAGAGAGCATATCACCCAGGCCAGGCTCTCAGCCCAATGGCTCCCAGTCAAAGAACGGATCACCCTCAAAATCCTCACCCTCACTCACAAATGCCTCTCCTTCTCCGCCCCGTCCTATCTTTCAGATACCATCCTCAAACCTTCCTCCACACGTCCCACCAGGACGCAATACGCTAACCTACTCTGCACCCCGCGCATCAAAAAAGCCAAAGCCGGAGGTCTAGGTTTTCCCTACATTGCAGCACAGACCTGGAACGCTCTCCCTTCAGACATCCGAACGGAAAACTCACTTCCCATCTTTCGCAGGAAACTGAAAACCTCGTTCCTTGCTAAATAACTAGCAAATTTCAGGAAGCCATGTAAATATACTGCCTTGCTATTGTATATATTTCCTCTGTAATTTATGTATTGATTGTAACTACGGTTTCCTTTGCAACTAAGATGTCTGTAACAAGCGCCACGATGCTTCTGGGCTGTTGTGCGCTCAACAAATTTGAATAAATAAATAAATAATAAATAAATAGTGGTGAAAACATGTTACCTATCCATAAGGGAGACAGAGTGGCCCAATTGATTAGTGCCTGTGAAGTTATCCATGGTGAGGAAAGGAGAGCCACCCACAGTATTAACTATTCAAGGGTTTTGGCTCGTCAGATACTATGGTGCTGGGTGCAAAGGTATGGGTCGAAAAACCTAGTGGTCCGCCCATTCTGGCGGATGCGGTTGTAGTAGGGGAGGATCAGGTAGTTCTTGTGATGGAACCTGGGAAAAGGAAATTGACTCATATTCCCGCTGACAAATGTTATTTACGTGAGTGATGTACTCTGCTGATACCTTGTTTTTGAATTCTGATTTATGGATCCTGTGTATGCAGAGTGCCTGTGTGAGGCCCGGTGGAGTATCTTCAGGAGGGTCTGGGGACATGCTGGAGGAAGTGGCAAATGTCTCCATTCTGCCGATAGAATCAGGGATCTGGATCAAGACTGACACGCCGGTTACTACTATTGAGCCCAATGATGCATCCATTGCGGCATACTGCAGTGCTTTGAAAGGAAACGACGTGGACGTAAACGTGATGCTTTGAACCTTTGCGATCTTTCTATATTCTCGGTGCAAAATAACTATCCTACACTCGTCGGGCAGACCGAAAATATATGGGTTTACCTGGCTCGACGTGGTGCTGAACCTTTCACATTTTTGTATGTCGGATGTACATGACTCCGCCACTTTGGTTTCCACACATCCAACGGCTGTCCCGTTGTTACAGAATTTTTTGGAGTCTTGCATAAGGATTCCTTGGTTGTGAACTCTGATGTGCGAAGTTCCTTTTCAATGTATGAATATTGTAAATTCTGTGTAGACACGGACGGTAAATGGAGAAATATGACAAGTATTATTACTCACAATATTGCCCCTGCCGATGTCTATCAAATGACTTGTGATCCGAGCTTTGTTGGCAAATGCCAACAGCTGAACTTAGACCATGGTGAGAAGAGGACAGATTTTGAGCGGCCCCTATGCACTCGACCGACTTCTGTTTGCATTGATGTTTCCAATAATATGTGGTGTAACTTTAGTGTTCTAACAGCCAGACACCTGAACCATGTGAAACTTCCTGCGGCTTGGTTATTTTCCTGTGGGAACCAAACCTATGCATATATTCCTGCTAATATTTCAGTTGTTCCTTGCACTTTAACACACCTTGGCTTGATGCTATTTCCTCAACGCCCTGCTATTCGGTGGTCCACACAAACCGCCTCCGACACCGCCCTATCCCCTGATTGTAATTCCGATGTTCATTTGTTGTCTGAAACTGAGATGTTAGCGTTCCTTAGTGGGGATTTGGGGACTAGCGGCTGGGGGATATAAAACTATGATCAAATTGGCTTGTCTGGTAGTTAAGGGGCTTAATGAGACTTTGCAGGCTTTGACTGAACTATTGTTAGATGATATGAAAATGTAGGAAGGCTATATTGCAAAATAGAGGAGCTATTGATTATCTGTTTTTGAAGCATAATTTGGGATGCAATGCTGTGGACGCAATGTGTTGTTTTGACTTAGAAGATCGTTACCGTTCCATTGAAGACCATATTAAGGACTTGAAAGATCTAGTTGCCAGAGTCACACAGGATAAGGACGGGGACTGGTGGGGTCAAATGTTTTCCTGGATTCCCGAAGCGTTGCGTTCGGCTTTGGTTTTTGGTATCTTTGCTATTTTGGTTTGTTGTTGTTGTTGCATTTCTTGTATTCTAAATGTATGGCATTTGTTTCACAGGTTCTTGGAATCTCCTTTTCACCCATTGGGTTATGGTAGTTGAATCTCCAAGGGGTGGAGTGTAGTGCGTGTGCGAAATGAGCCAGAAAACATGGCGCTGATGCGCGGCCATCTTGGATATTCACTTCCATTTACCGCAATGAAATAGCAAGGAAAGCCTACGTTTTCGCAGGCTCAGCAAGTAAACATGTATTTCTGCAGCGAAAACAAGGTCATATATTTATGTCAGATGACCAAACGGGGAGAATAGTTGTTGTATTGTGCACCGAAGGACAAGCCAGAAAGGGAGTCCGAGCGCTCTGCAGGTGCAATGATATGGGGTAATGGGAACGAAAGCAAGGAGAGAAGCTGAGTTTTCTCCACTTCTAGCTGGAATATTCCTCTCTTTTTGCGCCTCATGCTTATTGTCTGCTCTTTGGCCGAGGGCAGCATGGGTAACCCATGAGGGGCGGGGATCGAAAGTACCCCCATAAAGAGAAGAGGTTTTCCCCTTGGGAAGGCAGTTAGAATTTGGACACCAGGTGATGCGGTCTCGCTGACAGGGAGGACGCTCCGCTCCAGATTCCGTTGGGATGAGCAATCTCTGCCTATCTGATGAGGGACTAAACAGTGTCGTAGTGGCCGAGATGAAGGTGTTGATTAGTGTTTTCTTTGTCTATGTGTAACTGAGTATGTGTTTATTTTTCTTTAAGTATGTTATGAGTGAATAAAGGGCCTATAATGTGCCATTCATATTCTAACTATAACCAACATTTTATGTGTACTTCTTTGCCTATCTGAGTCCAATAACTGATTTTGCAAGGGTCCAGAGAGTGTAAGTACGAGGTCTCCTCACGTGGCCAAAATAAAGCAATGGAAAGATTTGACCAATCAAAAAGTGACATAATCATAAAAGTGTGGGAATATCACCCATGATACACCCAGAAACAGAGAGCTGTCATTCAGGAATCAAAAGCTGCATAAAATGAAAAACACCTGTTTCAAATGGATAAGAGCTGAGCCTAGATATTAACTAGAGGATTTGGGCCCTATCCATGAGGTGACTATTGCCTGGAGCAGACATTCTTTCAGAGAGCGTGGAGAGGCTGACTGGGAGTTTCTTAAACTCATGAGGGCCTATTCTGACTGTGCGCCTTAAGGAATTATTTTAAAGTGAGTACAAAAATGACCATAAAATGTAATTGGGTGAGTCCCCTAGAATCATTGCCCCGGGGAAGTGGTTTCCACTAGGGGGTGCTCATTCCAAATAGAATATCCTTAATAATGTGTGCAACAGTTCTTTCTCACTATATTTAAGGCTAACTGAAATTTGACTTGTTGAAAACATAGCATTTTTCTGTGCACAGAACGCACGGGCTGATGGGATATAGTAGTTTGCTAGTGAGTTATATCCCACTTTCACTGTACTGAAGCTAAGTAAGATGTAGAAAAATTAACCACTCCGCAAATAATCCAATCACAGGGTAGGTTGATTAGCGTCTTTAATGGCAGCCGGCAATTCAGCAGATAAAAATCCACAGGACAGGAAACTCCCGATCCCAGTTCCGGGATGCAGCATGATAAATCAGTCCTCCTGCCTCTCCCACTATCCCCCAAAGTGTCAGGGTACCACAGGCTATTCTCATACTATGATCCATCAACTATTTATCCATGCGAGTGCTGTTTGGCTGGGGAAAGCTTTCCATGTTGGATCGAGAACTCTGGACTTCAAAGGCTTTTGCTTAAAATAAAGTATTCATTTGCCTGTGTTAGTGAAGAACCATCCTCCAGCCCTTGAAAAGCATTTAAACAATGAGCGCTGGTAGGGACAGCTTTGGAGGTGAGAATGGTATTTGAACCCAATCTGCAAGATAACGCAACATAGCATTGTATTCACCGCCTAACAACAGAGTCTTCTAATAAGGTACGCGGTCTTAAACATGTTACTACTCACAAGAAGTCCCATGACACTTGGTTATCATTGTTTCTTTCAGATTGGTACATTGAACTGAACAGGGTAAGCATGAATTCCAATATCTTGTCCACTTCAGTAATTTAGTTTTTTGACAAAGACTACACCCCATAATTAGAAATCATAATAGATATATATTTGTTTATAGATCAGAGCATGTTTTAATCCAAATAGGAATCAGGATGACTGTCACATAATAAGGTGTTCAATTTAAGGGAAAGCCCTCTGGGTTCCACATCCTTATGGCATGTCTAATAACTCATTATTTATCCTTATCACGGTACTTCCCTCAAGTAGATTTGAATGATGGAATATTGAATTCAGAACAACTGTTCATTGTGTTATTTTCATAAATGTTTCTTTGAATTGCATATCTGAATCCACAACCCGCCTATAGCCTGAATTGCGGTATGTTTGGGTTTTTTGTCTATATATATACATTTTCTTTCTTTTTGTACTAATTTACCAATGAACGTATGTTTATACATGGACTATGGACATCAATATTGTATGACCATGGGAACATCTGTGGTCCATGTTCTGTAATAATCACTACAAACATTACTCTAATGCAATTGTGAACAGACTTGAAAACGACCAGGAGGTCGAAACACGTGTCGGCTGTACTGCTGTACTGATACGTGGAATTAACCACAACCTTGTTACTATAGAACTGTGTAAAAAGATAATCAGTGACATACACATGGACATATTGCACCAGACACACTTACTAGTCAATCTAACCTGTACAGAAGAAGAAGAGGAACTAACAAAGGAATCATTGATGAATGATCTGGACATTGAGGAGTGTAACATCAAAATCAAAGAACTCAAGAGGAAATCAACCTTCACACCCAACCTACAAGGGGACAATGTGATTGAGATCTTCTCCAAAGCAGTAACTAGAGACCTGCATATAATGGAAGACAAAATGAGCAAAGCAAAACCAAGAAGGAAAGCTAACCTGAACAGCCAGGAAATTCATGCAATGAACAAACTTCGCATGAATTCCGACCTGATCATCAAGGAGTCGGACAAAGAACAAGTTACTTCTTACCTTGTAAGGTTCTTTCGACGGGATGTTCCTCTGACGTATTCCGTATCTTTGATAATACGTTTCCAGCTTGCTGGCCTCGGAAATGTTTTCTGTAGAGGGCGCTGCGCGTCGACGTCTGCCGAGTCGATGTCCCTCGACGGCCACTGTATCGGCGCCGACGTCATCATGCCCATAAATAGCCACGCGCTGCGTTCGTTGCTCAGTTCCGTTTTGTAGCATAAGAAAAGTCATGCCTGAATTGGTTATTGACCTTGAAGGAGCATAAGCTGCAACCACAAGGGAAGTATCACTGCAGGCATGGATGGGAGGGGCGATAAGGAATACGTCGGAGGAACATCCCGTCGAAAGAACGTTACAAGGTAAGAAGTAACTTGTTCTTCGAAGGGATTGTGTCCTCCGACGTATTCCTTATCTTTGATAGACTCCCATAGCAGTGGCATGTAATTGGAGGTGGGAGTGAGAATGTTATGTATCCCTTTAGGGATGGACCAAATGTAATACGGCCTTGCCAAATCTGGTCTCTTGAGTAGTGGAGGAATCCAGATTGTAAAATTTTGTGAATGTATGTGCGTACGACCATGTAGCAGCCGCACATATGTCTCGGACCGGTACCCCTCTTTGGAGAGTCGAAGAGGCTGCGATACCCCTGGTTGAATGAGCCCTGAGATTTTGGGGTGGCTCTTTCCCTGCCAATTTGTAACATTCCAGAAGGGCCAAAATAATCCACCTGGAGATGGTTTGTTTTGTTATGGGTAGTCCCAACTTGTGACCTGAGTATCCTACAAACAGTTGGTCTGCTTGCCTGTTCCTAGCCATTCTGCTGATGTAAAAGCTGAGAGCTCGCCTTGGGTCCAGCCTACGTAGCCTTTCCTCCTCTTTCCCCGGATGGGGAGGAGGGTAGAACGAAGGTAAGGTAATTTTCTGAGTAATATGAAATTCAGAAACCACCTTTGGGAGGAAATTAGGCTTCATCTGTAGGACAACTTTGTCCTTGTGGAAGATTGTATGTGGGGGTTTACAGGAGAGAGCTTGTAGCTCGCTCACCCTCCTAGCAGATGTTAGTGCTACCAATAGAACAGTTTTAAGCGTGAGAAATCTCAGCGCACAAGAGTGAAGTGGTTCGAATGGAGTGCCCATTAGGAAGTTTAAGACTAAATGTAAGTCCCATAAGGGAACCTGGAATGGTTTTGGAGGATAAACATTAGTTAATCCCTTGAGAAATTGTACCACTAGAGGAAGTTTGAAATACAATGGTTCCTCCGCAGTGCGCTTGAAGATAGAAAGTGCTGCGAGATAGCCTTTTACAGTGCCAACTTGAAGGCCTGAGTTTGCCAAGTAGAGTAGAAACGATAACACCGGGTCGATATTCTCTTCCCTACACCAGCTGTAAAATGTGTTCGAACGGCAGCGGTATAAAGACTTTGTTGCTGGCCTTCTGGCCGAAAGCAACACTTCCATGACGTCATCAGGGAGATCCCAATCCTTGTACCTCACCCTTTCAGAAGCCAAGCGTGAAGGTTGAGGGTTCTGGTGTCTGGATGGAGAACCTGACCTCCATTCTGCGAGAGAAGATTTGAGTGGAAGACGGATTGGAGGACAGATGGACATGTATGTATGTATTTGTATTTAATTTTTGTATAGCGCCGGTAGCCCGAGGGCATCAGGGCGCTTGTACATGAAACACTGGTACTGCAAGACGGACAACAAGTATGAGACGGACGATGAGTACAAATAGCTATTGCGTACCGAGGTCCCTGAGAGAAGTCCTAGGCCCAAGTTCTCATCTAAAGAGGTGTGTCTTCAGCATCTTCCTGAAAGCAGAGTGATTAACTTCAGACCTGAGGGATTCGGAGACGCTGTTCCACAGTTTAGGAGCCAGCACAAGGAAGGATCTGCCTAGCCCTGTTCTTAGCTTAAACTTGGGCACGTGCAAGAGGCATTTTCCACCCGAGCGTAGGTTTACTGGTGGGGTTGTAGGCAGGGGCGTTGCTAGGGGGGAGCTAAGGGGGCTATAGCCCCTGATCTTTTGGTTGTAGCCCCGGATAGAATCTCAGGAGCTACAGCCAAAAGACTAGCTAGCCCCCAGTCCCAACAGTTCCGACATCAGCGTAGCCCCGGGTCTTTTCCAGACCTAGCAACTCCCCTGGTTGTAGGCCACTATATGTGTTTTTAAGTAGGCAGGTGCTGTGCCATAAAGGCACTTGTGTACCAGGCAGAGAGCTTTGAACTTGATGCGCTCTTCTACTCTGAGCCAGTGCAGAGCAAGCCTCTCTTCAGTCACATGGTCTTTCCTTTTCAGATTTTTCACTAATCTGACCGCGTTGTTCTGGATTACCTGACAACTAGATAGATCCTTGGATGCGGCCCCCAACAGCAGGGCGTTCCCGTAGTTGAGCCGTGAGAGAATAATGGCTCTTGCTATCGTTGCCCTGTTTTCCTCATTAAGCAGTGGTTTGATTGCTCTCATAAGCCTGAGATAGTATGCTGAGTTTTTTTGGAGGAAGTTAGTCTGGGCGTGAGAGTCGACCGCTGAATCGACCATCATACCCAGAGTCTTCACCTTGGGAACCACCTGGATAGTGGCGTTTTTAATTTGAAAAGAGTTGTACTCTGCCCCTAGTTTTTCCAACTGACGACTGGAGCCAAACAACATCAATTCGGTTTTAGAGTCGTTCAGGCACATCCAGTTTGCCTGCATCCAGTCGTCAATTAACTTGTAAACCTTGGTGAGCACTTCACTGTCCGTGGCATGATTCCTACCCCCCAACTCCAATATGAGTTGGGTGTCATCTGCGTAATTTGTAAATGCCACTCCAGCTTTCACTAGAAGGCTACACAAAGTGCGCATATATATGTTGAAAAGCATTGGAGATAAACTAGCCCCTTGAGGCACTCCAAATATGATGTCACATGGGTCGGAGAAACTGCTACCCCAATGTACTCTCGCTTGGCGGTTAGAAAGAAAGGATAGGAGCCAATCGATAGCTCCCTCCGAGCAACCAACGTTCTCCCTAAGCGCCTTGATGAGAAGGTGGTGATCCACCAAATCAAACGCTGCACTAAGGTCTAAAAGCATCAGCATCCCCAATTTGTTATCATCCAGCATAGTCAACATCTGATTCTGCAAGTCTAGCATAGCTGTTTCAGTGCTGTGAGATGCTCTAAAGCCGGATTGTTGCTGGTGCAGAATTTCCTGGTTCTCAACAAAGTGTTGGAGTTGCTGTGTAGCTACCTTATCCAACAGTTTGAGAACAAAATTCGAGTTGGTTATGGGACGAAGATTTGCGGGATCCTTGGGATCTAGTCCTGCTTTTTTAACAAGTGGGGTGATAGTGACTCTCTTCAGATCTTTAGGCACCATGCCCTCATGAAATGAAGCATTCACTATTCTCCGGAGGATGGGAGCAAATATATCCTTGTGTTGAAGAATAATACCAAGGGGCAGGATATTTTCTGCGCAGGTGGTAGGTTTCATATTATTCATCACCTCTAGCATATCTGCTTCTGAGATAGGGTCAAATTTAAAGAGTTGTTCTCTGACAGATACATTCCCTTCGGTGGGGCAGATCTCCTGATTTGAGGACGTTCTGGCCTTAATAATGTTTTGTCCCGCCTTTTCCGTTTTGGCTTGGAATGCATTGAGCACCGTATTACAGTCCTCCTCAGATGGCGTGAATGGGGGAGTAAGAGATGCAGGTTTTTCTATACTCTTCAAAATATTGAAGAGTTTGCTAGTATTGTTATCAGCATGCTCGATTTCTGCGTTAAAGAAATTAGCCTTGGCTGACTTAATTTTCTCTTTATATTCCCTATCCTTCCTTTTCCAGCTCGCTTTACTATCCGCCGATTTATCTGTGATCCATTTTCTTTCCAAACGTCCGTTTTTCCTTCTTCAATAGAAGAAGCTCTGGTGTGTACCATTTTTGGTTGTTACTGTTCCTCCTAGTTAACTTGGTGGTGAGCGGCGCCACGGTTTCTACTAACTCATGTAAGTGTTTGTTATATTTGTCTAGCAATTCGGCACATGAGTCCTGATCCTGAAATGAGCACAGAATTTTCTCCAAGCAAGGCTTTAGCTGGAGTTCGTTTAGATTTTTAAAATTTCTGATTTCTGCCTTAATGTGAGGATTTTGCTTATGTGCATAGCAGGGCAGCTTTAGGTTGGCCGATATCAAATAATGATCACTCCAAATGCAGGGAGTGGTGCTACAGTTTTGTAAAAAGATGTTGTGACCACACAGCCAGTCCAACTGGTTTCCCTGGGGGGTAGTGGGATCTTTATTAAGGACTTTGTAGTCAAGATTATTCAGAGCTTTTTCCAATGCTATAGCCCCTTTGTCCCTCTTATTGCCTCGCCAAAGGTTCCAGTCTCCCATAGCAACCGTAGACGCGTTGACGGATATCAAAGTGTTTAAGTGAGAGCAGAGTTCCAGTGAGAAATCAGAGACCAATGATGGTGGTCTATAGATAGCTATCAAGTTGAGACAATTGTTGGGGAAGAAAATCAGTTTGAGGTGTAGTGCTTCGCACCCACTAAAACCTACAGATACCTTAAAATGTTTGAGGCTGTTCTTGGCAATAATTGCTACTGCACCTCCCCTACCCTGTACTCTGTTGTCGTAGTAAATAGTGTAATCTGCTGGAATGGCCTGCTCACATGTAGGCCCTACTGGGTCTTTGAGCCAGGTTTCTGTTATGCAGAGAATGTCGTAATTGTTGGAGGATATCATGTCTTTGATGTTGATAGCGTGTTTGGTTAGGGAGCGTGTATTGAGAAGACCAATGTTCAGGTACATCCACTTCTCCATACCATCTCTAAGAGTGTCAACAGACGAGTTCCCCTCCCTCGCATGGCTAGTGGCCTCCTCCCCCTCCCTCAGGCTCACTTGTGTGTCTACAATTGGTGCATGCATGTCTCTTGCCCCCGCTTACCAAAGCACTAGGGCACCAGGTGAGTTCGAGAATCCCGTGGGACAGGTAGAGGAAGATTATGGTCCCAACTCGGAGTTGCACCGAGCGCCGACACGTCCGGCCACGGAACGGCACAGACCGGCTTGCCCCCTTCGCACCGGCGCGTTCGCGCCGGGTTTAAACAGATAAGGCAGCCTAAAACTACAAGGCTGCTGGGAAGTGTAGTTCCACTACCCAGGTAGCACGAGTAGGGAAATAATCAAGTTGCAGTCAAACTGCGCAAGGTAAAAACAAGTACTGGCACGTGATCAGCAAGCACACTGTTAAAAATATAAGAGTGAATTCTTTAAAAGCAAAACTTTGAAATTTTTCTATGTGAGACTTCTTAAGAGCAAAGCTAAAATTACCAGATGCGACGAATTACGGCAGCGTTTAAAATGAAGATCCTTTAAAAAAAAGAGGTAGATCAGAGTGGACTTTATAGTCCGGCCAGACCGGCACAGATCGGCTTGCCCCCTTCGCGCCGGCGCGTTTGCGCCGGGTTTAAACAGATAAGGCAGCCGAAAACTACAAGGCTGCTAGACAAATCTAGAAGGTCCGGGTACCACGTTCTCCTGGCCCAATCCGGGGCAATTAGGATCATGGTTTTCCTGAATCTTCTCAACCTCCTCATCATTTGGGGAATAACAGGGACTGGTGGGAACGCGTAAAGAAGTGGAAACTCCCAGTCTACTACGAACGCGTCTCCTACAGCTCCTCTCGGGGGAAATTTCCTTGAACAGAACAGATCGCACTTCCTGTTGGTACTTGTGGCGAACAGATCCACCTGAGGGGTTCCCCAAAGGGCGAAGATCTCTTGAAGGACTTCCTGAGATAGCTCCCACTCGTGGGAGACTGTGCTCTGCCTGCTCAGAGCGTCCGCTGTCAAGTTCTTCTCTCCGGCTAGGTGGACTGCCGATAGAGAGATTCCTTCTTGGATTGCTCAAAACCAGAGCTGCATCGCCTCTCTGCACAGTGGCAGTGATCCTACGCCTCCTCTTTTGTTGACGTAGTGCATGGCCACCGTGTTGTCCGTCATTATCAGGACATTTCTCCCCTGTACTGATGGCAGGAAAGCTTTCAGCGCTAGTCTGATCGCTCTCAGCTCCAATAGGTTGATGTGTAGTCTGTACTCCGATGGAGACCAACGACCGCTGATGGTCAAGTCGTTGGCATAGGCTCCCCACCCCGTGAGTGAGGCGTCTGTGACTACTGTTATCTCTGGCCATGGTTGCCAAAACAGTTCTCCTTTCAAGATGCTCTCTGGATAGGCCCACCATTGAAGGTCGCGGGCTACCTTATCCGGAATCCGGAAGAGATCTGTCATTCTCCCTGAGAATTGCGACCACTGACTTCTCAGTGCCCACTGAAGAGATCTCATTCTCAGGCGAGCCTCTGGCACAAGGAAGATGCAGGATGCCATGAGGCCTAGCAACCTCAAAAAGTCGAAGGCTGGGAGACGTTGGGCATTTTGAAACTTGGTGACCATCTGTAGAATATCTTGAGCCCTCACCTCTGGTGGCGAGGCTTTTCCCATGGAAGTGTCCAGGACCGCTCCAATGAACTGGAGTCTCTGTGATGGTATCATCTGTGACTTCTTTAAATTAAGGGAGAAGCCCAGTTTGTGAAGGAAGTGCCAGACATAATCTAGCTGGGCCTGGGCCTGTTTCGAAGATACAGCCCATATCAGCCAATCATCCAGGTAGGGGTAGACGTGGATCCCTTCCCTCCTTAGACTCTCCGCCACTACCGACATCAGCTTGGTGAAGACCCTCGGGGCAGAGGTCAGCCCAAATGGCAGAACTCGAAATTGATTATGAGAGTCGCCCATTGCGAACCTCAGGTATTTCCTGTGTTTGAGATGGATTGACACATGGAAATAAGCATCCTGAAATTCCAGAGATACCAGCCAGTCCTGGAGCTGGAGGGCCTGAAAGATCTGAGAGAGAGTTACCATCTTGAACTTGTCCTTCCTGAGGAACTTGTTCAATTCTCGTAAGTCCAGGATGGGTCTCAGTCCTCAGTCCTTCTTTGGTATGAGAAAGTAGGGGGAGTACCAGCCCTTGTTCCTGTCCGCTACAGGTATCGGTTCTATGGCACCTTTCTCTAGCAGGTCTATCATTTCCTGCAAGAGGAGCAGATCTGGAACTTCTAGAGAGCTGTTCCCCGGTGGATGACTCTGAGGGATGTGTAGAAACGGTAGGCAGTAACCCTGGTCAACTGTCTCCAACGCCCAAGCATCTGACGTTATAGCCTGTCATTCCGTCAGATGGTGAGTTAACCTTCCCCCTACAGGTGTATTGTGTGGAAAGGCCTCAGAGTGGTTTGAGGGCGGCTGATGCAGCTGCCGAGGGTAAAGAGGCACCTGCTGCTGCTGCGGCCTTAGTACTTTTGACCCGTCCACCTCGGGTGGATCTCCTTTGGCCTCTTTGAGCCGGCTGTCCTCTGCCTTTCCCGAATGCGGAATAATAGCGAAAGGACTTTCCTCTCCCAGAGGTTCCTGAGGGGCGAAAAGGAGTTTGGCGGATAGCAGCTCCTAAAGATTTTGCTGCTGCTTTAGAAGTCTGCAACTTTTCCAGACTGTCATCAGCCATTTTCCCGAATAGTGAAGAGCCGTCAAAGGGCATATTCAAAAGTCTGGCCTGTACATCTGGAGCAAAGCCAGACTTTCGCAACCACGCATGCCTGCGGATTGTTGTACTTGCCGCCATGGCCCTGCTGATACTGTCAGCGGAATCGATGCCAGTTTAAAGTGATTCGCACATGGCATCTTTGCCATCTTTAATAATGTTAAGGAAGGCTTCCTTTTCCTCTCCTTCGGGTATGCAGTCAGCCGCTGATGAAGCCCACTCCCATAGTGTGTGACTGAACCTGGCGAGCGTACAGGTGGCGTTGATAGACTTCAATGCCATACTACAAGCAGAGAAGACTTTCTTCGCCAAAGAATCGTACCTCTTGTCATCTCTATCCTGTGGGACAGTAGGGTAGGCGGTCCTACTTCTAGATGAAGTTGCCGCTTGAACCACCAGGCTCTCTGGAGTCGGGTGTTTTGATAAGTATTCAGGGTCAGCAGCCGCTACCCTATACTTGGCTGACAATCTTTTATTGACCGCAGGGATAACTTCAGGAGTTTCCCAATTAGATGTAATTTTCCTTTGTAAGGCTGCATGAAAGGGGACCACAGGGTCCTCCTGTGGACCTTTGTCTAATATGTCTGTTAGGTCATCCTGTTGAAAAACAGGTGAAGGCGTAGACCAACCCATAAATTCAATAATTCTTGCCATAAGGGTTCTATAGGGTGTTTCGGCATGTTCCCCTGGGTCTGGTTTAACAAATTCCACTTCTGGGGAAGTGTCCAGCCCACTTGCCTCATGTAGTGACTCTTGTAGGTCCTTCAGCCTTCTTTCCTCAGAGGTGAAATCCTCTGAAATAGGCAGTGTGGTCCTCTGTAACCCAAATATTTCCTGGTCGGAATCTTCCCCCTCTTCATAAATTGAAGATAGTCCAGGGTACTCCGACCTCTGAAATGGTGTAAAACCCATCTCTAAGGCAGAAGGAGCCAAACTCGTCATTATTGGGCGAGAAAACGTTGATGTCGTCGACGCCGATGTGACAAGCTTCGAAGGCGCCGAAAACACTGGAAGGGGTCTCGAAGAACTCGAGAGGATTGGGATCCTACTCGAGGACATCGACGACGGTCTCGGCGTCGTGCTGGAGGCCCTTGGAATCACTGTTGGCTGTGGAGTGGCCTTGGTCTTCTCTTTCATCGGCGTCGATGTTGACGATGTCGTCGAGTCGATCGACCGATGCGTCGCGGAACCCTTCGACAACGGCGTCGATCCGTGCGTCGAAGGAATCTTCGACAACGGCGTCGAAGATGGTGCCTTCTTACCCGATGGCTCTCGGCTGGAATGTTTAGGCGGGTGCTACGACTCGCGGCGTTTTGATTTTTTGGGTTTTTCACCTGGGGTATCACCCTCAGCTGTCTTCGGGGGGGTCGAGGCCGCGTTCTCGAAGACGCTTAACATTTTCTTTCTGAATTCCTCCCACTCAGCTTGAGAGCTGTGTTTTGTGGGACAGGAGACCCTTTCTGGGGACACAGAAGACGACGAGGAAGGGGATATTCGACGTCTCTTTTTTGAGTGTCTTGATCTCGACGAATGGTGGGAGCTACTTCGAGATCTAGAATGGGAATGTTTTCGACGGCGAGGAGACGAATGCCTCGACTCAGCCGAAGAAACCTTCGATGAGGTTTTGACGGACTTACCTCTCTCGAGCTTCCCCTTGCGCTCCTTCAAGGCTTTCGCCGTCATGGACATGCAGTCCTCACACTCCGAACAATGGTGCTCGGATCCTAAGCACCACAAGCAAATCCTGTGTGGATCCGTCATTGAATTTTTTTTTACCGCAGTCTCGACATTTCTTGAAGCCGGATCGCGGCGTCGTCGGTTCCGATGAAGATGCCATCGAGAACGAGTAGGTATTATTCGAGTAGATATAGAGTTATCCTGACTGAACTGAGCAACGACGTTCCGAGGCCCCACGAAGCGCGGAAAAACAGAACTGAGCAACAGACGCAGCGTGTGGCTATTTATGGGCATGATGACGTCGGCACCGATACGGTGGCCGTCGAGGGACATAGACTCGGCGGACGTCGACGCGCAGCGCCCTCTACAGAAAACATTTCCGAGGCCAGCATGCTGGAAACGTATTATCAAAGATAAGGAATACGTCGGAGGACACAATCCCTTCGAAGGGGGAAACATTGTTGTCATGAATAGGAAGGATTACATCACGATGGCCCAAACCCACCTGGAAACACCAGGGTTTTGCCAAGTCTTACCCATCAACCCCATCAACAACATTAAGGAGCAATCCATCCAACTAATCAAGAAATGGCCCACGAGAGAAGTACTAACGGATGATGAAGAAAGATTTCTAAGAACTGATCACCCAAGGATCCCAACAATATATTTCCTTCTGAAAGTGCATAAACCATTTAACAACACACCGGAAGGCAGACCAATAATGAGTGCAATAGGTTCTATCAATGAACACTTAGCCAAATACATCAACAATGTTATTGAGAAAGAGGTGCCTAAAATCCCCACCTACCTACGGGATTGTGTTATGTCACACTCTTCAGGCACTGCCTGAGCCAGCTGAGCTAGCCACTTGGTACTGTGATGTCATGCAAGTACCAAGTGGAATGTTGATGTATGAGTGAGAGAAGGCTGTGCTGAGTGTTCTGTTTGTGGGTCAGTTGGTCGCTCCCTCCCTAGGTGATGGGTGCCGGTGATCTATCTTAGTATCTATCTTATGTCTTTATGTCCTGTGACATGTAACTGAAGAACTGGAAGTAAACTTACTTATAAGCAACCTATCTCAAGCATGGACATTGCTTTACTACAATGGCGACGAGAATGGGATCCCTTGAAGAGGAGCCCTGGAGAAAGGAAAGCTGGAAAGGTGACTGCAGAGACCGGCTGCGGGGGTGCAGGAACCAACAGGACCAAGGAAGGAAGAAGACATCACCGCCCCCAAGTAAGCATACCCATCACCGAGGGTGGACAAGGGAGGAGAGGGAGGAGGAGGACCACAGCGAGGACCATAGCAGATTGGATCAGCAGCCCGTTGCTTTGGGAGTGCTGGTCCTGCAGCCCATTGCCTTGGGAGTGAAGGGTCCCGGGGCAGAGAAGCCTAAGGGGTCCATGCAACAAGGGTGGCCCTGGAATGGTGGATTGTGGGACGAAAGAAGAGGTTGTCCATTTAAGAAAAGTGCCTCTGGAGTTATATGAACAGACCAGCAGCCTGTTTTCTACGGGAGTGATGTGTCTGTAGCCATAAGGAACTTAAAGGGACTGCGGAAGTGATGAAAGGCTTGCCAATAAGATGGAAGGGTCCCTTTTAATTAGAAGTGAAGCCTTTCCTTTGTGTGCACGCAGTGAAGGGTCCCATAATCAGAAATGAAGTAAAGGAAGGATAATTGCTTCTTTATGTGCTTCATAACGGAAGGACAATGGATTTAATATATATGTGCCAAGTATGTTTCCTGAGACTGTTCAGTGCACGGATGATCAGTGCTTGGGGAGTTTGAGCGGATCTCTTGTCAGTGGTGCGTGAAGAAACAGCGGGTAGAGCAGAAAGCAAAGGAGCTCAACGGACCGTTGGTCTACTAGAGAGCACAGGAGGAGCACAGGAGTTTAAATTGGATTTGGATGGATCGGAGACTAGGAAGGGAGAAGCGATCCCGCGTTTCGGGAACGCGCTCTAATTTTACTGTGTGGGGAGGAACGCTGTACTGCTCGGTATGCAGCAAACATCCTCCGCCCGTGAGGGGTACGATGTAGCGGGCGACGTGGCGAAGTACTGTGGAAGGCATCCTTCACTCATGAGGTCGGGTGCAGGTAACGCCGCTCCGCCTCACTACTGAGGTGCTATGCAGCGGCCAACATGTTGGTAAAATTGTTGTACAATGCTACTTGTATGAGACTGTATAATGCTTAAATGCATGTTGAGATGGAGTTTATTTTGTTTTGCATTTGGGATTTAAGTTAAGAACTTAATTAATGCAATGTTGGTTGTTGTTGTGCTGAGTATTAGTGTGAGCTTTGGTGAAAACTGTTGTATGAGAAATGCTGATCTGGTGAGACTGTGTATGGAATGGGTTAAGTCACTGCAGTTAGAATTTAACCATTTCTTTAATATTTGCAGGTTTATGGACTTTTTACACAGTTTACTGAAAGGTGCATAATTAAATGCAATGCGATACCGCGTGGAGCTCTTTGTGTGTGAATGAGCTAGTGTAATTTATTGAGGATTTTTAGGTTCAAAGAGTTTTATAGACTTTTGGACTTTGACATTTAGAATTAATGCAGGACATGGACGAGCAAAAGAACTATGTAGGAAATATTTTGCATTTAGGATTAATGCAAAACATGGATAAGCAAAAGAACTATGTAGGAAATGTTTATGTTAAATCACCAAGCCTAAAGAAATGTCATTTGTGGTTCATACATTGTACATAAGGTTGACTGTGAATAAGTAAACCTGATGAATATGTATCTGGTTATGAATGATGTGAGCTTAGTTCATGTTCAAATGATTTTGGGTCATTAATCTGTTTGGTAGGTTAGGAGTTAGGACAGTTAGGATTACCGTCCATCTGTTGAGATGGGGTAGCGCTTTTGCTTAAATATGTGTATTAGGTAGCGCCCCATGAGATGGAGGAAGTGCTTTTATTTAAATTGACGGTATTGAGGTAGCGCCTCATATAGGTGTCAATTTAAGGGGTAGCGCTTTTGCTTAAATATGTGTATTAGGTAGCGCCCCATGAGATGGAGGAAGCGCTTTTATTTAAATTGACAGTATTGAGGTAGCGCCTCATTTAGGTGTCAATTGGTTGGCAAGGGACACTTGTTTTAATATGACTAAGTGATGCTGGGAGGTAGGATCAATAGTAGTTGTGGATTTTGGTACATTGTATACGGAGGTAGCGCCTTTGTTTACTTAAACATGGTGAGTAAAGTCCTCTTTTGGTTATGGGGACGTGTGAGGTAAATCCTGGGGGTAGCGCCCTTTCAGGTGCAGGAGTGAGTAAGTGGAGAAGTGCACTAAGGTGAGTGGGAGTTGTGGTCGGGTGATTTTAGGAAGATCTTAGGAATGGTAGTAGTGCACTGTTAGAAGAAGTCAACTCTTATCTGAAATGGACAGGTGGTTTTGTTGGATGAAGATGTGGTAGTGGTTATCTTAGAAGTAGCTGTTGTACTGGTTGGGGACGCCCTCTGGTGGTAACATTGGCTAAACGGAAATATGTTGTCCAAGATGAAGAGTTGCCTTGTAGTTGTTTTCTTTTTGTGTTATATGTAAATCCAGGCCAAGGTACCCCAAGGTCAGGATTATGGGACTCGTCAGTGCTGCCATTGAGTTGAGCGTTTAGTCCAACCCACTGTTTTGTTGGTGGTCTTGGAGATGCCTGGCCAGTCTCTTCGAGTTGTTGTAGGATCTGTTTATCTTGGTGTGGTTGAGTTGGGCTCTTCTGACCTACTCCTTTTGTTGTATTTGTTTGTATATTTGTGATGTAGGCATAGTGGTGATATTTCAGCAGTGGTTAGCGGTTTTATGAATTCTCTCAATAGGTATGGTGATTCTGTTGTTTTCCTGGATGTCTAGTATTGCGCCAGGATCACAAGCCATGCTTCAGGGTGGCAGCCTGGAGGCTCGCCTGTGGCAGGGGCGGGCGGAAGGTTATATGTTATGTTAGCGAGTGTTTGGTTTGTAGGGTAGCTTTAGCCTGGTGTATAGGCTGGCATGTGTCTAGGGTGAGAGTCTAGAGTTTATCCGTGGCAGGGATAGACAGAAGGTGATTTGTGTTGGTATTGAGGGTGACCTGGATATGTAGGTGAAGTTTGGAATTGCATAGCTGTGGGATTTCTTGTGAAGCTGTATGGTGGATGGTGATATGACTTGCCTATATGTAAAGTGCTTATTGTTTGTGTAGATGTTTCGGTAAGGAGGGAGATGTGTTATGTCACACTCTTCAGGCACTGCCTGAGCCAGCTGAGCTAGCCACTTGGTACTGTGATGTCATGCAAGTACCAAGTGGAATGTTGATGTATGAGTGAGAGAAGGCCGTGCTGAGTGTTCTGTTTATGGGTCAGTTGGTCCCTCCCTCCCTGGGTGATGGGTGACGGTGATCTATCTATCTTAGTATCTATCTTATGTCTTTATGTCCTGTGACATGTAACTGAAGAACTGGAAGTAAACTTACTTATAAGCAACATATCTCAAGCATGGACATTGCTTTACTACAGATACTTGTAATTTCTCATCATCTCTCCATCACGCGGCCCTGCGCGTGATGGAGGGATGGAAAAAACGTGGAGACTGACGCATGGAATGCGAGGTTCAAATCTGCATTTCGTCAGTTGCTGCCCGAGGTCGGTGGGGCCTGTACACTCTCACTGAGTGACTTATGATAATAAAATAGCTTGTAAACTACTCACGTTTCCTCACGTATGTTAACCACTACAAGTGGCGACGAGGATCTCCAGGCCCCAACGCCCCCCTTATCTCTCCCAAGCGTTCCGCTCACTGATCTCCTTGACCGCATCCATCACGAGTGCGCAGCAGGCCATGCAGCTGTCCCAAAAGCTGTGGCCGCTCCGCTCTGCTGGAGATTATTTGATTTTCATCAACGCCGAGCGAGCAACGTATCACGTGAGTGCCCTGCGTGTATTTCTTACTGCATATTTTATCCTGACACGCCTCCTGATCTGTCTCCACAATTTCCTACCGTAGTTCTCAGTGTATAAGCTCATGTGACTGTTTTAAAAAATTCCTACTGTAATTCTCTGCATACCTGTGCAAGTGAAATTACACAAGTAGCTGGAGTGTCAATTTACAGTTACCACGACGGAACGCATTAAATTATATCAGGACACACTATCCGCTGTAAGCAAATCAAAATAAAGGTCAAGAAAAAGACTGCAACCACTTTCACAAACCTTTTGCCATGAACCCCAGCATATGAAACATGCGCACAGGAAGTGATAGCATGCAAGCATGAATTAAAACAACAGTTTTATTGCATGAAGTCAAACATATTGTGCAATATTCATGTTCAATTTGGACCCATTTTTCCAGTATATTTAAAGCTTAAAGAGTCAAAAGGAGGAGTGAGATTATACGGTTGAATATCAATTCTCAGCTGTGTGAGAATTATTCCATCTCCATCGTGATGTCTTTCAATAGTGTCCCACCACCCATGTCTTTCCTGCCTGATGTTGGGGAACCAGCTATTCCATGGAAAAGATGGATTAAATCATTTGAACATTACGCTGGCGTTGTATGCGGTCAGAACTGCAGCGTTGAGAAGAGGAAATCCCTTTTGATGCATTGTTTGGGTCCAGCAGGACAAGAAAAGTTTGAAGACCTGCCAGATCTGTTACCTGATGAGGAAGATGAACTGAATGAATATGAGGGATCAGTGAAGAAAATGGATAAACATTATGAAAAGAAGTTGAGCACTATTTTGGAACGTTATAAGTTTGGGAAGAGAACTCAAGGGGATGGAGAGAGCATAAAGCAATACATCACTAGTTTGAGGAAACTTGCAAAATCATGCAATTTCAATACTCAATTAGATGAGAGATTAAGAGATCAATTCATGTTGGAATGTAGGAGCAGTAAAGTAAGAGAAAGGCTATGGGCTGAAGATGACCCTAACCTCGACACTGTCCTACGTGTAGCCAAGGAAGTAGAACACACTGAGAAATGCGTCAAAGAATTAGAGAACAGAATGCAGGCTACAGATATTAAACAAGAAGTCTCCAAAGACAAGAATGTAACATATACTGCAAGCAAGGATAATGAATCCGTAGCTCAAGTATCAGGAAATCCCAATAGGAGGTACAAGTCAGAAAGGAGTGGGAGATTATCTTGGAATGATGATAAAAGGAAGAAAACGAATTCCAGAGCTAATAACAGTGATGGGCGGAAAAAAAGCCCAGGCAGGTGTGGAGATGATGCCAGGAAGAAAAGTACAGGAAGATGTTTTAGATGTGATAGCATGGATCACTGGGCAGACAATCCAGAATGTCCTGCTCTAAAAATTATATGTGGGAAATGCAAGGGCAAGGGGCATTATGCCCAATGTTGCAGAATGCAAAATGCCTCCACTAACGGGATAGGTGATGATGAGTATACCGATGAAGATGGAGAAGAGTGCGTGTTTGTTGTGACTGATTAAGAAAATGAACAAGAAATGGAAAGTCCTAAAGCTGTAGTGTGTGTAGATGGAACTGGCATGCACATGATGATTGATTCGGGAGCAAAATATACTTTAATACCACAAACTCTTTGGGACAGAAAAAACACAAATATCTACATGAGCCAGACATAAAACCCAGAGCGTATGGCGAAGTTGAAATAGATGTCATAGGGTGGTTTTGGGGAGCACTCAAATTTAAGGAGAGAAAAGCCAATGGAAAGATATATGTAACAAGGAAAGGTAGAACGCCATTGTTAAGCTGGACTCACCAAAGCAAACTCAAAGTAAAGTTTGATGCTGCATCGGACAAATCTGTATATTCTGTTGAAGGCATTGCTGGGAGAGTTCGAGGAAATAAAGAAGTCACCGGAGATGTTGACATAATAGAAGAAATTTTCAGGAAGGAAATTGGATGTTTACGTGGGTTTGTTCATGAAATCAAAATGAAACCAGGACATGTTCCTGTGGCGCAGAAGTTACGAAATATTCCACTCTCGATGAGGGAAGAAGTGAGGAAGGAGATCAAATTGTTAGAAGATCAGAAAATTATTGAGAGAATAGATGCCAGTGAATGGGTTTCACCATTAGTTGTACTGAGAAAAAGATCAGGGAAACTAAGAATATGTGTGGACATGAGAGAATTAAATAAGAATGTGATCCCGGATAGACATCCACTCCCCAATATACAGGAGATTGTTTCCACCATTGGATCCTCGAAGTATTTTTCTACCCTGGATCTAACGTCAGCGTACCATCAGGTTAAGCTTCACAAAGAGTCCAGGAAAATGACAGCGTTTATCATGCCAGATGGATTATACCAATACAGAAGGCTACCATTTGGGCTGGTGTCGGGCTGCCTCTGTATTTCAGAGAATCATGCACAAGTTGTTTGAAGGTGATGAAGGGATCATTTGCTTTCAAGATGATGTATTGGTGCATGCCATTGATCAGAAAACACATAATGAAAGATTACAACATGTCTACAAAAAGTTATATGAAGCAGGTATGACTCTCAGTAGAGACAAATGTAACATCAATCTCAGTGAAATTGAATATCTAGGACATACCATTTCTGCTGCCGGAATAAAGCCAAAGAAACAACTGGCGGATGCCATAATGAATATGCCAAGACCAGAGACAAAGGAAGGAGTACGTACGTTCATTGGCATGGCAGAGTATTACTCAAAATTTATAAAAGATTTTGCTATACATACAGTTCCGCTCTGTGAGCTCCTGAAAAAGAAATCATTCGAATGGAGCAAGGAGTTGGGTCAGCAACTGGCTGACCCAACATACTGGGCCTGGATTCCATAAATGCGGAACCTGCACAATGTGTTCTCAAGCGACCACAACCAATAGAGTGCACTTTGATAATCTTTATGAAAAAAAGATCGAACAATTCATCAACTGTCGCACTTAATTTGTTATTTATGTAATAATATGCATATGTGGATTGAAATATATAGGCAGCACCATACGGGAACTAAGCACAAGGATAAGGGAACACCTACATTCCCTGAAAACTACTGAAGCAAGATATCCACTGGCCACCCACTGGCAAGAGAAACATCAAATGGACAATCAGAAAGATATCAGATTTGTTGGTCTCGAGACCATCAACCTCAACTCCAGGGGAGGAAATCGAGCCCTAAGACTTCGCCAAAATGATACAAGACTCATTTGTAGAACAAGAAATACGGAGCTCGGTCTTAATACCCAGCATGAGTTCAATGTGTTCTTGTAAAATATAACTATTACCTGAATTATACTATCCCCACTATACCACCAGAACAAAGTCAGTAACTCAGACATTGGCCCACACTACTGGGCACTATTTCCCATGACCTCCATCACCTGACAATCCCAAATGGGCCCTCTCATGGACAAACCAGTGGAATTTGGGTGACCCAACTGACATCCAGATGCCAGTCTGGCACCATGAGTATAGCGTCACGCTCATACTGAATGAACCAGATTACATGCCTGCATCACATTAACTTAATTACAATGCATATAATCACTAGCACAATGCTACCAGCCCCCAAAACACAGCCATACCATTATTGCCATACAGGAACCCTTGCAATTAGTCAGGCTCTCGTGTTAACCCATACCTGCCCAATGTGCACTAAGGCGCCACGGCACGCACCTAGATCCGGGCCATCTTAACATGGGCCAGCACTATTTCACTGTATGCATGCCCTGCCCAAAAAGCACAAAGGCCCTTCCCACGGCAGCCGCTTCAGGCCAGTGAGGGAAGGGTCCCAGGGCACCAGTGCCCTTATTATGATAATCACCTAGACAACTGAACCCCAACTGGGCACTCGCCACTGTCGGGGCCGCACAATGGTAATATTTGATACAAAATATGAAATGAACCACGGAACCCTGTCTTTACACTATATCTATCAGCGCAGCATTTTGGCACAAACTATTCACAATAGCTTACAACATTTCCTTACCCTTAGGCATTGACCTCTAAGAACCAGGCAACTGGGCGGACTGAGCCCTCGCCAATACAACTACCCAGTAATTAACTGAACTGCGTGCAACAAGCAGGACCCAAGACAATCCCTCTATATTACCTACCAGGTGAGATCTGTTGCAACTGACTCAATCATTACCAAATACTCAAAACCTATTAGGACCATTTCCATCCAAACTTACGGAAATCTCTTCTTTCCTCTCCCTAAACATGTACTCAATACTCTTATTAATACTGTTTATTAAAAATTGTCTTTTACTGACCCAATATGCAAATCACTATGAATCTGTATATATATCACGCTCACTGGGAATTGAATCACCCAGACGTAATGTGTCCAAACACAAATGTCACACGATAACTGTTAGGCAGAAACCTGTGCAGTTCTCTTAGGAAACACTGCAAAAGATTTAAGACCACAGGTGTTGGCAGTAAACCCACTTGGTAGCAGTCTGTATCACCCAGATTTACCTGGTAGCTGTGGGTGAGCAGTCAGACTTCCCTCAAGAAGAGTTAGACAGTATGCAAAGTATACACAATAGGTACCCAGATACAATAATACAAGCAAACACTGACCAGAGCTTTGGTATCAAAGTATATAATTAATTTATTTAAAAACACACGGTTTGAAACACTCCAGCACCCTTATTGTAAAATATTCTAAACACAGTTACTATTGTAATATATGCACCCCTTTTCCTTATTAGATAAGTCACAGTAAAACACCACTTATTTTCATACAGAGGTGAGCGCTTAACTAGATGGCACTCCAATAAGTTTGTGAGAAAGGGAGGGAAAAAGACAGAATGTGGAAAGGTACACCACTCTAAGATTCAGGAACACTGTTAGCAAGGCTGAAGAGCAAAAAGTCACTGGTGAGCCAAAGTCCAAAGGCTGGGCCCACTCTTAGAGAGAGCAGAGCACGAATGCGCCCAAGATCACACAGTTACACTAGGCTTTGAAAGTTTTGCAGAGGGTTCAAAAAGAGTTTAGAGAGGCTTAGGAAAGTTTAGCCAGGGTATCCCAAGCTAACCCAGGTTCAAAAGCCGGGGACTAAATCTACCCGTACAGTCGGTAGCAAGGGAAGCCAGGCGGGACACGGTACCTTAAGTGGGAAGGATCCCCCAGCGGTGGCAGTTGTTCCTGGTAGTGGGTGCAAGTTGCGTCGTCGTCCAGGGGAAGAGAAGATCTCGACTTGGAGGAAAGATGAAGGTCATTGCACTACCAGGGCAGAAACGAGCCGTGGAGATTTCCGGTTAAAGGTGGCACCTTGGTTTCGCGGTCGTGGTAAAATGTGGTATCCCGGTTGCCGGGGTGCTTGGCACAGGCAAGGCGGCCACGAGGTACGTCTGGAAGGCGAAAAGACGGTGAAACTGGTTATCCCCACCAGTCAAAGGAAGAAGATTCTCCGGCGGGCGATCTCCTCTGTCGTTGGGAAAAGTGGTGAGACGGTCCAGCAGGGCTCCACCGGCGGTGGTGTCGTGGCAGGTCGGCTCAGCTTCTCCCTCGTCGGATTCTTAGGTCCTGTGGCGACTTCTGAAGTTCCAGTCCCCAAAGCCCTGCTTTTATGCAGAAAACCCCCATTCACTCAGTTTAGCTGTCACTCAAACATGTTAAGTGGTGAGCCGGCCGGCTCACCACTTGGGCCAATCAGGACGGAGTGCGACTTGAGTTGCCTAGGCAACTGAGTCCAGGGTGCCTAAATCCCCCTCCACCCCTCCTAAGTACCCCAGACAGAGTGGCACCACTTTGGAGGGCTTCTGTGGAGAAGCCCGCCATAAAGTGGAACAAAGGACTCGACTTGGGTTGGAGTCACAGAAGAGAACACAAACGCCATTTTAGAATCAAGTTTTGGCAAAAAATACCAACCAGAGAATTAATATTAATTAAATAAACCGGCGGTATGTTCGAGGCTACCGTAAATAATTAAATAAAGATAGTAGCCTAAAACAATGGGAAACCCCATAGGAAAATATTTGCGGTTGAATATAAAAAGTAGTATCCACTGCCACCAGCCAAAACTCGATCAGGGGGGACGGAGCCAGCCAGTACGTCCACAATATGGTTTGTACTGGTTCTGTTCAGAATTTAAGACTAGTAAAGTCAATGGTGACTTTACATGCCCTGGGAGACAGTAGTCAGTCCCAGGGTATGGAGTCTATACTGGGGGGTCACTATGACACCCCTGTGTCACTGCACTGAGGGTGCTGTGTAACACACATCACAAGAACACATGAAGCCCTATGGGGTAAAAGACCCCATAGCCCATTAAACACATCTAGATTCAAAGAAACACACTCACAGAGAATTCTCCCTAACAATAACACAAATCACGAATGGTGAATGCCCGATCTGGGGACCACATTGTCACCAAATATGTATTCAATCCTTGTGTATTCCAAAATTATAAATGGTAGCCTAGAAAAAGACCTGTTAGGTTGAAACACGTGTCGGCACCACCTGTTATATCATCAATTCATGAATTTGAGACAATAAAAGATTGGAAGAAATGAAAATTACAAACCTTGTGGAACTGCATTTTCCGGGCGCCGAAACAGGCAATGGGGTAAATCCCAGCATAAGAAATCGTACACACGCCGAATGAGTGGAAACTATAACAATTCTCTCTGTGTAAAAAGATACTTTGGTCACTGATTAATTCTCAATCAGAGCGCAAGTTGCCCTCCCTGATCTTCAATTCTCTCTACTTAATACGCTGGATGTTTTTACAGGAGATTTATCAGTTTGTGGTTCAGAGGTTTTGATGGAGGAAGAGTCGGAAGTTCTGAACACTGGCCAAACTATTTTTCAAAATGTTTGGATCGGGTGGACGGGAGGCCTGGCCAGGATGGCGGAGAGGTAGGACACGTGCCCTTAACCCTCTCAGTCCACCGACCTGCATTTGAAGAAATTCTCACTATACAGATGGCATTGCTGGTTGTCCCGGGGCTCTGTTGAGCGGGAAGAAATCTAGCAGTGCCGGTGTGGAGGGGCATGCCCGTGACACAGAGCTGTGCGGCTCGGCGGAGCTGGCTCCCCTAGGCAGTGCTGAGCCGTGGATTGTGGCACTCCCACGCAGGCACAGAAGGAGCGCGAAGAACCAGTGTGGCGGAGGCCCCTCCGGCAAGGAGAGACGCGGCTGCCTGTGAACCCAGAGGGGCAGCAGGGATCCGGTGCTGTGGATGGAGCAGTGGGGCTTGGCATGTGAATGCCTGTAACAGGGCAGCAGATAGGAGGAGGAGCGCAGCATCACCCCGCCGCTGCAGCGGCCTAGTCCTAGGCCGCCTTCTGGTAAGGGCGGAGAGCCGGAGAGAGCTGGGCCGGACTCCCCTGTGCTTTGCATCTGTGGCAGCACCGACAGCTGCCCTGGGAAGGCTGGAGGCCCTCTGAGGCCATGTAAGAATTCTCAGGTGGGGGTTGGGGGCTGGGCTGGAGTCACTGTCACCCCCTGCTGGAGACAGCTGGTAAATGCACCCTGCTGGCCAGGGCCCACTAAAGAAAGCCCACACATGGCAGCAACACTGGAGGGACATGCATGCCACTGAGGAACCCCTGAAGCCAAGGATTAGCCCAAAATGAGATAGTGGTGGCTGGACCAGGCCCCTTTCTGTTCCCCCTGCTGGGGGTAAGCCACCACAGCACTCTGCTGGGCAGACCATCAATAAAGGAGCCCATTCAGGCTAGAGGAAGCACCCCTGGCACCGAGTGAAGCTGTGAGAACCTACCCCTGGAGGTGGCAAGTGGAGAAAGAAGGGATCCCGCAGAGTCTTGCGTGGTGGGGGGGGGCAGTCAGACTGTGAACAGGTCCTGCGGGGCATACATCGGTCGGATCACCCCTGCCTAACAGAGGGGTGTTTGGGGTAAGCGTGGACCCGAGATCTATCTGAAACTGACCCCACAGGGACCCTAGGAGGTCGGAAGGAGCCTGAGCCCCCACACCAGTCAAAATCGCCTGGCAGCAAGGGACCCCTCCCAGAAGCCAACTTTCTCTCCTGCATGCTGCGCCCTCCTTACCCCAGGTGCAGCAGTGGTTGCTCGCCTATTGTGGGAGCCGGCATAGGAAGAAGTGGAGATGCGTAAGTCTGCCAAGAAGAATAAGCCGCAAGGTATACAGCTATACTTGGCGCAAGATATACAGCAATACTTGGTGAAGAAACCAGCCCAGTTGAGAGACATGGAGGGAGAAGCTAGAGGGATGTACCTGTCGGGCCCGGGTGTGCAGCAGCTAACTCCAGCCTTCCTAACCCATGCGCTAGATGCTTTCAGGACAGATATAAGGGACGCCATGCATTACTAGATAGCAGATCTACATAAAAAGATGGCCGACTCCACTAAGGAAAGAGATTGGGGTGCTGTGGGCGAGAGTGGATCAGGGAAAGCGGTCGACTGCGGACCTGGCATCAGAGATAAAAGAGGTGCAAGGCTCCCCATCTGCGCTCAAAGAGGATACTGAGGCACTGTGCTTGAAGTGTGAGGACTTGGACAACAGACCGAGGAGAGAGAACCTGTGCATCAAATATCTTAATAAACGGAACTGAGGGCGACAATATCGAGGGTTGTGTCTGGCAACTCCTTCAGCAGCTCCAGCCTGAAAGCTCCCAGGCTGCACCCAAGATCGATAGCGCTCACAGGATCGGCCCAAAGAGAGACTCCCTGGATCGCTGCCCCTCCCCCTCCAGGGACATAGTGGTAAAGTTCCACGACTACAGGACTAAAGAAACTATTCTGGGGGAGGCGAGAAGTGTTAAAAAAAATACAATTCATAGGATCTGCTGGCCAGATATTCCAGGATGTCTCCCAGAACACACTTCAGAGGTGGAGAAGGCTGAAACCTCTAACAGAGGAACTCCGGGAACAAGAAATACGGTACAGGTGGACATACCCTTTTGGTCTGCAATTCAAATTAGAAGACGGAGTCCACACAGTATTCTCAGTAGAGCAGGGACTCTACGACTCTACCCCGAGAGTACACAGGATGACTTGGCAAATTTATGGGGGTTGACTCGAGAGTCTTCCTGCCTGGAGGACCCTGCGCTTATCTATGGTACCTATTCAAATGTTAAAACGTCTTTTGCTACTAGGGACCCTTGATATTGAGTTAAGTCACGGTCCGGGGCGCCGCTGATGGGACGACCAGTTAAAATGTTGTCTACTAGTGCTAAAAGGGTCTTGGGGTGGGAGGAGTGGGAAGGAAACTATACCTTCCACTCTAGGATTTAGCATGAGTGGAAGCATACTGAGGGATGGGGGTAGGCGGATCACTTAGGGAGTGCTCTTAGGGCCTGAATCCAACAGGTGTCTGGGGATGACCATGCTTGGGGTGGTTGTTGGGGAGGGAGAAATAGAGTTGGGATACATGGGGGCAGGCCTCAGCGGAAAGTAAGGAAGCCGATACGGTTACGATACGGGTACATAAAGATCTGGGGTTTGTTAACGTTAAGACTAAGAAGGGGACTGATGGGAGGACGGTCATGGTGGTCAGCAAAATGTATGGGAAACTGGTTACTGGCCTTCTATGCCCCAAACACTGCTCAGGAGTCATTCATGCTGCAACTGATAGACTCTATGGAAGAGTTCGGCCAGGCTGAGTTTTTATTGAGTGTTGGCTGATATGAACATGGCCATGGATGGGGGTTCGATAGATCTACGCCAGCGACGTATCCATCAACAGGCGTGGCCTTATGCAAACTGAAGCAGTGCCTTCAGGAACTGAATCTGATAGATGTGTGGCGCAACAGAAAGCCAGCACTAAGAGCAAACACACACACTTCCCATGTTCACCTATCAGTGGCAAGAATTGACTTTCTGTCAGCTGAACTTATCCGGCGGAATTGCTCGGACGAGATCGAAATAACAATGACAGACCACTGGGCTGTGGTGGTGGGGCTCAGAGACTGGGCCGAGGGACGTCCGAGGGCAAAGTGAAGGCTACCCCCAGAATTCATGAGACCCGTGTGCCTCCAGGCACTGAAGGATGCTGTCAGGCTCTATCTGAATACTAACGCCCCTGTGGACACTTCTTATAGAACACACTGAGATGCTCTTAAAGCAGTGGCCGGGGTAGACATAATATCTAATACAGCAGCACTGAAATGGCTGCGTGGGCATGAAGAACGGCAACTCCTGCAGGAGGTGAGGGGAAAAAGAAAAGGATTACAGTTAGGCCCCCACATGAAAGGCCCTTTGGGAGGTCACAACAGTGAAAAAAGTTACAATTCCTTAGAACTTGGAGGGTAGAATGCGCCCTGAATTACCTTTGGCATCACTACTTTGAACAGGAAAATGTCCCGGGAAGACTATTGGCCCAGCTCCTTAGGCAGCAGAGTGGCTCCTCCTATATGTTAACCTTGAGGGATGCTCAGAATAGGGAGGTGGGGGGGAGAGGCAAGGAAAAAGGATATCTTTCACAAATTCTACAGCTCGCGCTACTCCTCAGACAAGCCAGACGCCCAAAGCAGAGGGCATACCTGGATGGGGTACAGTTGCCGCAGGTATCCCCCACAGACCGGGATAAACTGGAGGTGCTGCTTGACCCTCAGGAAGTTCTAAGCGCAGTTTGATCCCTAAATGCCAATAAGTCCCCCGGGCCCAATGGTTTACCGCCCAATTCTATAAGGGATTTTCTCCAATTCTGGCCAAACCCCGGCTGATGTTTTTAGTGCTGGGGGGATTGGGGGGGAGAATTCCCAGTATCCATGACTGAGGCGTAGGTAGTACTAATACCTAAGCCAGGGAAAGACTCTAAACAGTGCTCATCGTACCCTCTTGAATCTAGATTTCAAAATGTTCATGAAAAATCTAATGGTTAGGCTGGAGAAACTAATGCCATCCTTAATACATCCAGACCAGTCTGGATTTATTTGGTGAAGGAGCACTACAGATAATATTAGGAGAGTACTTCACTTGGTCCATAAGTCTAGCAGAAACCAGGCTCACTCTCTCTTGCTGGCACTGGATTCTGAGAAAGCATTCGACAGGGCAGATTGGGGATTCTTGGGACAAGTGCTTGATAGGTTTAACATAGGCCCTAAAATGCAACACATGATACTTGCCAACTACATCAGCCCTGCGGCCCGCCTAGTGATTAACGGGACCCTTACAGATTTGCTTCAGGAGAGGAACATGGCAGGGATGTCACCCCTTTTATTTACCTTCATTATAGAGCCCCTGGATGCGCAAATAAGCGCACACTGGCGATAGCAGGTTTCCAATTTGGAGGGACCCAGCACAAAATTTGTTTGTTTGCAGATTGTACCCAGGGGTCCTTAATCTGTAACATGTCATCCAAAGGATGGGGTGCAGAATAACTCTTACACCAAATAATCAGACCGACTCAGGAAGTTGGCAAAGTCTCATCTGACTGTTTTAATATCAATTGTCCAAAACGGGGAGTTACAACGGACGTTCGCTCGAGCTCTCAAACATTTAGCATGAACACATTTATATACTAAAAATTCATCATACATGACATATGTACTCAGTTTGTCTCTATGCCCCCGTTTTGTTCCTGAGCTATGTCTCTGTTTTGCTGTGTCCCACAGGGCTCTTCCCTCTCCCCTATTCTGTTAAATCTTTATATTCATCCTCTTCTGGCTATAATTAACACTTTTGGCTTGCTCTACTACTCTTATGCTGATGATACCCAGATCTTTGTACGGCTGGATATTTCCAACTCAAAATCGGCGGCCCAATTGAAGAACTGCTTGTTAGCTATTGGTGAGTGGAAGGCAAGAAACTGGCTAAAGATCAACGGGGGTATTGGTGGTGGACTCCGCTACGCCATCTCTGTATTGGACCCCAGAGTTTTGGCCAGTGAGTCTTGGATTTTTCCCTGAACCGGTTTTAACCGTCAAAGATCTGGGCGTCAAGCTTTTGGCTTCCCTGTCCATGGCTGATCAGGTCTCCTCTGTGTGTCAAAAGGCCTATTTCAAATTACGTATGCTGCGTAAGGTTCTCCCACTTATTCCAGCTAAGCTCCATGCGCTGGTTCTATCAGCCCTAGTTATCAGTAACATTGATTACTGCAATGCCCTTTACTTGGCTCTCCTTAAATACCTCCTGCGCCGCCTACAGCTTTTGCAGAATGCAGCTGCTAGGGCTATTCTTCAACCTCCATGGGAGCTCATATGACTCCGCTGTTGCGACAACTCCATTGGCTCCCTGTCGAGCAGCGTGTTAGGTTCAAGGCACTCAAGGCACTCTGTATTATACATAGGACTTTTCATGGTCTGGGTGCAGAGTTTCTTCAGAATACATTTGTCTTGACCTCTGAGGTCCCAGTGTCTTAGGATCTTACAACCCCCAAGGTTCAGGCTCTCCCATACTGGTGGCTGTGCATTCTCAGTGGCTGCCTCCACATCTTGGAAGCAACTGCTGTTCTGGCTACGCAGCACTGAGTCCCACATTGCCTTCTGCGGTGCCCTTAAGACGTTTCTGTTTTAATTCTCCAAACTTGATCCTCGTCAGCCAGCGCCAAGATGCCTTCGGGCTTATGTTGCACTCTATAAAAATTGTTAAGATAAGACGTCACACTACGTGGCAAATAAGAGAAACCTATGGGGTATTACGATACGCTCATGCGGAACATCTAAGTGTACTTTCTATAAGAGATCGGGTTGTGATTGGGTCTCTACAGTCAGGTGGACAACTTATGCCCACCCATAGTGCAAGTCATCTTCATCAGTTATTAGAAACATGGTACATCATTGGCTCTCAAAATATAAGCCCCTTCGTTATATGGCCCTCTATAATTGGTTGGCACGCTTGTACCCATCTAGAACACTCGGCTCACTAGCAGCACGTAAGATGGTACCCCAGGTGTCAGTGGGTGGCCTTTGGCCGTGTCTTCCCACCCAATTAGCCCAACATCTCTCATCGCTTATGCCTTCTGCCATTCAGATTGTCTTTGAACTTGGCCTTGCAAAGTATCCTTGCTCCTGAGAATATATGGGAGTACGAGCGTATGCTATCTCAAGTCTAGAACCACATGGCCTCCTATTTCTATCCATAGCCCACGTGACAGGAAACCGCTAATCAACTCATTTTCAAGCATTTAATTGTATTAAATGAACAAACTTTGCACCCATGGTTTCTTTCTTTGCATCTTAACAAGAGATGATTCTGCATCTCACGCCTACTGTTCTTAGAGGATAGATAACCAGTTATTGGCTGCTCCATCCTTTGACACCAGGCCAGACAGCTCTTCCATGTCGTTCCATGCTCTCGGCTTCATGTTGCCGCGACACAGCTTTCTGATCCTTCTTTCTCCGTGGGTCTGAGCTTACTAAATATGTGACACCGATGTCCAGTTTCTATATAATGACTGCACTGCCTGCAGTCTATTCACTACATATAACGAACCTCTATGATTACTTAGTCTACTTGCGTTGCTGCGTCTGTACAGTTATTAAACGGCTTGCATTTTCTGCAGTGCTCTTCACACATGCAATCTTCATTCTGCATATGAAAGTTTACTCGATTCTTTATTTCATCATCAGATTCCATAAAGTATATACATCCTCGTCTCAGTGCGTCATGCTCATCCCTTGTGATGTCAACAACTTCTCTTTCATCTTCATATTCCTTCAGGGATCTCCTCCAGGATATTGTCATCTCTACGGGGATACTTCATATAGGGGTTTTCTCAATGGATACCTTTTCTCGAAGGCTCTCCATGGAATTGGCACAATCACAGGTGCCGTGCCTGGCACGATTTCTGGTTTCCAGCATATAGGAAGTATGGGGTGGGTCTTCCTGAAGAGGCATTCAGCTGCTCCTCTACACTCCCCCCTCTGGTTGATTCATCAACCACACCGTCACCAGTCTTCACATCTTGGCATCCTCTCTTGAAGTGCTTCTTTGGAGTCCAGATCTTCTTCATTCCTTTCAGGGACCCTGCTGACTTTACATGTTCATCAACACTCGAGGTCATGTAGGTGCACTGTCCATTCGGACTACAATAGACCCATCGTCCTACATATGTCGTATGATTTCTTGGATGCAGGAACTTTGTTCCCTCAGGTGCTAAGATGCTGGCCTCTATATATTTTCTGATTTTTTCATCTGTCAACTCCTTGGGTCTGAACCCTGATTCGATATCAATCATGATCGTCTTGCACTGTGTAATTATTATCCTGATCACACAGAGTCCAAACATCACCATCACGAATACTGCTCCAAGAAGCTTAAAAATGTTTGCCATCCATTGTGGAACCCATGAGAAGATAGACACGAACCAACTGTCATCTGCAATGTCTTCTGTCTCATCTTCCATTTGATTGTGTAGTTTTGTCAGCAACGTTATAGCCTCTGTCAAGGTCCCGTTCTCGTCATCATGAGACGATATGAACGCGCAACATGATGGCCCAATTGTGGGGCAAACTCCTCCATCCATTGCTGTGATGATATCAAGGACATATCTGTTCTCAAGGGTTATCAGTTTTATGGCCCTCAATGCTTCTTCAATAGCATTGAATCCCTTTATGGTAGTGTTGATTGTCTGCAGGAGCTCCCATCGAGTGATTTACAACCAATTTGCATTGGCCATTGTCGGAATTTCAGGCATAAAGATAGTTGTGAATATCGCTGAAGTCTGGCTGAACAACCTGTGCTCATATGGAATAGCATCAAAGGCTTCTATCGATTTAGCTGAAAAGTAATTCTCCCTCTTTGTTCAGTTGAGAAATTAAAGTGATCTTGTCCACTAATGCTGGAACATGGATAATCACTATTGAGCACATTCCTCCCCAGTCTTTGGGCAGCTTCATGTAGGCTCTAGACCCACAAGCCCAGTAATTATTCATCCGCATGGCTGTTCCTCCTTTCATTCCTGTTACATCTAAAATTCGGCCACACGCGATTCTCTCCAACTTTTCTCATACCATTATTTCTGAAACATAAGGACGCACTTTTTAGAAGTATTATCTGCAATGGTCCTCCCTTATCGTCGATCCATGTCAACAACTTTGTAATATTTGGCCATTGATTTGTGTATTCTTTTTCTGCGGTTAACACAACTTCTTCCTACTGTCCAGCTAAGGCTGCTGCTCTGGACGCAACCATCCCATCAGCCCATCCTTCGCGAGTCAACACTGTTCCTTTAATTTGTAAATGTCCTCTCTCCAAGCATATCCGTATCCCTTACTTATTCTTGCCTTAGCAATTTAACATCTTGTTTACTTCAACCCTGATTCCTGCTCCGCTCATTTCAGGCTGTTCATGTCTTATTACTCGATGCCTTGTATCTGGCTTCTCTTGTGTCTTCAAACCTTAAACATAATTATCTTCTTTTTGATTTGTTGCTTCATTCATCCACACTATGGATACTGTTCCCCCTTAGAACTGTCCCCTTGACAGACAGAGTGTTAGAGGCGTCAGGCAATGAGTTTTTTTCACTGGTACATCTGTAGCTACGAATAATTTGGAAGTTCCTATGGCATAAGGTATTAGAGCACAGACTTAGCAACTCTCCTTAGACGTTCTTTCCCCCACCTTTTTCATGTGCTTGTACCACATGTTATTACCCAGGTGTGCTGTAGTATCTAGATAAGTGTTTATCCCATCATTGTCTTCCTCCCTAACAGAATGTTTGCAGCCCATGGAAACCACTCTAAATCAGCTTTACTCTGGTGAGACAACACAAGGGGCTTTGGCTCATTGGTAATGGGCAAATCTACAAGAGTTCCTGGAGTGGGGAGGATCAAAGCGACATCTGCCTTATCCGGACCAATGAAATAAGGGGCCTCAATACCCCGCAGAAGAAGAGGGAAAACTGCTAGGTGAGCTCAAGCGGCTGCAGGTTGATGTGGCATGTCTCCGAGAGACACATCTGGTCAGGAAAGACACTTGCAGGCTGAGGTCAAAGCAGTAGCAGCATCAATTTGTTTTGACGTCAAAGACCAAGGGCAAAGGGGTGGGTATCCTGGTGAGCAGAAATGTCCACTATTTTTGTGAAGACTAAGACAGACAATGAAGGAAGATATCCATTTGTAGAAGGATGGTTCAACAGGGCATTATTAACGGTAGCATCAGTAGACAACCCAAACAGTGGCCGAAATTAATTTTGCAGTGCAGTCCTACAGGAGTTCATAGAATTTGTGAGTGGGGATATGATTTTCACTGGGGACCTTAACATGACGTTTCACCCCAATTGGGACGTGTCCATTGGTACTTAATTTGGAGTGACACAGCCATCAAAAAATGTATTAAAAGGGGCTGGAGGAGGCAGGGTTAGTGGACTCATGGCGGCATGCCAATCCAGGAGTGAGGGATTTCTCATTCTACCCCCACGTACACAAAATATACTCCAGACTAGATTACATATTATTGGGAAGTGGAATACGGCCGAGGCTTGAGACGGCTATGATAGGCACAATCACTCTTTTGGACCAGGCTCCCATACATATCTCGTGGGATTTGAGCCCCAGGGAACATAGACCCAACTTTTGGAGGCTAAACCAGTCACTTTTACACTATCCTGTATGCTGGGAAGAGATTAGGGAGAGAATTGAGCACTACTTCACAGAGACCACGAGCGAGGGGATGCGATCGGACACATTCAAAGTCTACATAAGAGGGGTTATAATCTAGAAAGGGGTGGGGCTACATTGAATGCAACAGTTGGACCTGGAGCACCTACTAGCTCAGTCAAAGGAATTAGAGGGGCAGTACTGAGCCTCCAGCTCCCAGAAGGTTTATAGGAAGCTTCAGGCAACCAGAGGACAGATTACTACAATAGAAGGCAATAGGGTAGAATACACCCGGCTGAAAGTTAAGTAGTGCTACTATGAGCACGGAAACAGAGCTGGCAGACTGCTGGCATAGAAGATCAAGGTGAGAGTAAATAAGAGGGCCATTGGAGAGCTACATGCGCCCCCAGGTGAATGTGCCAAAACGGAACTAGAGAAACAGGAGGCCTTCGATCGATTTTATAGAGACCTATATTCCACAGACTCCCCCATGCACGCTGAAATAAGCGCCTTTTTAGAGGCGTGTAAACTGCCAACGGCGATAGAGGCAAGCGTTTGGGCAGGATAGAACTAAGGAAGAAATCTTGAAAGCCATTGCGTCCCTAATTTTATAAAATCATGGGTTTTGATGAATTTTGTCTGGAATTCTACAAGGTCTATGTATGCAAGCTTCTGGGCCAGCTTCACGCATTGTTCAACACATTCCGGAGGGAGGGGTTGGTCGCAAGCATGATGGAGGAAGCAAGAGTGTCAGCTATACATAGAGGGCAAGGATCCAGAACTCTACTGGTCGTACCGTTGCATTGCAGTATTGATAATAGACAGGAAGTTGTATGCCAAAATCCTAGTGAAGCGCTTGGACCAGGTACTCCTAGAATTGGTAACAGAGGATCAATCGGGATTCGTGGCAGGGAGGCAGGCAGCAGACAACACCAGGCGGGTGCGTAATGTTAATGAGAACTGCCAGAAATGGTGGTGACCTTAGATACAGGTGTTGGGTGGAAGACAGGGCTGCCTCCTCTCTTCTCTAATTTCTGTGTTGTCCGCTAGCCAAGCGTATAAGAGCCAACACAGACATAAGGGTCATCCAGTTATGAGGGGCTCTCATAAAATAGCGTTGTACACGGATATCCTCCTGGCAATCACAGAGCCAGAGTGCTCGTTACCCCAACACTAGCACTACTAGAAGAATATTGGGCAGTATCTGGATTCAAAATAAATCTGGATGTGAGGCCCTGAACATATCACTGTCGCCAGAAAGAGCGACAGGACTGCAGAACATCTCTCCCTTCAGATGGGCTGCGAAGAGCATTAGTTACCTGGGCATCCAGTAAACAGCAAAGTTTGAGGGACTATGCAACGCTAACTACTCCGAGGTATTAAAGGCGATCAGGGCGGATATGGGTAAGTGGCGCGCACAGGAGCTATCACTGGTGGGCAGAATAGCTGCAATAAAAATGAACACCTTGCCGAAGCTGTTGTATCTGTTTCAAGTTCTAACGGTGGCTCTTCCCAAGCAGGTGATGGACGAGACCCAGTGGCCTGAGATCTGGAGGGGGTGGAGGGGGGGGGGTCTCGAAAGCGACAGTGAGCACTCAGTACACAGAACAAAACTAGAAGATGCTGTCGAGATGGTATATATCCCCAGACAGAGGCACACAAGGGGAGGGGTGTACCAGTGTTGTGTTGGAGAGGCTGTGGAGCGGCAGGCACATACTTGCATTTGGTGGCACTGCCCAAAGCTATAACCTTACTGGGAGGAACAGGTTCTCACACTGAGGCAGATAACAGGCACGAGGATTGCATGTGTGGGAGAGATATGTCTGTTGGGACTGTGGTCATCACATAAAGAGCAAAAGCGAAGGAGCACGAATTCTTCAACAAAGGTCCTGAGACTGATGTCAATAGTGGCCCGGAATATCATTGCAGCAGCCTGGAAGTCTGGTTTGCCCCCATTCATTGATGACTGGTTAGGTGGCATGTGGAGGGTTCTCATCTGTGAGAAGGTGACATATGCCCTACTCAACAAACTAACCAGCTTTTTGGGAAGTGGGAAGGATTTCTGCAGTTCATTAAGTCAACGAATAGTCAACGAATAAGGACTGAACCTGCCCCCGAGACTCAGAGCACTGGGGCTACTCAATCTGCATAGGGCGCATCATAGCTCAACTCACACGCTTTTGGCGGGTGTCACCCGCCTTGTAAACAGCCGATTCACCCGCCAAGCCTCCAGCACGCTCATTCATTTCAATGGGCCTCTCACCCGCCAAAAATAAAATCGGGTGTTTTCACCCGCCTTTGCGATACAAACGGTTGAGAGCTATGGGGCGCATACATTGCAAAGTAAATGGAATGGCATGGGAAAATTGAAGCTGGAGGGAGAGAGCTACAGATTGTGGATGTGGGGTGGGGCAGGGAGACAGTAGGGAGGTCTTGAAGGGGGACATCCGAGTATGGTTTAAGCAGTATTGACAGTTAATTAAGTTACTATGATGAGTTGAGTTGTTTGTGCTGTTTTTAACCTCTTTATGGAGCAAACGTTTGACATGAGTTATGTAGTATTATGTTTATTATAATCCCAATAAAAAAGATTTGAACACAAACCAATAAAATTCGTGGCGTGGTCACTGGCCAGCCGAGGGATTCATCCTCGGTGAGCTCCAAGTCCCTTCCCCGCCCCAAGGCCCAAATCCCCCTCCAAAATGTGACCTGCGGACCGAGAAAAACTCTACAGGTGTTGAAATGCCCAGAGAACCTGCTGGGTGAAACAACAGTGGTGTCCACCTGACAAAATTATAGGAGGAAAACCTTTGAGCGGAGCCCTGACAAGATGGCGGCCGGGGTGTAGGACAGCGTCGCTGCTTCGTGCCCGGACCGCTGTGAAGCAGGGAGGCCAGCATCACAAGGAAGGAAGAACTCCCGTGGAGAACAGCCCGACAACGACTGCGGTATGCACCGTCACGGGCAGGCTTTTGCGGAGCCAGCCGTGCTGGGAAGCTCCGTCCCCCCCACATGTTAGGCGGCAGGAGAAAGCAGCCCAGGCGCGGGTTGATACGGAGACGGACACAGCACACGCGGATACCCGAAACTCACAACAAGAGAGCGCTGGGGGTGTGGGGGGGCGGCCGTGGAGATACAACGTGGGGGAAAGCACAGAGAGGTGGAGGTGGCAGCCCGTGGCAAGTGCTCACGCCTCCGTTTGGAACACTGGAAAGGAAGGTCCAGAACGGTTTTGTAATGTAGCAAGCATACATTATGGCCCACAATCAAAAGAAACCATGTAGGCAGTCTATGGCAATGGCACACACGCGCAGGGGCTGATTAGAACAGGAAGACGGCTGCAATAAGGACTGAATGCAAAACGTATGTGGGCAGCAATGAACGGCAACTACACCCAATGGCCGCTTAACTGTGCATAATATCAAAGAGCCCAGCAAAGTAAACTAGTACAGGGGCACGCATTTGACACAGACTGGGCAGGGACGTCATTTCACCAAAATGCAAGGGGTAGCGGAAGTGACATCACACGACCATTGACCCCCATGATGACATCACAGGAAGTGATGTCATTTGACCCCACCCCCAAGTGACATCACAGGAAGTGATGAAACAACCTTGCATCCCTTGACAAAACAGCCAGTGGCATCATATAGCAGTGTTCCTCGGTACAACAAGAAAAATATGGTCACAATATCACTGTAATATGATATACATTTCATACAAGAATGCATCACCATATGTCACGTTAAAGGGAATACATACATGGTTCATCAGCACACAGACCTAGAGGCTGACACCACAGCATTGTTCTCATCTATATGCTGCTGAGCTTATATGTTAGTAACCATATATGTCTGAACTATATGGTCAGTGGCATATATGGTTGAGTAGACCTGGCTAGGATTCAAACCTCTGATGGGCAGAACACACATTGACCCCAGCAGTGAGCACTTAACCCACTGAGCTATCTTAACAGCTAATTATCCTTAAATGTGCATACCACAGCATTTGCTAATGTGTTGGCTATGGGGATTACATTTCTTATTAACCTAACACTTACTATTACAGTGCTTAGAAGCAGCAGGGATATGTCGTGGCACACTAGTAAATCTGATAATTGTAGTGCTATACATTTTCTAAAAGGACTTGTGAGGTTGGTGGGTATATCTTCATAAATGTTTCTTTTTAACTTCACAATTGATTCTACAGCATAGTGTGTCACAATTGGACAGCTCATGGATTTAAATCATATGGCTTTTTTCTATTTCTGCTGCAAAATGTGCTGTCAAATGTATTGTTTCGACCTGGGGTTGGGTACAGCTCCCTCTCGTCACTTAGTGTGGGAATCTCTGCCCCCTTAGCACAAATCTAATTCTGCAACCCATTAATATATGCACATTAAGTGAACACATCTTAAAGTGAAATATACACATTTAGTTCAATTGACCTTTCCTTTTAGAAGAAAGTATTATTTGCCTTTAAAATAAGTAATCAAAACTGGAAAAATAACCTGAGAGAGAAGGATTTATAATAACTATACCGACAAAGTATAAAAGGTGTCCACCTTTTAAACCCAACAATTTATAATGAACTATTCCAAGGAAACAGGATGGGTCACTGGGGTGTTGTATTCCAGCCCACGGTGGGCGCACGCGGGGCTGGAAGGTCCGGGCTAGGCCGCGCGGCCTGTGGCGCAGCGCCAGCGCGAGCTGCAGGGACAGACACCCACACGCGTTGCTGGTCTGCCCCGGAACTGCCTCCCAAACGCGGGGGCGGGGCTTTTATTAGAGACGCCCTGCGTCACCGCGTAGCGGGACGCAGGGCGGAACATAACATTCCTCCTTTATTATAAAACAAACAAAACACAATACAACTGCAATCAACTGGACGTTCACCGGTAGTCTACGGGGTGTGTTGGCTACCACACATAGTCATTTAGCTTGGCTGGCGGCCTCGTGGCAGTTCTCAGGCCGTATCGCCCTTCTCGGGGAGTACCCCCCCTTGGCCCCTGATCTGGCTCACCTTCATTGGTGGTATCCTCGAGGCTCGGGGCATCCGGCGGTTCCCAAGTCCTGTCCCCCGCTCCTGTCTCGTCCGGGATGGATCCGGGCTCCTCTTCGCTGGACCGAGCATCCTCATCCTCCCGGTGGTCCTCTTTGTCTGTCCACATGGTGTGGGGCACCGCCTTGAACCACGACGAATTCCTCGTCACTTGACGGCGTCCTCGTGTCACTGTCACCATGGTTCCGCGCCGATCACTGACGGTCCATGGCAGTTCATCGTATCTGGTGTCGAGTTTTGCCTTGGTGGGGTTGCATAGCATGATGACTTGATCCCCTACTTGATGGTTGGACGGCCTGGCTCTCCTCTTGCCGCTCATGTGGGCATTGGCACTCCTTCTCCTCATTTCTGTGCGTTCTTCGTTGACCCCGTCCGGGGTCCTGCTCGGATGGTGCGGAATCGAGGATCTGATAACGGTGCCGAACATAAGGTCCGCCGGTGGTATACCGGTTGTGCTGTGGGGGGTGACCCGATAGTTTCTGAGGAAACGGTACAGATCAACTTTCCATGGGCTGGCATTCGCCTTGGATACCCTTAGCACTTTGTTAATTGTTCTCATGAACCGTTCCACATCCCCGTTTGCCTGGGGCCATCCCGGCATGATGTGGTGATACTGTATATTGAGTTCTTGCAAATAGTTCTTGAATTCCACCCCTGTGAACGGCGGCCCGTTGTCGCTTTTGATGGAGGTGGGTAATCCGTGAGTTGCGAACATCTTATCGATGGCCGGAATGACCACTTCCGCCGCGGTGGATTCGACTATTTCCACTTCAGGATAGCGCGAGTGATCGTCAATGGCCACCAGTAGGTAGAGGCCTTCTCGTAGCTTACAGAAGTCAATGCTGATTGCCTCCCACCGAGAGCGGCCGCGTTCAGCCGATAGAATTGGTTCCGGTTCTGGCGGGGCTCCCGTTATCTGACAGGATAGGCACGTGCTGATTAGGGCCTCTACACGTTCCTCGATCTGGGGAAACCATACCCTGTGCCTTATGCGGGCCTTTGTTCTAGCCAGTCCTTGGTGTCCTTCATGTGCTAGGGCCACAACCCTGGCTTGTAGTTTGAGAGGAATTACGATGCGGTTTCCTCGGAGTATCACCCCCCCTTCAGTGATCGACAGATCTTGCCTGACGGTGAACATGCCGGACAGAAACCCTTTCGCTTCCTCTGTCCTGTTGTGGGTGTGTCTCATGAAAGTCTTCCAATCACTCGAGATGATGGCATCTTTCACCAAGTCGCAACAAGGGTCCTTGTGGGTTTCCGACTCAATTTCCTCGATGCTCACCGCCTTAGGCCTCATTGCGCGTACCACTTGGCATATGTGTTCCTCAGTCTCTTCGGCCACTTGGATCTCTTGGTGGGTCGCCGCTCGCGGATGTCTCGAGAGAAAATCCGCGGGGTTTCCACTGCCTGGCTGGTAGATGAGATCAAAGTCGTATTGCTGAAGATGTAGGAGCCATTTGGTGATTCGTGCCGGAGGGTGCGACGATGTCCCCATGAAGATGGGCAGCAGGGGTTTGTGGTCCGTGATTGTCGTGAACCGACGCCCATATAAGTAGAGGTGAAAATGCCGGCACCCCCACAACACGGCGATGGCCTCCTTTTCGATGTGAGAGTACCTCTGTTCGGTCTCCGTGAGGGCTCTCGATGCGTACGCTATCGGCCTTTTCTCCCCTTCCTTTGTTACCTGCATCAGGATGGCACCGAGCCCAACCGGGCTTGCGTCCACGAACAGTTCAGTGGGCAGCTCGGTGTTGTAATATGCCATTTTGGTGTCGACAGACAGGGAGTCTTTGATGCTTTCGAACGTGTCCTGGCATTTCTGCCCCCAGTCCCACTTGGTGTTGGCCTTCGTCAGTTCCCGTAATGGCTCAGATAGGGTGGCCAGGTCTCGGATAAACCTCCCGCAGTAGGTGGCCATGCCTAGGAAACTGCGTACTTCCGTGGGGTTCATCGGTGGGCTTGCGGCCTGAATGTCTGCGACCTTCTGGGGGTCAGGGGAGATGCCCGTGCTGCCAAACTTGTAGCCAAAGAAGGTGACCTCTGATCTGAGGAACTCACACTTCTCCCGGTGTATGGTGAGCCCAGCCTCTTGTAGTCTGTCCAATAGGGTTCGAAGCCTCTTGATGTGCTCTTCCGTGTCGGGGGCGTGAATTAAAATGTCATCACTCACATTGAGGACACCAGGGATGCCCCTGATGACCTCTTGAATGGTTTGCTGGAATACCTCAGCTGCCGACGATATCCCGAAGCTCAGGCGTTTGTATCTCCGCAGCCCCAAATGCGTCGAGAATGTCGTGATATAGCGAGAGTCCCTGTGGAGCTTGAGTTGGTGATACCCCGCCTTCAGGTCAACCTTCGAGAATACACAGGAACCCGTGAGGTCAGCCACGATTTCATCGATTGTTGGTGTGATGTGGCGCTCTCTTTTAATGGCAGTGTTCGGGAGGCGCATGTCTATACAGATCCGCACTTTTCCAGGCTGTTTGGGTTTCCGCGTTACCACCATTGGCGAGACCCATGGTGTGGGTCGTGTGACCTCTTCTATGATGCCGGCTTCTTCCAAAGCCTTGAGTTCCTGCTCCACTTGCTCTCTCATGTGGAATGGGGTTCTCCGATGTCTTACGGCCTTGGGCTGTACTGTTTCATCAATGTGTAGTTTGATGGTTTTGCCCTTCAGACAGCCTATTCCCTCTTGGAGCTGGGGGTATTGCCTCAGTATGTTCTCCACCTCCTCGCCCGCATCGACGTGGCAGACGAATTTAACCACTCCCAGATCTTCTGCTGCGTCCCCACTCAGGAGGCTTTCAATTCCTGCCCTCACGACATAGACTTTCGACCATAGTCTATTTTCACCGTGTTCCAGCATGGTGCGGAATCTGCCAATCACTGGTAGGGGCTTCCGGCTGCCGTATGCGTATAGCAGCGTGTCTGTGCTTTTCAGCTCTGGTGGAGGGTTTAGAGTCTGGAATGTGCTTGTGGGCATCACATTCACTGTATCAGTGGTCATAAGGATGCTCTGGTTTTGGACGGTGACCATGCATTTGCACCTTCGGGCAGATTTTCTTTGCAGTCCTTGACCTTGGCTCAATGCATGCACCAGATATACCTTCCTTCCTTTTCTGTCGTTGTCTTTACTGGGATTCTGCTGCATCGTCGAGACGTCATCCCCTTCTTCCTCCGTGGAGGAGTTGGCCACTGCGACCCGCCTTGCATTGGCTTGCTTCTTTTTCTTGGTCGCATTCTTCTCAGGAAGATTTTGTAGAGGCTGGATGGAGCTGCCCGCTGATCTGCATACATTCGCATAATGATCCTTCCTGCCGCATGCTCCACACGTGTTTCCTTGTGCGGGGCAGTTGCGACGGCCATGTCGTGGGCCACCACACCAGCCGCACTCTGTGGGCCCAGGAATGCGCGGTTGCCACCTGTTCTGGCCATATCCCCTACTGTGATCATCCCTCGAGGATGGTTTGTTGGCAATCTGGGCCACCACGGCTGTGTTGAGGGTAGGTTGCAATCTGTGTAGCGTGGCCTCCATGTTGGCCGCTCTGGTGTGAGCCAGTTCCCTTTGGCGTCCGAGTTCAAGGATGCGTTGTAAGGGAATACCTCTTTCGCTGAGGACCAGGCGTCTTAGTTTTTCTGAGTGTATGCCGTTGATAACTTGCCTCCTGATTTCCCTCTCCACATTTGTGAACTCGCAGGACATAGCCAATTTTCTCAATCTGGTGTGATACGCGTCTAAGGTTTCGTCCGCTGCCTGTATGGTGGTGCACAAAATAAAAGTCTCGTAGTCCGGGTTTAGTTGAGGGAGAAAGTGAGCCGTGAGGGCATCTTTCGCGCTTTGGTATGCATCTTGGCCATCATCAACATTGAGGGAGTTGAAAATGCGCAATACCTCGTCACCCACACTGAGCAGTAGGTGTGCTTTCATCTTCCTGGCCGCCGTAATCTCCTTGCACTCCATCGCCATTTCAAACTTCTGGATCCACAGCTGCCATCTGGGTCCGCTTGACGATGGGTCCGTGAAGGGGTCAAACGGCTGGATTAGAGTTGACGACCCTCCTTGCGTGCGCGGCTGGGGGGATGACAGCGACAGGTTTGCTGCAATTCTGGATGGCGTGGTGGGCCCAGGGGTTGATGTGCCGGCCGCCATGTCGACATGTACCTTGTCGGTGTAGTCGTGATTCGCTTAGATCACCGCCAGTGCCGTGGAAATGGGCCTTCTCTGGACGTGCTGCGGTCCCCAGCCACTGAGTGATGAAGCGCAGGACCTGGTGTCTCCACGTTGTCCTGGTTGGCAATCCGTGTCGCTGCACTCAAATGGGGGGGTGCCAGATGTTGAAATGGCTCCACCATGCCCAGCAGGAGATTGTAGGGCGAAGGAGAAATGCAGAGAAAAATCCACCCCCCACCGAGTGTCCAAAAATTTCACCGCGATGGCTGTGGGCCATCGGTATGCTTTACACGCCGAGCGCGTGTTGAACTTCGTTCCGCCTCGTCGCCATTGTTGTATTCCAGCCCGCGGTGGGCGCACGCGGGGGCTGGAAGGTCCGGGCTAGGCCGCGCGGCCTGTGGCGCAGCGCCAGCGCGAGCTGCAGGGACAGCCACCCACACGCGTTGCTGGTCTGCCCCGGAACTGCCTCCCAAACGCGGGGGCGGGGCTTTTATTAGAGACGCCCTGCGTCACCGCGTAGCGGGACGCAGGGCGGAACATAACATGGGGCAGTTAAGCACCAAAAGCCGATGAGCAGGATCATAGACAGCCAGGCAGGCGAACAAATCCAAGCTGAAATGAAGCTCCCAAGCCATCCATTGCGCTGAATGTTCACACACACACACGTTTCATAGGAGGGCAGCCAACCCATAGCTGCCTACACTCTGGCGCTCACCTGGAGGCTCCAGAATTTTGTGATGGGGGCACACAGCACCCTGCCACATCAAATAGTATCTCTTTTCTGAGAGAACATTTGAAAACAGAGTTTTGTCTCTGTGAGGCACCAGGCATGACATTAAGTCTTGCTGTCCAAATGTTAATAGCAATAGTTTGCTAAGAAGCGGTCCTGCAATATACAGGAATAATAAAAAAAGGGTGGTTTAGTGCCAAACATAACATTTAACAGGCACCCACCACTGAAAGATACATTGCACATAAAAAGACATCTCCCTCTCTTGCTGCAATTAAACTATCTCCCCTGCACGTACCCGGGCTGGTGCTGCTGCTGTCTTCTCTCAGAGCTCTGCCTCTCAGCCCGCCTGATCTCCAGACGAGCTCAGCTCAAGAAGGCTACATTTACAATCACAGACAGACACTGAGACGCTGCGCCTGCAGTTTGGGGGTGCGTTGACAGCAAAGGCCAAACAGTGTAGCAAAAATACTGCTTTGTCGATGAGAAAGCACATTGGCAGGCACGGCAGGCCTACGTTTACGATAATGGCAGCTGACAGTGTTTGTAATGAGGACTTGTGTTCTTAGAACTTGAAGTCTGAAGTCTGCGCCTCAGACGTGGCGTGACTCGGAGTGCAGGGAAAGCTATCAGATGGCTGATTAATTAAATGAGCCCATTGTATTGGTTTTCACAGTGGGATAGAATAACAGTTAATAATTCTCTTAAACATTTTTTAGATTACGCTGCATAAAAAATTCATGCTTCCTTACAGCACATTTGCTGCTTTAGTGCAGTAATGGAGGGAACATTTCGGAATACCCTGGTGCTTTGCTCTGCTTTCCTTGGTGCTCGGATTTGATGACGCACACACATTGTTAAAATATCACACGTTTAAGATTTTGAAAGAGAATCTCAATGTGAATGTTTGCAGCTGATAAAATGTAATAAACCGGTGCCGTGTTATCCAGTGGTTTGAGGATAATAAATAACATTCCAAAAATAATTGTCTAAATTAATCAGAATGAACAATAATCCAGTGTCTTGTCTATAGCTATTTTCTATTAAGACACTTGGTTTTGCATGTTTCTTACCTTGCCTCCACGGGGGTACGCCTGTTGCATCTCGCAGAACTCTATTAGTGCAATCTAACAGTTGCTGTGAACAGGAGGATTTGTTCTGCCTTGTGGTGGTTTGCAGCAGGAAATATTTTGCAGTATACAAAAATGCACGTTTTGGGGCACAAAACTGCATTTATAGTGGCATTTTTGCTGGGGCCTCTTAATCAGGCAAAAATGCAGCTTCTGCAGTGCAAAACATTTCTATTGAGGTTCCGATCCATGCAGGGAAATATGTATCCACAGGACTGCTACAGCCTCGCAATTGGGAGAAAGTAGTAATACCATTGGATTCCAATATTCTGGGGGGGAGGTGGGGACTGTAAACGTAACCCTGAGAAGTTAAAGGAGATTTTTGACCTATGTGTTGTTGTTGGTGCAGACAATCTAGACCATGCATGCTTTTCAAAATAGTTTGTTGAAACAACAAACTATTTTTAAAAGCACAAAGGCTGTTGCGACAAGTTCAATGCAAAAGTAAAATCCTACCTTGCTGTGATTAAACAATCTCTCCTGCACGCACCCGGGCTGGTGCTGCTGATGTCTGCTCTCAGAGCTCTGCACCCCCATCCCCGACGAGCTCAGCTCCTCTCAAGAAGGTCAGTTTCAGTCAGACACATGCTAGTGATGCCCGCTGCCCAGGCATGGCAGAAGGCAATCTGGAGCTTGCACGCAGTTGAAAATAGTTTGTTGAAACAACAAACTATTTTTTAAAGTGCAACCTCCAGTCCGGGAACACAGAGGTCACAAAAATATTTCAGAGGTCGCTGGGGAGACAGCAGAGGTCGCTCTTGCGACCTCTGGCGACCCCCAAATGACGTCCCTGAGACTGGGAGCTGAGGACCCCTTTATGTCGCCCCTGTTGTAGCAGGATATAAGGGGAGACCTGGCAGACGTTTTACAGAGGTGCTGAAATGCAGAGAGGCCTGGGCCCATGAGGAGATTGGTTCACCTAAGGCAAGTGGGAACTCTGCAACAAGCATAAACCAAAAAGAGGACTTGAACCTCACAGGGATAAAGGCAGAGTGATCCTGCAATTCGGGTCCGCAAGAACCCGTGCGGCATCCGTAGTAGAGAAAGTAACAGATGCACGAGCCCTCCCCCCTGTGGGTCATCAGAGGCAGGTCTGATAGGACACCCGAAAACCAGGTGGACGCATGGCTGCCCCTGCTGCCTGTGACAGGTAGAGACCTGCACAAAACCTCAAGCAGTGGGAGTCCAAGGCAGAATGACAGCTGAAACATAGACACGACAAAAGGCACATTACCCAGTGTCAAATCAAGGGCCAGGGGACACCCTGCACCTCCCGAAAGGTAAAGAGAATAGCCAAGCAGGCAGCGAAACAGAAAGGGACAGCGTCCAGGGACCTTAAAGCCCTGATGCAAGTAGCAGAAGCACACAAATGCAATCAGAATCAAACAGCCGACCAGGTACATTCTCCACCACCCGAGGGCCTGCAGGAATCATAGAGGACCCACTGATACGGAAATCGGACCTAATGGCAATGTGCTGGAGCTAAAAAAGGATATCAGAGATAGCGCCGCCGACCAGGCCAAGTCGATTGCAGATGTTAACAAAGGTGTCTTGGCCATAGAGAAAAGGGTTGATAAAGTGGAGACTACAGTGGCAGAACAAGGGCAGGAACACAAGTTGGCCAGAAGGATGCAGGCTCTGGAACAACAGATGGACCGGCTCCAAAGCAAGCAAGATGATGCCAAAAAAATAGGCCAAGGCAAAATAATATACAGATTCGGGGATCCCAAAATCCGTGGCAGACACTGACTTGCAACAATAGGTGGTGGGTCTATTCCGACAGATTCTGAGCGCAGCGAGAGAAAGGGACATCATCCTAGACCAGACTTATAGGGTGTATTCTGCATATCAGCTCAACAAAAATCTGATCCCAGATGTACTGACTCAGAGACACCTATTTCAACTGAAGGAAGATATCATGCGGGCAGCCCGTAAAATGGAACCTATACGTTTTCAATCAGCATCCATTCAGCTTTATCAGGATTTAGCATACGCTACCCTAATGAAGAGGAAACACCGGAGGGTGGTCACGGATTGGCTGAGATCCAGAGAGGCGTGTTACCGATGGATATTCCCGAATGGGCTCAGATTTGAGTGGAACGGGCAATGATACACAATCTCAAAGGAAGAGGACATGGAGGACCTTATGCAAGAGGATGGAGGCACCGGAGGCGATGACAGGCAAAGAACCCTGCCAAGAAGCATGGGGGATGAGAAATGGAAGCTGGGGCAGCCTTTCCGAAGAGGACTCAATAAGGAGACCAAGACAGCGGACCCCACATGAGCGGCCTACACATGTGAATCGAACTGGTGGCTATAATCCAACCGCTGATCCATGAACTGATGGTAAGAGGGTGAATTTCTGGAAGTGGGGGGTCCGGTTACAAATCTGTCTGGCTTCCTAACAACGAAAGTAGCCACAAAGGGGGTGGAAATGAGATGAATCATAAGGAGAGAATGGGGGGGATGGGAGGGCGCATGGGGGCGTGGATTCGGACGCTATTTTCCCGGGTGTAACACAAGACTCAGTGATTCACTGTGGTATAATTACGGTGACAGGTGTTGAAGTTTATGGGGAACTTGAACGTTGGGGTTTTGGGGAGGGGTATAAAGGAAAGGGATGACACGGTTGAGGGAAAGCATAAGGCAGGCGATGTGTACAGTGTGATTAGCAGCTCGATGGAGGGCATGCTACAAAATTCTAATTATGGCTCAGCTGACATTTGTAACATTAAATGGGCAGGGGCTAAACTCCCCAGTTAAAAGGAAGTCATCATGAGGAGACTGTCCGAGCTTCGAGCTTCGGTGGTGTGGGTGCAGGAAACTCACCTGCTCCTTGAAGATGAACACATGTAAAAGCACAGAGCCTTCTCCACACAATACTTAGCTTCGAGTGGGACAAAGAAAAGGGGAGTGGGTATTTTGTTGGCTAAAAGAGTACACTTTGAGAAGCAATTAATAAAGAGGGACTCGGAGGGCCGATACCTGGTGTTGGGAGGGACACTGATGGGCCAACAGGTCACCCTGGTGGTAGTTTACGCCCCTAATGAAAAACAGGACAAGTTCTTGCTGAGGCTGCAGACCAAAATTGCAGATTGGTGTGTGGGTCAGGTCCTAATAGGAGGAGATTTCAATTGTGTAATGGATGCTCCAATGGACAAAACCTTGCCATCTACTCCCAACGATAACACATGCAGACAGGCCCTGGACCGCTTTCTCAGGGAGCTACACTTAATAGAAACTTGGCAGTTTTACTGCCCACAAGAGAAAACCTACACCTACTACTCTGCTGCACACAAGGGCTTCTCACGGATTGATACGATATTGATCTCGGACACCTGGTCTCGCAGATCACGTGATTGGAAATAGGGGTACGGTGCCTGTCAGATCATGCGCCTGTCTCCCTAAAGGTGGAACCTGTGGTCCCGCTTACACAGGTCCGAAAGCCATGGCGCTTATATGGAATAATCCTAAAAGACCAGGCCCTTAGGTCAGACATAGAATCGGTCCTGAGGAATTATTTTAAAGAAAACGCTACACTGAGGTTGATTGGGGAACAATTAGGGATGCCAGTAAGGCAGTGATACGGTGGCGGCGGGGAGGGGTGGCAGGTGGGGGGTGGGAGGGTATAGTTCAATGCACATACAGCAAACTTCTTGAAAAAGAAAGAGGGTGAGGCAGAAATTGAAAGCGGAAGTGGGGGCTGCGGAAGCACATTATAAAGATAAAGGGTCACAGAAGGCCTGACGTGAAATTAAAAAGGCTAGGACTGCCCTAGAAACACACCTTGCAGATGAATCGGCGCAGCTCCTGCTCCAGACCAAACACACGTACTATATAAAAGGGGACAAGGCTAATAGGTTTCTAGCGGCCAAACTAAGAAAGCAGAACGTCCGTAATCATATTAATCAACTCAAGCACTCTGGGGGTGACTGAGGAGAGTGGAAGGGGAAATAGCCAAAATCATGCACTCATACTAAACACGTAGCCTGAAGGGGGACAAACTAGAGAGGGAAGCACAGGTGGCATTTCTAGGGGAAGTGGAGTTACTGCAAATCACAGCGACGGACAGGCAGATCCTAGAAGCTACGATATAGGAGGAAGAGGTGGGGGTGCCATAAAAGCTTTGTAAGGGAATAAATCCCCAGGCCCTGACTGACTCGGCAATGTATACTGCAAAACGTTCAAGACAATTTTGGTGGGCCCCCTGATGAAACTATTTAATTATATACACAAAGGTAACCCTTGCACTTGCGCGATCTGATTGACACCTGGCCTATTAGGATCGCTGTCTGTCTCCCCTTGTTTCCCCCCGCCTCGTCGCGCCTTGAAACACTTGTGTATAGGCGCGTTACAAATGCCATATCATATCATATCATAAGGGATACTGGGAGAATTACTGGGGACATGGGCCCAGTTACCACAATACTCCTGTTGAAACCGGGCAGAAACCCGTCAGATTCCGCGAGCTATCCTATTTCATCATTAAACTGGGATGCAAAGATTTACTCCACTATCTTGGCACAAAGGTTAGCTAATGTTCTCCCGAAGATAATTCATCTGGACCAGGCAGGTTTTGTGAAAGGGCGCCACACATATGATAATATCCGTAGAGCTATAAATATCATTGAATGGGGACAGAGGAAAGGACAGCGTATCTCAGTGTTAGAATTGGACACTTCCAGGGCCTTTGACAGCCTAGAATGGAATTGACCTTTGGGAAATTTGGATGTGGGGCGATTTTCTCCTGTATTATCTTAGCCAACTACCGGAACCCGACCACCAGACTCATGATTAATGGGCAGCTCACAGATAGTATCCTGATTCGCAAAGGAACAAGCCATTTTTTCCATGGCCATGGAGTCCTTGGCACAGATGGTCCGGGATGGAGAGGGAATTCATGGGGTGGCGGCAGGGGCCAGTGGTACTCAGAAAATAGCCCTTTACGCAGACAATGTTCTGCGTATTTCTGAAGGAAACAGCGCACTCGCTCCCCAAGGCTATCAAGCTGTTAGATAGATTTGCGCAAGTCTCTGGGTTTCATAATTATCCAAAATCCAAGACACTTCACATTACTGAAGACCTAGAGCGGGTGTTAGAATGGGGGAGACGCTATCCATTAAAATGGGAACAGAGGTCCATCGCATATCTGGGGATAAACCTGGCATCTACATATGGGAGGCTTTATGGGGCAAACATCCTGTGGCTATTGAAATCCCTGATGGAGGATCTCAAAAGATGGGACATGCAGGAATTGTCCTGGTTTGGGCGCATAGCGGCCGTTAAGATGTCCCTCCTTCCCAGGTTTTTGTACGTGGTAGGAGCGCTCCCAATACAGATCCCAGGCTTAGTGATTATAAATCTACAAAAGGGAAGTCATGACGTTTATTTGGAAAAGGAAGTAGTCCAGGGTCCCTGGAAAGGTCCTGTTTCGGCCACAGGTCCTCGGAGGTACCAGACCTTCGCAGATACTTCTGGGTAGTGCAGGTGCACCAATGCTGTAATGGGGTCCCCGGGAGGACCATAACCGCAACCTTGGAAAGGGAGGACGCCAAGACTCCCCTGGAGAGTTTGGGATTCCTTCTTGCAAGGCACAGGGGAAGCGGGGGTGCGCTGCTAGAAACAACAAAGGCCACCTTATGGTATTGGGATAAAGGTAGGAGTAGGCGCACTTACACCAATGGCCCACAACCCGGACTTCACACCAGGCATGCAACCCAACCTCTGGCTACACTGGGGAGGAGGGCAGCCCCTGGCATTAGGGGACTTCTACACAGAAGGGACACCCTTAACTTTTGAAGGGTGCAAGGACAAGTTCCAGATACCCGAGAGTGAACGCTTCCGATGTGCCCAAATTAGACATTGGATTACGAACACAAAGGTAAGAGAGGGGGCCTCCCGGGACCCAGTGGGACTGGAACTTACTATAAAGGAGGGGGCACCGGAGACGGGGGTATCGAGACTATCGACTGAAGGAGGGGTCAGACCTGGAAGAAATCTTACCATACATGTGAAAATGGGAATTAGATGTGGGGAAACCAATAACTAGGGAGACATGGAACCAAATATGGCACCGGGCCACGAAAAATTCGAAGTATGTTCTGAACAAGGAGGCGGCATATAAATTATGCCCGAGATGCTATATGACACCCCAACGCATGCACTCCATTAACACAAACTACCCCTCAACATGCTGGCGGGGCTGTGGACAAACCAGGGACTTGATCCATATGTGGTGTGCCTGTCCGGTGGCGGAGACATTTTGGAAGGAAATCCTGAGTCATACTAAAGATGTGATGGGGGTACAGCTACCTTTTGATCCAGCTGTGGTTTTGTTGGGAAAGGAAGTAGAGGGAAGTTATGCAATCACTGGAAGTAAAGCCACCCTTATCACTCATGTGCTGAGTGCGGCCAGACTTAACCTAGTACAAGCATGGAAAAACAAACAGGAACCGGTGGTGGCTATGTGGTGGGTGAGACTATGGGGAGTTATGACTATTATGGTAACGGTGACAGCACTGGACTATGGCTCATATCAAAAATACCTGAACACGTGGATGCCCTTTCACAAATTCATGGGAGACAGGGAACAAATGTACTTTAAACTTAACATCCTTCGAAAAATCTCTATTCTTTGACCATACAAACCCTGCGAGGGTAGACATAGCCTGCAATGCAATAGAATGTAAAGATATATCTGCTCAACCGAATAATGATAAGTTAAATGGAGACAGGGGGGGTGTGGAGTTATAAATGTTAAAACCAAGAGCCTATGGACAATTGAGATGAGAACTGAAAAGAAGCTAGAGGCAGAATGTATATTGTAATGCATATTTGTAATGTGAGCTCTTGAAGGAATAAATAACGTTAGTAAAAATAAAATGGTCTCGACTGAGTGGATGAAGCGCATCACAGCTGCCATCTCCCTTCAGTCTTCATGTGGGTCTCGGAGTACCATCGCCATCCATCCAATCAGAGATGGTTGAGCTTTCCCTATCCCTTATTGTTGTAAAATTTGAGAGGGTAGGTGGTTTCAGCCTGTCTTTCGGAGGGTCTGCATTTGTCTGTAACACAGGACTCCAGATGTAACTTCGACGGGTTACTCCCAGAAGCCAGGTGGATAGGTGGTGCGTATGGGGTAGACGTTGCTGCTATTCCATCAAACCCCACTTCACACCACTTTTAGTTTTTCATCCGAGGAGTGATCTATCCTCTGTCCATGGCCATCATACTGTTAATGTGGACTACATCCCAGGTTAGACGGTCCACCAGGTTTGAAGGCACGGAATAAGGGGGTACAGATAGAGGAAGAAGAGGCCCGGGGCTACAGGCCCTACATCAACAGGGTTAGTTTTTACCCTGGCTGATGCGTTTGTAGTACACCAGGGGAGAGGAACGAGAGATGATATTCGATCACAGGCAGTGTTCTTGCTCTCCCCTTTCCCTTATCGTTATGAGTCCTCTTTAATCGGAGGTCCAAGGGGGTTTCAAGGTTTATTTCAGTCATACCATTTGTACCGCTTATAGCCCCACTTGAAGAAGCGGTTTTCAAGGCCTCAGGTGTGATCGTAGTGATCCTGTTAACCCCACCAACGTTGGCATCAACCATCTGTCTCTCTATAAACATTTCTGGGGTTTTCTCTTGGCAGGAAGTAGCGCGGTTTACACTGTTCGTTCCACAGCCTGCTCCAAACAGTCATGACAGTCCATATAGGGCAGTGAGAGGAGTGACAGAGAATTCAAAAGAGGATGCGGACAGACAGCTCCACGAGATTTTACACATTTTGAACTTCTATGTTTATGGCCCCCCGCTCTCTCTCCACATCACTCAACACACTTAAACGATGGCAGACAGTGGCCCACAAGCTCCATCAGCAGATGAGACTGCCCTCTGCTTCTTGAAGGATACAGTTGGGCCATCAGGCTGTATTAAAAGCTGAGACAAAGGTGGATATCCCCGTCGTCAAACCGCAGCCAGGCTGCACTCCAGCACCACTTGCACTCAGTTATAGGTCACAAACACCAAGACTGGAGGAATTCGTACTCCAACCTGCACATACTTTGGTGACTTTTATGACTAGGCTTGCCGTCACAGCACTCCCATGCGGCTCAAAGGGAATTAACCCTGCAGTTTCTGCACACCACTTGTATAATGTAGAGGAGTTTCACAAGAGGAAGTGTATGGCGGCCTTGGTCCGAGAAAAGAAAAAGGAATATTAAATGTAATTACACTGCTATCTGGGCATTGCTGTCCAGGACACCTACCTGTACCTATAGAGGTGGAGCCAGGTACCCCCATCCAAAGCTCCTCCCCCATGATGCCTATATGTTGGGAGCCAGAGTGTGAGACACGTGCATTATCAGTAAGAATACCTATACCAAAGAGTCCTGGAAGTAAGATTCCCATTGAGAAAGCCATACATGCATACACGACAATATGATGGCTGTTTGAATGAGACCCCAGAGGAAGTGTGAAAACTGAGCAAAAGGGAAGACTGGTGACATCATGAAAAGCAGAGCTGACGCACCCAGAAGAGATGCTGAGACGAGAGAACATAAATATTCTATAAATATTCTATAAATATTCTATAAGCTCTAAAGAGGAGGTGTTAAAGATTAGCAACATTTCAGGCTCAAGATGAAGATGCTCATGCTATAGAAATAATGAAGAAGATATCAAGTCATTTTAGAATTGTACAGATGCAGTAACGCAAAGTATTCTTAAAGGCTAGCCATGTAGTGAACAGATTGCAGCGATTCGCCAACGTATATACATAGGAAATGTAAGGACTATGGATGATCCCGCAACGCACTTTAGCAGAGCTGGATCCCGTAAGCAGAAAGACTTTCAGTGTGTTGCAGTTAGAAATCGGAAAACTTAACCATGGAGGTAAATCAAAGAAAGGCTTGGTTGGATCAACACCAAGAAGTCAAGGCCACCGTGGGCCTGGATGTGCGTACAAACAATTACAGAAAGTGTGAAAAGAATAAAACTTCTGTCTTAAGTGAGGGGCGAGAACGTTGAAGATGTCAGAGGTTCATCAAATAATAGTATTTTAAATGCAGTAAAACTCAAAAACATGGTCTACAGTGACGTGGTCAGATAAAAATAGACACTATGATGAGCTGTATCGAAACCAAGAAGACAGAGTATGCTATACTTCCTCGTGTTCTCAAGCACAGAGAACCTTTCCAAGGCCGAGTTCAAAGCCTTAATTGACTAGTAGACTGCAAGAGTGATGATGGATGCCAGGGCTAAATTGGTGGGAAGCTATAGTTATGACCAGCCCACCAGCACCTGTGTGCCAGCCTGCATGCTGCTTGCGTAGGTTGAATATTACAGAGGGCTACAAAGGTGCCAACCAATTATAGAGGGACACGTAATAGAGAGCCCTATAGTTTGTATAACCAATGGGACTTTGTGTATTTGATGACGTTCGTAGAAACGTGCACTAGAGGAGGGCTTAGTTGCCCCACCTGATGTTAGACACCCAATCACCTTCCCTGACAAGTATGGAATGTATACCTAGATGTTCCCTGTAAGCCTATTACCATCCCAAGTAGGTTTTTGTAGTTTGCAACACAGAATGACATGAATAATGATGAGTTTTTTGTATACAACCTGCTTTTTTAATGTGTTGCCTTGAGTGTGAATATCGAGTGAACGCGTTGATGTTCGTTGTAACTCCCTGTTTTAGATAATTGATATTAAAACAGTCACACTTTGCCAACTTCCTGAGTCAGTTTTGATTATTGATGCTTGAGTAATATTCTGCATTTCCATCTATCTCTAAGTATTGCTGCATCGTCTTAAAGGGCTGAGTCGGACACACCAGTTCACATGGTATTAGAGGTGATGGCTAAAAATCCATCGATCTAGTAAGCTTTGAGTTCCCGGAAATATCGGACGTCCTCTGCCATTTAACTGGAAGAACGTGAGCACACTGTAGATAGTGGCCGTTGGTTTAAAAACCTTGCAAGTACAGGTGGGACGGGTCCATCATTTTCAAGCAAAATCCCTTCCCGGCATATACAGGAAGCTGAGCGGACTGAAGGTTGAAGCGGCTGGTTTGAGGAGGAGACAATCCCGAGGGTCGGAAGTCGAAAACGCGAATGGTGAGAAGGCTGAGCGAGGTGGCAAATTGAATGAGCACTGAGTGGGGAAGAGTGATAACAGGGATAGAGTAATGGAGGCGCGTCATAGTGTGAGAAGTTGAGTGTCATGGTTTAAAGTACATAGACGAGGAGCGATCTATATAGTAAACCTGGAGAGCTACGTCAAGAACGTTTAAAAGGAGCTTGTCCTAAAGTCCCAAGTGGACGTATATAGGCTACGAATGATCAAGGCATCGTTTTATTTTTTTACATTTATTTATTGATTTATTAATACAACAAAACAATTCAAACCAAACAAGCAGTGCAACCTTCAACCACTTCATTATACTTCCTTGATTTCTAGTCGCTGCTTCCCTTTCCCTCCCCCCTTTACGAGTCTATTTCTTTTAACATTCTGTTTCTGCATCCTGTGGTACGGTCTCCCCTTCTATTGCATCTGCCTGGTCTCCTATTGACCCAAACAGCTCGGCTATCAATCATTTCCAGGCCATCAGGGGCTCAGTCTCCTCCTCCCCCCTGTGTTACTAGCTTTTTACCATTCCATGGTTTCTGCTTCCACCCATTTTTGTAAATCTCTCCACCACACATCCACATTTGGCATATGGCAGGTCTTCCAACCCATGGCAATTCTCCTTTTTGCAAGCACATAAGCCAGTTCCTTCAGTTTACTCACATGCTTGAGCTTCCGTGATCTTGGAAACCCCCCCAACAGACAGGCCCACACTGTGTCCACTACGATCTTAACCCCTTTTTTCCCCAAGTTTCTCTTTCACTGCACTCCAGAAGCGTTCTATGACCGGGCATGACCAGAACATATGCACCATGCCCGCGTTCTCCTCATCACATCATTTGGGGCATGCTTGCCGTCCTGCATTCTCAAACCTCAATATCCTCCAAGGTGTCATGTATGCCCTATGCGTAATATATAGTTGTATCTGTTTCAGTCTCGCATTTCTAGATACCTTCATATGATACCCCTGCACCCGTTCCCACTTCCCATCCTCCATCAGGGCACCAACTTCCATTTCCCAATCTAATCTCAACTGCGTGACTTCCTTCCCCACTTTAGACATTTCATATATTCTGGAAATCTCATGACCCCCTTCTGCTATGTCATATATCATATCTGTGGTGGCATCTGGTTCCTCCTCCAGCACTGTTTCAGGCCATATTCTCTTAATTCGCTGCACCATTCTGTAATATTTAATGTACTGGCCCCCGTGCAACCCAGTTTCTTCTTGCAGCTCCTCGAAAGTAATACTAGAGCCCTCCCGCCGAAATATCACCCATTGTTGCCACCCCAAACAATTCCCAGTGGTTCCTGATTATCATTCTTAGCTGCACATCTGCCCCCGTTAATACAACCAGTGGCACCTGCAGAGAGCATGGGGACGGGTTCTCCATCATCTGGCATGCCCTGCGCCATATCTTCCACCCCAATAGCAGCATCCTAGGGCGCCCCATCATTTCCGCCCTGGGTACCCACCTCATTTCTTTCAAAATCACGCCCAAACAGCCTGGATTCCGAGGTCTCCTCATCAGAAAGCCATTGGCGACATATTGCAACTGGCTTGCCACATAATACACCTCATAAGTGGGCAATTTTATCCCACCTTTGTCATGGAAATTCTGTAACTTCCATAACGCCACTCTATTCCGCTTGCCATGCCACAAAAAATCCCTACACATGCTATTCAGTTTGGTGAAGAACTTCTTGGGGATCAGGTACGGTATATTCCCAAAATAGTGTAGAAGCCCTGGCAGAACAACCATTTTTAGCATTGCTCCCCGGCCCATCATTGCTAAGGGTAGCTTGGCCCAGAATTGCATGCACTTCTCAATTTTTTTAATGGCTACTTCTGTGTTGCACCTATGCTCCTCTTCCACATTATGGTATATATTGATCCCTAAATACCGAAATGTACTGACCACCCATGGTACTTGCAATACAGGCAATCGCTCCACTGGAATCCCCATGTACCTCCCTAGTGGGAACATGCTGGACTTCTGGGGGTTCACCGCTATACCGGACAACCCAGCGAATCTCTCCATCACTTCCAAAATTTACTGGAGATTTTCTTCTGGGTATCACAAGTACAGCAACATGTCATCGGCGTATAGGAAAATCAGATGTCGCTCCCCTTTTACCTCAATGCCTATGATGTCATATTGCTGTCTCAAGTATATTTCAAGAGGTTCCAGGGCCAGTATGTAGAGCATTGGGGACCACGGACATCCCTCCCTGGTGCCCCTGCTGAGCTGCCACCTTCTCGATATCACAGATCCTGTCTTAACCCTAGCCAGTGGTTCGCTATACAATATCTTTGCCCACCTTACATATCCAGGCCCTAACAAATAACACTCCAGGGCCGCAAGCAGCCATGGCCATTTAACTGAATCAAAGGCCTTTATTGCGTCTAAAGACACAATCGCCATATCCTCATCATTTTCGCCACCGCTCTCAACAATTCTATGGAGCCGTCTATGGTTATTGGTAATATTTCTGTTTGGGACATAGCCCGTCTGATCTGGGTGTATTAGTTTGCCAATGACCTTCTTCAGTCTATTTGCTAGGACAGCCGCCAATATCTTGCTGTCTTGATTCAGCATCGACAAGGGTCTATAGGAGCCGCAGCTGTGCCCAGGCTTATTGGGCTTGGGGAGCGGTATTATGACAGCCTCTCTCAATGATTCGGGTAAACTTCTCATCTCAAACGCTTCGTTTAGCATTTCTAGCAATGGGGGAAGGACCTCTTCTATGTACACTTTATAAAACTCACTTGGGAGTCCATCGGTCCCCGGGGTCTTGCTATTAGGCAGCTGCCTCACCACCTCCCCTAGCTCTTCTAAGGTAATTGGTGCATCTAGTTCCTCTCTCTCTTCCTCACTTATCTTTGGCAATCCTATGTCCTCCAACGTTTCTCTCATCATAGCGCGACTACTTTCACCATCATCTCCATATAATACCTTATAATAGGTCATACATGCTTGATTGACTCCCTCTTGGGTGTCTGCTACGCTACCGTCCTCTCTCTCTATGGTCCTGATTGTGACTCTGGGAATCACCCTCTTATATAACCACGCCAAAAGTCTCCTCGGCTTATCACCTCCCGCATGCTGTCTCTCTACATATTTTCTATAATTGAGGTTACACAATCTGTCCCAGAGTTCTACACATTTTTGCTGTAGCTCGAGTGTCAATTCCACCTTCTCCGCTGTGTCATCTCCGCCCCTCAAAGCCTCCTCCAGTTTCTCCTCCGTCTCCCGTAGGTCAGCTAGAATCCCACCTTGTAAGCCCCTACATTTTGCTATGGCTACTCCCCTCATCACTAGTTTAAAGGCCTCCCATAGTGTTCCCGCCGAGTTCACAATCTCCCCCCTCAGGTCCTCCCTAAAGAAGGGGTCTCTCAGCGCTTCCGCTCGTAGACGCCATGTCGGGATCCTCACTCTTGGGGGGGGGGGCAGTATTGCCATTCGAGAATCATGGGCGAGTGGTCCGAAAGGACCCTAGCTTTGTACTCTATTTGCGTAATCTCCGCTATCATTTCAGGTGAGGTGAAGACATAGTCTAACCTCGTGGATAACTGCTGTGGGGCAGAATAGTTTGAGTATTGCCTCGCCCAGGGTTGTTTCACTCTCCATGCATCCTCCAGGCCAAAGTTCCCTAGCAATGTCTGTAACGTCTTGGCGGCCGGGGTCGGTCTATCCATCTTCCCATCCGTTCTGTCTACCCTTGGATTCAGTACGCAGTTGAAGTCCCCTTCCCAGATCATCGCACTTCCCACACATGCACTCAGATTAGTACACAATGTTCTAATGTACGCCGCTTTGTTCTGGTTCGGGGCGTACGTATTGACTATACTTATCTCCCTATTTTCCACTAGTCCCCTCAGTATAACCATCCTCCCGTAAGTCTCAGCTATCACTTGCAATCGCTGAAAAGGGACATGTGGTGCCACCCAAATAAGCACTCCCCTCGCATAAGCAGAGTATGATGAGCCCACCATCACTCCCTTCCATTTCTCAGCTATCCTATCCATTCTCTCTCATGTGAGGTGGGTTTCCTGCAGTGCAATATCTATTTTTTGCGTGCGCAGGTACAACATAACTTTGTTCCTCTTTAGGAAACTGTTGAACCCCCGTACGTTCCATTTAACTTTTTTAAGGTCTCCCATGGCCTATTCAAATTCCTTTCCTCCCCCCACAGGTGCAGTCTGACTCTAAGTTCCATTCCAATCCGTATAGACTTCTTAAACTCCCCTTAACCAAAAACACCCCAAACTCCCCATCCCCCCTCCCACTTCCCATCCCTGCCCCCACATCACTCCCCTTAACTGTTGCCCAGCTCCATCCCTGGATCTCAGGCTCCCCCGCATCTAGCCCTTTCCGGCCCTCGCCTGTACTCGAAGCTCCGCAGGGTGACGCCGCCCTAGTGGCTAGCCTACTACTACTACAACTATAATTCGGGGGGTAGGGTGCTTTCGCCCTGTCGCTCCTATTCGCTTAAGTTTAACTACACATAACTACACAACTTGCGCATGTATACATATTGCTATATTCCAGTCCTTAAAGTTCGTTCCAGTCAGTGGTATCTTAACAAAATGTTAGCCATACTTATTCGCACCCAGCAGCATCAATCTTTGTCTAGGCACCACTAAGGTGCTCGCGCTGCGCCTTATAAGTATGCATACAGTGTACCAGTCACTTATCGTGTTCCTCTTGAGCCTGCTCCGTGTCTCGTTCCGGGCAACCCTGCAAGTCCAGCCATGTTGTTGCTTCTTCTGGAGTATCAAAAAAATACATTTTGCTCTTGTGCACCACCTTCAATCTTGCAGGGTACAGAAGCATGTATTTTATGCCAGCCGCTCTCAGCCTCCTTTTGATTGCCACATAGCTGTACCGTTGCCTCTGGACCAACATTGTGTAGGCAGGATACGCCGTGACGGTGCTTGAAGTCTTTTCAATCGTCCCTCCTTTTCTAAAGTACTCCAGTATCTTCTAGCAATCTTTATAATTCAGTATTTTGGGGATGATCGCTGGGGGGGGGGCGCCAGGCCTAGGCTTCCTCATAAGGGCTCTGTGTGCACGCTCCACTGCAAACCCCTGCAAGAGTTTTTCAGCCCCTATTTCTTGTAAGAGTAGATTCTCAATGTAGTCTGTCGGGTCCTGTCCTTCCTCTCCCTCTGGCAATCCTACCATGAGGATATTGTTCCTTCTCGCTCTCCCTTCCGCCTCCTCCGCCCGAGTCTCCAGGTTAGCTACCTGTTGTTTAAGTATGTGGATCTCCTTTACGTTGCTCGTGCTGGTGTCCGTGTTGATTTTCACAGCACTTTCCAAGCTGCTCGTTCTCTCCGCCAGCCCCCTAACATCTTGCCTCAGCAGGGTGACTTCTATGCCTACTGCGTCTATTTTAGCCTCCAGGGAAGTGCGCAGGTCCGACATCGCTGTCCCCCATGAGTCTTGCAGCTCTGTGATGGCCGCTAATATCTGATGATGGTCAGTCCCTACGGCGCTCTCCCCCGGTGCTATCGAGCCTTTGGGCGTTATGGCCGCAGGAGATTGTTGTGTTTTGGCGAATGCCTCCATCGTGGATTACTTGTTCTTGTTCTCGCCCCGTCATCTTGCAGCCTCAGTTATACACCCGAGGTTGACTAGCCTCAGATGTGTAGTCCTGCTTTTCTGTATTAATTCGGCACCAGTGTACCTCCACAGGTATGGGGCAGCCGTCCTAGAGGAGCCCTGGCGTTATCTTATGTATACTGAGCTCTTACTCAGTGTGGGTTGTGCCCTCCCACGTATCAAAGTGTCTCACTGCGTCCTAGAGACCTCGCCACCCCTTGGTGTAGTCACCTAGCTTCCAGGCTTCTTGTATGCAGCGCATCACTGACTGTGTCCCCATCCGCTTGAGCTCGCTATGCATGCCATGCTTTGTGTGGTGACGTCCACTGTTTACTCCTTATACTTCTCACAGGCCCACTGGTCATTCCAGCCCTCCATAGTGCCAACAGCTCCCATTATTAGTCCCTCATTGTTGCCAGGGGTGCAATGGCGCTTCCATTAGAGCCGATTGAGTGTCCATGCCCCATATTTTCCAGTAGTCGCTGCTGCCGGGTGTCTTTCCCCACCCTCAGCAGCCAATTCAGTGTTCATTAGACTGCCGCCGTACCCTATTCGCCACTTCTTCTCACGGTATTGCGCTTATTAATTCATGCTGGGCGTGCGCTTCACCCATCCACTGTAGCATGGCCCATCCACTGCCATGTCCCCGCGCAGGGTGCGCTCTGCTGCTTCTTATTCAGGCGTGCGCTTCGCACCACTGTTGTGTTGCGGGGCTCCTAGCATGCTTTCTCCGCAGGATTGCCCCGCTCGCACACTTGTCAGTGCGACGCTGGGGCTCCCGCTGTACGCGGGCAAGGCCTGCACAGCGCCGTGTGCCAGCCCCTCTCCTCGAGCTCCCACTGCCCTTGGGCCCCTGCCTTCCGGATCGACTCACCCCCAGTAGGGTCCGTGTCGCAGGCCAGCGTCTCACAGTGCCTGCATGCAACTTACAGTCGCAGGGGCTCCAGTTTATCTCCACATGCCGGCATTATTTTTTCCTCACGGCTGCCAGCTCCATTCCGCCGCTCCGGGTGCTTCAGTTACAGTTCCTGTGTTAGCGGCCATTTTGTGCTACATTGTATCCAGCAGCCGCGTACATTAACAAGCGAATCCTTCAAAACTCCTCCTACGATTCGCCCGATCTTCACACAGTGTGTAGAGCACACGTTCCCACGCCAGTGCTACCGATCCTGGGACCAATAGAGCATTTTTTCTTGTAGTTTCGCAGATCATTTGGACGGATCCCTCGGAGCTGCACAGGAAGCACGTCCTACTCCATGGCTGCTCAAGCCACGCCTCGCAAGGCATCGTTAAAGAGGACAGCTCTGTTGTATTGTGCCTGACTGAGGTGAGGTAGCTTGAGATGTCATGTGGATTGTTTATGTGTGGATGATGGAATATTCTGAGTGAGTGTTCTGTGTAGAGGCGGTTACAGCTGGCTGGCCCTGGGTGATGGGAGCCGGTGTTGTCACAGCTTATGTCCTTTATGTCTTCATGTGGATATGTAACTAAGAACTTGGAAATAAACCTACATGAAGTGAACTTAAAGAGCCTGGAACCTGCTTTTTAACAATGGCGACGAGTCGATCTTTGGTAACCCACGTGCCACAAGCTGATGGACTGAGGACCCTGCTGCGGGGGGTGCAGGAAGGACAAGCTTCTGGAGAAGGACAACACTGCCCCCAAAAACTGTAAGTCCCATCACCCAGGGTGCAGGGGGAGCCGGAGGATTAAAGCCCAATCTTTGGTGGGACCGGCGCACATAAGTAGTGGGCAAGCTGGGCCCCAGGGAGTCTTCAGGGAGAAGCCCTGACATGGCTCCCCAGAGCACAGGGGCAGGAACAGGAATTGGGCCCCATTGCAGAGGGATCAGCTCCAGGAGCAGGACGGAGGACTGCGTCCCAGGGTTCTGGGGAAGTCCAAGAAAGAGGCCCCTTTTTGGATGGGCAGCTCCTTAGTAGGAGGCAGAGCTCTGCCCTGGGGGCTGGAGATGGCGCTGGACCAGCAGGTGAAAGATAATACTGGCAATACTGGGAAATTGATGTTGAAAGCAAACGCTGTACCCTGGTCCTCCGTGAGATGTAATGAAGAGCTAGCCCACTGGGAGGAATGTGATGCTACTCTACGTTTTTTTTAAAAAGTTAGAATGGCAATAGAAAAAAAGAGACGCTGCTCTGAGTTTGGGAAATGGATGTGAATTTGACATGAACAAGGAGGACTGTTTGCCTGACTACACGTCACTCCCATGTCTTGTGCACTCATAGCAATGGGGAGCTGTTGTTTTAAACGGTATCCTTCTCACAAGATAATTGCAGGCTTTGAAGTTATAGGAGCCTGGCAGCACCGTACTGTGCCTATCGTGCACATCATGTTTTTGGCTGTCTGAAATTCTGGTGATTTATGAGCCTTTCGTGGCGAGGTCTCCTGGGAAGTGAACGACCTTTGGCCTGTGAAGCTCTGCATAGCCCTGCTGAGCAGCAGTGACTGATGATGTCACATATGCAGCAGGGGGAGATGGTGAAGCGTAGAATGTTCTTTGGAATGTGCTATTGTTAGAGCTTTGTATTATAAGTGCTGTTTGCCCCGAGGATGTAAAAGGGAAAGTACTTTAAGGAATCTGACGTTTGGTAAGACATGTGTCTTAGAAGGAAGGAACCAAAATATGTGTGCAGCTATATTGAGGCAGGAATGAACAATGCTTAGAACATGGGAACCTTATGATACGAATCGGATCAAGAGACATGATTTGTTTAGGTGCCAAATGCTGTGGTCTCTGCTTGGCAAACAAGACATTTTCGGTGGATTGTGATGCTGGCATGCCGCTCCGTCTCAGTTAGTGAGGCGACAGGTAGTGGCCAACAAATAAGGTGACATTTTTAGGTCATGACAGTATGGTGGGGTATAGGCTTGTGCAGAGAGTAACAGCCATAATGTTGGGTAGTTTGGAACTTTAATATACCTATTTAAAACTGACAGAGCATTTTTGCACGTGCAGGATGGTGAGCGCCTTTGTGCGCTGTGAATCTGTAGAATGGGGGCACTGCGAGGATGCAAATGAGTTTGTGTTTATAGAAGATATACATGCCTCTTAAACAGCGCTCTTCTGTTATGTAAATGGGTATGTGAAACGGTGACAATATAGTGTGGCAATATGTTGTATTGAAGGGTATTTAGCATAATTCTTTTGAGGAATTGCAGGTTTCGAGTGCCAAGCACCATGGCACATGGACACTAATGTGCATAATTCGTTGCTGTTAGTGTAAGATGGGTGGTATGTGTATGAGTGTGATAGCTTTAATCATTTTGAGGATTTTCAGCTATATTGCACATGTCAGTTGAGCCTGTGTAAATGGCTATGGACTCATAGGTTCGCTTAAGAGCCTACAAATGGCTATGGACGTTTTAGTTCATAAAAGTGTTAGTTTTGGGGATTTTACTTACTATGAGCAACATGGTTTTGTATTCAAATGCGCACAACGCAAATGCTTTCAATGCGGTTTATGTATTGTTTACAGCATATGGTTGCAGCATTCTATGATTTTGGAATGTATGTTATGATGAATCTGACTCAGATAGGTTGGAGAAAGTCAGTGAGTGTTGGGTATTGGGTGAACTCACATTCAGCATGGAAGTGTTGCAGTGTGAAATGCATGGTTTGAATTGTTTGGGTAATGTCAGTGGGGTATATAGTTTTCCTTACATTGTTTTGGTTTGGTTTGGGTAGTTACCTGTCGTGGTAAAAGTTGAACACCCATGCGATTGTCTAGAGTGAGGTAGCGCCTCGACTCTTTCAATTAAGGATGTTAGGATTTTCTAATTTCATGTGAGGGGATTGGTCTGGTAATAGGGGTTACCTGATTCCGGTAATGGTTGAACAGCGATGAGGTTGTTCTGTGAGGGAGGTAGCGCCTCCTCTAGGTTTATTTTTATCCTTCTCATCACATTGGACAGTAGGTAGCTGGTGGTAAAGGGGTAGCTGGGGACGCCTGGTAATGACCCGTCGGTATTGAGTGTGGTAAGTCCTGAGATGATGAGTAAATTGCTTTCTATGTTACTTGTGGTATTTATTGTGGATTTCGTTGTATCCATGGGTTCAACAGCTTGTTTTGGGTTAGGATGTTTTCCTTGCTATAAAACCGTTTAGTTTTTACCAGTCATTGATGTTGGCATTGGGAGTGCATGGCCACCACTCCCAATGTGTTTGGAAGGCTTGTATATCCTGGTCTGGTGTAATGAGTATGGTATTAAGACCATGGGTGTTTGTGTTCTCAGTAATGTTGTATGTTTCCACTTTGTGAATCCCTGTTGGAGTGAGGTTGTGATTGTCTTTTTGGAGGCTTTGAGGTCTCAGTTCTCTAGAGTGGCAGTCTAGAGGCCTGCTGGCATTCCAGGGTGGCAGCCTGGACACCTGCGTTGTTGTAGGCGGGGGCAGGTGGTAGGAGGTGTAGCAGTCTTGTTGTTGTTAAGGAATGTAGGTGAAGTAGCCCAGTTTCAGGGTTGGCCAGGTCCTGGGGTGAGAGCCCAGTTGCTTGTTTGTGGCAGGAACAGGCAGATGGATGACAGTATTTTTGTTATTGGTACATGGAATGTAGTTTGTCAGGGTGTGATGTTTTGATGGTTGGGTTTGGCCGTGGAAGTGTCTGTCTGCCAGTTGAGTGTTACGTGTGCGTATATCTTGGAAGGTGGTAGTTGTGTTGTTCTGGTATGTGACTTGTTCTATGTATGGTGTAGTAAAGGAGGGAGGTGTGTTGTATTGTGCCTGACTGAGGTGAGGTAGCTTGAGATGTCATGTGGAATGTTTATGTGTGGATGATGGAATATTCTGAGTGAGTGTTCTGTGTAGAGGCGGTTACAGCTGGCTGGCCCTGGGTGATGGGAGCCGGTGTTGTCACAGCTTATGTCCTTTATGTCTTCATGTGGATATGTAACTAAGAACTTGGAAATAAACCTACATGAAGTGAACTTAAAGAGCCTGGAACCTGCTTTTTAACAAGCTCATACTCCATCTGAGTCATTTTTAGGGGCAGATATAGTCGCAAGGAGCGTGGACTAAGATATATGTGGGCCGGCCAGTCTGCCAAGTGTTGTCTGTTTGTCTGAATATGCTATATGTGACAAAGAAATTAAATATTGAAAAATAAGGAATAAATAGACTATGGTGGAAACGATGAGATTTGAAATTTGATTATTTATTAGTTAACTGATATTTTTCAGTGAATAGGTAGATTGAAGTAAAACGTGATATAGAGACTTGAAGCTGCGATGATTGGTGCACGCTCATATTGTATTATTTTTCTGGACAGTATTTATTTTGTGAAATAACGGTAAGTAGTGACAGTCAATTGTGACTAAGTCATGATGGAGGATATTACTCCGCTCATACACTTGTACAGACAGCTGCCAAAACGCGCACCCAAGCTTAAACAAAACAGTGCAGAATGGGTTAAGGGTACGGCAGCTAAGATGTTCATGGCATGGCCACAAGGGGGATCGCTGTCCAAAGCGGTCCTGCAACATACGACGACATATTTGCATGCAGCATATATGGGCAAAAAGTTAGAAAAAAGGTTTGCAAGCTTAGAGCTCTGGAAAACATACCAGGAGGAAATGGACAACCCGCCTCCTCAGGACTGGATGCTTAATCAGTGTAAAGAAGGGGGTGAAGAGCTTTCTGCTCCCCCTGCCGCGCCTCAAGTAAATGGCGATAGTATAAAAGATGAAGGATTATACCCTTTGAGGGAGCTCAAGGTAGCGACGGGGTATAGCAGCCCAAAGTATAAGTCAGCACGACAAGAGTACCACAAAAGACTCCAGAAAGAGGTTGAGATTGAAAACGGACGAGGCTAAAAGAAAGAGTCGGCAGAGACAGGAACTGTATCAAGATGAGCAGTTGAAAAAACAAAGTGCAGAGGAGCAAAGAAAGTATGATAATAGACAAAGAGCAATCAAAGAACAAGATAAGCTAGAAAAGAAAAAGGAGGAAGAAGAACAGAAGTTAAAGGATAGAAAGATACAAAGACTAAGAGATGAAGAAGTGCGTAGGGCAAACGAGAGAAGAGAGGTGAAAAGACAAGAGGAAAGGGTAAGAGAGGAAGCAAGGAAACGAAGAGAGCTTGTCGAGGAAATAGAACTCAAGAAAAGACAAAGGGCATGCGACATTGATCGCATAGAGAAAGAGTTAATGGAACCTAATCCACTAGTAGCATGAGAGGACATAGAAGAATCTTCCCGACACATGAACCAATGCCAGGTCCGTCTAGAGCAAATATAGAAGATGATTTTGATATAAGAAGCATTGGGGATAACATTGATAAGGTTTATCATGGCATGAGGACCAAAAGTGAATAAAAAAATAAGGGACCAAACAATCGATTTGAAGGTAAAGAGGGAAGTTTGTTTAGCCTTGAGCATAGAACTTTGTCTTTGGACAGGTAGACTCTGAATAGAGAAGAGAAAGAGGGAAGTCACACGATTTGGGGACAGGATATGTCAGACGAAGATAGAGAAACCTTCAGTGGGGAGGAGGTATATGGTTCTGAAGGGTGTTTTCCAATAGACAGAAGTAAGATGGTCAGATGTAGATCTACCTAAATCTCGACCGTCAGAACCTCTGGCACAGCTAGATCGACCTAAAGGACGGTCCCATAATGTAAGGGGGGACTCACCACCTTATGTGAGTCGACTAAGGTCATTACCGGGAAGAAGACGGTGTGGAACCATTGTCCCTGCTCTGGACAGACGGACGATGGGGGATGAATGCGAACTTGGGATCTCACAATTCCCATTGTTAGAGAAAGGAGGGGTCAGGCCACAGTATATTCCTTGACTCCAGATGGATAAGGGTAATTTAAGGTGTAAACTCCCGTATTTGACATCGGGTGACGGAAAATGGATCTATGAATTAGAGAAAATGAGCAAATACATTAGCAATAGGGAACATTAAGGGTCTTCTAGCAGCTATACTTGGGGAGAGAGCTGATGACATTTGGTCGAGAGCAGGATACACAGGTGTCACTGCTCAGAACACTGCTCACGATAGAGCACTGTTTAATAACTGTAGAGTGGCAGTCTGGAAAGCGCTTCGAGTACAGTATTCAGACACGTCAGACATGGGAGCTAAGATGGCACACTAGATGCAGGAAGGGGAGGGTCCGTTGATTTATATTCAGAATTTCCAAGAGCAATGGAGCTTGAAAACGCGCAAGCCGTGGGGAACATCTATACCTGTATTCTATCATATATTTTGTCAAGGGCTGCCAGACAAGGTGCAGCCAAATAGATTTGCATGCATTTTGTAAAATGTCAATGGTTGGTTTGTAGTCTCCAATTATTACCCATGCTCTGCTGATGACCACTCCTTCCTCCCATCCATCTGGAGAAAGTACTGATCCCCAAATCTGCATTTGGCCTTTGTTCTGCCATCTTCAAATGACTTCTGCTGATTTTCCTGGACTTTCAAATCTTCTGTTTACTTCCCATCTGATTCCAGCCCCTTTCACTCCAAGCTGTTCATATCTTATCCCATGATTTTTAGTGTGAGCTCCTGCTCTTCTCTTTGTGTCTTGCACATAGTCATCTTCACCTGTACATTCAGTTGCCCATGCTAAATAACCTGTACAGCCCATGAACTGATCCCTTGCTCGGCAGAGTGCAATGTGAGATAGGCATTGTGCTGTCTAAACATCTATTTCAATAGCTATGAATATCTTAGACTACCCCATACTATGTTACGAGCAGTCGCAGCTATGGGCCGTAGACCTGGTCACTATGGCAACGCTTCCCAGTTACGTTATCCTCACTGAAGTTGGCGCCGATAGAGCGAGGCACTGCTCTAGGTATTCAGGCTGACACTCCTCCTTCCTTCCCGGAAGAAGTACTTCAGACTCTGTCACTAGCAATGCAGCGCGTTGCTACTGTTTATCGCAGCTACGCTCCGTAAATTCGTAATTAGGTTTCCTTTTGTACTAACTACTTACATTACTTGCCTTAATTTCTTTAACAACTTCTCTTGTTCAATTTAGGATCTCTTACTTCCCACTCGGCTTCCTCACTGAAGTTCCTTACGATCCATTCGGTTTGGGAGATCGATGTGTCCGCATTCATGTAGGTTTTTCTTTCTTAACATCTCTTTCTTACTGGTGAGCGTGATGTGAATCAGATAGTAACCCCTTGCTTCTACAACAGCCAACCCACGATCCGCTTGCCAAGGAACTACTGTTACCAGTTTGCCTCGCGGATTCCTCAAGGAGGCTTCTACTGCTGCCCAGTGAGAATTATCATTCCCGGCTTATATCAGTATGTTCTTAACAATACCCTTTCCCTTCTCATTTTCTTTTCGACCATCACTTACTTACCTCTCATCCTACTGTCTTTCATCAAAGGCCATTCACTTAGCAGATGGAGCGGGTCTTCTACTCCTTCCTTCCGTCTTCTAGGATCTGTAAGCGGTACGACCTCTGCCTTAAAGACCCACCTCTCCTCTGTCAAGACTAGCGCTAACTGTCGTGTCTCTTCTACAGCTTCCAGCCATTCCCAGAGAGAGCGCTCTTTGTGTCCTTCCATGCGCCAACATACATATGGACACCAGTAACAGCGCTCTCTAGCTACACAGGATTTATTTTCCCCCACAACGGTTTCCCTGGCTCTTTCTCTCTGTGCCTGTCATTGTTAGGCATTGCGAGGGAGGTTTCCGGTGAACTTTCCACTCTCCAAAATTGCACCGAAGAACAGGTCAGTGATTGAATTTCGATTATATTTGGGCTGCTACTGTGTCGGCTTGAGAATTTCATGTGTTCCTAAAACTGTAGTATTCGAAGAATTGGGATTGGAAATGTATTAGATAACACTATAAGGCAGGAGTGTACATACATAGCCTTCCTCCTTTGAGGTTATCTTGCCTACTTCTTTCATGTGCTGATACCACATATTGTTTCCCAAATGAGCTGTGCTGTCTAGATAATCATTCAAGTCATGATCCTCTTCCCTTGTACTTCCCTTAGGTCTCCTTCTTGCCTCATGAGTATTTATAATCATCTCATGAAGTATATCTGCATAATTCCTTCCCACTGGGGGAATCATAGGGACATTTGTCAGTACAATCGGTGTCTTTACATGTGCTACTGGTGTAGTAACAGTCACATGAGGTCTCTTCCTATTGGCATAATACGAAGGTAACCAAGAATCATGAATAACTTGCAATGCTGACCTCCCCCCCAAAAGAAATCTTATACCTATCTGTCGGAGGGCTAGGCGCTTTCATATGCACCTCTGGAGTAGGAATAATCAAATAAGGCCTCAGTGGTCTTATACTTGCCACATCTGTACCCTCCTGCTGCATAGGAAGATACACAGGAACTACTGCTTTATTTGGATCTGCATAAGACAGTAAGACAGTACGTACTATGAGAGAAAGTAGAATGATAATGAACATAATGCATGTGTAGATAATGTGCCAGTAAGTCCAACGTATACAACAATAGCCTCTTGCACCTCGTGGCGGTCTCTCGTTGTTTTCCACATTATTGTTGCTATCAATGTTGCCCATTTTATATTTTTACTTTTAAGGAAAGAAAAAACAAACTTAATCGGGCAATCTCACAAAATATTCTGGCAACTGTCGACTATTAACTGGATTTCAGATAAAGACAAAGGCCTTGTCTTGTCGCCAAACAAAATGAGGATGAACTTCCAGCAAATAGCAAAAGTTCAAGGTCTGCATATCCTCACTTGATAAGCTCCTCAGGATGCTCACTGTGTTGTCTCAGACCATAGATGAACTTGTTCAATTATATCACGTAGCAATTGATTAATTGCTGGTTGATTCCTAGGGTCTCTCAGAAACACACGAGTGTTGGTTTGGAGTCCAACAAGGTGCAGGTGTTTCTCGATCATGAAATAAAAGACCATTCCACCTAGTTTATGAGCGTCTTCATCAGACAGAGGCATCTGTGTTTTCCATACAGTACTCAGGCAGTTGGAGGATTTGCTCTATTATGGTTGCGAACAATCTCCTCACGACTGGATCATTTTTAGAATCCTGCAAGAATACACAAACATCAGTAGTTCTCCCAACCAAATTGGGATATGAACGAAGAGGAAAACAGTAACAATGATCCAATGAACGTTGCCATTAGGCACCACCATGGGTACTTCCAAAGAGAAACTTGGCGAGGAAGGAATCTGGGTACTGCTCCCTTTTCCAATTGTACAAGATGAACTCTAGGCCTGGCATTTCTTCTCCCTTCAAGACTTCAATATGTCTCAGTCCAAGGTTAGCAAGCTCCTGTGGCTCAAGAACAATAGCTTTTACTTTCATTCCTTCTTTAGCAGCTGCATAGTGTGTCTCGGACAAACCACAGTCCAATGAACTCTTTATCTGTCTACTGGACAGTCTCTGCGTCCTTCCTCGTCATCGATCTAGTCTGCACATGCTGAACTACTTCTCCATTGCTTGCTTCAGAATGGGGTGAGGTTGCGGCAGTCTCGCCGGTGTAGATCTTCATGTCTCCCAGGAATATCCAAGTGCGTCTTCCTAACACCTTGACTGCTGATGGAGTAACGTTCTCGACAATGAAGGGACCATTAAACCTGGGTTGATGCCATTTGCGGAACAAAGTTCCAGATCAGAACTTGATCTCCGGGAAAAAGCTTTGGCAGTAAAAGTTCATTTGATCTGGTTGCTATATGGTCTTCATCTGTGTTCTGAAGCAGACACCTCGTCCGTTTGACTTGGTCTAAAATGACAGCGATACCTGTAGTCATACATGTTAAGGAGGCTCGTAGCTCATCTCCTAACAATTCTGATGTTTTCTGGGCATCACTTCTAGTCCTCGATGGAGAATTGATAGGCATTCTCATTCGCCTCCCTGTTACTAGTTCATGGGGCGTAAGATGATGGTCATAGCCTGGTTGATTCCTCAACGCATATAATGCAAGAAGCAGGCAATTCAGCCATCCTTTTTTCAATGTTAACTTAAGCTTGGCTATCCTCTCTTTAAACAGGCCTTTGAGTCACTCACAGATTCCGTTGGCTTGCAGGTGATAAACTGAAGAAAAATTATGCTTTATACTGAGCAATAAGCTGGTCTGCTCAAATACTTCATTCACAAAATGTGGGCCATTATCTGATCTTAATACTTCACATATTCCCCATCGAGGAAATACTTCTCGAACTAGGAACTTCGCAGCGCAAGTGGTGTCTGGATGTGTGCATGGGCCAGCTTCAACCCACGTTGAGAAGGGGCTAGCATATATCTATAACCATTACAGACTTGCTGCATGTCGACATAAACAATATATAAATGATGAAAAGGACCATTAGGTCGAGGTATGACTCCTCTGACTGTTCGCAGCGTGTGCCCAGCAGTAAACCTTTGACATACAATGCAATTTACTACATAAAATGCAACGTGTTCTAACCATTCCTCTCCAATAGTTGCTGCGAGGCTTTCCCTAGTGTCATGCGCAGAGTAGTGTAGCTGTTCCAACGCCACCCTTAATAAGGGTACAGGCATCACCGTTTACCAGTGCTTTCCTGTTGCCACAATGCCTCTGAGGGGATAAAGAACAACCCCTCCGTGTCCACAGATCTTTCTCATCCTGTGATGCTTCACCCTGAACTTCCATTAAATGTGTTTTCAACAAGTTATTAAAACATTAATTTATAATCATCATCCCCACAATTCTTTCATTCACATCTATCAAAGCTCATAATATCCTTTGAATATGCAACTCATTTTGCTTCTTCGTTTGCGGCTTGGTTTTCACGTGAAATAAAGTCTGCTCTGTCAGTGTGCGCTGTGCATTTAATGATTGCAATGGCTACTGGGAGCTGTAATGCTTTAATAAGTCTGACCAATAAGGCGGCATGCTGCACAGGAGTGCCGTCCACTCGGAGGTAGCCCTTCCTTTTCCAATGTGCTTACCCTGCGTGTACTGACGACGTCACATAGGCGGAGTCACTGTACACGGTTACTTACTTGTCTGTGTGGTTCGAGCGTGACAATCAGTGCTACTAATTCTGCAGCTTGTGCTGAAAAGTGAGCCGGTAGATGTGAACTTGTCATTACTTCGAATTCCCTGTTAGCCATGTGCCTTACCACAGCGGCACCTGAATATCTTTGCCCATAAGTTTGATCGATCCATGCTGAACCGTCAATAAAGAGGGTCTCTCCGGCTGCCAAAGCATTTTCTTTCACTCTCGGAATCTCGTCATAGAATTCCTCATAATTCGAGCAATCATGTGCATGCTCGTCTATTACCAGTGGTTCAGCTACAAACGTGACAGGATTCACGGTTTTACATCTGACTATTTTAATTGCCGGATTCGATATGACCACCTTGTGATGCTGGAAATGCATCAGAGGGACAGGGCCTCTGTATCCTTGTCCTTTTACTGCTCTTTATCGTGTGTTCTGTCGTGTTTTCCGCGCAGGAGTTCGTGTGGGACTCCTGGCGGTGCAGCTCTCTTTCTTTTGGTTTGGTGAACGGACCTGTGGGATACCCTTATGGCACCCATGGGTGGGGGTACAACCCTGTGCCCCTAGTGTATGTTTTTGGGCACCTGTGGGTGGCCCACAGAGCAGGGTATGGGCTGGTGGCAGCTCCATGCTGAATTTGACAGGTGAGCGGCGTATCCTCCCATTTTGGGATACCCCGGCCATGCCATTGGGATCAGTTGATTCCTGATGGAAAACAAGATGTCCCCGGTGGCCTCTTGCTTTCTATTACCCATTACCTTGTTTTCCCAAAGTCCTAGGAAGCCCTGACTCTGTCCCTTCCCCCTGACTGGCTGTTGGGTGGAAATGCCATATATGGTGTTGTTGTGAAGGCCCGGCCAGACTAGCTGGAGCCTTCCCGGTGATGTATGTTGTGGGTACCTCCTGTGGGTGGGACCTGGGTGAATAGAGTGTGTGACGAATATGCATTCTGTGTTGTGGGTGTCTAGTATCTGGTGGTTGACACAATGACTGAGACAACCCTGCCCGAAACCGGTATGAATGCAGCTTGGGGTGTTGAATGGCTCGGTACTTGTCCCAATACACATAACTTGTTGTGAGTTGGAGAGAAGTGAATGGCCTGAATACCTTGTGTGCCTGATTGGCTGCCTGCCTGCATGAATGCCCGTAGTCGTGATTGGATGCTTGAGTGTGACCCAGCGGAATGAATGGGAGATCAACAGTATATCTGGGGACCTCTCACTGCTAGGAATCGTGTTCAGAAGCTGAAGTCCACTACGACGAGTAACTGGAGTAACAGACGCTTGACCTTGAAACCCCCGCTGGACGAGAAGGAGTGCTGTGGCTCTCCCTCGCAATCTGAAGGCTGCTGTGTTTCCAAGGACTGACCCAGAGAGGACCTGGTAAGGCGCCCTCTTCCCGAGCTATGAGGGACCATCGTGCACAGCTGATCTTTGCCAGCGCTCCCTGGTAGACAAACCTTCGACAGGCTGCCAATCCGATACGGGGACTGCTGCGGAACTCCAAGGAGAAACACCCGGACTGTTGTCTGCCACTGTCGACGACTGCCGTCACCGACCGGAGTCGCCGTGCTCCCGTTTGCCTTAGAACTTTAATTGATCATCGGACGCTCTCGTCTGCATCGTCCCCCGGTTGTCTCCCGCTGGAGAAGGGCCGACCGTTGACGCGCTGAGGAGCATCCACCGGTGGGTTTCCCGCCACCTAAAGACCACAGAGACGCCGATGACTTGATGCCCTTGATGGGCCACAGTTCTTCATCATCTCTTTGCGGTCCAGAACTATCGTCACCGAGGTGCCCCGCACGCCTCTTCCTTGCGGGACGCCAACGCTCTGTCGTCAACGAGCACCGCTAGGAATGAAGCTGCCACTTCCCTGCAGTAGTTCACCCTGTTCACCGTCGGACGTTCGACGACCCGTGACTCCTGCCTTAAAGGGAGGACACTCAAGAAGGGTCGTCGATTCCCCGACACCGAACGCCAAGTTCCCCGACACCTTTCGACGATCCGTGGCTCCCGCCTGAAAGGGAGGCACTCAAGAAGGATCGGTCGGCGCATCGTCGGAGAACTCTACTCCACCAGGTACATTGGGGGGTAAAACCTTAATAGGAAGAAGTAAGACTATCGAACATTATATAGACTGGGCTTGTGCTATATATCTTTATTTACAGGTTGCACAGGTGGGGGGGATCTCCACACAGACTGTGCCTAGTGGTAGGAGTCAGTATTCTGCCTATTGTTTCAACCATCTTGCGTTCCTTCCTATATCTATTGCTGGATTCCTCGTTATTAGTCTGTGTGACATTTTAACCGTACAGTTGATGAGATTTGATAACATTAGTGGTACCACTTTAGAATTGTATATATTTATCATTTTTGACTTCCGAGTACAAAGTGCGTTATTGTGATCGTGTACATACCTTTGAATATTAATTATATAAAGACTGTGTTTTCAGTAATACAGTGTGTGGACATTCCTTTGTGGGGGTTCGGGGACCACACTGTACTTAAGAACCAGCCTGCATCACCTCCTGAGAAGCTAGGCCTTGATTGCTGGACCACGTACCAATAATAGAGAATCTTGGCTGGGGTCCTTGGCTGGGGTCCTCTGTGCCTCTCCTCTACCATATAGAGAGCGGAAGTACAGACACCCCCTACCAGTCTTTACACACCTCATAAGCAGAAGCTCTTTGAGACGACAGTGTACCTTTTTAGGTTTTTCCAAAACAGCAAATAATGCATGTTCAACAAACATCATCATGGAACATTCCATTACTATGCTGGCAGGCTTCTCAATTGCGAATGCGGTAGCTGCCAAAGCCTGTTCGCAGGGGAAGTGACCCCCTCATTACTGGGTCCAGAATACCACTGTAATACGCTAAAGGCTTGTACCCGAACATAGTTCTCTGCTTGAGTACTGCGTCATAACTGTTCCATTTGTGTGCAAGAATAAAAAGAATTCTTCAGAATAATTCGGGATTCCCAAAACTGGAACTGTGCAAATTGCCTTTTTCAACACGTCAAACCCTTCCTCCATTTCCTCGGTTCATACAGTCTTTTCCTGACTTATGTGAGCCTTTTTCAGGGCCTGCAACAATGGCCTTGTGTATGAATTATAATCAAATACTCATGCCCTCACATAACTGCATAGTCCCAAAAATTGCTGCATATTCTTTATCGTGTGTGGTTTTGCTGTCTTCAAAATGGCCTCAGCCCTTTCAGGTGTAACTTTCTTTCCTTCATGCGAAATTAACTGGCCTATGTATAACACCTCTTCTTGGCAATGCTGCAATTTTTCTTTGTCCACTTGATATCCTTTCTCAGCTAAAATAACCATTAGCTGAACTGAATCATGTCTACACTCTACTTCTGACATGCTGCAGACCAAAACGCCATCTATGTATTGATGCAAAGTACTTGGCAAATCAATATTGCTTATGTCCATCTGCAGGACTCTATTGAAAAATCGATGGGGATGCACAATACCCCTAAGGTAATCTTGTACTTTTTAACTTTGTCTGTCTGAACATAAATGCCGTCAGATCTTGAGAATCTTTATGTAATGGGATTGAGAATTTTTTTTTTTAAGTCAATCACAGTAAAATATCACACCTCAAGAGGGATACTACATAAAATCATTGCTGGATTAGGAACTAGAGGAAACTCAGCCTCTACAATCTGATTAATCGGGCGCATGTCCTGAATTTAATGCCACAACCCCCCGTTCAATTTGTTTGACAGGATACACAACCGTATTACATGGTGACTCTGACGTCACTAAAATACCTTGATCCATCATGGCGGATATCGTCTTAAAAATACCCTCATCTGCCTCTCGATACTGTCGTGCTTGAGGTAAAATTGCTCCTGGCTTCAATTTAATCTTAACATCTCCAACCCCTTTTAATAGGCCTACATCATAGGGGCCCGTAGTCCATAAAGAAACTGGCACATTTGCCATGTCTTCATCAAAAAAGGCAGGACGCTATCTCACTATCATCATTCTCTGATGGGTCTCCCGTTTTTCTGATCTAACCCAATATGTAATGCTCATCTCAAACACCACTCAACGCATCAATATCACAAAGCCATTAGGGCTGCAAAACAGCTTTATTTCAGTAATAGTATTGAACAGGCTATAAACCAGCCCAAGGCCTTATTTGAGGTTGTTACATCTCTTTCAGTACAGGCAACCTCTCAGTCGGATGCTCCTGTATCCCAGGAACTATGTAACTCGCTATCCCTCTTTTTTGAGTAGAAAATAGGTACTATACGAGATGGTATTGCTGCCTCATGTCCATCGGCAGTACAGCATCCCTCTGTGAGTGATAGTATTGCTGACCCTATTCCACCGACTGCTCAGTGGTCCTCCTTCCCACTGGTCACAGAGGATGAAGAGTTGGGCGCACTTGATTGTTCTGAAAACCTCCTCTTGCGCAGTATAAATCCATTCCCTCCTTGATCGAACTGCCGTTGGTTATTCACTTGCAGCATACCTACTGCTTGCTGCAATCCCTGCCCTTCTCCACTAGTTAACATTGCCCCTTCTATAGCATACCTTGATAGCTTCTTCAGTACCACCTTAGCCTCCTTAAGCTTCCTACCTTCTTCTTTCTTTTGTTTTTTCTCTTGTAACAAACGGCAATGATGCGCTATCGTCGACTGTATTTCTGGCCAAGGTTTTGCCTCCATACCCACCAATTTCTTGAGCTGTCTCTGAGACTTGCTAAACTACTGACATGGGTGGAAGACAAAGGAACGCCCTTGCAGATAGTGCCTCTGGAAAGTGCAAAGCTATGCTTTAGAAATAATGGGACAAGAAAGCTTGGAGAAAATGAGAATTGTGGCCAAATCTTTGATGGGCCAGGAATGAGCATTGGAACATCAGTGATAATTGATCGCTACTGGGCTTGTGGATCCAGAGCTTACATGAAACTGCCCAGGGATTGGGGAGGACCGTGTTCTATAGTAAATGTTCATGTTCCAGCATTTGTGATTCCTAAAAATGACCTGAACATTGACGAGTTTCCAAAAGCAGACGCTCACCTGAGGAAGAAGAGCTCTGCTGAAATCTTGAATCGAATGAATAGAAGAGAGAACTATTTCTCAGCCAAGTTGATAGAAGCCTTTGATTCTATTCCATATGAACACAGATTGTTTAGTAGGACTTAATCGATATTCACAATAATCTTTATGCCCAGGATCCAGACAGATGCAAACACTAAGTGGTTACAGATAACCAGATGGGAATTGCTGCAGACGATCAACACGACCATCAATTTATTTATTTATTTTTTACATTTGTATAGTGCACAAAACAGTCCATGGGCATCGCAGCGCTGTTACTTGCAGGGAACTTAGTTACAGGGAGGCACAATATAAATAAGGGAGGTACAATATACATATTTTACATAGTTTGCATTGGTAACACATTAATGCAGTCAGCTAGTTGCAGATACATTTGCAGGTTTGTCAGGAGAAGTTGCGTGAGGTCCTATAGGGACTGTGGTGTTGATCAGGCAAACAGAGTGGTTTTCATGGCTTTGCGAAAGGCAAGGAGTGAGGCTTCGGCACGAAGCGTCATGGGAAGGCCGTTCCAGTGTAGGGAGGCAAGGTAGGGGAAACTAGCGCCTCCTGCCCTGGCTCTTTTTACCCTGGGTACAGTGAGCATGTTTGCATAAGGTGATGTGGTTGGTCTTGCAGATGTGGCGGGGTGGATTCTTTGTGATAGGTAAGCTGGTGCAGAGAGATGGATGCATTTATGGGTAAGAGTCAGGGGTTTGAATATAACCTCTCCTTTATTGGGAGCCAGTGGGCTGATTTTCTCGCGGCCGAGGTGTGTTCTCTTTTAGAGATACCTTGGGCTGCACGTAGAGCATTGTTCTTGCAGTTTTTCTAGATTTTTAGTGGAGGTCCCTAGGAAGAGCACGTTACAGTAGTCCACCCTAGAGCCGGTGTTAGCTCTGGCTATGTTGGTGCAGTTTTCTTTGGAGAGGAAACGCCTGGCAGCGTTAATGAGTTTTGCATGGTAGGCTGCAGAAGAGGCAATTGCATTGACTTGTCTCGTCATGGATAGATTGGAATCGAGAAAGACTCCAAGGGTTTTCACTGTGTCAGATACTGGGATTTTAATGGAATAAATGGGGAAGTGGCTGAACTGGGTGTGAATATTTTTGAGTGTATCAGTGGATCCTACCAGCAGGAGTTCTGTCTTGTCAGAGTTGAGGCAGAGTCTGTTGACAGCCATCCATGTTTGGATGGTGTTGTACATGTTAAGAGTCGTGGAGTCTGTGTCGTAGTTGCCTGTGAGAGTGAGGCGGATCTGAGTATCGTCAGCGTCGTTGGTGTAGGAGAGACCCATGGTGTCAAGGATGAGAAAGAGAGGGCGTATAAAGATATTGTAGAGAGTGAGGGAGAGGCAGGAGCCTTGGGGCACGCCTCAGAGCATGATGGTAGGTGAGGCCAAGGCTAGGCCAGAGAACACTTGCATGGTTCTACCTTGTAAGAAGGAGGGGATCCATGCAGTGGCGTCAGGGGAGAATTTGGCTGTGGAGGTGAGGTGGTGGCATAGGACATTATGGTCTGCGAGGTCAAATGCCGCTGAGAGGTTCAGAAGTAGGAGTAGGACCGGTTTACCTTGGTCTCTCGCATCGTCCATCTGGTTTTTGAGGTCAAGTAATGTGGTCTCTGTCCTGTGCCTGGGGTGAAAGCCGGATTGTTGTAGCCCTAGGAGTTAGTTCACTTCTATGAAGTGTTGCACTTGTAAGTATGCTGCTTTGTCCAATATCTTAAGTAAGAAGGGGACGGTGGTGATGGGCCTGTAGTTATTGGGTGAGGTGGGGTCAAGTGTGTTTTTGTTTGGAGGGGTCGGACCCAGGCTTCCTTGAGGCAGGAGGGGACTATCCCTGTAGCAAAGGAAGCATTTACAAAGGCTGTTAAGAATGGGGCGAGAGTGTCAGCACAGTCTTTAATAATTGCGGCAGGGCAGGAGTCACCCTTGTAGTTGGAAGGCTTTATAGTTTTCAGGAGGCTGATTGATTATGTCCTGCTCCTGTATGCGCTTAAATGAGAAGAGGGGAGAGGTGTCAGGAGGAGAAGGGGGGTGTGGGGTGTGAGGGCTGGTGAGTGCGTGTTTGGTGTACAGGATTTTAGTTTGTAGTGAGTTCAGCTTGTTACGCATGGCTGTTTGGATGTCGTCACACCATGGGGGTCATTACAAGGTTGGAGGTAGCCATGGCACTATTAGCACCATGGCTACCCCCCTTACCGCATACCGGGTCCGGGTTCCCTGAATGGGGAATTATCGGGCCATTCCAACCTTGTAGGACCCAGTATTTCCCCATTCAGGGAACCCATTCCCATTCGAGCCCCCATAGGGCTCAATGGGAATGGGGACCATGCTAACAACGGCCCCGTTGTTAGCATGCTGGTCCTTTAGCGGCTCCCACTGAGGGTGCCTGGTAAAACCAGCCGCCCTTAGCGGGACCCGCTAAAAGAGCTTGCAATGCGGCGGTAAGGGGTTAACGGCACCAGCACCTTTACCAGCGCCGTTAACCCCATACCGCCAACCTTGTAATGAACCCCCCCCCATGTCTTGTCTTTGGTGAAATTTTGGGGGGTGGGTGTAGGGGTCTCTAGTTCTCTGAATATGGAGAACATTTCTTTTGTATTAGACAGGAGGGGAGGGGCAGGCTGAGAGAGGCATCGAATGGGCGCTCGGGCCCACAGCGGCAATTCTGGCAGGTTTTCTTGTTGTGTTGATGGCGTCCATGGCCGGCGTGAATCAACGAGGGATAATGTTAACGTTAAAGGACATTTGTACCGTGCACTATCACCACCAGAATGGTCCCCTGGCGGCTCTGAAAGAGGAAGGGAAGGGTGGTTAGTGGAAAGTAGCTGGAAAAGTGCAAGAGAGCAGTGATGTGCTGTTGGTGGTGTTTTGCGGCCGGTAGTCGTCGTGTACTGTTGTGCGAGTCTATGTGTGTTTTTTGTTTTGTTGTTTCAATGTAGTGAGGTTTTTGCGGTTTGTTATGCTGTAGGTTTGTGGTTGTGTTTGGTTTAGAGTTTGAGAGGTGTATGCAGAGGGGGAAATTGTTAGTGCAAATGGTTAGTTGGCATCTTTATCCTGAATTGAGACGCTGGGCTTCTGTAATTTCCCCATGGGGTTCGGAAGCGCCCCTGCGCCTCTGTCTAGATCTTGGTCCGTCCGGCCTTCGAGATCCCTTTCACATCTGGCCTCCTCCTCCCCCAGTCTTCCCTTCCCACCCATATGGCTAGCGCACCTGCCCATGTCCACAGCTCATATACTGTGGTGATTGCTAATATCCCGATAATTCCACTGTACTGTGGTACCCAGTGGCAATTTACGGACGAGTGCAGTTGTTGGGTCGGGAGTTGATTCCGTCTCAGTTTGGGTGTCGCCTATGTTCCCTTCTAACCGGCGTCCTTCGTCCAGGTGCCGTGGGACCTTCTTCACATAGGGAGATGTCCACAGTCTGTACTGGGGTTTGTCCGAGTCCAGTTCATTCATCCCTTTCCTTTCCGATTCGGTTTTCAGTTTGAGTCTGGTGTCGAAGAGACAGGTTTTTAGTAATTTCTTAAATTTTAGGTGATTTTTAGCGTTTATGTCTTTTGTGATGTTGTTCCAGGTTTTTGTGGCTAAGTGGTAGAAGGAGGTGCCACCCAGTTTCTTCTTGAAGTATGGTTTAGGTTCCAGGCGGTTTTCGTTGCTTGACCCGAGGGGTCTTGTTGGCTTGTAGATTTTTTTTTTGTTGTAGGAATTCTGCTCCCTGTCCATTGATTGCCCTGTGCGTTATGCCCATTGTTTTGAAGGCGATGCAATGTTTTACTGGGAGCCAGTGTAGTGTTTTTAGGGCAGGGGTGATGTGTTCTCTTCTTGATAGTTTAAGGAGCAGTCTGGCTGCTGCATTTTGGATCCGTTGTTTCTTCAGGAGGTATTCTGGAATTCTGAGGTAGAGGCTGTTTTCATAGTCGATACTTGACATGATGAGGGCAACGATAGTGAGTGTTTTGTGCTTGAAGGAGAGGAAAGGTAGGATTCTTCTTGCCGTGTCGAGGAGGAAAAAACATTTCTTGACTGTTGCATTTACTTGTGGTTCTAAGGTTAGGGTGTTGCCCATTAGGACTCCCAGATTTTTTACTACCTTAGATGTTGATGGTGCAGTTCCCATTTCCGTTGGGCATGGGATGGTGATTTAGTTCTCTTGGTCTTTGGATATGAACATGAGTTCTGTCTTTCCTGGATTGATTTTAAGGTTGTTGGCAGCCATCCAGTTGAAGACTTCTTTTAGACACTTGATGAGGGTTGAATGATCAGCTTGGGTGTCATTGATTTTGTAGATGATTTGGGTATCATCTGCGTAGTTGTAGCATGTAATGTTGTACTTTTTGAAGATTCGGATAACCGGAGTTTGGTAGATGTTGAAGTACAGTGGTGATAGTGAGGATCCTTGTGGCACTCCACAGTCGTTAACTTTTGGAGCGGATTTGAAGGGTTTAATCCATACGGTTTCTGTTCTGTCCGCTAGGAATGATTTAGTCCAGAGTAGTGCTATGTCTGTTATGCCTGTGTCTTCTAGTCTTTTGGTTAGGGTGTCATGACTAACTGTGTCGAAGGCTGCGGAGAGGTCGAGTAGAATGAGGGCTGAGGTTGTGTTTGAGTCTGCGTTGGTTTTGTAGGTTGTCCCAGATGGATAGTAGTGCTGTTTCCATTCCTTTTGCGGGTCTGAAACCGACTTGAGTTTGGTCCAGCAGGTGGTGATTTTCTACGTATTCTTGGGTTAGTTTATATACGTAGGTTTCCAGTAGTTTTGCCGGGAAGGGAATGTTTGAAATTGGCCTGTAGTTGGAGAGGTTTTCTGTGTCACAACTTGTGTTTTTAAGAAGTGGTTTGATATATGCTGATTTGAAGGTCCTTGGTACAGTTCCTGTTGCTAGAGAAAGGTTCATAAGGTTTCTGTACTATTATGCTGGCGTTCCTTGTGCAAGGATTGAATTGTAGATGTCCGGGGAACAGGGATGCATGGGTGATCCTGCTTTCTTACTGTGTTTTACCAGCAATGCAAATACCTCTGCTGATATTTCAGGAAAGTTTTTGAGTTTGTGCTGAGGTTCTGTGATGGGTGCCCTTTGTAGTATGTTGTGGTCGGTTGGTATGTTTTGTATGGATTGTCGTATGTCGTTGATTTTTTATTTGAAGCGGTCTGCCAGGTCGTTGCATAGTTTCTCTGAGGGGGTTGGGGTGTTGTCGCAGCCTGGTGGGTTTCTCACCTCTTTAATGATGTTAAACATTTCTTTTTGTGTGATGGCGGCTTTGGTGATTCTGTCATCATAATGCCTTCTCTTCGCCTTTTGAATTTCCTTCTTGTATGCGCGGATTTGTCTCTGGAACAGTTTTTTTGTCCGGGTTGTATTCTTTTCTCCATTCCAGTTCAATTTTTTTGTTTTCTTTTTTCATGGTGCTTAAAAGTGGGGTGAACCATTTTGCCATTGCTCTTTTTTTTGATGGGGTGAATGGTTTTTCTAGGGCGATCTTGTTGATTGCGTCTGCGGTCCATTTGTGTAGTAGCTCCGCTTTCCCGTCTAGGTCAGTTAGCTCTAGTTCTGTAGTTGACGGTTTGGTTAACTCCAGTTGTTCAAATAGGTTGCTTTCTTTGACGTGTTTCCAGTTTCTTTTTGTGGTGGTTGTGAGTTTAGGGGGTTGGATGCAGAATTGGGTAGGCAGAGTGATCACGAATGGGATGATGAGATGGCCGCTCCACAGTATTTGTATCGGCGGTGCCGTGGTGATGAGTTTTTCCTCTGCGAAGGTTGTGTCATACCGAGTGTGTTGCCCCTTTGACTAGTTGTCGTAGTTTCATGGTAGTGAGTTGTTCAGTCAGTGAGTTTAGGGAGTTGGCGTGACTGTCTTCAAACCAGATGTTGAAGTCCCCCAGGATGATTAGGTGTTCGTGGTTGATGGCTATGTTGGTGGTGGCTTCTATGAAGTTGTCGACGAAGGTTGCATCATATGTCGGTCTGTACACCGGGATGAATGTGATGTTGGTTTTTGGGCTTGCTGTTAGGTGCATTGCCATGGTTTCACAGTTGGGGATGTTGAGCGGTTCATCTGTTTTTATTTTCAGGTGTCCTTTTAATGCTATTGCAATGCCTCCTCCTTTTTTGATTTTCCTGTTTATTTGGAGGCATTTGCGGTTGGTTGGAAGGCAGCTTTGGAGTGTGAATTTGTAGTTGTCGTCCAGCCATGTTTCTTGATGAACAGGATGTCAATGCTGTTATCATCGAGTAGGTCGAAGATCTGTTAAGTGTTTTGACATGGATCTTGCGTTTATAAGATTGTAGTGGAGTTTGGGGTGTCGTTTGGGTTGGACTTTCTTGTTGAGGTCGTCTTCTGATCTGTGTTGGGATTTCCTTCCTGATCGAACTCTTGCTGAGGTGTGGGTGTTGGGGCGTCAGCGTCTTGTAAAATTCTTCTAGGTTCTGTCTTGGGTTTTTGTTTTCATCGGGTTCATCTTCCAAGAGTTGTGGTTGTCGATGGAAGTTCTTCTTGCTTTGGTGATGAAAGGTGTTATGGCATCGGAGGTATGTTTGTTGTTACTTGTGTTATTCATCCTTCTTCTGCAAGATTGTATGGGGTAGCTTGATGTTGCAGCTTCTAGCATTGGGTTAGTTTGCTCTGGTAACCTTTGGCGAGGTAAGGAGTTAAGTAGAGGGATTTGTCTCTTCTCTCAGTGTTGGTTCTATTCTTGTTCCTGACTTCGGGGTTGCTTTCCGTAGTTGTGGTTCTGTGTTGCTGTTCCGGAGTGTTTGTTGCTTCTTCTATTTTTCTTTCTCTCGGGATGGGTCGTTTGCGCAGCATTGTAAGAGGTTGTTTAGTCTTTATTTGTTTGCTGATGTCCAGTTGGTTCTGCTTTGGTCTGGTTGTCTTGTGGTGTCATAATGTGTGTGGAGGGTTGTCCGCTAACAGTTGGGTCTCTATCTGTGGGTGGTATTTCCAGCTGGCGGCTCATTCAGTTGCTGTCTAGAGAGGGGTAGGGAAGGTGGATTAGGGGGTTATATCATTAGGTGTTCTGAGTGGCTCTCTTTAGTGTCCGTCTCTGTATAGGTGGTTCACTGCAGTGAGTAAGCAGTGAGGGCTTAGGGAGGATATCTACTAGTTGAAGGGTTATTTGGAGGGGCGGAGCTAGGATATATGCCTTATGAGTGTTAGCCTCTAATCAGGGTGTCACATCACAGTAATTCACTGGTGGGATCGGTCTCCCTTTCGGGGTGAGAGATCAGCGGGGTTTGGGAGACCTGTCTAAGGGTCTGTCAATGAGATCTGAATATCGTACTATGCAATCTAGAACTGGAACCTCTACTAAGCTTGAGAAACCTGTATAGTGGGAGAGAGACCCATCAATGCAATCTAGATATCATACAATCCAATCTGGACACAGAGACCCCTGTGTTACGCTCACCTGGTCTCTGCAGGGACGTTGGGGCACGGTTGGAGCCCTCCCTCGACTTGGCTCCCTTGGATAGACTCTCTCACCCAGCTGCTGCTGAGCCTGGTGTTCTGGACACTGGTATTGCCCCTGAGAGAAGATGAGAGGCAATGAAAATGGCATGGTGGTGTCGTGAATTCCCTTGACCCTCTTGTGCCAGAATGAAGTGTGTAAGCGCTTTCCCATGCAATCTCACCTGTGGTTTTGTAACGTTGAGCTCTCGTTCCTGCTTCTTTTAGCAGGGGCGCGTAGTGTGGACCTAGTTGCTTCACTAGTCCATGGAAGTGACGATCCAGACCGGCTGCGACCACTCCACTTAGAAGGTAAGTCTTTTGATTATGATTAATGTTCATTTTCTTATAATGTCTTTTACCTTGATTATTAAAAGTAATTCTTGCAATGTCTTATGTCTTTCCCAATAGGTGTGAAGATGACCAATCAGAGTCGTGGAGCGAGTCCGGGGATTCCCTTGAGGATGATGGAGCTCCCGAATTAGCTGGTAAATTGGGCTTTATAATGGAACTCTAGACTCAGGTCGGCGCGGCCAAGCGTTCGTTATTTATATGGTTTCAAACCTGTTGTTTTCTTTTTCCCTTACAGGAGAAGACTGGCGGCATAGAGCAGAGTTTGGGGACTCGGGAGCAGCTCCGCCGCTGCAGGATGAAGGTACCACGAAGATGAAGAAAGGGCATGGAGCTCCGCGTTGCTGGACGCCCAGATCAGGTGAGGAAAGGCCCCGACTTCAATGGCGATGGGATGCAGGTAAGATGCGCACCCAGCGATGGAGCGGCTGGAATCAGATAAGAAGCGCCTACATCGATGGAGTAGCTGGATTCAGGTAAGAGGCGCCCTCAGCGATGGAGTAGCTGGATTCAGGTAAGAGGCGCCCTCAGCGATGGAGTAGCTGGATTCAGATAAGAGGCACCCTCAGCGATGGAGTAGCTGGATTCAGGTAAGAGGTGTCTTCAGCGATGGAGCAGCTGGAATCAAATGGATGCACGACGAGATGGAGAACAGGTAAGGACAGCGGTAAGCGTTACGCTGCTGAAAGCAGAATAACGCGAAGCGGAGGCATGTGGGTGGGTTGGCCTTAAATAGGCTGGCACTGGCCCCTCCCTTTGGCCCCGCCTCGTGGCTCCACCTTGCCCCTCCCAGGGACTCCTGCACGTGCCTTCCAACGATAGTCTATGGCTACGCCCGGCCCTGATGCACGTGCCTTATGCAAAGCACACTTTTCCATGAGCCTGGCGCCAGAGGCGCCAGGACTGGGTCCATTTGGACCCTGGGGTGAGGAAGGCCTGGACCCTTGTCCAATGGCCATGACAGCCTGCTAAATTTGAGAGACCTGTATAGTGGGAGAGAGGCCTATCAATGCAATCTAGCTATCATACAGTGCAAATTTGGGCACAGAGGCCCTGTTGGATTTGAGAGACCTGTATAGTGGGAGGGAGGCCTATCAATGCAATCTACATATCACAAAATGCAATTTTGGACACAGAGTCCCCTGTTAAATTTGGGAGACCTGAATAGTGGGAGAGAAACGTGTCAATGCAATCTAGCTGTCACCCAGGGCAAATTCGGACGCAGAGGCCCTGTTGGATTTGAGAGAGAGGCCTGTCAATGTGTTCTTGATATCACACAATGGACAATGCAATTTGGACACAGAGAGCCCTGCTAAATTTGAGAGACCTGTATAGTGGGAGAGAGGCCTATCAATGCAATATAGCTGTCACCCAGGGAAAATTTGGACATAGAGGCAGGCTATGTTGGATTTGAGAGAGGCCTGTCAATGCGTTCTAGATATCACACAATGCACAATGCAATTTGGACACATAGAGCCCTGCTAAATTTGAGAGACCTGTATAGTGGGAGAGAGGCCTATCAATGCAATCTAGATATCATGCAGTGCAATTTGGAGATTGTACCCCTACTAGATTTGAGAGGCCTGTATAGTGGGAGAGAGGCCTATCAATGCAATCTAGTTATCACACAGTGCAATTTGGACACAGAGAGCCCTGCTAAATCTGAGAGACCTGTATAGTGGGAGAGAGGCGTATCAATGCAATCTAGATATCATGCAGTGGAATGTGTTGATAGAACCCCTACTAGATTTGAGAGACCTGTAGAGGGGGAGAGGCACCTATCAATGCAATACAGCTGTCACCCAGGGAAAATTTGGACATAGAGGCTCTGTTGGATTTGAGAGAGAGGTCTGTCAATGTGTTCTAGATATCACACAATGCACAATGCAATTTGGACACAGAGACCCCTGCTAAATTTGAGAGACCTGTATAGTGGGAGAGAGGCCAATCAATGCAATCTAGCTATCATACAGTGCACATTTGGACACAGAGGCCCTGTTCGGTTTGAGAGACCTGTAAAGGTCTATATTGAGATGGGGGGGGGTCTGTGCCTAGCTGGTCATATTGGTACAGTCTTCAGTAATGATAATATTTTCTCTAAATTGAGGGTGAGAGGGATGCAGTGGGGAGTAATCACCATATTTATTATGGGTTTGGTAAGGTAGGGTGGTTGCCCTTACTCCTGACCCCGGCCACTCGTACATTATTGGTTCTTGTAGTTGATGGTTGACGGCTGGTCACTGCTTCCCCTGCGGGGCTGCCCTGGGAGGAGCGGTGATGAGGGCTGAGAGTGCCAATGGGAGCATGGGGGGCGGAGCGGGGCGGGAGGCTGGGAGGGAAGGAGAAGCAGGAATAGGATGTGGGAGAGGGTTTACTAAGGGCCTCGGGCCTTCACCAAATACACAAAAAAAATTTACCAGATAGCAGCAGCAGACAGGGGCAACACTCTGAATCACTCACCTGGGCAGGCTTGGTGGAAGAAGGTGATCGCAGGCAGTGCCGGACACCAGAGCCCCACACAGACGAGGGTTGGGCCAATCATGGAAGAGGAAGGCGGTGCGGGAGGCGGGACGATGGGAGGGTTTGTGGATTGGGAGCTGGGGAGGGTCTGGCCAAGCTACAAGGCTCGGGGGCATGGGGGAGCCCGAAATCTGTTTTAAAAAGTTGCAAACAAGGCCCAAGGGGGTACTTGTTACTGGAACACTCACCTGGGCAGCCTTAGCGGAAGAAGGCGCTCGAAGGCAGTGCCGGACACCAGAGCCCCACACAGACGAGGGCTGGGCCAATCAGGGAAGAGGAAGGCGGTCTGGGAGGACTGGAGGGTTTGTGGATTGAGAGCTGGGGAGGGCCTGGGTGAGCTACAAGGCTCAGGGGCCTGGAGGAGCCTGAAATTTGTTTTAAAAAGTCACAAACAAGGCCCAAGGGGGTCCTTGTTACCCGATCACTCACCTGGGCAGCCTTAGTGGAAGAAGGCGCTCGCAGGCAGTGCCGGACACCAGAGCCCCACACAGACGAGGGCTGGGCCAATCAAGGAAGAGGAAGGTGGTCCGGGAGGCGGGAGGGTTTGTGGATTTGGAGCTGGGGAGGGCCTGGGTGAGCTACAAGGCTCGGGAGCCTAGGGGAGCCCGAAATTTGTTTTAAAAAGTCACAAACAAGGCCCAAGGGGGTCCTTGTTGCCAGATCACTCACCTGGGCAGCCTTGGTGGAATGGAACTTCCAAACATTCCAAATTGTATCGGATGAGCTTCCGGCTGATCCACTTGTGAATCTGCTCTCAGCAGAGCAGATAAGAGCTTGGGAGGTGGCCTTTCCTCGCGGCCTTCCCTGCTCGGTTTCAAAGGGATGTAATGCAATCAAAGAGGAGTTGAGAGCCATTCGACTGATGACGCTTCAGAATAGATATGTCCTGGACATGATCACAGCCATGGATGGAGGCGTTTGCGCCAAAATTGGAGAATCATGTTGCACGTTCATACATACTCATGATGACGAGAATGGCACATTGACTGAGGCCACAGAAATTCTTACAAAGTTACACGTCCAAATGATAGACATAGTGGAAGACCTTGCTGATGACAGTTGGTTTGGATCACTCTTTTCGTGTGTTCCCAATGGATGGCAGATGTATTCAAGTTCCTTGGAGCCCTGATAGTAATGATATTTCTTGGATTCTGTGCGATTGGGATAATCATTTCACAGTGTAAGAAGACTGCAAAGAAAGCTGTGGGAAAGAAGATCATGATTGATGTTGAATCAGGATGGAAGACGAAAGCGCTGACAGACAAAAAGATCAGAGATTATGTGAAAGCCAGTGTCCATGCCTGAAGGAACGAAATTCCAATACCCAAAGAATCACAAGTAGTATGTGGGAAAATGGATTTAGTGCATTCCAAGTGGGCAATGCATGCTCATGTCTTGGAGTAAGGATGAGCATGTGAAATCAGCAGGATGCCTGAAAGGAGTCAAAGATATGGGTCCCAAAGAAGCATTTCTTCAGACAAGGATATCTAGATGTGAAAACTGATGAGGGTGGTCGTTGATGAATCACCCAGAGAGAGGAGTGTAGAGGTGGAGCCAAGTACCCCATCCAAAGCTCCTCCCCATGTTGCCTATATGTTGGGATTCACATAACAAGGATTTCAAAAGCCGTAGAAACTAAATTTGAAAAGTTATGAAATACTATTGAAATGGTATCCAACAGGATATCCTGATTGTTCTAACTTAGAACAACCCAAGGTCACCATGAGAAGCATAGAGCAATATCATTTTACACAAAGAAAAACATATTCTATTTCTGACTTATTTATTTCACAAAAAGTGAGTGTGTACAAGTACATAAAATTCATTTCTTTAAACAAAGACATACAATTATGATTTAAACAAAATCTAAGTACATTTATGTTGGGAGCCAGAGTGCGAGACACGTTCATTACCAGTAAAAATGCCTATACCAAAGAGAGTCCTGGAAGTAAGATTCCCATTGAGAAAGCCATACATGCATACATGACAATATGATGGCCATTTGAATGAAATCCCAGAGGAAGTGTGAAAACGGAGCAAAAGGGAAGACTGGTGACATCATGAAAAGCAGAGCTGACACACCCAGAAGAGATGTAGAGACGAGAGAAATTAAATATTCTATAAGCTCTAAAGAGGAGGTGTTAAAGAGGAGCAACATTTCGGGCTCAAGATGAAGATGCTCATGCTGCAGAAATAATGAAGAAGATATCAAATCATTTTATAATTGTACAGATGCAGTAACGCAAGTAGACAAAGTATTCTTAAAGGCTAGCTATGTAGTGAATAGATTGCAGCAATGCACCAACGTATATACATAGGAAATGTAAGGAATAAGGATGATTCCACAAGGCACTTTAGCAGAGCTGGATCCCGTGAGCAGAAAGACTTTTTCAGTGTGTCGCAGTTAGAAATCGGAAAACTTAACCATGGATGTAAATCAAAAAAAGGCTTGGTTGGATCAACACCAAGACAAGAAGTCAAGGCCACTGTGGGCCTGGATGTGCGTACAAACAATTACAGAACGTATGAAAAGAATAAACCCATCTTAAGTGAGGGTTGAGAACGTTGAAGACGTCATAGGTTCATCAAATAATAGTATTTTAAATGCAGTAAGACTCAAAAACATGGTATACAGTCACGTGGTCGGATGAAAATAGACACTATGATGAGCTGTATCAAAACCAAGAAGACAGAATATATTATACTCCCTCGTATTCTCAAGCACAGAGAACATTTCCAAGGCCGAGTTCAAAGCCTTAATTGACTAGTAGACTGCAAGAGTGATGATGGATGCCAGGGCTAGATTGGTGGTTAGCTATGGTTATGACCAGCCCACCAGCACCTGTGTACCAGCCTGCGTGCTGCTTGCATAGGTGGAATATTACAGAGGGGTACAAGGGTTCCAACCAATTACAGAGGGACACGTAATAGAGAGCCCTATAGTTTGTATAACCAATGGCACGTTGTGCATTTGATGACGTTAGTAGAAACCTGCACTAGAGGAGGGCTAGTTGCCCACCCTGATATTAGACTCCCAATCACCTTCCCTGACAAGTATGGAACGTATACCTAGATGTTCCCTGTAAGCCTATCACCATCCCAAGTAAGGTTTTGCAGTTTGGAATGTAGATTGACGTCAATAATGATGAGCTTTTTGTATATAACCTGCTTTTTTTTGTGTGTGTTGCATTGAGTGTGAAGATAGAGCGAATGCGTTGATGTTAGTTGTAACTCCCCGTTTTAAATAATTGATATTAAAACAGTCGCACTTTGCCAACTTCCTGAGTAAGTTTTGATTAATGATGTTTGAGTAATATTCTGCATCTCCATCTGTCTCAAAGTATTGCTGCCTTGTGTTAAAGGGCTGGCCCGGACACCTCAGATCATACCTTTTCATCAATTTTGTCACCAGAAGGAAATCGGGGGTTGGGGGGACATGCCGGCCCCCAACTCCAGGCCCTCTTTCTTTGCTTCTCGTAGACAGCACCACAGCCCCGCTGTCAGAGCCCTCTCCCTTCCTCTCCTCTCTTCTGTAAGGAACTCATGGTGGAAACAATAAAGACAGATACAAGTGATCACAGTTCAATGGTGTTTATTAAACTGTATGCAGGTTGGAAAAATGCCTAATCTAAACCTAAATCTAAGATGGGAGCAATCCTCAACCATCAAATGAATGAAAATAAGAAAGTCCTAGTGGCTTTGTGTCAAATAAAAAGGGCCTATACTAAGAAACATATTGCCAAACCTTACAACTAATACAAAAAAGGGTGTGGGATGATTTTCAAGAAATGAATGTGTCCACAAATAATAGCTTGGATCTCCCTTCCCCACATTTTGAGCACAGGGTAAGATGGGATCTTGGAGCACAGCACACACTCAAACTTTCCCAACACGAGTCGACAGTTCCACTTGCAGCTATCAGGACCATCAATGGCCAAGTCTGGTTTCCCTTGAAAGTCTCCTGCCTTCATGGGCCTGACGCATTCAACAACAAAACAAAAGTTCCTTCAACAAAATGAAAGTTAATTTCCTGGTTTTGCTTTGGGTGAGGCTTCTTCACCCCTGGGTCCCACTCTTCTGGGTGCTAAACTGTCTTTACTTTTAGCCTCACTTAAAAATCTTAATGTCTTTTGAAACAGTTGTAGTGAACATACATCGGCCGGGTTTACCTTTGTCAACACACTGTTCCTTGGGACTTTAGACTTGCCCCTTTCTCATCAGTAACCTCGGTTGGGTTCACACTTGTCAACTTCACATTTATAATTGTTTGCGGGATTCACTTCCCTTTCTTTCTCAAGTTCGTAGATCAAAGGCTTTCGACTGTACAGGGATTTTGCTTGACCTCCTGTATGACCACTTTGACCTAACGTGGCAGCTCTCCTACAGTGTAGATCGACCAGAATTTTCTTGGAGCAGCACCCACGTGGTGCCGGCCCCCCTCTGCAGCTGATCTCCCCTTACTTACATACTTTTACAGTTCTTTGAACTTTGTCACTTTGCGACTTTCATTCACCACAGCCCGGTTTTTATCTGCTATCCCCTCGACTCACTGGGTGTGATGAACCGCTTGGCTTTACGCTTCACTGGCGTCAAGGCTGGTACCACGGTAGCAGGAGTTTTCATTGCTCCAGCTTATCAGCGTCTACACGCTCCGTGTACCATTGACATCTGTTGCAGCACATTTGGGCTATTGTCCTCGGTCTTATGATTCCCTCTGCTGAGGTTTCACTGGTCTGCGTCGGAAAGCGCAAGGTCACGTCTCTCCTTGTCAGCCTCTCGATATTCGCTGCCTTTATTCTCCTCTTGAACTGGCGGGTCTGGATAGCGGTCTCGTCGTGTGGTCTGCCTTGCTCATACTGTGCTCTCTTGCTCTACGTTTTATCCCTGTGTGGAAAGGAAAGGGCTGTCAGGTGTGTGTGTGTGATACTGATCCTTGTATTGGGACATGTCAGGTAAAGGCTCTGGTGTTAGTCCGTTCTCTGGTGTGTCATTAGAAAGTGTTTGTGTCGGAAAAGGGGGCGGGTGGGGGCAGTGGTTTTGAATGTCCTACGTGGTAGGATGGGGCAAAGGTGTTGAAAGAAGAGGGATACCGTATCTCACCCGTCAGTGTCCCATCTCCCACTCCCGAGGACCCCCCATCCAGCTGCTCCTCCCTCATTGGTCCAACCCCATGAACTGGATCCAATAGCGATGGCTGTGTCCTGGCCACCTGGATGACAGATCCCTGGGGACTAGCCAGGGAGACACCTTTAGGTTTCTCACACTTCTCACAGTGTTACAAAGAGCTACAGGAACGGACAGCTAAGCGACCTTGCACGTCAGCTCTGTCATGATCATCAAGCCATGCTGCACTCTGAAACACACACTCTTGCAGCCACTTCTGACAATATTGCTAACTAGATTGATGTTCGTGTGCTAATTTTAGAAGAGACAAAATCCACAAAATGGTCTGTACAAAATGCAGGCACTAGCATATCATTAATATCACTATATACAAAATGTCACAGACCATTTTGTACAGAGTGTTATTAGCAGTACGCTGGTGGGTATAATGGTATTTGTTTTAATATTCATATTTGTATTCAGAGGGTAAATATAAAATGACATCAAAATATGTTTTCGGGAGGCCACCAGGGGGTGCAGGCAAGAAGGCTGCCTGAACGTGCTGCTCCGTCCCCTGCCTTGGCGAAGCTGCAGAGATATTACGCAAACCTGAACCTGTACCCTGGCAGAAATGCCTCTCTGAACGGGGGAGGTTCTCCTGACCCAGGGGTGTCCAAGCCGGTGAATGAATATGACCTGCGCCTTGTACAACGGGGCGCCCCATGCTGGCACGGCCCCCCAATGACCCAGCGGTGATACTGTGCGAGTCTCCTGACAGAGGGGCGGCGATGCGGGCATGAGAAGCAGGCCCGGGCTCCAAATATATGTGGATTGGTGCCTATACAGAACGAAGGCTGAGGAGAAAACGGGTCCGCCCCATGGCAGCGCCCGACTGATGAGAGAAGACCCGGTGTGTCCCGGACTGTTGGCCTGTGTGTCGGGGTTGGGTATGGTGGGGTGATCGTGGCTGCCACTGCCACAGAAGACAAGGTAGACCCTTACCAGCCTGGAGATCTCCAGCGGGCCCTCACAGCGCTGAGATGAGTGAGGAGGAGTGAGGAGGAGGTGCAAGCCGTCCTACGAACAAAGCTTGTGGCCAGGCGATGAGGACCCAAAAGGCACTGGGTTGACAGGCCCCACAGCCCTGCAACTAACGGCTGGTGGAGACCTGTGTTGGACATCGGGGCACTGGAGGAGGGGCGCATTGAGGGTGCCTGGACCCAGAGGGGGGTGTCCCTCAGCACCCCAGCACACATCAGAGCCACGGACAAGAAATGACCCCATACACAGTGAGGCAGTCAGGGTGATCTGTTACTGGAGGACAGCCTGAGGTGCGCAGAGGCAGCCCATCTGAGGTGCATTGGACACCTTGAGCGTTCACACTGCAGTGGGTGGGGGAGGCTTACTTTGAGGCTAATGACAACAGAGAGACTTGGATGTGACGGTCTGGGAGGCGACCAAGGCCACTTTCAGGAGTTTACTCATTGACGAGGGATCTCGCAGGAAGCGTGAGAGGGTGTTAATTGAAAACAAGCTCTAGGGTGATGCAATCCCAACTGACTCAAAGAGACACAGATAGGGACGGACTCTTGAGTGAAATGAGGTACAAAAAGGAAGGAACGCATACGCTCCTGAACGGGGGAAGTTGGTAAGATGCGATTTACCCAGCAGAGGTACTATGAAAAGGGGGGCAGGGTGGGGACCCTTCTGGCTAATGGGGCAAGGGGTCACAAAGCGGAGAGAAGGCTAGAGGAAGTTTGCGATGCGGGGGGACAGATAGCGAGGGACATTGCAGCATGCTTTGCAGACTTCTATAGCAATATCTATGCGAGGCCGAGGCAGCAAGCCGTGGAGCAGGTCAGAGAGTACCTGTCTGAACCGAGCCTCCCCAAGCTCACAGAGGCAGAGAGCAGGGTTCTGGAGGCTGAGATAACGCAGTAAGAAGTCGTAGGGGCCATTAAAACTTTGAAGACAGGAAAGTCCCTGGGGGACAAAGGATTCACTGCAGACTTTTATAAACAATACCAGGCTCAACTGTGACACCCCTCGCCAAACTCTTTTATTCTATAGTGGGGGGGATATGAAACACACAGACGTTCCTCCAGGCCTTAATAGCGGTAATTTCCGAAATCAGGGAAGGACCGAGCCAACTGCGCCTCATACAGGCCGTCCTCCCTCCTCAATGCGGACGCTAAGGTCTTTGCCAGAGTCTTGGCGTCGCGCTTGGAATCGCATGTTCCCTGGCTGGTTCACCCTGACCAGGCGGGCTTCGTTTTACATTAGGCAGGGGGCCAACAAAATGCGGAAGATGCTACACGTTCTGAGCACACTAATGTCGATGGAGGAGGGAGACCTTCTCCTGGCCTTGGATGCCAAAAAGGCATTTGACCGGGTGAGCTGGAACGTCATGGGGAGGTTTTTGCATCCCTGGGGATGGAGGCCAGATGGATGGGATGGATGTGGCCTTATACTCCACACTGACTGCTAGGGTAGTGGTCAATGGGTTCATATCACAAGCCTTCTTACTGCAGCGGAGGATGTGACAGGGATGCCCCCTTTCCCCATTGATACACGCACTGGTGATGGAGCCATGGGCTGCCTCAGTCAGGGAGAACAAGAAGATCAGGGATGTCACGTGGGAGAGGTTGAATGTAAGATAAGAATATTTGCGGATGGCGCTCTGCTTTACATTGCCAGGCCATCCCACTCGGTTTCCCCTTTGTTGGATAGTCTGGAGTAGTATGGGAGGCTCTTGGGGTACAAAATTAACTTGGGAAAATCTGTGACATTATGTGGTGGGGGCTTGGTGGAGGAGGAGAAGGTATATGTCGGGAGGCTCCCATTTAAGTTGCAGGACGATGGCTTTCAATATCTGGGGGTCCAGGTGACAGCGTCTCAAGGATCTGTACCCCAGAAATGTCCTACCCCTCTGGCCAGCTATAAAACGAGACATGGAAAGGTAGGCAGCCTTGGGGATGTCTTGGATGGCTCACCTAAACTGCTTAAAGATGGTGGTTCTTCCTACGTTTCAGTTCCTATTCCACGTGTTACCTGTAATAATACCTGATTTGTTCCTCTCTGAAGTTAAGGTGGCAATGCGGTTCCTCTGGGCGGGGGCTAAACATAGGATTGCCTATAAGACTCTGATTTTGCAAAAGGAGGAGGGAGGAGTGGGATTCCCCGATATAACAACATATTATAAAGCAGCCCAGTTGCGAGTTCTAGTGGATCACTTCCACCCACTTACAGGGAAACAGTGGGTGGGAATGGACAACACAGTACAAGCCCCTGTTACGTTGGATGAATGGCTGTGGGTTCCTAAAGCTCGCATTCCGAGGAGAGTGCTTCACCACCCAATCCTAGAGGTACTGTGGTCCATATGGAGGGGGGGGCACCAGGTGGCTTACTACAAGGCCGTCTCCACTGAGTTGCATCTGACCCCCTTGAACTCAAGAATGAGATTGGAGAGCCACTGGCATTCCAGACTTGGTATGAGGCCGGATTGAGTAGAGCGGGACAAATGTGGGACCGGGGCACCCATATTTTCTTGAACAGACTAGAGAAAGCATTGGGATTATGGAAACTGTCACCCTTCCGTTTCCTACAATTGAAGGGGGCATTGTCTGAGGGCCGATGGGGGAAACCCTCAGGAGGGAACTAAGGAGCTTGATCAACCAGAGGGGATCCAGAGGGCAGAAAACGGGACTGTATAGGCATATCCTCCTGGCGATCCCGAGTGACCTACTCCCAGCAAGAGCAAAATGGGGACGGGACCTGGGTAAGGAGATTGACGACAATCTATGGGTTCAGATGTGCAGGAAGGCCCAGCGCTCCACTGCCTCGCTCCAGTATAGACATAAGGCCTTGAAGCTGTTACACAGATGGCATTGCGCCCCCCCACCCCAACAGTGATTGCACGAATGAGTAAGGACTACGACCCACACTGCTGGAAATGCCACCAAGAAAAAAGGGGATTAAATTCACATGTGGTGGGGTTGCTCAGTGGTCCAAACATACTGGAGTGAGGTCCTGTCTAAAGGGGTTGATGGTATTCAGAGGGAGCTCTCGCCCTGGTTCCTCCTCTTCGGTGTAGATGTGGGGGGGGGAAATCACAGGGGGAACAGGGACAAGGGCATATGCTGCAGATCATGCTGGTGGCAGCCAGATGCTGTCTAGCCCAACTATGGAAAAACCAGCGGATGCCGTGGGAGAGGGAGTGGGTTCTAAAGATTTGAGCTATATATGCGATGGAGTATGTCACCCACCTCCTAGACAAATCCAGGTCAGATATTGAGGGCCTATGGCTTCCTTTCTTCAAGAAATGCGGGCGGTGAGACCAAAAGAGGGGGAGTAGGAGGTTGCGGGGTGAAGGGGAAAGAGGGGAATCAATCCCCACAAGAGGAGACCAAAGGTCTTGAACCGCAATCTCATTGAGGGGAGAAATGATGCTGACTTCAGAGGAGGGGGGAGTGCTTATCCACTTCACATATAAGCGTACCCGTGAGACACCTGGTCAAATTGGAGGTGCCACCTTTTGCTTCAATCTTATGGAGAGAATCGAATACCAACGCATGGTGGGAGGAGGGAGGAAGGAATGCCCAACAGCAACAAACAGAGCCTGGAACCCCACGAGATTTATAAACATTTCGTAAACACATATACATAACTCAATAAGCCAAGGCCATTGACAGACAGGAAGGTCAAGTTCACATGTAGAGACAAAATTAACAGACTTCAAACCCCACCCTGTGAGGACCCTGCTTAGAATAGCATTCGCTGATGTTCATAGTTAGCCAAGAGCGGGAGAAATTCCATTTCCCTTCCATTATATACCTCAGATAAAGTCGCTGTAAGGCTTTCCATATCATACATATCGTATGCTTTATGCAATCATTCCTCGTGTGTGGGAGGGTAAGGCTGTTTCCAGTGGATCGGCGTGCATGCCCTTGCAGCCAATAATAAATTAGCCGCTACATGAGTGATTTTAGTGTAGATCTCCCCATCATCAGACAAGCCAAAAAAGGAGCAACAAAGGAGTCAAAGGTCTCTCCATTCCATCCACAGCCTTCACCCAAGCCAACACCTCCTTCCAGAAAGTCTGCCTAGTCGGACACTCGCACCAGACATGCCAATAAGTACCAACATTGCCACATTCCCGCCAACACAAAGGGCTAGTACCTGGAAACATCTTGGAGAGCCTATCCGGAGAGAAATGCCAACGATGCAAAAATCTATACACATGCATCTTAAATTGCATGGCTATTGATGTTGTCCGTAGATCACGACACATATATGGCCAAGGATCTCTGCCCATTGAAAGGGAATATCTTGTGCCCACTGTTGTCTAGCCCTCGGAGGGTATTCTCCACCGGTTCCCTGCAAGGTTAAATAAAGCTTCCATATCAGGCCCCTAGAACCTACATGAATATCAGGCACCTGTTCAAAAGCCCTCAAAGAACGACTTTGAAGATTACTCCACGAGTAGGTGGTAGATCTCTTTCTTCGGCTGGAACAGCGGCCCTGCCTCCATGAAACTTGAGGAGAATCATTTTCGGTTCCGGAAGCACCTCAAAACCTTTCTCTTTGCGTCTGCTTTTTCTCCTCTCCCTTGCTGACTTCCTGGCTAACCCTGAAACTGCACTGGTTACCTGGCCACCCTCTGATCTTGGGCCCAGGTCCCCTCCCCCGCCAGTTGCACTTCTGCACTGCCTTCCTGGCAACCCCTGCACTAGGGAACTGTTTTCTGTATCCCTACAGTCCCACTGCCAGCACTTGACACCTGACGGCTGCACTTACCCCTGCACTTATCACCTGCTGGCCATACTTTTACTTATTGTTTATTTATTTTCTTATCCCATGTACTGCACTGTCCTCTACCCCTTCCGCCCCACACTTCTTCTTCCCCTTCCCATGCACTTGCTCGATCTGAATGACACTTGGCCTATTAGGATTGTTGTTTGTCTTCCCTCTGTTCCCCCTCCCTTGCCTCGTCACGCCTTGAAACACTTGTGTATAGGCATGCTATAAATGCCATATCATATCTATGAGAACCCCTTTTAGTTGTAGATTCATACAATTAGACAATAGGCCTGCACCCAATATCTCATCTAAGGACAAGTTTGGAGAGAAAAAAGCCCCCCTTCCATAACTGCCCTGCACGTACCAGACCTTTTTCGAAACATTACTGAAACCGAAGCGGTACAAGAATCCCATCACGGATCGGGGAAGCCCAAAGTCAACTCAAGGGGGAAGACCAGGTTGTTACACTTTGCGACAATGCAGTTTTCCACCATAAACCCCACAAGGTAGAGAGAACTGGATGCTTCCTGACTCTCTGAGGGAATCGATTACCCGGTATCCACAACCATTCCACTATCGTAACTGGGGCCATCAAATGATTCTCTAGGGTAACCCATTGCTTATCACTAATACCCAGAAGGTCATCTAATCGAACTCTGAACTGGGCCGCCCTGTATTAATTCCATAAATCGGGTAGACCCACCCCGCCCCAATCTTTTGGTTGTACCAATGTGGTCTAAGCCACTTGCGGCGCATTGGTATTTTTTATTCAGTATGACAAATATAAGTGAGTACACCCATAGGTTACAATTGGAAAGATAATACATGCTACTACATAAATTTCTATTCATATTTTCTATCTAGTACTATTAATATTACGGTCGTCTGTTCCTACATTTTTAGCTATTGTATATATTGGTCTTAATAGTACGATATGTGATGAATCAGAGGTGATCATCCCAAAAACCCTGGCCTGGGACCCTTCTCAGGTGGCATGGGAAAGGCAGACATGGCCTGATCCTGACCGTGAGGGTGGTGTTCTGTGGGAGGATCACTTGGAAAGGAACTCAGGTCAGGAGAATTGGGAGAACCCTCTAACCAACATACCTAATGATCGTACAGTGTAATTGCCTTTTGTAGAATGTAAGCCTTTGATGTAAAAAGGAACAAGAACATTAGGGGCTTCACGTCCCATAATACTCTAGGAATGGGATGAGGAGCTTAGAGGTGCAGAACTGTACTGCGTGGTCTAGTATTTCAAATGGCCCACACCTCAGCGGGACTTTTTAATATTTGAAGCCTCTTCAGGTGCGGGCCATTATAAGAAGTAGATTGGAGCAGCAGAAGCTGAACGAATAAGATGCCAGGACAGCCGCTGTAGTTGCAGCAGCGGGAAGCATGACAAGAGAGCCATGGAAGTGGGGACTCTGAAGGGCAGAGGATGCGCAGCGGGAAGCAGTGCTGTTATCGGCTGTCCCGTAGGAGAAAGAAACTCTCCTGGTCTGGTGTCCTACTCCGTCGATTGGCGTTCACCGGAGTAGGCGAGGAGTCAGACAGGCTTCCTTAACAAAAGGCATGGGCCGCAGGAGTGTGACCGGAGCTGTCAGATGCCCAGGACCCGACAAGGGAAGACGTTGCAGCAGCAAGTCGAATGGAGGTGCAGGGAAAAAACAGTGAGTTAGCCTTCATTAGGTGACCCTGGGGCGCTCCACAATAGACCCCTGGCTGCAATTAATGCTTTTGAATACCGAACTAATGAAATAAAGCATTACTGGTGTGATACTAATATTAAGAGAAAGCGAGTGAAGACAGCTTGTAACCAGCATTGCCTAAGCCAAAGAAGGGCAATATCAAATAAAAGGAGAAACCGCTTTCCTAGAAAAAGAAACTTGAATAACAGATATTACCAACAGTTAACCGGTGTGGTCGAAGGAACTACAAGGTGGCAAGATTTGATTTTGAATATTTCTTACGCGCACCAGGCAGAATGAACTGCATTCGGGTGCAGATGTTAACTATAATTCAACCTTTGACTGAGATAAGCTGCTGTAGCCCGTGTCACTTTGGCTCACTTAAATAGGAAGGTTTTTAGTGCCTTTTTAAAGCCTTGAAGCGATGGACATGACCGAATAGGAGGTAACTGATTCCATAATTTCGGGCCAAACACCGATAAACCTCCCTTTGCCCTTCAAGATCTGTTAATTGGGGGTGTATTTATCAACAATTTATCTCCCGAGCGGAGATCTCTGGTTGGTTGGTGGTGGTGGATCCTGGCACTCAGTATTTTGGTGCAGTCATAAAAACCTTTATACATAAGGCACGCCACCTTAAACTTAACCCGATCCTCTACCATGAGCCAATGAAGAGATCTACGGGAAGCCGAGACATGGTCCCTTTTTCTCAGATGAGCAATTAGCCTGACTGCCACGTTCTGGGCCCTCTGAAGTCTCATCTGTTTTGCTGGGATCCCTGCCATTAGACTATTGCAGTAGTCGAGATGAGAATTCGTTAACGCCCCTACGACCACTGGGTGATCTTCAGTTGCCACATAGGGAAGCACATTCCTGAGCATACGCAAGGAATGATACATGGCCTTGACTTTGGCCCCTACCTGGGCTTCGCTGCCCAGGTTTTCCTGCCATACACACCCAAGGTTCCTTACTTTCCTTGAGAACTGGAGTTCTTCGCCCAGGATCTGCGTGGTTATATTTTGTTTTTCAGCCCTCATCTTGCTCCCTGGTCCAAATAATATTACCTCGGTTTTAGCTGCGTTGAGCTGTAACTGGTTACATGCCATCCATCTTTTAATCTCTTGCATGCCCTGGTCAATCTTTTCAAATGCCTCAACTATATTCTCTGTTTACACGTAAATCTGGGTGCCATCGGCGTAAGAATGGAATCTTAGTCCATGCTTCAATATATCGAATAGTGGGCAAAACTATACATTAACAATCAATGGCAAAAGTGCTGAGCCCTGTGGGACTCTGCCTCTTAGCCATAGTAACTCTGAAAGGAAGCCTCGTAATGTCACCCGCTGGGTCCTATCCTTCAGGAAGGAGCCAAACCAGTTTACCACTACTTAGAGGCTCTCCCGATCTTCCCAATACGTTGAAGAATAATCTTATGGTTGATCGTATCGAAAGCCGCAGATAGGTCCAGCATCAACAAAATTGTGGATCCTCCCCCATCTGCAGCTTCTAACAGATCATCCTGGACCGCCAGTAGGGTGGCCTCAGTTCCATGATTGGGTCGAACCCACGACTGATTTTTGTCAAGGAGACCCTTGCTGTCTACAAAGCACTGAAATAGACCACAGACTGCCCACTTTCTCTAGGATTTTAGTAGGCCAGCACAGGTTGGCCACTGGACGATAGTTTTTTTTAGAACTGTGGGGTCTGAATTGGGCTTCTTCAGTAAGGGTTTCACCAGTGCTCCCTTCAGGGCACTTTGAACATACCCCTCCATTAAAGATTTATTTATAAACTTGGTTATAAATGAGTGAGATTTTCTGCCAAACGAATAGCTGTGCACGCTGGCATCGGAAATGCCAGGTCCTTTGTTGGTTTTAATTGGAGTAACAGGGTTAGAACAGTTTCCTTCTCGATGGTTTTGAAGCAGAAACTCATTTTCTCCCCGAGATTCTTCCATCTCCATCTCTTCTGGGAGCTCCTCCCATTTTTCAACCCTCCTCACTTCGGTAATACTTTTCTGAATGTCAACAATCTTTTCTTCAAAAAACTTATTAAACTTATTAGCTTGTTCTTGAGTGGCAGCAATAGGTGCTGCTGTACATTTCGGATTCCCAAACCTTGCCACTAAGTCAAATAGTCCTCTGGCTTGGTTTCCTGCCTGTTTACTTTCTCTTTGGAGGAACTCTTTTTTTGCTATTAATAGAGCTAATTTATACTCCTTTAACAGAGCTTTCACCTTCTCTGCTTCTCTATCCCGTTTAGATACTCTCCACAATTTATTGGCCTGGCGTACCTGTTTACGCATAAGGGCTAGTGCTGGTCCAAACCAGGATTTAGATTCTTTTTGTAACCTTCAATTTTAAAAAGGTGCATACTTATGGCAAATCTCTTCCAAAATATCTGACCCCTTAATTAAAAACTGCACACTTGTGCTCAGGGTCTAACTTTCCCAGTCTGCTCTCCACTTCCTCTCCTGGGATTTTTTCTAGATCCTCCATCTTTTGATTCCATGTTGGCGTACTTTCCCGTCCTCTCCCTTTTTGAGATTCTGTTCCCCTTAATCGAAATAATTTTACACAGTGATCTGACCACAAAAGTGGGATAGAGTCGAGGAATAATGCAGCTCCTCCTCTTATAGCTAATAGATCTAGACAGTGGCCCTTGTTATGTTAGGATTCCCTGGTGATAACTTCTAGGCTATGGATGTCCTGAAGTTCTCTCAAAGCACCCGAGTTGGGGTGTGCATCACTCTCCAACCATATATTCCAATCTCCCACACAGAGTAATTCTTTGTGTTTGCTCCCCATTAAGGTACAATGAGCATCTAGTTTGTCCAAAAAGTTCCCTTGGGGCCCAGGTGGTCTATAGCCCAAGATCACCTTTATTGCCCCAGTATGGGATAATAGAATTGAAAATTCCCCAAACTGAATGTTATCATTCCAACCTTTCCAAATGTGAAATATTCATGGAAGATTTATAAATTATCGCTAATCCCCCTCCTCTCCTATCCTCTATTGATGACTTGAATAATATAATTCTCAGGTACCAACTTATGAAATATCGTTTGGGACCCCTCAGTAAACCATGTTTCTGTCAAGCAAATGAGCTCCAAGTCTAGCTCTGGGATTAATTCTCCCAGCTCCACAGCATGTGCTACTGCTGAGCGTGCATTCAATGAGGCTATCTTTATAGATATGTCCTCCTCCTCGTCCCATGACATCCGGGCCCTTTTATCCAATCCATGTTCTCTGATTTTATTTAAACTTCTTAGATGTAGGTGGCCCTGCTCATTATCCCAAGATTTCAGATGTATGGTTGTGTAACTTACTTAATTTTTACTCTTATCCATCTTCTGCATTTTTGATAAAATTGCCGGGCACTGCGTCCTCAGCTGGCAGCGTTTGTCGCTGCTCGCCGACTCCAGGCCGCAAACAGGCCTAAACACGCCCAAACGCTGACGCGAAGCAGTTAAGGGCTATGCCGGCCATGGGTGATGTGCAACTGGAGCGTCCTGCACTCGTGCTTCTGGGAGTTGAAGTCTGCATCTGGCTTCACAGAACTTTCACTCGACCAGAAGTCACGGCAGAATCAGATACCGATATCACTGGTATTTAGCAAGCAAATGTTTTAAAAGTATTAAAAGCACATTAAACGGTTCACTTCCCTTCAATCCCCCCACGTTGTAAAATTTCCCCCGCTTTAAAAAGAAATAAATGTTTGTGCTAGTTACTATTATATTTCTAAATTACACATGAAATATCCAAGCCTTCCTAAGCTCACAGCCGCCTCTAACAGTCTTAATTCACCTAACTAACGCAAGAGAGAAGCCCTCCTTGTAGAAATAAGGCAGGGGGGAGAGGAACATAACCTGCATTGTAATACTGAGGTCTTAGATGTGGGTACTACATCTCCCCACCTATTTTGGACCACTGAGGTCTGGCCCTCCTCTCTTGGCCCACTTCCCACTCCTGTAATGTCGGTCAGAAATCTGGGGGTTACATTCTCTGCATCCCTCTCCATGGATGAGCAGGTGGCAGTGTTGTGTAAATCCGGCCACTTTAAGCTCTGTATCCTTTGAATGGTTCTTCCTTTTATCCCAGCAGCATGCCAGGCCTGAGTGGTTGCAGCTTTGGTCCTCAGTGTGTTGGACTATTGCAACTCACTCTACCTGTCTCAGCCCTGCTACTTGATTAAGCGGCTACAGCTACTGCAGAATGCGGCGGCCAGAGCTATTCTTCATCCCCCCATTTGGATCGCATATATCTCCATTGCTTAAGAAACTGCACTGGCTTCCTGTAGCAGACCGGATTTCTTTCAAGTCCATCTGTATAGTACACCGAGCCTTTTACGGCCTCAGAGTGGAATACCTTCTAACCAAATGTCCGCGTTATGTGCCTACCCGATCCTTGCTCTCCCACTCAGCTCTCCTGGTAGCTGTTCTCCACTACCGACTTGTCCGAACAGGAGGACGTGCCTTCTCAGTGGCAGCTGCGAAAGCTTGGAATGACCTCCCCCTTGCGCTACGTGGCACTGCTGATCATCTCATCCTTCGACGGCTATTAAAAATGACTATTTAAAAAAATCTAGCTCCTTCATTAAGACGTGCTTTCACGCTACCAGCGCCAAGATGCCTTCGGCTGTACGTGCACTATCCAAGTTCTGTTAACATGACATAACAGCATTGCATGTGACAAACAAATCAGTGGAACAAACAGCATCAATGTGTGTTCTACCCTTAATGAAAAAAGTTGTGAATCTCAATGTTGTTGAAAGTCAGACTTTTCTAAAGTTTGAAGCAAGCCTCACCACAGAGTACTTGTAGTAGTAGTTTAGAGTTTGATCCTGGTAGGCGAGTATACCAGGAAAATGACTATTAGTGGTTAGTCCTCGCAGGTTAGTGTACCAGGAACAAGACATTGAAGTATGGCATTGTGGTGGAGGTTTGTGGTAGAAAGAAAGTGGCAAGCCCACTAATGTGTTTTAATGAACTGTGGTAATCCATCCTGACAAAACATTATTATTTATGAAGAAATGTGAAGGTTTTTGTTCTTTCAAAGAAGAAAACATTATATTGCATACTGACTAGATGTGTGAAGGCAAAGTCTTTTTGGTTTATTATGCAAGAGCTTGTGGAAACTTTGGACAATCATTTGGAAGAGTGATAAATCGTGATTAGCAATAACTCAATCCGAGTGTCAAGTGAGACTCATGGAGTGAAGGGAACTTTGTACTGCATTTGGAACAGAACTTGGCTATTGAAAAGACATTTCTTAATTAGAACTTTGAGTTGGAAAATCCTCCATTAATCCTGGGGAAGGGGATCCGACTCTGGTTACAAGGATACATGTATACAAAGTTTATGTTTGAAAATAATTGTTGTTTAATATGAACGGCTATATGATACCTGTATGATTTTGTTGTATGTATAAGTATGAGGGACAGATACCTTTTGATATTAAAGTGCGATTCTTTAGTCTTAGTTTGACAGGCAGGGAAATCCTTGTTAGGTTAGGGAAAGTCAGGCAGTTTTCTCATCCTTATTATTTATTTAATAAAATGGCTAATTGTGAGAATCTCTAATCTACTTGTCCACCTGGTATTTCTGACCACTCGCATATGGTGTCAGCAGTGCAATCAGTGTCAACTGACACAAATTGGGTAATCCTAAATTTGAGAAACTTAGTAAAAGAGCCTTTGATCCTACAATTGCTACTGAATAATCTATTGGATTTGATATCTATAGTAGTAGATTTAACGCCTACCTGATGCCCTGCGGGATCGTCTGGATCTGCAAAGGGTGACTGCATTTTCCCCTCCTTGACACCTTTGGATGACTGTTCACCACCTCTCTTTTCCCCCCCAAGATTATCCTTGTGGCATAAATAAACAGACATTTTTGGGGAAAGGGAGGTGCGATATTAGTGGTAGTTTGGCCCCAAATGTGACACCTACAAAGGGGACAGTTACTACCGTGTTGACTGCCTTACCCCCACTGCTCTCCCACCCCATTGACTACTGGGGAAGGACTGGACTCACCTTATGTGTTTTAGCTGAGACTTGCACCGTTATCAGTTGCTTCACTGATCATGCTGTCCAGACCTGCTGCGACGCGCGTGTTGCTGGGGCCGTAGGAACTCTCCTTCTGAAGGTTCAGTGTCTTTGTGTACTTGTTTAAGTCTGTTATCTCCTTAGTCCTAATAATGCTTCTCTTTTTGTGTTTCGCACTTCCCTGGTGTTCTCTTTTCTTTTCCTTACAGGTTGTTGGTTGGCAGACGCAGGTTGGCGGAACATAAACGCGCACACACCGTCAGCATACCAACTCAGTAAGCAAACAGGTAGGTTGGGCCAGATGGTCTGTGGGGGTGAGGCGCATGCGGCTCTAAACCCGGCTGCTATGCAGATGGAATGACGGCAGATGGGATGCCTAAGTGTGGTGTGCGCAATGCCCCTCCTTTAAAGTCCCTACTGCTGGCTTTTGTTAGCACGGAGTATGCTCCTCGCTCAGCTCTTCCCTCAAGTTCCCGCTGTGTTCCTCCTCAGCCCGATCCATTTCTTGCTGTTGTCCCTCGGTGCGGTCCGCTTCTTGCTAGCTGTTGTCCCTCAGCGCAGTCCACTTCTTGCAGTTGTTTCTGGTTACGGTCTTGCTGATGTTCGTAGCACGCAATGCATGCAAATTATACTGTGTTTACTTTCCTTGCTGGTTCTTTACTGGTGCTGGCTCTTTACTGATGATAACTTCAATGCAGAGCAATGTTCAACTGCTCCTTGGTGAACAGATAAATGTGAAGCAGGGAGTGTGCCTTAGGTTGTCTTCTTTATAGCCCCGAGCCACTCCCTGGTTACATGGTGCGTGCAGTCTGCACAAACAACTGTGGGAAATAGTGTAGCCATGTTGGTTTCCCATGGGTCTTCTCGGAGGCAGCCTGTTGTATAAATGACTAGTTATGTAGTAGGCTCCATAGTAGAAATAGAGAGTGACTGAGCCAGGCTCATTCTAGAATGAGCCCGTGTCATAGATCATTCTAACATAGAGTGTTATGATATTGTTATTGCTCAAGCTTTGCCAGTTGAGCCCTGGGTATTGGATGTGTTGGGGGTTACCCTTGTCGATGCATAAGGCTGTACGAGAGGAGCTGGTGAAGCTGGAAAGAGAAGGTATCATTGAACCTGCCAGGACAGTTGAATGGATTTCTCCCGTGGTGGTGGTGAAGAAAGGTAATGGGGATTTGAGAATGTGTATTGACTTGAGGGAACTTAATTGGTGTGTTGTGGCTGATCACCATTCTCTTCCAAACATGGGTGAACTGCTGAGTAGAATTGGAAATGCTAAAGTATTTGCGAAACTTGATATGGCGAGTGCGTACCACCAGATCAGTTTGGATGTTGACTCACGTAAACTAACTGCCTTTATTACATATGAGGGGATATACCAATTTCGGCGCACGCCTTTTGGTTTGATATCAGCATCCTCTGTTTTTCAGAAGGTTATGGACAAGTTGTTGCGGGATGTCAGTGGAGTATGGTGTTTCAAAGACGACGTTCTGATATGTGGCGAGGAGGAGGATGAATTGAGAAGAAGGCTTGATGTAGTTTTGGACATTTTCAAGGCAAGAGGTATAACATTGCGGGGAGAAAAATGTGTTTTTATGACTCGAATTGTCAAATATTTGGGACATGAGATTTCAGAGCAAGGACTTAAACCAAAAAGGGATTTGATTGATTCCATAATGAAAACCCAGCCACCAAAGAATAAAGCAGAGTTAAGATCATTTCTGGGTACTATTGAATTCTATCATCGATTTGTTGAGAACTATGCCGATTGTGTAACTAACTTAAGGTCATTATTGAGGACGGGTGTTGACTTTGATGGAACAAGGATTGTGTGAAGGAGTTTGAAGATATTAAAAGTAAGATTGACATGGCGAAACCCTTAGCCATGTTTGACACAAGGAAGAAGACCATTCTTTCGGTTGATGCCAGCGATACGGGCATAGGTGTTGTGATGTTGCAACCTGAGGTTGATGGCACAGAGGTGGTCGTGATGCACGCGTCACGCATGTTGAGCGGTGCAGAAGTTAATTATTCTGTTCTGGAAAAAGAAGCATTGGCATGTCATTGGGGTGTAGAGAAACTCAAGAACTTTGTGTGGGGTCAGGAGTTTACGTTAAGGACTGACCATAAGCCTATCAAGTCGATATTTGAGAGTAAAGGACTGGACAAAGTTTCAAGAAGAGTTGCCTGGTCACAAATTTAATATAGAAGTGGTTGCGGGTAAGGAAAATGTGCAAGCCGATCATGCATCCAGAATAAGAATGGAAAACTGTGAAAGTGATGGAAGTAACAAAGCATGCGGTGAGAGTGAAATGATATTTGCCACCGTGGAAGGCATTATACAAAAGAGAGAATGGACCCACGTGTTGGGATCTGATGAGATGTGTAAACGCATTATAAATTTTGTAACAGAGGGATGGCCGGAGAAAAGATTACTGTCTGGGGAGGAAAGGTCACTATGGGAAGTGAGGGATGAATTGTCAGTGAAAGAAGGATTGCTGTATCGATGAGACAAATTAGTTGTTCCTGGTTGTCTGAGGGAAAGGTTGATAAAATCTGCTCATCAAGGACATATTGGTATGTGTAAGACCAAGGAAGTTATAAAGGCAGACTACTGGTGGCCAGGGATCGATCGTGAAATTGAGAGGGTGGTTGGTGCATGTGTGGATTGTGTCAGATCAGAAAAGAATCTGTTGGCGGTGTCTCAACCAATAGGAAAGGTCAGCGCTCCCGAGGGAGTGTGGCAGGATTTGGCAATGGATGTTTTGGGTCCTGTGGATATGGGTGTGGACCGGGGAAGTTTTATCCTGGTTCTGGTTGACACTTTCTCGAGGTGGACTGAATTCAGGATTATGAGAGAAGTGATTAGTAAGAATATCATAGAATTTCTGGAAAGTGTGTTCGAGAGGGAAGGTTTTCCCAAGAGTATACTTACAGATAATGGCCCGCAATTTACGGGGAAGCTGTTCAAAGAATATCTTGATAAGTGTGGAATTGGGCACAAAAGAACCCCATTGTATTATCCCCAAGGTAATGGTATGGTTGAAAGAGTTAATCGATCTATTATGGAAGCTATAAGAGGAGTGAATGCCTGTGGTTTAGACAGGAGAGTGGCTGTGAGAGAAAGGTTATATGCGTTGCGGATGGCTCTGGGTCCTGAGTCGGAGTGAGTCCCTTTGTATTGATGAGAGGATGAAGGGCGAACACTTTGGTATCGCCACCTTGGTTGGGCAGAGCAAGAGAGACGGACGTGGTTCTGGATGTTGTGAGAAAAAGGATGGATGCTCGTAAGGAAAAATGGGTGAAGAAAGTCAATGAAAAGTGCCCAAGAAAAAGAACTGTGTTTGAAGTTGGAGATTGGGTCCGGATAAGAAGAGCTGTCGTCTCAAAGAAAGGAGAGCCTCTTTATACGGAACCTGTCAAGAGTTGCCCGAGTGTTTAGGAATGCTGTGGGGTTGGAAAGTGGCCAAATCTGGAATATGTCTAGAGTTGCTAAAACAAAGAGATAATTCTAGATGATGTCCAGGTGTATAGACATGTTCACATTTGTGTTTCTCATCAGTCATTTACTTAGTTATGTAATAATGTTTTTTTTTTTTATATAAGGGAGGGGGGTGTTTTGTATAAATGACTAGTTATGTAGTAGGCTCCATAGTAGAAATAGGGAGTGACTGGGACAGGCTCATTCTAGAATGAGCCGTGTCATAGATCCTTCTAACATAGAGTGTTATGATATTGTTAATGCTCAAGCTTTGCCAGTTGAGCCCTGGGTATTGGATGTGTTGGGGGTCTCCGGTTACTGCTCTTCATGTGCCTCAATAAAAGTACAGCGTAAACATACTGGCTTGTTTACTTATATCACACAGCCATCTTGGAGAGCCTTCAGATACAGATACATGATGCGATTGCTACCTGCACCAAAATGTACCACAGTGTTCCGGTCCTTCCCCACTCCTGCTCTTACTTCTGAGATGTGTCTTAATGGGATGATGTGCCCTTTGTGTGTTGAGCCCGATGGTCATAACAGCACTCCCTCCCAAGGTCCCCCGTATGGTGGTGTTATGGCTCGGTTAGGGTTTTTCAGGATGATTACAGTGAAAGCGTGTTACCAATCGTGGGGCATGCACATGCGTGGCAGGTACCCAGGTCCTAATAGGAAGAAATTGCAACCTGCTTGCAATCTTGTACACAAGCTCCCATTGTAAGCTTTCAAATTCTTTGTTGTTGTAAACTCTGTGGTTTGCAAGGTAATTGGTTCATTGAGTTGAGGTTGCCCAATGCTTGAAAAATTGAAAATATAAGACTATTACCTTTGAGTTGCGCCTACAGATTCATGGAGGTCTGTATGTCAAACAAGTAGACTTAGTATAGTTGATTGTCATTTATTATTTGCATCACATTTTTTTAGAACATTCATATATTTTCAAATATTGTTCACAGGGTTAGATTCTGATATATTCAGTTGTTAGTCCTTGGTATCTCTTCATTTCAAGGTAAGTGTATTGATAATTGACCAAAAGTTGGAGTCCTTAATGTTGCATCACATTAGGTTTGTTATCAATGTTGGTTGGTGCAGAGTGAATCCTTGTAAATTCTCAAGGTTATTTGACTTTAACAGTATCTCATATCGACTTACGTTTGTTGTCAATTTTGGTTGGTACAGAGTGAACCCTTGTGGATGCTTGATGTTGCTTCACATAAGTGGTGTCACTTGTCTACTTTATTGTTAGTTCACATCTGTGTGAGACGTTCACTAGTCTTCATTGGTTATTGGGTAAGTAAGAGTTAGATTTCCCTCTATTAGGTGAATAAGAGGCGTTTTTCCCTCTTAGGTGAATAAGAGTTAGTTTCCCCTCGACACATGTTTCCCCAATAGCTTTGTATTGGTTCTTCTGGAGGGTGGTTAGGATTTTGATCTGTTTGTTACTGTCAGAAAAATAGAAATATAATGGAATTGAGTTAATCCTTAATTTTGTTGTCTATTTGACGAGTATGACATGCGGTTGATATGTAGGCTCATTAACAAATGCAGGTGATGGTGAGGCTGGACAACTAGTTATGGACAAACCGCTCGTTATTAAGTTAATCTCTTATTTTTGGACCAATATTTGTCGCAATGGTTGCACAAGGTAATAATGCGAAAGAAGCACCCACTTTACATGCTTAGAATCCTGCATGTGATGGGTCTCATCGCGGAGACAGTTTTAGTGAGTTCTATGTTCGGTTTGATTACTTTCCTGTCCTTGTTGCCGTCAGGAATATATGAATCCTGATTAGGAATGACATAGCATCTGTTGAGCTTTAAAATACATTCTTGTCTGGAGTTAACTTATTATGCTAAGGTTTGAGGAAATGCTTTGCTTACCTTGTGGATCAAGGAACGGAGCGTACTTGCCAGTATGATAGCCGCGATCATGGAGTTTTTTTGAATGCGCCATTTTGGATCGCACTGTTCATAATATCAGACGCAATGGCGTATCGAGGCAGTTGGGGGTGTGTTGACGTAATTAGCGTCAGACGCCCTCTTGGATTGGGCTGGACAATAACGTTATGTATTCTGTGGGTCTTGCAAAACGTTAGTACCTAAAATATTGTGAATGGTGGGTACTAAACATTTCGCCATTATAATTTATACTTTTCGCCATAATTATTTGCATTGTCATCAGTACCAGAGCATGTACATATGGGCCTGAGATACGAGGTATAGGAGTAACACCTGTAGGCAATACCCAAAGCAGATGCATCATAGTGGCTGAGGGCACTGCCTCCAGCACATACGGAGGGACACTGTGAGGAGGTCCAGAACCGACGTAAAATATGTACATCAGGAGTTCGCTGGCAAAGGCTAATCAGCTCGGGATACACTACATTAGGCATCATTGAAGGCAAAATGCATGAGTGTGCATGAGGCTACCTGCTGCAGTGACAGATTGACGCTACCAACGCAGCAAACATCAATAACATCACTCATCGGCAGAGTACTTCGGAGGCATTTGTGAGACAGTTTTGTTGCCCGGAATACAACAAATAGTCCCCACCTAACATCAGCTGGCGACCAGTGAAACAAACTACAGGCAAGTGAGGATTTAAGAGTGGGCAGTAGAACTGGTACTGAGTGAACCATTCATGGCTTCAAATGCCCAAAAGAACAAGTCTAAGCAGCCTACGTTGGACACATACAAAGCTACGAACACCATGCCATTGACTCCCGCTCCACAAGGAGAGCAGATCCAAGTAAAAAGGGAGACCAGCAGGTCCTGGACGCCAAAGCTTCCTAGAATCCAAAATGGATTCCATGAACTTGGACGTGAATGACCTGAGGAAGGATGGTCAGTAACTCGGAGAACGCACAGGAATGCTGGAAAAGGAATTTGCAGTGAACGAAGGCAGCCTGAAGGCAACCTCGAACGAAGTATCAATACCGCAGCAGCAATTGCGGAATCTTGAAGGTAGAGTGGGAGATGCAGAAGGACGGGCCAGACGCAATAATGTGAGAATGGGAAGAGGGGAAGAGTGGAGAAACCCACCAACTTTATAGAAAACATGCTGCTACAAGAAATTGGCCCGGGCACCCTCACCCAAGGCTTCACTGTGGAAAGGGCACACAGGTCTCTGATGAGGAATCTGCCACCAGGAGCCCCGCCACGGCCCATAATAGCCAGGATTTTAAAGTACAAAGACAGGGAAAAGTTTCTTGAACACTTCCGGAAAGGCAGCACAATACAGCAAACTTCAGCCAACATCGAAGCATATCCGAATTACACCTTGCTGGTGCAGACACAGAGGATGAACTTCACATCGGTCAAGAGGAGGCTGCAGGGGGCGAATCTTAAGTATATGCTACTATATCTGGCGAGGTTTAAAGTAATAAGCAAAGGAAAGCCATCTTCTTCGATGCCCCAGAGGAGGCACCTAAATGGATGGACACAGAACATTTGACAACTGAAGCGAACAATCAAACGTCAGAAGAGGGGGATACATGCTGAAAGGTCCTGGGATGGCCCGTAAGGATGAGTCCGGGCACGGCCAGCTGATTGCAAAGGGGTACAACCTTTTTGCAAAAGACACAGGCACCAACACCTCTGTGGACAGAGGGAGACAGCAGTGGGACCTCCATTCGGGAATGCACTGCAAGGAGGCGTCCTTCGCATAAGAGTGGTTTTGTTTACAGATACTAGCTGTTACGTATCTGCCTGCTGCACTCCAGGCACCAGGACAAGCAACTGGGGTGGGAGTGAGAAGCAGGGATGCCTGAGCACAAGGTATTGAGCTGGGCAATTGTTGGGGGGAGGGTATGGGAGTTGGGGTAGTTGGCGGGGAGTTAGCCTATATATCCACACAAGTAAGGCATAATATGTACGTTGGACTGATGAAGTATGTAGCAGTGTTTGTTTGGGATGGGGGATCTTAAAATTGCCTAGTGGAATGTCAGGGGGCTAAACAGTTATATTAAATGGAATAGGATAATGACGTATCTGAGATGCCAAAATATTGACATAGCACTCCATCAGGAAACGCACCTCACAAGGGAGAGTGGTACAATGTTGGGCTCACCATACTCGGCATCCGCAAGAGGGGTTTTCATATGGGTAGCACAGTCTGTACTATTCAAAGTATTTAAGACTTTTAAAGATGAAGAGGGTAGGATGATTATAGTGCAGGGACTTGTAAATAAAGTAATAATTTCTCCTGAAACTACCATATTAAGTTTGCTTCAGCAAGACTAAACCATTGTTCGCACTATATCATTTTGTCGGTGTTAAACCAACTGCCTTTTGTGTCCATGCACGGGCTCTAGGGTTTTGTCTTGAGCACGCATTACTCATAGATTTAAGAATGTCCCCTCTGCTTGCTTTTCTTGTAAATGCGTACATAACAGCATCTGTTAGCACTCTTTTGCTTCCCTTCCCACAGTGTGCGGCCTGCAAGTCAGCATGTGTTCACCGACCTTTTAGTCTCTTTCATGAATAATGATTGTTCAACATCCGCGCTCTTTCCCGAAAACATAAGCATAAACCCATCTATATTTGGCGTTGTTATTTCCTGGAATGTGTGAAGGGGAATTTTGTCTGGCGCTCATGCGTCACCCTGTAAAATGTATGACCCGCTTTTGTTTAACAGCCCATAAAAGGAAATGATTAGTGTTGCCTTAGCAAGATATGCGTTGGTGTGCAAAATTCCCCGCTGCACCAAATTTGATGAGATGCTTGTTTTGAACGACTATGCAGGCCAAGGTCAAACCTGCATCCTGCACATGTCATGACTCACCCAGATAAGTCATATGAATTAATAGCCATTAGCAATGTCCGGCCTTTGTGCTTCTCACCGCAATGTCTGGGATTACAGCCAAAAGTATCTTGGCAGGAAATTGTATGTCTGGAAGTGTCTCGTTTTGTTGCCAGTTATAGAGGCAGATGTTATCGTTTTCCTATAAAATGTATCAGCTCTGTAATATTAGTAGCTCACTCAAGACAGCATCCCTATGATGAGGTCCTGCAGTCGGAGCTTCCGCAGAAGCTTTTGTCTTGATTCCAATAAATAATTGTTGAACTCACTTACATGTGCGTTTATTTGACGGAGACCTCCGCCTGGTTAATTTTAGCATTACATAAATGGTGTCCCTGGCCTGGCTTCGCAGTTGCAGTCCTTCGCTTTGATGCGTGCCTTCCACTGAACCGTGTCTTCAGACGATGACTTCTGGGCCCAAACATCTATCGCACCTTTGATGTAAAAATCGCAGTCCTCGTCTTAAGACGGGGACAGGAAAAGGAGAGAAGACTGCTCTGCCGAAGAAAAGAACCAGACAGAGGAAGGAGGTCTCCTTGGTGCGGTGAGTGAATTGTATCTGCAGATATTGTATTGGTGGATGGTAAGCCACATTGGTATCAGTTTTATGGTACATATTATTTGATTCTTGGTAAGGATATATTATTAATAATGGGAAACTTGTGTGACCGAAACAAGAATGAGGAACCTATGCACGCACCTGCTAAAGGCACTCCGTGTTATACCATGTTAACCAATTATGGACTGGGAGGACTATACCAAGAAGTCCATTCAGTTCAAATGGCCTAAAGCAGGTACTTTTGATGTAAAAACGATTGAACACTTAGAATTGGTATTGCTAAGAAAAAAGGTTTGCCCAGCCCAACACGATGCTGTTCGCCAGAAGCGATAAAGCAGAAAATGTCCCAAGACAAAAAGCATAGGACCAAAAATGAACCATACCTGAGAAGGCCTGTGAATTAGATAACAAAGAGTTTGAGCACCAGCTAGAGGCAGAGGATCGGGCTGCACTAATAAAGTACAGTAAAGGCATGTACCCACTCCTCCCTAAAAGAGAAAAGGAAATCGCCAGCCTTGACAGCGAGGCTGATCAGGATGCAATCAGATTGACAGAGAACCTTTTGCGACTAACCATACCTGTCATACCCCAGTCTAACATTGCGCCCCCTGCCCCTTCTGCACCTCCCCCTGCACCCTCACCCCCATATGGTACCCAGACCGGCACTATGGATCCGAATAGTGCTGAGGAAGAGGAAACAGGGCACTTACCTAGAAAGCCACCCTTCTTCACACCGGTTGAATATGCCAGATTAGAATACATGGCAAAAGAGTTGTTTGACAACCCGGCCGCAGGGATAAAACAAAAGTTATACACCTGCCAAAAGAAGGAATTTCGGCAGGTAATGAGAATACATCACAGTGATTGAAAAATGAGGCCAAGCGCCACGGTCCCATGGGTTTGTATGACATTTATAAGGCCCTTGACACTGAGAGAAATCGGACAGCTCTATGGGATAAATACACTCAGATAATTGACCAGGTGACAAAAGTTATGAAAGACTACAATGACCAGGTAATGGGGGAAGAACAGGAGAATGAAAGGAGAAAGCATGCCCTACAGAATGCCAAAGTAACTGCTGATGGTTTGATTAAAGGGATACTTAATGAGAAGAAGGAAGGGAGGTTAGACTACTGGACGGAAATACTTGCTACCTATAACGCAGCAACCCAACTGGTGTGTCTAGATGGACTTCTGGATAAGATAGGATCGGAATGTGAAAATAGTGAGCAGGAAGATGTTTGTACGAAAGTGAGAGAGTGTAAGGTCGAATTAAAATCTTATGACGATAACTGGGAACATGAAAGTCCCCTTAGGACACTCAAATTGCTCAAAGAATTATTAAAGGTGTTTCTCTCAGGGATCCAAATGATGGCACCCCTGAGAGAATGGGCACCCATTGTTACAGCGGCTGAAGACCCAAATGACAAGACCCTCGTCATAACTAAGACATAGGTCTATGTACCCCTCACTAGAGCAGAATTGTTCAGTATAATAAAAATCACCCCGGACCCTAGGATGAATGCTGTGGGATTCTACCGAGAGCTGAGAGCATTATTTAAAATGTGTACCTTGACTTTGCAGGACATCGATCATGTGATGTCCGCCATAACCCCATCTGATGTATGGGAACCTTTTAGATCTCGGGACCCCCCTGGGCATGTTATTGCCTGGACCGCATTCGAAAAACAGGATACAGATCGGAAACCAACTGACCCCATTCCGGACGACCTAAAAACACTAGGGACAAGAATATTAAAAGCACCAAATGACATGTTGCCAGAGGTGGACGTGAATGTTGAGAAAATGGATGCTGTTATACAAAGCCCTGCAGAAACAGTTGGTGACTACTTCCTGAAATTTGAAAGTGCATTTAAGGCACACAGTGGTCAGTCTGTTAGCGACCCCACGGGTCAGAGATATTTTGCCATGGGCTTTGTGAAGGGTTTACGTAAGGGAATTAAGAAACCACTTAAATTGGGAGAAAATACTTGGCCGGCAAGCACCCCGTCCCAGATCCTAGAGATGGCTAAATATTATGAACGGCAAGAGGAGGAAGAAATGGAAGCTGACAGAAATTTAAAAAACAAAGTGTCAATGCAACAATTAGTACAGGCACCTTAAAATAAACCAAAGGACCAGAGACCCCAGGTAAGAAACCCCACAGGTAACGCCCCGCAATGGACACCCCCAAGAATAGACCAGTGCTCATTTTGTAGGCAGACGGGACATTGGAAAAACAATTGTCCCACATTAATGGCACGGGGCGCTCAACCAGCAGGTAGGAGAGGAAGAGGTCGAGGTGGACCCCCTGCGGTGCTACCCCAAGGGCGAGGAAAGTTTGTAAACCCTGAAAATAATGTATTCTCAACTGGCGCTGCGCAGCGACAAATGGTTGGAGTGAATGGCAATGGGTTTGTGGAAGATGAATTGAGTGGAGTGATGTTCTTTGATAATACAGCAGCAATTAGTTGAAACGCCCCTAGTGAACCTGGAGGCCGTGTCTGTTCCTATAGACCAGAAAGGACCTTATGTTAAATTGCAAATAGGACAGCACACCACCGTTAAATGCTTGATTGATATTGGAGCAGGTAACAGCTTGGTTTATGCCAAGACCGTCCCCTCAGTTCCACTATCAGGTGAAAATAAGGTTTCTGTAGGGTTTGGTGGGGAACCCATGTGTACTCCGGTATCCCAGAAAATTGTCAATTTCACGCCACATATAGATGTCTCAAACAAATGGCTACTCACCAACAGGCGTCCTGAGAATCTCCTTGGGTTCGATCTTTTGAAAGCTTTGAATGTAACCATTTATTGTTCCCCAACAGGTGTTCGCATGACTATATGTAAATCCAAAATTGGAGGTTGTTATTTGGCTGAACCATTGCCACCAGAGTTACAGGTGTTGCCCGCAGAGCTTTGGGCTGCTGGCAGTAATGATGTAGGTGTTTTGAACATCCCCCCTGTTGTAATCAAGGTAAAGCATGGGGTCCATCTATCCCGGACCCCGCAGTACAGAATATCTCCAGAAGGGGAAGCAGCATTGGTTAGGATTGTACAGGACTTAATACGGCTTGGGGTTGTTGAGGAGTGTGATGACAGCCCATCTAACCCTCCGTTGCTTCCGGTTAATAAAAAAGGAGATGAAGTGACCGTGTATCGATTTATTATTGACCTTAGAAGGATTAACAAAGTTGTGGACCCCAGGTATCCAGTTGTCCCCAGTGTGACCAGTATTCTCACTATGGTCCCCCCACAGCCACTTATTTTAGCGTAGTGGACCTTAAAAATGCATTTTTCTCCATACCCATAGCTGAAGAATCGAGACACCTTTTCTCCTTTGTACTAGCGCAGTGACAATACAGGTTTAGTCGTGCACCCCAAGGTTACACACAAAGCCCGGCCATTTTTAGTCAAGCACTAAAGCAACAGTTGGATGAGATTTTGTTACCCCCTGGAGTAATGCTCATCCAGTATGTGGATGACATCCTTATCTGTGGAGATACGGAATTGAGTTATAAGGAAGGTACCTTGATTGTGTTGCAGCATTTGGCATACCATGGTCACAAAGTGTCACTTAAGAAAATGTAATATGTACAACCAAAGGTTGATTTGGGATATGTTCTCAATGCAGAGGGTCGATCACTGTCACCTGAAAGGGTATGGGTAATCCACGAAATAGCCTATCCTAGTACCTTTAAAGAATTGCGATGCCTGTTAGTATCACCTCATATTGCCGTCATTGGGTCCCTGAGTTTTCCCTGCTAGCTAAGCCCCTGCTACAATGTTTGAAAACAGAAAAAAAATCAGATACCCTTCATTTGCACACAAGAAATGAGAGGCCTGCGATGCTCTGAAAAGCGCCTTGTGTAGTGCCCCGGGGCTCGGGACACCCAATTACGGCAAACCATTTACTCTTTTTGTACATGAACAGAATGTACTCTATCTGTATTAACACAGGAACAAAATGGAAGGCAAAGGCCTTGTGCTTATTTTTCTGGCACCTTGGACAGTGTGGCTGGAGCGCTTTCCCCCTGTATGCGATCAGTTGCTGCAGCAGTGGTAGCTCTTAAACAAAGTGCTGGTTTGGTGTTGGGAACTGCCATAATTGTAAGAGTCTCCCACGCCGTGGATGTGTTGCTCAATAGAACTCTGACTCAGCATCTCACGGCAGCCCGTTTAACACAATATGAATTAACATTGTTTGCACCAAATGTGACTATTATAAGATGCAATACTTTGAACCCAGCTTCCCTTTTGCCATTGCCAAGTGAGGAGGGAGATCAAGACATGTATGATTGTTTGATACGTACTGATGAACAGATCCGAGGTAGGGTCGACCTGAGTGACCTTCCCTTGGAGGGAGGTGATGGGGTTCTATTTTGTGATGGCTCAAGTTACAAATTGGAAAGTGGGCAGACAGTGGCTGGGTACGCGATACTAACTGAAAATGAAATTGTCCATATGGAACGCATACCCGAGTTATCAGCGCAAGCTACAGAATTAAGGGCATTAACAAAGGCTCTGGAACTAAGCAAGGACTAAGCTTTAACCATCTATACAGATTCAGCCTATGCACGTGGTGTGGTCTTAAATATTGGCCTGCTATGGAAAGAAAGAGGGTTTCTTACCTCACATAGTACCAAAATAAAACATGGTCATTTGATAAGCAAATTATTAGCAGCATTGGCTGAACTCGCTCAGGTGGCTATAGTGAAGTGCTCCACCCATAAAAAGATAGATTTTGTGGGGCAGGGAAATGATTTAGCAGACCAGGTGGCTAAATATTCCACGGAACATTGTGAATTGTCCCTTCCAGAATGTAACATGATGCAAAGGGATGTGGAAGGGACAAGGGATGGTAACTGGGAAGAGACATTGAAGTAGTAAGAGACATTCAAAAAGAAGCAGCAGATTATGAAATTAAAGCATGGACTAAGCACAGTAACAATGAACATACTTCCAAGGGTGTGTGGTTGGATAAAAATTGAATGAGGTGGCTGCTCCCTGACAGTTATTTACCCATGGTAGTAGACATGGCACATGGGAATGCCCACGTTAATGCAAGTGCAATGGAGGACATTCTGAGCAAGGTGTGGAAAAACCGGAAAATGTTATCCTATTGCATGAGGTGGGCAGCACAGTATGCCATCTGCATCCAGCATAATGTGGGTAAATCTGTGAAGGTGCCGGCAGGTCATAGCAGGCTCCCTACGCAGCCATTTGAGGTGGTGTATATGGACTTTATACAGATGGAACCAGTTGCCAAATTGAAATATTGTCTTGTAATGAGGTGTGGGTTTTCCGGCTGGACAGATGCCTACCCCCTGAGAGATAACACTGCTATTTCCACAGCGAAGTGCATTTTGAAATGCTGGGTGCCCAGTACACAGTGCCCAGCCTTTTGTATTCTGACAATGGAGTACGTTTTACTGGCCAGGTTGTAAAGTATGTCTGTACTGCTTTAGTAATCGATCAGAGATTCCATTCAATATATCATCCAAAGTCGGTTGGGATTATTGAACGTGCCAATTCCGTGGTGAAGAATAAGCTGGCCATGATCTGTGCCTCCACAAATCTAATATGGCCAGACACACTTCCTTTGGCATTGCTTAGCATGAGGACCACTCCAAAGGGGACGCATAAATTGTCCCCGTTTGAGATTGTCATGGGCCCCCCTCCAAGTGCCTGGTCCATCCCTAAACCAAAAGCCATTGGTTATATTGTTTGTTTTATTCACTTATAACGTGCACCAGACCCGGCGGTAATAGGGCGCGACAGAATGAAAATGCAAGGCTTACATAATTGTGCAATAAACAGGTATGTACAAATATAATACAAGGGCTCCACTATATACAGAGCACAAATTGCATGTAAGAATATAACATCTATATAGCTACAGTAATGTATCATGTACAAGTATGCAAATTGCAGAAAACTAAACTCCATGGGTCAGTAAGACTCGCAGGTAAAGTATGCTAAATGAGATTACAGCAATATACAATAGTCAAATGTACAAGTTATAGGAGGTAGCGTTCCTAGTATACTAGGATTTGGGGGTGAGCAAGATTCTACTTGGGTTACAGGTTGTGACAAGAAGTTAAGTAAGTTTGGTAAGAGAAGGGATAAGAGGGAATAAGTAATTCCGTATGGACAGAGGCGGTAAGAGATTATGGGTCAGACAAGATAATGTGTTTTATAACATTTTTCCTAAAGAGTAGGTATGGTTGGTCTGCTCGCAAATCTTGTGGAAGTGAGTTCCAAGTTTTTGCCGCCTTTACAGGGAAGCTGTTAACACCAATAGTAGTGAGCCTATATCTAGGTATAGTCAGGCAGTTAGTATTGCCGGCTCTAGTTGGTCTAGGAGAGATTCTTCTCTGGAGTTTATCTGTAAGGTAGCTAGGGGCAGCGTTGTTGAGAGCTTTATGAGTCGGAGACAATGGGCCTCATTACAGGTCAGGCGGTCCGGAATTAACAGTGGCGGTAAACCCGCCGTCACTGTTAATTCCAGACCGCCCGATCCCGAGTCCTGCAGGCGGGAGGTGATCTTCCCACCATGTCTGACCTGGCGGGTTGAACACCTCCCGCCTGCAGGCAGACGTGGAAACACCGGCACCATCACGAGATGGTGCCAGTGTTTCCACTTCCCTATTCCAATTGAGTCCTATGGGACTTAATGGGAATGGGGATTTACACCATTCCGCCTCCGGGATTCCCAGGACACCAGGGTCGTAATGACCTGGTATTTCCGGGAGTCACGGAGGCGGAATGGTAATCCGAGTCTGGCGGTAACCAGGCGGTTTTACCGCTGTGGTTACCGCCGGACTCGTAATGAGGCCCAATGTCTTAAACTGTATTTTATTGCCTGTAGACAACCATTTATGTTGGCGTCAAAGGGAGGAAATATGAGTTCTTTTATTTATGCCTAGGGCTGCTCTTAAGGCATTGTTTTGTAGTATCTGGATCTTTCGGATAGTAGTTTTATTAGCACCACTATATAAGGCATTGCAATAGTCAATTCTAAAAGAATGAAAGCTCTAGCCAGGATCAGACAGCTATCGTCAGAGAGGAATGGCTTGCCTGCTCTTAACAGCTTGCAGGTGTAAGCTGTGGAAGAAGGTAAAGATTTTATCTGTTTGTCGAAGGATAATGTGGAATCCAAATAGAATCCAGGGATTTTTACTTCCTTGGAGACTTTAATGGTATTACCATCGATGTTAAATGAGGAAAACTCCTTACCTAATTTTCTGATATTAGCCTGTGTACCTAAGATTATGAACTCAGTCTTGTCGTCGTTTAAGCATAGGCCATGAGTGGCCATCCATGCTTGGAAGACAAGGTATATCTTGTTCACCAACTCTGTGTCCTTACTCTGATCCCCAGAAAGCGGGAGGAGAATCTGAGCGTCATCTGCATAATTCGTGTAGGTGACACCCAGATGGTCCAGATCATCAAACAAGGGTTTGGTGAAGATATTATAGAGGGTTGGCGAGACACATGAGCCCTGCGGGACACTGCACAAGATGGGGGTCGGGTCAGCCGCTGCCGAAGGGGAGAAGACTCTCATAGTTCTCTCACTCAGGAAGGATTCGATCCACCTGATAGCTTCAGGGGAGAAATGGGCAGCAGAGTCAAGGTGTCCGCAGAGGACCTTGTGGTCAACCAGGTCAAATGCGGCTGAGAGATCAAGGAAGAGCAGAAGTACTGTTCTTCCTTTGTCTCTCAGCTCATCTAATTGGGATTTCAGGTCAATTAGAGCGGTTTCCATTCCGTGTAATGGCGGAAGCCAGATTGTCCATTACCTAACAGTTTATGCAATTCAAGGTGTTTTTGAATTTGGATATATGCGGCTTTGTCCAGAATTTTTAGTAAGAATGGAACCGTAGTAATAGGGCGGTAATTAGTGGGGATGAGAGGATCTAGTGTTTGCTTCTTGAGTAAAGGGAGTACCCAAGATTGTTTAAGGTTGGCAGGGATAGAGCCTGCAGCAAAGGAGGCGTTGATCAGTTTAGTAATGAAAGGAGATAATTCCCTGGCAGCATCTTTTATTAGTTGTGCTGGACAAGTGTCACCTTTGCAATTAGAAGGTTTCAGTGACAGGATTATATTCTCAACGTCCAAAATAGACATTGTGGAGACGTGGAAAAGATTGTTATGGGTCTTTAGTGGTACACTAGGCAAAGGTTTATTAGGCGAGTACTGTAAATTCAGTGCTTCTTTTTTTTTGGAGCGTGTTGATTTTGTTAGCTACCGCCTGTTGGATCTCTGTACACCAAGATTTGTCTTTGGTACAGATATCAGGTATAGCTATTGGGGACTCTAGTTCTTTTAGAATGGAGAAGAGTTCTTTCATACTAGAGTTTGATTTGGCAATGCGTTCATTATAGGAGTCACGTTTGGCCCGGCAGATTTCCTGAGTGTGAGGTTAATTTAGCTTTGTTCTCATTAGAGGGGCAAAGTCTCCAATTAGTTTCACTCTTTCTCTTCAAGATGCAAAGGTCTTTGAGTTGTGGCGTAAGCCATTTGTTTAAATGGGCAATGGGTTTACTAGATCTTAATTTGAGGGGGCGATTTTGTCCAGTGTAGTAAGCATAACCTTATTATATTCATGCACTAGGATGCTGGGATCAAGATTTTCAGACAATGTGTTCAGCGTAGGGAGTATAGCTATAGCCGGAATGACTTTCTCAGCTGTGATATTTCTTTTATTTCTGGTGAGGAAGAGTGGCACTAATGGTGGAGCTAATGGAGTTGGTCTTGTAGTGGATAGGTGGAAGGACACCAATCAATGGTCTCTCCATGAAAGAGGTATGATGGATGAGATAGTGACTGAGCAATTGTAGTCCGCTATCCAAACCAGTATTCTGCCTTTTAGATGGGTAGGTTTATTAACTTTTTGAGTGAGACCGAGTGAGCTGATTATGTTGACTATGTCGGAGGCATTTTTGTCCATTTGGTCATTGAAACCTATGTTAAAGTCCCCTAATAGGAGTAATTGTGAGGACGGTTTGACATCGTTCATGAGTAAGTTGTGCAGATCCTCCTCGAAGGTGCCAAGAGGACCAGGCGGTCTATATATTAACTGAATAGTGAGAGTTTGTGAGTTTTTTATTTGGAATTTAGCGGAGAGAATTTCACATGATTGTGAAGTGTGGGTAGGGGCTAGTTTTAGGGAGAGACATGTCTTAGAAATAATGGTAATTCCCCCTTCAGGGGCACTATCCCGGTCTTGTCTAACTATTGTGTACCAATCCGGGATAGCTAACATAAGTGAGGGTCCTGCTGCATTGTGAAGCCATGTTTTTTCCATAATTACAAGGAAATCCAGGTTACCTTTTGTGATGAGGTCAGCTATATCAGTGGCATGGGCGACGAGTGATCTTACATTGAGAAGCGCTCCTTTAAGGGGGAGGGTCTCACTAGCTTCTTTGACTAAAATAGGTTTGACTATATTAATGTCATCACATTGGGGGACAAATATGTGGGGAATATCCAGAGGCGGCATCCGTTTAGAATGACTAGGTTTCAGACTAAGCTTATAATTAGTTTTCAAATTAGTGGGTGGAAGGGATCTTCTCAGTGCTTCATATAGTTTGGTTAATCTAGCACAGAGTCTAATGTTTCTATTGGCTGTGGCACAAGGTAGACAAGCGTGAATTGCTGTCTCTAATGCACTAGGGGTGTTATTGGTTGCTGTCTTGGTCGATATGGGCAGACAATGGTCAAAAAGTGGTTCAAGTGGGAACTGTTTAACATGTGCTTGGCTTCTGGTGGCAAAGTATGTAGTGGCAGCCATAGTGCTGAACAGTAATGCTAAAATTAACATCTTACCCAATTAGCGATATCAAGGGTATAATGTTATTCACGGGGGTACCTAGGCAATGTTGCATGGGCTATCACAAAAAACTACTGAGCAGCATGAAAGTAGGGGTACCTATCAGTCAGCTGGTCTCTAGGCATAGTTAGGCATCAGGGGTAAGGCATCTAGACAGTAGTATTGTTACCAATGGTCACTTAATAATGACTCCAATATATTGAACAGCCATTGCTGAGTGAATACTGTGCTGAACTCACGCATAAACTGTCTATTATCCATCAACAGGTGAAAGAAGCAGATCTGTCGCCCCTAGAAGGAGGGGGCGACGCTATCAAACCTGGGGAATATGTCCTCCTGAGAAGTTTTGATCGGACCAATTGCTTGCAGGCCCGGTGGAAAGGGCCTTACTTGGTCAAATTGGCGACACAGACTGCTGTGAAGATCGCTGGCCATGAAATATGGATACACGCCAACCATCTGAAAAAGGCGCCACCTCAGATATACCACCCCCTGTGATGCTGGAAATGAATCGGAGGGACAGGGCCTCCGTATCCTTGTCCTTTACTGCTTTTTATCATGTGTTCTGTCATGTTTTCCGCGCAGGAGTTCATGTAGGACTCCTGGCAGTGCAGCTCTCTTTTGGTTTGGTGAACAGACCCAAGGGATACCCTTATGGCACCCATGGGTGGGGGTACAACCCTGTGCCCCTAGTGTATGTTTTTAGGCACCTGTGTGTGGCCCACAGAGCAGGGTATGGGCTGGTGGCATCTCCATGCTGAATTTGACAGGTGCTCTTGAGTATCAACCATTTTGGGATACCCAGGCCCTGCCATTGGGATCAGTTGATTCCTGTTAGGAAACAAGATGGCCCCCGTGGCCTCTTGCTTTCTATTGCCGGTTACCTTGTTTTCCCAAAGTCCTGGGAAGCCCCGACTCTGTCCCTTCCCCCTGACCGGCTGTTGCGTGGAAGTGCCATATATGGTGTTGCTGTGAAGTCCAGGCCAGACTGGCTGGAGCCTTCTCAACGACCGCATGCTGTGGGTACGCCTGTGGGTGGGACCTAGGTGAATGGAGTGTGTGACAAATACGCATTCTGTGTTGTGGGTGTCTAGTATCTGGTGTTTGACACAATGACTGAGACAGCCCTGCCTGAAACTGGTATAAATGCAGTGTGGAGTGTTGAATGGCTGGGTACTTGTCCCAATACACATAACTTGTGAGTGTCTGGAGAGGAGTGAATGGCCTGAATGCACTATGCACCCGATTGGCTTCCTGCATGCATGAATGCCCTTCTGACCGATTGGTTGCCTGAGTGTGACCCAGCAGAATGAATGGGAGATCAACTAGTATATCTGGGGGCCTCTCACTGCTAGAATTCGCGTTCAGAAGCTGATGTCCACTACGACGAGTAACTGAAGCTTGACCTTGAAGCCCTGCTGGACGAGAAGAATTGCTGTTGCTCTCCTTCACAATCTGAAAGCTGCTGTGCCTCCAAGGAATGACCCAGAGAGGACCTGGTAAGGCGCCCCCTTCCCCGAGCTACGAGGGACCATCGTGCACCACCTGACCTTTGCCAAAGCTCCCTGGTAGACAGACCTACGACAGGCTGCCGACCGGAGACGGGGATCACCGCGGAATCCCAAAGAGAAGCGCCCGGACTGTTGTCCACCACTGTTGACGACCGCCGTCGCCGACTGGAGCCGCCGTGCTCCCGTTTGCCTAAGAACTTCATTTGATCCAAGGACGCTCTCGTCCGCATCGCCGCCGCTTCCTCCCGCTGGAGAAGGCCTGACTGTCGACGCGCCGAGGAGTATCCACCGGTGGGTTTCCCGCCACCCAAAGACCACAGAGACGCCGACAGCTCGACGCCCTTGCTGGGCCACAGTTCATCATCTCTTTGCGGTCCAGAACTATCATCACTGAGGTGCCCCGCACGCCTCTTCCTTGCAGGACGCCAACGCTCCGTCGTCGACGAGCACTGCTAGGAACGAAGCTGCCGCTTCACCGCCCTAGTTCACCCTGTTCTCCGTCATAAAGGGAGGGCACTCAAGAAGGGCCGTCGATTTCCCGTCGACAAACGCTACACTTCCAGGGACATTGGGGCTGTAGAACTATTGTAGAAGGAAATAAGACTTGCAGAACAATATATGGACTGGGCTTGTGATACATCTTTGCTTTACAGATTGCCCAGGTGGGGGGGGATCTCCACACAGAACTGTGTCTAGGCATCTGGGCCAGTATTCTGCCAATTGTTCCAATCAACTGCTTTCCTCCTATTTTCTACTGTTGGTTTCCTTATTAATTTGATCTGTGTGACATTTAACCTGAGTACAGTTGATGCACTTTAATGAGATCCGCTAATAGTTGTGGTACCACTTTAGAACTGTATACATTTACCATTATTGATTTTCTGAGCACAAAGTGAGCTATTGTGAGTGTACATAACCTTGAATATTAATTATATAAAGACTGTTTTAACTAATACGGTGTGTGGACATTCCTCCTTTGTGGGGGCTTGGGGACTACACTGTACTCGAGAACCAGCCTGCATCACCTCCTGAGAAGCTAGGCCTTGATTGCTCGACCATAGCTACCGCATAGAGAATCTTGGCTGGGGTCCTCTGTGCCTCTCCTCTACCATATAGAGAGCAGAAGTACAGATACCACCCTCCAGTCTTTACACCCCCCAACTAAGGATACGGACCATTTTCCAGCCGAACCAACGGAGGACCCTCCAAGGTATAATCTGCACCCTAGAAAGCAGCATTGATTGCCTAGGTTTGAACTCTGACACCTGGCTGAGAAAGGACTTGGTAGAGGGTCGGAACAAGCAAGGACAATTGAACATACAGATGAAATGGCCTCAGCATCCCCTTAAGGGTAGAAAGTAGCCTCACTGAGACGTGTCAAGGTAGGTGCCAGAAGTGGTGACAGAAGAACGGGTTATACTGTGCAACCCTTGCGATCTAGCACATAAAAGGATGGCACTGTTAGGGATTTTAAACCTTTTGTGTAAATATGTATACTGAATGTAACATGTGACATTTAACAGCCAAGTTCCGGAACTCAGCCCTGTGTGAGGGAACCAAGTAGGTTGTTACAGTGGAGGACGCAGGACAAAGGCGTCCACGAGTTAATAGGTATGCATGCACAGCGAAAGAGAAAATTATATCCATAGTTTGTATTTTTATAGCAATGGGGTTCGCTATATTCCTTTGGTACCTTGAGCACCATGATATTTATGCTTCCCGTAACCTGTTACCCACCACACCGCAGCCTCCAACACCAGAACTTGTAACTACTCCCCATATAGATCAGGAGTATCGGAAGAAGCACCCCAGCAAAAGTGTCTTGACATGGATGAATGATACAAACCAAATACTAAATAAACAACTGTTACATATGCACGCATGTTCCCCATAGCCACCACAGTGGGCCCGAATGGTACGCGACTCCCGCTACGAATGATACATGTGTGCAAAGGCGAGATTTTATCTTGAGTGCCTCCCGTAACAATACCGACACACGTAACTCAATCAAATTTATAAATAAGAAAAATAAGAATGTATTCTTGGGCCCTGGGAAGAGATTACATCCACCTAACACCCGACGCAACTCGGTATCTGAATAAATCCACTTCCTGCCCTAACAAAGAGATAGAACTAAATTGGCATACTCTTAAAACAGGACGACCAGCAGAAGAAAAATTACCCCCTCCAATCCCTGTACATAATATAGTTTGAAAGGCCCCCTTTTGTTATCAGCGAAACAAAGACGCATAACAAAGCCATTTTTATGGGTCACCACAACTGTCAGATAACAGTAGATATGAATGAAGAGTCAGCACCCTTCCTTCCTCCAAAGGGGGCAATGTTTGTTTGTGGAAAGGAAGTTTATCTCAGTTTGCCCCACCTTTGGAAAGGCAGATGCGCCGTTGGTTATATAATGTTAGGTTTGCATTATAAACCATTAGAGGCAGCAAATTTAAGACAAGAAACAAGAAGGACAAAATTGAATATGGGGAATTACGGGCGAAGAAAAAGAGGTGTTATCACTGTAGAAGACACCACTTGGGACGAATGTTTTGATTTTCTAAAGGGTATAGTGATGCCGATGGGGATAGTTATGAATTCCCGGAGCATTAGGCACCTGGCTAGATTAGTGGAAAAGGAACTCAATGTGACCAGCGAAATACTCACTAATATTACCAAAGAATTACGGGCAGTTCGGATGGTCGCACTACAAAATCGACTAGTATTGGATACAATGCTGGCAGAGGTAGGAGGAGCTTGCAAAATAATTGGAACTTCCTGTTGTAACTTCAAACCGGATTATAGCACCGACATCTTTAAAGGAATCGATGAAATGCATAAAACGGCAGCTCAAATACATTCTGAATTTGGCCCCGGGGATGGGACATCCTGGTTCTGGGATCTATTACGGAGCTGGGGCTGGAAGCTTCTCACCCCTCTCCTTGTCATGGGAGGATTGATAGCTGCTTGCTGCTGTTGCATTCAGTGCTTTCTCTTATGTGTATCTGTCATAGGAGATTGCTGCAGGAAAATGATGGGTGCACTGGCACCCAAATCCACTAATGCTATGGCAAACAATGAGATGATAAAATTGGAGGAGGCAATAGAAGAGTTACAAAAGATTGATGTTTCTGACAATGAAAGTAAAAATAGGGAAACATTCAAGCCGAAATATGTAATGTATACTGAACCAACAGAGAGCCACAGTTGGGCTCTGTCCAGTGCCTGACAGAGAGCCATAGCCAGCACCTGTTAAAAGAATGAATAAATACTAGGCACACCAGGTTTATTACTGATATAGTCTTGCTGACGCAAATGGGTTGTTTGTAAATACAGAAATCATTTCTCCTGAAACTACCATATTAAGTTTGCTTCAGCAAGACTAAACCATTGTTCGCATTATAGCATTTTGTCCGTGTTAAACCAACTGCCTTTTGTGTCCATGCACGGGCTCTAGGGTTTCTCCTTGAGCACGCATTACTAATAGATTTAAGAATGTCCCCTCTGCTTGCCTTTCCTGTAAATGCGTACATAACAGCATCTGTTAGCACTCTTTTGCTTCCCTTCCCACAGTGTGCGGCCTGCAAGTCAGCATGTGTTCACCGACCTCTGAGTCGGTTTCATGAATAATGATTGTTCAATATCCAGGCTCTTTCCCGAAAACATAAGCATAAACCCACCTATATTTGGCGTTGTTATTTCCTGGAATGTGTGAAGGGGAATTTTGTCCGGCGCTCATGCGTCACCATGTAAAATGCATGTCCTGCTTTTGTTTAACTGCACATAAAAGGAAATGATTAGTGTTGCCTTAGCAAGATATGCGTTTGTTTGCAAAATTCCCTGCTGTACCAAATTTGATGAGATGCTTGTTTTGAACGACCATGCAGGCCAAGGTCACACCTGCATCCTGCACATGTTATGACTCGCCCAGATAAGTCATATGAATTAATAGCCATTAGCAATGTCCGGCCTTTGTGCTTCTCACCGCAATGTCTGGGATTACAGCCAAAAGTATCTTGGCAGGAATGTCTGGAAGTGTCTCGTTTTGTTGCCAGCCATAGAGCCAGATGTTAGCGTTTTCCTATAAAATGTATCAGCTCTGTAATGTTAGTAGCTCACTCAAGACAGCATCCCTATGATGAGGTCCTGCAGTCGGAGCTTCCGTGGAAGCTTTTGTCTCGATTCCAATAAATAATTGTTGAACTCATTTACGAGTGCGTTTATTTGACGGAGACCTCCGCCTGGTGAATTTGAGCATTTACAGACTTATAGAGCAGAGAGCTCTGCATCATCAATACATATGCACCAAACCATGATACAGCAGCCTACTTCCGTTAACTATACCCCCAATTTAGCACCTATAGGGATGGTACAGTAGTATGGGAAGGAGATTTTAATTGCACACTGAACCCTGAACAAGACAGATCGGACGATAAGTCTGTACATCCGGCCCAGCCAAAGACTTGAATACACTACTGCAAGCATTCAAATTGTCTGACAAATGGAGAACCCTGCATCCAGACGTTCGGGGATATTCTCATTCTACCGCCCTCAAACATTTATATACCAGACTGGACTAGGTCTACACAGGGGAAAAGACACTAGGAGAATTCAAACTGGTGAATACAGAGCACAGGTGCCATCAGACCATGCCCCCCCCCTGGTGGTCACATGGCAGTACTCCCCTCCTAGGGCATGCATCCCAACTTGGAAGCTTAGAAGCAAATCTCTCAGGGATATGGCATTTCGAGTACATTTAAGAGAAGGGGTTTAAGACTACTTCAGATATGACACAGGGATTGTAAACTCAGCCGGCACACTGTGGCAAGCCTTCATAGTAGTGATTAGAGGGACTGCAATAGCGAAAGCAAAGGGAATGCAAGACACAATTGAAAGTGACTTAAGGAAGGCTGAAACCAAGTTGGAGGCTATGGATTGCTCGGGGGACACAACCGGAGAGCAGGCTCAAGAAGCGGCCAGTTTGCAGCAGGAATGTTTGGAACAATGGGGAAGATTAGGCAAGCTATAAGAAATATGTAGAAAGGGAACATGCGGGAAGGGATAAGCCGGGACGTCTACTGGCCTGGCTATAATACGAGCGGTTACATGGAGAGACTGGGAGGTTTGTATGGCGCAATTAGACATAAACAAGTGCTTCTATGATTATTATAAGGAGTTATATTTAGAGACGCCAGCAACACATTTGTCAGAAATAGACGAGGCCCTGGCGCAGATAGATCTCCCCGAGCTAGATGCAGAGGCGGTGAGCGCACTGGAGGGTCCCATAGCCATTGAGGAGCTAGAGTCCACAATAAAAGGGTTGCCGACTGGTAAAGCCCCAGGCGCAGATGGAGTACCCAGTGAATTTTACAAGGAATTCAAAGAAGAAGTTACACCCCGTTGCTAGCAATGTTGAATGGAGCACTAGACATGGGCATACTACCAATATCAGTAACAGAGTCCATTATCGTCCCATTACTGAAGCCCAATAAGCCGGACACTGACTGTGGATATTATAGACCCCTGTCGTTCCTTAATCAGGACGGGAAAATACTTACAGCCCTAATGGCCAGTAGGCTTAAACTGGCAATATCCAACGTATACATTCGGACCAGTCGGTGTACGTACCGGACAGGAATATCAGATGTAACCCAAGGAGATTGCACCATGTCATTGATCATACCCAGGCAAGTTCACATCAATATGCTGTGGCCTCGCTAGATGCAGTCAAGGCATTTGACTCAGTCAGATGGTCATGGTTTCTGGTGGTACTGAAGAGTTTCGGTATGGGGCCAATATACATAACAGTGGGTACAGCTACTGTATAGCAGTCCAATGGCGAGAGTCAAGACAGCCACCTGCATATCGGACCATTGGCTGCTGGAGAAAGGCACCAGACAGGGCTGCTCATGGTCTCCCATGACATTTATACTGGCCTTAGAGCCATTAGTGGTACACCTCAGGAAAGAATACCAAGCTGCGGGCATACACATACAGGGCAGCAGTAACTTAATTTCCCTATATTCGGATGATATGCTTTTATGCACACAGCACCCAGAAACCAACTTACAGTATATTTTAGATGTGTTCGAGCGCTGACCAGACATATCTGGCATCACATTCAATGCACAGAAATTGCGTTTGTTCCTTTTAGCAGGGTACAGGGAGAGATGTCTGAACACATTGCCTGTGTTGTCGATTGGAGTTGACCACATTCTGATATTTAGGGGTGGATATCTTTCATGACCCCAAGATAGACCATCAACCGAACACACTAAAAGCGGTAGATACAATTGAGAAGTCCATGGCCTTCTGGGCCAGATTGCCGCTTTCACTGATGGGGAGGACTGCGCTGTTGAAGATGGTGGTGCTACCGAGGCTCCTCTATTTTTTCACCAAGGTCCCATATAACATACCTAAAGGCTTTTTTAAAAGACTCGACGCCAAATGCCGTAGCTTGCTGTGGTTCAATTTCGAGATGCCGGTTGGCATTAACAAAATTGCAGAGGTCGTACGATCAAGGACGTATAAATGTGCCCAGATTTCAAAGCATATTTCGTGGTTAGCCAGTTGCAATTCACCACAAACTGGCTATCGGATGAGCAGACCCAAGACACCTTGTTGCTACAGTCATTATGCACTCCATTCTTTTTGAAAAAGGTGATATGGACCGTGTCCTTGCATGTCCCGAAACCTCCACTGCTGCGGATGCTGGGTAGGACAATGTGGAATAGGGCTCATCGCATTCTGGAGAATTAATCACCCTACTCCCCCCAGATCCAATTAGTGACACTGCAAGGGGAGGATACACAACTCAGACTAAATGGGAGAAAATATTGGGAACCCATGGGGTGGTGACAATGGGAGACCTACAGAACAGTCTATCAGGGTAGACTGATAGACTTCAATGTACTCACCTAAGAAATAGGCATACAATGGAGTACAACACATTATACACGCTGCACTTATTAACAGGCTAAAGCAGAAATGGCCGGGTGCAGATGGGGTACTACAGGAAGACGATATAATATAAACACTGACATTTCGGAGGGGGACACATGCTGTGTCAAGATTATATGACTTATTAATGTCACAGCGGGGGGATTTGCTTGAGCAGACCAGGCGCAGCTGGGAAGCAGACCTACAGGAGCAATTGACAGATGTAGCCTGGGGTAGAACATTAGCGTACCATCAAGTGTCCAGAAACGTTAGGCTCCAGTTGATTCAGTTGTACTTAACTCAAAGGGCATATCTAACCCCCAAGAAGATCGCCAAATTTAGTAAGGCTACGGAACAGAACTGCCCAAAGTGTGTTATGGTTAATGCGGACCTGGTGCACATGTTCTGGGCGTGTGCAGAGATACGTCAATACTGGGAGGAGATAGCCCAGGCCTTAACCAAGGCGGGTATAACGCTAGTTTTCCCACAGCCTGCATGCTCTGCATTTTTGCACTTCCGAAGCAGGCGAAACATGTTGGCAAGTTGAAAGACCTAGCATACATCCTGGTGAAACGCAGGATAACAATGGACTGGAAGGCGTGTGAGGGTCCGGAAGTGCGCCTATGGTGGAATGTCCTCAGTTTGGGAAGAGGCAGCCCACCAGGGCCAAGGAGAACAACACATAGACTTAGATTCCTGGAAGCATAAGGTGCAAGTATTGATGGCCACGGCGCACAGTGATACTCGGAGGGCAGTAAATGCCCCGTCGCAAGAGATGGACTTAAAGGACTGACGTTGATAGGCATGCTTGTACAGTTGGATGTAATTTGGAAGAACAATGTATGTGGAATAGGCTGGGTTGCGGATGTGGGGGGTTTGGGTGGGTGCAGGAATATACACACACAAGCAGAGATACATTGTCATGCAAACATATACAAGAGTCTACGTTATACTGTTGTTAACAAATCAATAACTTTTTTAAACATTTAACACAAAAAAACACTTGATTACGTTCTTCAGGAATGCTTGCGCTAGGGTTCCTGCGTTCAGTAGGCCCTTAATAGCTATCAAATGAGCAATCTTGGATAATAGATCACCCACAACCAAAACTGTGTTGAAACCGTAAAATGCTGGTAGTTCTGTGATGAAATCGAGAGACACCATGTGCCAAGGAGCGGCACTGGTAATGGATGGAACAGGCCCTGGGGTTTTCTTTTCAGTCTTTTGTTTTGTGCACATATGTCAAAGGTATTGATGTATTGAACCACATCCTTTCGCCAGGTAGGCCACCAGTAGTGTTGTCATATTTTTGCACAGACTTTTGTGATTCCTGGATGGCCCTCCACCAATGAATTGAGAAAGTTCTGTAGGATTCTTTCCTGCATTGTCTTGTGCGGTAGCAGTAGTCTGGTTCCGTGGTCTGCAAGTCTGTTTTTGTTTTCTCATTGAGGACTTTGGGTGACCCAAGTTTGTATTTCCTCTGGTGCCATTGCCCGTTTCACGGCTCTTGCAAGGACTGCATGTTGGAGGGAACTGTGCTTAGAATACCCACCACTTTATGTTCTGGAATGATTGCCACTGGTTCTAGGGGGGTGTAGGCACTGTCTCACTCAGTGTCCCAGCCAAACTGTGATAGGGCATTGGCTTTTAAGTTTCGTACTCCAGGTCAAAAAGTTACCACAAAAATCATACTCAAAGAACTATGCCCAGCGTAGCTGGCGAGGAGACTGTGCCTTGACGGTTTTGAGATACTGTAAGTTTCATTTCGATGATCTGTAATAACGGTAACAGGATGTTGCGCCCCTAAGAGGTAATGCCACCATTCCTTAAAGGTTGCCTTGTTGGCAAGCAATTCCTTGTCTGTTACACCATAGTTTCGTTCTGCAGGGGTGAACTTTTTAGACCAAAACGCAACTGGATGCAACTGGTTTGTGTCTGGATTGCATTGGGAAAGCACAGCACTCATTGCTACATTGGAGGTATCGGTCTCTACCACATACGGGAGTTCTGGTTTTGGATGCTGTAGAACCGGCGCTGCAGTAAACCGCTTGTTCAGCATCTGTGGTCCAAGAAAAGATTCTGTTCTTCCTGAGGAGCGACGTGATGCAATGCAGTTTCTGTGAATTCTGGTAGCAATTAGTGAATCCTAGGAAACTTTGAACCAATTTAACTGAGGTGGGTGAAGGCCAATGGAGGATGGCATCGACCTTGCGGTTGTCCATACAGACTTCTTGTGGTGTCAAAATGAAGCCCAGGAACTCAACGTCCGTAACATGGAATGTACATTTCTCTAGTGGCATAGAGCGCGGGCGGAATGTGCAAAGTGTGTGGTCTGCAGTGGTCTTAAGACGCTGTGCTTCTGTGCTGACAAGAAGTCTGTTTTCACCTTCCATTGACTTGGAATGACTCCACCTCCTTAAACCCCTGACTCCAGCGTGGAGTGTGCAGAGTGTGTGGTTTGGTGTGACCTCAAGACGCTGTGTTGCTGCGCTGACAAGAAGTCTTTTCACCTTCCATTGACTTGGCTCCACCTCCTTAAAACCCTCACTCCCGCACAGTGTGTGTGGTCTGCTGTGGTCCGCGGGAGCACAGGGGCATTCATAGGCTCCCTTATGTGCTGGGCTGCACTATACTAGCAATCCCGTACTCTGAAATCTGGAGTCAGACGCCTTTCCCTGCACGAGAGGTAAGCTTTGCCTCTTAAGTGACTGAACACTACCAAAGAGATCAGGGATGGCGCCTGCAAGAGCCGGTGATAATAAAAAAGGAATTTGGAGGTAAGGGATGCAGAGTCCAATAACCCTCCACTAACTGTGCCCATGTGCTCTTTAGAATGGGGAAAGCAGGGTGGAGTGTGAGAGTGGCACGGCGGGGGGTGGGTGCAAGGATCTCAATATGCAGCAAATGAAAGCAAACAGGCAGGAACCTGCATGTTGGCCGCATTGGAGTCGCCATTGCAACTGTTTGAGGGAGAGATGCGCGAGCCATTGTTGGGAACACCATCGATCCCACGCAAGGGCCTGATCGGATCACAGCCACCAACAGGGGCTGCAGAATAGCTACCGACTTTCTAGATACTACCCGCGAGAAACAGGTTGTAAACATGGAACCCTGTAAAAACATTGGTGCCGAGGGAATCTTTGCAACGATGGATAGACCCGCAAGGCTGAGGTCAGACGAACCCCCCAAAGGCAGCAGGTGTATAAAGGAGAAGCTAGGGTCAATCATCTTTATGTCCCAGCTGAAGAGGAAACTACCGGTGCTCTCAGAGGGGGAGAACGATCCGATGAGGAAAAGAAACCTTCCACAAAAAACCTGTTGGAAGCATTAGGGAGTCCGTCGTTTTCGAAACAGCCGACCGTATTTTTCTTGAGTTAGCTGTATTGGTGGGACGTGATATGCATCAGGGCCCCGCGAAAGGCTGGAAACTGGAAAACCGGCCTCCAAAAAACAGTCTACCCGTTGCTCTTTAAACTTGATTTAAGCAGCATTTCCACTGTGTTGGAGGACCAAAGACCAGTAGCATCCAAATGGATGCAACACGAAAGGAACTATGAAGATGTAATGGAGGACCGAATGTTAGCCCCGCAGAAACATCTTTTTTCAGCGCTCTTGAAAGAGAGGGGGCACAAGGGTGGAAAGGGCAAGATGGACACCTCTAAAACAAGTACTGTTAACACCTGGGATGGGAGGCAATCCCACTCATTTTGTGGTCCATTCAAAGCTTTAACTGCACCCCCGGTTACCAGTAGTTTATCCCGGTTACCAGCAGAGACCCAGTCTACCAGCAGTTATTTCCATGAGGTGGTGGGATGCAACCTGGAGGTGGGAGGGCAGGGAGAATTGCTCTGCATTTTGCACCCCATCTGAATCCCAATTAACTCATACTGGAGGCAGTCCACCAGTGGGTCTGGTGGAAGTACACCAGGCCCCCATGGGGCCGCCTGATCACCCGAGAGAAGGTGGGACCCAGGGTCAGAGTATAGTGGTTGCCCTCATCTTCCTCTAAAAGCTTATCGTCCTCAGAAGCTTACAGTACCCCTATGGTGGCTGGCTGTTCCAGGACAAAAAGGAGGAGAAATTGCAGCCATGCTAAATTCAACCAAAGGGAAGAAACGGGCAGTGATGGACTGGATGTGGACATGATGTCAGCACGTTCCTAACGTTATATGAGGACATCAATGATAACATAAAAGATCACTCAACAATGCTAGCTATGATGCACTCTAAGCTGATCTTTTTAGAAGGGCTTGTGACCTCACCCCAAGGTGCCTACACCAACTCCCTGAAATCTACTTTGGAATCTTTGATCCAGGAATGTCACAGAAGGAAACCCCCAAGGTCGGAGGTTGATGAAGTGAGAAGCCCCTCCTGAGCTCGGGTGGAACGGGAGGTGGCAAAGTGTTCAGGGCAGTCCGAACCCTTTTTGGGGGCTGATACCAAGTCACACGGGGGGGATCTCGGTGATGATGTGGCATCACTTTTCAGACGGACCCAGAACTTGATTACGGGGTTACCCGTGGAGGAACAAAGGCACTGTGAGCCGACAAAAGGCTGCAACCTGACCCACGATAGTCCCAGTCAGTAATAGCTGAAAGGACACCCCTAGGTGGTGGCTCCAGGGACGGTGAGGCATCAAATAAACCAGACATGGTAGTGGTTGAATCTCCATACAGAGACTACCCAATATTTGAGACTACCCAATATTTGAAAGGAAAAAGCAGACGACGGGGCATCACCAGCATCTTATGACAAAGAAATATAAAAATGAGTCGCTCGGCAAAAAACAGGATCAAATGGCTCGAGAAAATTCCTGAGGGACCTATCCCTGCCAAGTTCCCCTGAGCAAAGTCTTGGGTGGCCGGTCTTGGGTTGGGTGGCCACGTCCAAAGATGGGTCGAAGTGAGGCCAAGGATGTAAGCTGGCTCTTACATGGGGGGGGAACATTTCTGAGGTAGAGGTTTCTCAGTCGGCCTCGGTTAAGTTGCTAATGAGTCGGTCACACACCACTTGGAAGGGCCATGCACAAGAGGGTGACTCACCCAAACCCCCAGGGAGAGAATAGCAAGTGAGGGTGGGATACTTGGGCGGAGGGCCCCCGCAGGCGGGCCGAGCTCTTTCTTCATTGCTGAGTGATATGGAGTGCTTAATGACGCTGGAGCAAAAACGTAATGCCCTACTGAGAAACACCGTCAGAATGCCACAGCAGACCTACAAAGAAACTACACATGATAAACAAGATGTCCACCAACACCCACCGAGTTTGAAAGGGGGAGTGGCCGTAGGCTGCACTCTGCGGGACCCTGATAACATTTCTGAACAAAAGCTGCCTTCTGACCTACGAAGTAGCCAAGAATATAAATCCTCCCTCGTTCGAGGTTTGAACATTGGCAGGGAGAAGGTGCAGTCCTTCTTAAAAAAAAAATGAGTAGCGACAATAGTAGAGGTCGCTCCAAGACCATGAAGGAACTCGAACATGGAGTCCGTCTGTAACGTCTGTTACGTCTGTTCAGCTTGTCGGTTGGCCTCACGCTGAACAAATACAACATACTAAGACTCTTTAGCTGCATACCGAAATTGAGACCCATTAAAACATGGGACATTGTTTGGTGGAATTTTTGCACTGTGTAGACAAAGTGCACATATACTTATTATCCAACCATGTGAAAGGATTGTTATTAGATCAGGCTGTGGGGTTGCTATCATTGGGGTTCGATCTAACGAACCTGGTCACTCCTAGGACTGAGACGTCACAGAGGGGGCAGAGGGACAGGGTGGTCGGGAAAAGGCTCAGGTGAGCAACCACAAAGACCGGATCTGCCAGCACATTGTGCCAGGGAAGAGGGGTGGCCTCAGGGTAAAAAGGGACCAACAGGGAAGGAAGCTTGGGAGAGAATGACTATCCAAACAGGGAGTAAGGTCCAGCCCCGGCACCTCACCATTATAGTTGGGAGTCCACAGAACATGCAGAGGAAAGTGATCTGTGGAGACAAATTAAACATGGGCCATGATGACAAGACCTTGTGGGCATGGCTATATTAGACATTTGTAGTTAAAAAACTGATGATCTAGCATGAAAGGATAACTAGGGAGGGGGATCCCACTTTATTTTCATGGAATACCTGTGGTTGCAAACACCTTTTTGGCCTAGGAGTTCCCGGTTCGTGCCCCCCAACTCTGATAGGTTTACAGGAGTCCTGGTTATGAGACCCGCCGATAATGGAAGGATACTCAGTCATCCTTAATCCGTCCATAAACGGGCCCAAGGAAGGCCTTCTTCATGGCTTTTGAAGGCGGTAGAGTTGAGCTGCAACATGATAGTGGTGGGGAATGAACATCACGATCCATACATACAGATGGTGACCATCAGGGAAGGGAACAGTACATATTATGTCATTTTTACTGGAAACCGGGTGACAAGGGCAACAAGCTCTTTTTGGACACATTTGTTGATACTCTGAACAAATGTTAGGAAGCTTGCCCGTGCTCCGATCATAGTATGTGATGATTTCAATCTCTCTGACTTTGACAGTGGATTGAATAAGGAAAAGCTGGGTGGTGGTAAGGGTGCTGCTGAGGGGTCGAGGAGAGGTATGTGGGCCCAGGAAACTCAAGAGAAATCTACATGAATTAAATGGCCAGGTGGAGGAGATATTCCGTAACAACCTGCATGGAAAGGGGGTGGAAAGTCCAGCATAAAAGACTTATGTTTGTGAGAAGCTTCTGAACTATGTCAAAAGATTTGAAGTTAGAGAAACACCAAAAAGTGACAACAACGTTCTATATTTCTGTTGTTCTACCAACTTGGTGCCTCCTAAAAAAATCTTTGCCCCTGAAATGGAGCTAAAACAGGGACGAAACAGACTCTGAATGACAATTAGGGACATTAAGCTCTTGCTGTCAAGGAGTTCCCCCCTTCTCACCTGGGTTCGTTCTTTGCTGGAGTCCTTGGTCGCTGCCTTCTTGCGGATGGACCTGGTTTTGAACAAGACTGCGTTCAGTTTCCGGGACACGGATCCAGGAATCCGGGAAACTGGAAAAGTGCAGCTAGCACACGAGTCCAGGAGATAGGAGGAAAGGAAGGGGCAAGGAACGGGTAGATAGACAGGTACAAGGAAACAATACCGCGAGCTATGGGACACACGTCGGATCGCTACTTTGCAATAGCACTGAGACACGCGGAGCCGCGGAAGGCGTGGTCTATTAATAGAATACGTTGCGTCTAGCGCATGGAGCGAGAAAGGGGTTTCACGCTGGACAACCATGTTGGGAGTATTATGGAGTACAAGCCCCGTTGTGACAAGGACCAGGAAGTCCAAAAGGGACGTGTTCTGTAGTTCATGACAGCATGCCTCCTCCGAAGACCCTTTCCTCCAAGTTTGCCCCGGTGTATGAGGTGAAGTGTTCTGCGCAACCGAGGGGTCTTGATATTAGAAATAGGTTCCCAGGTTCTTTCACTAGGAGGGTATCCTTTCCATTCAACCAGGTATTGAAGCTGGCCCGGTTTATACCAGGAATCGCAAATCCGGGATACCTCATATTCCAGTTGGTTCTCGACCAGCAGAGGAGGAGGTCTACAGGATTTCCGGGAGGATGAAATGTAGGGTTTCATATGGAGGTATGAAAAACTGGATGAATTTTCTTCCAGGAGTCTGGTAGTTTGATCCGGTATGAGACAGGGTTAATAATTTCCTTGATGGGAAATGGACCATAGTACCGGGGGGCCAATTTGTTTGGTTGTAGATGTCGGGGTAGTAGTTTTGATGACAACCATACTTGGTCACCAACTGCATAAGAGGGGCCTGGTCTTCTTTTGTAATCCGCATATCTCTTGGTCTGCGTTCTGACCTTCTCTAAGTATTCCTTGGCCTCCTGGTGTATGTTGACGAGGGTTTCGATCCAGGAGTCAACAGTAGGTACCGGTGTAGCATGAGGAAGAACAGAGGGTAAAACCGATGGATGGAACCCTTGACTACAATGAAAAGGGCTGGTTTTGAGCACTGAATGTTCGGAGTTGTTTTAGGCGAATTCAGCAACGGGTATCAGGAGTGACCAGTCATCCTGGACCTTGGTGGCAAAACATCGAAGATAGTGTTCCAGGGTCAGATTCGCACATTCTGTGGCTCCGTTGGTTTGGGGGTGATACCCTGAAGAGAGGGCACGTTGAATTCCCAGAATTCGGCAGAGATGTTTCCAGAATTGTGAGACGTATTGAGGTCCTCTATCAGATATGATCTTGGAAGGAAGTCCATGCAGACGGAATATGTGCTGCAGAAAGATTCCAGCTAGTTCGGAGGAGGATGGTAGTTTACTGAGGGGCGTAAAATGAGCCATATGAGTGAACAAGTCTATGCTAACCATGATAGTAGTGCATCCTCGAGATGGTGGTAGTTCCACAATGAAGTCTGTAGCGATGAATTGCATTGTTGGTTGTGGTAGAAGACCCGTCGGTCTCTTGTTATCATGCTTATTTTGAGCACAGACAACGCAAGCTTGTACATACTGCTGTATGTCAGTCTTCATCTTAGGCCACCAGAACTGTCTCTGTATAAGACGGAGGGTATTGGTGATGCCACAATGCCCGGAGTGAAGTGTGTCATGACAGAGGTTTATTATTTTCTGTTGTAATTTCTGTGTAGGAATGAGCAGTGCATTGTCCTTGAATAAATATCCTTCCTTGGCTCTTAGATTCCATTGATTTTTCCTTGACATATCCTTCCATAACTCAGAGGATTGGGTTTGCACTCGGATTTCTTCCAGGAGGTTGACTACTTGAGCTACGAAGATTGTGGGGGAAAACATCTTAGGATATGCCTTATCTTAAGTGGTTACGTAGTCAGGACGTCGAGACAAGGCGTCAGCAATCAGGTTATGTGGTCCGGGGACATGAGTGATGTGGAACTGTTACTGGGCAAAAAAGTAGGCCAAATGCGCCTGACGACTATTTCTACATTCCAATGACTGTAGAATCTCAAGTCCGTACGGATGGTCCGTACGGACTTGGACTGGATGTCTAGCTCCCAGAAGTAGATGCAGCTATTCAGTGAAGGCTTGCCGGGTGGCTAACAATTCCTTTTCCAGGACGGAGTAGTGTGTTTCACTCGGAGTCAGGGTTCGTGAAAGATAAGCAATGGGGTGTTCCAGCTTATCTTCTAATTTCTGTTTCAACACTGCTCCTATGGCATAATTAGAGGCATCCGTTTCCACTGGAAATGGTCGGCTTATGTCCGGTTGGGCTAAGATAGGAGCTTGTGTAAACTCGGTCTTCAAACGCTGGAACGCTGTGTCTTGCTGTGTGGACCAGATAAAAGGGGTGTCCTTCTGTAAGAGAGCAACGATCGGTTGAACAATCTCGGAAAAGGTGAATATGAACTTCCGGTAGAAATTGGCAAGCCCCAGGAAGGATTGAACTTGTTTCACGGACGTGGGAGCAGGCCATGCCAGAATGGCCTTTACCTTTGAAGGGTCCATACCGATTCCCTCTGGGCTAAGGATAAATCCTAGGTAGTGAACAGAGGTAACGTGAAACAAACATTTTTTGGGTTTGGCTAAGAGTTGGTGTTCACGGAGTCTTTGTAGTACTGCCTTTACGTGTTCTTCATGCTTTTGGGGGTCTTTGGAAAAGATCAATATGTCATCCAGATATACAATGACGAAGAGGAACAACATGTCAGAGAACACCCTATCCATAAAACGTTGGAAGACTGCCGGGGCATTAGCTAGTCCAAAGGGCGTGACCAGGTATTCATAATGGCCAAAGAGTGTTCTAAAGGTGGTTTTCCACTTGTCTCCTTCCCGGATACGGATCAAATGATGGGCACCAAGGAGATCCAACTTGGTGAATATTACCGTGCATGACACTTGCATGACAGACTCTGGGGTCAAGGGAGAGGTACGTTAGACCCGTCCTCCGTGGAAGACATCAATTACCCTAGACTCCTGTTAGACTTCTCATGTGTGGTGGGCTGTTCCAGTAAATTTGTATTTGCCCCCCAAACATGTATATAGTATGGACATCCTGAAGGAAAATAGGCTCCGCAGAGCCGATTTTAGACGAATTCAGTCACAGAAGGGTCATCAAATGGGGCAGATTGCTGCGAAAACGTCGTCAGCAATACCATAACTGGGTGAGAGCAAACAAATGGAGACAGGACCAATCATATGCTGAATCCATGCTATTTCAGATGAGAAACAACAACATAGCTGATGTATGGAAATTGATAAAGTGTGGTTGGATCCTAGAGTGATCCAAGTAAATACAGTATCCGAGCAAGGATGGGTGAAACACTACCCTGACCCCTTTAGAGGGGAGGGAGGCGAAGTCCCAACTAGATCTAAAGGGAGCCCATGAGCCTTGGGATTTGAGAAAGACAACAACATCTACAACCTAATAACCAAGGCGAGTAATTCCAGAGCACCGGGCCGGATGACCTTACTAACGTAATGCTCAAGGCTGAGCTTAGGGCGGCTGTCTATGGATCCTCTTTACAAAGATTGAGAAGCTGGGAATGGTCCTGGATTCCTGGAAAACAAATAGTTCTGATTATTTTAAAGGGCATCGGGACAATCCAGCTAATTACCGGCCCATTGCTATGCTAGACGTTATCGGTTATTGGTTATCTACGCAGCATTGTTGTGTGGATCGTGGACTATGCAAGCTTCGACCTATATCAGCCAGGCTTTGTAAAACAGACAGGCACATCATTGAACACATTTTTCCTGAACATCTTGAAGACTAGGGTCCTCAAGAGCAAAATAAATACATATTTGGTGTTTGTGGACCTTCAACAGGCGTTACTCGGTTGACAGACAGCTGCTGTGGGAAAAATTGAGGGAGGGGTTGCCCCGGTGGGATATTACAAGCAATCCAGTCCCTTTACTCTGGCACAAGCCTGACTGTAAGATTAAATGCTAGAGGGCGATTCTGAAGAGTCAATCAAAACAAGGTACAGTCTCAAACGGGGTTGGAACTTTATTTTTTTTTTATCTTGGATCTAGGGACAAGGTAAGATCGTTCCTGCTGAGGCTCAGTGGCTAGCGTGTGGGGCATCTGCTTTATGCAGATGACTTGGTCTTAATTGACCAAACACCAATTGCAGGAATACGTAAAGTTAAACCGGCTCAAGATCAATGTCCCGAAAACAGAAATCGTGATCCTGGAGCCTGCAGTAGGGAGAAGAAACTCTAGACCAGTCTGGCGACTACATGGGGAACGAATAACGGTGATGGCTTCCTTTTTGTATTTGGGCATGTTGGTAAACACTAGCCTACATGGTAGTCCCAGGATAGCCCAAATAAAAATTAAGCTCACACATCTAGCTTCACAAGCGCGGATTCTCTTAAATATCCCGGTGATCATGTTTTATAAGGCCAAGGTGATGGCCTTGCAACCAATGGTGTAGAGTTATTTATGGCAACTGACCGTGCATGGTGGGCGGTACTATAGGGCCGGTTCTGGAGAAGATTGTTAGACCTGCCCAGGAGAATGCTGATGTCCGCAATTGGAGCTGGGTCTCACGTCCTTACGTACAATGACGGAGTGGAAGACCCTCTCCTTGTATAGAAAATGTAGAATGGAGCCTTCTGTAAGAGGGTTCAAGATCTTGAAAGAGGCCTTAGATGCTAAAAGTGAACCGACCCTGAATGTTTGGAACACTGCATTCATCAAAATGCTATCGGAGTTGGAGTTCATGGAATCCGAATTGGTGAGCAACCCAGAGGCAATTAAAACTAAACTATGAAAGAACGACTGGGTGGACACAATAACAGCAAGGGGGTAGTACAAGACATACTGTAACTTCAAAGTGGAATGTAGGCATTTGAACACTATCCTGAGATATGTGAGATGGTTTCCATGCTGCTCTATTCGATCGAAATTACTGAGGTTTAGGTTAAGCATATACCCTACAAAGGAAATTCTGATGAACAGGAAACAATGGCAGGGGCCTGATTTGAATTGTAGGTTCTGCTATATCACTTAACTCTGTGTTGTGAGGTGCTGGCGTAGAAGAGAACTCTATACTTGGGGTAACATTTTAACAGCACGACTATGCCATCCCTAGATGAATGGTGGAGTAGGCGCATGGGAGGAGACAGTGTGAGCTTGACTATCTCACTGATTAAGTAGCTTGGGATCTAATCTACAGGGTGGGTTTTTAACTGGTTTTAGATGAGGGTGCATTATGTATTTTGGGGTTTGTTTCTGATTTTATCTTTTGATGAAATTAGGGATCTGGGATCTTTGGATAAATGTGAGGGACTTTTTTTCTTCTTCGTTTGTACTAAGTGGAAGGTTTTTGTAAGCCAAACACCAATATAAAATAAATAGAGCTTGTGTTGCCTTAATTTCTCTAGGACCGCTTTGACATGGGACACGTGGTCTTCAGGTGTCATGGAGTAGATCAGGATGTCATCTATATAAACGATTGCACAGACATCCAGCAACTCTCGCAGCACATCGTTCATAAAATATTGGAAGGCGGCCGGACCGTTGCATAAGCCAAACAGCACCACGGAATACTCAAAAAGTCCAAACCTCATGTGGAACGCGATCTTCCATTCATCACCAGCCTTGACTCGCACCAGATGGTACGCTCCCAAGATCTAAATTGGTATAGATGTTGGTGTTCTTAACCTGATCCAATAGCAATGGTATCAATAGCAGGGGTATTGTTTTTTTACTGTAATTTTGTTTAGAGGTCTGTAGTCGATACAGGCACATAGGTGTCCTCCCTCCCCCCTTTTTTTAGGAACGAAAAAGAGGGGGGAAGCTAATGATGACTTTGAGGGCAGGTTGAAACCGTTTTTCAAATACTGATCAAGATCGGTATGGAGGTGTTAGCTTTCATGCTCCGTGAGAGCGTAAATGCGACTACTGGGTATTTGGGCATCGGTTACGAGATCAATCTGGCAATCATAGGGTCTGTGTGGAGGCAGAGTATTAGTTTGTTTCTTCTGGAAGCCGTCCTGGTAATCAGCATAATCTGATAGCAATTGCCCTACGATAACCAATACGAGTGCCTGTGCCAAAATAGCTGGGGTTACTGGAGCTCTCGCAAGGGGTTGATAGTAGCAGGTGTTCATATAGTCGGTGGAGAAGGTTAGCATTCAGGTTCTCCAATCGATGCTAGGGTTATGGGACTCAAGCCAGGGTATGCCCAGAATAAGTTGAAATTGTGGGGCATTGATTAGATCAAACGTGATATGTTCCCGGTGTCCATCCTGGCAGAGCAGCACAACCTTTTCCGTGCGTTGGGTCACCGGCCCGGAGGATAGCTGTGTGCCGTCTACAGCCACAAAGTTGTGCACGGTTTTCTTCTGGGGAGGACTGTGGTGCTGGTGGGTGCACTGGAGGGGAGGCATGTCTATGTGATTCATTCTTACGCACTGAATGTGGACGGTAAAGATTACTTCCCATCAGAGGTTAGCCTGGCGTGGGAATACAGGGAGGGCTTGTTTATTTGGTGGTGCGGGGGGTTTATAGTCTTCTAGACCCGCATTTGGGTAGCACGGGGAAGGCCAGTCCTTCCAAACAGCAGGCAGCGACGTCCTTGAAGGGAGGTAGGTGGAGATTTGGACATGGTGGAATTATGGCGCGAGTCGCACGGACAGAAGAGGCTATTGCTTTTTTTTTTTTTCGGGGTCCATGAATCTTATTCCAGGCTGGTCTATACGTTCATAGCAGCAGATAACTTTCATTTGTTTGATAATGTGGAATATTTGGGGAGACTCATTGCAGACCATTCACCTCTAGTGATGCAGCTACAGGGGCTACAGCGGCATCCACCGGTAAGTCTATGGTGGTTACCCGCAGAGTCCCTGGAGGATGTGGTGTTTGCGGGACTATTACACGAAGTGCATTTTTTTTAAATCAATGAAGGGTCGGTGGAATCCTCTGGGATTTTGTGGGAGACTTCAAAGGCAACAATCAATTGGGGTCTGTAACTCTAAGGTGACTGGGGTGCGGCGGGTACTACCAAATTAATTGTGGGTGACAGAGATAGTGGTGTCGGCATTAGAGAAGGATCTGGCGAACGCACTGGCAGAAGCATTAGCTTCCCATCGCAACAGGCAAGCTTCGTTGTCACACTTCGATGGGAGTAGGTGAGATGTGCGGGTTAATGGGGAGGGGATAAGGATGGGCGATTGCTGGCTTGGCTGATCCATCCGGAGCAGCTTCGTAGTGCTAGCATGCAGGTCAGACAGGAATCTGGAGACTGGATTAGCACCCAGGAGGGGATCAATGAGACATTCCGGCTATTTTATCAGTCCCTATCTGCTAGTGAGGGTACTTAGCCTGAGACAGAGGCGGATGACTTGTTGGACCTGGTACAGTTACTGGTTCTAGAAGAGGATTTACGGGAAGGACTGGAGGGGCCTATTGAGGAAACGGATATTAGTAGTGAATTGCAAGCAAAGAAGAAAGGTAAAACCCCAGGGAGCGATGGTTTTCCGGTTGAATTTTACTGCAAATATGCAGATCTTTGGATCCCCCACCTTATGAATGTACGGTGAGGCCTTTCAGGCAGGAACTCTACCTAACTCGATGAGGGAGGCAGTGGGGAGGTAAGGATCCCTTAGAATGCACGTCCTACCGTCCGAACTAATTATTGAACATCGACGCAAAGGTCCTGGGGAAAGTCTTAGCCAACAGGTTATCTAAAGTGGCACCAATGCTAGTGCACCCGGATCAATGTGGATTTATAGGGGGGCATAATACTTCAATGAACCTGAGACGTTTGTATCATGTGATGGACCAGGTCAAAGATTCTGGGAGGGAGATGGCACTGGCATCTTTTCATGCAATGAAAGCTTTTGATTCATTGGAGTGGGACTTGTTGTTTAGGGTACTGAGGGCCTTTGGACATGAGGAGAATATCTGCCGATGGCTATGGCTGTTGTACAGCAGTCTAGTAGCAAGGGTAAAAACAAATAATTGGATCTTGTTGCAGTGGACACTGGGCAGGGGAACGAGGCAGCGGTGCCCCGTTTCACCAATTTTGTTTTCAATGGCACTGGAACCTCTGGAAAGTTTTCTCGGGAAGGCGATGGGAGAGGCAGGGTTATCCGCAGGACGGGTGAGGCATATTGTTTCCCCATATGCGGATGGCCTATTACTATATGTGTCAAGCCCCCGAGAGAACATGCCAATATTGTTGGAGATTATGGGTAATTTTCGTATGCTGTGGGGATTTCCCCATCAATAAGGAGAAGTCTTTACTGTTCCTGTTGGGGGTCCTGCATGGCCCCGATTTGTCTACCCTCCCGGATTGGGGGATAAAATGGGAGGGGGAAGCATTTAAATACCTGGAAATCACAGTTTTCCACGACATGGAGGAGATATTTGTATACAACACTGGCTGAGCACTGTCCAGGATAGGAGAATCGACCCAATTCTGGAATAAGTTGCTAATATCGCTGATGGGACGGGTGGCACTCTGCAAAATGGTTATACTCCCAAGGCTTCTCTACTTTTTGACTAACATACCATATGGCATTAAGAAAGTATTTTTTAGAATGTTGGATGAGAAGGTTGGGAATTGCTATGGGGTTCAGGGAGGAGGATGGTTTTACTTGCCACTTTGAGATATCCACGGTCGGAAGGAGGTCTTAATCTGCCAGATTATGAACTCTATGCTATGGCAGCACAACTGCAAGCAATATTGGCGTGGGCAGACACAAGGGGAGAAAACTACTGGCAGGGTTGCTGGGGGCCCTTTCTAGCTGACCGGCAGGGGTAGAGCTTTGTGGGGCACGATAGAAGGAAAGGGTGCTACCAACGTATTTCAGGTGGAGAGTACGCTCTGGAGGAAGCCTCTGATGAAACTGCAGCTGTATGGCCTCTATAGTGCAGATTTACCGTGGGGTGTGGATTTAGGACGTCGCCTGGCATTGAGGAGGATAAGAATATCGAGCTTGGAAGATAGGCGGTGCAAGACAGTGGGGGAATATTTTGAGGGTGGGAAGCTGATGTCCTTTGAAGAATGGAGAACTTGTTATGGGGTGGCGAAGGGGCATTTTCTAACATATGCTATGGTGACCAGATGATTGACTGCTATGTGGAGAGCAATCCCGGAGGAACCACCGACAAGCCTGCTGATGCAGGTGCTTCCTTATGCAAGAGGGTGGGAGAGGGCAGGGTTTCTCAAATTAACCAGGCATTGCGGAGTACACTCTCACAAAGGAATTGGTGGTACAGAGTAAATGAGAGATATGGGTGGTCCGATTTCAGAGGGTAAATGGATGAAAGTTTGGGAGCAGGTTTGCAAGGTTTTGCAGAAAGCAAGGTTCCAGCTTATCCAATTCAACATCTTACATAGGGTGTATGCGATTCCCGGCAAACAACTTGCAATTAATAGTGTTCCGAGTTTAGAATACCCCCGTTGTGCGACAGGGACAGCTGGGATATGGCATATGCTTTGGGATATGGCATATGCCTTGGGGATGTTTGGTTGTGGCAAGTTACTGGCAGGCAGTAAAAGTAAAGACTAAAGAACTACTAGGCTCGAGTCCTCTCCAAAGGTGCGTTTGCTCCCAGGGGGGAAAACAGAAAACAAATGGCCCAGTTTATGCTGGTACCAGCAAAGAGACGAGTGGCCATTGCCTAGAAGAAACCCCAGGGTCCATCAGGGGTGCATTGGAAGGAGGATGTCCGCAGGTGGGGGATGGCCGAGTTGGATATATTGCAGAAAACCAGGGACCCCGAGATGGAGGAAGGGGCGACAGTGGAATGGGGCCAGCTGCTGTAGGAGTTACGGTTCTCTGTAGATTTGAAACCCCCCAAGAGGGTGGCATGAGCGAACAAAGTATCTGCGGGGAGGAAAGTATCGGTAGGATGGGGGAGCGGGGTTGGATCCCACAGTCTATTGTAACCTAGTCTTCATTGTTGAATATGTATTATTACTGACAGTTATAACTATTATGCTGTGTTCCTTTATATACACTGAAACTCGAAGAAATGCGTTTTTCTTTTCTTTTTTTTCTTTTTAAAAAAACACACAGTATAATGGGGATCATGAAGGCCCAAATGCCATGACAAACAGCAACCTTAAATCAACCTAAAAAATAAATTGGAGACCAAACATCACTTAGCAAAGACACAGCATTCGCTAAGGAATTAGCCGATTCAACAGATTATATGAGCACGGAAATTGATGCTTCCCAAGCTACACTTAGAGGTGCAATAATAAATAGTGTCAACTAAGAAAAAGAAAGTCAAGATGGAACTCCAAGAGAGCCTCACTAAAATCAGACCGGAAAAAAACAATATTGAATTGACAACTCAGACCAAGCCCTTAACAGGTTTTTTCTCAGAGTTTTACCACACCATATACTCCTCCAGTACCGCAGACTCTCCTACTATGCAAGCAGACAAACAGATTCCTGGACAATATTCGCCTAGGTTGGCCAAACAACACTGACTTAAGTAGCCTAAATACCACTATCACAACTTATGAAATTATGAAAGTAATATCAACCAAAAAGACAGGGAAAGCGCAATGGCCAGGTGGTGACCCAATAATATACTACAAAGCCTTCATGACATCTACTAAAACAATATGATTACTGCAATAAAAATACCCCCCACACCCCAAAGGTACTTTCAAAGAAGCCAAGATCATTGTTTTACCAAAAGAAAACAAAGACCCCACCTACCTGAAAAACCAATGCCCCAATCTCACTAATTAACATTGAATGCAAGATTTACGCCAAAATCATAGCAAACAAATTTGAAAAAGTGCTACAATACCTCATCAAAAATGATTAAGCAGGTTTTATAAAAGGGATATGATCGGATACGATAGGTTATTTGTAATGCGTTTAATACCCAGAGGTTTCTAAGCACGGACCCGTGGATTGAACCTGTGTTGCTCTGTGTCATCTTGCTTTGAAAGCGAGAATGTTGCCCCTGAGCTATCCTCTTGAGACAAGCTAATGCAAACACTAAACACAGAGCTGTTCAACTACCTAGAGTGGAACTTTTTATTCCAGGCAATTAGGTGGCATGGCACCGGCAAGCCCTTTATTAATGTGGTTAAATGTCTATACCACACCCCAAGGGCCATACTCTCAATCAACAACACAACATCCTGTGTGTTGCCACTGGGAAGAGGTACTTAGACAAGGTTGCCTGCTATCCCCACTTCTGTGTGCTGGCACTCAAACCCCTGCTGGAATCTATTGGGAATGATTTGTACATTACAGGTCTTGATCAAATTAGCCGCCAATGCGGATGACGTAATTCTTTTTCTTTAACAGGGGTTGAGGGGGGCATGGCACCCTGCGTGAATCCGAGGGCAACCACGCCACCAGTCAGGATGAGCAGACAGGTAGAGCAGCAGAGGAAAGAGAAGAAGAGATAAATCTAAATCCCACCCAATGGGAACAAATTCACAAAAGAAGGAGTACAGCATCAAGAGCCATGAGCAAAGCACAAACCCTATTTTATACTACATGGAGCACTATAGTAATCAGATTTAATGTACAAGGCCAAAATTATCTCAAGCCCATCTTCCTGGAGATGAAAAGATCCTGGGGAAGTGGACTCACTCCAGTACATGTCATGCTGCCCAGCCTTTCCAGATTCTCGGACGTAAAGCAGCGGACCCCGAATACCACACTGAAGAAACTTTGTAATAAGCACCCTTAATAAGAAAGCTCAGAGCCCCAAGAACACACCTCTTCTAGACACACCATTGGAAACAGCCATAAAATGTACTACCCCCACTGGAAAATCCAAGAACCGCCATCTCACAGTGTGTGGTGGAACTCCATATGCTAATCCCACAGACTAGAAAAAAACACTATGGGGGCTCCACTGCAAAGTAAACGGCTCCCTGCCACCATTTTCGCCATTTGCACTACAGGGTGCGAATGTAAAGGGCAAAAGGCAGCGTATAAGCCGCCTTTTGCAGTCACACTGCCTGGCATGGTGGAAAAACGTCAATAAAATATTTTAATACCAAAACACACACGATGCAGATGTGCAGGCTAATCTGCAAATGTATGAACCCCGAAAAGCCAGCACCCCTTTCTCTTCTCGGTGATAAACGAGAGCTGATTGACAGGCCAGCAGAGAAGAGTATAGCCTTCTGTTCAGCCGTTCTAGGGGACGATAGCAATTCCCAGCGACCTTTAGACTACAAGAACTTCAAAGTGTGGATGAAAATGCCTTCCCCGCCAACGAAACGGGAAAAATACACCTGCTTTCGTCCCTAGACATTCGGCATTTCTGACATCAGCAGAGCTACGAGGACCAGAGTTGGGCCCTTTAACAGTAAAGAGGGCTTGTGTTTTCGTCCTTCTTTTATGTCAACTGATTAAGAAGATGGCGAACAGTCTCTTTGAAATGTAGCGGCCATCTTGTAATAGTAAAAGTCCATGGCATATCCACGAACTAGTTAATCAGTGGTATTTCTTATGAATAACCGTTGTATCTTTTTTTTAAAAGCAATGACGACTACAACGTTTTAAAACAGAAAAATCAACCTGTAAAATATGTGTACTTTTTGACTACCCTTATTCTAAAAGCTGATATCGAAAGCGTAAATAAATGGAAATCAAATCAATGCTAAAGACATATTTTGATTACATCTCATGTTCACCAGCTTGGCTTAGTTGCCACGATGATGAACGTAGGCGAACCATCTTTCAAGATGGTGGCTGCTGAGTCTGTTTACTGTTGAGCACTGTATCCGTGTGAGTCCCTGAGGTAGGGGGTTGTGCGCGCGATACGGTCGGTCATACGGATACGGGCTCGGGATAGTTGGCTCCGATATCCCCCTGTGTGGCCACCGCGGACGTAGAGAAACACCATAGTTTCAGAACAACGAAGCTTTGGTCATGGAGAGGCCGCGGGATAAGCGGCCCGCCTCTCCGCACGGCTTCTCAGCCAGGACACGCTCCCCACATTCCAGAAAACCTTCCCACAGCTCCGCTAACGGCTCCCGGCACCGCTCCCCCCACAGGCCCAGGGAGCACCGCTCCCCTTACATCTCTCGCTCCCCCCACGGCTCTCGACCCCGCTCCTCTCACAACTCCTCCCGGCTTCGCAGCCGCTCCCCGCATCGCTCCCGGCCGCGCTCCCCCAATGTCTACCACTCACCCCACCACCCGCGCCGCTCCCCCCACCCCCTGGCCCATGGTCGCTGTTCCCCCGGCGCCCCCCACCCCCGTTCCCCCCACGGGTCCCGGCTGCATTCTCCCCACGGTCGACGTTCCCCCCTGGCACCCAGACACCGCTCCCCCCACGGTGCCCACCTGCGTTCCTATGGGTTCCGCCTGCACTCTCCCAATGGTCGCCAGACCCCTCCTGGGCTAGCGTCGCACCATGGTCGCCAGTCCCCCCGTGGGCCACGGCCCGGCTCCCCCCATGGCCACCGTTCCCCCCTTGGGTTCCGTACTCTTTCCCCCCGCGATCGCCCAATCCTCTCCCCGCGTGGTTCTCGGCTGAGGTCCCCCCATAGCTTGCACCCTTATCCTTCACGTGATCTCCGCTACCACTCTCCCAATGACCACAGGCGCAGCTCCCCCCCTCCTTGGTCTTCTCACAGCACGGACCCCTATTCCTCGCGAACCCCCTTTCCCATGTCACCTCATCTCAGATCCAGCTCCCCTCGTTTATACCCCCACCATGGTCTTCGACCTCGCTCCTTATCCCCTCTGGCACGCTCCCCTCCTCGCTACCGACGCTCCCCCCCAAGGGGCCCACCACACACAGAGGGGCATGATTACCCCTTAGAAGAGTACCATGCTGGACCACATGATCCTGGGGACCTCCGGCACCGGCTCACACGTCCGAGGGGGTTTGGCAACGATGATGAGGTAAATGGTGATGACGGCTCTGCATGTTTCAAGTATTTGGTGGGTGCATGATCTGGATATGACGGACTAGTGTCATTTCATTATAACATTATGCTTTAAAAATCACAACTAAAGTTTGTTCATATTAATAAAATATATTTCCAATGATAAATTTAACCATACTCACATATGTTATTGTTAAGATGTACAGTTTATTACAAACCTTTATCAAGACATCCTCGACAAAAACTAAATCACATACCAAGTTAAAACCCCAACTCGTATACCAATCGCAATAATAAATATTTTCATCAAATAAAAACATGCCGCCCTTCAACAGAAATCTTAACCCCCCCCACCCCCACACGTTCCAAATTGGAGGATAAACCTTTATTTTAAAAACTTTACCAATCGGAACATTGCAGGGTAATTCTCACCTCTAAACAAAAGATTTCAGAATAATTCCACCTCTTGGCATTGCCTATCTCTGATCAATTTGCCCATGTACCTTGTTTGTGCTGCAGTCAATCCTGGACAGAACACTATATGTTCTAGCGTTTCAGATTGTCTTGCATTTCTCAAAATCTACAGATCCGATCATTAGTTTTTTTATAGACCCTCAACATTTCTTTAGTCGGGTGTATATTTAGATGGAATCTTAAGTACTGAGCTTGATACCAGGTACAGGGGAAATGTTTCAAGTATCTAGGTAAACAATTGTACCCCTTACACACGTTCAATAGTGCAGATTGTAAACGGAGGCCATTTTTATCTTCTATGGTATGGATCCAATCTTGTTGCCAGTTTTCTTTTTACCTTCTCAGGGTTGGCCAGCAGCAGTTCTTGGTCTACATTCAGGCATTCCAGAATCCCCTGGCAACAGAGCACCCGTTGACCCAGAAAATCAGGGCCTTACCTGCCCATTTCTGTCCTTAGAATTAGAAATGGAGGCGCAGGTAGGCACATCATGCACTTATGCAATAGTGCCAATGCCTTCCAGTTCTTGCATACATCGAGCTCAAACCTTACTCACATTATACATATTCCCCCAAATGGACCACCCTTCAACTATGCTGTTGTGGTGCTTCTGCCGGCGGCACATCTTTCTGGGGGCACAAAGTTCCAGGTACACATCCCTGAATGGTGTTTGAATTCAGGATCATACTTTTGAGACCAGATAAGTGAGCGCCAGAGGGACAAATTAAAGTTCTGATTTGCCATCTCACCCTCTGTATGGAGACCGTTTTATACTGATGCTTCAGAACTCCTACTAATAACTCATGCCATCAACAAATACTTGAAACGTCACCCATATTCCCCCCCAGAATTGCCAATCTTCTCAAGATCCAAAGCATAGTATTCTGTTTAGCTCAAACAATACTCACAAGTGTGTGAACCCCTGAACATGGACTTGGTGCTCCCAAAATAATCTGAGGATTATGCGTTGACATCTAGGAAAAGCCTAATCTGAGCAGAAAACTGCACAATGTGGTTGTGACTTTAAAATCAAACCTGCAGGAATTATTACTGTATCCACCTACCAAGATGCCAATGAAGTATGTTTGTCTGCATGAAGAACATCCGATGTTCTCGGAAGTACTGGAGTATCCAGTTCCTTGGTCCAAGTCTGATTCTATACATCCCTGAAGCAACATAATCCAACAGTTGCTCACTCTATTCCACAACACAAGGACAACATGCTTTCTAACATCCTTTTTTTTTTTTTTTTCTTTTTGCTGTGAACTGGACCTGTGGAACATAAAAGTCCATAAAAACCTCAAAAGTTAATTGGACTAACTGAAAATATTATGCTGTAGTGAAGAGCAGGTTCATTAGATGGTGTTGCTATCTGATGATGATGATCTCTGTGACTTCACAAGGCAATACAGCACATCCAGAAAAAAGTATCAAAAACCAAACTTTTTTAAATTCGACTAATGCAGCCACAAATGTTTCGCACATAAAGTCCAAGCAAAGTGGTCGATCTGGTCACTCGCAATAACCACTGAATGACAACCAAAGTCAAGATCAGAGGAATAGCCTTGCCCCAATCTGGATATCTTTTTGACCTTCCACTCATCATTCACTAATAATTTGAACACACCAAATTCTCAAGAACCCTCTGTTGCTTCACCCAGGGAATACTTCAAGAATCAAATTGTTTAGACCTTCAAGATGGAAGAACAAGTTTGTTATAATGGAAATTAATCTAGGATGCAGACGATGGAACCCTGTTTTAAGGTCCACATGAGAAATTACCACCAGGTGGCGGTTTACGCATATTGATGTGTAATCTGTTTTGCTTTTGCCACACTTTATGCAAGCAAGATAACTATTGTGAGGCTTGAGGCACGCTGAGGTAGCATTGGAGACTGCACCAGTTAAATCTTGAAAGCGTATTTTGCAGTATTGTATACTAGCCAGGAAACCTGAGCAGCTGGATTGAAATTGCTACAATGCCATGACACTACATAGAGGCACCAGAGCACATTTTTTAAACTTTTGTGTAAGGAAAATGCAATACTGATGGTTTCTTATGTGTTTTTGAAACTTTCATTTCAATACGCCTTTTAAAATAACCTTAGAAATCTCATAAAATCACCAGGGCCCACTTTAACACTGCCTGGGCCTAATTTACCAATTACATGTGAACATGATGTGTTTATTGTTTTGGTGAAAAAACATTTTTAAATGCAACTTTAAGATGAAAATAATGACTGTTTCTAAACCATTAGTTGTTTCCTCCTTCCAGGATGTTTATGGTCCTTTTTTCTTTTCTTTTTTTGTGGTCACTTTGGTCATTCTCAGAACAAACTGTGATGTGGCTTTCTCTTTACGAATCATTCCACACTGAACTATGAATACCTGTGGGACTTCATAAGCTAATGCTTTGTTCCATCTCTGCATAGTATTTTGAACGAGATAAATAAAAGGTATCAAAACCTGCATCTTGTGTGATCATAAATTATTGCAAATCTTTTCTCCAAAGCTACAGACGCCCACTCTCTGTCACCAGGTATTCAGGTGCCGAGTGTCAGAGGATTTCATAACTGTGCAATGTATAATATAGCATGTTTCAATAGACATGTTAGCAATTTCCCCATCAGAGTATGCAAAGCATATTCCTGATCTGGATACCAATACTGTGTCTTTAGGTATGGTGATTCAGGTAATGCGCTTTATATTTAGTAATGATTGCTCCAGAATCTGTTTCTTTGGGCATTTGCATCAAATGTGAAAAAAGTGTCTTTTTGTGCACGGTTTCACCAGCATGCATCAGATACATATGTCTATCAGAGGTTAAATACCATCTTTCAAGGTTTTCAAATGCATTTTCTTTCAATTGATGAATGGATAATGAACTAGTTGTTCTCGTTCTTTTGCTATTGGTCCAGGTAATCTCTTGCCTTGCCTTAATTGAACACATGGAGTAGATATATCATTTGAATGTAAATTATCACTTGAGTTTTTAGAGAGTGGAGTTGGGTGGTCTTCCAAAAAGGATTATAGTGAAAATAATTCCCTTCCATTGCGTTTCACTATATTTGAAATCCAATGGCAAACTTATTTGTATTGATGCCTGTTCATCGTCCCCAAAATTTAATCTAATTTTACAAGGCTTAAAATTCACAGGCAATTTAACATTGGATAGTTGTTCCAAACATGTCCATTCCCCCCACCCCCCCTCATGCCCTTTACCAAATAGTTTTGAATTGAGATCCGGGAAGAACACTTGGTCATCAAAGACTGGAATTAAATGGTGATGGATATTTCTGGACTTATTTATGTGATCTAAATATTTAATTTCAAAAGGAAAATTTGCTTTTCTTAGAAGGGCCTCCTTTGGCTTTCCACTGTGCTTCCAGCCTGGTGGGTTGGGCATCCCTCCCGAGTCTGGCACACCCCCATCACTTGCCTAGCCCATGGTCCGTTTTTTCCTTCCTCCCCTCTGCATTTTATGCCCCCTCGCCGGACCTTCATACAACCCCTGACCCCCACCACTCACCCCCCCCCCCCGCACTTCCACAATCTGAATGTTATAAGGCATAGCATGGTAGGACTGTTCTGCTTCATCAGTTGTCGTAGCTGAGCGAATTATGGCTGCTACTAAGTCACTCACCGTGGTGATTACCTTAATCCTAGTCCCCTTTCCTCCATACTTTTGGGACATTCCATCCATCAGGACGGAATCAGAGCACTTTTGAAGCATCAAAAAAGAACTCTTTTGACCTTTTTTATTTTTACGTGGGTCCACTGCATGTGACGTAGCACCGCCTTCCTGAGTTGCCCTTCAGTCCTTTTCTATTGCCAAAGTTGAAGGAGCATTAGCAAAATAGAGGATACTTAGACGGGACTGCGGGCAGGCGTATGGACGAAAGGGGACTATGGACTTAGGAGTAAGGTAGTGACTGCAGTGAGTAACTTTGTTATACTCCTACGTCCCGTCCCCTTTCCTCCATACTTTTGGGAGATTCCCAAGCACTGACCAAAGAAACGGGAGGATGGAAATGTCCCTTCCTGGAGCAAGTTATTGAGAACTGTGTGGCCGAACTGGGCGCTCTGGTCAAGATAATAGTTTCATGCAAAACGCAGAGGGAGAAGCCCATGTAGCAGCCTTGGCTATGGACTCCCAAGGGACATATTTCTGGAAGGCAACAGCAGCTGCTTTGCCACAGACCAAGTGTGCATGCACGCCCTTTGTGGACTAAAGGGCTTGAATTGTAAAAGCCTGTGAGATGCATGAAGCGATCCGTGTTATGTAGAACTCTCTCTGCATCTGAGACCGAGTTAGGAAAGAAAACCGTTAAGGATATTGATTGATTTATGTGGAACTCAGAGACTGTGTTTGGAAGGAAAGAAGGATGAGTGCAAATCACAAGCATGTTCTTGTGGAAAGTTAGGAACAGATATTCGACAGAGAGAGCTTGAAGCTCACTTATTCTTCTTGCATATGTTACCGCAATCAAGAAGGCCACTTTCCAAGAAAGGCACTTGAGCTCGGTAGTGGCCATTGGTTAAAATGGCTTATGACACAAAGCGTTAAGGACCACGTCCAGATCCCATTTCGGGTGAGGAGGCATGACCGGTGGAAAGAGGCGTAGAAGACCTGCAAAATGCCTCTTGCTTACTGAGTGTGCCAGTGAAAAAGAGCAACTGTTTGCAATGGCTGACAGATATGTTCTGCATGATAAGACGTGGATGCCAGAAGCCACACGATCTGATATAAAAGACAAGACAGTCCATAGAAGCTCTTTCGAGGATCAAGCTGTTTAGCAAAACACCAATCACAAAAACAAAGCCATTTACTTTTGTACTGAGCTCTTGTAGAAGGCTTACGTGTCGCCTGGATTATGCACACATTATCCTCTGAAAGGTTAAACTTCGCTAAGGCCCTTAACTTGGGTACCAAGTCGCCAAACTGAAGGATTCTGGGGAGTGGTGCCACACCTTGTGATGGCTTTGGTGAAAGTCAGGATCCAGCGGCAACCTGCTCAGGTTGCATACCGATAGGTGCTGCAGCTCCGAAAACCAGAACCTGATTGGCCACGAAGGAGCTATAAAGAGGAGGGTGCAGTTAGAGACACTCCTGAGTTCCCAGAGCGACCAATGAATCAACGGTAAAGGCGGGAAGGCATAAGCCTTCATGTTGTTCCAAGGAATCTCGAGTGCATCCCCCGAGGAGACTTCCCTGGAAGCGTAAAGTGGTAGTTTCCTGATTGTTGCCATCGCAAAGAGATCCACAGTTGGAGAACCCCATTGCTGGAAAAGCTTGGTGAGAACATCACTGTACATTTTCCACTTGTAATTTGCCACAGACTGATGGCTCAGGGAATCTGCCAAAACATTGAAATGACCCGGAATGTGCACGGCCTGTAGCCAGACATTGTGCCCGATTGCCTAATTCCAAATCTGGATAGGTAGATCCACCAGAGGAGGAGCCCTGGTGCCCCCCCCAGCTTGTTGATGTAGAACATAGCTACAGAATTGTCCGTGCAAATTCGCACCAATCTGTTGATGGAGTGCTAGAAATCTTTCAATGTCAGAAAGACTGCCAGGAGTTCTAGGTAGCTGATATGAGACATTCGGGCTTGGGACGTCCACAGATCGTACACCTCGAAGTGACGTCGTCGCTACCCACCCTAGGAGGGAGGAGTCTGTTGTAACCATAATCTGTGGGAAGGGCTCCTGAAAGGAGGTTCCCTCTGAAAGGTTGCTGGCGGTTGACCACCATTGAAGATCCGCCAACATGGAGGATAGCATCAGAATCATTTTGGAATCCGGGTCCACTGCTTCGGACCAGCAGCCCCGAAGCGCTAGCTGTGTGCGCCTCATTTTCAGTCTCGCAAGAGGTAGGGCTAGCACGCATGAAGCCATCAGGCAGAGGAGTCTTTGGAACCACCAGGCCGACATGTGAGAGGAATTTCTGGAGAAGATGGCACGTGGCCGATAAATCTGCAATTACGTCCTTGGTTGGGAGCACTGTGGTACTGACAGTATCCCAACGGAAACCTAGAAAAAACAGGTCTTGAGCAACCGTCAGACTATTTCAGCTAGTTCACTGACAGCCTCAGTTGAAGCTGGAGGAGTGACTGAAGATTGGCCGTTGCAGCCTGTAGACAAGGACTCTGGGAGACTCAGTCTGCTGAAGAGGAGGTTGAGAGGGTGGGCTATGAGGGAGGGGCAAGCAAAAGCCCACTTGGGCCACAGACAAAATCCATCAGTCTGTGATGATGGTCTGCCACGCCTCCAAACGAGACGATATACGTCCTCCCACCGGAGTCTCGTGTGACTGATGGAAAACATCATTTGGATGATTTGTCAGCGGCGAGACCACCTGCTGCCGAAGAGGAGGCTGATGACAGAGAAAAACCAGCCACTTCGCTTCTGCTGCTTGCGACGCAGTGCCCCAAAGGAACCTTCTGCCCGGCGTGCTTGATGCTCCTGGAACCCTCTGAAACCTGAAAAGGACCTTGTCTGGGTCCCTGACCTCTGCATATAGGCTGCCTTAGCTGGGGGGTTGGCAAAGACCGACAAAAGATTTAGCCGTTTGCGTGCTTGCCTTTTTGTTTTATTGAGTTCCTCGTTAGTGGAGGAGTGGAATAGCTCTTTACCTTTTGAAGCGACAATCAATTACTTTGCCCTGAACCGCCTAAGAGAACTTTGTAGCATGCAACCACGCTAGGCGGGAGAGGTCTACTCCAACCGTAAAGACCAGGGCAGAAGTGTCTACATGATGGGCAGCGGCCTAAAGCAGGTCATGAGCCAGAACTCTGGCATCGGATAGGCCCTCTTTAAAATCTTACAGCCTTTTGGGAGGAATACATTCCTGATATTCGGAAAGCTCCTTCACAGCCTGAGCTTTGTCACTGCAAGGAAGACTTTGGTATTCGCCTGGCTCAACTGAAGACCAGAAGTGGAAAATACCTTTTTCCCAATGGCGTCAAGAAGGTTGTCCTCCTTGGACAGGACCTGAGGGGCAGCCGTGGAGGATGTTGAGGACGGCTTGGACTGGAGCGTAGTTGTTGCAACTACCGTTGATGAGGGGAGTGGACATGCAGTCAGGGGTATGTCTTTTGACACTTGTAGCGAGCGTCACTTTTCCTATTTACATGCTGCGTGAGGTGTTTCCCAGACCTTGAGGGCTTCAGCAAGCACATCCTTTTGAAGGAAAAGGCCTGTGCTACACCTGTGTAGTAAGAGTTAAGGCTCCAGAAAGTACACCTACTCGTGAAGCCAAAGGCTCGGGTATAGGAATACCCAGCAACACCATCATATCCACAACCTGGTCATGAAAGCCTCTGACGGAGTGGGGTGGGTCTTCGCTGTCCTGGTTGCTTGGTCCTCGTCAGTTGTGGCAGGAACAGAAAACGGATCCGCAGCACCTGATACCTCAGATACCGTGAGCATACTTGTCTGCGCAACTGGCGTCTTAAGCTTTTGTGACAGTGGTGGCCGTGTAGGAGGAGGCGTCTCTACCAAAACCTTCTAAGGGGTAGTAGGAGCAGGCTGCAGCTTGAGAGGCTTAGGATACATTTCTTTGAATAGATCTTTAAAGTAAGCCTTCATCGGGACAGGGTGCATAAGGGCCTGGAATTCCGCAAGGGCGCATCCTCGGGGGAAGGTCTAGGCACAGAAGTGGGTAGAGGCCGCTCTGGAGGGGCATACCCCCAGGATTGTAAAGAGGCGGGTTGCCAGGAGGGCCCTCCACCAACGGGATCAACAAACTATGGGAGTGGACGCAGGAGGAAGCGAGACTCTGTGTGGCAGCGGAAACACGAGCACGCCAATCCATTGGAGGGCGTAAAGGATCGCAAAGGATTTCTATTGACCACATTCTGTGGAAAATGCTGTTCGGCCCCAGAAATAGGCCTTTCTGCATCAGCCGTTGAGAACGTTGGTGTGAAAGAGCTCGTCAAAATGGCCACCTCAGACCGGGTGGGTTGAACCGCCATTTTTTTTCACTGCCTGAAGTGATCTGCGTCAAAGGTTTCAGCAAGGCCATTGTCACCACAGAGGTGTGGGGGACTTTTATTAATCCATTTTAGCCTTGTGACAGGGAATCTCTGCAGAGCAGGTACTCGCGGATCTAAAGTGATTTTTGAAACCCTCGGTAGGATCGGTACAACCACAAGATAGTTTGTGGGAAGGCTTAGGGTCACACCCCGTAGTCGGAGCCCCTGGATGAGACCCCTCAATCTTGCCGGTTTTAATTCTAGCCCCTATCCGGTGATCCCCAGGGATAACCCTGGTACCCTTAGCCTCTGTACAGGAAACCTCGAGACAAGTATTGGTAAGATTAGTTTCAAATTTAGAAACATCAGGAATAACCCTGGCCAAAACAACCCCCAAAACTATGGCTTAGCCTTAGCCCCCAGATGACGAACTTTAGATGAATATCCAGTCCTGACAGCCCCTTGACAGGGGACCTTGGAGAAAACTCTGGAATCCAGGTTAGACCCCTTTCACGAAGAACAGGACACGAAACCCAGAAGTTCCGGCATAGACTAAGAACAGAAGACGTGGAGCCGGAGCAGGAAGATGAAGGACAAGGGAACAAAAAAAGAAGGTGGGGCTACAGTCAAGGACAGAGTTCTTTTTTGATGCTTCCAAAGTGTTCTGGTCCCGTCCTGATGGACAGTATGGAGGAAAGGGGACGGGACATAGGAGTGTGTCTTTTTCACTGTGTGCACTCATGGGCATATTTGTCTTTAAATGCTATGACCCATACCCTTGTGTATGCACTCTTATGTGCATTATCCATACTAAAGAGCGATTTTGTTTACTTTCCCAAACATCCTTCCAGAGCTTTCTGGAAGAGACAGTTTTATGCCTATTGCCCCTAAAATTATTCTGAATCCGCCAATGTAAATCAGTGTTATAAGCCGTGACAATGGAATCTGAATCTGAGACTACTAATGTGGTCTCCTGTGAGTCCACTAGCTGGAAACCCAGTTGAAGTATCCCCTGGGTGTCTGGTTGCCATGTCAGAATGTATCGAGTTTTTGTCATGTGTGAAATGCCTTGTGATTTCTGCATGTGCAGCTGCATACCTGAAACCGGTTGTTCCAACGGCTGGTATTGCTCACCCATCACAATAGATTTGATGGCAGCCACCGAGCATGCCCCAGATGCAAAGTATTATTATATAGCAGAATAAAAAAGAATGTGTAACCCGATGTGGTCCATGGCAACAGAGACCGACACTGCGTTACCAGATATTCCATTATTTGATTGCCATCTTTTCCTCTGCAAGCGCCACAGCGGGGGCAGAGGATTGTGGTGGGCAGGGATGAGCAAGCGTAGAGGAACCATGGAAAGAGGTTCATTTTGCAGGCGGTGATATGGCCAAGAAGTGAAATCTCCTGCTAGAGCCAGCGGTTAAGATCCCTCTCCAGCTCTTTGAAAAGTGGGGGGAAGTTTGCCTGGTAGATGTCTCCAGGGCGGGCAGGAATCTGGACCCCAAGAGAGAGAATGGCCTTTTCACTCCATTGAATCGGGCATAGTGTTTCTAGGGCTTCCCGCTCCCTCGGCCCCAACCCAGTTCCCAGGGCCACTGATTTCCCAAAGTTAATGGTAAAGCCTGCTACCCTCCCAAACCTATGAATCTCAGCAATGGCTGGCTTCAATGAGGCGGATATATCTGTAACGGATAATAGCACGTCATCGGCATAAAGTGCGAGGCCACTTGGAGGCCTTTATCTGTGAGTTCAGACGGATTCGTTGGGCGAGGGGCTCCATGGCCAGGGCAAAAAGCACGGGAGACGAGGGGCCTCCCTTTCTGGTTCCACAGGTTAAAGGAATCAGGTCAGATAGGAGACCATTGGCTCTAAGAGGGGTCTTTGGGGACTGGTAGTTAGCTAGCACAAGCTTTTGGAAGGTTGGACCAAAGTGGAAGATTTCGAGGGAGTGTCTTAGAAATGCCCAGTCCACTTTGTCAAATGCTTTGGTTGTGTCTAGGGCCTGCAAAGCAAGCTTTTGCAAATCCTGATTTGCAACGTCTATTAGGTTCAGGACTCTACGAATATTGTCCCTGGTTGACCTGTGCAAAATAAATCCCGCCTGGTCTGGGTCTATAATGTCAGGAAGGACGCCTGCCAAGTGATTTGCCAACATCTTCTAATATATGTTAGCGTTGAGGTTTAGTAGTGAGATAGGCCTGTATGAGCTATTATCCCTGGGGTCTTTCCCTGGTTTAAGAATGAGGACTGTGATTGATTCCTGCATGGAGGGGGGTGATGGTTCCCGAAGTAGCAAAAGAATTGAATAGGGTTGTCGGGGGGGGGGGGGTGGGTAGGGGACGGGGACGGAACATTTTATAAAACTGTTTTGTGTACCTGTCTGGTCCCGTGGCTCTGGATTTGAGACTCTTAATGGCTGCATTGACCTCCTCACCTAAGATTGGGATCTCAAGGCTCTCCCTCACAGAGTCCTTGAGGCAAGGAAGAGCAGCGCCTTGCAGGTAGTCCTGTTGTTCTTCTTGGTTCCTCAGGGATGCCTACATTCTTTCCGAGAGGTGGGTGACCGCAAGTCGGTTGTCCTGTTCTGCAAATTGGACCGTGCCGTGGGGGTCGCGTAGGACCAGGATAGTGTTCCGTTTCTTTTCTTTGGCGAGTTTGTCAGCTAATAGTTTATTTGCCTTATTACTTCTGGTATAGTACCCTTGCTTGGTTTTAGCTAGCAGCTGCGCAGTGTCCTCTGCATAATGTGCCTCCAGCCTTTTCAAGCAGCCTATAGGGCCCATTGGGATTTCGGGGACCAGTATTTGCGTTTGTGGACAACCTCAACTCGATGGACCTCGTTCTCCAGGTCTAGGCTAGTTTGCTGCCTGCGTTTGTGAGAGGCTGCTCCCTGGGCGATCAGCTCTCCTCGCACCACAGCTTTCATGGCATCCCTGGTGTTAGCTGGGGACGTGTCCTCGTTCAGATTTTCCCTGAAGAAATTCTTTATCGTCTTAGCTGTTAAGTCTCTTAATGACATATCATTTAGGACGGGGTCATAGAGGTTCCATCAGTGTTTGGGTCATGGCCCTGGAGTGTCAGGACAATTGGGGCGTGATCGGAGAGCACCCTGGGGCCAGTGATGACGTCGTCAGCGAAGGCTAAGATTTGGGGGGAAGCCCGCAGGAGGGCGAGCCGGGAGAATGGTTCTGTGCACATATAAGTAGGAGTAGTCCCTTTCATTGGGATAGACCACTCTTCATCTGTCCACCCCATCTAGGGTCTGGAATAGATGGAGAAGGCCTGCCGTCAGTTTGGAGTCTCTGGGGGTCGGAGGATGCGATCTGTCCTTAAGCAGGTTGGGACCCTGTTGAAGTCTTCCCCCCCGGATGATGGTTGGGAGGAGAGATTCTTCCAAGTCTCGGTAGAACCCCGCCTGTTTTTGTCGTTTGGAGCATAGACTGAGATGAGGGAGCAAAGCTGTCCATAAATGAGGCATTTGACCTCCATAAATTGGCCCTCTGAGCAACGCAGGGTCCCCAGAATTTTTGGTCTAACCCCTCTTGCGAAGAGAATCGCAGTGCCCCCTTTCTTAGTGCCATTGGAGGTCAGAAATTGCAGTGGGAAAAATCTGCTGCAAAGTCTGGTAAAGTCCGCTGGGATTAAGTGGGTCTCTTGCAGAAAAACCAGAGGATTCCCCATCTTGTAAACATTGTAGCATAGATTTCCTTTTAGAATTCAAATCTCTTGACATTTAGCGTGATGAATTTCAGTTCCTGTTGCGGAGGGGGTGCGTCCTGGATTTCCGTAGGTCCCAGGTGTTGGAATGGGCAGGGCAGAGCTCAGTCATCGTCCAGAGGCTTGTTCAGGGTGGGGTCATTGTGTGGCCAGGGTTTTTTAACATTAACTTCCGACGGGAGGTTGAGACATTAACGCGGGGAGACGATTTCTTTTTATCATGCGTTGCCCTAGCCAACAGAGCTAAAACAGTCAAAGGCTGAGTTCCACTCCTAGGGAATTTTGATGGCATGCACCTTGCAGTTGACATGGGCCGTATGAGGCCCGCAGCATTGCTTTTGTCGGGGCCATGTTCCAACTCGGTCTGTCCTACGGCTGGACCGCAGGTGATCATTTCACATTCCGGCTCCTTTTTGCCTTTGAACAGGATGAGCGCCTCAGTTTGGGGAGAGACCTGTCTGGCTCACCCCCAGTGCGATCAGTTGTGGCGTGTTTTGCACCCCCGGGAGAATCGGGGTGTAGGATCGCTGCAGCGTCATTGAGATGGCTAATCCTACGAAGGGTTCCGTTGTAGGAGAACTGTAGAGCCATCGATAACGAATGTGGTGGTCTTGGAGGAAGAGCGTAAGAGGTCGGAGGGCCCTTCTCTTCTGTAATGTCAGGAGGGAGATATCCTGGTAGATTTGGAGCAGGGAGCCTTGGAATGTTAACTCGTCCCAACATCGCCCTATTGCGGAGATGGCTTCTTTGGTGTTGAAGTGAACCCTTGTTACGTCTGGAGGGGAATCCAACTCCACTCCTTGTATCGGGCGCAGCCTGTGGGTGCGGTCCAGTATGAGCTGTAACTTAACCAAGTGCGGCAATAATGATAGTAAAAAGTCGCCCACATATTCAGCCAGGTCTTTATCTAGGACTGAGGAGGGAACTCCTTGTATACGTAGGTTGTTGCGGTGGGCCCTGTTTTCGAGGTCCTCCTGTTTGAATTCAAGGATCTCGCTCCTGTTAAGAAGAGCCCGAATCGAGCCTTGTACTTCCACGAGAGTTGCAGCGTGTTCTTGGGTCAAGTCCTCCACTTCCCCCAGTCTTTGTTCTGCGTCTGTGACCGTCCGCTCTAGTTTAGTGGTAAGCTCCGACATGCAAAACCTGAATTCCGCCTTTATGTCTGACATAAAGGCTTGGATGTCCTCTTTAGTTGCTAGCACCCCTCTGTCCTCTGAGAGCTTTTGAGGTGAGAGTTTCGGGGGCTCGGGCATTTTCCCTCTGTCCACTGAAAGTGCATGGTGGTAATTCCAGAGTTCTTGGGAGCTTTAAGGTGCTTCGCCATCACTTCGGACTCCCGTCGGGGGACTCTTGTGCAGACTTGGGGGTAGGACTGCTGTAATTGAGCCGTCAGCGTGATGTGGATGTCTGGAAGGAGGGTTCGTGGGCGCGTCCAGGGCTTGAGTGGGACGTAGGGTCTCGGTTGAGTTGGGTGCCAGGCCGGTGCAAGGATAGACTGGAGGAACGGGGGGGGGGGGGTGGAGCTCCCAGGGTTCCACTGAGAGAGTTGGGGACCGTGAGATGTTAGCAGCAGGGTAAGGCCCAGGCTTTGTACTTTCTGTAAGAGGCTGCAGCGTAGAGGTCTAGGCTGTGGGCCCAAAGCCGAAACCTATGGACGTAGATTTTTCTCCAGGGGAGCCAGCTATGTGCTTCTTCCTGATTAGGGGGCCAAGACCTCCCCCGATGAACCCAGTTAGGGCCCGTAATTTCTGGAAGGTTGTGGAGCCATGGGCTGAGGTGCCCCAAGGGACAGTTGCAGGACTGAATGTGGCCGAACTTGAGGTGGGTAGAGCACGGTGGGGGCAAGGTGTTTAGGTAGAGGGATGAGCTCTCTAGAAGATGCTGTGCTGCCGGAGTGCCCTCCTCCGTGTCAGGCCACCACAGAAGAGCGAGGTTGAGGCGAAGGTTAAGGAAGTCTGAAGTATGGCCGAGTGGTGGTTCTGTCGTTGGCGCCCCGGGAAATTCCCAGCGGGCAAGTGGAATCGGGGACATGCTAGATGGGCAGAAGCACATTTGTCGAGGAAATTTAAAGGAATGGTTCGGTCAAAAATGTTTATTGCCCCTACGGGTCGGCCATGTGTTTTTAAGCCTAAGTCGCTCGATTTTTAGCAAAATTTCCTATGGACCATACCCGAGTTTTCGTCCATTAAACGCACGCGAACAACAGGCATCGGGGAGCCGCCATTTTGTGATAATCCTATCATTTCCCTCATCGCCCTGGCTGACCTGCTTTTGCAGCACTAAATCACATCCCCCGCCCCTGAGCCTGTCATCAGCAGACGCGTACCGCCCATTTCACAACGCCAAAGCACGTCTCGTGTCAACATTCGCTGCGCTTCAGCTAATGACGTGTCGCCATGGAAATGGCAGGACGCCTCTTTCCTCAATAAGTATAAACAGACCGTTTCACAACACACAGCAGCAGATTTTCGATTCCATTCCCCTCTCTGTGTTACTTTGAGTATTCTGTGACTCGTTTCTGTGCTCTGGTCAGCTACCTTCGTTGCTTGTAGCCCGTGTGAACAGATACCAGTACCACTGCTATAAATTATTTTAGTTTAACACACAATGGCTACAATAATGCCCTACATGTACGAGCCCGAGTATACCGAGGAGGAACTACTGGAAAGGGAAACACGCGAAAACGATGGGTCTTCGGACGGCAGTTGGGAGGACGATTCAACAGCTGAAGAGCCTGGACCTAGTTGCATGGACGATGTTTCCACCTGGTGCACATGCAATCGGTGCGAGCTAATGCCAACCGAGGACGAGAACTGCTGCTGCTGTGAAAACTCGGGATGCATGGCCTACATTTCGGAAGGCGAGCCACGACCGCAATGCATCACCGAGCTGCCAGACTTCAGGGCAGCCTGCCCGAACGGTCCGTGTTGAGGATAATGATGGTGCTTATGCACGAACTTCGCGCAACTGTTCGTCCTCGTAATCCGAGTAACGAGTAAGTATACTCTGCTTGTCATGCCACTCCTATTTCATGGTCTTCTACTATATCCAAAATTACATATACGTATCATTGTAACGCACGAAAGTCGTTCAATAGTGTGCAGTGACTAGATAGCATTTGTCCGAGCAGAATGCCATTAGTTACAAGAATTGTCATTGACAACAAATGTTTATTAAACTTATCTTGGTCATTTAAAAACAGTTTGTTTAATTCCTTTTCACAGGTGGTACAGGCTGGTGGCCTATCGTTCCTTTAAATGGTGGCTTCACAGGAGGCTTGGACGCCGCGTTCGAAGAGTGATACCCGCCTGTGCCGTTCGTGCCATAAGAGAAACGTTCCCCAGTGACAGCGGTCAGTACAGGGGATTTTCTCTCGCTGTGCTGCACCTTGAACTGTACAATGTTTAAAGTCTTGTATTTTTGTGTCATCAAAATAAGATACAACATAAAACACCACATATATTTTAACAACGGTTGTTTCGATTTTTTTTTTTTTAAATGAATCAAGTGTCTCCGTTCAAGGATGGACGTCGGACATCTGTGCTCGGAATAGGTGAAGGTCAGGTCGCTGTGAAGCGGGGTGGTCACTATCTAAGCTAACATAATATATTATCAATAATGCAAGCACTAAATAACACTTGTTCAAAGTCTTTCAGTTGGTTATGTCTCTATAAAAGTCACACATATATCTATACTATCAATTAACTTTGGATTATACAGGCCTTAGGTCAAGGGTCTTGACCACTATAATACACTGTTTGAAGTGTGGGTCTGTGCTCACAAGAATCTCCGGTATGTGGCATTTGTTATTGATAGGCAAAGATATACTGCAGTAGAGGTCTAATGTTAGTTGGGGATCTGCTAGGTGGGCAACATGGTGTGGTCAGTGGTCTGGCACATGAAGAGAATACCTTGCAGGGACACAGGGTCAGAATGGCAGTAATTTTCCACTGGCGAGGGTGCGTGGGCAAGGACAGGTTTGTGGAGATGAACGAGCTATGTGCTTCGTTCAGGCTGGTTCACATGCAGGACCGTGATCTCGGAGGAAGAGTGATGCATTACATTTATTAGCTGTTGCAAATACCTCTGGAGATTTCCAGTCAGAGTGGGAACGAGGGTGTGGGCCATGTGCTCTGCGCGCTGCACTATCGCAGTGAGGCCTGGTCACCAAGATGGAGTGGAAAGGGGGTACAAAAATGGATGCCCCGTGTCCTGCTCAGTGTTCCCATCTACACAAATGTCATCCAAAGTTAACATCACATAAGGACAAGGGGCGAACCCACTACTGGAGGCACTTGGTACGAGTTTCTATTGAGAAGTAAAGGATGAGAGGGGCCTGATGGCCCCCCGCTCCCACACACTTGCCTGCACGCCCCAGGCCCATCCATCCCACCCCCTCTATCAAAGGCGGTTCGCACCCGGGGATGAGCGCTGGCATGGGGGGCTGTCACGGGCGCAAACGGCCAAGGTGCCAAACAGCATGTACACTTCAAAAGGTATCCCAGGGGCCATTGCTCACATGGCCTCCTCAGACCCCGTGTCTCCAGGCAGGCCGCCCCCCTGCAATAAACATAATACCACGACATACACACGTCATTCATTCACAAACACACCCCTGTTTCTAATACTTTATAAACCACTTGATATGTCTCACGAGAACATCTTTGTGCTTTGCAAGTCAACTCCTGAACCTTCTACCTGAGAAGCACTGAGATCTATGCTAATCTGCTCGTCACGCTATCTGTGACCGCTTCGAGCAAACTCGTCAGTGTGCTACCTGTGGCCATCTACCTGCTCTCCTGCAACGTACTGCTCGGCCTGCTGAATCCAACTGTTTGTTGGTCAAGGTAAGGCCATGTATCCTAGTCATATTTTGGTCATTTTTACATTTCAATCTATTTGCTATTACAGTACCGAATAGAGCTATGGTCATTGGTCTCATTGCTATTGACTTGAGTTTCAATTGTTATTATATCAATAGATCTATTTATTTTCATCTGTGTCAATTGTGATCGAATTGCATCCTTCGGGGGTCCAGTCTATAATGTAAGCATGGTTCCTTTTCATGCAAGACAGAACATCCAAGGGACGAGTCACATGTTCAGAGTTTAGTCACATAATTAAAAACATTTCTGTAATTTATGCAAATACTAAGCCGCACATGATGAACTGGTATAGTTCCGGCCACCAAAACAAACCTTGCATTGAGCATGGATGGTTCATTTACTTTTTTATGACATTGTGTTTCAGGGTGTTACTGATGCCTCCTCTTCAATACAATCATTCGTGGCAGTCCATGCAGAGCCAGAGGTATGGATACTGACAGCTCCATCAAACAAGGTCATCAGAGCTCGAATACTTGTCGTTTGATTGTTCCACACAATGTTTAAATTGTGTTTGACTATTGAGATGTACATGTGTGTTCGTCCTCACGTGTGTTTTATGCTAACAATATTTTGATGCACAGTAATGAAAGTACTATGTTTCAGGGAGTCGATGGAGCCTCATTCCGTGCTGTCTATGCGGATACAGAAAATATAGTCGTTGCAGCGCAAGAGGAAGGGGAGCCATGCGGATACGTATCGGAGCAACAGCGTGTAGATGTTGAAGGTCGAGTCAAAAAAGTTGCAAAGAAAAGAAACAAAAATAAGGTTAGTTACAAACGGTTCATAACTTTAGACATTTTTTTGTGCTGGGGACTATTTTGTTTTTTCAAGTCAATTGTACTATACTTTATCTTGTGTTTTAAACTGAACATCCCTTTTCCAATCTGTCCTCTAGTTACCCGTGGGTCTACAAACTATACATACAAAGACAGTGAAGCGAATGAGAGATGTTGCTTGCCAGACCATTTACACTATGGAGGCATTATTAATTCAGATGCGGCGTGTTGAGACTCGGGATGCTCATGTCCAATGTACAGAAAATTAAATGAATGTGTCCTGAGAATCCGGCAAAGTTGTATTGGACCATTGCTACAGTACGACCGCACCACCACAACAACATGATACTGGATGTATTGAAGATAGCTCTGAAGTAGTCGCAGATCAATTTACACAATCTACACCCACCAAGAAATTGCCACCAAAAAAGCTGTCGACAATGTTGAAGTAGCAGATGTTGAAATGACAGAGAATGAACCAGCAGCAGCATTCACCGACGCATCAGAACTTGATAGCAGCAATATTTCTTTCAAATGTGGTGGTATGTCCTCAACGTCACAGGCCGAAACAACTTTGATGCAGGATGACAGTCTAATGAGAGGACAAATACATATTATTTGACAGTTGTTTGATGGATATTATAAGTATGCTGAAATGTGGGCATTCCGTCAGAGGGAAAGTATGTGGGAAGCCATTGATTCATGTGACGCGTCAAAAACAAGGCAGTAACGTCACAATACAGGCCACCTGTAGATTACATCATACGTTCTCATGATCTGCACAACCGATGCTGGGGAAACTGCCAGCAGGCAATCTACTGTGTGCAGCTGCATCACTTTTTAGTGGCTCCAGTTTTAGAAAGTTAAAGTCTTTCTTTCAGTTTGTGGGACTCCATTTCATTTAAAAAACGCAGTACTACAAATACCAACATGATTATCGGTTTCCGGCCATTAGTGATGCTTGGAAAATGGAACCATTGTCTCAAGCGAGTACATTCGAAGGCAAACGATTCAGGCTAGCCGGCGATGGACAGTGCGACAGCCCTGGATTTTCTGCCAAGTACTGCACCTACCACTTTCAGGACATGGATAGTAAAAAATTGTGAGTTCGTTGGTCGTGCAGGTAACACAATGTACATCCTCAGTGGCCATGGAGAAACTAGGATTTATAAAATCAGTCCCCCCTTCCACCCGAGGAGCAGGAGCTCTGGACCATGTCCCTGCAGGAGCAGAGGACCAACGACTTCATCAGCCGTCTCCTGGCATGAGCGCACCTCCTTTCGGTAAGCGCTTTTGCTCTGGCGAAATCCTCCAAAAATTTGCATCCCGCCCACGCTCAACTGCTCATGAGCCTCTGTCTTACCTACGCTGACTGTGGAGGCTTTCCACTCTGCCCTGCACTACAAGACCGCAACTAACCCACCCACCGCCATTTCGTCCGCCGAGGCTCACTGCCTTTCCAAGATGGCCGCCCCCTGAATGCAGATTCTGCATCTGCCGAAGCCAGGCCTCCAGCAGCCAGCTGATTGGCTGCTGGGCCTACCTCTTGCCCCATTGGCCGCCGGCAGGCGAAGCCGACCCCCTCACTCCGGGGCTCACGAGAGGCTAATCCAGCACCTGCCGGTGCCCGCACAGCAGTCCCCCCTTCCACCCGAGGAGCAGGAGCTCTGGACCATGTCCCTGCAGGAGCAGAGGACCAACGACTTCATCAGCCGTCTCCTGGCATGAGCGCACCTCCTTTCGGTAAGCGCTTTTGCTCTGGCGAAATCCTCCGAAAATTTGCATCCCGCCCACGCTCAACTGCTCATGAGCCTCTGTCTTACCTACGCTGACTGTGGAGGCTTTCCACTCTGCCCTGCACTACAAGACCGCAACTAACCCACCCACCGCCATTTCGTCCGCCGAGGCTCACTGCCTTTCCAAGATGGCCGCCCCCTGAATGCAGATTCTGCATCTGCCGAAGCCAGGCCTCCAGCAGCCAGCTGATTGGCTGCCGGGCCTACCTCTTGCCCCATTGGCCGCCGGCAGGCGAAGCCGGCCCCCTCACTCCAAGGCCCACGAGAGGCAAGGCCAGCACCTGTTTTGTGCCTGTTCGGTGCCGTGAGTGCCGTCTGCCAGACCCCCTGGCCCTCTTCAGATAAGCTGTACCTACAGAAATAAAGCCTTACCCATGGAACGATCCCTATCAGGCTGTGCACAAAGGCTGTAGTCCTGTCCCTGCCTATCCTGCCGTCGGCTAGTCACCCTGCATCACTGCCGGCTAGCGTGGTATCCCTGGCACGGGGGCCACATGTGACACTTATTGCACTCGGCTGCCTAACCCTACCACTGAGGACATATGATGTTGACTCACATGCCGTGAGAATGTAATTGATTTATTAATCACTAGCCCAAGTATTATGCCACATATTCTCTAGCAAATCACCTCCTTAATATTTACCTCTAACAACCTTTGATACCCATCTGATGCATGAACAAACACTGCAAACGTCTAACTGAGAGCCGCACTAGCTACACATTGTTCCCTAATGTGATTTCTGGCTGCACTGTGACTCTTGCATCTTGGTGAAACACTGCCCTGGTTTTTACTATGCTATTAATGTGATTTCTGGCTGCACTGTGACTCTCGCATTTAGGCGAAATACTGCCTTGTCAACTAACTTGCACTGCCAGCCTGCCAACATTTCTGCCTGCCCAGCTCACCGGCCCACATAGGTCTTAGCACTCCTGCTCCCGCCTAGACTACCTCACTAGACTGCACACGCCACCTGCCTACACACTTTAGCCCAAACTTGGAGCTGCCTCTCCACTCTTCCCTGCCTATGACCACTATGAAAACTCCCCCACTCCAAACACTTCACCTTATACTGAGCCTCCTCACCACTATGGCACTTGCACTTGCCGCCTCACACCCTCCTAAAGACAGAAACATGAGGCTGAGGGCAAGATTACCCAGCCTACACGAACCATCATCCTACCATAACCACAGAGGTTACATTGACCTAGCAAATAAACGTTCGCAACACACCAAATCTGCCCCTTTCATAACACCTAACCAGACACCGTCACAAAGAGACACCCCAACTAAAAATAAACAGCCCCCTACTACTACACCAGCCAATACCTTATCACTTACTGGTTCACTAGTCAATGCTAGATCCATGGTAGCCCACGCTACAGAGATCTCTGACACCTTAACGAATGAGAACCTAGACCTACTAGTCATAACCGAAACATGGCTCCATGAGGCGGCTGGCCCAGCCATCATGCTAGCAATACCGGATGGCTACCAACTACTAAGAGTTGACAGACCTCACACCAAAGGAGGTGGCCTAGCTATTATCCACAAATCCTCTCTACCTATCAAATTAGCTACTAACGTACTATTCCAATCATGTGAACTCCTTACCGCTAAACTTCACCTCTCGTGCAGCCGCACCCTCACCATGCACGTCATCTACAGACCTCCTGGACCACTAGGATCCTTTGAAGATGACCTAACTAGTATCCTAACCAATAACACTAAAGACCATGCTCAAATCCTACTACTGGGAGACTTTAACTTGGGCTTCAATGACTGTAATGACAAACACGCCCTATCCGTTGCTACACTCTTGAATGACTATGCCTTAACTCAAAAAGTCTCCTCCCCCACTCACGTCAAAGGTAGGACCTTAGACTGGGTTGCTGATCGCAACTGCAACATCAGCATCACTAACATTTTGCCACAATCTTGGACCGACCACTACTTAATTATATTCAACGCCTCACTTGACCTCATCCGACCCAAACCCATACTCATGGCCCCGCCTCTCCCCACCAGAAATAAAAAAGATATCACAGCAGAAAGACTCCTACCTCACCTTCTCCCCACACTCGCCAATCTAGACATTACTACAGACCCTACTCTGCTTGTGGAAGTATACAACAACACGATGACTAAGGCACTAGATCTGATTGCTCCCACCAAAACTCGCAAAAGTAAACAACTCTGTCACCTGAACAATTGGTTCACACCACAGCTGAAAGACCTCCGAATCCATAAAAGAAAACTACAAACAATTTGGCAACACACACCCACGCTGGAGAACAAAATCAAATTAGCCACATTTGCAAAACAGTATAAAAAGGAAATTATAACCACCAAAAGGAACACCTTTAACAACAGAATTTCTAAGGCTAAATCAGATACCAAGGAACTATTCTCCATCCTCCGGGAAATGGAATCACCCATACCCCCGACTGATAACATCCCTAAAAATAAACTCTGGTGCACTAATATACAAAATGCCCTCGCGGGCAAAATTAGTCTGCTCCAAACCGAAATCGCTAATAAAAAAGCCGCCCTGCTCCTGCAAACTGAACCCATACCTCACTCAGAGCCGCCCTTAAACCAGCCTAACATTCCTCACCCATTCAGCTTCAGACAAGTAACCATACTAGAGACAGAAAAAATCATACTATCTCTAAAACCATCCAACTGCAAAGGAGACAACTGCCCTCCCCAAATCATAAAAGATGCAGCTAGAGACCTAGCCCCCTTCATCTCTAAACTCATCAATGCATCCTTTAAATCAAACCTAGTGCCCAATAACCTAAAACACTCCTGGGTGCTCCCCCTCCTAAAAAAACAAACACTTGACCCTGCTATACCGACAAACTACAGACCCATCACCACCGTCCCTTTCTTGCTTAAAATCATTGACAGAGTAGCGTATCTGCAAATACAGGATTACTTAGAAGCTAACAACTTACTAGGCTCTCGGCAATCAGGCTTCCGTCCCCTTCATGGAACCGAGACAGCCCTGATTGACCTCAAGACCCAAATTGACGAGTTGAAAGACAAAGGCAAATCAGCTATGCTACTCCTCCTTGACCTTTCTGCGGCCTTCGACTTGGTAGATCATGCAGTTTTATGCAATCACCTCAGTTCTGCCGCTCATTTTTCAAGTGATGCCATAGCCTGGGTACAATCCTTCCTGGCAAACCGGACAATGCGAGTATTCTCCCCACTAGCAGCTGCTGATCCCACACAAGTTTCATGCGGTGTCCCCCAAGGATCATGTGTATCTCCAACGATGTATAACATCTTCACTAAGCCTTTGTTCGACAAGTTGGATAGACTGGGTGTCATCTACACTAATTACGCTGATGACACGCAGATCCTTATTCCTCTCTCAGGCAACTTCTTGGCGGACACAGCCTTAGTGAATAAGATATATCTCCTCATTCAGGCATGGATGGCATCTCACGGCCTCTGCCTGAACGACGACAAAACTGAGCTACTGATCCTCGGCTCAGAGTTGGCCATCAAAAAATTGGACCCTAATTATGCCTCATTTAACAGAGACAATATCATTAAAGTGATGCCTGCAGTTAAAACTCTCGGGGTCTATCTTGACTCAGCGCTCAACTTCAAGAAACAAACCAACTCACTAGCATCCTCCACTGCATACACCTGCAAACTGATCCGAGCATGTAGACCGTTCCTAACGGAAGCTAGTTGCATTACCCTAGCGAACACACTTATCATATCCAAGCTGGATTACTGCAATGCCCTATATGCTGGTTCTAACAAATACATCCATGACAAGCTCCAAACGCTCCAAAACAACGCTATCAGAGTAGCCTTAAACATTCCTAACAGAGTTCATATCTCCACCGCTAGGAAGAATATTCACTGGCTAAAAATCAAAGACAGGATTGCGCTTAAGACCTTATCCCTTACCTCCAAATGCCTTAACAACATAGCGCCCCCCTACCTGGCAAACAGAATCAACAAGAGAATCTCAAACCGACCCACCAGAACGACGAATGCCTACACATCAGTGGTGCCCAGATATAAAAAGAGCACAGCGGGCGCCTCCAGCTTCCCGGTCATAGCTGCTCTAACCTGGAACAGACTCCCCCTTGACCTCAGAATGGACCAACCTTACACTAGCTTCAGGCGGAAAGTCCTCACCTGGATTCGCTCCTTCGACACTTAGCCTGACCACCTCACCGACACGTATTCTAGAGACTGCGGATGAGCATAACTAGATTATTGGTCGCCAGACAACCTACTCTATCTACATTTCTGTATTTTCTGTACTGCCTGTATATGCTTTCCTCATCTGTACAACCATTTTTTTTTGTATTGTAATTAAGTTCTCAAGTATCCTTGTACTGCCTGCGCCCAGTTACCCTTGCGGGTTTGGTCTTCTGCGCTATATCAAATAAACAAACAACAACAACAACAGTGGAATATCTGCAATCGAGGGGAATGCACATCGAACTCATAGCCACGGACAGACATGTTTCAATTGCCAAGACAATGAGAGAGCAGTTCCCACATATTAAACATCAATTTGACGTATGGCATCTTGCTAACTCAATCAATAAGAAAATCTCGGCTGCAGGGAAAAAAAGGTTTGGAAAGTATTTCAGAGTGGTCCCAGTCTATCAGCAACCATCTTTGGTGGAGCTCCAAAACTTGTGAAGGGTCAGTGGAAATACGACTTGAAAAATGGTGGTCACTGATGCACCACTGTACCAATGTGCACCGCTGGTCAGAAAACCTACATTTCCACCAATGTGAACATGGCCCTTTGTCCCCAGTGGAGGCACGGAAGAAGTGGTTGAATCCATCTTCACTGACACACAAAGCCATTGAGAAGATTGTTTTCGATAAAACTCTATCAAGAGATTTGAGGGGACTGACCGAATTCTGTGACACAGGAGGTTTGGAGGTGTGCCACAATATGCGCCTAAAGTACAGGCCAAAACGCTTGCATTTCAGCATACAGGGCATGAGACATAGTACTCTACTTGCCGTCTTGGCCCATAACGAGAATCTCGGCCGTGAACAATCTAGGACTAAGGGTAATGTAAGGATGCCTCGCTACACTAAGGCCTTTTCAAAAAGAAGTAAGCAATGGGTGATCAAACCAGTCTATGAGGAAATGGAGTTAGACTTTGTCAAAAGCCTTATTGTTGCTGTACAGATATGGAATTTTGAACGTTTCTGTGCAGAGCACTGATCCATTGCCACCCAACATTGCCACTGTGCCATGTCCACCCAAAGGAGAGCTGGTTGTGAAGTACAAATCCTGGTTTAAATAATTGTAATACGATTGTCTTTTTGTAAATAAATGTTATTGTACAGTGTGCATACAAAGTACGCTAACCCTAACCCCTACCTTCACCATCCTGGGTGCCGAACAACCTGGGAGTCCTCTTTGAATTCTCTCTCTATTCACCTCATATTGCTGACCTTGTCTATATGTGTATGTATATATTTTTGTTGATGTAACTCATTTTCGCAATCTCTTCTACATGCTGCGCACTGTTAACCGATGCTTGCGTATTGCAAATAATAAAACAAACAATAAATGTCACTTTCAACTCAACTCCTCGGGTACTTTATACTTTCCCTGACCTTCCCCAAAAAATTTAAAGTCTCAATAGTTATGGTTCTTTGGGGCTTCAAAGCTCGTAGACAATGAGGACAAAATAGGGGGCCTTAGAACGCGCCAAGCGAGCCATTGCAGATGGGAGAGAAGCCAGTTCGCATTTGCACATTGAGTCGCACTACATAGATGGATTCGAAACTTAAAGTTCTCACAGATGGCTTTACTGCGGGATGTTGCAAAGAAAGAATGTATGCTCATTTCTAGTGAAGGTCAGTGGCTTTGATTTTCAGCTTGCGCCCTGAAGAGGCCCACAACTCGCACTGGCAGTATAAGGTTCTATTATTTTTTGACCTTGAGAGACGGGGACCATGCCGAAAGAACTTCATTTGAAGGGGGCGGGGGTGCAATAACGTAAGACGATAAGGCAGAAAATTCTGAAACTAGACAGTTTCATGCTAGTTTAGTATACAAAAAATCGTTGTCAAGAGCACAGTGGGATTTACGGACTGCATTACGCAGAGACACAATGGAAATTGCAAATATAATGTAAGACTCTTTAGATGCTTTTATACCGGAATGAAGAATTAATGAATGGATGCATGAATAAATAAATGAATGAATGAAGAGCTTGGAAAACGTTTGTCAGATCGTCCTTGTAGCGGGCACATGGGCCTGCAGGTCCACATTCCACACGCATGTAGACAAAAAGTAGTTTCTCAAAGTGTACTAACCTCGATTTATTTTGTTAGTTTTCGCATTGCTTTTAGAGCCGAACATACTCCATTGCACTATCCTTGAAAGCAAATAGTTTCAGCTCGGCCGTAATAAATAAAATGAATAATATTAATAAAGTTCGGCTGGCGAGGCTAATTATAAATTTTAGGTTTTCAGAACAGGTATATCCTTCCCTTTTGCTACTGTCACCAGTTTCAGACACCGGCAGATGGTTTTTATAACCGCCAGCTGCAGCTTAATGTAAACAACTGCACAATCCTGATGTTTTTATGGGACGATCGCCATTGTCCCATATGCCCTTACGTGGTACTAGCGGCTCGAAGCAACATATCAACCTTTACGCTGGCCTAGTGCCTACTTGCGGTTCAACGTGCGACAAAAGTGCTTCTTTGAACGAAAACCAACACCCTGTGTACCCTAAAGGAACAGCGCGTGACTCACGGTAAACTTTTACGGATTTGCGGATAGAGAGAAAAGAAATGACTTTCGGAGTTCATATGGCAATTGCTGAATATTCTATACATTTAATGTCAAATGTACTTTACCAAATGTACCGTGTTGCTGTTTGATTTTAAAGTACAGTTTCATATTCTGAATTGTGGCGCGCTGTGTTGTGAGTTGATCTGTGTTGGTTTCTGGGTTCTGTGTGAAGTCGTGTCGAAGACTGGGCGCGTTTGCCTACGCAGCACAGAAACGTCACGGAGAGAGGCGGGGAATATGAATGTTTTGATAATGTCAGGCTCAGGGCGGGGGATATGATTTAGTGCTGCAAAAGCAGATCAGCCAGGGTGATGGGGGAAATGATAGGATTATCACAAAATGGCAGCGCCCTGATGCCTGTTTCCGCGTGCGTTTAATGGACACAAACTCGGGTAAGGTCCATAGGAAATTGTTCTAAAATAGAGCGACTTGGGCTTAAAAACACATGGCCGACCCGTTGGGGCAATACACATTGACCGAACCATTCCTTTAAAGAGTCTGTGCTCTCATCCATGAGTGTGTAACCCAGGAAAGTGACTTCACTGTGAGCTCTTTTTTTTTTTTAAGCGTTCTTGAAGTTAACCAAATACCCTTTGGAAGCCAACATGCAAATGATGACATCTCCTTGCAGCAAGCGTTCATGTAATTCCTCACGAGTGACAATATCATCTACCTATTGCCAGAAATTCGGGTTTTCTACTAAAATACTCTGTAGTCTGCTTGTGCTGGGCGAATTTCTTTAGCCCTGCATTATATTATGAACACAAAATAACTTCCCTTAAGCGTGAAAGCTGTGTATTTCTAGTTTTACTCACTGAGAGGTTGTGTGAAATGTCCATTACCTAGACCAAGGTTAGTTTTGTATTTGCATCTGTGCAGGTTGACAAATACCTGAGCTATGCTGATTTTGAACTGCCTCTGTGTTAGAATGTGCATTTGAAGTCCTATACTCTAATCCTAAACAACGGGTACCATCTGGCTTAAAGACCGGCAACAAAGGAGTATTATGTGGCCTTGCCTGCTTTATAATTATTCCTAGGTTCATTCATTGGTCCACTATGGTTTGTATGTGTCCATTGCTTATGGCTTAATGTCTTTGCAGTGGAGCAGTTGTAAGCACAGGGATTACATGTGCGGAGCATTCCAGATAACGTCCTACATGGTTTTTAAGCAGTTGCACAGCTGCCAAAGCAGCCCGTTTATTTGCATATTTTTGCACTTGGTCCTCGCTTCACTGGAGAAAGCAGACATCACATCTACTTGACTACTAGGCACTTGTCTCGCGTATAGTTTTGGTCAATGCTGATGTCCCCTAAAACCCTTTGTATTGACCTGTAACTTGTGTAAAAACAGTGCTTCAATTTCTTTGGTATTTTCACCTTCAAGCTGAATAATTGCAATCAAAATTTGCTAATGTTTGCCCAGTTGGTGTAGTTAGTTCAGCATTTGTGTGTCCACCTCAGTGTGCTCCAGCATTACCTTGCAACTGGACTCGTATGCAAATGTCAGACCCCGAATCTAATAGGATTACCATCCAGTCAGTGTGTTGATTTGTATTAGTAATGATTTGTTGGGTGCATGTGCTCTGCATGTGGAACTCGAAGGGCCACAGTATGCTTCCTGGCAACTTTCACCTCTTCCCCTCTGCTTTAAAACGGCCTGATGTCCTTGCCTGTGGTGAATGAGATGAGCCCTTGTCAGTGCAGGGTTCGAAATGAGGGGAGCTATTTAGCTCCTACTTGAAACCACCATCTACCAGGATCAACTTGACAAACTGATGCTGAACAAGCATACCTGTGTGAAAACCTCGTTATGTGGGATAATCTATAAATCAGCATTATGACACATCGATATGACGAAACAGAAGGGTTCATAAATAATGGACAAAATGTTACATTTGCATCTTATGTGGTAGTTAGATTTGCCGAACGCTCTATATTGTCTTCTTGTTTCCCAATGGTAGCTCCCGCTATCTGGTTAATGCCGGACACCAAGGAGCTGCTTTTAGCTCTTGATTAGCCAATCTTTCTTTCTTTCTTTCTTTCTTTCTTTCCATCCATGCAGTGTCCTATGGACTATCTATTGGTTTAAAATGGGACAGCTTTCTAGGTTTACTCCAAGGTCTTCCACTGGTAAGTGCCTCGCCCCTCAGGGGCATCCGTCTCTCGTAGCTTTCTCATTCTCTGGTTCATGTTCTGGGTACTTTACCTGCTCTGTTGTAGGAAGCTGATGGCGGGGTGTTGTACCACTTTTTGTCCCTTAAAAAGATCCCCTACATATTGAGGGTCGCTCTTGCTGATGTACCTCTTTGTCTGGCTTACTGTACCTGTTAGCCTTTTTCTGCGTCCCTGCAGGTCTCCTACCTGGGGGCCCTTTGCCTAGTAATTGTACTAGGGGTAGTTTTCTATGAACCTCTATTCTTGCATGCTCTCCTCTTAATTTAATAAAGGTAGAATTGTGCTCTCAACCATTTCATAATTATTGGGCACTATGGACAGCCTAAACTATAGCTGCTGCAGCACCCTGCCTCCTAATATTGACGATAAAGATGCGATGGCTGAAGTGCTGCGAGCAAAGCCCGCTATAAATTGAAATCTAACGTCAAAGCTTGCTGTGCGGGTGGGAAGAAATATGGCTGAAGCCCTGCGTCTTTGTTGAAGTGTATCTATGGACAGGCAGCTTGCAGTTGTCCCAGTTTTTCTGAATATTATTTGGTTTTGTCCTAATTTCTTGTAACGCAAGACCCCCACAGGATTCTCAATGTCTGTTACTGCACTCTCTGTGGTTGCTGAGGCATTTGCTATGCCATGCTGTACAGCACTATGTGATGCAAGGTTTCACACAGTGTCAACATTTGCAGTCAGGAGTTCATAGTGTGCTTGAACCCTCCACAATTTGGATGAAAGCGGGCCAAGAATTCTAGTGTCTGGTTCTGTGTAGCTAAAGGTCTTGGCCTGACATTTGTGCATGGGTAAACTAGTTTTCCTCCAAACCAGTTTCCACTTTCTATCCTCCTTTTTTTAAGCTCTTTAGAAAATATATTTTTAGGTCCATTTGCTGTACTAACCCAGGTTATGGATTAACAATGACCATCGTCTCTCTCAGATGAGTCCCATCTGCCAGCGTGCCACCAGTTGTGATGTTCTATAGGAGAGAACAAGAGTCATGGGTTTCGACCCTGGGAAATGGGGATATGATTTATGGCTTCAGACCATCCTTCTTTGTTCATAACTAAAGCAAACCCATGCACCTTTGGTAGCGCTTTGCATATCTGTACATGGCCAAATGTGTTTCTAGCATGATTCAACACAAATGCCAGGAAAGTATAGTGAATTTGAGTCCTCCTTTTTTAAGACGATAGTTCTGAATTGTTGCAGAAGTTAATGACACTTGACAAGAGAATATAGGATGCAGTTTAATGTAATTATCTTCTCAAAGCATGTGAAGGTATCATGAAAGCTGCTGTAATAGCTTCCAGGACATGACGAGCCGTCAGTCCGCATAGCAGAAAGATTACAAAATATGTAGTCCTTTTGGGTGAAATCGATGTAAAGTCTGCTAGGCTAAATCCATACCATTTTTTAAAAGTGTGTCTTTCCTGCTCTCACCCTCTTTCTTGCATCACGCCCAGTATAAATACAGAAAAGCAAGCACCATTGCCTTTCACGGTGTAAAGAAAACAGCTGAAGGATAACGACTTCCCTTCTATCGGGTCATGCCTGCCTTCATCTTAACAACTTTGCCCAGCACACCAGCGAGGATCCCGCTGTCCGACTACAACTGCGGTGTGTCCTGGCTCCAAGGCATACAATAAATTGTATTGCATCGCAGTTTGCGATGTAAACCCACTAAATTGCTTTTCATTTTATGGACTGTGTTGCAGAAACTGAGAAATGAATTTCGGGTCGGTAATCCCCTGCTGATTGTCCTTAGAAGATGTGTTGACATTGAGCCTTGATCAGTCCAGGCTCTGCTACACAAATGCAATCTCCCTTCACGCAGCTGGCTTGTCGTATTCCTGGCTCTAAGGCACTGCCTCGGTTCGCTGCTGCTGCTTCGTAGTACTCCAGTGACGTGTATGCTTAGGGAGTGGGAGGGATAGGGTATGGTGTGGGATTCGTGTTGAATTGGTTCTAACACCCCAATGCTGGGTGTGGGGGGCTGTTTTGATTTTTGGCCACCAGTGTTTTAAACTGACTGCTTTTACTGACCATGGGAGTTTTGCAGTATTTCATTTGACCAGGTTTGAGTGATCAAGTGTGGGAATGCAAAAGGCAGGGAAAGCAACACTGGGTTTTACCATGCCTTTCTAAAAATATGAAAACGCATAAACACTCCTATACAAGCATGCTCAATCTTAAAAATAAAATCCTGTTTTCTTAGGTGGTTGGTGGTATGATATATCCCGCGTCTGCTTTGACGGCCCCCATAATGGCTGGAGAAGCGAGGTTTTTTTTTTGTTTGTGGCCAATGTCAAAATGAATTTTGATGAGAGCGCTCGAGAAGAAGAAAGGCAAGGTTTGCATTTTTTTTCCTTTAGACCCGCTTCTTTTATTAAAAGACCACTATACAAATGCGTACGTGTGATAGAAACTTAGTGAAAACAGCAGCAGAGAAATATTACCACTCTGAAAAGAAAATATATTAAGAAAAAACACTGTTTGCAAACCAGTATGTTTTTCTGAGGCCAGAACCCTAGAACCCTCAATTTTACAATGGACATGTGTGAGAAGGATGTCAATCCCTGTTTTTCCCTTTGGATTCTGGGACTTGTAGTTTATAATTTCTTACATTTCAAATGGAAATGAAAATTCCCCCCACTCCCCAATTCCAAGCGCAAACAGGACTCGATGGCCTTGCGCATGGCCACAGGAAACTTGAGAGCTCTGGAATTCTGGGTGAATGGTAGCAGATAATGTACTGGTTAGGTCTGCTTTGCTGGCCTTCTTGCTTGGTGTGCCCCTGCTCCATTTCTGTATTGGCTTTAAGGGCAGCGAAATGGGTTGTAAGGGCAGGGGTGTTGGTGACTATGCTGAGCCTGCAGTTTTTTAAAATTGGTTTAATATCTCTACATGTTTCCAAATCTAAAACTTCACACAGTTCAGTTGGCGGCTTAAGGTTTACCTCCATATAAGTGGTCAATTCGATTTCTGTGCTTGACTACTTGTTGGTCACATACAAAATTGAATTGTTGAACTACAGTTTGAATGCACATAAGCAAGCTGCCTCCCAGTATTATAGGACTAAAAGTGTTAGGGTCTTAAATTGTTAAAGCAGTAGTAGAATTTGTTGTTCGAACGGATTGTGCTCTCCAACGTATTCCACATCTTTGACATGTAATGTCCACAGCTGTTCACTTAGGAAACTTTTTCGGCAGAGGGCGTCCTGTGTCGTCTACGTCGGGTCGATGTCCCTTGAAGGCCTCTGCCTAGGGCGACGTCACCGGATGTTATAAATGGGATGCACGGCGCCTGTAGCCTCAGTTCTGTTTTTTTCCTCAAACATATTTGCTTCGAGAACTCAGCGTGCCTCGTGTTTCATCGTTGAGATGTCTTTTTCTTCAACCCCTATGACTCTGCGGTCTGGCTTCAAGACCTGCCGGGACTGCAAGTCGAAAATGTCGATCACCGACCTGCATTGCATTTGTTTGTGGTACTTGGGCAAGAGTTATGACACAAACGACTGTTCAAAATGCTAGTTGCTGACTGCCACGCCTTGCTGGCGTATAAGGGTAAGCTCCAAGTAGGTTGGGGTTCTAAGCCCAGTAAGTCCTGTGCTTCTAAGTCGAAAACCAAAGGGGTGTCCGACAATTCGAGGGGCAACTCTCTGCGTCGGGAGGAGGCCCGGGGTTCTCGGTCCCAGAGTGGTTCCCGCCATTCTTCTTCCTCGTTGCGGCATTCTCGGAAGTGCTGTCACCAGTCTCTTTCCCGTCCGCTCCGGAGGATGGTGCCGTGAGGAAAATGGCATGCCTGACGAAGTCCTCGACTCCGGAGGAATGGGCTGCCTTTAATGAGCAGATGTTGGCGATATTTCAATCGCAGGGCACGGTTCCGGTCGCGCCTTCTAACGAAGCCGGCAAGGAACGCTCTCGTACCGTGGCTCGCACGCCTTTGGACTCGGGTCCATGACGCAAATTGCACCGGTAACCTTCGATGTCCCATTCGGTCAAGGATTTGGATGGTTGCAAGAGATGTGTTTTCAGGTCTCGGTCCTTGTCTCGAGCGAGACCTGTGCACCCTGCTTAAGGGCTCAAAGCCAGCGTCAACTTGTTCGACGGCGTGTCTGTTTGACTCTAACGTCAACGCTTTGCCGTCTTATCAGCCCACAGCGCCGTCGGCACCAGTGTCAACCCCGAGGTTGTCAGTGATTTCAGCATCAAAGCCTTTGGTGCCCTCGACGCCTTCAGATCTTTTTGCCCACAATTTGCCATTGGAGTACCCTGATTTGGTGGATCCTTCAAGGAAGGCTACGACAAAGTCTGAGAGACCTGTTTTGGACTCCAGGGTTTCAACTCCCTCTGGACGACATATATGAAGAGGAAGAAAGGTCTGAATTTGAGGACCCTGTTGAGCATGATGTGGCTCCTGTCTTTTCTGGAGACAGTCAATTGGAGGAGTTGAGGCAAACCCTTCATGATGCCAGTGGGTTTGACACTTCACCGGAAGTGGAATTTGCCAGGCCTGAGCCTGGGGCTCATGCTGAGTCTTTGTACAGGCGGCTCATGGCTAGGGTCTCGGAGTATCTGTGCTGGTCCAGTCCTCTTTAAGACTTCGTGCAGAATGATCTAACAGACATTTTAGATCAAGGTCCGTCCTCTGAACCGCTGTTACAGTTTCATCTCACCTTACAGAAAAGGGTGGCAGCTGCTTGGCAGTCACCGGAATCTCTTCCGGCTGTTAATAAATCATTGACAAAAAAGTACTGCTCTTCCGTTAGCAACCCCAGCTGTTTATCTACACCCCTCCACCCCCCCCCCACTCACAAGAGTTTGGTGCTTCAGGCAGCTAAGGCCACCTTGAGGCAGGCGGCATAACCTACCATCTCTCCTGATATGGACGACAAACGCTTCGACGGTTGGGCTCGGAAGGAATTTTCTGCGGGGAGGATGGCATTGAAATCCGCTAACTCCACTTGTGCCTTAGCAAGGTTCTCACACACTCTTGAGCATATTCCCGAGGGAGAAGAAAGGGATGGGTTCTTTGCTCTCGTGCAAGACGGCAAGGATGCCTTGTGCGAATCCCTTCAGTTGGGTTTGAATACGGCAAACAGTGTTAGCCGGTCCATGGCTGCAGGCACCGTTATACGCAGATTTGCGTGGTTGCGGAAGTCCGGTTTAGCTCCGGATGTGCAAGCCCGTTTTCTGAACATGCCCTTTAATGGCGCACATTTGTTTGGCAACAAGGCTGACGAGAGCATTGAGAGGTTGCAGACCTCAAAAGCGGCGGCAAAATCTTTAAGCGCAGCTGTGAGTCAACCTCTGCCTTTTCGTCCTAGGGGACAGCAGTGGAGGGGAGGTTCTTTTCGTTATTACTCCTCCTTTGGTAGAACGAGAGGGGCCGCCAGTCAAAAGGGCCAGTGAAAATGTACCCGTGGTGGTTGGGGAAATAGAGGTGCTAAAGCCGCTCAGGCAGCAGCCTCTGCCTTCAGGCACTACAAAACAGTCGCTGGTTGGGGGCAGGCTAGCTCAGCATCTCCAAGAGTGGCGGGCCATTACTTCGAGGTGTGGGTTCTGGACATGATGGCCTACGGCTACTGCCTTCCCTTACTTCAGCGGCCTCACGACAACCCACCGGGGAAACTCTCTTTGAAGCTTCCAGATCCGCTCCTTGTGCAGGAAATCTTAACCCTGCTGGAGAAATGCGCCATAGAACTGGTGCCTGTAGCGGAGAGAAACAAGGGATGGTATTCCCCTTATTATTTTGATCCCAAAGAAAGATGGGGGATTGAGACCCATCCTGGACTTGGGTTGGTTGAACAAACTTCTCAGGAAGGACAAGTTCAAGATGGTTACTCTTTCTCAAGTCCTTCAGGCCCTTCAGCTTCAGGATTGGTTGGTGTCTCTGGACCTACAGGATGCGTACTTAAATGTGCCGATTCATCCCAAGCACAGAAAGTACCTGAGGTTTGCGGCTGGAGACTCGCACTTTCAGTTTCGGGTCCTGCCGTTCGGATTGACCTCCGCCCAAGGGTCTTCACCAAGCTAATGGTGGTGGTAGTGGCAGCGTATCTCAGGCGAGGTGGGGATTCATGTCTACCCCTACATGGACGACTGGCTGATCTGGGCACGCTCTCTTGAGCAAGTATTGGATCACCTCGGTCTCACCTGCTGCTCCCTCCACAGGCTGGGCTTCTCCCTCAATTTCAAGAAGTCGCATCTGACACTTTATCAACAGCTCCAGTAAATTGGGGATGTGTTAGACATGTCCTTGGAAGTGCTCACCTCCCAATGTGAGGGCTCATCACATTGTGCAGATGGTGGACAAGCTTCAACATGCACAAGAGTCTCCCGGCTTTTGAATTCTTAAGGTTGCTTGGCATCGTGCGTTTTTCTGGTACCAGAGGCCCGGCTGAGGAAACCAAACTTAGGTGTGGTATTAGGCGCATTATTAAAAAAAACAATTGAATAATATGTCTGTAATATCTAAATGTCTGGAGTATAAAAATACTCCTTAAAATGATCTCCTGCAGCGCTTCCCAACTGCTGGTTGGTTGTATTTTCCTGGGCAACCAACCCATAATAATCCTCTCTTGAATATAATCTCTTAAACACTTAACTTTTGCTCAAGGTTGTTCCTCTGACTTATTAGAAACTGCAAGCAATCTGGAGGCACTCGCCCTCTGCTGAGAACAAAACTCTACTCACCAACTTTGCGAACAAATACAAAAAAGAAATCATCCAAACCAAAAAAAAGACTTTCAATGACAGAATTAGCAAAGCAAATTCCAACTCTAAAGAACTCTTTTCCATCCTCTGAGAAATGGAAAACCCTATTGCTCCCACAGACAGAATATTAGACGATGTCCCCAAGGACAAACAATGGTGCACTAGCATCCAAAATGCTTTAGCTAACAAAATAATAACTTTACAAACTAAAATTGCTAAAAAGAAAGCTACTTTGAGTTCCACTGGAACTCACGCTACCCATCTGACAGACACCCCAATCACTGATGTACCAAGTAACTGCCAACCGTTCAGGTTTAACAATATCTCGGTACTAGAAACTGAAAAGGTAATTTCATCTCTAAAACCTTCAAATTGCCAGGGCGACAGCTGCCCGGCACAAGTAATCAAGGATGCAGCAAGAGACTTAGCACCCTTCATCGCTAAGCTTATTAACGCCTCCTTCAGATCAAGCACCGTACCCACTAACCTTAAAGAATCATGGGTACTGCCCTTCCTCAAAAAACAGACCCTTGACCCAGCTATCCCTACCAACTATAGGCCCATTACCACTGTCCCATTCCTCCTCAAAATCATTAACAGAATAGCCTACCTCCAGATCCAAAACTACCTGGAGACGACCCAACTACTAGGATCACGCCAATCTGGATTCAGACCACAACACGGTACTGAAACTGCCCTAATCGACCTCAAGACACAAATCGACGAGCTGAAGGATAAAGGTAAAACAGCTATGCTCCTCCTCCTTGACCTATCGGCGGCTTTTGACCTGGTTGACCATGCAGTGTTATGCAAGCATCTAGCGTCTGCTGCCCATTTCTCAAGTGAAGCTATAGCCTGGGTACAATCCTTCCTAGCCAACCGGACAATGAGAGTGTTCTCCCCCTTGGCCTCAGCGGACCCAATGCAAATCACCTGTGGCGTCCCACAAGGTTCTTGTGTCTCCCCTACAATGTATAACATCTTTACTAAACCACTCTTCGACAAACTTGACAGACTGGGGGTAATTTATACTAATTACGTGAACGACACGCAGATCCTCATACTCTGATCTGGCAACTTTGCCGCAGACTCAGCTCTAGTAAATAAGATCTACCTCCTCATTCAGGCGTGGATGGCCTCTCATGGCCTCTGCCTGAATGACGACAAAACAGAGATGCTGATTTTGGGCTCCGACTCTAACCTCAAAAAACATAGCCCTAGCTACATGGCCTTTAACATAGATGGCAATAATATCAAAGTGGTAACTGAGATAAAAACACTAGGTTTTTACCTGAATTCCACACTATCTCTCAAAAAACAAGTCAACTCCCAGCCTATACTTGCAAACTTATCAGGGCCTGCAGACCGTACCTCTCTAAAACCAACTGCATCACATTAGCCAACGCATTAATAATGTCTAAACTAGATTACTGTAACGCCCTATATACAGGTGCTAATAAAACTGTCATAAATTACAAATTCTACAGAATAATGCCCTTAGAGCAGCCTTAGACATACCCAGTAGAGAGCACATCTCCAATATCAGGAGAGACCACCACTGGTTAAAAATTAGTGACAGAATCCTCCTAAAGACACTATATGACTCACAAAGGACTGAACAGCACAGCACCACCTTATATCTCGGCGAGACTCATTAGAAAATCCCACAGGCACCACACTAGAGCCTCTGACCATCTTCTACTAGAAATACCCAGATTCAAGCTCACGAAATCGGGGGGAGCGAGCTTCCCTGTTATAGCTGCGCGTGCCTGGAATGCACTCCCGTCTGCTCTAAGACAATCAGCCCTACTCTAGCTTCAGAAGAAATGTGAAAAACTGGCTCTGGACCAATGACACCTGCTAAACTGCTCCCTTACTCTTGACACCGGTTTTCTATATGTAAATATCCTGAAATTTGTACGATCTTGAAATCTGCATTCCGTGACTATTTTGACTCGTACTATAAATATTGCTGTATTATGTAATGTATCAACTGTATGTAACTAAGTGTCATGATGCCTACCTCCAAGGAGCCAGGTCCGACCCAGCAACCCCAGAGGCAGGTATCATTTCCCCCAGGGGAGTGCCAGCGGGCCCAAGCTGGGGCACTTTGGACGCAGTCCTGGCGCCTTAGGTGCCAGGCTCATGTTGGACCTCTGTCCTGGCGCCTTAGGCGGCAGGCTCATGAAGCTAGACATGTGTTCAAGTGTTTTAATGTGCACTTACCTGATGCAGACCATGCTGCCACATCCAGGCCCTCTTGAGGCCTGAATAGGAACTACTTTACCTGTGGGACTACTTTCCAGCCGGGTGTGGTCGGGGAAGGATACATACCTGATCGGAGGAAGGATACACACTTGGAACTTCTTCCAAAGCTATTTAAACCACACCCGATCAGCAACTCACGCTTCACGTTGTTCTGCTCCTCGCAGCTGGACGCTCACCGTGTCAGCTCCTGCATCTGGACTACAGCCACGCCTGTCAGCATCCTGGGTCACCTGCAAAGGGAGACAAGAGACCTACCAGCTAATCTGCACCACGGAGACATCACCGACGATCCTGAAAGGGAAGACATCATTTTTAAAAGCATTTCGGTACGATCGCTGCAGCGCTGCATTTCACTCACCTTTCCTGGGTTCCTCCATCTTCAGCAGCGATCATCCGGATACACAGCCACTTCCCAGAGCCTAGAGAAAAAGACAAGAATAAGAGGTGAGAGAAGGAAGGGAATAGGAAAAGCTCAGTTTCCTTCTAAGACTTACCTGTTGGGTCATTCCCATTTCATTTCGGGTCTTGCTGCTTCCAAGCAGGACCCCGGCCCCTATGGGGAAAAAAGACAGACATTAGATGAGCGAATGCAAAAACATTACCTCAGCGCTGGAACTGCACGTTTCACTTCGGGTGGCGCCATATCTCCGGCATTCCGAACCCCGGCCCCTATGGGGAAAAGACATCAACATCAGCGCTTTGTTGCAAGAAGTCTCCAAAGGAATCTTCATTCATCACCTGAAAAAAGACAATGAACATTATTATTTAAAGCTTGAACTTTTGAACTTGCAACAGAACTTTTACAGCGCCTTACCAGTATAATCAAGCTTACCTGAACTCCCATCCAACCTCAATCCAGTGAAGTAACTGGGTTCAACGCGCCCCTGCGTCAGAAGCAGGATGGAGAGCTTGTCCTTTCAGACCCTAAGGTGAGACTTCACGGGGAATCGTGGAAGGGTATCGTGGAGGGTTGGAAGAGAGTGGGAGGCTTGAGCATAACTCAGTCAGTAGGTAATACTCCCTTTTCACGCACAGGGGAATATTCCTGCGAGCCGGAGAAGCCAGAGTAGAGGGCCCTTCTTGTCCATCTTCAGAGACCTGCGCTTCACCATTGAAGAAGCATCAGCACTCGAAGACAGACCTGCGCCTCTGTGGGAATCAGGTGAGCGTTACACTAAGCTTGAGTATTCTTTTCACTGCTGCGCCCGGCTACCCCAGGGTTTTGAGTGTATTATCAAATATTAAACTAAACTAATTAGTTTGGAACCACCTGTGAGATGGCTTTAACAAGTTCCTTCTTTCTTGGTGTACTTAACTTTGGACTCATACTCTCAATATGTTTCATCACTTTACTTATAGTGGTTCCCCCAATCTTTAACTATTCTCTCTTGAAATCCCCTTTTCGGGGGTTTCTCTGTCTTCCCTACAATTCTTGTTTCCGCTTTCGTTTTTTAAAATATTTAATTTTTCCAGGTTTTCCCCTTACCTTCCAATAATAGTTAAAGCAGTCAACATTTTCACCAGTACGCATTATCCTGACTCTTATCCCTATAACAACCAGATTTCCAGTGAATACATGTTTCTCCATCAAACATCTCCATTCTCCTCTGTTGCCCCTCCCCCGTTCACCCATAACCTTCCCTTGTAACTTTCTGCCGCTCGAACTGCCCTTATTCAAGATTGGTGTAAGTCTGGTGTCGACATTAGTACATTAAGCTTCCCCTTCTTCCAAATCTACGTCCCTCTCGGGATCTCAACCTCAGCCATCCTCCATCGTTGTGCATCCCAGGTCCAAGTTTGCACTGCGGGTACCTCCAGGCGTTTTAGGATATCTCTAGTCTACGTTTTGCCAATATAAGCAGAAATGTTACTACTTTATTCTTCACTTTCCCTTTTTTTTTTCTCCACCTCGCACCAATTCCCAGAAACATATCTCCAGAGTACATTCTTACAGTGTCCAAGCATTCAGCTGCACCATAACTTCTCCACAATATACCTAGATCACCCTGCAGTCCCATATCATGTGCCAAAACCCAACTGATGCTTCCTCCACATCTAGGGCATCCATGTGGGTGTGTTGCAGGTCAATCCCTTGCAGTCTAGATGGAGTAATGTACACTCTGTGCATGAAATTATATTGGATTAGAACGAGCCTTGTGTTTCTGGACATCTTTTGTCACTTGCTCCCAGATATGCATCCACTGAGTATCCGTGATCTCATACCCCATGTCCCTTTCCCACGTTCCTTTGATCCCTAACGTGGGCCTCTGTTTCTGCTCCCCAATCCCTCTATACAACCTAGTGATCACTCCTTTACTTCCACCCAAGTCCCGCATCTGCTGTAGCAAGGGATTAGTCTCTGGTTCCTCAGGAGTCTTTTTCCCACAAGTCAGCTAGTCTCTAAACCAACCATGCCTAACCTAGAAAGGTTCCCCGAGGCATTGCATACATTTGTCTCCATTGCTGAAAGGATGGAAGCTTCCCTGCTATATAAAGTTTCCCTATCCTAGTACAGCCATTTCTGCGCAGTTTACCAGTACCGAAGGTGTAGAATCTCTCGGATGATGGGGTCAAACCCCGGTGGTCGGTTTGGACTATACATCCGCGGTTCTATGTTATTTCGCTGACGGAAATCTCATTGTGGGACATTTCATCGCCAAAAACCATGTTTTTTTATTTTTTTATTTCTGGGGGGGTACCCCCCCAGGCCTCCACGCCTACTTTAATAATAATACCCCAACCCCTACAAAACACCCCCCCAAAAATATTTTTTAAAAAAACCAGGGTTTTTGGCAATGTACAATTCGGCGATGAAATGTCCCACAATGAGATTCCCGTCGGCGAAATGCGTGCATACCACATCTGCTAGGTACCAAATTTCCTCAGGAGGCCCTTCCATATTTCCCTTGCCATTGCATATATTGGACTGAATCCCACCTCTCCTATTGGATTTTACAAATACTCCATTCCTTCCCTGATTCCCGTGAGCCCCAACAGGAGCGGTACCGCTACGGAGAGGTGTTTCAATTGGTCACTGTTTGCAACTGAGCCGCCATAAAATAGATCTCAAAATCTTCAAGTGTGAGCCCATCATCTTGATGCGATCTACGTAACGTCTCTAGAGCCACCTGTCTACAGCCCTTTCCCCATATTAATTCCCTGATTTTTGTATCTAGCATTTTGAAGAACACCCTTTTGATCTTATATGGGATGTTCATTAAGTAATGTCGCAGTCTTGGTAATATCATTTTACAGCAATTCTTCCCATCAGGGATAACGGCAGGGTCTTCCAAAATGCTACTGAGTAGCCTATTCCAGACAAAGCCCTCCCTGTAGTCCAAAGAAATGTTTCTTCCGTCTCGTGGAAAAATTGTAATACCAAAATATCAGAATGACTCCAGTTCCCCAGCGTATCTCCCCTTGAGGAAGCGGGTCCTTTGGCTGTCCCCACAACGCTGCCAGCGGTAACAGCAGAGACTTCTTCCAATTCATGAAAAAGCGTGACCACCGCCTGAAGTTGCCCAATATCTCCAATATTATCTTGATATTCTCCCTCAGGTTACAGACCTACAATAATGCGCCATCTGCGTACAAAGAAATATTATGGGTAATGCCCCGGACCTTGATTTTCTCCCCACCCCCTGTTTGACATACAGAGCCTAAAATACCCAGCCAGAGGTTCCATAGCCATAGCAAATAACAGTGAAACCAGGCAGCCCTGACTAGTTCCCCTTTCAAGTGTCTACTGTGATGAGATCCACCCCCCCTGTTTTAACCTGTGCCACTGGTTCCCTATACTAATAAATATATCTCTGGATATTAGGTCTCAACCCAAATGCCTGCATTACTCGGAATAGCCAGGGCCACTCCACAGAATCAAAAGCTTTGGTTGCATCCAAAGCCATTAGTGCAAGCTCTTCCTTTGAATCGTGCACCTACCCCATTATGTAATGCAACCTTCTGATGTTTGAGGTATTTCTCCCACCCACAAATCCACACTGATCCGGGTGTATGAGGTCCGGAACCACCGTGGACAGTCTTGTTGCCAACACTTTACCCAATATTTTACGGTCGACATTAATGAGGGAACTAGGTCTATATGAGTCATAATAGTTTGGATCTTTACAGGGTTTCAACAGTCCTGTAATTGGTGCCTCTGTCATAAACTGCCTCATACACTAGTTTCAGAAGAGGGACCAATATATCTGCATATTCCAGGTAGAATGCCACAGGCCGACCATCTGTCCCAGGGATTTCCCTTGTTGCATTGACTAAAGAGCTTGCATACTTTACTCCTCTGTCTCTATGGGTGCAACAAATTTCTTCTTCTGTTGTGGCAATTTTGGTATTCGTGCAATCTATCAAATCCCCCGCTTTTTCCTCCCTGTATGTGCCTTCACTGGTGTAAGGTTTGTTTTATGATGAGCCTGAAACGTCTCATATGTTGCTGTGTGGCTACCCGTGTCCCAAACTCCTCATTTTTCTGTGTAACGACCCCCCCCCCCCCCGGCAGGGATTCTTTCCCAATCAACAAGGTGTTAAGAATAATGAGTCCGAGAAGACACTTTGGCTCACATCAAGTGACTTTGCATGGTGCAGAGGAAACGGTCAGGGTGCTACACATGCTCCTTGATAAAAAAAGCACATGCTGTCCAACAATGTATGGCCTTTTTACAAGGGACAAAAACAGACACTAGCCTTTGATAATATAGGTTAAGTGACTAAATAACGCACATGCTTGTAAACTAGAAACATGTACATACATTTGCCATTTGGCTTCAGCTAAAGACGATGAGCAGGAAATCGTAGCTTCCCCTTTCCAGCGGAGAAACCTAACCACAAGTGGCATCTTCCTGTCTTAAACGGCTCTTAGCAAATTCAAGAGATGCTTTTTCGCACTATTCAGATCTGATAAGCAGCGAAGGACAGGACGCATGGCACCAAAATACACGCACACAGTTAAACGTGTGTGGAAGTGAGTGATATGCTTAACCTTTTCAGAAGCCCACTTAATATAATGGAGTTGAATCGGTGCGGAAGCACTTGACATTGACGTTTCCTGGTCAATAAACGGAAGCCCAGTTACTATGGTAGAGAAAACTAGGGGAGACGGACAACACCCGTCTCTTGGGTTTGCACACAGGTATGGCGTATGTTCAAAGCAAAGGAAAAAAAAAAGCACTAGGCTTTAACCTTCTAGGTGGCAGAAATTACGCACACGTGCTAGACAGACCAAGTCCCGTCTTAAGATAAAAAGCGCAAGCTAACGGGGTAGGGCAGAGGTTCACCCAGGAATCGGCAGAAATCGAGCACTGGGGGCTGGGAAGAGCTATCCATCGCAGGTCCCAGAGCAGAGGAAGCTGTGGTCGGTTTGTGTGCTGCACATCTTATCCTAAAGCGTGAGTTGAAATGTGGAAGTCTTGTTGTGTGTATTTTGAGACTAAAGGCGTTTGGTGTGTTACACCGCTCCATAGATTAACATACCAGAAATCCTATGTCACTCAATCTTCTAAACTAAAATGGTTACTTGTTGTTTTCTCTATTAATGTAAACCATGCTCTTAGCTTAGACAAGTCATTTTCATATGTATGTTAATGTGCTATGTCATAGTTGCTTTTGTTATAGCTTGCACAATGCAAATTTGAGTTTTCAGGAGATAGCTGTAATATTAAAAAATATATTAACCTGCTATTCTGTGTCAACTGCATATTTGTGAGTAATGCTTCAGAATGGTGTCTGTTAGAGTCCAAAGAACTTCCCGGCTGTGTTAAGTTAATTTATGCTAATGGGCACAGATACACAAGAAGGGTGTACCAAGCGCTAGGTCAACTCCAGGGGTACTTATTAGCGTCAAAAATGACTTCTGATTCATGTCCACTTTCCACAGCCCCACCTGAGGTGGAGGGGAGGGGCAAGAATCAAGCTTGACCGCAAGCAATCAAGTCACAGGCTAACGGTTGTCCTGCTTTGTCCCCCTTGCTGTGTACTTTCATTGTATATTGGAACCTATCAAACCTAGCTAACCTTTCTGCCCCCCACCAATTCTGATGCTAGAATATATACCTCACCCACATTTCATTCTCTTGTTGTCTGACCTTCCTTTTAGATTCCTTCGAGGAGTCTGTCAATGTCCTTCATATCCCCACCGCATTGGAACTGCAGACCCATCTTCTTATTGTTACTTTGAGTGCTTCCCAGAAGGTTCCCACTTCTGCAACAGGCTACTAGTTATGTTCTAGAAATGTGGTTAATTCTTCCCGTATTGTGATTTTAAACGCTCCATCTTTCAGTGAATCCACCCTTAGACTCCAAGTTGGTATTGTAGTCCGAGTAGCTGTTTGCTTGAATGCTGTCATTAATGGGGCATGATTCGACAAGATCTTCCCCAGATATTCAGTGTGTTCGAACCCATGTGCATGTTCCCTACCCACAAATATATAATCTTGTCGGAAGTACGATTTGTGCTCTGGCGAATAAAAGGAATATTCCCTTTCATTCCCATGCGTTGCCCTCCAGACTTCCACCAAGTCCAACCCAGACACCACTATATTCAATGAGCCCGTCGGCATCCACCTAGTTATTGGGTCCATACCCGATCGGTCCATATCCAGGTCTAGATTAGTTAAAATCACCTCCCCAAATGAAGATATCCGCTCTTTCCCCTGCAGACAGTGCCTGCACTGATTGAAAATATTCCTCATTATCTGTATTCGGCGCATATTCCTCATTGTATTAGGCGCATATGTGTTCACTATACAGATGCTCTACCCCGCAAACCTCCCTTGCACCATGAATGTCTGTCCTTCCTCGTCCCCTTTTTTTAAAATCTGCATTTGGACTTTGCCCTCTATCCAAATCAAAACACCTCTAGAGTATGATGAGCAGGTCGATTCCACCAGACAGTGCCCCTCCTCCCCCATTTCTTGCGCACCTTCTCAAGGCCTGTTAAATGTGTCTCCTGCAGGAGTGCCTTTGCCCTTTTTAGCCCCATTACCCACTCCTCTAACATTCCACGTCCCAATTCTAATCGGCATCATTACTCCTCGTAACATCTATCTGGCCCCAGGTTCCACACAATACCATGCAGTTCCGCCCCCTAACTCGGATAAACTCCCTATCCCTGCCATAAATGGGTAAACTCTGGTCTATAATACTAGAAAACCTTAGTGCGAAACATAATCCCTCATTTCTTCTCTTCCTCCAAACTCCCCACCCGCTCCCCCAAACTCTTCCATCTTTTGTTGCACCCGCCCCATTCCTCCCCTCCCCAGCTGTTAGTAACTTTCCCAAACTACATAGGCAGCAGAAACGGTCCTCTCCCAACTGCGGCGTGCTCTCGCTGCTGGTCATTCTCAAAGTTCGTAGTATAACCATCCAGTTTACCCGTCCCAGCACTAGCTGTGTGCCAGGGTAGGTGACATTGTGGTGGTCAGGGGTGTGGTCTCATTCGGGTCCGGCCCTGCAAACCTTAGCACTCAGCATCCCTCCCATATTTCCCATCTGTGAAAGGTACAGTGAGCAAAAGGCGATGGCTGTGAACTCTCAAAGTGGGGAAAAAACCACAGAACAGGTTATCGTGCCATGTTCTTTCTGGAGAGGGGCCCCTGCTACCTTTGAAAAATTGTGGCGTCATGCTCTAAAAGTAGTCTCTCCTTCCATTACTTCTCTTATTGTGTCGGTTTTCCCACAAATTATTCCTGCCTTCTTGGTGGGTCCTCTCCATCTTGCCTCGCTTCCGTGCTACCTACTGCGGCCTTCCTGGATTTCAGCAACGACCAGGGTTCCGAGGCCAAAAGAAAAAATGCATGGTCCTGTCTGGCAACACCTTTAATTTCGCCAGAAAGAGCATCATATATTTTAAATTGCTTTCACAGAGCTTCTGTTTCACTAACAACCGCCTCTGCACCTCTTGAAGATAGAATGTCTTGGATGCCCATGTTGTATACTGCTGACTCTTCTCGCTTCCTGCAGGATCATATCCGAGCTCGGAAATTAAGGAGTTTGGCCACTATCACCCTAAGCAGCACACCCAGTGTCCTTTCCACCATGAACAATTTTGAAAGGCCTTGTGGGGGCAAAACATCCAGTACTAATTTCTCCATGAAGAGCTCTGTGCAGTTTTCTTCTCTTTGTAGTACTCCCACAAATCTGATACCTCTTCTGCTCTATCTTCTTGGACCCTGGTCACTCCTACCAGGCCCTTGACCTGATTTTGCAACTGTGCCACCACGTCCTCCAAGTCACTCAGCCGTTGTTTCCGCCTCAATCTATCATTTACCTTTTTTAGATCTGCCCGTACCAGGGATACATCTACCCCAACTTCCTGTATTGTGGTTTCTAATGCCTTCCTTGAGTCTTGTATTGCCGCCATGAGGCTTTACTTGGGGGCAGTCCCCGCTGCTGGCTCGGCACCAGTGCCATCTTCTGCCGGTCCATGGCCTGTTTATGCTTTTTGGGCTTAGCTACCATATACACCTATTTTTATTGTTGTCCTCTCACCATCTCTTCCTCCTCTCGGGATGGCGCTCCCACCCCCCCTTATGGTCGTGAACACTCTGGTCAATTGGTCCAGGTAGTGTCCTTGGAATGTTCTGCTCCTGTCTTTATGGAGTCAATTGGCTGAAACCTCTCCTGTAGTCTTTACTGGAGCAGCACAGACTTTTTTTAAAAACATTTTTTTAACCCTAATTCTTCAGTGAGTGCCACTCCAGCTTTGACCCCAGTCTGTGCCCCCCTCTTCATTAATGACTCAATTTGCCCCTTGAGTCTTTGAATTCAGGCGTGTGCCCTATCAGGCTCCCTACCTCCAACAGTGTAAGCCTTTGTACCCCATTATTCCGACATCTATGCAGGGCCTGTCAATCTTTTCCGCCACCTGTGCTGTCCCCTGCGTGTGCGCTGCGAGTTATGATTGCGGGTCCCCTCTGGCAGCACAGGGACCCGCTTGCATGTTCTCCCTTTCCCCAAGCACCTGCTTTCATGTGCGGCCCCTATCCACCACTCGTTGTTGTGCTGGATAAATGAGGATCTCGCCGAGCGCCACTTCACACATGCTGCAGATCCCATCTCCAATACCTGCTCTGGTCTCCAGGCCACACTGCGTCTACCGTCACTGACTCCATCTCCCCTGCCAAGATGGCAGGTCGCACCTCGATGTTACTGCTGCCTCCATGTCACCACACTGCTCCACAGGTCCTTCAGCAGTCGGTTAGTGTGTGCACCATCCACCTTTACAGGAATGACCATAACTTTGCAACCTTGAAGGATATCTTAAAGATTTTACTGGGCCGACCTTGAAGCTCCGCAGATTAACATCTGCATCGCTCCGTTGCTTGCCATGCCCACTTGTTTCCACGTAACGTTTTTGAATATCTCCTCAGATATTTGTTTCTGCTCACTCGTTATTCCGTTAATGCATGTATCACAATCATAGTCCCTTTGGTTAATTATTCGTCCTCTTAGCGGCCACCCTCTCCTCCGGCACACCCTTATAGCTGCATCAGCCGCTGCTGACTACGCAGGTGTTGGGTCATGCTCAGGTAGGTCAATTTCATTTCTTCGCTTTTTCTTTACGGTGGCTGCAGTCTCTTCTCTATAGCTCACCATGATCCCTGAACGGCGGCAGGCGAAAGCTTTCCTCACTATCATCCAGGTTTTGGCGTAGTTGTGAGGCGGCAAGGCCCACCGTGGCAACTCTGTGGTCATACCACCTCTTCGGGTGGTGGTTCCGACCTGATACTGGTTCTCCTGCTGTCTGCTACACCAGTCCTCTGGCTAGCAAAACCGAAGGCCACTGTGTTTTGGATACAATACAGTCCCATGTATGCAGATAGTGTCCCGCATAAAGAGATCACTTTGGGAATGGTAGTCATTGTCCCCCTAAAGGGGAGCCATTCCCAGTGAAGTCCCTCTTGCCTAGACCTCTTGAGAAGCTCCTGCAGTGCGGACCCACCTCCCTAGCCTCAAAGGGGTTGGCAAACCCTAGGGTGTTGTTGGGGGGAGGGGGGGAGTGGAGAAGAGACGAATACTCCTTATCCATCACAGGAAAGTCACTTGCACAGAGAAGACAATTTAGCTCTCGGCTTGGCTCTGAGAAAAGTTACTTCCTCCGTTTGTCTAGCGAGTGTGAGCATGCTGGCAATGGTAGTAATTCCTAGCTGAAGTCTGTCTGCATTCTGTGTGTTTCAGCACACTTTGCATTTTTTCTTGCATTTCACAAACCTTTGACTAAAAGTGAAGCAAGTGCTGTGAGAAACCTGAAGGTGTCTCCCTATCTAGTCCCCGGGAATCTGTCATCCAGGTGGCCAGGACACTGCCATCGCTATTGGATAAATGATGAGCTCGCCGAGCGCCGCTTTACACGTATGGCAGACAGCACGACGAAACTGCTACCATACAGCAGTTCAAGAGAAGGAGAAAGGCAGCAGGTATCGAGAGGGTGGCGAGGAGAGAAGTGACCTTGCCCTTTTCTTCCCAGACCCGCAGAACCTTTTGTGGAAGAGAGACTAAGACCGCAAACATAAGTTTCCTGCAGCAGATGTCAACGGTACAAGGGGCAAGCCTATGCCGATAGGCAGGAGCGAGGGAAGCTCCTGTTCCTGTGGTACCGACCTTGATTCCACAGAATCCAACATCCAAGTGGTTCATCACAGCTGGTGAGTCGGGGGGAGAGCCGATAAGAACCGGGCTGTGTTGGGTGAAAATCGCAAAGAAGCACGTTTTGCACCTAAGCTGATTAACTTTGAATGTAAAAGTGTGAAGGGGAGACCAGCTGCAGAGGGAAACTAGCACCACGTGGGTGCCAACTCAAGAGAGACTGGTCGAGCCCCTTATGAGTGAAACTACAGATACCAGAAGGCCGTAGGAAGCCCTGCGAAATAGGTCAAAGTGGTCATACAGGGGGGGTCAAGCAAAATCCCCGTACAATCGAAAGACTTCGATCTACCAACAGTGTGAGAGAAAGGGAAATTAATTCCAGAGTGTGAGAAAAATTGAGAAACCAAGGGGAAGAAAACCCTGCAAGACGGGTCCGAGACCGACCGAGGGAGATCCAGGGGTGAAGCGGTCACCCAAAGTTGATTGATAAAGGAACTGTGATATATTTTGGAATACGGTTGAGTAGGGTCGGCACCCAGAAGAGGGGGACCCAGGGGTGAACCCATCCCCCAGCGAATATTGGAAAATAACTTTAATTTGTTAAAGGAACTTTTGTTTTGTTGTTTGAACACGTCAGGGTCTCGAAGGCAAGAGACTTTCAAGTGAAACAAGACCTGGCCATCAATGTCCCTGATAACTGAAAGCTTGAGGGTTAAAAGCTGAACTATCATCTTAGGCTAGAAAAGCCAGAGAGTGGGTCTGAGAGCTGCCATGGGAACTGTCGTCTCGTGCTGGAGAAGCCAGTGACTGTACTGTACTTCAAGCTTCCATTTTAGCCCCTGTCCAAAACGTTGGGAAGGTGACTTGATTGCTTGCGGTCAAGCTTGATTCCTGCCAACCTCCCTCCTCCTCAGTTGAGGCTGTGGGAAGGGGACATGGACTCATATTTTATGATAATACGCACCCCAGTAGGTGACGTAGCGCTTGGGACAGCCTTCCTGAGTTTGTGCTCATTAGCATAATTTAACAAATACCACCAGGAAATTTGGGAGGTTCTTTTCGACTCGGACACCATTCTGAAGCATTACTCAAAAATATGCATTTGGCAATGAGGATGGTGGGTTCATATACTTTTAGTACCGCATCTATCTTCTACCAGCTCTAATTTGCATTACACAAGCTATAACGAAAGCAATTGTAAACCAGCATATTGCCACACAGAACTGTTGTGTAAGCTACGAGCATGATTTACATTAATAGAGAAAGGGGCAAGTAATCATTTTAGTTTAGCAGCATGAGTGACCTGGGGTTTATACTATGTTCAGCTATGCTATGGTATGGAGTGGTGTAACATCCCAAACGCCTTTAGTCTCAAAATGCACACAGCAAGACTTCAACATTTTAACTCGCGCTTTAGGGCAAGATGTGCTGCATACGACCCGGTTTCCTGTTGGGAGGGACCTCCTTATCTCTTTCTTTCTCGACTGCGCTGCGGGCTCTGTGATGACCAATCTCTTCCCAGCCCCAGTCCTTGAGTTCTGCTGATTGCCTCCCTTCCCCCAGTCAGTTTGCGCTTTCTATGGATGACGGGACTTGGTCTATGTACCATGTGTGCGTCATTTCTGCCACCTGAAATGTTAAGGCCTACTGCTTAAGATTGTTCTTTGCTTAGCCATACATTATTCAAAATGTACACTCTAAAGACATATTTTGTCTGTTCAATGACTATACCATTGCATTCTATGGTTTTTGTTTTGGCACCGGACCAGAGCCTGTCAACTGCTTCTTTGGCGAGGACAGCCTATTGGTATTTCCTGCCTTTCACTGCTTATCAGATCTGCATGGTGTGAAAAGCAACTTTTGACCTTGCAACGTGCCGTTTTATTTCCTGCTCATCGCTTCTCACTAAAGCCAAACAGCAAGTTATACGTGTGTTCTTTGCTAGCCACACGTGTGATATTTATTCAAGGAACTTGTATTATCTGAAACATGTCTACGTTTGTCCCTTGTCAATAGCCCTTGCATTGTGTGTAAGCGCGTGCTTTGCACTCAACACACATTAGTAGTCTCTTGCTGTTGCTGTCACTGTTTCATAAGTAAAGTTGCCTGATCTGTGACCAACTGTCTTATCAGGCTATAATCCACGGTAAAGGGAGACCCAGGCTGATGCATCCTGACATATTATTTGAGAACACTTGTTTCTTTTCTTGAGAACTATCCCACACCCCTTTTTGCATTAGTTGTGAGATTTGGCAATATGTTTCTTAGTATATGCTCTTTTATTTTAACACAACGCCACTAGGACTGCCTTATATTCATTTGATGATTGACGCTTGCTCCCATCTTAGATTTAGATTAGGCGCTTTTTCCAACATGCATACAGCTTTTCATTGTTCAATAACACCAAGAAACTGTGTTCACTTGTGTCTCTTACTTGTTGTCACCATGAGTTCCTCAGTGCATTATAACACATTGTTCCGATAGCGGTTCTTTATGCAACATAGTTGTACTGATGGCAGGTATTTATACAAACATATATTTGCATCATGCACTGTTATAGTTTCAGTTTCACAGCAAGGCATAAAATAAGCAGTATCTCATATAAATTTGATATGCAATTCTGTAGGTTTGCTAATTAAATGGACACTTGTGGGGATCACAGCTAGCTGTTTTAAATTACTCTATTAAATGAAGGCACTGCTCACCCTAGATTTTTCACTTACCCCCAGGGCTCTCTTCTCTATTCACTACAATTTCAACTGAGCTAATGGAGAGGGAGTGCAGCAGTAATTGGCAAAGGCCTGTATGGGAGTGCTAGGCAAGAAAAGCGCTTTTTAAATAATTGCTACCAGGACGATACTTTTATAAAGCGAAATACATTCTGTTTGGAAAATACCAGTATGTATTAATTTTCTTTTTAAGGCATTTCTGCAATATTATTCCTAAAGATTTTGGGTTTTTGCATAATGCAGAATTACAGTATTGCTACTGTAAAACCTTTAATTGTCTTAATGATTTTCAGTAAAGGTTAGGTTAGTGTGTCATGACCTTTGCCCCTGGCCCTCACTGGCAAGTCAGCCTTCCAGTTAGGGCCAGGCCAAAGGCCTTAAAACGTCATACAAGACTCTCTTGGAGTCAGTCCTAGTGCCAGGCACATAACCATCATGAAGACCAACATTAGAATGGGACTTTTTACTTGGGACTATTTAACTTGGGGGTGGGTGGGCTGGTAGGGGGGGGGGTTAGCCAACATGGAGGCACAAACATAGCTCAGTTACAAGGAACAGAGCTATGTGGTCTAGTTGTGTGGCAGGCCTGGGAATACTTTACCTGGACTACTTTGGGTGTGGCAGGCCTGGGACTATTTTACCTGGACTACTTTACCTGAGACTATTTAAACCACACCCAAACAGCAGAACGTGCTTTGCGTTATTCTGCTGTGGGCAGCGTAATGAACTGTGTCCAGTTCTTTGATGCCAGTTACCTGAAACCAAGTACCTGCAGAGAGCGAGAGAACACTACGAAACTTACCTGGAACAGTATCCGGTCTTCAATCCATCGCCGACTTCAGTTCCACTCACCAGAAGGTACGAACTCCATCATCTGGCACCGCATGCATCCTGGAATACCATAACCTGGAAAGAGGAGAAAGAAAGACCGCATTAGTAAGTGTTTACTCACATTTCCTCCCAAATGAAGAAAGCCACACAATTCTTACCTGGGTAGTCATCTCCTGGTCAGTATCATTGCTGGAACATTACAGCGCTTGGCGAGGAACATCGCAACCTGCAAGGAGAGAAAAGACACAGGTTGGCAATATAAAAGGCGAAATGGCGCCGCGCATCGTGCATTACTCACCACACTGCATTGCGACTTACGCCAAGCTTTCGCCTACTGGCCCATGCTCATCTTCAAACTGCATGACAACAGCAAATTACCTTTCCTTAGCTAAAGGAAAGAAGCAAGACATTATTATTCGAACTAAAAGGAACATAAGAACTGCATACAAAGACTGTAAAGCAGGAAACCTACGGAGTCGCAGCAGGCCTGGATTCCCACAGGGGGGTTTGCACCAGTGAAGTAACTTGGTTGCTGCTTGCCCCCACATCTACGCGCCCCTGCCACGAGGAGCAGGACAGAGAATCCACCTTTTACAATATTAAGTTGAGGAGACAGCCCAAGGGGGGAGGAAGGAGTTGAGGCCAAAGGAGGTGGGAAAACATAAAGACAATCTGGTATTGAATCCAGCTCTCCTATTTTGCAGACCCATCTTTAACCAGAGGCATTACCAAGGGACCGGTAGAGGGTTTGAGAGTGCAAATCATCCAACCAGGGCTGGGTGGCATCCCCGTGTACACCAGGTGAGCGTAACAGAACGCAAAGCCTCAATAATATTATCCACCTTGGCGTCATGGAGACTTCAGAGACTGACCAGTTAGTTCAGTTGTTGGGACAATTACGCGCTGAAGTACATTCAACCAGGCAAGAAACCAACACTCTTAGGAGGGATTTGATTGTTACTAAGGATCGTACAGACAAAATAAGTAGACGATTGCTCCAATCACAGGTAGGACAGACCCCATTGCCTGGTAATATTCCGCCAGCACCTGTACCAACCTCTTCCACCAATCCAGTACAAATAACCCTTCCTAGGGCAGTTCCTTTAGCTCCACCTGAACGATTCACAGGGGTCCCCAAGAAGTACGCAACATTCATGAACCAGTGTCGTCTTCATTTCCTTTGCGGACCTAGGGCTTTTCCTAACGAACAAGCATGGTTTGCTTTTGTCTTGTCACATCTGAGTGGCAGGCTGCGGATTGGTCGGTACCATTGGTAAGTCAGGATTACCCGTTGCATGACTTTGGGGGTTTCCAAATGGATATGGAAAAACTCTTTGCTCGTCATACCCAAGGCCAAGCATTAGACAACAAACTTTTGTCACTCTGTCAATGAAGTCAAGACTTGCTTACATATATAGCAACATTTAACAGACTAGTCATTGAAGCTGGGTGGCCTGAGGAAAAAAGGACCACACTATTTCATCGGGGTCTACGAGGGGAACTAAAGGATGTCCTTTCTCAAATGGTTAACCCACCTAAAGACTGTGGAGAATTCATCAACCTTGTGGTGCAATTAGATCACAGATTACAAGACCGAAAAGCGGACCGGATAAGTTCAGACACTTGAGCTGTGTATGTCCGGTCAAAGGATAATGTTCCACGTACATAGGAAGACACGGTAGAACCCATGCAAATCGGAGGTGTACGACCCCCTTTAACTAAAACAGAAAGACAAGAGAAGGCATCAGCAATTATGCTTATATTGCGGAAAATTAGGCCACTTCCTCAAAGAATGTCCAGTGAAACCACCAAGGATAACTGTTGGAGCCACAGAGAAGGAAGATAATAACAAGGAGTCAGAAAACTACCAAGCCCGGCAAGCATAGAGGTCCGCTTGTCAAGCGAGAAGGATGAGCCACAGACCTCACACTTTGCATTACCAGTAATTTTGATCAATCACCAACAACCGTCTCGGATGCATGCTGTCGAAGCATACATAGACAGCGGAGCAGTTGGGAATTATGTAGACCAAGATCTGGCAGCAGAGATGGGGCTTCCCTTATTCTCTAAGTCGACTACTGAAAAAGTTACTACTGTTGATGGGACAGAAATAGCTTCCGGACCAGTAACGCAATGTACAGCAGCACTAACCCTACTGTGCTAGGATGGACACCGAGAATCTATTGCATTCGAGCTCATCAAAGCTCTTCAATTACGACTAATCTTAGGGATGCCATGGTTGGTAGCTCACAAACCTCTAATAGATTGCCGTGCCAAGAAGTTGGCCTTTTCCAATGTTTGTGCTCGGACCTGGTATTACCAAGAAAAGGGGAAAACCGACTGCTGTCCATCTGCTACTCCCAGTATGGCGGCGATTGTACTAAGTGTGACTAGTACTCTACCAAATGAATACCAAGATTTTCAAGACGTGTTCCAGAAAGAACAAGCAAATACTCTACCACCGCACAGGCCCTAAGATTGTCAGATCGACCTCATACCTGGTGCGCAAATTCCTTGTGGTCAAATCTATGCACTTGCTGAACCAGAAAACCTCCATTTGAAATCTTATCTTGATCAGTACTTGGCAAATGGATTTATCCGCCCATCTAAATCACCGGCAGCTAGTCCCTTATTCTTTGTACCAAAGAAGGAAGGAGATTTGAGGACTTGCATCGACTATTGTGCATTAAACCAGATCACAGTAAAAAACAGTTATCCACTGCCCCTTATTCCCGAATTATTGGATCAAGTCAAAGACACCCAAATCTATACCAAAATGGACCTTAGAGGGGCGTACCATCTTGTTCGAGTGAAGAAAGGAGACAAATGGAAAACCGCCTTTCGTACCAAATACGGCTTGTATGAATACCAGGTGATGCCTTTTGGACTTTGCAACGCTCCTGCTGCATTCCAGTACTTTATGAATGTTTTTTTGCGGGAGTTAATCGACGTTTGCGCCCTGGTTTACGTTGATGACATCTTAGTGCATCATGTTACAAAGGACCATGTTGGGCATGTCGCTCCGTCCCTACTAAACTCCGCCAACATAAACTGAATGCTAAACTCGAAAAATGCTCTTTTCATGTCCCTGAAGTGGAGTTCCTCAGTTTTATCCTCGCTCCAAAAGGCATTAGAATGGATAGACACAAGGTAGATGCCATTCTTAACTGGCCGTCACCAACTTCATTGAAAGGAATCCAGAGTATTTTACCGCCGATTCATCCCATATTTTTCCCAAATAGTGCATCCAATTACATCACTATTGAGGAAAAACAATCAAAAGTTCCATTGGACCGAAGAAGCAGAGAAGGCCTTTCAAGAACTTAAGAAAAAATGCACCTCTGCTTCAGTTCTACGGCATCCTCGCCCAGACCTCCCTTATATAGTTGAAACCGATGCCTCTAGCATGGCTATGGGAGCTGTTCTCTCTCAAAGGGACCCAGGAACTGGCCAGTTACACCCTGTGGCCTTCTGGTCACGAAATTTCTCAATTCCCAAACTCAACCATGCTATCGCAGGCTAAAAACTCTTGGCTATAAAATCAGCTTTCAAGGCATGGCAACACTATCTCCTTGGTTCTAGACGTACTGTCATAATTGATCATCGAAACCTGCAATACCTAACAGCAAAGGCTCATTCCGTCAACTGCGGTGGGCTCTTTTCTTCGCTGAATATGACTGTGATCACCTACCGGCCAGGAGTCAAACGGAAAGGCTGACGCCTTGTCCCGCATGGGTGTTGATGAAAAGGTATACATAACTCCAGATCCAGTAGCCATCATTCTAGAAGACAAACTCCTGGGTCTTACGACAACGTTGACACAAGGTGAACTCCAAAACAAGATCCAACTCTTAATGGATCCCACTTTCTCACAAGAGTGGTATACTCAAGGAGAACATTACACCATTAAAGACCAGTTACCATATTTTAGGAACCGTCTATACTTGCCAAGTAAAGATTTACAAGAGTAGGTTATTTCGGGTTATCACGACTCCCTGATTGAAGGTCATCCTGGAATTGCCAGAACTAGCTCATGTAAAACAAAACTATTGGTGGCCCACATGGCGTAAAGACGTCATACAATTTATTCAATCTTGCGGTGTGTGTACACAAAACAAGTCCCAAAAGCAGAAACCAGCTGGCCTTCTCCAACCATTGGAAATTTCTCCCGCACCATGGCACACACTGTCCCTTGATTTCATTACAGATCTACCTCCCAGTCAAGGATTCAAAACCATCTTAGTAGTTGTAGACTTGTTCTCTAAAGTGGTACACTTTATTCCTTTTTAAGGGTCTTCCAAATGCATCAATTTTAGCAAAAGTATTCCTGGAGGAAATCGTACGGCTACATGGCTTTCCATCGGTCTTGATCTCAGATCGAGGTAGTCAATTTGTATCCAACCTCTGGAGTAAATGCTGTTCAATGGCCCAAATTGACATTCAACTATCCACAAGTCACCATCCTCAAACAGACGGCCAAACAGAACAAACCAAACCCTCGAGCAATACTTACATTGCATGTTACATCAAGTGGAAATACATTAAAAGGACTTGTTATGGATAGCTGAATATGCCTATAATAATTCATTACACACCAGCACTGGACAAACCCCTTTCTACACTAGATATGGTGGACATCCACGTACTTCAGAATTGAATCTCCCAACCCCTTTGGAAATTCCAGCGGTTAAAACCCTACATAAGACTATTTCCCAGGCCTTCAAAGAAGCAGCAGAACATTTACTCCAAGCCAAGAACAGGCGGAATTCGCTGACCAACATCGTAGTAAAGCCCCCGACTATCAAATTGGAGACAAGGTCTGGTTACCATCAAAATATGTGCCCATAAAAGGGACTCGGACCTTTCGTCCCCGATATCTGGGACCTTATTCTATTGGATCCATAATAAATCCAGTGGCAGTTAAATTAGCCCAACCACCCACTATGCAGATTCATCCTGTGTTTCACGTATCACTCCTGAAACCCAGTACTCGGGTTACAATACCACCAAAACCAGTATTAGTTGAAGGAGAACCAGAGTTTGAAGTAAATGATATCCTTGACTCAATACACCAGATCCAAACTATGCTACTTAGTTGATTGGAAGGGATACAACCCTCGAGACAGATCATGGGAACCTAGTGAATACATCTATGCACCTCGCTTAATCAGAAAGTTCCATCAGAATTACCCAGCCAAACCAGGACCAGGCAGAAGTGCCACCGTGAGAGGGGCCTTGAGGGGGAGTGCTCTCATGACCCTTGCCCCTGGCCCTCACTGGCAAGTCAGCCTTCCAGTTAGGGCTAGGTCAAAAGCCTTAAAACCTCATTCAAGACTCTCTTGGAGTCAGTCCTGGCGCCTTTGGCGCTGGGCTCATAACCATCATGAAGACCAACATTAGAATGGGACTATTTACTTGGGACTATTTACCTTGGGGGGGTGGGTGGGAGGAGGAGGTTCAGCCAACATGGAGGCACACACATAGCTCAGTTACAAGGAACTGAGCTATGCTGTCTAGCCTTTTGGGTGTGGCAGGCCTGGGACTATTTTACCTGGACTACTTTACCTGAGACTATTTAAACCACACCCACATGCTTTGTGTTCTTCTGCTGTGGGCAGCGTAACGCTCATCGTGTCCAGTTCTTTGATGCTAGCTTACCTGAAACCAAAGACCTGCAGAGAGCGAGAGAACACTACGAAACATACCTGGAACAGTATCCTGTCTTCAATCCTTCGCTGACTTCAGTTCCACTCACCTGAAGGTACGAACTCCATCATCCGGCACCGCATGCATCCTGGAATACCATAACCTGGAAAGAGAGAAAAAAAGACAGCATTAGTAAGCGTATACTCACGTTTCCCCCCGAATGAAGAACGTCACACAATTCTTACCTGGGTAGTCCTCTCCTGGTCCGTATCATTGCTGGAACATTACGGCGCTTGGCGAGGAACATCGCAACCTGCAAGGAGAGAAAAGACACAGGTTAGCAATATAAAAGGCGAAACAGCGCCGCGCATCGCGCATTACTCACCACAATGCATTGCGACTTACGCCAAGCTTTCGCCTACCGGCCCATGCTCATCTTCAAACTGCATGACAACACCAAAATACCTTTCCATACCTAAAAGGAAAGAAGCAAGACATTAAGAACTGCATATAAAGACTGTAAAGCAGCAAACCTACGGGGTCGCAGCAGGCCTGGATTCCCACAGGGGGGCTTGCACCAGTGAAGTAACTTGATCGTTGCTCACCCCCACATCTATGCACCCCTGCTACGAGGAGCAGGATGGAGGATCCACCTTTTCCAATATTAAGGTGAGAAGGCCCAAGGGGGAGGAAGGAGTGGAGGCCAAGGGAGGTGGGAAAACAAAGACAATCTGGTATTGAATCCAGCTCTACTATATTGCAGACCCACCTTTAACCAGAGGCATTACCAAGGGACCGGTAGAGGATTTGAGAGTGCAAATCATCCAATCAGGGCTGGGTGGCGTCCCCGTGGATACCAAGTGTCGCTAAAGCTCATAGTGTCAACTATATTTCATTTTTTTGGGGAAGATGCATAATATTGACGAGTGACCACTTTTGAAAATGTACATGCTCACACGGCCAAATGCTTTTGATGGCAAAAGTAGTTCTGTGACCTGCTGGTTACATGCATCTGTGCAATTTGTGCTCAACCAATGAGCTTATCCAAACTCCTTGACATTCTATCTTATCCTGTTGCTTTATACCAGCTAGCCTGAAAGAGAGATGGCAACAAATTACAATATTCGATCTAGTTTGCCAAGGTCGCTGCCTGCTACACCATCCACTCTGCTTAGTCTCTTACATAATGAATACACAAAGCTAACTAGATGTTTACTCAAAGTAGAGATCAATAGTTTCATCCAGTCTGCACACCTATTTGTCTACTCTAATACCATGTGTGAGGGACAGAGATGGTCTTTTGACATAAGACTGTGAACTCTTGCTTTTGACATCCTGATTTTGAAATTAGTAATTGTTGGTTGAGGCACGGAAATCTCTCTTAGAGCCAGGGCAAGATAGGGTTTCCTTTCTTTTTCTCACTTGAATAAAAGTTTATACCAAACACAATGACCACTCTGTGTCAGTCTTACTTCTGCACCCTTACAGTAGTTTATAAACCTTGCTTACTCTGACCGCCCTTAGCTCTTGCCTCTTGGCCTGCATTTCCGCTATTCTCTTCTTGTCCGCCCTTGTCTTATCTTCCCCTCAACAATGTTATTTTTCTTTAAGTTTAGTCTCATCCATATGACTACTTATTTTCTTTACCTTTGATCCCTCAGCTATGGTAATTCCACTTTGAGGGGATTGGGTCCTCCGACGTATTCCATATCTTTGAAGCGGTGCTTCTTTGGAAAATGTTCAGTGCCTGTGTCGATGACGCCGATATGCCGCCCCTGAGGACCTCCTCCGACGGCCGACGTCACCCGATGTGATAAGTAGGACGTACGACGCCCGTAGCCTCAGTTCCGTTTTTTCCACGAACGTGTTCGCTTCGTGAATCTCGGTACGCCTCAACTCTTTGGAGTTTCTATTGTATTCTTCTCGGTTCTTTGAACCTGTTCGGTTTTTGTGAAAAAGCCTGTTCGTGACGATGTCTACCTCGTCTTCAATCCCGCGTCCGGGCTTCAAGAAATGCGGGGACTGTGGGTCCAAGATGTCGGTAACAGACTCGCACAAAGCCTGACTCTGGTGCCTCGGGGAGGCCCACGACACTGACGACTGTGTCGACTGCCAGTCGCTCACGGCCAAGGCCTTTCGGGAGCGCAAGAAGTAGTTGTCGGTAGGTAGGGTGTTTAAGCCCCGGAAGTCGAGGTCTGCAGGGTTTTCGACGGATGATTCGAGAGGCGACTCTCCGCGTCGACGGAGGTCCAGTTGGTCTCCTTCCAGGAGTCGGTCTCGCCACTCCTCTGCCTCTTCGAGGCATTCACGGAACTGCCGGCATCGGTCGCCTTCCCCGTCCTCTCTGAAACTGTGTGCTCAAATCTATTCCCAACATCACTTGTTACATTGCTACCTAATCACTAATATATCTACTCTTCCCACCAGTGATCCTTATATCTTTCTATTAATGGTCTAAAGTCTTGGCACTTCCAAAGGGACTGACAAGTGTCTGTATAAGATATGAGTTATCACTCATTGGAGTACACTAAGCCTATTTCGAAAAACATGCCCTCAACACATATCCCACAATTTGACATTTTTTATAACACAACACCAGCTAACTTTAGTTTTGTGTCAATGTGGATGAACAGATGTGAAGCACTATTAGTGGAATATGATATCACCTCTGTTATGCTCCACGAAAATCCAAACGCGGCAAAATTAAAAATGTGGCAGGCCGGCTGGGAGCAAGCTTGTACCCAGAGGGCTGCCGTAAAACTCATGAGCGACGTGCCTCTTGAATCACGCGCTTTTAACAGCTTACAACGCTACATTGCACGGTTTCCTGATCCTCAAGCACAAAGGCTGTTCACATTATTCCGACTAAATATGTTTAAAACCGCGGAGCGTCTATGTTCATGGAAAGGCAATGTCCTTTTAAATTCTGATTGAGCGTTTCTTTGGCTTGCGTACAAAGTCTGCAAACATTTGGTGCTATTTTGCACAAAATTACGAACAGAAAGAACTATCCATTTGGGACCTTGGAGTTTAAATCATCCCTCCCTTTGTGTAGACGAGTGGTGGGAGCACATGTTTCAGGGAACCGATTTAAAACTGCTACTCCCTCTAACAATGTTGTTAGCGATAATTGAACATCGTTTAATGATGGATCAAGCTGGAGACAGCTGAAGGTAAATTATAAGACATTTGGATTGATGCAAACGACGAAGTCGGGTCCTGGCAGCTCACTTTTCCTTTGTTTTGTTGGCGTGCCTGATGTCTGTTTTCTCCTTATTGCATCGGGCAGGGAAAGAGCTTCTCCAAAGCACGTCCATTCAGGCTGCCATCTTGGCCACGCCCCCATAACCTGCTTTTTTGAGTATCCCTTGCAAGTATATAGATCTTGTCCTTTGTAATAATGGCACTTGGCGAGGACTGATCTGGGACCTTCCTTGGGGCCCCTCTTCTCCTCGGCTCTATGAACAATGTCAAACTGTGTGTCTCAGAGTTCCCATTCAAAAAAGAGTCCCAACATGCCACCCACTTCTCCAGTTCCTGTGGGGGTTCACCTTCTCTGTGGCATGCCCCATAGCTGGATATTTTATCAGCCTTTATATATTCTCCAGCTCTTCAACCTTATCTTTTGGCGCAAAATTTGCCCAAAGGCATCTTGGCGTTCGGAGAAACATGAAAGGACAAAGCCCACAACCAAGGGCTTAGAAAAAGGTTTTTAACAACCAGCGAAATGTCAAAAATATTTTTTGTGACTCGTAGAGTTAGAGGGAGTGAATTCCCCAATTTTGCTGTGGCCACAGGAAAGGCAGCCTCCTACGCAAGATGGGTGTGCTGGAACATGGGGGCAAAACGTATGCTGTAGATATTCTGCACCCACGACATACAAGGCTCAATACACAATGCAGAGAGATTTAACCTGAACATGCTTCACAACTGGAAGCCAATGTAAATACCGGAGGACAGGAGGAATCTGAGCACTAAAAGGAGTGCCTGTAGCAAGTCGAGCCACTGAGTTCTGCACAATTTGGAGGCTATCGATGAAGACGCCTTGCTGAGATATATACAAAGAGCTACAATAGTCCACAATATTAAGCACCAGCGCCGCCCCCACTGGAGAGTGTAGAGGAAGAAAGCAGATTACCTTACACTGAAAATGACCAGACTGACAAACTGCACGAACTTGAGCTGCCGAAGACATTGAAGATGATCGCTTCACACACCTATCCCTGATCACAGTAACAGGGGCAGGATCCCCGTCTCTGCATTATAGCTCCTTTAGGTGAGCGTCAAAGTACATCCATGACGTCCACTGAGGATGGATTATTTTCTATGGCTTCGACACTGTCTTCTACTTTGGACACTCTATCAAAAGTTCTGATAGTGAGGTATGTAGTTTTAACCTCAAGGCTTTTTTTTCTTGAAGGATGCACAAAATGTCTATTTGTTATTTTGGCACCTCCATGTTGGCTAACACAAAACTTTCCCTGGCTTCTGCCATCACCAGGTTTTTAGTCGAATGTCTGCAGCAGATTGTTTCCCTTTGTCCCTTTGAGCCAAAAGGGGATTGGTGCTCCTGCAATACATATTTGTGAGAGGGGTGCACACCCTAAGGGAGGTAAAATTTGTGGGCTTCCAGGCAATTGGGGGCATTCGCATCTGCAAGTCCAAACAGGTGCTCCCCTCCCTATTCGTTACTCTGCGATGCCTGGCGAGTCAGGACGGCGGTGGATATTTGTGACTTGAGATACTCTCTTGCGTCCCTTTGTACTCTGATGCTGTGTCACACAGACCCCTAACTGCACTCAGAGGGCAGGGGTTGGTACTGGTGCTAATGGGTCACCGCCACCAGAGCACATCCTCTCCTCACAGTGGGAATTTCTCCTTATTTTCTGCACACGCGGATTTGGATGTCTTTGGGGTCTCCGTGCCACATCACTTTTGCTTCGCTCTCCTCCGGGGGTGGCGGGTTGATGGGTTAGCTATCACTGGTCTCCATCCTGTTAACACACGGGATGCGCCTTGCTAATGGCAGAGGCATCACCAGAGCACAGGCTTTAAGCAGCTATCAGTGCAGCAAAATCCCCCCTCCACCCCCAATCCGCGCACTGTGCTTTTATACAGGAGAGTACACCTTCATTTCAATGGAAGGGATGGTTCAGGCATTTCATGAGATTGACAAGCATCAATGTTTCTGGATGAGGTTTACAATTTCTTAGCATACAAGTCTTGGGCAGATGCAACATTCTCATGCCTGGGATAGCACAATCTTGACGCTAGCCGAAGACATTCTAAACTACATTAAGTCCCTACCGTGCATGCTACTTCATAGGTTCTTGCATGGTTCAGAGTGAGATGTCCCATCTACTGCTGAAGCCGCCTTGCCTGTCAAGGTGGTTCCCTAAAACACGCTTCAATATGCCAAACTGGAATTACACCCGAAGCGAGGACTATAGAAGTGGGCATCCTTATCCATGGGAGACGAATTCCGTCTGTGGTTATGACATGCATACTACAGCATAAGACCAATGCAGTTATGGCAATAAGGCACTGTTAAACATGGCAGTCGGCAAGTAACTAAAATAGCTACTAGCGTGTGTTAGGCAAAGTTTGTATGCCGTACCCTTTGGGACCACTACACAGAACTAGGACTACAGGTGTAAGCAAAGCCAACCTTTGGTATAAGTCTGTACTACACAGTTTTGGTAGCGTTGCTGAGCAGCCAGGCTTATCTCAAGAGGGGAATGTGAGCTGTAATGATGTTACACAGAGGTCTACAATCACAAGTATTCAAATAGACTCTTGCACTCAAGGTTTCTTGGTAAAACACTTATTAATGTATTTCACAGTCAGTTATAAAACATTCACTAGAAGGAGGCAATCTATATCACACAAAAATATACTTCAGTACTTTACACGGTACAGGTCTGAGGCATTTAAACTACTTTGATTTAGGAGCAAAAAGGCATAGGTTAATAAAAAGAATATTAGTTACTCATATACAGTACAAATAGTTTGAGTTCACCAGAGGAGCCAATTCAGTGCAATAGGTTAGGCCAAAGTCAAGGGCCTAAAGTCTTGTATAGGATAAAGCAGTTCAGGTAGTTAAATGGAAAAGTCTTTGCCAAAGTTCTATGAAGTAGTTCATAAAAAGATGTATATGTTGGGTCACAAGCTGACTGGGCCTGCAAGTTGCAAAAGTTCCAAGCACTTTCGCAGTGAGAGGTAAATTCTCTCGGTCGGGTTTTCACAGTACCTTACAATGAAGAAAAAGATGCAGCTGAAGACTTCTGATCCTGGCAGTTCCTGCAGATCTCGCTGTTCCTGAGCCTCAGTCATGGAGACAAGAGGGAGGACGTCTGGTGACTCCTGAAGCTGGCAACTGACAAATCCTTCAATTCCGGTAGCTGTAGTCAAGCACACAAACTGGTGTCCCGCTCCCTGGTTATTAGGTTTCCTGCAACACTTTTTGGAAAATACAACCAGCTCCGAAATTGGTATCCAGGTGGCTTACTTTTCGAGTTGATTGGTCCCACCAACTCAAAGGGAGAAGTCGTCCTTGCAGGACTTCTCTGTCGAGATGAACTTAGTGATTCAGACCTGCAGCAGGGCTTCACCGGGCAAACCAACGGTACAGGAGCTGCAGCAGCCGTCCTCTTCAAGCTAGTCTTCGGTTCTTTCGTTTCAGTGGTCGACTCTGCCTTCCAAGCCAAGAGACTCGCCTTTTATCCAGTTTCCTCCCATTCATTCCGTTCTAGCTGCCACTCACTCAGCCAATCACGCCAGAGTGCATTTGTGTCTCCTAAGGGACTAAGCACAGGGAGTTTCGGGCACCTCCCTCACTTCCTGCCCATCCCAGGGCACTAGAGGCGGTCTTCAGCCCTAAAGCCTGTCAACGGCGAAGAAACAAATGGACCAAACCTGGTTTGGCGCGCAGAGACAAACTCTAGAAGGACCTTTCCAAAAAGAAATGGCGAAAAAAGAATACAGGGACCAGTTTAAAAAAAGGGGACTCAGACACCATCTTAAAACACATGGCTCCCGCGATTTAACCCTACTGGTGTTCGGGGTCGGGAAAAATCATGGTAGTTTGTCGTAAAACCACTGCCCCAGCCATTTCGAGAGGAAAGGGTAGCATATGATTGCTACATGAGTTTCTAGACCCAGGGGATACTAGGTAACCCCTCCAGTACTCTATTGTAAGATAGGGTGTGCTGGGTCTAGGAGTTTAAAAAGACTAGTAAAGTCAATTTCACTTTACTTACTCTGGGAAGCAGTAGTTTATCCCAGAGAAGGTAGTGAACCTTGGGAATGCCTGAAAAGGTTTCCCTGTGCCACTGCACTGAGGGTGCTGTGTGACACAAATGAAAATATGCCTATGGAGTTGTCTAAAACTCCATAACCAAAGAAAACACAAGTAAAACACAGATCTAAAAGTTCAAAGTCCCAAAGTTTAGCAAAAGAGCTGGATCGCTCTAAGGTGGGAGGAATTGGCACATTTATGAGAATTCTCCCGAACAGCATAACTGAGGAGTTGGACCATTTTAAAATGTTGCATTTTCGTCCACAGATGTGAGGTGGTCGTTTGCGGTGGGATGGGGTGATGGCATGTGATGTGAAAAACGACCTGGCGTTTGTCCCTTTCGGGTTCGGAACAGAAAACTGCTAGTAATCCCATCCCGCCATTCTTACAAGGTTTGACCTGGAGGACCATCATGTTTTCTTTTGTATCCTCTTTTTGCTTTCATGTAAGATGAGTAGAGCCAGGCCTAGGCTAACATAGCTTTGTGATCTTGTCCATCGTACCCCACAAAGTAACACTTGATGTCCTGGCTGCTGTCAGGTGAAGCCGCTTGGTAACAAGACCCGAGTGTTGAATAAATGAAACGTTCACCTGTTTCGTAAAGTTGGAGGGGTATTCCCCCTTGTGGTGTTTCCAAACCTTAAATTTAGATTTTGGCCACCCTCTTGCCGAGCCAGGCAGTCCTGTAGGTTTTTGTGGTCATCTATTTTATTTTTTTTTTGGTTTGTTACCGTGGTACTTCATTTAGGTTGAAGAACATTTGTGAGAGTTGGTGGAGATCTGCCAGGCAGGGTTTGTAAGCATGGAGGGTGTCTTGTAATTTTTGGACATCTTTTTGTGCATTATTCTGAACAGCGGGAATTGTTTGAGGGACATGAGTTCATTCGGGGTCCACAGTGGGGGAACTTGTAGCAGCCCAAAGTTTTGAGGGGGAGGGGGCACTTCTTAGGACCATTATCAGTGAAAGCTAGAGTTGATTGTCTGAGTCGTCGGAGTACGCCTCACTTTTGTGAGAACCTACATAGGTAATCACTTTCTCAGCTCGCATTTCACCCTCCCTTTTATCAGTTGGTTAAGCTGTAGCTAATTTAAGGTCCTGCTTGAGACCTTCAGTTATTGGCCATTCAAGGTTGTCTGGAGGACAAAGCAAGCAATTGCCTCTTTTGGGGGCAGGAGCGGCTGTGTTTGGGGTTGTGTGGCCCCTCAGCCAGTGTAGTTTAATGGACTGGGTCCGCTAGGTTCTTTGTGTGCTCTACTACGGGAAGGGTTGGGGCGAACATCGCTTGACGCAATGGTTATGGGTCAGGGGCTGAAACTATTGAAACTAGTTTGGGAGGTAGTATGGAGAGAGGAACAGGAGACAGAAATGAAGGTCGCAGGGTTGGGGGGGGGGTGGATATGGTTGGCAGAGGTTATGGGTAGTATGGGGCGCCAGAACACACACTGAATATCCTTGCACATGCAAGGAGCCAAAGGTTCAGTTTAGGAGCAGAGGGAATACAGTTAAACACAATTTTCTTTCTTTACTTACTATAACTTTTTTCAGTTGTCACTTTGATGTGGGCGGGTAGTTCTTTTGACCATGCAGAGAATGCTTTCCTTTCACTGAGGGATGCTTTTGAATTTTTGCCATGAAGGACTGGGACTGAGTTCATCCTAGGTTCCTATAGAGGGAAATTATTTCTGATCCGGGAGGTGTGCAGTTTTAGAGTGCCACTTGGGTATGAAGTAGGAAACAGATGTTCCATATTTGCGTGTCATTTCATATGCTTATGTAACATGGCCAGTCAGATTATTTAATTTCTCTACTGCAGCTATTCTCCATAATATTTCTACGTCTTATCAGTTCTTGCACAGAAATTAGCAAATCCAGCGTTAATAATTGGGAGGGAGAGAGAGGGATAGAGAAGGATGGAGGCCTTCTGAATTTTTCTTCCGGGTCGCTTAAGCAGTCACCCTGACCAGAGACCTGAACAATACTGACAGTCCATTAAAATAGGACTACTGTGCCCGGGATTTGTCTTCACAGGGTATAGGGGAGTGACTCATTCCTAAACCTCCTTTATATAGGGTAGTCAAACATTACCTGGACTTGCATGTCTTCCGATGCAGGTAGGACCAGCAATACGGTAACAAAGATGGTCAGATCGTAGGATGCCACTGAAATCTTAACCTCGGTTCCCTTGCTGAGTGTGTGGAACCTGCTGTGGAGAACTAGTCTTCCTGTGTGTCCTTCCATGTCAGGGACTCCACCAGAAGGCAAGCAATTAGTTGGATGTGCTCGTAGTAGTTGAGACAGGAGTACACAGCAATTCTTCAGAAGTAGCCCTGCATGACATCTTTTATATAAGTGTTTACACGTAAGTGAAAAGCACAAACTGAAATATACTGTGCCTCATTTTCATTTCACATGCAGTGGTTGGAACATGGTATCTTTTTGTCTGGCTGCATGAGCCGTTAGAGTGGAGACTGTGGACTGAATCGTGCAGCGCTCTTAGCGGGTGAGCCACTCCATAAAATTGCAAATAAAATGCAGGCGTTGAGTTTCCTTTTGTATCCTGTGTGCACCCTACTTTAGAGGAAAGAGCCTGCCACTGTGCGGGCGAGTGTCGTGAAGGAGCAGCTTCTTCATTATACAGTTTGTTAGGCGCTGGTAGACGGCGATCCTTTGAGTGGCTTTGAACTGAAGTTAAGATGAGTTGTCAAGGCCCAGGACTGGTTAAGGAGAGCACTTTTAGATCCAGTGCAGAAATTAGAGTGAAATTGCCATGTTCACAAAAATAAATTAAGAAAAGAACAGAATAAAGGACAAAATAAGAGGAGGATAAATAACTTGTAGCAAAAAGGACAAATCGTGCAGGGCATGCCGCCTCCCAATTTCTTTAGGGAAACTTGTGCAGATTCTTTAGTCCCATAGAAAAGATGGAAAAAGAGGTTTGACGATTATGTGCAAGCTGTACATGGCCTGAATTACTCAAGTGATCGCAAGACATTCTTGTTAATAGATTGCCTTAGCAACTATGGGCAGAACAATTTGAGAACCTGTCTGTTTTTAGTGAAATAGAATCAGAGAGCCACAGTGGATGCGAGATCAGCACAAAGATGCTGGACAGGCACTGGGATAAGGTGGTCAGCATTGTGCTCGAGAGGTATAATTTTGTTGAGAGGTTTCAGGACCAAGGTGAGATGATTGAACAATACATGGCTACACTCAAGGTCTTGCCACAACTTGTAATTTTGGGTGCACGTTACAAGAGAGGCTCTGTGATCAATTCATGTTGGAGTGCAGAGATGGAAAGGTACGTGAGGCATTATGGTCGAAGCGCTTACGTTTGTTAAGGAAGTTGAATGCAGTTGAACACACCAGCAAGTGTTTGAGAGAGTTGGACAAAAAGGGGTGAAGCTGAAAAAAGGAAGAGTGAACCGTGTCCTTCGTCTGATGTTTTAAGTGTTCCAACAAAGAAGGTGGGGGGAAAAAGAAACTATTTGTGCGCAAAAAAGATTTTCGTAGATAAAATAATGAAGTGGAGGAATGTGTAAAATATTTTCGGTGCAACAATTTATATAATTTATCCAACACTTTACCAATTACTTGCTAAAGCGGAGTTTGACTATTTGAATGACCTGTTGAAGGGGTTGGTGGAATCCAGATACATGATTTACAAGATGGAGTGAGTTTTGGGTCCAAAATACCTTCAGCTATCCCGCCGCAAATACCTCCCCTCTCGAGCCCTTCGCTCCTCTAACTCCCTCGGAGTCAGTCGTTTCTCCAAGAAACAAGCTGCGGGTAGATCTGTCTTCGGCTGGGGCCTCCCTTTGGAACAGCCTCCCTGCCACTCTAAAACTTGAGGAGAACCATCTTCTTTTCCAGAAGCACCTCAAGACCTTTCTCTTTGTTTCTGCCATCGCCCTCCCTCTCCCCTGCTGATCTGTTCTCTCCTGGCACCGTGCTCCTGGCCACCCTCTGTCCTCCGGGCCCAGGTTTCTGGTCACCCTGCCACCCTCCCGCACTGCCTCTGGGCCTCCCCTTGCACCGGGTTCTATATCTGTACCCATACAGGCCCCCTTTTTCATCCTGCACTTATCTGACATACCCTGTCTGCTGCCTTCTACTCAGCACTTGCCACCTGCTGGCTGCACTACCACTTTCGTTGCTTTTATTTATTTATTTAGTATTATTTATTCTGTTCTCCTTTTGCCCTGCACTTTCCACTTCTCCCCCTTCCTTGCACTTCCCCTTCCCCCTTACACTTGCTCGTTCTCAATGTTATTGGGCCTAGTAAGATCGTTGTTTTTGTTCTCCCCTGTTCCACTCCCTTGCCTTGTTGGGCTCCTAAACACTTGTGTATGAGCGCGATAGAAATAACATTTCAATTTAATTGTCGATTCAGGACAATGATACAGACCCCGAGAAACCTATGGCATAAATTCAGGTTCAGGGAGTTATGGTGGAAGTGGTCATTGACTTGGGGGCTAAATATACCCTCATGCCGAAGACATTCTTTGACAAGTATTGGAAAGGCGTGGTTGTCCTGAACAGGATAGGCCTAAATCCTGTGGCATTTGGTGGAAAATATATAGCATTATGGTGGTGGTTTTGGGCCACCATAGAATTCAAGGAACTCTGCGGATGGGAAAGTTTGTTTCGACCAAAAGGAGGTTGCCTCTACTCTGCCTCACCAGAGGAGACTTAATATTAAATTGGACCCGGACCCTAATGCTGAAGAAGTGCTGTTTGTAGTTGGTGGCAAGCTAAAATAAGATAAAGGGGTTAATGCAATGCCAGGTATGGAAAAGGACCTGATGCGACACTGTGTTCAGGGATGGTTTGGAAATGTGTAAGGAAGGCATGGCATCAACAATAAGACGGTCACAAGTGACCATATTTAGAGGGTGTTTATTGAACTTCAGAAAGGGTTTGAAAAACGCCTATCTAATCTTAAATCTACAGATGGGAGCAAGCTAAGACCATCAAATAATAATAGCGCAGTACTAGTGATGTCTTGTCAAAATAAAAGGGCCTATACTAATAAACCTATTGCCAATCCTTACTTCTAAATAAAAATAGTGTGGGAAATAGTGTTACGAAAAAGAAAGGAAGTGTTCACAAAATAAGTTAGGATGTTTAGGCCGTGGGCCTCCCTTCCCCATGTTTTCAGCACAGAACAATGAGGTTCACTGGAGTGTAGCACAGTCGCTGGCTTCTTTAGCACGAGGATACAGTTCAATCATTAGGATCAGGACATTTGTTTATGCTCAAGTCTCTGCTTCTCAAAGTCTCTTCATTCAGAGGGTCTGATGCGACCAAATAAACAAGTTATTTTCCTCTTTAGGTTTTCAAAAGTATTCACTTACTATTCACCCCGGATCCCCCTCAACTGGGCTCAGATTCCTTAAGCCCAATTAGTCTCCTTCAGCCAAGCTCAGACCAATTTCAATTTTACGTAAGTATCGAAGACTTTTGAAGGTGCGCAGGGTTTGGCTTAACCCGTTGCAGGACCACTTAGATTTCACAATTCTTCTACTTTTAATATTCGTCAAATTTCAGTTGGATACCTAACAGACTTTTGTATGAGTGCCCACGTGGCGCCGGACCACTCTGTATTGTATCTTGGCTTCAAAGTTCATTCACTCATTTGCTGTTTTAATTATATTTGCATTGTTTGCTGCATAAGCTTCATACACTGTTCTCTTCAATCTTCTTTGCACAATGTTGCTGCTTGTAACTTTGGTTTTCACACAGTCTGGACTGGTCTGGTAGCTGTCGCACCTCGCTGAGGAGGCCCAACAAGGCCGAAACATGTCTGGGGTTGCTTGTGTTTCCGTGCAGAGGGGACCTGGCCTAGCAGTTCGGGCTCGGCTGCTACCATTGGTGGCAGCATCTGACTGATTTGCATATGGCTGGACCCCTTTTGCAATGGCGCAGACGGGCTAAAAACGGTGGTGTGGAAGGTTGCCCAGAGCAATGCCAGTGGTCAGATTTATTCAGAACCTTCCACCCATCACTTTTGTGCTTACAGTTTGTCTCACTATGTGAGGGAGGGTATGCCCAGACGTGGGTCCCTTGCTCGCTGCGCCATAGGGAACCAAGCTGCACCTCACTGAGGAGGCCCAACAAGGCCGAAACATGTCTGGGGTTGCTTGTGTTTCCGTGCAGAGGGGACCTGGCCTAGCAGTTCGGGCTGGGCTGCTACCATTGGTGGCAGTACCTGACTGATTTGCATATGGCTGGACCCCTTTTGCAATGGCGCAGACGGGCTAAAAAACGGTGGTGTGGAAGGTTGCCCAGAGCAATGCCAGTGGTTCAGATTCATTCAGAACCTTCCACCCATCACTTTTGTGCTTACTGGTATCTGTCTCCCCAACTAGCTGGCTGTGCTGACTTCACTGATGCTGCTTTGTTGTAGGTGCCAAGGACAACACCACAGCGGCAAATGCTTCTCCCCGCCTTGACTATCGCCACAGGAGGGCCCCGGGTACCTCTGACACACAATGCTGCATATTTCACCTTTGATTCCAGGTCTTGCGTTTCCGTTTCTCAAAGGCTCATGAAAGTTAGTCTTTCGGTGAAAAGATCAAGGGCACTTGCAATCCTCTTCTTTCCGTCTTTCTCCTTGTATTAAACTGCCATCTTGGAACTTCTGCTCCCTCCTGTGCTTGCCTTGCTCAGTGTGCTTTCGTGCTCCGCCTTTTATCCGTGCAGGGAAGTGTAATGGAAGTCAGGTGTGTGTAATGGTCAGTATTTGACCGACCCTGCCTGACCAGTGTATTGGGACACATCAGGTATACGGCTCGGGTGTTAGTCAGTTTTCTCTCACAGTGAGCTGTCAATGACAAAGTGTTTGCGTTGGAAAAGGGAGGGGGTTGAGTTCCTAGTATCCTACCTGGTAGGATGGGGCAAAGGTGTTCTAGGGAAGGGGATACCTCCTCTCGCCACCTGGTGTCCCACCTCCACTCCTCGAAGACCCGTCACCTCATCCAGGTGATCCTCCCACACTGGTCCACCCCCAGGAACTGGATCCAAAAGCGATGGCCCTGTACTGGCCACCTGGATGACAGATCCCTGGGGACTAGCATGTGAGACACCTTTAGGTTTTTCACTGGTATCTTAAAAATGTCCACCACGGGGGTGCTGCTGAGCAGCAAGAAAGATGGTGGCCTGAGTTGGAGCTCCGGACCCAATAAAAATCTGTTCCAACATAGATTCTGTGCGCACCACAGATCTGATCGCTGTTGGTGCCTGTGTACGGCTGACGGATCAGAGCGTCTGCAGTCAGAGTTTCGCTCGGATCCGCTCTGTGAGGGCTGAGCCAAGATCCGTTGAAGAGCGAGGCGGAGCCTCACCCAGTCGCTGTGAATGGAAAGCTGGGCACAGGGCTGGGACCTATCCTGACTGTGAGCTGTCCTCTCCATGCAGTGTTGTACACTCGGGGAGCCTTCGTATGCCCGTGATTAAATGCCCGTGACTGCCTGCTTTAAGTACCTGTGCTGCTGACTTCACAGAGACGATTGATCCTTCAGTATTACACTCACCAGGGATTAACAGGCTCACGTGGAAATGTAGTCCGGTGCCACACTACACAGGGTGCATTTCCAAGCACAACGCTGCGCTTCAGTGACATCTGTGGGTGTCGGTTGGGTCTGCTCTGCTGCCTCTGACTACTAGCACCTTGCCAGCCCCCAACGGACATTGCAGATGTGCTGAGTTCTTCCTGAGTATACGACATAAGCGCTGCCGATCCATTGCTGTGCTGACTCCCGGTGGCTTGACTAACTGCTTGGTGGAGAGGACCGACCTACATTTTGATACTTGCCGGCCCAAGCAGGGAAATGCACAACACTGAAAATACTTTGCTTGCAACCTAACACCCCGGTGCTACATATATACACACTGATGCCTGCAAGCCCTTTCCGCTTCCGGATTCATTTGGTCATATTCTTACCCATTTAACACTGCACGCTGCAGGTGCTGGTGCGTGCAGAGCCTAGTCTGCCCTTTATTTCCCAAGTTCAAATTTTAGCCCAAAACGAAATGTCAGACGCAGCGCCCGCAACAAGGCTATGTTTACCCGTTGCTAGGCAACTGTCCACCACTTAATCCAGCTACAACCGCTGGCAGGCGGTAACACCGGCCTTCGGCAAAAGCCAAGAAAAGACTTTCTTACAAGGACTAACCCTGTTGCGACCATCACCGCCGACCGACTCCTACACTTCGCCCTTCCAGAGACTTTTCCCAACCCTCCAAGACTTGCCATGCTCGCTCGCTGTACTGCAAAGAGTAACCACCAGTAAGTCACTGACTAAAGCTTTCTAACCGCATTGTATGTATGCCCAGAGGAGTCCCAATACTCATTACCTGCCTATTACCCACTATCGATCTGTTAGCATTTAAACCTACCGGTGATAATGGCATTTAGCATAACTGTGTTAGGCCCACTGTTGAGAAGTGCATTTAGCCCACTGCTGAAAATTGCATTTATCTTGAGAACTGCTTTCAGGTCTACCGCTGGAAATTGCATTTATATTGAGAACTGCATCTAGGTCCACCGCTGAAAATAGCATCTAGGCCCACTGGCCTCAAACTGAATAGCCAATCCCCTACTAATGTCCAGTACTGCACTGTAACGACAAGTTACTTAGCAAGGCACCTCCGCCTCAACCCCGGCCACATTCAGCCTTGCTTGGCTGGTTAATCATCACCATGTTCCCCTTTGTGTATTATTCAGAATGCCGTACCCTGCACAGGAAGTCATTATGTCAGCTATAAAAATGGACTATCCAAACTAGCCTGCCCCCAGCACCACCCCATCCCCTGCCCTACCCTGTTCTTGCCTTTCATGCCCCCTTTTCCGCCCATCCCAGAACAGTCGCATTCCACTAGCTCCAACAACAATACTCATGGTGCTGAGCCCCCCACCCACATAACGGAGCACCTACAGACCCACGACTTGTGAGGAACCCTACTCCCATCCCATCTTGGGCAAGACCAGACGCCAACGTGTAAGGTCACGTACCATGCATCGCTCTCACTGCCTTACATTAGCCACTAAAACACCCAGGCAAACACAGCCTAAAATGCACCCACGCCATTACAAGCCCAAAACAGACACCAAACAAGCACCCACCACACCGTCTCTAGAGACGCCCACGACTGCAGCTACTCCGTATCAGGAACCCCCCACTCGTTTCCAAGGTGCCCTCATCAACGCATGATCTCTAGGAACTCGCGCCATTGAAATACATGATCTCATCTCTGAACAACTAGACTGCCTAGTAGTCACAGAATATTGCCTTCACCAAGCTTCAGGGCCTCTGTTAACACTTCCCATTCCACCAGACTATAGCATCCTCCGGACTGATAGAACCCATTCTCATGGAGGCGGTGTAGCTATCGTAGCTAAGACAATACTGCAATTAAGAGCCTGTCCCATTGAAAGCATTGCAGGGTATGAACTACTACTGGTTAAATTTGCTACCAACGAGAAAACCACAATTAACCTTGTGGTGGTCTATAGATCACCTAACTCCAACAGCCACCCTGAAGTAGACATTCCTTTATTTGCTCAACTCCTCAAACCCAAAACCAAATGCATTATCCTTGGAGACATGAATCTAGGATTTAATGACATCCAAGACCCCAGAGCAGAAGCCCTACACTCTTGACTTAAGAATATGAACTTCACACAACTGGTGAATGCTCCCACCCCACATTAAAGGGAGAAGACTAAATTGGATCCTCTTCCTCAACACAGCCATAACCATTGATTCGATCTCACCCCTAGACTGGACCGACCACCACAGCATTAAGTTCACTCTCTTCTCAGAAGAACCAGGCCCCCCAAAACTAATGTTACAAACACTTCCGAAACCAGAAACATGCGTGAGCTTACACCTGACAATTTTGTCCCCATACTTGCTAAATTGCTAGACACCATATCGATGTCCAGTGACAACCCCTGTACCCTTGCAGACTCCTACCATAAATGTCTCGCCTCCACCATCAATGCTGTAACGCTGCTAACCACTAAAAGGCGACGGTAAACAAACCTGTTAGTATTACTAAGGAGAACCAAAAGTGCTCTTGAAAATGCCCCTAGAAGACATCCCACCACTGAGTCTGAAATTGCCTTCAAGGCGGCAAACAAAATCTGCCATCATCCATAAAGCCAATGCATACAATAGTTGAATCAGTAACGCTGCGTCGGACTCCAAAGAACCTTTCTCAATCCTGAGAGAACTGGATAACCCCACCACACCCCAGCCTCAGCCCTTGCCAACTCAAGTAAAGAATGGTGTACCACCATTCATGATGCCCTAGATGCTGGGATTGTTCTTCTGCAAAATAAAATATCAAAAAGGCAACTATTAGCTGATAAACCTGCTACCAGCAACCCCCTCACGAAATCCAATGAAAATACCAACCCACTATTTTACTTCACCCAGTCACCCAAGAACTAGTACTTGATACGATTACTAAACTCAAAGCCTCAAATTGTAAAGGAGGCACCATCCCAGCACATGTAGTCAAATCATGCGCCCATACCCTGACACCTATTATAACCAATTTTGTTAATGCATCCTTCAACTCTAATTAATTTGGTCCCAGCCAGCATTAAAGAAGTCTGTGTCAACCCCCTCTTGGAAAAAAAAAAAAGTTAGATCCTACCGTGCCCACAAACTACCGGCCAATAACAGTACCGTTTTTGCTTAAAATCTTAGACAAAATAGCCTATATTCCAGTCCAAGCTCACTGGGAACGTAACCAGCTCCTTGGAACTAGACTATCTGCTTTTAAGCCTAACCACAGCACGGAAACGATGGTCCTTGATTTGAAAATCCAGATGGATACCATCAGGGACTCAGGTTAGCTCTGCATTCTCCTTCTGTTGGACTTATCCGCAGTGTTCGATCTTGTGGATCACAATACACTGTGCTCCACCTTAGCTAATGATTTCAACTTCTCCAGTGGTGCTACCATGATGATGAAATCCTTCCTAGCTGAATCATCCAGAGTCTCTATAGGTATAGAAGCTGCAGACACCATCCCAGTGCCCATTGGAGTACCCCAAGGATCATGCCTTTCACCTACCCTTTATAATGCATACACAAAGCTTCTCTTCTCGGCTTTAGACGATATGGGTGTCATCTACACCAACTTTGCAGATGACACCCAGACCGTATACCTCTCTCAGGTAATTACGCCCAACACACACTGACCATCAAGAAAATCTATGCCATAAGACAAAATTGGATGGCCCTGAATAGCCTCTGCCTCAATTGTGAGAAGACAGATTCTCATTGTGGGCTCCCAAGCCAAAATAAGTGCCCTCCACCCAGATTAATCAGCCATTAACAATGACGGCACGACAATACCCGTACTTAAGCAAGTAAAAACCTTAGGAGTTTACCTTGACGCTTACCTTACAATGTCCAAACACATAAGCACACTTTCATCATCCACCTCCTACACCGCCAGATTAATTGCCCTAAGATGCCAATTCCTGACACTGACCAACTGCATCACCCTCGCCAGAGCTTTGATCTTATCAAGGCTAGACTATTGCAACGTGCTGCTACTCGGAACCTCTAACACCAACCTCAACAAATTACAACTAATACAAAATAAAGCATTACCGGCTGCATTAGGAATAAAAACATTAGCTCATATCTCCAAGACAAGGAGAGATTCCCACTGGCTGCCTATAAAAGCCAGAATTATCTTTAAAACACTATGCATCGCCTTCAAATGCCACCACACAAAAGCACCCACCTGAACAATGCCATAGCTAAAAAAGAATCCACTAGTTCCTTAAGATCTAATAACGACCTTCTTATGGCCACTCCCCGCTACAGAAATACCAGAGCTGGGGGGAAGGGGGGGGGGGTAATTGCTTCCAATGTCTAGCCCCTAAACATTGGAACTCCCTCTTTTTTGATGTTAAGCGGGAGGAATCCTTCCTTGGCTTTAAAAAAACTGCTAAAAACTTGGCTATTCAACCAATACCAATGAAGTCACATCCCCAGAATTTGTCAATAATGCTGTACATTTGTTGTATAAATGATCATTGTAATCCTTCTGTATCAATGTTTACATGGTGTATATATTTGTATATGTTTATATGTTGACATTTTTCATCCTGACCTATTACCAAGTTGTCTGTAACCTCGCCGTGATACCCCAGGGTTTGGGCATGTAATGTAATAAATTTAAAAAAAACGAAATATACCCACCAGCTGGACTGCGCATTGATTAGACTGGATTGATGCTGGTACTGTAACCAACGCTGCAAACTCGCTTTGAATGCTTCGTGAGGTTAAATACATGGTCTTAACATCCTCCGGCAGCCTGTAACTCTTCCGATTTAGTCCAACACCAGGGAGTGGGGTTTAACATGCTCACATACTGATTGCGTTGTAGTGGTCGACTCTTCTTCCTGGGGGCAGGCACTATACCCTATTGTGTTTGGCCTTCTCGACTAAGGCCGGTACTGGGCTCAATCCCCAGCATTCTCATCTGCGACCGCAGCTTGGAATGGGAGTACATTGCCTTGGAATGGAAAGGCTGCTCGAGTAACAGACTTCTCTCGATCGCACCCACCTGGCCCAAGTGGTCCTGTAGCCCAGATACTTGAATTGCTTGGCATACCAGACTCTAGGCTACCATCAACGCTTGCAATAAGATTGAAATAATGACGAAAGGTGCTGGGGGGCAGGGGGGAAGAGGCACATGGATTAATTTACTAACACTCTGGCAAAGGCTTCTGGACCTGCAAATCCTATCACCACTGACGACCATGGCATGACCTCTGGAGATGTCGGCAAGGATCATCTGCTGGCAGCAATGCAAAATGACTTAATGTCAATTATGAAGCTAGATGATATTGTGTCCACTCCACCATTGGCAATGCTCCCCACGAGGTTTCCATAGTTACTATCGGTCACATCATCAAGTTGGCGGTGTGGGTTATATCCGTCAAGTTGGGGATAATGTTGGATACGGTTATCAAAGGTTGGGTGAGGGGGGTGACGTTGAGCTGGTATATTTTGAAAATGAGCAGACATGTTTTCTGACTAGCATGAGAATAGAACCCTTTGCAAAATAAGTGTGTGAAGTACTTGTTAGGAAAGATTTCTTAATTGTGGGTAATTTTCCTTCCATGTGGCAACCCCTACACTTTTTGCTGTTATCACCATGATCTAGACTTTGCCAGAGAAGTGCAGCCTTCTGCCGCACTCCTCTGGGCTTTCGCTCCATTCTTACGGGGAAACGGACATGCCCTTAAGACAGACAGTACCGGGAAACGTTGTTTTCCGTAGTTTCTTTATCATTTTGCAGCTTTTGTGCAACATGGCACAAGAGGGCACTGTAAGCTAAGTTACTGCTCTCTTGGCTCTCTAGTCTTCTACAGGCCCTAGATACTCTCTTTGGATTGTAAATGAACGGTGCAAGTGAATCACGGATGGGATTGGTGGCAGCAATCGTTTCTTGTGTTTTTGAGCCCCAGGTCGAGCCGACCCAGGGCCTTCCTTATTTGGGCATGTACTTTCCCGCGAAACACGGATGCTTTCCCGGGCTTCTACAGGCCTGGTGTGTGCCTCCAGGATGGGGGCTGGGATGTCTGGTCCCAATACACATCCTGGGCACCAGAGAGTCTAGGGTGGTGTGAATGCCTGGGACCCCCTTGGTCCGTGATGAGGTCCACAGATGGTGTGAGTGTTTTATGAGCGGATCTCCCATTGGGTCCCCTCCGTTTTGGCGCAAAGAGAACCGTCGATAAGCGGGGGCTGGAAACGTCACTACCAGGTCGATATTCCGAGTTCTCACGAACTCGGATCCCCCCCCTACACTGGCTGAAACGTGCGTGAAAGATGCAGATTGGTGTGAGAGGATTCAAAAAGCCCTAGCAGACAAAATCACCATGTTACAGTCCAAAATCGAACAGAAAAAGCTCAGCCTAGCCAAAAAAACAAACCATCCACTGTCAACCACCCCCAAAACACCCACCTGCCCCCCCCCTTCTCCTTCTCACCAGTTTCCACTAAAGAAGTAGAAAGCATCATTAAGGGCCTCTATATGCCAAGGGGACTCATGCCCAGCTCCCATCATCCAAGAAGGCGCCAACATTCTGGCCCCCTTCATAACAGCCCTCATCAACGCATCCTTCAAATCAAGCTCAGTGCCTAGCAGCCTCAAGGAGGCCTGGGTCATGCCACTTCTAAAAAAACCTAATCTAGACCCCAATAACCCAGCTAATTACAGGCCAATCACCACCGTTTCCTACATCCTAAAGATCTTAGACAGAGTGGCCTACCTGCAAATACAGAAGCACCTGGAAGACAACAACCTCCTGGGTCTCAGACAATCCGGCTTCAGGCCAAGGCATGGAGCAGAGTCAGCCCTACTGGACCTAAAAATCCAGATGGACGAGGCAAAGGACAAGGGTAATCTAGCCATTCTCCTACTGCAAGATCTATCAGCTGCCTTCGACCTCGTCGACCATCAGATCCTCACGGAACATCTGATGACCTCAGCGGCCTTCTCTAACCAGGCGGCTGCCTGGATCCAGTCCTTCCTAGCCAACCGAACCACCCGGGTCTTCTCCCCGGGGGCATCAGCACTCCCTGTCCCCATCACCTGCAGCGTTCCTCAAGGCTCGTGCGTCTTGCCGACCCTATACAATATCTTCACTAAGCTATTGTTTGACCGCCTAGATAACTTGGGTGTCACATACACAAACTATGCTGACCCAGGTTCTCATTACCCTATCCGGGTGCTACGATGAGGACTCCACCAGAATCAACAACCTTTATTTGGAGATCCAAGCCTGGATGGCAGAGCACGGTCTATGCCTCAACGACGAGAAAACTGACCTCCTTCTTGTCGGCTCCCAACCACGGCTAAACAAACTAGACCCCCGTTACGCGTCCATCAACATAGACGGTAACCTAATCACAGTAGCCAAAGAAATTAAAACCCTTGTGGTTTATCTAGACTCTACTCTCTCGCTCAAAAGACAGGTGAACGCCACAGCCTCATCCACAGCTTACACCAATAAGCTCATCAACGCCTGCAAACCTTTCCTATCACCTTCCAGCTGCATTACACTAGCCAGAGCGTTAGTGCTCTCAAAAATTGACTACTGCAATACCCTCTTTCTCGGCTCATCAGAACGCAACCTGAACAAACTACAGGTGCTTCAAAATAATGCCATCAGAGCCGCCCTCAGTATCCCACGAAACGCCCACATCTCCAGCATCAGACAAGATGCTCACTGGCTCCCGGTACGAGACAGAATCACTCTCAGATCCCTCGTCATCGTCCATAAATGCCGCTCCAATGACGCACCCAAATACCTGGCAGAAAAGTTCCACAATCACACCTCAACTAGAACGCCATACTCGCATTGCCTTTCCGTTCCCAAATTCTCCCTAAAAGAAGCAGGTGGCGCTAGCTTCCCGGTCCTAGCTGCCAAACTATGGAACGCTATGCCACCAAACCTTAGAGCAGAACCCTCATTTTGGACTTTCAGAGCCAAAACAAAAACATGGCTTTCCAACGAAAACGCTGCTTAATGTACTTCCTCTCCGCATGTCTCTGTTGACCACCTTGTAACCCGGTCTGCTACACCTATTGTTGTTTTATCACAGTCTGTATTGTATATTTTTGCCATGTTGTAACTGTCTCTAAGTCTCCGGCGTCCAGTTACCCCAGGGTTCGGCGCGTGGTACAAATAAATAAACTAAACTAAAGGAATACAGGAGCCAAGTATCCTGCAACCACGAGGCTGAACCAAGGAATTGCTGGTGACCCGCTGAAGGACTGCTCCTCTGCACTGCTGTCGCTTGGTGAAACCCTTTCTACCTCTGATCGAACCAGAAGGCCTGTACTGGTACTTCGACCCCTTGGAATAGTGGGAACAACTATTCTCGGCATCTTCACCATCTCCTGCACGTAAGCCTTCGGAAGTGTCTCTGGGCCATCCAGCAGACTGATCAGCCTACCCAGGAGTCTTGCTCTGTAACCGCCGTCAGGTGGTGTTGTATTAAGAGTCCTTGTCACTCTCACACGAATCGTACACTTGGCATTCCCAGGTCTGAAGTGAGTAGTGTACATTTGGCTGAAATACACACGGCCGCTCCGTTGTCCTGCTGTGGTAACAAACTGTGCGGGTTCACTGTTTGGGACACCCTCAACTCAACTTCTGCTGCTGCGGAATCTATACGAGACGCCCCCTGTTCCTATCTGAACCTCCCAGCACTGAAACTGACGCAGAGAAGCCTGGGTCTCCTTGCATCGGGGACCGGTGAGTAGCATCGCTAGGAACTGGTCGCCCTCCTGCAGGAGCCCATAGCTTTTCCCCACTGTGTCTAACAGCACGCCTCTCCGTACTCGTGCTCTCCTTCTGCCCTCAGTGGAGGCTGCCCTGGAGTCGCGGAGCTCTGTTCATCTTCATTTGTTCACCGAACTAAACTGCCTGAGTCCCTCGAAGAGACTCCCCTTTTTGCCCGTTGGCACCAGCGTGTGCAGGTACTTTCGAGCACAAGGCTCCACTCTTCGTAGGGCTTGGACTTCCTTTTAGTTAGGTGCCTCTGAAGGCGGACTGGGTCTAATTATTATTCGCACTGCCCGTTTTCCTCCCCATCTTGGTGGTCTACACATTTCGTGCATCTAACTCGTTAGACTCGTTTGTATTTGTATATATATTGTATTGGTTTGGTATGTGTTGGTTTACTGGAGTTTTATTGTGATTTCTCTCTACGGTCAATGTTACAAAGGCCTTGTAATAAATGTGTATATATTGTTAATATAACACCTGTTTGGATTATTTGTAAGTGTCCTTGCTTTGTGTGCTCATTGCGGGCTTTCAGTCACCCTCACCCCTCTTGAGACCTGGTCTTGACCGCCGTGATCACTACCCTGATTGGTCTGGCTTGTCCAGAGGTTACCCTGTTCCAAGAAACTAGGTTGGCCTTCTGAACCTCTGCGCCTTCAGGACAGAGTTCAGAAATCCGTCTTAACACTTATTATGCGAGACAAGTGGACTTTATGGTTGACAAGGTTTCTTTTTTTGACATGGAATGTCCGTGAGCTGCTTAACCCTATTACGGCAAGAAAAGTGGTTGCATATTTAAATTGCCACAGTCCCAAGATAGTAATGTTGCAAGAAACCCAGGCCCAGGAAGCACTCCATAAGGGATTTGCACCCAGTTGGGGGATGGTGGGGGGGGTCAACAAGGTTACACTAACTGTTCATCACAGGCCGGGGGGGGTGATTACCATGATAAATAGTTCATTATGCTTCCAAGAGGATCAACAATGTATGGACCCTCAAGGGCGATATGGGGGAAGGTGTTCGGTGTAACTGTACTCTTGTTTAATGCATATGGCCCCAATCCTGACGACCCTGAGTTCTATGTGCGAGTATCGGAGATCCTGCTTGGGCGGGGGGTCGTTTTCAGCCGCCCTGACCATTTGGGAGGGAAGGGGGGGTGCACTTTAATACGATCCTGGACTGTGTACTGGACTGACCAGTAGAGAGATGCATGTCACAGTCGGTCTAGTGCAGGGCACATGGTATAACAAACTGTTACAGATGGAGCTGGTGGATGTCCAGAGAGACTGTAACGCTGGTGTGCGCAAGTTCACCTATTCGTCAGTCCACGATGCACAGTCTAGGATCGATTATTGGTTGGTTTCTGCTAAGTGGATATTGCGAGTACAGGACTGTGTCATGCACCGAACTATCTCAGATCACTCATCAGTGCTGCTGCTGATACAGTGGGAGGTTCCTAGGAGCCCCTTTCCATCATGGAGAATATCCCCTTCATGTTTACTGGATGCAAACTTGTTAAGAGTTGCTACGGGATAAGATTGAGGATTCTTTTCAAAGATATGAGGAATCTGTGCCCCATTGATCTACTGTTTGGGAGACTGTCAAGGTGTGGTTGAGGGGAGAAATGATCTCGGACTGTCGGAAGCTTGAAAGATTAGAAGGGAGTTGAGGGTGGTAGAAACAAATTTAAGGCAACTTGAAAATGACTATGGTACTTTACATGACAGACCCTTATTGGGGCTCATTAAAGGGAATTTTTTGAAATTCAGAGAATTGGCAGATGGAGAAGTTCACTTAATGAGCCAGCCTGCCCAGGCACGGCGATATGGGGAAGTGGCTAGGACAGGCCGTCTCCTGGTATAATACAGCGTGAAAAAGGGACACACTATATTACTGGGGTTAAAGGCAAGAAAGGTAGCATGTTGACCACGCATGAGGAAATTAACAGAGAATTCCACCGATGATATGAGGCCTTATATACTAATAGGGATGTATACACTGATGGTTTAGCCCAATATTTGGATGGGCTCTCTACCAGTCCTCTCCAATGAGGCACATGCAATACTCAACCACTTACATTAGAAGAAATTATGGGTGCAATATTGCCCGTGCCATGACTGTCATCTAGGAAGGCTCCGGGTCCAGATGGGATAGGTATTGAGGAACTTCAACAATGGTTGGCACCAAAACTGTTGAAAGTCAGGGAATAATCTCTGCAGGCCGGCCAATTACCACCCACGTTCTCGGAGGCCTTGATTAGTGCTACTAAAACCAAATAGACTAGTCTGAAATGGCCTCATATAGACCATTATCACTGATTAATGCCTATACCAAGGTCTTTGAAAAAATGTTATCGACTCGCCTACTGCCATATATGTCACCATTGGTTCATCCAGATCAATCTGCATTTATCCTGGAGCGATGCACTGCGCTTAATTTACGCAGACTCTTTTGTATCATTTCTCAAATAAACTCCAAGGCCAAGGCAGTTGCGGCCCGCTAGATGCAGAAAATGCTCTAGATTCTGTTTCATGGAAGTTCCTTTTTGCAGTCCTACCTCGAATGCGGCTAGGTGACCATTTAATAGGGTTTTTACAGTTGTTATATGCTAAATGGCATGTTGTCATCCACCTTTTATATGGAGCGCGGGACGAGGCAGGGTTGTCAGCTGTCCCCATTACTCTTTGCGTTCACAATAGAGCCCGTTGCACAAATAATGCATGATAGACACGGACATAGGGGGATTCGCATGCGGGACCGCCACAGGTTACATCCTTTTATGCTGATGACGCACATTTAGTGACCCGGACAAAACATAGCCCTATATTATACATTTTATTTATAGTGCGCCAATACACAAGTGTTTCAAGGCGCGACGAGGCAAGGGAAGGGGGACATGGGAGGACAAGACAACATTCTTACTAGGCCCAGTGACCTTGAGATCGCGCAAGTGCTGGGGAGAGGGAAGGGGGTGAAGTGCAAGGGAAAGGGGGGGGGGGAATGCAAAGTACTGAACAAGGAATCAAAAAACAGTGTGGCAGCCGGGTGGTGAGTGTAAGAGTTAAGTGTAGGTAGGGGGTCTGTATTTGCAACCCTACAACCCCAAGTGCAAGGGTCGACAGTGGGGAGGGACCTGTGCTTGATTTCAGATGGTAGCCAGGTGCCCAGTGCAATATCAGACAGTGATCAGCAGGGGAGAGGAAGGGCAAAGAGGAAGGTCTTGAGGTACTTCTGGAACTGAAGATGGTTCTCCTCAAGTTTCGGAGAGGCAGGAAGGCTATTCCAGAGGGAGGCCCCAGCCGAGGAAAGAGATCTACCACCAACTTGAGGAGAACCATCTCCGGTTCCGGAAACATCTCAAAACCTTTCTTTTTGCTTCTGCTTTTTATTCTCCTGCTCCTCTCCTCCTGGCTGTAACCTGAACTGCATTGGCTACCTGGCACCCCTGCTCTTGGGACTGTTTCTGTATCCCTACAGTCCCCCTTCCAACACTTGACACCTGTTGTCCGCACTTACCCTGCACTTGCCACTTGCTGGCCGTTACTTATTGTTATCCTCTTTCCATGTACATCACTGTCCCTTCCCCCTTCCCACGCACTTGTGCGATCTGAATGACACCTGGCCTAGTAGGATCGTTGTCCGTCCTGGCTCTGTTCCCCTCCCTTGCCTTGTCGCTCCTCGAAACACTTGTGTATAGGCACGTTATAAATGCCATATCATATCGTATATGATGAGCCCAGGGTCCACTCCATTTTCTAGCTAAAGTAATTTGTCTCTCGTCTGTCGGGTGCGTTTCCTGAAGAAGTGCTGGCGTCTCAAATAGGTCATCCTATTATGTTTAAAATAACTGTTCAGCACCCTGACATTCCACGAAACTATCCTAAAATCCCCCATCCCGAATAAGCATTCTTACTTCTCCAGCATTGAATCTTTCATGGATTCACATGCTTAGAATGTTCCCCGTCGTCAGACTGGGACCCCTCCGGTACACATATATAGCTAAACTTCCGACACTTTTGTGTCCTATCTACGTCCTTTTAGGACCTGCCTACGCATGCTCCGCAGGCCGTCCCAGTATAAGAGGCCCGCCCCCGCGGTTCCCCTTCAGATTTCAACCGTCTCCAAAGTATTGGGATCTCCTCGTGTTGTCTTACTATTTTGTACTAGGGTTGCCTTATTGGATTTCGAGTACGATATGTCCTCTGTATCAGGAAAAGCGTTGTTCCGTCCATGCGCGACGTGCGGCTTGAAAAAGATTTACGAGGGGGACGGACATATGGATTATATATATTGCCTCCACCCTCACCATTTCTCAAAAAACCCTCAAAGACCGGAGCCGACGCCTGGTGGCATGGCTGAATGAGGGTGCGGGGGCATACCCCCCCCCTCGGAGGTAGTCTCCACACAGTCGGCGAAAACATCACGCCGCGCGGCCTCGTCGGAACCACCGGCGAAGAAATCTAGACCGTCGGAAAAAGAGTAGTCTGGAACTCACTCCATTACAGACTCCTCGTCAAAGAAATCATCCTCATCAAAAAAGCATGAGAAGGAAAGGAAATCCTCCTCTGGCGATCATCACAGATCGACCACGAGTCGAGAGTCGAGTAAAAGCGGGCACAGTGTGGAGAAGGCGGGACCGCCAAAACCACCTGCGAAGCCTGCGTCGTCGACAGCGATTCAGTCACCGGCTGCCTTCCCGTCACTAGCGCAAGGGGCATCCTCCGTCCCGTCGACAATGGCGTCAACGTGAGCCTCGTCGACGGGGGTCCTACAGGAGGCCTGGAGGCCTGAAGTCTTCGACCCTACCCCCCCAGAGGCTTTGCTACAAGAGCAAGCTATGTTGCTGTCCTCGGAGGACGAGAGCGAGAGAGTGGCTGGCCCAGCAGACCTAGGGCTACGAGCGGCTGCCAAGTCGTCGACGAGGGCATCCGTTACACCGGTATCTGCCCCTCTCCTCAATCGGTTTTGTCGTTGGATATTCTGTCCTCGCTTCAGTCCTTGCTACGGTCGTTGGACCAGCGACTTCCCCAGGCCAGCCTGCCACAGTCACCCGTCGACGAGCCGGGCCCGTCCCGTCAACCGCCGCACCCACGCACGCCAATCTCAACACTGGCGCAGGAGGAAGGTGAGCTGCCAGATTCGGAGTCGGACAGGGGAGCCATGTCAGAGGTCTCTTTATCCCCCTCCAGGGATCCTACCTGGGAGTCAGAGGCGGAGTTAGAAAACCCCAGAAGCCCAGCTCACCCGTCCCCTCCGGACGACATTGCGTCATTCCATTCGATGATGGAGAAGGCATGCAAAGAATTTGGTCTGTCCCAGGAAGAACAGAAAAAGGACTGTTTTTTTGTTCGACCACATGGACAAGAGAAGGAGGTCGGTGTTCTCAATACTGATACTTGACCATGTATGGAAAGAGGGGTTGAAGACGATGAGTCACCCATTCTCAGAACCAGCAGTGAAAGGACGCCTAGAAAAAAAGTTTAAGGCTCCAGAGTCTACACCCAAGTGTTTATCCTGTCAACCAACACCAGACTCGGTGGTGGCGGCGGCAGCGAGGAAGGCAAAGGCACAGCACAAGTGCACGACTCCACCCGAGAATGAAGCGAGACGCCAAGATGCCTTTGGCAAGAAAGTGCTCTCCGTGGGAGCGACCACAGTAAAGGCCGCAAACTCTCTGGCAATTGTGGCCAGATACGATAGGGAGATGTGGCACAGGCTGGCTCCGCTGCTTGATCATCTTCCAGAAGAACAGAGGAAGGCGGCGATGCTACTGATCCGAGAGGGTGAGGAAGCCTCAAATCACGCAATAAACATCGCGGTGGATCTTGCTGAGTCTGGCTTCAAGCAAGTCAATAATGGGGTCGTTTTACGTCGACAGTCATGGCTGAAGTGTACCTACTTCAGACCAGAAGTACAATACAAGGTCTTAGATATGCCCTTTGAGGGAGACCTTCTTTTCGGTGAGAAGGTGGACGAGGCCCTAAAAGGGATGAAAGAAGATTCGGACACAGCACGTTCGTTGGGTGCCCTCCAGAGTGGCAGAAGCTACAAGTTTTTTTGCCCCTTTAGAGGGGCTTCAGGTAATTCAAGATTCTCTTCTGGAGACAGATCCTTTGCCAGATCGGCTTACCCCTCCCAGGGATACCGACGTGCCTCACAATCGGCTAACCGTCGACGAAACTTCCAGTCTTCCAGAAAACGACCATCATACCCATCGTCGGCGAGAGACAAGCAAACTAAAGATCAGCAGTGACGTTCCACAACCCGTTCTGGGGGGAAGAGTTTCAGCGTATGTCGACGAATGGGAAAGGATAACGACGGACCAATGGGTGTTAGACACTATAAGACACGGACACTCTGTTCAATTCAAACACAGCCCTCCGCAAATTCCACCTGCGTTCACCGCTCAGTCCCATATGAAGGCACTTCAACAAGAGGTTACACTCATGTTAGCGAAGGGAGTGATAGAATTAGTTCCAACATCACAGAGAGGCCAAGGAGTCTACTCAAGATACTTCGTCGTAAAAAAGCCGAATGGCAAATGGCGTCCCATCCTAGACTTGCGCGATCTCAACAAGTCCTTAAAGAGCCTGAAATTCAAGATGCTCACTCTGCAGGAAGTGATCCGCGCAGTTCAAAAGGGAGATTTCCTGGTGTCCCTGGATTTACAGGACGCGTATTTCCATATTCCAATGTGTCGGAAACACAGGAAATTCCTATGTTTTGTAATAGGGCGAACCCACTACCAATTCACGGTTCTTCCTTTCGGGCTCAAAACCTCCCCCAGAACGTTCACAAAATGCCTGGCTCCAGTGGCTGCCTGGCTAAGGAAGCAAACCCACCATGTGTACCCATACCTCGACGACTGGCTGGTAAGGGATCCTCCGCAGCGTCGACCAACACAAGTCTGCAAGCCACCATGCAGCTTCTACAACGGCTAGGATTCGCCATAAACTTCGTGAAATCCTCTCTGTGGCCATCAAGAACACTGGTATTCTTGGGGGCACAGTTCGAGACTCAGCTAGGGCTGGTGAAACCTTCTCTCGACAGGACCTCGAGACTCATTCAACAGGCGGCCCGGCTACGGCGAAACACCAGGATCTCAGTGAGAAAGTATGTTTCAGTCCTAGGGGCCGTGGCATCCTGCATCCATCTGGTGAGAAACTGTCGACTTTTCATGAGGCCAGTCCAAGAATTCCTCGCAGACCGATGGACACAGGCTCAGGGATCATGGTCGGACAGGATAACCGTCGACGACGACAAGCTACTTCGAACCCTTCAGTGGTGGCAGAGTTCCCACAATCTGAACAAAGGTGTGCCCCTACAGGAGCCGGAGTTCCAGAGCGCCATAGTTACGGATGCGCCCCTAACCGGATGGGGAGCGCACATGGGTGCTCTCCAAACGCAAGGTCGTTGGTCTCCAACGGAGTCACTCCTACACATAAACGTACTGGAACTCAGAGCGGTACGATGGGCCTTGAAGGCGTCCTACCACACATCAAGAGGTCGCGAGTGCGAATACTGACCGACAATACAACAGCCATGTTTTATCTAAGGAAACAAGGAGGGACACGATCAAGGACTCTCTCCATAGAAGCCCAGAAAACATGGCATTGGGCATCGAAGCACGAAATCTCCCTCGTGCCTCATCACCTTCCAGGAGTGAGGAACTGCCAAGCCGACTCCCTCAGCAGAAACATGGCCCAGATACACGAGTGGGAAATGGACACGGGTCACTAAAAGAAAGTGTTCGAGAAATGGGGCCAACCCCTCTGGACGCCTTCGCGACCAAAGAAAACAAGAAATGCGAGAAATTTGCAAGCAGGTGGCCCCAAGAGGGTTCGGTGGGGGATGCGTTCTCCTTCCCATGGACGGACATGTTCCTCTCTGCTTTTCCCCCGTTTCCCCTCATACGGAAAACAATGGATACGCAGATAACAATTGCCGGATGATTCTAGTGATACCATACTGGCCGAGGCAACCGTGGCTCTCAGACCTCCATCTATCGCTGGAACATCCCATAGCGTTTCCGAAAGTCCCGTACCTTCTATCCCGGGACAGAGGCACGGTGTGGCATCACGACCCGGACAGTCTCAACCTTACGTCCTGGCTCCTGACTTCTTGGAATTCGGGGCTTTAGACATTTCAGAGGAGTGCCAAGAAATCCTGCAGGCGGCTAGAGCCCCTTCCACTAACAAATCCTACTCCTATAAGTGGCGGAGATTCTGTGAATGATGTAGAAAACAGCGGGACCACCATTGTTGGTGACGCCGGAACAAGTTCTACCTTACCTGCTCCTCTTAGCAAAAAAGGGATTGTCCCCCTCATCGATAAAGGTACACCTGGCAGCCATCTCGAGGTTCACAAGGAAGAGGCAGTTGTCTCCTCTATTCAGTGACAGACTGGTGAAACACTTCATGCGGGGTTTATTTCGAGCTTTTCCCCCGGTGAAACTTTTTCCCCTGGCGTGGATCCTCAACACAGTGTTGGCAGGTCTGATGAAACCGCCTTTCGAGCCTATGGCCACGTCCGACATGAAATTAATTTCGTGGAAGTTGGCATTCCTGATAGCTATCACATCAGCCAGACGTATCTCGGAACTACAAGCGCTGGTCGTGGACCCGCCCTACCTAAGATTCTTTAAGGACAAGGTAGTCCTGGCGACTAACCCTACGTTCGTCCCTAAGGTTCCGACGGTATATCACAAACACTCATCCGTGGTTCTGCCTACTTTCTTCGCCACTCCATCGTCGGCAGCAGAAAAAACTCTTCATACCCTGGACGTTAAGAGGGCTCTGAAATTCTACCTACATCGCACACGAGACATCAGGGCTACTCGGCAACTGTTCGTCGCATATGGTCCGTCGACGAGAGGTAAAGCAATCTCGAAACAGGGATTGGCCAGATGGGTCTCGTCGACGATTGCTTTTTGTCACTCTAAGGCTGGAAGGCCACTGCAAAGACATCCTAGAGCCCATTCTCCAAGGTCGATGTCATCCTCAACAGCGTTATGGGCCGGAATTCCGCTGACAGACATATGCCAAGCTGCGGCATGGTCAGTGCCCCACACGTTTACCCACCACTACTGCCTTGCCAGGCAGCATGCGGATGAGGTGCAGATGGGAAGAGCTGTCCTGCGCCATCTGTTTCAGTAAGGTAAGCTCCACGTTGTGGAGAGTGTGTTTTCTACCTTTGATGACAGTATACTTTCGGTGGGAAAGTTTATATGAGTAAACTTATTACTGCTGCGCATATGTGTTGAGTTGTAGGGTGAGGGTACGTTACATTGCATTCTGACCACCGTCTCAAGTGTTACTGCTATACAATCTATTCTAAGCATGTGAATCCATGAAAGATCCAATGCTGGAGAAGGGAATAGTTTCTTACCCGTAACTCCATTTCTCCAGCATTGGTATCTTTCATGGATTCACATGCGCCCGCCAAGCCTCCCCGGGACTGCAATGGATGTGATGGATAAGTTTAACCCGTCCTACTTTGGAGTGGCCGAAATCTGAAGGGGAACCGCGGGGGCGGGCCTCTTATACTGGGACGGCCTGCGGAGCATGCGTAGGCGGGTCCTAAAAGGACGTAGATAGGACACAAGTGTCAGAAGTTTTCCTATAGGAAAAGGCTATATATGTGTACCGAGGGGTCCCAGTCTGACGACGGGGAATATTCTAAGCATGTGAATCCATGAAAGATACCAATGCTGGAGAAATGGAGTTACAGGTAAGAAACTATTCCCTTATCTTGACAGACCGATGTACATCACATACATTACTGTACTGCTTCTATAGGCTAACTCTCCCAACCCACACATCCTCTTCCCCTCCCCTCCCCTTAACTGTCCAGTTCAATACCTTGTGCTCAGGCATCCCTGCTTCTCACCCCGCTCCAGTTGTTTTTGCGCCTGGCGCTCAGCAGGCAGATACTCCACTAGTATCCGTGAACATATCCACTCTTAGGTGAAGGACACTTCTCTGAAGTGCGTTCCCTGCTAGGGGCACCACTGCTGGCTCCTGTGGTTTACAAAGTGTTAGTGCCTGAGTTTACTACAAGAAGGTCACACCTACGTGCAGTCAGTCATCTGTGTTCGGCCGCATCAATACGGACCTCTGTGCGCTTTGCTGCTTATGTTTCCCTCTTCTGTAGTTTGGTGGACCGCTCCAGTTGGCAAGTTTTCTGTATCCATCCATTTGTGCGCATCTTGAGGGATATCAAAAAAGACGGATCTGCCTTTGTATATTACTTTCTTGCCGGGTATAACAACATGTACTTCAGGTTTGCCGCCCGTAGCCGTCATTTAACAGATGTGAAGTTCATCCGCTGACGTTGCACCTGCGGTAATGTTTGCTGTTGCCCGCTGTATCGTGCTGCCTTTCCGGAAGTGTTTGAGAATTTTTTCCCTCTCTTTATAATTTACGATCCGGGCTACTAAGGGCTGTGGTGGAGCACCTGGTGGTGGTTTCCTCATCAGGGACCTATGTGCCCTTTCGACTATAAAGCCCTGGGTGAGAGTACCCGGGCTGACTTCTTGTTGCAACATGTTTTCAATTAAGTTAGTGGGTTTCATGCTCTCTTCCTCTTCAAGAAGTCTGATTAAGTTGTTGCGTCTGGCCCTTCCTTCTGCGTCTTCAACTCTCCCTTCCAGGTTCCGCACTTGCTGCTGCAGGATTGTTACTTCGCTAGAGGTGTCCTTCAGTCCGGCTGTGTGTACTGCGACTTCCTTCTCCAGCGTCCCTGTGCGTTCATAGTGTCCGAACATCTTGCCTCAGGAGATTTACATCCATGCTAATGGCGTCCATTTTGGCTGCCAGCGCAATCTTCGAGGCAGCTATGGTCTCCAAGACCTGCTGGTCTCCCTTAGCTTGGATCAGTTCCCCCTGTGGGGGTGAGGTCGCTGGCATGGTATTCTCCGCCGAGGCCGTTGCTTTGGTAAGTGTCCAGCATAGGTTGTTTAGATTGGCTCCTTTGGGTCTTGGGCGGCATGAGTGGTTTTGGTGGTGCCGATTCGTTGATCGCCTTTATTTCGATATGCGCCTCTAATTCGTTCCACTGCGCTGCTGACGTTGAGTGGAGGCTAGTCACAATGCACTGAGGCAATGGTGCTGGCTACCAGGTGCTACTCCAGCTCATCGCCACTGTGTGCCTTCAACTATGCCAGCTGTGATGGTAGTTTGATGTGGCCCTGCTGCAGGCCCCCTCTTGCGCCTACGAGTATTGTGCCCTCCTTGATGCCTGATATGGTATACTCCTGGCTGGATGTAAAATTGCTACTGCACTCCTACGTGCACATATGCGCTCTAAAGCGTGCCCCAGTCCTTGTGCACTGCTCTGGGGTCTGTTTGTGCCTATTGGAGGCTGCCAACTGCTATTGTCCACCGTTGATGCAACTTCTTAGTGTCCCTGGAGATGTCTCCTTGCTTCTTGCTGTAGTACTGTATATATGCGCTTATGCACATCTCTGCTGGGACATGTGCTGGACTGGGCTTACGGTTATGTTGGTGTGGCTGGCTATTTCTGCGCTTTACACTTGCCCCTTGGGGTATATTAATGGATATGGTGCTGGTACGTGGACGGTGCTGTCCAATTTATTAATTCAGTGGTAGAGGGGATTTGTACTGTATGGTGCTGTTCAGCTTATTATGTTATGTTGTTACTTGGCATTTATATAGCACCTTATGTGTCATTGGTATTGGCGCTTATTCATTCAGTGGTGGAGTGTATTTATACTGTGTGGCGCATATCTACTGCCTAGACCTCTCTCCCAGGCCGTGCCTACATTAGTTCTGGATCACACTTGCTCTGCGGAGCTCAGCTGTACCATGGTCAATGAGTACTGCATGTCTTCTGAGCGCAGTGGGCCAGCTTCCTCTCTTCTTCCACAGTCCGCCTCAATGTTGCAATCCGGGACCAGCTTCCTCTCTCTTCCACTATAGTCCGCCCCTGGTATGTCGTTACTGGGGGCTGCGGCGACCTGTGCGCGCACAGCATGCTTGGTCTCAATGTGGGCGGGGGGCGGCTGGGGACGCGTACTAATTTATTCGCTCTGGGTCCTCCAGGCTCACAGTCATATGCTCTGACTGCTGCATTGCAGGCTGCCTGTCCCCGTGTTCCCCGCCATTCGCACCCAGGCTCAGCTTACATGCTGGTCATCGCTGGTTGTCGTTTTGCTCATGGCTACAGGTTCTCGTTCTTTCTGGCTCCTTATCAGTTGCTGTGCTCACTACCGATCTTCTGTTTGCTAGGATCAAGCTCCACCGAGCACAAAGAGCGATGTCAGGAAGGTCCCCATGGCTGTTTTGTCCCTGAGCCGCCTTCTTATATCTCAATGTCACTTGTCTACGGGCCATTGTTCAACGGCCGCCATTTTGTCCCATACACCGCTGGCTGGGTCTAAAACTTTGCAGGCCCTGATTTCTACAATACACAGTCAGCCAATAGTATGATCTTGCACAATTGAGCCTCGTCAGGGGTCCACACTCATCGGGGCCGTTATTCCAGGCCAGGATCGTGGTGGATCTGAAGGAGCTGGAAGAAGAGAGTCCCTACTGCATGGCCGCTTAGTCACGCACCATCGTAGAACAATTGTTCATCTGTTCTAGTCAGTGTCTGGTCAATGCATTACATTGCGCACCATTCCATGTTGTCATTGTCTGTCCCACACAGGATCACCATGACTTTGCGTACCACTTATCTGTAACACAAGTGTAGTTCCCCTCATGTCATCCTTCTGGCACTGTGGTCTGAACAATCAGAACACCTTCTCTTGTATCCCCGGGACCCATCCCAGTAGGATCTCAACCCCGTACAGGAACATGCTCAGGTACATGTTCTGGGCTCTGAGGGTGCTTTTGGGAGTGTGCTGTCAAGAGGAGAGCGGCCACGTATGTATAATAAATGCCTGGTGTTGTACACACCATTTCTTTTTCTTTTCCGTGAATGAGATTGTAGCGTTTAGCTTTCTGAGCAAAGTTCTCCCTAGTATATTGATAGGACTGCCTTTGGAATATAGCAGTGGTGCTACAATGTGTTGCGTCCCTATTGTTAGTGGTAGATTCTTGTTACTGCTACCATGACCACCGCCCCGGAGAAGCCCTTTTTATCCATCTTCTTGTTTGATAATGGGAATTCCCCCTCCCTGATGCAGGATTTGGTTGCTCCTGTGTCTATTAGAAAGGGACATTCTCTTGGTCCTATTTTCACTCTACCTCAGGTTCCTCTTCGGGGACATCCGTTACTGCTACGACTGGACACACCTGGCTTTCTGTGGGCCGCCCTCCTGTTGCGAATTACACAGTGGGAAAGGGAAGGGATTTCCCCCGACAATTCTGATCCCGGTGTAGTGGGGCACTGCACTCTGCCCTATCACCACTGTATTTCATGCTGCAATAGCAGGAGGTTGTCACATTTGGAGCTGTTTTCCCAGCATCTATTACCCCTCTTTGTGCCTGCATCGCACCCTGCTATGTGGGCATCTGTACCTGTTGTGGCTGTGTTGTGAGCCCTCTCCACAGGCTCATTGTTTGCTATATTGGAGCAAATCTTTGCCTTCCGCACACATCTTCCTCTACAATTCCAAGCGTTTTATTTCCACACCCTTAAACAACACTACCATACACCTGTCCTTCTCTATACCCCCAGAACAGAGAACATTCAGTAACACAATCCCTAAAGTATACAATCGCTGTTACTACGCGCAGCTCCCACCTGACGGGGTTCACCTCATACTACGCACCCTTCCTGCTCTAATACTGGCGGGTCCACACTTGCGTCCAGCCCCTATTGGGTGTTACACACTCGTTTTCTAATACTACTTCGGCCGATCGTCCTCCCACCTTGAGGATGCGTTCTGGGCACCATAAATATGTATCCCTCCCCTGCCATAGGCATGCAACCACTATGCAGCATGTTCTTGCACGCTTATACTCGTGTCCTCGAGACCCTTGAATCCCCGCGGCACTGAGCCTCCAGCACAAGCTCACCCTTCGCACAGAGCGCAGGCAGCGCTCGGGACCAGGCAAAGCTTTGTGAACTCGGCGTCTGCATGGCCTCCTCAGTGTTGCACGTCGGTCAGGTCTGTGGTCGTCAGACCCGCGCTTCCTGGGAGGGTGGCTCATATACCCCCAGATAACCGGGAGGACTCCCTTGGGCCTCCAAAAATTATCAGGGGTCCTCTAATACCACTGTATAAAATTGTAATCTATAAAGGAGCACACACCAGGCAAGAATCGACACCGTTTATTACAGCTGGGCGAGCACAAATTGAACAGAGCAGTGAACTGGAACTGATTGATGAGAGCTGACATCTGGGCCTATAGTGAACATTAGTTTATACTTCAAATACAATAGTCAAGGCATTTAGAAACAGTTGTATCTCAAATGTTTGTACTTTCCAGCGTTCCCATGAAACGCATTGGCTATACTATGTTATATAATTAGTGCCAAGCATATGTTAGTAGAATGTGATTGGGGCAAACAGGTCACCAATATCCCAAAAGATGGCCTCCCCATGTGGTGCCACATTTTTCTCACCCCCCCGGAAGGTATTTGTAATTAGTCAGGTAACATTTGCGCTGGCCGCTGGGACTTTGTTATTCTGCCATTGGTCAGCACCATTGCGGAAGAAACGCGAGACAGCTTGCTCTGGTGGGACTGAAGACCTTCACACGACACCTGCTGAATAACTGCCTTCGCAGACATTGTGCTGGATACCCTGATGGCTAGCCACCTCCCTGGAACATGGAAACTAATTGGCCCTCCCGGGCATGGCATTCTGTGCAGCTTCCCCGTTCCCTTATCCACCTGCCTAAAGGCACTTGTAGTTATTTAAACGGTGCTCTGGCTCAGGTCTGCTTCCCCTCTACCGCAGAGTGGCCGTGGGATTAGATTGCCGCCCTGTGATTACATCACCCAGTGCTGTCTCAGCTGCTTTGGTCTGCCAATGCCGTGCAATCTAAGCCTTGCCTCCAACCCCTACCAAATCCATGGTGTCTCGATCATGTGTTTAGGACAGGTTTTTCTCGTAGCAATATACATTGGCTCGTTGGGCCGATTGCAGACACAGTGCAACCCTATTCCCTTATTTCCCCGTGAGGCCTTCATTCATGGCATAACTACTGTTTGTTTGGGTGCCCGTGTTAGCCCCCCCCCCTTAGGAAGTGCCCCATCCCCTTCTTGCTTACTCCTGCAGGTGGTAAGTAGTCCCGTCCCCGTGTCTAGCGCTGGAGTAGCACCTTTAATGCACCCTCTTTAAGTGCTGGGACACGTCCTAGGGTTTTCTAAACATGAATGACTGAGGACCAAGGGTCAATTGTCACAGCCTCGCAAGAGGTGGAGATGAGGGGCTTGTGATCACGCCTGGACCACAGGCAATCACATCAGGTGACGCCCAAAGTGAGGCTTCTTGGAGATGACAGTAGCATTGCTAATAACCTCAGGCCCCAGTTGTGATAAACGAACCAAGCAACATTTTTTCTAAAAACGCTATGTTAATAGAGGTTAGGTGGGCACAGAAGATGGCGCGTCAGGAAATCAAAATTCCTACCCATTTGTGGTCCATGATTGCCTGAGGCCATCACACTGTGAGGGTCCAAATATAAACTTTACTGTAGCGGATGGGCATTTGCGGGGTCTGCCCACCTGATCGATATTCACTTGTGTGAAGACCACAGCCAACAGGGTAAATCCTGTATATGCCACTCTCCTGATAAGGAGCAACTTAAATGCCATCCAATGTCTCCCATACCAGTTTCTTGAATTGGCTTTAAAACCTATAAATAATTTCAACTGGTTTGGAGGTAATCTAGTTTATCCACAAACAAATGCTAGGCACAGACCGTTAGCCACACCCAACCTGTCACTAGAATTTGTAGCCCGTTTCCATCCAAATCACACAGGCCCCCTTTTTACAAGCAGACTGAGCTCCTGGCTGCACACTTTGACACTATACACAAACCTTGCATTGCATCATGCTGCGCAGCATGGCATAACGTCTACCCCACAACCACAAGGACAGACTGACGCAGCAGGAGATCAGCTACAGACATTGAGAAATATATTAGGGCCATGCCCATCCAAAAATGAGGACATACCCAAGTTGTAGTCAGAAAAGCTAGTACAGCTGCAAGCTTCCCATCCACAAGTTACAGCACAGGCACAGGGCCCTAGCCATGTTTCTTTCCTCTGCATGTACACTGCCCTCAGCAGGGGCTGTGGCCACTGGATTTCAATGTACAGCTGGCTTTATTTACAGCTGTTAGGCACTCCACCCATCACATCTTTAGAATTAATATTGGCAGACATTACCGGAACACACGGTCCTGCTGCAGCCATCCACCTCCATAGCATCCAATAATAATCAAAGGGTTTGGAGCATAATACTACCTTTATTGAAAGGAGAGCCTTTAAGATTAGACGTTCATAGAAAATTGTCCCATTGAATAAGCAAGAAAAAAGGGACCGAATTTGGGGACATGGTGACATCCACTTATCAATCACTAGGTAGAGATCACCTAGTTGGGAGCCCTGCAGAGGCACCAAAAAAGGCTAATTAATAAATACATCAATTAATGATGGTCCGTGGCAGGCTGAAACAAAATGTAAATAACTTGCAAGCCAGGCACTTATCATCCATAAAAGATCTGGTAAATTTTCACTCAAACCAGTTTTGGCCTTTTACCACCAAAAGGTAATCCCTGTGCTGACATATGGGGCAGAAAACGCCCTTGGTTGCTCCTATGAAACTTTGGATTCACTCGAACTGCTTTTGGTCGAAATATTAGCCCTTCCGAAGGTCGTGAAGACTGCATGCATACGATATGAATGATCGTTAATAATCGATTCATGGAAGGATTTGATGGAGCTTGCTAAATCTATATCGCAAAACATGTACTCGTGCGAAAATCCCTCAATTTGACATCTTTTACAAAGTTTTGGCTGGCAACTCGAATGTCATTTCAATGTAGTCGAATAGATGCGAAGTGTTACTAGAGAACTATGATATCAAAGTCGATACGCTCCATGAAAACCCGGATGCGGCAAAATTCAAAATCTGGCGCGCAGATTTGGAACAACCGTGTATCGAGAGATCTGCGGCTAAGTCGATGCGTGATGTCCCACTGGAGATACGTGCCTTTAATAGTCAGCAGCTCTACATTACTTTGTTTCCAGACCCGCAAGCACGTAGGCTGTTTTTTCTGTTTAGACTAAATATGTTTAAAACTGCTGACCGCCTCCGCTCATGGAAGAGTAATGAGCACCTAAAACCTGAATGTAGACCTTGTTTGCAAGCTAATGAATCACTCAAACACTTAGTGCTATTCTGTACTAAGTTAAGCTCTGAAAGAACAATTCACTTGGGTCCATGGAGGGAAAATCATCCATCCTTATGTGCAGATGAATGGTGGAAGTTGATGCTTCAAGGAACGGACTTCAAATTGGTACTCCCATTAACACGACTCCTGGAGTCAATTGAAAATCGTCTGACGGCACCTGTAGAGCAAACAGGATTGTAAAATTTGAAATTGTATGAAATGAGACACAGCGGTGTAAGAGGAGAGTGACTAGGAACCACTATAATTGATGATTGTTTTGTATGTTGTATGTATATACATTTTAAAGGTTTGAAAAAAACCAATAAAAAAAAGGCTAACAAGGATGGCAAGCCAGACAAAGGGACAACTCACCAGGTAGACCGCAGAGAGGCAGGGGGATCCTTTCAAGGGATAGTAGGTGGCAAATCGTATGCCAGAAGCTTCCACTGATAGAGTAAGAAAGATACCCAGAGCATGAACCAAAGAAAGAGAAAGCTACATGAGATAGGGATGCCCTACAGTGCAAAGGCACTCGTGTTGTAGACGACGCTGGGGTAAACCAAGAGGGCAGTCCCATTTCAGACCAACAGACTATGATTTCAGAGACTGAAAACAAATGAGAAGTCCACAAAAATATCGTACTGATGAGGGCTCATATCATTCCTCACAGGCCAAGACGTTTATAAAACCGAGCCTTCAAGTTTTACAGACACTCTTCAAATCGCTCCTAAATATAAGCGACACACTGACTGGATAGAGTTCTTTCAGATTCTGGGTCTGATATTTCTATTTTTGAATGTAGCTCCCAGGTGCTGTTGGAGCCTACAAAGGCACATAGAAAGGCACAAATAAGTATGCCCGATGGGCAGACGTTAGCAAATAATGAAGTGCATTTTGTAACTATTTAGCTGGAAGGTGAACACCCCAAAGAGATTGAACCTCTGTTTTGGCCACAATTACATATCCAATATAAAGGACTTTTAGCATTTCAAGATTGGCCACCATTGTATGCGAGACGAGCACCAACGGGTGAAGTAGTAGTGATGCCTGCCTTTTCAAAGGAAGTGAGTGGGGAACTAGTACATAAATATGCACACGAATGGGCAGTACCGGGAGCAGTGCAACTGTTCAAAATCCATCTAGGACATGATCTGGAATGCCCTGCGCATGTGATTCCAGTGCTAAAACCACCTCCACCGCAAAGAGGCAGTATCCAGTTAAGCCACAAGCAATTGCCCACGTGCAAACCATAGTGGACCAGGTAATGGACACAGGGGAAAATATAAAACAAGCAAGGCCACATCATAATCTGGTGTTGCCTATTTTGAGACAAGATGGTACTTACCGTTTTATAGTGGATTATAGAATTTTGAATTCACACTGTAAAATCGAGGCAGTGGCAAATAAAAAAAAAAACAACCTTGATCTAGGTAATGGATATTTTACACAACCTTTAAGTGTAGAAAGCCAGAAATACATTGCATTTACTTTTAAGGGAATGCATTTTCAATTCACTAGAATAATTGAGGTGTATAAAAATTCACCCAGCACATTCTCAAGTAGAATAGTTTGCTTGCAGAAATTCCTAACGGTTGCCAATATGTAGACATTTACATCACCCATGAGAATTTCATTGAATGTTTGCAACAAGTATATTTAGTCATTCACACATTTACTGCAAAAAGAGTATGTGATCAACTTCAGAAAATCAAGAATAGGTTACCTTCTTAGGTTTTACTCTTACAGATGAGGGCAGTGGCTTGTCAGGCTTTCTCATAGTGTGCCAGGATAGACCTACTAACACACTTAGACATTGCAGACCTTGTATGCTTTGATAAAACCAAATCTCAATCGAGCTCATTGGTTGCCAGCGCACACTCACATTTTGCACCATTTGTACTCATTGATGACTCAACTGGTCCTCTACAAGACAGGAACACAAAAAAAGGTCTAGAGATGCATCTTTTAATGGGAGATCATGCTTTCACATATACAGTTTGTAATTTAGGGGAGACTAAACCAATTGCTTATAGGTCACGTGTGTACCACACCTGAATTAAGATTTACACCTCAGGAAACAAATCTCTCTTCAGTTCAGATGATCATTCAGAAAGGAAGGCCCTAGCGGCGAATAGAACTATACTCCTAAATAGACCTTTAATTTAACTTGAGGCTGCCACAAGAGCTAGCGTACCCAATGCAAAAGCATTACACGCTGGGTGGATTCAATGGTGAACATCTCAACATCCTCCAGATGTAAACTATCATTATAAAGCAGAATTGCAAAGAGTGAGTGGTTTGACTTGGACAATGGCTACAGAGTGAAGGCACGCCCCTAAACGTTCACAGCAGAAAGAATACAACCTGCTGGGGAAAAGGCCCAAGAAACTCTTGCAAGGATAGCAAGTTTTATGTTCTACAAAATAGGTGTGCCAGCAAAGAACTTTGCTACCCAGGAACGTTCTAGCGAGAAAGGTTACATGGAGACGCTTAAAAGTAGGTTCCACGTCATTGCTGTCATCATTACATATGTTTAAAACCTGCGTGGCTACTTGCTGCAACCCTATACATGGGCAGCCTACTCCAAAGGGGATGCCAGGCCATTGATTTCAGCCCAGTCCATCTGTCTTCCATCAGGTGGGCTCTGCTAAGCTCATCTCTAGGGAACCAAGGCCAAAGAAACAATTAGCTAAATTTGCAAATAAGGCTACTCAATATACAGTGCACCTGGAAGGCTCAAAGACTGGCACAGGGTGTGTCTCGAGGTCATGCTAACCCACACACACATTTCACCCATCCTGTTTGCTTCTCTCGACTTCCAAGGCTTCCACCCTCGCTTTTGAACTATAATGAATCCCTCCCTGTACCTCAGATTATAAATCATTCCATTGTAGGATAAAGGTGGGACAACCATATTCTTAGAACTTTTATGGTGGTTTGGTTTATGGTCGGTGGTTTGGGGTCTACTAGTATCTTGGAATTCAGGGGTCTTAGGGCTGGGACAGAGGCCGGGGCTAGAACTCGTAGTTGGCTGGGCGGGGGTCAGAGGACTGCTTTGGCCTGTTTGTGATAACACGTACACCAAGGTACTTAGTACTGTCCCCTGGCCGTGCGGGGCACATTCTTTCTTATAACAAACATATTGGTTACAATTTTAGAACAAAGGAGGGTATCTGTGGAAGCTAGCATGTGTGAAAGCTAAATGAAAACTCTGCTTCTTGTCCCACAATTAGTGTTCTCACTTTTGATTGCTAACTAAAGATAATTCGCATGTAATGTTTTCCCAAAGTTGTAGTTGAAAACCCGGGTAAAAAAGTTGAGATTCCTAGGCTTAGCATGTTGCACAAAGTATTTTTACAGGAGAAAGCTATGCAGACCCTGTCAAAAAAGTATGTTTGTTCTCTTACCTCGATAACTATTCTCGCTATGTTGGAAAGTAAGCTTCCGGGTGGCATTCGCAGATCGGAGCGTGATAACCTGCGGTCTTGTCTGTGTATCGTCAGGGAAAAGTTGAGGCCGGGTAGCAATCACGTTTGCCACGTGAGCGCGAGTCTGACTTTTCGAATAAGAAACTTTGATATTGCAGCTGCTCAGTGAAAACTGTTCGGACTTAAATACAGAATGTTGTACGGAATGACTATCTAATGAGAACGTTGGGATCATTACAAACTGGTTATATGTAAAGACTAATTTTACATTCTCTATTTTGACGATCACGTAATGGCCGATCCTCCATCTTGGTTAGGGTAAGCTCATGTGGAGGACAGTTCTCAATATAATTTTTGTGATAAATAATATGGACATTATTTAAATGTGATAAACAAAGGGTCTAGTCTGTTGTACGCTATGAACGTTGGGATAGTTGTAAAACTGATGTGTAAATACTAATTTTACGCTCTCTATATTTTCGATCATATGATCGCCGATCCTCCATTTTGGTTTGGGTACACTCATGTGGAGGACAAATGTCAATATGATTTATAAGAAAATATTGTGTGCACTATGTGTCCTTAAAACAATAAGCAATGTTTTTTTTTAAAACAAGAGAAGAGAAACAAAATATAAAAATTAACCAGTAACACTTGGAGAATAAATTATAGTATTCACTGTATTGTATTGGAGCTGCAGCAACAAGAAGTAGGCAAGCTATATTCTGAGTTAGTTTTCATCGGCTGAACAGCCTATTGGTCCTCATATTGTTGTAGGAGATGGATCAGATCTGCATCTGAATTTAGACCACTGTGGCAAGTGTCAAGAGTACAAATCCAAAATGGCTTCTCTGGATCTCAGAATTTTTTCTAGATTGCCTCCTCTCTGTGGCTTCATTTTTTTTTCGATTCCCTCGAATTTCATTTCATTTTTGGATTCATTATTGTATTTCATTAGATGATGGTATCCAAGGGGGTAGCTCATGTTTTCTTTTATGATGGCTCTGAAATGTTCTTGTGTTCTGGTCTTGAGCATTCTTGTCGTGCTACCAACGTAGAGATTGCTGCAGATAAATTCAATTGCATAGATCACTGACTTTGTGTTCCAGTTGATGAAATCTTTGATTTTATGCATTTGGCCATTGGGTAATATTATATCTTGTTTACCATTGTCAAGAGTAAATACAGCTTTTCCATTGACCACATTTGTAATTTCCTTCAAAGGGGATTGGAGTCCCATAGTTGTGGTAATCCTTTGCTTGACATTTTTGTTGTGAAATGGGAATGACTCAGGATATCCTGTAGGCTTTTGGCTTTTCTGAAAGTGATGTTGACTTGTTCATTAAGATAGGCTGATATATCTGGAACCATTTGCAAAATATGCCAGTTTTTCTTTAGAATTTGTCTGATTTGTTTCACATTAGAGGAATAGGTAGTGATGAATCTAAGCTTTTCCTGTTGGTCCGTAGTTGAAATGGTATTCTTGTTGACGAGATCATCACCTCGTAGTCTTTTTGCTGTTTTAACATATATCTTGTGAAGGTGTCCATTGTTATACCCTCATGCTTCAAATTTTAGCGTTGAACTTTTGACATGTTTTCATATTCTTCTGGTTCTGTGCAGTTCCTTTTGATCCTTAGCATCTCGCCATATGGAATGTTTCTGATGACATGTTGTGGATGTTGACTATCTGCATGTAGTTTTGCTTCCAGCTTTTGGTTTTATATAAAGAATGGTGAGTATTTTGCCATCTTTGACGTAAAGTTCTAAATCCCAAAAAATAATCGATTGTGTACTTTCATTGATCGTGAAATATAAATTGCATTGATTTGTGTTTAGATACTGATGATATTGAGTCAGGGTAGCAGTGTCTCCATTCCAGATCAGGAGGATATCGTTGATATACCTACCCCAAAAATGTTGTTTGGGTAAAGGCTTCATGTCTCCAAGCATGTTCGAATGCAAAATGGCCAACATAGAGATTTGCATGGAGTGGTGCAAATTTGGCGCCCATGGCAGTTCCCTGTCGCTGCCTATAGAGCTGGACATTGAACAGAAAAATATTGTTATTTAAGGTAAAAGTTAGCATTTACAATAGCATCTCGGTCTGTAGAATGAGACTGATCTCATCTTCAAAGTAATTAGTTGTTTCTAAACGTTTCTCATGTGGTATGCTAGTGCACAAAGATGAGACGTCTAATGTGACAAGCCTGTAGTTAGGTTCCCAGTTTATTTCCTCCAGCTGCTGGATGACGTGCTTGGTGTCGATGAAGGAGGCTAAGCCTGCCACTAGTAGCTGTAGATGTGGATCGATAATAGTCCTACGCCCTGTCCCCTTTCCTACATACTTAGGGGACATTCTTTCGTCCGGTGGGACGGGACCGGAGCACTTTGTAAAAGCATAAACATGTTTCAAACATTTTAGCCCTTCCGCTCTTTCTACGCGGGGTACTGCAGGCGGCCGTAACCCCGCCAATCTTACCTCTTACCCGCGTATCGCCCATCAGTCCTTTTCTCCGCTCGTTCGAGACTGGATGCACTTAGCATCTGTAGAAGTTTTCTTCCCTTTTTCCTCCTCTCTGGCTCTCGCTAGCATTCGCGTGATAGTCTGTCTATGCCTTTTCTTTTTTTTTTCCAACATTATTTTTATTTTATGGCATAACAGGTTATACAGGTTCTGAGTGTTACATACTTAGAAGGTTTATTATAGCATTAATGAAATAAGAGCGGCACTGGATGCAACTGAGTCATGGCAAGTTATGCAATAATTTACAAAACAAAATTGTTAACACCATAGGAGCGGAACGAGGGAGGGGGGTATGGAGCTTTATGCACAGTGGGAGCAGATGACATCTTAGTTCAACAGTGGGGTCATTTCAGGGGGTCAGTGTGTCGCTCTGGCTGTATTTCGGGCCAGTTTTTCGGAGTGGGCTCGGTACAGTTAGGGGGCTAGTTTAATTGGCTGCCGGTGTAACGAGGGTGTGTAGGAGCCCCGACGGGCCTCGATCTTAGTTTTAGACTTGTTCTTTTCAGTCCTGAGTTTCTATCCATCGCAGAGTTGGGGGCTGTCTTGCCATCCCCGGGAATTGTTGAACATAGTCCATGAAGGGGGCCCATATGCGTTCAAATTTGGGCTTATTGCCTAGCCTGATGGCCGTGACTTTCTCGGCTGCCACAATTTCCCAGCATTTGGCCCACCACACGTGTGTGGAGTGGCCCTCAGGATTTTTCCAAAGTTGGGCGATGGCAATTTTGGCGGCTGTGAGAAGGTGGGAGCATAGGTCCGCTAGGTAGCCTGTAAGGGGGAATTGACCTTCTCCTGTAGCCCCTAGTAGCACGATTCCAGGGTCCCAGGGGATGTTAAGCCCGGTGATTGCTTTAATCTGTTCTAGAATGTTCTTCCAGAATAAGGTGGCTTTTGGGCAAGACCAGAAGAGGTGGAACAAAGTTCCTCTTTCTAGGCACCCTCTCCAACAGTGAGCAGGGATCGATGGGTTGCATTTGTTTAGTATGGCAGGAGTTTGGTACCATTTGTAGCAGACTTTAAATGCACTTTTTGTTTGTTACGCATTTTGAGCTTTTTTGTGCTCGGGACCATATATGTTGCCATTCCTCTGATTCAGTCGGTCTTCCGATGTCTTCTTCCCATTTCAGCATGTATGGTTCTTTTTTAGTAGGGTCTGATCTGTCCAGCATTTTGTACAGTGCAGAGATTTTCCCTGTCGGGAGATTTGCCAAGGGGGTAAGTTCTAATGCTGTTAACTCCCTGCTGCCCTGTTTCCTGACTTGCCGGTTCGACAGCCAGTGTCTCAGTTGCGCGTAGCAAAACCTTTCTGTTTCCGAGATCCTGAACTTCGCTTTGCCCTCCTCAAAGTTTAGGGGGCGTCCATTCTCGAAGAAATCCGCCATGGTTTCCAAGCCACCAGCCCTCAACTCCGTTCCTTGTTGCTGGTAGGGAGCCGAAGTATTGGGTCCCATTGGGTTCTTTGGAGTCGGGCAGAGCTTCTAGCTAGTTCTTACTCCAATCTCCTTCCAGTTGTAACCACCTGGGGCGGTTAACGCTGAGCTTCCAGGCAAAGGCTGGGGCCAATTGGGCTGCCAGACAATATCTTGCCGCGTCTGGGACCCCTAGACCTCGCAGAGCTGGGCTTCGGAGCATGATGCTTTTCGGAATACGAGACTTCTTTCCTTCCCAGACGAGGTTCAGGATCTCTTTGGAGCTTTTGCAGGGACTTTTCTCGGATCGGTAAGGGCAGTGCTTGTGCATAATATAACAGTCGTGGGGTCAAGTTAATTTTTATTGCTGTGATTCGGCCAAACCAGGAGATTTCTTGAGTTTTCCAGCAGTTGATGTCCGTTTTAAGGGCTCTGAAGAGTGCCGGGAAGTTTGCCTTATACAGCTTCCCAGTTTTGTTGGTTATCTGAACTCCTGGGTAGCTGATGCTGCTTTTTGCCCAGGGGATTCCAAACTCCTCTTCGAGATTGGATTTGTGCATGTTTGGGATGTTGATGCCCAGTGCTACTGATTTGGCTATGTTTATCGTAAACCCTGAGGCTGTTCTGAATTCTTCTAGGGTTCGCCATAGGGCCCTTATTGATTCTGCTGATCGGGTGAGTGTGAGAAGCGCATCGTCTGCATATAAGGTGATTTTGTAGGTTTCTTTTTTGAACGTGAGGCCATGGTTTGATGGATTTCGGCAGACCCTGTCCGGGAACGGCTCCATTGATAGGGCGAAGATGAGTGGGGAGAGTGGACATCCTTGTCTCATCCCTCGGGTTATGTTTATGTTGCCAGATTTGGCCCCATTAGGCGTAGTCTTGTAGACGGCTTTTGATAGATGGCTAGGACCCATTTTATGAAGTTTGGGCCAAAGCCGAAATGTCGTAGGGTTTCCCTTGTATAGCCCCATTCGAGCATGTCGAAACCCTTGGGCGCGTCTAAGGAGAGGACTGCTAGCCTTGCGTTAAGCCTGTTTGCTGACTCTATGATGTTGATGGTTCTGCAAATATTGTCTTGGGTGCCCCGACCCGGGATGATGCCCGCTTGATCTGGATGGATGATCTCTGGGAGGAGGGGGGCCAGCCGGTTTGCCCAGATTTTGGCGAATATTTTCGCATCGTTGTTTAGCAGCGTTATGGGTCTGTATGATGCACATAGCGTTCGGTCTTTCCCCGGCTTTGGGATCAGTACGGTTATTGATTCGCTCAAAGACGCTGTCGTGGAGCCAGTGGAGAGAAAGGAGTTGAATAGGTTCGCCAACTGCGGTGCTAGCAAGTGAACAAACTTCTTGTAGAATTTAGAGGATAGTCCATCTGGCCCGGGCGTTGTATTTTTCAGGTGACGGATCGTTTCGCTAACCTCCTCTACTGATTTTGGGCCCTCCATCTCCAGGATTGAGGGTGATGTCTGCGGTTTTGGGATGGGGGCCAAAAATTGGGCAATGGCTGGGGATGACGTTGGCGGTCCTACCATAATTTCCTTGTGGTGCTGCACCATTATCTCCAGCTTGTCAGGGTCCAGGTGGTGTAGGGAACCATTTTCGTCTAGCAGGGCTTGGATGTAGTTCCTAGTTTGAAGTTTTTTCAGTTTGTGTGCTAGGAGCCAGTTCGCTTTGTTACTGTTAAGGTAGTAGTACTGTTTGGTATAGGTTAATACCCTGGCGGCTCGGTCTGCCAAGTGGATTTCTAGCTCTTTTTTGCTCTCGTTGCGTTGTTTTCGCGTAGCGTTGTTTGAGCTTGTTTTCTAGTTCTACAAGTCTGTCCTCTAGCTTTCGTTGCTTCAGTAAATTCTGACGCCTGAGTATGGCTGAGGAATCCATCGCCACCCCTCAGATTACCGGCTTCTTGGCGTCCCATACTGTTGCTATTGCGGTGTCTGGGTTTGTGTTCTCAATGAAATAATTCTGGATCGCCTCCGAGGTCGGAGCTGGCCGCTAGGTCAGTGAGGATGTGGTCTTGCAGCTTCCATTGTCTCTGAGTGGGTTTGGGCGCTCCGTGGAGCAGCAGCGACATCGTGACTGGCGCGTGGTCCGAGATTACTATGGGCCCAATTTGGATGTTCTCCACGCAGGGGGCCATGGAGTTAGCGGCTAGCAGGAGGTCGATCCGCGAGTAGCCTCTGTGTACATGTGAAACGAAGGTGTAATCTTTCTCCCTGGTTGCGTAGTCTCCAAATATCTATTGTCTCGGTTTCCTGCAGAAATTCGGCCAGAGCCAAGGATTTGCCGAAGGCTGGGAGCGTCTTATCCACCCTTGGGTCTGGAGGGAGGTAGAAATATCCTCCGATTCGGAGGTGGCCTGCAGAGAAGGCCGTGATGGTTGGGAGAAGGCTCCGGAGCAATTGGTCTTGCTCTTTGTTTGGTCCGTAAATTGCAACTAAGGTAATCAGTAGTTCGACTAATAGTCCTTTCAGGAGCAGGAATCTGCCTTCCGGATCGCTTTTGATGGTGATCTGTGATAATGTGAGATTTTGGCCTACGAGGATCGCGGCGACTCTTTTTCTGTGTAGCTGAGGCAAAGTAGCATTTTGGGTAGCGTCGGAATCGTATTCGCTTCTCATCTTCCGCAATCATGTGGGTTTCCTGGATGAAGACAATGCGAGTTGCTAGTTGGTCTGGTTTGTGTTCCACTGCTATCCACTTTATTGGTGCGTTGAGCCCCTGAACATTCCAAGTTGTGATAGTGAGTAATTTGTCTAGAGATCCCATTTTTTAAGTTGTAAGTAGAACGTTTTGTGGTTTTCCCCCAAGGATTTCCTGTTCGATGTCTTCGGTGTTGAGTAATGCCGTGCTCCCCTCTTTCTGAGACTCTCCCCCACTCGTTCCTCCCTCCCCTCACCCCCCCAACAATAACTAGGTTTCCAGACAAGCCTTTAACCAACGGGGCACTCGGCCGGACCGATGTGGTAGCTCTGCTTGGAGGCAAACATTGCCTCTTCTGTTAACCAGTAAAGTTCAGGATGAGGTTGCTGAGTTTGCTTGGTGAAGTCAGCTTGAGGTCTTTCGGTTTCCCGCTCAGCTGTTGATGTCCCTTTTGACCTTCCCCGGTGGGCCCCGAGGTCTGCGGCGCCCCGACACCCTGGACCAGGGGTCTCCGTGGGATCTCCCAGGGACTTCCGCTGCTTCGGCGGTGGGGCTCTCCTCATCTTCTGGGTTCATGAATCGCACAGCTTCTCTAGGAGAGGGGATTGTCCAAGACCTGCCTTCCCAGTTGAAGATTAGAGCTGTGGGGAAGCCGCAGTGAAAGGTTGTTTTCCTCTCACGTAGTAATTCGGTGAGGGGCTTAAGGGCTTTCCTTTTTGCGCGAGTGGATGCTGCAAGGTCCTGGTATAGGGATATTTCGGCGTTTCTGAAGCTGATTCGGGCTGAGCTTCTGGCTTCGTTCATTACTTCTTCCTTGACCTTGTAGAAGTGGACTCTCGCTAGGACGTCCGGCGCAGAGTTTGCGTTTTGCCTGGCCCCGACTCTGTGAACCCTGTCCAGTTCTAGAGGGGCTCCGTCTGGGAGCGTTAGGATGAAGCGGAATAGGTCGTTGACATAGGAGTTAAGTTGTTCGTCAGGGACAGAACCTGGTATGCCCCTCAAGCGGATATTGTTGCGTCTGGACCTGTTTTCAGCATCTTCTTGTTTGTTCTCGAGGGCTTCGCATCTGGCTTCTAGTGAGGCGAGTCTGTCAGCCCCCTCCCCGATATCTAAATTTTGCTCAACAAGGTGGTTTCAATTTCTTCAGTTCTGGTTTCGACTTCCCCAACTCTTTTGTCCAGGGACGCTATTTTGCCTTTCAGTTCCTCTGTGCCCTTTTGATACTCCTTAGTTATGGCGGCTAGGAGCTCCTGGAAGTCCGCCTTTATCGCTCCTTGGGTTGGTGGGTCGTTATGGGTGACTGGAGGTGCCCCCGCCTTGTCGTTACGCTCCCCTTTCTTAGATTTTTCACCCATGGTGGTAGAGAGTAGGGTCGCTATGTCTGTTTGCTTGGATGATTTCTGGTTTCTGGCCATTTACTACTTGTGACCTGGGCGGGGGTACGCCCGCTCCACACCCAAGTTGGGATGTGTTAGGGCACTCAGCCACCCCCACCTCCCCGTTGGGCGGGTTCATGTAGTTTCTACTGCGGAGCGAGTCGAGCAGACAGCTGTTGTGCTTTTCCAGAGACTTGGGGCCTGGTGGGAGGCAGTAGGGCTCTCGGGCAGATCACTACTCCGTGGGATTAAGGTAGACTCTGTGGGAGGGCTTGATGGAATCTGCAGCGCCGCGGGATTCAGTGGACGGAGATGGAGGCTGACTTCCCCCTCCAGTTCGTATCCCGGGTTCACTCCAGGGGGTGGGGGGGATCTACGGTCAGGTGGATTTCTCTCCTCCACAACCAGAGCCGAATTGGGGAGATTAGATTGCCGGATCGGGGAGCTTTTACACTGTTCGGCAGGTGCCGCCCTACCTTCCTCCAGTGGTGGGTCGCGGAGCCTGCGTTGCAGAGGTCGTTGAAGGGCCCCTACCGGAGACAGACCAGTGGAGGGCACACTCCCGCGCCCCCAGACCCGGCTAGGTCGCAGGGGGCTACGGATCACCCTCGGGCTTCCACAGGCTGCAGGCGATCGTGTGCTGAGGGGCCCGGGAGGGGGAATGGAGAGGAGCTCCGGGCCACTCTTCTCACTGTTCAGGCTCGCTCCGCCGCTGTTGGAGGCACCAAGGCTTGGTGTGCCGATTCTCCCGCCCCAGAGCGGAGAGGGTGCCCACAAAATGCACCGGAGGAACAGCCGTGTTGGGTGCTGGTTGTGGATAGGGCTCAGTCGCGGTAAGAAGGAAGCTGGTAGGGTCGGGGGGGGGGGACCAGACACATGTCTAGGCCTGCCCTGCTGCCACGGATGATGGATAGCAGTTTCCTCTCACCGGGGCTGGAGGCTCGCCGGGGCTCGTCTGGAGGCGGGGTTCACTGCGGTTCGTTTCGGGTCCCACTTGTGAAGCTGTCGCGGGGGGGACATGGGAGATGATACTCCCCCGGGCCTTGATGTTACAGCGCCACAGGTCCCAGGAACCCCAGGAGGCGAGGCCCGGGGGGGGGGGGGGAGTCCCGCGCCACCACACTGTGTCGGGGGATGCCCCGCAGCAAGCGCTGGTCTTCAGGTTAGGAGCCTCGGTCCTCCCGCTCAAAGATCGTCCCTGTCCCTGTCCCTGTCCGGGGACGGAGCATGCAGCATTAGTGGTTGGACCATGCAAACCCCGGCGCCACCCCGGGCGGGGGTGTCAAAGTCTCCGTCTTTTAGCTCGGGCACTGGAGAGAGGGCCGGATTACACCACGGCACAGTCCGCCATCTTCAGATGCCGCCTGATTCTGCGCGTCTCACCGGAGGGAATCGCCTCAAGCACGATTCCCCTGCAGCTTAGGGCGGCCGGGATGAGGCATGGGCTGCAGCCGCCGCCTGGCTCGGAAGGACGCCGATTTTGTTCTTGAACGCCTGTACTTTACTGGGGCATTACGGGCAAACACACGTCGCGGCCGGGAGCTCTCACCGGAACCAACTGTTCGCCATGGCGCCAAGCCACGCCCCCCCGTCTATGCCTTTCTCAGCTAGACTTCACGAATTGTTCTTCCCGTCAGTGATGCTTCACTAGGGCGGATCCCCATCCTCTGTGTTTAGAGTGTTTGGGTCCCGATCACCGTTGGGACTTGTGTTTTTATTGCGATTCCCTTTCGGTCCGGCAACTTCAACGTCGGTTAGAGCGGTGGCAGGAGGTGTTTCAACGCGCTCCTCCTGCATATTTCCAATCTTTTATCGATGAAAAGAAGAAACTCCCAGTAAGTTCTTTGGTTTTTAGGGCACACCGGCGGGGGACTCCTTCCCTGTCTGGGAGGAGCGTCAAGGGCTCCGTCACCGGGGCCTGCCCTGAGGTGCCCTCTTGGCCTAAAGTGTACCAGAGTTTTCTCTGAGGGTCTCCGTAAGGGGCCTGTGAACACTGGATCACAATCCGAGGCCCCTCCTGTGGGGGCTATTTGTAGACCTAGTTCTACCGAGTCGTGGGGTACCGGAGCTCACTCCAAGGCCTCCTTAATTGGAGCTTCCCTCAAAAGTACCGGGGTGTGCCCCGAGGCTTCGGCTGGGCCTGTAGATACCTAACGGAAGTTTGAGGCCCGCCATGAAGAGGCTTCCACCGGGCTTGGGTCCGAGGTCCCTCGTTTAGAGGCTAAGGTGACCAACAGCTCTGAGAGCCTTGTTTAGGCCTTGTCGGTGAAAGGTATTCCTCACCGTTCCCGCACTTGCAGTGATTCCAGAACCGTTGAGGGGGCAAGGAGTGAGATTTTGAACCTTAGATCCTCCTTTACCGGCATTGCCGAGGTCCTTCCTGAGAAGGCTAGTTTGCCTATTGGCATGTCGCAGAAACATCCCAGGCCGCACAGTACCGCTCGGTCGAGGTTCCTTGTGTAAAGGCTAAAATGAAGACCCCTGATCCACCTGCCTCACTTCCTCACCTGTTGCAGTTCTCCTCAGGTGCCGACAAAATGGCGGCCGTTCCCACCAAGACCACGGTGGCCATTTTGGATGCATCCCTTACAACTACGCCATCGGCTTCAGGTGTGGGGATCGGTTCCAAAGGTGAGCATCGGGTTCCTTGGGCACATCAGTTTCGTCCAGTTTATGACTGGACGCCCGGATGCCTCTTCCTCATAATGTCTTGCTGTCTGCGGGTTCGGCACCCTTGATTTTTGTGGACACTTCTGGAGATGGGCCTTCTTGGCAACCCTCTCCCCTGTGTCCCTGGAATTATCCTCATGAGAGACGACCTCCGGCCGCTCCAAAGCCTTCGCCGGAGGATGCCTTATTCGGCAAGTTTCAAGTACTTACGCGTTCTGACCCCATGAGAGAGTATTTCAAGGGTCTCTTTAGGGAGATATGCCCGCCGACGGTTCCACCTGCGCCTCAAGCGGTTCTACCGGCTCCTCCGGTGCCTGTGGGGTCTCCCCCTACCTTTCTGCCCTTGCCGCCCTTGTCCCCAGTGGACCAGGTGGTTGTGCCTGATGTGGTTCAGTAAGACACTGACCTGTCGGATGACGTGCAGGGCGATCAGGACAGAGAAGACCAGCCCCGCTTAATTCGAGCATTTCATGACCGGGTACCGGACATGTGTCTGTTGGATGTTCCAGTACCCGAGGCACCCGTTCCACAGGAGGGCGTGTGTTAGGCAGAAACCTGTGCAGTTACCTTTGGGACCACTGCAAAAGGCTTAGGACTACAGGTGTTGGCAGTAAACCCAATTGGTAGCAGTCTGTACCACCCAGATTTACCTGGTAGCTGTGGCTGAGCAGCCAGACTTCTCTCAAGAAGAGTTAGACAGTATATGGAGTATACAAGATAAGTACCGCAATACAGTAGCACAAGCAAACACTGACCAGAGCTTTGGTATCAAAGTATATAATTATTTATTTAAAGACACACTTATAAACACTATAGCACTATTATTATAAGTAAGTTCAAAAACAGTCACTATTATCATATGTACATCCCTTATTCCTTATTAGACAAGTCTTAGTTAACACCACTTATTTCCAGAGAGAGGTGAGCGCTTAACTAAAGATGGCACTCCAATAAGTTTAAGAAAAAGGGAGGGAAAAGGCAGAAATTGGGAACAGGACAACACAATCCTTCAGAAGCACTCAGCAAGGCACGAAAGTCCAAGTCTACTTGTGAGCAAAACATTTCAGAGGCCAGGCTCCCTCTTGGGGAGAGTAGAACACCAATGCGCCCAAGATCACACAGTTTAAAAGGCTTGGAGAGTCTTGCAGAGAGTTCAGGAAGGAATCATTTCAGTTTAGAAAAGTTCAGTTAGCCAGCCGAGGGCCAACCCAAGTAGTAATTTGAGGCTTTAAGAGTCACCCCACACAGACCGTTGCGAGGGAGGCCAGGCGGACACAGTACCTTTTTAAAGTGGAGCGGATCCTCCAGCGGGGGCATTTCCTGGCAGCGGGTGCAAGTCGCGGCGTTGTCCAGAGGAAGAGATGATCTCGACGTGGAGGAAGGCTGAAGGTCGTTGCACTGCCAGGGAAGAAACCAGCCGCAGAGTTCTCCGGTTAAAAGGTACTACCTTTTATTTGCGGTAGTGGAGAAAACGTGGTATCCCGGTTTCCGGGGGTGCTTGGCACAGGCAAGGCAGTCACGAGATGATTCGGGAAGGCGAAAAGGCGGGCAAACTGGTTATCCCCACCAGTCAAAGGAAGAAGACTCTTCGGAATGAAGATCTCCTCTGTCGTCGGGAAAAGTGGTGGGACGGTTCAGCAGGGCTCCACCGGTGGTGTCGTTGCAGGTCGGCTCAGCTTCTCCCTCTTCGGATTCTTTGGTCCTGTGGCGACGTCTGAAGTCCCAGTCCCCAAAGCCCTGCTTTTATGCAGAAAACCCCCATTCACCAGTCCTAGCTGTCACTCAAACATGCTAAGTGGTGAGCCGGGCGGCTCACCACTGGGCCAATCACACAAGAGTGCAACTTGAGTTCCGAGGCAACTCATTCCAGGGTGCCTAAACCCCCTCCCACACCCTCTGTGGTACCCAGACAGAGTGGCACCACTTTTGAAGTCTTCTGTGGAGAAGCCCGCCAAAAAGTGAAACAAAGGGCTCAACTTGGGTTGAAGTCACAGAAGCGAACACAAATGCCATTTTGGAACCGAGTTTCAGCAAAAAATACCAACCAGTGAATTTATATTAATTTAATAAACCAGCGGTATGTTTGAGGCTATATTAAAAAGTGGTACCCTCGAACAATGGGAAAATCCCATAGGAATATATTCGCAGTCGAATATAAAAAGTAGTATCCACTGCCACCAGCCAAAACTTGGTCGGGGGGACTGGACAGTGCCCCCTCACAGACCCCGGGGCAATCGAATTGCCCCGACCGGTACGTCCACAATATGATGGTTTGTACTGGTTCTCTTCACAATTTAAGACTAGTAAAGCCAATGGTGACTTTACATGCCTTGGGAGACAGTAGTCGGTCCCAGGGTATGGAGTCTATGTTGGGGGGGTCGCTACGACACCCCTGGGTTACTGCACGGAGGGTGCTGTGTAACCCACATACCAAAAACACATGAAGCCCTATGGGGTAAAGGACCCCATAGCCCATGAAACGCATACAAAGTCAAAGGAACACCTCAAATGTCTCACTCTTGGCAGGAGAAAAAAAATAAACCCCACAAATCCAGCAAAGCTACTGGGGGACTCACTAGGTTTGGGAAATTAGCCTTAACAGAGAATTCTCCCTAACAGCGTGCTTTTTGAGACGCTCACCCTGTCTCCTTCGGAGCGTACCGGTCTGTTTTTGCCGAGGTCCGTAGAGTCTGGGAGAAGCCACACTCTGGACTGTTTGTCAATAGGAAAAATGATGCACGCTACAGGCTGCATTCTTCGGAAGAGGTGGCCTTAGCTTCTAGTCCGCCCTACTCTTCCATGGTGTTAGCTGCGGCCACCTTGCAGTCCAGGCCTGCAGCATCCTCTTCAACGAAGGCTACTCAGGTCCTGGGTAAGGAGGACAAGCTCCTAGACTCCCCTGGGAGAACGTTTTTTGCTAACTTGGCCCTGCAGCTGCAGCAGGCTAATGCAGAACTGTTAGCGGGGGCGAATATGAAGATGTGGAAAGGTCTGTTGGAGTTTGAGGAGTTCATTCCTGTCGAGAAACTGGAGGACTTTAGGGCGGGACTGGCAGATGCCAGAGTTCTGGCCCAGGATCTGCTGGAGGCCGCGGTCCATCACGTTGACACTTCGGCCCGGGGCCTGATGATTGGGGTTGATAACTCTCGGCATGCTTGGCTACATGCCACTAAGTTCTCAAAGGAGGTGCAGGACAAGGTTTGGGACCTGCCGTTCGACGGCAAGGAGCTTTTTCATTCCTCAGCAGATGTGGAGCTGACCAAAACCAAGGATCGCACCCAGACCGCCAAGTCCTTGTCCGTCCTGGTGAAACCGCCTTTTAGGACGCAGAGACCGTTGTCACAAGCCCGGCCCTCCTCTGGGTTCAGGGGGTTTCTAGATCGAAATTCCCGCAGAGTGGACACCCCGTCGGGAAATTCCCGCCGGAGATAGCAATGGACTCGGTTTTTCTCCCGCTCCTCGGCCTTCTCCTCAGGTTCAGGTGGTAACACCACCGAAAAACCTGCCAAATGAGGGTTCTCTGTGTTCGCACGAGACCCTGGTGGGAGGACGCATTGCGTCTCATTGGGAGGCGTGGCAGACCATCACCGAGGACCGGTGGGTCTTGTCAGTCGCTCGGGCGGGCTTCCGCTTACCCTTACCTACTACCCCACCCATTTACCCTCCTTTCCAGCAGTCGGGGTCGCCTTCCCTCAGAGCCGAGATTCAGAAGTTGCTGGATCTCAGAGTGGTGGAACCCGTTCCCCTAGGGGAGCGAGGGGAGGGCTTCTACTCCTGGTTGTTTATGGTGCCCAAACCCAACCAGGCTGTCCTGCGCACCATCCTAGACCTTTCCCAGTTCAATCTTTCCCTACCCCAAAAGAAATTCAAGATGATCACGCCTGGCCAGATAACGTCCTCTTTACAGATGGGTGTTTGGCTCAGCGTGATGGACCTTCAGGATGCGTACATGCATATAGTGATTTGGAATCCACACAGGAGATACCTCTGTTTCTTTGTGGGAGAGGGGGAGAGGAGCATTTCCAGCTCCGAGTGCTTCCCTTTGGCCTCAGCTCGGCACCGCAAGTCTTTACGAAGATGTTGGTGATTGCTGCTTATCTTCATCTGCAGGGTATCCATATGTATCCGTACTTTGACGATTGGCTGCTCCCACTGAAAGCCGGTTGCAATCTTCAGTCTCTCCTCCAGCTCTTGTTCCATCTCGGACTGTTGGCGAACTGGCGGAAATCTTCCATGACGGTCTCTCGGGACTTGATTTTCCTGGGTTTTCGCTGGAACACGATCGACTGCAGGGTTTACCTGACCGGGGACAGAATGGTGGAACTGTTGGCCACATGTCAGATGTGTGCAGTCGGAGAGCATGTCAGCCTAGTAGTTCCAGAGGCTTCTGTGCTTCATGGCCTAGTGCGTGTTGGCTCTACCTCTCATTGGTCTCAAGATGAGGTGACTCAGATGGCTCTTCGGAGTTCTTGGCGTCAGGCTGTGGATCCGGATTCCAAGTTGATTTTGATTCCAGCTTCCATGAGGACGGACCTGGAGTGGTGGTAGTCTCTCAGCAACCTGTCGGTGGGTGCGGGTTTTCAGGACCCAGCCCCGATGGTAACTGTCACAACGGACTCCTCCCTTCTGGGGTGAGGTGCAACGTTGGATCTTCTTCAGGTCTCTGACCTTTGGTCGCCTCAGGACAAGTTCCTTCACCTAAATCATTTGGAGCTTCTGCCGATTTTCCTAGCGCTCAAGGCGTTCAGACTGGTCATGGCCAACAAGGTGGTCCGTGTCCGCACAGACAATGTGGTGTCAATGTATTGCATCAACAAGCAAGGGGACACCAAGTCTCCCCCTCTTGTGGACCTGTCCATCCAGATTTGGGAGTGGGCAGTTCGTCATGGTGTATGGCTGGTGGCAGTACACATCCCGAGCCAGCTGAATGTTACGGCAGATGCCCTCAGTCGGCGGACAATGGTCAGCTACAAATGGGAAATCCTGTCATGGATTTTCCTGCGTTGGGGCACTCCGTAGGTGGATCTCTTTGCAACGTCGGCAAATAAGAAACCATCTCTGTATGCCACCAGAAATGGTCTGGGAGCCTCCTCTCTGGGGGACCCTCTCGAGATCCCTTGGCACAACATGAGGGCCTATTCTTTCCCACCTCTGCCTCTGATTCATCGAACGATTTGCAAGCTGAAGAACACAGTGAACTGTTCGCTTCTGCTCATAGCCCCGTGGTGGCTGGCCAGGTTATGCTTCTCAGAACTGCAACACCTATCGGTGTGTGCACCGATCAGGTTAGCGGAGAGTCCTGATCTGCTTCACCAGAGGGATCAACAGCGGTGGCACCCCTCCCCACAATCGTTCAGCTTGGCGGCATGGTGCTTGAGTTCAGGTCCTTGGAACATCTCAACCTGTCTGCTGATAACATGCGCATTATCCAGGCAGCCTGAAAACCCTTGACGAGGTCTCGGTATTGAAGCAAATGGCTGAAGTTCTGTCATTGGTGCTTAGACATGCAGATGGACCAAAGGGAGGCTACGATTGACACTGTGCTGTCATTCGTATCCCACCTAGCAGAGTCAGGCATTCACGTTCTGTCATGCAGAACTTCTCTTTCGGCGGTAGCCGCCTACTTATCTACAGACCAATGTTCTTATGCTCTGTCTAATCCAGTGATTAAGAGACATTTCACAGGTTTGACGCTCCTTTATCCTCCGGTTCGCAAGCCGCACCCGACCTGGGATCTGAACGTGGTCCTTGGCGTTGTGCCATAAACCGTTTGAACCAATGGCCACGGTGGACCTTAAACACCTTTCGTGGAAAGTGTCTTTTTTGGTTGCCGTTACTTTAGCAAGCCGTGTGAGTGAGCTCCAGGCTTTGTCGGTGGAGCATCCCTTTTTGGTTTTCCACAAGGATAAGGTGTTCCTACGGACAAATCCTTCTTTCCTGCTAAAGGTGGTCTCTGAATTCCATCTGAATCGATCTCCCTGCCGGGCTTCTTTTAGAACGCTGCTTCAGAAGCTGAAAGGGTTCTGCATTGTTTGGATGTTAGAAGGGCTCTTAAGTTCTATCTTGACAGAACGTCTGAATTTAGGAGCTCTTCTCAACTATTGGTGACCTTTGGTAACCCACAAGGTAGACGGGCCTCGCAACTATCTCCAGATGTATCGCGGCCTGTATTAGAGTCTTACACCGTTCAAGGTCTGCAGCCTCCTAAAGGTATTCATGCACACCTGGTGCGGCTGCAGTTGTTTTACAGAAATATGTCCCCTGGGAGACCATCACAAAAGCGGCTACTTGGGCCTCCCCATCGGCATTTTGTAAACATTATTGCCTTGACCTGAGCTCCAGATCTGATGCTCAGTTTGGCCAGGCTGTGCTGAAGAACTTGTTTCAGTAAGGGTTTTTTTCCATCCACCCGTAGTTCCTGTAAGGAGTCCTTAGGAATCTCCCATAAGTATCGAGGAAAGGGGACGGGATGTAGGAGTGTAGCCAGGTTACTCACCGTAGTGACCACCTTACTTCTAGTCCATAGTCCCCTTTCCTCCATACGCCCGCCCGCCGTCCCATCTAATAGGTTTCCTCTGTTATTGCTTAAAGGTCTCTGACCTGGCGATAGAAAATAACTGATTGGTGATGCATGGGCGGAGCTAAGATGGATGGGCTTACAGCCACGTGCAGTACCCCGCGTAGAAGGAGAGGAAGGACAAAAATGTTTGCAAAATGTTGATGCTTTTACAAAGTGCTCCGGTCCCGTCCCACAGGACGGAGGAATGTCCCATAAGTATGGAGGAAAGGGGACTATGGACTAGGCGTAAGGTGGTCACTACAGTGAGTAACCTGGCTAATTTCGATATAGGTTCTCTGATGGAGCCAATGGTATTTATCATTTGCCTAAAGGATGGAAATGATTCATAGGGTTTATGTATTTTAGGTATAAAGTATATGGTACCTAAGATTGGATGTGGGTTGTTTAGAAAACTTTTTTCATTGTCCGTTAATAGGCTTTGATTTGCCCATTCGGTCGTCATTGAGGCCCAATCCAAGACCAGTTGTGGAATTGCATTTGTACTCAGTTTTTCATAACGCGATTCTTAGTTTAGGTGTTGTTCTGCTGACTTTAAGTAGTCAGTCTTGTTCATCAATACAATGTTGCCTCCTTTGTCGGCTTTTTTGAAAGTTAAGCTAAGCAAAAATTCTGATGTCACTATTTGTTTTCTCTTTCCAAGATAAATTCGGTTTGTATTTGAATAGGTTAACTGAAAAATACTGTAATCTCAACTCTTGGATAGTTGCTTTGTGAAAAATATCAATGACATGTTCTTTTAAAGTAGGAATAAAAGTTGATTCTGGCCTTAGTTTGTTCACTTTGATCTAGATCGATGGCCCTGCGTGATTTATTTTAAAGTGTGGACATCCTTTTCTTCTCCTAGGTTAAATAATTGAGCTGTTTCTTCAAAATGAGAGATGGAGAGTTCTGAAGGGATTTCAATTGTATGGTGTCCATTTGTCCCTTGTATTTGTGAGAAATGTTTCTTTAGCTTAAACCTTTTTCAGAACTTGGAGAGATCTGTGTTTACGGAAAAATAGGCATACAACTATTGCATACATTAAGCATACAACTATTGCTTCCTTTAAATTCTGGAATCAAGTTTGGGATCTTAAACAGACTTGCCCTTTGCTATGGGCGATGCACACAAGAGCTCATACCATTGGGCTCATGCATAGCATTGGCAGACAAATATGCCAAAGAGCACACTGTTAGAAGAACAGTAGCAGACTTAAAATGAATAGTGCCCTCAAAAATGTTATTGTACCGTTTTTTCGGGTAAGTCATTATAAGCTTACGGCGATCGATCGTAAAAAGGTTTCCTATGCATCTTACTTTAGTTTTCCTCACTTTTACACATGCGAAAAAAACGTGTTGGGCGTGGCCATCTTGTGCTAATCATATCTGTGGATCGATCGCCCTAAGTTCAAGTGCGCTCGCGGCAATAAATCAAAACACCCGCCCCTGAAGCTGACATCACTTGTCCCAACGATCTGCTTGACCTAGTTTCATTACGCTTGTGTCCAGCGTAACCCAAATTGCCACGTCATCACCCACGCCCGCAGAAACAGGAATATTTCAATGATACATAAACAATAGTCTGCAATGTCGCAAGTGCTTTTATTTTTCAAAGAATGTTCACAAGAAATTATAAACTCCAGGAAAGAAATGATTTGTTAATTTTGCGGGTAAGTTAGAGCTGACGACCATTGCATGACTCTCGAGCTACGCAGATTACGCTCAATGTTCTTTGTCCTTTTGTGTCCTTGTCATGCTATATGGCACAATAGCAAAACAATTCAATGATCCCCACCTGCCCCCCCCCCCTTTGGTGCTCTGTGGGGGTGAAGACATGTCTGTTTTTCACTTTCAAAGCCCAACGCTCTTGCTTCTCCGCATTGCTACACCATGAATGCTGACATGTTGCTTCTTATTGCTGGAAATGCCAATGGACTTGTAGGGCCATATTGATCGTCCCCCATAACGCTGATCGAAAAAACACTGCTTATGTTAATCCTTCAGTGTTGATTGAAGAAGCCATTGGCTGGCACCTGGAAGCTATGGCACAGGCAGTACGGTACAAAGTATCTGCAAACAAAACACAATAAAAATGCATTTCAGTAGCCATTTATTTTAATGTAACAAGTTACCGTATAACTCATAACTGTTTGAACCCTTATTATAATCGAAACCAACCAATATTTAACACACCAAGGAAAACAAGGTGTACTACTTGAGACCACGAGTTGCGTACAATTTTAACGATGTGAAATAGGTATAGCTCCCAATGGTATGGAGAACCAGATGGAGAAAACGAAGAACAAACATAGCAACCATTCAGCTTGACCCCCGGACAGAAGTCATAGCGATGCTTGCAAGATTACTGTTCGGAAATCTATCACAGTGCACACAGACAACTTTTACCCCACTGTCAATTAGTTATTATGCATACAGCATCCTACCTGTTTCTAATCCCAATAACAGTTTTATATAAACTTGAAATTACCAAACATGGAATTTCCAGCAATTATGTTTGTCGATGAGCAACCGCTCTGTACCATGTATCACACACTTTCACACTAACTTGGCGGTACATTTTCGCTCTCAATATATTGAAACATATCTTTTTTTTTTTCTATTCCCCACAACTTACGTCCTTTGCGCAATTGCTGCCTAGCGTTCAAGGCCAAATTACAATAAGGCACTTTTCCTATTCAAAGGCAGAGACGTCCAGGTTTCGATTTCGGCAACGAACGCAGGGGAAAAAAATGAAAAGGCATTGATGCAGTACAGTGTTTCAGATCTGGAAGGACAGCGTGAAACATCCATGTAAAGATACGTTATGCCATGTTAACTTGTTAACATTCACAATTTGTGTGCGTTGATGCAACACACAAGTGTTTATCAGCCGTCAATAGAAATTCCAAATAAAGCTAACCTCACCCTCCTCCTGAACTGTTTCATTCAACCGAGCGGATTACCTGTTGATCGAGTAGCCGGCTCTAGCATATTATCATGTCTTTCGCAATTTAACTTATGAGAGTTAGATAGACCTTAGCATTAGCTACGTGGAGAGATGATCCCAGCATACACACGCTCCGATCTATAGACGGATGAGCAAAAAACCAATTGTAGCCTCCCGCCCCCTATGTAATACTGTTATGTACACTGTTTTACCAATGAACGGTGCATGTTCAGACACTGTGTGATGTCATTACTGGTGCTGTGGCCTTCGAAAAGGCACCTGGGTCAGCTCTCTCTGTAACCATCATGCAAGACAGGTGACATAGCACATCACTGAGCAGTATGTCAACATGTTTTTAAAATGGCAGTAGCTGGTGAAAGTGCATGATCGTGCCGCTGAATGAAAAAACAGTGGTTCTTGGGATGTCTGTCAAGTCTGGAACGGGCATGAGACGTTGAAGAATTGGTTTCCACTATTCGAGTAGGGTGTGCCCTTGGTGACTGATCAGGTTTCAGAAGGCTGGAGCATACCTGGGTGGCACAGGATAACAAAGCCAACATTGAATGGCTGTCTGCTATCCCAGAGCGGTGTGCCTCCAATGATCTCACCTTCATCCAGATGCTCATTGTGTGGAGAGCACTGGTTCTGTCTAAATGTTTTTATTCTGAACGATGTACCACTTATATCATGCCCCTCTTTGAACCTCCCCTGTCACACTGAACCAGGAATCGGGCTGGTTTGCAAAATGTATTTTCACAATATAGCACACTATTTTTAATGGGGATACAATAATCACCAATGGGGTGAAGTCATACTAAACAATCTCTTTAATCATAAGGACTACTAATGAGCAAAAACAATGCAGCACAGAAATAATACTTTTGGGTCTATATTCAAATCAAATAGCAGTGTGTTTACTATTTCCCCCTGCCCACCCCTCAATCCCCCCCCAATATGCAATGTATAGATGGAGGAGGAGAAAGAACAGGTTTCAGGAATGCAGAATTCAAGCAAATATATCAATCCCAATTTCCCCCCAGCAACACACGAGAGAAACGGCAATAATTGGCAAACTGTCAAAATGGTTTTAAAGTTGGCTTTGAATGGAAGAGGTAAAACACTAAATATGGGCTAAATCACTGAAATTGTTGAAATTCTAAAGGGAGCCACTCTAACTGGTTGCAGACAAACACTAGCAATGATTTGATAGCAAAAAGCAATGAGAAAACTTAATTTTGAGGTCGGTGGCAATGAAAAGCTATTTTCCACGTTATAGATTTTGCCTGAGACAAAAAATGTGCAGCAAACTTTTCCGCGCGCGGTAATCACGATTGCGGGAGAACGATAAGTATTTGGGATGCGGTTTTGGGTTCTGGAAAGCTTAGGATGTTGGCTACAAGCAGACACTTAAATTTCGTTTCTAGCATGAAAATTGAAGAAGTTATGGGCGTTTTCATGGAGGTCTTTTTTTCTAGATAGAGGCAAATTGTAAAACAAGGATGCGCTTTTAAAAAGCCAAACAGGATTTCCTTCCACTAGGGATGGACTATGAAGAAACAAACTATACGACAGCACAGCCACCAGCCCAGGAAGTCTCTGGATGGTTTTTGCCTTCCGAGACACTCGTCTTCTTCAGAAAAATATATATCGGCGCAAAGATCTGTTTAACACTACCAGTACAGAAGGAGATAATAGGGATGAGATAGTGTTCAGGCAGTTCAAAAGTATTTCTAACAATGCAGTTGTGCATATAATAGAGGATGACTTTGGATAGGGATGACTATGGACAGTACATAGGCTAGTGACAGTCCTATACTAAGGATACTCACTATATAGGTTTGGACAGAACCGTCAGGAATTCAGGTCCGTCAAGATTTCTGGGCAGACATTCTGCTGGGCACACCGGAGTGGGCAGCACGACGCTCTAGTCTGCAATCAGCAAGGCGCTCTGGTCACCGCACGGTAGGACTGGACTGGATCTGCAATGGCTCTGGTTCACAGCTATCTGGTCACAGCACAGCTCTACTGGATTGGGCCTTCGGATTCTGGCAATAAGTCTTAGCAGGTAAGCAATACAGCACAGCCAGGCTGATCTTTGGTTCCCCTTAGAAGTCTGGGGTAAATTCTGGTTTCTGGAATTTTAAGGCCAAGCTGAGAATGGTTCAGCTTTAGAATGAGCATTTCTGCTTGCCAAGTGTCTGGAATATGGATAGTTCTCTTGCAGGGTGCTCCGCCAGCAATCGGTTGGTGGGTGAATGTGTGTGCCTTCTAAATCCTCAGTTGTCTCTATTTATGCATTTGATAAAGGGGTGGGTATGCTGAATTATCCTAGGCGCACCCCCTAGGAAGTCTATTGGCTTGCGTCTGCGCTCTCCCTGGATTGGAGGAGAAAACAGGGTGTCACCATGATGTGGTTTTATGAGTCAAAACATCCTCCCCTTTGCCTTTTGAACATGAAATCTACTTTTGGTATAATACCGATTTACATGCGTGCAATCTTTATACCAATAACATACATAGATCACATATTTTGTGGAGCAAACCCTCTTCCAAGCCCCATTGCTGTGGCATCTTGGATCTGGATTTGACAGCCTTTCGCACTTTTTGTGTGGGACACAATATCTAATTTGTCCAAAAATGTGTACGTATGTGTGCATTGTCTATGGGCATAAGTGTGTGAAGTTTCATGCTTGTGACATAAATACATTTGCGCAAAACCAGAATTTTCACAGTGCCTTCCCTGAACATCGCACAGAGTTCTGGCATCTTTTAAAATGTGCACCCAAAAATCACATTAACAATGCTATTCTATAATTTTTACAAATTTGCACAGTCATTTATCAGTCTTTTTCAAAAATAAGCTTTCTGTGCTTGTGAATCTATAAGTGACTCTGTCCGTCCCCGCCTCCTGTCCCTGCTGGCAGGTCTGAGGCAATCCGCCCCCTTCCTTCTGGTAGAGGCCACTTTTGACACGTCACAATCTGCATACCCTTTCAGCCAATCAAGGTTCTTTGTCCCCTTCTGCTGCAGAACCAGAATATCTTCCCCTAATTTAATTCTCGCAAAGGTGCGATTTCCTGGCCTTAGTGGGAAGCAGGAGAGAGATGACTTTTGTTGGGGGGAGGCTGTGGAACTTGTTGGGTGGCTTTGAGTCCGCTTATATTCAATGTCATTTTATTACATTTTTCATGGTTTAAAACAAAACTTGCAATTTTCACACAAGCAGCTAGAACTCTTATTCCAGCTCCTAAACCATGGAGATTAAATAGTTTCAACCTAAATTCGTCTTAATAACAGGTCACTTAATTTTCAGACATTTGATTTAAATTGCACAAGTTTAAACTTCTGATGGGATTACTGACAGCTGTCATACATGCGGCTGCTGGTACTGCACCCATATTTTGACAGCTTTTCACAGGCAAGCACACTTTTTACTGTGGATATTTTGATGACAGATTCCGCTTTCCATGACATTGTATGATCATAATGATTTCTTAAATGAAGTGACGGGTAACACCCAGCAAGGATATTGGATGTTTTATGGTGTTTTTGGACCAGCATTCCGTATTTTCAGCAACCAAGAAAAGATTTAAAAACCAGATTCTGGATTTCTTTTCAGCAGCACTGCTTTTCATCTGTGCTCCAATTTTACTTGGTGGGCAGCCCAATTACATGTTTCAGCTGTGAGGTCTCCGTGCCACTACTGACAACAGGCAAGGTAGATTTGGCAGCCATCTTTTTGTACTTTGTAGAGCGCAATTTCCGTAGGTTTTGGTGCACATAAGGCTTTTGCAGCCATTTTGATGATTCTGGCACCATCAGCACACAGGGGTGTCGCAGGGCAGAGCATAAGTGGGTTAAAACATCCCATACTATATAAATAAAGAAATACAATATGATTAGCCCTCACATCGGCCCAGAATTCCTAGGCCCCTTCATTCTCGTCCACTTTACAAATGTAATTTATAAGCTATCTTAATATCCTTTGGGAACACATGCAGGAAAGTACCGGATCTTTGACGTGGTTTGCAGAAGTGCAACCAACAACCACACATGATGGCATTCTTGAAAAGTGCGTGGGATCTGTATAAAGAAATATGAACTATTAGCACGATTAACACAGATTGACTGTGAATAAAGCAATTTGCACCAGAGATTTGTCTTTAAAGTTTCATTAGAATAAAGACCGGAAATCTGTGTGACCTAGCCCAGTGAACTCTGCGACAACGTTATTATACAATTGTTATACTGCACATTCTACTACAACGCACAGTGATGAATAGTGGTAGTTATCGAGAAGAAAATACCTAAACTACTCACTAATGCATACGTCTTTGAGATACACGAACATTAAAATCCTGGGTACATTTGGTGAAAATCGTAGTAACGTTCGATGAACATAGGGAAGTAATTAGTTGACTTACCCTTACTTTGGCAAACCGATGAGCAGATTCAGCAAGTAGAGGAGCAAGTATCCGGTGAACATGTAGCTCGATGATGATATATCTAGTAGATCTCCCAGATGTTCTCAAGGTAAATCTCAAGATGTTTAAAAAGGCTTATACAAGTGGGTGTGTATGTGAATGGATGACATGTTCATGGACACCCACTCTGCCTCCATCCCAATGGCTCCCATCTGCCATATTAACCCAACCTGCTGTCTTTCTAGCGCAAAGGCATATGCCTACTTGTACAACATATAGCACAATAGGACCAGGCTTGTAACACAAACGCAAACCTGGTTGTCGTCAATGTTCGACAACTTGAGCGGTCAGACCTACCCACTTGGGAGCGCACGGTCATAGGTGCAAACTGCCATTGGTACTGAAAGGGTGGGTGGATGGGCATGAGGCGAGCGCAAAAAGGCTGCAACAATGCGGAAGGGACACAAACGTTTGTTGATTGCAGGTTCTGGGCTTTGAAGAGGGGAGTGTGGAGACACAGGGTCTGGGGAGGCCATCTGGACAATGGTGAACGTCTGGCAGAATGCCATTGATACTGGAAGGCGGATGGATGGGGACAAGGAGAGCAAAAGTGCACCAACCACGGCTGGACTGGGCTACTGGGTACTGTGGAGATGTCCCTGTGTGCCCCAGCACTCTGTGCCTTTTTTGATTTTATTTTCACATATCATAGGGAAAGGGTGGAGCTAGATCAAAATGTTTAATATGGGACCGATTTGCAAAATATTTCCTGTGCCTCCATTCTTTCACAATCCACCCGGGCAACAACCATTCTAGCATAACAATCATAGACGATTGCGCGTGTTCTTGACTAACTGAAAAACTAAAATATCCTTATTTACTCAGTTGTATTTTATTTAATTGGGTGTTATTGATGGCACCAACAAACTATAAATTGTATACTTGAGTTTGAAGTATAGTATGAGAAAATCCCCTGTACTGTCCGCTGTCACTGGGGAATTCGTAGCGAATGGCTCGAACGACACAGGCGTGTATTACTCGTCGATTGCGGTATCCAAGCCTCCCATAACGCCACCATTTAAACGAACGATGGGCCACCAGCCTGTACCACCTGAGAACGAGAAACCTACATACTTTAATTGAACCTGATAAGTGTAGCAGCCAACTTCAAAAAGTGCATCCGAAATTCGATTGCATAGTTGCCCTTAGAAAAATGAAGGCGGGAACCCTTACAGTACAAGTACCCACTATATGCTAAAATAAATAATTATCCTTTATGGCCTAGAGGCCAAAACGCACCTGTGGAATACAAACTGGGCAAAGATGGAGGGCAGAATCTGGAAGGAACCCCAAATTTGCCGATGAGCACCCCGGGGTGGAATGTGCGGTTTGAGCTGGGCCCAAAATCCTTAGTGTATGGCCGAGTGGAAATTGGTAACACTGTACAGAGAAATAGTGAGTCCAAGGCCGGACTCCTTGTTTGAAGATATAAAAGAACACCTATCCAACTTGAAATCCTGTATACTGGCAATGCTAGAAGAAAAGGTAAAAACAATTCTAGCAAAGACCATTCTAAAGAAAGAAACTCCGATAACGAATCCCCTGAAGGTAAAGCGTGACCCCGAAAATCTGGATTGGATAGAGACTATAGCTAAGGTATGAAGCTCGATTCCAACCAATGCATTCTTGGCAGCAGAAAAAGAGCAAGGACATCTGCCTCAGTATTTGATAAAATACCCCGACAAAGGATAAGAAACCTTTTTTTAAGGGTTAGACTAAATCTTATTCCCACTGTGGAAGTATTGAATAAGCGCAAACAATGGGACCGAGCAAGCAAGCTGTGTAACATCTGTACCATACCATCAAACCAGTGGCTTCATCTGTTAATGGAATGCGAAGGAACATGGCCTTTAAGACTATCAAAGTTTTGAAGCCTGGTCCGTAGAGAGGATGGCATTCTATCAAATCACATCTGGAATAGAATGATCGCAGGCCAAAAAGTACAGTTAACAGCAGCAGTGGTTGATATATTGAAGGCCTTGAAACTCCTTTCTTAAGCCCAATGGAGAGGCAGGGGGCGGGATTGGTCAGAACAGTAGCATAAAATGCGACACAAAGTAGTTGGGTGATGGTGTTGTGTACAGCGCAGTGGACATTTGCGATTTTTGTTGAGTGGAAAAGGTCTGAGATTCCTGAGTACGATCTGTTAAAATGTAATTCTTGTTTTTTTCTTTTAATGTCGATCTGTTATGTTGTATGAATGTGATAAAATGTGTAAAGGTTTTGATAACCATAAATAATAAAAAATAAAAAAAATATATAATTCTAACACATCAGAGGTTTGATCTACCATCTGCCTTGCTTGGATCCTAGTGATATAGGTGGACGTGTGTTGCTTTTGGGAGAGTACACTGATGCACAGCATTAGGGCTGTAGTGGGTGTTCTGGAAGGGGTCAGATGAGTATCGGCATGAAAGCAACTTGGTGGGGTTAGGACTGGTGGAACCCTGGACTGGAAGGGTTGGGGTTGAGAGGGCACAGGCAGTTTAATGAAGATAAATGTACACTTGGGATATGGCTTGTCACAGTCTTGCGCTCTCAGCAGAGCACGTTCTTTCGGTAATGATACTACAGAACTGTAACTACGGCATGGCAGGACTTTCGTAAGAACAATGCTCGCACAGAGCTGACAGGGGGAGGCAATGGTGTGTGTGGGTTTGCTGTGCGAGGCACTGGGGAAGGCACAGCTGCATTTCTACAGATAGATGGATCACAATTTGAGAAAGTAGCAGAAAAACATGAAATTCAAATGGTCCAGGTAGCAAAAACGACATCACATCTAGAGTATACTTACTCGTTACTTGGATTGCGCGGCCGAACTGTTCCGCAAAGATCGTGCATAATTTAGTTTATTATTTGCAAGGCGCACCTAACCCTGTGATATCTGGGCACTTTAACGTAGGTATTTGTTACAGGTACATATGGGAAAGACGAGGCTTGTTGATCGTGGTTACAAGTTAGTCGACAGGCCAGCATATAAAAGGAGAGAAAGACATAAGCGATACAAAATACAGAGTACATAGTACGAGAGTGCTGAAGTTACTGTAGACCATACACAATTGCCCTAGGTCTGTTAGTGATGCTTGGCGAATAGCCAGTCTTTTACTTTGGCTCTGAAAGACCAGAAGGCAGGTTTGGCTCCAATGGTAGGGGAGGAGGGAGTTCCAACATTTGGCCGCTAGCACGGGGAAACTAGAGCCATCTGCGGTTTTTAATTTGTAATTCGGTATGATGAGACAGTGAGAGTAAGTGGATCTAGTGGGCCTGGCAGGTTGCTTCATTGTGAATTTGTCGGCCAGGTATTTGGGAGCTACGTTTGACAAGCATTTGTGAGTGATAGCTAGAGTGCGAAGTGAGATTCTGTCTGGCACTAGTAGCCACTGCATGTCCCATCTGATGGCCGAGATGTGATTGATGCAGGGAATACTTAAGGCAGATATAAGGGCATTGTTTTGGAGGACTTGTGATCTGTTAGTTACGTTCAGAAGAACCTAGGATTAGAGTGTTAAAATAATCCAGTTTGGAAAGAGTCAGCGCACTAGCTAGTGTGATGCTGCTGTTGGTGGATAAGTAAGGTTTGCAGGCGTTGATCAGTTTATTGGTATATGCTGTGGAAGAGTCAGTGGCATTAACTTGTTTCTTAAGGGAGAGCGTGGAATCGAAGTAGACGCCAAAGGTTTTGATGTCATTGGGGACTTTGATGGTGTTTCCATCAATATTGAAAGTCTTATAACGTGCGCCTAATTTGATTAGACGTGCTTCAGATCCGATGATCAGAAGGTCTGTCTTGTCGTTTAAACAAAGGCTCTGGGCTGGCATCCAAGCCTGAATTTTAAGGTAGATTTTATTTAATAATTTCGAATCTGTCGTTGCAGCCTGAGAGTGTGATGAGGACATGGATATCTGCATAGTAGTGTAGGTGACAACCATGTCGTCAAGATGATCGAAGAGGAGCTTTGTGAAGATGTTATAAAGCGTTGGTGAGATGCAAGAACCCTGAGGAACTCTGCAGTAGATTGGAACTGGATCTGCGGCGGCTGAGGGCGCGAAAACCCTTGTTCGGTTAGAAAGAAAGGATTGGATCCAACTAGCAGCGCCCAGAGAGAACGCAGCTGCTACAGTCAAATGTTTGGTGAGGATCTGATGTTCAACAAGATCGAACGCTGCAGAGGGGTCCAATAACAGAAGGATAGCCAGATTGCCTTTATCTTTGGCTTCATCCATTTGGATTTTGAGGTGCAAGAGGGCCATTTCTGTACCCTGCCTAGGTATGAAACCAGATTAGCACAGACATAGAAGGTGGTTCTCCTTCAAATAATTTTGAATTTGGAGATAGATCAGCCTATCTAAACATTTTAGGAGGAATGGGACTGTTGTAATGCGTCTGTAATTGGTTGGTATGTTGGGGCCTAGATTTTTTTAAATTTTTATTTTTATTTTTTAGGAGAGGCATAACCCAAGCCTCCTTCAGGTTGTTGAAGACTGAACTGCTGTTAAATGAGGAATTAATCACAGCAGTAATGAAGGGGGTTAGGTCTTCAGCTCTTTCCTTGATGACTGAAGCGGGACAGATATCGCCCTGGCACCTTGATGGTTTTAAACCAAGGATAATGTTTTCCACTTCTTTAGAGGTGACTGGCGAGAAGAAGAAAGGGTGGCACAGAGGAGATTGGAGGTCAGATGAAGTCCCAAGGCTTGTTCTTGAGGCCAGGCTGTTTTTCTTTTCTCTATTTTAGCTTGAAGCAAGGCTATTTTGTCAGATAGGGCCTTCTGTATATTGGCGCACAATGCTGCATCTTTGATGTAGGCTTCTGTTGGTGGTACTGGGGACTCTACTTAATACATTAAAAAGTTCTTTTGTGTCAGATTTAGCATTTAGAATTCTATCGTAAGTCTTTTTTTGCATTGAGTCTGGCTGATTTAAAGGTAGTGGCAGCTGATGAGAACAATTCCTTATTAGAGGAAGAGGGTGTTTTTCTCCAAGTGGCTGTGGCGGCTCCTTTGGCATTGCGGAGAGTTTTTAGATCGGCAGTGAACCATTTATTTAAGTGAGCTATAGGTTTAGCTTTTCTTAGTTTGAGTGGGGCGATGTTATTAAGGGCTTCTTCTAAGATGCCGTTGTGCAAATCAACCAGTTTGGTTGGGTCAAGATTGAGGTTGTTTGGTAGATCCATGATTGGGTGGAGTAAGGGTCGTAGCTTACCTATCGTATTACGGTTGTTTCTGGATAGGGTTTGTGGGGCAAGGGCGGTGCTAGTATTAGAGTGAACGCTCTCCTGTACCGTAAAGGAGATGCAGTGGTGGTCTGACCTGGCACAATGTTTATTATTGGCAATTCAGGCCAGCCTGCCAGTCCAGAGTTTGCCCTTGTTGTGAGTAGGTTCATTGATAGTGTTTGAAGCCTAGCTGAGAGAGAGTTTTCAATGGAGCACCATCATAATCCTCAACACAGAACTTGTGAGGAAGGCTGCCCTGAAGTCATGCAGCTCTGTAACGCAAAGGGGTGCTGTCTTCTTCGGCTATGTAGGCCGAGCATCCAGTGTTTTCTCGGCAGCAGCAGTTCTCCACCTCGCTTGGCATGACCTCGCAACGATTGCAGGTACACCACGTTGAAACATCTCCCATGCGACTCGACTGCGGCACATGCTCGGGTGATCTTGCAAACTATTGTCTTGATTCCCATCATCTCAGCAGCCTTCTCTTTCCATTAGTTCCTCCTCTGAGTACTCAGGCCCGTACTGATAGGGCTGTATTGTTCACATTGTACCATCAAGATTTAACCAAAACGCAAGTAATGCGTGAAATCAGTTCCGCTACTGTAAGTGACGGTTCGCAGAGCTTCGTTCTAGTAAGATGGCTCAACCAAGCAGAAACGATCCACGGGAGATCTAAACTAAATACATTAAAACTGTTGACTAGGAAACTAGAGTGTTGACTGATCAGAAAGGGTCTATTTATACTTCTTGAGGAAAGTGGCGTCCTGCCATTTCCATGGAGACACGTCAATAACTTGCGGACAGAGACCGTTGCACCGAGACGTGTATTGGCGTTGTGGAATGGGCCGAATGCGTCTAGTGATGTCAGCTTCAGGGGCAGGTGTTTTGATTTAATGCTGCAAGCGCACTTGAAATTAGGACGATCAATCCACGGTAAGATTAGCACAAGATGGCCACGCCCAACACGTTGTTTTTTCGCATGTGTAAAAGTGAGGAAAACTAAGGTAAGATGCATAGGAAACATTTTTTACAATCCATCACCGTATGGTCATAACGACTTGTCTGAACGATCGGCACAATAACATTTTTGAGCACACTATTCCTTTAACTCGCTCAGCAACTGCAATGGATGAGCAAATAAAATAAACTTGTTTGGGTGTTCTACCCAGGCCAAAAGGCTTCCCAAGTAATTACATTTATGACATTGAGAATAACAATGCAGTAATCTTAATTCCTATGAAAAAAGGGGTTACTATTCAAAGATTAATCCCAATGGAGCAGATCGGAAAGCTAAATAGCTGCCGCGCATGCTGCACTTGCATCTACCCATTTTGGGTTTACTGCAACCACACTGCTGCTTCTTGATGGGTATTGGTGGCCAGATTTAAGGCAACATGTTAAAGTATACATAGCAAACTGTGACACATGTCTGAAGACGACGGTGGACCACAGCAGAAACCCAGAAGAGGCTGCTTTAAGAAAGGCAACCTCCTTGGGTATGTGTTATTTGAATACTTGTCACTGTGAAACTATGTTGCAACCCTATAGCTCATATTGACCCCTCTTTAGATAAGCCTGGCTACTCAGTCAATCTACCAACTTGTGTAGTACAGGCCTATCCCAAAGGTTGGGTTACCTATTGCCAAGAGGAAAAGGCTGGTGTAGTCTTCCACAGGGATACTAGATACAATCTTGCCTAACACACTGTCTTCCCCAGCCCGCTCTCTAGAAAACTGGTGGCAGCAATGCTGCTGAGGGAATACCTCCAGGTGGGGGCTGCCAAGGCCAGTCCTGAGACCACTCAAAGCAGGAGACTGGGCAATATCACCCAAGAGAAGCGCCATACAAGTTTCTGAGGATCACCTGAAACTTTCTGCAGATGATTACAGCAATGTTCCATGCAATAGTCCTCTTCCAGTTGAGCCTGAAGAAGAGATAGAGATCTGACAGATGATGCAGAATATGCTACATTTGATGACTACAAGTCCACAATTTAGAGAAGTACTGCAGGTCTGCCAATATGGAAACAGAAAAGCTTTTTGGTTGCTAAAGTGATGAAATAATTATTTTTGACAGACATTCGGAAATGGTGTTGCATAATACTGGCAGTATTTTTCTTTCTGCTTTGGCTGAGCCTCGGTGTGTTTCTCATCTCACTGACTTCGGGGCATTTTTTTAGCAAGGTTTCCACTCCACCTGTAACCAAGGAAGTTGTTCTACATCCTTTGAGTTCTTCACACACACAGAGAAAAGAGAGCTTCAGGAGCCAGGAACTCCAGCCTCAATACAAATCTCTGAACATGGGTCGCGTGTGCATGCCATTGTTTAAAACTCTCAATGGCCCAGCCAAGCAGCTACAAGTTCACACTATTTCCGTGATTGATGAATCCAGCCTGTTTGCACCCAGTATACCTCTGTCCACAACCTATAAGAGAACTGTTTAAGGACTAGGCTCCAGACATATGTGCTAAATGCTTTGTTTGATGCTTTTGATATTGAGGATCTGCATGAGATGGGGTCCCATGTGTGTTATGTGAGAGATTCCAATGCCTTTTTGTTTGTCAAACGTGAGTCCATCCTGTGGCTCAAATACACTTTCTGGGAACACTGTGCTGTGCCTTTCCAGACTAATAGTCCTGAATTCCAAGCACAGTTCTTACATTTCACTGAAACCATATCAAGCCGGGAATTACAAGTTTGAAAATCATTATAAATTCCCTCCAGAGCCAGATAATACACAGCACATGTATGTTGCAGATTCAGTCGTTTATGATAGAGAATCCGTTTCAAACATGACTGAACAAACATGGCAGGAAACTCATTCTTTGGTCCGCTTGGGGTCAGCAAATATGGCAAATCAAAGGTGTTTACACATTAGATATGGCATGTAGAATCCCACATTTTGTGTATATTTTAAAATGATATGGAGTTCCACACTAGTTGCAGTAATAATACCTTGAGCTTCTACCTTGAGTGAACGAGTGTTATGACTTCAAAGACAAACTAAGGTAATACAGGATTTAGCATTCACAAATGACACCCACCTCCACTCATAGGTCTTCAATGATTCAACATGTTGGGAAGGTAGTGAGGCTCCACCTAGAAATCCCTCCACGATTCAGCTACAAAGCGCTAGAATGCGGTGGAGTCTCCAGGGAAAACCCCAGAGGGGGGAAAAACCCTGTGGTGTGCTGCTAGTGTGTGTGGCTCCTGAGGGCCTTAGTGATTTTATGATGTTGGTCCGTGTCTCCGCTAAGGGCAGATGTCCTCTTGTGAAGAGCTCTAATGATAATAGAACAAGTGTTTTCAGAGAAGTAGTGAAGAAAAGAGAAAGAAACTACCATAAGGGTGTTCGAAGAATAAGGGCTTACCCTGGGTCTAGAGGCATTGTTCCTAAATCCTGTCGGCTAAGTCGGGGTATCCAGACAGTGATATGAGAGCGGACACCTGGCCTGAAGAGACTAAATGGAAAGGGGAATAATGCACAGACTGGTTTGAAGGAAGGGAGGGAGAAGAGAAGACACAGGTGAGTGGTTAAGTTTGTGGCTTATCCTTAACTGGCAATTCTTTACTATGCAGCCTTTTGGAAGAACTGAGACTTTGGACTAAGCAGGGTGAAAGATCCTTGTTTATCGGGCAGATGATGCCTAACGTTAGATCTTAAGACTGTTATACGCGGAAATAGATACGCGCACTGAATAATTATACAAGCTGCCGAGTACTGCTACGTACCGAACGGCTTTTGGGAAAAGGCTGGTTGCCGGAACACTCCCAAAGAAGCCTTGTAAACAGCGGGCTGGGAATCGCGTATCTAATCACTGTGGGAAGAAAAACGAGAGGGAGTCCAAGAAGTGAAGTCCTAGGAAAGTCTTGGTAGGTAGTAGATAGGAAATCAGAAGATAAGGTAGATTTGGTAAGCGTACTTGCGTAGCGCAACTCTAGATAGAGTAGCAACGCGACGATTCAACTGCAGAGTATCCGGTCCAGTAAGTTGGGGGCGTGGCTACAAGCTCGTTTCGAGTGGATAGAAACGCTAGACCGCTGCTGTTAGTTCTGGTTCCTGCCATACTGGGGGAATTCTGAGGCAGCCGAAAAACCGGACTGGTGGAATCGCTATGAGAGATGTAGTGAGTACTGGAGTGCGTCATATAGAGAAGACAAGGAATGCTATGGCATCAAGCATATTACCTATGCATCGGGGGGTCCTGTGTTGTGGGCTGTCCAAACGAATGAACGCAATAAAAGAAAAGCTTGGACCAGTGTGCGTCCATATCGGGCATGGAATTCCCATAACACTTCCCAGAAATGAGCTGCATCTATAGGTAAGCAGTGTCAAGGAATGTTTTCAGTCTCACCTGAATGAGGTGTTGCAGTCCATAGAAAATTTTATAAAAGAAAATAATTGGACCACAATTGTGTAGACAGCTGCTGTTCTGAGGCGCACACAGTCGCTGTGTAAGATCAGCTACCTGCACCACCTCTGACCTTAGAATACCTTGTGAGGTGGGACAAGCATCAGTAAAAGGTAAAACTTACACTTGGTCACAAGCAATAATTCAAATCCTGCAGACTGAAATTGACAGTGCGACAAGGATTCCTTGCATCAGATTCGAATGATCAAGCACTAGAGTAGGGTTTCTATGCGCTAAGGGATGTAATTCGGGATGTAGAAGGATGGATTCAAAATCACCTTTTTATCATTTAGAAGTGACCAAGACGCAGCAGTAAGTATTTCTGTTGCAACAGACTTTCTGCACACTAGTCCCTGATTGGAATGTGATTTAATGGGCAGAACAGATCTTTTTTTTATTTTAACATGTGTAACTCCCAGACCCACAGGCATCACAGCGTTTTGTACAGGGTAGTAACAGATTACAAACTTTACAGATCATTAAGTTAGTAAGAAGTGGTACAGGAAAAATAGGAGACACTTCATGCTTGAAGTGTTAGTCCTACTTATTGAATAACCAAGTTTTCAGTAGTCTCTTGAATACTGGCTAGGAGGGCTCATTTCTTAAGTGTGGAGGTAAGGAGTTCCACAGGATGGGGGTTGTGGTGCAGAAACTAACCCCTCCTGCTAGTTTAAAGCGTGGAACAGCTAGTGTAAGCTGGTCAGAGGAGCGGAGAGAGCGACAGTGCCGTTTCTTTGTGATGCAATGGTTCAAGTATATGGTGGCTTCATTGTAGATTCATAGATGAGCTATAGTCACGTTTTGAAGTCAAGCCCTGCTTTTATTGGTAGCCAATGGACTTCTCATTGAGTTGCAGAAATGTGGTCCGATGTGCAGAGGCACAGGGCCTCCCAGAGAACTTTGTTTTGAAGCAGCTTTAGCTTAGATTGGACGTGGATGTGCCCTTGAATAGGACATTGCAGTCATCTAGTTTGCTCAGGATAATTGCTCTGGAGAGCATGAGGCAGTTGTTTGGGCTCAGGAATTGTCTGCTTAATGAGATAAGTTTGGCGGAGTGGGAGGCTGAGGATGCTAGAGCATTGCCATGCCTCATCATGGTTAATTCTGCATCAAGGTAGACCCCCAGGGTTTTGGCATGTTTGACAGGAATGGTAGAGCCGTCAATGGTGAAGGAGCATAAGAAAAGTTGAGGACTTTGAGGCGAGCATACAATGAGTAACTGTCTTCTCATCATTGAGGCAAAGATTATGGGTAGCGTTGCAAGACTGAATGATGCAGTAGACTTTGCTAATGGTGTTGGTCATTAGTGTAGTTCCCGGAAAGGGGATGAGATTTTGCGTATAATGTGTAAAGTTGGTGTAGGTGATGCCTAAGGTGTCAAATATATCAAGAGGTTTAGTGTAGGTGTTATAGAAGGTTGGGGAAAGGCAAGAGCCTTGCAGGACACCAAGAGACAGTGATCGGGTCGGCTGAGTCTTCAATTAAGACTCTGGAAGTATGGTTACTTAGGAAGGATTTGATCCATCGGACTGCCTCGGGTGAGAAGTGGAAGATCCCAAGAAGGTTTTGGCAGAGTAGGAAGTAGTCCACGAGATCAAATGCAGCAGAGGTCAAGGAAGACTAGAATGGCAGCATTGCCAGCATCTCTAATGCTGTCAAGTTGCATTTCTAGAAAGATGAGGGCCGTTTCAGTACTTTTTTTCGGAAACCAGATTGTCTGACGCCAAGGCATGTGTTCTAGGAATTGCTGGTATTGTAAGTAACCAATGCAGTCTAGAATTTGAAGCAGGAAGGGTACTGTGGTAATGGGCCTGTAGTAGGTCGGTACTGTCGGGTCTAGGGAGGGATTTTTTATTAAGGGGGTCACCAGGCTGCTTTAATAGTAGTGGGTATTTCATATGAATTGAATGTGGAGTTCACGAAATCTGTGATGGGGGTAAGGCTGAGGGTGCAGAGCTTTATGATGTTGGCAGGGCAGATATCTCCATTGGTGGTGTTTGTTTATATAGCGCCTACACACAGGCAAGTGGCTCAAAGTGCTCAAGGAGGGTGGGAACAAGGGGAAAAACAAACAGTCGCTCAGAGCCCTTGAAATTCTAAGACCATAATAGTCTGCACAGGCAGAGTACGTGCGTAAATAATACATTTAACAGTTTGGGAGACAGCAAATAGTCCTGACGGCGATTCTGCAGTTTTAACAGTGCAATTTAGGGGTGAGGACAAGGGAAAACAGACAGATGATCCTCAGGCGCAGTTAGCCCTACAGATAAGGCTTTATACGCATATAATTAAAGCCATTACAGAGCATTTCATTTTCTTCTGCGTACCATTTACGCTGTATTTATTTTCATTAAAAAACATACTTTCCGTCACTAGATGGCAGTAGAGGGCAATAATCTCCATATCTGAGTGAATTGCACAACTTTTATTAAATCACTGAAAGTACAGTGGGGTTAACTAGATTTTTGGGACTTCTAGTTTACCATTCAGGCTTAACATGTTGATGTAAGGATTTACATGTTTCCATATGGTGGTGTTATGCAATTTGTGTTTTTGGAAGTAAACTCTTTAAGTCATCATTACTGTAGGCCTTGAAATCCAAACTATTTGTACTGACTAACGCTTGGAAGGTATGTGGTCAAATTTGCAGTGTGGATTAAAATCCCTGCTTCACTGTTCAGCCAAGGTTTGTGATCCTGGTCCCCATACTCCACCCTGCCTCCCACCCCATCTGTCCGGCTATCGTACTCCCTCCTTTTTGGATGCAACCAGAGGACCACTAGTCCTTTTTTCCAATTCCACCACTGATGTGGATTAGCGGTCATGGGCTGAATTTGCTGTGATGCGCGTTATGTCTGAGATGCAGATTCTTGGCTATCTAGGAGGAAACCTATCGGGCAATCAAGACTGCTCTCCTAGGATGGAAGTAGAAGATGGGGGAAGGTACAGACAAGTCTTTAATACTCTGAGTTCATGTGAAGTTCTATTAAACAAGCAGCAAAGAGTAAGCCAAGAGACAAACTTTGTCATGTACATTATACAAATGGTCACTATTAATGCTACAGGTCGAACAGTGGAACAGAGGCCAGTCTGGCTTTTTTATTAGTAACTAGTTGGAAATAAATCACTTGTAGTAGCAATTTCTATATTTGCTAAAAAGGCACAGTGGCAAAAGTATTTGTCCAGGATCACACACTTTAGTGTTGAAGTAGGGCTTTGGGACCAGTCTTCAATTTACGCACTTGCCTGCATTTCATCCTAACTGTAATTGCCAGAATTATGGCTTTTGGCTTTGTACACAAACAATAAACCAGTAAAACTATAAATATGCCTACCATAATGCAATTCAGCTTGCATGCACTTTTTGGTTATTTGAAGTGATATTGCTAACTAGTGTCTGGTGATCCACATTAATTTCCTGCAGCAGACAGCAGGAAAGGTAGATTAGCAGTTTGTGACTTTTGCTAAAAGATTGTGTGCAAGTTCCTGTAAGTAAATCGTATGCCAACAATTGCTTACTCACACTCCATCTGCAGGCAATATATCGGTCTCAATCTATAGTAGTTCTCAACAGAGTCTCTAGGCTTTAGAATTTTGAAAATGAAGCTGTGTAAGTACCACGTACTTGTAAGTTATTTTATGGCAGAATATTTTCCACAAGTGTAATGGAATGGTTAAAGCCAAGCCAGACAACTTTGATCTACAACTCTTTTGGGCTACGGGTCTGATTTTACGTATGCATTGGGTGTATGTTGGATACGTTTTACTCTCTTGCAGAGGAGAAAACTCATTTTCACTCTCTTGAAATTGCATTTACGCTCTAATTTGAAAGATAATGCGTAAAATACTCCCAACTCAAAATCTTATCTGGAGCACTGTGAGCAGTGCGTATGGATTGTGCAAGTGCACAGAGGGTTGCAGGGAGGGGGACGATCGAGTGCACCTGCTCGTTTGAGACTGGGGTAAGTGCAGAGAGAGAGCTACTCTCGGACTAATTTCTCAAGTGCATTGAGTGTGGGTGGGGTGTAGGGCCCTGGGGCAAGTGCAAGAGAGGACTGGAGGGGGTGCCGGGGACCAGTGAGACTCTGAGGTACACCTGGCGGCCAGTCAGCATGCTCTAAGGAAGAGGAGGGAGAGAGGGGAAAACAGAACTGGGTTAGCAGCGTAGAGGGAGAGTGGAGGAGGAGAAGAGGAAAGTCTTGAGGCATTTCCAGAAATTAAGGAGATCCGGCTCAAGGCTGAGGGCGGCAGGGAGGTTATTCCAGAGGGAGGCACCTGCTGCGGATGAGGATCTCCCTCCAAATCTGCTTGGAGAACCGGATCACTCGCAGAAGGTTGGAGGTAGATGAGCAGAGGGCTTGTGAGGGTCGGTATTTAGGTAGGAAGCGTTGTAGGTAGGTCGGTCTCAGGAAGCCTTGTGATCAATGCAAAGGGTATTGAATTTGATTCTTGCAGCCATGGGGTGCCAGTGAAGGGATTACGGCACCAGAGATGCGGTCCCAAGGCTTGAGGCCAAGGAGATGTGTTGTGGTTCGGTTCTGGATGAGTTGCTGAGGGCGCAGGGCAGAAGGGAGGTCGAGGAAGAGGCTGTTGCAATAGTCCAACCTGCAGAGAGCCAGGGCTCTGGAGACAGTGAGCCTCTGGGGCAAAGCAAGAAAAGTTAACTACCTCTGAGGAGGTGAAGCTGATAGTTCTATTATGAGATGTCTGAAATGTGAGAGGAGAAGGAGAGTGTGGAGTCAGATGACCCCAAGGGTTCTTGCATCACAGGTGAGTGCTGGCACAGGGCCATGGGAGGCAGGCCAGAGCGAGCAGGAGCAGGGGTACCAATGTGAACGATCTCAGTCTTAGTGGCATTGAAGCAGAGGTCGTTTGTAGCACACCAAGACTCAATAGCAGACAGACAATCGGATATGAGCGAGGAGGCGGTGGCGGCTGAGGGTAGCCTGAAAGATAGTTGTGTGTCATCTGCCTAGCACTGTAAGTTAGAGGTGAAAGTGGCAATCGCACATGCCAAGGCAGCCATATAGATGTTGAAGAACCAGGGGGATAGGTTAGATCCCTGGAGAACACCACAGGTTGAGAGTGATAGTTGAGTGAAAGGCTTTGAGTTCCACCTTGGATGGGCGGTCTGAGAGGAAGGAGGTTATACACACCAGAGCCTGACCTGTGATTCCCAGGGTGTCATGGAGATGTGCGATCAGGATGTTGTGGTCAACTGTGTCGAAGGCAGAGGAGAGGTCAAGGAGGATGAGGATAGAGGGAGTGTTAGTGTCAAGATTTGAGAGCAGGTCTTCACGGGTGTTCAGAAGAGCAGTTTCAGTGCCTGGAGGATTTGAGGGCTCAGATGGTTTTCAGAACAGACGCTTAGGATACAGGTTGGAAAGAGAAGCTAGAGACTGGCTCCGGCAGGGAGGTGGAGGATTGAGGAAGAGTGTTATGAGTAGGGGGATTTGAGTCAGGTGAGCAGGAGGCATTAGGTTGACAGAGCAGGAGAATGGTGAACGATGTCTGGGGATTAGTCTTAAATTTAGTTAATAGCGTTTCATATCCCTCAGTAGGAGGCAGAGGAAGGGAGCGAATATGGAGGTCATGTTTGTAGAGGACGGCGACTCCGCCACCAATGGCATTGGCAGGGTCGGTTCTGTGGATTGAGTATTTGTGGGGGGGGTGGGGGTAAGTGGTGGGCAAGGGGATAGCAATGCTAAGCATAGTGCACAAGGCATAATTTAGTCAAGATTCTGTGATGGCTAGTAGGTCAATTTGCTTGTCGGTGATGAGGTCAAAACCTTCTATCGCATGGGCGCCCATGTATCTGTTGATATGGGTGCAATTAAGTGGTTTGTTCTGGACAGTAGGAGGCGATGGGTTAGTATGTGGTCTCATGGTGGGGGAAGGTGTTCAGGCGGTGGTGGTTGCGAGGTCCGGCTGCCTATCGTCTAAGCAGTCTGAGGTTGGCTGTGATAGGGTAATAGAGCTGGTGGATATCAACGGGGTGCCAGGATGTTCTAGAGCTCAGGTTGTGTAATCTTAGGGTTTCTGAGGGGGCTTGGGGGAGTACTGGTCATGTGTTTTGGCCTGGGTGGGTGTGCATGTCGTTTGACGGTCAGAGCAGGTGGCAGGGAACTCCGACTTTGGTAGCATGAGTGGCAGGTAGTGCAAGAGGCTGGACACTCGTGGTCCTGGGTAGCGAAGGAGGCAGGGCGCTCGTAGGTTTAGGCAAGGTAGGTGACAGGGTGCCAGTGCAGCTTAGTAGGCTTGAGTTTCTTGTAGGCTTGGACAGGAAGTAGCTTGGGCAGGGCGCGGTTGTGTAAAAGTGGTGGAGGAAGTGCAGGGCGTTAGTCCGATGGAAGGGTTTAGCACAGGGCAGGTCGAAAGAGGTCGTCTTGATATGTGGGGTCTGTGGGCACATCTGCACCAGAGCAGGTGGGCCACAAGTAGTGGCTAACAGGTTGCCAGGGTGCATATTGTTGTTGGGTGAAACACCCATTGCATAATCCTGGGGTGAGGCACACAGAACAGTGTAATCAGAAGGGGCAAACAAGGCCGTGCCATTGGATCTACGTGAACCGACCACGGCTGATTTTGCCGCGGCCGGAAAGTTTGCATGAGAAAGGTGAGAACCACCAAAAGTTTGCACCTTTCTCATGCGAACACACGTACATACCCACACCCACAACACTCCCATGACACACCCCACACCCACACCCTCAACACACCCCCACCATAAACCCCACTTACCTTTTTCTTTACGCTGAGTCCCTGCAACGCCAGTTCCCTTTCCCTTCTGTGATCGGGTACCGGTGTTGCAGGGTCCTTTTCTTTTTTCTTTTACAGGGGCTGCAGGGGTTTCCCCCACAACCCCCGCTCACTATACCGTAAGGTATAGTGAGCGGGGTGTTGCGGGGGACACCCCTGCAGTATTTTTTTTCTTCTTTTTTTCTTTTTTTTTTTAAACTTACCTGCTATGCTGCCACCAAAGGTTCGAACCTTTGGTGGTAGTATTTTTAGAACTTTTTGTTCATGCGACCGTTTAGATAGTCTTTTTGTACAATACCGTGCCATCAGGCAAAACACAATACTTTGTAGTAGGGCACCTTTCAAGCTGGAGTATGGAGCAGCACACATAGTGTGGAGAGGTGGGGCACACATGGCGGGGCTATCCAGGGAGGCACGCATTACTTTGTAGTGAAGCAGAGCATGCAGCAAGCTAACAATTGTTAAATTGTAAAAGTGGCACGCATGGTGATGTCATGCAGTGATGTGCCCGAAGCAGCAACATCAGGTGAGTTACACATCAAAATAGAGGTAGCATCAGGTGCATTCGGAACGCCGAATGATATGCAAAGGTTGAACGCATATATTGACTATTTCATTGCGCGATCAGCTGATGATGATTTAGGGGTAGGTGCTGGGGTGAAGAAATGCAGGCAATAGGGACAATGCATATAAAGGGTATGGTTGAGGGTGGAGAAGGTTACTTCTGAGCAAGATAGTTTGCTGGCTAGGGTGGTGACTAGATGTGCACCGTGGGGAGGGACTACTGCATGGTAGGCATTTTCTGGTGGGCAGCTTGGCATAGAGGGAGCATGGAACAGTTTTGTGACAGGCTTCCAGGTACAGGTATGAAATGGCCTTGCTTTTTGGTCTTCTTGAGCTGCGCCTACCAGCATTGCCTGGCGGCTCTTGTTACTGCCAGCAGATAGGCTGATACTGGGCCAATCACAGTGCAGCTGAGTTGGGAGCTGTGCAGAGGCACTCAGGGCGGAGGCCATCTTGGACAGAGTACCTTCTTCATTTTCAATAGATTTAGCACAAGTGGGAGCTTAGTTTTGTGCTTTAAACTGTTGCATCTTTAAATGAACACATTTAGGCATAGTGCTCTTCTATGAACATTGTAAAATCGAATTTCTAAGATTTATTTCAAGAACATTCATCTGTCTCCCTGGGGCACCCAATTCTCGTGCTGACATCATGGTGATGTGGGGAAGATGGTTAATTCATTCAGATGGCTGGAAACAGGTGCACTGGGGGTGCTGTGGTCCAAAAAGGAAATGGCCTTGATAAATGCACTTAACTTGTCCACAGTTGCAATACACCAGGCAATGTCAGTCTCTACCTTTTTGTTGCTTAGTGTACTTTCAAGATGTTTTGTGGCATCATCTGCCTGGGTACTGGGATTGACTAATTGGATTATGCATGGTGTTTTAAATATTCCCCTACACCTTCCATGGTTTTTCATGCACTGAATTCCTCGGGTAATGTGCACTCTAAATGATACATGGATTAGATAGGACTAGGCAGTGCCTTATTCCCTTGCCTGTGTTTCACCTTCAAGTCCAGAAATAACACTATAATCATTACGTGAATGCCAAGGTTCCACTTGCATAGTTTCTGCGCATGCTGCACATGTAAATAACACTAAATACACATTCCATGTTACGCCAATGGCATTTATCCACAGTCACGTACATAACTTAACAAATAGCTTGTATCTCGTACAGTTCAATGAAACCTGTTGTAATGTGAACATTGGTGCACCAACACTGGACACTGTAATTACCCAAGTTAAATGTTGTGGGTTTATTTTGAATCTGCCCAAGCCATCACAGTTCAAATTACTACCATGGCCAAGCCTCAAGTTCAGGCCCTTAAAACTTCCAAAATTGAGCTGTTATTTGGCATGCCTACAAAACATTAGTTTAACAGTATGCTGCAGTGAGGATTCTTATCTCGAAGCACGCTCTGCATTGGTCAAACAGATTGCATCTTTCCTATCCTCTGAAGATGCAATGGAAGAGGCAATACATTATTTGACAGCTCATTGTTCACTAGTGTTAAATGCTGTTTTTTCTGCGGTCACTTTGTTGGCTACAAAAACCCTGCGATAAGGCCTGACCAGGCTCAATGTGTTCATTAGGACCCTGACCTATTTGCCAATTGGGTTGTGGTCTGCTGCTAATACTTAGACTTTCCTTCCTATTCTGCTGCTTTAGTCACTGAATATGAATGTTCACGACATGCAGCACTTTGAGGCAAACAAAGTTCAGTTCAGAGTTGCACTATACACATGCCTCGGGTACCAGCAATGTGTGCAATTTCAAAGGCATTTACATTTTTCATTAATCGGGAACAAGTCGACTGTTTCAGCCATTTGCCAGAGTCATGGTGTGTTCCAAGGTGTTGCTACTCACCAAGAACGGGGGGGTCCGAGTCTCACTGAAAAGAATCCCATTGTGGCAAGATCGGATCTCCAGAATTCTGTCCCAGCAGAGAGACGTGTGTGCAATCCAGAGATTCTTTCCTGCAAGTGTTAAACTGTTATCCAGCCACCAGATGACACCTGCTTCCTTTCTAGTCCTGGGCCCCAAGGAGCCGACAGATTCAAGACAAATGATGGACACTTCTGGTTCCAGGAATACATGGCATAACCAGTCGATGCCTATGTCCTTGCAGAAGTCTGGAATGCAAATTCTGTTTCCATCACCATTTTGCTACCTGACGGAGATCAAAAGATTGGTAGCAAACCCTGAATTCAGAAAGCCTGAAATATTGCTGAATCCGCCATTATTGGAATCGCAATCTGGCGCCAATGAAATAAACATACCAGATAATATCGCAAGGCCCACGTTTGAGCTCATGTCATACGCGCATATTGGATGACCTCTACCTACAAATCACGGTGGGGGACAGAGGGACTCATATATTGGTCTACACCAAGGATCACCAATTTAAACTTTTACAACAATTTACACAAGAAGCCATTGAGAAAAAATTCGAAGGCTTGTTGGGTCAGAAAGTCGGGAGCCAATTTATGCTGGATGTAAATTTCCAATGGGTTCATAAACACCACGCGTCCTTACCACGAGACTAAGACCAGTAGTAGGAATTGGATTTCATCTGAATACCTCACATTGTGAATACATGTATTCACTTATGTTTTTTCTTAGCCATATCACTGGTAGCCCTTTATCTGAATGCTTCAAGTTGCATGCATTCATTTGTCTGTTTTCTCTTAGCACCTACAATGTTTCTTGGCGCTCATGTATGCACTCTGCAATGTATTCATTTGTATACGCATTGATTATTAATCGCACATTTCTAAAATGTGGATGCTTTATTTTTGTCATCAATATAGACTGCTTGTTTTGCAAATATAGCTCTTCAAGAAGTGTCAATTAGGGTTTAAAGCACCACAGATCTCTGATCTATTACAGTTGTCTTGAGGGGAGTGACATGCGTCAGGAACTCGTAACAATTTAAGACAGCCTTCATAGCACAGACACCCTCTGCACTATCGAATGGTAACCACTTTAAAGGTGCATACGTGTGCCATGTCTCCTTGGCCGTATAACCCAAGCGCTACAACCCAGCATGTGTGAAGACAGAGGCCCGAACCTGCACAGCATTTGTACGTTCTCTAGCTTAGCTAAGAAAAGGAAATGGGACTTTTCCTGTGGGCTAGCCACAAGAGGTCAGTTGCCAGCTTTTAGCATTGCATTCAGTGTTATCTGGTACACTCAGGAACAGGAAATCGCCAGTTGACGCAGACAAGTTTCAAGTGAGCACTTTCCACGTTTACAAACTCGGGTCCCATAGTTTGCAATTAGAAGTGCTTGGTAAAAGTTAAGATGACACTTGATAACAGAAAGCCATTTTACATAGCCTGCAGAAGACTGTGATTCTGTAATGTTACAGATGCCCACTTCGGATAAAGAAAGTGACATGACTGTTCAAAAAGTGGATATCACAAATAAACACTTAGGGCAGCCATTTTTCTGTTGATTAATATATGGCCCAGCACGACTGAGGGACACGCATGAGAGGCCAGCAGACTTGCCTTCAGTTTGAAGTGGGCGGGGCTTAGGAGAGGAGAGACACACATTGCCAGGCCCAGATAAGCTGATGCCAATTGATTATATTTCCCCTCTAAAAAGTGAGTAACAAATGGATTGTCCCGCTGCCATAAAGCATAATGAGGCGTGTAGTGCAGAATAGCTTAGGAGATATGCGTTGCCCTTGTTTTTAGAGTAAACATTACTTGTTTCATCATTTGTATAGGTTTGATATGCTATATCTGCTTTCACTCTAGCTTGTTTAATGAAGATGTCAACCCTCAGAATATAGGGGATCATATTAAAATGCCAACTCTCTTGTGAAGTGTATATGTAGTGCAACTTGTGAGAACGTTAACTCTTTGTCATGAACCTTAATTCCCCGAGTATGTCTGTTTAATTATGTTCATAACCCCAGAGACTAGGTCAGCCTGTCTTTAAGCGCTGAGACACAGCATAGTGTGTTTTTGGACATGAATGACTGATGACCAAGGGTCAACTGTCGCAGCCTTGCAAGAGGTGAGGGGCTTGTGGTCACGCCTAGACCACAGGCAATCTTATCACAAGAGTACAGCTTTAGGGCAGGTATTTACACATCCATCCGTTCTCAATGTAATATTGCCTGGCTTGTGACACAGACCACCTCTCCAGGGGATTTCCTTAACGCCTAATAGTACCAAAACTGCACACTCGGAAGTTCAATGATCACAATTCTGGGTTCTGGCATTTAAACTCGCCTTTATGATCTATCGTGGTCTTAATTCATTGTTGGCCTTCCTCTGGGCACCCATGTGCTAGCAACCAATCCATATTCAATCCACACCACCAGCACTCCTTAGCATGGCTGCAGTTTCTAAATCGCTGCTACAATTACGACTACTGTTCTGCGCCGTTTGAGGGACATGTACATGCCATCAGCTTGTATGATCGCCCCTTTTGTGCTTTGAGGCACACATTTTCGCGTTGCTTCATATTTTGTCCCCATGTTTACGGGTCTATCTAATTTCAGCTGTGATTGCACCCTTTACCCCCTTCATAACATTAATTCATTCATTTAATACTTTATTTTGGCAATGAGCCATACAAGTGTATCATAACAAAGCCACACAATAAACACATTAATTCCCTTGCATTGCAATGTCAAGTTACATGACAATAAAATGCAAATATATGCAAAAGCCTATGATAACCAGTAAGCATAATATAGTTAAAAAAAAGTAAATTTAATCAATCACCACATCAATAAATGCACAATCAACGTTGGAATAAAGCAGGGAAATACAATGGTTCTTCACGTTTTCCTGAAAAAGGGCAACTGTAGGACACAAAGTACAAAGCAGTTATAGAAATAAAGACAGAACCTGAAAATGATACAACGTAGCAAAATTGGTCTATACAGTGTGTTTAGGAAGTGGTTCCTTCTTGACCAAGCACAGTAAAGAGTTTGGAAAAGAGAGAACTATTTTAGGATTCTGTCTGTTTGCACGATTTCATAGCTTCTTCTAGGCCACATGGCCACCATTGTTCTTCCAAGAACAGGCAAAACTAGCCACTTGCAAAATAGACATTCTAAATTGAACGAAAAGTGCACGTACATGCGGGGGAGACACTAGATCAAAGAACTCCTTGAATGCAGCAAGTTACGTTCCAAATATTGGAGACCCAGCGATATTCGTTGACATGAAGCCACCAGCCGAGATCGTTTCATGTTCATAGCTGCGAGTTTAGCAGTGTTTTTAGAAGTGCTATCAATTTTTGGGGCTTAACCCAGATGTCACTGAGACCCAAAGCCCTAAGCCAACTCTATGTGCAGTAGCCATGGTAGTAGTGTAGGGACATTATGTATACTAGGGCCTCCTTATATTTTGACAAATCTGGTGTACCCCAAATCCGAACCCAATAGAGCACTGGTCTAATGCCGATCCCTGCAGATAATGGTATAACATTTGTTTCCATATGTAAAGGAGCATTGGGGGTACTTAATGGAAGCAAAAGCAACTTCTTTAAAAACACTTTTTCGATGGTTGCAAGGCCCATACCTTGCAAATTCCGTATAGGTCTGACACCATATGAAACTGGTGCTTTGACTGACTTTTAAACCCTTCTAATGCAGGCGTTTTAAAAAACATTTATTTGTAAAGCGCCAACATGCAGGCCCGTAAGCATAGCGTAATGTTCTCGATGCTGCGCGGAGCACCGGAAATTGTAGTTCAGCTTCTCAGTAACTCCACAAGGCGCTACAGCCTTTTCCAGCGCTGCACAGATATGTGGTGGGGAGCCCGGTAAGTTGGTGCCGTGAAAGATGCAGATGATGAAAACGAGCTAGTCGGTGTGGAAAATGGACATGAGGTGTGATCCCAGGAGAGTCCCTCGGGGCCCCCTATACCTTTCAGTGAATAAGATGCTGAAAATCACCCCTATGGACACGTCTGTCTAGTACTGCACTGACCTTGTAATCTGGGGCCCCCATGACTTGAAGGGAAGCAGGATACAGAGCTCAATGAGTGGAGAGTGGACAGGAGCAAAGCAGGGATACATGAAGGACACAGTGCATCTTCCACGTGGATGACGGCGCCAGTTGGACTGCTCGGAGCGTCACTCGGTATGGGCCTACGTACCTGGGCAGGATGTTACTGTTCCAAAGGAACTCAGAGGTGCATTGAAGACAACCAAATCTGATCATGGGGTCATTATTGCGGTGTCCTTTGTCTATGCCTGTCATAAAATTCTTTGGTATGTGCTTGTTCCCCACGAAGGAGGTGTCGTAAGTTTGTCTACAACTCCCCGACTTCAGTAAGGCTCGTTCCTACGGCCAGAATGTTGGATGTGTGTGGTGAATCGAAGGGCAACATTCGTGGATGAGTTTCATACAGAGCATGAATGGGATTACCTCGGTAGCATAAAGTTCTGCGCAGAACGGAAAGTCAGTTGCCCTGGTAATGTAGACCTAGACACCACAAATATTATTCAAGAGATTGGTGAACTCTTTGTCTTCCCATCGGTCTAAGGGTGATAGGCCAAGGACAGGCATTGTCTGTGTCTACCTTCTTCAGGAGTTCTCTTCTAAAAGCAGATGTATACTGTTACCCCCGTCAATGATTATATTGCATTGTAGCCCATGCAAACCAATGCTATGTTGTGGAAAAAGATTTGCTAGAGTGACAGGTAGGGAAATCCTTACATGGAATGAAGTGGGCCATCTCGTGAACATGCCCACTACGAACAAGAGGGTTTTCATTGCGTGTACATTAGGGATGTCCACCATGAAGTCCATGATGATAGCAAACCATGGCTTGTTGAGACATGGGCATGGCTGCAGGGACCAGATCGGCTTTCCCCATTGTCTTTTGCATTGAGCAGAAACTGGGCAGGTCCGGATGTAATCTACGATGTCTCGCTTCATATGGGGCCACCAACCCTGTATGAGATCCAGGGTTTCTTATAGTCCCAGATGAGTGGAAAGGCAGGCACCATGACAGATGCAATGCCTTCTTTTGAGACTCAACTTCAGAGCGATGCAGCCGATTTGTTTTTTTTGTTATTTTTTTTTTTTTACTTTATTTTTGGCATTTCCACTTAAGTTACATACAGAACCGCCCAACAGTGGGCGTATTTACCTTGCGCCATTAAGATCCCCTTACTTCCCCTCCCTCCTCTGACCCCCTGCTATAGGTCGTCATGTACTTTTTTAAACTTGTTTTTTTGTCTCATTCTTGGTACTGTTCTCCGGGACTGAGTGGTCGTGGGCACTCTCTCGGGTGTCCAGTCTTGTGGGGGTTGAAGAAGGTGAATTGTCTGAGTTAGAGATTAGATATGCCACGTATGGTCCCCAAATGTCTGGGGGCGTGCATGCAGAGGCAATGTCCTAATTTCCGTTTCCACATTTTGGCAGCAAAGCATGTCCTTCAGCCAATTTGCTTGTGTCGGAACTGGGCTCTGGCCCCGTGACATGGTGATTCTCCTTCGTGCCAGTACCAATAGGGCGCTGGCCAGTTTCCTAGTTGTGGGTGATGGCTGTTTCGTCATCCCAAGCAATGCAACTGTAGTGATGGGTCGTATTCTTCTCCGATTATTGCTGTCCTTGTTTGGAGGACTTGTGTCCAAAACGAGACTAAAGCTGGGCAATTCTAGGCTAAGTGGAGGAAGTCAGCCGATGGGGGGGCCACATCTTTCATACAACGCTGCAGTTTCTGGTTGTTGCGCGCGTCTTTTAGCCAGAGTATTGTACGTTTGGTGGAGGTAATTGAAGTGGATTTGTTTGAAGCGTGAATTCAGTGCTAATTCTTGGTGCCACAAGCGCCAAGTCTGACTACAAGTGGGTCTTTGGAGGGATGGAGAGGCCCTTGAGGGCCATGTGGGTGATCGTGGCCTGGCTCCAGCCTGACATCTTGGAGGGCTGGGGACATGAGGGGCAGGAATCATGACAGTGTCTCCATATGTCGACTAGGCCATAGGCTCTGCAGATTTCCTGAAACTGGAGGCTGGCTTTATATGGTTGAGTAGTTGTGATCTGCGATTTGTCTTTTTGTGGATCTAGCAGTGTGTTCATATCACCTCCCCAAATGATGGTCGCTGTGCCTGCCTCTGCGAGATGTGAGAGCACCCAGTCAAAGTTGTTCGCTCCATCTGTGTTTGGGGCGTAGGAGTTTACAAAAGTTATTTCTTTCCCGGCTAGGACTCTCTTCACCAGGAGTGCTCTGCCCTCAGTGTCTTTCTCTGTTTTTATGATACGGAAACAGGATTTGTGGTTAATAAGGATGCCCACACCTCTGGCATATGATGAATACAAGAAGTAGCGATGACAACCCCAGTTCCGGGCCCAGTGATGTTCGGTCCTAGGGAGGAGGTGCGTTTCTTGTATCATGGCCACGTCCACTTTGTGTCGCTTGAGGAGTTGTAGGATCCTTCTCGTTTTGGATTGGTGGTTGTCACCTCTGATATTCCACATAGATACCTAGAATTGGGCATGTGACAATTCTGTTTAGGTTGAGTTTGCGTGGTTGTTTCCCATGGAGTAGGGTGAAAATGTGGAGAATGCGGTGGGAGAGTGACTGGACCTTTTCCCATCAGGGTGAAGATTCTGAGGAGCGGGGATCGGTTGGGGCGTTCCCATAACAGTTCTTATAAATTGTCCCTCCCTGTCGCCCTGCCCCCCTGCCGGGCAACCCCCAACTCGCCCGCTGACATACCCTCCCCCTTCTTTAGGCTAAAATTAAACCGTGCTGAGCGTGGGGCGCTGGTGCTCTCCAAGAGCAGCTACCCCCGTGGAGGATCAAACGTGTGTGTGCTCACATGATATTCTCAAATTGATCTCTGGCTATGGATTCATGGTGGATCTCTCCCTCCCCCATCTCTTCTCTGTAGTCTCGGATTGTCATGCTGGGGGCCGATGTCTAAAAAGGAGGTGGCCTCCTCGGGTGAGGTAAAGAACTGAGTCTTCTCTGCGTGCAGAATTTGCAGTTTGGCTGGAAATACCATTGCATGTTGCATTTGGTTATCGCGCATATAGCGTTTCACCCTGGTGAAGGCCCTCTGTGCTGCTTGCACTTCTGGTGAAAAGTCCGGAAAGATCTGAACTTTAAAACACGGTGAGCACCTATTTCAGGATATTTTCGGGGGCTCCGCACAGAGCTCTTCTAGTGAGCTGCCATCTTGGATGGCTCTATAGCGCCCTCTTCAGATGATGCAGCCGCTTTTGCAGAAACTGCAGCCGTCTTGGATTCAAAGATTTAGCTCTTCTTGTTCGTTAGGTGCCTGTACCCAATTGCGGATTCAGCCTAGCAGGTCTAAGGAGGCGGTGCAAGTGCAGACAAATCAGTCTGAGGTTAAGATGAACTTAGGTGAGAGAGGTGTTACTTTTGGTGGGGGTCATTCGTACAAGGACACCTGAATTCCCGTGTTCTGACCCACGACTGTACTTGACCGCAAAATCAAACTAGGCAAAGAATAAATGGTGGTACATATCATGTGCGTAAGGGCCTGGAGGTTTCAGTGATCTGTATACAATGGTACTTGGTGTCTTGCATCCAAAAGGTAATGAGGCCATTCTAGGAAAGCTGCTTTATAGCTAGTCCCTTTTCGGTAACTGTGTAGAGGTGCTCTGTCTGAGTGAGGTTACGGAGTAGTAGGACACGGGATGTAATTGTTTATTTCTGGGGCAGTGCTGGGACAAAACATCGGATTGCGTGAGCCAAAGCATTGGCCTCTACAAGAAATGGCATGTTAGGGTTGAGTTGTTGGATTACTGGAGCTGTAGTAAAGGCCATGGTTCATGATATCAAGGCCTGTTGCGAATCTGGCGTCCAGACAAAAGTCACTGTTCTTTTGGTCAACCTGGTCAGATGGAGGCCAATGGCAGAAAACCCATGAATACATCGCCTATAGAAATTAGTGAAACCCAGAAACTGTTGTAGGGCTTTAATCGTAGTTGGTGGTTTCCAATCAAGCACTGCCCAGACCTTGCGTGTGCACTAGGGATGTAACGGTATAACGGTATACCGTTAAAGATACCGTGAACCACTTAATTGAACAATAACCGTCACATTGTTTATACCGGTATACCGTTCATACCGTTGAGTGTGCTTTCAATCTGATTTGGAAAGGCTGCAGCAAGCAAGTGCTGCGCATTCTTGGTCTTGCACTGTTGGATGTGCCGTCTGAAAAGTAGTTTCAGTTGGAGCAGTTTTTAATGGCATTCCATAAACCACATGTGCCTGACACAATATCAATATGATAGCAATAGGAAGAATAAATACAGTGCCAAGAAGGAAAAAGGTTTACTTTGGGTTGGCAGCTTTGGGGTTTATATATTTATAATGGATAATGTTTGCTAAACATATGACAATGGGGGATTTTCCTGGCTCTATCATTGAATTTACATATGTGTCACTGCGAAATTCACTAATCTCTGTGGGTATAACTTGCTGCCATACCAAAGGGTAACATGTCCGTGATTACTGAACACATTTGTGAGAGAGAGAGAGAGAGAGAGAGTGAGAGAGTGAGAGAGTGAGAGAGTGAGAGAGTGAGAGAGTGAGAGAGTGAGAGAGTGAGAGAGTGAGAGAGTGAGAGAGTGAGAGAGAGTGAGAGAGAGAGTGAGAGAGAGTGAGAGAGAGTGAGAGAGAGTGAGAGAGAGTGAGAGAGAGTGAGAGAGAGAGAGAGAGAGAGAGAGAGAGAGAGAGAGAGAGAGAGAGAGAGAGAGAGAGAGAGAGAGAGAGAGAGAGAGAGAGAGAGAGAGAGAGAGAGAGAGAGAGAGAGAGAGAGAGAGAGAGAGAGAGAGAGAGAGAGAGAGAGAGAGGAGAGAGAGAGAGAGAGAGAGAGAGAGAGAGAGAGAGAGAGAGAGAGAGAGAGAGAGAGAGAGAGAGAGAGAGAGAGAGAGAGAGAGAGAGAGAGAGAGAGAGAGAGAGAGAGAGAGAGAGAGAGAGAGAGAGAGAGAGAGAGAGAGAGAGAGAGAGAGAGAGAGAGAGAGAGAGAGAGAGAACACGAACACACGCGTATACTACCATCAGCCTCCATTGATCTTTGGCATACAGGATATCAAGATGGCAACATGTTCATCTTCACCAGTAGCCAGTGGGGGAGCTAAAAGCCTAAATTACCTCTTAAGAAAAGCTATTCAGTTTGCTTTGCCATTCGCAGCAGGGCTCCCAACCTCCCATCCTCCACTCCACACATGTGTTTGGTGGAAGCAAGGGGTGGCATTTCAGTGGAAAGGATGTTGAAAAGCCCAATTCTGGCCCTGGGTGCCTGGTTTTGTTTGTGTTGATAAATCTGACAATTTATGACCTTTTAGAAAATATTTGTTAAGATTAGTTAACTCCACCTGCTATACCGCGATAACCATGATATACCGTCATTTGGCAAGAAGGTTATCGTACCATCCTAAAACTAATACTGTGACACCCCTAGTGTGCACATCTGTACTCCAGCAGACAAGTTGTACTGAGGAATTCAACATAGTCGGTGTGAAAATAACATTTCTCATGCTTCGCATAGGAGTGTTCTCTCAGCCTTTGCAAGACGGTTTGCACAACCTATACATGTTGGTGTAACATCTGGGAGGATGAGAACATAAATATCATCATGGATAATGTCATTCGTAGAATTTTGGAAAGTAGCTGGAGTTTTACACAGGCCAAAGGGTATTCATACACACCATATTTTCTACGAAATGCCGTTTTCCATTGCGTCCCACGACTGGCTGCACGCCAGGTTATAGGCATCCTTGTGATCAAGTGTGGTTAACAGAGTGGCCGAGATGAGCTGGTCCTGGAGGACCAATATCAAAGGAATGGGACATTGATTCTTGATGGTGATATAATTGATTGTTGTACCGTCGGAGGCATAGATCCCCTTTCTTTTTGGGGACAAAGAAATAAGGAAGCCACAGAGGACCTGCAATGCCAGATGAACCCCGAATGAAGGGCTGATGTAATCTATTCCCAAAGCACCTGGTCTTCCTTCTGGTTGAGGGAATATACTAGACTACAGGTTATCAAGTACCACTCCACCAAATCGATTGGGCAATTGTTTTGGCGTTGCGCGTGTAGGTTCTCTGCTCATTTCTAGTCAAATGCGTACATGAAGTCTGAGTACTTGTGAGACAAGTGTCTCAATAGCACCCATGTCATGAACCATGGGGGGCAGGATGGCACAAGGCTATTATCTGAGCCTTGTGAAGAACAATGTGCAAAATAGTGCTGGGAGTTCAATGCCACCTCTCTGGTCTCACAGTTGATTTGTGGGTTATGGGAGCTAAACCAGAGTATGCCTAGTATCACCCCGAAATGAGAGGCTGCCATCAGGTCAAAGGATGCTATTTCTTGATGTCCACAACAGGTAGTCATGGAGAGAGGGACGGTTTATTCCTGTAAGAGGACAGAGGTTCATGTACAGCCATCCACTACTCTTCAGGTCTCAGGTGTTAGCCTTTTTTTGCCATTAAAATTATATTGAAAATAAAACGTACGTACAGTATGCAAGATCCTTCACTCAGGAATAGCAAATAGATACATAGCTCTAGAGCAGCACCCATCCTCATAACACTGTTGTTGAATACTATGGAAACATTTACAATCGGGATAAACAAACATCAAACTGTTACAGCCCAGTTTGAAATGACAAAATCACCAAACAAGAAGAAAAAAACCAATAGATCACAGCAAAACAAAGTAATGTATTCAGCTCTGGGAGGATTAGCAATCTAGTAAAGATGCCGCTTTAGGACAATGGCATCACAGTAACGTAAACAAAGTGATTTGTGGCTTATGATGGAGTAAAGGCTTATCGTTCCGAGCCATAAACTGGATTAAGGGCTCCCATTCAGCAAGAAATTCATATGAGGGTGGCTTTCATTTTGCACATAGGGGGGTTCAACCATAATTTAACCCACCATTCCCTAATATCTGGTGCGGTGGAAGACCAATTCCATGCTAACCATGCGATCATGAAATGTGAGAGTAGCCTGTATGAGTTGGCCAACAATTTATATTGCCCATCAAGGTCTTCATCCACCTAGAACAGTGTCAAATGTGCCATAGGAAGGTCTAGCCTTTTAAACCCCTTAATTTGAGCCAAGACCACCTTCCAATATGGCTGGTTCACAGCACAAGACCATCAAATATGATAGTCCCTGGGGCCTGCGCACATCTCCAGCACTGATCCGGAATAGCAGGGTCCATTATGGAGTCCTGAGGGAATAAGATACCATTGAAATAATAGCTTATAATTGTTTTCTTTCAATAGAACACATCTAGATGACTAAAATGCCATGCTCCAAACATTGTACCACGTAAGATCTCCAATGGGGACATTCAACTCCTCCCCCAAACCCAACATATAGACATGCAGGGTCTTAAAGCAACAAGCTTTTAAAGACATGATACAGTGAGAAATATCCTCAAATGGAGTTGTCACTTTTAGCCTGCTGGGAAACCTTTGCATTAGATATACAGTGGCAAAGCTGTATATGAGTGTTTATCAATGTCCCAGACCATGAAGGCCCGTTTACATTTATCAAAAGTTAAGGGACACTCTTACTCAAAAACCTGACCAAGCCATCTAGTGACCTTGCTCTGTTGACAACCTGGTGGGAATTCAGGTGTGTTGCATAGACGGGTGAGGGTGGGGAGGAGTAAACTTCGTCCCCTGGTACTTACAAGATGCTTTGTCACAATAATCGATTAGTATCCAAGTCGCCGGATGGAGATTAGCCTCTTTCTTAGACTAGGGGAGACCTCCAGCACCAATCATGTAGCAGAGTCTGCAGCCTAGACTGCTCAATAGTTAACCAGTGCTTAGGGTTATGGTCTGCACTCAGGGGCATACTAAGCTGCGCAAAGGTAACTATCAAGACCCCCTTTATCTTTTGCTGTTATCAAGGTGCGGCAGGAGACCCTCAGGGATTTCTTACCCCAAATAAATCTAAAGATAGATGTTTGTAAAATCTTTGAGGGCTTGTTTGAGGACCCAAACTGGGAGAGCTTGGAAAACGTGTAGTAAGCGCGTTAGCAGTGTAATATGGAGGGCTGCAACCGGCTCCAGCCATGAAATATCAGTTTTTGCCCACCGGCGAGGGTCAGCCTTGGCTGAGGAGAAAAGATCAGGAATATTCTGCGCATATAGCCGAGAGTGGTAAGGCGTGATACAGAATCCCAAATATTGAAGGAAGGTTACAAACCCCCCTTTGAAGTTCTTGCTTCTTCCCAGGACTCACTGAGACATCAAGAATAGTGAACTTAGAGTATTTTCATCAAGTTTCGAGGTTCAGGATTAATTACTCTAGCAAGGAAACTATACGAGGTAAAGTGGCCCAAGGATGATGCATAAAGAACAGAATGTCATGGGCTGTAAGAGCAACCCTGTGCTTATGTCCAGCTATAGTAATAACGTAAATATTAGCCAATGGCCTAACCTTGTTTGCCATGGGCTCTATTGACAGCGTGAATAACAGCATGCACTCTTGGCAAGTTCCCCTAGTCGGGGCTAATGGCTCAGATGGAGCCCATTTATTTTTATACGAGTGGTTGGGTGAGCAAAATTTACTTGTATTCTTTGGATACAAAGTGGCCCAAACCCAAAGCCTCCAAGCGATTTGAAGAGTTATGACCAGTCCATACTGTCAAGTGCTTTTTCAGGGTCTATAGATAACACTGCCAATCCCTGGTCATGTCGTCTCGCGTACTCCTAGGTTATAAGGATACCTGTAATACCACAGATCCTCCAGCTAAGTAATATAGTAATAAGAACAATGGACCTTGATAATGAGGTTGGGTAGATGTTACTAACAGCACATAGCCATAAAAACTTATAAATGTAAATGTATTATCCAAATTTCTTTTTCACATGTATCAACATTGTTTGCTTATAGAGCACATAAATCCAACTGATACTGAAGTGTTGTTTTTTTTATAAAGGGTCCCACATTGAGGATAAACCCTTTTTTGTTAATGTACCATTGGATGTGTATTAGTACGATTGAGTATGCGTGGTGAAATGATTTGGATGATGTCTAATGTATATGGATTAATGTGCTCTATGAGCAAACGATGTTGACAAATGTGAATAAATTGTTTTTATGTGCTGTTAGTAACATCTACCCAACCTCATTACCAAGGTCCATTGTCCTCCCGTACTCGGTCACATCCAGAGTTTGCAGAACATTATCAAAAGTTTGCCCTGGGATGAATCCCATTTGATCCATCTGCACTCTGCCCGGGAGAACAGCTGCTAAGCGGGCTGCAAGAACGTTGGAATAGATTTGGGAGTCATAATTCAGAACTGTAATGGGGCGGTATGACGCGCAAAGGGTAAGATCCTTATCAGGCTTACCTGTAAGCAAAAGCAATATTCACCCATAGTGGGCATAGTCGCCGCCTTATTAGTAAAGCTGTTAAAAAGAGAGACTAACTGAGGAGCAAGAAGATCTGTACATTTCTTATAAAAGAGAGCCGAATAACCATCCGACTCTGGGGCCTTATTGTTGGGAAGAGACTGTATAACCTGGGTCACCTCTTGCAATGTGATCCAATTCTCTAGTGTCTGTTGAGCTTCCTCAGTACAAGGATCCTCCACCCCCTTATATATATATATATATATATATATATATATATATATATGATATGATATGGCATTTGTAACGCGCCTATACACAAGTGTTTCAAGGCGCAACGAGGCTGGTGGGGGGGGGACAAGGGGAGACAGACAACGATCCTACTAGGCCAGGTGTCATTCAGATCGTGCAAGGGTAGAGGGGAAGGGAAAAGTGCATGAGGGAAAGGGAGAGGGGAAAGTGCAGTACAGGGTTATTAGCATACAGGATAAATAACAAGGGCCAGCTGGTGGTAAGTGCAGACAAGTGCTGGGAAGGGGGGGCTGTAGGGATACAGACACAATCCCGTAGTGCAGGGGTTGCCAGGGAGGCAGTGCAGGGGAGAGTGGCTGGGCCAAGGACCAAGAACGGTGAGTGGCCCAGTTGCAGATTCAGTGCAGTTTCAGTAGTATTAGTAGGGGAGAGGGGGAGAGAAAGCGGAGACAAAGAGAGAGGTTTTGAGGTGCTTCCGGAACCGGAGATGGTTCTCAAGTTTCAGGGAGGCAGGAAGGCTGTTCCAGAGGGAGGCCCCTGCAGCGGAGAGAGATCTGCCCCCAACTCGTTGTTTGGAGAAGCGGCTGAACCTGAGGGAGTTGGAGGCGGATGAGCGAAGAGCTCGAGAAGGAAGATATTTAGGGAGAGAGTTGAAGGTATTTTGGCCCAAGGCCCCAGACGGCCTTGTGGACAATGCAGAGGGTTTTGAACTTGATCCTCGCAGTCACTGGGAGCCAGTGTAGTGATTTTAGTCCTGGAGAGATACGCTCCCTGGGCTTGAGGCCAAGGACAAGTCTCGCAGTCCTGTTCTGGATGAGTTGCAAAGGGCGGAGAGTAGAGGCTGGCAGATTTAGATAGAGGCTGTTACAGTAGTCCAGCTTCGAGAGAACCAGGGCTCTAGAGACCGTGAGCTTCTGGGGGAAGGAGAGGAAAGGAAGGATACCTCTGAGGAGGTGTAGCTGGTAGTGTGACTTCTTAGAGACTTCGGATATGTGAGGAGAGAAGGAGAGTGTGAAGTCGAAGATGACCCAGAGGTGTTTTGCCATGCAGGTAGGAGCAGGAAGAGGGCCCAGAGAGGCCGTCCAGAGAGCAGCAGGGAAGGAGGGAGTGGGAGTGCCGATGAGTAGAATCTCAGTCTTACTGGCATTAAGGCAGAGGTCGTTGGTGGCACACCATTCCTGGATAGCAGAAAGACAGTCGGAGATGAGGGAAGCAGAAGAGGAGGCCGAGCGTAGCCTGAAAATGAGCTGGGTATCATCCGCATAGCACTGAAAGTAGGGGCAGAGAGTGGCGATGCGGTGGGCGAGAACTGCCAGATACTGGTTGAACAGCCAGGGAGAGAGGTTAGATCCCTAGGGGACACCACAGGTAGAGAAAAAGATGTCAGAGAGGAAAGACCCCAGTTGGACCTGGGAGGGTCGATTTGAGAGGAAAGAGGAGAGCCACGCAGAGCCTGACCAGTGATACCCAGGTTATCACGGAGACGGTTGAGCAGGATGGTATGGTTGACTGTATCAAAGGCAGAAGAGAGATCAAGCAAAATGAGAACACATGGAATGTTAGTCAAGGTTCGAGAGCAGGTCCTCACGGATGTTCAGGAGAGCAGTTTCCGTGCTTCTGGCAGCTCTGAAGCCAGACTGATGGTCATGAAGACTACCAACAGATTCAGAATGGAGATTAAGCTGGGAGATGGCCAGTTTCTCCAGGAGCTTGCCCAGGAAGGGAGTGATAGAAATTGGGCGATAGTTAGCTGGGCAGGAGGGGTCAGAAGAGGGTTTCTTAAGAAGGGGGTGCACCAGGGAGTGCTTGAGAGGGGATGGGAAGACTCCAGAGGCGAAGGAGTGATTGCAGAAGTCAGCAAGGGCAGGAGCCAAGGAGTCGATGTGGTCCTCGATAGTTTTGGAGGAACAGGGGTGGACCTGTTTTGACGAGACTTTCACAGATCGGACTTGTCTCGAAATCTCGTCAGCAGAAAAAAGTGGAAAGGCACAGAAGGGGAGAGGAGGGGTGACTGCAGAAGGGCCAGAGGAAGAGCAGAGAATAGAGGGGGGAGGAGAGTGAGGCAGGATGTCCTGAGTTTTTGAAATGAAGTGAGAGGCCAGTGCTGTGCAGAGGGCCTGGGAGGGGACAGGAGAGGTAGAGACTGCAGCAGGATTGGCCAGCTCCTTGCAGATTTTAAAGAGTTCGGCCGAATTGTTAGATGCCGCAGAGATGCGGGCTTGGATGAGGGCTCTCTTATTGGAGAGAACGGAGAGCCGGTATTGCCTTTGGAGCAGACGACAGGCCAGTTTGTCAGAGGATGAACATGAAGCACGCCATTTCCTCTCTGCCACCCTGCACTTGCGTTTAGGGGTGACGAGATCCGAGTCATACCAGGAGTTACGTTTGGCTTTGGGTTTCAGGCAGATTCTCATGACAAGGGCAAGAATATCAAGAGTATCAGATATAGCAGAGTGGAGAGGGCTATGTCAGGGTGGGAGTCAGCCGAAGGGGGAGGAGGGGGCGAGAAGGTGGCAGCGAAAGCCTCAACTGACGCGCGCATCATGGGTCGGATGACCGAGAAGCAAGGTGGCAGTGATGGGGATGGCTTTGCCTGTGGGGTAGAGAGGGTGAGGTGGGAGGAGAGGAGAAAGTGATCACTCCAGGAGAGAGGAGTGGAGAGAGGGACTGAGAGGGGAAGGTCGGAGGAGATCAGGGCATCAAGAGTGTGCCCTGCAGAATGAGTCGGCCCAGACGGGAGAATAGAGAGTGAGAGAGAGTCGCAGAGGTCGCGAAAGAGTCCAGAGGGGGGACAGGAGACATCCAGGTGGATGTTGAAGTCTCCAAGAAAGAGGAGTTGAGTGGTTGAGGACAGGAGTGAGGAGGAGAGGTCCGCCCACTCGGAGAGGCCTCTAGTTCCATTACACATCTCACTGTTTTTCTCACAGGGCCACCAGGAGCGGTTTCCTAGCGGAGGCCAGGCTTATAAGGTCTCTGCATAGCGTGGGCTTCTGCGTGTGCCAGACAGTTGAAATTGGCAGTTCCCCAGTAAGACTATGCGTTCGGAAATAGCAGTGCAATAGACCACATCGGAAAGCAACAGGTCATTTATCTTCCATAGGGAAGCCCCCCTGGTCCCCGGCGTCGGTATACTCTGCTGGAGCATCACAGGGGCATGGTCAGAAACCACAGCCAATCAAATGCAAGTATCAGTTATCTTTGGGATCAGGGCACAGGACACCAAAAAGAAATGAAGGTGGGAGTGATTGTGGTGTATGTGGGAAAATGGGTATAATCCCTCTCTTGAGGATGTTGCGACCTCAAGATATCCACTAACAGTAAATCATCAATGGCATGCCTAAGAGATTCAGACCTGGTTACATCAGGCCCCACGCCTGTCCAGCCCCCCATCAAGTACCACATTATAATCCCCCACAACAATACCTGGAACTGGGCAATATGTGGAAGCGTTTGAGCATAAAATACATCTTGTGATTGATTAGGACCATAAATCTAGAAAAACAAAGTCTACATGCCCAACCGGAACATACAAGCCCAAGAATTGCCCCTGCGGATCTTTAAGTGACTTCACTACTGTAACATTTAGAGAGTGAGCAAATAGAATAGCAACACCTTCCCATTTAGTTTAAGGGGATGCAAAGTACTGGTGGGGGAACCATTCAGAGCAATGCCTGGGCCAATCTGCCATCTGTAGATGTGTTTCTTGCAGCAGGACAACGTTGGCTTTCAGTTCTACAAGTTTAGCCAACACACTCTTCCTGGTGGAATTAAGCTCTTGTACGTTTAGTGAAATCACTTTAAGATCGCCCATTCACCTAGTTGTTCCACAACTCGTTCTTTTCTGACTTCCAGATCATAAAGAAACCAATCCCGCCATCTGTCATCGGCCCCATTCCAAAATATAGCCACAAAGAATAAACCCAATAAAAAATAGTAAAAACCAAAAACAGAAAAACATGGTCCTGTTCGGCACGTACATTGGGTCACCAATGAACCAAAGGAGGGCGGGCACTCCGGTTGCCCTGCCCATATATACATCGACGCAAAGACATTAAGCAGCTTAATGAGTGTTCTCAAATGAAACCAACAATGAAGTATAAACACTAAAACAGTCCAACCAGTAGATGCTAAACAACGGAGGGAAGATTAGAAGTAAATCGGGCCATCACACCCAGTCATGCTGGACCCTCAGAGTCCCCACTTTCTTGTATGTCTACTGAGGGGCCACCTACGATCTGTCTGCTCTTTCTAGAACGCAGTTTGAACCATTTGGATCGGGCAACATCACTTTGAGTCTCCTCTGGGAGTTGTAGCTTCGCAGGAGGGATCTTTAACACCTCTAACGCAGCGGCCAGTGAAGTAAATTGGTGCTGGACTCCCTCACAGTTAAACATAATACGAATGGGCTACCCCCCATCTCTATTGAATGCCTTTTTTCACCAACTATTGATTAAGCGGCTTCATCTGTTGCCGCCTTGGAATTATTCCCTGGGACGGGTCCTGGAATATTTCCAGTTCGACACCCCTGAATGTAATGCTACGCTGAGCCCTGGCCTTTCAGAAGATGAGCTCCTTGGTGTGAAGAAATGGATTCTGGATAACCCATCCAGAAGATTTGCTGCGAGTTTGAATAGAGTATGGGTGTGGTCTAGAATCAAATCCGCTTGATCTGTGTCCTCCAGGATACTATGGAAGAGTTCACTCATATATGCCTCCAGATCTCGGTTCAAGATTTCTCGTGGCATCCCATGAATCCGAAGATTATTACTTTGGGAGCGGTTCTCTGTATCTTCCAGCCACTCAACCGTAATTGCTTTATGCATCTCCAGCACTGCCACTTGCTGTTCAAGTTGGTCCTGGGAGTTACCCTGATCACAGAAGGCAGTCTCGAGATCACCTGGGTGATGCTCAGCCTGTTGAACATTGTGCAAAGTCCTGGAATGATTCTTTTAATTTTTGCAGCGTCGACACCATCTCTTCTGGAATTGACTGCAGAAGCTGGAAAATATCCCCCCTTGGTAGCTCGCTGCGAATCCTAATCTGACGCAGAGGGCATATTCATACCCGTCGTCCCAGATGTGGCCAGCTTGGTTGATTGTAGCAAGTCTTGAATGGAGGCAGCGGACGTTTCTTTGGATTTGATGGATTTCATGGTTTAATTGCCCTTGTTCAGTATCTCTTGCACCCACCTCGTGAAACTCTGCTCACCACACCACATGTATCAGCACCCCGTCAGGGAATGGAAAGGCAGCAAATCTAATGTCATCCAGCTGGCCCACCAAAGCCCAACCTGTGCCTCACAGACATGGTTCAAATCCGGCTGGATAGGCAGCCCAAGAGTGAGAGCTACAGGGCCCTACAGAATACAGCCCATTAGCGAAGTATAGAGGATAATGTCACTTCCCACCACAATCCAGGGATGAATGAAGCAGTTATATGCCAAGTCTGTGGCACCAGAGGCCAGCACCAGTCAGGATTCAAAGATTGCATTGACACGGGGTCCTCCCAGACATCCACCATGCATGGAAATTGCCTTGCCAACATAATCGTGAACCAACTTCTCGGAATGTCTGAGCCTGCCGTGCCGTGTCGCAGTAGTGCCCAGAGCCCTCTCACCAGATGAAGGTATCCACTAGTGTCTTACATACCGGCTTACTACACTGATTTCACATAGACCTATACAAGCAGTGAGGGTAGCGGGAGCCCAACTGTTACCATACCTCACTGCAGGAATCTTCGGGCAAAGTCCTTTGTTCCTCCTCGCTGTGACCCACAAGCAGATCTGTTAGGGAGCCGCACGCTGTCAGCGCCTCCCTCGCTCGACTGTTAGCTGCCGGGTGTGAGTTGCTGCCGCAGCTTATGCCGCCTCTGCTCCTAGGAAGCTGCTTACTCTTCGCCCGGTCTACGAGAGGTAGAGCGCAAAAGGGCTTACCTGTACCTGCTGTATTCACCCCCACCCCGCAAGGCAGTGTGCAGCCGGTTGCCGTCCAGGGCGAGCTCCCAGTTTCCAACAGCAGTCAGGGGGATGCTGCCACCTTGGGCCTCCTGCTCGCTCTCGCAGCGGGAAGCATCGAAGAACACCGGCATCAGCTGCTCCCCGCTAACAAAATCCACCCTCACCCGGGGCTACTGGATCTGGGGCTGCTGTCTGAAGGGTCCACCCCAGCTACAGGACGCCACAAAGCTGCTTAGTTCATGGCAGGGCTGAGGAGCTTGTAGATCTTAAGACGCCATCAGCTGCCTGCTATGCCACGCCCCGGGGTAGGTTTTTTTATGACTGGTATCTTCTGTTAGTACACGTGCATTATGTCGCTGTAATTGCCTGTAGAGCCACAGTCGACCATAATGCAGGTAGTCCATGGCCAAGCTCGGAGATATCAACACTAATCTGGAGGGTTACGTGGGGTACTGTAGACAAAAGAAGGCAGAGCAGCCGTGGCTTTATTTATTTAAATATTTTTTATATTCACATTTGTATGAAACCATTTTTAACAAATAGCACTACACGACAATCACAAGCCAGGAAATAGGAATAGAATAAACATTTAAAGCAGATTCAAGAACCTTCCCCAGATTCCTTCAAACAGATTCTCCCTGAAAAACAAACATTTCTGTGAATACGACAGATCCAGGAGCTCATCTTCCCCCAAATCAATGGTCTGAAAATCAAAATCCAGGTCTCATATCAGGACCTTATTCATGGTTTCAGTTATATTGATCTAAAATGTTGCTTTATTGCAAACCCATATCATATGGTCAAAAGAGCCCCCCATTTGACCGCTACCCCAACAGGTATCAGTCACTCAAATCTCTCGCACACAGTTTGGTTGGAGTCAAGTAGATGTTAAGGATTTGTAGCTGTCTCACTCTCTCCTCAGGATTTAACAATGTCAAAGCTACGTTCTGCACTTGTTGTATCTTTTTCTCTGTCATCTCAGTGGCAGTCGTTTTCTACCAAGATCTAAGAAGTTTTTCATTCATCTTCTTATAGCAAGTTCGAATACTGTATGCATTTCAAGCAAAATTACCTTTCGAATGGATTGTGTCCTCCCATGTATTCCTCATTTTATGATATATTTTTCAGCTTTAGCTGCTTGGGGAAAACATTTTCGGCAGAGGGTGCTGTGCATTGATGCGGTCGACTTGATGTCTCTCGTGGGCCCCCGTCTTGTAGTCCACGTCACCGTTGGTATATATAGCGCGTGCAGCGCCTGTTGACTTCAGTTTTTCCACGCCAGCATTCGTTTCGAGAATTACGGCACGCTTTAGTTTTTGTGAAAAACCTATGGCTTCGTCTACAGCTCCGACAATGCCTAAGACTGGGTTAAAAAAGTGCTACAATTGTGGTGCAAAGATGTCCCTAACGGACCTCCATTGGGGGTGTCTGTGGTGCCTTGGCTCCAAACATGAAACCGCAGACTGTCAATCCTGTCAGTCGATCGATAAGGCTCTGAAGGAGCGTAAAGGAAAACTAGCAGCAAGTAAGGATCCCTGCTAAAAACCCCTTTGATGACAACATCAAGAAAATGATCAACGGTTGAGTTGAGAGATTCCTCTCCTCGAAGGAAGAGGTCAAAAAAACGATCACGCTTCAGGAGCTGGTCACACCATTCCTTGTCCTCTTCGAGGAAATTGAAGAAAAGGCATCACAGGTCACCGTCTTCGAGTTCATCTGGTTCATGTCCGTAGAGCTGTATAACCTGTCCTACCAAATCCTCTGTGGAAAGATTTCAGACAGTTGGTGTCAAAGTCATCGCCTGTAGATAGACACCTTTACCTTCAAAACCAAAAGAAATTGAAAAATCTTAAAAGCCATTACCAAAGAAAGATTTCCTTGTCGTCATCCTCAATATATGTGGAATATGAGCCCTCAGATCAAGAGACACAACCATTTGGTTTAAGTGTAAGCACACTTACTGTCCCAGAATGTTTGATTTCACAAGAATCCAGGTTAAAGGATTTTAATAAAAATTTGCAGTCTGGTCTTGGGGTTGACACTTAAGCTGAGATGGAATTTGGCAAGCCGGATCCGGCAGACCATGCTGTTGCTTCTTCTAGGCATCTGATGACCAGAGTAATAAAGTTTATGAGATGGATTGGGCCTGCTCTGCTGTTTGAGCAAGACGACCTAACAGATATCCTGGATAAAGTTCCACGAAAGGATCCCATACTTCCTTTTCATGTAGCTCTCCAGAAAAGTGTAATGGCAAATTGTGAGTTTCCAGAAGCGAACCCTGCAGTGAACTATATTTTCTGGTGAGATTCTTGGCCATCTAGTAGAGCCCCTACCTATTTTTCAAAACGGCCTACACCTGAAAGCCTAGTTGTGCAGGCAGCAATGTCAACCTCAAAACAGACTGCGTACCCCACCATCCCACCAGATGGAGATTTTAAGTATTTCAACGCTAGGTGAGAAAAATTCTGCTGGAAGCATGGCACTCAAGTCTGCAAATTCCACTTGCGCTTTAGCTAAATTCACATACACCCTGTGGGACTGTGTAGCTCTGGGGGCTGTCCATATTTCCGGAGGGGAAGAGAGACACGGCTTCCTGGGCATTGTAGGAGACGGCAAGTGGGCAATGTGCTAGACTCTGCAATCAGGATTGGACTCAGCTAACCGCATCAGCAGAGCCATGGCTGCAAGCATGTTGATACATAGGTTTGCGTGTTTGAGGCAATCAGGTTTTGAATCTGACGTGCTGTCCATGCTCCACAACATTCCATTTGACGGCATCCAGCTGTTTGGCAGCAAGGCTGATGAAACTCTGGAGAAGCTGCAGACCTCAAAGGCAGCAGCCAAGTCCCTTGGAGCTGCTGTCAGACAGCCTCACCCCTCTCATCCCAGTGGATCATCTTGGACGGTAAGTCCTTTCGCTTCTTCTCAGTTGGAAGAGCGAGAGGATTCACAAGTCAAACGGGCCAAAGTAGATTCCCACGTGGTGGACAAGGGAGAGGTGCAAAGCCCACCAAAGCAACGGCTAACTTACCGCTGCTGCTTCAGCTGCCTAAAAACCTCTCTGAGGTCTTAGCCCACAAGACCCTTTGGGAGGCACACTCACTGCAGCTGCAAAAATGGCTGGGCATTACTTCAGATGCGTGGGCATTGGAAACAATAGCCCAAGGTTACTGCCTCCCCTTTCTGAAAAGGCCTAGGACCATCCACCAGGGAGCCACTCTTTCAGGGTTTCAGATCGGTTCCTTGTGCAGGAAATATTGAGCCTGCTAGAGAAAGGTGCTATAGAACCAGTACCTGGGATTGAGATGAATAAAGGGTGGTACTCTCCCTATTTTCCAATCCCAAAACGGACAGAGGATTGAGACCCATCTAGGACTTGAGAAACTTTAACAAGTTCCTCAGGAAGTACACATTCATGATGGGTTAACCTTTCTCAGATCCTTCAGGCCCTCCAGCCACAGGATTTGATGGTATCATTAGACCTTCAGGATGCTTACTTTGATATGCCGATTCATCACAAGCAGAAAGTTCCTGAGTTTCACAATTGGCGATTCTCATTATCAATTTTGAGTTCTGCCATTTGGACTGACCTCCACCCGAGGGTATTCACCAAGTTGATGGTGGTCGTGGCATTGAGTCTCAGGAGAGGGAGGATTCACGTCTACCCATACCAGGACGATTGACTCATCAGGGCATGTTCTCCAGAACAAGTCCTGCAACATCAAAGCGTCACATTCCACTCTCTCCACAGACTGGGCTTCTGCTTCAATTACAGGAAGTCCCACATGATACCATCTCAAAGAATCGAGAGTGTGGCTCCAGTCTAGCTTGCGCAACTTATGTTTAATCAGCATGGTATTAATCGAGCGATCCTTGAGTAGACTTCCATCTCTTCCAACAGGGCGCATGTTTTCCTACGTCAATTATGCAACACCAGGGTATCAGAAATAACCAACTCTTTGTGCAACATTTCTTAGATGTCTGGCAGTTGGGTAGGAAACATTTCCACAGGAGAGCTAGGTTCTTCCAGTCGACAATTTATTTTAGTGATGGCAAGCCCAATTCTCGCCGTATTACTTGGATTGGTGTTGCAAAAGGTAGACTAAACACCTTTTTCCAAAAGAGACCTTCAAGTTGTGGCCAGATCATAGATGGAATGTTGGGCATTGCTTCATATCCGGAAGTGATAGCTGGAACGGCTTTGGATTTCTAGAGTAAAAGCACTGGCAGAATGGAAAAGTGCCCATACTTACAATTTATGGCACTTGCTTGGCCGGCCAGTGCTTTTGTTTTGGCTCTTAAATGGGACACCATAGGCGCTTCTGAGATAGTGTCACTGAGCCAGATCCCCAAGTACTTAAAGGTGGTTACTTGTTGATAGCATGCCCCTCAAGTGACCATGAGTACTTCTGTCTTTCTTTATTTGAATTGCCAAGGTTTAGATTTTCGTTTTAGATTTGTTAATCTCTAAGCCATTGATTTGGATTTACTTTGCAGGCCATTCAGTTGCCATTGAAGTCCTATGGGTGTCTGGTCTGTTAGGACTATGTCGTCGGCGTAGAATACGCGTGGTAACAAGACTCCGCTGGTGGAAAAACTTAGATCTGGATCTGTGTTCTTGATGTTGGCTAGCAGGAAATTAAATAAAGCTGCAGCCATTGGGCATCCCTGTTCAACACCTTCAGCAGTGGGAATTTCGTTGGAAAGTAGGCCTGCTTTATTTAATCAAACTCTTAATTTGTAGAGCAATGGACAATTCTCAGCCTCCAATTTAGACCACGATCTCTGACTGTCGATCTTGTCAAATGCTTGGACCAGATTGACGAAAGCTATGAACATTTCTGGTTTCCCTTCTTTCACTCGTTTTTTTTGCATGTTGAGGATGAAGATGTTTGCAATAGTCCCAACACCTTTCACGAACCCCGGTTGAATGGGTCATTTATTCTTGAGTTCTTACACCAAAAGCTGAAATGATCAGGTATGATTAGGCTGTACAGTTTTCCTATAGCATCAAGGAGGGCTATGGGACGATAGTTCTTTGGGTTACTGCGGTCCCCATTTTTGAAGATGGGGACCCTAGTCGCCCTTCACCAAGAACCTTGAATGGAACGTGTATGTGGATATGTAGCAGCTGTGAGTGTATTAGAGGAGCCCATATAGCCTGATGTTCCTCGAGCATAAGATATCAGTCCATCAGGACCTGGCGCTCGCGAGTTATTTAATTTTGCTATGCGACTTTGAATGTTTTCAATGGAGACTGAAGAGACCCATGGGACTGTCAGCCGACATGTGATCAATTGGAATGGTGTAAGAGGCAGGAGCATATAGAGTTTTAAAATGCTCAATCCAGATAGATCGGATTTGTCTGATCATCATGGGTCTGAGTTCACACAACTTTAATTAGGAACCAAAAATCTTTTGCATTTTCCCCAGCCAAGGTCTCAAGCATGGTTTTGACATCTTGTTGGTAGAGCGCCCGTCTGAATGAGAAGAGCCAATTCTTATAGCTGTTTTTTCCAAGCCTCCTGTTTTCTTGAGCAGCAGGATTTTGTGAGCCTTTGGCTAATGTGATCTGTCTTCGTACCTCTTTTCTAGGTTTGACAAGCTCGATGTTGAAGACATGAGCATGGGAAAACTTGTTTTCGATTTTATGGTAGAACTGGTGGTGTGAAGTTCTAAGAGATATATATATTCAACCGGCGATCCTTTTGCTTTATAGGATATTGCAAAATTGACCATGCTGGAGTTTGTCCATTTCAAACGGTTGCCACCATCAGTGATATCGCAGACACCATTTTTTGACGAGTATTTAGGGAAGAACCAGTCCATTGCATACGTAATACATGGTGATCACTGCTCTTTATTTGAATAATCTTAAATAATGCCACTTGGCAAAATGTGGCCCGAAACAAAGATATGGTCAATCACAGATGAATGTCCCACGTTTTCCCAGGTCGCATTCAGTGGTGAATCTTATTTAAAGTTCACATTGAGCCTGTGGATATCTTTCATGGACATGAATGAGTTCCACATGCTAGCTCTAGAGTTATGGTTGGCATGGTGTAGGCTCATTTCTTCACAGGCATTGTTTGATAGACCTGATTTGCTTAAGGCACCGCAAAGTATGACGTTTCTTGTTTGTTGGACTATGTAGGCATCAGGAACAAATCGGTCATTGAAACAGGCTTGATTGAAATCAACGAACTTCCAGACTGGATGGCTGTTAGCTAGCGGGAAGTAGGGTGTCCCTTTTTGCCCTTTGTAGCGGGACATAGAGATGACGTGAAGCCATCCAAAATTGGGTTTACCTGCAGCCAGGTTTCTTGGAGACATACAGGATCGTAGTTGCCCAAGTTTATCTCGCTCGGTTTGGTCAAATGATTAAAGCCTGGAGTGTTCCTTGAGGCTAAAGATAAGCGAGGGGGGTTCAAGTCAAGTTTCTGTAGGACTTGCATCTTATTTAGTCCCATAATTACAGATGGCTAGAGAGTGTCATGAGTTGTTGATTCCCTTGACAGCCGATACCAGTCTTGATTGATCGATCAGACATTAGGTTCGCTTGGCGAATAGTTGATGATACTTACATGTCTTGAATGGTGCAACCGTCACTTTTAACTTTAATCCCAGGCTAATTGGGACTCGCCCAATTTGAAGGGGCTCCAGGTAATTGGGCCCAGGGCTATCAAGGTTGATGTCTTTATTGGCTGATTCGGCCATTGGAGCCTCCCGCTCAGTGTTTGTACTTGGCGATGTCAGCTGCACAGGAGGATGTTTCTCTCTCGTTCTCTCATTAAATCAAGACCTAACATAAACATGCTTCGAAGGGATTGTGTCCTCCGACGTATTCCTCATCTTAGATATCTCCTTCCAGCTCTGCTGGCCTCGGAAAAATTTTTCTCTAGAGGGCGCTGCGCGTCGACGTCCTCCGAGTCGATGTCCCTCGACAGCCGCCGTGTCGACGTCATCCTGCCTATAAAGGCAGCGCGCAGCGTCGGTTGCTCAGTTCCGTTTTTCCGCGCTTACTCAGTGCCTCGGAATACCGTTGCTCAGTTCTTAGTCAGATTAATCCTATTTACCTCGAGTCATTCGATCCGTACTCGATGGCTTCCTTGTCGGAACCGACAACTCCTCGATCCGGCTTCAAAAAATGCCGAGATTGTGGGAAAAAGATGTCGTTGACTGACCCTCACAGAGTTTGTCTGTGGTGTTTGGGAGCTGAACACCATTGTTCGGAATGCGAGGACTGTATGTCCATGACAGCTAAGGCCCTGAAGGAGCGTAGGGGGAAGCTGGAGAAAGGTAAGACTTTTAAAGCTTCTTCTTCGTCGACGAAGTCGAGACACTCGTCTCCTCGTCACCATTCGCGCTCCAGGTCTCGGAGTGGATCTCATCACTCCTCGAGATCGAAGCACTCGAAGAGGAGACGTCGAAGATCCCCTTCTCCGTCTTCCTCTTCCTCTGTTTCGCCAAAAAGAATCCCTTGCCCCACGAAACATAGTTCCCGGGCTGAATGGGAGGAATTCCGCAAAAATATGAGCGTCTTCGAGAAAGCGGCCTCGACCCCCTCGAAGACTGCCGAGAGCGATGCTCTGGTCGAAAGATCCAAAGGTCAAAAACGCTGTGAGTCGCAGTACCCGGCGAAGGTAACGTCTCGAGCGCGTCTCGAACCTATGACCTCCAAACCTTCCTCGAAGGTTCCGTCGACTAGGGTTCCGTCGACGCCGAGGTCGATGTCTTCGACGCCGTTGTCGAAGGGACCTTCGACACACGGGTCTGTCGACTCGACACCGGCGTCGACGCCAAGAAAAGTCACGGTTACGACACACCCAGTGACTATCCCCAGGTCCTCGACATCGATGGCGTGGAGATTGTCGAGCAGAATTCCAATTCTGTCGAGGTCATCGAGGCCTCCGCCTTTGTTTTCGACGCCACGCTCGAAGCCTTCGACATCGGCGTCGACGACATCGACGTTTTCGAGACCGATAATGACAAGTTCGGCACCCACTGCCTTGGAAATGGGATTTACTCCTTTTATGAGTTCAGAACAATTGAGAACTATGTCCTCAATTTTGGAAGAGGGTGAATTGTCTGAACAGGAAGACACATTTGAGTTGCAGGGACCTGTAACCCAATTAGAGAGGAATTTTCCTCTGAAGAACGCAGGTTAAAGGATCTTCATGATTCCTTACATGAGGCAAGTGGGTTAGACACTTCCCCCTGAGGTGGAGTTTGCTAGGCCAGACCCGGGGGAGCATGCTGAAACCCCCTATAGAGCCTTAATGGCCAGAATCACAGAGTTCATGGGGTGGTCTGCACCTTCACAATCTTTCCAACAAGATGACCTCACGGATATTCTTGACAAAGGCCCACAGGAGGATCCTGTGGTGCCTTTTCATAAAGCTCTTCAGAGGAAGATCATGACAAACTGGGAAACCCCAGATGTAGTACCAGCAGTAAATAAAAAACTGTCTACAAAGTACAGGGTATCTTCTACAGACCCGGAGTTTTTGTCTAAACACCCATCCCCAGAAAGTCTGGTGGTACAGGCAGCATCCTCTACCGATGTCAAGACGGCTTATCCTACCGTCCCACAGGACAGGGACGATAGAAAATATGATGCTATGGCAAAGAAAGTCTTTTCAGCATGTAGCATGGCGTTAGTCTGTTAATGCTACTTGCACCCTTGCTAGGTTCAGCCATACACTTTGGGAGTGTGCTTCTACAGCGGCTGACTGCATCCCGGAGGGAGAAGAAAGGGATGCGTTCCTGAATATTATACAGGACGGTAAAGACGCTATGTGCGAATCCTTCCAGACGGGCATTAATTCGGCTGACAGTATCAGCAGAGCAATGGCGGCAAGTACATCAACCAGGAGATTCGCTTGGTTGAGAAAGTCTGGTTTTGCCCCAGTTGTGCAAGCCAGGCTCTTGAACATGCCATTCGATGGCTCTTCTTTGTTCGGGAAAAAGGCGGATGACAGTTTAGAGAAACTGCAAACTTCAAAAGCAGCAGCAAAATCCCTAGGAGCTGCAATCCGTCAGACTCCTTTTCGTCCCACAAGAACCTCTGCGAGAGGCAAGTCCTTTCGCTTCTACTCCGCATTCGGAAGAGGTAGAGGACGACCGGCTCAAAGGGGACAAAGAACTACTACCGAGGTGGACGGGGTAGATATTCAAAAGCCGCAGCAACAGCAGGTGCCTCTTTACCATCGGCATCTGCATCAGCCGCCCCAAAACCACTCTGAGGACTTCCCTCACAGGACACCTGTAGGAGGCAGGTTGAATCAACATCTGGCGATATGGCAGGCTATCACGTCAGATGCTTGGGCATTGGAAACAGTTGCCCAAGGTTACTGCCTGCCTTTTCCTACGTGTACCTCAGAGTCATCCACCGGGGATCAGCTCTCAGAAAGCTCCAGATCCGCTCCTTTTGCAGGAAATTTTGGACCTGCTAGAGAAAGGTGCCATAGAACCGGTACCTGTAGCGGAGAGGAACAAGGGCTGGTACTCCCCTTACTTTCTCATGCCAAAGAAAGACGGAGGACTGAGACCCATCTTGGACTTGCGAGAATTGAACAAATTCCTCAGAAAAGATAAATTCAAGATGGTCACTCTTTCTCAGATCCTCCAGGCCCTTCAGTTCCAGGACTGGTTGGTATCTCTGGACCTTCAGGACGCTTATTTCCATGTGCCTATCCATCTCAAACACAGGAAATACCTGAGGTTCGCAATTGGCAACTCTCACTATCAATTTCGAGTGCTGCCATTTGGGCTGACCTCCGCCCCGAGGGTCTTCACCAAGTTAATGTCGGTAGTGGCTGCAAGTCTAAGGAGGGAAGGGATTCACGTCTACCCCTACCTGGACGATTGGTTGATCAGGGCTGTTTCTCCGGAACAAGCTCAGATCCAGCTAAATCACGTGTGCCACTTCCTCCACAGACTGGGCTTCTCCCTCAATTTAAAGAAGTCACAAATGATACCATCGCAGAGACTCCAGTTCATAGGAGCGATCCTGGACACTTCCCTGGGAAAAGCCTCGCCACCAGAGGTGAGGGCTCAAGATATTCTACAGATGGTTACCAAGTTCCAACATACCCAACGTCTCCCAGCCTTCGACTTTTTGAGGTTGCTAGGCCTCATGGCATCCTGCATTTTCCTAGTGCCAGAGGCTCGCCTGAGAATGAGATCCCTCCAGTCGGCACTGAGGACTCAGTGGTCACAATTCTCAGGGAGAACGACAGATCTTCTTCAGGTTCCCGGCAGGGTGGCTCGAGACCTTCAGTGGTGGGCCTGTCAGGAGAACATTCTGAAAGGAGAACAGTTTTGGCAACCCTGGCCGGAGATAACAGTAGTCACGGATGCCTCACTCACGGGGTGGGGAGCCAACGACTTGACCATCAGCGGTCGTTGGTCTCCATCGGAGTCCAGACTACACATCAACCTGTTAGAGCTGAGAGCCATCAGACTTGCGCTGAAGGCGTTCCTGCCAGCTGTACAAGGGAAGAACGTCCTGATAATGACGGACAACACGGTGGCCATGCATTACCTCAACAAAAGAGGAGGCGTAGGATCACTACCCCTGTGCAGAGAGGCGATGCAGCTCTGGTTTTGGGCAATCCAAGAAGGAATCTCTCTATCGGCAGTTCACCTAGCCGGAGAGAAGAACTTGACAGCGGACGCTCTAAGCAGGCAGAACAGTCTCCCACGAGTGGGAGCTAGCTCAGGAAGTCCTTCAAGAGATCTTCGCCCTTTGGGGAACCCCTCAGGTAGATCTGTTCGCCACCAGCCTAAACAGGAAATGCGACCTGTTCTGCTCAAGGGAATTTCCCCCCGAGAGGAGCTCTGGGAGACGCGTTCATAGTGGACTGGGAGTTTCCGCTTCTGTACGCGTTCCCACCGGTCCCTGTCATTCCTCAAATGATCAGGAGGTTGAGAAGATTCCGGCGAACCATGATCCTAATTGCCCCGGATTGGGCCAGGAGAACGTGGTACCCGGACCTTCTAGACTTGTCCATCTGCCCTCCAATTCGACTTCCACTCAGAGAGAACCTACTCTCGCAGAAGGGAGGTCAGGTTCTCCATTCAGACATCAAAACCCTCAACCTTCACGCTTGGCTTCTGAAAGGCTGAGGTACAAGGATTAGGACCCCCCTGATGACGTTATGGAGGTGTTGCTTTCGGCAAGAAGGCCAGCAACAAAATCTTTATACCGCTGCCGTTGGAACAGATTTTGCAGCTGGTGTAGAGAACAGAATATCGACACTTTTTCATGTGGTACACCAATGGTTTTGTCCTTCATACTATATTTGGCAAATTCAGGCCTTCAAGTTGGCAACATTAAGGGCTATCTCGCAGCGCTATCCATCTTTAAGCGTACTGCGGAAGAACCATCCTATTTCAAGTTACCCTTGGTAATACAGTTTCTAAAGGGGTTAACCAATGTTTATCCCCCAAGACCATTCCAAGTTCCCCTATGGGATTTAAACTTAGTACTAACTTTCCTGATGGGTACACCTTTCGAACCTCTCCATTCTTGTTCGTTAAGATTCCTTACCCTTAAAACTGTTTTATTAATAGCACTTACATCTGCTAGAAGGGTGAGCGAATTACAAGCTCTTTCTTGTAAACCCCCTCACACAATATTTCACAAAGACAAAGTTGCCCTGCAAGTGAAGCCTAATTTCCTCCCAAAGGTGGTTTCTGAATTCCATATCACTCAGAAGATTACCCTACCATCTTTCTATCCTCCTCCTCACCCGGGGAAAGAGGAAGAGAGGTTACACAGGCTAGACCCTAGGAGGGCTTTAAGTTTTTACATCAGTAGACCAGCCAGGATAAGACCGGCAGACCAGCTGTTTGTAGGTTACGCAGGTCACAAGCTGGGGTTACCAATAACTAAGCAGACCATTTCCAGATGGATCATTCTAGCCATTCTGGAATGTTATAAACTGGCAGGGAAAGAGCCCCCTCAAAACCTTAGGGCTCATTCGACCAGAGGTATTGCAGCTTCATCGGCCCTCAAAAGAGGAGTGCCGGTAAAAGACATATGTGCGGCCGCTACATGGTCGTCTGTCCATACCTTTACACGTTTTTACAATTTGGATTCCTCCTCCAGTCAAGAGACTAGGTTTGGAAGGGCTGTACTGCATTCTATTCATCAATAGAAGACAGCGTGAAGTCAGTACTCCCTCCTCCAATAATAGAATACTGCTATGGGAGCCTATCTAAGATGAGGAATACGTCGGAGGACACAATCCCTTCGAAGAACAAGTTACTTCTTACCTTGTAACGTTCTTTCGACGGGATGTTCCTCCGACGTATTCCTCATCGACCCTCCCATCCATCCCCGCAGTTCTACTTCCCTTGTTGTTGCAGCTTACGCTCCTTCAGGGTGAATAGTTTAGTCCAGAAAGTATTGTTGTGGGCTACAAAACGGAACCGAGCAACTGACGCTGCGCGCGGCCTTTATAGGCAGGATGACGTCGACACGGCGGCTGTCGAGGGACATCGACTCAGAGGACGTCGACGCGCAGCACCCTCTAGAGAAAAAAATTTCCGAGGCCAGCAGAGCTGGAAGGAGATATCTAAGATGAGGAATACATCGGAGGAACATCCCGTCGAAAGAACGTTACAAGGTAAGAAGTAACTTGTTCTTCTCTGGCATGGATTCACATGCTCATGAATATTCCCCGTCAGGCTGGGAATCCTTGGCAAAGAAAAAAATCAGTTTTTGTTTCTGAACTGTCTTTCTCCTAATAATCACTGGTCTCTGGGTCATACTGCCCCCAGCCAATGACTGTCCTCTACCCAAGCGCCTCCTCTGGCAGCCATCCTCAGATTTATACTGCATGTTCAAGTGTTGGGAGTCCTCGTGCTATTACTCTCGAGCTTTTACTGCGGTTTGCGATTTTTCAAAGAGTTTAATCTCATTTTTTCGGTCAATCAAGCCTCAAGCTCCACCGTTTCTACTTCCGATCAACGGGGACCCGTTACGGAATTTTCTATGCCCCTCAAGGGCGAAGTTTTCCTCGGGTTCCATTTCTTGGAGGATCCCAGAAGATCTTTGAGGCCTACCCCGCGTGGACATGGCCCAGGACAAAGGGAGCACAACGCCCGGATCCAAGCTGTTCAGCAGCTGCCCTGGATGCGGATTGCAGAATGTCTTCAAGGAGGACAAGCATTCTAGATGCCTCTACTGCCTTCACGAAGACCAAACGCACATGGAGAAGGACTGTGCGTTTTGCAAGAACATGTCGGAGCGGACCATGAAGAATCGGCGTGTCCGTCTCACCAACTGGCTGGAGGGGAAGAGCCCAGAGCAGGTGAGAAGAGGTCCGAGGGGGCTTCTAAGACCTTTGAAGGCGCTCCAGCGACGGGGGCCCAACAAAAGGCAAAGCACCGCGGGCACCGGGAGCGCCGAACGGTCGGTCTCCTCGGCTGGCAGGCAGGGCGCACTTTCACCGACGCCATCGACCACGAGCCAACGCTCTGGCTCGGGGAAGAGGAAATCGGAGAACCCAGGTAAGCTTCGGGAGAAGTCCCGGTCGATCCCGACGTAGACAGCCAAGGAGGAGCGAGGCAGCGACCCTCCCCCCAAGGTGAAGGCCTCAAGCGCGTCCAAAGTCATGAAGGCCTTGATTCACCCGGCTAAGCCCTCTATCAAGGGAGTCTTGGTAGCCCTGGCGAAGCATGTGGAGACTACCCCAGTGGAGGTGACCTTGGGGCCAGAGTTTCCCTGCCACCGCGGAGGGATTCCTCTTCTCAACCCTTCGATAAGGCCCCTGTGAGAACCCTGGTGGAAAAAGAGGGGGGTGGTGGCCATCACGGACACGGATACAGCCTCTGATGAGGAGCTGGCTGGAGTCGCAAAGATCGAGGAGGGCCGGTTCCACGGGAGGGATCCCGACGAGGCGGACGAAGAAAGCGACGGTGTTGATGAGGTTCCCATGGAGGTGGAGGATTCCACTCCCCAACCGTTGCGCCCGTCGCAGCTGGTACCTGGGCCCCAGGACAACTCGGGAGCAATCTTAATGGCTATCCAGCCCTTGTGTACGGAGATAAGGACAAGGTTGCCCTTACCCCCAATGGACGATCCAGCGGAGCCTCGACCGTCGGGAAGCCCTCCAAGCAAGCAGAGGAGAATTCATCCCCCCTACCCTTCCAGCCTTCATGGCCCTCAGAGCCTTCATCTCCTTCCCCGGATCCGACAAAGGCCAGGGCGTCCACGGGAACAGAGACGGCCACGACGGGGACGGGGGTGACAACAGGATAGGCTTTCCATCACCACCTCCTCGGGCCTCCCCGCCCGATGAAATTGGCTCCTTGCGCGCCATGGTAGCTAGGGCATCCAAGCTCTTCCAGCTCTGCCCCGAAGAACAGAAGGAAGGTTTCCTCTATCAATGGCGTGAGGCCAAGAGGAAGACGGTCCTCTCTGTCCCGTTACTTGACGACATCTGGCGCTCCTGAAGAACCCGTCCACGACCCCTGCCACGAGAGACCGGTACAAGTAGTACCGGGTCCTGGATTTTGCCCCCATGTACCTTAGGGCGCACCCGACCCGGATACGGTCGTCTCGGCAGCGGCTAAGAAGAAAGGGGCAGGGGCAACGGCTTCAACTTCGACCTGCCCGCCGGACGGCAAAGGGAAGAAATGGGACGACAGGTCATCGCAGCGACGACGATTAAAGCGGCCAACACCTTCGCGATTGTGGCCCGCTACGACAGGGAGCTGTGGTTTAAGAGTGCTCCGCTGCTGGTCTTCCTCCGAGACAAGAGGGCTGAGGCCCTGAGACCCTGCAGGAAGGTGAGGTGGCGTCGGACCACGCCATAACAGTGGCCACGGACATTGCTCACACCGGCTTCCGCCAGATGGGCAACAGTGTTTGCCTTCGCCGGCGTGGTTGGCTCAAGGCAACAGATTTCCTCCAGGATGTGCAAACCAGAATTTTGAACATGCCTTTCGATGGGAACAACCTGTTTGGCAAGACAGTGGACGAGTCACTGCAGGCCATCAAGGCCGACACGGAGACGGCTCAGGCCTTGGGAGTTTTGCAGCGACGACGGCCACCCTTTCGTAACTCCGGAGGCAAGCAAGGTGCCTCAAAAGAATTCGGCGTCGGCTCCTCGACGTACCGCCAGGCGGCCAGCTCCTCGTCGCAGGAGGCCTACAGAGGAGGATCTTGTTGTTGCCAAGGAGGCCAAGGCGGCAAGGCCGCCACCAATCAGGACTGAACCGGCCGTAGCGTCGGGTCCCAGCCTGAGCACCCGGTGGGAGGCCGGCTGGCGAAGTTAGTCAGCGTGTGGGAGTCAATCTCCACCGACTGATGGGCGCTGGATGCCCTGGCCCGCGGGCACACTCTTGAATTTCATAAGTGCCCCCGCATTCCACCCGTGGTCAGGAAGGAAAACCACGTCCCTCAACTGCTGCTGGAAGTAAGGGCGATGCTGAAGAAACGAGCCATCGAGCTGGTCCCAAAGAGGCTCCAGGGCTCCGGAGTGTACTCGGAATACTTCATCGTAAGAAAGAAGACCGGCGGCTGGCGACCCATCCTGGACCTTTGTTGGTTAAACAAGTACATCAAGTCCCAGAAGTTACGGATGGTCACCCTCCAGCACGTGCTGGGGCAGCTGGAGGAAGGCGACTTCCTATCGTCGCTGGACTTGGAGGATGCCTACATCCACATTCTAAGAGGACATCGAAAGTTTCTCCGATTCGTATTCCAAGGGCGGCACTACCAGTTCAAGGCCCTTCCTTTCGGCTTGAAGTCGGCGCCCAGGGTATTGACCAAGTGGCTAGCACCAGTGGCGGCGCGGCTGCACCTGCAGGGGATCCACGTCTACCCCTACCTGGACGATTGGCTCATCCGAGCAAGGACAAGCGAACTCGCCATCGAGCATACAGCGAAGACCATCCAACTGCTCACGGATCTGGCATTTTCCCTCAACTTCGCGAAATCCCACTTGGTTCCGTCGCAAGTCGCGCTGTTCCTGGGAGCTAGGCTCGACACAGTGGCGTGATTGGCCTCTCTGTCGGAGGAAAGGACGAAGGCCATCCTGGGCAAGGTGCAACGGCTGTCCACCATGGACGTGGCCAGTGTGAGGTCCCTCAAGTCCCTTCTCGGCATGATGTCCTCGTGCATCTACCTCGTGCGCCTGTGCAGGCTGCGGATGCGTCCACTGCAAGAGTTCCTCGACGCCCGTTGGATGCAAGCGACGGCCAGCTTCGAAGATAGGATCTCGCTCAACGAGACCTTCCGCCAAGCGATCCGGTGGTGGGGCACCAGCGCGCATCTGGCAGCGGGTATGGACTTTCAGACCCCAGCACATCAGAAGACGGTGACGGATGCCTCCCCTGGAGGGATGGGGAGCGCACACCGGAGATCTCCATGCAAGAGGCCTTTGGCTCCCAGAGGAGAGGTCACTACACATCGTCCTGGAGCTCTGAACCGTGTTCTGGGCCCTGAGGTCGTTCGTTCCGTCCCTCAAGGGCAAGGTGGTGAGGATCTTCACCGACGACACCACCCGATGTTATACATCCGGAAGCAAGGAGGTACCAGATCCCCAGCCCTATCCACGGAGGCCCAGGATCTGTGGCACTGGGCCATCGCCCAAGGGATGTTTCTGGTACCCTTCCACCTGGCAGGAATAAAGAACACCATCGCCGACTCACTCAGTAGGGAACTGCGCTCGTGCCACGAGTGGGAACTGCGACAGGATCAAGTGGATCTGCTATTCCAACGATGGGGCAATCCCCAGAACGACCTATTTGCGACAGCGGCGGACACCAAGTCCCGGAGGTTCGCCATCAGGTTTCCCCAGCCGGGGTGCATGTGCGATGCCTTCTCATTCCCCTGGGACGGCCTGTACCTGTGTGCGTTCTTGCCATTGCTGCTGCGACTCAGACGGTCCCGGTGCAGGATGATCCTCGTCGCACCGGCGTGGCCGAGACAGATCTGTTTCCTGGACCTTCTAGACATGTCAGCGTCCCCCACAGTCAAACTGCCGACAGATGCGGATCTCCTCGCCAGAGGAGGAGGCGTCATCCTCCACCACGACCCGGGGTAGCTGAACTTGCAGGCCTGGCTCCTGCAGCACTAGAGTTTGGAGGGTACGATATCCCGGTGGACTGCAAGGAGGTGCTTGCAAAGGCCAGGGCATCCTCAACTCTCAATTGCTATGGACACAAAAGGAAGAGGTTTTCTGTCTGGTGCCAGGCACGGAAGATTAACCCTCTGCAGATTACGGCCCCTCAAGTGCTGCCGTACTTATTATCACTGGTCAAAGCGGGGCTGGCCCATGCCTCCATCAAGATCCATCTGGCGGCTTTCTCCCGCTATACCAGAACTCCGGGGCTCTCTTCCCTGTGGTCCCATCGCCTGGTGAAGGAGTTCATGAAGGGAGTTCTGATCATTCCCGCTGGTGAAGGATCTGGCCCCGGCGTGGGAGCTCAACGTTGTGCTTACCAGGTTCATGGGGCCGCCATTCGAGCCACTGCATTCGGCACCATTGAAGTTCCTGTTGTGGAAAACAGCGTTTCTTGTGGCCATCACCTCTGCACGAGTGGGAGAGATCAGGCCCTTTCCTGCAAGCCTCCATACCTGACTTTCCACAAGACGAGGGTGGTGCTCAGGACGCACCCTTCCTTCATGCCCAATGTGCCGTCGGACTTCCATCTCAACAAGCCCTTGGTGTTACCTGTTTTCTTCCCGTCGCCTTCGTCGCCAGCCGAGAGGACTTCAGCGCTCTAGCTATATCCAGCGAGTGCTAAGTCCTCTCGGCTGGCGACGAAGGCGACGGGAAGAAAACAGGTAACACCAAGGGCTTGTTGAGATGGAAGTCCGACGGCACATTGGGCATGAAGGAAGGGTGCGTCCTGAGCACCACCCTCGTCTTGTGGAAAGTCAGGACCTGTGAATCAAGGGAAGGCCATCTCGAAGGCTTCCATTTCCAGATGGCTCTCTGGCTGCATCATGCATTGTCACCGGTTGGCAAACCGACCGTTGCCCGGCCGTCCGAGAGCCCATTCGACCAGAGCGATCGCTTCTACCACGGCGTTCTTATCTGGTGTGCCCCTGCTGGACATCTGCAGGGCTGCTACGTGGAGGTCGACGCACACCTTCATGAGATTCTACTGTGTCGACCGGGATTCCAGGGAGGAGTCCAGGGTCGGCCAGGCAGTGCTGCGTAACCTGTTTGCCTAAAGGTGGGCCTGGTGAGGAGGTAAGAGATGCTTAATGTTGAGTTGATGAAATGCTTAATGTTGAGCCTTGCCACCTCCCGTGGTTATGCATGTGTGTACTGCTATGTATTTCTGTATTCATGAGCATGTGAATCCATGCCAGACCCCATGCTGGAGAAGGAACAAGTTACTTACCTGTAACTTACCCTCATGAATATACCCCGTCAGCCTGGGAATCCTCTGTAAAGAAAAAATAAGTTTAGCTTCTGAACTGTCTTTCTCCTAATAACCAATCACTGGTCTCTGGGTCATACTGCCCCCAGCCAATAACTGCCCTCTACCTAAGCCCCTCCTCTGGCAGCCATCCTCAGATTTGGTAGCACGTAAAGTGGCAGTAGGACCAAGTGAAGAGCACCAGAGGGGTATGAGGGACGGTTCGCATGTGAATCCATGCCAGACCCATGATGGAGAACAGTTACAGGTAAGTAACTTGTCCTTTCAGCAGCATAAAGTAGCATGTTTTTAATCACAGGTGATGCTAGATGGAAGGAAATTTGGTCAGTTCTTCGGTCATCCACAAATTCAATTATTCTAACATCTTCTGAACGCAGTTGATGCAGATTGGGGATGCAGTGAAAGAGAGCTAGCAGTGTCCTCCGGTTAAGGATAAAGTTGTAATTTTTATCCCAAATTCATTCAAGCTTCAATGTTCGGATCTTGTAGCGGAGGCCCTTCAGTCTTTTTGTTCATGTGTCCATCACCCTGTCGCCTCAACACTCTATTAGACGATTTTTCGTGATTTTTACTGTGGGTCAGGGTGGGGCTAGCTACTATGCTGGCCGGTTGTTTCATGACAGTTTTAACTGTTCCCAATGAAGCTGGTGGACACTGAACGTTTACAGGGGAAACAGCTCTTGTCTGGCCAGCCGTTTGTGTCAACAAAACAGATGATTTGGGATGTTTATCCTTAATGGCGTCTTCCTTAAACTCATGCGTTGAACCATGGAGGCATCTAGTCCTATTTTCTGCCATGGTAAGAAATAAAAGGTGATGCAGTGTTTGGCTGTTGCATACTTTGACCGACTTCTTGTTCCAGTTGTATTTGAAGAGGCACAAATGTGTCTTGTGCATCATCATTGTCTGTATGCAGGCTTTCAATTGAATAAATTGAAAGGTTGAGCAAGATTTGTAATGACGGACTTGTCGCTTTGGTCATGTTCTTATCGTTAGACACGGTTACATTTGATGGAGAACATAGCGCTACAATCTTGGGTGGCATCGCTCTTGTTTTTTGCGGCAAGGAGATATCTCCAAGATGCTGATTTCGGAGCGTCGTTCTTGTTTTTCACAATCAAAGTGGGTGATGGGTTTCCTCTTACAGATAAGGAGTCTTGGGGCAGAGGTTTGGTCAGGATTGTCTCATGTGGTCGATTTGGTTTGTTTGCCATAATTATAGCAAAAGTTGGGTTTATTACGCCTTCTGGTGAGGCCACATCCGTCCCGATTTCTTCAATTTCCTGATCAATGCAGACACATGGGCACTTGTTTTCTGCTAATTGAGTTAAGGCTGCATTTTTACTTGAAGTTTGAATGTTGGAGAGTTGTGGTTGTTCAAGTTCGATGGTTAGGTCCACTTGTTGAGTCAACGTTTGGTCGTGAGAAAAGCTTGGATGTAAATTGGATTGTAAATTGTCCTTCGACAAGTCAAACTTCAACTGATCCGCGGATCCACACGGGCTCTTAGCTGTAACATACCCCTCAAGATAGACTCATTTAGAATGAGTCATTTGTGGTCTTTAAGGGTATCATTCAGATGTTCATACAGCTTAATGAAGGAAGCGAGGGCAATAAGAATCGTTGACCTCATAGTCATGAGGTCGGGTTTCTTTTTCCTGATGGTCTGTTTTGTAGGGGAGATTGGCTCCTGCTCGGAAGCAGCAACTTGTAATGTTCTGGAACTTCAATTATGGCACGCACTTGTGATGGTTCAACTGTGTGTGGCCTGTGGAGGCAAAGTCAAAGGCCTGTATCTCTGAATCCATCTGTGATCTTCGACGATCACAGGCAAAACTTGTTTCAGTGTTGTTGGTAGTAGTAGATACTTTGTGTCTTTGGGCAGAAAGTCGCCAATTGCTGCTACATATTGCGGGAATGCATCTAGAGCTGATGTGGAAGGAGTCTGTTGAGGGGTCGGCACAGCTTGGAACATTGAGGGATTTATAATCACAATTTCCTTTGGTTGAGTTTGTGTCGACCCTTCTCTAACCACAGTAGGGAGAGCGTTTAGTGCGCTTGCAGCGTGGCTAGTTACTTGCTTTCCCAAAGCAACCTCATATACATGAGGCGATTTATTTTCCACACCCCAGTTTAATGAAGGTTTCAGAAGAACATCATCTTTGCCTGCTCTGGTAAAAGGAGCAAAATCATAGGAGGTAGAAATTAATTGAGGGCCCACTGTAGAAACATCCAGTTAGTAATTAAGCACTGATGGAACTCTCTCGATTTTCAGTGCTTTCCAGCATTTCAGCATCCGAGAGAGCATTCTCAAGTTGAGGTTTTGTGATGTGAGATGCTTTGGACATTTTAATGGAGGAACCCGGGACACCTGGGCCAAAGCCCCTCACTACAGCTTTTTTGTATATTCTGGGCTTAGTATATGTTTTGATTTGATTTTTTGTGGCACGGTTGGATGATGTTCCTCAATTTTGCGCAAAGCATGGAAATTGTTTCATTGGGTTACCATGACCTGGTCGATTATTATGCCCTCCTTGTGGCAGACATGTGTTTTCCTGGCAGACGCGCTCACCAGCCACAGAGAGGACCTTTTGGCGGCAGGATTTTGGCCATCTTTATTTATAGCTGGTGCCATTTGCCTTTTTTATTAAGCTGTGACACATGTCGTACTGAGGTATTTTGACGAGCTATTTTGTGCGTTGTCGCCGCCAGGGATTCCATGTATTTGAGCTTTTATATATAGCCTCAATGCCCAAAAATACACTTGTTTCCGGTTGAACAGTGGGGTTCAACACCTGCGCTGCAATAAAATCTTCAGTCAGCTCCGTGCTATTGCCGTTCCCTTGGAGGCTGGGGGGGTAGGGTTCTTCAGACGGTCTACTGGGGACACGTGAGCCACTGATCCATAGATAACATTGCCTCCTATTTCGGGCTGGAAATGCTAGGTGATTGAACGTCGGCCAGAGCCTCAGGTGAATTTTGCTGAGTCAACCGATGCTACCCGTTCCAGTGTGTTTTCTGTCGACAGTATCAATTCCGGGGAGGCAGAGGGTTGTGCAGCTGGGGGGGCTGATTCCTAACATGAAACGTTAGCGTGAGCATCATGTAGTGGAGATGGGGAAGATATCAGAGATTCTTATTTGTTCTTACCCGATTCGGTCTGTACATGCAGCCGGGAAGTCGGGAGAGAGCATGATGCGGCCATGTCAAGGGAAGCATCCAGCATTGGTGTTGAAGAAATAAAGCGAGCACCGAAACCATCAAGTCTTTATCGGTCCTGGCGAAAGCTCCAGCCAAGACCCCTTATACGCAGAGGTCACGGTCCGAAACTCGGTCCTTCTCTGGATTCATGGTGTTTCAGGATCTCTGTGCACACCGATCTGAAGCTACAGTTGGAGGACCCTGTCGTAAGCAACCATGGCAAGGTGGCCGTCTTTTCTCTCAGCCATCAGCCTCCTTTTCAGGAGCAGGTAGTCTCCCTGCTGACAAATCGGCGAATGATATTTTTTGTCAGTTGCACGAGACTCTGGTGGGAGGACAAATCTCGTCTCATCTGGAGGCGAGGCAGACCATCACCGAAGACTGGTGGGTTTTGTCCATCGCTCGGGCAAGCTTCCACTTGCCCCCCCCCCCACCTTCAACCCTCCCTTCTAGCAGACTGGGTCGCGCTCCCTCAGAGCCGAGGCACAGAAACGTCTAGACCTCGGAGCGGTGGAGCCTGTTACTACTCCAGTCCGTTCAGTGCCCAAACCCAACCAGGCTGGAAATTCAAGATGATCATGCCTTGCCAAATAAAGTCCTCTCTCCAGAAGAGCGACTGGCTCAGTGTAGTGGACCGTCGGGATGCTTACATGCACATGATATGGAGCCCGCATCGGAAATATCTGCGGTTCTCCCTAGGAGAACACCACTTCCAGTTCTGTGTGCTCCCTTTTGGCCTCAGCTCAGCACTGCTTGTCTTTACGAAGATGTCGGTCATCACAGCTTTCCTCAGACTGCAGGGAATTCATGTATATCTGTATCTCAACGATTGCCTCCTGTGCAGTCCTTGCCCACAGACAGCCTTGGTCAATCTTTAGTCTCTCCTTCAACTCCTGTCAGTGAATTGGCGGAAATCGTCCATGACGGTCTCAAGAGCTGATTTTTTTCCTGCGTTTCCGTTGGGATACTGTCAGTACCAGGGTGTTCCTATCGACGGACAAGATTGTAGATCTATCGACCATGTGTAAGCTCTTCCTCCAGCCCACGCGCATGCCTGGTGGACCCATGGCCTTTTGCATGCTAGCTCTACCTCTTGCACGTCTGAAGACGAGGCGCACTCAGCTAGTTCTTCGGAGCAGCTGGTCTCAGGCTTTGGACCCGGATCACAAGATGATCCTAGTTTCTTCCTGCATGACGTCCGATCTGCAATCGTGGTCTTCTACCAACAACCTTTCAGTGGGGGCCTCCTTTCAGGAGCCCTACCCACAAGTGACAGTTACCACGGACTCCTCCCTTCTGGGGTGGGGAGCGATGCTGGGTCACCTCAAAGTTTTCGACCTATGGATACCTCCGGACAGGCAGTTCTACATCAATTATCTGGAGCTCCTGGCTATTTTTCTGGCGCTCAGAGCTTTTCAGCTGTTGATTGTCAACAAGGTGTTCCATATTCACACAGACAATTCTGTCGCAATGTTTTACATAAACAAGCAGGGTGGCACCAAGTCACCTCTCCTAGCCTAGCAATACAAGTTTGGGACTGGGCCATTCAACACAAGGTTTGGCTCCAGGCTGTACACATTCCGGGTCGCATCAATGTAACTGCAGACTCACTCAGCCGCCAGTCGGCTGCCAGTTACGAATGGGAACTGAACAGCAATGTTCCCCAACATTTTTCGCCAATGGGGCACTACAGAAGTGGACCTCTTTGCGACTTTTACAAACAGGAAACTTTATGCATCAAGAGACGGCCTGGGGGCATCCTTCTTGGGAGACACGCTCGAGATCCCGCTGCACAACTTGTGAGCTTATGCTTTTCCCCCATTGGCTCCGATTCATCGGTCACTCTGCAAGCTCAGGAGCACATCAAATTGCACACTCCTCTTCATAGCTCCTTGGTGGCCAGCCATATTCTGTTTCGCAGAACTTGAGCATCTGTCGATTCTTCCTCCGATCACATTGCTGCCGATTCCCAACCACCTTCACCAGAATGATCGCCAGCTGTGGCACCCTCCCCACAATAGTTCAACTTGGCGGCCTGGTGCCTTAATTTTAGCGCAGTACAATCTGTCCAAGGACAATATGCGTATTATCCAAGCAGCCAAAAAACTTTCCACGAGGGCTCAATATAGGAGCAAATGGCTCCGTTTTTGCCACTGGTGCGTAGCTAAACAGCTTGAGCCCAGGAATGCTACGGTTCACACTTTTCGATCTTTCATGTCTCACCTCGCTGCTACAGGCATTCATCTTCGTTCTTGTAGAACTTATCGGCTATTGCAGACTACCTGTCCACGGACAGCTGTTCTTTTTCATTGACTACCCTGGTCCTTAAGATATTTAGCGGGTCTTCTTCACCTCTTCCTGCCGGTGCGCACCCCTCATCCCAAATTGAATTTGTATGTGGTCCTTCCATAAACCTTTTGAGCCCATGGCTACTACCGATCTGAAATTCCTTTCTTGGAAAGTCACCTTTCTGATCGCAGTGACATCGGCAAGGCGAGTAAGTGAGCTTCAAGCTCTTTCTGTGGAGCATCCGTTGCTCACTTTCCACAAGTCAAGGTTGTGCTTTTCACTCGTTCTTTCCTGTCTAAGGTGGTTACCGATATTCATCTGAATCAATCATTCTCCTTGACTGTCTTTTTTCCTAACCCAGCATCTGATGCCGAGAGAGTTTTACACAATGTGGACATCAGGTGAGCCTTGAAGTTTCACCTCGATCGAACGAGTGAATTCAGGGGCTCCTCACAACTCAGTCACATTCGGAGATCCGAAGGGGAAACTGGCTTCCAAAGCAACTATTTCCCAATGGATTGCCTCCTGTATTTCAGAAGCCTATAGCATTCAGGGCCTTCAACCTCCGAAAGGCATCCGTGCTCATCTTGTACCATGCTCATCTTGTACGTGGCAAAGTGGCTGCTGTTGCCTTCCAAAAAGTATGTCCCTTGGGAAACCATTGCCAAAGCAGCTACGTGGGCTTCCCCATCAGCTTTTTGTAAGCATTACTGCTTGGGCCTGCGCTCCAGGGCCAATGCCCAATTCGGCCAGGCTGTTCTTAAGAACCTATTCCAATATAAGGGTTTTTCTATCCACCAGTATTGCCTGTGAGGTGTGTTTGGGGAATCTCCCACAAGTATGGAGGAAAGGGGACGGGATGTAGGAGTATAACAGTTACTCACCGTAGTGACTACTTTACTCTTATTCCATAGTCCCCTTTCCTCCATACGCCCGCCCACTGCCCCTATAAAAAGTATCCTCTATTATTGCTTAAATGGTTTCAGATCTGGCGATAGAAAAGGACTGAAGGGCAATGGGCGGGCCTCAGGAGGGCGGGGTCACGGTTCTGTGCGGTGCCCCGCGTGAAAATAAACCGACAAAACAAGTTTTGATGCTTTTTTACAAAAGTGCTCCGGTCCCCTCCCGAAGGACGGAATGTCCCACAAGCATGGAGGAAAGGGGACTATGGACTAGAGTAAGGTTGTAACTACGGTGAGTAACTTATTTGTCCAGATGGATCATTCTTGCTATTACAGAATGCTATAGATTGCCCGGGAAATATCCCCCAGAAGGTCCGAGAGCTCATTCCACAAGGGACATAGCAACTTCTTCCGCTCTCCAAAGAGGGGTACCTATAAAAGACATTTGTGCAGAAACCACTTGGTCTACCATCCACACTTTTAGAAAGCATTACTGTCTGGATTAACCCTCTAGCCAGGAAGGAGGATTTGGGAAAGCAATCTTATAATTGAAAAGTTTGTAATCCCTCGTCCAAAACCCAATACTGCTTTATATCTATAACTATGTAGTGGAATAAAGACAGTGTGCAAGGGACGGGAGGGTTCCTACTTTGGGTCCTCTTTTCTCCTTAATTTGTATAACAGGTCTTGTGCCAAGGCCTTATTTTGGTAGACGGGACTGCCATGTAGTCTCTCCAGCTTTTGAATTGCCTCTTTCATTGACCTCCTCTCCGTCTCACTCTTTTTGCACCTTCTGCTTGAGAGCCCAATCAACAGACCACGCATATACCACTTAAAAGCCACCCAGATGGACTCCACACTCACTTCCCCACTCTAGTTTGTGTTTACATAGAATTCGACTTCTTTTACAATTGTATCCACAGTTTCAATGTCATTTTATAATAAAGTACTGAGTTTCGAATAGTTAGAGCAGCCATTTTGTTAGTCATCCATTCGACCGGTATTCTGGAGGAGCAGGGAAGTTTCCCTACGCTCGAGGTTCTTGGTTCGTTTCTGTTCGCTCTCTTCCTTCGATAGAGGATGACAAACAATAACAATTTCCATGTGTTTTAGTGCAGGCATTGGGGCTTTCTCCTTTGGAAGCTGCAGCCGGGTTTCAAAACGGGAGCACAACCCAAAGTTCCTCTCTGCGTTCAGATAGATAAGTGACTTGCTGTTGACAAGGAGGTAACCATGGTGAGGGATTCTTCAAGTGTGTTTGAAAGACTGCAATAGAAAACAGCAGCCTTGTTGCTGTCTGGCCACTCGGTTTTAGCTGCTGGTTGGTTAAACCTGGCAGTATTTTCCAAGAGACTCTTCCTACCCTGTTTGAGCTCAAGGAATTCTAGGTAATTAGCCTGGGCTTCATATAAGGGATCAAATACCTGGTGCATAGCTAGTTTGAGGGATTCAAAGTTGTATAGTACAGGATAATTGGCTTCCAGGACAGGGATAACCCAGGCAGCTGCTATGATAGAACAAGACGAAGGCCGACGGTCTACCCTAAAGGGGCAGTTTGTTCTGATTAATGAAGGTGCAATACTATTGGGTATCACAATGGGAGTGGTGTGGTGGAGCCAATGGGAAAGGGGTAGAGAGCACTATTGGGCCTGATTTCCAGGGTTTTGATTGACCTGGCTGGCTGGGGAATTGTGGACAGTGGGATTCTCAAACTCTGCTAGGCATAAGGGGTGTCATCTGCCCTGAATGGTGTCTATCCTGTTTTTCAGTGAGGCGTGTGCCACATCCATGTCTTTATGCAAAGCCAGAGTGGCATGGAGGATGGCAGCCAGGGGTCCGCCCCACTCGCCATACCACCTACTGTGTGAGCAAGAGGCTTCTAAATCTGTATGGTGCTGAGATGGACCCAGGCAGGGTAGGTTCCTTCTCCCAATATCTAGATCCACCTGGTAAAACTAACGAGGGGTTCACAGGATTGGGAGGAAGCTATGGAGGCAGCTGGGAGGCCCCTGTTAAGTGCAAGGGAAAACAAATATTGGTTACAAACGGCAGGAAAACCCACAAAACATGCCACTATGAGAGAAGCTACCAGAGGCAGCACTTGGGGTACCAGGGAACCGCCTGGGAATCCCTCAGGATTGCAAACAGGAAGGTTTCCCAAACACAAGGCAAATTTGGTACCTAATCCAGGGGTCAGATCCAGAAAACCATACAACCTGCTCCTTCAACATTTTTGCTCTCCTAGCCATTCTCATGAGCCTTGGTTTGTAAGGAGCTTCCCTCCCCTTTTTCAAATTCCATTGGTTATACAGGTTTACCTCTCCTTTTTCCCCATACCTCTCCTTTTTTGCCTGCTTATGCCCGTGACATGACTGGGGAAGGTCTGGCGATATAAACCTGGTTGGCCATCTTTGATTTTGTCAGTTCTCCTTTTGGTGTGAAAAGGTGACATAATGTTTGCTCTTCTAGTGTTTTTGGCGTGGTCACGAAGCCCAATATCTGTACAGTATAGATGACAAATCTCTAATTTCAGTTTGGAAGCTGAGCGCCCATGAAAATATTGGATCTCCCATGGTTGGCCATCCATTTGAGATAAAAGTAGATTCAGGGAATGTCTAACCTTGCTGCACACAGTTTGACATATTGTGGAGATGGCAGTCTCCATGTGTGGATCCCTGACAGCCTTCACTTGCGTTTGACATTTGTGTCACACGTGAAGTGTGAGGGGGCAAGTGAGAGGCTGTCTACGGCAGTGGAGCAGAAGAGCGGATGAATGACACTTTTGGGATTGTTTTTGGATACTTGGTATGCTCTCTTTAACAGGAAAAGGAGGGTCAACCTTTAAAGTGACAACGAGTGCGAAGTACTGGCAAGAAAGCGTGAGTCGGCAAGTGAGGCAGTCATCCGTCTCCTAGCTTCTCTGGGTAAGACTCAAGCTCCTATTCAGTGTGGTGAAGTCTCCTGTCACCTTATTTTCACTTGCTGTGCCACATTCGTATGCTGTGCATAGTAAAGCTCTGGTGATTGAACTCACTCTTCATTGTATTGCCTATGCCATGGTTGGAGTGACTGATATACCGATGTTAACGGTGCCTGCATCTGCATTGGTTGGAATTTTGCCCTCAAAGCTGCCCTTGGTGCAGAGCCATCGAAAGCGTTTTACATCGGATTTGTCCTTATGATTGTCCCCTCCTGTTGGTTTAAATCTGCCGGCGGTTTCCACTCCTAAAATTACCTTCATTTTTCCAAAGCAAAACAAAAGCTTGGTCCATTTAAATCTGGCAGATGGGAGGGAGGGTAAGTGATGGAGCTTCCTGATGAGAAACTAATGCAGAGTGTATATGAAGTAGGAAATTATACGAGTTGGGAGCCTATTCAAATACCGACTAACTTAGCCTCTGGTATTCTGTCATCTTTATTGGCTTTGAGCATTCGGTCGGAACCAGAGGTGGGATCAAAGACTGAGTTGCAAGATATACAGAAGGGTCTTTGTCAAGAAGCTAAACCTGTGCATGAGGCTTGTGCGCAAAGTCAAACGTGTCTGGTTTGCTCCCCTTACTTTCATCTAAGCAAGTTAATGAACAGCTGCTGGAGTACTCCCTTTCGGCTTCTCCCCAGTTATATCCCGGTTCCTCTTCAAGTTCAGAGGATTCTTCCTCTGCTTATTCTGGTCAACCTTCTCATACCACGCATACAAAACCAGTCAGTTGGATGAGAATATTTCACATACCTCTACACAGACCTTAACTTTTGCTCTTATTAGCCTAGCGAAGCTATACAAGTCTATTAATTCGATGGTCAGTGATCAGTCTACTGTACTATCGAACGTGAGCTTGAAATTCTCGTTTATTAAAGGCTTCATTATGGCAGAACAGTGAAACATAAAACACATGGAAATTACTCTGGCAAAGGAGATTTGACTCAGATTTTTTTTTTAAATTGAATGATAAGAAATTTTAATCTCCTGTGAGCGAGCATTCCGTACTTATGTTTGGATCCCACCGACGGTGTTGAAGTAACTACTAATCAACTGCCCTCGGCATTATTACCAACTAACCCTATAGATTAACCCTGGAGTTCAGTCTCTGGTGATTAGTCCGACTGTGATTGTGGATGGTTGTGTTGCTGAACAAGGATATCCCAGTGAACTATTCCATCTTTCATCAGAGGAAAAAACTCTGAAAACAAGGGAAAAAGGTTTAAAAGTAAAATACATTTTTTTCAAGTGTTTTTTTTTTAAATGAAGATGCTCCTTAAACAGAGTACCTGTGGTTCTAGGAAATCTTTGAGAGTGTTATTGGACCCTCAAGAAACAAATGCCTGTATTGCAAAATATAAAGTCAAACAAGCCGAGACGCCAAGACGATTTGGGTAAAATGATGGACTCCGATGCAAGGCCTGTTGCAGATCTCATAGAAAACCTCCAGAGATGAGGAATTGGCCAATCTTATGGAGTTATCCCAGTACTCTAGTGACCCTGGAGATGTGGTGGGGAGCTCTGAGATTATAGATAACTCTTCTAACATTCAGAATCTTCTGGTGGGTCAGTTGTCTAATAAGAACTGTAATGTATAACAACGGTATGAAGAAATTGTGGCCCCAGTTGAAATTGAGTCTAGATTTGTAACTTTGGACCAGAGAAAAATGTCTGGTCAAGACCAGGGGTCTGAGTGAACAGAGTAAACACCCTCATTTGGTATTTTAAAAAAATTGTAAGGACTAATACAAATATATTGTATTAGGCTGCCTATCACAAAGGAGGACACAATTCTTCATCGGTCCAATCTTTTAAAGCCGATTACCACTGTACCTACTTAAGCTATATTCGATAGTGATCTAGGTCAGGTTGAGTTTTGTTCAGAGAACCAGTTGGACCTGGTGTTTTTGCACATAGTTCCTTCTTAATTTCGATTCTATCTCATAAAGGCAGCCCGTGTATTCCTGCCAATGGGCTACAATATGGGAGAAGTATTAAGAGCAGATTTGGGGGAACAATTGTCCAGGAAAGCAGAGCCTTCTGTGGACAGTGAGAGGCATGTACCATGTCACCCTCTGAAGGTGACACGCACTTATGAAATGGGAAATGATAGAAAGGTCATAGAATGTTTTCATACCCCTTTAAAATGCATTTGAGGAACTACATGGTCTTGATTGCCGTGGTTCCTTGAAAATAATAAGAGTAAAAATGAGCTAAAGAAATTGCCCACATTTGATAAGCTAAAAATTGCCACTTGGTATACCAGAGGTTTTTTGTTCATTTATTTCAGCCCAACAATTTTATTTTACATGATCTAGATATGGTACTTTTTGAAGAGACCTGGCTTGCATTTAAACTGGTCATTGGTGGTTTTACATCAATATTGTCTCTGGCTCGTAAAGGTCATAAGGGAAGGCGGCCCGCTAGTGGATTATTTATGGTGGTAAGAAATATTTGTGGCCTAGTTATCCCGAAATGGCTAACGTTGAGTCCTCATATTCGGGTGCCTAAGCTTAGATGGCTGTTTAATGGCAGTTTGCAAATGGGCTTGGTAGCCCTTATAAATGAATACTGGAACCCAGTGGCATTGCCTGACGATGAGTTTCTGGATATGCTGGCTAGCACCATAGACCTTTGCCTTCAAGATGTCTGAGTTTCCTCTGCGGTTATGGGAGGTGAATTTAATGTTATTTGATCCGATTTGGACTTAGACATTCCCAGACAGATAAAGGAGCAAGTACAGATAAGAAATCGGGGTTGTAAATGAATCTCTTGGTTAACTCGAGAGACTCACTTATGCTCAATGGGGTGGTCAAAGGCGATATGTCGCCTAACCCTATCTGACGATGTGATAAGCAGGTTGCTATTAGCGATTATTATTTTTCTTTCAGGAAATACTTTCATTTCTTACAAATTTGATTGTTGCCTTTAGCGATACTGCCCTTTGTACTACTGAAGGTGGCTGTGCCTAGCCCGTATGCCTGCTGTTGATGTTCCACCTTGTGTCTGCAGCCCAGTGCAGACAATCATTTGTGTCCAGTGTGCCTAACATAATCTGCACGCAAAAGTCTACTTCGAAGGGATTGTGTCCTCCGACGTATTCCTTATCTTAGATATCTCCTTCCAGCTTTGCTGGCCTTGGAAATTTTTTCTCTAGAGGGCGCTGCGCGTCAACGTCCGCCGAGTCGATGTCCCTCGACAGCCGCCGTGTCGACGTCATCCTGCCTATAAAGGCCGCGCGCAGCGTCCGTTGTTCAGTTCCTTTTTTCCGCGCTTACTCAGTGCCTCGGAATATCGTTGCTCAGTTTTGTAGACAATTTATCCTATTTACCTCGAGATATTCGATCCGTACTCGATGGCTTCCTCGTCGGAACCGACGACCCCTCGGTCCGGCTTTAAAAAATGCTGAGATTGTGGGAAAAAGATGTCGCTGACTGACCCTCACAGAGTTTGTCTGTGGTGTTTGGGAGTTGAACACCATTGTTCGGAGTGCGAGGACTGTATGTCCATGACAGCTAAGGCCCTGAAGGAGCGTAGGGGGAAGCTGGAGAAAGGTAAGACTTCAAAAGCTTCTTCTTCCTTGACGAAGTCGAGACATTAGTCTCCTCGTCACCATTCGCGCTCCAGGTCTCGGAGTGGGTCCCATCACTCCTCGAGATCGAAGCACTCGAAGAGGAGACGTCGAAGATCCCCTTCTCTGTCCTCCTCTTCCTCTGTTTCTCCTAAGAGAATCCCTTGCCCCACGAAACATAGTTCCCGGGCTGAATGGGAGGAATTCCGCAAAAATATGATGCGCGTCTTCGAGAAAGCGGCCTCGACCCCCTCGAAGACTGCCGAGAGCGATGCTCTGGTCGAAAGACCCGAAGGTCAAAAACGCAGCGAGTCGCAGTATCCGGCGAAGGAAGCTTCTCGAGCGCCTCACGAACCCTCGAGTAAAGCTATGACCTCAAAACCTTCGAATGTTCCGTCGACGAAGGTTCCGTCGACGAAGGTTCCGTCAACGCCAAGGTCGGTGTCTTCGACGCCGTTGTCGAAGGGAGCTTCGACATACGGGTCTGTCGACTCGACGCCATCTTCGACACCGGCGTCGACGCCAATTAAAGTCACGCTTACGATGCACCCAGTGGCTATCCCCAGGTCCTCGATGACGTCGAGATTGTCGACTTCCTCGAGCAGAATCCCAATTCTATCGAGGACCTCGAGGCCTCCGCCTTTGTTTTCGACGCCACGCCCGAAGCCTTCGGCGTCAACGACATCGACGTTTTCGAGGCCGATTACGACAAGTTTGGTGTCCTCTGCCTTGGAGATGGGTTTCACACCCTTTGTGAGTTCAGAACAATTGAGAACTATGTACTCAATTATGGAAGAGGGAGAACTATCTGAACAGGAAGACACATTTGAGTTGCAGGGACCTGCAACCCCAGTTCAAGAGGAGTTCTCCTCAGAAGAACGCAGGTTAAAGGATCTCCATGATTCCTTACATGAGGCAAGTGGGTTAGACACTTCCCCTGAGGTGGAGTTCGCTAGGCCAGACCCGGGGGAGCATGCTGAAACCCCCTATAGAGCCTTAATGGCCGGAATCACAGAATTTATGGGGTGGTCAACACCTTTGCAGGCTGACAAGATGACCTCACGGATATTCTTGACAAAGGTCCAGAGGAGGATCCTTTAGTGCCCTTTCATAAAGCTCTTCAGAGGAAAATCATGACGAACTGGGAAACCCCAGATGTCGTCCCGGCAGTAAATAAAAAACTGTCTACTAAATACAGGGTATCTTCTGCAGACCCGGAGTTTTTGTCAAAACACCCATCACCAGAAAGTCTGGTGGTACAGGCAGCATCTTCTACTGACGTCAAGACTGCTTACCCTACCGTCCTACAGGACAGGGACGATGAGAAATATGATGCTATGGCAAAGAAAGTTTTTTTCGGCATGTAGCATGGCGTTAAAATCTGTTAATGCTACTTGCACCCTTGCTAGATTCAGCCATACACTTTGGGAGTGTGCTTCTACAGCGGCTGTCTGCATCCCGGAGGGAGAAGAAAGGGAGGCGTTCCTAAATATCATACAGGACGGTAAAGACGCTATGTGCAAATCCCTACAGACGGGCATTGATTCGGCTGACAGTATCAGCAGAGCAATGGCGGCAAGTACAACAACCAGGAGATTCGCTTGGTTGAGAAAGTCTGGTTTTGCCCCAGCTGTGCAAGCCAGGCTCTTGAACATGCCATTCGATGGCTCTTCTTTGTTTGGGAAAAAGGCAGATGACAGTTTAGAAAAACTGCAAACATCAAAAGCAGCAGCAAAATCCCTAGGCGCTGCAATCCGTCAGACACCTTTTCGTGCCACAGGAACCTCTGCGAGGGGCAAGTCCTTTCGCTTCTACTCCGCATTCGGAAGAGGTAGAGGACGACCGGCTCAAAGGGGACAAAGAAGAACTACCCGAGGTGGACGGGGTAGATATTCAAAAGCCGCAGCAACAGCAGGTGCCTCTTTACCATCGGCATCTGCATCAGCCGCCCGAAAACCACTCTGAGGACTTCCCTCACAGGACACCTGTAGGAGGCAGGTTAACTCAACATCTGGCGGAATGGCAGGCTATCACGTCAGATGCTTGGGCATTGGAAACAGTTGCCCAAGGTTACTGCCCGCATCTCCTACGCATACCTCAGTCATCCACCGGGGATCAGCTCTCAGAAAGCTCCAGATCCGCTCCTCTTGCAGGAAATTTTGGACCTGCTAGAGAAAGGTACCATAGAACCGGTACCTGTAGCGGAGAGGAACAAGGGCTGGTACTCCCCTTACTTTCTCATTCCAAAGAAAGACGGAGGACTGAGACCCATCTTGGACTTGCGAGAATTGAACAAATTCCTCGGGAAAGACAAATTCAAGATGGTAACTCTTTCTTAGATCCTTCAGGCCCTTCAGTTCCAGGACTGGTTGGTATCTCTGGACCTTCAGGATGCTTATTTCCATATGCCTATCCATCTCAAACACAGGAAATACCTGAGGTTCGCAATTGGCAACTCTCATTATCAATTTTGAGTGCTGCCATTTGGGCTGACCTCCGCCCCGAGGGTCTTCACCAAGTTAATGTCGGTAGTGGCGGCAAGTCTAAGGAGGGAAGGGATTCACGTCTACCCCTACCTGGACGATTGGTTGATCAGGGCTGTATCTTCGGAACAAGCTCAGATCCGGCTATATCACGTTTGCCACTCCCTTCACAGACTGGGCTTCTCCCTCAATTTAAAGAAGTCACAAATGATACCATCGCAGAGACTCCAGTTCATCGGAGCGATCCTGGACACTTCCCTGGGAAAAGCCTCGCCACCAGAGGTGAGGGCTCAAGATATTCTACAGATGGTTACCAAGTTCCAAAATGCCCAACGTCTCCCAGCTTTCGACTTTTTGAGGTTGCTAGGCCTCATGGCATCCTGCATTTTCCTAGTGCCAGAGGCTCGCCTGAGAATGAGATCCCTCCAGTGGGCACTGAGGACTCAGTGGTCACAATTCTCAGGAAGAATGACAGATCTGCTTCAGGTTCCCGACAGGGTGGCTCGAGACCTTCAGTGGTGGGCCTGTCAGGAGAACATTCTAAAAGGAGAACAGTTTTGGCAACCCTGGCCGGAGATAACCGTAGTCACGGATGCCTCACTCACGTGGTGGGGAGCCCACGCCAACGACTTGACCATCAGCGGTCGTTGGTCTCCATCGGAGTCCAGACTACATATCAACCTGTTAGAGCTGAGGGCCATCAGACTTGCGCTGAAGGCGTTCCTGCCAGCTGTACAAGGGAAGAATGTCCTGATAATGACGGACAACACAGTGGCCATGCATTACCTCAACAAAAGAGAAGGCGTAGGATCACTACCCCTGTGCAGAGAGGCGATGCAGCTCTGGTTTTGGTCAATCCAAGAAGGAATCTCTCTATCGGCAGTTCACCTAGCCGGAGAGAAGAACTTGACAGCGGATGCTGTGAGCAGGCAGAGCACAGTCTCCCACGAGTGGGAACTAGCTCAGGAAGTCCTTCAAGAGATCTTCGCCCATTGGGGAACCCCTCAGGTGGATTTGTTCGCCACCAGTGTCAACAGGAAGTGCGATCTGTTCTGCTCAAGGGATTTCCCCCGAGAGGAGCTCTGGGAGACGCGTTCATAGTGGACTGGGAGTTTCCGCTTCTGTACGCGTTCCCACCAGTCCCTGTCATTCCTCAAATGGTCAGGAGGTTGAGAAGATTCCGGAAAACCATGATCCTAATTGCCCCGGATTGGGCCAGGAGAACGTGGTACCCGGACCTTCTAGACTTGTCCATCTGCCCTCCAATTCGACTTCCACTCAGAGAGAACCTACTCTCACAGAAGGGAGGTCAGGTTCTCCATCCAGACATCAAAACCCTCAACCTTCACGCTTGGCTTCTGAAAGGCTGAGGTACAAGGATTGGGACCTCCCTGATGATGATATGGAGGTGTTGCTTTCGGCAAGGAGGCCAGCAACAAAGTCTTTATACCGCTGCCGTTGGAACAGATTTTGCAGCTGGTGTAGAGAAAAGAATATCGACCCCTTTTCATGTGGTACACCAATGGTTTTGTCCTTCCTACTCTATTTGGCGAATTCAGGCCTTCAAGTTGGCACCATTAAGGGCTATCTCGCAGTGCTATCCATCTTTAAGCGCACTGCGGAAGAACCATCCTATTTCAAGTTACCCTTGGTAATACAGTTTCAAAAGGGGTTAACTAACGTTTATCCCCCAAGACCATTCCAGGTTCCCCTTTGGGATTTAAACTTAGTCCTAACTTTCCTGATGGGCACAACTTTCGAACCACTCCATTCTTGTTCGTTAAGATTTCTTACCCTTAAAACTGTTTTATTAATAGCACTTACATCTGCTAGAAGGGTGGGCGAGTTACAAGCTCTTTCTTGTAAACCCCCTCATACAATCTTTCACAAAGACAAAGTTGTCCTGCAAGTGAAGCCTTATTTCCTCCCAAAGGTGGTTTCTGAATTCCATATCACTCAGAAGATTACCCTGCCATCTTTCTATCCTCCTCCTCATCCGGGGAAAGAGGAAGAGAGGTTACACAGGCTGGATCCTAGAAGGGCTTTACGTTTTTACATCAGTAGACTGGCCAGGATAAGATGAGCAGACCAGCTGTTTGTAGGCTACGCAGGTCACAAGCTGGGGTTACCGATAACTAAGCAGACCATTTCCAGATGGATCATTCAATTCATTTTGGAATGTTATAAACTGGCAGGAAAAGAGCCCCCTCAAAACCTTAGGGCTCATTCGACCAGAGGTATTGCAGCTTCATCGGCCCTCAAAAGAGAAGTGCCGGTTAAAGACATTTGTGCGGCCGCCACATGGTCGTCCGTCCATACCTTTACACGATTTTACAACTCGGATTCCTCCTCCAGTCAAGAGACTAGGTTTGGAAGGGCAGTATTGCACTCTATTCATCAATAAAAGGAAGTCTGAAGTCAGTACTTCCACCTCCAATAATAGAATACTGCTATGGGAGCCTATCTAAGATAAGGAATACGTCGGAGGACACAATCCCTTCGAAGAACAAGTGACTTCTTACCTTGTAACGTTCTTTCGATGGGATGTTCCTCCGACGTATTCCTTATCGACCCTCCCATCCATCCCCGCAGTACTACTTCCCTTGTTGTTGCAGTTTACGCTCCTTCAGGGTGATTAGTCTAGTACAGACAGAAATACTGTGGGCTACAAAACGGAACTGAGCAACGGACGCTGCGCGCAGCCTTTATTGGCAGGATGACGTTGACGTCGATACGGCGGCTGTCGAGGGACATCGACACAGCGGACGTCGACGCGCAGCGCCCTCTAAAGAAAAATTTTCCGAGGCCAGCAAAGCTGGAAGGAGATATCTAAGATAAAGAATACGTCGGAGGAACATCCCATCGAAAGAACGTTACAAGGTAAGAAGTAACTTGTTCTTCTCTGCCAGTAATAAATCTGTTCCTGATTTCTGACCTGAACCAAGACTCTGGTGCTTTCATTGGTGTTCGTACTCTTCGGGGTAGCCTGCCTATTATTGCCAGCGGGTGAATACAGTCCGCCTGCATACACAACACACACACTCACCCGGTATGTTAATCCCTGGACCAAAGCTGTGGCTCTGCCTCGGGTCTCCCACACGGCCTTCCCCATTTTGGCCTGCCTCCCAAGTCCACAATCTTTGTCCTGCGTGCGTGGTGGCGGGTGGAGCGGGAGCCATTGAAGCAGTGGGTGTGTGTCCACCTCCAATTTGGGGAGCCCCTGACACCTGTAAGACATAAGGTGTGGAGGAGCTTCAGAAACTGGCAGCTTGATGTGTTGGACCCTCAGGCCCTTGCAGGGCATTTGGGATTGTCTAGGTGCTGGTCTGTTGGTTGTGGACCTTGTGGGGTGGAACTTATGCCGACCATGTAAAATGGCGAGCACTCTTGAGATTGAAGCAGACCCTGCACAAGGGTACAGGTGCTCTGGTGGGAGTGTAGAGTGACTATCTTGGCCAGCTGTCACCTTTGGGGCCAGAGAGTCACGTTTGTCACATCACTGAGGAGAAGACCCCTTGCTAGAAGGTAAGCACCCTCTGTGCCCTGGCATGAGGAGCACATTGGTTTATTGTTGTTTACCTTGATGCAAAAAAACGGATCTGCTGCTGCGCTCTACTGTAGTGACTCTGGATCCAAACTTAGTTTATATTTTGAAGTTAGGTCGGTTGTGAGGCCACACAGTGTTGCCTGGATACGCAAATTCACTTAGGGCCTCACCTAAGTTAGCCCTTCAATCGCGCACCAGGCAGACACACAAGGGTACTGGCAGCCAGTCCTTGGGCTGGCCCTAAAGAATTGCTGAACACTAAACAGTCTGGGTCGGAAATCCAGACTAAGCCTGTTTACCCCAATAGCCACCATACCCCTACATTGGGCTCTGATGCAGTAAAAACAACTGCACATTTGTTGATGCCAAAACCAAATTACTGCTGCAACCAGCCTAATTTGATACTACTGTAGGGTGAGAGACTTATCCTGGGCCACATTGGGGTACATGAAAGGCATATGGGTTGCCATACGGCAGCACCTGAGCAATGGTTGCGGCGACAGCAGAACTTCAGCAGAAGAGAGACTGTTAACTAAAATGGTAAAAAATCCTGGAAAACCCAAAAGTTTAAGGGTGCCATAAAGTAATATTAAAATTTCATTTTTGAGGTTTACTTTCCTAACAATGACATGCTCAAAAGTTATTCCATAATTACTTTGCCTGTTCGGGGTGTTGAGTGTAAGGGAGGGGACTCTCCTCAATTCTGAAATGTTCGTTTTCAGTTTTTTGGGTGTGCACATATAGTATGGAGGATTATTACGTATTCTCAGAAGATGAAAGTCTGATTTCGATATTCCTTATGACGATTGGTATTTGCTAAACTGTAATTCTTTTTCTTCCTTTTTTTACATATTTAAGACATGTCAATAATGCACTTTGGATTTGGTATACATAATCTGCAGGCTATCCCCCTCTCCTAGCGTGTTCCTTCTCTCGACAGACTCGATCGCCATGCTGACTTCCCTTCATTGTTTTCCTCCATTCATTTTCCAGTTGCGGATTGTCTACTTCCTCTAACGACGCCCGCTTGCTCGGTGGCGGACAGGTGAAGCTGGCTATAGAGGCATGTTTATATTCTGCCAATACCCCGAGCTCTCTCGAGGATGATGCCATGCCTGCATCCTCAATCTTTAGGTTAATCATATCATGCTTCCTGCCTTGACGCTAAGCCAGCCGGCTATCAGGCTGCAAGATTTGTATTTTGCGGCTCTTTGCAACACACAACTTGCAGACGAACACATCCAAGTCCATTCTGGGTTCTCTAATTAATGCTTATTCAAGTTTTATCATCACTTTCTTAACTTGTCAGGTGGCCACGGGGACTGATCTAGTCAATTAAGTTGATCTATGCAGTGCGGGAGTAATTAGTTTAGTTTACTGCCCCAAAGTAGTGTCAGGCTTGTATATATTTCCTTTGTACATCTCCTCGCAAACAAAAACAATCCAAAACGACACACGTTCACAACAAGTCATTGTTCCCACTTATTCTGCCTGTTACATGTGCATTGCATGCCACGCTACCCACTCGTGTGAGGCTTTAGCAGAAATGTGGAAGACTTGAAAGTTTGGGAGCTATGGGCATGTGCGCTTTAGGACTCGCTGTATGCAGTTTGATCGCTTTTTATTGACGGTCACCAAAGCAGCAGTTTTCCCACATCAGGGTTACTGGGGAGCCGAAGTTCAAGAGCACAGACATTATCCCATGAATCAAGGAGCCTCATCCTTTTCGTTTGACTCCATCCAGCATGTTTAGCTGTTTACATGTGGTAATTAAAATGAGTAATCTCTGAAATGTGTATGACTTTTTTTTGTTACAGTACATTAAAATATGAAGACGTGCCAATTTTATTATATAGAAGACAGTGAATCATGTTTAATAATTTCTCCTTTTTCAGGGATGGTCTCCACTCAGCCAACCTGGTAAATCTGTTGGGACCGAAATCTTGAAGATAACTGTTGGTAATGACTTCTACATGCGCAATTCACGGGAAACGACACATCTGTCGAACTCTCTGGATAATGTTAGTGATGACAGCAGGTATGATCAGACCATGTGTAAAGTTGAATTTGGCATAATTAACAGAGCAGTGATTTACATAATTTGATGAGAGTACTTTCCAGTATTTGTGAACACTTGCACAGAAAGCATTAACGTTTTTAGATTTGTTTTTTATTTTGACAATTAGTCAGGTGGCCTATTTCTTGTATATTTTCATGGTTGAATTAGTTGTAGGGTTTCCTGATCACTGACCATATGGGAGATTCCTGATATGCTGATGTTTCAATTGAACTTGTTATGCAGCACAAGCCCGAATTAAATTGTACATGTATGATTGGATACTTACTCAGAATAACTGTAAGACATATGTAGAATTTGACATACTTCTATTCATCCACAATAGATATCACATGGCAGAATATTAAAAGAAACACCCATCTCCTCAATTTAGAAACCAGTACTTGAGGTTTATGCTAAATTGGTGGCCCACAAGAGATATTTTGGCCAGACGAGGGATCATTGCCAAGAGTGAAAACCTATGTTGGTTCTGCAGAAAACAAACTTTGCAGCATCTCCTAGTTATATGTCCAGTTTTGATTCAGAGACGTTCTAAGTATTTCAGATGTTGCTTGTTGAGTATAAAATTATAAAATTATGCTGACTGATGAATTGTGGAGGAGTATATTCAGTACAAATAGCACATCGGTTAGAATAGCAACCATAACATTTCTAGAGTTTCTCAATTTAAAGGAAGCCAGTATGTGATAAAGAAGCTGTACAGGTCACATTTAAAAAGGTAATCTTAAAAAATATGGTCAAAAACTACATGAGGAATTTACACTACTAGATCCGACATTTTTTTTTAATTTGATTTTCCAGCAATTGCATAAAGTGAACAGTATCGCAACAAGCCTAGAAACAGTGGTGAACAATATCGATTCGAAAACTTCGGATAAGTTCAATAGGTTGTTAACATAAAATCTATCCCTTACGACCCCGGGTACACAACCCCCCGCCAAAAACTGTCAACACTTACAATCCAGAATCTAGACTCTCATTGTTATTAACACCACAAAAGATGATGTTACGCCACTAAAGAGGATGTTCTGCATATTCGCTGTCTACAAATTAAATATGTAATTATGACTCGAGCATTGTTAGTTGGTTATCATTCTCACCATTAATTGGCAGGAACAGCGCACACATTTTGCGAGGGTTCAACATATTAAATGCGCAAGTCCATCCATGCTATGTCCACAGAGGTGCGATCGCCATGAAGGGCAGCAGTCGGACTGTCCATTTGATATACGTTTTTTGCTACAATGAGCCATTCAGATTTCAGCGGGAGAGATACCCTTTTCCAGAAGGTGGCGAGACATGCCTTGGCATCCAGGAATAAGCCGTGAATCATTTTCAGAAGCTGGATGACTGTATCATCCTGTTCATCAAGTCCGAACAAGAGGGATCGTAAGGTGTTTTCCCTAGTTATACCATCTATTTCCTTAATCCAGCTAAGGTGTTCAACCCAGTACACCTGTATGGCTGAGCAGTCCCACCACATGTGCCAGTAGTTGGCTTTGATTCCGCATCCATGCCAGCAATGCGGGTCTGTGGTTTGGTACATTTTTGCTAATCTGATAGGATCGTATTGCCATCTGTGAAACAGTTTAATGCTGTGGAGTTTGTATTGGCATGCAATGGACGTTTTTGCAGTTTTTCTGCAGATGTGGTGCCAGATTTTGGGGGAAGAGTTCTCGTCCTAGGTCGGTCTCCCATTTGCTTTGAGCACCTCGGCAGAGGAGTTGTCAACTTCCACTAGAGCTGTATACATCGCTCCCATCAGGCATCTCGAATTCCGGGGACCCATAAGTGTCCCAATGGGGATGGCCTTGTTGTAACCCCTCTCATTCACTTTCCCTGCTTCCACACATTCCACAAAGTTCCGAGTATGGGATGTTCCCATATTCTCTTGAGTAGTTTAAAGCGGAGTACCCAGAGCCATTCTCCTACAGTCGAAGGTTGCAGATGGTAATTGTCCAGATCCACCCAGTGTAAGTATTTTCTTTGTTGAAGGTGTGGTATCAGGATTCTCAGCTATACGCTTTGTAGCATAAGTACAACCCCCCATTATCCTTTCACAGCCGGGAAGTGTGTGTGGGATTCTAGATTTTTTGTTCTGCCATAAAAACATGGATATTGCGTGCTTGACTATAGTGAAGAAGGTATCTGGCATTCAGATGAGGAGCATTTGGAACAAATATAGAAGTCTGGGTAAGATTAACATTTTGCTGGCGTTTAATCTCCCCATCCACATGATCGTGAGTTTGACCCATTTCTTGAGACCCACTTCGATAACCAAGATCGGGAGGGGGCAATTCATAGAGGTCTTCAAGTGAGCGGGTAACATTGATGCCTAAATATCGCAGGGTTGTTAGGCTGACTTTCATCCCCAAGGGTGCAAATCGTGCTTCTGTGTCATCTTTGTCTTTACCTACAGGAGGGATGATCGATTTCCCTGTATTTATTTTAAGACCCGCCAGTTGGCCTTATGCTTTAATCGTATCCATTGCAGACGGAATTGAGGTTAGGGGGTTTGTTACGTGTAGAAGTATGTCATCAGCGTAAAGACCTAGTTTGTATGTACGGCCTCCGACCGTGATTCCCTCTGCACATGTGTCCTGTTTGAGCTTCTGGGCCAGGGGTTCCAGTGAGAGAACAGAGAATTGCAGACAGTGGGCATCCTTGCCTGGTCCCCCTTTTCAGCTCAGACCATTGAGAGTATCTGCCGTTAACTGCCACACTAGTTTTGGGGAAGGTGTATATTGCTTTGACCCCACGCAGCATTTTCAGACCAAGACCTACCTTCATCAAGACTGTCGAAGTCCCAGGCTACCCTATCAAACGCTTTCTCAGCGTCCAATGAGAGAAGCGTAGGGTCTCCGTCCCTTTTTTGCACTTTGTTAATCAGGTGAAGTGTTTTTCTCATTGTGTCGGCACCTTGTCGTCCCATGATGAAACCCACCTGGTCAGGATGTATCAATTTAGGTAGGTGTTTCTCCAGCCTGGCTGCAAGTATTCTGGTGTATATTTTTGCATCTATGTCGAGGATGATATTGGGAGATACAAGCTGCATTGCTTAGGGACGTTGGCATCTTTAGGTATCACCGGGAGCAGGGCTTGGGCAAATTGGGGAGGTGGGGCGCTGAGCCTATTTCTGGTATGTTGTTAGAGAGTCGTTAGGAAGGGGGAGAGGAGTGAGGAGAACATTTTGTAAAAGCTAGGGGTAAATCCGTCATCGCCAGGTGCCTTACCCAGCTTTAGGCATTGAATGGCCTGTTTTACTTCTTCCAATGTGATAGGAACTTCCAAGGCCTCGGGTTCTGTTGCGGAGAGGGACAGCAAGAGTGATTCTGTGATGTATGTGTCAATTTCTTCGACGGGCGTTCTCTCTACATTGCAGTATAATTCTTCATAAAGACGGCGAATGACTTGTATTTCTTGGGGCGTGTTGATTTTTTCATGCGGCGTGGTCAGACTTTGGTTTCTCTATCTCCGTAATCCATGGTTTGGCTCGCTGTTTGCGTAGATGAGCCGCTAGGATGGCATCAGTCTTAGCCCCTTTCTTGTAAAATGTTTGTTTTAGGAATTGTACGTTTCATACTATTTTTCCTTCTTCTAGTGCTTTGAATTCCTCCCTGAAAGATGTAGTTGTCTCTTCTCCGGGACAGACTGAGCAGGTCTTGATCTTGTCTTGATCTTGTTTCTGAGATTCGTTTCAATGCGAGTCCTCTCCCTTCTCTTTTGGGCCCCTTCCCTGATGAAATTGCCTCTGCATGTGGCTTTGGCTGCCTCCCATATCATTTCCTTCCTGATGTCTTGTGTATCGTTGGTAATAAAGAACTGTTCGATCTCGTTCTCAAGTTCTTGTTTGAAGACAGTGTCCTTCCAAAGATGTTCATTGCATCTCCATTTCGAGTTCTGATGTGGGAGTCCTTCCCAATGAAGGTCTAAGATGACCATATCATGATCAGACCATGCAATAGGGTGGATGGTGAAGTCGTTCATCCCGTCCAATAGGTCTGTGGAGGCGAAGATATAATCCATTCTCGTGAGGGTAATATGTGGAGCAGAATAAAAGGTGAAGGCCTTTTCATGAGGGTGAAGTTGTCTCCAGCTGTCCCACATCCCGAGAGCTGAGTTGACCTCTGCGATCTCCTGTTTTTGGGGATCGTTATGGCTGTTGGTTTTAGTCTGTCTGTCAATATCTGTGTTCATCCATGTGTTAAACGTCTCTGCCTACCACGAGGTGACCCTGTGCCCGGCTAATCATTTTGTCTGTGGTTCTTCATAGGAATCTCTTTTGGCCTTGGTTTGGTGCGTAGATTGTTGCGAGCGTAACTTGTATGTTTTCGATTAGACCGGAAACAAGGCGCGCCCTCCCCTCCTTATCAGACCAGGTATTTGTAATTTTCATGTGTAGTCCCTTACGGATCAGGATCCCAACTCCCAGCTTTTTAAACCATATTCGAGCTCCAGTATGTGTCTCCCACAAGGTTACTTGGTATGTTACGTTCCTCTCCTCTCTGGTATCTAGTTTCCTGTAGGAATAGAATGTCAATGTTTGACTTCTTGATTTCTCTGGAGACCAGGGTCCTTTTTGTTGGCGAGTTCAAACTTTTGATGTTGAGTGTGCATATTCGAAGGGTATTGACCCTACAAGTCTTTATTGGTTCCGCCATCGACAGTGACGATATTGTCCATCTGTTTGCTTGTGTCTTTCATATTGCTCGAATGTGTTTTCTCCATCTATTGTGGTAAGTGCCATGCAGATTTTGTCGTGTGACTGAGTGACATTTGACTTTTTTTCTTCTTCCCTTCCCCACCCCAGTCACCCAATTCAATTTACGTGGAGTCTATGGAGTCATCATCAAAGAGAAGCAGATCTCCCCCGGTTTCAGGAATTCCAAAGAAGCGGCGATTGTTACGCCTCTCCTGATTCTCGAAATCGTCCATTTTCAACAACATGTCTGGCTCTCGTCGTTCGATTTCAGCTAGACTGACATCCATTTGTATTTCAACTGTGTCCAGGGATGACTGATTATGCTCCACCTCTTTTAGACTGTCCATTTGATCAATTTTGTTTCTGATGTCTGTGCACATTCCCCTTATTTCATCGAGTATGGCAGCAATGTCTCCATTGGTAGCTGTTGAGTCTTTGTTGTCGGTTGCCATTTTTGTCTCAATGTTCAAGAAAGTGTCCCTGGTATCACTTGTGAATGCGAATTTGGCTAAGTGTTCCTTATAGCTCATGTGTTACAGTTCTCGATTGGAGTGCGCCTCAGAGTTGCAGTGGTCAAGCACCGTGCACTGAAGCCAATGTTGGAAGATGAGGAGAGATGCCGTTCCGTGAATTGGGTATGTTGACCAGATAATGTATTAGAAGGAAGTGCCACTTTGTGGGGTGGTTTAATGGACATTACCTGCTCAACGCGGATGAATCCGCTGACACTGCAGGAGACAAGCGGGCACCCGCCCCTTATTGGGGGCCACGCACCTCTAGAAGTCCTCCAGTGAAACTCTGCAACAGTGATTGGCTTTATGATATGCTAAGCAATATTCCCAGTATAATGCATTCATGCATCCTGTGCTTGTGTTCGGAGAAGGTGGCATACTGATGCGCTCATCTCATCAGTGAGGGCCATCTCACCAGTTGGTAATTACTTTGTCGGCCCCTGTGGAAATCGCTATTGTGGGGGGGCTTCACTATGAGAAGTTCTCTGTGACAACGTTGTGGGGGCCGTACTGTTTGACTCCAATCTGCCACCACTCCCTGCCACAGTGGTAGCGCGGTGTCCGATGCCTGGGAACGTATTTTCACAGCACAGTTGCAGCATGGAGTACGTTAGGCTATGGTTTAGGTCCGTCCGGGCTTTCTCCCTCTGCAGCGGGGTGGAGGGGTCGAGGGAGGCAGGCCGTGAGCCGGGCTTCGTGGGGACAGATCTAAGTGGGGAGTTGCAGCACACGTCCTTCTCGGGGTACTGTGCTTGTCTGTTGCTCAGTTAATCCTGATGCGGAGGCTAGGAGGGCAGCATGTGCCAGGGCCAAGAGGCGTGACACACAATCTGGGGAAGGTGCAAGGTGAGGGGATTGGGGGCTCAAGCTGTGTTGATGGCGCTATGAAATGTCCAGATTGGTACAGAACTTCCCCTTGTCCCCGACTCACCAGTCTGGAAGGTGGCTCGGACCCGGCCGCAGTCCGTTTCACTGCACTTTGGCGTTTTTTTTTGTCACCGTGATGGCCTCAGAGCAAAGTTCATCAGGTTGAGGCTCTCCTGCGAGTGTTATCGTGTGCAAGGCGTTTACTGAGGGGTTGTGGTTGTACCACTCTGGGCCTTCCCTCTTCTTCAGTGTGCCCTTTGGTCATACGCCGCTCTTACTATTGTGCGTGGAGGTTTTCACTGCCTGCTCCGGGGCACGGACAACGGCTTGGGCCGCACGCCAGCGGCCGCCTCCACGACGTCTCTGCACTCTCACCGCCCCCCGTGTAGATGGGCTGAGGGAGGGCGGATTTCCTCACTGATGTTCTGTTCGAGCTCAGGTAGTGCACACCAAGGGCACCAATAGCGGGCCTGGAACAATGTGCCCCGCTGCCACTCGATCGACGACCAGGCCATTCTCTGATTATAGGCGCAGTCCATGGTTCTCCCCTTGTGCGGGTCAGATTTCTGTCATGTTTTCTCTCAAATGATGCCTCACACCTTCACCAAGTCCGATGGTTCCTCGAGCGTGCAAATTATTAAAGCAAATGGGGGCACATTTGCAGTTTTAGGGTGCCAAGGACGCGGAGAGGCTTCAGCTTGCTACCTCCATCCGCGCGCCCTCTGGTGGCCGTCGGATCCGACAATTGTAATATGAGTTTTGTGTAGCACCAATGTATATAATTGAATTCTAGAATTTTTAGAATCTCTAGATTCCTCATTCATATTTCTTATTGATGCTACCTTGTTAAATAAGTTTTAAATGTAACTAGCTAGTGTACATTGTATTTTCATGATATGAATGTTTCTTCTTTTAGTTTTCTTTTTATTACAATTGTAATTAGTGTGTGCAATATTCATTTAGATTGTGTATATATAAAGATCAAATTGCAAGCTTGATTATTCTGCCAAACAATAAAAAATCAAAAAAGATATGCCTGGTAAAATTCTATATTTCTGTGGATTTGGGAGCTTGGACTGAAGTTGTCGGTGGGAACTTTGTTTGAGCCTCTCCTTTCCTTGTACAGTTAAAGACCCTGTGCCTTAATTTCCTGCAAGTAAGCTTAATGTATTTAGTCAATTTCTTTGAGATATTTGGGCTATGGTCTTCCCTACAATTTTTGATTTCTTTTCCTCTAAACTTCTCCACAGACCCTCTTTCTCAGAACTTTGGAAGCTGTACTTAAATTGTATAAATTCAATACTTGTGGGGTTTCTTAAGATATTGGACATTTGTACATCAATGTACACTATGTACTCCTTGTCTCTTCCCATTATATTTGAGGGAGTTCACGTCTGCTGGGAAGGGACAGAGGCACGTTTATTTGGTCACATATATGGGTGCAAACAGCCTCGCCCGTCCTTCTCTCCTTGCCAGATGGGATGGAGGTTGGGTGATTGTGTTGTGATGTCTGAAGGGAAGCAGGGAGCTTTCAATGCTTTCCCTATATGATGTCTCAACCCTGTGTGATGTCATGGAATGTTCAGGTTGCATCTTACGGATAATGTTCTAAGTGGGTCAGTTGGAGGAAAGTGTTGAAGGAGAGGAGCCTCTGAGTGTTGGGGGTCTTCTTCCCTTATATGTAACCTAAATAAATACTGTTACATGTCTTACCTGACTGCGCCAGCCTCTTCATAACAATGGCGACGAGGATGGGATATTGAGGTCCCGCAGACAGGTCAAAGGAGACCCCCAGCATCTGCCAGCGTCGAGTCGCGGCCTGCAGCAGGCGATCGCATCGCCCCGACGTCTGCTCCGCCCGTGCCTCCTCTAAGCAGCCTGGAGGACGGAGTTTGAAAGTGCTCCGTGAGGTAGAAGCCGCTGTGGGGAGAAGTGTCGGCGCCGCCAGAGAAGTAAACGACTGGCAGTGGGCTGCTCCGCCTCCTCTTTGCGTTGAGCGGCCCGCCACACAACGGCGGATGCTGAGGCCCCATTCCGGCGTCCCTGAAGAAACGACCGAAGCTGCAGTGGGAGAAGTTCAAGGAGGTCTGCACCGCTTCCTAGCAGCGCGCCGAGCAGCCGTCGAGTGATCACGGCCTCAGGGAAAGTCGCTCCGCTTCCGAAGCGCCGAGCGACCACCGTGTCCCTGCAACGTTTGTGCAAGTAAGTGCCTTCAGCTCCGGTTAGCGCCCCTGCTGATCCCGGCCCACACACACACACTCGCCAGCGTGGGGAAGACGCCGGACTTCGCTACCATATGTCCCTAGCAGATGACAAAGAGAAAAATGATCTCTTACTGCGTTGAGTTCCAAAGGTGAACTGTCACGGCGGATACACGCCTTGTTGAACTGGTGCAACAAACCTAGCAAGGATTGAGCTAGGAGAAGTATATTTTCGTACAAAAGCATGGCAGCATTACCTGGCATATCTGGCCCGCCCATTTTCATGCCCACTCCAGGTGCGGCGAAGATTGCTTGGCCCCAGTGGCGAAAAGGATTTATGCACTATATGAGGGCAGCTGGCGGAACAGCATATTCTAGTGAAAGAAAAGTGGCATTGCTATTGCACTTCCTAGGTTATGAGGGACAGAGGATTTTCGATTTTCGAGACACTTCCTCAGTTGGTAGGTGATGGAAGCGGAGATGACTTGAATGAATTTGAATCGGCTCTGCTCAAATTAGATAAACATTTCAACCCCAAAAGAAGTACAATTTTGGAGCGGTATAACTTCCGCATGCGGATCCAGGCTCACGGGGAATCTGTTGAAGACTACGTCACCGCTCTCCGTCACCTTGCACTGACGTGCAAATTTCAAGGAAGTTTTGATGAGCATATCCGCGATCAATTCATGACGCATTGCCACTCGAATAAAATACGTGGGGAACTCTGGCTGAAGGACGAGCCAAATTTGGATGAAGTATTGGACTTGGCCAAGCATGTGGAGCACTCTCTGGCATGTGTTGCCAAGCTCTCCAAGACTGAAGGAAGTGATCCTAAGGAAAACAGGCAGGAGGTGCGGAATGTGGGTGAAGGGAAGAACAAAAGGAAAGGAAGAAACAGGCAGAAGGAGAGGAACAACGCAGAAGAGAAACCAAGTGTCGGCACAGAGAAGCGACAAGAGAGGAAAAAAGGGGCGAGAGATTGTGTTATCGATGTGCCAGTGCGACGCACTTTGCATCCTCTGTAGTGTGCCCAGGGCGAAAGGCTGTATGCAAGAAATGCAAAAGGAGAGGACATATTTCCACGTGTTGCAAGAACTATCAATTTGGCCAAACGGGGCAAAAGAAGATCCTGATTGTAGAGGATGAGGATGATGAATCATCAGAAGAAGACACTGCGTTGGCATTGACAAATGTTATTGTGAACACAGTTAATGTTGTAGCCAGTGGTGGAAACACGGATGATTGTGAGTGTCCCTATGCCGTGGTGGCAGTGAATGGGTGTAAGGTATCAATGATGGCAGACTCAGGATCAAAAGTGTCCAGGAGTGTTTTTGAAGACGAGATGAAGGGGAAGGTGTCAGCGTTGTCTGAACCCGACATAAATCCGGGAGGCTACAACCAAGATAAAATTGATTTACTAGGATATGTGTGGAGTAGATTTGAGTTTAAAGGTCGCGGTTGTGATGGGAAAGTGTATGTAACAAAAAAGGGACAATCCTTATTGGGATGGAGAGAGCAGAAGAATTTAGGAATCAGACTAGACCCCAACCACCCCGAGCAAGTTTTGCAAGTGTCAGAGGCATCCACGATGTCCTGCAAGTACGCGAGAGAGTTTGGTAAAGTGTTTGATGAGAGCTTGGGAAGAATAAAGGGTTTTCAACATCAAATATTGCTAAAAAGCGGTAGTGTGCCCACCGTAGCCAAACTCAGACCGGTGCCTTTTGCCTTGCGGGATAGTGTTAAACAAGAATTGCAGAAATTGTTAAAGACAGGAGTGATCGAGAGAGCTGGGGGTGTTGAATGGGTTTCCCCAGTCGTAGTAGTGAAGAAAAGTTCAGGGGACATAAGATTGTGTGTGGATATGCGTGAGTTGAATAAGTGCGTGTTAGTGGACAGGCACCCGCTACCCAACATGGGTGAGTTGCTGACCATGGTTGGTGGGGGGGGAAGTATTTCTCCAAACTAGATATGACGTCGGCCTATCATCAGGTGGAGTTAGAGGAGACATGCAGAAAATTTACAGCGTTTGCGACGCATGAGGGAGTGTTCCAGTTTAGGAGAATGCCTTTTGGGTTGGCATCTGCCTCCTCTGTGTTTCAGAAAATAATGGATCGCCTTTTGAGAGGAGTGAAGGGCGTGTTCTGTTTTCAAGATGATGTCTTGGTGAGTGGAGTGACTTTGGAGGAGCATGATGGGAATCTATACAAAGTGTTGAAGATATTTAAGGATAGGGGTATCACGCTGAGAGAAGAGAAGTGCAAATTTGCCGTGACAAATGTGGACTATTTGGGACATGAAGTATCGGGGGACGGCATTATACCCAAAGAGGAGATGGTAAATGCCATAAGGAGAGTGGGAGAGATCTTGTAATAAGAGTGAATTGAGGTCTTTTCTCGGAATGACGGAATTTTATCAAAAATTTGTGGTAAATTATGCTGACAAAGTGCAAGAGATGAGAAAAGTTCTGAGGAAAGGTGTTGATTTTGTGTGGAATAGTCAATGTGACTTGGAATTTAATAGAATAAAGGAAGATATAAACTTAGCCCCTCCTTTAGGATGTTTTGACACGACGAGACTGTCTATCATTACTGTAGATGCTAGTGAGTATGGACTCGGGGCGGTATTATCTCAAAAGCAGGATGATGGGTCTGAAGAGGTGATAGCACATGCATCGAGAGGTCTCAAGGGAGCAGATTTGAGATAGTCTGTTATTGAAAAGGAGGCATTGGCGTGCTTCTAGGCTGTAGAACGATTCAGGAATTTTGTGTGGGGAGTAGAATTTGTAATCCGCACAGATCACAAACCACTTAAGGCTATATTCGAAAGTAAGGGCCTAGATAAAGTTTCCCGTAGAGTGGCAGGTTGGGTCACCAGGATGCAGACACATTGTTTTAAGATGGAGGTCATTCCAGGAAAGGATAACATATTCGCGGATAATTTGTCAAGGGTGAGAGTTTCTGATTCTGATGTTGTGGACAGTGAAGAAATGGATTTAGTATTTATCAATACCGACGGTATTGTGTCCAAACAGGAGTGGTTCGATGAGGTGAAGAAAGATGAGACCATGAGCAAGGTAATTCCTTATGTGGTGTCAACGGCATGGCCGAATAAAGTGAATCTGGCAAAGGGGGTGAAGCCGTTTTGGGAAGTGAAGGATGAGTTGTCTGTCATGGATGGGATTTTATTCAGGTGGGGAAGAGCGGTAGTCCCGATAGGGTTGAGGAAAAAGGTGATAGAGTTAGCGCATTGTGGTCACATAGGCGTTACAAAAACCAAAGGGGTGTTGAGACAAGAATATTGGTGGCCTGGTTTTGATAGAGAGATTGAAAATTACTTAGCTAATTGTCAATTTTGCATCAAGAGTGGGAAGGGAGTTGTGGCCAAGAAGCAACCGTTGGTGGATGTGGGCCTCCCATCAAGGATATGGAGCGAGATAGCTATGGATATTCTAGGTCCTGTGGAGTTAGGTTACGGTCGTGGAAAATTCATTGTTCTGGTCGTAGACCTGTTTTCTAGATGGGTGCATTTTAAGATTGTGAGAAACATCACCGGAGAGAGTATGATAAAGACATTGCAGGAGATTTTTTGCCAATGAAGGCCTACCGGAAAGTGTATTGACGGACAATGGTCCCCAGTTCATATGTGGTAACTTTACCAGTTATTTAAGGAAGTGTGGAGTTGACCACAAAAGAACTTCCTTGTACCATCCCGAATCCAACGGGGTAGTTGAAAGAATGAATAGGTGTGTGATGGAGAGTATTCGGATGGGTGAGGAGTGTGGTCAGGATAAGATAGCCATGATACAGAGTAGGATATGGGCTTTGAGGATGGCACCTCATGCGACAACAGGTCTGTGCCCGTTCGAGCTTATGAGGGGCAGGAAGCCATATTCCATGGCATGTCCGCCATGGCTTGGTAGGAGTAGAGAAACGGATCTGGTCGTTGATGAAGTGAGAAAGTCACTGGTGAAGAAGAAATCCGAATGGGTCATGCGCGAAAATCGCAAGAGAGGGAAGAAAGAATTGCGCGTGGAGTGTGGAGATTGGGTCAGGATAAGGAAGGGAGTTGTCAAGAGGAAAGGAGAATCTCTGTATTCGGATCCTGTCGGGGTCGTGGCAGTCATGAAAGGGGCTGTACGTGTGACCGGAGGGCAAGTGTGGAATAAGGATAGAATTGCCACTGTGAGGAGAGCCCATGTATAGATGAGTGGATCGTCATGGGACTGTTGCTGCAGTGTCTTGTTGTTAGTTGGTGTGTCGGTTGTTTGTGAATGGTGCGTGTGATTTTTCTGTTGAATTAAAGGTTTAAGCTCATAGTATAAGTTAAAAAAAAAAGGGGAGATGTGTTGTGATGTCTTAAGGGAAGCAGGGAGCTTTCAATGCTTTCCCTATATAATGATGTCTCAACCCTGTGTGATGTCATGGAATGTTCTGGTTGCATCTTACGGATAATGTTCTAAGTGGGTCAGTTGGAGGAAAGTGTTGAAGGAGAGGAGCCTCTGAGTGTTGGGGGTCTTCTTCCCTTATATGTAACCTAAATAAATACTGTTACATGCCTTAGCTGACTGCGCCAGCCTCTTCATAACAGATACATTCATAGCACTGCTGTTTTTCTTACTTCCTCTTATTTTTTAGTTTTTGTTATGCCGTTCTCTGGTCCCCGGCGGCACTTTCTCTTCCCTCTCCTATGCATTGTGAAGTTGGTTGTGCAGCCTGTGTGCTGCCAGAAACCGGTCTCTGCATCAGATCCTCATTCACTCTATCCTGGTGTGTTTGGGCTTAGAAATCATTGGGGCTGTTGCACCTGCTGACACCCCTTGTTGGTCCACGCTCTCTTACAGCACCGCAACATCTTCTAGAGTTCCCGGAGGTGGAAAAAGCAGCATTAAGTAATCTTTCTTGCATTTGGGCACTCTGGCACAGTATGCTACTTCCTGGCAGTTTCTGGGTCCAGGAGGTGTGCTAGTGATACTTTGCCCAGCAGAGGCTTTTTTTCTGAGGTTCCCCACTTCAGTGGCTGAGTCTGGGTGGGCGGTCGACGTTCACCATACATTCAGGCGGAGTCTGTTTCCAAGGGTCGGGCCTGCTTTAACGAGGTTGTGGCAGACAACTATGTTAAACGGGCTAAGCCACCCAGCTCCTCTAAGTTGTTTGCAGGCGACAAATGTTTTGGCATGGCAACGTTCCTAACAAGGCGCACCGAAGGGTGAAGTCTGTCCTCCTCCAAGGGGGGTTATGGTAAACTAGCATTCCGGCAAGGCTGAAGTCCCCACAAGTTGCACAAGCAAGCCAAATTCTTGCGTCGGAAGACCGAAGGCAAGAAAAGTGACAAATGTTGCCCACTGGCTGAAGCGCCTGTGACACCTAAGGTCCCTGTGGACCTTTGGGCCTTCAGACAGTGACAAGCTCTCATTTTGCCTCGGACCCCCTCACCTTTGCCCAGAGAGTACAGTGGTCGGCTCAGACTAAGGTTGTCCCTTTCTCAGACAATTGACCTCCCCATCTCATCTTTGCCTCTGGTGTTCGTAAACCCATGGATTTTAGCGCAGAAGAGCATCTTCCTGGGCTCTGGCCTGCCAGTTCTCTTGGTAAGACTGGTTTTTGCAGTCCCCAGTCATGCAGAGCTATTCACAGGATTTAATCCTTGAGATGTGGCTGACAAATCCAGTGTCCCAGTAGTTCTGCCGGTCCCTGTAGTTGCCAAGTCTGTAAAAAGCATTGTTCCATTGATTCCGGTGGGAAGTCTATATCATTGGGGCCACCACCTCCGACACCAGTTCTTCTGAAGCTGCAGTTGTAGCCTCCATCTCTGCCTCCTTGGGCGCTTATCCCATCCCCCTTGGACACAGAAGATTTGGGGGACATGGGGACCAGCAAGAGGAGGAATTGTTGTCCTAGGTGGCTTTTCATGAGGGGATCATGGGGTTGCTTGAATTTTTGGACATCCACACTCTGGAGAGTCCTCTGGTTGTAACTGGAGCCATGGCAGGGCCTGTGTGTTCTGTGATGCAATTATGTGTGTGTTAGCTGGAGGCAGGTAGGAGGGACTTATTGTGGACCCTTGTCTTGATGTTAAGCTGGCGAAGGAGGGTTGAGGCAGTGTGCGCCCAACCAGACACAGCAGCATGCCTGGAGGCAGATGGAAGCAGATGGCGACAAAGCGTCAGGCAGCTGATGTCTGGGACCTTGCCCACTCTCCAGGCTCTTGCATCATCAAAGCATAAAAGTCCCAGGGTATGCTGTCTCCAAAGAGTCTTTACACTCATGCCGTTCGAGCAAGGCGGGCTATGTTGGCTTTCAGAGACATGTTTCTTTGGAGGTCATTGTCAGAGCCACCAATGGGGCCTTGCCCCCTGCTTTCTGTTGGAACTACAGCTTGGACTCCAGTTCCTGTGTGATGGCTCGATTTGGACAGGCAGACAGTGTGTTTGGCGTCAGTGCCACTACCCCTTCAGTGTGTGAATGCTGGTTTGACAAAACCTGCACCCCCCCTTCCACTTATGTGGGATTGGGGGTGGTACATGAGTACGTAAATGTTACTCATACTGTACTCGTAGTCCAGAGTCTGCCACCCTTCCGCCACAGGCCCTCCCACCTTCTCTGCTAGACTAGTCATCAGTGAGGTACAGCCTAGGTGACAGAAAAGGACTGGCATGACGTGACCGGGGGCAGCACCTGGAATGGTATGGCCGCATGTAGGCGACAAATCAAATTTGAGAGAGTCATTTGCTGTGCACAGAAATGTTCCCATCCCTGTGGGCGGGAACTCCCACAAGTATGGTGGCGGAGGGGGGGCTATGTACTGGGAGTCTTTTCCTTTAATTTGTATTCATTTCGCAGAATTGGAGATATTGATGGACTTCAATTTCCACAATGCACCATTTTCCACTGCCTTCGACTCTGCCTGAAACCTCTAATGAATTGTTACTAAACTGTACTTTAGTTCCCTCTTTGGGTCTTCTTTTTTAGCCAAAATTGGCACGCCTTTGCTCTTTGTGATATCAGTTCTATGATGCTGATTCCATGCATTAGCCGAAGTCCTACTTCTCAAGTTGGTACATCTGTCACCCCCTTAGTCACGTGCCACATGTTCATAATCCCCCCCACTTTTCTGTCTTGTCCGGTTCTCCCCTTACTGCGTGTGTTCAGAAGTTTTGAAACTCTGGTGAAGCATATGATATGGCATATATAATGCGCCTATACACAAGTGTTTCAAGGCACGACGAGGCAAGGGAGGGGAACAGAGGGAAGACGGACAGCGGTCTTACTGGGCTAGGTGACATTGAGATCGTGCAAGCGCAGGGGGGAGGGGAAAGTGCGAGGGGAGGTGCAGTACATAGGATAAACAGTAAATATATAAGAACAATAAATAAGTGCGGCCAGCTGGTGGCAGGTGCAAAGCTGCCAGCATAACACTTACTTCTGGTCTGCTCGCAATTCAGTTTCTCAGCAGTTTGCTGGGCAGGTAAGTGTGGATACCTCTTTAGTAGTGGACACTGTTGTGATGGGTATCCAAAATCCACCTTGGTGGGTAGATTTTGCGAGGCCACCCTATTACTGCGTACAGGCAAGTCATTGAGAGGTTAACAAAACCCAATCACGGTAAGGTAGCAGAGCGGCAAGGCTTAGTCTCAGGAAGGGTGCAAGAGTGATCTAGGGGTACAATGAGTCCACACAAAGCAGCGCCATTTATTTCAAATACCGGCTGCAGTAGCAGGAAGTTCCCGCAGAGCGTTGAGCAGAGCAAATCACTTTTTTGGCTTGATCTGAAGGCGGAGCAGCAAGTGAAGCTAATTGAATGTGCTGACTCAGGATGCTAAGTGCCAGTACTAATGGCAATTCCTGTAGTTCCGCTGTAGCATTTGGTCTGGGCAAGAAAGTAAGAGTGAGGGCCATCAATTGACTGCAGGTTAATGCAGGAGGAATCCCTTGTATCAGCATCTGATTGCAGTGTTTAACAGTCAATTGATGTGGAAGGAAGCCTATGTGTCAGAAGCAGCTGATAATTGAGGCTGTAGCCCGTGCGGCTTAGCATGTTGGCACTAGGTTGCTCTGGCCTCCTCTGGCCTCCTCTTCAGCCTGCTTTTTACACTCTGCCCATTTGTAATTGCCCATATTTTCTGAGAGCTTGGGATAAGGATAAGGATGGAAGAAAATAGAGACTGAAGAGTTTATCGGCAGAGGTGCTGAACACAATGCAGCAGTTGAGGCGCTGCATACAGAACTGAAGGTGAAGTGGACTGTCAGAATCCTGAATTGATATTGCTGCACTGGCTCCAGATGAGCAGTGTGTCTTGGCCCCTGTACGGGTTATCTGTTATTGAGGTTCTGCTTCTGTGCTGATGGCATACAATCTCTGTAGTAAACATTCCACAATGGTGGGTATTGCCCCTCCAGCTTTCTCAGTGAACATTCAGAGCCCTAATGTAATGCTGGTTGAGGAGGTCCGGGAGACGCCTGTGGAAGTTACTGTGCCTAGCGGTAAAACTCAGAGCAAGCCGGGAGGGCGGAACCCATTATAGCCTGTCCCAGTAACAACGCCAGTTTATGCCAAATTAACCTCGTTGTTTTTAAAGTATCCAACTGGAGGGCCAGACCGTAAGCACTTCTCTGATAATGGGGAAATTGCCCCCACCTTTTGAAGAAATTCCAGATGATGTAATACTTGAGCCATGGGAATTGCTCTGTGCGCCACAGGTGCCTTTGACTAATATGGTAGGCGATAATGCAGCCACAGCTGATCCCGTCGTTGGTATGGACGTTCAAGCACAGTTTCTACTTTCAATTTTACCCTCACTTCGCTGATGAAACTGTACGAAAATAAAAACGTGAGCATAAACGATCAAAGCACAGTGCATATACATTCCAGTGTAAAGCCATGAAAACTACCTTGTTCACCTAACCAACCCCACATGTTTAAACTCTCATGACTAACATGTATGATATACTATGGTGTATGATGTGTTATGGTTTATTATACTCCCTATCGCTTAACACAGGATCCTGCCTTACTCTAACCCAAGGCACAACCTGTACCTATACCTGTAACTAAGTTCCCTTACAAGTAACAGCGCCACAATATCCCTGGGCTTCCTGTGCGCTATACAAATGTAATAAATAAATAAATAAAGCTTACCTTCCTTGAAGGCTATATTATGGCTCAGAAGGGTAATGATTGCTCCCACTTGGCAAACAGAAGACCTGACTGGGTGCCCTATTTGTCTAGTAGATCCCCTAGTGGGGCCTCTCAGTTGCAGAAGCACCACCAAATTCAAGATATTGAGCGAATAGATGAAGCGGCACCGATGCAACATACTATTGCAGATTCAGTGGGCTGCAATCCTGTCATGCCCACACTTGTATTAGATAATCAGCTGTAATTCCTACCCTGAATCCAGTGGAACACTGACAAGAAGAGCTTCCCAACTATTCAATTTTCTACCAAAGGAAAAAAGGAAAAGAATGAAACTTCAAATGCCAAGAGTTAAAAAAACAAAATTGGAAAAATATCAGGGGGTTGTGAAAATGTCTTCGAAACTTCAGGGTTTTGTCACGAGACACTGGGGTCCCAATGACTGTTGCAAAAAAAAATGTGATTTTAAGAAAATCCCAGTATCCTGTGGTAAATGGCCCAATGAAGCAGCAGACAGAGGAGGCAACGTAGAACGATTTTTCTAATACTGGTAACGCCCCGGAAAGGTAAAGTACAGACGGAATGTGGCGACTCCTTTTTAGATCTGTTGACCTATTGCAATAATCCTCTGCCACATAATATGCGTCAAGAATCTGGACCTTTAATGGTGAAAAGGGTATCTCATCACATGAAGGTGGAAGATCCTCTCTTCAAAGAGGCAGTTTTGGGAAATAAGGCTATTCCATCTATGCATCATTGTCCAGGGTTCTGAATATTGCAAGTCTGAAGATAGGCTCTGGAAAGTAAGCTTCTGATGGAAGAACCGTGGAAACAGTCCAAAAAACACTGAATGCATCATCCACGCCTGAGATTCCTGGCCTTCTCCTGGACAAATTGCGAATAGTTAAGGAGGCGATCATTCTGAACCGAGGAAATGTGCTACAACTGTTAAAAAACTTCAAGGATGTGTCAAGGTTATGCTCTAGTGATACACCCAAGTAGAGTTTGTGAGCGAAGAGCTGGATCGTGCCATGCTCCATGTGCATTCTAAAAGGATTTATTTTTATTCAGCGTTTGGCTTATTATAAACCTTTTACTATGAAAATATATAAAACACAATTTTCAGGAACTACAGATGTACCAAATTCATATGCATTTCAGTAAAATTTAAGTAAAATATAAAACCTCATTGCAATGTTAAAAACAAGCCATTCCTAAATTCGAAATGTGTGTCCAGGCTGTTGGCAGCAGCTGATAAGTTGCTTACAAACTTTCTGAAATCCTTGATAAGAAAGAGCTGCGCCCTAGATCTGTGGCTGAAGTGTATAACCAACGAAAACCATTCCAGTTCGTGATGTCCTGCAAGTACCGGTGACCTGCTTTCAGGACTTGCAAGCTAAAAGACGGATCCAGATACCGGATATCGAAGACTGGAGTTAGCTAGCTCAAACCCTTCAATCCATCTCTAATTACACAGATTAACAACCAGACCGATCTATATTTGGGAAATACAAATAACATCATGGAACACGAGAGACAGTATACACTTATTTCAAAAGAACAGCCATAAACTGGAACTTTCTGAAATGTTTATGCTATTGGAAACCTGGTTTACGTAGGCCCCAGTGTTAGATGGTTATGTGCCTCTGCTAATACCTGCTGTTAAAGTGACAAAGGGCCGCCCTCCATCAGGGTTAACACGTATTCGCTCAGGGTTAGGTATGCTTGTAAAGCCTTGGAGATCCCCTAATGTGTTTTCCCAAGCAACATTGTGGATACCATAAAACTCCCTAAAATGAAGCCACTGTTGATTAATGCATATTGGAATACGACAAGTAGCTGGGCATGAGGGACCCCTTAAGGATAGACCTGCTATAGAAAATGCAATTAAAAGGGGAAACACCTTGACTGAATTTCTGCCTATGTGTGACAATGCACTGGGTGATTCGCCCGCTAATTATACTTGGTCTCATAACCTTCAAAAGATCACATGAGATTTATTTTCATATCTGATGCAATTTTACAAAATCTGATGTCTGTCAAATTTCGAAGCTAGTGATCTACTGCTTACTCTGAAATGGAGGAATGCAGCTTTAAGGGGGGAGTCTGGGCATTTATTTGCCCAGAGTAGCATTAAATAGAGCAGGGAATATACTTGTTTGGAATCCAAATGTTATAGCTTCTTTTAATCGAGGGCTAGAGGCAAGGCTTTTGTGCACATATCTAGCTGAATTTCTGCACCAGTATAAATATACTGATTTATTAAATAAACTGTACGAGTACACAGGTTGAAGTAAGAAAAGCTCACTGATAAAGCACTGCTTTGATCCACCTGTAAGTTGCGTGCAAAACTGCGAGAAGTGAAATAATGTAAATCCATGTCCAAGAAAGCTAGGTGCGCAAAAAATATAAACTGTTGGCTTTGAAGAATTCACGAGAATAGTGGAAGCTTATAACGATTGGGGGGACAACACGAGCCGAGCTGCAGTTTCTGATTGCAGAGAATATGAGGCTAGCTCATTTTAAGAAGGTCTATATGAGCATAGAAGTAAGGAAGTCTACTCCTGTACCAATTGATGAAAGTCTAATTAGGAATAGCCAGAATTCTAGGGTCCTGTGTCCTGATTTCACATCACACTAAAGGCTAACCCTGAGTTGTGGCAAAGTTTCTAAAAGTCTTATTTAGGAAGATACTGGTGACGAAAACTGTCCCCAAGTCAAGGAGATCTTCACTGTTTGTCCCGATTTTGAAAATGGGAGATGCAACCAATCCCACCATTTACCGTCCCATTGCCTAGAGATTCCTAGTAAATTTGCCTCATTGTTGAAGGGAGGATTGTTAACATGGGCTGAAAAAAGGGAAAGGGTTGACAGATGGCAATCTGTGTTTGTCAAAGGCACAGGTATGTCATGAGATGGTTTTATTTTAAGTTTACTGAAAGCAGAGGCTGTTAGGAAAGACAAACCCATTTATATCGAGTTCATTGACTACGCCATGGCATTCAATAGTATACATTGTAATCTCCTTTGGCAGAAAGTGAATACATGGGGTTGTTTCGGAGCATTATGTGATATGTTGATTGCCTTAAACTCTAATGCTCATGTACAAGTTAGGCTTAATAAACAATGGCTGAGGCGCTGGAGACAAGTCAGGGCTTGAAACAAGGCTGCATCCTTGGGCCACTCCTTTTCAATCTTTTACGACATAGGTAATGCCTTGAAGGGTTTTCGCTCCTTTCCTCCGAAAATTGGTCTGATGGCTGTATGGCTATTCTCTGCAGACGACCTTGGGCTCCTCGATAGTACGTCAGGCCTTCAACGACATTTGGGAGCTTAAGAAGGCTACATTGAGAGTAACGATTGAATGGTAAATATCACCAAAACAAAGATTTGTGTATGTAAAGCACTGAGGAAAAATTAATATAGAAATTTTAAATGGTATTATAAACCAGAGCTCCTTGAGACAGTTTAATTTATGTATCTGGGGTTTTATTTATCTATGAATTCAAAGGAATTTTGTGTATTCAAGTTGTTAAAGAGCAAAGCCTCATGCCTGGCCTCTCAAATAGCGATTATAACCAATAAATATGGGACATTTCCGCTGATCCTGGTATTGGAGATTTATGAAATGATCACCCATTTTAATCTAAGGGCCTCAAACGAGATTATATTTTCCAAAAGAATGGTAGGAACACCCCTAAAGGCGTCTTCTGGAAATGGGGCCTTCATTTGCCACAGGTGTGGCCAAATTGTGCACTCAGATTTAAATTTGACCTTGTGTCACTGGAGGCCATGGTCTGCTGGCTGGAAAAGATAAAATCTGCTCTCTAAAATGGTTGGGAATTTTTGGGCTGGAACACCTGAAGTGTCATAAGAGCTTCGAAACTAAACTGTGGTTTTAATGAGTGGGTGGATGGTTATATTAATGTTTTAAATTGTATTGAAGTCACTGAAGAGTTGATAACGGTAAACCTGTTTGAAGTAAAAAATAAACAATACCAACTCGATTGGATAAGGACAACTAAGGCGATTAAGAAGTACAAATATTTGGGCCATGTGGCTGCCCAAGTGAAGTTTATAGTTTCAATTTCGTAATTAAAGTTCGAGGGGATTGGGTCCTCCGACGTATTCCATATCTGACAGGTAATGTCCACAGCTGTGCTGCTTCGGGAAATCTTTGGCTCCTGCGTCGATGACGACGATGCGCCGTCCCCGAGGACCTCCTCAGACGGCCGACGTCGCCCGATGTGATGAGTAGGACGCACAACGCCCATAGCCTCAGATCTGTTTTTTCCGCGAAAGTGTTTGCTTCGTGAATCTCGGTACGCCTCGACTCGTTGGAGTTTGCTGTTTTCGAATTCTCGGTTCATTGAACCCGTTCGGTTTTTTGTGAAGACCTGTTCATGGCGATGTCTACTTCGTCTTCAACCCTGTGTTTCCGGGCTTCAAGAAATGCGGGGACTGTGGGTCCAAGATGTCGGTCACGGACTCGCACGACGCCTGCCTCTGGTGCCTCGGGGAGGCCCACGATACGGACGACTGTGTCCACTGCCAGTCGCTCACAGCTAAGGCCTTGCAGGAACGCAAGAAGAAGCTGTCGGTAGGCCGGGTGTCTAAGCCCGGGAAGTCGAGGTCTGCAGGGCTTTCGACGGATGACTCGAGGGGCGACTCCCCGCGTAATCGTCGGAAGTCCAGTGGGTCTCCTTCCAGGAGTCGGTCTCGCCACTCCTCCGCCTCTTCGAGGCATTCCCGGAAGTGCCGGCATAGGTCGCCTTCCCCGTCCTCTTCCGAGGACTCCGCCCGTCTGCGGGTCGCTTATCCCTCCATGCAAGTGACACCGGAGGAATGGGCTTCCTTCGGGAAGCAGATGCTAGTGATTCTTGAATCGCAGGGCACCGGTTCGTCCGCGCCTCCGAGTGGGGTCGGTTGGCACCAGTCGAGAGACACCGCTCGTACGCCTTTGGGCTCGGGTGGTCGGCACGGCTCGCGGGAGAGGTCCCGCTCGGACAAGGGTAGCCGTTCTCGCAATGCCCGTCCCAGGTCCCGGTCCTCGACGCGCTCGAAACCGTGTGATCCTGTGCCGTCTTCGAAGAAGACGTCGACGCCTGTGGCACCGAGGTCATCGACTATTTCTCTCGAGGCTCTGCCTCCGAGGGGGTCGTCGGCGCCTATGTCGTTGAGAGACACACTCGGAGCTCCGGCTTCGAGGCCTGTGTCGATGCTGGCGGCGCTGCAGCTGACGTCGACGCCGATTCGCTCGACGCCTTTTCTGTCAATGCCAGCGCCGACTCGTTCGGCGCCCTCGACGCCTTTCGAGGCAGTGGTGTCGGAGGGGCCCTGTGGCACGGGGTTTGCCCCTAGAAAGGCTCTGGCTAAGGTCAGGCACTGCTTTGGACCCCAGAGGTCTTCCTCTCCCCGCCTGGAGTACATTTCTGAGGGTGATGACGGCTTGGTTCCGGTTACGGTTCCAGATGAGTTTATCTCGGGCCATAGTGTCAAGACCGGTAGGGGGGTCTGTACTTCCGCTCTCTATATGGTAGAGGGGAGGCACAGAGGACCCCAGCCAAGATTCTCTAATATGGTAACGATGGACGAGCAATCAAGGCCTAGCTTCTCAGGAGGTGATGCAGGCTGGTTCTTAAGTACAGTGTATCCCCAAGCCCCCACAAAGGAATGTCCACACACTGTATTACTGAAAACACAGTCTTTATATAATTAATATTCAAGGGTTATGTACACTTATCACAATAACGCACTTTGTGCTCAGGAAAATCAGCAATGGTAAATATCTACAATTCTAAAGTGGTACCACTAATATTAGACCTCATTAAAGTGCATTCACAATACTGTTAAAATGGCACACAGATCAATAAGAAGGAAACCAGCAATAGAGAGAGGAGAGATAACAGAGGGTTGAAACAATAGGCAGAATACTGGCCCCTACCATTGGACACAGTTCTGTGTGGAGATCCCCCCACCTGGGCAACCTGTAAAATAAAGAGATATAACACCAGCCCAGTCCATATATTGTTCAATAGTCTATTTCTCTCCTATAATGTTTTTACCCCCCCAATGTACCTGGTGGAGTCGAGTTCTTCGAAGAGGCGTCGACAGATCCTTCTTGAATGACCCCCTTTAAAGCAGGAGTCACGGATCGTCGAGAGGCGTCGAGAAGCGTCGAGGAACTCGGTGTTCGGTGTCGGGGAATCGACGGCCCTTCTTGAATGCCTTCCCTTTCAAGCGGGAGACACGGGGCGTCGAACGTCCGACAACAAACAAGGTAGAACGGCGTCGATGAGGCGGCAGGCTTCGATCCGAGCGGTGCTCGTCGGCGTCGAGACGTCGGCGTCCTGCGAGGAAGAGGCGTGCGGGGCACCTCGGCGACACTAGTTCTGGACCGCAAAGATTGTGGGTGACGGTGGCCCAGCAAGGGCGTCGAGTCGCTCGAGTCTTTGGGGTCGTGAGGTGGCGGGAAACCCACCGGCGGATTCTCCTCGGCGCGTTGGTCGTCCTCGACTTTCTCCGGCGGGACAAAGCGGCCGACGATGCGGACGAGGGAGTCCTTCAAGGCAAATGTTCTTAGGCAAGGAGCGGACGGCTCCGGTCGTCGGCGGCACGGCGTCAAGTGGTTCCCACGGCGGGGCAACACAACTTCGACGGGCCTCCAGCGGTTACACAGACCTGCGAACCCTGGTCGACGGCAATGGACTTCGACAGCGTCGATGTCCGGGTGCTTCACTTCGATCTCCTCGGCGGTCCCGTCTCGGGTCGGCAGCCTTTCGAGGGTCTGACTTCCAGGGCGCTTCGGCGAAGATTCAGCGGTGCTCGATGGTCCCTCGGAGCACGGGAAGAGGGCGCCTTACCAGGTCCTCTCTCGGGTCAGTCCTCGACGATTTCGACAACCTTCAGTTCCGTCGAAGCAAATGCCACAGCAAGTCTTCTTCTTCCAGCTGGACGTCGAGGATCAGCAAATCCAGTTACTCTTGAGTGGAGACTCAGCTTCTGAATGCTTCTGAACAATTTCCAGTGGTGAGAGGTCCCCAGATATACTATTCTGTCTCTCATCCACACTGCTGGCACACACACAGCAGCCAATCACACAGAAGGGCATTCATGCAGTCAGTCAGCCAATCAGGCACACAGTGCATTCAGGCCACACTCCTCCCTTTCAGACACTCACAACAAGGAATGTGGATTGGGACAAGTACCCAGCCATTCAACACTACACACTGCATTCAGGCCAGTTTCGGGCAGGGCTGTCTCAGTCTTTGTCTCTCATGCCAGAAACCAGACAACCACAACAAGGAGTGTATATTGGTCACACACTCCATTCACCCAGGTCCCACCCACAGGAGGTACCCATAACATACAGTCACTGGGAAGGCTCCAGTCAGTCTAGCTGGGCCTTCACAACAACACCATATATGGAACTTCCACCCAACAGCCAGCCAGGGGGAAGGGACAGAGCCAGGGCTTCCCAGGACTTTGGGAAAAACAAGACAACAGGCAATAGAAAGCAAGAGGCCACAGGGGCCATCTTGTTTCTATCAGGAATCAACTGATCCCAATGGCAGGGCCTGGGTATCCCGAAATGGAGGACACCCAGAGCACCTGTCAAGTTTAGCATGGAGCTGCCACCAGCCCATACCCTGCTCTGTGGGCCACCCACAGGTGCCCAAAAACATACACTAGGGGCACAGGGTTGTACCCCTACCCATGGGTGCCATAAGGGTATCCCATGGGTCTGTTCACCAAACCAAAAGAGAGCTGCACTGCCAGGAGTCCCTCATGGACTCCTGGGCAGAAAACATGACAGAACACACGGTAAAAACAGAAAAAGGACAAGGATTCAGAGGCCCTGTCCCTCAGATGCATTTCCGGCATCACAGTCGCCCCCCCCAGACTGAGGTGGAGGGTGCCTAATCTCCCACGGGATAGACACCCTCATCCAGACGGTCAACATACCTTCTGGAAAGGCCATCTGCATTATCGTGACTCTTCCCTGGTCTGTGCTCTATGGTGAAGTCTAGCCCTTGTAGGCTAATCGACCACCTGAGCAATTTCGGATTCTCACCCTTCATCTGCATAAGCCACTTCAGGGGCTTATGATCTGTTTGGACCTTGAAGGTGGACCCCGTAAGGTAGGGCCTAAAACGCCTAAGGCTCCAAACTATACTAAAACATTCCTTTTCAACAGTAGCCCACCTAAGTTCTCTACCCTTGAGTTGTCTACTGATGAATATGATAGGATGTTCTCTCCCTTTGTCATCTAACTGGGACAAGACAGCTCCAATTCCGGTGTCGCAGGCATCCGTCTGGACGATAAAGGGTCGGCTGTAGTCAGGCGCACTCAACACAGGTGCCCTACACAGACTTTCTTTCAAGCCATCAAAGGCCCTCTGACAGTCTTCAGTCCAATTAACCTTCCTAGGCTGTTTGGGTGAAGTTAGAGCTGTCAGGGGTGCAGCTATGGTTCCATAGTCTGCCATGAAATTGCGATAGTACCCAGTGAGGCCCAAAAAGGCTCTCACCTGGGTTTGAGTAGTGGGCGTCTCCCAGTTCTGTACGTCCTGTACTTTACTGGAGAGAGGTTGGATTTGACCCCCTCCTACCTCATGACCAAGATAGGTAACTTTCCCCTGAGCTATCTGGCACTTGGTGGCCTTGATAGTGAGGTTAGCCCTTTTCAAGGCCTGCAACACCTTATCCAGATGTGTCAAATGCTCTTCCCAGGTGGAACTGTAGACGGCAATGTCGTCTAAGTAAGCCACACAAAAGGCTTCCAGCCCACTGAGCGCATGGTTGACCAATCTCTGGAAGGTGGCAGGGGCATTCTTCAACCCAAAGGGCATGACCCTAAACTGGTAGAGTCCCTCAGGTGTGGAGAATGCCGTCTTTTCCTTGGCATGGTCCGTCAGAGCTATTTGCCAATAGCCTGAGGTAAGGTCAAAGGTGCTCACAAATTTGGCAGCACCTATAGTGTCCACGAGCTCATCAGCCCTGGGCAATGGGTGCGCGTCAGTTTTGGTGACGGCATTGACTCCTCGGTAGTCCACACAGAACCTCCAATCCTTGGTACCCGCCGGGGAACTTGCCTTGGGGACAAGGACCACTGGACTGGACCAGGGACTGGTGGAGGGTTCAATAACACCCAGATCCAACATCTTGGCGACCTCAGCCTGGATGTGGTTTTTGACGGTATCTGACATACGATAGCTCCTGCTTTTGACAGGCACACTGTCACCAGTGTCAATTTCGTGCTTACACCACGGTGTAAGGCCCGGTGTCAGTGAAAACAGAGGGGCATACTGCTGGAGCAAAGCCCGGCAGGCCCTCTGCTGCTCTGTTGTCAAATCGGGAGAGAGTTGTACTCCCTCCACTGAGCCATCCTGAGGGTTGCTATGCAGCAAATCAGGAAGGGGCTCACTCTCATCCTCTTCTTGCCCTGAAGCTAGCAAGAGACATGAGACCTCTGCTCGCCTGTGGAAAGGCTTGAGCCTGTTGACATGGAATACCTGGGGGGCTACCCCAGAGGCTCCCATGTCCACCAGATAATTGACTTCGCCCATCTTGGAGATGATCCTGAAGGGTCCAGTCCACTTGTCTGCCAAAGCTCTAGGCTTGGTAGGCTCCATCACAAGGATTTCCTGTCCCGGAGTCCAATCCACTTGCGAAGCTTTCAGGTCATGCCAGTACTTATTCAATTCCTGGCTGGCCTTGAGATTTGCTGTTGCCTGACCCATCATTTGTGTCATCCTCCGCCTGAGGCCTAACACATAGTCCCCCACTTGCTTGGCGGGACCTGGAGGGGTGGCTTCCAAGCCTTCTCGGATCAAGGCGAGGGGCCCCCTCACGGGATGTCCAAAGAGTAACTCAAAGGGGCTGAAACCAACACCCTCTTGAGGTACCTCTCTGTAAGCAAACAGCAGGCATGGCAGGAGGAGATCCCATTTCCTCCTTAGGGGCTCTTCCAAAGCACCTAGCATGCCCTTGAGAGTTTTGTTAAATCTCTCAACCAGACCATTGGTCTGGGGGTGGTAAGAGGTGGAGAACTTGTAGGTTACCCCGCACTCTTTCCACATGGTTTTCATGTAACTAGACATGAAGTTGGATCCTCGGTCAGAGACAACCTCCTTGGGGAATCCAACACGGGTGAAAATGCCCAGGAGAGCCCTGGCAACCACCTTGGCAGTAACAGTCCGAAGGGGTATTGCCTCAGGGTACCTGGTGGCATGATCTACCAAGACCAGGATGAACCGATGTCCACCTGAAGTGGGAGGGTCAAGGGGACCGACGATGTCGATGCCCACCCTCTCAAATGGTGTGCCAACCACTGGTAATGGCTGCAGTGGGGCAATGACCCTGCCTCCAGTCTTGCCAGACAACTGACAAGTTGGGCAGGTCCTGCAGTGGGACTCCACCTCTACTCCCATCCGTGGCCAGTAGAAATGGGCAGAGAGCCTCTGCTTAGTCTTCTTGGTCCCAAGATGACCAGCCAAGGGCACCTCATGCGCCAACTGCAGTAGGAAGGGCCTGTAAACCTGGGGTACCACCAACCTCTTGCGGGCACCAGGTTCGGGCTTAGTGGGCTCACTAACAAGGAGCTCACCCTCCCAATAAATCTTGAATGTCCTAGGCACTTCACCTTGTGCCTGGGACAGGGCCTGTTTCCTCAGGCCCTCGAGAGAGTGGCACTCTCTCTGTCCCTTACAGAAGTCTGCCCGGGAGGGTCCCCCTTCAGCTAACAAGCATTGAAGGTCGGGATGATCCTCCGGGTTGAGAACCTCTCCCACAGGAGAGTCTTCTGTCTCTTCTCCCACAGGAGTTGAGTTTGGGTTTTCCGCTGGACCCAGCCCGTCCGGAGCATGGATCCCATTGGGTGCTGTCGGAACAGCAGGAAGAGAAGGTGTTCCCTCCACAGAGGTGGCCTTCTTGGTCTTCCTTCTTCTTGCCTTAGGCCTCGCCTTTGGCTCGGATACCTGACTCACAGCCAGACCCGGTGTCACCTGTGACCTAGTGACTGCAGCAGCAGTCATGGGAAGACCATCCGAGATCAACCCCAACTCTACTAGATCATTTCCTAACAGAATGTTAGCAGGGACATTGTCCTGAACCAGGACAGGAAGCTTTGCTGTCTTGTCTCCAATCATGAGTGTGACTAGGGCTACAGGCGATAATTTGGGAGGCCCACCAGCTAACCTGGTGGTTATCAGAGGAGCACCTACATAGTCCTCTGGCTTGAGCAGGGTCCTGTCCACCACTGTCATGCTTGCCCCAGTGTCTCTCAAACCAGTAGAAGGCTGGCCATTCAAGAGGACACTTCTCAAAAACCTACGGGTGTTCTGCGGGATAGTTGCCAGTACTTCTGCGTACTGGTCCCAGGCCCCAAGGGACACTAAGGAAATCTCTACCGGAGCACCAAATGTGATTCCTGTAGAGGAGGGGAGGACAGTGGCCTCCACCTCAGCCACGGGGTAAGGGTAGGTCAGGCTGACAGCCTGTACTCCAAGTGCCTTACCTTTACACTTGGGGTCACCCCTTTTGTGATCCAGAGCCCCACAATCCCAACAAGTGCCAGGAGTGCGGGGTACGGTACTGGAACCACTGGGAACCTGCTTTGCAGCAGGTGGACCACTACTCTTATTCCCACCCACAGAGGACTTATCCCCACCAGATTTTTGGGTCTTAGGAGAGGAAGGTTTTGGTTTACCCGACTGTGATTGCTTTTGGGACTCCTCAGCTTTCTGAGAGGTCCCCTTTTCTTTGTCCTTGTCCTTCCCACTGGAGTCCTTAGGGGACACCCGGTGGGAGACCCACTTGTCAGCCAACCTAGCCAGCTTAAAGGGGTCCAAAATGTTCTGGTCAGCCACATACTGACGCAGCTCTGGTGAACAGGCTTCAGAAAAATGCTCAAAAAACAAGAGGTGGGACAACTCAACAAAAGTTTTCACCTTGTAACCGTCAATCCACCCCATCATGTTCATGTGCGCAGTACTCACCCAGTCAACCCAAGACACATTCTCTCTTTTCTTAAAATCCCTGAACCTTTTAAGGTATTGGGTAGGTGTCTTGCCAAACTTGGCAATCAAAGCAGACTTCATACACTCATACTGACCCCTTTCCTCCACACTCAGCTTCAGAATACAGTCATATCCAGTTTGAGGCACTCTGCTTAACAAACACTTAGCCCAATCTCTTTTATCTACATCATGAATTGCACAAGCCATTTCAAACGCTTCAATCCATTGGAGGATATCTGAACCCTCCACAAACACACCAACCAAATCTTTCATAAACTTGGTGGCTGGGGACCTGCCACTCTCAATTGGTCTAGCTGAAGTCTCCACTCTAGCTCTCTCTAGCTGGATTCTCTGACATTCAGTGTCCTTGTCTTTGAGCGCAAGATCCCTATTCTTGAGTTCCACTTGCTGTGCCAGCTCCTCTTTCTTAAGCTCAGCTTCTATTTCCAACTTGCGATATTCAAAGGCCAATTTCATCCTTAATAACTCAAGTTCCATGGAATTGCTGGGGTTTGGAACAGAGGCAGCAGGAATGGTGGCATTCCCAGAAACAGATTCAGCGACAACCCCAGGGGCAGAGTCCTCACTGGTTGCATCCCCCCCTTCATCAAGGGTTTCACCATCAGTCTGGTAGTCCACCAGGGCAGCTATCAGCTCAGCCCTAGACTTATCCACAAAGTCCAACTCCCTGGCTTCACAAGCACTCTGGAGAGCCTCTAAGCTCATCCGAGTCAATTTACTATTTGCAATGGGCTCCATTGCCTGTAATGCAGTTATTTGGTACACACCCAAACCTTAATCTAATAAAGTGCTGATATTTTGTAAGTGGCACGGTTATACACTGAGTCTTAAAACCATAAGCATCCCACCGCTGCCACCAGCTTGTCAAGACCGGTAGGGGGGTCTGTACTTCCGCTCTCTATATGGTAGAGGGGAGGCACAGAGGACCCCAGCCAAGATTCTCTAATATGGTAACGATGGACGAGCAATCAAGGCCTAGCTTCTCAGGAGGTGATGCAGGCTGGTTCTTAAGTACAGTGTATCCCCAAGCCCCCACAAAGGAATGTCCACACACTGTATTACTGAAAACACAGTCTTTATATAATTAATATTCAAGGGTTATGTACACTTATCACAATAACGCACTTTGTGCTCAGGAAAATCAGCAATGGTAAATATCTACAATTCTAAAGTGGTACCACTAATATTAGACCTCATTAAAGTGCATTCACAATACTGTTAAAATGGCACACAGATCAATAAGAAGGAAACCAGCAATAGAGAGAGGAGAGATAACAGAGGGTTGAAACAATAGGCAGAATACTGGCCCCTACCACTGGACACAGTTCTGTGTGGAGATCCCCCCACCTGGGCAACCTGTAAAATAAAGAGATATAACACCAGCCCAGTCCATATATTGTTCAATAGTCTATTTCTCTCCTATAATGTTTTTACCCCCCCAATGTACCTGGTGGAGTCGAGTTCTTCGAAGAGGCGTCGACAGATCCTTCTTGAATGACCCCCTTTAAAGCAGGAGTCACGGATCGTCGAGAGGCGTCGAGAAGCGTCGAGGAACTCGGTGTTCGGTGTCGGGGAATCGACGGCCCTTCTTGAATGCCTTCCCTTTCAAGCGGGAGACACGGGGCGTCGAACGTCCGACAACAAACAAGGTAGAACGGCGTCGATGAGGCGGCAGGCTTCGATCCGAGCGGTGCTCGTCGGCGTCGAGACGTCGGCGTCCTGCGAGGAAGAGGCGTGCGGGGCACCTCGGCGACACTAGTTCTGGACCGCAAAGATTGTGGGTGACGGTGGCCCAGCAAGGGCGTCGAGTCGCTCGAGTCTTTGGGGTCGTGAGGTGGCGGGAAACCCACCGGCGGATTCTCCTCGGCGCGTTGGTCGTCCTCGACTTTCTCCGGCGGGACAAAGCGGCCGACGATGCGGACGAGGGAGTCCTTCAAGGCAAATGTTCTTAGGCAAGGAGCGGACGGCTCCGGTCGTCGGCGGCACGGCGTCAAGTGGTTCCCACGGCGGGGCAACACAACTTCGACGGGCCTCCAGCGGTTACACAGACCTGCGAACCCTGGTCGACGGCAATGGACTTCGACAGCGTCGATGTCCGGGTGCTTCACTTCGATCTCCTCGGCGGTCCCGTCTCGGGTCGGCAGCCTTTCGAGGGTCTGACTTCCAGGGCGCTTCGGCGAAGATTCAGCGGTGCTCGATGGTCCCTCGGAGCACGGGAAGAGGGCGCCTTACCAGGTCCTCTCTCGGGTCAGTCCTCGACGATTTCGACAACCTTCAGTTCCGTCGAAGCAAATGCCACAGCAAGTCTTCTTCTTCCAGCTGGACGTCTAGGATCAGCAAATCCAGTTACTCTTGAGTGGAGACTCAGCTTCTGAATGCTTCTGAACAATTTCCAGTGGTGAGAGGTCCCCAGATATACTATTCTGTCTCTCATCCACACTGCTGGCACACACACAGCAGCCAATCACACAGAAGGGCATTCATGCAGTCAGTCAGCCAATCAGGCACACAGTGCATTCAGGCCACACTCCTCCCTTTCAGACACTCACAACAAGGAATGTGGATTGGGACAAGTACCCAGCCATTCAACACTACACACTGCATTCAGGCCAGTTTCGGGCAGGGCTGTCTCAGTCTTTGTCTCTCATGCCAGAAACCAGACAACCACAACAAGGAGTGTATATTGGTCACACACTCCATTCACCCAGGTCCCACCCACAGGAGGTACCCATAACATACAGTCACTGGGAAGGCTCCAGTCAGTCTAGCTGGGCCTTCACAACAACACCATATATGGAACTTCCACCCAACAGCCAGCCAGGGGGAAGGGACAGAGCCAGGGCTTCCCAGGACTTTGGGAAAAACAAGACAACAGGCAATAGAAAGCAAGAGGCCACAGGGGCCATCTTGTTTCTATCAGGAATCAACTGATCCCAATGGCAGGGCCTGGGTATCCCGAAATGGAGGACACCCAGAGCACCTGTCAAGTTTAGCATGGAGCTGCCACCAGCCCATACCCTGCTCTGTGGGCCACCCACAGGTGCCCAAAAACATACACTAGGGGCACAGGGTTGTACCCCTACCCATGGGTGCCATAAGGGTATCCCATGGGTCTGTTCACCAAACCAAAAGAGAGCTGCACTGCCAGGAGTCCCTCATGGACTCCTGGGCAGAAAACATGACAGAACACACGGTAAAAACAGAAAAAGGACAAGGATTCAGAGGCCCTGTCCCTCAGATGCATTTCCGGCATCACACATAGCCAGTTTGATGACCTGAGGCAGTCACTGCATGATGGCAGTGGACTGGACACCTCTCCGGAGGTGGGGTTTTGTAGGCCGGAGCCTGGCACTCATGCCGATTCTTCATATCGGCGCCTTATGTCTCGTGTCACCGAGTATTTGGGTTGGTCAGCTCCCCCAGGGGAGTTCGTTCAGGATGATCTCACTGACATCCTTGATCTCGGTCCCCCCACTGACCCGGTTTTGCCGTTTCATATGGCTCTGCAGAGAAGGGTGGCGGTGGCTTGGACTGCTCCGGAGAGTCTCCCGGCAGTGGGAAAGTTTTTGTCGCGAAAATACCGTCCAGCCAGTAGCGACCCCTGCTACTTGTCCAGGCACCCCACTCCAGAGAGTTTGGTGGTGCAGGCGGCTACGGCCCCGGCAAAGCAGGCGTCGTATCCTACCATCCCTCTAGATAGGGACGACAAACGTTTTGACGGCTGGATGAAGAAAGTGTTTTCTTCGGGGGGTATGGCGCTTCAGGCAGCCAACTCCATATGTGCTTTGTCTCGTTTCACACACACTCTGTGGAACTGTGTTGCATTAGCGGCTGAACATATTCCCGAAGGGGACGAACGGGATGGTTTCCTTGCTATGGTTCAGGATGGCAAGGATGCCATGTGTGAGGCCGTTCAGTCGGGTTTGGACTTGGCAGATTGTGTCAGTCGGTCCATGGCAGCGAGCACCATAATGCGCAGGTTTGCGTGGTTGTGGAAGTCTGGGTTCGCTCCTGATGTTCAGTCCTGGCTCCTCAACATGCCCTTTGACGGTGAACACCTTTTTGGCAGCAAGGCTGACGAGAGCCTTGAGAGGTTGCAGACCTCCAAAGCTGCAGCGAAGTCGTTGGGCGCTGCAGTTCGCCAACCTCCGCCTTTTCGTCCTAGGGGACAGCAATGGAGGGGAGGTTCCTTTCTCTATTACTCGTCCTTCAGTAAAGCGAGGGGAGCTGGCAGTCAAAGAGGCCATCGTAAGAGTGCCAGAGGTGGAAACAAAGGTACTCGAGGTGCCAAGGCCATTCGGGCAGTTGTCTCTTTGCCCTCAGGCAACGCCGCAGCCGCTACCACTCAGTCATGAGGCCAGGTCTCATGGTTCGCCGGTTGGGGGAAGGCTGGCGCAGCATCTTGTAGAGTGGCGTGCCATTACTTCGGATGTGTGGGTTCTGGAGATCATAACCCACGGCTACTATCTTCCTTTTCGGCAGAGGCCTCACGACAATCCACCAGGGAACCTCTCTTTGAAGTGTCCGGATCCGCTCCTTGTGCAGGAAATTCAAGCCCTGCTGGAAAAAGGCGTCATAGAACTGGTGCCTGTAGCGGAGCGGAACAAGGGATGGTATTCCCCTTATTTTTTGATTTCGAAGAAAGACTGGGGATTGAGACCCATCATGGACTTGCACGGTTTGAACAAACTCCTCAGGAAGGACAAGTTAAAGATGGTGACTCTTTCTCAAGTCCTCCAGGTCCTTCAACTTCAGGACTGGTTGGTGTCTCTCGATCTCAAGGATGCTTACTTCCATGTGCCGATCCATCCCAAGCACAAGAAGTACCTGAGGTTCGTGGTTGGCGACTCGCACTTTGAGTTTCGGTCCTGCCGTTCGGATTGACCTCCGCCCCGAAGGTTTTCACCAAGCTCATGGTAGTGGTGGCAGCGCATCTCAGGAAATGGTGGATTCACGTCTACCCCTACCTGGACGATTGGTTGATCAGGGGGAGCTCTCCCGAGCAAGTCCTGGATCATCTGTCCGTCACCTGCCACTCCCTTCACAGGCTGGGCCTCTCCCTCAATTTAAAGAAGTCCCATTTGACACCAACGCAGCGGCTCCAGTACATCGGAGCAGTGCTCGACACGTCCCTGGGGCAGTGTTTTCCTCCTCAGGTGAGGGCTCTTCACATTCAGCAGATGGTGAACAAGTTTCAATTTGCCCAGGATCTCCCTGCGTCAGAGTTCTTGAGGTTGCTCGGCCTTATGGCATCCTGCATTCTTCTGGTGTCAGAGGCTCGTCTGCGGATGAGATCTTTGCAGTGGGCACTCAAGCTCCAGTGGTCTCAGTCCTCCAGCAGGCTGTCGGACCCTGTTCAGGTGCCGCCCTCGGTAGCCCGGGACCTTCTGTGGTGGGCCGTCGAGGGCAATCTGATGAAGGGGGCCCCATTTTGGATGCCCTGGCCGGAGGTGACGATCGTGACGGACGCATCCCTCACGGGATGGGGAGCTCATGCCAACGAGTTGACAGTCATCGGTCGTTGGTCTCCGTCGGAGTCTAGACTCCATATCAATCTGTTGGAGCTGAGGGCCGTCAGGCTAGCCCTGAAGGCTTTGTTGCCGACTGTGCGTGGAAAGAGTGTCCTGATTCTAACGGACAACACGGTAGCCATGCACTACCTCAACAAAAAGGGGGGGGGGCAGGGTCACTTCCGCTGTGCAGGGAGGCGATGCAGCTCGAGTTCTGGGCCATCCAGCAGGAAGTTTCGATCTCGACGGTTCATCTGGCCGGAGATGACAACGAGACGGCGGACGCTCTGAGCAGGCAGAGCACGATCTCTCACGAGTGGGAGCTGGCTCAGGAGATTCTCCTGCAGATCGTCGCCCTTTGGGGGACCCCGCAAGTGGATCTCTTCGCCTCCAGTGTCAACCGGAAGTGCGAAAGGTTTTGCTCGTGGAAATTTCCTCCAAAAGGAGCCTTAGGAGACGCGTTCGTGGTGGAGTGGTCATTCCCACTGCTGTACGCGTTTCCTCCAGTCCCCGTCATCCCGCAAGTGCTGCAGAGGTTCGGTTCCCGGATGTTCCTCATTGCTCCGGCGTTGGCCCGGAGGACGTGGTACCCGGACCTTCTAGACTTGTCCATCTGTCCTCCACGTCGTCTTCTCTACCGAAACGATCTGCTCTCACGGGAGGGTGGTCAGGTTCTCCATCCAGAGGTCAGATCCCTCAATCTTCATGCTTGGCTTCTGAAAGGTTGAGGTATAAGGATTGGGACCTCCCTGAAGACGTGATGGAGGTGTTGCTCTCGGCCAGGCGGCCGGCAACAAAGTCTCTGTCCCGTTGCCATTGGAGAAAGTTCTGTGACTGGTGCAGAGTTCAGAATGTGGATCCTTTTGAATGTGACATTACCATGGTTCTGTCTTTTTTGCTTTCTTTGGCCCACAGGGGCTTGCAAGTGGGGACCATTAAAGGTTACCTGGCGGCGCTGTCCATATTTAAGCGCTCGTCTGAAGAGTGTTCCTATTTTAAGATTCCTTTAATTTTCGCAGTTTTTGAAAGGGCTCACTAATGTGTTCCCTCCGTCACCTTTTTTGGTGCCAGGTTGGGATTTGAACCTTGTTCTTAAGTTTCTTATGGGTGCTCCGTTTGAGCCTTTACATTCTTGCCCTTTGAGGCTGTTAACTCTGAAAACTGTGTTTTTGGTTGCGGTTACTTCCGCTCGCAGAGTGAGTGAGTTACAGGCACTTTCAGTTAAACCACCCATCACTGTGTTTCATAAGGACAGGGTTGTCCTTAGAGTTCGTCCTTCTTTTCTTCCAAAGGTGGTTTCGGAATTTCATTTGAGCCAGAAGGTTGTTCTTCCGGCGTTCTATCCTCCTCCACATCCTGGTAAGGAAGAGGAGAGGCTCCATAGGCTTGATCCTCGGAGAGCGTTGAGCTTTTATATTTCGCGCATGTCCCGGGTCAGAGTGGAGATCAACTTTTCATTGGTTACGCTGGAAAGCGTTTAGGACAAGCTGTGACGAAACAGACTTTGTCTCGTTGGATTATTTTAGCTATCTCTGTTACCGCTTGGCGGGTAAGGATCCTCCGGCTGGCTTGCGGCCTCATTCTACCAGGGGAGTGGCTGCATCTACTGCCCTGCAGAAGGGAGTTCCTATTCGTCACATCTGTGATGCAGCCACCTGGGCTTCAGTACATAATTTTGTACGTCACTACTCCCTCGATTCCATCAGAGGGCAACATCTGGCCTTTGGCAAGGCAGTTCTTTATTCCGCAATTTGATTGGGCATGCAAAATTTGTATTCTAAATTCTTTCCCACCTCCTTGCTTGGTACTGCTTTGGGAGTCTGTCATAGATATGGAATACGTCGGAGGACCCAATCCCCTCGAAGAACAAGTTACTTTCTTACCTGGTAACGTTCTTTCGATGGGATGGTCCGACGTATTTCATATCGCTCCCTCCCTGCCTTCCCCGCTGCAGAATTTCTTTTGCGATTGCAGCTTGCGTTCCGCAAGGCCTTGAGTGTCTGACTGGCAGAAAACTGGTGGCACATGTTCTGGGAAAAAACTATAACTGAGGCTATGGGTGTCGTGCGTCCTACTTATCACATCGGGTGCCGTCGGAGGAGGTCCTCGGGGACGGCGCATCGAAGTCATCGATGCAGGACGCAGACGCCAAAGATTTTCCGAAGCAGCACAGCTGTGGACATTACCTGTCATAGATATGGAAAACGTCGTCGGACCATCCTATCGAAAGAACGTTACCAGGTAAGAAAGTAACTTGTTCTTCTAGCGCCAGGGGAGACCAACATTTCTGAAGAAGCGTTTGAATCTGTATCCAACCAATGAAATTGTGGGTGCTTGGGATGGAACTACTCAAAATAGAAGGTGCTGGTTTTGTGCCAAGTTGCATATGGTAGAGACTTTGACATTAAACTTTAGAATGTTGATCCCTACAAGTAATACGCTCTCAGCTCTTTCGACCACTGCTGAAAGGATTGAGTTTTATCTATTGAAGAAGCTTGGGATAAAATAACGAGATGCCAACCAAAAGTGTGGAGTTTTGCAGCCCTAGGTTTGATATTGTGTATTTTTCCTTAAGGAACTTGACTGATGAAATGGGTAAGATGTAGTAGGCTAACCTTTAAGATGAGCTCCTAGGTTATTTTTAATGTTTAAGAAAAGCTTGGTATTTATTTAGGTATTATGTATGGTCAAATCTATTATTCTTTTGTATTCTGCATCTTTTTCTTGTGTTTTTTATAATCTGTATGATTCGATATTTGTTTTTATAAGATATATTGTGTAAAAGGTTCATGATTGAACGATCTTGGGTTAAATAAAAAATGTATTCCAGTTAAACAGGAAAGTATAAAATGCAATTATTTATTTGGCCTTTTAGTTACATGCTAGGCACGTTCGATTTCCAACAAATATTGCACAAAACCTCATAAAACACATACATATATTTCTGAGGCTTGTGGATCTGCTTAGAATCACATAGGCTGACATCTAGAATTAGTTGCGGAGCATTGCATTCTTGTTTTCGAGTTTCGAAAAGGAACCTTGACAGGGGTGCTTGTGTGACGTATATTGTACCCATGATCCTTCATGCGTAGAGGTCCCTCAGATAGTTTTTTCCGCCATCGTGGTCAGTCGCCTAAGCGGCGCTCGTATCTTAGCTACACAGATTGTTTAACAATGATTATTACTAATGTTTATATTTCGACCGGCGCCTCAACGGTCGATCCTCCAACGTCTGGCGACTGGCGTCTGAAGTTTCGATTAACGTCTCCTGCTCAATGGCCGGCTGCAGCCTTCACCAGGCTTCAACCTTGCAGTAGGGAGAGTGGGGTTCTGTACATATACATTTCTTTATAGATTGCCCTTTTCCGCTTTCTTCTCTACTGATTCTCGTCTTGCTGCTACTAAATTCATAAAATACTATGGAACGCACGCCCTTTAAATGTTGTCCTTCCTGCAATAAAATGTCACTGGAAAGATAGTGTGTATAACATGCGTCTTCCATGCGATCACACCGAAAGGCATTGCGTTTCCAGTTTTTTTAAGCCGAAAACGCTTAAGGACGGGTATATCAAGCGGTGGGCGGCCTATGTCATGTAGGCCGAATCCCCTTCCCCCACCAGCGCTGTTGTCGGACGAGGAAGTGCTCAACAGCTATGGCTCTGTTTCAGAAGCTGTAGACTTATTAGAGGAACCACTAGACTCCCGCGTAGCCCCAGACTTTGCCTAAGTCCTAACAAATTAAAAGGTCTGTTCACCCAAAAGACATTTTATTTCCCCTTCCTGAAGTTCCAAGAACAGGAACATGGACAAAAGAAAAATGTGAAAACATCATTAGAGGGTAGAAGAGTCACCATAGCATTTTAAAGAACACCTTAGACTCTGCTGAAACAGCGGGCAGAGTCCATGTGCAAGGAAACCTATTAAAAAGGCACACTTGGCTGCATAATTCTGGGTTCAAACCAGAAACTTAGGCCACTTTAATAAAGAAGGCTATTGAGGAATCAGTCCTGTTTGGCAAAGCTGTCGATGAAGCTTTAGAGACAGTGAAGAAGGAACACAACACGCTTAAAGAACCTAAAGCAAATGTCTAACAAGCCATTTGTCCAACATGGGAGTTTTTAACGCCTGCTGTTCCATTCGCTCCAGTCCCACACATTCAAGGTTCTAATCTGGGTCCTCTTCCCTGTGCACACACCAGGCTACACAACCTACGTACCAAACTGCTCAACACGGTGGTTTCAGACAGAGCATAAGTAGTAGAGGTAGGAGTGCAGCCTCTAGAGGCTTCCCAAGCCCTGCTAGCAAGTGACTTTTCCATCAAGGTTCCCTCCCATGTATTACAGTAGATCAAATTTCACCCACGCATGGGAGATCACCTCAGACCAGTGGGTGCTGTCCATCATAGCAGACGGATATTGCATCAAATTTCTACTAAAACCCTGTTACTATCCGCCAAAGCACAGAAGGATGTTGCAAGAACATCAGCTCTCGTGCAAGCAGAAGTGGAGACATTACTTCAGAAAGGAGCCATAGAACTCGTCCACTTTCTACAGGTAAGCAAGGGTATTTATTCAGCGTACTTTCTTGTACCCAAAAAGGACTTAACCATGCAACCTGTATTAGATCTTCGTCCTGCAAGTATATCAATCCTTGAAAATTCAGGATGACTACCCTGCCAGAGGTAATATCTCTTCTCAAGAAGGACTTCATGGCCACATTGGACATGAAAGAGGCATACTTTCTTTGTTGCCACTGCACCGAAGGTTCCTAAAATTCCATGTGGGAAGCACTCCTTATCAGTTCAAAGTATTCGCATTCGGTATAGCTTCAGCGCCAAGAGTGTTTACCAAAGTTTTACCAGTGGTGGCGGCCCACCTTCACAAAACGTTTATTCCAGTGTATCCTTATCTTGCCTAGTGGCTAAATACAGGAGGCACACCTCAAGCGTGCCCAGTCAAGTCAAACAATTTCTGTGTGCTTTAATTGAGACAAGACCGCCTTGTCTTCACCTCCAACGAGAGGGTCCAAAACATGCTATTCCAAATTCCACAATATAAAGCTAGTCATCAGATAACCGTACGCAAGGCCATACGCCTGCTCGGAATGATGGCTTCCTGCATTTACCTAGTGCCTCGCGCTCGCCTGCGCATGCGTCCGATGCAAGAGTGGCTCGCAAGACAATGGTCTCAGGCAAGCAGTCAGTGGGACGATCTAGTGGATGTCTTGCAGTCTCTAGTTCTGTCTCTGCAGTGGTGGTCAAGGGAGAACCTTCTCAAAGGGACATCATTCACTCCACCAACAATAGAGGCCACTCTTACCACAGACTCTTCCCTATCAGGCTGGGGTGCACATTATCTTCATCACACAGCGTATGGCGTGTGGGCTTAGACACTAGCGAACAGGCACATCAGCCTGTTAGAGATTCTGGCAATGTTCAATGCTCTGAAAGCCTTTCAAGACCAGTTACAAGGGAAACCAGTTCTAGTCCTATCAGCCAGCACTACATTCATGTTTTAAATAAACAAACTGGGTGCCGCTACTCTCCAGACTAGCCCAAAACACATGGAATTGGGTGCCAAAACGCATGTTTCTCCTGTCCCTACCTTTCCAGGAGAACACAGTCTTCGAGTAGGTGTCCTCATCCGAAACGTACAACTTCTCATAGAGCACAACTGGCAGTTGCATGCCGACATTTTACACAGCGCCTTCACAGAATGGGGTCATCCACATCTAGATCTATTTGCAACACTGGAGAACGCGCAATGCCCAGACATTCGCCTCCAGGTATTCCCAGACGAGTTCCAAGGGTAAAGCCCTGCGGATGAATTGCTCAGGGAGATTTGTCCGTTCCCCCCCCCCCCCTCCCCAACTCAACAGAATCGTCCACAAGATGCACCAGGAACAAGTCAAACTTACTCTTATAGCTCCAAGATGGGCCCAGTGTCATGATCTCTGCTTCCAAAAGGTCAGGGTTTTCCCAACTCCCTTGGAAGCAGATCCATAACCCAGGTTCCGAGTGCCAACCAGTCCCAATTGGGACCTTTTGGACCCAGTCCTGGCGCCAGCGGCACCAGGCTCATAAATATGCCCAGTCCCAGCGCTGGAAGCGCCGGGCTCATAATGCTTGGGTGGACTTACCTGCAGCAGACCATGCTGCTTACTTGCCTGCCAGTTGAGCCTCTGATCCTCTTCTGTTTGGAACTACTTTTCCTGTTGGGTGGGGCAGGAGCCACTCCCTAGGTTCAGAACACTGGAACTCTTCTGGAAAGCAGGAACTCTTTTCTTACCTAGGCGTGGCTGTGGAAGGAGACACCTAAGCACTACAGGAGGCTATTTAAACCACACCCGAAGGATGAATCTTGCTTTGTGTTATTCTGCATCCTCTGCAGCAGAACGCTCATCGTGTCTTCTGCATCTGATCCTGGGCCTAAGGAAAAAGGCTTACCATCCTGAATCCAGTCTTCAGCAACACCTATAAAGACAAGAAAGAACAGGTTAGCATTACGGTCTTCAGTGACAGCTCTTCACTTACCTGGTCCATCGGCTGTCACCAACGCCTCGCGCTGCATTCCGACATCTGAAAGACAAAGGCTTACCTACTCTTCGTGCGCTCCGGAGGTCTTCACACTGCATTCCGGCATCTGAAAGACAAAAGCTTACCAACTCTTCGCAGGTTCCGGAGGCCTTCGGCGCTGCATCCCGCATCTGAAAGACAAAACAAGGTGCGTTTAAAGACATTGGGGAACTTTAATACTCACGTGCCATTACTCCTTTCCACATCTAACCCAGTGGGTATTCCGGCACCCTGCAGCCGCTCCGAACTTGTACCTGCAAAATAAAAAGACAGAGCGCATCGTGAAGCAGGCAACAAGCGCTTACTTACGTGCTTCCAGGCGCTTCTATTCATCACACGGGCTCCATCTTCAACTCACTTCAGCCCGTCATCCACCATCGCCGTAACCCTGCAAAACAAGAGACATCATTACTAAAGACTTTAAAGACATTAGAATTACTCGAAACTTACCGTTCGTGCAGTAAACGACGGATAGCAGTCCTCTGAAGTCAAGAGGCCTGCTCCCCTTATCCAGTGAAGAAACTGGTTACAGCACCCTGCCCCGAGGCAGATGGAGAGCACGGCGTTCACTTACCTAAGGTGAGAGCGTTAACCTTCGGGGTTCTACAGGAGAAGAGAAAGGGAAGAAGAGAGAGAAATTCAATAACCCAGTTCATTAATCCCATATTTTCTATCTGCAGACATCTTACCCTTCGAGTCAGACATACAGTGCCCAGAGGTCCAGCCCAAAGAGCCAGCCGTGTGTTACACATCACCTTTGAAGATACGGTATACGCCCAGTCAAGACCGGCGCCTCTACGGGAATCAGGTGAGCGTTACACCCAGCTAACATGGTTCTCACACCTAATGAGGATATCTTTGTCCTGCAGTCAAGCTTCCATGTCCGTTCAACATGCTCTCCCAAGATCGGGGATCAACACTGCATCCATGTCCGCAGACAATGAATTTAGCAACATGGCTCCTGAATTCATAGAGCTTGGATATTTGAATCTTCCACAAAGATGTATGGACATTCTTAAAGAAGCAAAAGAAGCATGTAAACCTAATACCAGACTCTGCTATTTCAGTAAGTGGAAATGCACACCTTCTCACATTGTTCCATACTTACTTTACCTTCTAGATTCAGGGCTTGTCTTTAAATCATGGAGAGTACATCTAGCTGCTGGGTCTGCTTATACCACCTCTCAAAAGAAAATGTATTTGTGGAAGTTAAATCCAACTGCCGGATGGGACTTGAATGTAGTCCTTATTAAACCTATGAGAACTACTTTTGAGCCAATGCATAAATCCAGTTTTAAGAGCTTCACTTATAAGACCGGTTTTCTCGTCACCATTACTTCTATAAGGAGGGTGAGTGAACTGCAGGTGCTCTGATCCATTTGTCACCATACTCCTACGTTCTGTCCCCTTTCCTCCATACTTATGGGCCATCTCTCCATCCTGTGGGACGAGACCGGAGCACTTTGTAAACAGCTTCCAAAAATGTTTTCAAAATGTTGTCCTTCTTTCTTGCGCGGGGCCCGGCATGTGGCCGTAACCCCGCCCATCTCGGCTCCAACCCCGCGCATCGCCCATCAGTCCTTTTCTCCGCTCGTTCGGGACTGGACGCACTTGCATCCGTGGAAGATTTTCTTCCCTATTTTCCTCTCTGACTCTTGCTAGCGATCGTGTACTAGTCTGTCGTTCAAACTTGACTTTCCAGATTGTTCATCGTGTCATCGATGTTTCGCGAGGGTGGTTCCCCATCCTCTTGTCTAGAGTGTTTGGGTCCGGATCACCGTTGGGACTCCTGTTTTTACTGTGATTCCCTTTGGGTCCGGGCACTTCAGCGTCGGTTGGAGTGGTGGGAGGAGGTGTTCCGATGGACTCCTCCTTAGCATTTTCAAGCGTTTATCAACGAAAAGAAAAAACGCCCGGTAAATTCTTCACTTTTCAGAGCACCCCGGCCGGGAGACACCTTCCCGGGTTCTTCCCGTGCCGGGAAGGGCGTTGATCGCTCTGTCACCGGGGATTGCCCTGAGGTGCCCATTGGGCCTAATAATTGTACCAGAGTTTTCTCCGAGGGCCTCCATAAGGGGCCTGTGGATACCAGAGGCCCCTCGTGTGAGGGCTGCTTGTAGACCCACGTTCTATGGAGTCTTCGGGTACCAGAGCTTGCTCTGAGGCCTCTCTATTGGCTTCCCTCAAAAATAAGACTGGGGTTCGCCCCGAGGCCTCGGTGGGGCTTGGTGTTACCGAACAGATGTTAGAGGCCCGCGCTAGTAAGGCTGTTACCGGACCTGGGTCTGAGGTCCCTCATACAGAGGCTAAGGTTACCAACATTTCTGAGAGGCCTGGCAAGGCCTTATCGGTGAAGGTTGTTTCTCACCTTTCCCGCTCTTGCGGCGACGCCAGATCAGTTGAGGGGGCAAAGATGGAAAGTTTTTCTTTTACTGACAGTGCCGAGGTCCTTCCTGGGAAGGCTAATTTGGCGATTGATCTGTCGCAGAAACATTCCAGGCCTCATAGTACCTGCTCTGCCGAGGTTCCTTATGTTAAGGCTAAAGTTCAACCCCTGATCCATCGACTGGGACCCCTGCCTCACTTCCTCACATGCCGCAGTTCCGCTCAGGTGATGACAAAATGGCGATTGTTCCCGCCACGACCACGGCGGCCATTTTGGGTGCTACCCCTACAACTACGCCATTGGCCTCAGGTGTAGGGCTTGGCTCTGTGGGTGAACATAGTGTTCCTTGTGCGCATCCCTATCGGCCAGTCTGATTGGAACGCTCGGATGCCCCTTCCGCACAATGTTTCGTTGCCTGGGGTACGTCGGGTGATGGGCCGGTGTGGCAACCTTCTACGTTACGTCCCTGGAATTATCCTCCTCATGAGAGGCCGCCTCCGGTTTCAAAACAGTCCCCGGAGGATGCCTTTTTCATCAAATTTCAGACACTCATGCGTAGCGACCCCATGAGGGAATATTTGAAAGGGCTCTTTAGGGAGATATGTCCACCCGCGCCTCTGGATCCACCCATTCCTCCGGTGCTCCCACCGGCGCCTCCCTTGCCTACGGTGCCTTCCCCGACTCTTCCGCCTTTGTCCCCATTGTCCCCTGTGGACAAGGCAGTGCCCGACACGGCTCGGCAGGATCCTGACTTGTCGGATGACGCGCAGGGCGATGGACTGCGTGTCACAAAAAGGACCTGCCCCGCTCTATTCGAGCTTTTCATGACCGGGTACTGGACATGACGTGCTTCTTAGATGTTCTGGTGCCCAAGGCACCCGCTCCGCAGGAGGGCGTGCTTTCTGGGGCGTTCACCCTGTCTCCTTTGGAGCGTATCGGCCTGTTCTTGCAGAAGAACGTTCTCGCTGAGGTCCGTAGGGTTTGGGAAAAGCCACACTCTGGACTTTTCTTCAATAAGAAAATTGATGCGCGATACAGGTTGCATTCTTCGGAAGAGGTGGCTCTGTCGTCTTGTCCGCCCCCCTCCTCCACGGTGGTGGCTGCGGCTACCTTACAGTCCAGGCCTGCAGCATCCTCTTCCACGATGGGTACTCAGGTTCTGGGAAAGGAGGACAAGCTCCTAGACTCCCTTGGGAGGAAGATTTTCGCTAACTCGGCCTTGCAGCTCCGGCAGGCCAATGGCGAACTGGTGTTAGCGGGGGCTAATATGCGGATGTGGAAAGGTCTGTCAGAGTTTGAGGAGTTCATTCCAGTCGAGAAGCTGGAGGATTTTAAGGCGGGATTAGCTGACGCCAAGGTCTTGGCCCAGGATCTCCTGGAGGCTGCAGCTCACCAGGTAGACACCTCGGCTCGGGGCCTTATGCTGGGGGTTGATGCCTCAGGACAGGCGTGGCTGCATGCCACCAAATTTTCAAAGGAAGTACAGGACAAGGTGTTGGACCTTCCGTTTGACGGTAAGGAGCTGTTTTATTCCACAACGGATGTGGAGCTGTCCTAGTTAAAACTCCCTTTAGTCGGTCCTAGTTAAAACTCCCTTTAAAACCCAGAGGCCGTTGTCGCAAAGTCGGCCCTCCTCTGGTTTCAGGGCTTCCTATACCGGAAATCTCGTAGATTGGATACCCCTTTGGGGAATAACCGTCAGAGGCAACAACGGACTCGGTTTTTCTCCCGCTCCTCAGCCTCCTCCTCAGGTTCAGGTGGCAATACCACTGAAAAACCTACAAAATGAGAGTTCACCACGCTCGCAGGAGACCCCGGTGGGAGGACGCATTGCGTCTCATTGGGAGGCGTGGCAAACCATCACCGAAGACAGGTGGGTCTTGTCAGTCGCTCGGGCGGGCTTCCGCTTACCCCTACCCCACCATTCAACTCTCCTTTCAAGCTGTCGGGATCGCCCTCCCTGATTGCCGAGGGTCAGAAACTTCTGGACCTCTGAGCTGTGGAACCCGTTCCCCTCGGGGAACGAGGGGAGGGCTTCTACTCCCTGCTGTTTATGGTGCCCAAACCCAACCAGGCTGGCCTGCGCACCATTCTTGACCTTTCCCAGTTCAATCTTTTCCTACCCCAAGAGAAATTCAAGATGATCACGCCCAGCCAGATACGGTCCTCTTTGCAGATGGGAGATTGGCTCAGCGTGGTGGATCTTCAGGATGCGTACATGCATATTTCGATTTGGAATCCACACAGGAGATATGTTTCTCTTTGGGAGAGGAGCACTTCCAGTTTCGAGTGCTTCCTTTTGGCCTCAGCTCGGTGCCGCGTGTCTTCACGAAGATGATGTCGGTGATTGTGGCCTATCTTTGTCTGCAGGGTATTCATGTGTATCCGTATTTGGACGACTGGCTCTTACGCAGCCCTCGCCTGTTGAAAGCCGCGCACAACCTTCAGTCTCTCCTATAGCTCCTGTTCCATCTTGGGTTGTTGGTGAACTGGCGGAAATCTTCCATGACGGTCTTGCAGGACTTAATTTTCCTGGGTTTTTGCTGGAACATGATCGACTGCAGAGTGTATCTGACCGGGGACAGAATGGCGGATCTGTTAGCCACGTGTCAGATGTTTGCGCAGTCGGAGAGCATGTCGGCCTGGTAGTTGCAGAGGCTTCTGGGCCTCATGGCCTCGTGCGTGTTGGCTCTTCCTCTTGCTCATCTCAAGATGAGGCGGACGCAGATGGCTCTTCGGAGCGCTTGGAGTCAGGCTGTGGATCCAGACTCCAAGTTGATTCTGATTCCGGTTTCCATGAGAGTGGACCTGGAGTGGTGGTCGTCTCTCAGCAACCTGTCGGTGGATGCAGGGTTTCAGGACCCAGTCCCTACGGTGACGGTCACGACAGACTCCTCCCTTCTAGGGTGGGGTGCAACATTGGATCTTCAAGTCTCGGATCTTTGGTTGCCTCAGTACAAGCGTCTCCAGATAAATCATCTGGAGCTTCTGGCAATCTTCCTAGCGCTCAAGGCGTTCAGACCGATCATTGCCAACAAGGTGGTCCGTATACGCACGGACAATGTGGTGTCGATGTATTACGTCAACAAGCAAGGGGGAACCAAGTATCCCCCCCCTCGTGGACCTGTCCATCCAGATTTGGGAGTGGGCTGTTCTTCATGGTGTCTGGCAGCTTGCAGTACACATCCCGGGCCAGCTGAATGTCACAGCAGATGCCCTCAGCCGGCGGACAATGGTCGGCTATGAGTGGGAGTTGAAGGCGAGGTCCTCCCGTGGATATTCCTGCGTTGGGGCACACCGGAAGTGGACCTCTTCGCTTCAGCCGTAAACAAGAAGCTTCCTCAGTATGCCTCCAGAGGCGGGCTGGGAGTCTCCTCTCTGTCCTCTCTGGGGGACGCTCTCGAGATTCCATGGCACAACATGAGGGCTTACGCTTTCCCGCCTCTGCCTCTAGTTCACCAAACAATTTGCAAATTGAAGAACTTGGTGAACTGTTCTCTTCTACTCATAGCCCCGTGGTGGCCGGCCAGGTTTTGGTTCTCGGAACTTCAACACCTGTCGGTGTATCTGCCGATCAGGTTACCGGTGACCCCCGATCTTCTTCACCAGGGGGAACAGCAGGCTACAATTGATACAGTACTGTACTTTGTATCCTCCTTAGCAGAGTCGGGCGTTCAAGTTCTGTCTTGCAGAACTCATCTTTCAGCGGTTTCCGCTTACCTTTCTACGGACCAATGCTCTTACTCTCTGTGTAACCCAGTGGTTGAGGCATTTTGCAGGCTTGATACGCCTTTATCCTCCAGTTCGTAATCCTCACCCGACGAGGGATCTAAATGTGGTCCTGCCGGCGTTGTGCCATAAAACTTTCGAACCGATGGCCACGGTGGACCTCAAGTACCTGTCCTGGAAAGTGTCCTTTTTGGTTGCTGCTACGTCAGCAAGTCGTGTGAGTGAGCTCCAGGCCTTGTCGGTGGAGCATCCCTTCTTGGTATTTTACAAGGATAAGCTGGTTCTACGGACAAATCATGCTTTCCTGCCGAAGGTGGTATCTGAGTTTCATTTGAACCAGTCGATCTCCCTGCCGGTCTTTTTCCGAACCCTGTCTCAGAGGCAGAGAGGGTTCTGCATTGTCTCGATGTCAGAAGGGCTCTTAAGTTCTATGTGGACAGAACATTGGAGTTCAGGAGTTCTTCTCAACTGTTTGTGACCTTTGGTAACCCACATGGTAAGCAGGCGTCTAAGCTGACTATTTCTCGGTGGATCGCCGCCTGCATTACGGAGTCTTACACCGTCCAAGGGCTGAAGCCTCCTAAAGGCCATTCATGCACACCTGGTGCCGGGGAAGGCAGCCGCGGTTGCCTTTCACAAATATGTCCCCTGGGAGACCATCGCAGGAGCGGCTACTTGGGCCTCCCCATATGCTTTTTGTAAGCATTATTGTCTAGACCTGAGCTCGAGCTGATGCTCAGTTTGGTCAGGCTGTGCTGAAGAACCTTTTTCAGTAAGGGGTTTTTCCATCCACCCATAGTTCCTGTAAGGAGTGCTTGGGAATCTCCCATAAGTATGAGAGAAAGGGGACAGGACGTAGGAGTATAACCCGGTTACTCACCGTAGTGACCACCTTACTCCTAGTCCATAGTCCCCTTTCCTCCATACGCCCGCCCGCCGTAATAAGGTTCCTCTGTTATTGCTAAAAGGTCTTTGACCTGGCGATAGAAAAGGACTGATGGGCGATGCGCTGGGCGGAGCCGAGATGGGCGGGGTTACGCCCGCGGGCCGGGCTTCGTGCAGGAAAGAGAGGAAGGACAATGCTTTTTACAAAGTGCTCCGGGCCCGTCACACAGGACGGAGAGATGTCCCATAAGTATGGAGGAAAGGGGACTATGGACTAGGAGTAAGGTGGTCACTACCGTGAGTAACCTGGTTATACTCCAATGTCCCGTCCCCTTTCCTCCATACTTGTGGGACATTCCGTCTTTTAGGACAGCACTGGAGCACTTTTGATAAAAAGCATCAAAATTGAAAACATGTTGTCCTTCTCTTTTTATGTGGGGTACCGCACGCAGCTGTAACCCCGCCCTCCTGAGCTCCGCCCCGTGCATCGCCCTTCAGTCCTTTTCTCTGAATGGTCGGGACTGGATGCACTTGTTTGTTCCGTTGTCCTTCTCTCCTGCTCCTGCTCTGGTTCTGCGTTCGCGTAATCCTCCAACTTTGCCGCAGCGTTTGGGATTTGTGTCCTGTTCTTCATGCGAAAGTCGCTTCGCTAGGGCGGATCCCCCTTCTCTCTGCTTGGAGTGTCGTGGGCCGGACCACCGCTGGGATTCGTGCTTCTACTGCGATTCCCTCTCTGTCCGGGCACTCCAGCGCCGTCTTCTTCGGTGGGAGGATGTTTTTCAGCGCGGTCCTCCTCCTCATCTCCAGCTTTTCATCGACGAAAAGAGACGCCTGGTAAGTTCCTTGCACCCCGGCCGTGGAGACTCCTTTCCGGGGTCGTCTCGGTATGGGAGGTGCTCCAGTAGCGCTACTAACAGGATTTCTCCTGAGGTGCCTTGCAGGCCTAATAGGCGTATCAGAGTTTTCTCAGAGGGTTCCCACGACGGACCTGCCAAGACCGGAACACGTTCCGAGGTTCACCTGTCGGGTGCTAAACGCTGGCTCAGTTCGTCTGAGGGTTTGGACACCGGTGTTCGCTCTGAGCACTCCCATTTCTGGAGCTTTCCACACAGACACCGGGGTACGCCCTGAGGCCTCCATTTCTGGAGCTTTCTGCACTATGCCTCGGCTTGAGGCCCCTCACGAGGGAGCTATACATACCGGGACGAAACCCGAGGTTCTTCTTTTTGAGGCTAAGGTCTGTACTGGCAAAACCGAGAGACCTGTTCCTAATGTCATGTCTGTAAGGGCGATTACTCAGTTTTCCTGCACTCATTGGGGTAATACCAGTTCTGTCGATGGGGCAAAGAGGGCGGTCATGCACCGTAACTCATCTGTTACAGGCTCTGCCGAGGTTCCTCCCTTGGAGGCTAATGTTGGGGCCACCTGCAAGATGTCAAGCAAACATCCAAGACCCCCCAGTACCGGCTCGGCCGAGGATCCCTGTCAAGGCTTAAATGTTACTTAAGTCCCCTGACTAGCCTGAGGAGGCGATTGCCTCAGCTGTACATGTGACACAGTTCTCTTCAGGCATCGACAAAATGGCGGCCCACCCCTCTTGGGCCACGGCGGCCCTTTTGGATTCTTCCCTTACACCTACTTTCTCGACAGGGGGTGCTGGGAATCTTAATTTTGGGATGAACAGACTTTTTCACCCCACGTGGAATGTAAAAATCTGTTCTGCACTTCTTATGACTGGCGTGCTCGGATGACACTGCCACATAGTCTTGCTTCCTCCTACTTCTTCTCCGTTGGTATATGCGGATCTGATCGGTGGAGGCCCTTTCTGGCAACCATCCTTATTGCGTTTGTGGGGGTATGCCCCATATGAGAGGCCCCTGCCTACTCCAGCGCCTAAATCTTCATCAGAGGATGTATTTTTCAGGAAATTTCAGAGGTTCATGCACTCTGACCCTATGAAAGGGTACTTTAAGGGTCTTTCCAAAGTAATCTACCCTGAACCTCCTGCTCCACCTTTCACCACGGCAGTTCCAGCGGCGTCGCTGGTGGTACCACCTCTTCCTACTGGTCCACCTCCAACGTTTCCTCCTCCACCCCCGCTGTCACCCGTAGAGAAGACACTGGTAGAACGGGTTAGCACTTTGAAACTTGTGGCGGCACAGCCATCTGTTCCCAATTCGCTGGATGACCCTCAAGCAGATCAGGATAGCGATGACCAGCCCCGCTCTGTCAGAGCATTCCATGACCGGGATATGATGGCCCTCCTTGACATTCCATTACCTGAGTCCCCCGTTTCGCAGGAAGGGGTGCTTTTTGGAGCGTTCACCTTTACACCACAAGAGCGTACCGGCCTGTTCCTCCATAAGGACGTTTTGGCTGAGGCCTGTAAAGTCTGGGATAAGCCCCACACTGGGCTGCATATCGATAAGAATCTACGCCCGATACAGGCTTCACACATCCGAGGAGATAGCCTTGGCATTTTGTTTGGTCTCCTCTTCGATGGTGGTAGCTGTGGCCACGCTTCAATCCAAGCCGGCCTCTGCGACCTCTCCTGCTGCGGCTCAGATTCTATCCAAGGAAGACAACATTCTGGACTCCTTGGACAAAAAAATTGCCAACTCGGCACTGCAACTTCGGCAAACAAATACTGAGCCGATCCTCGTGGCAGCTGATATGAAGCTGTGGAAGGATTTTGCCGATTTCCAGTAGTGCATTCCTACAGATAGGCCATACGACTTCAAGGTTGTTTTGTCGGACGCTCTGTTGTTGGCACAGAATATCCTGGAGGCTGCAGCACACCATGTGGATACTTCAGCTCGAGGCCTGATGGTGGGAATTGACACTCCCGCCAGGCATGGCTCCATGCAAGTTTTCCACAGAGGTGCAATATAAAGTTCTGGACCTTCCCTTCGACGGAAAGGAGCCGTTTCATTCTTCTACTGATGACAAACTCACAAAGACCAAGGCAAGTACCCAAACCGCCAAATCCTTGTCAGTCCTGGCAAAGGCCCTTTATACTCGGAGGTCGGGGTCACAGTCTCGATCCTTCTGACTTCAGAGGGTTTCAGGACCACCGGGCGCACAGAACTGACCTTCCGGTTGGTGGCCCCCGTCGAAAACAACGTGGTCGGTTTTTCTTTCGGCCTTCAGCCTCCTCTCCAGGAGCGGGTAGTCTCCCTGCCGACAAATCTGCAAAATATTTTTTTTGTCGGTCACACGAGACTCCGGTGGGAGGACGAATCTTGTCTCATCTGGAGGCCTAGCAGACCATCACCGACGATCGGTGAGTTTCGTCCATCGCTCGGGCGGGCTTTCGCTTGCCCCTACCCACTCTTCAATCCTCCCTTCCAAAAGATTGGGACACCCTCCCTCAGAGCCTTGGTTCAGAAGCTTCTAGACCCCAGGGCGGTAGAAACTTTTCCCCTCGGGGAGCAAGGGGATGGCTTCTACTCTCGACTGTTCACGGTGCCCAAACCCAACCAGGCTGGCCTGCGCACCATCCTCGACTTTTCCCAGTTCAAACTTTCTCTACCCGAAAAAAAATTAAAGATCATCACACCCTGCCAAATAGTCCTCTTTTCGGAAGGGTGATTGGCTCAGTTTGTGGACCTTCAGGATGCGTAAATGCACATCCTGATATGGCGGCGGCATCGAAAGTATCTGCAGTTCTCCCTGGAAGGGGGGCATTTCCAGTTCCGTGTGCTCCCATTTGGTCTCAGCACGGCGCTGTGTGTCTTTATATCCGTATTTGGACAATTGGCTCCTACGCAGCCCTTGTCCAGACGCCATTGAGCAATCTCCAGTCTCTCCTTCAGCTCCTGTTCCACCTCGGGCTTTCGGTGAACTGGCGGAATTCTTCCATGACAGTCTCCTAAGGCCAGATCTTCCTCGGTTTTCATTTGAACACGATCGACTCAAGGGAGTATTTGACGGCGGACAGGATGCGGATCTATTCGCCTCGTGTCATCTATTCATACAGTCAGAGCACATGGCGGCCTGGTGGTTCCAGAGACTTCTCGGCCTCATGGCCTTGTGTGTACTTGCTCTTCCGCGCCTCAAAATGAGGCGTATGCAGCTAGTTCTTTGGAATATTTGGTATCGGGCATCGGAATCGGATTCCAGGAGGATACCTGTTCCTTCCTGCATATGATGGCGACCTTCTATGGCGGCCCTCGACCAGCAATGTTACGGTGGGGGCCTTCTTTCAGGAGCCTTGCCCACAAGAGACGATTATCACTGACTCCTCATCCCTAGGGTGGGGAGCAACTCTGGATCACCTCCAGGTTTTCGATCTATGGACACCGCAGATCAGGCAGTTTCATATAAATTATTTGGAACTCCTGGCTGAGTTTCTTGTGCTGAAAGCGTTCCAACCATCACGAACCGTGTGGTCCGCGTTCGCACGGACAACTCGGTATCCATGTTTTACATCAACAAGCACGGTGGTACCAAGTCATCACCTCTTGTGGACCTTGCCATTCAGATGTGGGAATGGGCCATCCAGCACAGCATTTGCTGCTGGAGATACACATTCCAGGGCAACTCAATGTGACTGCAGACTTACTCAGCGGCAGACAGCGGCCAGCTACGAGTGGGAACTGAACATGGAAGTCCTCTCCAATATCTTTCGCCAATGGGACACTCCAGAAGTGGACCTTTTTGCGACTGCCACAAACAGGAAACTTCCTCTTTATGCATCCAGGAACAGTCTCTGGGTCTCTTCTCTAGGGGATGCTATCAAGATCCCGTGGCACAACATGAAGGCATATACATTCCCACCTCTTCCTCTCATTCATTGGTCACTCTGCAAGCTCAGGAATGCATCGAATTGCACTCTCCTGTTCATAGCTCCTTGGTGGCCAGCCAGATTCTGGTTTGCGGAGAACTTCAGCATCTGACAATTTGTACTCCGATCAGACTGCCGTTGATTCCCAGCCTGCTTCACCAGTGCGATCAGCATATGTGGCACCCCTCCACACCGTCATTCAGCTTGGCGGCCTGGTTCCTGAATTCAAATTCCTAGTGCAGTTTGACCTGTTTGAAGACAATTTGTGCATTATCTAAGCGGTCAGGAAGCCTTCTACGAGGTCTCCGTATAGGAGCAAGTGGCTCCGGTTTTGTCACTGGTGTTTAGCTAAGCAATTAGACCCCAAACATGCTACGATTGACACTTTCCTTTTGTTCATTTCTCATCTGACTGCTTTGGGCATTCTTGCAGAACTTGTCAGCTATTGCCACCTACCTGTCCAATGACGCCTGTTCCTTTTCTTTGACAAACCCAGTCATTAAAAGGCATTTTGCAGGTTTGTTAGATCTTTTTCCACCTGTACGCAATCCTCACCGAAAGTGGTATTTAAATGTGGTTTTGACTGCCTTATGCCATAAGCCATTTGAGCCTTTGGCTACGACGGATCTGAAGTACTTTTCTTGGAAGTTGCCTTTTTGATTGCAGTGACTTCGGCAAGGCGTGTAAGCAAGCTTCAAGCTTTGTCCGTGGAACACCCGTTCCTTACCTTTCATAAGGATAAGGTTGTGCTCCGCACTCACCCGTCTTTCCTTCCTAAAGTAGTGACAGATTTTCATTTGAATCAATCTATATCTTTACCTGTCTTTTTTCCGAACCTGGCCTCAGATGCTGAGAGAGTATTACACAATTTAGATGTGACACGAGCTCTGAAGTTCTATCTGGACAAAACAACTGAACTCGGGGGCTCCTCCCAACTCTGTTACGTTTGCAGACCCGAAAGGGAAACCTGCTTCAAAAGCTGTGATCTCCCGATGGATTGCCTCCTGTATCTCAGAGGCCTATACCATTCAGGGCTTTTAACCTCGAAGGGCATTCATGCCCATCTTGTGCGTAGCAAAGCGGCTGTTGTTGCCTTCCAAAAAATGTTTCCTGGGAGCCCATTGCCAAGGTGGCTACATGGGCCACCCCATCAGCTTTGTGTAAGCATTACTGCCTGGACCTGAACTCCAGGGCCGATGCTCAATTCGGCCAGGCTGTTCTTAAAAACCTCTTTCAGCAATGAGTTTCCATCCACCCGTATTACCTGTGAGGAGTGCTTTGGAATCTCCCACAAGTATGGAGAAAAGGGGACGGGACGTAGGAGTAAAACAAAGTTACTCACCGTAGTGACTACCTGTCCATAGTCCCCTTTTCTCCATACGCCCTCCCTCCCCTCTAATAAGTTTCCTCTATTATTGCTTAAATGGTCACAGACCTGGCGATAGAAGAGGACTGAAGGTCGATGCGCGGGGCATAGCTCAGGAGGGCGGGGTTACGGCCGTGTGCAGTACCTCGCGTAAAAAGAAAAGGACAACATTTTTTCTATTTTGATGCTTTTTATCAAAAGTGCTCCGGTCCCGTCCTGTAGGACGAAATGTCCCACAAGTATGGAGGAAAGGGGACTATGGAATAGGAGTAAGGTAGTCACTAAAGTGAGTAACTGTTATTCATGAGCATGTGAATCCATGCCAGAACCCCATGCTGGAGAAGGAACAAGTTACTTACCTATAACTGTTCTCCAGCATGGGTCTGGCATGGATTCACATGCAAACCCTCCTGTCTGCCCCTCTGTGGCTATTCTCTTGGTCCTACTGCCACTTTACGTGCTACCAAATCTGAAGATGGCTGCCAGAGGAGGGGCTTAGGGAGAGGGCAGTCATTGGCTCGGGGCAGTATGACCCAGAGTTCAGTGATTGGTTGTTATGAGAAAGACAGTTCAGAAATTAAACAAACTTTTTTTTTTCCTTTACTGAAGATTCCCAGCCTGACGGGGAATATTCATGAGCATGTGAATCTATGCTAGACCCATGCTGGAGAACAACAGTTACAAGTAAGTAACTTGTTCCTTTTGTTACTCCCCATGTAGAGGGCATTACAATAGTCCAGTCTGGATAGGATCAGAGCACTGCCTAGTGTTGTGTAGCTGGCTGTGGACAGGAATGGTCTGCCTGCAATAATCTTGGATATGCGGGCAGCTGCTGAGGCAGTATTATTATCTTGGCTCTTTAGTGTGAGGGCTGAGTCAAGATAGATGAACAAGGTTTTTACTTCCTTGGTTATGTTGATGGGATTACCGTCAATTGTGAAGGAGCCGTAGGTATCAGCGAGTTTATTTATGCAGTGCTGGGGACCGATTCGGAGAAGCTCTGTCTTTTCATCATTGAGACGGAGGCCGTGTTGAGCCATCCAGGCCGGGATAATTTGGTAGATTTGGTGGAGGGATTTGGAGTTGAGGTCATGGGAGCCTGTAAGGGGTATGAGGATTTGGGTGTCATCCCCATAGTTGGTATAGTTGACGCCCAAATCATCAAGGCAGTCGAACAATGGCTTAGTGACTATGTTGTAAAGCGTGGGAGAGACGCAAGAGCCTTCCGGCACACCGCACAAAACTGAGCCAGGTGGCGCTGAGGCAGATGGTGAGAAGACCCTCATGGTCCTATTGGACAGGAACAATTGTATCCAAAGAATAGCATCCAGTGCGAAGTGGGCGGCCGTTGCGCGGTGATTGCAGTGTGTATTGTGGTCAACATGGTCAAAGGCCGCTGATAGGTCCAGTAGCAGCAGGAGGGCAAGTTTTCTGTTATCTTTGAAATCCTCCTTCTGGATTTTGAGAGAGTATGGCAGTCTGTGCCATATCCTGGTCAGAATGCCGGATGGCGGAGGCCTAGGAGGTTAGAGCTTTCTAATTGTTTTGGGATTTGCAGGTAGGCTGCACGATCCAGAATTTTAAGGAGAAAAGGGACCTTTGTCATTGGTCTGCAGTTAGTGGGGATGCTGGTGTCAAATATGGGTTTATTAAGTAAGGGGAGATCCCAGGAGTCTTGGAGTCTGGTGGGGACCGTGTTTGTTTGGAAGGAGGCCTTTATGAATGTAGTAATAAAAGGTGCAAGTTCAGCGGCACAATCTTTGATGAGCGAGGCTGGGCAAGTATTGCCTTGACATTTGGACGGTTTGAGACTTGATATTCAGAGCCTCGGTTATTGAGATAGGGGCAAAGTTGAAGTGATTGTTTACATTCTGAGCTGGTGGTGTGGGGATTTGTACTAGCTGATGCAGAGTTATATTCTGTTTTTTTAGTTGATTTTTGTTTGGACTTAAGCTAATTTGCGTAGGAACCATTGTTGAATGTCTATGCACTAGGTGTTGCAGAGAATTGTCATCCTATAGCTAATTTCCCTTACCTAGCGAGTCCCTTAGCAGCTTTGTAGGATTTCTGGAGTTTATTTTTTCCACCTGGTAAGAGTGTGAGCTTTTCCCCCACTCTTACCTGTGTTTTGCCATGTGTATTTCAACTGTTTTTGTGATTGTGGACTCTGGAGTACACCACTTCACTAGCCCCACTGTGTGTTACACAGTACCTTCTGTGCAGTGACACAGGGTTCTCTTAGACTTCCCACCGACTCCATTTTCTGGGGCTGACTGCTGTCCCTCAGAAAAGGGTAAAGTTACCATTACTTTACATAGTCACTTTTACCACAGATCCAGTACACCCCATCTTAAATGGAGTATTGGAAAGGGTTAATTCTTGGCCCTTTTTATCTGTGCTTCTTGGGGCCTTGTTTCGCTCCCTTAACATTAAGACTTGGATGGTGGCAGTGGTACCTACCCTAATTTTCCTACCGCGGATAGATTACATAATGTGGTAACGTTTTAGGCTATTTTAGTGGCCTTGAACTTTAAACCTGCTTGCCCAAATACTTTTTATTTCAGCTCCGGGTGGGTTTGATCGCCATTTCTTTTTTGTTAACATCCTTCTTGGGTCTTTCTTTGCGCTGCAAACCAGGTTTGCCTACTTTGTTCACCAACCATTGGCAGGCTTCTGACCAGAAGCCCTTCTTTGGCGTCCGGGTGTCTAGGTGGCCTGAATGTGAGGGAGGGGTGTAGTCTCCCCCTGCACAGGGTCTCATTGGAGACCCAAGTTGCACTTTGTGTTGATTGGCTGAGGTGGTTGTTCGGGCTGGACAACCCCCCTGCTGAGTGATTGACAGCCAGGCTGTGTGAATGGGGGATTTTGGCATAAAAGGCAGGACTCTTGGGCTAGAAGGCAGTCTCTTCTGGAACTGCAAAGAACCGAAGAGAAGCGGAGAAGAAGACGGCTGCTGCAACACCGAGTCCCGGTGAAGCCCTGCTGCAGTTCTGAGCTATCTACCCTTCAACGACAAGAGAAGATCCAGTCCGGAGTCGTCTTCCCTTGAGCTGGTGAGATCAACCAGCTCACTCTTTCTTCAGTCAGAGAATCCTCTCCTGGGTCGAAATCACTGCTGTGCTGTAGTGGTCCGGATAGCCATCAGAAGAGCCCTCTCCTGATTTAAAGGAGTGCACCTTTTATTCATCGTTGTCTTTTTCACTGCTGCTGGCCTCATCCTTGGGTAGTGCAGATCGATCCAGACGTCCTTCTTGTATCCACGACTGAAGCCGCAGGAACTGTGAGTCTGCAGGAACTACCAGGAACAACTGCCGTGGCACCAGCTTTTCTCCAACGGAATAAGGTACTGAGCACATTTGCTCATTCTCTCCGTCTGACCATCCGTAATCGAGGTGAACCCTTTTCCTCCTCGAAAATGTGTTCCTTATTCCTTCCCTCTTATAACTTTTCCTTCCATCTGACAATATCTAAGTACTCTTGGCATCTCGAATCTCGAACTGTTCAACGTGTGATCCTCGGCAACTGAGCATCTGCTCCATTGACACTGGCGCAGTCCTATTGACTTTAATCTATATCTTTGAACGAGTCTTCCGATTCCCTTGCCTTGACAAAGTGTTGCCTGTGATTTTATCCACTTTTCCCTTGTTTGAAATTCTAAAGTACAAAGTGTGTTTTAACTTCGTGAGCATTTCTATTCGCGGGTATGCGTTAGTATCGCAACACCGGTCTGTCAAATCCTAATGTACTTACCTTGAATTTGCTGGAACAAGTGGAATTGGTTGTGTGTAGTGTATTTTACGTGTGGTTTTGAATTTATAGAAGTGAAGTGTTTTGTGAACAGATGGTTTAAAATAAATATAATTATATCTTTTACCTGAAACCTTGAGTCAGTGTTTGCTTGAGTCACAGTAATTGTGGTCCTTTGTGTAATCTCTATTACTGCTCATTTACTCTTGAGATAGGGTCTGCCTGCTCCGCTACTGCTACCACTTTAACAGTGTAGTACAGGCTTGTACCAAAGGTGAACTTGTGTTACCACTTGTAGTCTTAATTGTGTGTAGTGGTCCTTAAGGGCACTGCACAGGATTCTGCCTAACATATGCCCTGCCAGATAAAGTCCTCTCTCCAGAAGGGCGATTGGCTCAGTGTGGTAAACCTTCAGGATGCATACATGCATAGTCTGATCTGGAGTCCACATCGGAAATAACTGTGGTTCTCCGTGGGCACGGAGCACTTCCCTAATCATGTGCTTCCATTTGGTATCAGCTCGACACTGCGTATCTTTACAAAGATGTCGGTCATCGACTGCAAGGGGGTTCTTGTGTATCCATACTTGGACGATTGGCTCTGCGGGCAATCTTCAGTCACTGCTTCAGCTCCTGTTCCATCTCGGGCTGGCGGAAAACGTCTGACGGTCACTCAAGACCTGATCTTTCTGGGTTTCCGTTGGGATACCGTCAGTACCAGAGTTCCTGATGGATGACAGGATTGCGGCCCTCTCGACAACGTGCCAGCTCTTCCTGCAGTCCTACCAAATGTCGGCCTGGTGGTTCCAGAGGCTTCTGGGCCTCATGACCTCTTGCGTGTTGCCTCTACCTCTTGCACGCCTGAAAATGACTCACTCAGCTTGCTCTTCAGAACTGCTGGGCCCAGGCTATGGATCCAGTTTCCAAGATGATTCCAGTTCCATCCTGCATGACAGCGGATCTTCAATGGTGGTCATCCACTAGCAACCTTTCAGCAGGAACCTCCTTCCAGGAGCCCTGCCCACAAGTAACAGTTAATACAGATTCCTCCCTTCTGGGGTGAGGTGCGACAATGCGTCACTTTGAGGTGTATGATTTGTTGACGCCTCAAGACAGGTGGTTCCATATCATTTACCTGGAGCTCCTGGCAGTTTTTCTGACGCTCAAGGATTTTCAACCCTCTTTCACCAACAGTATGGTTCGAATTCGCACTGACAATTCAGTAGCGATGTTCTACATCAACAAACAGGGGCGGGGGGCACCAAGTCTCCCCTCCTGGTGGACCTTGCTTCCAAATTTGGAACTGGGCTATCCAACACTGTTTGGCTCCAAGCTGTACACATTTCTGTACCACACCAATGTGGCATCAGACTCACTCAGTCGCCAATCTGCGGCTTGTTACTAGTCACAGATAAACACTGATGTTCTCACCAGGATCTTCCAGCAATGGGGCACTCCAGATGTTGACCTTTTCGCAACGACATCAAACAGGACACTTCCTCTATATTCTTCCAGGGATGGGCTCGGAGTGTCTTCCTTGGGGGACGCCCTCGCGATCGTGTGGGACAACATGAGAGCTTACGCTTGCCCTCCTTTGACACTAATTGATTGATCGGTCAGTTTTGAGACTCAGGAGTGCGTCGAACTGCACTCTCCTGTTCATTGCGCCTTGGTGACCAGCCAGGTTCTGGTGTTTGAAACTGCAGCAACTGTCAGTGTCCTCTTCAGTCAGGGTGCCGCAAGTTCCCGACCTCCTTCAGCAGAGCTATAATCAGTTGTGGCACCCCTCCTCACAACTGCTCAGCTGGGCGGCCTGGTGCCTGGGTTTCCGATCTTTAGCGTAGTTCAACCTCTCTGCGGACATGTGTATAACTCAAGCGGCACCAAAGCCCTCTACAAGAGCTCATTACTGGGGCAAGTGGCTCCTTTTTTGTCATTGGTGTGTAGCCAAAGAGCTTGATCCCAGGCATGCGTCTCTTGACACTGTTTTGTCTTTTGTATCTGATCTTGCAGCCTCTGGCATACATGTTTTATCATGCAGGACTTATTTGTCAGTGTTACAGAGAATTCTCATTTCTGTGTTAATTCCTTGCTACCTTAGAAACCCCTAGCTCTTTTGCTGGACTTTAGGACTTTGATTTTTTTTTTATCCTGGAGTGATTGAGACCTTTTTCTCACTCTCATGTATTTTTATCGGATTTGGACTCTGTTTCTCTTTTGGGTTTGGAATCTGACAAACTGCATAGGCATCACCTTTTTGTATTGTGACACACAGCACCTTCAGAAAGAGTAGTCTTTTGGATTTCTCATAAGGTTTAAATACCTTCTCTTGGATAAACTGTTTCCAAGAGTAGTAAAGTGAAATTGACTTTACTTAACTTTTTCTCTTTGTAGATCCCGCACACACCATCCTATATGCAGTGCTGGGGGGTTACTTAGTATCCCCTTTTGTCTACTTTCTCATGTAACATTTTTGTTTCTCTCACTACAATTAATGGCTGGTGGCAGTGGTTTAATGGTTCTACCATTGTGTGTTTTTACTGCAGGCTGAATCAAAATGGCCCTGTCTTTTTTTTTTTTTTCCTGCCATTTCTTGCTTGTGAGGTCCTTTTTGGGTTTTACTCTGCACGCCAAACCCAATTTGGCCCCTTTGTTCGTTTTGTCTTTGGCTGGATTCACTGGTGAAGTCCGCCTCTGGCTCCAGTGTGTCTGGCAGGAAGCAAGCAAGGTTCCCGACTCCTGTTTTAGTCTCCTTGGTTACAGGAATGCAATCAAAGGTGATTGGCTGACTGGCTATCCTTGAAGGACAGCCACCCTGCCGTGTAAGTGACAGCTAGGCTGTGAATGAATGGGAGAAACCTGGATAAATGGCGAGTTCTTTTGTAAGGAAGGCAGAGTCGAGCACTGGATGAAGGAACCAAAGGAGAACTGGAAGAGCAGCTTGCTGCACCCTCCTGGACCGTTGGTTTGCCCGGTGAAGCCCTGCTGCAGTGCTGAAGCTCCAAATTTCGTTTAGACTAGAGATGGCCGCAACAGACAACTTCTTCCTTTGGGTTGGAGGGACCAACTGACCCCAAGACTAACTTGATTGGAACCCCTCTCCCTGCTGGCTGTACTTCTTCGCTGATGCTGGAACCGAGTGGTAGGGGACAGAAACACCAGGAACGAGGGCATCGTCTTTAAGGCAGACCTGAGTTCCAGGAAGATCTTGAGGACTCTCCCGAAGCAACGTGACCCAAGCCTGATCCACCTCAACAGAGTTCTGGACCCCAGAAGCAAGGAGAAGCCCACAAGGTGTCCAAGAACAGCAGTGGTGCTATTTGCCGCTAGCGCAAACCGCTGATCTGGAGTAAGCCCATTGCTGCCATCGACCTTCAAATCGTAGTTCTGGAGTCCCCAGGCCTCCTCCCTCTTTGTCTCCACGACAGAGGCCCTGGAATACAGAATCTGCCAGACTACAACAGGGACAGAAGCCAGCTGGACCCTTTTCTTCAGAGCTAAGGTACTGTCTAACTAGGGGTTGTTACCTCTTGTGTGTAGCTTGTTTGCTCTCACTGGAGACATGCATTTTCTGCCCTTTGCAGAGTTGCTTTCGTCTTTGCTTTTCACTAGCCTCCCAGCTTGTGGCCCAACAGTGATTCTTTATTTGAGAAACGATCCAATGTGCAAGACTTGTGTGCTATCTCCAAGAAGTGCCTCAGCTCCCCTAGACTTTGGTCAATTGACATTGGCTGTCCTGGCTCCCTGAAGACAGTCTTACCGTCTGACTTTGTGTTCATCAGTCCCTCAAAAAGTCATACAGAAGTTACTTGTATAGCTGAGAAAGGGTTAACCTATACTTCATTGGGGGATTGTAAAGTACTTACCTGTTCAGAGAAGCTTGTTAACCTTTGTTTCCTTCCCCAACCTTTCCCTTTTTCCACAATCTCAGTATTGCATTTAAGTGTAAAGTGATATATCACTGTCCAGTTTCCTAGCAATTGAAGTCACCTTATGGTGTAGAAAGTGTGTGTGCGACATCCTAAAAGGGTATCTACTTAATAAACTGAAGGAGTGTATTTTTGAAGTGTATTTTATTGTTGCCTATTGCCTTTTCTAAAGAAGGCTTATTTCAAAACTGAATGTTAAATTAAAATATATTTTAATAAGAGACCTTGAGTATAAGTGTTCTCCAGCATGGGGTTTGGCATGGATTCAAATGCTCATGAATATTCCCCGTTGTCAGGCTGGGAATCCTCGGTAAAGAAAAAATCAGTTTCGTTTCTGATCTGTTTTTCTTAGTAGTAACCAATCACTGGTCTTTGGGTCATACTGCCCCAGCCAATGACTGCCCTCTCCCTAAGCCCCGCCCCTGGTAGCCATCCTCAGATTTTTACCGCATGTTCAAGTGTTTGGAGTCCTCGTGCTATAGCTCTCGAGCTTTTACTGTGTTTTTCAAAGAGATTTATCTCATTTTTTCGGTTAATCGAGCCTCAAGCTCCACCGTTTCTACTTCCGATCAACGGGGACCCGTTTCGGATTTACCTAAGCCCCTTAAGGGTGAAGTTTTCGTCGTGTTACGCTTCTTGGAGGATTCCAGAAGTTTGAGGCCTACCTCGTGGACGAGAAGTACATGGCCCAGGAGAAGGGAAGCTCAAGGAGGACGAGCATTCAAAATGCCTTTACTGCCTCCACGAGGACAAAACGCACGTGGAGAAGGACTGTGCTTTTTGCTTTAACATGAAGGATCAGACGATGAGGGATCGCCGGACCCGTCTTTCCAACTGGCTGGAAGGCAAGAGCCCAGCAGGTGAGAAGAAGTCTGAGCGGTCTTCTAACTCCTGTGAGGGCGCCCCTGCGAAGGGGGCCCAACAGAAGGCAAAGCACCACGAGTCCGCGGGCACCTGGAGCGCCGAACGGTCGGCCTCCTCAGCTGCCAGGCAGGGCGCACCTTCACTGACGCCATCAACCACGAGCCAACGCTCTGGTTCGGAAGTGGAAATCCGAGAACCCGGCTAAGCTTCTGGAGAGGCCCCGGTCGATCTCAGAGCAACCGGCCGAGGGGGGAGCAAGGCGGTGACCCGCCCCCTAAGGTGAAGGCCTCAAGCGCGCCAAGGCGGCAAAGGCCTTGATCCACCCGGCTAAGGCCTCTATCGAGGGAGTCGCTGCGGCCCTGGCGAAGCCTGTGGAGGCTATCCCAGTGGCGGCCACCTCGGGGCCTAGAGTTTCCCTGTCTCCATGGAGGGAATCCTCTTTTAAGCCCATCGAGAAGACCCCTGTGAAGACCAGAGTGGAAAAAGAGGGGGGGGGGGGGTGGTGGCCATTACGGACACAACCTCCGAGGAGGAACTGACCGAGAATTTGGAAGAGGCCCGGTCTCACGGGAGGAATCCCGACAAGGGGGCCGACGAGAGCGAGGGTGGCAACGACGAGTTTCCCGTGGATGAGGAGCAACCATCGTGCCCGTCACGCCCGTCGCAGCCCGAGCCGCAGGACAACTCGGCGACCATTTTGACGGCAATCCAAGTCTTATGCACAGAGATCAGGACAATACTGCCCCTATCCCCGACGGACGACCTGGCTGAACCGGGAAGCTCTCCAAACAAGAGGAGGAGAATTCATCCAGTGCCCCTTCAGCCCTCACGGCCTTCTCAGCCTTTGTCGCCTTCACCGATCCCGAGGTACCACGACAGGGACGGATGGCGACGGCGGTGACAAGGGGACTGATCTTCCGTCTCCGATCCCTTGGGCGTCCCCGCCCGACGAGATTGGCTCCTTCCACGCCATGATTGCCAGGGCATCCGAGCCTTTTCAGCTCTGCTCCGAAGAGAAGAATAAGGAAGGCTTCCTTTACCAGCAGCGCGAGGCCAAGAGGAAGACGGTCCTTGCGGTGCCGTTGCTGGATGACATCTGGGACGAGGGACTTGCCCTTCTCAAGAACCCGTCCACGACACCTGCCAAGAAGGACCTGTACAAGAAGTAGTACCGGGTCCCCGACGCCACCCCCCCCCCGTTGTGCCTTAGGGCACAGCCGACCCTGGACCCCGGACTCGGTCGTCTCTGCAGCGGCCAGGAAGAAAGCGGGGAGGGGGAGTGGGGGGGCATCGGCTTCATCTTCAACTTCCCCACCGGACGGCGAGGGAAAGAAGCTGGACGCGATGGGACGAGTCATCTCGTCGGAGGCGATGACGGCTAAGGCGGCCAACGCCCTCGCGATTGTGGCCCGCTATGACAGGGAATTGTCGCCCCCCTGTTGGACTTCCTCCAGGACGACAAGAGGGCGGAGGCCCTGTTGATCCTACAGGAGGGTGAGGTGGCGTCAGACCATGCCATAACTGTGGCCACAGACATTGCCGACGCCGGTTTCCGCCAGTTGGGCAACAGCATTTGCCTTAGACGGCGGGGGTGGCTCAAGGCGTCGGATTTCCACCAGGACGTGCAAGCCAAGGTTTTGGACATGCCCTTCGACGGGAACTATCTGTTTGGAAAGACAGTGGATGAGTCGCTGCAGGCCATCAAGACCGATACGGAGACGGCTTGGGCCTTGGGAGTTCTGCAGCAATGGCGGCCGCCCTTTCGGAACTCCAGAGGCAAGCAAGGTGCCTCCAAAGGATTTGGCGGCGGCTCCTCGACCTACCATCAATTGGCCCGTTCCTCGTCGCAAGAAGCCTACAGGGGACGAGGCAAGTCAGGTGGATCTCGCTGTCGTCACCAGGGAGGCCAAGGAGGCAAGGCTGCTTCCAAACAAGACTGAACCGGCCGTGGCATCGGGCCCACACCGAAGCACCCCGGTGGGAGGCCGGCTGGCGAAGTTCATCAGCGTGTGGGAGTCCATCTCCACCGACCGTTGGGTGATGGATGCCCTGGCCCACGGGCACACTCTGGAATTCCTAAAGAAGTGCCCCCGAATTCCTCCAGTGGCCAGGTAGGAAAACCACATCCCTCTACTGCTGTTAGAGGTAAGGGTGATGCTCAAGAAAGAAGCCATCGAGCTCGTCCCAAAGAGGCTCCGGGGCTCTCGAGTATACTCAAGATACTTCCGCGTGAGATAGAAGACAGGAGGTTGGCGTCCCATCCAGAAAAGGAGGCGCCATTCTTCATCACGACCCAGAGTCGCTGAACTTGTAGGCCTGGCTCCTGCAGCACTAGAGTTTGGAGGGTACGATATCCCGGCTGACTGCAGAGAGGTTCTTGCAAAGGCCAAGGCGTCCTCAACTCTCAAGTGCTACGGACACAAGTGGAAGAGGTTCTCTGTCTGGTGCTGTGCACAGAAGATTAACCCTCTACGGATTACAGCCCCTCAAGTGCCATCCATGCCAGACCCATTCTGGAGAACAACAGTTACAGGTAAGTAACTTGTTCCTTATTTGAGCACCTGTTACTGCGAATCTCTGTTCAACCTCTACAGCTCAATCTACAGCTCACATTGACCCCTCTTGAGATAAGCCTGGCTGCTCAGTCACTCTACCTACTTATCTAGTACATGGCTGTACCAAAGGTTGGGTTACCTATTGCCATGAGGACAAGGCTGGTGTAGTCTTTCACAGGATTACTACATACCGTCTTGCCTAACATTCCGCAGCAAGAATGAACTCGGTGGCAAAGTTCCTATTTGTATTTGTATTTATTAGGTTTATATAGCGCTTTACACCAAAGCGCTGCACATTTTAACAGGATACATTTAACAATAACAAAAATAACTAACAGTAGAAGCAAATACAATTTTGAATCAGACCAACAAAACAGTATGTAGAGCAATTAGACAGAAGGGAAGGAAGTGGTGGAGTAGAACTGGGAGGAAGAGGGAGGGATGGGAAGGAAGAGGAGGAGGGAGATAGAAGGGGTAATGGGAAGAGGATAGAGTGGAGGGAGCGGATTATGGGGGAAAGGGGAAGGGAGGGATAGGGGAGGGGAATCATGGCAGGGAATGGAGAAGGAGCGATTTAAGGGATGTGCGGAATGAGGAAAAGGTAGGAATAGAGCGGATTGAGAGAGGTAAGGAGTTCCAGTGAAGGGGAGCTAGGAGTTGGAAAGAGCGGAAACGGAAGGAGGCACAAGGGGGAAGGAGGAACAGTGAGGAGGAAGTGGTCAGCAGAGCGAAGAGAGGGAGTGTAGAATGAGCGAAGGGAAGAGAGATAAGGGGGAGCAAGATCATGGAGAGATTTGAAGACTAAGCAGAGAAAATGAAATTTAAGTTGGGAGTGAAAGGGAAGCCAGCCAAGGGAGGATAGAGAGGCAGAGATGGCATTGCGGGAGGTGAGGAGACAGAGTACGGATGGCAGAATGGTAGATAGATTTGAGGGGGGTGAGATGTGAAGTGGGTAGACCAAAGAGTAAGGAGAAGAGGCGAGAGAAGATTAGGGAGGGGATTAAAAGGTTAGTGGCATGGAAAGTAAGAGAGGGGCGGACTTTGCGAATATTATAGAGGTGGTAGCGACAGGCACGAGAGCTGAGAGAGATAAGATGGGAAAAAGTGAGGGAGGAGTCGAAGTAAATGCCTATGAAGCAGGCATTAACACAATGACCAACCTCAGAGCGCAGCAGGATTTAACTCTGTGGTAAAGTTCCTATGCAGTAGGAATTAACACAATGGTAAATCTCAGAACTTCGCAAAATTTTGAATTATTATCTATATCGCGCTAAATACCTGCAGGCCTCAGAGCGCACACAAAACGATAACAAACAGAAATAGACTTATTATGATTAGTTTTATATCGCACTACAATCCCTCGGGCCAAGCAGCAATTAACACAATGGCAAATATCTGAGCGCAGCAAGATTTGAAGCAATGCTAACATTTTGACAGCTCCCCTGTCCCCTCGAGCATACCGAAGCACGAAGCCTCGGACTACACTCGGGCTGCCTGACCCCCTGATGCAGCAACCACGGAATCCACATCACTGGTGAGCTGCCTGCCTGCATAAACAGCCCACTCTTACCACCACTTGGGACACCATCCGAGCCTTGCTGGCCACCAGAGCCCCACCGGGGCACCTGCGTTCATCCATGGTGGAGATCCACCATCTTGTCCTAAGCAAGCGGCCTGACCCTAAAATGGCGGGCGCAGCGCGGCCCGAAAACGAGGCTGCATACTGCTGCTAGGCAACCTGGTCTTTCTTTGCCCAATCCCCGGCACCGATAGGCGGGAGCCGACACCTCGGGAAAAGGCCCTGTTCCTCCCCTGTTCGCCCCGGGTCGCAGCGGTCAGGCGTCGCCATCATACTCGACTCCTGCGCCCTCACGCACCAACACGGACACAACTGGCCCTGCCTTGCCCTATCCAGCCTGCACGTCCCTGCGGCACACCTCAGGTACTATCCTTCGGTTTACACGCCATCCTGACTACCGTCACTCTGTGGACATGAACAGCATTACTGATCTCGGAGCCAGGAGACTTGCCTGGTCAATTCACCCGTAATTTCTGTCACTCACACTTGTCCATATTGATGCTGAGCCTTATGGTCGCTTTCAGACCACATCTGAATTGTGTCGCGCCAAATAGCTACTCACCGGTGATCAGGCCGGTGCCTCTTGCCGCGCCTAGCCAGTTATATGCTAGTTCATATAGTTCATTTGTTGTTTGCACTACCTCTGCACGCTGTGAAATATGACTCTACCACGATATGTTATGATCTTTTCAGCATCAAAGTAAATACGGTAACCTGTCCCATCAATATATCCGGCTCAGGCCAACGTCACGGCATTGTCAGACCCTCTTCTTAGAGCAGGAGCTTTGGCTGCTCCCTCTCCCCTTTTGCACCCTAGCTACAACCTCGCATTTAGCCTGTGCCTACCTGTGTTTGCCTCATTCGAACTGCCCTTTTGCACCTAGCAACAATTTCGATTTTAGCCTGTGCCTACCTGTGTTTGCTTCATTTGAACTGCCCTAGCTACAACTTCGCATTTAGCCTGTGCCTACCTGTGTTTGCTTCATTTGAACTGCCCTTTTGCACCTAGCAACAATTTCGATTTTAGTTTGTGCCTACCTGTGTTTGCTTCATTTGAACTGCCCTTTTGCACCTAGCAACAATTTCGATTTTAGCCTGTGCCTACCTGTGTTTGCTTCATTTGAACTGCCCTAGCTACAACTTCGCATTTAGCCTGTGCCTACCTGTGTTTGCTTCATTTGAACTGCCCTTTTGCACCTAGCAACAATTTCGATTTTAGCCTGTGCCTACCTGTTTGCTTCATTTGAACTGCCCTAGCTACAACTTCGCATTTAGCCTGTGCCTACCTGTGTTTGCTTCATTTGAACTGCCCTTTTGCACCTAGCAACAATTTCGATTTTAGCCTGTGCCTACCTGTGTTTGCTTCATTTGAACTGCCCTAGCTACAACTTCGCATTTAGCCTGTGCCTACCTGTGTTTGCTTCATTTGAACTGCCCTTTTGCACCTAGCAACAATTTCGATTTTAGCCTGTGCCTACCTGTGTTTGCTTCATTTGAACTGCCCTAGCTACAACTTCGCATTTAGCCTGTGCCTACCTGTGTTTGCTTCATTTGAACTGCCCTTTTGCACCTAGCAACAATTTCGATTTTAGCCTGTGCCTACCTGTGTTTGCTTCATTTGAACTGCCCTAGCTACAACTTCGCATTTAGCCTGTGCCTACCTATGTTGGCTTTATTTGAACTGCCCTTTTGCACCCTAGCTATAACTTAACTTCGATTTTAGCCTGTGCCATCTGTAGCGGTATTACTGAAACTGCCCTTTCTGCACTATAACAGCAACTTCAATCTATAACCTCGGCTGTGCTTTAATTAAAATTGCCCGTCTCCGCACCACACCAGCTAGTTCAAATCTTGCCCCTGCCTATCCTACTGCGCCAACAACCAAACTACCCACGCTCTCCTCAATTCCAATTATGATCCATTGGCTCATACTCACCATGTTCCCTTTCTGTATCTTAAACAATAACACTCCATGTAGCAATAACAGCTACATACCATACAACAATGGACTAGCCAAACTAGGCTGCCCTAGGCACCACCCCATCCCCTGCCCCACACCCTTCCTCCCCTCCCTTCCACCTTTCTCACACACCCCCCACCAACAACTCTTCGCTAAAAGTAAGGCCACACCAGCCAACATCCTACCTAACAGTACCAACTCTACAAATGCCAACCATACTGCCTCCAACCTTCTCCTTCCCAACCTATTAGATCACTGTCCCACAACTTACCCCACCTTCCAAGACCGCAATAATAGACTTGGCGTTAGACTCCCCACCACTTCTAGCAAACTGCCTACCAAACCTATGACTAAAACTTCAACCACTAAGGATAGTGCCATGACCACTAACGCAACTGCTCTAAAAGGTGCACTACTCAATGTTAGATCTCTAGTAGCCCACCCCACCGAAATTGCTGACATTATCCTCTCAGGAGACCTCGACTTCCTTGCCACTACAGAAACTTGGTTACATGAAGCAGCAGGACCCTACCTCACTCTGGCCCTCCCCGACAACTACTCCATCCTCAGAGCAGACAGACCTAATGCTCGCGGAGGAGGTGTAGCTATCATTTTCAAATCCTCACTCGACTTCAGACACATCACCTCCCCCCCGCTAAAGTCCTGCGAGCACCTCACCTACAAAGTACAAACTACCCCCAAGAGTACCATTACTGTGCAACTAATATATAGACCCCCAGGCCCCACAGGATCCTTTGAGGAAGACATTACCACTCTCATAGCAGAGAACACCAAACCCCACTCCCAAAATATCATTTTAGGAGACTTCAACTTAGGATTTAATGACCCTAACGACTCTCCAGCTGCCTCCCTGGCCAACGCCTTATCCGAGCACGACTTCACTCAAGTCGTTACACTACCCACCCACCAGAAAGGTAGAACCATAGATTGGATTGCAGCCCACAACTGTAATATCACCTGCAAAGCCCCACAACCACTCGCATGGACTGACCACTCCCTCATATCATTTGAAATCAACCTAAATAATCCCAACCCCAAACAGAGCCCCTGTGCACCAGCCTGCCTGTCTAGAAACAAGCGCAATATCTCAGCAGAGACCCTCACACCTCTGATCCTCCCTTCGCTAAACACACTGCCTGCCACTGCCGACCTGAACCTTCTAGTCAACACCTACAATGATGCCCTCACCAGCGCCATTGATACTGTCGCTCCCCTAAAGGAACGCAAAGGTAAACCCATAGCCCACTTGAACCCTTGGTTCACACCAGAACTCAAATCCATAAGAAAAAAGAAAGCCAAGATGGAAGCCTTATGGAAATCCAACCCCACTGCAGAAAACAAATCTAATCTCAAAACCATCTCTTCCTTCTATAAGAAAGAGATAATCCGCACTAAAAAGGAAACCTACAATACTAGAATAAATAATGCCCAATCGTCGGTTAAAGAACTCTTCACCATCCTGAAGGAACTAGAAAACCCTAACCCTCCTACCGATACCTGCGTGAAGGACAAGCCTTGGTGCACCAGTATCCAAAATGCCCTCGCCAATAAAATTACTGGTCTCCAAAACAAAATTGAAACCAAAAGACAACAACTCGCCAACAGCAATGCCCTTACTCCTAGCGCACCCACCCCGACCCATAACACCTCTGGCTTCACTTTCAAACCGGTTACTATTCCTGAAATCCAAAAAATCATAGCATCCCTCAAACCTTCTAATTGTAAAGGGGACAGCTGCCCCGCCCAGATCATCAAAGATGCTGCACGAGACCTAGCCCCCTTCATCTCCAAACTAATAAACCTTTCATTCTCAACCAATTCTGTACCTAACAACCTGAAACAGTCCTGGGTTCTGCCCCTCTTAAAAAAACAATCTCTCGACCCGGCCATACCCACCAATTACAGACCCATCACTACGGTCCCTTTCCTGCTAAAAATCCTCGACAGAGTCGCCTACCTGCAAATCCAAGATTACCTGGAGACCAATCAACTGTTAGGCCTGCGTCAATCTGGCTTTCGTCCTCAACACGGAACAGAAACAGCCCTCGTTGACCTCAAAAGCCAGATTGATGGCATCAAGGACAACAACAAAGCAGCCATCCTACTCCTCCTAGACCTCTCAGCAGCCTTTGACCTGGTTGACCACAAAATACTCTGTAACCACCTTTCATCTGCTGCCCACTTCTCACACTCTGCTGTCACTTGGATACAATCTTTCCTAGCCAACAGAACCATGAGGGTTTTTTCATCTTTGGCTGCAGCAGACCCCATCCCCATCACATGCGGTGTCCCACAAGGGTCCTGCGTCTCCCCTACCCTCTACAATATCTTTACCAAACCCCTCTTTGACAAATTGGACCATCTGGGTGTCACCTACACTAACTACGCGGATGACACCCAGATACTCCTCACCATCACTGGCAACTACAACACTGACGCCACCAGGATCAACGAAATCTTCGCCATCATTCAGGCATGGATGGCCATACACGGCCTCTGCCTGAATGATGAGAAGACCGAGCTCCTCTTGGTCGGCTCCCCCAATAACCTACAGAAACTCAGCCCTGACTACTCCAAATTCATCATAGATGGCAACATCATTCCAGTTGTAAACCATGTGAAAACCCTAGGCTTCTACCTAGACGCCAATACCAACCTCTCCAAACAAGTTAATATGACCGCCTCAGCTACCGCCTACACGGGGAAATTAATTAGGGCTTGTAAACCCTTTCTATCTACAAACAGCTGCCTCATTCTGGCGAGGGCCCTCATACAATCTAAGCTCGATTATTGCAACAGCCTCTACCTTGGTGCCAACCAAGCTATAATCAAGAAACTTCAGATCCTCCAGAATAATGCGCTGAGAGCAGCTCTAAACATTCCCAGGAGAGAGCACATCTCACACATAAGACTAGCTTGTAAATGGTTATCTATCCAACAAAAAATCGACTTGAAAACCCTCTGCCTCACCTATAAAGCCCTAAATCACCTTGCCCCCCAGTACCTCACCAACAAACTCTCCCTCAAGCCTAACACAAGACTCACCAGATCATCCAATACTCTCTGCCTCACCGTGCCCAGATTCTCCGCCAAAAGAGCGGGGGGCTCAAGCTTTAGTGTCCTTGCCCCTCAACTCTGGAACACCTTGCCACTGAGTATTAAATTGACCAAATCCTTCCAACTGTTCAGAAGATCAGTCATTAGCTGGCTTCTAGAGAAGGAAATCCCCAGATAAATTAAGCTCAGTCCCACTTGCGTTTACTGTACATACCTTGAATAGATGATTGTCTTAGACCTGCACCAACTGTATATATTGTACATACCTTGAAATGCTCCTACTGCCTGCCTGTATACTCTATATTTGGCATCTTAACGCCACAATTGTATAACTGATTATTTACTGTAATTATGTAACCTATCCTTAAGCGCCCATTTACCCCTGGGTCTGGAGCGCTATACTAAATAAAACAAACAAACAAACAAACAAGCAAGAGTTAATACAATGCCAAAATCAGGTGGTAGTAAAACACTAGTGGTAGTGTTTCAGGGGCACAGCATTGGCTGTGCTTCCGATTCTTACCACTGTACCAGGTTGTTGTAGTAGACTGCTTGGCTGCCAGGGCGAACATGTGAAAACCGGTGAGGGAGTTGCCTCAGAGGGGTGCCCTTTGCCTTATTGCCTGTAGCTGGCGGCCTGGGCAAGGGTGCCTTAGCTCAAGCTAAGAGTGCTTTTTGAAATCCGTAGCAGCCTACAAGGAAGTGGGGGTGGTGGGAGCTGGGAGTTGAAGGAGTGAGAGGAAGGAGACGGAGTGAATGCGGTGAAGAGAAGGGGTGATCGGCATGAGGATCAGGGAGCCAATCACTCGGTCGCAGACTGTTAGTTTCTCCAAGCGAACATGTGGGGTGGATCAATGGTGTTAAACCAGTGAGCAGCAAACTGAGATTGGGCCACCACCCAGTATCCGATGAAATCTGGGGCGCTGAACCCGCCCAATTCCTTGGGCCGCTCAGCGTAGACAGTTTGAGGCGTACTGCTCCCGAATGCCAGAGGAGGGTGTTGTTTATACGGCGTAGTGTTTGGAAAAAAGCGTCCCCCAGCCACACAGGCAGATTGGTGAATCGGTACAGTAATTGAGGTAATACAACCATTTTAAGTATTCCAATTCTGCCTGCTAGTGAGATGGGGAGTCTGGACCAGCTGGAGGTCCTTGCAGCTAGGTTGGTCAGGTAATTCTGGTAATTGTCCTCCCGCAGATGCGCTGTGACACGTGAGACCACCACCCCCAGGTAAGTGACACTAGCCGGAGACCAGTTGAACCCACATTGGTCCGAGGGGGGTTGTGTGGAGTCTGTAAGTGGGAATAGGGCCGAATTGGAGCAGTTCACTTTTCAAGCCAGATATGTCCCCAAACAGCGCAACATCTGCTATTATAGGGGCAAGGTTGGTTTCAGGGGAGCGGATGTACAGAAGGGCATCGTCCGCGTAGAGGGAGATTATATCGGATTGGCCGGCTGCGCGCAATCCCCTATGTGAGTGTGACTGCCGAACCATGTCAGCGAAGGGCTCCATGGCTATGGCGAAAAGGAGCGGGGAGAAGGGCCATCCCTGACGTGTGCCTCTGGATATCTGAAGGGGAGTGGAACACCTGTCCTCTGTGCAAACTCTGGCCGATGGAGCGGTGTAAAGCAGCTTTATCCAGGTTCGGAAGTTGGGGCCGAACCTGCATTTCTCGAGAACTCGCCATAGGTATTTCCACGAGCCGAGTCCAAAGCCTTCTGAATGTCCAGAGTGGCTGCCACCGCCTGTGTGGTCAGGCAGATTCTGCTGATCACATTGAAGAGCCTTCTTAAATTCAGGGATGTGGACCTACCTGGGACAAATCCTGCCTGGTTCGGGGTGGATGATGTGGGGCATGTATGGGGCTAAGCGGTTGGCTAGCAGTTTAGCGTATATTTTAACCTCACTGTTAATCAGCAAGAGTGGTCGGTATGAGCCACACTGAGTTGGGGGCTTACCAGTTTTGAGGAGCACTGTAATCAGTGCCTCCCGGAGAGATGGCGGTAGTATCCCCCTATCACACGATTCCTCCCATAGGGCCAGTAGATGTGTGGCCAGATGAGACTTGTATAGTTTATAAAAATCCATGGGGAGCCCAAAAGGACCAGGGGCCTTCCCGGACACCAGCAACTCAATGGCCTCGATGAGCTCCTCAGAGGTGAAGGGCCTCTCCAGGAAGATGCTTGCGTCGGCTGACAGGACTGATAAGGGAAGATTCTCTAAATAGGAGTCAATTTCTGGTATCTGGGCGCCATGGCCTCAGAGTACAGGGAGATGTAGAACGAGAGAAACTCAGAATTGATATCCTGTGGGGAGGTGGCGAGTGAGCCGTCAGGCTTCAGTATGGCCGGAATATTGGGAGTTCCGAGTTCATGGCGCAACAGTCTAGCTAGCATTCGACCGGGACACTCTCCCTCCCCGTATTTCCTCACCGACTGAGGGGAGTCCAGGAATTTAACCTCGCGATCGGCAAGGCCACGGAACCTGTCCAGCTCCGGTCCCAGTGCTCTTAAAGCAGTTGAGGAGCGATCTTGAGCATATTGGGACTGGGACTCGAGGACAGCCAGGGCTGATTCGCTAGTGGCAATATCTGCGCGGATACCCTTCAGGATGCCACAACCTTTGGAAATGGCGATTCCTCTTGTATGCACTTTAAAGGATTCCCAGAGGACAGCTTGTGTTGATACAGAGTTTGTGTTGATCTCAAAGAATTCCTCAATGGAGGATTCGAGTTCGGTCACGAAGACCTGGTCAAGAAGAGAATGAGGGCTCATCCTCCACTGCCTAGTTTTATTAGCGTCCAGTCCCCAGTTTAGGGAGATAAGTACCGGTGAATGGTCTGATAGCGTCCTGGGGAGAATAGCCAGGTGAGACAAGCATCTGACCAGCATGTCCGTAAAGAACGATCTGTCTATTCTAGAATACGAACCGTGTACTGAAGAGTAAAAGGAGTATGTGCGAGAATCAGGGTTCATTAGACGCCAGGCATCCAATAGTGCCAGACGGGGGAGCATTGTAAGGACAGTGTAGGCTGCTTTGGATAGTTGGCGGGGCCTAAAGCCCGATATATCAAGGGTGACGTCCAGTAGTGTATTAAAGTCGCCTCCCCATAAGATAGGAATCAGGGGGTAGCCTTCAAGTACAGTGACCAGGTGTAGATAGAAATCGGGATCGTCGACATTGGGACCAAATATATTGGGGATGGCTACCTCCTGGAGTTGAAGTTTGCCAATGATCAGTACATATCTACCAAGAGGATCTATGTGGGAGTGATGACATGTGAACTTCAGGCTCTTGTGTATTAAAGTAAGAGTGCCACGGTTTTGGGTGGAATAGTTGGTATAGTATCTCTGGGGTCCCCATTGCTTAGCGAAACGCTCACATTGCTCCGGGCGAGCATGGGTTTCTTGTAAACATAAGATTTTAACCCCGTAGCGTTCAGCATGCAGCTGTATTTGCCGCATCCTTTTGTAGCTGCCCAATCCCTGAATGTTCCAGCTTATAAAGGACAGGTCGGTATTAGCCATACCACTGAGGGTATTGAATATATTTCTGTGAAGGCGTTCTCAGCAACAGGGAGTTGAAAAAACTGGATGTGTGTGGCCATTTATCTACATGTACAAGATATTCTGCTGTGGCGCATGCGGCGCCACCGGTGGCCGTCAAGACTTTTTTTTACCATAACGTCCCCTCCAACCTCCCCCGCCCTCATCCCTCCCCCAATCAGAGGGATGAAACCCAAACAAAACCATAACAACCACGAACTTCTAGGCATCAACGCCTGGGGGTCTGTTAGCAGCCGGGCGATGGCGCACCGGACTGCGGAGAGTGTGAGATGATTATGCAATACAATAGGATTAACAGAGCATTAGAAGTAGGTACGAGGTGGAGAGGGGCCATGGCAGAGAGGAGGATGACAATTGGAGCCATAGGGATGTAGCCATGGGCCCTGACACCTCATCTCGAGAACAAAATGTGGTCCCAGAATGGGCATGGGCGGGTCAGGACCCCGGCACCTAATCACTCGGGGCCCAGCTGTAGTAATAGGATAGTTACCAGACTGGAATCCCATCAGGGAGTCTAACATCTCGAAACACAATGAGACGAACAGGGCCACATTTGCGGAGGAATAATGGACCAATATGAACAAAATCCGTAACCAATGAACTACATGTAATGGGTGGCCATCATATGGGAACCCGCCAACGATGGTCCCATATGTGGCTTTGGTACAACAATAACCATAGTAGACGTAAATCTCGTATTGACAATGAGCGGATCAACAGGGAATGTGTTAGTCTATACATTTTGAAGCCTCTTCTGGAATAGTGAAGAACGACGTTAGGTTGGAGTGTTCGATCCTTAGCTTTGCGGAAAAGAGCATGGAGTATTTAACACCTAAGTCTCGAAGTCTCTTTTTTTTACCGCCAGGAAGGTTTTACGCTCTTGTTGAACAGCATTGGAAAAGTCCGGGTACAGGTGTATTCTTGCTGCTCCAAGAAGTAGTTCCTCTTTGGCCCTGGCCGCTCACAGAAGTGCGTCCCGATAGCGGAAATTTAGGATTCTAGCTATGATGGGACGAGGCGGGGCCCCAGGTCTGGGCTTCGCAGTCAGGGACTGGTGAGCTCTTTCCACCGCAAATTGTGCCGAGAGCTTGGGGTTATCTAGGAGTGTTAGCAGGATGCGTTCCACAGAATCCTCCATGGTCTCCTTGATGTTATCCTCGGGTACGCCGACAATGCAGAGGTTATTCCGTCTAGAACGAGATTCAAGGTAGTCATTTATCTTTTCTACCGCGGAGACCCGACTGATGAGTGGTCACAGCGGCGCGTAGGGAACCCAGGACATCCTCCGCGGTACCAACCCTGGTTTCGATCTCGGCAACCCTGCTGTCCGTTCTTTCGATATGGGCCTTTATAGATGAGATGGTGCCATTCATATCGTCCAATTTAGTATGCAGCGTGGCGAAGCCTTCGCGCATGTACTCTAGCATTTTCTGCGAGTCATCAGGGGGCAGGGGGCAAGGGATGACGAGGCGGTTGGTGAGTTCTCTGGGGGCTCGGTCGGAGGCCTGGAAGGTGTTTTGGCAAACATATTTATGGAGCTTTGCTTCTTCCCAGCCCCAGCTCCCTTGGTCATGATGACGAATAGAGTGTGGCTCCCAGGACCCTAAAAGGAACCAATGATCAGGGATATCAAGTTCCACGTTGCTGGATGCCCAGGGAGGGGTTGACACAAGTGTGATGGTGAGGTATGCTGGCTGCAGCGTTAGGGTGACCTCTCTTGGTCCAGTAGGGCGCCGGGTGTGCCAGGCGCAGCCGTAGGGGAGCTTCGGTGTGATGATGCCACAGGGCCACTGCTTGCTAAGGTGGTACAGGAAGAAATGGCTCGGATCGCTGGCAGCGGGGGTCCACAAGAGTCAGCCAAGTAAGGCACCAGGTGAAGCCAACAAGGGTCATCATGGGGGGTCGTGAGCAGGGGCAACCCGGTGCCAAGAGGGGGGGGGGCCCAGCCCCATGACAGGAGGGCGTGGAGCACCTGTATAGCGAGGCACAACCGGAGGTTTGCGGGGTTGGGCCGATGGATTGTATTTGGCACAGTAAGGCAGTGGGACCCACAGGATCTAGCTCAATAACTTGGGGTGATTAGCACAGCGGCTGGTGAGGCCCCACCAGTTAGCCCAGTAGTGTAGCTGCACAGCTGCGAAGGCAAGGAGAGCCAAATGTCCATAGCACAGGAGCAGAGTCCCACTGCAGGGCGCCCCTCCAGTGGGTCGCCCAGCACAGGCTCAGGATCCACAATAAATGTAACTGGGGCCACGGGTGAGGAGCAGCTTAGCGGCGGATCCCCGCACCAAGGGGCAGCACCAGCCCGCGCCCCCCAGAGCGGGCTGAGTCACCGCAGTAACAGCGGGAGTAGAGGTGGTGGGTGGCGAGGCCCGCACGCAGCAACTGGGGCGGCCGCAGGGACCGCCAGACTCGGCCACACCCGTCCCCCCGCACCCCTTACCTCGCAGTAGTCCGTATCAGTGTTCATGAGAAGGGGCGGCAGGAGGGGAGGGCAGACGAAGCGTAGGCCGGGGGGGGACCAGCCTCAGTCCACAGGTAACCGGCGCAGGGAATCCACCCCCTCTAGTTGTCGCAGATGGAGGAGGCAGCGGCCTCACACAGAAGGGTCGGAAGCCCAGGGCAGATTTCAGCAAGGTGGCGAGGAGAGCATGGGGGCAACCCCGTCGGCCACTGTAACCCGGCGCGCCTCAGGGGGTTCGGTGCCCCTCCCCCACAGTGGCCTGCAGCACCGCGTCCTCAGGTGGTTGAGGGAGCCGCTGCCTCTGGAGCCGCGGGGCGGGGAGAGCAGGCAGCAGCAGCCCCAACTCGATCGGGAGGCGAAGTCCGGCGCTCAGGGCGCGTTCGGGTCCGAAATTGCACAGGAATGCGGTGGAGAGGTTCCTGGAGGGGCACCAGCAATATTATAGGGAGTGGGCGAGTTTATAGGTGGAAAAGCGAGGATTATTCGCTCTCCCAGTCCGGAGCGTTACGCTTAGGCGGCCATCTTGCTTCGGCGCAACAGCGCCCCCACCCCCAACAAGGAGTTTTTAAATGTCAGAGCTTCCTGGAAGCTGCAGCAGCCAATCAGGGAGGTGGTTGGGTGGGAGCTGGGAGTGGAGGGAGGGCGGTGAAGAGAGGGGCAAGGAAAATGCACATGCAACACCAAAGCATTATAAATAAAAAGTCAAACTGCTCCCGGGGACCCAAGGCCTCACCTGCATGGGGGATGATGAAGATCCTAATCTGTCACGGCAACAGCACAGAAAGTGCAATACTCTGCACCAATCACTAGATGGCGGTCTATGCAAAGTATGCAATTCTAAGCAACTACAGAAAGAGATTACTGGTAATATTGGTCCCATAATCTGCATACATTGCTGCTACATGCTCTTTTCCAGATACTGTATACCTCAAACCTTAGAAATATTCCCTCAGGGTGCGATTTCCCAGGGACATGAACCGTAATAGAACAATACACGTCATCTTGAAGAGAGCTCCTCAATGTAGGAGCAAAAGCAGTGGAAAGGAAGACTTGAAGGCCGGAGAACCTGACAAAATGGGCACTAGTGGCTTGACGTACTAAGGAGGCAGCGGAGCCACAGAAAGCAGTCTGACGGCAAACACCCAGGAAGGCACTGAAAACCAGGTGATGCGGGATGGTGTTGGAGTGTCAACTCCCTTAAACCCGACAATACATTTGAGAAGACTATGATGGCAAACGGGCAGTAAAATGACCTGCAGATGGTTCCATCACACAAGTGGAGCCAGCGGGATGGTTGCTTGAAAGGTCCATTGGCTAACAATTGGGTAAATCATCTTGCACCCTTGGTGAAGCCAAATCTAAAGCATGCCACTGTTCCTCACCATCCACCAAGGCGGCCATGGAAATGAGGTGCTTCACACTGAGCCCTGCCCTCTATTTCCATGGGTTCCCTCTTTGGCAAGATTTCTTTCCCAAAGGGTCACACACTGGCTGTGGCATGTTCTTTCCTCACCCCACATAGCAAACGCTGAGTTCCAACGACCGTTGGACCCTTGTTAATGGCCATCTCTGCGCTCTGGCCAATTAACTCGGACACTTGGACGCTACAGCCTGAAAAATGGGTGATTATTGCTAGAGTAATTCTGCAGTAAATTGCACCAAATGAGGGAGGATTTTTTTTTAATAAACGCTAATTGTGGCTAGAAAGAAGGCTTTGTTTTAGCCACCCATTTCACTTTGTATATGGCTGGCAGACATGGACAAGCGTTTAAACTTGATTTAAAATGTTCTGCCTGAAATAGATAGCCCTATTCATTGGATTGCTTATGCGGATGAGTAACTTCTCCTTGACGTAACTCAAATTGGCCTTTGTTAATAAATGTCGACAAAATGAAAATGTCTTTTATGGCCAAAAGGTGTGGAATGGAATCTGGGGATGTGAGAGATTAAAATGGTTTCCAAGTTGTGCTACTTGGGGTTCACTACCCCATCTTTCAAAACAACTAATGTGTAAGTAATGGCAAGTAATTTATTTTATTGGCAGCTTTAAGATATTTTGTCAAAGTATGGGGGCTATTCCCTCCTGCCCTTTATCAAGGCTTATGAACATAGGGAGGTTCTGGAGGTGATGTATTAATGTTTTTAGCAACACGGTGTGTACCAGATTTCCTTAAAAAAATAAAAGGTTATCCGCCACCAAACATACAAAAGAGCAGCCATCTCGGCAGGGCAGAGAACTGCGAGGGGCTGGAACATCATCATCATAGTGTCTCAACATTCAAAGAAACAGACTGCAGCAGTCCCTGACCCCTGTGATTCCCATCCCCTCTGCACTCTCCTCAACTTCCGACTTCTCGCTCACATCCCTTTTTTGTGCGTAGTCCCTCTTACTGTTGTGGATCATCGTTATTAATGCTTGTATTTTTGTATGATTCTCAGCTAACGCCACACTTCATATATGCACTATATAAATAAGTAAGCAAATGCATGAGAAATCCATTGTTTTGTTTCCACAGAGAGAACTTCCCAGACACATGTATTTTGCCTCGAGACCATTCTCTTGCCTCCTTCAGAAGTCCTTCAGATGAAGAACGACGCCTCAGCCCATTGAATATAAGGAATGATGCAGACTTACAACAGCCATATCCACATCGTCAGCCCAACAGAATTGACGGGGATGCTCTTCAAATGAGCCATCCTCAAGAGTTTGAGTCCATGACCAAGAAATACATTCTCAAAAATCAAAATCTGCAAGAACCAGAGTCGAGGCGACACTTACAGGTTTACACATTTTACTATGCTTGGTTGTCTTGCTTATTTAGCTCCCATGCTCTGTTCAGTAGATGAACAATATTTGCGTAACTTATGGAATCTTCAATCCAGAACAGTTGAGTTATGGGTTGTCCTGGTCTGAAAGTGATTTTGACTAAGGTAAGATGTAATGTACCTAGTTGTGGTCCCTGCAACTGTTTTATAGCAATCTTCCAGGGATCGAAATTTGGATTGGATGAGTAGGAGCTAAAAGCAGCTCCTGCATATGAGGCATCACACGTTAGCCAGGAGCTACCTCTGGGGAACCAGGAGCATAGTGTCCTGCAAACCTAACTTGTGGACTAGAGGCAAACTCTTTCTACATTATATAGTAACTATTATGCTTAAAATAATGTCACCTAGGTTTGTCATTTATTCTCCTTAATGCACATTTCTACACCTATCCAGTTAATAATACACATCTATATTTGTTTGACACCACTTGCCATAGGGAGTTAAAAGTAGCTCCTAGTTGCTGTTGGTTTCAAGCCAACCAGGCTCTTCTATACTACATGCAGATGCTAAATACCTCCCAGATCCTGGTAATTTAGAACCCTAATTTTCCCTACAGTCATAGGGCTATAACTAATGGCCTGCGGACAGTACACTTTTGCAATGCATCAAATGACCTCACAAATGATATAGCACTAGACATTCATGGGAATGCCACTCTGATGCAAGTTCTTCCTCTACCCTGAATTACATTAGATATGGAGAAATGTTTTGTTTCCCGGCAATGTCTGTATTATCGCATTGTTAGTGCAACCCTGTTTTGCCCTTGCATGGTGACTTGTGCCCACTCCTATCACCAGGCTAGGGAGAGACCACTTCACACCCCTCTTCCCACAGTCCAGCTTCAATGAGAGGGGCACTAGGCAAACTGCCCCCCCCACCTTCCCAAGTTCCTAACCATACCAAAGTGATTCTCCTTCCTAATGATACTAGGGTGGATTTTTTAGGCCCCATCAGGGACCCCTATTTTAATAAACCGTAACAAACCATAAACCTCCTTACTATTCACTCCTAACTGTTACACTATTTAAAAGTCCTCTGCCCTGGCATGAACCTGTCCGTCGGCCTACCCTTTCTTAAAGGAGTCATGTAGGAGCCCCATTGGTGAAGCAACAGATAAGACCCCCTCCTTTCTGTTTGTCACCTCACATCCTGAGGAGGTGGCGGAAGATGTCCCCATCAGCGGCCCTTCTCCCAGGGAAGCCTCTGGCAGACCACCTAACTAAACCCCCCAACCACCTGCCGCTGCTTCTAGGGCAGCTAGCCGGCTCCAGGTTCTGCTCCCTATTGAGGCAGTGCCCCATGCCTTTGCGGGGCACCAATGTCACCACTGCTGCAGGACCCCCGGGAAGTCATTCACTTCAGCAGCACTCGTGCCCTCTTGGTGTCACCATGACTGCCGCGCAGCTCTCCAAACTTCAGTCATCCTTTCGGCACCTTGTCTTAGGAAAGCCATATCTAGTCGCTGCTGCACTCCACCCCTTTCCGGTAGGTAAGGTGCGGGCCTGCCCACTCCATTATTGTGCCTTAGCGGCGTTGACGGGAAGATCCGCTGCAGTACATCTGACACTCCAGTGCCACTTCATTCAGACCGGTGCTAGGGCGCGACACAGGAGTTACTACTTTGCCAGCCTATGTCATCGGGTAGGCTGGCAGCACCAGTGGTACTCCAGCGCCCGGGCTGCTTCGACAACGCTGTCAGGGACTCTATTTTCTTTCTTTTCTTTTCCAACCCACAAAACATACCTCTCTTCTGGGCTTCTCTTCCTCTCGTTCCTGACTGTCTGCTATTCAGGCATGGTGCGTTGCTAACAATATCTGCCTTAATGCCAGTAAGACTGTGATCCTTCTCATTGGGACCCCAGCTCCCTCCTTCCCTTCAACACACTGTCCGCCCTCCATGGACCCCCTCCCCTCACCCTCCTGTGTGGCAAAAAAAACCTTGGTTTCATCTTCAACTCCTCTCTCTCTCCTTCTCTCCTCACATCACTGACCTCGCCAAGAAGCTCCAATTTCAGCTGCACCTGCTCAGAGGTTCTCCCTTGCCTCACCGTCCTGCAGAAACTCAATGTCTCTAGACCCCACTGGTGCTCTCCAGGCTGTACTATTGCAACAACCTCTTTCTCAACCTGCCTAATTCCTCCCTTTTCCCCTTCAACTAATCCAGAATAGGACTGCAAGACATATACTTGGCCTCAGGCCCAGGGACCTCATCTCTGCAGCCCTAAAACTCTAACTTGATCCTTGCAGCAACTGGGAGCCAGTGGAAAGACCCTCTGCATCACTCAAGGCTTTTTGGGGCCTGGTACCCCGCTACATCCAACTCTCTCCCTAAATATCTCTGCTAGAGCCCTTCGATCTTCTAGCACCAACTCTCTGCAGATCGGACTCTTTTCCAATCAGAGAGTGGAGGGAGAGAGGGGGTAGATCTCTCTCCTCCGCAGGTGCTTCCCTCTGGAATGGCCCCTCTGCCTCCTTGACTTCAGCCGGATCTTCTTAAATTCCTGGAAACTTTCTCGTCCTTGCCTCTCTCCCTCCCCTGCTAATGTCCCCCTTTGCCTCTTGACTGGCTGCCTGATTCTCTCAATCATACAGGGCAGCAGGCCCTCCTCAACCAGTCAAGTTCCCCCCTGCACTTGGTCTCCCCTGACCCCCATCCTGCACTTGCTCATTTTTGCGATATTTTTGCTGCCCAGAATCTTTAACATGTTAGCACCATCCTCTTGGCACAAGGCTGAGCGATTACTTTTGGACCAATTCCTATAGGTAGTTCTTAATTTAGTAACTAGCTGTTTTCGCAAGTGGACAGGTTCTTTTTGGGCTCGTCTCAGGTCAGCACGAAGCTGCAATTTGTTTACTTTAACCACTCTATCATACACATGGAGGTGTTGGGTAGGCAGCGTGGAATTGAGTTTTTGATGTTGGAATACTAGGAACACATCGGATTGTACGTTTGCCACATTCTCAGGCTGTATATCAAAATCTGGCAGCCCTAATCTTAGCAAACGTTCAAGCTGATGTACTTCAGACTCCGACCATCAGAGTTTGTTCCCACCCGCATTCACTACACAACACCCTTTCATGGATGCCTTATTGGGGCGGCTAAGCAATGCGTAGTCTGCCCACTTTGCTACAAGAATGTTATGATCGCTCGCATCAGATTTCAAAACCTTAAAGTTGGTTCACTTTGATGCAAGATGTCAGAGGTTGGGGAGAAAAGCCGACCAAGAAGCGGGCATAGGATTGGCGCGGGGATGGGGGGTTAGAGCGTGCCCTCGGTGCTGAAAGGGCACAAAAATCTATCAGAGGAGGCGTGGGCTGGGGCTCTAGATGGTACTCAATACAGGCAATGGTCGAATAGAGTGGCTCGGGGGCTATGGCGACGGCACCATACGCTCATTCACAAACTCTGGGCCTAAAGTTAAAATTCGAAATTGGTTTGTCTTCAACAGTGTGGACCCAAATGGGTTTTGTAGACCCAATTCATTAATGTAAATCGATGAGCTTCAGCAAACAAACACGCGTTTCACTCTGTGTGCAAAGTGTTCCCACAATGCATTCATCCTCTGGTTCTTTCTAATCTAATATTTGTAAATTATTTTCTAATGTTTCTGAATCTGCTTAGATCACATGTTGTGCATATAGTCCGACATCTAGTGGTAATCGCGGAGTATTGCATCTTTTTTCGAAGATCGAAAAGGGAAGTCGACATGGGCGTGACTGTAACACTATCACTAACGTGACGTGTAGTGGACCCAACATCCTTCACGCGTCGAGATCCCACAGATTTGTTTCCACCCATCTAGTGGGTCGGACATAATGCAGAGCTCGTTGAGTTTTATATTGATGTTTCTGATACTTGTTAATCTGCTTAGAATCACATGCTGTGCATATGGTCCGACATCCAGTGGTAACAGTAGAGTATTGTATCGTGTCTTTCGGGGACCGAAAAGGGGACTTCGGCATAGGCGTGTCTGTAACACTATCCCTATCGTGACGTGTCGTGTACCCAAAATCCCTCATGCGCCGAGGTCCCTCAGATTGTTTTTTTCCGCCCAGATAACTGGTCGCCCTATAGCAGAGCTCTTACATAAGAGACATTGTTTATGTTTAGACCAACTTTGTTGCTTATTTCCCCCTTAAGTCACTTCGATGGCAAGCACAAACTTCGACAAAGACTGTGGGGAGTTTCTATGGCGGTGGATGTCGGTGCCTAAGATCCGGCGGCTGAGGCATCCACGTGGCCGGGCCTTCTGGCCGGCCTACACAGTAGGGAGAGTGGGGTCAGGGTGGCCATATCTTTAGTTATGTCTTTCCTCTTTCCCCCTCTTTGCCCTCTAGGTCTGGTCATCTTTGTTTACACCTTTTGCTATGGAAAGGACTCCATTTAGGTTCTGCCCTAAGTGTAGGGTCAGATATCCGTGGAAAGATGATCACAGAAGGTGTAATTCTTGTCTCCCCGTAGATCACGACGAGAAGCGGTGTGTGGCCTGTAAGCTCCCTAAGGAGCGCCGTGTAAAGCGGTGGGCTGCATATGGTATGTCGCCAGCGGAACCCTCTTCCCCCACTGCCACACCCACCGAAAGTGACAGGGGCACCTCCGATGACCAAACATCCGTAGCATATGTTATAGACCTTGAGGCGGACACTTCTAGGTCCGCCACGGCCGTCCCTGACCCTTCAAGGTCTGACGCAAGTTTTGCTTCAGGGACAACCTTCGGCGACAGGGGCGTACAAAGACATCATCACACTAAGCACACAGCCCCTTCACCGATTTCGACAGGTACGTCGAAAAAGGTGAAAGCGCCAACAGGGGCGTCAAAAATGTTGGCGGATTCCTCTGATCATGCAGATGAGCAGCCTTCTCTGCAACAGCGTCTTGCGACTGGGCAATCCAAAAACAAGGGCGCTACCCCTAAATCAGGTTTACACGTCGAAGCGCGGGCATTCACCGCCCCGACGGTCCCTAAAGGCCCGGTAGGCCCAAAACCTACTACTAGGCCTCCATGTGAAAAATGTACTGCTAGGCCCTCTAGCATCGCGGTAGGCGGTAAATCTACCGATAGAGCTTCGGACCTGTTAACTCACGCCAATTCGGCAGAGATTGAAGATAGTATTGTGAGAATTACTTCGGCGGTTGGGCTGGTACCTACCCTGTCGAAACGCATGGAGCAGGCCCCGGACAAGTCTAAAGATGCGCCATGGTGCCCCGATTTCTCGCGAAACCTACGAGGACAGTCGGGATCCTCTTTCCAACACCCATGGAGACAAATTTCGACGCCAAAAGGCGGAAGATGTTTTTCCACCCGTAGGCCCTTTTGGTTCCTCTAAGCGGACAAAGGAGAAATTTGAAGGGTGCATGGATCGTCTTGAGAAAATTATCTTTTTCTGAGCATCCTTCCCCTAATAGATCTCGTGGAGAACCTATTTTTAAATCGGCTTCACGTATCCAAGAAAATCTGGACTCTCAGCCCTCGGTCCCTGTCCATCATGAAGAAGTCGTCCAGATGGACACTTCCTTCCTGCAGGACTACGAGGACCAAGCTGATGCCATGGACAACTGGTAGGAAACCCAGCAAGTGGAAACTGAGCCATGGACGCTCCCCACGCAATATCAGGACAATAATCTTCTATGCCTGGATTCTCCCCCATCAACCCCAGCTCGCCAGGCCTCGCCAGTAGACGACCAAATGACCTTCAATGCCATCTTAAGGAAGGCAGCAGATCACTTTCAGATCACTACTCGAGGCGGTACCCGAGCAAGACTTTGTGGAGAACATTCTCAAGGTGAAACCCCCCTCAAGCCAAGCCATTTCCCTACTAAATTCTGTTAAAAGAAGATTGGCCCCCTCCCTTGTGTCGCCAGCTCAAACCAGGGCAGTGAACCCAAGAGTGGAAAAGCTATTTCGGCCTTCCCCTTTGGACCCTCAATATATTAAAGGCCACGCCACCCGCGACACCTTGGTAGTGACTACCACCCGTAAACGGGCAGGCGTACCCCTTGCTACAGGGTAGGCACCCCCAGATAAGGATTCCAAGAGGTTATACGCCCTAGGTAAGGGTGTTACCTCGGCAGCTGCATACACCATATGCGTAGCGAATAACCCCACAATGCTGGCGCGTTATGCAGACACTCAGTGAAACCTGGTACCGGAAGGTCTACAGGAGGTTCCTGAGCCCGTCCGGTCCAGGCTTCTCACCATTATGGCCGAAGGTAGGCAGGTAAACCAGAATATCATCAAGAACACTCTGAACACTGCTGAGACAGCAGGTAGGTCTCTGGCCAAGGGCACTTTACTCAAGCGGCACGCCTGGCTTCGTACCTCAGGGTTCAAGCCTGAAACACAGTCTGCGTTTATCAACAAACCCATCGAAGAGACCAATCTCTTCGGGAAAGCGGTCGACGGTGCCCTGGAGATGGCCAAGAAAGAGCATGAGACTCTTAAGTCATTGCAACAGATAACTCAAAAACCTTCCCCCACCAAAGGGGAGGTGGTTCTCGTTGGTCCTTTCGAGGGCAGTCCCGTGCAAATCAGAACTACAGCACGGGAAACTATAACTCTGGACAAACATCAGGAAGCCCTGTGTACTACTCACCAAGTGGTCAACGACGCGGCAGAGGTAGAGGCCCCAATCCCAGAGGAGCCACAGCCTCTGGTCATAAATGATCCATGTCCCCTCCCATGTCACCCCGGTCAGGGGGCGTTTAACATTTTTCCTCACGGCATGGGAGGGGATAACTTCATACCAGTGGGTTATAAAGACGGTTGCCCACGGGTACTGCGTGGAATTCGCCCTATCCACCACAGTTCAGACCACCACGCTCACGGCGCCTCTCACCGGACCATCTGCAGATCCTGAATCAGGAGGTTGAAGCGCTGCTGGGAAAGGACGCCATAGAAGCCGTCCCTATTCTTCAGTTGAACAAGGGTATTTATTTAGTGTACTTCCTTGTACCCAAAAAGGACCTTACCATGCGCCCTGTTCTAGAACTGCGCCCAGCGAAAAAATGTATGAAACCTCAAAAGTTTCATATGGTACCGCTACAGGAGGTGCTCCCACTGCTGAAACAGGGGCACCACATGGCAACATTGGACCTGAAAGATGCATACTTTCAAATGTCAATGTTGCCAGCACACAGGATATATCTTTTTTTTATTTTTTTTTTATTAAAATGACTTAGTTTGTTACAAACTTTTCATTTCATTTTTAAAAACTCAGTGATACACAAAATGATAAAATATAACAGTTCAATTGAGAACTAGAGAGAGTAGATAAAAGAAAATAAAAAAAAAAGGAATGTAGAGACAATAAGATCTCTTAACACTTTCGGCATCAATTAGGCCAGTCGTCAGTATCTTCACTTTGTTGAACTCCAGGCTGCAATCCCAAGATATGTTGTAAGTATTGAGCTATCGTGAAAATTAGTTTGTTTTCGCGTCCGTTCAATAATAAAGACCAACGCATATCCGTGTCCATCTGTCGACTCGATATTTTAAAAAAAGTTACCAAAATTCAGTCTCTTGGTCGTTAATTCTGGGCAGATCATTACTAGATGATAAATTGTTTCTGGTACTTCTCTATCTTTACAGAAACAACAATAGTTGTCACTTTTCGGGAATTGTCATATCATTGCCAGTTTCTCTTGTAAGTTATTTAAACAAATTGCCAAGTACACTGTACGGATATTATCAGGAAACTGTTCCATGTACTTCAGAATTTCGTTTAGTGCTCGAATGTCCAATTGACTTTGAAGATTTCTTATCCAGTCGTTCCAGTCGGATCCAGTCGTTTGCTAATTTGCGTTTTGCATGTTGTGGTCTGTTCATGAGGGTTTCGAGTGATATTTCTTCATCCTTTAATTTTTGGTGCAAATTATCTTTCCATTTCCTTAAAAATGTATTATGAAGAGCAGTTGGATTATTTTTCAAAATTGCTGTTGCTGGTGTTTCATCGTTTGTCAGAAGTGTTCTTAGTAGGTCGAGCTGCTTCCAAGTCACTATCGAAGATAGGGATTGGGTTGCCACCTCATAGCGAATTCTAGCCATCGGATAAGAATCTGGGAGCCTTAAGATCTTTCTCCAGAATATAGCTTCTAGTTTCGCCCAATTGTTGGATTGTGAGTGGATCATTGCGTCGCTGCCATATGTAATTACCGGGATTACTTTCTGCCTGTAGAATGTTATGACAGGTTTAAAGGAAAATTTGCCATATTTCCTGTGTAGGACACAGCCTTGTCTGGCTAGTGTCTGGGTTTTCATTTCCAGGTTATTGAACCACTGTTTTTCTATTTTAGATTGATGTAGTATAATGCCGAGATATTTGAAGGTCGATACTTCTTCTAGACAAATGTTATCAATGGAGAATTTTAGCGCTGGCTGTTTCTTGAATGGAAGTTTTACTAATGGCATGATTTTGGTCTTTGTCGTGTTGATTCTTAGGTTGTTGGATTTCATGTAGGTTCCCATAAGATGTAAGCTCTGTTGTAGACCCGAGATGGTTTTGTCTAATAGGATTATGTCGTCAGCGTAGAATAACACTGGAATTGGGACAGAGTTCAGTTTTGGAGGGTTCAGAGCCGGGTCATTAAGATGTTCTTCGCAATCTGCTGTGTATAAATTATATAAGGTGGCTGCAAGAGGACAACCCTGCTTTAGTCCTTTCGTTGTTTTTTTATCATGGGTGCAGTCGTGCCATTCTTTGAAAGTCTCACAGCTATTGTTGTATTGGAATATAATAGTTTTATTGGCTCGAGGCTCTCCACTGGACAATTCCACGCCAACAGTTTTTCCCATAGTCGTGTTCTTGGTATGGAATCAAATGCCATATGTAGGTCCAAGAAAACAGCATAGATCTGTGTTTTTTTTCTATTGCTTCATATTTGACTAAGTTCATTATAAGGATATTTATATTAGTACCAGCGCCAGCAGTGAATCCCGTCTGTCTGGCTACCAATCGCTTTGTTTTCTTTTGAGGAGCAATGCGGCGAAGATCTTGCCCAATGGGTCTAGTAGTGCGATCGGTCTAAAATTCTGCGGATTGTCCCGCGCCCCTAGTTTGTACATGGGGACGATTATCGCTGTTCTCCATGTTGGAGGGATTGTATTCTGTTTGTTGATGGTTTCTATGAGTCTCAACATGAAGAGAATCCACAGCTCCGCATTTTGTTTTAGAATTGCGTTGGACAGTCAGTCAGGACCTGGGGCACATCAGGTGTTCAGTTTTTCAAAAATCAGGATCAGGTCTTCCTTCTCGTAGCGAACATTCCATGCTTTATTTACAGTCTGTAGTGCTCACGGCATGGTATAATCTAGATCATTATATATATTTGCAAAGTGGTCTATCCATTGTTGCTTGGTCACGTTTGCTATCAAGAGTTGTTGGTTGCTTTCATTATTGTTCAACAGATTCCACAGTTGTCTTGGGTTGTGGTTCTTGTAAGCTTTCATCATCGTTTCTGCATCGTTTTGTATCAGTGTTGCCTGGTATGATTTCCTCCAGTTTGTGTATTTTTGTTTATTTTTTTTCTTCTGTACAGAAAGAAATTCCATTTGTGGGTTTTAGGTTGCGAATGTCCTTACGCATCTGTTGTTTTTCTGCGCAACTACAGTATCTTAACAATGATTGTATAGTTTTGCTTGGTTCTTCCTCGGCTTGAGGAAGGGAATCAGAAAGGTATCATAATTAAGTCTGTCAATATCTGGCATTGTTGTCAAGTGTAATCGGTCTGTGAGATCTCTTATTTGCTGTTGAGTTATTCGCAGTTGGCGATTGTTGCCAGCGACTTCTGTCGGTATGCTGAAGTAATCTTTTTTGGTTGTGTGGATCTGGAACCAGTTACTATTAGTTGGTGGTGATCACCTCTTGTTGATAGATTGATTTGGATCTCTGTAATTGGTTCCAGTAGATCTGTTGACAGATATACATAATCTATTATTGCTGTCGTATTAGCAACATACCATGTCTGTATGGTTATCCCTGTGGCATCTTTCGGTTGTTCTACTTGTTTCAGATTACGAATCGTAATTTCCTTGTGCCATTTCCTTGCCCGCATTGACAAATCGATGAACTCCATTTGTTGGCCTAGTTTATTATATAGGTGTATATTTAAGTCACCGCATATAATGAATTCCACATGTTGATGTTCTATGAGTGTTTGATCGATGACTAGAAACACACCATCTAGGAAACTGCTATCGTTTAACGATGCTGGATTCCAATACAGGTTCATGATGGATATGAGGCGGTCAAGGTTGTTATGGCCAGAAGTTTGTATTCAAATGATGGTATTTTGTATCCAAGGATTTATGTTGTTGGTCACGACAATTGACCATTGTGGTCGAATTTGAATTAATGTCAAGAGTCCAGATGCTGGTCTGCCGGAGGCACCTTTTATTGCAGGATTCAAGAGAGTAATATAGCCATTGCAGCTTGGAAGGTCCGTAAGCCAAGTTTCTTGTAGGCACACTATAGATGTTAATTCGAATTCCGGTTCTGCGTGGTTGAATAGGTGGGAGTTTCCCCTTGTATTCCAACTGCATAATGACCAATGGAAATCTTGTATTTTTAGCGGTTATGAAATAGAGGATATATCTTGCGTAGTGTCTAGGTCCTCAGCGTAATCACGGTGGAAAGGATAGTTCTCGTTGCTTTCATAAGAAGTATCTTCTGGTTTAATTCCTTGAGATTCAGGAGGCCTATAGGAAGGATCATATCTTATATGAATTGAACGTTCACTCTCCTGGTTTCTAGCAGATGAAGACTTTGTGTAATTGTTCCACTGTCGTGGTATAGCAGGTGTTGTCTCAGAAGACGTTTGGTTGCAGCTGAAGCCCAGAACATCTAGGACTTCTGCTTGTGCAAGAATTTTTTCCATTGTCACACGATCCCATAATTCCAGTGATACTCTGTCAAGTTGAGTGTGGTCCTGGAAGATTATAAATTTGTCTCGAGATGAGATTGTTTTGAGATCAGGTATTGTCTTTAAGAGTAAAAGCATGTTGGTTCGATTCAAAATCAAACGTTTGTTTTTGGTGGTTTGAATTTCTATCTGCAATATGTATTGGGATCGATCTGGTATTGGATTAATGACCTCTGGGCAGCTGATCTGTTTAGTTTTGCGCAGATCTTCTATTTGTCCTTCTCTTGATGTTTGTCGGGGAGTCATGACGTAGTCTGAGACATACATGGTTTCATTGGGGCTCCTAGAGCTGGTCTTGTGGGGTCCTCTGGTTCTTCTGGGCAATAATACAACGTCTGGAGAATCATCGCCGATTGATTGTTCGGTGGATGATGATATCTCGTCTAACATTGATTCATCCGATATGTCCTTGCATGTTAGTTCAAAACTTTGATATGTGGATGGTACATATTCATCCACAATAATAAGGCTTGAGTCAAAAAAAGGAGTTTGCTCAGTGCGAGCCTCTGTGCTGGTTGAGATGTACTCATTGTTGCCGTTTTGCACTGAGGTCGGCTGTCTTGAAGGTTTCATTTCTGTTAGTAGGGCGGTAGGGTTTTTTACACGTCCTATAAGGGGTGCAGGTTGAGTGATTGAATGTTTCACTGGCTGGTTCACTGTGCGTAGAAACGGCCTTGAACCGTTCTGTTTGGCGATTGCAGGGTTTTTTTTCCTTGTGGTTGTTGGTGGCTTTCCTATTTGTGTGATTGTCGCTTTAGCTCCCCCGTGAAAATTTTGAAGATTTCCGCACTTGGTTGCACTTCCTTGTTTGACTTTGAAGGTGCCATGGTAGGTTCTAGAATTGAAAAGTTATCGATACCTCCAACTGGCATTTGTGATGCTGTGGGCAATACAGACGTAATAAGTAGGTCTTGTGTATCAGGTGTTATTCTAGCACTGGACTCTGTCGGTATCTGTGGCTCCTGTGCCGTATGCATCCAAGCCATAACGTTACTCGTCAGTCTATTTTTCTCTTCTCTGTCGCCTCTGGCAATATCACACAATCTCTGTTGCCATCTCAGTGATTGCTCTGCTTCGCAGTCCAATCTTTTTTCCAGTGTGGTTAGGAAGTTCTCTATGTATACTTGCTTTGTGTGAATTAAGGCTAATAATGTAGCTTGGTCGCGAATCGCATCTTTAGAATCTTCCTGCAGTTTCAGAAAGGAATCATTGATTGGGATACAACTGCTATTAGCATGTTTTGTAAATCGATCATAGTTGTTGGGATTCTTAGTTGATTTGTTAGATCGTGAAAGGAGTGCTCTGTGTGCAGGTCGCGATTGTCATGTTTTCCGTTTTGGTTTATTGCGCTTGATTTCTGGATTTCATGGTCGGCTGGTGGTGTGTAATAAGATTCTTGAAAGTCATACGAAAAATGAGTTTGAGAGCTTCTTTTGTCCGTTTTTAGGTGCAAATCATGAGTTAATCTCTGGTTATGGTGATTTGTTGATTGAATAGGTTGCTGTGATAGCAATAAAATTGACTCTTGTTGTTGATTTCCATTTGTTGCAGTAATCGGGTAGGGTTTATGAATTATCGTTGGCGTGGATGTAGCTTCTGGACATCCAGATGAGATGTTGCCGAATATTGCTTTCTATTTTCCAATACTGTTCATTATTGACTCAATTTCTGTGATGTCAAGGGAAAGCCTGTCCACTTTAAAAGTCGCTTTGGCTGATTGGTCAATGTCTACATTTTTACTTTGAGCTTTATTCGTATGAGATTTGAGCCATTTTAATTTCGCTGGCCTAGCTTGCTCTTTTTTAGCGGTTGTACGTTCTGAGTTTTGTGGTATTGTGCACAAAGGAGTGGATAACAATGGAAATGTGTTGGGACGTTCCGCTGATTTTTGCTTCATTTATGGGATTGGTTGTTCCACTTTAGCAGAGTCTATATTCTCCTCGACAGTTGAAGTGGAATTCAACTGCATTGTATTATCAGGTAATACAGTATGTTGTTCTAGTGCTTCTATGTTTGTCTCTGGCACAAGAGTTTCGTGCAGGGGCCGTTTAAATTGGGGCTGGTTTGTATGTGCATTTCTAGTATCATTGACGTGTCGATATTTGTATCTTGGGCGCAAGATGGTTCGGTGTCCCATTGAGTAAGTTCGATTTGTGTCTGGTTAGATGGCTCTCCTTTGGGATCCTTCGTTTCCCGGGTTTGTTTTGAAGTGCTTAGTTGGTGGTGCTCTTGCTCAGTTGTTTACTCTAGATTAGATTGAGCAGGGAGTGCTTGTTTCTGTTTCTTGTATATAGTTTTTTCTAGCGTCAGCTGTTTTAGTTCGTTCGAGGTAAACACAATTGGTGCAGAACCTAATTTGCAGCGCAACCTAGTCTTGGGACCCGGAATGGTCTTTGGGGTCTTAGTAGTCATGGCAGTATATGACAATCTGACGAAAGCTGCTGGAAGCTGGGTGTGTTGGGGAGTCTCTGTATCTAGTCTCTTGATGGAATCTGGCTTTGTTACATAGTCTATATATTGACCCTTGGTGGCAATTCGCGTGACGAGATCAAAGGGCTCCTGCCCCACAGTTTCTCGCACGTTATACAGGTGTCGTCTTGTGATTAGATTCTTGTCTGTTTTCCAGCTGTTGATTTTATGGCAAAATCTCGAGGTGGTTGGTGAGCATGTCAAGGGTGTATGAGATCAAAGGGCAGATGCCCCGCAGGCTCTCGCGCACTAAGATGGTCTTGGTAGGTCCGATTTTTGAGTAGGTAAATCAGCAGCGCACAGGATCAAGGAGAAAATTCCGCAGGCTCTCAGTCGGTGGAAATTAGAATTAGTTGCTTCCAGTGATTAGCGTTTTGAGTACTGAGTGGGTGAGATCAAAGGGCAATTGCCCCGCAGTCTCTCACCGGCTGGGCGCTTGTTATCAGTGTCTGAGGAGTTGAGCATGAAATGCCAAGTTGCTAATTGGCGTTATGCGGGAAGGGCAGGCGAAATCAGTCTCTCGCACGCCTTTTAAGTGCTTTCAGGTCATGTTAGCGGCTTCTAGCAATTGCACGATGAATGGATAACAATGACTATAGTTCTACAAAGTCTAGTTCAGTAATAGCAGGGGATGCAAAGTCTGAGGGCTGGTTCCTTATATTCTCACACACGTTTCTCACAAAGCCCTTTCAATAGAGATGACTAGATGAAGGGGCTCAAGTGGGCGTAAGCATAGACAGTCGTTGCATCAACCGCGGTAGATTCCAGGGATATAATGCGGAGTGCCGTGTACGCGGCACAAGAGAGGTACGCCGGGATTAACTCGTTTCCGGCTCGTTGGTCACAGGCTCTGCCTAATCTAAACGGCAGGGCGTTAGATGTTTGTCACAGTAAGCCGATTCAGTGCGCCGTGAGAGGTACCACAAGGGGGCAGCAGAGGGTGCCTGTTATCGGAAGTTAGTGTTCTGTGTGACGATTTTTGATTTCTCACACAGTATATGAAAATAAATGGGCGTAGGTGCAGAAAATCAAAGGGATAGTATGTTTGGTTTACAAATGTATGCATGGGTCTTCATTACTGGAGTCAAAGAAGAAAAGTTTGTGGCATCGCTCACCTTTGATTGTGCTTTAAAAGTGCAGCATGGCAGACCGCATGGGTCCCGCTGGAGTCCAGCAGAGCCTGAAGACCCAAAGACACTGCGACCGACTCCGCGGCTCGCTCCGCGGTGGAAAGAGTCTTATGAAGAGGTGCAGGCTGGGTTTCCTGGGAATTGGAAGTAGAGAGGACTCAGGCAATCAGGAAGCAATCCAGTAGTAAGTTGAGGCAGACACAGACCCAAAGAGACTGCGACCGACTCCGCTGCGACAGTATATATCTAAGGTTTGTGATGGAGGACAGGCATTACCAATTCAAAGTGCTCCCCTTCGGCATCGCCTCAGCATCAAGGGTGTTTACAAAGGTCCGGGCACTAGCGGAAGCACACCTGCGCAGACTGTCCATCCCGGTTTACCCTTACCTCGACGACTGACTCTGAACAGGGGACTCTTATGACATATGCTTTTTGAACATCCAGAAGACTGTAGACATTCTGTTCAGTCTGGAATTCTCCATCGAGAAAAAATCCAATCTAGTCCCCAGTCAACTAAAACAATTTCTGGGGGCTCTAATCCGGACGAAGGATGGCCTCTTCTTCCCCTCGAACGAGAGGGTTCAGAACATGCTTTTTCAGATCCCTCAATATGTAGCCAGTCGGGAGGTGGCGGTACGCAAAGCCATGCGTTTGCTAGGGAAGATGGCGTCATGCATATACTTGGTTCCCCACGCGTGGCTGCGCATGCGTCCCATGCAAGAGTGGCTCAACAGCCAGTGGTGTCAGGCCAGCGGATAATGGGAAGATATGGTAGTTGTCTCGCCAGCCCTTGTTCTCTCTCTGCAGTGGTGGTCGAGGGAAAACATCTTGAAGGGGAACACCTTCACCACCCCTGCAATGGAAGCCACTCTCACGACAGACTCAGCTCTCACGGGTGGGGGGACTCAACTGCTTCAGCAGACAGCGCATGGAGTGTGGTCCCCACAAGTAGCATCCAACAATATAAATCTACTGGAGCTATTAGTGGTGTTCAAGGCATTGAAAGCCTTTCAAACGCAACTACAGGGGAAGACCGTGCTGGTTCTAACGGACAGCACCACAGCCATGTATTACCTGAACAAACAAGGGGGCACACACTCTCCAGGTCTATCCAAGCTGTCCCAGAACATTTGGATGTGGGCTCTCAAACACAAGATGTTCCTACTGTCACATCACGTTCTAGGGGAACTCAATCTTCTAGCGGACATGCTCAGCAGAGATTTCCCACTGCCCTTAGAATACGAATGGCGTCTGCACAAAGACATTGTGTCCAACGTCTTCGCAGAATGGGACTTCCCTGAGATAGACCTGTTCGCTACTCAGGAGAACGCCCAATGCCAAGACTACGCCTCCAAGTACCCCCAGAACCGCTCCAGGGGGGGTGGGGAAAACGGTCTCTGGATAACCTGGTCAGGGAAATTTGTTTACGCTTTTCCCCCTGACTCCCCTACTCAACAAGATAGTGCACAAGATGCACCAGGAACCAGTCGCCATGATATTGGTAGCCCCGCCAGCCCTGGTTCGCTCATCTAATGGAAATGTCCATCTCCCCACCAGTGAAACTACCCTGCCCCTACAACATGTTGTCTCAGGACGGGGGAGACCCTACACCCATGCCCACAAACTCTGAATTTGGCGGCCTGGCTGCTGAGGTCATAGAGTTTGGACACCTTCAGCTCCCTCAGAGATGCACGGACATTCTCAGGGAAGCTAGAAAATCTAATACCCGCTATTAATATGCCAGCAAATGGAAACGGTTTGTCATCTGGTGTAATACCAAAGGCGTCAATCCCATCTATTGCTCAACCACACACGCATTGTGCTGTACCTAACCCATTTGTTAGACACAGGGTTGGTCTTCAATTCCCTAAAAGTTCATCTGGCTGCTCTTTCAGCATACACCACGTCACAACAAAAGGTGTCGTGGTGGAAAATACCAGCGATTAAAGCTTTTATGGAAAGGGTTACGAGGATTTATCCTCTCATTTCTCACCCAACTCCTGGATGGGATCTAAATGTGCTTTTAACCAGACTCATGGGATCTCCCTTTGAGCCAATGCATAAAGCAAGTCTAAAAGATCTTACTTACATGGCAGCCTTCCTAGTGGCTATCACTTCTATTAGAAGGGTTAGTGAACTACAGGCCCTTTCGGTTCTAGACCCCTTTGTGACAGTCCACAGGGATAAGGTAGTTCTGCGCACTCACCCCAGATTTGTGCCTAAATTCATCTCGAAGTTCCATGTGAACTAATCGATCGAACTACCCACCTTTTTCCAGAACCCCTCTAGCATGTTCGAAAGAAGCTTACACACACTAGATGTGCGCAGGGCAGTCAAGTTCTACCTGGAAAGAACTAAATCACTTAGGTAAATAAACCAATTTTTCGTTTCAGTGGCAGCTGGTAGAGAAGGGGATCCTGTCTTTAAATCGGCTATCTCAAGGTGGACTGTCCAATGCATCACACTAGGTTACACTCTTGGTAAGAGAGAACTGCCCTTCAAGCCTAGAGCACACTCTACTCGGAGCACTGGGGCTTCCATAGCGTTCATTGCAAATGTTCCCCTAGAGTCCATTTTAATGCAAAGCGGCAACCTGGAGTTCTGTACACACCTTTACAAAACACTATTGCCTAGACACTCATTCTAGATCTGATTCTCAGGTGGGACAAGCAGTACCAAGACATCTTTTCTCTACTGTTCCTTCTCACAATCCACCTCCAACTCCGGGTGCTGCTCGCTAGTCTATGCACAGCATGTGATTCTAAGCGGATTAACAAGCATCAGAAGACATCCATTACTCACCGTAATAGCATTTCTGATGATTGTATCTGCTTAGATTCACATGCGCCCTCCCTACCTCCCCGCTCGGGGTGGAAGGAACATAGACATCTTACTTTCTCTCTTCATGTACTCACTCACAATAGCCTTGGGCTCCCTCATGGCAGAAAAAATACAATCGGAGGGACCTCTGCGTGTGAGGGATTTTGGGATACACTACACGTCACGATAGGGATAGTGTTACAGACACGCCTATGTCGACGTCCCCTTTCGGTCCCCGAAAGACCAGCTACAATACTCTGCGGTTACCACTGGATGTCGGACCATATGCACAGCATGTGAATCTAAGCAGCTACAATCATCAGACATGCTATTACGGTGAGTAATGCATGTCTTCCTATTTCTTCTGCAGTTTGCTTGCCTTAGACGACTACTCAACGGCTGTTTGACGCCTGATCTGGTCTGCCAACGATCCATCCAGTGACTGCTCTTTGGCTTTTTTCCACATGGTCTTGGCTGCCCTGCCTTTACAGTGGGGAGAGTGAGGCCCTGTTTGTACTGTCCTCTCTTGAGAATGCCTTTTCGTCACCCCTTCTGTCTCCTTTCCTTTGGTCTGGCTGCCGTTTCCCTCTGCTGTGGAGAGGACACCTTTTTAAATGTTGTCTTGCAGCTGCAAATTCCCCTGGAAAGACACCCATCGCTGATGCAATCAGGTCTCCCTCGTGATCACAAAGAGCGTAACTGTAAAGACTGTAAGCTTTGTCGGCCCAAGACTCTGAAAGACAGGCTTACGAAATGGTGGGCAGCCTACGCTAGGCAGGCCGAGTGTCACTCTCCTGCCGGCGCCTCAGACGAGGAGCCTGTCGACAGCCGTGGCTCTGATTGCAAGGCTGTCGACCTTATCGTGGAGCCCTCGTTCTCCCCCTTGTCCGTCCCTGACAAGCATGCCACCAGCAGTGCCTTGGGGAAACCACATCCCGGCAGCAGACACACGCACCTCCAACCCCAAAGCACCCAACCTCTAGCCTTCCCTCTGCGGAGCAGTCGAGGAAGGCTTCTGTGCCCTGTCTAAGTCCTCGGCTGGGAAGAAATGGTGCAACCTTTTGACAATCTCAAAGCGAGCTCTTAAGTGTAAGCTAATTTGTGAGAGAACTGTGGCTGCACGGTAGTACTGCATTGGGGTTGCCCAATGCTGAAAAAGATGAGAAAAACATTTGGTGTATTACCTTGAAGTTGTGCCTACAGTTATCAGAAGAGTAGATTGATATTTTGGTAGTAAGGCAGAGACACAATAGAGCTATAAATTCTTATTTTTTCAAATATATTTGTTGTCTTCACAGTTCAGATATATTATCTTCACAATAGATATCTAGTTTGTAGAGCTTGTATTCATACAAGTCCATACATGTAAGTCCTTTGAAGACCTTATTGGGATTTTGATCACAATTCAGAATATTGTTGACTTCAGAATAGATATCTGATTGTAGTGCTCTTTTTCATGAGTCCTTTGTTTGTTTCCAAGTAGATATTACTGTTGCTTAAGGTTGTTAGTTGCCTCATATTGTTTGTTCCCTTGTTTATTTCCTCATATTGTTTATTCCCTCATCGCTGTTGCTTAAGGTTGTTTGTTGCCTCGTATCATTTGTTCCCTTGTTTGTTTCCTCATATTGTTTATTCCCTCAACACGTGTTTCCCCAGTATGTGTGTGCCGTTTCCTCAGGAGGGTTTAGGGGGATGGACCACTGTGTGGTTGAGTGAGCCGATTATGTATTCTATAGACCAAAAAAGGGAGAAAGAAAGATAGAGAGAATCAGTAAGTAGAAATTATGCGAAAGGAAAAATAGGCACTTTATTGTGCTCCGCTTGCAAGTTACCAAGTAAGGTTTTATGTGAGTTAGACATTTACAAATGGCTGAACAGTATTAGTTTCAAGGATGTCTCTTTCAAGCACAATGACACACAGTATAAAGATCGATTTTTTTTTTTTATTTTTAATTTTTTTTATTTTTATTTAAGTCATTGGTATTGCCTTTGGTCGGCTATTTAATGGTATATGCCCCACATTTGATTTGACTGGCATTATTCCTTTTGCAATACTTTGGATTATTTACATTGTTTAACATTAGCGTGTTTCTCATTACTTCTAAGCTTACTTCGCTGAGTATAAGGCTTTCCTGCTTCTAGTACATAATCACTGATTAGGCTCTGGTTTTTTCAATTTGTAAATTCAAAAAGTTGTCTATGGGTCAGTGGTTAAAGGATATTATGACATCACCTGCCCATGCCACAAAATATATATAGGCAGCACTACTCGCAAACTTAAAACTCGGATATCCGAACATATCCGTAACATAAAAAATAAGGATATGACGTCCCCACTGGCTCTTCATTTCCTCTCGAAACATCCTCTTGAACACATTGAGTCAATCAAATTCTTTGGCATCTGAAGAATTCTCTCGCCCCAAAGGGGGGGCAACAGAGAACGTTTACTACGCCAACAAGAAGCATACTCCTACGTCCCGTCCCCTTTCCTCCATACTTATGGGACATCTCTCCGTCCTGTGGGACGGGACCGGAACACTTTTGTAAAAAGCATCCAAAAATGTTTTTCAAAAGTTTGTCCCTCCTCTTTCCTGCGCGGGGCCCTGCACGCGGCCTTAACCCCGCCCACCTTGGCTCCGCCCTGCGCATCGCCCCCAGTCCTTTTCTCCGCACGATCGGGGCCGGATGCACTTGCATCCTCGGAAGATTTTCTTCTGTTTTTCCCTCTCTGGCTCTTGCTAGCGTTCGTTTACTAGTCTGTGTCTTTTAAACTAGATTTTCCAGACTGTTCGTCGTGTCACCGTCGCTTCGCGAGGGCGGATCCCCATCCTCTTTGTTTAGAGTGTTTGGGTTCGGAACACCGTTGGGACTCCTGTTTTTACTGTGACTCCCTTTCGGTCCGGGCTCTTCAATGTCGGTTGGAGCGGTGGGAGGAGGTGTTCGTACTCCTTCGCATTTTCAGGCGTTCATCAACCAGAAAAAAAAACGCCTGGTAAATTCTTTGATTTCAGAGCACCCCGGCCGGGGGATACCTTCCCGGATTCTTCTCGAGCCGGGAGGGGCGTTGATCGCTCTGTTACCGGGGTTCGCCCTGAGGTGCCTGTCAGGCCTAATAATTCTACCGGAGTTTTCTCCGAGGGTCTCCGTAAGGGGCCTGTGATCACCGGAGTACACTCCGAGGCCCCTCCTGTGGGGGCTGTGTGTGACCCAGTTCTACTGAGTCGTGGGGTACCGGAGCTTGCTCTGAGGCTGTTCTTTCGGCTTCCCTCAAAAACAAAACCGGGGTACGCCCCGAGGTCTTGGCTGGGCTTGAGGTTACAGAACGCATGTTTGAGGCCCGTGCCGATAAGGCTTCTACCGGGCCTAGGTCCGAGGTCCCTCGTACAGAGGCCAAGGCTACCAACAGTTCTGAGCGGCCGTGCAAGGCCCTGTCGGTGACAGCGCACCGTTCCCGCTCTTGTGGTGACACCAGATCTGTTGTGAGGGCAAAGCAGGTTTCTTCTTTTACCGGAAGTGCCGAGGCTCTTCCTTCGAAGGCTCAGTTGGCGGTTGGTATGTCGCAGAAACATTCCAGGCCTCATAGTACCGTCTCTGCCGAGGTTCCTTACATTAAGGCTAAAATTAAGGCCCCTGATCCATCGACGGGGACCCCTGCCTCACATCCTCACGTACCACAATTCCCCTCAGATGAGGACAAAATGGCGCCCGTTCCCGCCACGACCACGGCGGCCATTTTAGGTACTACCCCTACAACTATGCCTGTTCTTGCAGAAGGACGTTCTGGCCGAGTTCCGAAGAGTTTGGGAAAAGCCACACTTGACGCGAGGTACAGGCTACATTCCTCAGAAGAAGTGGCCTTGGTGTCTTGTCCGCCTCCCTCCTCCACAGTGGTGGCTGCAGCCACGTTGCAATCCAGACCTGCAGCTTCCTCCTCAGCGACGGCGACTCAGGTCTTGGGAAAACGGACAAGCTCCTGGACTCCCTAGGGAGGAAAATCTTTGCCAATTCGGCCTTGCAGCTCAGGCAAGCCAATGCAGAATTGATTTTGGCGGGAGCTAACATGCGGATGTGGAGAGGTCTTTTGGAGTTTGAGGAGCATATCCCGGTCGAGAAGCTGGAGGGTTTCTGAGGAGGCTTTTTTGATGCCAGGGTCTTGGCCCAGGATCTCCTGGAGGCTGTGGCTCATCGCGTAGACACCTCGGCTCGGGGTCTGATGTTAGGGGTTGATACCTCGCGGCAAGCATGGCTGCATGCCACTAAGTTCTCGAAGGAGGTGCAAGACAAGGTCCTGGACCTTCCATTTGATGGTAAGGAGCTTCTCCAGCATGGGGTCTGGCATGGATTCACATGCTCATGAATATTCCCCGTCGTCAGGCTGGGAATCCTCGGTAAAGAAAAAACCAGTATCAGTTTCGTTTCTGATCTGTCTTTCGTAGTAATAACCAATCACTGGTCTCTGCGTCATACTGACCACAGCCAATGACTGCCCTCTACCTAAGCACCGCCTCTGGCAGCCATCTTCAGATTTTTACCGCACGTTCATGTGTTGGGATCCTCGTGCTATTGCTCTCGAGCGTTAGTGCTATTTTTCGCGCTTTTTCACAAAAAACTTCGATTCTTTCGGTCAAAAGAGCCTCAAGCTCCACCGATCCTACATCCGATCAACGGGGACCCGTGTCGGATTCATCTGTGCCCCTCAAGGGTGAAGATTTCGTCGAGCTACACTTCGGAGGAATCCAGAAGCTTCTCAGGCCCGGTCTCGGAGATGGCCCAGGAGAAGGGAAGCTCGACGCCCGGAAAGCTGTTCAGGGTCTGCCCTGGATGCCAGCTGCAGAACGTCTTCAAGGAGGACGAACACTCTTTCTGCCTTTACTGCCTTCATGAGGACAAGACGCACGTGGAGAAGGACTGTGCGTTTTGCGGCAACATGTCGGAACAGACCATGAAGGACCGCCATCAACGTCTCGCCAACTGGCTGGAGGGTAAGAGCCCGTCTGGCGAGAAGAAGAAGAAATCCGAGCGGTCTTCTAAGACCTTTGAGGGCGCCCCGGCGACGGGGGCCCAACATAAGGCCAAGCACCGCGAGTCCGCTGGCACCGGGAGCGCCGAACGGTCGGGCTCTACGGGCGCCAGGCAGGGCGCACCCTCCCCGGCACCATCAACCACGAGCCAACGCTCTGGGTCGGGTAAGAGGAAGGCAGAGCACCCGGCGAAGCTCCTGGAGAGGCCCCGGTCGAGCTCTAAGGCAGAGGAGGAGCGTGGCAGTGCCCCCTCCCTCAAGGATAAGGCGGTGAGCGCACCTAAGGTGGTGAAGGCCTTGATCCATCCGACCAAGCCCTCTATCGAAACGGTCGCGGCGGCCCTGGCTCAGCCTGTGGTGGCTGCACCAGTGGTGGCGACCTCAGGGCCCAGAATCTCCCTGCCTCCTCGGAGGGAGTCTTCCTTTGTGCCCATCGATAGGACCCCCGTGAAACCCTCCGTGGGGAAGAAGAAGGGGGGGGGCAGGGCGTCGTCGGAGATTCGGCCTCAACCTCAGAAGAGGAGCTGATCGAGGTCTTAAGCCACGGCCTAGGCGTGGAAGAAGGCCAGCCCGTCGGAATGGACCCCGACGCAGGTGACGACGACGACATCGTCGAGGATACCGACGGGGCCCCTGCTCGCCCGTCGGATTCCCCTCTGCCAGCGCCGCAAGACAACTCGGCGGCCATTTTGTTGGCCATACAGTCCTTATGCTCCGAGATAAGGACGAGGCTACCGTTACCGACGGAGGAACCTCTCCCGTCGGGGGATCCAGAACCGGGACCTTCTGGTGTTCCCCCTACCAAGAAAAGAAGGATCCATCCACCACCTCCTTTTCAACCGTCGCGCCCCTTCCAGCCCTCCTCCCCGTCCACCCGAGGGGATGATACGGGGACTGACACGGCAGCGACGGGTACGGACGACGAGGCATACGACGAGGATTTTCCGTCGTCGCCTCCCACCAGGGCTTCTCCGCCCGACGAGATCGGATCTTTCCACTCCATGATCTCCAGGGCTTCCGAGCTTTTCCAACTCTGCCCTGAGGAGAAGAAAAAGGAAGGCTTCCTTTATCAGCGGCGCGAGGCCAAGAGGAAGACGGTCCTCGCAGTGCCTCTGTTGGACGACATTTGGGATGAGGGCCTTTCCCTCCTCAAGAACCCTTCCACGACGCCAGCTAGAAGAGACCGGTACGAGAAAAAGTACCGGGTCCCGGACACTGCCCCCCTATGCCTCCGGGCGCAGCCTACCCCGGACTCCGTCGTCTCCGCGGCAGCCAGGAAGAAAGCGGGGGGGGGTGCGGCCTCCACATCGACTTCCCCGCCCGACGGCGAGGGAAAGAAATTGGATGCTATGGGACGTAGAGTCATCTCGTCGGCAGCGACGACGATTAAAGCGGCCAACGCCTTGGCTATCGTGGCCCGCTACGACAGGGAGCTCTGGTACAAGATAGCTCCCCTGCTGGATTTTCTGCCAGACAAGAGGGCGGAGGCCCTTGAGATCCTGCAGGAAGGTGAGGTGGCCTCGGACCACGCCATCACCGTGGCGACGGACATCGCCGACACCGGGTTCCGCCAGCTGGGCAACGGCGTTTGCCTTCGACGTCGTGGATGGCTCAAAGCTACGGACTTCCGGCAGGACGTCCAGACCAGAGTCCTGGACATGCCCTTCGACGGGAACAACCTGTTTGGGAAGACAGTGGACGATTCCCTTCAGGCCATCAAGGCGGATACTGAGACGGCCCGGGCCCTTGGAGTCCTGCAACGACGGACGCCCTTTCGGAGCGGCGGAGGCAAGGGCGCCTCCAAAGGTTCCGGCGGCGGTTTCGCTTCCTACCGTCAAGCGGCCCGCTCGTCGTCGCAAGAGGCCTACAGAGGACGAGGCAAGTCTAGCGGACCCCGCCGTCGTCGCCAAGGAGGTCAAGGCGGCAAGGCCGCGTCCAAGCAGGATTGAACCGGCCGTGGGGTCGGGCCCCCACCGAAGCACCCCGGTGGGAGGCCGGCTGGCGGGCTTCGTCAGCGTGTGGGAGTCCATCTCCACCGACCGTTGGGTGCTGGACGCCCTGGCCCGGGGCCACGCGCTCGAGTTTCAAAGAAGGTGCCCGCGCGTCCCCCCCGTGGCCAGGAAAGAACTTCACGTCCCTCAACTTCTCCTGGAGGTAAAGGCGATGCTCAGAAAGGGCGCCATCGAACTCGTCCCAAAGAGGCTTCGGGGCTCCGGAGTCTACTCGAGATACTTCCTCGTGAAGAAGAAGACGGGAGGATGGCGCCCCATCCTAGACCTGCGACGTCTGAACAAGTTCATCAAGGCGCAGAAGTTCCGGATGGTCACCCTCCAGCACGTCCTGGGTCAGCTGGAGGAAGGAGACTTCCTATCGTCGTTGGATTTGGAGGATGCCTACTTCCACATTCCCATCCTAAAGGGGCACCGCAAATTCCTCAGATTCGTGGTCCAAGGGCGTCATTACCAGTTCAAAGCCCTTCCCTTCGGACTACGGTCGGCACCCAGGGTATTCACCAAGTGCCTCGCACCGGTGGCGGCGCAGCTGCGCCGCGAGGGGATTCACGTCTACCCCTACCTGGACGACTGGCTCATCCGCGCCAAGACGAGGGAGCTCGCCGTGGTCCACACGGCAAGGACCGTCCAACTCCTCACGGACCTGGGATTCTCCGTGAACTACGCCAAATCCCACCTGGTGCCCGCGCAAGTCGCACTGTTTCTGGGAGCCAGGCTCGACACAGTGTCCCTTCTGGCCTCCCCGTCGGAGGAGAGGACCAGGACCATCTTGGGCAAGGTGCAACGGATGTTGGTGGCCGACGCGGCCAAAGTGAGGTCCATCAAGTCCCTCCTCGGGATGATGTCTTCCTGCATCTACCTCATTCCCATGTGCAGGCTCCGGATGCGCCCGTTGCAAGAATTCCTGGATGCGCGCTGGATCCAGATGACGGGCAGCTTCGAGGAAAGGATCAAGCTCGACGAGAGTTTCCGACGAGCGATACGGTGGTGGGGCACCCGCGCGCATCTGACGGCGGGCATGGACTTCAAGACCCCAGCCCATCAGGAGACTGTGACCACGGATGCCTCCCTGGAAGGGTGGGGAGCGCACACCGAAAATCTGCACGCAAGGGGACTCTGGCTCCCGACGGAGAAGTCCCTGCATATCAACGTCCTGGAGCTCCGTGCAGTGTTTTGGGCCCTCAGGTCCTTCCTTCCGTCCCTCAAGGGCAAGGTGGTGAGGATCTTCACCGACAACACCACCACCATGTTTTACATCAGGAAACAGGGCGGAACCAGGTCCCCAGCGCTGTCCAAGGAGGCGCAGGACCTGTGGCATTGGGCCGTTGCCCAAGGGATTTTTCTGGTGCCGTTTCATCTGGCAGGGATAAAAAACACCATCGCCGACTCACTCAGCAGGGAGCTGCGCTCGTGCCACGAGTGGGAACTACGGCAGGATCTGGTGGATCGCCTCTTCCGACGGTGGGGCACACCCCAGATCGACCTGTTCGCGACGGCAACGAACACCAAGTGCCGGAGGTTCGCCAGCAGGTTTCCCCAGACGAGGAGCATGGGCGATGCTTTCTCGTTCCCCTGGGAGGGCCTGTTCCTCTACGCGTTCCCTCCCTTGCCTCTGCTAATCCGGCTCGTCAACCAGCTCAAGAGGTCACGGTGCAGGATGATCCTCGTCGCACCTGCGTGGCCGAGGCAGATATGGTTCCCGGACCTTCTGGACTTGTCAGCGTCCCCGCCGATCAAGCTGCCGGCGGACGCGGATCTACTCTCCAGGGAAGGAGGCGCCATCCTCCACCACGACCCGAAGTCGCTGAACTTGCAGGCCTGGCTCCTGCAGCGCTAGAGTTTGGAGGATACGACATACCGGCCGATTGCAGAGAGGTTCTTGCAAAGGCCAGGGCGTCCTCGACTCTTAAATGCTACAGACACAAATGGAAGAGGTTCTCTGTCTGGTGCCACGCACAGAAGATTAACCCTCTACGGATTACGGCCCCCCAAGTACTGCCGTACCTGCTGACGCTGGCCAAAGCTGGTCTGGCACACGCGTCCATCAAGATTCATCTTGCTGCGATCTCCCGATACACCAGAACCACGGGGCGGACGTCCTTGTGGTCTCATCGTCTGGTGAAAGAGTTCATGAAGGGACTGTTCAGATCGTTCCCGCCGGTGAAGGCTCCGGCCCCGGCGTGGGAGCTCAACGTGGTGCTGACCAAGCTCATGGGACCTCCGTTCGAGCCTCTGCACTCGGCCCCGTTGAAGTTTCTATCGTGGAAAACAGCTTTTCTTGTGGCCATCACCTCCGCACGACGAGTGGGAGAGATCCAGGCCCTTTCCTGCAAGGCCCCGTACTTGACTTTCCACGACACGAGGGTAGTGCTCAGGACGCACCCCTCCTTCATGCCCAAGGTACCGTCGGACTTCCATCTCAACGAACCCTTGGTGTTACCTGTGTTCTTCCCGTCGCCTTCGTCGCCGGCTGATAGGACTTTGCACTCGCTGGATGTAGCTAGAGCGCTGAAGTTCTACGTGGACCGCACGAAGGGTTTTCGGAAGACGTCACAACTCTTTGTGAACTTTGGACCTGTCAATCAGGGGAAGGCTCTCTCGAAGGCTTCCATCTCCAGATGGCTCTCCGGCTGTATCATGTGCTGTCACCGGTTGGCAAACCGACCGCTGCCTGGCCGTCCGAGAGCCCATTCCACCAGAGCGATCGCAGCTACCACGGCGTTCCTATCTGGTGTGCCCCTGCTGGACATATGCAGGGCTGCTACGTGGAGGTCGACGCACACCTTCACGAAATTCTACTGCGTCGATCGGGATTCCAGGGAGGAGTCCAGGGTCGGCCAAGCAGTGCTGCGCAACCTGTTCGCCTGAGGTGAGCCTGGTGAGGAGGTAAGATGCTTAATGTTGAGTTGATGTGATGCTTAATGTTGAGCCTTTGCCACCTCCCGTGGTTGTGCATGTGTGTACTGCTATGTATTCTTTATTCATGAGCATGTGAATCCATGCCAGACCCCATGCTGGAGAAGGAACAAGTTACTTACCTGTAACTGTTGTTCTCCAGCATGGGTCTGGCATGGATTCACATGCGAACCCTCCCGCCTACCCCTCTGCGGCTCTTCACTTGGTCATACTGCCACTTCACGTGCTTCCAAATCTGAAGATGGCTGCCAGAGGCGGTGCTTAGGTAGAGGGCAGTCATTGGCTGTGGTCAGTATGACGCAGAGACCAGTGATTGGTTATTACTACGAAAGACAGATCAGAAACGAAACTGATACTGGTTTTTTCTTTACCGAGGATTCCCAGCCTGACGACGGGGAATATTCATGAGCATGTGAATCCATGCCAGACCCATGCTGGAGAACAACAGTTACAGGTAAGTAACTTGTTCCTTTTTCACTCTTCTACTGATGTAGAACTCACCAAAACCAAAGACAGTACTCAGACGGCCAAATCTTTGTCTGTTCTGGTTAAACCTCCCTTCAAGACTCAAAGGCCGTTGTCGCAAGGTCGACCTTCCTCTGGTTTTAGGGGCTTCCTCGACCAAAAAAATCGCAGAGTGGATACTCCTGCGGTGAATAACCGCCGTAGACAACAGCGTACGCGGTATTTCTCCCGCTCCTTAGCCTCCTCATCAGGTTCAGGTGGCACCGCCACCGATAAACCTGCCAAATGAGGGTTTTCCGCGCTCGCACGAGTCCCCGGTGGGAGGACGCATTGCGTCTCATTGGGAGGCGTGGCAGACCATCACAGAAGACAGATGGGTCTTGTCAGTCGCTCCAGCGGGCTTCCGCTTACCTTTACCCTCTACCCCACCCCTCAACCCTCCTTTTCAGCTGTTGGGCTCACCCTCCCTCAAAGCCGAGGTTCAGAAACTTCTGCTCCTCAGAGCTGTGGAACCCGTTCCCCCTTGGGGAGCGAGGGGAGGGCTTCTACTCCCGGCTGTTTACGGTGCCCAAACCCAACCAGGCTGGCCTGCGCACCATCCTAGACCTTTCCAAGTTCAATCTTTCCCTACCCCAAAAGAAATTCAAGATGATTACGCCCATCCAAATTCGCTCCTCGTTGCAGGCAGGCGATTGGCTCAGCGTGGTGGATCTTCAGGATGCGTACATGCATATCTTGATTTGGAACCCACACAGGAGATACCTGCGTTTCTCTCTGGGAGAGGAGCACTTCCAGTTTCGGGTGCTTCCTTTTGGCCTCAGTTCGGCGCCGCGTGTCTTCATGGTGATGTCGTCGGTGATCGCGGCCTATCTTCGTCTACAGGATATCCATATGTAAACCTATTTGGACGACTGTCTCCTATGCAGCCCTTGCCCGTTGGCAGCTGCGGGCAACCACCAGTCTCTCCTTCAGCTCCTGTTCCATCTTGAGCTGTCAGTGAACTGGTGGAAATCCTCCATGACGGTCTCACAGGATCTGACTTTCCTGGGTTTTCGTTGGAACACGATAAACTACCGTAGGTATCTGACCGGGGACAGAATGGCGGATCTGTTGGCCACGTCTCAGATGTTTACGCAGTCGGAGAGCATGTCGGCCTGGTGGTTCCAGAGGCTTCTGGGCCTCATGGCCTCGTGTGTGCTGGCTCTTCCTCGTCTCAAAATGAGGCGGACCCAGATGGCTCTTCGGAGTTCCTGGCGTCAGGCTGTGGATCCGGATTCCAAACGGATAATGATTCCGGATTCCATGAGTGGGCCTGGACTGGTGGTCTTCTCTCAGCAACCTGTCAGTGGGCGTCGGGTTCCAGGACCCAAGCCCCATGGGAATGATCATGACAGACTCCTCCCTTTTCGGGTGGGGTGCAACGTTAGATCTTCTTCAGGTCTTGGACCTCTGGTCACCTCAGGACAAACTCCTGCACATAAATCAATTGGAGCTTCTGGTGATTTTTCTGGTGCTCAAGGCATTCAGACCTCTTATTGTCAACAAGGTGGTCCGCATAAGAACGGACAATGCGGTGTCAGTGTACTACATAAACAAGCAAGGGGGAACGAAGTCTCCCCCTCTCGTGGATCTGGCCATTCAGATTTGGGAGTGGGCCGTGCTTCATGGGGTCTGGCTGCTTGCATTGCTCATCCCGGGCCGGCTGAATGTCACCGCTGATGCCCTCAGCCGGCGGACAGTGGTCAGCTATGATTGGGGGTTGAAGGCGGAGATCCTATCAACTGTTCTCTTCTACTGATAGCTCCGTGGTGGCCAGCCAGGTTTTGGTTCTCAGAACTTCAACACCTGTCGGTGTGTCCGCCGATCAGGTTACCAAAAACTCCCGATCTTCACCAAGGGGAACAGCAGATGTGGCACTGTTAGGGAGAATTCTCTGTTTAGGCTGAATTTCCCTACCTAGTGAGTCCCCCAGCAGCTTTGCTGGATTTCTGGGGTTTCTTTTTTTCTCCTGCCAAGAGTGAGACTCTTTTACCCTCACTCTTGGACATGTTGAAGTGTGTTTTCTTGGTTAAACCTTGTGTTGAATGGGCTATGGGGTCTTTTACTCCATAGGGCCTCATGTATTTTTGTGATATGGGTTACACAACACCCTCTGTGCCGTGACCCAGGGGTGTCCTAGGGACTCCCCAACATAGACTCCATACCCTGGGACTGACTACTGTCTCCCAGGGCATGTAAAGTCACCAAAGACTTTGCTAGTCTTGAATCCTGAACAGAACCAGTACAAACCATCATATTGTGGACGTACTGGCTGGGGCAATTCGATTGCCCCAGGGTCTGTTAGTCGAGGGGGCACGTCTCCGTCCCCCCTGATCGAGTTTTGGCTGGTGGCAGTGGAAACTACTTTTTATATTCGACCGCAAATATTTCCCTATGGGATTTCCCATTGTTTTAGGCTAACACATTTAATTATTTATTTACGGTAGCCTTAAACATACCGCCGGTTTATATATTTATTATTATAACTCCGGTTGGGACTTTTTGCCAAAACTTGATTCTAAAATGGCGTTGGCGTTCGCCTCTGTAACTCTGACCCAAAGTGGAGCCCTTTGTTCCACTTTTGGCGGGCTTCTCCACAGAAGCCCTCCAAAGTGGTGCCACTCTGTCTGGGGTACTTAGGAGGGGTGGAGGGGGATTTAGGCACCCTGGACTGAGTTACCTTGGTAACTCAAGTCGCACTCCGTCCTAATTGGCCCAAGTGGTGAGCCGGCCGGCTCACCACTTAGCATGTTTGAGTGACAGCTAGGCTGGGTGAATGGGGGTTTGCTGCATAAAAGCAGGGCTTTGGGGACTGGAACTTCAGAAGTCGCCACAGGACCAAGAATCCGACGAGGGAAGAGCTGAGCCGACCTGCTTCGACGACACCACCCGGTGGAGCCCTGCTGAACCGTCTCACCACTTTTCCCGACGACCGAGGAGAACTCTTAACGGAGTGGCTCCTTCCCTTGACTGGTGGGGACAACCAGTTTTCACCTTCTTTTCGCTTCTCGAGGTATCTCGTGGCCGCCTTGCCCGTGCCAAGCACCCCGGCAACCGGAATACCACACTTTTACCCCTAACCGCGAAAGTCGGTACAACCCTTTAACCGGAGGACTCCGCGGCTGGTTTCTTCCCGGGCAGTGCAACGACCTTCTTCTTCTGCTCTTCAGCGAGAACCTCTTCTCCCCTGACCGACGTCGAGCCTTGCTGCCACTGCCTGGAACAACTGCCACCGCTGGAGGATCCTTTCCGCTTAAGGTACCGTGTTCCGCCTGGCTTCCCTTGCCACCGACTGTACGGGGTAGATTTAGCCCCCGGCTTTCGACCCTGGGAGTGCCTGGGACACCCTGGCTAAACTTTCTAAGCCACTCTAAACTCTTTCTAACTCTTTGCAAGACTTTGAATCCCTAATAACAGTGTGATCTTGGGCACATTTTCGCTCCGGCTACTCTAAGAGTGGGCCCTGCCTAGTGACTTTTGCTCACCTGTGACTTTGTGCTTCTTTGAGCCTATTGCAAGTGTTCTGGACCTTAGAGTGGTGTGTTTAACCCATTTCTGTTACTTTTTATCCCTTTCTTGAACCTACTAGAGTGTCATCTAACGTTAAGCGCTCACCTCTGTTTTAATTATGTGGTGTTAACTTAGAGTTGTCTAGATAGGAGTAAGGGTTGGAACTGCTTTCATTATAACTGTGTTTGAAGTGTTTTTACTATATTTTGCTAGAGTGATTTCAACTTATGTGTGTTTAATAAATAAATAACTATATACTTTTGAAACCAAGCTCTGGTCAGTGTTTGCTTGTGCTATTGTATTTGAGTACCTATTGTGTATACTTTACATACTGCCTAACTCTTCTTGAGGGAGGTCTGACTGCTCAGCCACAGCTACCAGGTAAATCTGGGTGGTGCGGACTGCTACCAAGTGGGTTTACTGCTATACCTGTAGTCTTAAATCTTTTGCAGTGTTCCCCAAGGGAACTGCACAGGTTTCTGCCTAACAGGCACCCCTCCCCACAATCGCTCAACTTGGCGGCATGGTGTCTGAGTTCACGGCTCTAGAGCCTTTGGGTTTGTCTGCGGATAACATGCACATTATCCAGGCAGCCAGGAAACCCTCGACCAGATCCCAATACAAGAGTAAATGGCTCAGGTTCTGTCATTGGTGTTTGAAGAAAGAATTGGACCCGAGGGTGGCGACGATTGACACGGTGCTGTCCTTTGTCTCCTCCCTAGCAGAGTCAGGGGTTCATGTCTTGTCCTGCAGGACTTATCTCTCTGCGATTTCCGCCTACCTCTCTACAGACCGGTGTTCTTATTCGTTAACTAACCCGGTGGTGAAGACATTTTTCTGGTTTGACACGCATCTACCATCCGGTTCGTAGTCTGCACCCGCCCTTGGACTCAAACGTAGTCCTGACGGCACTGTGCCATTAACCTTTCGAGCCAATGGCTACGGTTGACCTCAAGTACGTGTCCTGGAAAGTGTCCTTTCTGGTTGCTGTTACGTCAGCGAGGAGAGTGAGTGAGCTCCAGGCATTGTTGGTGGAGCATCCTTTCTTGGTCTTTCACAAGGACAAGGTAGCCCTTCGGACGAACCCAGCTTTCCTACCAAAGGTAGTGACCGAATTCCATCTGAATCAGTCGATTTCCCTTCCGGTCTTTTTTCCGAATCCTCGGAGGCAGAAAGGGTTCTACACTGCCTGGATGTCCGAAGAGCTCTTAAGTTCTACCTGGACAGGACTGCCGAGCTTCGGAGCTCTTCCAAACTGTTTGTGACCTTCGGTAAACCCCAGAGCAGGCCGGCGTCCAAGGCATCCATTTCCAGATGGATTGCTGCCTGTATCACAGAATCTTTCACCGTCCAAAAGCTGAAACCACCTAAGGGTATCCATTCACATCAGGTGCGAGGCAAGGCAGCTGCGGTTGCTTTTCAGAAATATGTTCCCTGGGAGTCCATCGCTAGAGCGGCTACCTGGGCCTCCCCATCTGCTTTCTGTAAGCATTACTGTCTCGATTTGAGCTCTAGGGCCGACGCTCAGTTCGGCCAGGCTGTGCTGAAGAGCCTGTTTCAGTAAGGGGTATTTCCATCCACCCATAGTTCCTGTAAGGAGTGCTTGGGAATCTCCCATACGTATGGAGGAAAGGGGACGGGACGTAGGAGTATTACCAGGTTACTCACCATAGTGACCACCTTACTCCTAGTCCATAGTCCCCTTTCCTCCATACGCCCGCCCGCCGTCCCCTCTAATAAGGTTCCTCTGTTATTGCTAATGGGTCTTGGACCCTGCGATAGAAAAGGACTGATGGGTGATGCACGGGGCGGAGCCAAGGTGGGCGGGGTTACAGCCGCGTGCCGGGCCCTGCGCAGGAAAGAGAGGAGGGACACATTTTAGAAAAAAATGTTTGGATGCTTTTTACAAAAGTGCTCCGGTCTCGTCCCACAGGACGGAGAGATGTCCCATAAGTATGGAGGAAAGGGGACTATGGACTAGGAGTAAGGTGGTCACTACGGTGAGTAACTTGGTAAAAATGGATCTGTGTAATGGACTGTTGCCATACTGGCCTCAATTCAGACAATGAGCTGGTCCACTTTCTCTAAATTTCACTACTCAACTCTTTTCTTCACCATACAAAACATACTATGTAGAAATGGTACCAGCAAATAACCACAACACTCCCCATAACCACATATTCGCTTAGCCAAAAAGCATCCTTTAGTCAAAGATATGTTCCAAAGTACTCCATCACTCTTCATTGTCCCATAATCTCTAATTCCGCCTTGAATCTCTTTATACTCTTATTCTCAACCTAATATACCCTACATAGGCATCTAAAATTAAGCACCTACTCAAATCTACCCACTCCATATAACTCAGATAATGCCATTGACTTTTTGCACCCTATTTTTACACTCGTGCCTACTTGACCCTACAATGTAGTTTCCGAAGCTAACTAATCTAAAGATTTTTAGAAAGAAACTTAAGTGCATAAAATGCACCACGCCCAAAATGTTTGTTCGAATTGGCAGCACGTACGCCTTAAGATATTACCCCCGCACCATAGGAATCTTGTGCTCTGACACGTCACATGCAGCTGAAAACCATAGAGAAACCTAACCCTAAATTGTTATTAATTATGCGCTCTGGTCCTCTTAGTAACCTCTATATCTAATAATAAATTATGGACAATACATAACTGCATAGACTATATAATTGGTCTATACTCCGTATATATCAATATCCCATCCTGAGATGGCACCCCGCACGCTACAAACAACCAACCAATCACAGTGCCACTTTTTACGTACATACGTACCGCCCTATGTCATCACGCATTATAAAACTAACAACGCAAATGCAATACTGCAGCATTGCGCCTATTTTGAAACTCGGCTATCATACTGAACTTCACTCCTTCAATCTAGCGAACCGAATTATCAAGGTAAGCTAAAAATATATAATGCTCCTTAGTGTTGATATCCTGATGACAATCTAAAAGCCGCACAATAGCACGCTTTATAAAACTTCCACATCAGAACTATTGCTAATTACGGTACCCATTTTTTCAGGTACTCGCCGTCAGTGGAATATCCTATAACCACTGACCCATAGACAACTTTTTGAATTTACAAATTGAAAAAACCAGAGCCTAATCAGTGATTATGTACTACAAGCAGGAAGGCCTTATACTCAGCGAGGTAAGCTTAGAAGTAATGAGAAACACGCTAATGTTTAACAATGTAAATAATCCAAAGTATTGCAAAAGGAATTAATGCCAGTCAAATCAAATGCGTGGCATTTTCCATTAAATAGCCGACCGAAGGCAATACCAATGACTTAAAAAATCGATCTTTATACTGTGTGTCATTGTGCTTGAAAGACATCCTTGAAACTAATACTCTTCAGCCATTTGTAAATGTTTAAAAAAAGGTCAGGCGCGCACTCTGGTTCCAAGTCATTTAATCCTGATGTAAGTAATAACAGGGTTGAATCCCAACACAGTTCAAAAAATAATAACAGGGCTGAATCCCAGATGCAAATAGTCCCAACAATGTTCAAAAATTACCAGGGTTAAATCCCAACTGCTACAGTTCCAAAGCACAATAGTTAGTTCTACTCCTCCAAGTACTTTCAAGTCTCAAACTCCCATCAGGGAGGCTGTGTTAGCTGTGTTCCTTTTCAGGTGTTGCTAATTACTTTTTTCAATTTCAATCTCAAAGGATTCAGGATTAAATGACTTGGAACCAGAGTGCGCGCCTGACCTTCTTTTTCTACTTAATGTTACAGGAGACCCGCACTCCAGAGGCAGCAGCACCGGGGCTATTATGCCCCCACTTTGGAGAGCCATATTCATGGTTTTCCCCCCTCCCCCAATTGTGGGTAAGATTTGTGTTTGGAGGGGAGTTGGTTCCTGGTCTCCTGAATGAAACACTTGTGCCATCACTACAATAACCAGAATCCTTTGAGACTGAAATTGAAAAAAGTAATTAGCAACACCTGAAAAGGAACACAGCTAACACAGCCTCCCTGATGAGAGTTTGAGACTTGAAAGTACTTGGAGGAGTAGAACTAACTATATTGTGCTTTGGAACTGTAGCAGTTGGGATTTAACCCTGGTCATTTTTGAACATTGTTGGGACTATTTGCATCTGGGATTCAGCCCTGTTGTTATTTTTTGAACTGTGTTGGGATTCAACCCTGTTATTACTTACATCAGGATTAAATGACTTGGAACCAGAGTGCGCGCCTGACCTTCTTTTTCCACATTTGTAAATGTCTAACTCACATAAAACCTTACTTGGTAACTTGCAAGCGGAGCACAATAAAGTGCCCATTTTTCCTTTCGCATAATTTCTACTTACTGATTCTCTCTATCTTTCTTTCTCCCTTTTTTGGTCTATAGAATACATAATCGGCTCACTCAACCACACAGTGGTCCATCCCCTTAAACCCTCCTGAGGAAACGGCACACACATACTGGGGAAACACGTGTTGAGTGAATAAACAATATGAGGAAACAAACAAGGCAACAAATGATACGAGGCAACAAACAACCTTAAGCAACAGCGATGAGGGAATAAACAATATGAGGAAATAAACAAGGGAACAAACGATACGAGGCAACTAACCTTAAGCAACAGTAATATCTACTTGGAAACAAACAAAGGACTCTCATGAAAAAGAGCACTACAATCAGATATCTATTGTGAAGTCAACAATATTCTGAATTGTGATCAAAATCCCAATAAGGTCTTCATAGGACTTACATGTATGGACTCGTATGAATACAAGCTCCACAAACTAGATAGCTATTGTGAAGATAACAATATATCTGAACTGTGAAGACAACAAATATATTTGAATAAATAAGAATGTATAGCTCTATTGTGTCTTGCCTTACTACCAAAATATCAATCTACTCTTCTGATAACTGTAGGCGCAACTACAAGGTAATACACCAAATTTTGTTCTCATTAAGTCCTCCGCTGGGCCTTCTGAACCTTGCGGTGCAAGGCCCTCTGCGCACACTCCCTCGTGGGCTACACATGGCTGAAAAACTCTCCCCATAACGGGCATGCCCACTAAATCTATGGCTTCTGATGCAGTAGCTTCTAAAGCTGCGGTGTCATAGAAAGACGAGAAAGCGTCGAAAGATGCACCCAGATGGTTCCACTCGTCAAACACTCCCAAAGCTTTGGGAGAGCTTTCCAAAGCTGTTTGTCACGCCACTTACCGGGAGACCAGGGTTTTCTGTTTCTGTTCCCCTTGTTCCCTCCTGGCGGATCTACCCACGCTTTCGCGTCTGGGGATCCGCCGCCCGGAGGGTGCCTGGGGTCCGTGTTGACACGCCTCTGCGCATGCGCGGACAAACGCGTTTGCGTTTCCGCGCATGCGCAGTAGACTGGGACCTTGGCACTTTGAAGGCTTGCCTTCCAAGCCACGTTTTGGGTCCGCCAGTGCCCGGCAACGAGACAGCTTGCGTCTCAAGCCTCTCGGGTCCTGGCGGTCCATAAAGAGGAGCGTTGATCAGGAGCGAGCCGCGTCTCAACGCGGTTTGTTCCTGATCGTGTTGCTCGCTCCGCTCGGTCCTCCGAGCCTTGTCCTGTTCCCGGTCCTGTGACACTGCTCCTGCTCTCCTGCTCGCTGCCTTGCTCTCCAGTCCGTCCTGGTCTCTCCTTCTCCCCTGGAGGTCTTCCTCTCGGCCTGCCTGCCTTCCTGCCAGTTGGTTCTTCTGTCTCTGGGTTGGCTTTCCATGGCCTGTTTTGGTCCCCTTAGTGGCTCCTTCCTGTCAGTGGCCAGTTCCTTTGCCTGGATTGGTTCCGTATCCTCCTGCCTGTCTTACCTTCGCTGTGCAGTACTATCACCTCCTGGACCCTGGTGGGGTGCCTCAGTCTGGTCTGACTTCTCCTCGCCCGTTACCTGCGCCAACCATCCTCTCGTCTGCTGCCTGAATCAGTCTTCTCCTCACCAGTTGCCTGCATCAACCATCCGCTTCCTGCTGCCAGCATCAGCAATTTCAGCGCCCGTCAGTCTGCATCAGCTATCTCCTCGCTTGTATTGGATCTCCAGTCTCTCTTCACATCAGTTCATTGACTGCCGGACTTGTTTCTCCAACTTTACTTCTCCTTGTGATCATCTTCAAGTGGAGAACTACAGTCCTTACGCCTCTCCTGCCAGTGCGTGCACTATTCCGACGTCTAGAAAGAAAGGAGAGAGCGAACTGTGACGTTGGGAGTTGGTCCATCTTCCACCCAGTAACCATTTTGGGTGGAGGAAAGGCTGGTACCCCGTGTCATACGCTCATCTGGAAACAACAGTCAGTCTGGCTGCAACTTCAAGGTCTTCAACCAAACCAACAGGTACGCTGCATGCTCGTGATACTCACCTTAACACTGTTATGCACGTTTCGGACTCCAAGAAAACCTCCTCTTTGTCCGAGGACTATTCTTCAGCCTCTACTCCTTTCTTTTTGAAGCCGTGCACCTGGACCCAGTGCCTCCTTCACGGCCTTATCCTCCACCTGAACCTTCAGACTCTTCTCAATGGACAAGTTTGAGGCTTGTATGAATTAGATGGCAGAGTTTATTCTGCATTTCTTGGGCCAATTTGCTGATATTTTGAAAAGACATGGGGATTTTGATCCCTGCACTGTCGCTCTTAAATCAGAGGCTTCACTGCCCAGGTGCTCAGTTTTCATCCCTGGTTGAATCTCATAAGAGCCCTCAGGTGGATACGTTTGTAGATGATTTAGGCTACCCTTGGCAAGACATTTTTTATGTCCAAGATTCTGTCCTAGACAACTGAGATCCTACTTATCAGGACCCCGATTGGAACCCTGTTGATGACCTTGGCACGTGGCCTACCACTCCACTCCTGACCCTGTGAACAGTTTTCTGGATGCTCCTCCTACTCCTCAGACCAGACACTCACTTATTGACGACAGATGATGTTCAATGACCTTCTAAAGAGGGCCGCTGACCACTTTAAAATTACCACACAAGAAGCCGTCCCTGATTCAGACTTCGTGGAAAACATCCTTACGGAAAAGACCCTGGTCAGCAAAGCCGTAGCTTTGTTGAACTCAATCAAGAAGCGACTGGCCCCCTCATTGTTCACTCGTGCAGTTAATCCAAGTGTGGAGAAAATGTTCCGTCCGCTACCTTTTGGACCCGCTCTACATCAGGGGCAATGCCATCCCATACTCCATGCTCGTCACTACTACACTGAAGAGTGCTGGGGTACCACTGTCCTCGTCCGAATATCTCCCGAAATGGACTGCAAGAAATGGTAAGCCCTTTGCAAGCGTGTCACCACCTTGGTTGGCTTTTCCACCAGAATAGCCAACAACACCACACTCCTAGCGAGGTATAGTGATTTTCAGCGGGGTCTCCTCCAAGAGGTCCCAGAACCCGCTCACACCTGCCTTTTGGCCATGGACAGCAAGTTACCCAAAATATTATTAAAAATACCTTGGAATCTGCTGAAATTGCTGGGTGTGTCTTTGCCTAGAGGACCCCTCTCAAACGACCACGCCTGGCACAAAAATTCAGGCATTAAACCGGAGACCCAAGCCTCCCTGATCCACAAGCCGGTGGAGAAAGCCAACCTTTTCGGGAAAGTGTTTGATGAGCCTCTGTAGAACGCCAAGAAAGAGCATGAGACTTTCAAATCGTTATATCAAATCAACATTATTGTCCAAAGCAAAAGTAAGAAATTCTTTGATCATTGCAATTTGATCATGAAAAGAAGCTGACGTGTCTCTGAAAATGTAATCCACGCTGTCGAAGGCTAGTTCATGACGGATAGATGGATACAAGAATTTGACATCCACGTCACCAAAATGTGGCCAATCAAGTAGTTTACATACATGCATTGTATCACGTAAATACGCCCGCGTATGTATGGCTTCTTTCAACAAAATCACATTAATGTAATGAGACTCCTGTCTCTTATGAGTTGACCCTCCCCAAGCTCAGCGGTGGTCCTGGGGAGCCCCGGTGGGTCCTGTCCCTCCCAGAGGGATAAGCTGTAACACAGCCTGTCCAGAAATCTAGGACGGCTGCGGGTGCTGCCCTGGCCTTGGCCATCTGCCTCTCACATGGGTCAACCATCCTCAAGCCCAGCAGCGGTCCCTTGGAGCCCCAGCATGTTCCTCATCCCTCCTGTAATGCGCCATGGCCAGAGTTCCAGGACAGCCGAGGGTACTGCCCCCGGCTTTGGGCGCCTGTCTCCCATGTGGGTCACCTGTCCCCAGGCCCAGCGCAGTCCCATGGACCCCTGGCAGGTTCCTCACTCCTACCTGGAGGGAAAAGCTGTAATGCAGCCCAGCCAGAGCTCTAGGGCGACCGGGGGCGCTGCCCCTGGCCTTGGGCGTCTGCCTCGCACATGGGTCGATTTCCCCTACCCCTCTCCAGCTGAGGGGCAGTCGCAGGGAGCACCGGCTGGTCTCCGTTCCTCCCCGGAGGGAAAAGCTCTAACGTGGCCTGGGTTACTGCAACAGGCGAAACAGTCCCCCAACCCCAAAATCTTTCATTGGTTGCTTAGTGCTCCTTATTGCTTCGCAGGGTTGGCAAAATCGGACCATACCCTATATTTGTACCCCAGCCCCCAGGGAAGCAGAAAGGATCTGCCCCTCCATATGGGTATTCCTGAGTGGGTTGGCCCTACAGGTATAGTTATGTTATGTTACTTTGCATTTATATAGCACTTTATGTATCATTGGTAGGTTGAACACCCTCTGGAACCGTAGTTCAAGTCAGTTGAGAGAGTTGTAAGGTGCGTGGGTGCACCGGATGTGTGTGCATCTGGTGTGGCACTTGCATGATAGCTGCTTCTTAGCGGTAGGTGTGGTGTTTGGGAGGTCGGGAATATGTGTTCATTCTGGAGGGTTGACACCCAGAATGATTTCTGGCTGCGTTAGGCCTGCTGAGATGCTTAGGCTAGCGTTGTGTGCTCAGCTAGCTGTGCTTAATTAGGATGTTGAGGAATAAGAGGCAGGTGTTAGTATGACAACAGCTATACTGAATGTGTCATAATATCGCTGTGTTCGAAGGGATTGTGTCCTCCGACGTATTCCTTATCTTGATAGATCATCTCCAGCTTGCTGGCTTCGGAAACATTTTTTCAGTAGAGGGCGCTGCGCGTCGACGTCCCTCAAGCCGATGTCCCTCGACAGCCTCCGTATCAGCGCTGACGTCAACATGCGTATAAATAGTCTCGCGCAGAGTTTGTTGCTCAGTTCCGTTTTTCCGCGCTTCGTGAGCCTCGGAATCGCGTTGTTCAGTTAGTTAGTCAGATATATTCTTCATTATTCCTCGAGAATACCAACTCTTACTCGATGGCTTCCTCATCCGAATTGACGACTCCACGGTCCGGCTTCAAAAAATGTCGCGACTGTGGAAAGAAAATGTTGACAGATCCTCACAGGATCTGTTTGTGGTGCCTGGGATCGGAGCACCAATGTTCGGAGTGCGAGGACTGCATGTCCATGAGGGCGAAAGCCTTGAAGGAGCGTAAGGGGAAGCTTGAGAGAGGTAAGACAGTTAAAACTCCTTTTGAAAATTTCTTCAGCAGAGTCCAGACATTCGTCTCCTCGCCGACACAGGAAACATTCTCGTTCTAGGTCTCGAAGCAGTTCCCACCACTCTTTGAGATCCAAGCATTCAAGTAAGAGACGTCGAAGATCCCCTTCCTCATCTTCTGTTTCTCCGGAAAGAGTCACCTGCCCCACAAAACATAGCTCTCAGGCTGAGTGGGAGGAATTCCGTAAAAGGAAGCTTAGCGTCTTCGAGAAAGCAGCCTCGACCCCCTCGAAGACAGCTGAGGGTGATACCCTGGGTGAAAGACCCGGAATATCGAAACGCCGCGAGTCGTTGCACCCGGCGAAAGAAACTACTCGAGAGCATCACGAACCCTCGAGCAAAGGCACTGTGCCATCGACGCCATCGTCGAGTGTCCATTCGACGCATAAATCTGCATCATCGACGCCATTATCGAAGGGCTCAAAAAGAACAAGCCCACGGCCGTCGCTACCTCACAGCCAGTGGTCATACCCAGGGCCTCTAACACGATTTCGAGAATGTCATCGACAACCTCGAGTAGGATTCCGATCCTCTCGAGCTCTTCAAGGCCTCTTCTGATCTTCTCGCCGCCTTTTTCAGTGTTTTCGAAGCCTTTAATGTCCGCGTCGACGATGTTGACCTTTTCTCAACCAATTATGACAAATTTGGCCCCTTCTGCTCTGGAAATGGGATTTAAGCTGTTTCCAAGGTCTGATCATTTCAGACCTTTGTCTTTGTTAGGGAGAATTCTCTGTTTAGGCTGAATTTCCTAACCTAGTGAGTCCCCCAGCAGCTTTGCTGGATTTCTGAAGTTTGTTTTTTTCCTGCCAAGAGTGAGACTCTTTTTCTCCTACTCTTGGACATGATTTGTGGTGTTCCTTTGAATGTTAATGTGTTTCATGGGCTATGGGGTCTTTTACTCCATAGGGTCTCATATGTTTTTTTCTGTGTGTGTTACACCGCACCCTCCGTGCAGTAACACCAGGGTGTCATAGTGACCCCCAACCATAGACTCCATACCCTGGGACTGACTACTGTCTCCCAGGGCATGTAAAGTCACCATTGGCCTTACTAGTCCCAAATTACTAACAGAACCAGTACAAACCATCATATTGTGGACGTACTGGTAGGGGAAATTCGATTGCCCCTGGGTCTGTTATTCGAGGGGGCACTGTCCCGTCCCCCCTCGTCGAATTTTGGCTGGTGGCAGTGGATACTACTTTTTATATTCAACCGCAAATATATCTCTATGGGATTTTCCCATTGTTCGAGGCTAATACTTTTTAACATAGCCTCTAACATACCTCCGGTTTATTTAATTAATATTAATTCACCGGTTGGTATTTTCTGCCAGAACTCGGTTTTAAAATGGCGTTTGTGTTCGCCTCTATAACTCCAAACCAAAGGTCGAGCCCTTTGTTCCACTTTTTGGCGGGCTTCTCCACAGAAGCCTCCAAAAGTGGTGCCACTCTGGGTACCACAGGGGGTGTGGGAGGGGGTTTAGGCACCCTGGACTGAGTTGCCTTGGCAACTCAAGTCGCACTCTTGTGTGATTGGCCCGGCTCACCACTTAGCATGTTTAATTGACAGCTAGGCTGAGTGAATGGGGGTGTGCTGCTTAAAAGCAGGGCTTTTGGGACTGGAACTTTAGAAGTCGCCACAGGACCTGAAAACCCGACGAGGGAGAAGCTGAGCCGACCTGCTACGACGACACCACCGGTGGAGCCCTGCTGAACCGACTCACCACTTCCCGACGACAGAGATCATCTCCCTGCTGGAGAGTCGTCTTCCCCTGACTGGTGGGCACAACCAGTTTACCTTCTTTGCTCGCATCCCAGGACGTCTTGTGGTCGAATTGCCCGTGCCAAGCACCCCGGCAACCGGATAGCCACTTACCACTGGACCGCGAATAAAAAGACCGCTCCTTTTAATTGAGAACTCTGCGGCTGGTTTCTTCCCTGGCAGTGCAACGGACTCCTGCTTTCCTCCCCAACAAGATCCTCTCTTCCCCCGGACGAAGCACTGACTTGCACCCGCAGCCAGGAACAACTGCCCCCGCTGGAGCGTTCTCACCATTTTAAGGTACCGTGTCCGCCAGGACTCCCTTTCTAAAGATTGCTACAAGGTAACAATAATCCCTTAACCTTCTGACTGGGCTGGCCGCCTTGACCATCTAACTGGTCCCTTTCTGTTGATCCAACTCCTTCTGAAACTATTGCGAGACTTTTGGGCACTTTTAACCGTGTGACCTTGGACACATTTCGACCGGAGCCTCTTAAAGTGGGTCCGGCCTTGTTAACTTTGACTTTACAGTTTTAACCTGCCTTCTTCTCCTACTGTGTTCTTCCGAAAGGGTTGGGATCTGTTTCTATCTTTGCTCTGCCTTTCTCTCCCTTTTTAACCGATTGATTAGAGTGCCATCTTTGTTAAGCGCTCACCGCTGTCTGAAAATAAGTGTTGCCTTACTTAAGACTTGCCTAATAATTGTTGAAGGAAGTGTATATCTTTTAGTGACCGTGTTTCTGAACTGCTTAACATTAGTGCCAGTGTGTTTAACTAGATGTGTTTTTAAATAAATAATGATATCTCTTTTACACCAAGCTCTGGTCAGTGTTTGCTTGTTCTACTGTGTTCTTTTGACCTATTGTGAATACTCTGTATACTGCCTAACTCTTCTTGAGAGAAGTCTGACTGCTCATCCACAGCTACCAGGTAAAGCTGGGTGGTACAGACTGCTACCAATTGGGTTTACTGCCAACCACCTGTAGTCTTAAATCTTTTGCAGTGGTCAATTTATGAAGAAGGGGAGGATTCGGATCAAGAAAAACCCTTTTGGTTACAGAGAACTACAACACCTGAACCAGAGGAATTTACCTCTGAGGAAAATAGGTTAAAGGACCTTCGAGAATCCTTACATGAGGCAAGTGGGTTAGATACTTCCCCAGAAATAGAATTAGCCAAACCAGACCCAGGGGAACATGCCGAGACCCCTTACAGAATTTTAATGGCAAGTATTATAGAATTCATGGGTTGGTCTACACCTACACCTGCATTCCAACAGGATGACCTTACAGACATTTTTGTTAAAGGCCCACAGGATGATCCTGTGGTTCCATTTCACGCTGCATTACAAAGAAAAATATTGGCTAACTGGGAAACTCCTGAGGTTATCCCGGCGGTTAACAAGAAGTTATTATCCAAATATAGGGTATCTGCTACTGACCTTGAATTTTTGTCTAAACATCCAACTCCAGAGAGTCTGGTTGTTCAAGCAGCAACTGTATCAGGCAGTAGATAGGCATACACTACTGTTCCACAGGACAGGGATGACAAAAGATACGGCTCTCTATGGCTAAGAAAGTCTTTTCTGCGTGTAGCATGGCGTTGAAATCTATTAACGCTACTTGTACGCTTGCAAGGTTCAGCCACACACTTTGGGAGTGTGCTTCATCAGCGGCTGACTGCCTCCCAGAGGGAGAAGAAAGAGAAGCGTTTCTAAACATCATTAAGGATGGTAAAGACGCAATGTGCGAATCCCTTCAAACTGGCATTGATTCTGTTGACAGTATCAGTAGGGCCATGGCGGCAAGTACTACAACCCGCAGATTTGTGTGGTTGCGAAAGTCTGGGTTTGCTTCAGATGTACAAGCCAGACTTTTAAATATGACCTTTGACGGCTCTTCTTTGTTTGGTAAGAAGGCGGATGACAGTCTAGAAAAGTTAGACATCCAAAGCAGCAGCAAAATCCCTGGGAGCTGCAATCCGTCAAACGCCATATCGCCCCTCACGAACCTCTTGGAGAGGTAAGTCCTTTCGCTTTTATTCCGCATTCGGAAAAGGCAGAGGACAGGCGGTTCAAAGAGGTCAAAAAAGATTCACCCGAGGTGTACGGGGTAAAAATACAAAAGCCGCAGCAGCAGGTGCCTCTTTACCCTCAGCATCTGCATCAGCCGCCTCTAAACCACTCTGAGGACTCTCCTCACAAGACACCAGTAGGGGGCAGGCTAACTCAACATCTGACGGATTGGCAGGCTATTACGTCAGATGCTTGGGCATTGGAGACAGTTGCCCAAGGTTACTGCCTGCCTTTTCTACGCATTCCTCAGTCATCCACCGGGGAACAGCTTTCAAAGTTCCAGATCCGCTCCTCTTGCAGGAAATTGTAGACCTGCTGGAGAAAGGTGCCATAGAACCGGTACCTGTATCGGAGAGGAACAAGGGCTGGTACTCCCCCCTACTTCCTAATACCGAAGAAGGACGGAGGACTGAGACCTATCTTGGACTTACGAGAATTGAACAAGTTCCTCAGGAAGGACAAGTTCAAGATGGTAACTCTCTCTCAGATCCTTCAGGCCCTCCAGCTCCAGGAAAGGCTGGTATCTCTGGACCTTCAGGATGCTTATTTCCATGTGCCAATCCATCCCAAACACAGGAAATACCTGAGGTTCGCAATTGGCGGCTCTCATTATCAATTTCGAGTTCTGCCATTTGGGCTGAACTCCGCCCCGAGGGTCTTCACCAAGCTAATGTCGGTAGTGGCTGCAAGTCTTTTTTTTTTTTAAACTTTGTTTTATTAACATTTTCATAATATAACAAACAGGCTGGAAGCATTACCATAGATTCAACATGTCATCAGCCCCCAAAAAAAGAGAAAAGAAGAGGAGCCCCCCCCCCCGCCCACCCAGATAAGAAAAAGGAAGAAAAGAAGAGAAAAAAGGAAGAAACAAACCCTCCCCCCCATTAACTTGGATCCAGTAGAACCCCCTTTGCAGGGAGATGCGTTGCAACCTTTGTGTGACCGGAGTTCGGGAAAAAAGCAAGAAAATTCCAACTGCGTGATAGGCTGTATGTCGTCCATTCTCCCCCGGGACGTGGGTCCTCATTTCCATCCACCTTCCCTCCTCGAGCCTCAGTGGACCTCCCATCCCCAGATCTGCTGTACTCCGTACCAGTTAGTCTGAAAGGAGGTCATATCGTTGTTCATCATCGCTGTTAATTTGTCCATCAAGAACATGTTTTTAACCTTGTGTGTCCAATCCTCCTTCGTGGGCATCTCCCTGCTCTTCCATTTCTGGGCCAATGCCACCCTCCCGGCCCTCAGCATTGTTTCCCACATCCTCGGGTATCTGTGTATCTCCGTATCCTCTGGGGGGAGGCCCAGCAGTACTGTTAGGGGATTGTGGGGAAGCGATTCCTCCGTGACTTCGGCGATCCAGCCCCTTACCCTCTCCCAGTATGTTTGCGCTTTCGGACAGTGCCACCACATGTGGCCCCTCGTGCCTGCTTGGTCACATCCCCTCGGGCAGGCGGGGGAAGTTCCCGTGAACATTTTTGACAGTTTGACGGGATCTCTGTGCCACCCCTGTAGAATTTTAAAGTTGTGCTCCATGTCTGCAGTGAACAGGTTCCCGTGGAATGCTATTTTGAATATCCTCGACCAGGAGTCCTCAGATATTTCTTCCCCGGCCAGCTCGTTCCAGAAAGTGCGGAACCCCCTCCTTTTCTCCAGGTCAACCGTGTTGAGGATTCTGTACATTGCAGATACCGCCCCCTTCCTGGAGGTTGCAGTATCGAGTAGTTTCTCGAAGGGGGTCATCTGCCTCTTGAGCCGCTGGCCCCATGCTTGATCGCACAGGATACCCTTCAATCGGAGGTACTCGAATATGGAGATTGTCTCCGGGCCGAGGGCGGCCTGCAAGTCCTCGTATGGTAGGAAATCTCCCTCTTTGAACAATTGTCCAGCCCATTCCAACCCTGAGTCCGACCAGGACTGTGCATTACGGAACCCCTTGTTTCCCAGTCTGAGTGGGTGACCCCAAAGGGAGGACATCGGGGACGGCCATGATGTCAGGTGTGCCGTTTGGGGGCCCTCCCTCCATATTGCCCAGAGAACACCCAGTGTTGGGTGGGATTTGAGTCTGTTCGGGATGAATTTTGGTGGGGCCCATAAGAGGTCGCGTACCTTGAGTGGGTGCGCATCCATATCCTCCAGATACGACCAGTATGTGCCCATCCCTTCCCTCATGTGTTCCAAGAGGACGCGCAATTGAGCGGCGCGGAAATAGAGGTGAAAATCAGGGAGCCCGAACCCCCCCTCCTCTCTAGGTAAGGTAAGAACGGCCTTCGCGGTTCTCGGGGTCCTGCCCTGCCATACAAACTCGCGCACCGCGTTCTGGAGGACCCTGAATGTTTGGTCGGGGACGATGGTGGGGAGGGCGGTGAAAAGGTATAGTAGGCGCGGGAGTATATTCATCTTCACTGCCGTCATGCGGCCATACCAGGACAGGATTGTGGAGCCCCATCTCCGTAAATCAGCGGTGATCTGTGACATAACAGGGTCGTAGTTGGCAGGGGCGAGTTTGTGCAGGTCCCTGGTCAGGAGGATCCCCAGATATCGGATTGAGGTCTTCCCCACCGCTATTCCCCCCAGACTGTCCCGGGAGTCTAGCCCTGGGTCCTGAGTTCTCATGGGGAGGAGGACTGATTTAGATGTGTTGATCTTTAGGCCTGAGAACCTCCCAAATGCGGACAACAGGGACAGGAGAGGTGGGAGTGAGGATCTTGGGTCCACCAGATAGGCCAGAATGTCATCTGCAAACAGGGAGAGCTTGAATTCTACGTCGCCTCTCCTGATCCCCTTGATGTCTGGGTGTGATCTGATTGCTATTGCCAGGGGTTCCATAGTTAGGACATAAATCAACGGGGATAGTGGGCATCCCTGTCTTGTTCCTCGCGATAGAGGGAGTGGGGCCGACAGTCTACCATTCACTTGGACTCTGGCCTTAGGGGCCCTGTACAGTGCGGCCACCCAGTCCCTAATGTGGGTCCCGAAGCCCATCTTCCGTAGAGTGAGCTCCATGAACCTCCATTCGACCCTGTCGAATGCCTTTTCTGAGTCCAGGGAGAGGACGCTCGCGTCTAGGTCCGACACCTGGGCATAATGAAACAAGTCTATAGACTTGCGAATATTGTCCGAGCCCTGTCTCCCCCTAACGAATCCCACCTGGTCCCCATGGACCAGCTTCGGTAGGACCCCCTCCACCCGGCTCCCGATGACCTTGGCCAGGATCTTAACGTCAATATTCAGCAAGGAGATCGGGCGGTAGGAGGAGCACTCCGAGGGGTCTCTACCGTCCTTGGGGAGAACTACAATGATTGCCTCCATCATGGAGTCCGGGAGAGGACCACCCTCCAGGACCGCATTGAACACCCTGACCAGGTGGGGGGCGAGGGCCGACCGAAACCTTTTATAAAAGTACACTGAGTATCCATCTTCGCCCGGGGAAGTGCCCACCTTCATGCCGCTGATCGCATGTTCCACCTCCTCCTCAGTCACCGGACCCTCCAACCCCTCTGCCATCTCCCTGGTCAGAGACGGGACCTGTATGGAGTTTAGGAATTCCTCAATCTCCCCCCCCGTCCCCTCTGTACTCAGACGAGTATAGCCTTTCGTAGTATCGGCGGAAGGCCTCTCCAATGTGAGAAGTATCGTGTCCCAGCTCCCCCACCTCGTTCTTTACCGCCTTCACCATTCTACTCTTCTGTACTTCCCTCAGCCTCCAAGCTAGAATCCTGTCCGCCCTGTCCCCCTTTTCATAGTACTTTTGTTTGACCAGGTGGAGGCTTCTCTCTGTTTTGTGGAGGAGAAGGTCTTTTAGTTGGAGCCTATAGTCGTCCAGGGCAGCCACCCGGTCCCGGTCTAAGGGCTCCGTGGGGGAGCCTCCCGGCTGAAGTTGGGCAATTTTTCCCCTCAGATGCCTCTCCTGGGCTTCCCTTTCTCTTTTCCTCCGGGTTCCCAGTCGGATCAGGACTCCCCGCAGGGTTGCTTTGAACGCGTCCCACAAGGTGTGTGTACACACCTCACCGTTGTCATTGAATTCAAAAAATTCTGTAATGGCGTCAAGGACTTCCTGGGCTAGGACCTCGTCCTTCAGGAGGGCATCGTTACACTTCCATCTTCCCCTGTGTTCATTAAAGCCCCCTCTCGCTATGGTGACTCGCACCAGGTCGTGGTCGGACCAGGGGACTGGATCCACCCTATGGCCAGAGATAAATGGGTGCAAGGTTTCATCCACCAAGACATAGTCTATCCGGGAAAATGATGTGTGTACGGACGAGTAGTAAGTGAATATGGGGGTGTCCGTTCTAGGGGACGGGACCGTGTCCACCAGGCCCAGCTCCGAGTTGACCCACTGGAAGCCCCGTGCCATGGTCTCATCGAGTGCCCTGGGGGCCTGGGGACCGACCCGTTTCCTGTCCCGTATTGGATCCAGGACCATGTTGAAATCCCCCCCCACCACCACCGTCCCCTGGACAAAGCCTTTAAGTTTATCCCTCACCTCTTCCCAAAACTGGATTTGGCCCTCATTTGGGCCGTAGACGACGGCTAGGGTGAGTGGGGCACCCTGTAGGGTTCCCCGCACCATCAGGTAGCGCCCCTCAGGGTCCTTCAGCACTGCCTCTTTCTCTAGCCCCACGTTCCTCGCAACCAGGATGGCCACCCCTCTCTTTTTGTTCTTATGGGATGCACTGAAGACCTCCCCGATACCTCCTCCCCGGATTTTGGGTTCCTTCCCCCGTGGCCAGTGGGTTTCCTGCAGGAAGAGGATGTCGAGGTTGGCCCTTCTGAACTCTCTACAGACCAGGGATCTCTTTGTGGGTGTGTTCAAGCCTCGTACATTGAGGGATCCCACTCCCAGGGCAGGTAGACTGTCAGCCATAGTCCCAGATTCCCTCCCTCTCGGTCATTACCCACGCATCTCTCTCCTTCGCATGCTCCCTTGGTTCTACTTTACGGATCTCTTCCCCTCCCCCCCCGGTGGGCCTGAAACTCCCCAACTGCCCACCGTGTCCCAACAGTGTCTGAACAACCCCTGCTCCCGAATATTCCCCCACCCCCCTCCCCGGCGTCCAGCCAATTAGTTCTGCCACTGCTGGCTTTTGGCCGAACCACCAGCCTGCCCACCTCGGCCAGGCATTTCACCCATAAAGCTCATCCCCTCGAGCCCCTAGCGTTCCCCCCCGGTCGTAACCCGACCGTGTGACCCCTGTACTTGCTGTTCGTGAAGACGGTGGTAGTGGTAGACTCCAAATCTGCGCCTCTCCGTCTCGGATTCAGTGGGGCACCCCCGTTCTCAGTCCTCGGAGTCGTGCCGTTCTCCCTCTTTTGCTGGAGATGGAGTGTTCATTTTCCGAAATTTCCTTGCGCCGGTGCGCCTTCTCCTCTCCCCGGATGGACCGGGGCTGTTCGTTCTGAGGTTTTCTGGTCCCACTGGACCCCTCCGGGGGTGCGGTTCCGCTGTATATTCTTGAATTGCGTTCCGGATGTCTCCTTCCGTGATCAGGGTTGAGCGTCGGCCCATATATTCAAAGCTCAGGGAGAAGGGGTAGCCCCATCTATAGCGCACGCCCTGCTCCTTGAATAGTAGTGTGAGGGGTCGGCATGATCTGCGCTTGGCCAGCGTGTAGGAGGAAAGATCCTGATATATGGAGACCTGGGCGTTGTTGTAGGTAATTTCTCTGGTCTTTCGGGCCTCCTCCAGCACCTTTGTCTTCTCGGAGTAATAGTGGAATCGGACCAAGATCGACCGGGGGGCCCCCCGCTCTGCCCCCCGCCCTATGCACTCTGTCAAATGTTGGCTCGGTTGTCATTGCCTCTGCGAATAGGAGGGTGATGATGTCCTTCACTATTCGAATGACGTCCCTCTCCGTCTCCCCCTCCGCTTCAGGCACGCCGAAAATTCTGAGGTTGTTCCGCCTCTCTCTGTTTTCAAAGTCATCCATCTGTCGAGCCCTTTCCTCGTCCCTCTTCTCCAGGGCTTCCAACCTCATGCATAGTTGTATGTCCTGGGCTGCTGTCGATGATTGGTTGGCCTCCACTTGTAATAGTCTATCTTCGACCTTGTCCACCCTCTGGTCCATTTTTTCGAATTTCTGGGCTATATCTGAGCGCATGTCCCTGATTTCCTGCAATATCGAGGCAAAGCCTCTTTCCATTGCTGCCGACGAGGGGGCCGCGTCTTCCTGTCGGGCCATGGTTTCCCTGGGGTCCGCGCTCATGTTGCCTCTGGGGGTCTCCTGGAAACGGTATCCCTGTAGGGCTTCCCGCCAATTCATCCGATAATCTCCTGCGACTTGTGGTGTCGAAGCCCCCCCGCTCCGGGTCAGTGTCCGACCTCCCTCAGCGGTTCAGCTGGGGGCTTGGCTCTTTCCTGGGGGTTAGCCTTTGTCTGGGGGGGGCGGGCACACGCCCCACCCGTTCCTGGGTGGGGGCCTCACACCCCTCTCGATGTCGTTCCCCGTGCTCCGGGGCTACTTCCGGCCCGTGCGGCCTGGTCCAGTGGGCGCGGAGGGCACCTCTGCTTCGGCGCCGCGCCCGAGGGCTTCTGTGGCTAGTGTAGGGAGGTGGGGGAGGGCACACGCCCCGGTTTCTCCTTTCCACGAGGGGGCAGGGCGGAATCGGTGCATCCCGGGGGGCTTCCCCGTGGTGTTCTTGGGGGGGGGGGGGGCCCCTCCGCGTTGCTGCTGCTCACTTTTCTCGCCCCCCTCCTCCGGGGCCCAGCGGTCCGCTTCTTCTGGCCCGTGCGGCCTGGGCCCGTGGTCTTTTGGTGTGTGGGGGGGGGTGGGGGCGGGCACACGCCCCGCCAACGGCGGGCGGGGGCCTCTCACCCCGTCCGCCCCGAGGTCTTCCTTCCGCAGGGGGGGAGGGGGAGGGCGGAATCAATGCTCGCCGGGGGTCCTCCCCGCGGTGTTCTTGGTGTTTCCACTCGCGCCGGCGGGGGGGGGGCAGGCCCGGGCCCCTCCGCGTCGCTGCCGGTCACTCCTCTTGTCCCCCTCCTCCGGGACCCCGCGGACCGCGGCAGCCCGATGGGGGCGGGGGGAGGCCGAGCGCCGGTCCTCTCCGTTCGAGCGGGACCGGCCACGGGGGCCCCCGGCCGGTCGCTGAGCCTCCGTACCTCTGTTCCGTGTGGTGGGGCGGGGGGGGAGCCTGTCTCCCAGGCCGCCGCCGGGCTTCCGGACCTCCGGTTCCTCGTCGCGGCGAAGGGACCTCAGCTGCGGCGCCCGCTCGGACGCGATCACGTGTCCGGGCCGCGTCCTCCTCCGCAGTGGCCTTTCTCGGGAACCCCGGGGTCTGCGGACTCCGTTCTTTTTCCTGCGGGGTGCCCCGGGGGTTCGCCCGCTTCGTCCGCCGTGTCGGGCCCGCCGGGGGGGTCTCGGGGGGGCTCGAATCCCGCTGGACGCCTGGCTTCGGGGAGAGCAGCACGTTCAGGCAGCCATTGCCTGCGCGCCCCCTGGTGGCCTCGTCAGTGGCTGCAAGTCTAAGGAGGGAAGGGATTCACGTCTACCCCTACCTGGACGATTGGCTGATCAGAGCTGTATCTCCGGAACAAGCTCAGATCCAGCTAGATTGTCTGCCACTTCCTTCACAAACTGGGCTTCTCCCTCAATTTAAAGAAGTCACAGATGATACCATCACAGAGACTCCAGTTCATTGGAGCGGTCCTGGACACTTCCCTGGGAAAAGCCTCGCCACCAGAGGCGAGGGCTCAAGATATTCTGCAGATGGTCACCAAGTTTCAAAATGCCCAACGTCTCCAAGCCTTCGACTTTTTGAGGTTGCTAGGCCTCATGGCATCCTGCATCTTCCTTGTGCCAGAGGCTCGCCTGAGAATGAGATCTCTTCAGTGGGCACTAAGATCTCCTTCAGGTTCCGGACAAGGTGGCTCGAGACCTTCAGTGGTGGGCCTGTCGGGAGAACATTTTGAAAGAACTGTTTTGGCAACCATGGCCAGAGATAACAGTAGTCACAGATGCCTCACTCACGGGGTGGGGAGCCCATGCCAACGACTTGACCATCAGCGGTCGTTGGTCTCCATCGGAGTCCAGACTACATATCAACCTGTTAGAGCTGAGAGCAATCAGACTAGCGCTGAAGGCTTTTCGCCCATCTGTGCAGGGGAAAAATGTCCTGATAATGACGGACAACACAGTGGCCATGCACTACCTCGACAAAAGAGGAGGCGTAGGATCACTGCCTCTGTGCAGAGAGGCGCTGCAGCTCTGGTTTTGGGCAATCCAAGAAGGAATCTCACTATCGGCAGTTCACTTAGCCAGAGAGAAAAATGGCAGAGTACAGTCTCCCACGAGTGGGAACTAGCTCAGGAAGTCCTGCAACAGATCTTCACCCTTTGGGGAACCCCTCAAGTGGATCTGTTCGCTACCAGCATCAACAGGAAGTGCGATCAGTTTTGTTCAAGGGAATTTCCCCCGAGAGGATCTCTAGGGGACGCGTTCATAGTGGACTTGGAGTTTCCACTTCTCTACGCGTTTCCTCCAGTCCCTGTCATTCCTCAAATGATCAGGAGGTTGAGAAGGTTCCCAAAAGCCATGATCCTAATTGCCCCGGTCTGGGCCAGGAGAACGTGGTACCCGGACCTTCTGGACATGTCCATCTGCCCTCCAATTCGTCTTCCACTCAAGGAGAATCTTCTCTCACAGAAGGGAGGTCAGGTTCTCCATCCAGACATCAGAACCCTCAACCTTCACGCTTGGTATCTGAAAGGTTAAGATACAAGGATTGGGACCTCCCAGATGACGTCATGGAGGTGTTGCTTTCGGCCAGAAGGCCAGCAACAAAGACTTTATACCGCTGCCGTTGGAACAAATTTTGCAGCTGGTGTAGAGAAAAGAATATCGATCCCTTTTCATGTGGTACACCAACGGTGTTATCTTTACTACTCTATTTGGCAAATTCGGGCCTTCAGGTTGGCACTATCAAGGGCTATCTCGCAGCGCTATCCATCTTCAAGCATACTGCAGAGGAACCATCGTATTTCAAATTACCCTTAGTAATACAATTTCTGAAGGGATTAACCAATGTCTATCCTCCAAGACAATTCTAAGTTCCCTTATGGGACTTAAATTTAGTCTTAAATTCCCTCATGGGTACTCCTTTTGAACCACTCCACTCTTGTTCGCTAAGATTTCTCACCCTTAAAACTGTCTTATTAGTAGCTTTAACATCTGCTAGGAGGGTGAGCGAATTACAAGCTCTATCTTGTAAACCCCCTCATACAATTTTTCATAAAGACAAAGTTGTCCTACAAGTGAAATCTAATTTCCTCCCAAAGGTGGTTTCTGAATTCCACATCACTCAGAAGATTACCTTACCTTCATTCTATCCCCCTCCCCATCCGGGGAAAGAGGAAGAAAGGCTACATAGGCTGGACCCAAGGCGAACTTTGAGCTTTTACATCAGCAGACTTGCTAGGATTAGGCAAGCAGACCAACTGTTCGTAGGTTACTCGGGGCACAAATTGGGATTACCGATAACAAAACAGACCATTTCCAGATGGATTATTTTGGCCATTCTGGAATGTTACAAACTGGCAGGGAAAGAGCCTCCTCAAAATCTTAGGGCTCATTCAACCAGGGGTATCGCAGCCTCTTCGGCCCTCCAAAGAGGGGTACCGATTCGAGACATATGTGCGGCTGCCACATGGTCGACTGCACATATCTTCACAAAATTTTACTACTTGGATTCCTCCTCTAGCCAAGAGACTAGATTTGGCAAAGCTGTGTTGCACTCTGGGAAACATGGCAATTTTACTCCCACCTCCAGTTACACACCACTGCTATGGGAGTCTATCAAGATAAGGAATACGTCGGAGGACACAGTCCCTTCAAAGAACAAGTTACTTCTTACCTTGTAACGTTCTTTCGAAGGGATGTTCCTCCAATGTATTCCTTATCGCCCCTCCATCCCCTCAGTAAAACTTCCCTTGTGGTTACAGCTTACGCTCCTTCAGGGTCAATAACCAATTCATGTAAAGCAACTGTTAATGTCAAAACGGAACTGAGCAACGGATGCTGCGCGAGTCTGTTTATATGCATGATGACGGCGCCGATACGGAGTCTGGGGAGGGACATCGGCTCGAGGGAGGTCGACGCTCAGCACCCTCTACTGAAAAAAAAATTCCGAGGCCAGCAAGCTGGAGATGATCTATCAAGATAAGGAATACGCCGGAGGAACATCCCATCGAAAGAACGTTACCAGGCAAGAAGTAACTTGTTCTTCGAAGGGATTGTGTCCTCCGACGTATTCCTCATCTTAGATATATCCTTCCAGCTCTGCTGGCCTCGGAAAATTTTTTCTCTAGAGGGCGCTGCGCGTCGACGTCCCTCGAGTCGATGTCCCTCGACAGCCGCCATATCGACGCTCGACGTCATCCTGCCTATAAAGGCCGCGCGCAGCGTCCGTTGCTCAGTTCCGTTTTTCCGCGCTTACTCGGTGCCTCGGAATACCGTTGCTCAGTTCTTAGTCAGATTAATCCTATTTACCTCGAGTTATTCGATCCATACTCGATGGCTTCCTCGTCGGAACCGACAACTCCTCGATCCGGCTTCAAAAAATGTCAAGATTGTGGGAAAAAGATGTCGTTGACCGATCCACACAGAAATTGTCTGTGGTGCTTGGGAGCTGAACACCATTGTTCGGAATGCAAGGACTGTATGTCCATGACAGCAAAGGCCCTGAAGGAGCGTAGGGGGAAGCTGGAGAAAGGTAAGACTTTTAAAGCTTCTTCTTCGTCGACGAAGTCGAGACATTCGCTCCTCGTCACCATTCGCGCTCCAGGTCTCGGAATGGGTCTCATCACTCCTCGAGATCGAAGCACTCGAAGAGGAGGTGTCGAAGATCCCCTTCTCCGTCTTCCTCTGTTTCGCCAAAAAGAATCCCTTGCCCCACGAAACATAGTTCCCGGGCTGAATGGGAGGAATTCCGAAAGAATATGATGAGCGTCTTCGAGAAAGCGGCCTCGACCCCCTCGAAGACTGCCGAGAGCGATGCTCTGGTCGAAAGACCCGAAGGTCAAAAACGCCGCGAGTCGCAGTACCCGGCAAAAGAAACCTCTCGAGCGCGTTTTAAACCCTCGAGCAGGACTATGACCTCCAAACCTTCCTCGAAGGTGCCGTCGACGAAGGTCCCGTCGACGTCGAGGTCGATGTCTTCGGCGCCGTTGTCGAGGGGACCTTCGACACACGGGTCTGTCGACTCGACGCCGGCCTCGACGCCAAGAAAAGTCATGGTGACCACACATCCAGTGACTATCCCCAGGCCCTCGACGTCGATGGCGTCGACATTGTCGAGTAGAATTCCAATTCTGTCGAGGTCCTCGAGGCCTCCACCTCTGTTTTCGACGCCACGCTCGAAGCCTTCGACGTCAGCGTCGACGACATTGACGTTTTCGAGGCCAATAATGACAAGTTCGGCACCCTCTGCCTTGGAAATGGGATTTACTCCCTTTATGAGTTCAGAACAATTGAGAACTATATCCTCAATTTTAGAAGAGGGTGATTTGTATGAACAAGACACATTTGAGTTACAGGGACCTGTAACACCAGTTAGAGAGGAATTTTCCTCTGAAGAGCGCAGATTAAAGGATCTTCATGATTCTTTACATGAGGCAAGTGGGTTAGACACTTCCCCTGAGGTGGATTTTGCTAAGCCAGACCCGGGGGAGCATGCTGAAACCCCCTACAGAGCCTTAATGGCCAGGATTACAGAGTTCATGGGGTGGTCTGCACCTTCACAATCTTTCCAGCAAGATGACCTCACGGATATTCTTGACAAAGGCCCACAAGAGGATCCTGTGGTGCCCTTTCATAAAGCTCTTCAGAGAAAGATCATGACAAACTGGGAAACCCCAGATGTAATACCAGCAGTAAATAAAAAACTGTCTGCAAAGTACAGGGTATCTTCCACAGACCCAGAGTTTTTGTCTAAACATCCATCCCCAGAAAGTCTGGTGGTACAAGCAGCATCCTCTACCGATGTCAAGACGGCTTATCCTACAGTCCCACAGGACAGGGACGATAAAAAATATGATGCTATGGCAAAGAAAGTCTTTTCAGCATGTAGCATGGCGTTAAAGTCTGTTAATGCTACTTGCACCCTTGCTAGGTTCAGCCATACACTTTGGGAGTGTGCTTCTACAGCGGCTGACTGCATCCCAGAGGGAGAAGAAAGGGATGCGTTCCTGAATATTATACAGGACGGTAAAGACGCTATGTGCGAATCCCTCCAGACGGGCATTGATTCGGCTGACCGTATCAGCAGAGCAATGGCGGCAAGTACATCAACCAGGAGATTCGCTTGGTTGAGAAAGTCGGGTTTTGCCCCAGATGTGCAAGCCAGGCTCTTGAACATGCCATTCGATGGCTCTTCTTTGTTCGGGAAAAAGGCGGATGACAGTTTAGAGAAACTGCAAACTTCAAAAGCAGCAGCAAAATCCCTAGGAGCTGCAATCCGTCAGACCCCTTTCGTCCCACAGGAACCTCTGCGAGGGGCAAGTCCTTTCGCTTCTACTCCGCATTCGGAAGAGGTAGAGGACGACCGGCTCAAAGGGGTCAAAGAAGAACTACCCGAGGTGGACAGGGTAGATATTCTAAAGCCGCAGCAACACCAGGTGCCTCTTTACATCATCTGCATCAGCCGCCCCAAAACCACTCTGAGGACTCCCCTCACAGGACACCTGTAGGAGGCAGGTTGACTCAACATATGACGGTATGGCAGGCTATCACGTCAGATGCTTGGGCATTGGAAACAGTTGCCCAAGGTTACTGCCTGCCTTTCCTACGTATACCTCAGAGTCATCCACCGGGGATCAGCTCTCAGAAAGCTCCAGATCAGCTGCTCTTGCAGGAAATTTTGGACCTGCTAGAGAAAGGTGCCATAGAACCGGTACCTGTAGCGGAGAGGGACAAGGGCTGGTACTCCCCTTACTTTCTCATTCCGAAGAAAGACGGAGGACTGAGACCCATCTTGGACTTGCGAGAATTGAACAAATTCCTCAGAAAAGACAAATTCAAGATGGTCACTCTTTCTCAGATCCTCCAGGCCCTTCAGTTTCAGGACTGGTTGGTATCTCTGGACCTTCAGGACGCTTATTTCCATGTGCCTATCCATCTCAAACACAGGAAATACCTGAGGTTCGCAATTTGCAACTCTCACTATCAATTTCGAGTACTGCCATTTGGGCTGACCTCCGCCCGAGGGTCTTCACCAAGTTAATGTCGGTAGTGGCTGCAAGTCTAAGGAGGGAAGGGATTCACGTCTACCCCTACCTGGAAGATTGGTTAATCAGGGCTGTTTCTCCGGAGCAAGCTCAGATCCAGCTAAATCACGTGTGCCATTTCCTTCACAGACTGGGCTTCTCCCTCAATTTAAAGAAGTCACAAATGATACCATCGCAGAGACTCCAGTTCATAGGAGCGATCCTGGATACTTCCCTGGGAAAAGCCTCGCCACCAGAGGTGAGGGCTCAAGATATTCTACAGATGGTTACCAAGTTCCAGCATGCCCAACGTCTCCCAGCCTTCGACTTTTTGAGGTTGCTAGGCCTCATGGCATCCTGCATTTTCCTTGTGCCAGAGGCTCGCCTGAGAATGAGATCCCTCCAGTGGGCACTGAGGACTCAGTGGTCACAATTCTCAGGGAGAATGACAGATCTTCTTCAGGTTCCCGGCAGGGTGGCTCGAGACCTTCAGTGGTGGGCCTGTCAGGAGAACATTCTGAAAGGAGAACAGTTTTGGCAACACTGGCCGGAGATAACAGTAGTCACGGATGCCTCAGTCACGGGGTGGGGAGCCCACGCCAACGACTTGACCATCAGCGGTCGTTGGTCTCCATCGGAGTCCAGACTACACATCAACCTGTTAGAGCTGAGAGCCATCAGACTTGCGTTGAAGGCTTTCCTGCCAGCTGTACAAGGGAAGAACGTCCTGATAATGACGGACAACACGGTGGCCATGCATTACCTCAACAAAAGAGGAGGCGTAGGATCACTACCCCTGTGCAGAGAGGCGATGCAGCTCTGGTTTTGGGCAATCCAAGAAGGAATCTCTCTATCGGCAGTTCACCTAGCCGGAGAGAAGAACTTGACAGCGGATGCTCTTAGCAGGCAGAACACAGTCTCCCACGAGTGGGAGCTAGCTCAGGAAGTCCTTCAAGAGATCTTCGCCCTTTGGGGAACCCCTCAAGTAGATCTGTTCGCCACCAGCCTAAACAGGAAATGCGACCTGTTCTGCTCAAGGGAATTTCCTCCGAGAGGAGCTCTGGGAGACGCGTTCATAGTGGACTGGGAGTTTCCGCTTCTGTACGCGTTCCCACCGGTCCCTGTCATTCCTCAAATGATCAGGAGGTTGAGAAGATTCCGGCGAACCCTGATCCTAATTGCCCCGGATTGGGCCAGGAGAACGTGGTACCCGGACCTTCTAGACTTGTCCATCTGCCCTCCAATTCGACTTCCTCTCAGAGAGAACCTACTCTCACAGAAGGGAGGTCAGGTTCTCCATCCAGACATCAAAATCCTCAACCTTCACGCTTGGCTTCTGAACGGCTGAGGTACAAGGATTGGGACCTCCCTGATGATGTTATGGAGGTGTTGCTTTCACAAGGAGGCCAGCAACAAAGTCTTTATACCGCTGCCGTTGGAACAGATTTTGCAGCTGGTGTAGAGAACAGAATATCGACCCATTTTCATGTGGTACACCAATGGTTTTGTCCTTCCTACTATATTTGGCAAATTCAGGCCTTCAAGTTGGCACCATTAAGGGCTATCTCGCAGCGCTATCTATCTTTAAGCGTACTGCTGAAGAACCATCCTATTTCAAATTACCCTTGGTAATACAGTTTCTAAAGGGGTTAACCAATGTTTATCCCCCAAGACCATTCCAAGTTCCCCTATGGGATTTAAACTTAGTACTAACTTTCCTGATGGGTACACCTTTCGAACCTCTCCATTCTTGTTCGTTAAGATTCCTTACCCTTAAAACTGTTTTATTAATAGCACTTACATCTGCTAGAAGGGTGAGCGAATTACAAGCTCTTTCTTGTAAACCCCCTCATACAATCTTTCACAAAGACAAAGTTGTCCTGCAAGTGAAGCCTAATTTCCTCCCAAAGGTGGTTTCTGAATTCCATATCACTCAGAAGATTACCCTACCATCTTTCTATCCTCCTCCTCACCCGGGGAAAGAGGAAGAGAGGTTACACAGACTAGACCCTAGGAGGGTTTTAAGTTTTTACATTAGTAGACTAGCCAGGATAAGACAGGCAGACCAGCTGTTTGTAGGTTACGCAGGTCACAAGCTGGGGTTACCAATAACTAAGCAGACCATTTCCAGATGGATCATTCTAGCCATTCTGGAATGTTATAAACTGGCAGGGAAAGAGCCCCCTCAAAACCTTAGGGCTCATTCGACCAGAGGTATTGCAACTTCATCGGCCCTCAAAAGAGGCGTGCCGGTTAAAGACATATGTGCGGCCGCTACATGGTCGTCTGTCCATACCTTTACACGTTTTTACAATCTGGATTCCTCCTCCAGTCAAGAGACTAGGTTTGGAAGGGCTGTACTGCATTCTATTCATCAATAGAAGACAGCGTGAAGTCAGTACTCCCTCCTCCGAATATAGAATACTGCTATGGGAGCCTATCTAAGATGAGGAATACGTCGGAGGACACAATCCCTTCGAAGAACAAGTTACTTCTTACCTTGTAACGTTCTTTCGACGGGATGTTCCTCCGACGTATTCCTCATTGACACTCCCATCCATCCCCGCAGTTCTACTTCCCTTGTTGCAGCTTACGCTCCTTCAGGGTGATTAGTCTAGTCCAGACAGTAATACTGTGGGCTACAAAACGGAACTGAGCAACGGACGCTGCGCACGGCCTTTATAGGCAGGATGACGTCGAGGGTCGATACGGCGGCTGTCGAGGGACATCGACTCCAGGGACGTCGACGCGCAGCGCCCTCTAGAGAAAAACATTTCCGAGGCCAGCAGAGCTGGAAGGATATATCTAAGATGAGGAATACGTCGGAGGAACATCCCGTCGAAAGAACGTTACAAGGTAAGAAGTAACTTGTTCTTCTATTTTAGTGGTGATGTATAGGAGAAGAGTAAGCATGGTAGGTAGTGTGATATGGTGGTTTTCAGTAAGGCCGTTCATCCACTCCGTCCGTTCCATGCACTCCATCCGTTCCATGCATTCTCTCCACTCCATCAGATCATGCACTCCATCCACTCCATTCGATCCATCAGGTCATGCACTCCATCCACTCCATCAGGTCATGCACTCCATCCACTCCATCAGGTCATGCACTCCATCCACTCCATCAGGTCATGCACTCCATCCACTCCATCAGGTCATGCACTCCTTCTCCAGCATGGGGTCTGGCATGGATTCACATGCTCATGAATATTCCCCGTCGTCAGGCTGGGAATCCTCGGTAAAGAAAAAACCAGTATCAGTCTCGTTTCTGATCTGTCTTTCGTAGTAATAACCAATCACTGGTCTCTGCGTCATACTGACCACAGCCAATGACTGCCCTCTACCTAAGCACCGCCTCTGGCAGCCATCTTCAGATTTTTACCGCACGTTCATGTGTTGGGATCCTCGTGCTATTGCTCTCGAGCGTTAGTGCTATTTTTCGCGCTTTTTCACAAAAAACTTCGATTCTTTCGGTCAAAAGAGCCTCAAGCTCCACCGATCCTACATCCGATCAACGGGGACCCGTGTCGGATTCATCTGTGCCCCTCAAGGGTGAAGATTTCGTCGAGCTACGCTTCGGAGGACTCCAGAAGCTTCTCAGGCCCGGTCTCGGAGATGGCCCAGGAGAAGGGAAGCTCGACGCCCGGAAAGCTGTTCAGGGTCTGCCCTGGATGCCAGCTGCAGAACGTCTTCAAGGAGGACGAACACTCTTTCTGCCTTTACTGCCTTCATGAGGACAAGACGCACGTGGAGAAGGACTGTGCGTTTTGCGGCAACATGTCGGAACGGACCATGAAGGACCGCCATCAACGTCTCGCCAACTGGCTGGAGGGTAAGAGCCCGTCTGGCGAGAAGAAGAAGAAATCCGAGCGGTCTTCTAAGACCTTTGAGGGCGCCCCGGCGACGGGGGCCCAACATAAGGCCAAGCACCGCGAGTCCGCTGGCACCGGGAGCGCCGAACGGTCGGGCTCTACGGGCGCCAGGCAGGGCGCACCCTCCCCGGCACCATTAACCACGAGCCAACGCTCTGGGTCGGGTAAGAGGAAGGCCGAGCACCCGGCGAAGCTCCTGGAGAGGCCCCGGTCGAGCTCTAAGGCAGAGGAGGAGCGTGGCAGTGCCCCCTCCCTCAAGGATAAGGCGGTGAGCGCACCTAAGGTGGTGAAGGCCTTGATCCATCCGACCAAGCCCTCTATCGAAACGGTCGCGGCGGCCCTGGCTCAGCCTGTGGTGGCTACACCAGTGGTGGCGACCTCAGGGCCCAGAATCTCCCTGCCTCCGCGGAGGGAGTCTTCCTTTGTGCCCATCGATAGGACCCCCGTGAAACCCTCCGTGGGGAAGAAGGGGGGGCAGGGCGTCGTCGTAGATTCGGCCTCAACCTCAGAAGAGGAGCTGATCGAGGTCTTAAGCCACGGCCTAGGCGTGGAAGAAGGCCAGCCCGTCGGAATGGACCCCGACGCAGGTGACGACGGCCCCTGCTCGCCCGTCGGATTCCCCTCTGCCAGCGCCGCAAGACAACTCGGCGGCCATTTTGTTGGCCATACAGTCCTTATGCTCCGAGATAAGGACGAGGCTACCGTTACCGACGGAGGAACCTCTCCCGTCGGGGGATCCAGAACCGGGACCTTCTGGTGTTCCCCCCACCAAGAAAAGAAGGATCCATCCACCACCTCCTTTTCAACCGTCGCGCCCCGTCCAGCCCTCCTCCCCGTCCACCCGAGGGGATGATACGGGGACTGACACGGCAGCGACGGGTACGGACGACGAGGCATACGACGAGGATTTTCCGTCGTCGCCTCCCACCAGGGCTTCTCCGCCCGACGAGATCGGATCTTTCCACTCCATGATCTCCAGGGTTTCCGAGCTTTTCCAACTCTGCCCTGAAGGAAGGCTTCCTTTATCAGCGGCGCGAGGCCAAGAGGAAGACGGTCCTCGCAGTGCCTCTGTTGGACGACATTTGGGATGAGGGCCTTTCCCTCCTCAAGAACCCTTCCACGACGCCAGCTAGAAGAGACCGGTACGAGAAAAAGTACCGGGTCCCGGACACGGCCCCCCTATGCCTCCGGGCGCAGCCTACCCCGGACTCCGTCGTCTCCGCGGCAGCCAGGAAGAAAGCGGGGGGGGGTGCGGCCTCCACATCAACTTCCCCGCCGGACGGCGAGGGAAAGAAATTGGATGCTATGGGACGTAGAGTCATCTCGTCGGCAGCGACGACGATTAAAGCGGCCAACGCCTTGGCTATCGTGGCCCGCTACGACAGGGAGCTCTGGTACAAGATAGCTCCCCTGCTGGATTTTCTGCCGGACGACAAGAGGGCGGAGGCCCTTGAGATCCTGCAGGAAGGTGAGGTGGCGTCGGACCACGCCATCACCGTGGCGACGGACATCGCCGACACTGGGTTCCGCCAGCTGGGCAACGGCGTTTGCCTTCGGCGTCGTGGATGGCTCAAAGCTACAGACTTTCGGCAGGACGTCCAGACCAGAGTCCTGGACATGCCCTTCGACGGGAACAACCTGTTTGGGAAGACAGTGGACGATTCCCTTCAGGCCATCAAGGCGGATACTGAGACGGCCAGGGCCCTTGGAGTCCTGCAGCAACGACGAACGCCCTTTCGGAGCGGCGGAGGCAAGGGCGCCTCCAAAGGTTCCGGCGGCGGTTTCGCTTCCTACCGTCAAGCGGCCCGCTCGTCGTCGCAAGAGGCCTACAGAGGACGAGGCAAGTCTAGCGGACCCCGCCGTCGTCGCCAAGGAGGTCAAGGCGGCAAGGCCGCGTCCAAGCAGGATTGAACCGGCCGTGGGGTCGGGCCCCCACCGAAGCACCCCGGTGGGAGGCCAGCTGGCGGGCTTCGTCAGCGTGTGGGAGTCCATCTCCACCGACCGTTGGGTGCTGGACGCCCTGGCCCGGGGCCACGCGCTCGAGTTTCAAAGAAGGTGCCCGCGCGTCCCCCCCGTGGCCAGGAAAGAACTTCACGTCCCTCAACTTCTCCTGGAGGTAAAGGCGATGCTCAGAAAGGGCGCCATCGAACTCGTCCCAAAGAAGCTTCGGGGCTCCGGAGTCTACTCGCGATACTTCCTCGTGAAGAAGAAGACGGGAGGATGGCGCCCCATCCTAGACCTGCGACGTCTGAACAAGTTCATCAAGGCGCAGAAGTTCCGGATGGTCACCCTCCAGCACGTCCTGGGTCAGCTGGAGGAAGGAGACTTCCTATCGTCGTTGGATTTGGAGGATGCCTACTTCCACATTCCCATCCTAAAGGGGCACCGAAAATTCCTCAGATTCGTGGTCCAGGGGCGTCATTACCAGTTCAAAGCCCTCCCCTTCGGACTACGGTCGGCACCCAGGGTATTCACCAAGTGCGTCGCACCGGTGGCGGCGCAGCTGCGCCGCAAGGGGATTCACGTCTACCCCTACCTGGACGACTGGCTCATCCGCGCCAAGACGAGGGAGCTCGCCGTGGTCCACACGGCAAGGACCGTCCAACTCCTCACGGACCTGGGATTCTCCGTGAACTACGCCAAATCCCACCTGGTGCCCGCGCAAGTCGCACTGTTTCTGGGAGCGAGGCTCGACACAGTGTCCCTTCTGGCCTCCCCGTCGGAGGAGAGGACCAGGACCATCTTGGGCAAGGTGCAACGGATGTTGGTGGCCGACGCGGCCAAGGTGAGGTCCATCAAGTCCCTCCTCGGGATGATGTCTTCCTGCATCTACCTCATTCCCATGTGCAGGCTCCGGATGCGCCCGTTGCAAGAATTCCTGGATGCGCGCTGGATCCAGACGACGGGCAGCTTCGAGGAAAGGATCAAGCTCGACGAGAGTTTCCGACGAGCGATACGGTGGTGGGGCACCCGCGCGCATCTGACGGCGGGCATGGACTTCCAGACCCCAGCCCACCAGGAGACTGTGACCACGGATGCCTCCCTGGAAGGGTGGGGAGCGCACACCGAAAATCTGCACGCAAGGGGACTCTGGCTCCCGACGGAGAAGTCCCTGCATATCAACGTCCTGGAGCTCCGTGCAGTGTTTTGGGCCCTCAGGTCCTTCCTTCCGTCCCTCAAGGGCAAGGTGGTGAGGATCTTCACCGACAACACCACCACCATGTTTTACATCAGGAAACAGGGCGGAACCAGGTCCCCAGCGCTGTCCAAGGAGGCGCAGGACCTGTGGCATTGGGCCGTCGCCCAAGGGATTTTTCTGGTGCCGTTTCATCTGGCAGGGATAAAAAACACCATCGCCGACTCACTCAGCAGGGAGCTGCGCTCGTGCCACGAGTGGGAACTACGGCAGGATCTGGTGGATCGCCTCTTCCGACGGTGGGGCACACCCCAGATCGACCTGTTCGCGACGGCAACGAACACCAAGTGCCGGAGGTTCGCCAGCAGGTTTCCCCAGACGAGGAGCATGGGCGATGCTTTCTCGTTCCCCTGGGAGGGCCTGTTCCTCTACGCGTTCCCTCCCTTGCCTCTGCTAATCCGGCTCGTCAACCAGCTCAAGAGGTCACGGTGCAGGATGATCCTCGTCGCACCTGCGTGGCCGAGGCAGATCTGGTTCCCGGACCTTCTGGACTTGTCAGCGTCCCCGCCGATCAAGCTGCCGGCGGACGCGGATCTACTCTCCAGGGAAGGAGGCGCCATCCTCCACCACGACCCGAAGTCGCTGAACTTGCAGGCCTGGCTCCTGCAGCGCTAGAGTTTGGAGGATACGACATACCGGCCGATTGCAGAGAGGTTCTTGCAAAGGCCAGGGCGTCCTCGACTCTTAAATGCTACGGACACAAATGGAAGAGGTTCTCTGTCTGGTGCCACGCACAGAAGATTAACCCTCTACGGATTACGGCTCCCCAAGTACTGCTGTACCTGCTGACGCTGGCCAAAGCTGGTCTGGCACACGCGTCCATCAAGATTCATCTTGCTGCGATCTCCCGATACACCAGAACCACGGGGCGGACGTCCTTGTGGTCTCATCGTCTGGTGAAAGAGTTCATGAAGGGACTGTTCAGATCGTTCCCGCCGGTGAAGGCTCCGGCCCCGGCGTGGGAGCTCAACGTGGTGCTGACCAAGCTCATGGGACCTCCGTTCGAGCCTCTGCACTCGGCCCCGTTGAAGTTTCTATCGTGGAAAACAGCTTTTCTTGTGGCCATCACCTCCGCACGACGAGTGGGAGAGATCCAGGCCCTTTCCTGCAAGGCCCCGTACTTGACTTTCCACGACACGAGGGTAGTGCTCAGGACGCACCCCTCCTTCATGCCCAAGGTGCCGTCGGACTTCCATCTCAACGAACCCTTGGTGTTGCCTGTGTTCTTCCCGTCGCCTTCGTCGCCGGCTGAGAGGACTTTGCACTCGCTGGATGTGGCTAGAGCGCTGAAGTTCTACGTAGACCGCACGAAGTGTTTTCGGAAGACGTCACAACTCTTTGTGAACTTTGGACCTGTCAATCAGGGGAAGGCTCTCTCGAAGGCTTCCATTTCCAGATGGCTCTCCGGCTGTATCATGTACTGTCATCGGTTGGCAAACCGACTGCTGCCTGGCCGTCCGAGAGCCCATTCCACCAGAGCGATCGCAGCTACCACGGCGTTCCTATCTGGTGTGCCCCTGCTGGACATATGCAGGGCTGCTACGTGGAGGTCGACGCACACCTTCACGAAATTCTACTGCGTCGACCGGGATTCCAGGGAGGAGTCCAGGGTCGGCCAAGCAGTGCTGCGCAACCTGTTCGCCTGAGGTGAGCCTGGTGAGGAGGTAAGATGCTTAATGTTGAGTTTATGTGATGCTTAATGTTGAGCCTTTGCCACCTCCCGTGGTTGTGCATGTGTGTACTGCTATGTATTCTTTATTCATGAGCATGTGAATCCATGCCAGACCCCATGCTGGAGAAGGAACAAGTTACTTACCTGTAACTGTTGTTCTCCAGCATGGGTCTGGCATGGATTCACATGCGAACCCTCCCGCCTACCTCTCTGCGGCTCTTCACTTGGTCATACTGCCACTTCACGTGCTTCCAAATCTGAAGATGGCTGCCAGAGGCGGTGCTTAGGTAGAGGGCAGTCATTGGCTGTGGTCAGTATGACGCAGAGACCAGTGATTGGTTATTACTACGAAAGACAGATCAGAAACGAGACTGATACTGGTTTTTTCTTTACCGAGGATTCCCAGCCTGACGACGGGGAATATTCATGAGCATGTGAATCCATGCCAGACCCATGCTGGAGAACAACAGTTACAGGTAAGTAACTTGTTCCATCCACTCCATCAGGTCATGCACTCCATCCGGTCATGCACTCCATCCGGTCATGCACTCCATCCGGTCATGCACTCCATCCGGTCATGCACTCCATCCGGTCATGCACTCCATCCGGTCATGCACTCCATCCGGTCATGCACTCCATCCGGTCATGCACTCCATCCGGTCATGCACTCCATCCGGTCATGCACTCCATCCGGTCATGCACTCCATCCGGTCATGCACTCCATCCGGTCATGCACTCCATCCACTCCATCCGGTCATGCACTCCATCCACTCCATCCGGTCATGCACTCCATCCACTCCATCCGGTCATGCACTCCATCCACTCCATCCGGTCATGCACTCCATCCACTCCATCCGGTCATGCACTCCATCCACTCCATCCGGTCATGCACTCCATCCACTCCATCCGGTCATGCACTCCATCCACTCCATCCGGTCATGCACTCCATCCACTCCATCCGATCATGCACTCTGTCTGTTCTATCCACTTCACCTGATCCATCTACTACATCTGTTCTATCCACTTCACCTGATCCATCTACTCCAATCTGCTCCATTTGTTGCATCTGCTCTCCAATCTATCCTTTCCAACTTTCCGTTCCACTCCTCCTCCTGTTCCCGTCCACTCCTCCTTCGGTTTCCGTCCACGCCTCCTTCGGTTTCCGTCCACGCCTCCTTCGGTTTCCGTCCACGCCTCCTTCGGTTTCCGTCCACGCCTCCTTCGGTTTCCGTCCACTCCTCCTTCGTCTACCTGTTCCACCCACTTCATCTCTTCCATCTACTCCATCAGATCGATCCACTCCATCTGTTCCCTCCGCCCCATTTGTTTCATCAACTCAACTGTATCCGTTCTATCCATTTGATCTGTCCGCTTCGTCCCTTCCGTCCGCTTCGTCCCTTCCGTCCGCTTCGTCCCTTCCGTCCGCTTCGTCCCTTCCGTCCGCTTCGTCCCTTCCGTCCGCATCGTCCCTTCCGTCCGCTTCGTCCCTTCCGTCCGCTTCGTCCCTTCCGTCCGCTTCGTCCCTTCCGTCCGCTTCGTCCCTTCCGTCCGCTTCGTCCCTTCCGTCCGCTTCGTCCCTTCCGTCCGCTTCGTCCCTTCCGTCCGCTTCGTCCCTTCCGTCCGCTTCGTCCCTTCCGTCCGCTTCGTCCCTTCCGTCCGCTTCGTCCCTTCCGTCCGCTTCGTCCCTTCCGTCCGCTTCGTCCCGTCCGTCCGCTTCGTCCCGTCCGTCCGCTTCGTCCCGTCCGTCCGCTTCGTCCCGTCCGTCCGCTTCGTCCCGTCCGTCCGCTTCGTCCCGTCCGTCCGCTTCGTCCCGTCCGTCCGCTTCGTCCCGTCCGTCCGCTTCGTCCCGTCCGTCCGCTTCGTCCCGTCCGTCCGCTTCGTCCCGTCCGTCCGCTTCGTCCCGTCCGTCCGCTTCGTCCCGTCCGTCCGCTTCGTCCCGTCCGTCCGCTTCGTCCCGTCCGTCCGCTTCGTCCCGTCCGTCCGCTTCGTCCCGTCCGTCCGCTTCGTCCCGTCCGTCCGCTTCGTCCCGTCCGTCCGCTTCGTCCCTTCTGTCCTTCCGTCCGCTTCGTCCCTTCTGTCCTTCCGTCCGCTTCGTCCCTTCTGTCCTTCCGTCCGCTTCGTCCCTTCTGTCCGCTTCGTCCCTTCCGTCCTTCCGTCCGCTTCGTCCCTTCCGTCCGCTTCGTCCCTTCCTTCCTCCCGCTCTGTCTGCTCACCCACTTAATCCGTTTCACCCATTTCACCCATTTCATCCATTTCATTTCTTTCATCCTTTTCATTCAATTCTGTTTAGTTTATCCGTTTTAGTTTACAATGGCAGTTTTAGTTTTCCATTTTTCACGATCAGGTCTCGATGCATTTTTGATTCAGCAACCTTGGGTTACTGTTTACTGTTGCTGTTTATACTGTTTGTGTTTGTGTTTAGAGTCGATTTTATGGGGAAGAGCCACGTTTTCAGTAATTTGCAGAAAGACTAGGTCTTCAGTCAGTCGGATGAGAGGTGGAAGTTAGTTCTACAGAGTGGCAGCCAGGGCTGAGAAAGATGATCCACCTAACCTAACTGAGTTCGTTTTTGGTATCACTTGGAGGCGGGCAGAGCTTAATCTCGGAGTGCTTGGTGGATGGTAGGGTCTTAGTTTGTCCTGTAGATATTGAGGTCTGGTTTTATGCATAGCTTGGTGCGAGATGCATAAGGTTTTGACTGTCACACTTCGACCAGCCAGGAGCCAGTGCAGAGTTTTGAGAGCTGGGGAGGTGTGATCCCTTGGGCCAAGTGCTAGTAGTAGTTTGGCTGCAGAATTTTGTGCTCTGTGTAGTTTAGTCAGGTGGTACGCATGGACTCGAGGTAGAGGGGGTTAGGATAGTCTAGTCTTGACATTACAATTGATTGGACCGCAGTGAGTCTGTTGGGAAAGGAGAGGTATAGAAAAATGCACCTAAGAATTTACCAGCCCACTGATGCGCCCAAGTGGTGCCTCTGGCAAAATTGCCCTATGTGGTTTTGCCTTCCTTGGGGGCTGCTTCACGGAGTCACCCACATAATGTAATCTGGTACAATTCAGTATGGATTCTCGAGTTACAAAAAGACAGCCCTGCACAGTGTGAAACCAATGCAAGCATTTGTTTAGGAGTGCGTCCTTTGTGCTTTGTGTGGATTTTTGCTTGGGTACACCATGCATAAACACTATGCCCTTCCTTTGCCTCCCGTGGTCATTGCTGTTAGGCAGAACCTCCCTAGTTCAGCGTGGGGGTGAGCTGTTGTAGTCGAGATTAGGGCCATGGTTTCCCGCATTGCTAGGAACCCTATCACCTCTTAATACATGTTTTGTGTTGGAACTACAAAACTCACTAGGTTCCTTGTGTGTGGGCCGCCTAGCAAACCGCTCCTCTTGCTTCTGAGGTCATGGGGTAGTACCATGGGGCTCACACTGGATTAGGGCTTGCTTTGTTGGTAATATCTCTCTTGGAGGTAACATTTCCAACAATCCTTGGATCTTGTTTAGCGTGTATGCCTAACTCCACTGGTGATCTATGGGGCCATACAGTGTTACCAAGGCCAGAAGTCGGGCCATCCTCAGTTCCCGCTTCCTCCCTCTCTCTCTCCTAGGCCCTCCCACGCTCCCCTGGACTTCAAACAAGACCAATAGAAGCCTTTTTTTATCGGTAAGCTCGAATAGAACTTGCTTACAGTTACAACCATAATCAGGGTGCACCTCTTTGGAAAACTAATAGATGGAGGAAAAAATGCGTGGCCAAATGTTTTGGGGGGTTTTGGCACCCGAGGACAAAGCGAGGGACTATTTTGTAGGCTCATGTTGAACAGATGATTACTCCGGGACCTATCAGTAGCAACGGGCCCATTTTCGGGTGTAGCCCCAGCCCCCAGTTCCATTAGACCCATTGGTACTGGGACACAGTCTATACAGTTGTGGAGGTCTCCTTGGTTGGATGGCTCAAATGGACCATACCCAGTGACTTGCACGCCTCACATGCACCCCTCAGGCACTTCTTAGAGGACATCCCCCACTCTCCCACCCCCTCATTAACGGATTAGAGATGAGCTGACATCTTTAAAGCCCTTTGGGGCAGGTGTCACTCAGCGGGGCTATGTCATTTGCAGGGGCTTCAGAGCTGGTCACTAGTTTCCCAGGGACTCCATCGATTTCGGCATAGGATTGAGGGGTGAGGGGAGAACACCTTTATCTTTACCCAAGTCAACCTCTCCTCGATGAAGCAAGTCCATGGAAAGGGCTCCACAAGTGACTGCACTAACCATAGAGCTGACCCCTCCCGCCCCCCATCGCTCCCTGAGATGTGTGCCATCGCTTCATAAACCTCTTCTTTGATGTTACTGGAAATGGGCTTGCTGCCCTTTACATCTTAAGAACTACCCAAAAAAAGGTTCATCTCATTAACCGGGGAGTAGGCATCGCCCGTGATCATTGTAGGGCATTTCAGCTGTGCCTTGGTGCTCCCTTGGCCAGCCCTGAAGTGGGCGGTTCCCCCAGTTTGCATTTTTGTTGGAGTACAAGGATTTTCCTCTTTGGTTTAGCCAGCTCAATTAAACTTTGTCGTGGTGAAGAGTGAGAGGTTCGGGGGGCAACCTCCTCCATATTGTCTTCCATATCAGCAGTTTAAACCGCGATAAAAGGACATGATGGGGGGAACCAGCTGGTCGGGTGTGGGGTTAACAAGTCAAGTACAACGCTGTTACAGTCCCTCCTTGTCACTCCTCCTTGTCGAGCAGGCACGGATGTAGGTTACAGCGGATCTCTAATGAGCTGTGTGTTGTAGAATACTGCCCACCTCCACCCCTGCGGTCGCCAAACACTTTGCGGGAGCTCATCACCCCTGGCGTCCTTGTCCCAGCGGGCGTCACCCTGCGGCAAGTGCCGGCTGCAGAAATGTCCAAGGGGCATGGCCGATAGGCGGAAGCAGGAGCTGGAAGGCGTGGGCAGGAAACACCATGTGGGAGCTAAACACCCCCGCACCCATGTCCCGGCGGGCTTCACCGGCTGCAGAAATGCTGAGTGAGTTGTACCGGAGTGAAGAATGGGGTGGTAGAAAGAGTCTCAAAGGTTGCTGAAGGGTAAGGCTGCATCAGGAGAGTTAAGATGGATGTTGACATTGCCGAGGAGGAGAAGCTTGGAGGTAGAAGTCTGGAGACTTTGTAACTGCAGTAATCGTTCTTCACTGGGATTTTCTCCAGCCAAACCCAGCCTCCGAATCTGAATCTTGTGCCATAGGACGACTTTGAAACCTTGCATCACCGGCTACTGCAGTGTCTTTGCCTCTGCCCTACAACCTGGGTATCACCGAATCAATTACTTTTTCCAAGTGCCTTGGGGCTCTTCCTGCACCTGTTTCATCGCTAGAACCTAAGGTAGTTGCTCAACAATGGGCACAGCGACTTCCTCTGAAACTAGTCAAACCATCTGCTGTAGAACTGTTTTTTCAAACAATGGGTATTGCTCTCCTTACTATCTGGTACTGCTAGTGCGACCTCTCTTAGTTTAGTGCTTAATTCCTGGTCCCAATCTTCATCACCAAGGGTCTGTATCTGGACATCCACAAATTGCTCTTTTGGCATACTTTCTCAGAAGATAACTTTCACACCAACAACATTCACAAACTGCCTAACTCTATCCCACTGCCTATCTCTATCCCACTAGTCTCTTAACTTTCTAACCGAGACAGGAAAAGGGATTTACTTCCCTGTTACTACATTTACCCTTCCAGGAAAGAGGCACTACTGAACTCTGAGGACTCATTTTAAACTTTTTTCATACATTGTGGTGCAACTGTTTACAAAGATTATTAACCTGTAAATGTGTAGTGGTGAATGGTCACTCCTAATTATTTGTTTCGAATGGATTGTGTCTGAAAAAATGTTCTCTCTCCACCATAGGGCGCTCCACTCGAGGCTGCAGCGTCGATGTCCCTCGGCGGCATCCGTCGAGCACCGACATCCGTTGTTTAAATGCCTCGAGCGCGCCCATTGGCCTCAGTTCCGTTTTTCCGTTAGCTTTGCTTTGGATTGAATATAACAGTGCTTCAGTTCGTAAGAAAAGGTTGTCTTCATCAAATCCTTCCACACTGAAGACTGGATTCAAGAAAGGCCAGAAATGTGGGAGAAAGATGTCGCTGACTGATCCCCATCGGAATTGCCTCTGATGCCTCGGTTCCGACCACCGTATAGACGAGTGCGGTTCCTGTCAGCCGATGACCCATAAGGCCTTAAAGGAACGGAGAGGTGAACTGGCGGTGGGGCAGGAATCCTTGAAGTTTTCTTCAAGAGAGAGAAAAGACTCGGCTGAGTCTTCTTCAAAACGTCACAAAAAATCTAGGTCGTGGAGTAGTTCCAGGAAGTCCTCCTTTTGCCTCAAAAAAGGCAAGGAAAGACACCGGTCTCCCTCTTCCTCGACGTCTGAGGAAATCGTAACATGTCCGTCAAAAAATGATTCCCCAAGAAAGTGGGAAGCGTTTAGAGCATTTATGCAAAAGATTTTTGAGACTGCGGCCCAGACCCCCTCAAAAAAGTCTAGAGAAGAACATGCCCCTGCTCATAAAAAAGTGACTTGGGAAGATCTAAGACGAGAAAATCCGACAAAAAATCGAGGGTGTCGTCCAGGGATTCTTCCCCGACACCTCATAAAAAATGCCTACCGGTGCAGAAATTAGTGGTGGAACTCGAGTAAAATGGCATCAGACTCTCATATGCCATCACAGTCCTCGTCTAAAACGTCCTCGAAGCCTCTAACGAAGGCGATTGAGCACAAGGTGTCGACAACCCAAAAAGGTTATGCCGAGTGCACAGTCGACGGTGTCGAAGGCTCCTTTGACGGTCTCGACAATTCCTTCGGTGTCGAAGATTACCTCGACGATATCGAGGTGATGACCACAACATTGACGCCATCAATGCTTTTGTCGACTTCTTCGTTCACTCCAATTATAAAATCGACACCTGTGTCGATGTCTATGCCACCTGAAAAGGTATTTCATCCAGAAAATAGACATGATTTCTTTAGAACCATGTCCCCATATAGGAAGGAGATTCATCCGCAGAAGATGTTTCACCTGCTGGTGTGAAATTTGGTACAAAACAGGTCCCTGAGGAGTCAATTGACCCTCAATCTAAGATGCAAAACTTAGGAGTGCTTGCAGTCAGCAAGTGGTCTGGATACATCTCCAGAATATGAATTTGAAAAACCTGACCCGGCTGAGCATGCTGATGCGGGATATAGAAAATAATTGAACAGGGTAACTGAATCAGGGTAACTGAATTCATGGGATGGAGTAGAAATTCACCCGTCTATCAGGAGGATGTTATGACTGACATCCTTTCAGGAGGACCTCTGCAAGACCCCATACTTCCTTTTCATGTAGCCTTACAAAGGAGGGTTAACACTGCATGGGAAAACCCTGAATTCATTCCGGCAGTAAATAAAAAATGTGTCAAAATATAGACCCTGTTTCTCAGATCCCGAAACACCCATCACCTGAAAGCCTTGTAGTTCAGGGAGCTACTTCTACTAGAAATGCTGCATACCCTACAATTTCCCCAGATAGGGATGATAAAAAGATTGATGCATGGTCCCGAAAGATTTTTACGTCAGGGAGCATGGTTTTAAAATCCACAAATGTAACTTGCACACTTGCAAGATTTACATGTACCCTGTGGGATAGTATGTCAGCGGCGGCTGAACACATCCCTGAAGGTGAGGAATGTGAAAGGTTTCTGTCCATAGTAAGGAATGGAAAGGAGGCTTTGGGGGAATGCTTTCAATCAGGTTTGGCCACAGCTGACGGTATCAGTAGGTCCATGGCGTCTAGTACGATGCTACGCAGATTTGTGTGGCTAAGTAAGTCAGGTTTTGCACCGGATGTGCAATCCAAGCTTCTCAATATGCCATTTGACGGCTCGAGGTTGTTCGGCAGCAAGGCGGATGAAAGTTTGGAGAAGCTGCAGACCTCCAAAGCGGCGGCAAAATCACTTGGTGCCGCTATTTTTTTATTTTTTTTTAAAGTATTTTATTGGTTTTTTCAAGAAAGTGAGAAACATTACAAACTTACAAGTGTGGTAATAAAAAAAAAAAAAAAACGATACAACAACAAAAAAAAAGAAAGAAATAAAAAAAAAGTAACGTGAGAACAACCAAAACAACAGCAGTCTACGTGTAGCGTTAATTATGAGATGTTTGGTGGCAAGTAAAAATTATAGTTCCGATGTTACAGGAAGCGAGGGGAACAGTTTCGGGTAATTCCATCTCTGTATCAGTATGAAAAATCGGGTGTTGTAGGACGCTACAGTCCCTCAGGGAGGCTTATAGTTTGCCTTGAAGCGCATGTCACTCAGGAGGGCTTTCCAGGAGTCCAGGGTCCCACTTGTGGCTTCTCCGCTGGTTGTGATCCCGTCTTGCCAGGCCCTGGTTTCAGCAGTCGTCCATCTCGCCAGTTCGCTCAGCCACCGAGCATGGCTGGGGCCCGCTGGAGTCTTCCAGGCCATCGCTATTGTTCTCTTGACCAAAATGCATGAGATGTCCATTAGTTTCACCAAATGTTTAAGTTTGCCCGGTCTAGGATATATACCTAGTAGGCACTCGCCGGGCGTCCAGTCATATCTTACCATGCCAGCTTCTGCGCAGGATTGTTTGGCTTTGGACCAGAGTGTTTTCACTTTGATGCAGGACCAGAACATGTGGATCATATCTGCCTTGTCATTTCCGCACCATGGGCACGTCGGGGGTATTTTCGGGTTGAATGTGGCAATCCTGTGGGGAGTCATATATGTCCGGTAAAGGACATTCAGCTGTATTTGTCCGAATCTGGAATTCCGGGACACTTTCTTGGGGTAAATCAGTGCTCTCTCCCATTCCTTGTCAGTAAGTGGTGATTCAAGATCTGCCTCCCATTTCGCCTTCAGTGCCTGACCTTTGGGGTTAGGCTTGTCTATGAGTCTGTTGTAAAGTCTGGAAACTGGTCTCCAACCATCTGAGAGGTCGTGCATTTCCTGTAGCAGTGGGTCTGGGGTGGGCTCTTCCGGCCAACTGTTCCACTGCTTCTTAGCGATCTGTTTGATCCTGTGGTACCAGAGGAACTGGCCCCTGGAAAGTCCTTCAATGTTCTGTAACGACTCGAAGTCCCTGAATTCCCCATCTGTGAACATGTCTCCCCATGTATATATGCCTGCTTCCTCCCATCTCCTGGGCGTGGGAAGTTCCGCCTCTGACTTGCACACATCCACCATTATGGGGTTATCCGGTGAGTACGGATGTTTCACTTGCCTTATGTGACAGGCCCTGGCCCATATCTGCCTGCCCAGTTTGACAATCAGCGGAGCTTCGGGAGGTAGCCGAGGGGGAAACCATAGAGTTTCTTTAGGTATTAAGTTTGTGGAAGATTGCCTGAGTAGTTCCAGTTCGGCCGATGTGTCATCAGACAGCCACTTCGTAATGTGACTGAGCTGGGCCGCCAAGTAGTAAAGGTGAAGGTCTGGGAGTTTTATTCCACCTTCCTTATGTGGGAGAGACAGCGTGGCCAGTGTGAGCTTGTGTCTGCGCGGACCCCACAAGAAGTCCTTGATGATGGCCTCTAGTGTCTTGAAGAAAGGCGGGCGAACGTAGTGGCAAATATTGGCAAAGAAGTACAGAAATCGAGGAAGGATTATCATTTTGGCAATCGCCGCTCTACCCACCATTGACAGTGGTAGTTTGGTCCAAAATTTGATTGAACGCCGAAGGCCGGTGACTGCTGCTATAGTGTTATGTTCGTGTGTGAGTAGCGGGGTGTGACCCACATTGATTCCCAGGTACCGAAACTTGTCAGGTTGCCACTGTATTCCGATAGGCGGGAGGTCGTCTACTGCAATGCCCCTCAGGGTAGCCAGGGGGAATGCAGTTGATTTGTGTCTACTGAATCGTATCCCTGAGTACTTTGCATAATTGTCGAGAACTTCTAGCGTTGTGGGTGCGTTGAGCTCAGGGTTCCTCAAGTAGAGAAGTACATCATCCGCGTATAATGAGATTATATTGTAAGCGTTGCCCACCTTAATGCCCGCATCAAAAAACTGTTGGCGAAAGTATATGGCTATTGGTTCTAGGCCCAATATATATAGCATGGGCGAGAGTGGGCACCCCTGTCTCGTGCCCCTTTGTATTGCCCAGGATCCCGAGACAATTCTGCCTGTTTTAACCCTTGCCATTGGCGAATTATAAAGTACCTGGATCCATCTGATGAAGCCCGCACCAAAGCCGAAGCCCCTCAAAACCTCCACAAGCCACTCCCAATAGATAGAGTCGAAGGCCTTGATGGCATCGAGTGACAGTATCGCCAGGTCCTCCTCTCGGTCGTGGGTTTCGGCCATGATGTGTTGTAGTCTCCTGAGGTTGGCCGTGGTATTGCGTCCTGGGACGAATCCATTTTGATCTTCGTGAATTATGGATCCTACCACTCTGGCGAGTCTGTTGGCTAATATGGAAGTGAGGATCTTACTGTCGTAATTCAGCATAGCCAAAGGTCGATAAGAATCACATTCGGTGGGTGACTTGTGCGGCTTGAGCATTGGAATAATTATGGTCTCTTTCATGGTGTTGGGCAGGATGCCATTTGTGTAGGCTTCTTGATAAACTTCATGTAGGATGGGGGTGAGTGTGGGTTCGTAGGTCTTGTAGAATTCGGGCGGGAGACCGTCACTGCCGGGGGCTTTACCATTAGCGAGCGATCTGATGGCCGCTGTCACATCTTCGGAAGTGATTTCTGAGTCCAGTTCCTCCCTCTGCTCGCTGGAGATTTGAGGGAGGCCTATCTCCTCCAATGTTTCGATTAGTTCTGCGGCGGGCACCTGGGACTCGTGGGCATACAATTTGGAGTAGAACTTAGCAAAAGTCTCGTTGATCTCCATCTGCGTCCTGTGTGTTACTCCTTTTTCGTCCTTTATCTCCGTTGGCAGGTGTTTAGGGTGTTCCCGCTTGCAGAGCCAGGCGAGCAATCTGCCGGGTTTGTCAGACTCGCTGTGGGATCTGGCGGTATGTGTTGCGAAGTCAAATTTCTCTAGTCTGACCCATGATTCCTGGCATTTTATACGGGCTGTTTTAAGGATCTTTTCGGACTCTGGAGAAATGTCAGGGGCGGACTCTAGTCTTGCGATCTCTAATTCCTGGGCCTCGAGAGAGGACTGTAGTTGTCTGCGGGTTCCGCCCGCTCTTGAAATGATTTCTCTACTGGTAACTACCTTCATGGCCTCCCACAGTGTGGACCAGGTAGCCACCGATCCCTTATTGATTTCGACATATTCCTCTAGCTTCTCAGCAAGGTCCTCTCTGAACTCCGGATCATCCAACGCTGCTGTAGGCATCCTCCACATGGGAATTGGAGGTTTGGGTCCACGCAGCTGCCAATGCATGGCAAGCGGGGAGTGGTCGGAGATCGATCTCCCCAAATATTCAGTGGATGTGGCCAGTGGAGATTGTTCCTTATCAACAAACAAGTAGTCGATCCTTGTGTGGACGCCATGTGGAGCTGAGTAGTGTGAATAAATTCTGGCCTCTGGGTGTTACACTCTCCAGATGTCTACCAGGTTGAGCTGGTCGAGTGTTTCCGTCAAGGAGGTGGATGCGGGATTGCTTGGCTGAGGAGGAGGGCGCGATCTGTCCTTGCTTAAGTCCATGACGCAGTTGAAGTCTCCCCCCCACACGAAGGTCCTGCCTCGGTGTTGTGCCAATCTAGCACTCAACGTGCTTAAGTGTGACGGGATTCCGTGCTGCGGAAAGTATGTGTTAATGAAGCACACTGGGGTTTGTTCTATGGTGCCCCACATTGATGTATATCTCCCTTCGTTGTCAGAATCCCAGCCTTCTAGCTGGAAAGGCACATTCGGGTTCACCCATATCAGTACGCCTCTCGCATATTTGGAGTAAGGAGACCCCCTCGTGATCCCATCGATCTGTTAACTTAGACATGGAGTCCGCTGTAAGGTGGGTCTCTTGTAATAGCGCAATCGAGACCTTCTTCCTCCTGAGGTAGGACTGTACGCGGTTCCTTCTGAGGTATGAAGCCATCCCCCTCACATTCCATGTCATTACAACAAGTTGCGACGCCATCGGATCGGTGTTCTGAATTCGTCTTGGAGTTCTGGCCCGCTGGCTCGGTGGTACGACGATCCACAGGAGGTGTTCTGCGGGCGGGGGGCCCCTGGTTCATGAAGTCTTGTGTCGTAACTTGCCACCATCTTGTACTTTACCAACATTGATGTTTCGTAGACTACAAAATCGACTAAACTAATGATATAACACAAACTGGTGCGCCCAGCGACTACAACACTGTCGCGGTGCTCAGGCGCTCTCGAGCCGTCTGAACCCATCCGGGAATCGGGCGCGAGCTGGGTCGGGCGGTGAACTGGCCCAATTGGATTTTCTGCTGGGGGTAGGGTTGGTGCGAGGCGGCAGGGCCGTGCGAGGGCCGCTTCCGTAAGTTAAACTGTTATTTGGATTACCTGCTGGGGTCCGGTTACTGGTGGTGCGAGGAGACTCGGGACTTAATCTTCATTCCGAGGGGGATCCTTGCCATCGGCTAGGTTATTATCTTCTAGCCACATATTGGCCGCCTCCGGGTTTTCGAGAAATATCGCTCGCCCATTATGAACAACTCTCAGGCGCGCGGGGTACAGCAGCCTGTATTTAATGTCCAGTTGGCGAAGCTTCGCCTTGATCGGGACGAATGAGTTCCTTTCCCTCTGCACTTTCTGGGTGTAGTCGGGGTAAATAGTAATTTTTGAGTCCCCCCTTTCTATGGGACCTGCTTCCCTGGAGTGCCGTAGGATGGTTTCTCTATCTTGAAAATTCAATATTTTGGCTATTATTGGCCGTGGATGCGAGCCGGGGGGAGGACGTCTCTGGAGGGATCTATGTGCCCTTTCAACCGCAAAGCCTTGGGTTAGTTTTCCGGCCCCGATCTCCTGTAGCAGAAGGGTTTCGACATAGGATGTGGTGTTTAGGCCCTCTGTTCCCTCCGGGATACCCAGGATCCTGATGTTCCCCCGTCTGGCCCGTCCTTCGGCCTCCTCCACCCTTCCCTCCAGGAAGGCGACCCTCCTCTTTAGATCGGAGACTTCGGACTTCAGGGTGGTGGTGGCCCCGGACAGCTCCGTCGTGGAATTCTCAACGGTCGTTACCCTCTCCGTCAAGTTGCGGGCATCCTGGCGGATGAGTTGTATGTCCATTTTGAACTCATCAATCTTGGAGTCAATGTGGGTTCTCAGTGAGGCAATGGCATCTAGTATCTGAGAGCGATTGTCGTTGACCTCCCCTTCGTTCGGATGGGTGTTTTCGGAGAGGCTAGGTCTGGACTGGGTGGAGGTCTTCGCCTTGGTCGAGACAAAGGAGTCCATGGTGGCGGCCCTGCTCTTGTTCTTGGTGGCCATCTTGAAGCCGCTGGACGTGGATCGCCGAACCTGCAGGGGCAAGTGCGTGCCCCGGGCAGCCGAGTCGGGGAGCCAAGTGCAGGCGGCCCGAGGGTGCGGTGGTGGTCAGGGGCCCACAAAGGGTGTTATGTAGGCTCACGCACCTTGAATTTCCGGGCCCCCGAGTGCTTCAGCTGGAATCCGATCGTTCGGGTGATGGCCGCGGGGCGGGGTGCTGCTTCACAAAGGTGGCGAGTTTCTCTTTATGTGATGCCATCCACGTGGTTCTAGTTGTAGTCCGCGTTGCATAAATTGGGCCAGCCGAGGGGTAACGGGGTCAGGTGCCTGGGGGCCTGTGTCGATTCAGCGTCGGACCGGGGTCACCCCCCCCGGCCTTGTTGCCAATCCCCAACGCGCTCCGTCAGGGGACTCTGGTACAGGGGCTGCGTGAAGCTGTGCCAGGCGCCATCTTGGATCAATGCGCGGCGGAGGGGAGGGTGGGATCCGGAGCCCACCGTTCCTCACGGGGGCACCGAAAATTCCAACACTCGAGTAATTCCCAATGGGGAGCACTTCCCCCACCGATGCGTGCTTTTCCGCTGGCTGCAACCACTCTTGTACCGGAGAAAAAGGATCAGGAAGCGGCGTCTCGGCCGGAGCCCGGCAGATCAGCTTCTGCCCTCCATCGGCTCCAAGCCACGCCCCTCTGGTGCCGCTATAAGGCCACCTCAACAACGCCCCTACACAGGCTCATCTTCCTGGAGGGGTCGTCCCTTTGAATTTTATTCCTCATTTGGAAAAGGAAGGGGACAGGCCAGTCAGAGGACAAAGGAATTGTCCTCGGGGGGCCAGGAAAAGGTACTAGATCTGTCCCAGCAACAGCCCCTTCGGCCACTGCTGCAGCTGCCGCAAAACCACTCTGAGGTTTTGACCCACAAGACCCCGTTGGGAGGCAGGATCTCACAGCATCTGGAAGAATGCGGGGCATTACTTCATATGCTTGGGCACTGGAAATAGTATCCCAAGGTTACTGCCTTCCTTTTCAAAAGAACCCTCAGAATCCTCCGCCGGGATACAACTCTGTTAAACATCCAGACCCGCTCCTGTTGCAGGAAGTCTTAACCCTGCTACAGAAAGGTGCATTAGAACATGTACCTGTAGCGGAGAGGAACAAGGGTTGGTATTCTCCATATTTCCTAATACCAAAGAAGGACCGAGAATTGAGACCCATCTTGGACTTGAGAAGCTTGAACAAGTTCCTCAGGAAGGACAAGTTCAAGATGGTGACCCTTTCTCATATCCTTCAGGCTCTTCAGCTTCAGGACTGGCTGGTTTCATTGGACCTTCAGGATGCTTACTTTCATGTGCCAATACATCTCAAGTACAGAAAGTAGCTGAGGTTCGTGATTGACAATTCTCACTATCGGTTTTGAGTTCTGCCTTTCGGGTTAACCTCTGCCCCGAGTTTCAACCAAGTTGATGGCAGTGGTGGCAGCGAGTCTCAGGAGAGGGGGGATTCACATCTACCCCTACCTGGACGATTGGAAGATCGGGGCACGTTCTCCAGAACAAGCCCAGGAGCATCTGTCCAAGACCTGCCACTCCTTCACAAACTAGCCTACCACACCTACCATCACAGAAACTCCAGTTTATCGGAGCAATCCTGGATACCTGCTCGGGCAAAGCCTCGCCTCCTGAAGAGAGAGCTCACCACATTCTTCAGATGGTAATAAAATTCCATAATGCCCAGTATCTACCGGCCTTCGATTTTCTCAGGTTGCTCGGCCTCATGGCATCCTGCATTTTTCTGGTGCCAGAAGCCAGATTGAGGATGAGATCCGTTCAGTGGGCCCTCAGGACTCAATGGTCCCAATTTTCAGGGGAAATGTCAGATCTTTTGCAAGTTCCAATCAGAGTAGCACAGGATCTGCAATGGTGGGCTTGCAGGGAAAATATCCTCAGGGGAGAATCTTTTTGGCAACCATGGCCAGAGATAACAGTAATGACGGATGCTTCACTCACAATCAGCGGTCGTTGGTCTCCATCGGAGTCCAAACTACACATCAACCTATTGGAGCTGAGGGCAATCAGACTAACGCTGAAGGCCTCGCTGCCCTCTTTACGGGGAAAACATGTCCTGCTAATGACGGACTACACGGTGGCCATGTACTACCTCAACCAGAGAGGAGAAGTAGGGTCACTACCACTGTGCAGAGAAGCAATGTAGCTCTGGTTCTGGGCAATACAAGAAGGGATATCTCCGTCGGCAGTTCATCTAGCCGGAGAGCAAAACACAGCGGCGGACACTCTGAGCAGGCAGACCAGAGTCTCCCACGAGTGGGAACTAGCTCAGGAAGTCCATGAAGAGATCTTCACCCTTTGGGGAACCCCGCAAGTGGATCTGTTCACGACCAGTGTCAACAGGAAGTGTGACCTGTACTGCTCAAGGGAATTTCCTCAGAGAGGAGCTCTAGGGGACGCGTTTGTAGTGGACTGGGAATTTCCACTCCTGTATCAGTTTCCTCCAGTCCCTGTGATCCCTCAAGTAATCGGGAGGTTGAGAAAGTTCAGGAAAACCATGATCCTAATTGCCCCGGATTGGGCCAGGAAAACGTGGTACCCAGACATTCTGGGCATGTCTATCTGTCTTCCAATAAGTCTTCCAAAAAGAGAGGATCTTCTCTAGCAAGAGGAAGGTCACGTTCTCCATCCAGAGGTCAAGACACTCAACCTTCATGCATGGCTTCTGAGAGACTGAGATACAAGTATTGGGTCCTTCCGAATGACGTCATGGAGATCTTGCCTTCGGCCAGGAGGCCTGCAACTAAATCTCTGTACCAGTGTCGTTGGAACAAGTTCAGTAACTGGTGCAGAGATAATAATGTGTGTAATATTCCCACAATATTGTCTTTTCTATTATACTTGGCTGATCGGGGGCTCCAGGTTGGCACGATAAAGGGTTATTTAACAGCGCTATATATTTTCAAGCGCTTCTCAGAGGAAGAATCTTACTTCAAGATATCTTTTGACCTTTGATAACTCGATTCTTAAAAGGTCTAAATAATGTTTCCTCCAATACCTTTTCAAGCACCTGTGTGGGACTTAAACTTAATACTAAAGTTCCTCACATGCATTCCATTTGAGCCTTTACATTCTTGTCCATTAAGGCTCCTTACTTTAAAAACGATACTTCTTGTGGCAATTAGATCAGCCTGCAGGGTAAGTGAGTTGCAGGCACTTTCTAGCGGCCTCCTCCCTCTTTTTTGCCAAAAATTGACTCAGATGTTCACCTGTCACAAAAAATAACACTGACTACTTTTTACCCTCCACCTCGCGCAAGTAAGGAAGAGGAAAGGCTACATAGATTAGACCCTAGAAGGGCTCACAGCTTCTATATTTCAAGTATGACCAACTTTTTGTGGGATACTCGCCGCAAATTGGGACTGGCAGTGACTAAACAAACATTATCTAGATGGATAATTTTGGCTATAACTGAATGTTATAGATAGGCTGGGAAAGATCCTCTAGATGGGCTGAGGGCTCATTCAACCCAGGGCATGACGATTTCAACAGCACTTCAAAGTGGTGCCCCACTGCAAGATATTTGCGCAGCAGCCATATGGTCATCCATGCACACTTTTATAAAACATTATGCTCTAGATTCGACTTCTTCACAAGGAGGTCTTTTTGCTAAATCGGTACTTCATTCTGTACATGGCTAATATTTCTGTACTCCCACCTCCGATACAAAACTGCTTTGGGAGTCTATCTAAGATGAGGAATACGTGGGAGGACACAATGCATCGAAGAACAAGTTACTTACCAACTGTAACGTTCTTTCGATTGGATGTTCCTCTCACGTTTTCCTCATCGACCCTCCCAGCCTACTCCACAGTACAGTTTACGTGGTTTACACTCAGAATTCCTTTAAGGCTTGGTTCAAAAGAGGCACGCCATTAACTACAATCCATGGGCTACAATATACGAAAAAAACAGAACTGAGGCCAACGGGCGCGCTTGAGGCATTTATAAAGCGGATGACCTCGGCGCTCGATGGATGGATGCCGCCAAGGGACATCGACGCCGCAGCCTCGAGTGGAGCACCCTCTGGTGGAGAGACATTTTTTTCCGAAGCAGCAAAGCTGAAGGTAAGGATAAATCTAAGATGAGTATGGGAGGAACATCCAATACAGTTGGTAAGTAACTTTTTCCTCTAAGTGCAGAAATGGTTGGCAAGTGCAAAAGTAGCACGTCACAGCACTATTTCCCAACACATGGACTAAAAAAGATATTTTGTGATCATCAGGAGAGTTCAACAACCAGTCCAATACTTCAAGATTTGCTATAGTACCTATCAGAAGTACTCTTGTGCAGAGAAAAACGTGCATGCACAAAAGCATTGTATGGTCAGTGCAATAGGTTTAGTTGTGGCTATACATTTGTCGACACTACTTGACAATGCAGAAAGTGTTTGATGCAAATGGAAAGAACACTCATGTGTTATATAAAACAAATATTTCTTATTACTGATGTGGTTGTCAAAAAATTGCCGGTGCAATGATGGCTAAAAGGAATGTCAGAAAACATGGCTATGGGAGTTCATGTGCCACTTTAAGTAATTCAAGGGTCATGAGATCCTGCCTCTGAATTTATGTAAGGATGATAATTGCATCAGAATAACTGCACCATGGAGTATGAGGATCAGAATTCCTGGGCCTCGGCTTACCATCCACATTACATTGTCCTGTGAATAGGTACATTGTCCTGTGAACTGGTACATTGTCCTGTGAACAGGGCTGTGACAACACTTGCTAAAAACCAGCCTTGCAGCCAAGAGGCATATACATCATCCATTCATGCTCCCTAAGAACAGGATAATGTGCCCAACAAAAACAGGTAACAGTGAACATATAGGAGCCTACCCTCTGCTTATACAACGCTCCACTGATATTTTATTTAATCAAGGGACTAGCAGAGCAGTGGCATAGGAAGGGACTAATAATATTACTGCTCGATTTCAAGTGAAATTGTAAGGGGAAAAGAATATATTTTTACTAAGCATGCCGTATCCCTTACTTTTTTACCTGTTGAAAAATCATTTGGTACATAGTACAGCTTTTAGTTTTGCCCAACCCTTGCTTACAACAGCCTAGAGAAAATTCAACAAGAGCCTTACTGGGGTTTCCTATGGAGCCCTGCTGAAAAACAAAATCACACATATTTGGCATTTAAGTTAATTACAGCAATGCTCAGAGGTACAACAGATTGAGTGCCACCTTCTTTTTGCAATTCACTGTTTTCAGTTAAACCGGTGCATGGAGATGCTAGAGGCAATAAACACAGAACATATGATTATATTTATATGCCCTTAGCAGTTCAGCAAAGAAAGAAATGGGTGCAGTTTCCTAGACTGTAACTATTTTCTTATCCGTTAGCAAACAAACTACACATTTCCTACACTGTACTGCCAAAGCATCTGACTTGGTTTTTGAAAGTTGCTGATTTGTTCATCACCCTGAAAGTGTTTTCCTTTCCCTTCCACTCATACCCCTCCCGACTCGTGTGCTAGTATTGAATACTAGTTGACAGGGCTTTTTTAAAAAAGTGAGGGATTGAAACAGAAAAAAACCTTATGTGATAATTGCATACCCACAATACTTTGTAAGCAAAACATATTTCTAAAGCCTCACCGTTGATATGTGCAGTTTAAGATGTCGTGAATATGCATTTGCAGAATTATTTTATTATATAACATTGTTCGAATTAATTGTGTCCTCCCATGTATTCCTCATCTTATGATATTATATCTCTACAGCTTCGCTGCTTTGGAAAAATATTTTGACAGAGGGCGCTGTATCCAGATTTGCGGCGTTGATGTCCCTCAAGGGCCTCTGTCGACGTCATCATCCGTATAAATAGCGCATGCAGCGCCCGTTGGCTTCAGTTCTGTATGGCCTTAAAATCTACTAATGTGACTTGTACTCTATCTAGATTCATGTTTACCCCGTGGGACTATGTTGCCATTGCGGCTTATCACATCTCAGAAGGCGAAGAAAGAGACTCCTTCCTGGCGATCATTAAAGATGGTAAAGAGGCAATGGGAGAATGTCTCCAGTTTGGTTTGGATACTGCTGACCGCATCAGCAGATCCATGGCTGCTAGCAGGGTACTACGCAGATTTGTGTGGTTGAGGAAGTCGCGGTTTGCACCAGACGTGCAGGCTAGACTTCTCAACATGTCTTTGACTCCTCAAGGATGTTTGGCAGCACGGCGGATGAGTTTGGCGAAGCTGCAGACCTGAAAGGCAGCGGCTAAGTCCCTTAGCGCAGCCATTAGACAACCTCAACAACCCTATTCAGGTTTATCTTCCTGGAGGGGTAAGTCCTTTCGTTTCTTTTCCTCAATTGGAAGAGGATAAGCCAGAGAAAGGGGCCAAAGAAGATTCACTCGTGGTGGACGAGTAAGGGGCGCCAAATAAGCCCCATAGGCGGCAATACCTTCAGCCGCCTCTAAATCACTCTGAGGCCTTGACCCACAAGACCCCGGTGGGAGGCAGAATTTCTCAGTATCTGAATGAATGGCGGGGCATTACTTCAGATGCGTGGGCAGTGGAAATGGAAGCCCAAGGTTACTGCCTTCCTTTTCAAAAAAGGCCTTAGGATCATCCACCTGGATACAACTCTGGATTTGCTCCTTTTGCAGCTAATGTTAACCCTGCTAGAGAAAGGTGCAATAGAACATGTACCTATAGAGGAAAGGAACAAAGGGTTGGTATTCCCCTTATTTTCTGATTCCCAAGGAGGACGGAGAATTGAGAACCATCTTGGACTTGAGAAACTTGAACAAGTTATTCAGGAAGGACACATTCACAATGGTTACCCTTTCTCAGATCCTTCAGGCTCTCCAACTCCAAGACAGCTTGGGATCATTGGACCTTCAGGATGCTTACTTTCATGTGCCATTCCATCTGAAGCACAGAAAGTACCTGAGGTTGGCGTTTGGCGGTTCTCACAATCAGTTTTGGTTTCTGCCATTCGGGCTGACCCCCGCCTGAGGGTTTTCACCAAGTTGATGGCGATTGTGGCAGCGAGTCTCAGGAGAGGGGGGGGATTCACGTCTACCCCTACCTGGACGATTGGCTGATCAGGGCTCGTACACCCGAACAAGTCCAGGAATATCTCAGTATTACTTGCCACACCTTCCAGAGACTGGGCTTCTCCCTCAATTACAATATGATGCCATCCTAAACACTCAAATTCATTGGAGCAATCCTGGATACTTCCTTGGTCAAAGCCTCGCCACCCGAGGTGAGAGCTCAGCACATTCTGCAGATGGTAACAAAATTCCAGAATGCCCAGCAGCTTCCGGCCTTCGATTTTCTAAGGTTGCTCGGTCTCATGGCATCCTGCATTTTCTTGGTGCCAGAGGCCTGCTTGAGAATGAGATCCCTTTAGTACGCTCTCAGGACACAATGGTCCCAAGCCTCAGACCTTATCAAGCATAGTATAGACCACACCTATTCATGGGGAGTAAACCATAAGTTACTTTTAGATTACTCTCTGTAATTCAAGGGTAGTAGACCTTGTCAGTAATACAGTGGCACCCAACAAAGAAATCACACAGTAATCCAACTTGCAAATAGACTTTTCTGAATAGTGGAACACTCATTCAAGGAACAGTAAAAACCTATAATTCTTATTCAGGATAACAGTTATTCTAGGTAGGTAAAACCTTTTGGTTTAAAATACTATTACAGTTGCTTTTCGGATCCGTGTAACACAGATTGAGGTAAGCAATAACTTATTTAGGATGGCACATAGCTAATTCAAGGTAAGTAAAACATATATGTTTGTTTATTAATTTATAATGCGCACCAGACCCAGGGTAACTGGGCGCAACAGTACAGAATATGCACGGCTTATACTTTTAAAAGGAGCTATCGGCAACTTAAGGGCAAATATAACCTAAGGCAGACTTATTCTGGACAGGCTAACAGCAAGTCAGGGGAAGCAAGACCCAATGGGGGATACTCATGCATTTATATCCTAACCGGAATAGTAAAGTGAAACCAACAGCAATACTTTTAGGAAGAAGGGGACCCAATTCACTGGTGAATATATTAACCTTCTATCTACTTTCTGTATGAATGGCGAAACAGTTTCTAAGGAAAGTAAGACTTTCAATACAATTAAGAATGGCACACAGCTTATTCAAGGTAGGCAAATCCTATGTATACTTTTCAGAAATGGCAAAACATCTAAGGTAGGTAAAACCTTTTGTAACTGTGTACTCCCTGAGTTACAGTTGCCAACCAACTCTCTCACAGGCAAGTAGATACTTGTTATACTTTTCAAGGTTCAGCACTCCGGTGAGTGGACTTTTCGGACTTCGATTCACGTCATCTCAGCTGCGTTTTCTTCATCTTACTCTTCGGATTTGGTTCCAGTGGTCAACTACCTCTTCAGCTTCCAGGATCGGAACCTGCAGGAACCCAGCCAATCAGCCATGCAACATTAAAACTTGGGAGGTTGGCAGTCTTTCTTCGTCTCCCTGGGTTTTCACAAAGCTGCTAGGAGTAGTGGCGGGTCTACTCAGGAGGGGAGAGTGTTAGCCATGATTGTATGCAGTACCCTTTGGGTGCACTACAATAACCCTGACCTCTGGCAGTAGGGACCAAACCTTTGGTATAAGTCTGAACTGTACAGGTTGGTAGTGTGGCTGAGCAGCCAGGCTTATCTCAAGAGGAGTCGATGTGAGCAGTAATGTTGTGACAATTTCACAGTAGCAGTTATTCAAATAAACCCTTCGTTTCTTGATAACACAATTATGAATTTCTTTCAGTCAGTTGTATAAGCCTTCTTCAGAAGGGCACAATTTATGTAACAATTAAAATGCACTTCAAAACACACTTTATCTAAATTAGATGATACACATTGGGGATGACACACTGACACTGCCTACACCTCTGGTGACCTAAATAGCTAGGACGCTGTGGACATTGATTTATTACTAGTACATTTAGAGCAATACTGAGTTTGGTGTAAAAGATCGATGAGAGGAATAAAACATTGGGCAAACCAATGGTCCAGGAGTTTCAGCAGGCGTCTCTTCCAAGTTCTTTAGATTCCTTCGTCCAGTGGTCAACTGTGCCTTCCAAGCCAAAAAGCCTCGCCTTTTATGCAGGTTTCTCCCATTCATTCCAGCTTAGCTGTCAATCACACAGCAGGGTGGCTGTCTTTGCCAGACAGCCAGCCGGCCAATCACCTTTAGGTGCATTCCTGTAACCCAGGGGATTAAGCAGAGGGAGTTTTGGGCACCTCCCTCACTTCCTGCTCCTGCCAGACATACTAGAGCCAGAGGTGGGCTTCACTCGTGAATCCCCCCCAAAGACAAAATGAACAAAGGGACCAAACCTGGTTTGTTTATTTATTTGATATAGCGCAAAACCAAACCCTTGGCGTGCAGGGTAAATCTCAAGAAAGACCTTTCCAACAGGAAATGGCGAAAATGGCCGGGGCCATTTTGACGAAATGGGCACCTATGGGTGCCTTACCGTGGCTGTGAACGCAGCCCGCGGTAAAAACACAGAATGGTAGTAAAAAAGTAAACCACTGCCACCAGCCATTAATTGTAGAAAGGGTAACATAAAAAATGTTGCATGAGAAACTAGACAAAGGGGATACTCAGTAACCCCTCCAGCACCCTATGGTAAGATAGTGTGGGCAGGGTCTAGAAAGTTACAAAATGTAAGTAAAGTCAATTTCACTTCACTGCTCTTGGGAACAGTAGTTTCACCAAGAGAAGGTATTTAAACCTTTGGGAAATCAAAGAGACTTCCCTGTGCCACTGCACTGAAGGTGCTGTGTGTCACAATGTAAAGATGCCTATGGAGTTAGTCGGACTCCAAAGTTAAAAAGAAACACAGGGCCATAATCACAACAAAAAAATGAGTGAGAAAAAGGGCTCACTCGCTCCAGGTTAGAAATTAAGTCCTGAAGTCCAGCAAAAGAGCGGGGGGGTCTCTAAGGAAGAAGGGAATTGGCACCTTTTTAAGAATTCTCCCTAACAGAGAGCATTTGTCTTTCACCTACCTAAACGACTGACTTGTCTGAGCTTTCTCCCTTGACTTGGTGTCAGAGCACCTGCTCCATGCATGCAGTCTGTTGCACAGCTTGGGCTTTTCTTTGAGCTTCAGAAAATCTCGGATTTCGCTGTCCCAGTGCCTCCGATTTATTAGCACAGCCTTGGACACTCATCGGGGCAGTGCATTCACGCTAGAGGACAGAGTGGAGAACATCTTCCGGATGGTCAATGTCTTCCAATCACATGAACAAGTCCCTGCCTTTGCCTTTCTGCGCCTACTGGTCCTCATTACTTCCTGGTGGTTCCGTAGGTTTGGCTGAGCATGAGATTGCTTTAGTGGCTTCTCCTTTGCCATTGGTCACAATGTAAAGGTCACATGCTGGACCTCCTACCGGTATCTACCGTAGTGGTTTTAGGATCTTGCATAGTGGGACATGAGGCGCATTGTATCAGCAACCTTGGCCTGAGGCAGTGGTAGTCACTGATGCATCTTTGACAAGTTTAGGCACTCACACGTCGGACCTGACAGTGAGCATACTGTGGTCTCCCTCAGAGTCTTTGCAGCATATCAGTTTGCTGTAGTTGAGAGTTGCCAGGCTGCCCTGGTCGTCGTCCTCTGTTCTGTGAATGACATGACTTTGCTGATCCTGATGGACAAAAGTGGCATGCACTACCTCAACAAGCGGGGTGGAGTAGCGTCCTTAGTCCTATTAAGAGAAGCAATGCGACTATGGTTGTGGGCTCTGGAGAATGACGTCTCTGACGACTGCTTATCTTGCCGAGAGAGAGCATGTCACTGCGGATGCCTTGAGAAGACACACTTCGGCCTCTCACGAGTGGGAGCTCTGCCAGGAAGTTCATGACAGACTTGTGGTTCCAGAGACTCCTGGGCTTGATGGCTTTGTGCGTGTTAGCCTTACCCCTGGTGAGACTGAAGATGACTCGCCCAGCTTGCTCTTCGGGACTGCTGGTCCCAAGATGTGGATCCGGATTCCAAAATGATTCCGATCCCATCCTCTATGACCGCGGATCTTCAATGGTGGTCATCCGCCAGCAACCTGTCATGATCTCTGCTTCCAAAAGGTCAGGACTTACCCAACTCCATTGGAAGCAGACCCATAACCCAGGTTCCGAGTGCCAACCAGTCCCAATTGGGACCTTTTGGACCCTGTCCTGGCGCCAGTGGCACCAGGCTCATAAATATGCCCAGTCCCAGCGCTGGAAGCGCCGGGCTCATAATGCTTGGGTGGACTTACCTGCAGCAGACCATGCTGCTTACTTACCTGCCAGTTGAGCCTCTAATCCTCTTCTGTTTGGCACTACTTTTCCTGTTGGGTGGGGCAGGAGCCACTCCCTAGGTTCAGAACACTGGAACTCTTCTGGAAAGCAGGAACTCTTTTCTTACCTAGGCGAGGCTGTGGGTGGAGACACCTAAGCACTACAGGAGGCTATTTAAACCACACCCGATGGATGAATCTTGCTTTGCGTTATTCTGCATCCTCTGCAGCAGAACGCTCATCGTGTCTTCTGCATCTGATCCTGGGCCTAAGGGAAAAAGGCTTACCATCCTGAATCCAGTCTTCAGCAACACCTATAAAGACAAGAAAGAACAGGTTAGCATTACGGTCTTCAGTGACAGCACTTCTCTTACCTGGTCCATCGGCTGTCACCAACGCCTCGCGCTGCATTCCGGCATCTGAAAGACAAAAGCTTACCAATTCTTCGCACGCTCCGGAGGCCTTCGGCGCTGCATCCCGCATCTGAAAGACAAAAGGTGCGTTTAAAGACATTGGGTAACTTTATTACTCACGTGCCATTACTCCTTCCCACGCCGAACCCAGTGGGTATTCCGGCACCCTTCAGCAGCTCCGAACTTGTACCTGCAAGATAAAAGGACAGTTAGTGCGCATCGTGAAGCAGGCAACAAGCGCTTACTTACGTGCTTCCAGGCGCTTCTATTCCTCACACGGGTTCCATCCTCAACTCACTTCAGCCCGTCATCCGCCATCGCCGGAACCCTGCAAAACAAGAGACATCATTACAAAAGACTTTTAAAGACATTTGAAATACTCGGAACTTACCGTTCGTGCAGTAAACGGCGGACAGCAGTCCTCTGAGGTCAAGAGGCCTGCACCCTTATCCAGTGAAGAAACTGGTTACGGCACCCTGCCCCGAGGCAGATGGAGAGCTCGGCGTTCACTTACCTAAGGTGAGAGCGTTAACCTTTGGGGTTCTACAGGAGAAGAGAAGGGGAAGAAGTGAGAGACACCCAATAACCCCAGTTCATTAATCCCATATTTTCTATCTGCAGACATCTTACTCTTCGAGTCAGACATACAGTGCACAGAGGTCCAGCCCAAAGAGCCAACCGTGTGTTACACATCACCTTTGAAGATACGGTATTCGCCCAGTCAAGACCGGCGCCTCTGCGGGAATCAGGTGAGCGTTACACAACCTTTTCAGTGGGAACCTCCTTCCAGGAGCCCTGCCCACAGGTTACGGTTACACTAGACTCCTCCCTTCTAGGGTGGGAGGCGACACTGCATCACCCCGAGGTGTATGAACTGTGGACGCCCCAGGACAGGCCATCTTGTATCCATTACCTAGTGCTTCTGGCAGTTTTTCTCGCATAGAAAGCTTTCCAGCCCTCGATCATCAACGGCGTGGTGTGAATTTGAACAGATAATTCCGTAGCAGTGTTCTACATCAACAACCAGGGGGCACCAGGTCCCCTCCTCTGGTGGATCTAGCTAAACCGATTTGGATTTGGGCGGTCCAGCACAATGTCTGGCTGCAGGCAGTGCTCATTCTGGGTCAAATCAATGTTGTGGCAGACTCCCTGCGCTGCCAGTCTGTGGCGAGTTAAGAGTGAGAGATGAACAGCGATGTTCTTAGCAAGATTTTCCCGCAATGGGGTACTCCAGCGGTGGACCTCTTTGCAACGGCAACAAACAGGAAAGTGACTCTTTATGCTTGCAGGGATGGTCTCTGAGCATCTTCCTTAGGAGATGCCCTCGCGATTCCTTGGGACAACATGAAGGCTTATTCCTTCCTGCATTTGCTGTTGATTCATCGTTCGCTCTGAAAGCTCAGGAACTCTTGTAACTGCACTCTCCTCTTCCTTGGTGGCCAGCCATGTTCTGGTTCTCAAAGCTGCAGCACCTATCGATATGCAACCCGATCAGGTTGCCGTACATTCCAGACCTCCTCCACCAGAGCAATCACCAGGTGTGGCACCCCTCCCCATAATCCTTCAGCTTTGCCGCCTGGAGTTCAGGATCTTAGCACAATGTAACATTTCAGTGGATCATATGCACATAATTCAGGCGGCACATAAGCCTTCTATGAGGGCTCAGTACAAAAGCAAATGGCTTCGTTTTTGTCATTGGTGTCTAGCTAAATTTTGATCCTCGACAGGCTTCTATTGACTGCGTCTTTTATATCGGACCTTGCAGCCTCGGGCACCCACATCGTATCGTGCAGAACGTACCTATCATCTATTGCAGCTTATCTGTTTACAGACAGTCGCTCTTTTTCGTTGGCAAACCCAGTAATAGAGGCATTTTGCAGGTCTTCATCTCTTTCCTCCGGTCTGGCTTCCTCACTCAAAATGGGATCTGAACGTGGTCCTAACTGCTTTGTGTCATAAGCCATTTGAACTTATAGCACTACCGAGATCAAGTATCTTTCTTGGAAACTGGCCTTCTTGATTGCGTTACACCTGCGAGAATAAGTGAGTTTCAAGCTGTAGAACATCCGTTCCTAATTTTCCACAAGGATATAAGGTTGTGCTTTGCACTCATCCTTCTTTCTTACAAAAAATTGTCTCGAAGTTCCACATCAATAAATCAATATCCTTACTGGTTTTCTTTCCAAATCCAGGCTCGGATGCAGAGAGGGTTCTACACAACCTAGACATCAGACGAGCTCTGAAGATTTACCTCGACAGAACAAGCTAACTTAGAAGTTCTTCACAACTCTGTTACTTTTGGTGACCCAAAAGCGAAACCAGCTTCAACAGCGTCCATCTCGCGCTGGATCGCTTCATGCATCTCAGAGGCTTACACAATTGAAGGTCTTCAGCCCCCAAAGTCAGTTCATGCACGTTTGGTCTGTGGCAAAGCGACTGCTGTTGCCTTCCAGAAATATGTCCCTTCTCCAGCATGTGGTCTGGCATGGATTCACATGCTCATGAATATTTCCTGTCATGAGAATCCTCGGTATAAGAAAAAAGTTGCACTTTCACTTACAAACTGTATTTCAAAGGGATTGTGTCCTCCGACGTATTCCTTATCTTTGATGTTACCCATTCCAGCTTGCTGGCCTCGGAAATGTTTTCAGAAGAGGGTGTCGACGTCCCTCGAGTCAGTGTCCCTCGACAGCCTCCGTATCGGCGCCTGCGTCATCGTGTGTATAAATACCCACGCAACATCTGTTGCTCAGTTCCGTTTTTCCACGCTTCGTGGGCCTCGGAAACGTGATGCTCAGTTCCTTTCTTTAGTAAAAACCTTATTCTTCGAAGATTACCTTAATACGATGGCTTCTTCATCCGAACCATCGACTCCACGGTCCGGTTTCAAAAAATGTCGTGACTGTGGGAAGAAAATGTCATTAATGGATCCTCACAGGATCTGTTTGTGGTGCCTGGGATCGGAGCATCACTGTTCGGAATGCAAGGACGGTATGTCCATGACGGCGAAAGCCTTGAAGGGGTGTAAGGGGAAGTTAGAAAGAGGTAAGAGCTTTAACACTTCTACTCCCTCGAAAGTTTCTTCGGCTGAGTCGAGACATTAGTCTCCTCGTCGACAAAAGAAACATTCCCATTCAAGATCTTGAAGTGGTTCTCATCAGTCTTCGAGATCAAAACACTCTAAGAAGAGGCATTGTAGATCTCCTTCTTCCTCTACCTCGCCAGAAAGGGCCACCTGCCCCACGAAACACAGCTCTCCAGCTAAGTGGGAGGAATTCCGTTAAAAAATGCTTAGCGTTTTCGAGAAAGCGGCCTTGACCCCCTCAGAGACGTCTAAAGGTGATACCCTGGGTGAAAAACCCAAAAGATCAAAACGCTGTGAGTCGTTGAACCCGGCGATAGAAACTACTCGAGAGCATCATGAACCCTCGAGTAAAAACAGTAAAACCGCGTCATCGACGCCATCGTCAAAGGTTTCTTCGACTCACAAATCTGTATCAACGCCTTTGTCGAAGGGTCCTTCGCATAAATCGGTTGCATCGACGCCGTCTTCGATACCACTGTCTCTGATAAAAGACAAACCTACAACTGTCACTACGTCACAGACAGTAGAGGTGTCGAGAGCTTCGACCATGACTTCGCGGAGGCCATCGACAATCTCGAAGACGCGGAATAGGATTCCGATCCTCTCGAATGCATCAGCAGCAGCAACTTCATCAAACAGTTGGTCGACATACCCTACTATTCCACAGGACAGGGATGATAAAAGATTTGATGGCATGTCAAAAAGTCTTTTCGGCATGTAGCATGGCGCTTAAGTCGATTAATGCCACTTGCATGCTAGCAAGATTCAGCCACACACTTTGGGAGTGTGCTTCATTTGCGGCTGACTGTCTCCCAAAAGGAGAAGAAAGGGATGCATTCTTAAACATCAGGGATGGAAAGGATGCAATGTGCGAGTCCCTCCAAACCCGGCATTGATTCTGCTGACAGCATCAGCAGGGCCATGGCGGCAAGTACCACAATCCGCAGATTTGCGTGGTTGCTGAAGTCTGGTTTTGCTCCAGACGTACAGGCCAGACTTCTGAACGTGCCCTTTGACAGCACTTCTTTATTTGGAAAGAAGACGGATGACCGCCTGGAGAGATTACAGACATCCAAGGCAGCAGCGAAATCCCTTGGGCTGCAATCTGGCAGACTCCAAATCATCCCTCAGGAGCTTCCTGGAGGGGTAGGTCCTTTCGCTTTTACTCTGCATTCGGAAAAGGCAGAGGACAGCCAGCTCAAAGGGGCCAGAGACGATTCACCCGTGGTGGACGGGGAAAAGGTACAAAAGCCGCAGCAGCAGGTGCCACTTTACCCTCGGCATCTGCGTCAGCCGCTTCTAAACCCCTCTGAGGTCTCCCCTCACAAGACACCAGTAGGGGGGCAGGTTAACTCAACATCGGGCAGAATGGCAGGCTATTTCGTCAGATGCTTGGGCATTGGAGACAGTTGCCCAAGGTTATTGCCTGCCCTTCCTACACATTCCTCATTCGTCCACCGGGAAACTACTCTTTGAAGTTTCCAGACCCGCTCCATATGCAGGAGATTGTAGACCTGCTAGAGAAGGGTGCCATAGAACCGGTACCCGTAGTTCAAGATGGTAACTCTTTCTCAGATCCTTCAGGCCCTCCAGCTTCAGGACTGGTTGGTATCTCTAGACCTTCAGGATGCTTATTTCCATGTGCAAATCCATCTCAAACACAGGAAATATCTGAGGTTCGCAATTGGCAACTCTCACTATCAATTTCGAGTTCTGCCATTTGGGCTGACCTCCGCCCGAGGGCCTTTACCAAGCTAATGTCGGTAGTGGCTGCAAGTCTAAGGAGGGGAAGGGATCCACGTCTACCTGGATGATTGATTAATCAGAGCAGTATCTTCGGAACAAGCTCAGATCCAGCTAGATTAGGTCTGCCACTTCCTTCACAAGCTGGGCTTCTCCCTCAACTTAAAGAAGTCACAGATGATACCATCACAGAGACTCCAGTTCATTGGAGCAGTCCTGAACACTTCCCCGGGAAAAGCCTTGCCACCAGAGGTGAGGGCTCAAGATATTCTACAGATGGTCACCAAGTTTTAAAATGCCCAACGTCTACCATCCTTCGACATTTTGAGGTTGCTAGGCCTCATGGCATCCTTCATCTTCCTAGTGCCAGAGGCTTGCCTGAGAATGAGATCCCTCCAGTGGGCACTAAAAACCCAATGGTCGCAATTCTCAGGAAGAATGTCAGATCTCCTTCAAGTCCCGGACAGAGTAGCTCGAGACCTTCAGGGGTGGGCCTGTTGGGAGAACATCTTGAAAGGAGAACAGTTTTGGCAACCATGGCCGGAGATAACAGTAGTCACGGATGCCTCACTCACGGGGTGGGGAGCCCATGCCAACGACTTGACCATCAGCGGTCGTTGGTCTCCTTTGGAGTCCAGGCTACACATCAACTTGTTGGAGCTGAGGGCAATCAGACTAGCGCTGAAGGCTTTTCTGCCATCAGTACAGGGAAATTAATGTCCTGATAATGACAAACAACACAGTGGCCATGCACTACCTCAACAAAAGAGGAGGAGTAGGGTCACTGCCACTGTGCAGAGAGGCAATGCAGCTGTGGTTTTGGGCAATTCAAGAAGGAATCTCTCTATCGGCAGTTCACCTAGCCGGAGAGAAGAACTTGACGGCGGACGCTCTGAGCAGGCAGAGCACACTTTCCCATGAGTGAAGCTAGCTCTGCAAGTCCTTCAAGAGATCTTCGCCCTTTGGGGAACCCCTCAAGTGGATCTGTTTGGCACCAGCATCAACAGGAAGTGCGATCAGTTTTGTTCAAGCAAATTTCCCCCGAGAGCTGCTCTAGGAGACGCGTTCATAGTGGACTGGGAGTTTACACTACTGTACGCGTTTCCTCCAGTCCCTGTCATTCCTCAAATGATCAGGAGGTTGAGAAGATTCTGGATAGCCATGATCCTAATTGCCCCGGATTGGGCCACGAGAACGTGGTACCCAGACCTTCTGGACATGTCCATCTGCCCTCCAATTCGTCTTCTGCAAAGAGAGGACCTTCTCTCACAGAAGGGAGGTCAGGTTCTCCATCCAGACATCAGAACCCTCAACCTTCACGCATGGTTTCTGAAAGGTTGAGATACAAGGATTGGGATCTCCCGGATGACGTCATGGAGGTGTTGCTTTCGGCCAGAAGACGAGCAACAAAAACCTTATACCGCTGCCGTTGGAACAAATTTTGCACCTGGTGTAGAGAAAAGAATATTGAACCCTTCTCATGCAATACACCAATGGTGTTATCGTTCTTGCTTTACTTAGCAAATTCAGGTCTTCAAATTGGTACAATCAAGGGCTATCTCGCAGCGCTGTCAATCTTTAAGCATACTGCTGAGGAGCCTTCATATTTCAAATTACCCTTGGTAATCCTATTTCTGAAAGGGTTAACTAATGTTTATCCCCCAAAGCCTTTTCAAGGTCCACTGTGGGACCTAAATCTAGTCTTACAACTTCTGATGGGTACTATTTTTTAACCACTCCATTCCTGTTAATTAAGATTTCTCACTCTTAAAACAGTCTTTCGAAGCGATTGTATCCTCCGACGTATTCCTTATCTATGATATTTGTATCTCCAGTTTGCTGGCCTTGGAAATTTTTTTTCCCAGTAGAGGGTGCTGTACGTTGACGTCTGTCGAGTAGTTGTTCCTCGACAGCCACCGTGTCGACGTCGTCATGCGTATAAATGGCCACGCGCAGCGTCCGTTGCTTGAAACACCAGTGTATAGGCGCGTTACAAATACCATATCATATCATATCAATTCCGTTTTTCCGCGCTTCGTGTGCCTCGGAATACCGTTGCTCAGTTTGTCAGTCGAAATATATTCATATTTCCTCGAGAAAACCGACTCGTACTCGATGGCTTCCTCCTCCGACCCGACGACTCCTCGGTCCGGTTTCAAAAAATGCTGAGACTGTGGGAAGAAAATGTCGTTGACGGATCCTCACAGGATCTGTTTGTGGTTTCTGGGAATCGAACACCAGTGTTCGGAGTGTGAGGAATGCCTATCCATGACGGCGAAAGCCTTGAAGGAGCGTAAGGGGAAGCTCGAGAGAGTCAGTTTTAACTTCCTCGAAAGTTTCCGCGGTGGAGTCGAGACATTCGTCTCCTCACCGTCGAAAGCATTCTCGGTCTAGGTCTCGAAGTGGCTTCCACCACTCGTCGAGGTCTAGACACTCGAAAAAGAGACGTAGAAGATCTCCTTTGTCGTCTTCTATTTCCCCTGAAAGAGTAAATTGCCACACAAAACACAGCTCTCAGGCTGAGTGGGAGGAATTCAGAAAAAAGATGCTAAGCGTCTTCGAGAAAGCGGCCTCGACCCCCTCGAAGTCAGCTGAGGGGGATACCCCGGGTGAAAAGCCCAAAAAATCTAAACGCCGCGAGTCGAAGCACCCGGCAAGAGTCGACCCGAAAGCGCCATGAGCCATCGGGAAGTAAAGCATCTTCGACGCCATCGTCGAAAGCCCCTTCGAAGCATAGATCGGCGCCATTGACGCCGTTATCGAAGGGTTCTTCGACGCATCCGTCGATCGAGTCGACGCCGATAAAAGAAAAACCCACGGCTACTCCACAGTCAGTCAACGGTTACACCGAGAGCCTCCGACACGACGTCGAGAACGTCGTCTACATCCTCGAGCAGGATTCCGATCCTCTCGAGTTCTTCGAGGCCTCTTCCAGTTTTCTCGACGCCTTTGTCGGCGCCTTCGAGGATTTTTACATCGGCGTTGACATCGACCTTTTCAAGGCCACTGATGATGGCTCCCTCTGCTTTAGAGATGGGTTTTATACCATTTAACAGGCCAGAGCATCCCCCTTAACTTCAATTTATGAAGAAAGGGAAGATTCTGAGACTTTTGCCTCTAAGGAAAGAAGGTTGAAAGACCTTCAGGATGCATTACAGGAGGCAAGTGGCCTAGACACTTCCCCAGAAGTGGAATTTGTCAATCCAGACCCAGGGGAACATGCTGAAACCCCTTATAGAGCCCTAATGTCAAGAATTATGGAGTTCATGGGTTGGTCTGCGCCTTCACCTGTTTTTCAACAGGATGACCTCACAGATATTCTGGATAAAGGTCCACAGGAGGTTCCTGTGGTTCCCTTTCATTCTGCTTTACAAAGAAAGATTTTAACTAACTGGGAAACTCCTGAAGTTGTCCCTGCGGTTAACAAGAAAGTTGTCAGCAAAATATAGGGTATCTGCTGCTGACCCTGAATACCTATCTAAGCACCCTACTCCAGAGAGTCTGGTGGTCCAGGCTGCAACTTCATCAGGCAGTACAAATGCATACCCTACTGCTCCACAGGATAGGGATGATAAAAAAATATGATGCCATGGCTAAGAAAGTCTTCTCGGCCTGTAGCATGGCTTTAAAATCTATTAATGCGACTTGTACGCTCGCTAGGTTCAGCCACACTCTTTGGGAGTGTGCTTCATCAGCGGCCGACTGCCCCCAGGAAGGAGAAGAAAGGGACGCATTTTTAAATATCAGAGATGGTAAAGATGCAATGAGTGAGTCCCTTCAAACTGGCATTGATTCTGCTGACAGTATCAACAGGGCCATGGTGGCAAATACCACAATCCGCAGGCATACGTGGTTGAGAAAGTCCGGCTTTGCTTCTGACGTACAGGCCAGACTTTTAAATATGCCCTTTGACGGCTCTTCCCTGTTTGGTAAAAAGGCGGATGACAGTTTGGAAAAACTGCAAACATCTAAAGCAGCAGCCAAGTCACTAGGAGCTGCAATCCGCCAAACTAATTTTCGTCCCTCAGGATCCTCTTGGAGAGGAAGGTCCTTTCGCTATTATTCCTCATATGGAAGAGGCAAAGGACGGCCGGCTCAAAGAGACCAAGGAAAATTTACCCGTGGTGGACGGGGTAGAGGAAAGAAAGCCGCATCAGCAGGAGCAGGAGCCGCTTTACCTTCAGCAACTGCATCAGCCGCTCCCAAACCACTCTGAGGTCTCCCATCACAAGACACCTTTAGGGGGCAGGTTAACTCACCATCTGACGGAATGGCAGGCTATTACGTCAGATGCTTGGGCATTGGAGACAGTTGCCCAAGGTTACTGCCTGCCTTTTCTACGCATCCCTCAGAGCCATCCACCGGGGAACAGCTCTCTGAAAGTGCCGGATCCGCTCCTCTTGCAGGAAATTGTAGACCTGCTAGAGAAAGGTGCCATAGAACCGGTACCTGTAGCAGACAGGAACAAGGGCTGGTACTCCCCCTACTTTCTCATACCAAAGAAAGACGGAGGACTGAGACCCTTCCTGGACTTACGAGAATTGAACAAGTTCCTCAGGAAGGACACGTTCTAGATGGTATCTCTCTCTCATCCTTCAGGCCCTCCAGCTTCAGGACTGGTTGGTATCTCTGGACCTTCAGGATGCTTATTTCCATGTGCCAATCCATCCCAAGCACAGGAAGTACCTGAGGTTCGCAATTGGCAACTCTCATTATCAATTTCAAGTTCTGCCATTTGGGCTGATCTCCGCCCGAGGTTCTTCACCAAGCTAATGTCGGTTGTGGCTGCAAGTCTAAGGAGGGAAGGGATTCATGTCTACCCCTACCTGGACGATTGGTTGATCAGAGCAGTTTCTTCGGAACAAGCTGGGATCCAAATAGATTGTCTGCCACTTCCTTCACAAGCTGGGCTTCTCACTCAATATAAAGAAGTCACAGATGATACCAGCATAGAGACTCCAGTTCATTGGAGCAGTCCTGGACACGTCCCTGGGAAAAAGCCTCGCCACCAGAGGTGAGGGCTCAAGATATTCTGCAGATGGTCACCAGGTTTTAAAATGCCCAATGTCTCCCAGCCTATGACTTTGAGGTTGCTAGGCCTCATGGCATCCTGCATATCCCTTATGCCAGAGGCTCGCCTGAGAATGAGATCCCTTCAGTGGGCACTGAGGACTCAGTGGTCACAATTCTCAGGGAGGATGACAGATCTCCTCCGGATTCGGGACAAGGTAGCCCACGACCTTCAATGGTGGGACTATCCAGAGAACATCTTGAAAGGAGAACTGTTTTGGCAACCATGGCCGGAGATAACAGTAGTCACAGACGCCTCACTCACGGGGTGGGGAGCCCATGCCAACGACTTGACCATCGGCGGTCGTTGGTCTCCAATCTGAGTCCAGACTACACATCAACCTGTTGGAACTGAGAGCCATCAGACTGGCACTGAAGGCTTTTCTGCCATCTGTACAGTGGCCATGCACTACCTCAACAAAAGAGGAGGCGTAGGGTCACTGCCACTGTGCAGAGAGGCGGTGCAGCTCTGGTTTTGGGCAATTAAGGAAGGAATCTCTCTATCGGCAATTCACCTAGCTGGAGAGAAGAACTTGACAGCGGACGCTCTGAGCAGGCAGAACACAGTCTCCCACGAGTGGGAGATAGCTCAGGAAGTCCTTCAAGAGATCTTCGCCCTTTGGGGAACCCCTCAAGTGGATCTGTTCGCCACCAGTATCAACAGGAAGTGCGGCGGATTTTGCTCAAAGGAATTTCCCCCGAGAGGAGCTCTAGGAGACGCGTTCGTAGTCGACTGGGAGTTCCCACTTCTGTACGCGTTTCCTCCGGTCCCTGTCATTCCTCAAATGATCAGGAGGTTGAGAAGGTTTCGGAAGACCATGATCCTAATTGCCCCGGATTGGGCCAGGAGAACGTGGTACCCAGACATTCTGGACATGTCCAGCCATCCTCCAATTCGTCTACCATACAGAGGATATCTTCTCTCGCAGAAGGGAGGTCAGGTTCTCCATCCAGCCATCAAGACCCTCAACCTTCACGCTTGGTATCTGAAAGGTTGAGGTACAAGGATTGGGACCTTCCAGATGACGTCATGGAGGTGTTGCTTTTGTCCAGAAGCCCAGCAACTAAAACTCTATACCGCTGCGGTTGGAATACATTTTGCAGCTGGTGCAAAGAAAAGAATATCGAACCCTTTTCATGTGGTACACCTGCAGTGTTATCCTTCTTACTTTATTTGGCAATTTCAGGCCTTCAAGATGGCACTATTAAGGGCTATATCGCAGCGCTATCGATCTTTAAGCGCACTGCAGAGGAGCCATCGTATTTCAAAATTCCATGGGTAATACAATACTTGAAAGGTCTAACTAATGTTTACCCTCCAAGACCATTCCAAGTTCCCTTATGGGACTTAAATCTAGTTTTAAACTTCCTAAAGGGTGCTCCTTTTGAACCACTCCACTCTTGTTCATTGAAGTTTCTCACCCTCAAAACTGTTTTATTGGTAGCATTAACATCTGCTAGAAGGTTTGGCGAGATACAAGCCCTATCTTGTAAACCTCCTCATACAATTTTTCACAAGGACAAAGTCGTTCTACAGGTGAAGCCTAACTTCCTCCCAAAGGTACTTTCTGAATTTCACATTACTCGGAAGATTACTTTACCTTCATTCTATCCTCCTCCCCATCCGGGGAAAGAGGAAGAGACTACACAGGCTGGACCCTAAGCGAGCCTTGAGTTTTTATATCAGTAGACTTGCTAAAATTAGACAAGCAGACCAACTCTTTGTAGGTCACGCAGGACATTAGTTGGGATTACCAATAACCAAACAAACCATCTCCAGATGGATTATTTTAGCCATTCTGGAATGCTACAAACTGGCAGGGAAAGAGCCCCCTCAAAATGTAAGGGCTCATTCGACCAGGGGTATCGCAGCCTCCTCAGCTCTTCAAAGAGGGGTACCAATTAGAGACATATGTGGGCTGCCACATGGTCGTCCGCACATACCTTTACCAAATTTTATAGCCTGGATTCCTCCTCTAGTCAAGAGACTAGATTTGGCAAAGCTGTGTTACACTCTGTTCATTCTTAAAGAGTAATATGGCATCTCTTAATCCCGCCTCCAATCACATACCACTGCTATGGGAGTCTATCATAGATAAGGAATACGTCGGAGGACACAATCCCTTCGAAGAACAAGTTACTCCTTACCCGGTAACATTCTTTCGATGGGATGTTCCCCCAACGTATTCCTTATCGCCCCTCCCATCCATCCCCGCAGTAACATTTCCCTTGTGGTTGCAGTTTACGCCCCTTCAAGGGTAGTAACCATTCATGCAATAACTACCTTACTCTACAAAACGGAACTGAGCAACGGACGCTGCTCGTGGCCATTTATAGGCATGATGATGTTGATACGGTGGCTGTCGAGGAACACCTACTCGACGGACGTAGACGCACAGCGCCCTCTACTGGGAACATTTTTTTCCGAGGCCAGCAAGCTGGAGATACAAATATCATAGATAAGGAATACGTCGGAGGAACATCCCATCGAAAGAACGTTACCAGGTAAGGAGTAACTTGTTCTTCTAGTAGCTCTAACATTTGCCAAAAGAGTGAGCAAATTACAAGCTCTATCTTGTAAACCCCCTCATACAATTTTTCATAAAGACAAAGTTGTCCTACAAGTGAAGCCTAATTTCCTCCCAAAGGTGGTTTCTGAATTCCACATCACTCAGAAGATTACCTTACCTTCATTCTATCCCCCTCCCCATCCGGGGAAAGAGGAAGAAAGGCTGCATAGGCTGGACCCAAGGCGGGCTTTGAGCTTTTGCATCAGCAGACTTGCTAGGATTAGGCAAGCAGACCAACTGTTCGTAGGTTACTCAGGGCACAAATTAGGATTGCCAATCACGAAACAGACCATTTCAAGGTGGATCATTTTAACCATTCTAGAATGCTACAAATTGGCAGGAAAAGAACCCCCTCAACATCTTAGGGCTCATTCAACCAGGGGTATCGCAGCCTCTTCGGCTTTCCAAAGAGGGGTTCCAATTAGAGACATATGTGCGGCTGCCACATGGTCATCCGCACATACATTTACTAGATTTTACAGCCTGGATTCCTCCTCTAGCCAGGAGACAAGATTTGGGAAAGCTGTGTTGCATTCTGTACATTTTTAAAGGGAAATATTTCATTTTTACTCCCACCTCCTCTTTACACTACTGCTATGGGAGTCTATCAAAGATGAGGAATACGTCGGAGGACACAATCCCTTCGAAGAACAAGTTACTTGCTTACCTTGTAAAGTTCTTTCAATGAGATGTTCCTCCGGCGTATTCCTTATCGCCCCTCCCATCCATCCCCGCAGTAAAACTTCCCTTGTAGTTGCAGCATACGCTCCTTCATGGTTAATAACCGATTCATGTAAAGCAAAGTTAAGCTTCAAAACGGAACTGAGCAACGGGTGCTGCGCTAGTCTATATGCACGATGATGTCAGCGCCGATACGGAGGCTGTCGAGGGACACTGACTTGAGGGACGTTGAAGCGCAGCGCCCTCTACTGAAAACATTTCCGAGGCCAGCAAGCTGGAATGGGTAACATCAAAGATAAGGAACATCCCATCGAAAGAACGTTACAAGGTAAGAAAGTAACTTCTCCTCTAAACCAGTCACTGTACTCTGGGTCATACTGCCCCCAGCCAATGATTGCCGTCTCCCTAAGCCCCTCCTCTGGCAGTCATCTACAGATGTTTATTGCATGTTCAAGTGTTGGGAGTCGTAGAGTTTTGCTCCATGAGCTTTTCTACGTTTTTGCGCTTTTTTTTTCAAGAAAGTCCTATTTTTGTCAAACATAACTTGTGTGCTCTCTCTCCATCGGCCCACAAGCGGGGATCTGTTTATCAGTGAATTTAAATACCTCTCAGGTGCAAGGATTGTAGAGTTTCGTCAAAGTTTCCAGAAGGCCATCTGGTCTACTCCGCACTCCGGACTATGTCGGAAGAGAAGAAAGAGAAGCTCCCTTTTCAAGCTCTGCGCCAGCTGCGGACTGCGGAACGTGTTTATGGAGTACAAACACCTTCAGTGCCTCTGTCTTCATCTGAACCACAGAGACGGAGATTGCAGGATCTGCCTCGGGTTCACCAAGAGAACCATGAAGTATTGTTACAGTAGACTGGAGGCGTGGCTCTGCGCCATCCCTCTGCCCCGTGCCCCAAGCAGGGGGCATGCCTCACCCAGCACAGGCCAGTCTGAGGAGCGGGCTTCAAAGTCCTTTGAGGCTCCTCATCTGTGTGGGCCAAAGGCAAGGCCAAGCACTGTGAGTCCATTTCCGTCGGGGTCGGCTCGCAAGCGGGACCCGCGATGGACAGGGCGCGATCTGCCTCCATCTCCAGCCATCAATCCAGCTCCTCCTCAAAGAGGAAATCGGCCAACCCGGCTAAGCGGCAGGAGAAGCCAGAGAAGCCTAGGGTGCAAGAGAAGGCGGCTGACCTGCCAAAGAAGGCTAGGGTGGAGCAAGACAAATAGTCGACTATCGAGTTGGTGGCGGCCGCTCTTTCGAAGGCCAAAGGGACTGACCCTGGGAAGATAGCCCTGACAGCACCCAGAGTCTCCCTACCCCCATGGTCCGAAGCCTCGGCCGGGGTGGTAGAGAGGACAACTGAAAAGAGGATGCCGTCAATAAGCCCAAATCCGACCCCTCAGGATGCAAAAAAAGGTTGGGGGCCAGGAGGCCTCTGGCAAGGCCATATTCCAAGGCACAGATGTTTCTACTTTAGACGAGGAAGACCAGGCATCCATTCCCACGATCCATGAGGACGTAGGGGACGAAGTCGGCGGAAATGCTGACGACACAGAGCTTAGTAGGCCTACAGCCCCAACTCTGCCAACAGATGTGGTGTTGGAAATTCAGAAAAAGATGCCTCTGACCCTGGCACAGGTGGCCTCGGATGAGCCTCCGGTGAAAAAGAGGAAGCGCCACCCAACACCGCTGCATCAACCTCCACAACTGTGCCACATGCCATCCCCTGTGAGGGACCCAGATCGGGACGGACACGGCCACGGCAAAGACTGATGAGGACGACATTGTCACGGCGGGCGGATTGCCTCAGCCGAGGGCATCCCCACTGGATGTGGTGGGGTTGTTTCATGCCATGGTCGCCAGAGCGTCCAAACTCTTCCAACTAACGCACGAGGAGACCAAAGGGAAGGTTTCCTTTACCAGTGGCATGAAGCCAAAAGGAAAAACATCATTTTTTTAAAAACAATTTTTATTATATATTCAAATAAACAAAAGAAAACACCAACCAAACTCGCAGTGCAAGCAACAATACAGTTCTGCATTAACACACAATATTAATCACTGCTCTCCTTGTCCCGCCCTCCCCTACGAGCCTATTGTTCTTCTCGCTCTATATCCGCACCACATGGTGGGGTTGCATTTCCGGTGGATTCTGTCGAATCTTGTGTTGTTCCAAACCGTTCCACTACCATCAATTTCCATACCATCAGGGTTCCCACATCTTCCCCTCCCCCTATATTACTTGCTTCCTGCCATACCATGGTCTCTGACTCTGCCCGTTTTTGCAACTCTTTCCATCACATCTCCACCCGTGGCCTGTGACAAGACTTCCATCCCATGGCAATTCTCCTTTTTGCGAGCACATATGCTAGATCCTTCAATTTGTTAACATGCTTAAGTTTCTGCAATCTGGGGAACGCTCCCAGTAAACAAGCCCAAACTGAGTCTATGAATATAGTAACCCCCTTTGCCGCAAGTTTTCCCGCTACCTCGCTCCAGAAGCGCTCAATCACCGGGCAGGAACAGAACATGTGTACCATATCAGCCTTTTCCTCATCACATTTGGGGCAAGCTTGTCTGCTAGCATTTGCAAACCTCGATATCCTCAGGGGTGTCATGTATGCCCTATGGGTGATATATAGTTGTATCTGTTTTAATCTGGCGTTTCTCGACACCTTTTATGGTATCCCAGGGCACGTTCCCACATCCCATCCTCTATCAGGGCGCCCACCTCCGCTTCCCAATCTGATCTTAATTGCGTTGGTTCCTTCCCAACCCTGGACATCAGCATTTCCTACCATCTAGAGATCTCGTGCCCTCCTTCCGTTATATCATATATCATGTCTATGGTAGCATCAGGCTCTCCTACCAGGACTGTCTCAGGCCAAGTTCTTTTTATTTTTCTGCACCTTTTTATATTGTGTAATATATTGGACCCACATGTAGCCCCACTTCCTCTTCTAACTTCCAGATTCATGATAGCCCCTTCCCGCCAGACATCTCCCATAGTTACCAACCACACCGACTCCCAGTGGCCCCTAATTGTCTTTTGTAGCTGCTCATCTCCCCTAGTCAATGCCACTAATGGTTTCTGCGGGGAGCATGGGGCTGGGTTTTCCATAATCTGGCACGCTCGGCGTCAGATCCTCCACCCGAGCATCATCAACATAGGACGCGCTTTCATTTCTGTCTTAGGCAGCCAGATCATTTCTTTTAAATAATATGGGTCACAATCTGTTTTAAACAACCTAGACTCAGGTGTCACTTCGTCCGAGAGCCATTTGGCAACATGCAACTGGCTAGCTACATAATAGACGTCATAGTTAGGTAGTTTTATTCCCCCTTTTTCATGGAAGTTCTTCAACTTCCATAGCGCAAACCTATTCCTGGTGCCCTGCCACAGGAAGTCTCTGCATAGGCCATTCAATCTGATAAAAAACTTCTTGGGTATTAGATACGGAATATTTCCAAAATAATGCAGGAGCCTGGGCAAGACCACCATTTTGAGCATTGCACTTCGCCCCATCATTGCTAGAGGGAGCTTTACCCAAAATGTCATGCTCTTTTCGATTTTTCTTATGGCTGCCTCGGTATTATGCCTGTGCGCTTTTTCTACTGTATGATACACATCTATCCCAAGCTACCGAAAAGCTTCGACCGCCCAAGGAGCCTGCAGCACCGGCAATCGCTCAGTAGTGAGCCCTTTATAGTTACCCAATGGGAAAATAATAGATTTCTGTGGGTTCACCGCTATGCCAGACAGCCTCGCATACCTATCCATGACCTCCAAGACATACTGGAGATTCTCTTCTGGGTATCTCAGGTACAACAGAAGATCATCCACATACAAGGAGATCAAAAGTCGCTCCCCTCCCATTTCAATGCCTATCATATCGTACTGTTGTCTGAGGTATATCGCCAAAGGCTCTAAAGCTAATATGTACAGCATTGGGGACCATGGGCACCATTGTCTGGTGCCTCTGCCTAGTTGCCATCTTTCTGAAATCACCGCTCCTATTTTGACCCTGGCCAACGGCTCACTATATAGCATCTTTGCCCACCTTATGTATCCAGGCCCCATACCATAGCCAGCCAAGGCTGCCAGCAGCCATGGCCACTTGACAGAATCCAAAGCCTTCACAGCGTCTAAGGACACTATTGCCATTTCGCCCTCATTCCTGCACCCCCATTCAACAACCCGATGGAGTCGCCTATGGTTATGAGTTATGTTCCTGTTCGGGACATAACCTGTCTGGTCTGGGTGTATTAGTTTGCCAATGAGACTACGCAGTCTGCTTGGCAGGACAGCTGTCATTATCTTGCTGTCCTGATTCAGCATTGAGAGCGGCCTATACGAGCGACAGCTGTGTACCGGTTTATTAGGTTTGGGAAGTGGTATTATAATCGCTTCTCTAAGTGACTCTGGCAGCCGTCCCTTCTCAAATGCTTCATTTAGCATGTCCTGCATCGGGGGGAGCACTTCTGCCTTATACACTTTACAAAACTCGCTTGGAAACCCGTCTGCCCCTGGGGTCTTTCTAGTAGGTAGCTGCCTTACCACTTCTTCTAGTTCCTCCATGGTAATCGGTGCATCCAGTTCCTCTTTCTTCAATGCTTATTGTTGGTAGACCTATGTCGTCTAGTGTCTTATTTCTCCACAACTGCTTCCCTCCACATCTCTACATAGGTCCCTGTAATAGTTTGCAAACTCCAGATTAACTTCCTCTTGAGTGTCAACTACACTGCCATCTTCTCTTGTTATTGTCCTGATGGTGGGCCTGGGGATCTCGCTCTTGTACAACCGTGCCAAGAGCCTTCCCGTTTTATCTCCTCCCGCATGCTGTCTTTCTACATATTTCTTATAGTTAAGGTTAGACAGTCTGTCCCATAGCTCCGCGCATGTCTGCCATTTAAGTATCAACTCCACGTCTATCCCAGTATCATCTCTTCCCTTCAGCGCCTTTTCCAATTCCCTTTCTGCATCATGTAGATCAGCCAGGATTCCCCCTTGCAGGCCTTTAGATTTCGCTATGGCTACGCCCCGCAAAACCACCTTAAAAGCTTCCCATAGCATGCTCGCTGAGTCCACGCTGCCCGTTTTCACCTCAAAGTAATTTATAATCTCCTCCCTTATATCTTCCCTAAAAAGGGGGTCTTTGAGTGCCTCCGCCCGGAGGCGTCACGTCGGTATCCTCGCTCTTGGGGGGGAGGGGGGGAGGCGGTATTGCCAGCCAACTACCAAGGGCGAGTGGTCCGACAGGACCCGTGCCTTATATTCTGCTTGCACTACCTCTATCATAGTCTCAGACGTGACGAAGACATAGTCTAGCCTCGTATGCAGCTGCTGTGGGGCAGAATAATGCGAGTACTGCCTTTCATGGGGATGTTTTACTAGCCACACGTCCACCAAACCGAAGTCGTCTAGCAGTGTCTAACGCTTTTGCTGCTGGGGCAGGTCTATCGAACTTCCGGTCTGATCTGTCTATCCTAGGGCTTAATACACAGTTGAAATTGCCTCCCCAAATCACTGCGCTTCCCATACACAAGCTAAGATTAGTACTTGGGGCTCTGAAATGTCGCCGTGTTCTGATTGGGGGCATAAGTGTTCACGATGCATACCTCCTTGTTCTCCACCAGTCCCCTCAACATAACCATCCTCCCGTCTGCATCCACAGTTTCCTGCAACTTGTAAAATGGGACATGCGGCGCCACCCAGATAAGCACGCCTCTGGCATATGCAGAATATGTCGAGCCTGCTACAACACCCTTCCACTTCTTCACAACTGTTCCCAGCTTTTCCCGCGTCAAGTGAGTCTACTGTAGCAGCGCAATATCTATCTTTTGTCTACGCAAGTATAACATCACTTTGTTCCTTTTTAAATAACTATTGAGACCTCTGACGTTCCATGTAATTATTTTAAGGACCCCCATGGCATGTTAGAATTCCCGTCCCCCCCTACCCCCACCCCTGCCAGTGCAGACCAGTTCCTCTTTCCATTTCTGACTATATATAGGCTCGTTTCCTGATACCAACTACCCATAACTACAAACACCCCACACAGCCCTCCCTCCCTCCCTCCCGTCATCCTCCCCTTCCCCAACTTCCCTAACTCCCCTCTCTCATCCCCTCCCTCCCCCCACATCACCCCACTCAACTGTTGCCCAGCTCCTCCCTGGATCTCAGGCTCCCCCGCATCTAGCTCTTTCTGGCTCGCGCCTGTACTCGAAGCTCCGCAGGGTGAGGTCGTCCTAGTGACCAACCTACTACAACTACAATTATTATTCGGGGGGGGGGGGGAGTTGGGTGCTTGTGTCCTGCCGCTCCTGTATGCAACAGTTAATTACACATTGCTACACAATCTGCGCATATATGCGCACTACTATATTCCAGTCTCTTAAATCAACAATGTCAAGGGTATCCCAGCAGAGTGTAAGCTTTGCTCAGTCGCCTCCCTTAATTTTAAACACTATCAATGGCCCCGCTGGGATACTCGCTCTGCATCCCCTCAATATATTTGCAATGTCCCCATCACTTATCGTGTTCCGCTCGAGCTGGTTCCGCATCTTGTTCCGGGCAGCCTTGAGGGTCCAGCCATGTCGTTGCATCTTCCGGGGTGTCAAAGAAGTGCATCTTGCCCTTGTGCTGCTCTTTCAATTTTGCAGGGTACAGAAGCATGTATTTTATTCCCGCTATGCGTAGTCTCCTCTTGACTGCAACATAGCTGTACCGTTCCCTCTGGACTAGCAGTGTATAGTCAGGATACGCTGTAATAGTACATGAAGCCATTTCAATCGTTCCTCCTTTGCAAAAGTACTCTAATATCTTCTTGCGATCTTTATAATTCAATATTTTCACAATTATCGCCCGGCGGGGTGCCCCAGCTTAGGTCTCCTCATAAGGGCTCTGTGCACGCGCTTCACTGCGAATCCTTGCAAAAGTCTTTCAGCCCCTATTTCTTGTAACAGTAGGTTCTCAACGTAGTCTGTAAGGTCTTGGCTTTCCTCCCCCTCTGGCAGGCCGCCCACGCAGATGATGTTCCTCCTTGCTCTCCCTTCTGCCTCCTCCGCCCGTTTCTCCAGGTTAGCTACCTGTTGCTTCAGCGCGCGAACCTCCTTTGCATTGCTGCTATTAGTGTCCGTGTTGATTTTCACCGCACTCTCCAAGCTGCTTGTTCTCTCTGCCAACGCCCTAACATCCTGTCTCAGCAAGGCGACGTCGATGCCCACTGCGTCTATCTTGACCTCCAGGGAAGTGCGCAAGTCTGCCATCGCTAACCCCCATGAATCTTTTAGTTCCCTGATAGCCGCCAAAATATGTTGGTTTTCAGTCATTGCGGTGCTCTCCATCGGTGCTGTCGCGCTCTTGAGTGCTGTGGTCGCAGGAGGCAGCTGCGTCTTGGCAAATGCTTCCATAGTGGACTGTTTATTCTTACTCTTGGTAGTGGCCCCTCGTCCCGTCATCTTGTAGCAGCAGTTATTTGTCTGAGGTTGCTTAGTCTGACGTGTCGGCTCCGCACTTTTGTTTTGATGCAAACCCAGTGCTGAGCCACAGGTCTGAGGAAGTTGTCCAGAAGAGCTCCCGTGTAGGCTTGCGTTTGCCGGGCTATTCCTGGAGTGGGTTGTGCTCTCCCATGTATTGACTCATCTTATTGATCGCAGAGCTAATTCTTTCCTTTGCCTTGGGCACCTGACTTCTGGGCTCTTTGCACATTGTGCACTGTTGGATATGTCTTCAGCAATCTTCCTTGCATACTACCATATGCCATCCTTCTCTGTAATGCTCTTTGCTCTTAGGCTCTGTCTTCTTCGGGGTGACCTGCTGATTCTTCAGCTTCCCAGCAAACCCTCAGCTTCCAAGATTGCACCCCCCCTTAGCTCCTATGTGTGCAGAACCATCCCCATTAATATCAGCCCAGCGGCATATAAAGTGTCTTTCAATGGCTGTTATTGTGGGGTGTTCAGTTCCATCACTCGGCTGTTTAAACTGCCGGTGAAAAGCCTCCCTTTACATCAGCTGCCCCTTCTGCCGAAATGTCATATGTTGCCATCCAGCTCGGCTCGCCTGCATTGTTGTTTGTCCAATATGACCCCGTTACATTGTCTCACGGGTCCGTGTTCGCGGTGTTCATTTCCATTTAGGGAAGCGTTTATGTGGCTTCCAGAACACTTTGGAGCCTTGATCGTGTTAAAGTATCTTTTTAGCTCTCTCGGGAATGTCGCACGCCGTTGCGCTGCATGAGCGAATGTTGCTTCGATCTCCCTGTTTATTTTCTGCAGGGATTTCTTCCCGCCGCCATGTCCGCTCGATGCCCTTTGATCGAGCCTTCCAAGGTTTCTACGCGACGCGAGCCGGCGTCGCAGAGATACGGGCACTCGGACTAATGCACATGCTTTTACTGCTGTCCGCCGTGAGTAAACGCGCCTCTACGTACTTGGGAGTCCGCTTTTCCGAAACTCCCCACGCACTGCAGCTCAACGTGGGCTCTTGCTACAGGGGCCAGATGTTCCTCTGTGCGCCTCGTTCGGAGGGCGCTCTGCAGTCACCGTTGGCAGCTCAGAGATTCCGGCTGTCAGGGGTCTCGTTGTCTTTGTTGTGCCGCCATTTTGGGAGGCTTCTTTTCATCAAGGGCATACACAAAGGAGCTCATATCACCGCTGCATCTGACACGATTCACTCGCCTGTTGCTGCCGGAGTGGGGAACACTCTCCGACGCCTCTGTTTCGAGTTTTAGTCACATTTAAATCCATTTAAGTGCTTTAGCACGGATCATCTTCGGATTAACAGGAGCAGCACACCGGAGCACGTCCTACTCCATGGCAACCTGGCCACGCAAAAGGAAAAACATCATGGTGGTGCCTCTCCTGGAGCACGTTTGATAAGAAGGCCTGACCCTGTTGAGGAACCCGGCCACGGCCCTAGCCAAGAGGGATAGGCTGGAGAAAAAGTACAGGGTGCGGAGTCTGCAGTGCCTACGGTTGCAACCGTCGGCGGACTCGGTGTCGACCACTGCAAGGAGGTTATCTAATCTCTAGTCATCCTCCGTCCCTCCGGACAGGGAAGGGAAGAGGTTGGACGCCATGAGAAAGGTCATCTACTCCACAGCATCGACCATCAAATCGGCCAACGCAATGGTAATCCTGGCCAGGCACGACAGGGAGATGTGGTACAAGCTGGCCCTGATTCTGGAGTTCCTACCAGACAACAAGCGGGTAGAGATGATCTCCCTCCTCTTGGACGGGCAAGTGGCGTCGGATCATGCCATCACATTGGCCCTGGACATCGCTGACGCAGGCTTTCGACAGGTGGGGAACGGTGTCTGCCTCCATCGTTTGAGGCTGGCTAAGGGCCACCAATTTCTGCCAGGAGGTCCAAACGAGGGCGTTGAACATGCCCTTCAGGGACAACCTCTTTGGGAAGACCATTGACAAGTCTTTACAAGCCATGAAGACGGAAACTGCTCAAGCCCTGGGCTCTCCAACACCACCGCTCTTCCTTCGCGTCCTCAGTGGAAAGTCCAGCAGATCGACAGAAGTGGTTTGGTGGAAGTTCCTCGTCGTACCAGCAACCCTCCTGTTCTACGACCCAGGAGGCCTACAGGGGCTGTTACAAGGCTTTTGGTGGAAGTTGCCCGCGCCGTCGTCGCCCCAAAGCAGAATGCAGGCGCCGAAGCAAGACTGAACAGTCCAGGACGTTGGGCCTCCACCCACGCACCCCAGTGGGAGATCGGCTGACGGGATTCGTCAGCGAGTGGAAGAAGATCTCCACCGAACGCTCTCGCCCACAGACATACCCTGGCGTTTCAACAAAAGTGTCTGTGGGTCCCTCCAGTGTTCCGACAGGAGCAGCACATCCCTCTGATCTTGCAGGACATACTGGCCATGCAGGGAAAAGGGGCGATAGAGCTTGTTCCAAGACGACTCCGGGGCTCTGGAGTCTACTCCAGATAAGTCCTAGTCATAAAGAAGACCGTGGCTGGCGGCCTGTTAGAGACCTGCGGCGTCTCAACAAGTAACTCAAGTCCCAAAAATTCAGGATGTTCACGTTGCAGCATGTGCTCGGCCAACTGGATGAAGGATACTTCTTGGCGTTGCTGTATCTGGAAGATACATACTTCCACGTCCCCATCCACTGGAAGGATTGGAAGTTGAATACACTGCCAATTCAAGGCACACCCTTTTGGCCTGAAGTCTGCGCCCAGGGTGTTTACGAAGTGCCTGACACCAGTGGCTGCCCATCCACGTCTACAGGGGATACACGTGTACCAGTACCTCGACAGGCACATCCGGGCCAAGACAAGGGAAGTAGCCATCGAACACATGGAAAGGACCGTCCAGCTGCTGACAGATCTGGGGTTCTCAGTGAATTATCCAAAGTCCTGCTTGATTCTATCACAGAATGCACTTTCCTGGGAGCCAGGCTCAACACGATCGCCTGCCTGGCGTCACCTTCGAGGAAGAGGGTAGAGGCCATACTGGGGAAGGTGCAACAGGTGTATTCACTGAGGACTGCCATGGTACGGGCCGTCAAGTCGCTGCTCGGCATGTCATGCATCTACCTTATCCGCCTCTGCAGATTACGGATGCAACCTCTTCAGGAGTTCCTGGACGATTGCTGGATGCAAGTGTCCGTAAAATGTGCAGACAAGATTTGTCTTGACAAGGAGTTCCGTCGGGCGATAAGGTGGTGGGGCGTCCACTCCAACATCGCCCTGGGCACAGGATTCCAGACCACCCCTTACCAGGAAACATTCACCACAGATGCTTCCCTGTACGGCTGAGGGGCCTACACCGGATGTCTGCACGCCCCGAGGACTATGGCTGCCGGAGGAGAAGGATCTCCACATCAATATCCTGGAGCTACGGGCAGTTTTCTGGGCCCTCAGGTTTTTCCTTCCGTCCCTGAAGGGCAAAGTGGTGAGGATCTTCACTGACAACACCACCACGATGTTCTACATCAGGAAGCAGGGGGGCACCCGATCCCATCGCTTTCCTGAGAGGCGCAGCACTTGTGGCACTGGGCCGTCGACTAAGAGCTGTTCCTCATCCCCTTTCACCTGGCGGGAGTCGAACACCATTGCCTATGCTCTCAGCAGGGAGTTGCTCTCCTGGGAGTTGCTCTCAGCAGGGAGTTGCTCTCCTGGGAACTTCGGCAGGATCAGCTGGACCAAATGCCAAACATTCGCCAGCAGGTTCCACCAGCTGAGGAGCATGGGGGACACATTCTCTTCCTCGTGGGAAGGCCTGTTCCTATACACGTTCCCTCTGTTGCCTCTCCTGCTGTGAGTTATCAATCAACTCAAACAGTGCCGATGCAGGATGATACTTGTCGCCCCGGTGTGGCTGTGGCAGATTTGGTACCCAGACCTTCTCAGCCTTTCAACGTGGCCTCCGGTCAAGCTCCCAGTGGTCGCAAATCTCAACAGAGGAGGAGGCACAATCCTGCATCAAGACCTGGGATCGCTGAACCTGAGGGCTTGGCTCCTGCAGCCCTAGAGTTTGGAGAGTACGAGCTGCCGGCGGACTGTAGGAGGTCCTTGCCAAGGCTAGAGCGTCATCAACTCTTAAGTGCTACAGGCCCAAGTGGAAGCGTTTTGCTACATGGTGCCTGTCGCAGAAGATCAAGCTTCTGAGTGTCAACGCCCCGCAGATTCATTATTGTCCTTGGCCAAGGCGGGGCTGCTGCACGCCTCCATCATGGTGCATCTGGCGGCTATCTCCCGCTACATCAGGTCTCCAGGACGATCTTCTCTTTGGTCCCATCGTCTCGCCAAGGACGAACTCAATGTGGTGCTGAGGAGGCTCATGGGTGGGCCGGGCCCACTTTGAGCCTATGCATCAGGCCCATCTCAAGTTCCTCTCAAGGAAAACTGCTTTCCCCGTGACCATCACCTCTGCCAGGAGAGGGGGTGAGATCCAGGCCCTATCCTTTCATGAATTGAGGGTGGTGCTGCGGAAGCACCCTTTCTTCATGCCAAGGTTCAGTTGGAATTCCACCTCAACGAGCCTTTGGTGTTGCTTGTGTTTTTTCCAAAACCTTCATCGCCGGCTGAAAAGACTTTGCACTCGCTGGACGTTGTGCTCTGTAGTTCTACGTGGCACGCACAAAGAGTTTTCGGAAGACGTCTCAACTGTTCGTGAACTTTGGTCCTGTGAAGCACGGGAAGGCCTTGTCCGAGGCTTCCATCTAAAGGTGGCTCTCCTGCTGCATCACGCACTGTCATCGGTTGGTGAACCGACCGCTGCCTGGCCGTCCGAGAGCCCATTCCACCAGAGCGATCGCTGTGACGACGCCGTTCCTGTTTGGTGTGCCCCTGCTGGACATCTGCAGGGCTGCTAGAGGGAGGCCATACACACCTTCACAAGATTCTACTGCATTAACAGGGATTCCAGAAAGGAGTCCAGGGTCCGCCAAGCGGTGCTACACAACCTGTTTGCTTGAAGGTGAGCCTGTGACAGAGGTAAGAGTAATTGCTTCTGTTGAGCCTTGCCACCTCCCATGGTTGTGTAATGTTGTACTGCTATGTATTATTTATTCATAAGCATGTGAATCCATGCCAGACCCCATGCTGGAGAAGGAACAAGTTACTTGTAACTATTATTCTCCAGCATGGGTCTATCCTGGATTCACATGCAAACCCTCCCTCCTGCCCCTCTGTGAATCTTCTTGGTCATACTGCCACTTTACATCCTTACCAAATCTGAAGATCGCTTAGGGAGAGGCCAGTCATTGGCTGGGGGGCAGTATGACCCAGAGTACAGTGATTGGTTTGGAGGAGAAATACAGTTTGTAAGTGAAGTAAAACTGTTATTTTACCGAGGATTCCTGGCCTGATGGGAATATTCATGAGCATGTGAATCCATGCCAGACCAATGCTGGAGAACAATAGTTACAAGTAACTTACTTGTTCCTTGGGTGTCCTTAGCCAAAGCTTCTACGTGGGCTTCCCATTTGGCTTTTTGCATACACTATTGTCTTGACCTGAGCTCCCGGGCTTATGCCCAGTTCGGCCAGGCAGTTCATAGGAACTTGTTCCACTAAGAGACATTTCCATCCTTCTGTTTCTTTGATCAGTGCTTGGCAATTTCCCAAAAGTATAGAGGAAAGGGGACGGGATGTAGGAGTATAACAGTTACTCACCGTAGTGACTACCTTACTAGTCCATAGTCCCCTTTACTCCATACGCCCGCCCGTCGTCCCCTCTAATAAGTATCCTGTGTTTTGCTAATGGTCCTTCGACTTTGGCGATAGAAAAGGACTGAAGGGTGATGCGCAGGCGGAGTTCCGGAAGGCGGGGCTACGGTCACGTGCGGTGGACCCACCTGAAGATAAAAGGACAAAGTGTTTATTTTTGATGCTTCAAAAGTGCTCCGGTCCCATCCCAATGGGTGCAATGTCCCGAAAGTATGAAGGAAAGGGGACTATGGACTAGGAGTAAGGTAGTCACCACGGTGAGTAACATTGTTATAAGGTTTTGGCCCATTTACTCATATTTGCCATGGAATTTTTACAAAATTCTTCAAGAAGTATAGATGGATTCTTGTGAATTCTTTTTATTATTTCATTAGTATGACATGCACATACATGGCTTTTAATACAAATGTCTGTATTAAAATGCAATACTGTCACCGCTTTGCAATCCAAATGGATTAGCATCACTTTATAACTATCATTCATTATTTATATACCAATTTCAAAATAAATTCAAATACAATACTTATCACCACTTTACAGTACAAATGCATTAGCATCACTTTACAAACTGCCATCGTTCACAGTATGTACTTGATATCGTCAACATTACATTAATCTCTTACCAATAACATGTAGTATGTATTATAAATGAGTCGTCACTGGTTGTTTTCCTTGAATTAGTTTTATCTTCTGCAGCCGTACATGGTGTATGATGGTCACAGAAGAATTTCGTTCATTCTTAACATATTGGTGCCACTACATGATAAAGTGTCTAAGCTTCAATATTGCCTCTTGTGCATAACCGCCAGCCTCTACCTTTTACTGGAATTTTGGAATTGTATTCCAAGTACCCAGGATGTCTAAAATGGGAGTAGCATGTTGAGCGTGACACATAAATAGTCTCTTCTAGTTCACCTGTTGGGATAATCCATCACATATGTAGGTGTATTGCCCTGTTTAGGTAGACTGGGTAGATGGAAGTAGCTTTATTGCTTAAGTCGACTTTGTTTTGCTCATATGCCACTTGTGCAATCAATATATTCCGTACTATTTGAATAGCTTTGTCCATGTTGTCCCTGACATAAATTATAAAACATTTTGCCCAATATGCTGCATCTTTATCGAATTGTCCTGTAGTGAATCTATTCTCAGAGGTAATACATGGATTACATAGCTGCTTCAGAAGAGAAGTTTTAGACGAACAGTACATTGTGTTTAAAATACATTGTTTATTCTTTATCAGAAGGAATTGTAAGGATGTTAGACCAAATTCAGCCCTGATGCATTCAACAGGCAAGTTTTGGGCACAGTAAAACAATTGCTTAAGGCTGTAATCTTCCAGGGCTGCATACTGTTCATTTATTTGTGCCCTCACATGTCCACCCCACATAACATAATGGAAACCAACTGAAGCTTGTACAACTCTATTAGCGACTGGAGAGGGACCACATTGTTTATGCCTGAATGTGAGTTATGTTAGACTTTGTCATATCCATGTGTCCTTTCAGGACATTTTGTTGTCTACAACTACTCCCAAGTATTTATATTTTTCAACCACTTCGAATTTGTCAATGTGCCAAGTGTTTCCTGTTTGACGGAAACATTGAAAATAATAATTCTATTTTGTTTTATTAGCTAACAGTGAATGCGATTGTGTATTCTGCCAGAGCGGTAATTTGCTTTTCTAAACCAGAAGGTGTGCGATCCATAATAAAGATTGCCCACTCTAATAGCTCAGGAAGTCTTCATTCTATTAAAGACAAGGAGGCGAGCATTATGCTTATTCTTTCTTTAATACTGCCATCTCAGCAGTTTAACTTAAATTTTTATATTGTTTTATGTAACATAAGAAAAAAATAAACAGTAAGTTCAACATATCATAAAATCTCCTAGGAGTGTTCTGAACCACGACTCCCATGATCCTCCTGCCTTCAGTAGTCCTGATCCCGTCTGTCCACCTATCAGCACCCAGCGTGGGGTATAAGCACTGTGAACCCAATGTCCTTTCCTCTTTCTTTGCCATTAGAGTTCTATTTCTGCACATGTGCAGTCCTTAAACTCTGGAGCCCTTGATAACCTTAACTGCTCCTCTGCTGCGCTATTACTTTGGTCCAACGGGGAGAACTCGGTACCACTTCTTTCTATAGTCTATCTTCTTCAAGGCGCTTTCTGGTCCTCTCCTGCGAGAATAGAAAAGGTACCATGAGAGAGGGAATGAGCAAAGCTTAGCATACCATGTCTCACAATATTCATTACTTTGTCATTCAGGGTGGGATATAATGCTCGCCTCCTTGTCTTTAATAGAATGAAGACTTCCTGAGCTGTTAGCGTGGGCAATCTTTATTCTATGACAAGACAGGAGGCTCGCATTATGCTTGTTGAAAGCTTGCTACTACCCTGTTCGTTATATCTGACACTGGTTTGAAATAAAATGTCTTAAATGTCGACTCAGAGGACCAATCTGCTGATTTCATAATGTCTTGAAGTGACACCCCAGTTGCAAACGCTCTAGAAGCCATTGCCCCTCTAGCAGAATGTGCGCCAAATAAGGATAAGTCTATGCCAGCCCATTGCATCACCTCTCTTACCCATCTAGTTATAGTCGCTGTTGCTACTGCATGGTATGGTTTCCTACGTGCGATAAGCAGTTGGGTTACTCCGTGAGGCCTAGTCTGCGCTGTCGCTGCCTCGTAATCTTTAATACATTGCGCTACGTGGTTCTTATTATCTGTAAAGTAAGGGTAGGAAATCACTCTAGAATCGGTCTTTGTTCTCTTGGCGATAGAAAAGGCTAAAATATCTTCCTGTCTAATTCTAGCACTTTTAACATCTGACACTCTCCGGCACGCCACTAGGCATAGAAGCATAGTTAATTTCCCTGATAATTGGGATTGTGATAAGTCTTCGTTCTCAGGCCACCTCAAGAACAAATGAGACGTCTGACGTCCCACAGGACTGCGTACTTAGGCTCTGGGGGTTCTTCTCAATTTGATCCCTTTGAGGAGCCGTAAGACTGCTGGATGTTCTCCGACCGCAGACCCTTCCACTTTATCGTGGCCTGCAGAGATCGCTGCTCTGTAAACTCCTATCGTTTTGTAGGTGCTGCCTGCTTGGAACCTCGAAGCTTGAAAGTTGAGGACTTGAACTAGAGGAGATGAAACGGGATCCAAACTATGTTCAGCACACCAGTGTCCAACCATTCCAAGCGGTGCTATAGCTCCCAATAGTGGAAGGCGCCCATGAATCTCGTATGCAATCTGCAGCGAGCTCTGAAATTTCTGGCAATTGCCATCTTTTCCTGAAACCCTGCATGCTATCAACTGCAACGTACCCACTTCTACCATTGGATAGACGTGACCGCTCGGGTCGAGTAGAAGGTCCGGCAGACTCGGGGCTACTCTCGGAAAATCCGTAGAAAGTTCCATCACTACTGGAAACCAGGGCTGCGCTTTCCAACAAGGCAGCACCATCACCAGCTCGGCTTGGTCCCTGCGGACCTTCGCCAGGGCGCTCGTGATCATCATGAATGGCGGGAAGGCATAGTGGACTGGATGTAGGAATGCGTCTACCTGCTGACCCCGGATCTATCCTCCAACTGTAGTACTTTTGTGTCTGTGCATTGTCTAGATGCAAACAGATCTATGCCTATGGGTCCCCATAACGCTTGCAAGAGTCTGAATACCTGAGGATGAAGCCTCCAATCGCTGGAGTCTGCAAGATATCGAGAGTTCCAGTCTGCTACACTGTTCTGACTCCCGGGAAGATATTCCGACGTGACTGCAATCTTGTTCTGCATGCAAGATTGCCAAAGTCTTTCGCTAGCTCCGCTAACATCTTGGACCTTGTCCCTCCTAATTTGTTGATGTAACAGACCGCTGAAATGTTGTCCATGTTGAACAACATGCAGCATCTTATCTTGTCTTTCGTAAATGCCTGGACTGTGAAGGAGCCTGCTAGAAGCTCGAGGCAATTTGTGTAGGTTTAACCATTTCCCTCCTGTCTGAATATGATCGCACCTTGCTCCCCAACCTGACCTGCTCGCGTCTGATTCTATGACCAGATCTTGAACGTCTCAGAATATGGCTTTGCCGTTCCATGCCTCCATATTCTCTAGCCACCACTGAAGTTCCGTAATGGTTGAGATCTAAGCTCCCTATGTGATGGTAAGCCAACCCCTTGCGGAAATGTCTGATTTTGAGCTTCTGTAATGCTCGGTAATGGAACGGCCCTGGAAATATAGCTTGAATGGAGGCTGCTAGCAGACCGGAATCTATCCAGAGTAGTAGAAGTGAAATAGCTCTTTTCGCTATTACCGCTCTGAGTTCTTTCTTTATCGCCCTCACTTTGTGACCAGGGAGTTCTAGTATCACTTTCACTGTATCTACGGTGAAGCCCAGAAATTCTAATCTCTGAACTGGAATGAGCTGAGATTTCTCCAAGTTTACTAAGAATCCTAAGGAGGATGTGAGTTTGAAGATCAATTGCACGTCATTCGCTAGGATTTCCCTGCTGGCACCCATCACCAGAATATCATCTAGATAGATGATCATGCGAATCCCTCTCTCTCTGATAGCTGCTGCTACTGGTCTCATTAATTTCGTAAAAGCCCAAGGGGCTGACCCCAGACCGAACGGTAGGCATGTAAAATGCCATATCTCCCCTTCCCATCGGAAACAGAGATTCTTCCGAAATGCTTTTGGAATTGTGAGATACGCATCTTTGAGATCTAGTCGCGCTAACCAATCTCCTGTGCGTAGTAGGTCTCGAAGGAGGTGGATGCCCTCCATCTTGAAATGGTTGTACGCAAGCCAACAGTTTTAAGTTTTTTAAGTTTATGACGGGTTCGAATCTTGGCCCCTCTGTGAACTAAGAACATTTTGCTGAGGAATCCTTGCCCTCCTAGAAATTTGTGCTCTATTGCATTTTTTTGTACTAACTTTACTAGTTCGCTGTGCAAAAGTGCCTTTTCCTCTCACAGCATGCAGATGGGGTGCAGCTCCGTCACCTGAATTGGGTCGCCTATGAACTGCAGTTTGAGGCCTGTCACTGCCTCTAAAACCCAAGCATCGTTCGATAAAGCTTGCCATTGAGTCACAAAGTGGAGAGTTCTCCCTCCTACCCGTATAGTTGCTGTACTCACCGCCTGCTGCACTGGGCTGAGGATACGAGCCTCTCCCTCTGTTGCCTCTCGTATTCCTTTCCCTAGCTGGAAAGAAGGTATCCTGCTGGCATCCTTCCCAGTACTGGGCGCGTGGGCCTTGAGGTCTGCGATGATAATTGAATCGACCGCTCGAACGACCTCTGAAGCGTCGGGTCCTGGCAAAAACATGTCCCGGGTAAATCTTCCTTATGAAGCTCTGGGCTCTCTAGCGCAGAATATGTTCCTACAAACTGCGACATTTCTTTAGTGAAGGCTTCCCCGAAGAGAAGACCTTTTGCTCCTTCTCCTGCCTCATAAGTGGCTAGGTCGCTAAGTTTGCTGCCAATTTTTAGGAGGACACCTCACCTTCTCTCCTAAGAGAGAGCACAGTTAGCATTACCCAAGAGGTATACTGCCCTCTGGGCCCAGTTACCTAACGCTTGGGTATCTACTGGGACCCACGTGTCTTTAGATTTTTCCACCAAGTCCATAATTTTAGCTAACGGTCCCGCCAAGTCCAGGACCTTATCCTGACTGCCTTCCCAGGCGCGATCAACACCCTTTGTGATGTCTCGTGCGGAATTGGTAACAAAGGTGACCATTTTATGATCCAGATCCGTTGTCGCAGCAAGCTTCCCTAGCAGCTCTGGCCTTGGACATTCTGCCCTCATGCGTGATTGGACTTCCCTGTCCAGTGGCTTCCTAATATGTTGGGCCATATATATTGCCACTCTAGATGATTTTGGGTGCCTAATGGCTTCCGGATCAAACATGTCTAAAATGTTTTCATCTTCTTCGGGCCATCTGTCTTAATTGGCTCTACTATGTCTTCTTCTTCGCCACCTTCGTTGGGTGTGTAACCCTCTTCATATTCCCCTGAATTGTCCACCCCTAGGGCAGGGGGTCTGTCTTTGCAATCGGCCATCTTTGCTAGAAAGGCCTCTTTCAACCTTGCAACGGGGTTGCTTTCTTTTTGTGGAACAGAATTAACCCTTTCGTCCATGCCCGTGGGGGTCAGAGAGTCTGCGCTCTTCTGTGCTATTTTACACCCCTTACTATCAACCCCTCTTTGGGGTGTCCTGCTGACGTCCCTTATCTGGGACTATCTGCCAGTCTTTTTCTGTATTTCAGCTGTTCCTGTTGCTTAGCCATGAATGCTTCTAGCATTTCCAACCTTTGTGCCAAAGGCTGCACTCCCTGAGAAACTGCTTGAGTCAGGGAGTCTCCCAGCACTTTTTTAAAGCTGAGGGCTAGATCAGTATCTTGCAATGTGGGTTCCTCCTCCCATTCTTCTTCGCTCCACTCTGGGGTGGTGGATTGGGATCTGCTTGCTTTCTGAGCCATAATTCCCTGTTAGCAAGGCTAACCTCTGGGGAGTCAGCAGTAATCGGGCTCTAAACCTAGTCTGTGAAGACAGAGACAGTGCCCTTCTAGCAATGCTGTATTACTGTAAAATAGAGCCTCACAATTCAAATATCTTATTTTTTATTTTTTTTATTCCTTTCAGGGACACTGCCAGCTGCTAATCCGCTCTGTTTGTGGTATTATTCGAAGTGAATGAGCGTTAGTGTGCAGCGGAGCATGCTGTGAAGGTTTCCTGAGCTTTGGTTCTCCCGGGTACTAAAACCCGTTGCGTTCGCCGGCACGAGCGCTCGGCGTAATGAGGAGAGCGGGAAGACAGAGGACGGCTGCCTACTGCGAGCGGCTTTGCCTGCGGCACGGCACCGCCTCTCCCTCGCACAGAAACGATTGTTCAAAGAACTTGGAGATTACTAATGAACGCGGGGAGAAAAAAAAGCCTAATCTCCAATGCGCGCGTGCGCTTTCTATTGAAATACCTCAGCGCTTCTGAGATGCTGCACAGTAAGTTAAAACTTGTTATCCATAATAATTTATCAGAGCAACACTGCTGAAACCCAATAGTTATTTCCTTATAAATACTCTGACAATACTTAAATAAACATTTACTCAATAACACATAATCAGAACTTATCTCGAAATGGCAGCCAAAAGAAAGAGGAAAGGCCATTGGGTTCACAGTGCTTATACCCCACGCTGGGTGCTGATAGGTGGACTGACAGGGGTCAGGACTACTGAAGGCAGGAGGATCATGGGAGTCGTGGTTCAGAACACTCCTAGGAGATTTTATGATCTGTTGAACTTACTGTTTATTTTTTGTGTTACATAAAAAAATATAAAAAATTAAGTTAAAGTGCTGAGATGGCAGTATTAAAAAAAAGAATAAGCATAATGCGAACCTACTGTCTTGTCATAGAATGATGTCTGCATACCCTAGTCATTGCAATGTGAAGTGTGCTATTTTTCGGAAGATATACAGATTCAGCTGTAATTGCATTTGACATATCAGCCAGATCGAGATTAAATAAGGTTGGGCAAAGGCACATCCTTGTTTAAGCCCGGTTGATGTTGCAGTAGAATCACTCAGATGGCCCAGCCTATTTAATCACACTGACGCAGTAGTGTTATTGTGCAGCACGATAATCATGGTTAGCAGGGCTTCAGGAATCCCCCATTGCTGCAGTTTGTACCAGTAAAGTTCTGTCTACTGTTTCAAATGCCATGCTTGGATTTAAATAAGCAGCATATACGGGGCATTGTTCGTAAGCTTAGCATATTCCTTGGTTGTTAATGTGTTAAGTGTACTGCTGACCTTTTAAACCCTGTTTGTTGCATCAGTATTATCTGATTGTTCTCCATCCAAGCAGTGAGCGTGATCAAGACAACACTTTGGCTGGTGCGCCTAAAATGCGGTAGCTTGCTTTAAAGACCAGTACTGCAATGCTATCTCTCCAGCTATGGAACACGTTGCCAGTTTAGCTAATAGTTCAAAACAGTAGATCTATCTGGCTCTAAAGTACATTTTATGCCAAGTATTACATAGTCCGTCAGGACCAGGGGCAGTCATATTCTTTAGTGTAGCCTCAAGATCTGCTACAGTGGCTAATAGTTGCAATTTTGATAGGTGTTTGGCATTGAAAACAGTATTCGATTTGATTTTCTGCTTTCGTGTCAGAAATTAACTCTTTCCAACAATTCTTTGATGCACCAACGTCTAGATTAGATGCTCCAATGCCACCATACACTAATTTTCCAAAAAGCCTAGCATCATTTTTTTTTAGAAAAAAATATATATATTTTAAACTTTATTATTAGCTTGGCAACGCAACGGAGAACATACTGTAACATATTGGGTCATATGAGTCCATATGTGGTATACATACAAGTACATGAGTCAACCAGAGCATTAGAATAACATTAGAACATACAGAGGGGAATAAGCACTGAATCCATCATACAACTGCAATACATATTGCCTAACCAGTGCCAGGTATAGAAGATGGCAGCGCACTTGCCTCGTCTCCCTAGTCAACAGACAAGGAGATATAGAGGTGGAGGGGCCCACAAATGTGCCTTGTTCTAGATGTACTCAGTTGCAAGAGCAGCCAACACTCCTCGGTGTCCGACGCCCACGTGACGGCACGGAGCCACTGTTCATGCGTAACGGACCTGGGTCGGAGCCATAACAGGAGGATACAGCGGGTTGCAAGAAGGAGCCCCAGGCTTGCCAGTCTCTTGAAGTCACGGCTTAATGTAGGGAGTTCGTAAAAAAGACAAGTTAGCGGGGATGGAGTGATCGTACATTCTAACATTTCTGACATGGATGTACATACTGCAGTCCAGAACTGAGTGAGCTGAGGACATGACCATAGCATGTGCATGTATTCTGCATCTTAAGAGTTGCATCTTGGGCATGTAGGTGGGTGTTCACGTGACATTTGGTGTAACCTGACCGGCGTGTGGTGGAACCTATACAGTATCTTAAATTGAATTATTTTAAAACGGGAGTTAAATGAGAATGTCTGCGGTCGGGTGCACATGTGATCCCAGCGCTGATCGGACACTTCAACACCCAGGTCCCTGGCCTAGGATTCCCTGAGTTTGGCTAAGGGTGGGGATGCCTTATTCTGGAATGCAATGTATAATCTTGAGACCTTACACCTAAGGGTCGTAGTGTTCATGATTTCTGATAAAATCGGGTTATCTTGTGGGATAGTAGGGAAGTCGTGGAGCTTGGCCTTTAGGGCACGTCGTATACCCGCATATTGTAGCCAGCAGGAGGGTCTACCCCGTAGCTATCTAGGGAGGTCGCTCAACTCAGTGAAGGCACCCTGTTCAAATACATCTTGGACCGCCAGCAGCCCGGCTGTCTCCCAGCGGTACACGGTTGCGAAGCCCAGCCGGGGGGAATTTGGGAGGAAATTCCAGAGGGGGAAAACCCCATGAAACGATTGCATGTTGCAAGTTTGTTTCCATAACCTGGCCAAAGCCTGGACCTTCACGCCCACCGGAAAAGACAGTTCGAACCTGGCAACAAAAGGGGGGGGGGGCTTACCAGGAAGCGGATATCAGTAATCCGCAGCGAGGCGCTCTAATTTGACATGAAGGGGTGAGTCGGAAGGCATAAACCAGAATGATGCAAAGTGTACTTGGGCAGCTATCCAGTACCCCTCGAAGTTGGGAGCGATAAAAAGACCCCCGTCGCCACTGGGGTTGTCAATGTTGTCAGCTTCAGCCGGACCGTGCCAGAGGAAATCGTTGGTGGTACGAGCGAGTGTTGTGAAGAATTTGCGGCCCGGCCATATCAGGACATTTAGGAATCTGTATAGTAGTTGAGGCAGTATCACCATTTTAAGGATGGCAATCCTACCCGCCAGGGTTATTGGAATTTATGCCCACCCAGCACACTTCCAGGTCAGGTTAGTTAAGTATTTGCCATAGTTTGCATCATATAATGCAGCGGGGTCTCGCTTAATCCTTACACCCAAGTATGTGATCTCAGACTGCGCCCACACAAATCCCTGAAGGTCTGGGGGGGTCAGGGGTGGTGATGGCCTCCGTCAGCAGGAAAAGAATTGATTTGGTGCAGTTTACTTGAAGGCCTGATAGTTCCCCGAAGCGAATGACATCCTCCAGTGTTGGGGAGAGGTTTAGCTCGGTTTGACAAATGAAGAGCAGAGAGTCATCCGCATATAGTGAAACGATCTCTGGGGGGGCCAGATAGCCGCAGGCCTCTGTGTGTGTGCTGTTGTCGTATATTATCGGCCAGTGGCTCTATGGGCAAGGCGAAGATCAACGGTGAGAAAGGGCACCCCTGCCTCGTGCCTCTTGCTATCGGGAATTGAGTCGAGCACAGGTTGTTGGTGCGGACTCGTGCGCCGGGGGAGGAGTATAGTAATTTGTCCCAGGTTCTAAATTGAGGACCAAATTTGCATTTCTCAAGTATCTGCCATAGAAACCCCCATGAAACAGAATCAAAGGCTTTTTGCATGTCCACGATTGCTGCGACTGCTTGGGTGTTAGGATCTATACGAGCTAGTATGTTAAATAGCTGGCAAAAGTTATGAGAGGTAGAGTGGCCCAGGATGAACACTGATTGGTCTGGATGTATGAGGTAATGCATATATGGAGCCAGTCGTAGGGCTAAGACTTTGGCGTAAATCTTAGCGTCAGTCTCTTCCTCACTGACAGGAAGGTTTTCTGTTCCTGCTGGATGGCGATGGAAAAATCAGGGTAGTGATGGATCCTGGAGGATTCCAGGAGGTTGTCACCTTTAATCCTCACAGCATGTAGCAGAGCATCCCTGTCACGATAGTTCTACACTCTCCCTATAATAGGGCATGGGGGTGTGGGGGCCCGGTTTGGGCTTAGCGGTTAGAGCTTGGTGGGCTCTTTCAATAGCAAATTATGGAGACAATTTTGGAGAATCCAGCAGGGACAGCAGGGTTTGCTCTATGTAGTCCTCCATGGGACCCTCGATGTTGTCCTCCGGAATGCCTATGATGCAAATATTATTGTGCCGAGAGCGCGATTCGAGATCCTCATTTTTTCTGCTGCCCTCCTTGAATCGTACTCATTCTATTTTCAACCTCTGTCACTCGGCTATCTGTCTTTTCCATATGGGCCTTGATTGAACAAATAGTCCCACTCATGTCATCTTATTTTGAATGGAGGATGGTGAACCCCTCGTGTTGACTCGAACATTTTCAATGTTTCTGGGTTATCAGGAAGCGACGCCATGGCCGCCTCCTGCTCGAACTGCGGTTCCACTGATTTCTGTGTTTCTTTCGTGTACATATTAATAGAGCTCGTGTTTTTTGTTGGCCTCCTTAGTCATGCTGGCTGTGTGTATACTCGTCGGCCGGTAAGTCCAACTGGTAGTTTTCAGCGGGTGTGCAACAGCCCTCTCGTGAGCTGTCTATCTGAAGTAGGGTGCGGTCCTCGCGGTGGCCGTCCGCTGGGCCTGGTAGACAGTGGTATACTGAACAGAGGGAGGACACCGACGCCCCTGACTCCTAGGGTCGGCCCACGAGAGTGCAAGCCTGCAACTACAGTAGCAAGCTTAGGGGTTGCCCCCCAACACCCATCGGTCAATGTTTGATGGGCAATGGGGGTTACATATGGTTTCAGCAAGTAGTCCTCAATTCAATAATTGGACTGTGGTCTCTTATATTAGTGTGTATACTATGGGTGCACCCACAGGGTTTCTGCTAGCAGAGGTTATTACCGCCAAACAGGATCCGACCGGTCAAGCAAAGTGCGAGACAAGTTAGTGGCGCCTACTGGGAGCTGTGAGTTTAAGTCCTGTAGGTGTTGATATCTGACTTCTAATTATCGGTAGCCAAATACTGCCTATTACTCAACTTCCTCAGCAATTAGGCAGGGGAAAGGAAACACGTAAATATGTCCCGTCAGGTTTGAGGAATATGGGCAAGTTGACCCCTGCAGCGCGCGGTGTGGCACAAGTTTATCACAGGGTCATGGAAGACAATGGTCGTGTTGCCACAGAGAGTGGGGGCGTCGTTATACTGTGCAAGACCCTTTCAGTACATACGTCGTGGAGGCCAGTAGTTTGTAGTGAGACCAGCGGGTGTGGTCCGTTGTCCGATATGTTGTCCAGTTCCTCCCGAGTGGGTTGTGGCCTTCCATGTAGATCCAGCGGTCAAATCCTACAGCTAAAGTGGCTCCTCTGTTGGGGCTATCCCTGTATTTCATGGCCACTTCCACATGTCGCATTAGTTAGTTGAGACCTGTAAGGGCTGCGCGCGGGTGGCAACCATGCAATTCACTCATCGAGTACAGTGGAAAGAGGAGAATGGAGCAAGGTACGCAGTTACGTTCAGACACACGGCATCTCTGTGGCCACAGTAGTTCAGGTAGGCCTCTCCACAGCTGGGGACCCCCGAGTCTCGCACAGAGGAACTGTCAAAGTCCTACAGGGTCTGTGGCCAGATCAATGGAGTTCCCAATCACAGTGGTAGAGTGGGCCACCGGAAAACAACCACCCCCCCAAGAGCCCGCCCCCCCCGCGAGTGAGGGTAGAGGCTATGCAGTGGGGTCCACTGGGGGCGGCAGCACGGCCCAGCTGGTGCCTGTGGGGTATGCAGTGCGGGGCGAGGGGACCTCCGCAATATTCGGGCACAAGCGGTGCGCGGCAGATGTCCTTTACGTTCCTGGCAATTGCTAGATAAATTAGGGGATTCTCATAAGAGCATGTAGTCCTTCAGTTGGGCCGCTCCGGTGATCTGCTGAATGGGCGGTCCGTGCCGCGGGTATTCCCCAGCGCCCATCCGCAGCGCAGCAGGGACAGGGCTCACCTGGTCTCAAGTTGCCTGAAGGCGGGTCGATGGAGGACGGGAGGATGCGTGCCACAGGAGTTTCGGGCCGCGACTGAGCGCCCGCTTGTAGAATTCCCAGCCGTGCCCAATCCGGCTATCTGCAGTTGTGGGCCGTGTCACAGGGGGCCCCAGACGTGTCACTAGCCAAGGGGGAGCGCCGGGCGCCTGCTCTGGTCGACTGCCGGTGGAGCTATGTAAGGGGGTAGAGTTGGCGGCGTTGGGCGCTCAGACCCCGACCCAGGTGTTGCAGCGGTATCAGCCGGAGCCCCGCTGGTGGCCAGCTGCTGCCGTGTCTGGGGCATCCGCTCTCCGCCGGGGGTTGAGGGTGTGAGCGAGGTTTGCCTCGGAGCCAGTGGCGTCCCGGCCCGCTCTCAGTAGCCAGCTGAGGCGCGCCTCAGGAGGTTCCGGCCGTGATCCTGCAACGCCAATATCTCTTCAAATGCAGCGTTCCCAAGGCCAGGAGTCGGCCAGCGGCCGCGGGTCTTCCATATGTTGAACTCAGCCCAACGTTGGTAAAATTAACAGCACTAGGCCAGATTCATTCAGTAAAAGGACATTCCCAGCGTGGAGCTCTCGTCTATGCTACCATCCTCGATCAAGCGCAACAGCGCCGCCCCTATTTGTTTTAGAATATTAATAATTTCCTGTCACTTCTTATGTAATGTTTTTTGTAAATTTTCAACCACTTTATATATACCCTTTTCCTGGGTTTTCAGGCTATTGCCAATTGTTCACTAGTCATACTGGTATTAGATTAATGCCTCAAGTTGTTATGTAATTGCCTTTTGGGCGTTGTATATATGAATCAAACCTTTGTGTACGTGGTCTATTTTTTTTTTTGTTGTAGGGTATTGTTTTTATTACACCTACCTATTGATATTAGGGTTGCGCTATGACATTCAGATAAGCATCAATTCTTGTGAATTAGAACATTGCCGTAGGATGACGGGGCCTGCAACTTGTGGCTCTCCAGATGTTTTAGACTACAAATCTCACCAGTCCGAGCCATCATAGTCGATGATGAGTGTTCCTGGGTGTCATAGTTTGAAACACCTAGAGAGCCACGGGTTGCAGACCCCTGCTGGCCTAGGAAGAGACTTTTTTAATAGGAGTTTCAAATCTGGGCTTGAATGGCCTTAGAAACATTTTGGTGAGTCATCCAGGATGAATCCTTGCTTTTATTTCCGAAGTGATTTAAATCAAATTATCCCTCTTTCAGTGTTCTTTCAAATGCCTTCCGAGTTCTTTTGATAATTTTGTTTACGCTTCAAATTCTAAGAGAAAAATGTTTGTTTGCATAGGCAAAAAAAGACAAATTAGTTGTACATTTTTTATTCTAATCAGGCTAAAGGAAATGCCATATTCAAGTGTGGAAATCATGTTGGTTTGTGGAGATCTGTCATAGGTTTTTGCCTGGGAAAGTAGCAGTGTATTCTGATAAGATGCTTCCATGGACTGGGGATGCACATATTTGCAGAACTTACTTGTTCCTAAAGCATCTGGAATTATTGGCTTGAGAACAATTGATCTTGACAATCTTTGTGGACCGAATATAGCACTAATTCAAATAGTTATGATGCGTAGAATGATTACTAACGCGAATATGCAAGTCAGAAATTCAAAAATGTTAGCGATTTCAATGTAGCACTAATTCAAATAGTTATGATGCGTAGAATGATTAACGCGAATATGCAAGTCAGAAAATCAAAAATGTTAGTGATTTCAATGTAGCACTAATTCAAATAGTTATGATGCGTAGAATGATTACTAACGCGAATATACAAATTCAAAAATGTTAGCGATTTGAGACTCATGTTTTTTTAATTTCTTTGCAGCCTGAAAGCTTCTTGAACAGTAAAAGTCCTCACCTGCCTCGTCACGAGAGCCACAACCCATTTTTAGCCATTGTTTCCAAACCATATGGACCACAGTTTTATCGGAGATCGATACCTTTACTCTCAGAGGACATCTTTCACAATGTTCAAAATAATTTCAATTTCTTGGGCAGAGAGGACCACCTTCTGCGGAATCGGGATGAAGGATCTCTACAGCCAAACAGGAAAGCCAGCCAGGATGTCACTGGAGTGTCCGATAATCTGAGTATGATGATGGATGTAAGTGGGCAAGGCAGTGTCTTCTCAGCTATGGCAGATGAGGAAGCATTTCTTTATGGTAATACAGGGCATTATGGCCAGGAGCAGCACCTATCTCATAGCACAGAGTACAGCTCTGTGAGAGAGCAAACAAGCGATGTGAAAGAAGAAAACACAGCAAACCCAAGTTCCCCTTCAGCGCCAACAGGAACACAGGAGGAGACCTGTTCACAGAAGGATCCTGCAGAACAAAAGATCCATGATTTATTAAAGACGATTGGACTTGAAATTGGAGATGTAGACATTGGCAAATTGTCAGATCGCACACGCGAAAGGCTTTATGGAAAGAGTTTGCATTCTCGAGAGCGACGTTCTACAGAAGCACCACTGCAAGAATCCTCCCAGATGAGAAGTAGAAGTGGCACACGTTCTCCAGAGTCCAGCCATAAAGATTCCCGGTCTCCGGACAGATTTTCTTACGCAGACTTGGAATTCTCTTCAAGAGATGAGCAGCCCATCCCCTCACTGGGGCAGCAGCAGCCCATCCCCTCACTGGGGCAGCAGCAGCCCATCCCCTCACTGGGGCAGCAGCAGCCCATCCCCTCACTGGGGCAGCAGCAGCCCATCCCCTCACTGGGGCAGCAGCAGCCCATCCCCTCGATGTGGCAGCAGCAGTCTTCCCCTTCTACTCCAGTAGTACTTGCTCCTCCCCAACCTACTGTGTATTCAGTGACAAACTATGCGCAGTACACCACAACACACATAGCACCAAGTCCAGTTAACATTCCATCGCCAAATACTGTATTGCCCCCACATGGCTTTGCCCCAAATAAAACTGTACCTCCCCCTACCTTTGTACCCAATATAAACATGCCGCCGCCTTTCTTTTTCCCACCACCCCAGGTTCAAAGTTATGCCCAGTCCCCCACTGCTCAAGTGACACCTGCCCAATCCCCTTTTATTTATAATCGGCATCAGCAATACATGCATGCCCCAGAATCTAATTGGTCTAATTGGGCTCGTAGCTCTTCTGCGCCAGCCCGATTTGCTCTGACCCTACCACACCGCAGCAATCTTAAGGTGATCCAGACTGTTGGGAATGACAGTGCAGTAGCAGAAATGCCTCCTCAGATTAAGGAACAAGAATCTACCCAATCTGTGCCTGTTAAACCCAAGGGTGCGACGACTAAAGAACCTGCTCCGGCTAAAGATCAGAACCGGGTGGCTCAAAGAGTGAAGGTAATAGGAGCAAGTACGCTTTAGGTGTTTACAAATCTCATAAATGTCTGCAAACATCTAGTCTGATTATTTAACCGGAGTCAAACCTATAGTCTAAATGTCGGTCTTCAAAAAAGGCACACATAATAAATTGTATTTTTATAGTATTAAACACTAGCAGTTGCGCCAGAAAATAACTGCAAAAAGCGTCTTAATTGTGACAAAGTAAACTGCTTCAGGCATTTTCCCATCGGGATAGAATTAAAACAAAAAATAGTATTTAAATTATACTTTCTGTATTTTGCCATTATAAAGCCACATAATCTTGACTCATGAGGACAGTTGCGTTACGAGCACCAGGGACCATGGGTTGCCGCGCCCTCCATCTTCGTTATCGGTGCTCTAGCAGCCAGTTGATGGAAACTTGTAAAAAGGCCAGTGCTCGTGGTGCCTATTGTGTGCATCCAGAGAGAATTGTTATAGCTCCACTCATTCGCCGTGTGTGCAATTTCTTAGGCTGGGTTTTACCCCATTGTCTTTTGCTGCGTTTGAAAAATGTAGTTCCACAAGGTTTGTGATTTTCATTTTTTCCAATCTTTCATTGTCTCAAATTTATCAATTGATGATATAACAGGTGGTGCCGACACGTGTTTCGACCTAACAGGTCTTTTTCTAGGCTACCGTTCATAATTTTTAATAACAATGGATTTGATACATATTTGGTGCCAATGTGGTCCCAAGATCGGGCATTCACCATTTGTGATTGGGTGTATATCATGTGACATTTGTGTTTGGACATATTATGTGTGGGTGATTTAATTCCCAGTGATCACAATATATATACAGATTCATAGTGATTTGCAGATTGGTTCATACATTTTGCAGTCAAAAACAATTATCAATAGACAGTATTGAGTACATGATAAGGGAGAGAAAAGAAGAGATTTCCGTAAGTTTGGTTGACAATGGTCCTAATTGGTTTAGAGTGTTTGGTAATGATTGACTCATTTGCAAGGGGCCCTCACCTGGTAGGTAAGATAGAGGGATTGTCCTGGTTCCTGCTTGTTGCAGGTAGGTCAGTTACTGGGTAGTGGTAATAGCAAGGGCTCAGTGCCTGGTTTAGCAGAGGTCAATACCTACGAATAAAGAATTAAGGTAAACTAGTGTGAATATTTAGTGCCCAAGGGCTGAGCTACTAGGAATAGTTAAGAGACATGATTCTATGGTTCAGTTCATGTGTGGTATCAGTTGTTTCCATTGTGTGGTCCCGACAGTGGGGAAGTGCCCAGTTGGGTTTCAGTTTCAAGGCGATTATCATAATTAGGGCATTGGTGCCCTGGGACCCTTCCCTCACTGGCCTGGAGCGGCTTCCGTGGGAAGGGTCTTGGTGCTTATTGTGCTGAGTATGCATATAGTATACTTAGTGCTGACCCATATTGTGATGGCCGGGATCTAGATCTGTGACATGTTGGGCTTTGTTTGAGTGTGCTCTGACCATGGGAGCGCTGGTGCGTGATTACATATGATATTACGCATAATGCGTTTTTACACAGTGCCTGTTCTATTAATTGCCGGTTAGCCATGGTGTGCAGACGGCGTTTCAGTTGAGTATTTATTAGTAAAGGCATTGGTGCTCGGTGTCCTTTTCTACAAGGTGCCCCAGGAGGTGGCAAGTGTAGGAAAGGTCCTAAGTGCTTTTAGCAGTGCGGGTTTGTATTTTGTCAGGTTGGTGGAGGGAGATGCCGTGGGTGTCTGGATCTATACCCACCCACTGTCTCTTAGCTAATTGAGAGGTAGCCACTGTGGCTTGACAAGGCTCCCACTGGGTCAGAAGTGACAACAGGGTTAATAATAGGTGGTTACTGAGTTGCGTGGTGCATTTAAATCAAAGTGACGCTTTGTAATGACTTGCATTATATGGTTTGTCAAACTAGTGTCCATTGGTTGAATCAACCAATCACGAATGGTGAATACCTGATCTTGGGACCACATTGGCACCAAATATGTACCGAATCCATTGTTATTAAAAATTATGAACGGTAGCCTAGAACAAGACCTGCTAGGTCGAAACACGATGTCGGCACCACCTGTTAAATCATCAATTGACGAATTCGAGTCAATAAAAGATTGGAAAAAAATGAAAATCACAAACCTTGTGGAACTACATTTTTCAAACGCAGCAAAAGACAATGGGGTAAATCCCAGCATAAGAAATTGCACCCGTGGCGAATGGGTGGAAACTATAGCAATTCTCTCCTAATTTTGACTCATGCCAAAGGGTTGCAAAAGATATTTGAGAATTGAATGTGCATGCCTGGTCAAGGTTTGAAAGATTAATGAGTCTAATCCGTTTTTAAACTTACTAAACCCAGATGTTCTGAATTGACTAGACCAGGTGTGCAATGTAGAGCAAGGCAAACCTTCTGCACAATGCAATGGATCAGAATAATACCTTGTTTTTTGTATGCATCACTTTCCACACCCTTTTTTGTCATTATGTAGTTTGACTAGAATTTCTATTTGCCCAAACATTTTGTTGGAATTTTCTGTGGCTGTCCTTGAGTGAGTGTGAGATTGTTTAGATCTCACTTGCCACTATAGCTTCTTTTTCTGTGAAGCCATGGTAGTCTGTGTCTGCCAGGTGTACCATTGTGTGCGATTTTCTTGTCCACTGGTGAGTCGCTTCACTCAAGCAGTGTGTTTGGGGCAGGCTGGTGGTAGTGTTTTATTTCTTGGTGGTATTACTATGCACCCTCTCCTTTACTACAAGGTAGCCTGCTTTGTCTTTATAGTGGCCAAAATGGCTTCCACGTTTTAAGCCCTTTCATCCAAGTCACTGGCTTTGTTGGTGTTTATCCTTCCTTATGTACCAAGATCAACCATTTATGGCTGCTGTTGGCTTTGGTAAAACACACAATTTGATGGCTTGGAAGGTTTAAAATTCATCATAACCTCTGGATTGAACTGGGCAACCCTCCAAACCATTGTTCTTTTTCCCACAAAGCCATTACAGAAGAGTAAAGGCCATATGAAAATCAGGCTTGGCCCCACCCCAAAAGGGGCAGTCCAGCCCGCACTGCAAGGCCACATCCCTTCTGCACGAGACCACACGAATCTGCAGACATGTTTCGGTCTTGTTGGGCTTCATCAGTGGTCAGAGCCCGCAAAAGAAGACTAAGAATGAATGGGTACCAGTTGTGAGTAGAAAGGGGCTCCAAGACACCCTTATCCACATGCCTACCAAAGTGATGTCACCAATGGCGTTTGGCTGGCCATCCAGGTTTGGATGGCTGCCACAATTTTAAGTGCTGCATACCCGGTGATAGGACGGATGGGTTAATTTCGAGCCCTACAACTGCAGTTGTGTATATTCAGAGACATTCTTCAGTCGACAGCTGGACCTGAAATCCAAGGAACCCGAGCGCTGCATGGCATGCAGTGACCATCTGGATGTTTTGTGTTGCTGTCCTCCACCAGGTACTGCTTTTCTTTTAACAGGACAAGCTTGCTGAATGAGATTTCCTCGCTTGAATAGCTGGGAACTATCTGTTCACCAGTACTTCAGTCCTTGTTGGGACTCCCCTGAATCTCCTAGAACTAAGTTATGCTCTTGCTTAAAAGGGGGTTCCTGTTGTGCTTAACTCGAGCTTGCTTTACATGCAGGTCACTGATCATGCGTACTCTTTGAGGGAATTTTATTTCCTGTTAAACAGAGCTAGCTGCTTATTGCTTTGGTCCTCCTGACTCGCACTTGACCCATTGCGTCACCCCAACAGATAGCCACTGGTTATGTCAGTGGTAAAAAGATTGTCAGGGAAACCATGTTTTTTCACCCATTCTTTAGCACATTCCACACGTATTTTGGGACTGATTTGTTTATAATTATAATGGCCCTGTAATATGTTTGGATTGCCGATTAGTGGAAGGAGAAATCATTGTTCACTTGTTTTCTTTCCACTCATGTATTCAGATAGAACCACTCGTAGTGCTCTAATGCTACTGTATCTGCTGAGACCTTTTTGTTGATTGCCTCAAAGAGTTCTTCCATCATCGAAGATCCTCCAGTGCTGTCCCGGTCTTCAGTTAGTGGGTTAGCATTAGTTGCAGGTTCATTTTGCGAATTCGGACATATTCCAACATCTGAAAGTACATCTGCAGCAGTGATCTATGGGCCTTCGTTGCTGCAGCCTTCAGAGTAGCCTAGCAAATTGCATGTCTTCCAAAGTTGGGCTACCACTCTTGAAGGCCCCTTTTACTAAACCCTCCTTCTATAGGAGACCTTCATGACAGTCATCCCTCCTGTCACATGTCGAAACTGGGCTTCGGGGGGGATAGTGTTTGGGGTCCTCCTGACTCTATAGTTTGATGGCTGCCTTCATTTTCAGATCGAAGGACGCATACTAGTTATCAGTTATGTTATGAGTGCGTCGGAAGAAACACTGGAAGAACATCCAGAAATTGAAGAAATCGCACCCCCGTTTGCCATAAAGAGATGCTTCAGCGTGGAGGATAGTGGACAAATGACGCCGGAATTGAGGAAGGAAAGGGATGGGGTCGAAGAAGAAAGAGAAAATGACTGTGAACCCTTAATAAAGGATTGCCCCATTTTTCAGCAAATTAGGAGGAAGAGGCAGGGGAGAAAGCCTATGATTAGGGAAAAACATAAACCCCAGCCAAAGATGAAATCCAATGATTCAAGGTAATTTCTGTGAAACAGGTCTGTTCCGCCTAAACCACCTGAGAATATAGTGAAGGTAGTGTGATCAATCCGATTGACTGATCCCTGTTTTCCTGGCAGTGAACTCCACTCATGTGGCCCGGGGACGGCAGCCGCTGCCTGATCTTGACCGTGGGGGTGGCTGTATGAGGGAGGATCAAATGGGGGGAGCCCTCTGGGGAGATATCCTCATTTCATTGTGAGATGTGGCCCCCCCCCTTCAGAATGAATCCCCCGTTTGCAACAGACTAATGGCCCCTTATGGTGACTTCCCTCTTCCACCCATAAGAGCAGTGGAAAGCTTTGGTCACATCCCAAAGGCCAACTGTCAACTAACCGCCATTGTAAAATTATGAGACACTTTTCCTAGTTCCACATACTTTTCTTCCAAACCTAAACCTAGTTTGCCTTTAAAATCTATTGCAAACATTTATACAGTAGTCTCAGGAAAGGACTACTATTCCCCATATCCTCACAACACTGGAGCGAGGAAGAGGTAAAGATATTAACATGAGGAAAGACTCAGAGAGGTCCTCCCTGTGGGACCTAGCTGTAGGAATCTTGTGCTGGAGGGAGAAAGGCTTTATACTGCTGTGCCAAAAGAAGCAAGGGGGAACCCTTACATCCCAACTACCTGTGGGGAGCTGGAAAATGCTGGAGGTGTCGAGGTGACCCGTCTAACCCCTCCAGGAAGAAGGGGAAGCCATGGGCATCAGCAGAACGCCACAGCTCAGAAGGGATTGTAGTCTCCCTCACTGAGGGGGAAACTAGAGAAATACTGTTTCTTTGCCTAACAGCGGTGAAGCCCATTCAAGTGTATGGGAAGAAGTCTGAAGGACTTTGCTGGAGTGAGAGGGCTGATTCTCTCAGAGGCTGCTGCTGTTTTGAAGAAGTTGTACCACTCTGCGAGGCGCATGGTCCCTGGGAGCATGTGTGGCAGAACCAAGGGGCTCGCCAGCAAAGAGGCAAAGCAGGATGTGCCACAGACACGCCAGGAACAGGTGGAACACTCTGGTGTGCTCGGCAGTCGGAGAAAGCAATGCTTCACTTCCTGGGATCTAAAGAAAGGTTGCTGTGCTGACTGTAAGCCGCAAGAGTAACGAACTCCGTGAAAGCAGTCCAGAGTGGAAGATGCCACACAGAGCTGGTGAGTCAACCCAAGCAAAGTGGGGACCCGAGGGCGTTTTGGCAACCATGGCAAACACCATTTGTGAACTTTAAAGTTACGGAAACAGAGACATTGAAATGATTGGTAACAACCTAAGGGGGGATATGGCAAATAGAATATGAAATGTAGATTTGGGAGAACCCAAGAGCGAATGTTGAAACAACCAGATATACAGAATCAAAGAAGATATGTGCAGTTGTGGAATTAAAAGAGAAACTGTTTACCTTTCAATGTGAGATCTGCCAGGTGATTAAAACAGGCAGCTAAAAGTACATGAGAAGTCCTGGCAGGGGAGCATACCAAAAAAATGCCATACAATGCACTCCTCGGCTTATTAATTACTATTATGGTAAACATTTATACAATTAGAGATATGGTATTCAATCTTACAGTGCAGGGGAGCGAAACCAGTCCTGACACACAGGCTGGTGAGGTTCCTAGTCATTGCATCAAATTCCTACCATTGAGATACCATTCCATCTAAAAAAAAAAAATGCATCGGAAAAAAATGCATCGAATGCATTTAAAAAAGATTTAAAGATTTAATGGGGGGGGCCCTCCGCCCCCTTTTTAACCGTTACAATTCATTATAATTACACAAAACCCTTTACCTTTAAAAAAAAGCTTTTATTATTCGGTGCAATTTTTTTCTCTGGTAAGGAATTCGATGGTATTGCATTCGATGCAATGACCAGATACTGGCTGATGACAATGCAAAACGAAGTAAAGTTCCCAGAGTAGGGCACTGTCATCCCCTGCACACTTTCACAGGCCACCGACTAGTGAATGTTTGGCTGATATTCTTTGGCCTGTGAAAGTGTGCAGGGGACGGGAGTTCCCTACTCTGGGGACGTTACTTCGTTTAGGGGAGTATACAAGGCAGTTGAAAATCCACAGGAAGTCCCAGGTCAAGGACGTTGTTGATTAAATCAAAGAAGAAACTTTTGAAAGAAGGAACTGCAAGGATAATGAACTTTGTTACAAAAAGGGTTGTTGTGCGACAAGAAAAACAAAGAATTGTTAGACCAAGAATCATAGTGTTGAAGAATGCCTAATAGTATTATTTTAAACCAAGAAAGACATCAAGAACTGTTGCAACATTGTCACCAAGCAAGAATCCAGGGAAGGGAATACACCTTTGGAACCAAGGCTTTGCTACTCTTGTGTTGAAAGGATTTATTAATCGGAGACGAAATCCAGGAAAGGGATTCCCCCTGGCACTAAAAACCAAATTTTGACTTTGAAATACATTTTGTATTTGAATTGAGAGAGAATCCAGGTAAAGAGCCTCCCTCTGGAACCAGGGTTCTTTTTACCCAGGAGAACTTTTATGTTGGAGCTGTTCCATTTTCCGCTATGAACTCTTTTGGCAATCACCAGGTTAAAGACATTTCCTTTTTTACCTTACCTTACCTTATGTTATGTTAAAGGTTCTTATGCCGCTCACTGTTGTGAGCAGAATTCTTACAAAAGAAAATCGCCATTTACCAACCGCCAAGAACACTTAGTCTCTTGGTGCTCTGGTGGACCGGTAATGCAAGAAGGGTGAAATTATTTGATTTGTAGTGTGAGGGTCAGGATATAATATTTGAACACAATGACAGTATTGATTTTGACTTTTTGACACAGACAGATCCTTCGTTTTTGGTTTTAGGCAGAGAAATCCCTCTTAGAGCGGGGCCAGAGCGGCCTTTTTCCCAACCCACAGATAAAAGTATTTAACCACAAAAGTGGTAACTTTGTATCAGACTTTCATTTCAGACTCCTTACAGTAGTGACAAAGGGAAATCTAGTTAGAAATGAGCAAGCCTCGGGTATCTTTTTATAAAAAAAAATATTTTTAATATTTTCAAATTGTACAAAGTTACAAAACACCCAAACATTACCAAGTAGATCGCTTCATATGTTACAAATGTAGAGATTGCCATTGCTGACACCTTATGCTCATCGCATATTCGTGTCCCACACCCACAAGCCTGGTTCAGCAGAACCACCAAATACTGCTTCAACTAGAGCCCAGTCCGCTGATTATCATTTCGGGTGCCAAAGCGCATGGAACATCTTTGCACCAAGTTTATTTCTAGGGGGTCTGTTAGCATTCTCCACTACAACAAAGAAACCATCCCCCATAACATTACCTTCCCCTGCCTACCCTCCCATTCCTCCCTAACCCTACTCCCGACCCCGGTTGCCTTCCCATCCCAGTTGCTACCCATAGCACCCTTTATCTTTGCACACTTCACGGTTTAGGAACCCCTACCTCTCAATTTGGTCTCCTACACCTCCCACCCACATCTTGCGCTCTTGGCCCTGAGCCAATTCAGAGGCTTTAAATCCTGGGTGGATGCCAGCTCATTCAGCAACTGTCTCCAGTCTACTACCAGTGCGTTTTTCCCCTTCCGGGTCCCTATGTTTATTCAGGTAGTCCACCTCAGCCAGGCCCCACCTGCGCACATCATGAAGCCATTGCCCCACCGACGGACCTGCGGGTTTCTTCGATTCTATTGCATTCCGCCAATTGGCCAAGGTCAGCAGAAATCGTGCAATATTTGTTCTGGGTTTTGTATCTCTTTGACCCCGGTAGGAGCCCCCACAGACACATCTCATGGGTACATTCATACCTACTTCCCACTAGAGCATTCAATCAGTCAACCACCTCTCTCCAGTATTTAGCTACAACTGGGCAATCTCAAACCATGTGTCCAATAAGTTGTTCTTCAAAATGTCCTGGCTGTTGGGATCGCTTTTGGCTATTGTTTGTATGTCCTCGTATGATGTAAGTACTCTTTTCTTTTTCTGGATGCAGCAGGCCCAAGGCTTAGCCACTCTATGTTGTCAGATTTCCTGTATAAGGCCGTGCCGGTTAAACGGTCAGTGGCTTCATAGCTGCTATATTCTCTATGGGACAGCATTTTAATGCCAAAGCTGTAAAAGTTCTTCGCAAGTGTTTTGTCAGAGGATATGTCATCCCAGAGGTCTTAGAGCTCTGTTTTCTCTACTTTGGTTCAGACGGCAGTGACATAACATGCAACAGCAGTGGAATTGTCTGCAATGTACTGTACACCAACATTGGCATTCTATAAGAGGGCAATAATTGCATTGTAATCATTGATGTACTTTGATGATTCGCTCCTTTTTATGCAGTATGTGTTTTTAGGAGATTTTCCTTTCACACTGTGTCGAATTGAAAACATGAAGCTGTTTACTTGGCTTGTTGTTGAAACTATTCTAGGGACACCAAAGCAGCATTTTGTGTAGTAATTGCATCTGTTCTTTTATTTGTGTCGACAATACTTGCCACACTTGTGTATTTGGAATTGCAAAATTTGTGTTCGTAGATCACTATGGGTACTTTCCCCGAAGGGATTTTGCAAGTGACATATTTGTGAATGAACTGCAAAACAGTTTCCTCACCAAATTAGGAGGATTTCATGTGTGGTGCTCCTCTGGCTTGATATTCCGTTCTCCAAGTGTTCCACTTCTCCGAGGGGAGGAAGTGCTTTATTGCAAATGAAGTGCAGCATGACAAGAAAGCGATGATGAAAGTAGCGTGAAACATTTACTGGGTTGAGAGAGCACAGCTCTCCTGGTGTGTTCATGTCTACACCGGTTTTGTTTTTGTTTCATATGCGTAGGAAAGTATGCAAGTCTTCCCATGCATACTCAGCACAACTTAAAGTGACAAACCTTGTGGGTGGCCCAAGGTTGCATAGGATACACTGAACATCTGCGTGCCGTCGGAACCAGTACTCTTTCGTACCACCCATGTTTGCCAAGAGATTTGTAATACTTGACTGTAAAACTTTGTCGTCCTCTTGCACCCTTTTGAAGTAGCTATGTAGCAGACATGTTTTGGAAATGGGAACCTGTTTGTGTGGGCAACTCCCTAGCATAGCGTTGCCAGTTCCCTTTCAAAGAGCAGGTGAATATGTACTCCACGTTCTGTCTAAATCTAAGGTCTTCCGAATACATTGGCAAACAGCGGTATTCTGATGCTGTCATTTGCGTGCTTCTTTCATCATATCTTCCACCTTTTCCAGTCAGGAAGAGTAGAGGAACGGCTTGTGCTTCCACACTTTCCCCATGTACTGATTGTCGCTCCTTTGGCTTGCCGCATTTGATATGTTTCTAGAGCATCGTCTATGGTGTCTTTGGAGTGCAGTGGGTGAATTGTATAGTGGTCTAAAATATTGGATGCTGCAGTAGGATCTAGACGTTCAAATTGGCCAGTTGTTGAGGAGTCCTTAATTATTTTGGTTGTTTCTCTCAGGTTTAGTGGTCTAAAATATTGGAGGCTGCAGTAGGATCTAGACGTTCAAATTGGCCAGTTGTTGAGGAGTCCTTAATTATTTTGGTTGTTTCTCTCAGGTTTTCTTGAATGTTTATTTCCTTGTGGTATTCATCGTTTTCTTTAAGGTACTGCAACGCTTACCTAACTTTGGTTAAGTCTACTTGGTGTTGCCAAATTTTTTTGTCTTTTGTAGGTACACCATTTACCAGGATAATCAAAGATTCATGTATTGGCCTTTGCACTTGTAGAGTGTCTACATTTTCTTTGAGATCTAATGGTAAATAGACTACTTTACCACGAATGCCTTTCAGTAATTTGGTGGGAGGCAATTTTGTGGTTTTCTGTTGAAGACGTATTGTTGCTTGTAATGGGTGCACAGTTTGGATTATAATGCTCTCATACAAATTAAGCTGCTGCAGTGCGTTTGGCAGTGGAAATAGTTCCAAATTATTAGTAATTTGCAGTGAAGGCCTTTGTTTATTGTCAAGTTTTGCAGTGCAGTATATGCACAGTATGGAGGTGTTGCTAATTTCGTACTTCTATTTTCTGCATTATTTCTACTGTTTTAGTGCTCTTTCTATAGAAAGTTCTATGACAACACACACATACTTGGTTTGGCATTTCAGCAGAAGTGCTTTTGAACTTTTGTATTTCTTTTCTGTATGTGTGATATAAAAAGTTGACAGCGGCACTGTTGTCAGTACTGTTGTCCGAAAATGCTGGAGTTTGTAAGTGCTCTTCAGTTCCACAGTATTTCCTTTGGATGTGCTCAATCTCATCGAGCACTTGTTTGGCTGTACCGTGTAGGAGAATATCATTTAAATGTTGGAGTGCTAAAGCTGGACATTTTGCATAGTACAGTTTGTAAGCTAGATTTCTGACTGTTGAATGGTGGGTTGCTAACATTTTGATACAGTGGAAGGTGCTTTTGCAAGCAGGTTCAGAAATACAGGCTAAGGTATGTCCTATTCCAGTGTAGTTGCGCACTGGACAGGAGTCCATAGTTTGTAGTATTTTCATTTTCCTTTTGTCATTGCCTTTGACATACTGATTGAGGAATTGCTGCAAATATTTGATTAAGCATTGGCGAACGTTGCACATTGATGTGCAAGGCCATTTGTAGGCGTGTTGCTTTGGTGGATTAGAGAGTGACATCTAAGTTTGATGGGGATATTTCTGAAAGCAGTTTTTCCTCTTCCATTATGGTATTGTGCATCTTTTCATACCCTCGTCCGATGTAAGGCAATTTGATTTGTTTGATGTTTGTATGATTCTTCATTGAAGTATGGCTCTGTGTCGGTGGTGTGACTCCACTAACCTGTACAGATGTGGCCTAAGGTATCTATGCCGACATTGTGTTTGTTTCGAAGCAGTGCTGGCAATTTACAAATTAATCTTGTTAATGGTTTCATTCTGTTCAAAATTACTATAAACAATTTCTGCTTCATGCTCATAGCACTGTCGACAAGAGCTTCTAGGATGACTTTCTGCAGTAGGTTTTGAGGGTTGAGTGTTTTTTATGCACTCTACTTATAAGGTTCTGAAGGACTCTGTGGTGTAACATTTTTTGTAAAATTACTTTTTTAGAATGCTTGCTTGTAATTAGATCATCATTTGTACGTGCTCCCTTGGCAGTAGTGTGCGTTGCAATGTACTTGGCTTTCTTTTCATTCTCACATTTTGACAGATCAACTGCACTGTCTTCACTGGTAGATGCATCCGTTTTCCTTAATGACTGAATTACATCTTCACCTTTCTGTTCACGTTTAGCTTGCAGTGGATGGCTACTTTCTGTGGTTGTAGGTTGTGTGGCTCTTTCTGTGTTGCTTTCTACGGACATGCCGTTTGGTAGGCATTGTGTAGTAGCTGTTGGCGAAGAAAGGGAAGTGTGTGTGTGCACATTTTCAAATGTTTGTGTGCAATGTGCGTCATTGGGTCAATGGGAGGGTAGGCATTTAACTGCAAGTGTGTCGCTGTGCAGTGGTGTCTAACATTCGGCTGGGGACAGTATTTTACTATGTGGGGATTATTCTAATGGTGGCGACATTACAAACACTGAGCACCTGTAGAGGTGCGATCAGTAACAATGAAGTACATACTGGTGGATGGCTGCACATCTATATGCTACAGTACAACAATAGTGCACTCGTTTAGTAAGACATACAACAGTATGCTGGTATTGTACTTTGTTGATTGCTGAGAGTAGATTTATTGTAGGCTGTATTTTGAAGTGCACGCTCCAGTGGCTTTCCAGAGAGAGGTGTGTACTGCACCTGTATAAGAAGATGGTAGGAGAATATGTTGGCTAATGGCATAGTGCTTACATTTGTGAAATACATTCTTTAAAACTCTAGGGGGATGTCTTGGCAGGAAGAGGAAGTGTGTGTGTATAAATGGAAGTCTTACAATATGAATAACATGTGTATTAGTGTAGACCTATTTACTTTCAAAATGCAGTTCTGTGCAGTGTGGAAGGATGACAAAAAAGGTGCGGAAAGATGTACAGAGTGCAAAGCAGAATGTTTTTCTCCGTGCATTTGCATGTACTTGTTTGCATATGTATGTTTACTACTTGAGTGCAGGCATTGATTCAGGGCTTTAATTTCCTTATGCACATTTATGAAGGTTACTGTTGTGAAGGTGCACATAACTTTGTTTATTGATTAACTGCTGTTGGCTATGACGGGCGGCTGGAAACTGTTATTCTTGCAATGTATGCACTTGGCTTAGTCTGGTGGGAAAGGCTGCTTGATCATTTTGTGTGCAATTTGTACAAATGTGATAGGAGGTGCCTTAATGGGGGGATGACTGATGTTGGCAATGAGCTGTTTCTTTGTAATATCCAAAATGCTGTGCAGCACTTCTTGCAAGGGTAGGAAGCATTTTCCCTGTGGTTGTTCACCACTTCTAACGTTGCAAACACAAACAGTACAAAAAGGCTCTTTTCAGAGCCGACACTTTGTTTTGCAAATGCGTACAATGCTTTTGACGGAGTCCCGCCGCCCATTGTTGCCATCTCTGTACCCGGCGCTTGTAGGCTGCGCCACCGCCTGCATGGTTTCATTCAACTTCTGTTTTTCAACACTGCAAGGTGGCTCTGAAAAGAGCCTTTTTGTTCTCCCCCACCCCTCTTTTGGCTGTGTAGTATTTCTCCTGCTGTTATAAGACACTCCACAAAAGCCAGCAGTGGAGGGGAGACTTGGCGAAGGGTACTAATCACAGGGATAAGAAATCGTACATGGAGAACAGAAGATGTGGGGTGCACCTCACTTGGGTAGGGAGCACTTTGTCATGCTGCCAGACCGAAGCCTCAAAATGTTCTCCCCTACATAGTACTGCGTCACAGTATATGCACAATACAGTGACCTTTGAAAGGTATGGGCCGCATGTCCTCCAAGGCTGCTTGCGGGATGCGGTGGCCCACTGAAGTGTCCCTAGTGGTGGCAGGAGCAGATGCAGATGATGCTGGTGAGGACAAAAACCTACTGCCTGCTTGAAAGGGGACAACCCTCCGAATAGCTGCCTGGTGGTTCGCTTTCAGGTGCCGCTGCATGGAGGTGGTGCCATAGCTGTACAAGCCAGGTTTTCCGCGATAGAGTACTGGTTTGCATGAGATTTTGGCACATCTCCAACAGTCCTCAATAGTTTCCACACCCAGGACTCCCGCTGGCTGCAGGCAATGGGGATTCCTTCTACTTTATTCTAGTTTACTTTTCGATGTCCCTCTGCATTATCACACCTGTCCCCGTGCTCAGGACCTTCAGAAGGAGGTGTTTGTGGTGGGGGTGTGGGTGCTCCTGAGTCTGAGGTAGTAGCAGAAGTTCTGGTGGCCATTACTTGGAGATGTACTTTGCAGGAAAACAATTGGTTTGAAAGCACAAACCAATGTACGCCGCTGCTCTTCTCTGGAAAGCCAAACAGTGCACCTGTGGGGTGTGCCCTTTTATGGGACTGTTGTGGAGCATGTGACACAGCAAAGTGGGGCTAAGTCTTTCCCTACAATACCTACATTCAGAGGGAAGAGTGTATGATCTCTGTAAGGGTGCACTTTCACTGTAGTACTCCGTACATTGCAGAAGAATGTCCTTTTTCGATGTGTACAGATCTGGCTTGTGTCCGCCAAATAAGGGACCACAGGCACTGTTGATCCGTTATCATGGTGACCTCGCCATTGTTCTCCATTTGGACCCCTGTCTCCGGGACATATATTGGCCATAGCCAGCAGCGCTCCCGACGCTGAAGCCTTCAGCGCCCTCGACGCCTTTGGGGATTTTTGATGAAACATACAGTTGGCGATCCCTGATACTGTGGATCCTCCAAGGAAGGCTCCTTATAAGTCTGTGCAGCCTGTGGTGGACTCCAGACCCTGTTCTGTCCCAAGGCAGGGCTTTTCCCGCCCCCTGGAAGACATATATGAGGAGGAGGAAAGGTCAGACGTGATATGGCCCCTGTTGAGCCGGAGGTGGCTCCTGTCGTTTCTGGAGACAGTCATTTGGATGAGTTGAGGCAAACTCTTCATGATGCCAGTGGTTTGGACACTTCTCCGGAAGTGGAATTTGGTAGGCCTGATCCTGGGACTCATGCTGAGTCGTCCTACAGGAGGCTCATGGCTAGGGTCACAGAGTATCTGGGCTGGTGCAGTCCTCCTGAAGATTTTGTGCAAGATAATCTAACAGACATTCTAGATCAAGGTCCGTCATCTGACCCGGTGTTAGCTTTTCATCTGACTTTACAGAAAAGGGTGGCGGCTGCTTGGCAGTCACCGGAATGTCTTCCGGCTGTTAACAAATCGTTAACCAAAAAGTACTGCCCTTCCGGTAGCGACCCCAGCTACCTTTCGTCTCGCCCCACTCCTGAGAGTTAGGTGGTTCAGGTGGCTACGGCCACTCCGAGGCAGGCGGCGTACCCTACCATCCCTCCTGATAGGGATGACAAACGCTTCGACGGTTGGGCACGCAAGGTGTTTTCTGCGGGGAGTATGGCGCTAAAATCGGCCAACTCCACTTCTGCCTTCGCAAGGTTTTCACACACTGTGCAATTGTTTCTTTAGCGGCTTGGCATATTCCTGAAGGGAAGAAATGGATGGGTTCCTAACACTCATGCAAGATGGCAAGGATGCCATGGGTGAATCCCTTCAGTCAGGTTTGGTCACGGCCAACAGTGTTAGCCGGTCCATGGCTGCGAGCACCATGATACGCAGATTTGCGTGAATGCGGAAGTTTGGTTTTGCTCCGGATGTGCAAGTCCATCTTTTGAACATGCCCTTTGATGGCGCGCATTTATTTGGCAACAAGGCTGACGAAAGCTTTGAGAGGTTGCAGACCTCAAAAGCTGCTGCTAAGTCTTTGAGCACAGCTGTCCATCAACCTCCGCCTTTTCGTCCTAGGGGACAACAGTGGAGGGGGAGGTTATTTTCGTTACTATTCCTTCTTTGCTAGAACGAGAGGAGCCGCCAGTTAAAGGGGTCAGCGTAAATGTACCCGTGGTGTTAGGGGAAATAGAAGTGCCAAAGCCACTCAAGCAGTAGCCTCTTTACCTTCAGTCATGAGGCCATGTCCCATGGTTCGTCGGTTGGGGACAGACTGTCTCAGCATCTCGAAGAGTGGCGAGCCATTACTTCGGATGCGTGTGTGCTGGATACAGTCACCCAGGGCTACTGCCTTGCCTTCCTAAAGTGGCCTCACGCCATTCCCTTGAGCAATCTCTCTTTGAAGCTTTCGGATCCGCTCCTTGTGCAGGAAATCTTGACACTGCTAGAGAAAACCGTTATAGAACGGGTGCCTGTAGCGGAGAGTAACGAGGGATGGTATTCCCCTTATTTTTTGATTGCAAAGAAAGACTGGGGGATTGAGACCCATCGTGGACTTGCGTTTGTTGAACAAACTTCTCAGGAAGGACGAGTTCAAGATGGTCACTCTTTCTGAAGTCCTCCAGGCCTTTCTACCTCAGGATTGGTTGGTGTCTCTGGACCTACAGGATGCTTACTTTCATGTGCCGATTCATCCCAAGCACAGAAAGTACCTGAGTTTTGCGGCTGGCGACATGCACTTTCAGTATTGCGTCCTGCCATTCGGATTGACCTCCGCCTCAAGGGTCTTCACCAAGCTAATGGTGGTGGTGGCAGCGTATCTCAGGCAAGGGGGGGGGCTCACGTCTACCCCTACCTGGACGACTGGCTGATCCATGCGCGTTCTCCCGAGCAAGCATTGGATCACCTCAGTCTCACCTGCCGCTCCCTCCACAGGCTGGGCTTCTCACTCAATTTCAAGAAGTCGCATCTGACAGCTTCCCAAACGCTCAACTACATCGAGGCTGTGTTGGACACGTCCCTGGAAGTGCTCGCACATTTTGCAGATGATGGACAAGTTTCAACATGCCCAGAGTCTCCCAGCTTTCGAATTCTTAAGGTTGCTCGGCCTCATGGCTTCCTGCATTTTTCTGGTGCCAAAGGCCAGGCTGCGGCTGAGACCCCTGCAATGGGTCCTCAAGATGCAGTGGTCGCAGTTCTCGGGCAAGATGTCGGATACCGTTCAAATTCCACTCTGTCTCCCAGGATCTTCTGTGGTGGGCCGATGAAGGGGGAGCTGTTTTGGCAACCATGGCCAGAGGCGACTGTAGTGAGACGCTTCCCTCACAGGATCGGGAGCTCATGCCAACGGTCTCGACTACACATCAACCTGTTAGAGCTGAGGACCATCAGGCTAGCCCTGAAGGTTTTTCTGTCGTCTGTACGGGGGGTGAGGGGTGAGAGTGTCCTGATCATAACGGACAACACAGTGGCCATGCATTACCTCAACAAAAAAAGAGGGGGTAGGGTCACTCCCGCTGTGCAGAGAGGCAATGCAGCTCTGGTTCTGGGCCATCCAGCAGGGAATTTTATTCTCCGCAGTTCATCTGGCGGGAGACGAAAATGCGGTGGCGGACGCTCTGAGCAGGCAGAGCACGATCTCTCACGAGTGGGAGTTGGCTCAGGAAGTCCTTCTGGAGATCTTCACCCTTTGGGGAACCCCACAAGTGGATGTCTTCGCTATATGTGCCAACTGGAAGTGCGAGAGATTCTGCTCAAGTGAATTTCCTCCCAGAGGAGCCTTAGGAGACGCATTCGTAGTAGATTGGTTATTCCCACTGTTGTACGCGTTTCCTCCAGTCCCCGTCATTCCTCAAGTGTTACAGAGGTTCGGATCCCACATGATCCTCATTGCTCCGGATTGAGGCAGGAGAGCGTGGTACCCGGACCTTCTAGAAATGTCCATCTACCCTCCACGCGTCTTACCTACCGAGAGGGTCTGCTCTCGTGAGAGGGGGGGTGGGGGTTAGGTTCTCCATCAGAGGTCAGGACTCTCAACCTTCACGCTTGGTATCTGAAAGGTTGAGATATAAGGATTAGGACCTCCCGGATGAGGTGGAGGTGTTGCTTTCGGCCAGAAGGCCAGCAACAAAATCCATGTACCGTTGGCCTACGTTTTGCGACTGGTGCAGAGGACAAAATGTTGAGCTTTTTCAGTATTCCATTCCTATGGTTTTGTCTTTCTTACTTTCTTTGACCCACAGGGGCCTTCAAGTAGGTACCATTAAAGGTTACCTGGCTGCGCTGTCTATATGTAAGCACTCGTCGGAAGAATGTTCTTACTTTAAGATTCCTTTGATTTTTCAATTCCTTAAAGGACTGACTGTGTTCCCGCTGTCCCCTTTCCAGGTGCCGGTTTGGGATTTGAATTTGGTTTTGAAATTTCTAATTTGTGCTCTGTTTGAACCTTTGCACTCTTGTCCTTTGAGATTGTCCTCCAAAACATTGTCCTTCAAGACAGTGTTCTTGGTTGCGGTTACTTCGCTCAGAGTGAGTGAATTGCAGGCACTTTCATCTAAGCCGCCCTTTACTGTGTTCCACAAGGACAGGGCTGTACTAAAGGTACGTTCTTCCTTTCTACCTAAGGTACTATCTGACTTTCATTTGAGCCAGACAGTGGTTCTTCCTTCTTTTTATCCTCCTCATCCTGGTAAGGAAGAGGAGCGACTCCATAGGTTGGATCCTAAGAGAGCTCTGAGCTTTTTTTTTTTTTTTTTTTTAACTTTGTTTATTTTAAATCAAGGCAGAATGATAAGTACAGACATTATATGCAGTGGTTATATCGGCAAGTTGACCCCCAGTCCTTTACCCCCCTGTGTCCTCTCCCTCCACCCTCCCCCTGGTCCATCCGTCCCATAGGGTCTGTGAGCGGGCTCCTCCCTCCCGGGCAGTCCGGATTGAGCCTCAGCGACTGTGTGTCTTCCTCCAGGCTCTCCTGGTTTTTTAAGATCCAGTGGGCCCTGGTGGGTTTGTAGGTCAGGGCGGGGAAGCACTGTTCGAATTCCAGCACTGGAGCCCAGATGTTCTGGAAGCGATGTAGAGTTCCCACTTGTGCTGCCCTCACCTTCTCCGCTATCAGAATGTCCCATAGTTTGGTCCACCATTGGGCAATGTGGGGGCCTTCCGGGGTTTTCCAGGTTCGGGCCACCACCGTTTTCCCTGCTAGTAGGCAGTGCGTTAGTAGTTTCGCTCTGGGTCCGGAGCGCGGGTAGGTCCTGGGGATTGGAGCTCCCAGCAAGATCGGTTCTGGTTTCAAGGGAATCAATGTTCCGGTAATTTGTGAGATGGACTCTAGGCAAGCTTTCCAGAATGGTTGGATCTTCGGGCAGTCCCACCACATGTGGAAGAAAGAGCCTGGGTGGCCGCATCCTCTCCAGCAAGAGTGGTCCACCTGGGGGTTCATATGGTGAAGTCTGAGGGGCGAATAGTACCACCTCAGCATGATCTTATATGCACATTCCCTGTTGGTGATGCAGGTGGACGAGGTATGTGTTCTGGTCCATATGTCAACCCAGGTTTGGTCCTCTATCGGGTGACCCAGGTCCGCTTCCCATTGGGCCATGCATCGGGTTCTTGTGGTCAGGAAGTCGCTTAGAAAGCGTCTGTACAGGGTGGATACACTGCCGCGGGTTGGAAGGTCTCCTAGGGTGAGTTCTAGGGCAGTGGGAGGGCGCGTTGCTGCTTGCAAGGTTTGGGGATGCGAGCACCAATGGCGTAGTTGGATATATGTGAATCTATCCCGTTCCTGGAGTTGGAACTTCTCCTTGCATTGGGCGAATGTGAGAGGTCTCTCCCCCATATACAGCTGGCCTATGGTCTCCAGCCCACCTTTGATTCAATTGCGAAAATTGCGAAGATTCGTACCCGGTGTGAACATTGGGTTATGAAAGACCGGGGAAAGCGGGCTCAGTCCTCTTGGCACTCCCTTTCGTTTCAGCGCCCAGTCCCAAGTGCTAAGGGTATGTTTAGTTGATAGCAGGAGCTCTCCCCAATGGGTCCTGAGGGGGGGCGGGATGTGTGGTAGAAATCGCAGGGGTAGGGGTGCCCGTGATTGTTCCAGCTCCACCCATCTGGGGCGGTTTGTCGTATTTTGCCAGGCCTGGACCCGGGCCAGCTGGGCTGCCACTCTGTAGGCCTGGGACCCCCAGCCCTCCCAATTTGGGACTCCCCAACATAGTTCTGAGAGGGATTCACGCTTTCTTACCTCTCCAGATAAAGTTCAGAATTTTCCTCTGGATCCCTCGGAGAGTTGGCGTGGGGATTGCCACCGGTAATGAGGCGCATGTGTATAGGAATCTCGGGAGAAGGTTCATCTTGCATGGAGTGATGCGCCCGAGCAAAGAGATCTCTTGGGTCTCCCATCGCTTCAAGTCGCCTTCTAGTTCCTTGAAGAGTCGGGGAAAGTTGGCTTTGTATGTCTCCCTTGGGTCAGCCGGGATGTAGACCCCCAAATAGGGGATGGCGCTCCTTTCCCATGTTATCGGGCACATCCTAGTCAACGGTTCTCGTTCTGCTGAGGTGAGAGGCCTATTCCCAAGGCGGATGATTTATCGAAATTTATGGTGAGGCCTGAGACTTCGCCATAGCTGGTGATTTCGCGTATCGCATGTTCAAGGGATGAGTGGGCCTCCGAAATCGTAAGCAAAATGTCATCCGCGTATAGGGCGAGTTATGGTGTGCGGGGCCACTTTGAATGCCCTTAATTTGGTCATTCCGCCTAATTTTTTGTGCGAAGGGCTCCATGGTGAGTGCAAAGAGCAAGGGCGACAGTGGACAGCCTTGCCGAGTTCCGCATAATAAGGGGATTGGGGCCGAGTTATGGCCATTGATCCTCAGGCTTGTTTTAGGGCAATCATAGTTAGCTAGAACCATCGTTTGGAAAGCCGGTCCGAAGCCGAAGGCCCCTAGGGTGTGTCTCATAAACGTCCAATCTACCTTATCAAACGCTTTAGCTGCGTCGAGAGCCACCAAGACTAATTTTTGGGAGTTCCGGGAGGCGAGGTCCACCAGGTTCAGGGTTCTCCGGATATTATCACCTGCTGTCCGGTGCAGGATAAAACCAGCCTGGTCGGGGTGGATGATCTTCGGCAAGATGCAATTCAAACGGGTTGCCAGAATTTTTGAGTATATGTTCGCATCGATATTTAAGAGTGCGATTGGTCTGTAAGAAGTTATGCTTCTTGGGTCTTTTCCAGGTTTGGGAAGGAGGATGGTGGTCGATTCCTGTATCGATGGGGTCACTGCCCCCGTTTCCCTGAATTAGATGGGGGGTCACTTGTGCTCTGAATAGCTTATAGAACCTGGTGGAGAAGCCATCCGGGCCTGGGGCCCGTGTTTTGAGTGATTTGATGGCCTCCTCAATTTCCTCCCCAGTGATAGGCTCCTCCAGTTCGTCTCTCGTTGCGTCGGAGAGCCGGGGCACTTCTGCCTGCTGCAGATATTCCTTCTGTTGTGATAGGTTTCGTGGGGTTGCCTTCATGATTTGAGCCAAGTAATCTATTGCGAGGCGTTGCTTCTCGGGTTCTGAGTATAGTGTGACCCCGTTGGCGTCCCGCAGGCCCATGATCGCATTAATGCGTTTCTGCTTGGCTAGTTTGGCCACCAGGAACTTGTTCGCCTTGTTGCCCTTCGCATAATATGACTGTTTGGCCTTCGCCATTAGTTGGGCGGTTTGTTCCGCGTAGTGGGCTTCCAGTTTTTTCCCTGCCGTACGGATGATCCGTTGTGTTTTGGGGGACCAGCCTTTCTCCTTGTGGAGTGCCTCGGCCTCTTAGTTCGTTCTCTAGGGCCGTCCGGGTCTGTCGTCTATCTCTATGGTAGGCCGCACCTTGGGCTATCAGGGAGCCCCTGATTACTGCCTTCATGGCATCCCAGTTGTTCGCCAATGAGGTGTCTGAGGCTGGGTTTTCCTTAAAGTTATTTATTCCTATTGCGATCTTGTCTCTGGTGGCCATGTCGTTGAGGATCGGGTCGTATAGCATCCATTTACTCGGGATGTTGGGGTTAGGGTTATGAACCCGGAGTTCCAGAAGCACTGGGGCATGGTCGGAGATCGCTCTTGTGCCGATGGTGACCTTTTTGACTGAGGGGAACGAGTGCGGGGAGATCAGGAACAAATCGATCCTTGAGAAGGTGCGATGGACAAAAGAGTAAAAGGAGAAATCTTTTTCGTCAGGGTGAAACACCCGCCATGAGTCTATTATCTCCAGAGTCCTGAAGAATCGAAGGAGGCTGAGTGCTTGGGTGAAGTCGCCTGGAGCCGGGGGGTGTGAACGGTCTTTGGTGGGGTCGGGGACCCCGTTGAAGTGCCCCCCGACGATTGTTTGGCCCTCCACAAAGCTAGCGAGAGATGTGCCCAAGGCGTCGTAGAAGTGTGACTGTCCAGTGTTGGGAGCGTATACTGAGATAAGGGTATACAGGTCTCCCATCAGGAGGCATTTAATCGCTGTAAATCGGCCTTCTGGGCATATTTTCGTTTCCAGGATCTGCGGGTTCAGGTCTTTCCTGAAGAGAATCGCCGTACCTCCTTTTTTACTCGTGCCAGAAGCGAAAAATTGGAGCGGGAATAGCCGGGATCGAAGGCGAGATACATCTGCCGGCAGCAGGTGGGTCTCTTGAAGCATAGCTATCGCTGCCTCTTCGTCGCGAAGTTTTAGTAGAATTGCCCTTCTCTTGTTGGGGGAGTTCAGGCCATTAACATTCAGGGAGAGGATCCGAAGCGACTGAAGGTCCTCTGAAGGCTCATTCTCTGTTCCTTGGGTTAGAGGGGGGTCCTGGGGTGGAGGTTCAACTGCCATGTCTGTTAAGGGAACTCTTGGTATCATTCTGCACTTGAGGTTTTAACGCGGAGTCCCAACGGGGGACCGCAACTTTAACAGGGAGGTAGACCGACATTGTCAGTACGGTCATACATACCTAAGGCCAACAGGGCCATCATGTATCGAGTACTGTGGGTTCCCAAGGAACAAGAGATGGAAAGCATCCTTGGGGTGGGTATGAACCATGGGTTATCTGTGTCCTGGCTTACTTGCTGACGGAGCCTGGGACCATGGAAGTGTCCCCGTTCATCTCTTTCTGCTATTCCGCTGGGTCGACGACCAAGGCGTGCGTTTGGGTTTTGGAGAGGGAGGCAGTCCAGAGCCTTCGGTCCCCTCTAGGATTTGTGTGGAGGGATCTCGGGGTGAGGTCGGGTGCAAGATTTTATCCGCGTCTTCCAAGTGGCTGATTCGGCGTAGGGTGCCATTATATGTGAACTGGAGAGCTGTCGGAAACAGCCATCTATAACAGATCTGTTGCTCCTGGAGGAATAATGTCAGAGGCCGAAGTACCCTTCTTTTCTGGAGAGTGAGTGGTGAGAAGTCCTGGTAGATTTGGAGTGGAGTGCTCTGAAAAGTGATCTCTTCTCCTTGGCGACTGATCGCTGATATTGCCTCTTTCGTCATAAAGAAGTGGACCCTGGTAATCACATCTGGAGGGGGGTCCGAATCTGTCCCACGGCGCGGGCGGGGAGTCTGTGTGTCCGGTCTAGTAGGAGCTGTGATTTGTCCAGATCCGGGAGTAAAGCTTCAAAGAAGCTTCCCACATAGTCCGCAAGCTTATTGTCGGGGACAGAGGATGGGATGCCCCGAATGCGGAGGTTATTGCGACGAGACCTGTTTTCGAGGTCTTCATGTTTGAATTCCAGGATCTCGCATTTGTGATGCAGGGAATCGATGGATTTTTGCATTTCTCCCAGTGTGGTAGCGTGATCCTGGGAATGGTCCTCGATCTCTCCGAACCTCTGTTAGAGTTCTGTGACCCTCTGATCCGTTTGGTCAACTTTAGCGGTGAGTTCCGAGAGGCAGGCGCGGAACTCAGATTTGATGTCCGCCATGAAGCCTATCAGGTCTCCTTTGGTGGCGAGAGCACCCCTGTCCTCTTGTGGCTTCTGTGGGGTCAGTTTGGGAGGATCCTGTTTCTTGGGCTTCTCTGGAGCCGTGAACATGGCGGAGATATCTGTGCCCTTGCTCGCCTTCGTCAGCCTCGACATGCTGCTCGTGTCAGGCGGTCTTAATTAAGAGAGTAGCAGCGAGGCGGGAGACCGCAGTCGGAGAGCTTCGCCCCCTCGGCCCCCGCTCTGGGTGAGTGGGCAGGGGCGCCCCAGGAAACGTTGGTATGGGGAGCGGGTCTCCATCGGGTCTGATGTAGGATGGCAGCGATTCGTTCTGCGTAGCGGGGGGAGGGGTGGAGGCCTGCTCTCTTGGTCCCTCCGGGTGTATGTAAGCCGTAGCCGCCGGGGTGTTCCGGGCCGCCTTGGTGCGAATCGGGTGATTCTGTTTTAAGTACCGCTCTCCCTCACCAGCCCCCCGGCGTCCCAGGGCCCCGCTACCGACGAGTGCGGCGTGTGCTGCTGGGTTCCGAATTGGCGGCCATCTTGGTTTCTTCGGTCGAAGACGGGGAAGAAGTTCAGCCGCTAAATTCTGGTAGAACGCCGCCTCGGTCGAGGGCTATGTTTAGCCAGGTTGTGTCATGTCGGTTCCGGTCGCTTTAGATGGTATTGGCGATGCGGAACCCTGCTTAGAACCGCCGGAATTCGACGGCGGCGGGCATCCCACGGGCGGCCTCAGAGGAGCGACCACATCGATGGCGCTCCAAGCCACGCCCCCCAGAGCTCTGAGCTTTTATATTTCTAGGATGTCCAGGGTCAGAGTTGACGATCAACTCTTTGTGGGATATGCTGGACACCGGTTGGGCCAGGCTGTTACCAAACAGACCTTGTCCAGGTGGATTATTCTCACCATAACTGAAAGTTACCGATTGGTGGGTAAGGACCCTCCTGAAGGGTTGCAAGCTCATTCCACTAGGGGCGTGGCTACTTCCACTGCCCTACAACGGTGAGTTCCTATTAGGAATATTTGTGATGCAGCCACATGGGCTTCTATCCACACCTTTGTCTAACATTATTCCCTGGATAGGAACCATGGTCAAGACATGGCCTTTAGTAAGGCGGTTCTTTATTCCGCCTTCTGATTGGGTACTCTATATTCTTTTCCCTCCTCCATTTTCTGGTACTGCTTTGGGAGTCTGTCAAAGATGTGGAATACGTTGGAGGACACAATCCATTCGAAGAACAAGTTACCTACCAACTGGTAACGTTCTTTCGATTGGATGTTCATCCAACGTATTCCACATCGCCCTCCCAACCTGCCCCTCTGGAGAATTCCCTATGCGATTTCAGCTTACGTTTCTGCAAGGCTATGTGCAGTCAAGCAAGCATTGGATTGGTGCCACACGTTATGGGGGAAAACATAAACTGAGGCTACAGGCGCCGTGCGTCCTATTTATAACATCCGGTGACGTCGCCCTCGACGGAGGCCTTTGAGGGACATCGAACCGACACCATCGACGCAGGACGCCCTCTGCCGAAAAAGTTTCCGAGGTACACAGCTGTGGACATTACATGTCAAAGATGTGGAATACGTTGGAGTAAGATCCAATCGAAAGAACGTTACCAGTTGGTCAGTAACTTGTTCATCCAACACATTGAAAATTCCAATAGATGACTGGTTACCAACAGTATGCAGGTTATGCCGGCAACTGCCACTGTAAAATACATGTTGATGTCATTGCAAACAATGTTTCTTGTCATTTTGAACCATTTTTGTGATGGCGCCCTCAGTATGTCGAAGAGCTGTACGTGCAAGCTAGGCATCGCCCATTGGCCATACACCAGAATTACCTGCATGATTCCTGAAGGGGAGAGGCAGCGATCCTGTGATACTGCCCCTTTCATGAAGGGCAGACGGTTGGCAGGTTGCCACCCATGTGGCGTAGGACACTCCTCCTTAAAACCATACTCTTGCTCAAAATGTTAATGTAATGATTTGTATGGCTGGTTGGGTTACGATTCATGCACATTTCAAGTCATCGCTATAGAACAATGTTTTTTAGCCCTTTGAGTTACACTTTTTTGCATATAACTTAATCGCATGTTTTCCACGTTACATTTTTCAGTCTTGCCAATTATTTCAACACAGATACTTGTTAGTTTTATTATTTATAATGCGCGAGCATACCCAAGGGTATCAGGGCGCAGCCTTTACAAGAATTTGCAAAGCTTGGTTACAGGTCATAGAGTTTACAGAGTAATAGTAGGGTACAATGATAATATATACATTTCAACAATGAAGTACAGAGATATTATAAACATATAGACAAGTGGGCACACGCGGTTACATTGTGTACATACTGGTAGCATGAAAGTAGGCCTATCAGTTGGAGGAGTTAGTGACGTCCTACGTTTTCAGCCATGCGACAACCTTGGATCGGAAGTTCTGGTAGGGCAAGTCCACTCTGAGATTGGGCGGTAGGGAGTTCCACAGTTTGGCTGCTTTCATTGGGAAGCTATTACCCCTTAAGGTGGCGCATTTGAAGTTGGGGACAGAGGTAGTCTTTGTAGGCAGATCTAGTGGGTCTCAGGGAAGACTGTCTATGGAATCTATCAATCAGGTAGATAGGGGCAGCGTTATTGAGGGATTTGTGCGTGAGCGATGCGGTTTTTAAAATAATTTTGTTAATGGAGAGCTACTTATTCTGTTGGTTGAATCCTGAGATATGCTCTCTTCTGGAGATGCCCAGGGCCGCTCTGAGGGTATTGTTCTGGAGGGTTTGAAGTTTGCTGGTGGTAGCCCTGGAGGATCCCAGGTAGAGGGCGTTGCAGTAGTCCAGGCGGGACAGTATAAGGGCTCTAGCGAGGGTAAGGCAGCTAATGTCGGTCAGAAATGGTTTGGCTGTGCGGATTAATTTGCACGTATAGGCCATGGAGGCCGCTAGGGAGCTCACCTGTCTTCTGAAGGAGAAATTAGAATCCAGGTAGAAACCCAAGGTTTTGACCTCTTGTGCAACCCTAATGTTACCATTGATCAAGAAGGAGTTGTAGGCAGGGCCAAGTTTCTTTAAGCTAGCCGTGGTGCTTAGGGTGATGAGTTCCGTTTTATCATCATTCGGGCATAGCCCATGTGTGGCCATCCATGCCTGGATGATGATGTGCACCCTATTTAGCAAGGCCAAGTCCTTTCCATAATCTCCAGAAAGCGGAAGGAGGATCTGGGTATCATCTGCATAGTTAGTATAGGTGATACCAAGATGATCCAAATCATCGAAAAGGGGCTTGGTAAATATGTTGTACAATGTGGGAGAGGCGCAGGAACCCTGCGGGACGCCACAAGTGATCGGTATAGGGTCTGCCGCCGCAGTAGGTGAAAAGACCCTCATGGTTCTGCCGTTGAGAAAGGAGGTAATCCAGGTGATAGCCTCAGTGGAGAAATGAGCTGATGTGTGGAGATGTGTGCAGATGTGTGCAGAGGACAGAATGATCGACCAGGTCGAAAGCTGCAGACAGATCGAGAAGGAGTAGGGCAACTTGGCCGTTATCTCTTAGTGTATCAATCTGAGCTTTCAAGTCTGAGAGCAGTTTCAGTCCCATGTTGAGGGCGGAACCCTGATTGTCTGGAACCTAGTAGATGGTGTTCCTCGAGGAACTTCTGAATTTGTACATAGGCAACCTTGTCCAGGATTTTTAGTAGAAAGGGGACAATCGTTATAGGTCTGTAGTTTGTGGGCGTGGCTGGGTCGAGTGTGGTTTTTTAGGAGGCATAATTAGTTTTGTGATGAAGGGGGAGAGATCACGGGCAGCATCCTTGATGAGCTGTGCCGGGCACAGGTCTCCCTGATAGTTGGAGGGTTTTAGGGATAAGATGATTTTTTCTATTTCAAGAGTCATGACTTTAGAGAAGTTGAAACAAGTGAGATCTGTGGGCATGGGCTTATCTAGAGTTTTTGAGGGAGGAGTGTCGTTGAGGGATGCTTTTTTACGGAAGATTTTACTTTGAAGGGTCGCAATTTTGTTTGCTAAGGAGTTTTGGATTTCTGCACACCAATTCTTGTCTTTGGTACAGGTGTCAGGAGGTGTTATGGGGGTTTCTACTTCTTTAAGGATGGCGAATAGTTCCTTCATGTTTGATTTAGCCTGGGATATGCGGGAGTCGTAGGAAGTTTGTTTAGCCAGGTAGATTTCTTTTTATAAAGTGTAGTTAGTTTGGAGAGTTTGTTTGCAGCTGAGGGGGATTTTTTCCAGATAGCCTCACAGTTCCTTTTTTGCTGTTTTTAATTTTTAAGGAATGTTGTGTACCATTTGTTGAGGTGCGTATTCGGTTTTCTTGGTCTCAATTTGAGGGGGGCAATTTGGTCCAGTGAGGTAGCCATGATCTTATTATATTCTTCGACCAAGGTCTCAGGGTCCATGTTGTCTGGAAGTGCGTTGAGTGTGGGAAGTAGGTGTGGGATGAGTCTTTCAGCTGTCATATTCTTATTTCTTGTGAGGGTAGGCGGGGCCCTTATAATGGGTGGAGGGTCTCAGTCGAGAGCATGAACGAAACCAGGTGGTGGTCAGTGCAGGCTAGTGCTGAGGTATTGGTAATATTCGCTAGACAGTTGTAGTCAGCCACCCAATCGAGTGTTCTACCTCTGGAGTGTGTTGGTGACGTACTACTTTGCGTAAAGCCTAGTTCTGTGAGTGTGTTGACTATAGTGCTGGCGGCGTGGTCATCAGGATCGTTGTAGCCCGTATTAAAGTCGCCCAGTGTGAGGACCTGGGTGGAGCTAGTAAGGTTACTGGAGAGGATGGTGTTAATATTTTCATCAAAGGTGCCAATGGGGCCTGGCGGGCAGTAGATCAAGTGGATGTTAAGGGTTTGGATGTTGGTGAGTGGAACGAAAGTAGACTTTGGCTTACTTTTCCTTGGCTGAATTCTGTGACTTGGCGTGTGAGCAATTTGCATGAATTGGGATATGCTAAAATGGTAGTGGATTGTATTTTTTGACAGAGAAAAATGTTGTATATGCGGATTTCCTTCTTAAACCATTGATTGAAATACTCCTCAGATTGTTTTTGCACATGCAGCCTCAAAAGAAAAACCCTTGTTGAAATGCTAGATGCAGATGCACCATCCAACACAAAGCAAAAGATGCACCTTTTCCATCAAGATTGAACAACGATTATTTTTCTCTCCAGCTTAAATATAAAATGTGTATCTGTAATCTATGGTGCCCAAGTTACAGCAGGAAAAGAGTACATTTGACAGGCATTTTACAAAACTAATACACAAATTATGAAAATAATGTTACCCAAGGAAGCTGTCTGCCATCCTAAACCATAGGTAAACTAAACACTGCAATGCAAATGCTGTTACAGAGGCATCCTTCAAAGTTGGTAATTGTTTGATGAAAATCAAATGCACTTTTACAGATGGTGAAATTGTGAAGGGCACAGTTACTCCGGTGGCTGATTCTGTTGCAAGATTGTAAAAACTGCCATGAATGTGTCTGTCATATCAGGTATTCAGTTGGATGCAAACACTGTGGAGGGGTATGTGCACTATTAGTCTGTGCGAATCTGACTTTTTCAGACATGAACTTCCTGAAATTAAAACTTGGATCCCATCTGGCAGCATCCAAGAGCTGTTGAGGTTTTAAGCTACACTCCAGATTACTGAGCACTGGCTGATAGCATGCCGTGTCAGCCTTCACATTGAATGTCCCAATTGTTTTCCTACATTCAGATATGTTTGGCAATTTTTAAGAGACAGCTACTAATAAAAAATAAAGAAATAAGGATTTTGTTGGTTATTAATACCTTGGCAAATGCCCATGGTATTCCTTTTTTGTATATAAAAAGCAAATAAAATGCCCAAAAAATCTTGGTACAAATTCTGATACTCATGGACATCACCAACGCAGAAGCTGTCACCAGTACCTTTCGCCTATTGGCCATTAGCTAGAAGTAGCTCTTGCTAACGTAACAGTTTAGGGCCCCTGCTCTAGAGCATAATACTAACATTAACACAAATGCGCACATGGTAATAAAACATAGTGATGGAGAATAAGCATTTCAAAATCGTAGAAAAATCCTCCATGAGGTATTGAGACATTTTGAAACTTAATTTTGCAATACACATCAGAGAAGAAAATGTGTTAGTGTAATAATCCATTTACAATGAGAGAAGTGCAGATCCTACCTTGTAAAATACACGATTTTATTTCTTGGTGCAGAGCTTACTGAACTTCTTGTGGGTAAAAGAAAAGTGTATATGGGTAGATAAGTAACCCCAGAGTCACCGACCGATCGTTCTGGGACAGGGTAGCACGTTCCTTAGGAATCAGTGGGCCATCTACTTTAATTGGAACAATGCAAGTAAGTCTGTTTTATCCTACGGGTGCAGATTCTGCGACAAACTACCGAGAGGGAACCAGAGGAGAGGAGCCAGAGATACGAGGATGAACCACCATCCCCAAATGACTATTTATGTATTTATTTGTCATTTATATAGCACCAAACAAGTGTTTCATAGCGCTCCAACACAGGCAGGGTGAATAGCTAAAACAAAAGATGATTACATTCATAATGGCATTGGAACATTCAGAATAGGCAAGTGCTGTGCAACACATGACAAGGGGAATGCAAATTGTTACAACATATGACAATAATTGTTGCACGTGCCTGACGGTTGTTACAATAATGCAAGAGCTAAACATGAATAAGGGTGGGAGGTGAAGGAAGGTAGGGTAAGGCCAACAGTTCAAGGTAAGTAAAAGGGACACAAGGTAGGAAAGGAGGGGCGGTGAGAGGGGTGGCATGGAGTTGCACACCAAAAGCGACGTGGCTACATTTGTAAAGTTGCCTAAATTCACATTTTAAGCAAGGCACAGTAAACACACCAAAACGAAGTGGCTGCAGAAGTAAAGCCAAGGGTGATCCCAATTAGGTGAGCTGCCTACTCAAGACAATCTGCATGGGTGCCTGAAATACTGGTGGGCCAGGTACAAGGGGGGGGGGAGGTCAGAGTCAACCCCAAGTTCAGGAGTCTTCATCAGGAAGTGCTGCAGTGGTGGGTGACCAGGAGGGAGGCCATCCGATCAAGACAGGCCCGGACATGCTCAGACAGGGGACTTCATGTGGGACTACATGTGGGACTACGGGGTGGAGCGGCTAACGCCTGCCGGTTCTCCCATTAGCCCTTTGATGGGGGGGAAAAAGGGCCAATCCTGCAGCTGATTATGGTGAGGCACTCCAGTGCCTGGAGGGCAAATGGATGCTGCGGCGATGATGACAAACGAACGTGCCCATTGTTGAAGCAGGAACCGCTCACCAGAGAAAATGCACACAGCAGTGAAAATGATTGCGACATGCTTGTTATGTTAAATAGCGCACCGTCACCAACGGAATTGGTCCCCAGGCCCTCTGGCGGATCTGTAAACAGGAAGGACGGCTAGGGTTAGTTGGGAGGAGGGGAGCAGGAGAGTGGGAGAAGTGATGTGCTGTTGGCAACTTCAACTCGGTATACACTGAGTGCTGGGCTTTGGTGCTAGTTTTGGATCTGGGCAAGACCTCGAGTGCTGTAGGTGATTATGTGTTGTTGATGCGGTGTGGTAAAGTGCGTGTGGATTGCTGGGAGAGAGATGGTTGTGTGGCTTTGTGTAGTTTAAGTATGCAGAAGATTGAGGGTTTGGTTAGTGGGGTCTGTATGCTGATTCAAGTACTTCTGATTCCGTTAGTTGTATCCCTGTGGGTTGGGTTGCTGCTGGTTCCTCGTGGGCAGACTTGCTTTGTTGGTGCTGCGCTGACCCTGCTGTTTCATAGTGAGTATTATTTGGATTTTCTTCGGGTGTGGGCCTGGGATGGTAATATCTATTCTCTTATTATCTGGTGTGACACTGATCAGCTGAGCTTTTGAATGGTTCAGGGTCGGAGTGGTGTTGCTGTGGCATTCTAGTGCTTCCGTCTTGGTGAGCCTGTGTATTTGGTTATTTGTTTCCTCCTGTCATGACTGTCTTTCCGTTAGTTCGTTGGTTTCTGTGGGGTGAAACATCATTGGGGCTGTTGTTTAGTTTGTGTGATGGGGCATTGTGCTTCCCCCTGTGTAGTTGGTGGAGAGTGTGTAATGATGAAACATTCTGTTTCTCACCCACTGTATTGGGGCTTGTGGTGTAGTGCTTAATTTGCCTCTTTATCTGTTGTCCTTAGGTCTGTTGGATGATTCGTCCTAGTGTTTCTGTCTTTGTCTTGCTATGTATACGGTCTTCGGTCGTATTGCGGCTGTCTCCCTGTTAGTCGTTTAGTATGTCGTGGGATATTTTCCTGAGGGTTTTTCCTGTTATAGTTGTGTGCGTGGCTGGTCTTCCTCGTTATGTTGTGAAGAGCCAGGTTTTGAGTAGTTTCCTGAATAGTAGGTGGTTTCTTGTGTTACATATGTACTTCGGAAGGTCGTTCCACGTGTTCGGGGCTTGGTGAGAGAAGGCGGATCCTCCAAGTTTTCTTTTTTTGTAGGGTTTCATTTCCAGGCTGATGTCACTGCTTGATCTGAGCATTCTTGTGGGTTGATGTAGATGTAGTTTGTCTCTCAGGAACTCAGCGCCTTCATTGTGTACCGCTTTGTGCATGATGCACATTGTTTTGAATTTTATTAGTTGTTTTATTGGTAGCCAATGTAGTGCTTTCAGCGCTGGTGTGGTGTGTTCTCTTCGGAGTAGTTTCAGCAGCAGTCTGGCTGTTGCGTTTTGAATACGTTGTAGTTTTTTTTAAGTCGTTCCGGCATGCCCAATTATAGGCTGTTGGCATAGTCTACTCGGGACATGACTATGGCAATGATGGTGGTTGTTTTGTTGGCGAACAAATGGAATGGTAGGATCCTCTTTGCCACTCGCAGGACGAAGATGCTTTTCTTGATCAGGGCCTTTACTTGTGGCACTAGCGTGATTGTCCATCAGGACCCCAAGTTTTTTACAATCTGCAAGGGTGCTGGTGTCATGAATCGCTGATTCCGGCCCTTTTGGTCTTCATGGTCCTTAATGCACCGCAACATCGGGTCGGTGATCCTCCCAACATGGCCGACCGCACAGAAGCTAGACTCTCTAGCGTTCACGTATGACGCACTGCCTCCTAGAAAATAGGCACGCCCCGCGGCTCTGCACGTCTCAACGCTACTGTTCCGAGTTGTCGGCAAGTGCTATTGTTTCTTCTCCCCTCCGTCAGCACCCACTCCCATTCCTACCAACCTTTCCTTCCTGGTAACTCTTGAACTGCCATTTGCATTCGCTAGGTCTGTTCCTCATTCCATCCCGGACTCCTGTCTTGTGCTTCGATGCACGCAGGGTTTCCTCGCGCGTCGCGGACATTGGACTTCCTGCTCCCATTCCTTCCTGGATTCTACTGCCAGCGTCCTCCTTCCTGGATACTGAACTCTACCTGCTCTTCCTGGATACTGAACTCCACCTGCTTCTTGAGGCAGACGGCGATCCTCACACTGGAACCTGAGGATACACGCCCACCTGTATAAGTCCCGAACAGTCAGGAAGAAGGAAGGAGCTCCAAAAAAGACACTGACCAAAGACAAACAGGTGAGAAAAAGGGCAGTGTGTGACTGCTGGGGTTGTCCCGAGTTCCGTTGGCCAAGGGATGAGTTGGTTTTCGCTTCCATTTTTTTGTGACGATCATTATTTCTGTTTTGCCTGGGTTGATTTTGAGGCTCTTGGAGTTCATCCAGTGGAATACATCGAGGAGGCAGTTTTCTAGCGTTGAGTTTAATTCCGGGTTGTTTTGTATTTTGAAGATTGTGTATCGTTGGTGTAGTTGTAGCAGGTGAGGCCGTGGCTTTTGATTCTGATAGGTAGATAAAGGTAGATGTTGAATAGTAGCGGGGAGAAGGAGGATCCTTGTGGTACTCCACAGGTGGAATCTCTCGGACTAGATTTGAAGAGTTTCATCCATACGGTTTACATTCTGTTTGTTAGGAAAGATATGATCCATAGTAAGGAGGAGTCTGTTATTCCCAGTCCTTCTAATCGCGTTTTGTGGATGTCTTGGTTAACTGTGTCGAATGCTACTGATAGGTCTAGGAGTATCAAGACAGTGCTGTTCGAGTCTGCGTTCATTTTTAGATCGTCCCATATTGCGAGTAGAGCTTATTCTGTTCCTCTCATTGGTCTGAAGCTAAGTTGTGCCTGGTATAGTAGGCTGTGCTCTTCTATGAAGTCTTGGGTCGTTTTGCATATATATGTTTCGAGCAGTTTGGCTGTGTATGGGATGTTGGTGATGGGTCTGTAGTTGGAGAGGTCCTCTACGTTTCCCGTTGTATCTTTGAGTAGTGGCTTTATGTATGCAGTTATGAAGGCTTGTGGTACTTTCCCAGTTGCAATGGAAAGATTGAGGACGTTACTGTGATATTCCAGGGGCGTTCCTCGTTTGAGAATCGATTTGTAGATGTCTGGTGGGAAGAGGTCTTCAGGAGACCCTGAGTTATTGCTTTTATTCACCAGTTTGACGAATGTCTCCACCGATATTTCTGAAAAGCCTCGTAGTTTGTTTGGGTGTTCCTCCTGGGTGTAGGTGGGGATCGTGGTCGGATCAGGCGGTCTGCTTTGTATGGTTTGTTGGATGCTGGTGATTTTGTTTTTGAAGTGGTCTGCAAGGTCATTGCAGAGTTTTGTGGGCGAAGTTGGTGTGTTACATCCCGTAGGGTTTTTGATTTAGTGTATGATATTTTTGGGTGTTTGGTGCTTCTAAGATTCGGTTGTGTCATAGTGTTTCCTCTTTGCTTTTTGTATTTCCTTTTAGTATGCGCGGTTGTGTTGTAGGAATTTTAGTTTGTTCGCATCGTCGTTTTTCTCTAATGAAGTTCTAGTCTTCGGTTTTTCCTTTTCATGGTGCTAAGTAGTGGGGTGAACCATTTTGCCATTGCCCGTTTATGAGAAGGAGTAAAGGGTTTTTCTTTGGGGATGTTGTCTATAGTAGTTATAATCCAGGAATGCAGCAGGGCTACTTTTTGGTGCAGGTCATCTTCTTCCATGAATGTTGGGTGTGGTTTGCTAAGCTCCAGGAGTTCAATTAAGTTGGAGTTTTTGATGGTTCTCCAATTTCTTTTCATTGTGCTTGGTGTTTTGTCAGGTTGACTGTTTGTTGGGGCGGTCATTTTGATTACAAAGGGGGTGATGAGATGGTCGCTCCAGGGTATTTGAATAGGGGTTGCCGTGGTGAGTAGTAGTTTGTTTGCAAAGATTGCGTCAAGTGTATGCCCTCCTGAGTGGGTTGCTCCTTTGACTAGTTGTTGCAGGTTCATTGCTGCTAGTTGGCTGGTTAGCGATTTTTGTGTGGTCGTGGTTTCTTCTTCAAACCAGATGTTGAAATCTCCGAGTTCTCCAGCATGGGGTCTGGTATGGATTCACATGCTCATGAATATTCCCCGTCGTCGGGCTGGGAATCCTCGGTAAAGAAAAAATCAGTATCAGTTTCGTTTCTGATCTGTCTTTCTTAGTAGTAACCAATCACTGATCTCTGGGTCATACTGCCCCCAGCCAATGACTGCCCTCTCCCTAAGCCCCGCCTCTGGCAGCCATCCTCAGATTTTTACTGCACGCTCAAGTGTTGGGAGTCCTCGTGTTTAGCTCTCGAGTTTTTTACTGCGTTTTCTCATTTTTTCGGTTTAATTGAGCCTCAAACTCCGCCGTTTCTACTTCCAATAACGGGGACCCGTTTCGGAATTCTTCTACGCCCCTCAAGGGTGAAGTTTTTGTCGAGTTTACACTTCTTGGAGGATTCCGGAAGATCTGCGGCCTACCTCAACGGACATGGCCCGAGACAAAGGGTGCTCGACGCCGGGATCCAAGCTGTTCAGGAACTGCCCTGGATGCGGATTATATAACGTTTTCAAGGAGGACGAGCATTCGCGATGTCTCTACTGCCTCCATGGGGACAAGACGCACGTGGAGAAGGACTGTGCGTTCTGCGAGAACCTTTCGGAACGGACCAAACAAGATTGTTGTTCCCACCTCGCCACCTGACTGGAGAAGGGCACAGCAAGTGAGAAGGCGAAGAAGTAGTCTGAGCGGGCTTCTAAATCCTTTGAGGGCGCCCCGGCGACGGGGGCCCAACAGAAGGCCAAGCACTGCGAGTCTGCGGGCTCCGGGAGCGCCAAAAGGTCGGGCTCTTCGGTTGCCAAGCAGGGCGCTACTTCCCTGGCACGTTCGACCACGAGCCAGCGCTCTGTTTCGGAGACGAGGAAGTCCGAGAACCCGGTTAGGCCGCTGGAGCGTACCCGGTCGATCTCGAAGGGGGAGCGAGGCGTTGACCCTCCCCCCAAGGCGAAGGCCCGGGACGCACCTAAGGTGGTGAGGGCCTTGATCCACCCGGCTAAGGCCTCTACCGAAGTGGTCTCTGCGACCCTGGCGGAGCCGGATGAGACTCTGGGACCAGAGTATCCCTGCCGCCGCGGAGGGAATCCTCTTTCCAGCCCACCGCTAAGACCCCGTAAAGTCCCCGGCTTAAAAAGAGGGGGGGGGGCAGTGGCCGTTACGGACTCGGAATCAGCCTCTGAGGAGGAACTGGTGGAGACCGAGAGGAGCCTCAAAGAAAGGTCCATAGGCCTCAACAAGAGGTTCATAAACCTCAACGAGAGGTTCGAGAAGGTTCGATCCCAGGGGACGGTCCCTGCTGACGTGATCGAAGATGGTGACGAGGATGACGAACAGGGCCCAGTGGAGCGGCCATCCCTTCCGTCGCAGCCATTGCCCGAGCCCCAGGATAGCTCGGCGGCCATTTTGTTGACAATCCAATCCTTATGTACCAAGATAAGGACGGACCCCGACGGAGGATCCAGAACCAGGCCCGTCGGGAAACCATCCGAACAAGCGGATGAGAGTCCACCCCTCTCTGCCCTTCGTGCCCGCGAGGCCGGCGGACCCCTCATCCCCCTCGCCGGGAGAGGATACGGTGACAAACGACGACAGCGGCGAGGACACAGCAGACATCCCGTCGTCACCCGCCCCTCCCCCACCCCCCGCTGGCGTCCCCAGCCGACGAGCTTGGCTCTTTCCATGCCATGATAACCAGGGCATCAGAGCTCTTCCAGCTCTGCCCTGAAGAACAGAAAAAGGAGGGGTTTCTGTACCAACGATGAGAGGCTAAGAGGAAGACGGTCCTCGCGGTCCCTTTACTCGACGACATCTGGGACGAGGGGCTTGCTGTCCTCAAGAACCCTGCCACGACACCCGCCAAGAGGGACAGGTACGAGAAGAAGTAACGAGTCCCTGATGCCGCCCCCTTGTGCCTCAGGGCCCAGCCCACGCCAGACTTGGTCGTCTCGGCAGCGGCTAAGAAGAAGGGAGCGGGCGCGGCAGCTTCAACTTCCACTTCCCCGCCGGACAGCGAGGGTAAGAAGTTGGACTCTATGGGACGACGAGTCATCTCGTCGGCGGCGACGATTAAGGCGGCCAATGCGTAGCCCGCTACGACAGGGAGCTCTGGTTCAAGATAGCTCCCCTGCTCGATAACCTGCCAGATGACAAAAGGGCGGAGGCCCTAGAAATTCTGCAGGAGGGCGAGGTGGCATCGGATTACGCCATTACGGTGGCAACGGACATTGCCGATACCGGATTTCGTCAACTGGGCAACAGAGTTTGCCTCTGACGACGAGGATGGCTCAAGGCGACAGACTTTCGCCAGGACGTCCAGGCCAGAGTGTTGGACATGCCGTTCGATGGCAGCAACCTCTTTGGTTAGGCAGTGGATGAGTCTCTACAGGCCATCAAGACCGACTCTGAGACGGCCCGGGCCCTTGGGGTGCTTCAGCAGCGACGGCCCTTTCGGAGCTCTGGAGGCAGACAGGGTGCCTCCAAAGGATCCAGCGGTGGTTTCTCCACCTACCGCCAGGCGGCCCGCTCCTCTTCCCAGGAGGCCTACAGAGGTCGCGGCAAGCAAGGGGGTTCCTGCCGTCGTCGCAAAGGAGGCCAAGGAGGCAAGGCTGCTTCCAAGCAAGACTGACCCGGCCGGGTGGTCGGGCCCCCACCGAAGCACCCCAGTGGGAGGCTGACTGACCTAAGTTCGTCAGGGTGTGGGAGTCCATCTCCACCGATCGTTGGGTGTTGGACACCCTGGCCAACGGGCACTTGCTGGAATTCCTAAAGAAGTGCCCTCGCATTCCTCCCGCGGCCAGGAAGGAGAATCACGTCCCTCAACTGCTCTTGGAGGTAAAGGTGATGCTCAAGAAAGGTGCCATCAAGCTCGTCCCCAGGAGGCTCCGGGGTATACTCAAGGTACTTCCTCGTCAGGAAGAAGACAGGCGGTTGGCGCCCCATCCTAGACCTGCGGCGGTTAAACAAATACATCAAGGCGCAGAAATTCAGGATGGTCACCCTCCAGCACGTACTGGGACAGCTGGAGGAAGGCGACTTCCTATCGTCACTGGACCTGGAGGATGCTTACTTCCACATCCCCATTCTAAAAAGGCACAGGAAGTTCCTCAGGTTCGTGGTTCAAGGACGCCACTACCAATTCAGAGCCCTACCGTACGGATTAAAGTCTGCACCCTGGGTTTTCACCAAATGCCTGGCACCAGTGGCGGCGCGGCTGCGCCTGCAGGGGATCCACGTCTACCCCTACCTGGACGACTGGCTAATCCGGGCAAGGTCAAGGGAACTCGCCGTCGATCATACGGCGAGGACCGTCAGGTTGCTCACGGAGCTGGGGTTCTCTATCAACTACCCCAAATCCCACCTGGTTCCGTCGCAAGTAGCACTGTTTTTGGGGGCGAAGCTCGATACAGTGGAGCAGTTCGCCTCCCCTTCAGAGGAGAGGACCAAAACCATCCTGGGTAAGGTACGGCGACTGGTAGCCACGGACGTGGCCAGTGTCAGGTCCATGAAGTCCCTTCTCGGGATGATGTTGTCATGCATCTACCTTGTACCCCTTTGCAGACTTCGGATGCGTCCGCTACAGGAGTTCCTCAACGCCCGCTGGTTTCAGGCGGGGAGCTGCTTCGAGGACAGGATCCCCCTCGACGAGGAGTTCCGTCGGGCGATCCTATGGTGGGGCACCAGGGCTCACCTCACGACGGGCACAGACTTTCAAACCCCGGCGTTTCAGGAGACGGTGACTACGGAGGGTTGGGGGGGCCCACACCAGAGATCTCCACGCAAGAGGCCTTTGGCTCCCGGAGGAGAGGTCTCTTCACATCAACATCTTGGAACTCCATGCAGTGTTGTGGGCGCTCAAGTCGCTCCTCCTGTCCCTCAAGGACAAAGTGGTGAGGATCCAGAAACATCCCCTGGTCGACGACACAGTGCCACAGATGGGGGTCTGGTGCCTCCCTGTTTCCGTATGTAGAACATCGTGGTGGTGTTGTCGGTGAAGTTCCCTTCCATCTGGCAGGAATAAAAAACACCATCGCCGACTCACTCGGCAGGAAGCTGCGCTCGTGCCACGAGTGGGAACTGCGCCAGGATCAAGTGGATCGACTCTTCCAACGATGGGGCAAACCCCAGATCGACCTGTTCGCGACGGCGGTGAACTCCAAGTGCCAGAGGTTCGCCAGCAGGTTCCCACAGCCAAGGAGCATGGGCAATGCTTTCTCGTTCCCTTGGGACGGCCTGTTTCTATACGCATTGCCGTTGCTGCTCCGCCTCATCAGCCAGCTCAAGAAGTCCAGGTGCAGGATGATCCTTGTCGCACTGGCGTGGCCGAGGCAGGTCTGGTTCCCGGACCTTCTGGACTTGTCAACTTCCCCGCCAGTCAGGCTGCCGGCGGACGCGGATCTTCTCTCCAGAGAAGGAGGCGCCATTCTACACCACGACCCACAGTCGCTGAACTTGCAGACCTGGCTCCTGCAGCGCTAGAGTTTGGAGGGTACGATATCCCGGCTGATTGCAGAGAGGTTCTTGCAAAGGCCAGGGCGTCCTCAACTCTCAAGTGCTACGGTCATAAATGGAAGAGGTTCTCTGTCTGGTGCCGTGCACAGAAGATTAACCCTCTGCGGATTACGGCCCCTCAAGTGCTGCCGTACTTGCTGTCGCTGGCCAAAGCTGGACTGGCCCACACCTCCATAAAAATACATCTGGCTGCCATCTCCCGATATACCAGGACTACGGGACGGGTGTCCTTGTGCTCTCATCGCCTGGTAAAGGAATTTATGAAGGGACTATTCCGTTCATTCCCACCGGTGAAGGCTCCTGCCCCGGCGTGGGAACTTAATGTGGTGCTGACCAGGCTCATGGGAGCCCCATTCGAGCCTATGCTTTCGGCGCCCTTGAAGTTCCTATCATGGAAGACGGCGTTCCTCGTGGCCATCACTTCTGCACGATGAGTGGGAGAGATTCAGGCCCTATCTTGCAAGCCTCCATACTTGACTTTTCATGACACACGGGTAGTGCTTAGGACGCACCCCTCCTTCACGCCCAAGATGTCGTCTTGACTTCCACCTCAACGAGCCCTTGGTGTTACCTGTTTTCTTCCCGTCGCCTTCAACGCCGGCCGAGAGGACTTTGCACTCGCTGGATGTAGCTAGAGCGCTGAAGTTCTACGTGGACTGCACGAAGAGTTTTCGGAAGACGTCGCAGCTATTCGTGAACTTTGGGTCTGTGAATCAAGGGAAGGCTCTCTCGAAGACTTCCATTTCCAGATGGCTCTCCGGCTGCATCATGCATTGTCACTGGTTGGCAAACCGACCGCTGCCTGGCCGTCCGAGAGCCCATTTGACCAGAGCGATCGCTGCTACCACGGCGTTCCTGTCTGGTGTGCCCCTGCTGGACATCTGCAGAGCTGCTACGTGGAGGTTGACGCACACCTTCACAAGATTCTACTGCGTCGATCGGGACTCCAGGGAGGAGTCCAGGGTCGGCCAAGCAGTGCTGCGCAATCTGTTCGCTTAAGGTGAGCCTGGTGAGGAGGTAAGAGATGCTTAATGTTGAGTTGTTGTGTTGCTTAATGTTGAGCCTGTTGCCACCTCCCGTGGTTGTGCATGTGTTTACTGCTATGTATTCTTTTATTCATGAGCATGTGAATCCATGCCAGACCCCATGCTGGAGAAGGAACAAGTTACTTACCTGTAACTGTTGTTCTCCAGCATGGGTCTGGCATGGATTCACATGCGAACCCTCTCACCTACCCCTCTGCGGCTCTTCACTTGGTCATACTGCCACTTGGTCATACTGCCACTTGGCGTGCTACCAAATCTGAGGATGGCTGCCAGAGGCGGGGCTTGGGGAGAGGGCAGTCATTGGCTGGGGGCAGTATGACCCAGAGATCAGTGATTGGTTACTACTAAGAAAGACAGATCAGAAACGAAACTGATACTGATTTTTTCTTTACCGAGGATTCCCAGCTTGACGACGGGGAATATTCATGAGCATGTGAATCCATGCCAGACCCATGCTGGAGAACAGTTACAGGTAAGTAACTTGTTCCGACTATCCAGTGATTGTGTTTGATGGCTAGGACGGTGATTCCTTCTGTGAAGGCGTCTACCAAGGTTGCACCGTAGGTTGGTGGTCTATATAATAGTTTGAATTTCAGGTATGTTTTGGGACTTATTGTTAGCTGTATGAATAGGGATTCGCATTTATCGAAGTTTAGTGGGTCTTCCAATTTGATATCCAGGTGTTCCTTGTGAATGAGTGCCGCCCCCCACACCTCCTTTTGGTTTTTCTATTTGCTTGGACGCATTGAAGTGTTCAGGCAGGCAGTTGTTGAGGGTGAGCTTGTAGTTGTCGTCTAGCCATGTTTCTATTACAAACACAATGTCGATCCCTCCATCGCAGGGCAGATCGTATATTTCGGTGACATGTTTGTACATTGACCTTACATTGGTGAGGTTGCAGTGGATCTTTTTGGTGTGGTTTTGCTTGTTAGTTCCTTGTTTTGGTTTGTGGTTGTTTGGTTGTGGTGCTCCGTGCCGTTGATTGGGGGTGGATGAGGATCAGCGAAGGCTGCATCTTCATTGACGCGGTCTGCTACATTGAAAGCTTGGCTGTTCAATAGCGGTGCTTCTCTATATATGCCGTTTAGGTGAAGGTCTGTGAAGGCTGCTTCTTCATTGAATTGGTCAGTTAGGTTGATGTTTGGGTTGTTGGATGTTAGATCTTAGTCCTTGTTTTGTCCGGTGTGGCGTGGGTGTTGAGGGTCTCCTTCTGTTCTTGTGATGTATGGGGTGATGGGGTCAGAGTTTATCCACACTCTTCTTGGGTGCTCCTGTCTTTTTCCTGGTTGTCTCGGGCTGTTCTTTGTGTGTCTTGATGTCTCTTTGTCGTTGGGGTATCCAGGTTCAAGGGTTGTTGCGAGGTTAGGTGTGAGATATAAGAATTTTTCCCTTTCAAAGATTGTTCTGGTTGTTTGGGTTTTTAGCGTTGTTTCCTCTATTTTCGGTTGTTGCTTTGGTGGTAGGTTGGATTTGTGCGTCTGTGTCCTGTGCGGCCTTGTCTTGTGCCCTTTCTCTGCGTCCCTTCCTGGTCCGGGCATTTTGGTGCTCTGTGCGGAGGTGCCGGTTAAGTGGTTGGCTGCAGTGTCTTGTGGTGGGAGTACTGGAGTTACTTCTTGTGTTGGTAGGCTTGGGTGCTTTTTTGTGCTGTCTGTTCTTCAGGTGGGTTGGTTTGTGTATCCTCGGAGCGTTGTTCAGGAGGGTTGAGGCGCTGGGCTTATAGTTGTCGGGGGTGTAGTACAAAGTTCAGTGGCTGTCTAAGTAGGTCTCTCTGAAAGGTGAGGGCGGTTGAAACTATACTATCACGGTCTGGTTCTCACTAGGAGTATGTTAAGGTGGTTAAGGGTAGGTTTGTGCTTGAGACGGAGTATAACTATGTTCTCTAGTCCTGTATGGTAGGGGGAACTCTAAGGAGTGTTTTAATCCTTACAGTGTACATTTTTGGAGCAGAACCCCTGCTAGATTTGAGGGATCTGTGTAGTGGAAGAGAGATCAATGCAATCTGAATATCATACGATGCAATTTGGGAACAGCCCCTGCTAAATCTGAGAGACCTGTAAAGTGGGAGAGAGGCCTATCAGTGCAATCTAAAGATCATACAATGCAATGTGGGAACAGAACCCCTGCTAAATCTGAGAGTCTTGTATGAGAGAGACCGATCAATGCAATCTGACTATCATATAATGCAATTTGAGAACCGAACCCCTGCTAAATCTGAGAGCCCTGTATAGTGGGAGAGGGGCCTATCAATGCAATCTGAATACCATACAATGCAATTTGGGAACAGAGTCCCTGCTAAATTCGAGAGACCTTTATAGTGGGAGAGAGGCCTATCAATGCAATCTGAATATCGTACAAGGCAATTGGGGACAGGGCCCCTACTAAATTAGTGGGAGAGGGGCCTATCAATGCAATCCGAATATCATACAATGCAATTTGGGAACAGAGCCCCTGCTAAATCTGAGAGTCCTGTATGAGAGAGAGACCTATCAATATAATCTGACTATCATATAACGCAATTTGAGAACCGAACCCCTGCTAAATCTGAGAGTCCTGTATAGTGGGAGAGAGGCCTATCAATGCAATCTGAATATCATACAATGCAATTTGAGAACAGAACCCCTGAGAGACCTGTTTAGTGGGAGAGAGGCCTATCGGTGCAATCTAAAAATCATACAATGCAACTTGGACATGACCCCTGCTAAATTTGAGAGACCTGTTTTCATGAATCGCCGATTCCGGCCCTTTTGGACTTCATGGTCCTTAATGCACCGCAACATCGGGTCGGTGATCCTCCCAACATGGCCGACCGCACAGAAGCTCGACTCTCTAGCGTTCACATATGACGCACTGCCTCCTAGAAAATAGGCACGTCCCCGCGCGTCTCAAAGCTACTGTTCCAAGTTGTCGGCAAGTGCTATTGTTTCTTCGCCCCTCCGTCAGCACCCCCTCCCATTCTTACCGACCCTTCCTTCCTGGTAACTCTTGAACTGCCCTTTGCATTCGCTAGGTCCGTTCCTCATTCCATCCCCGACTCCTGTCTTGTGCTTCGTGCGCGCAGGATTTCCTCGCGTGCCACGAGCATTGGACTTCCTGCTCCCATTCCTTCCTGGATTCTGCTGCCATGATACCTTCCATTCCGACCACCTGTTGGAGCACATGCCTTTCATAAGATGTTTCCTGATACCGTTTTCGTGGCCCAGGCCAATTCCTTACTGGAAGAAATCCGTACCAAAACACCATCTTCTGAGCTCTGGGAGGCTTACACCAAGGCCAACTAATGGAACCTGGTCACAAAGGATGGTTACCTCTTTAAGGAAACGAGATTGCTGATACCCACACAAGGACTGAGAGCCAAGATTATAAATCTTTATTATGATACCTTCCATTCCGGGCATCGAGGCGTTACTGCCACTTTCCGCTCCATCCAGAGACAATTCTGGTGGCCAAAGATGATCGATGGAGTAAAGGCTTACATCCAATCCTGCAATGTTTGCAGTCAGAACAAATCTGATAACAGAAAACCTGCAGGTCTTCTCCACCAACCCACAATGCCGGCACATCCTTGGGAGACTATAGCCACAGATTTCATCGTGGAATTACCCCCGTCCAGGGGGTATACAACCATAATGGTTACCATTGATCTGTTCACCCATATGGCTCACTTCACCCCTTTGTACAAGTTACCTTTGTCACTAGAATTGGCAGGAATATTTCTAAAGCACATCTTCAGACTTCATGGACTTCCATCTAAAATCATCTTCGACGGTGGACCTCAGTATATATCCCAATTCTGGAAACATCTGTGTTAGGTATCCAGCGTGCATTGTCTTTAGGATACCATCCTCAGACTAATGGAATAACTGAACGAGTAAACCAGACCTTAAAACAATATCTACACTGTTTTGTATCCAAGGTCCAGGATGATTGGTCACTTTTGATTCCGGTAGCTGAATTGCCTACTACAACTTGGATCACTCAGCTATCAAGACTAGTCCCTTCTTTTGTAGTCAAGGGTTCCATTCATCAGTTCTGCCAACTATTCTACCACAACCTACACCGGTTCTTTAGGTCGATTCCTGGATTGAGCGTCTGGTTAACATACATAAGGATGCCAAAGAGCACTTAGAAAAGGCCAGGACGGATGTCAAAAGATATGCTGATACCAATCAGAGACCCAGACCTCCATATGGAATAGAAGACAAGGTCTGGTTATCCTTGAAACTCCTACCTTGACACCTACGACCAAATAAACTGTCTCCCAAGCATTACGGGTCTTTCTCCATTAAGGAGGTCATCAACCCAGTGGCTTTTCGACTTCAGTTGCCAGAATCTTGGAAGAAAATACATCTCGTTTTCCACACTTCCTTATTGAAACCTTATGTACCATCCACCAGATCGACTCATCGACCTAACCCCATGCTTGTCAATGATCAGATTGAATTTGAAGTCTCCAGGATATGCGATTCTAGCTACAGACGGGATCGACTCCAGTACTTGGTGGAATGGAAAGGATAAACCCCCCCCCTGCCCATGGAAGGTACTTGGGAACCGGTCTTCAATATGAATGCCCCCCGTTTAGTACAGAGATTCCACCAAACCCATCCAGGTAAACCCGGCGGATCAAGGTTTAAGAGGGGGCATGCTGTCATGAATCCCCGAATCCGACCCTTTTGGACTTCGTGGTCCTTAATGCACCGCAATATTGGGTCAGTGATCCTCCCAACATTGCCGACCGCACAGAAGCTCGACTCCGCTCCACCCCTCCCCCCCTGGGACACGGGAGCTTTGATTTCGGGATTACGTTATGCATTAAAAATGTCTGAGATCCTGGTGTTGTGTGGACACCATTGTGCCATAAAGACCGACTGGAGGTACTCCAGGACTCCTCCCCATTCCTTAGCAAACCTGTCTCTCGTTCCTTGGATTGTGTGTGAGACTTTTTCCTTCGCGATCTGGGCCCAAACTTTTTGAAGCCATGTGAAAATCTGTGGGGTGTCTTTCTTTTTCTAATTGTGGGCTATTGTTGTCCATGCCGCTATGAGGAGTCCCATAAAGCTTCTGCATTGTGTTTTATTAAATCTTCTTGCCATATCATCTCTTATTCTGCACAGCCAGACGCCCTCCCCTAGTTGTCCCACCTCTGGATATATTTTGCTCATTTCTCCCTTAACCTCTTCCCAGAATGGCACTATTTCCTTGCATGTCCACCAGGTGTGTTTCCATGTCTCCACCTGTCCGCATTCCCTCCAGCATCGGCTCGACGTTTTTGGGAACATTGTGTGAAGTCTCTCAGGGGTGTAGTGCCACTGTCATGATTTTTATCCACATTTCTCTTGTTTGTGCAGATTATTGGGATCAAAGTCCAGAGGTCCTCCCATTGTTTTCTTGTCGGTTCCTCCCCCAGAGTTCTTTTCCATTTGATCATATATGACCACTTAATTTCTTCATCCTGTGTATTAATGGAGTATAATGTCGATACCCATTTCTTTGCCCCTGAGTTAGTTGTGACGTATTTCTCAAATGAGGTGAGCGTTCTCGTTGCCTCCGCTATGTCCGGGCATTTTAACCAGTGCTCGTGTCTAGATTTCTCCCGTGTGGATCGTGCTGAAAGTGGGAGGCATGCTTCATATGGTCTTATTTCATTGTTGATGAACATTTCCCCAATTTTTGTAATTCCTGCCTCCTCCCAGCGTTCATAAGCCCCCTGCTCCATCCCTGGTGGGAGCTGCGGGTTCCTGCATATGGGGCTGAAAGGGCCTAGCGTGGTGGTCATTACGCCCCTTCGTGTTTGTATGTCCCACGCCTCCAACGTAGTTTTCATTATTTCGCTAATCCCTATGTTGGGGTGTCTATGCTGTTTCTGTTTCCAAAGGAGTTCCACTAAAGGTGTTCTAGCCACTGCTCTGTCCTGCGCTGCCCAGATTGGTTGTGGGTCGTCTCCCAGCCACTCCCGTAGTACTTTTAACTGAGCTGCTTGGTAATATTTCTGGAGGTGAGGAAGCGCCAGCCCCCCTTCCCTGATTGGAGTGGACATGACTGCCCTTGCTAGTCTTGGCGTTTTCCCTTTCCACACAAATGTACTGATTACCTTTGACAGTGTTTTAAAGAATGATCTGGGTACCCCTATCGGGAGGGCCTGGAAGTAATATAGCAGTTTTGGTAGGATAGTCATTTTTACCGCTTGGACCCTGCCCCACCAAGAGATCAGCAAAGGATTCCATCTCTCCAAGTCCCTAGGCAGCCTCTTAAGTAGCTGTGGATAGTTGTTCCCATATAGCTGTTCCACCCGATGTGTAAGTGTTATTCTCAGGTATTTAATGCCGCCCTCTGCTATCTTTAGTGCTTTGGCTTCTCTCGCTATCTCCCCCGGTCTCCTGATGGTATTAAGATTTCCGATTTGTTTCTATTCATTTTTAAGCCTGAGATGGCCCCGAATTCTTCTAGCTCCCTTATCGCTGCCGCCAATGCTCGACCCGGCTCTTCTAATGCTAACATATCAGCATATGCGGTTACCTTGTGTTGCATGCCTGCTATGTCTATCTCTTTAATATGTGTAGCTTCTCTTAATTTCAGTAGCAGGGGTTCTAGAAAGATAGCTTATAATAGTGGGGAGAGTGGGCATCCCTGTTTAGTTCCCCGGGATATGCATACCTTTTCCGCGACCTCCCCATTAATGGCCACTCTACAGGTTGGGGCGTTATAGTTCGCTCTTATTCTTGCTATGAAGTTCTGCCCAAATCCCATGAAGTGCAGGGCCTTAAACAGCATGGACCATTCCACCCGGCCGAAAGCTTTCTCTGCATCTACTGCAAGTAGAATAGCCGGAGTTTGCTTTATGCCATTTTTTTCCACCATTTGAGTGATCCTTCTAAGGTTGTCATGGGTTTGTCTTCCTGGGATAAAGCCCGATTGGTCTAGATGTATTAGCTTCGGGAGAAGAGGGGAGAGTCTGGTGGCTAATATCTTAGTGTATATTTTTGCATCGATGTTTATTAAGGAGATTGGTCTATATGAAGCCGGGTTTGAGGGGGCCCTTCCCTGGTTTGTGAAATACTAGGACCTTCGCTTCGTTCATTGTTGGGGTCACATTGCCACTATCATTAAATGAGTTGGAGCCTGGTTAGGACAGGGATTAACATATCAGCGTATGTTTTATAAAATGGGGCCGTGAAGCCATCCAGACCAGGAGCTTTATTTATTGGAAAGTCATTTATTGCTTTTTTAACTTCTTCTTTAATAGGGTCCTCGAAGGCATGCCTGTCTGCTTCTGCGATTTGTGGGAAGGTGAGGGTTTTCAGATGTGTCCTGTGCGTCTGCCTCTGGGTAGTCTGTGGTGTAAAGTTTCCGGTAGTATTCTCTGAACACTTCCCCTATGTCTTGTGTGCGCGTGAGGTGTTCTCCTGTTGTGTCTCTGATGCTTTTAATCGTCATGTCTTTTTGTTTTGCGCAGAGTTGTTGCGCTAGTAGCCTATCTGCTTTGTTTGCTTTTATATAGTACCTTTGTCTTAGGTATAGCAGGTTCCTTTCCGCTCCTTTAGTGCATAACATCTCTAGTTGGCCTTGTGTATGTCTGAGCGTCGTCTTCAGATCTCTAGAGGGTTGTGCCACTATTTTCCCTTGGAGTTCTGTTATTATTCTTTCAAGTTCCTTTTCCCAGATATACCTCTGTTTCTCCTTCGAGAATTTCAGTGCCATTATCTTCCCGCGGATCACCGCTTTAAACGCCTCCCAGACCGTGCACATAGATACTTCCCCAGTGTCATTTTGTATTGTACCCTCCACCTCCATAGACCATTAGATTTCCCCGGGAGTTCCAAATCGAGCCACAGTGGTGCGTGGTCTGAGAGTGCGATTGCCCCCTTTTCCAACCCCTGGATCTTGCCCATAAGCCCCACTGAGGCCCAAAAGTAGTCAATTCGTGACATGGAGTTATGCACATGCGTAAAGAATGTATACCCTCTTTGCTCCCCCTTCAATTCCCTCCACACATCGTTTAGGGCTAGTTCCATTTGTTGCTTAAGGCGTTTCGACGGGGCCCCTTGGCCATGTACGCTACCCGTGCTTCTGTCCAGTTTTGGGTCCCATGCCATATTCAGGTCTCCCCCCAAAATCACCTCCCCCTTTGCGAAGGATTCCAGTTTTCCAGTGTATCTCTCAGAAAGCCATCCTGTCCCACATTAGGCGCGTATACTGAGGCGAGAGTGAACCGCTGTCCCTCCAATACCACGTTAGCGAACGCATACCTTCCCTCCTTATCTGCAATGGCCAGCATTGCGTCCCATCCATCCCTCACTGCTATAAGAACCCCCAATCTTTTTTCTGTGGTATTTGCCTGGGCCCAAATCTTAAATTCCCTTACTCGGGTTTTCTGTTTGTCCTTTGCTCTGATATGGTTTTCCTGGAGGAGCAGGAGGTCCGCCCCTTCCCTTTTAAGTAGTCTCTCCAACTTCACCCTTTTCGTGGGATGATTCATCCCCCTTATGTTATAGGTTAGAATGCGGACCTTCCCCATTTATTAAGGCACAAGTTTCTTTGGAATCCCTTGCTTAGCCGCTGCCTTTATTTTTGTGTCCCCGCTCCCATGTTTCTTCCCCATTAACTCCCCCCCCCCCCATTAACCATAAACCAAACATGTTGCCCCCGAGCAGGGCGAAGGTTCCTATTGATGCCAGGGCGTTGCACCCACAGCTCCCTGCCCTCCATCCTCTCGGGGGAAAGTTTTGTCGGGGATTCTAAACCCCACATTGCTGTTCAACCTTACCGGATTCCAAGCCGATGGGGCCCCCCCGGGCCGCCGTCTCTGCCTCTCTTGTAGTGTTCTTGTTCTCACCTTCCCCCCTCGCTGGTGCTTGTGTGTTACCGCAAGGGTGCCCCCGGCATTCCATTTCTCTTTCTCCGATCATGGCATCTTCTTACAGCCTTCTCTTCCCGTGTTTGGCCTTTTTTGTTTGATCGTTTCCCAACCTTTCGGTCTTCTCCTTTGCTCCCCACTCGACATTGCTTGATCCGCGTCCTCCCCTTCGTCCTGGAGCCCCATTATGTTGAGGCCCTCCTCTCAGGTGGTCGCTATTCGCTGTTTCCCCTCCCATGTGAAGGTCAGCCCGAATGGGAATGTCCACTTGTACCGTATTTCTTTTGCCACCAGAGCCTTGACTAGTGGGGCCATCGCTCTTCTTTTTTGCAATGTGACCAAGGCCAGGTCCTGATATAGTTGAATTTCTTGTCAGTTCATCCTGATGTGATCCATTTCTCTGGCCTTCCTCAGTATCTGCTCTTTTTGTGGGTATGAGGATAATGCCACCAAAACGTCTCGTGGTCTTTCCCCCGGTGCTTCGGATCTTTTTGGTCCGACCCTGTGTACCCTATCTACTCCGATCGTATCTGTCTCCGATGCTTCCAGAGTGTCTCTAAACGCCTCCTTCACCGCAGTCATTAGGTCTTTGTCCAATATTGTTTCTACCATGTTTTTTATGCGAATGTTGGATCGCCTGGAGCGGTTCTCTAAATCCTCGCATTGTATCTCCAGGTTATGGGTGAGTTTCACCAGATGTTCCTTAGTTTCACTAGCGTGTTTCGTTTCCTCCTCGACCCCTGGAGCGTTCTTTCCAAGATGTCTGTTCGCTCCTCCAATTTAGCCACGTCTACCCTGAGGTCCTGCGCCGCCTGTTTCATGTCGTTTTTCATCGTCGTGAACTGTTCCTGCACTGAAGACATGAATTTTTCTTGCAGATCCTGGAACCATGATTGCATGTGGGTGATGGGGGTTCGTCAGCGACATGTCTTCGCCTTGTTGGTTGTCCTGCGGTTTCCCTTTCGCCTGGGGCGTATTGTCCGCTGACCACAGTTATAGTATGTTCGCTTCTTGCCTTGAGGTCTGTGGGGTCGCGGTATTCTTGTTTTTTGCCCTTGACATGTTCTGCTAGGTTGTCGGGGTATACGAGGGCTCCTGAATTGCCCCTGTGAGCTGTGAAATGTGCCCCCTTGGGCTCCTACGGAGGAGTGCTGCTGGGGATTCGCGGGCCTCTCCCATCCGAGGAGTCTGCTGCTGTTGGGGCCTGCTTGGGTGGGCCCCTTCTCCTATGAGTGTAGCTCCCTTACCAATCAGGGTTACTAATTTAGACCGCTGAGAGTTTCCGCACAGGTCTTAAAGTTTCGGTGGGATCTCTCTGTTCCCTGATGCAGTGTCCCCCTTGTCCCCCTGTCGTGTTCCCTTTGGCGCCTTTTGTGCTGCCCGTGGGCTCTGTACTCTGTGCCCTCCTACGGGTTCCGAGGGGCGGCTCCGCACTACCGGGCCTGATTCCTCTCCACCTCTGCGCTCACTCACCCCCAGGGGCTGTTTTCAGTCCGCTTTACCTCTCGTGCACTCGCTGGCTTCGTGGAGCCCGCGCCGAGCGGGGGAGTCTCGTCTTCCTTCTGCGCTGTATGCGCGCTTCCCCCGGCGGATGCGTATGTGCCAGCTGTCCCGCACTCGGTGGGCTTCTTATCCGGTGCGGCTCCGCATAATGTTAGCGTGCCCGCGCCCCAAGTGTCCTGGACCGTAGGTCTACGATGGGGGGGGCCGGTGCGCCCGCTCCACCGTCCGCGTTATGTGCCGCTTCGTTCTTGATCCCCCGTAAGAGGATGCCGCGGCGGGGTGCCGTGAGGGAGGGGGCACTCCCCTGTTTCTCCGTCTCCCCCCTCCTGCTGCTTTGTGCGGCTTGCCCTCCTGCGCCAATCCGCTGTGATTGCCGGCTCGGCGGCTGGAGCTCCCGATGGGGGAGGGGCGGACGCTGTTGCGCTATGTTCACATTCCTGCACCCCGACGGTCTTGCTACCGGATCGGAGGCTTCGGGGGGCGACAGGGGGGCAGTCCATTCACCGATCACTCTTTCTGCTGCTTCGATGTGCTATTTTTCGGCGGCCCGGGTAGAGCGCGGCTTAGACGCGACTCGTCACCCCGGCGGCCATCTTGGAATACCTGCTCTTTCTGGACACTGAACTCCACCTGCTTCCTGAGGCAGACGCGATCCTCACACTGGAACCCGAGGATACTCGCCCTTACCTGTATAAGTCCCGAACAGTCAGGAAGAAGGAAGGAGATCCAAAAAAGACCTCGACCAAAGACAAACAGGTGAGAAAAAGGGCAGAGTGTGACACCTCTATAGTGGGCGAGTGGTCCTGGACCAGCAGGTCTGTTGGGTACCGTATTACATAGTATGCTTAGTCTTCCTTTATGGTGTGGGAGGGAGAGGGGCAATGGGGAAGAATCACACTGTTTAACGTTGGTTTGCTAAGTGGCTAGGATTCTAGGATAGAGATGTAGCTCTCCCCTAACCCAGGCCACTCCTACATTACTGGTCCTTGTAGTTGATGGTTGACGGCTGGCCACTGGCTTCCCCTGCGGACACCTGCAGACACGTCCTGGAGCCGCTTTCGTTGGAGCTGCCCTTTGCCACCTGGTCCTTAGCCACGGGTCTGCATGGGCAGAGGGCTGCCCTGGAATGTGACTTATTGGGAGACGGGGGGCAATGACAGACCTGGTGGGCAGGAAGAAGGGAGGAGGGAGCGGGGAAACAAGGAAGAAGCAAGCAGTGTGCTCGGAGCGAGTTCGCTTTCTCTTTGGGCCTTATTCAGTTCATTTTTTCTCCAAAAATGAAAGGTGCCGGGCTGTGGGGCAAGATGGCCTCACCTGCTGCTGGTCTCCGTGCGTGTGATTGCAGTGCGCACAGATTCAAAAACAGCACCTAATGACTCCAAATGTGCTCTGGATCGGAACGCAGGCAAAAGGCAGTGAAATTTAACATTGCCCAAATGGGCTTACCTAGTCGTGCAGCACATCCAAAGTCAGCCGATGTTGCCTCGTGGAGCCTGATGGCGGAGGGGAAGAACCCGGAGCAGTAGAAGGGGGTAGCAGGGTTTGAGAGCACTGGACCAATTCAGAGCAGGGTAACAGGAGGACCCCCATTGTAAGTCAGTGCGAAAAGTGGTTGGGACTCTCAAAAAGAATCTCTTCCCCGGCTAGAGGAACCACTGAGGGAGGGTATCACCTATCTCAGGCCCCAGAGATAGGTATTATTTTGTCAGTTTTGACGAAAACTGTTGCAGTTCGACAAAACCCGGGTAAGTACAGACTTCCTTCCTAGGTGAGGTTTACAGGATCCATGCATATTGACTTGACCCAGAGCCACAGCGACCCTCCCAACCAAGGAAAGAAATAAATTACCTTCCCTTGGTGTTGACCTTGAAGCCTGAAGCGAACCTTGCGAGGAGGAGACTAGGGATCCTGTAAATATTGCTGCAGGTGACTAATTCGTTAAAGAAGGGTAGCTCAGCAGAAAACAATCCATATGGGCTAGCAGCAGGAGGCACACTGTGATATTCCAAGCAGAAAGTCAGGTGAGGAGCTGGTGTCCTGGGCGACTGCAACAACCCACAGCCAAGCCGAATATCCTGGTGGCAAAAGACAGGAAGCGTTGGTAAAAAGTCCTGAAATCTGTTCCAGCATGGAAAGGCTTCCCCCAGTAGATAAGAAAAGGCAGCATGAGAATTCTAGCAGCCCGGTCTTGGCCTCCAAGAGCAAAAAAAACAATTAGGGCTATGCTCAAACCACTGTATGCAGCCAGTATGTCCAGCTAAGGGTTTAAAACAATGGGAAACGTTGTAATAAACCTCCTTCAGAAGGTCGGCAGACCTGACTCTTCCAAGTAGCCAAACGAAACAGCAAAAGAGGGAAGCAGTCGTTTAGGTACGACTGAAAAACAGGGCTGACTAAACGTCAGTCCACCAAGAGGATGCTGGGGCAAAGGATCAAATGACCAACCATACTGTTTTGCCAGTAGGGCTGCCACTCAGCCTACACAATCCACATCTTGTGTCACTGCGTGTGGATTTGCTTCTAGGCGGTATGGGTTGTTGGGCGTGGGGGTGCTTGAGTTTGTATACAAATATGTTTTGATATTTTGGCAGGGTTAAGGAGAGTGCCCCCCCCCCCCAGGGATCTATACTAGCCTAAACCAGTTAACCCCAATATGGAGGCCGCCATGATGGCTCCCAAAGAGTCTACACCCTCAGAACTGCCATTTTGTGCCTTCCTTGTGGTTGCCCAGAACAAAGGGAATCCTAAAATACAAAATGGCAGAGAGCAGGATATATAGAAAATGTATTGGTACCCCAATGGGTATGAATGAGGTAAAATGGCTTGCACCACTGGTGTGTGCCTGTGGAGTTAGGGGGCATTGGCTGTATTGTGATTGTGTGAGTTATTGGAGGTTGTGTGGAGTTTTGCTGTCCGTCTGGGTGTGATTTATTGTAGTTGCTGTGTGAGGGTGGCCTAGTTGGTTGGTGTGGGGTGTGTTCGCAGGAGTGTGGAGAGTTTTAGTGGGAGACAAGGGGTTTGCCCATGTACTGAGGAATAAGGTTTAATCATTGGCTCGTTTTTTTGTAAACTGAAATCCATTGTGCGCTGGTTAAAAATTGTGGACAAATCTGCGTAAAGTCTCCCTCCAGGTAGCCAGAAGAGGGCAGATGCTTCCTGATCCCAATTCTGGGGGTGGTGTACTGCGAGAGGATCACCTTAGTTAAGACAAGGCCCAGGGCAGTGGAGAGGTTTTGCCGGGTGAGGCACTGTATTTCTCCTTGAAGAGGAATATTCTTACCTGAGACTTGGAGGAGGAATTGGCTTATTGCCATTTGTATATGTCTCTGCCTCCTACTAAGGATGGAAGGGTACGTTCTAAAGAAGTGATTCAGCATAGTGTCGTACCCAAAGAACCAGCATTTTATTTTTATACCCCAGAAAAACCTATATCCTCCACAATGCCAAAGGTATAACAAATGGGACAGGCGAAGTCACATGTTTGTGTTCCATCTGTCTATAAAAAGGTTCAATCCTATAATTTTTCTTCCAATAACATCAAGAAAGGAAAAATACTTCTCAAACCTTTTAAAAGAAGTTAGAAAACTGAATGTCTCTAAGGTAGACTACATGTCCCAGAATCCCTTGGGGACTGTGACGAAGAGGGTTGGAAAGGCATGTAGGAGCCAACGACAGGCAGGCAGGCCTATAAGCTTTTGGCAAGGCTAGGCAATTAGTTCAAGGGCCTGTACCCAAAGCCAATTAACCCCCCTGAGGGTCATAAAAGGCTGCAACGGGAAGGAACAGTAGAAAGAAGCAGGAGCTGGAAGGTTAGCAGTAGAAGGAGAGCATGAGGCGTCTGGCAGTAAACTAGAAAGTGTAAACTTGTTGCATGCTTTATTAATGTTAATAAATAAATGAATACAACTCACACAGCCTACCTAGCCTACTCTCTCCCACCTCCTACCCCACCTTCCTCCTTCTTGTACTGATTATGTAACTAAGTATGTATTACGTAACTAAGTATGCTGTCTTTTAACAGCGCCATGATGCCTTCAGGCTGTTGCAATTTTTATAAATGTAAATAAATATATACAGAGGGGACGCCCGAGCAGATGAAGAGCAGATTTCACCTGCAGGTCTCTGAGCTGGTCCTGTGCTCACAAACCCTGCTTGGCTGTGGCTGCATTGAAATAAACTGGCCGTCTTAACAGGTGCGCCTAATTGCTGTGAATGCAGAGCTGAAGTCGTGTATCCCCCCGAGGCCCTTGTGCAGAGGCAGGTCGAGGGAAGCTGGAGAAAGGAAGATTCTCCGTTATCGAGACGGGATCAGAGACACCTGTGCAGCGGAGAGGTGTGGGTCCCAAGAGTGTCTGTTGCATTAAAGAAATTAACTTGGGAAGTAGAATCAGCCCACAACTGCTGCGACTGTGGAGTCGGTGAATGACGCTCCATACTACAAATCATCAGGGATACCTTGCCGGTAACTATCCAGCTTAAGTGTTGCTTGCGAGTAAACAAAAGCGAGTAGAAGTTGTTTTGCTCTAACAAGCTAATTGTATCACATGCTTGTCTCAGCGAAGTTAAAGTACCCACATGTAGAGAAAGCCTTTCCTTTCCTTTTCCCATTGTTAGATCTAAAGTGTTGCCGAACAGTCACGTGTCTCAGATTAAGGAGGAGAATGTTGCTGGTAAACATTATGAAGAAGTAGCTGACTTTCGTGCATTGTTATAAGAAGCCTATCTAACATCAGAGAGGTCACGCATATGAAATTGTGTTTCCGATTTTCTTTTGAGGTTGAATGGTACTCAGAAAAGAGGGAACGCAAACCTTAAAGTGCAAGTTTGCCATCAAAACGAAATCGGTTGTACCTAAATTAGTTTCTACAGAGAAGCTTAATTATTGTAACATCTTGAACAATTATTTTGTAGTTGTAGCAGTTGTATAAGTTGCTGAAGTTAGTAGAAGAACAAGCATTACCCAAGCCAGTAGACACAACCCTTTTAAGGCGAAACCAGCCGATTTAAGAACTGAAGACCATTGTTAGGGAAGTTGTTCAAGCTGTTTTAAACCCAGAGTCCTCTGATGTAAGGGTGACAGTTATCCTAGGCTGGAGGAATGGCGATACAGCTTTGCGGTAACTAACATAGACAAGAATGTGTACATGAAGCTGGGGAAGGGAGCTGGGTGCTTGTTAAAAGAAATCATTTCTATATTTGTAGAGCTGAGATTGTTCAAGTCAAGAGAGGAGAAGAGTCCGGGAGCTGAGAATGATTTTGTTAGCTGCAAGACCTAAGGGCAAGGGAAAGAGGCTGTCCTTTCTCTCTCTACAAGAGAGAGGAGTGCTTTGCCAACCTGTAGAGGTCGAAGTGTCTTTTTGAAGTTGCCTAAAATAGCAAGTAGCAGAAGCAGTTGTACTGTGGTTGTCTATACATTTGTCAGAAATTATTTTTAATGTAGTAGTAGCAGATACAGGCTCTGGGCCAAAGGAGCCTGCTGTCAAAGTATTATTGGCAGAAGGGAGTTGCTAGAGATGGAGCAAACCCTAAGAAGAAGCATCCTGACAAAGAGTATTCAAGACGCTGCAGTACAAGAAGAGGAGTTGTTAAGCAGAAGTGGTGTTTTTGTCCTAAACGTTATCCATTCTTTCCTGGAAGGAGGTTATGCAGGAATACCATTGGTGCTGTTTTCTTTGTGGAACGTGACTAGGGAATATTTTCATCAAGCGAAGAAGAAACTGTTATCAGTGGATTTTTTGTTTAAGTGAACTTTTGTTTCTTTGGAACTTTTCAAAGACTGATGTAAGACTTTCTTTTTCTGGGAAGGAATTGACTTTGGACATTCCTGTGGGAGCAAGATCTTGCCAGGACAAACAGAGGTCCTCCCAGACACTGGTTATTTGGTAATCTTTTATTTGTTGTTCATATATTACTTTATAGTTTGTTGTTTAGAGTGAGGGTTAGTTTTGTGTATGCTAGGAGGTTTTCCCTTAGATCCTAGAATAGGTTGGGAATCTCCTGGTAGAGTAGGTTTAGTTGGGGTTCAATCACTGTTTAAAAAAAAAAAACATGAGAAAACTAAACAGTTGTGAGCCTCCCATTAATGACCCCTCACCCAACGTTGAGAGGCGCAGGGATCTCTTTCACTGGTATGTCAATCCACTTGCGCCATGTGACCTGGGATTAAAGTTGTGCGTTTCTCTTTGACCATGGCCCATGGTTTAGCTAGGCAGACCGGAAAATCACAGAGCCGTGTTTTCAGTGCTTTCCTGAATGTCCGGCATTACTCTTTTGTGCACATTTCCTTTGGGAGGGAGTTCAAGAGTTTTGTTGAGATTTTTGAAAAGGCTTATTCACCATATTCCATGTTCGTACATTGTTTGGGTTCAAGACGTATATATCATTGCTAGACCTCTGTGTTCTTATTGGTCTGTAGATGTATATTTTTCTTTCCAGAATTCTTCTCCTTTGCCGCAAATTGCTCTTTGAACAATGCAGTGTTTTGAAATGGATCCTTTTCTTGACTGGTCTCAGTGTAGGGATCTTGGTGCTGGTGTGATGTCCCTCTTGCGGACTCTTAAAAGTAGTCTTGCTGGTGCATTCTACATCTGTCATATTTTTGGTGAGAGGAATGACATTCCAAGGTGTATACTGTTGGTGAAATCTATTTTTGACTTTGCGAGAGAGATTATGGCAAGCGTTCTGTGTGGGAAAGTGAGAAAGGGAAATATCTGCTTGATGGTGCATATTTGGAAGAAGCATTTATTTATTTCTTTATTGCTGCGTTGACTTGAAGTTCCAGTGTTAAGTCATTGTCCATCAAAATTCTGAGATTTATAACTACTTTGGCTGCCTCGGGTCTGTTCCCGTTTCATTAGGCCACAGTATATTCGGTTGTTTAGAAAGGTTGTAGGGCATTATCATGATTTCAGTTTTGTCCTGTTGAGTTTAAGGCTATTGTTGCTCATCCATCTTTGATTTGTGAGAGGCAGTTGACAAGAGTTTGGTCCATGTCCTTGCTGGTATCGACTGTGTAGATAATTAATTTTAAGCACCATCTGCATAGTTGTAGCATGCAAGTATATGTCCCTTGATGAGTTTCACAAGCGGGATCATTTAAATGTTGAAGAGTAGTGATGAGAGGCGATGAGCCTTGTGGTACCAACTACTTCCGTTTTTTCTGTCGGGAAGGATTTCATCCACTGCAGAGTGGTGTTGCTTATACCTTATACTTCGATCTGTTAGATCATCAGTTACTTTATCAAGCACTTGATAAAGTTGCTAACTCTCCCAAGGAAGCAATAAGTTGGCTTTCCTCTTTCCTCGAGAACTGAATCTCTCGAGTACATTGGGGAGATAAATTCTCGTCTGACTGCAACATCTTCTGTGGTGTACCGCAGGGAGCCAACCTTTGACCATTGCTTTTCAATCTGTACATTCGATTCTTGTGCGAGTTACTAGATCTCCAGGTATTTTTTTACCAACTACGCTGACGACACTCGGCTAGTCCTAGAACTGAGTGAGTACTGTGCCAAGGATAGTACAGCATTGAATGACCTCTATACAAATATAGAAGATTGGATGGATAATAATTGGATGTGCTTAAACGGCAATAAGACCTAGTTATTGGTCTTTTAATCCACCCAGGCACCAGCCAAACTCCTGGACTACCAGGCATTTAAAATCAAAGAATCCCGTATTGAGGTCTCAGGCAAGTTTAAAACACTCAGCATGACTTTAGAAGCTTCCCTGAACACGGACGCTGAAGCCATGTACGTTAATAAAAATTGTACCTACTACATCAGATTGCTCAAAGCAATTAGACCCCTGCTCAGTGAAAAGAAACTACTACAATAGCTAGAGCCGCCATCCTATCGCGTCTAGACTATGGAAACGCGCTCCTTGCAGGCGCAAGCAAACAAAGTATGCACAAATTCCAATTGATCCAAAATAATACGATCAGAACAATCGAACAAAAAGCAAGAACTGAACACATCAGTGAAGCTAGACATGACCTCCACTGGCTGAAAATGGAAGACTGCATACAATTTAAGTCTTTGTGCCTGACACACAGGTGTCTGTACGGCAAAGCACCAGCCTACCTGAAATCAAAAATCACTTTCCATAACCCTCCCAGGGCACTAAGATCAGATGCCAAGGGATTAATAACTGGCATGAAGCACAAAAAAGAACACAGTATGGGTAGAGCATTCCCTAACCGCGCAGCAGTCAGCTGGAACAAACTTCCGACCAGCCTTAGCCTGGGGACTAATCATTCTTCCTTTCGGAAGAAGCTTAAAATGTTCCTTTTCAAGTAAACCATAATGAGAGCACTCCTTCCAGGCCTTGAAACGTCTTAATAACTTTGGTATATGTATTTGTCCTGTGATCACTGTCCGTCTTCTTTCTGTCCTTGTCTTTCCGTCTGCGCCCTGATGCCAGCAGGCTGCCGGCGCAATATAAATAAACAAATAAAATAAATACTGGCCGCTTGTATCCTTTTAATGAGGGTTGTGTGGTTGACTGTACCGAAAGCCGTTTTCAGGTGGTCCCAAATGGAGAGTAGGGCTCATTCAGTTCCTTTCATAGGCCTGAAGCCGGCAGGCTTAGTGTGCTTTATAAATTAACCTGACGCACATGTAAACTAACCTACTAGACCATGTGCCTGGTCTAGTAGTTTAGTTTACATGTGCGTCAGGTTAATTTATAAAGCACACTAAGCCTGCCGGCATCAAGGCGCTGTTCTAGTTCCAACGCTGTGATACCTCAGGGTCTTGGGCGCTATGAATAAATAGAAAAAATAAATACACAGACACAGATTAGTCAGGACAGTGGATCAGCAGTACCAGTTACCCGGAAGCAGGGCTGGAGGTCATAACAGAAGCAAAATTCACTATCCCATTACCCCAAGCGCAATTATGCGAACAGCCAAGTTTTCAGTGTTCTCGTGAAGACCCAGTATAACAGTTCTCAAGGGAGTGAGTTCTATTGTTTTACTGCAAATGTTGGAAAGCTTGCACCGCCATCATTTGTCTGTCCGAATTTCACTTGGACCAGTCTTAGTGTATGCCATTCCAAGCGGCCTGTCCTATTGAGCTCTGGTGATTTTCTGGGACAGGTACGGGGGAACAGAGTTGGAGAGGCATCTGAGTGATGGACAACAGCTTCAATATGATTTGTTCGCGACTCGGAAGCCAGTGAGATATGCCCGCGTTTGGTAATATTAAGAGCAGCTCTGATTGAGTTATTCTGGATCACCTGCATCTTCTGGATGTAGTGCAGTGAGGTGCCAGCCAATAAGGCATTACAGTAGTCTAGTTTTGAACCGAATCCGATGATCGCTCGGGCAATGATAAGGCAGCTATCCTGGGAGAGGAAGGGCTTTAGCTGCATTCATCAGCTTTGATGTGTATGCGGCTGATGAAGCAATGGCATTTGCTTGGGTTGTGAGTGAAAGAGTAGCGTCGATATACTCCCAGCGTCTTCACTGATGAGACTGGGATTTAAATGCCACCAATATTGAATAACGCATATTGGGATTTGAGCCTATTGATCACTGCCGGGAACCTACCAGACGGATCTCTGTCTTTACGTCGTCATTTCGATTGGTGTGTACACTTTGTTTAGTGAGCAGGTGTCTGCAAGATAGTTGCCAGTCAAGGGGGAAGGAGGATTTGGGTGTCATCTGCATAGTTTGTGTACTATATGCTGATGAAGTCTAGCAGGACAAATAGGAGTCTGGTGAATATATTGTACAGGGTGGGGGATACTTGCACACCGCTGGGGTATGGGTGCTGGGGGGGGGCACTGGCATTCTCAGCAAACTCATGGATCTGCCCTCTAAGAAGGATGCCACCCATGTAGTGGCTTCAGGTGAAAAGTTGGCCGCGGTAGTGAGTTGGTTGCACAGGATCTGGTGGTCGACCAGTGCAGGTTTCCTTTCATCTCAGATCTCTTCGAGCTGATTCTTCAGGTTGAGTAGGGCATATTCTGTGCAATGGCCTGGTCAGAAGCCAGACTGGCGTGTTTCCAGGATATGGTACGATTCCAAGAATTGTTGAATTTAGATGTATGGCACACTGTCCAGGATTTACATTAGGAAAGGGACTGTGGTGATGGGCGGATAGTTGCTGGGGACAGAGGGGTCAAGCACACGTTTTTTAATCAGAGGGAGTACCCAGGTTTCTTTTGAGGCTGGAGGGTACTAGGCAAGAGGAGGAGGAGGCATTGATGAGTCTGGTGATGAAGATGACCAGAGCTGCTGAGCAATCTTTAATTATGCTGGCTGGGCAAATGTCACAGTTGCATGTCTATGGTTTTCAGGCTCCTTAGGATGGCTGCAACTTTGGTCTCAGTGTCCGTGCTAAAGTGAAATACAGGGACCTGGCCAGTGGCATCTGTTGCATCTACTGGTGGCTAGGTGGCTGGTGCCACTAAGGGAGAGTTGAGTAGGGATTGCTTGTGGGGGATTTTCTTGTGTAGGGTGTCTATTTTATCCAGCATGTTTGTTTGAATATTTGTGTACCATGCCTCATTTTTGATAATGTTAATAGAGGGGCAGCTGGGGTTGCTAGTTCCTTCAGGATGGTGAATATCTCTTGCGTGTTAGATTTGGCGCTAGCAATTCTCACATTGTAGGAAGCAGATTTCACCAAGATGATGGATCATCTAAAGTTTAGCTTCTGTGGTCAATTGCAGCTTGTGGGTGTCTGTTGGAGATTTTTTCCATATTGCTTCTGCAAGACGTTTTTTGGCATTGAGCTCTAGGAGCTCAGGGGGTAAACCAGGCGTTGAGTTGTCTGGCCGGTTTGGAGTTTCAGGGTGCTGGGGGGCAACTGTGTCCACTGCTGTAGTTGGTGGCTTCGCGTTCAAATCAGCATGTATGCTGGGATCATTGATGTGAAGGTTCTGTGGTTGGAGTGCCTGTAACAGGGGTTCATTGCTGTCCTTAGTAAGTTTGCGGGAACTGCGGGCCCGAGCAGGCAGAAAGGCATGGCGGGGCTGGGGGGAAGGCAGTGGGGTTGTGTTCTTAATAGTCGAAATGGTGAAGGACACAATATGGTGGTCAGACCATGGACAGGGTGTGTTGGACCGGATAGATATCTAGCACTTCAGGTCTGCTATCCAGTCTAGTGTGCAGCCTTTGGTGTGTGGGTTGGGTCGCTGACGCAGTATTTGGAGCCCAGTCTGCTGAGTGAGTAGGCTGCTGCAGTGGCTTTGTGGTCCGATTGGTCATTAATGTCAAGGTTCAGATCACCTAAAATAATATATTTGGAGGTGGGCTAGATGTTCAGGCTGAATGTATGCAGGAGATACTCTTCAAATGTTCGGAGTGGGCCCGGTGGGCAGTAGACAATGTGGATGGAGTTGGTATCTGTGTGCGAGATGGTTAGTTTAGCAGAGAGTAGATCATAAATCCCCTCCATAGGTGTAATGGAAAGTCTAATGGAAGGGACTCTTCTTTGCAATCAGTGCAACACCTCCTCCTCCATCATCAGGTCTGTCATTTTTGTATATAGCGTAACCAGAAGGGATTGCTAGGGATAAGGCCGGGTTGTAGGCATCATGATGCCAGGTTTACGTGATTGCAAGGAAGTCTAGTTTCTGTGTAGTGATAAGATCATTTATGTCAAGGGCATTTCCAGGGATGGATCTGGCATTTACCAGGGCCCCGTTTAATGGTGGTGTGGGCGATTTAGGTTTGTTTGTGAAGCAGGGTGCTTTTGTCTGGCCAGGGCCATCTCCTGGAATGTGGGAGGACTGGTTATGGTGACCAGGGTGGCAGGCTGTTTGGTTGCCTTGGTGTGATGGGGACCTACGAGGATTTGAAGGCTCTGAAGAGGGTCTTGCCAGTGAAGGTCTGTGCATTATGGGGATATTGGAGTCCTGGGTGCTGCAAATGGGTCTCCAGTAGCAACTGGGGTATGAGCAATCTCCTAGCCATCGATTGCTTCAGACCTTGGTTGGGTGCCTGAAGGGGCAGGCAGGCAGCAGGTCCTCGTCTGGAGCCTACTGTACCTGTGATCAGTACTTGCCGGACATGTGTAGGGAGGGGTGCTGTGATATCTTGGGCAGTGCTAGCACAAGGTGTGGGCGCGTGCCGGAGCAGGATGCAGGGGGCAATATTTGCCAGTGAGATTGGGAATGCAGTGCCAGCAGGCGTTCTATTCCTGTTCAGGCGGCCAAAGCCGTAGGAGAAGGGATTTGTGGCAAGGTACGTGGGCGTGAGGGAAGAGGCTACATAGCGGGAGTGGGATAGTTGTAGCGAAATGAAGGTGGCGGTACAGCACTTGGCAAATGTGCGGAAGCCATTCACATTAGTGACGAATGGTGGCTTACCTTTGCATTGCAGGTGGATGCTTGTGCCAGGACACTGTTGAGCACAACGTGCCTTAGACCGGGCAGGGTGCGGCGGTCTCGGCAGATAGCGGCAGAGACCATTGAAGGCCTTAAATGCATTGGGCAATAGCCAATCTGCTTGCAGGCTCCACAGAGCTCTGTTGTTGCAGTAGTTTTGATCCTCTGCTGTGGCCATCCTATGCTGGAGACCCTCTGCAGTGAGCCCGGTGGTGGCGGGCGGTATCTAGGGGGTCCCAGGCGGGAGGGAAATGGGGCTTCTCCAGCATGGGGTCTTGCATGGATTCACATGCTCATGAATATTCCCTGTCGTCAGGCTGGGAATCCTCGGTGAAGAGAAAATCTGTTTAATTTCTGAACTGACTTTCTACTAGTAACCAATCACTGGTCTCTGGGCCATACTGCCCCCAGCCAATGACTGCCCTCTACCTAACCCCCTCCTCTGGCAGCCATCTTCAGATTTTTACTGCACATTCAAGTGTTGGGAGTCTTCGTGCTTAGCTCTCGAGCTTTTACTGCGTTCGTGTTTTTTCATAGTTTACTCTTGATTTTTCTCTCAAATCGAGCCTCAAGCTCCACCGATTCTTCTTCCGATTAACGGGGACCCGTTTTCTGAATTTCTGCGCCCATCAAGGGCGAAATTTTGTCGAATTTCACTTCTTGGAGAATTCCGGAAGATCTTTGAGGAATACCCCGCGTGGTCATGGCCCAAGACAAAGGAGACTCGACGCCTGTTGGATCCAAGCTGTTTAGGAACTGCCCAGGATGTGGAATACAGAACGTCTTCAAGGAGGATGAGCACTGCGGGTGCCTCTACTGGCTGCACTCTGACAAGTCGCACTTGGAGGAAGACTGTGCGTTCTGCAAGAACATGTCCGCCCGGACAATTAAGGACCGCTGTTCACGGCTTGCTAACTGGCTGGAGACGAAGAGCCCAGCAGCAGGTGAGAAGTCGTCGTCTGAGCGGTCTTCTAAGATCTTTGAGGGCTCTCAGGCGATGGGGGCCCAACAAAATGCAAAGCACTGCGAGTCTGCGGGCACCGGGAGCGCCGTTGTTTCGGGCTCCTCGGCTTCCAGGCCGGGCGGAACATCGCCGACGCTGTCAACCACGAACCAACGCTCTGGCTTGACGAAGAGGAAGTCGGACAACCCGGGTAAGCTTCCGGAGAAGCCCCGGTCAGCTCCAACGGAGAAAGCCAAGGGTGAGCGAGGCAGTGACCCTCCCTCCACGGTGAAGGCCTCAGATGCGCCTATGGTCGTGAAGGCCCAGATTCATCCGGCTAAGGCCTTGATTGAGGGAGTCGTGGCGGCCCTGGCGAAGCCCGCAGAGGCGACACCAATGGAGACGACCTCCACGCCTAGAGTTTCCTTGCCATCCCGGAGGAAATGGTCTTTTCAGCCTACCGAAAAGACCCCTGTCAAGCCCAGGCCTATAGGAAGGATCCCGACAAGGCGGACGTGGAGAGCGACGGTGGAGCTGATGAAGAACGGCAGATGGACGAGGAATTGGACACACCGCCGCTGCCAACGCTTCCTTCACAACCGATGCCACTGCCAATGGACAGGTCGGAAGACATCTTGATGGCACTACACACCCTGTGCACCGAGATAAGGACAAGGTTGCCCTTACCTCCGGCGGACAATCCAGCGGTTCCTGGACCGTCAGTCCTCCAGCCAAGCGGAGACAAGTCCATCCTCCCCCACCCTTCCATGCTTCACCTCCATCCCCTCCACTTAAGGATGAGACGGGGCCGGGGATGGACGACGGTCGGAACTCCCATTGCCCCTGCCTGGGCTTCCACTCACAACGAAATTGGCTCCTTTCACGCCATGATCGCCAGGGCCTCAGAGCTTTTCCAGCTATGCCCCGAGGAGCAAAGGAGGAGGGATCCCTTTACCAATGTCGAGAGGCCAAGAAGATGACCATACTCTCAGTCCCGCAGTTAGACGACATCTGGGATGAAGGGCTTTCCCGTCGGAAGAATCGGTCCACGGCCCCTGCGACGAGAGACCGGTACGAGAAGAAGTACTGGATCCTGGACTCTGCTCCTATGTGCCTCAGGGCACAGCCGTCCCTGGACTCTGTGGTCTCCACGGCAGCCAAGAAGAAATCGGCAGGGGCGACGGCATCATCTTCCACTTCCCTGCTGGACGGCGAGGGGAAGAAACTATACGCCATGAGACGTCAGGTCATCTCATCGGCAGCGACGACCATCAAGGCGGCCAACGCCGCTCGCTATCGTGGCCCGCTATGATTGGGAGCTGTGGTTCAAAATCGCTCCTCTCCTGGACTTCCTCCCAGATGACAAGAGGGTGCAAGCCCTTGAAATCCTGTAAGAGGGCGAGGTGGCTTTGGACCACGCCATCACGGTAGCCACAGACATCGCCGACACCAGATTTCGCCAGAAGGGCAACAGCGTTTGCCTTCGCCGGTGCGGTTGGCCACCGACTTCCGTCAGGACGTGCAGACCAGGGTACTGGACATGCCCTTCGACGGGAACAACCTGTTCGGCAAGGCAGTGGATGAGTCACTTCAGGCCATCAAGGCAGACACCGAGACGGCCCGTGCCTTGGGCACTCCATCAGCGACAGCCGTCCTTTCGAACCTCCGGAGGCAAGTCTCAAGGTGCCTTCAAGGGATTCGGCGTCAGCTCGTCGTCGTACCGTCAGGTGGCCCGCTCTTCGTCACAGGAAGCCTACAGAGGCTGCAACAAGGCCGGTGGACATCGTCGTCGCCAAGGGACCCAAGGTGGCAAGGCCTCGACGAAGCAAGGCTGATCCAGCCATGACATCGGACCCCCACCCGAGCACCCCGGTGGGAGACCGGCTGGCGAACTTCGTCAGCGTGTGGAAGTCCATATCCACCGACCGTTGGGTGCTGGATATCCTGGCCTATGGGCGCACTCTGGAGTTCCAAAGGCAGTGTCCCCACTTTCCACTGGTGGCCAGGATAGAAACCCACATTCAATAACTGCTTCTGGAGGTACGAGCAATGCTGAGGAAGGGTGTGATAGAACTCGACCCAAAGAGGCTCAGGGGTATGACTGCGGTACATCCTCGTCCGAAAGAAGACTGGCGGATGGCGACCCATCAGAGACCTCAGCCGCCTCAACAAATTCATAAAATCCCAGAAGTTCTCAGCACGTGCTGGGGCAACTGGAAGAAGGCGACTTCCTGTCGTCGCTGTACTTGGAGGATGCCTACTTCCACATCCCCATACACAAAGGACATTGAAAGTTTCTACGCTTCGTGGTCCAAGGGTGGCACTATTAGTTCAAGGCACTACCCTTCGGTTTGAAATCTGCACCAAGAGTCTTCACCAAGTGCCTGGCACCGGTGGCGGCGCGGCTGCGCCTGCAGGGGATCCATGTCGACCCCTATCTGGACGATTGGCTCATCCGAGCGAAGTCAAGAGAGAGTGCCATCGACCACACAACGAGGACCGTCCGCCTGCTCACGGAACTGGGGTTCTCGATAAACTTTGCAAAGTCCTGCTTGGTGCCATCGCAGGACACCCTGTTCCTGGGAGCCAGACTCAACATGATGGCGCGGCTGGCTTCACCGTCGGAGGAGAGGATAAAAGCCATCCTGGGCAAGGTACAACGGCTGTTAACCATGGAAGTTGCCAGGGCGAGGTCCATCAAATCCCTGCTCGGCATGATGTCATGCATCTACCTCGTGCGACTGTGCAGGTTGCGGATGCGGCCGCTGCAGGAGTTCCTCGATGCCCGTTTGATACAAGTGGCGGGAAGCTTCGGTGACAGGATCTCCCTCAACAAGACTTTCCGTCAAGCGATCCGGTGGTGGGGCACTTGCGCACGTCTCACGGCGGGCATGGACTTCCAGACCCCAGCACATCAGGAAACAGTGACGACAGACGCCTCCCTGGAGGGATGGGGCGCTCACACCGGAGATCTCCACGCAAGAGGCCTTTGGCTCCCGGAGGAGCGGTCTCTGCACATCAACGTCCTGGAGCTCCGGGCTGTGTTCTGGGCCCTCAGATCCTTCCTTCCATCCCTCAAGGGCAAAGTGGTACGGGTCTTTACTGACAAAACCACCACGATGTTCTACATCCGGAAGCAGGGGGGCACCAGATCCCCAGCTCTGTCCAAGAAAGCGCAGGATCTGTGGCACTGTCGCCGACACACTCAGCAGGGAGCTGTGCTCTTGCCACGAGTCGGAGCTTCGGCAGGATCAAGTAGATCTCCTATTCAGACGATGGGGCAATCCCTAGATCTAGCTGTTCACGACGGCGACGAACACCAAATGTCGGAGGTTCGCCGCAGGTTTCCCCAGCCGGGGAGCATGGGCGATGCATTCTCCTTCCCCAGGGATGGCCTGTTCCTCTGCGTTCCCACCGTTGCCGTTGCTCCTGCGACACATCAGTCAACTCAGGCGGTCCCGGTGCAGGATGATCCTCATCGCACCGGCGTGGCCGAGGCAGATATGGTTTGCGGACCTTCTGGACAGGTCAGCGTCCTCATCCTCCCTCTCCCCCACCCCACCCCAGTCAAGCTACCGATGGACAAGGATCTTCTCGCCAGGGAAGGGGGCGTGATCCTGCATCATGACCCAGGATCGCTGAACCTGCAGGCCTGGCTCCTGCAGCACTAGTTCGGAGGCTACGATATCCCGGCGGACTGCAAGGAGGTACTTGCCAAGGCCAGGGCGTCCTCGACTCTTAAGTGCTATGGACATAAATGGAAAAGGTTCTCTGTCTGGTGCCGTGCACAGAATACCAACCCTCTACGGATTACGGCCCCTCAAGTGCTGCTGTACTAGCTGTCGCTGGCCAAGGCGGGGCTGGCACATGCCTCCATCAAAATTCATCTGGCGGCTATCTCTCGCTACACCAGAATTCCGGGGCGGTCGTCGCTGTGGTCTCACCGCCTGGTGAAGGAGTTCATGAAAGGACTGCCGCTCATTCCCGCCGGTGAAGGCTCCGGCCCCGGCGTGTGAGCTCAATGTGGTGCTGACCAGGCTCATGGGCCCTCCATTCGAGCCTTTGCATTTGTCACCACTGAAGTTACTATCGTGGAAGACAGCGTTTCTTGTGGCCATCGCCTCCGCACGACGAGTTGGAGATATCCAGGCCCTCTCCTGTAAGCCACTATATCTGACATTCCACGAGACAATGGTAGTGCTGAGGACGCACCCCTCCTTCATGCCCAAGGTACCGTCAGACTTCCATCTCAATGAACCCTTGGTGTTACCTGTTTTCTTCCCGTCGCCTTCATCTCCGGCTGAGAAGACTTTGCACTTGCTGGATGTGGCTAGAGCGCTGAAGTTCTACGTGGCCCGCACAAAGAGTTTTCGGAAGACATCACAGCTGTTTGTGAACTTTGGCTCTGTGAACCAAGGGTAGGCCCTCTCCAAGGCTTCCATTTCCAGATAGCTCTCCGGCTGCATCATGCACTGTCACCGGTTGGCAAACCGACCGTTGCAAGGCCGTCCGAGAGCCCACTCAACCAGAGCGATCGCTGATACTGTGGCGTTCCTGTCTGGTGTGCCCCTGCTGGACATCTGCAGGGATGCTACGTGGAGGTTGATGCACACCTTCACGAAATTCTACTGCGTTGACTGGGATTTCAGGGAGGAGTCCAGATTCAGCCAGGCAGTCGCTTGAAGGTGAGCCTGGTGAGGAGGTAAGAGATGCTTAATGTTGAGCTTTGCCACCTCCGTGGTTGTGCATTCGTGTACTGCTATGTATTCTTGTATTCATGAGCATGTGAATCCATGCCAGACCCCGTGCTGGAGAAGGAACAAGTTACTTACCTGTAACTGTTGTTCTCCAGCATGGGTCTGGCATGGATTCACATGCGACACCCTCCCGCATACCCCTCTGTGGCTCTTCTCTTGGTCCTACTGCCACTTTACGTGCTACCAAATCTGAAGATGGCTGCCAGAGGAGGGGCTTAGGTAGAGGGCAGCCATTGGCTGGGGGCAGTATGACCCAGAGACCAGTGATTGTTTACTAGTAGAAAGACAGTTCAGAAACGAAACTGAAACTGATTTTTTCTTTACCGAGGATTCCCAGCCTGACAGGGAATATTCATGAGCATGTGAATCCATGCCAGACCCATGCTGGAGAACAACAGTTACAGGTAAGTAACATGTTCCTTCCTCATCTTCGCTGCGGCAGAGAGCACTGAAGGCCTTCTATTTGTTCATATACATAGGCTTCAAGGAGTTTGGCCAGCAGAAGATGTTTGATATAGGCTGGTAGTTGGGGGAATTGTCTGTGCAGCAAGCAACAGGTTTCCTTGCATCGTTAATTTGTTTGTAAAATAAATTCAATGTCACTGCTTTCTTGTCTATTACTCCCATCTCTCTTGCACTTACATCTCTGCATTTCTTCTTTACCCAGTCTCTCCCATTTTACCTCAATTTCTGCTGTCCTCCTTTCCTTCTTCATTGCACCTGTTCTGTCTCCTTTCTTCCGTGCCTCCTTCACTCATTTTCAAATTCTCTCCCTCTTATAATCTTCCTTGTCATACTCTCAAATAATGTCTCTCACTTGTCTCTCTTCATTCCATTCTTCCATCCTGTTCTCTCTCCACCCACTTTGGAACTTTGTCTTGCACCCTTTGACCATTTTATCGTTTGCCTCTCTAACTCCTGTTCTGTCTTGTCCTTTTGTCTCCATCTGTTCTTTCCGTCCCTCCCGTTGTCTGCTCTCCCTCCCCTTCCTCATTCTTTCTTTTCTCCTTCAATTATGTCCTTTCATTTTTCTCCCATTCTCCCTTTCTTTTCATGTTCTTGCTTCTTACTGTTGCTATCATTTTCTCTTATTTCTCTTAATTTCCATTCTCACCTCTTAATCCTCTTTCAACTCTCCTTTCAAATCTCTCCCTCTTCTCTTTTGTTCCTCTCCTCCGTCATTCTGCATCCCTCTTCCTCCTTTCAGTCACTTAAGGCCTTTTCCTCCTGTCCTTATCTTCTCCTTTCTATGCTCATTTTGTGACCCCTTCCGGTTCTCTGCCATCTTGGTTCTCCCTGCTATGGCTCTTCTCCCCTAAAGCTCCCATTCTTTCTTGCCCGAGTAATCTCACATTCGAGGGGATTGTGTCCTCCGTATTTCATATCTATGACAGTAATCACCACAGCTGTGCTGCTTCGGAAAATCTTTCTGCCTCGATGATGTTGATACGCTGTCCTCGAGGGCCTCCGTCGAGCCGACGTCACCGGATGTTTTAAGTAGGACGCACGACGCCCGTAGCCTCAGTTCCGTTTTTTCCGCGAACGTGTTCGCTTCGGAGATCTCGGCGCGCCTCGACTCTTCTGAGTTCTGTTCTTTCGGTTCATCAAACCTGTTAGTTAAGTATCTCATCATGTCTTCATCTTCTTCTATGACGCGGCCGGTTTTAAGAAGTGTCGGGACTGCGGGTCCAAGATGTCGCTGACGGACACGCACAATGCTTGCCTCTGGTGCCTCGGGGAGGACCATGACACGGATGACTGTGTGGACTGCCAGTCGCTTACTTCGAAGGCCTTGCAGGAGCGTAAGAAGAAGCTTTCTGTAGGTAAGGTGGCCAAGACCCGGAAGTCGAGATCTGCCGGGCTTTCGACTGACGATTCGAGGGGTGACTCTCTGCATCGTCAGTGTAAGTCCGGGGCAGGGTCTCGGGTCCAGGAGTTGGTCCTGCCATTCTTCTGTCTCCTCGAGTCACTCACGGAAGCGCCGGCACCGGTCGCCTTCCCCGTCCTCGTCTGAGCACTCAGCCCGTCGGCGAGTTGCTTGTCCCAACAAGTATTCCACTCCTGAGGAATGGGATTCCTTCCGAAAAGAGATGATGGCGATTTTTCAGTCGCTGGGCTCCGGTCCGTCCGCGCCGTCGAAAGACGCCGGCCGTGACCATGCTAGAGACGCCACTCGTACGCCTTCGGGCTCGAGCGGTCGTCGCGACCACCGGGTGCCTTCGTGGTCCCGGTCGGACAAGGATGGTTGCTCTAGACATGCCTGTTCTAGGTCCCGGTCCTCGACGCCCTCGAGACCGCGAGAGCCTGTGAAGTCTTAGAAGAAGACGTCGACCCCTTCGGCGCCGAGGTCGTCGAGGGACTCTTGAGGCTCTGCCTCCAAGGGAGCTGTCAACGCCATCGGCACCCAGGCTGTCGAAGGACACGCTCGGGGCTCCACCCTCGAGGTCTGTGTCGACGCCGCCGAAGCTGTCGGTGCCACGCTCGGCGTCTACGCCGATTCGGTCGACGCCTTTCGAGGCTGCTTTGTCAGAGGTACCCCGTGGCACAGTGGAACCCCCCAGAAAGGCTCTGGCCAAGGCAAAACATTTCTTTGTCCCTTTTTCTGTGCCCTCTTGTCCCTTTTTCTGTGCCCTCTTGTCCCTTTTTCTGTGCCCTCTTGTCCCTTTTTCTGTGCCCTCTTGTCCCTTTTTCTGTGCCCTCTTTCCAGCCTCTGGATTATATTTGAGGTGGATGAAGGGTCTGAGGAAGGTGAGGTTCCTGCAGAGGTTCCTGATGACCTCTTTTCTGGTCATAGCCAGCTTGAAGACCTGCGTCAGTCTTTGCACGACGCCAGTGGTCTGGACACCTCTCCGGAGGTGGAGTTCGGAAGGCCTGAGCCTGGCACGCACGCCGACACATCGTACCGGCGCCTTATGTCGAGGGTGACGGATTACTTGCGGTGGTCTGCGCCACCTGGGGATTTTCTGCAGGATGACCTGACTGATATTCTCGACCAAGGTCCACCAACTGACCCGGTGTTGCCTTTCCATATGGCCTTGCAGAGAAGGGTGGCTGCGGCTTGGACTTCTCCGGAGAGTCTCCAGGCAGTGAGCAAGTCCTTGCCGAAGAAGTACCGCCCAGCCAGTGGCGACCCCTGCTACTTGACCACGCACCCCACTGCGGAGAATTTGGTGGTGCAGGCGGCTACAGCCCAGAAAAGCATGCGTCGTACCCTACCATCCCTCCTGATAGGGACGACAAACGTTTTGACGGCTGGGCGAGGAAAGTGTTTTCTTCAGGGGGGTATGGCTGTTCAAGCAGCCAACTCCATATGTGTCTTGTCACGTTTCACGCACACTCTGTGGAGCTGTATTTCCTTAGTGGCTGAACATATTCCCGAAGGGGAGGAACGGGATGGTTTTCTTGATATCGTGCAAGAAGGCAAGGATTCCATGTGTGAGTCCGTTCAGTCGGGTCTGGACAATGGTAGATTGCGTCAGCCGGTCCATGGCAGCGAGCACCGTAATGCGCAGGTTTGCGGGGTTGCGGAAGATGTGGTTTGCTCTTAATGTGCAAGCCTGGCTCCTCAACATGCCCTTTGATGTTGAACCTCTTTTTGGCAGCAGGGCTGACGAGAGTCTTGAGGTTGCAGACCTCAAAAGCTGCAGCGAAGTCGTTGAACGCTGCAGTTCGCCAACCTCAGCTTTTTCGTCCTAGGGGACAGCAATGGAGGGAGGTTCCTTTCGATATTACTCATCCTTTAGAGGAGCTGCAAGTCAAAGGGGCCACCGTAGGAGTGCCAGGGGTGGAAAACCGGGTACTCGAGGTGCCAAGGCCGCTCGGGCAGTTGCCTCTGCCCTCAGGCACTGCCGCAGCCGCTTCAGCTCAGTCATGAGGCCATGTCCCATGGTTCGCCGGTTGGGGAAAGGCTGGCGCAGGATCTTGGAGAATGGCGTGCCATTACTTCAGATGTGTGGGTTCTGGAGATCATAGCCCACGGCTACTGTCTTCCTTTCCGGCAGAGGCCTCACGACAGTCCACCAGGGAATCTCTTTGCCGAGTCCTGATCCGCTCCTTGCGCAGGAAATACAATCCCTGCTGGAGAAAGGCGCCATGGAACTGGTGCCTGTAGTGTAGAGGGACAAGGGATGGTATTCCCCTTATTTTTTGATTTCGAAGAAAGACAGGGGATTGAGACCCATCATGGCCTTGCGCGGTTTGAACAAGCTCCTCAGGAAGGATAAGTTCAAGATGGTTACTCTTTCTCAAGTCCTCCAGGCCCTTCAACTTCAGTACTGATTGGTGTTTCTAGACCGCAAGGATGCTTATTTTCATGTGCCGATCCATCCCAAGCACAAGAAGTACCTGAGGTTTGCGGTTGGCGACTCGCACTTTCAGTTTCGGGTCCTGCCGTTCGGATTGACCTCCACCCCAAAGGTCTTCACCAAGCTTATGGTGGTGGTGGCAGCGTATCTAGGGAAAGGTTGGATTCACGTCTACCCGTACCTGGACGATTGGTTGATCAGGGCACGCTCTCCCGAGCAAGTCCTGGATCATCTGTCCGTCACCTGCCACTCCCTTCACAAGCTGGGCTTCTCCCTCAACTTTAAGAAGTCCCACTTGGCGCCAACTCAGTGGCTCCAGTACATCGGAGCAGTGCTCGACACGTCCCTGGGGCAGTGTTTTCCTCCCCAGGTGAGGGCTCATCACATTCAGCAGATGCTGCACAAGTTTCAACATGCCCAGAGTCTCCCAGCGTTTGAGTTCTTGAGGTTGCTTGGCCTCATGGCATCCTGCATTCTTCTGGTGCCAGAGGCCAGGTTGTGGATGAGATCTCTGCAATGGGCTCTCAAGATGCAGTGGTCACAGTCCTCCGGCAGGATGTCGGACCCCGTTCAGGTGCCGCCCTCGGTCGCCCAGGACCTTCTGTGGTGGGCCATCGAAGGCAATCTGATGAGGGGGGCTCCATTTTGGCTACCCTGGCCCGAGGTGACGATCGTGACAGACGCATCCCTCACGGGATGGGGAGCTCATGCCAACGAGTTGACAGCGGTCGTTGGTCTCCGTCGGAGTCCAGACTCCATATCAATCTGTTGGAGCTGAGGGCCGTCAGGGTTGCCCTGAAGGCTTTTCTGTTGATGGTGCGAGGGAAGAATGTCCTGATTCTGACAGACAAAAGTGGCCATGCACTACCTCAACAAAATGGGGGCTGGGGGGGGCAGGGTTACCTCCTCTATGCAGGGAGGCGATGCAGCTCTGGTTCTGAGCCATCCAGCAGGAAATTTTCGATCTCAGCAGTTCATCTGGCTGGAGACGAAAACGAGGCGGCGGACACACTGAGCAGGCAGAGCACGGTCTCTCACGAGTGGGAGCTGGCTCAGGAGATTCTCATGGAGATCTTCGCCCTTTGGGGGACCCCTCAAGTGGACCTCTTCGCCTCCAGTGTCAACCGGAAGTGCAAAAGGTTTTGCTTGTGGGAATTTCCTCCAAAAGGAGCCTTAGGAGACACGTTTGTGGTCGACTGGTCCTTCCCACTGCTGTACGCGTTCCCTCCAGTCCCCATCATCCCGCAAGTGCTGCAGATGTTAAGGAGGTTCGGTTCCCGGATGATCCTCATTGCACCGGCATGGGCCCGGAGGAGGTGGTACCCGGACCTTCTCGACTTGTCCATCTGCCCTCCACATAGTCTTCCCTACCGAGATGATCTGCTCTCACGGGAGGGGGGGGGTCAGGTTCTCCATCCAGACGTCAGATCCCTCAACCTTAACGCTTGTCTTCTGAAAGGTTGAGGTACACGGATTGGGACCTCCCTGAAGACGTGATGGAGGTGTTGCTTTCGGCCAGACGGCCGGCAACAAAGTCCCTGTACCGTTGCCGTTGGAGAAAGTTCTGCGACTGGTGCAGGGTTAAGAATGTGGATCCTTTTTCATGTGACATTCCTGTGGTTCTGTCTTTTTTGCTTTCGTTAGCCCACAAGGGCTTGCAAGTGGGGGTACCATTAAAGGTTACCTGGCGGCGCTGTCCATCTTTAAGCGCTCGTCTGAGGAGTGTTCTTATTTCAAAATTCCTTTAATTTCTCTGTTTCTCAAAGGGCTCACTAACGTGTTCCCGCCGTCACCTTTCCAGGTACCGGGTTGGGATTTGAACCTTGTTCTAAAATTCCTAATGGGTGCTCCGTTTGAGCCTTTATTGTCCTTTGAGACTGTTACCACTTAAAACTGTATTTTTAGTTGCGGTCACTTCCGCTCGCAGAGTGAGTGTGTTGTAGGCACTTTCAGTTAAGCCACCCTTCACTGTGTTTCATAAGGACAGGGTTGTCCTTAGAGTTCATCCTTCCTTTCTTCCGAAGGTGGTGTCGGAATTTCATTTAAGCCAGAAGGTGGTTATTCCGGCATTGTATCCTCCTCCACATCCTGGTAAGAAAGAGGAGAGGCTCCATAGGTTGGATCCCAGGAGAGCTTTAAGCTTCTACATTTCACGCATGACCCGGGTCAGAGTAGACGATCAGCTCTTTATTGGTAATGCTGGAAGGCATTTGGGACAAGCTGTTACTAAGTAGACTTTGTCTAGATGGATTATCTTGGCAATTTCTGAATGTTACTGCTTGGTGGGTAAGGACCCTCCGGTAGGCTTGCGGGCCCATTCTACTAGGGGTATGACTGCTTCTACTCCCATGCAGAGGGGTGTTCCTATTCGTAACATCTGTGAAGCAGCCACATGGGCTTCGGTCCATACTTTTGTACGACACTACTCCCTATATTCTATCCATGGGCAGGATCTGGCTTTTGGCAAGGCGGTGCTTTACTCTGCATTTTGATTGGGCATTCTAAATTTCTGTATTCTAAATTCTTTTCCCACCTCCTTACATTGGTACTGCTTTGGGAGTATGTCATAGATCTGAAATACGTCGAAGGACCCAATCCCCTCGAAGAACCAAGTTACTCTCTTACCTGGTAACGTTCTTTCGAAGGGATGGTCCGATGAAGTGGAATCTATCAATAAAAGGGTAAATAAACTGACCTCCTTATTAGACATTTTCCAACAATGGACTCTTCCCAACATAGATTTGTTCATGAGAAGCAAACTGAATAATTCCAATGCTTTGTCAAGTTAATTCCTTTGTGGAAGCCTGGAGGCAATGTACTATCAACTAGATTGGAATGTTTCTTGCGCTCCCCCTACCCACAAACACTGATAACATGAATTCAGAAAATCGACTGTCCACCACCTGGGGGGGCTGCATTGCTTGCATTGATGCTTTCACGGCCTTAACCTTTTTGAATGTTAATCCCCTAAAACGCATCTAATATGTTAGGTTCCTTGTGCAAGAAGGAAAAGATTGCAAGGTCCGCTTAATGACAGCGGAAGGGAATTCTTTTCACTTGGCGTTTCCGGATGGGGCAAAATCATTTGGCTTTTATGTTGAAAAGTTTCCATGCAGAGAATAGGGATCACACTGCATTCTTTCAATTGAATAGTTTATAAAATGTGTAGTATTTTCGTTCCAGTGGGCAGCGACAGGACAGTAGCATAGGCTTTAACTTGCTCATACAAATGGTGTGAATCCCTTCTTGATGGCCATTCAGAAAACTGCTTTTCTACCGTTAGACTATTTTTCATGTAGCTACAAAATATTTTGGCAATAAAAGGAAAATGGTTCAAGTTTTGCTAATATTGGTAGCCTTTCATTTTCTACCTTTTGGAAACCTGCATTGTATTTAAAATGGAATACCACATTTTTCCCAGAGGTAGACTCACTCCTACCCAAACTATACTGGAATTGAAAGTGAGCCAGGATTCGGCTGAACATTTTGCAACTCCCTCATGAGCAAGGGAGAATAGGTGTACCGAGCGTCTTGGCATATTGTAGGGCTGCCCAAATAGAATGAGTCACAGGTTTGTCTAAGGCAATAGTTGCGCTGTCTACCTGCATAATATCCCAGGACTGACTCACAATCTCTCAAAACACCAGACTTTCAACATACTGCGTTGAATCTGGACTTAGATGGCACAAACATGGATACATAAAGCCATGTATATCCGGTCCATGCCTGTCTGGAGTGATATACCCCCTCGATTCAACCTAGCTTCATAGGAGTGAGATCTCACATTTAGAAAAATTGCAAATATTATTGTGCAGCTATATGTGAATGGTCGGTTCATTGGCTTTACAGCCTTCTGTCAAAAATGACAAATTGGTAGCAGCCAATTTCTGGCAAATGCCCAATGCGCCACACGCATTGGCACAATATGGCCTAACTTTACACAAGAGAGAGAGACGTACCTAAAATTACCCTAATAATACCTGCACTAGGCAACAGCAGGCAGCAGGGTATCCCCCGCTATATAAAGTATGCACGTAATGGAAAATTAAACTAGACTGAACAGTGGTAGTCCAATCTAAGTAGGAATGCAACATCGGAAGAGAACGTTCATTGGCCGAATGGGGTAGGGCATGCAGTAACGAAGTGAAAGATTTCAGCTCATTCAATAGAAGCGACTCCAAAGGACATACCTGACCCACTGATAAAATGAAATGTATTGAAACGGATGAAGTAGGGCAATGTTCTAGATGCAGACAATGGGCCGTGTGTGTGTTGAGCTGCCCAATGCTGGGCCAGTTCTGGATTGGGGTAACAGAAGAACTGGGTAAAGTAGTTGAATTGCAACTTGAAAAGTTACGTGAGGTAGGTATTTTAGGATTGTTCCCACCCCAGTGAGAGGACAAAATTATATCCAAAGGTGTTGTATTAGGTAAAAGGCGTATTGCATAGGGTTGGAAACAATCTGCTTCCCCCAAATTAGTAGACTGGAAACGTGATCTCTGGAAGATGGGAGAGGCGAAACGTGACATCCGAATACAGAAAGGGAAAGTGGGGAGGATGATGGGATTTATTGTACACTAGCTGTTCCCGGCCACGCGTTGCTGTGGCTCAGTCTGGTGAAATGGAAAAGAAAAGAGAAAGCACACGTTTGTAATAGGTTTAATTTCACAATGCTTGTGGGTAGTTTTTAATGGCTCTGGCGTTTCTCCACGTTATGGCGGTTTAATTTTCCCAGCGGCGCAACACATTCCTTTCGTTTCTCCATTAAATTTCCGAGCCTTCCAATAAGGACACACTTCAGTCATGGTGCTGATGAGAACATGCCGGCTCAACCTATAATCAGTTGGGTTGTACCAGAATGCAAGGCGATTGTAATTGCGTGATTGCTGAGCACGGAGCCGTGTTTGACGCTGATCTGTTGTTTCTCGTTGACGTCTTTCAGCCACTCTCAGCCTGTCGCGTTCGAAGCGGATCTGAAGCTGCAGAACGCGAATGCCATGCTCGCAACTGTGCATCCTAAAGTCTGGCTACACGTCGCTCTGCTGCTTCCTCGGCACTTATTTGAGCCAGCGTGTGTTGCTTTTACGTCCAACAGATGGTGCTGTTTTTCAGAAAAGGCATGTTTTTACCTGTCACAGGTATGACATCTATGTATAGTATAGCATACAAACATGCACCTATTCGAATGCAACCGTGTGTCAAAATTTCAAAGCAATTGGTGAAGAACTTTCGGAGATTTAAGATTTTGAACAAACAGTTACATTTTTATTTATATAGATAGGATACATTCTTAGATATGACTGAATACTTGTCAGATTTGCACCCATCATAAATCGCTCCATAGTGCATTGCAAGAATACCCAGACTAGCAGACGACAACAATAATAATAATTTATGCGTGTATCTCCCATATTGGATAATTGTAGTACTGACGATTATATTCCATATGCTTCAACCCAGGTACATTGGTCTGTCAATAGGAAAGGGGCTGACTTTTAATGTTTGAACTGAAGTTTCGATTTGAGAATACTAGTCCCTGCTAGGCATTTAACTAATCTTTTTATTTTACATTTGTATGGTGCCTATACACCAGTGTCTCCAGGCGCCACAAGGCAAAAAAGGGGCTGGGGGAGCATAGGGGAAAACACAGTAACGGCCGTGCTAGGCCTTGTGACATTCTTACTGTGCAAATGCAGAGACACAGTGCAGCTGGGGGGTAACCACAGGAGTGGGGGGGGGGATCAGGGAGCTGAGTAAGTGCGGAGGGGGGACCAGATTCAGTCCCTGCACCTGCCCCTGTGGGGGAGCCACAGGTGCAGGTGAAGTGGGAAAGAGAGAAGTGCAAGGAGGGGAGGACCAGATTCAGGCTAGTCTGGGGAGGGCGCCTTGGGGCAAGTGCTGGTAGGGATGCTGCGGGGGGGACTGGTCAAGGAGGTCCTGGCCCCTGTAAAACTCATAAGGGACCAGTGCCAGTCTCAAGTGGCAGACTGTCATTAGCACAGGAGGGGGAGATGGAAACAGGAGGAGAAAAGGAAAATCTTGAAGTTTCCAGAACGTAAGAGGATCTGGCTCAGGGGGGCAGGGAGTCCATTCCAGAGAGAGGCTCCTATGGAGGAAAGTGATCTACCTCCCACTTTCTGCTTGGAGAAGTGTCTGACCTACAGAGAGTTTGAGCTAGAGGAACAAAGGACTCTAGCAGGGAGGTATTTAGCGAGAGAAAGCTGGATGTAGAGAGGTCCTAGGCCCCAGACAGCCTTATGAATGATGAAGTGGGTCTTAAATTTGATCCTTGCGGTCACCGGGAGTCAGTGAAGAGATTTTAGGGCTGGAAAGATGCGGTCCCTGGGCTTGAGGCCAAGGATAGGTGTTGCAGCCCAATCCTGGATTAGTTGAAGAGGGCGAAAGGAAGAAAGAGGCAGATTTATGAAGAGTCTGTAGCAGTTGTCCATCCTAGAGAGAATCTAGAGCTCTGAAGTCATTGCACTTCTGGGGGAATGTGAGGAAAGGGAGAATGACTCTGAGGAGGTGGAGCTGAAAGTTGGACTTCTTGCCAAGGTCCGTGATGTGGGGAGAGGAGGAAAGAGAGGAGTCAAAGGTGACCCCAAGGTTTTTGACCTCACAAGAGGGTGAGTGCAGGGAGCCTAAGGAGGGTGGCCAGAGACCGGGGGGGCAAACGGGGAGCACGTGTCCCAATGAGAAGGATCTTGTGAGTTTACACGAGACCCATGGTAAAGTACCTAAACTCCTGGAGGAAATGGGTCTGGCGCAAGGGTATACTGTATGCACCCCAATCAACAATTCATGACAAATCTAGTGAGTGCTCAAGTTTTAGAAACCTCTCCCAAGGAGTAGGACTTTGGTCTTGCAAAAATAAGTGCATTTGCATAACTGAAAGCAACTCTGTATGCTCTCCAGTCTGTGCTAACTTATCTGGATGAGAAATGTATGTTAGTGGTACAACACAACACCTCTCAATATTTATATTAGAAAATATGGTGCTGCAATGTCACCCATACTGTCCATAGTGGTACACATGCTTCTGAAACGGCTATTCTGATCCCTTCACCACGCTAGAAAACTCGAAATGTTACTACCTCCTGGCGAGTCACCAGAAGAGACTAGGAGTATTTCCAAATTCCTAGGAATCGAAATGTCGCCTGTACTTTTCCCATTTTGTCTCTCAAGCGAGTTGCACAGTCAAAGGCGGCAGCCATGCCGACCTGTTGCCCTGATTTGGGCCTGGTGGTATTCATTTTCTATTACCTGCCAATATCCCTGGATGAAATCCATTTTTGCCAAGATCTGTGTCTTGGCCAGAGAACAGGGTTGCATACTGCTTCACAAAAATCGCCTCACTCAGCCTGTGAGCCGGCTACTCGGCTTAGGGAATTCTGGCAGCTGAGGATCGTAGAGAACCACTTTCTTCAGTAAATAGAAAAGACCTCAAATGTAACTTAAATGGACTGTTAACGATTGTTTCGGGGGTGAACAACCAAGGGCTCAGTCCTTTTGACAGTCTTCCCCACCAGACTTTGCCCGATCTGTTAGGCATAGCAAAAAGGTAGATTGGCGCACACCTTGATCAAGGTGCATTTAGCAGCTAATTTCATGCTATATGTTAAATGTCCAGGTGTGCTGTCTCTTTACTCTGAAAAGATAATGAAAGATTTCATGAGGCACCTTTCTGGAAATTCCCACTTATCGATTGCACCTGTGTGTAGTGTTACAGATAAGATTTTAAAGTGGTGGTATAAGTTGGGAGTAGAATGGTTTATAAGGGAGTAAAAAGGTAAGTTCTATTCATAATAGTTTTTTTTATATGTGACTAAAAAGGTTTAACTGTAAACTGATTTTGTTTTGTTGTAAATATTCATGCACTTTCAAACATAAATGCTAACCTCTTTAAATGAGGAAGTAATAGCAGTTTCTTCCTGTGGCACTACATGTACTACTACAATATCCATGGAGCTGTGTGGGTTAAAGCAGGGGGTAGGGAACAGGCCTCTTATGTACCCATTTCCTATTTTTTGTTGGGAGTATTTATGCTCCCTATCTTGTTTTTTCAATTTTTATTTTTAGAGCATTTGCCTATTTTTAGGGATTGAAACTGGTTAATACACCCCTTATGTGTAGGGCTTCTTGTGTGGGGATATGCTACCCTGCATTTGAACCTGATGACCCCTCCATTCGAGCCTATGCCTAGGCTGGTCTCAATTTCGTCTCCTGGAGAACCATTTATCTTTTGTCTGTAAATTCTGCGTGGACAGTGGGGAGACCCAATCCTTTGCAGTGAATGACTTTACTAACATTTCATAGAGAAGGTGTTGGTATGTAGCAACCCACATTTTCTCCTCACTTTTCTGGTGTCTCGACATGCTGGTTGTCCTACCATTCTGCTTTTACAAGCAGGTTGTTAGGCTCCATGGGCATTTAAACAGTTCTAATATACAATACTACAGCTCCCTCTAGCGGTGACCACAGGGACTGCCCGCTTCATCGGACAAACATACATCTGGCCTTTTATTATATTGTATGATGACTTGGTGAGATCAATTGAAGATGTCAGTCCTATTAGTTTCTTGTTACCTTTGGCCGTCATTGTGCAGACACAGAAATCTTTATAATGTCATTGCTAGTTGGATTTCAGCATGTATCAAATATTGCTTCTAAAGTTTTGGAACCAGAAATACAGAACAGATGGCAGATATGCACAACCCTGACAGCAAACATCATTAGAAAGGCCTCCAAAATCATAATACATCAACAGCCAAGGTAGCCATTGAGAGGTTCCACCCCAAAAGATATACTCTCTGGGCCCCGAAAAGCACTGTTATAAGAGTACATTGCACGAAAAGGGTAATTTTAGGAATCTGACTTGGACCCTAGGCCAGTGCAAAGACACAAAATATCAAGGGAGATCTTTCAATCCTCTTTTGTCTACTCATCCCCATTATAGTGAATACATCCCTTCAAAGGGCACAGTTATATACACACCAAGACGGGGAAGGTGTACAGTAAGAACAGTGGGAGGACGACAAGGCCCACGGTCTGGAGGACATGAAAGAGGATCTTGAGGAGGAGGATAATCTGCAGAAGGAGACTGGAGATGACACTGTTATGGTGAAACAGGATTGCATCCAACCCTTACCCAATGTTAACATTTTAATGAAGGAAAGGGCAGACAATTTCTTGGAGGCAAGACATCCAATCCTCAGAGTAAGAAGATGTGAATTTCTGTAGTTGAGAAGCAAAGCGAAGACCTAGCTTCTTACAATCGAAGCACTTTTCCCAGTTGATGGATGTAACCTTATCTTTCAAGTAGCTATATAATTATTGTAATTTTCTGACGCTTGTGGATCTGCTTCGATCACATGCTATGCATAGGCTGACATCTAGGGGTAGTCGTGGAGTATTACATAATTTGTTTTCAAAACTCGAAAAGGGACGTTGATTGGCCGTGTCAATAATACTATCCCTTGAGAGACGTCCACTGTTCCCATGGGCCTTCACGCGTCGAGGTCCCACAGATTGGTTTTTCCACCATCATAGTGGGACGCAAGTTGCAGTGTTTCCATCTGGCTAATGCCTTTAATTATCAAAGTTTAATTATAGACTTTTTCTTTCCTTTCAACTGCTGTACCACCACAAGATCATCTTCAACGGCTTTCGAGCACAGATTCATAGTCGACGGTGACTGCCCATACTGTCTCGACAAACTTGAATGTGGCCTACACAGGTCTCCCCGGGCCTTGGCCCTTCACAGAAGGGAGAGTGGAGGGTGGTTCATAACTTTCTTCTCCTTAGAGAATGTCTGTTCCTTCACTATCTTTCCCTTTCTATCGCCAGGCTGCTATCACCCCTAACTATGGGAAATAAACCTTTTAAATGTCCTTCCTGCTACAGGAATTACCCCTGGAAGTACACACACAGTGTGTGTAATCGCGGTCTTCACAGGGACCACCCCGAAAAACACAGCAAATCTTGCTAATTATTTCGGCCTAAAACTTTAAAGGACTGTAAAACGAACACTGGGCCCATCACGCCATGCAGGCCGAAGCCACTATTGACGTGGAAGGAGTGTCCAGCAATGGCAGCATCAGCATATTAAGGGACGCTGAGGGCGATCGAGACCCGACGGGTTCCCACGTGCGAGCCCCCCAACTCCATCAAGCAGGCAGGCTCCCCTGTTAGGGACCCTACACCCGGGGGCTCAGATACTCACACTGCACACCACGCAAAACACATATCCCACAGCCGACAGTCGACACGTCCCTGTCCTCTGGGCCATCGCGCTCACGTTCGCTGCAGGACAGGCTCCCAAAACAGACGTCCAAATCGGTTTCTGACACTGCGAATAAATTGGACCATGTTCCGGGCTCCTGAGAGAACATGCATCACAAGACGCTTCAACGGCACCCTCCACTAGCTTGAAAATGAGGGAACTCATGAAGAAAAATGTGCCAGAAACACTCCTAAAGTCCAAGGTGTTGAATTTGTTGTTTGGTATTTATATAGCACTTTAATCCGAAGCACTTTACATAGCAAAAGATAGTACAAAAATGAACAAATGAGAACTGACATTAGATCAGAGAAAACCCCCAAAACTTTGATGCCCCAAGTGTCAAAATCCTCTACTTCCCTGGCTAGGCACCCTTTTCTCTCCAAAGATTCTTTCAGGGGCAATATATCACGAACAGCCTACTCCTATAAGAGGGTAGCCTTCACATACAATACACCCCTGCCCTCGCAGTGTTGCCTAGCTCCACTCAATGTACCACTGAACGTTTTGGCAGGATAGGGCGGAGAATGTCATGCTTTGTAAACTTCTTTGACCGCCACCCTAATCAACTTTCTAGCCTTAAAGGGCCTGGCTGCCTAGATACCGTATTACTATACGATTTCATGTATTGGTGTCTCAGACCTTTCAAGCTAGCACATATGAACATAATCTGTTCAGTAGTTTCAATGGATGTATCCGATTTGGCTTTGGCACAATTTGTTTGTGGCTGAATTGACCAGCGTCAATTTGTCCACGAAGACAATTTTGCAGCTGCCAATTCAAGCCAAACTTAATTCCCCCACCTCCCCAATACACTCCCCCACCACGCCCTAGTTACCTTTTTGAGGTCTGACGCCGCAGGGTCTGCTTTTCTTTTCTTCTTTTTTTTTTCTTTTTCCAGTCCCCCGCCTCCAAATCTCAAAAGCCATCACTACCAAATCTGAGGTAGCAATGGTCACCCCCGCATCCTCCACTCTCAATGTTTGGTAGTGATTAGCCAAACTAATTGTGTTTACAATCAATGGAATGGTACTGGCTGAATTCGGCCATTTTTACCATACAATCAATTGTAAATGATCAGTTTGGGTACCACAGTTTCAATGACAGATTCCCCAGAGACCGCAAAAACCCACTGCCCTGGGTATCCCAAGTTTGGCCTCTTCTATTTCTAAACTTTATCAAAAGATACTGCCTAACTATATTGCATGTGGGGAAAGCTTCTATATATTTCGGGCACAGACTCTGCTGGAGCCTATACTGAATAAAAAGACCACTGTTAACGTTCGACGGCAGCCTCAAAACTATAATCCTTTAGACCATGCTTGACCACACATTTCCGAAACAGCTGTGAGGATCCACTCGGTATTTGAACTTTCTCTTGCATCCAGATTTTGTGCATTCACAACAATCTTTCTAACGTACCAAACCTTGTGTATTCAAAAATCCCCCTAAAAGCCTGAAATATGTCCACCACAATTGTTCAGTTTGTCAGGCACAGCAATTTATTGTGGTACATGGCCGATATTATAACACTACTCCGCTCAAGCACTCATCATTTCGAACTCCAGATAAATATTTTCGGTTTGGAGTGTCTTGGGCATCGTTAGGTGTGATGTCAAGATTTTCCCCTCTAACATGGTCAGCTTTTTCTTGAACTCATGTCCCCATACTTCCACTCCATATAGCATGCTTGTTGCGATTTTAGCTGTATATAGTAATAGAACCGTCTTAATGGAATAGCCACCCTGTTTACCAATAAAAGAACTCATTGCACGGCCTATCCTCGTACAGTTTGCTTCCATGTACTCCCAATGCAAGCTCCAACTGGGCCTATCATCAATTAAAACACCACAGCATTTATAATAGCCTACTACTTCAATGGGTTTGAACTCTATCTTCCACACAAATTTAGGTGAATTTCTTTTTCCACCTAAATGCCATAATTTGTGTCTTTTCGATGTTAATATGAAGTCAATTTGTCCTGGAATAGTCACCCAAAGCATCAAGCAAAAATTGTAACACCCTCTGGGTATAGTACAATAACACAGATCTATGTGATTACTGCGACCCCCAGAATTCCGACGGCTGAAAATGGCAACTTTTTCTAAAACCCCCTTTACACCACATACATATTGTATGGCGGAAAAAAACAATCTGAGGGTCCTACACGCGTGAGGGATCATGGGTACAGTGGACGTCACACTAGGGATAGTATTACTGGCACGCCCTGTGCCGACACCCATTTTCGAGTTTCGAAAAACAAGCTGTAATACTCTGCAACTTCCACTAGATGTCGGCCTATGCACAGCATGTGAATCTAAGCAGATACAAGCATCAGAAATACGATTACGGTGAGTAATGTATCATATATATATATATATATATATATATATATATATATATATATATTAGGCAGCGAAAAAGAAAGTTGGAATTTCGGTAGTCGGAATTGTGAGGGCGACATTTTGGGCCATTACCCAATAACACAAGGTCAACAGCATACCCCATCCAGCCCACCTTTCTGGACTCAACCCTCACTGGACCTGATGTAGGAATATTTAAGGCCTCAATCAAATCCTCCAGATATAAATTGAAAAGGGTACAGGCCAGCATACATCCCTGCTTGAACCCCCTACATGTGGGGAAACATTTAGAGATTCTACCCTGCCCATCCAAACATACTCTCATACTAGTATCCTGATGCAGCTGCATTAACTTAGTCAACAGGCCATGAGGAATACCTCGGGCCACCAACTTAGACCAAAGTCGATTCCTCATGACCGTGCCAAATGCTGCACTAAAATCAGTAAAAATGCCTTATACTGAGTTGACTTCTCGACCAGCCGTATTTCACTGCTGACACCAGTGAGAGAAGGTTATGCACTGTGCTTGCGTGGCCTCGAAAGCCCATCTGGTTTGCAGGCAGAATCCCATTACACTCTATCAATTTGTTCAGCTCATTTAAGAAAATTCTAACAAAGATATTTGCTGGTATGTCCAGTATAGCCAACGTACGATAATTCATAGGGTCCTGTCAACAGCCTTTTCTTATGTATAGGAAGGATGTTGCACTCTTTCCAGGTTAGAGGAACACACCGCAGTCTACCAATACCCTGAATGAGTAAATGCAAGGCTTGTGCCCATACTCCAGGACATCTTTTAATCCGTACATTCCATGTCCCATCAGGACCAGCTGCCCTAGAAGAGTTACATTTCCCAATTATACTACAAATATCTCGCACTGACTTTACTTTCCCATGGTTCACTGATATTCAGATTACCCAAGTCCAATGGTTGCTTTGGCCCCAGAGTATTCCCTGTGTGTTTGCCCCATGCATCCTCTGACACACTATTAATGGGAAGGGCTTTCTTAATTGTACCCCTAGTTATAGCCCAAATACCCACATTATTAACCAGAGTAAAGTGGGCCAGCTGCTTCCAGACCTCGCTGTCATAAATCCGATATCTGTTATTTATTAACTTAATTTCAGTCGCTATCCCAGAGGCCGGCCGAACCGCTGTTGCCTTGTTGAGAATACTAGAGATATGTTGCATTTCTTTTTAGCCAAATGTATTTTATGATCATATTTTCGACCCTTACCTCCATCCCTATTCCATCGCTTACATACATACACTCTTGGAGGTTCTTTTCTGTTTCAAATCTTCTCTAATAACAATCCTAGTGGAAAAATCATGTATAAGGGCAGATGCAATGCAGTCTTCCCCAGATTGCCATCTGCTAATAAAGTGGGGAGTTTCTCTTTTAGCCACTAAACCAACTTTTTTAAGATTCACATCATAACATTGAATGCGATTCACACTGTTGCTCACAAAAAAGGCTCCAGCCCTATCAAACTGACCCCTGCTAATCTCATATTTGAGCAACACACATACAAAGCGGCAAGTTATCGCTCCCCTCTCGAGAGTGTGGCCATGTCCTTTACTAGCCCAAAAAGGACATGGTTCACAAAGATATTAAAGGTGGTCGCACCTTTCACAATCGAGTTATCACAGGGATAGGAATGAACTTGGATACTCACTCAGAAGGCCCTCCAGAAAACAGTGACAATTGACTTCACCCCGATTTCAGTTCTGCTTAGTCCTTCTCTCCCAGATTAAGTCCTTCCCAATGATGCACACTACTGCCCTAATAACAGTAAGGGACAGATGAGTAAATCACTTGAAAGGGCGAGTACGTAAAAACGCTCGAAGGACACCAGGCTGAAACAATAAAAGAAAAAATCAGAGATGCGCTCCAATATTTGACAATAGCAGCAGGAAGGAACAACAGTAGTGCTACCACCCCCTAACCTGAATGGAAGAGCCCGTACGCCTTGGATGTGTGCTGAGGAAGGTCCATGTCTAGCAGCGGCCCCTGAAAGGAAAAAAGAATTCCACTCCTAAATCAAACTGGAGAACACATCTACGACACCCCCCTACCGAGAGAAAAAAGTAGGAACAGGTCTTACCATGGGGACAATGGTAAAATGGTCAAGAGGTCGGCAGTCCTGTGGCGGGAGGTCCAGGGAAGAGAACAAATTGAAGGAGGATAAGTTAGTATGGGGACTAACCCGGGCGGAACGAGAGACGCACCAGTGTTGGGTTGCAGCACTTTTAGATCTACATAGCGTCCTCAGTCCAGTGCTAGAGGAATCAAAGGAGTGGACCAGGAAGAGGAGGTAAGGGCTGGGCACAGAAGGAGGTGTTTGAATACCAGAGGTCCCCAGGGATAGTAGAGCAGGCGGACCAAAGTCAGTAACAGTAGCAAAATCAATTAGCAAGAGGGATACCAGTATGCGGGCCGAGGTTGGAAACAATGCAAACTGGCAGAACAGGAAGGCAGCAGTAGAGATGAAAAACAAAAGCAAGTCCAAGGAGAGTATGCACGATCTGTAACGAGTAATCCAAAAGTACAGGAATAGCCAAGGGGCGTTACAGAGAATACGAACAAGCTTCAGAGTCCACGAATGAAGATCAGAAGCAGCGCCACAGTAGCTGCTTCTAGGTTTATAGGGTCTGTGATTACGCTGTTCCCTGGATATGGCGTTGACGCTGAACTGCCTCTCTCGTGATCACATGAACGCGTATGCCCGTGGGGCGTGTGGCCCCCCCACCCCGAATTTACCTGCGGCCCAGCTTTACCATGGCAACCACCACGCTGCCTTCCAGGAGCCAAAAAGTGTGCGTGTATGGAGCCCAAAACCATATGTTCAGGGCCTAGAACTGGTGGGTGAAGGTTGACTGTGTGGCGGTGAAGCCCTGGGAACCAGTTCAGCACCCTTCCCACTTATACGCGCGTGTTACTATGAACATCTCCCAGACAATAGCCATTTAGCATGGTGAGCTGATTGGAATAAAACAATTCCGCCCAGGCTTTCCCATGCCGATTACAAGCATTCAAATGAAAAGGTTTAGACTTGCGATAGTCTGTGAAACCTTCAGAGATGGGCACAATCCTGGCATTGAGGTCACCAAGTACAAACAAAGGAACACTTGGGTCAAGCTCCATAATGAACTTCCTCACCGTTTTAACATTTTGCTTATGTACTATCTCATTGGGTGGGTCATAGATGTTGATGATGGTCAATTCCATAAACTCACCAGGTACACAGCAAATTGTTCCAGCTTGAACCGTTGTAGTTGACCCCCTTATCTACACAATAGTCCATGTAGAACACACACCGATAACGAGCCCCCCTTTTGGTTTACCAATGGGGGCCCTTTTCTGCCAAAATTTGGATTGTACTATTTCCATCCAATTCACACATCTCAGTAATCCATGTTTCCTGGAGTGCCACTATACAGTTCTTTTTGGCTAATAATCCAACATCTGCTGAAAGATGTCCAAATCCCCTGGTGTTCCATGAGCACAACATACTCTTAACGTAACTGATTTGCAAAATGAGGCTTAAAGACCTTTGGGAGCCAATAACCCTCAGTGTTCTCATTCGACATGTGAAGCATTACTTTTCTTCTCAATATGCCTCTGATTTATTGAGGCCCACCTTTCATAACTAGGAGCACTAACCTCCTTTGACCCCCGAGCCATATCAGTCTTCCATACCCCTTTCAGTTGTTTTTCTCGTAAACATCTGCCTACAAAATACACATGTTAAGTCAGAAATGTTTTACAGAAATGTCAGCAATATGCTCAACTGTTCTCTGAGCATCACTGTAAAAGGTTAGGCAGGGTCAGTTAAGAAATTAAGTCCTGTGCCCCCTCCTCTTTGCAGATCTGATAACGAGACTGCCGTCCAGCAGCAGTCTCAACTATTAAAGGGACTAGAATTCTTTGGAAGTTAAGCATATACTAATAGGCATTATAACGGTCGGGCATGTTGATAATAATGGAGTGTATTACATTTTACCTACATTTATGTGTGCATTAATGCAGTGTATTATGAGGATCAGCAAATGGCAGGCAGACTGAGGAATGATGGGTGGTTCAAGAGGACAGTTGTGCAATTCATTGGCTGGAGGCTGATAGCTGTAGGTCTACTCAAATCAGTTAAAGATCACTTGCACTGGATGGTTTCCATACTGAACCAACGATGTATCATTTATAGGCAAATGCCTTTCATTTTAGGGACACTACATAACTAAGTTTGCGTCATGATTAAGCCCTTCATTGCACACAGAATATTCTATTGCCCACTAACTCCCCCTTAATTACCTTTGCTAGTTAAGGATCTGGTTGCATAAGAAAGTATTATTCAAAGGGATTGTGTCCTCCGACGTATTCCTTATCTTGGATATCTCTTTCCAGCTTTGCTGGGCTCGGAAATGTTTTCACTCTAGAGGGCGCTGCGCGTCGATGTCCGCCGATTCGATGTCCCTAGACAGCCGCCGTGTCGACGTCATCCTGCCTATAAAGGCCGCGCGCAGCGTCCGTTGCTCAGTTCCGTTTTTCTGCGCTTACTCAGTGCCTCGGAATATCGTTGCTCAGTTTCGTAGAGAATTATTCCATTTTCCTCGAGCTATTTGATCCATACTCGATGACTTCCTCGTCTGAACCGACGACCCCTCGGTCCGGCTTTAAAAAATGCCGAGACTATGGAAAAAAGATGTCGCTGACGGACCCTCACAGGGTCTGTCTGTGGTGTTTGGGAGCTGAACACCATTGTTCGGAGTGCGAGGACTGTATGTCCATGACAGCTAAGGCCCTGAAGGAGCGTAGGGGGAAGCTGGAAAAAGGTAAGGCTTCTAAAGCTTCTTCTTCCTCGACAAAGTCGAGACATTTGTCTCCTCGTCACCATTCGCGCTCCAGGTCTCGAAGCGGGTCCCATCACTCCTCGAGATCGAAGCACTTGAAAAGGAGACGCCGAAGATCCCCTTCTTCGTCCTCCTCTTCCTCTGTTTCACCTAAGGGAATCCCTTGCCCTACTAAACATAGTTCCCGGGCTGAATGGGAGGAATTCTGAAAAAATATGAGCGTCTTTGAGAAAGCGGCCTCGACCCCCTCGAAGACTGCCGAGAGCGATGCTCTGGTCGAAAAACCAAAAGGTCCAAAACGCTGCGAGTCGCAGCACCCGGCGAAGGAAGCTTCTCGAGCGCGCCACGAACCCTCGAGTAAAGCAAAGACCTCGAATCCTTCTTCGAAGGTTCCGTCAACGCCATCGACGAGGATTCCGTCGACGCCGAGGTCGGTGTCTTCGACGCCGTTGTCGAAGGGACCTTCGACACACGGGTCTGTCGACTCGACGCCATCCTCAACACTGGCGTCGACGCCAAGGAAAGTCACAGTTGTGGCGCACCCAGTGGGTATTCCCAGGTCTTAGATGACGATGTCGTCGAGATTGTCGACATCCTCAAGCAGAATTCCGATTCTATCGAGGACCTCAAGGCCTCCACCTTTGTTTTCGACGCCACGTTCGAAGCCTTCGGCGTCGACGACATCGACGTTTTCGAGGCCGATTACAAGAAGTTTGGCACCTTCTGCCTTGGAGATGGGTTTCACACCCTTTGTGAGTTCACACCAATTGAGAACAATGTCCTCAATTATGGAAGAGGGAGAACTGTCTGACCAAGAAGAGACATTTGAGTTGCAGGGATCTGCAACCCCAGTTCAAGAGGAGTTATCCTCAGAGGAACGCAGATTAAAGGAACTCCATGATTCCTTACATGAGGCAAGTTGTTTAGACACTTCCCCAGAGGTGGAGTTCGCTAGGCCAGACATGCTGAAACCCCTTATAGAGCCTTAATGGCCAGGATCACAGAATTTATGGGGTGGTCAACACCTTCACAGGCTTTCCAGCAGGATGACCTCACAGATATTCTTGATAAAGGTCCACAGGAGGATCCTGTAGTACCTTTTCATAAAGCTCTTCAAAGAAAAATCATGACGAACTGGGAAACCCCAGATGTCGTCCCGGCAGTAAATAAAAAACTGTCTACTAAATATAGGGTATCTTCTACAGACCCTGAGTTTTTGTCCAAACACCCATCCCCAGAAAGTCTGGTGGTACAGGCAGCATCTTCTACTGACATCAAGACTGCTTACCCTACCGTCCCATAGGACAGGGACGATAAAAAATATGATGCTATGGCTAAGAAAGTCTTTTCGGCATGTAGCATGGCGTTAAAATCTGTTAATGCTACTTGCACCCTTGCTAGATTCAGCCATACACTTTGGGAGTGTGCTTCTACAGCGGCTGACTGCATCCTGGAGGGAGAAGAAATGGAGGCGTTCCTAAATATCATAAAGGACGGTAAAGACGCTATGTGCGAATCCCTCCAGACAGGCATTGATTCGACTGACAGTATCAGCAGAGCAATGGCGGCAAGTACAACAACCAGGAGATTTGCTTGGTTGAGAAAGTCTGGTTTTGCCCTAGATGTGCAAGCCAGGCTCTTGAACATGCCATTTGATGGCTCTTCTTTGTTTGGGAAAAAGGCGGATGACAGTTTAGAAAAACTGCAAACATCAAAGGCAGCAGAAAAATCCATAGGTGCTGCAATCCGTCAGACACCTTTTCGTCCCACAGGAACCTCTGCGAGAGGCAAGTCCTTTCGCTTCTACTCCGCATTCGGAAGAGGTAGAGGACGACCGGCTCTAAGGGAACAAAGAAGAACTACCCGAGGTGGACAGGGTAGATATTCTAAAGCCGCAGCAACAGCAGGTGCCTATTTACCATCGGCATCTGCCGCCCCAAAACCACTCTGAGGACTTCCCTCACAAGACACCTGTAGGAGGCAGGTTAACTCAACATCTGGCGGAATGGCAGGCTATCACGTCAGATGCTTGGGCATTGGAGACAGTTGCACAAGGTTACTGCCTGCCTCTCCTACGCATACCTCAGAGTCATCCACCGGGGATCAGCTCTCAAAAAGCTCCAGATCCGCTCCTCTTGCAGGAAATTTTAGACCTGCTAGAGAAAGGTGCCATAGAACCAGTACCTGTAGCGGAGAGGAACAAGGGCTGGTACTCACCTTACTTTCTCATACCAAAGAAAGACGGAGGACTGAGACCCATCTTGGACTTGCGAGAATTGAACAAGACGAATTCAAGATGGTAACTCTTTCTCAGATCCTTCAGGCCCTTCAGTTCCAGGACTGGTTTGTATCTCTGGACCTCCAGGACGCTTATTTCCATGTGCCAATCCATCTCAAACACAGGAAATACCTGAGGTTCGCAATTGGCAACTCTCATTATCAATTTCGAGTGCTGCCATTTGGGCTGACCTCCGCCCCGAGGGTCTTCACCAAGTTAATGTCGGTAGTGGCTGCAAGTCTAAGGAGGGAAGGGATTCACGTCTACCCCTACCTGGACGATTGGTTGATCAGAGCTGTATCTTCGGAACAAGCTCAGATCCAGCTAGATCATGTTTGCCACTCCCTTCACAGACTGGGCTTCTCCCTCAATTTAAAGAAGTCACAAATGATACCATCGCAGAGACTCCAGTTCATCCGAGCGATCCTGGACACTTCCCTGGGAAAAGCCTCGCCACCAGAGGTGAGGGCTCAAGATATTCTACAGATGGTCACCAAGTTTCAAAATGCCCAACGTCTCCCAGCCTTCGACATTTTGAGGTTGCTAGGCCTCATGGCATCCTGCATTTTCCTAGTGCCAGAGGATCGCCTGAGAATGAGATCTCTCCAGTGGGCACTGAGAACTCACTGGTCACAATTCTCAGGGAGAATGACAGATCTTCTTCAGGTTCCCGACAGGGTGGCTCGAGACCTTCAGTGGTGGGCCTGTCAGGAGAACATTCTGAAAGGAGAGCAGTTTTGGCAACCCTGGCCGGAGATAACAGTAGTCACGGATGCCTCACTCACGGGGTGGGGAGCCCACACCAACGACTTGACCATCAGCGGTCGTTGGTCTCCATCGGAGTCCAGACTACATATCAACCTGTTAGAGCTGAGGGCCATCAGACTTGCGCTGAAGGCTTTTCTGCCATCTGTACAAGGAAAGAATGTCCTGATAATGACGGATTACACAGTGGCCATGCATTACCTCAACAAAAGAGGAGGCATAGGATCACTAACTCTGTGCAGAGAGGCGATGCAGCTCTGGTTTTGGGCAATCCAAGAAGGAATCTCTCTATCGGCAGTTCACCTAGCCGGAGAGAAGAACTTGACAGCGGACGCTTTGAGCAGGCAGAGCACAGTCTCCCACGAGTGGTAACTAGCTCAGGAAGTCCTTCAAGAGATCTTAGCCCTTTGGGGAACCCCTCAGGTGGATCTGTTCGCCACCAGTGTCAACAGGAAGTGCGATCTGTTCTGTTCAAGGGAATTTCCCCCGAGAGGAGCTCTGGGAGACGCGTTCATAGTGGACTAGGAGTTTCCACTCCTGTATGCGTTTCCACCGGTCCCTGTCATTCCTCAAATGATCAGGAGGTTGAGAAGATTCCGGAAAACCATGATCCCAATTGCCCCGGATTGGGCCAGGAGAACGTGGTAGCCGGACCTTCTAGACTTGTCCATCTGCCCTCCAATTCGACTTCCACTCAGAGAGAATCTGCTCTCACAGAAGGGAGGTCAGGTTCTCCAGCCAGACATCAAAACCCTCAACCTTCACGCTTGGCTTCTGAAAGGCTGAGGTACAAGGATTGGGACCCCCCTGATGACGTTATGGAGGTGTTGCTTTCGGCAAGAAGGCCAGCAACAAAATCTTTATACCGCTGCCGTTGGAACAGATTTTGCAGCTGGTGTAGGGAAAAGAATATCGATCTCTTTTCATGTGGTACACCAATGGTTTTGTCCTTCCTACTTTATTTAGCTAATTCAGGCCTTCAAGTTGGCACCATCAAGGGCTATCTCGCAGCGCTATCCATCTTTAAGCGCACTGCGGAAGAACCATTCTATTTCAAGTTACCCTTGGTAATAGTTTCTAAAGGGGTTAACTAACGTTTATCCCCCAAGACCATTCCAGGTTCCCCTATGGGATTTAAATTTAGTCCTAACTTTCCTGATGGGCACACCTTTCGAACCACTCCACTCTTGTTCGTTAAGATTTCTTACCCTTAAGAATGTTTTATTAGTAGCACTTACATCTGCTAGAAGGGTGAGCGAGTTACAAGCTCTTTCTTGTAAACCCCCTCATACAATCTTTCACAAAGACAAAGTTGTTCTGCAAGTGAAGCCTAATTTCCTCCCAAAGGTGGTTTCTGAATTTCATATCACACAGAAGATTACCCTTCCATCTTTCTATCCTCCTCCCCATCCGGGGAAAGAGGAAGAGAGGTTACACAGGCTGGACCCAAGAAGGGCTTTAAGTTTTTACATTAGTAGACTGGCTAGGATAAGACAAGCAGACCAGCTGTTTGTAGGCTACGTAGGTCACAAGCTGGGGCTACCGATAACTAAGCAGACCATTTCCAGATGGATCATTTTAGCCATTTTGGAATGTTATAAACTGGCAGGAAAAGAGCCCCCTCAAAATCTTAGGGCTCATTCGACCAGCGGTATTGCAGCTTCATCGGCCCTCAAAAGAGGAGTGCCGGTTAGAGACATATGTGCGGCTGCCACATGGTCGTCCGTCCATACCTTTACACGGTTTTACAACTTGGATTCCTCCTCCAGTCAGGAAACTAGGTTTGGAAGGGCAGTATTGCACTCTATTCATCAATAAGAGGAAGCATGAAGTCAGTACTCCCTCCTCCGAATATAGAATACTGCTATGGGAGCCAATCTAAGATAATGAATACGTCGGAGGACACAATCCCTTCGAAGAACAAGTTACTTCTTACCTTGTAACGTTCTTTCGATGGGTGTTCCGCCGACGTATTCCTTATCGACCCTCCCATCCATCCCCGCAGTACTACTTCCCTTGTTGTTGCAGCTTACGCTCCTTCAGGGTGATTAGTCTAGTCCATAAAGAATTATTGTGGGCTACAAAACGGAACTGAGCAACGGACGCTGCGTGCGGCCTTTATAGGCAGGATGACGTCAATACGGCGGCTGTCGAGGGACATCGACTCGACGGACGTCGACGCGCAGCACCCTCTAGAGAGAAAACATTTCCGAGGCCACCAAAGCTGGAAAGAGATATCTAAGATGAGGAATACGTCGGAGGAACATCCCATCGAAAGAACGTTACAAGGTAAGAAGTAACTTGTTCTTTGATTGTCAATCTAAACTGTGGAAGAATTTATTTTTTTGTGTTGTAGTTTGTTACAAAACTTTACACATTTAAAAATGAAGAAAAACCTCAATTGCTGTTCATTTCTCCTAGTTCCATTGTCATTACTTTTACGTTAGTCCTTTTGCACTTCGGCTTTCAGGTATTAACATCTGTTAATTCCTGTCTTATTCGCCTTTGAATTCCTCAATCAGCTTTGCTGCTTCAAGAAAATTGTCAATAAACTCTATACCTGCACATGTGCCAACCGTGTTTATTCGCCAAGCAGAAAAAGCCTCTAGCAAGTAGTTTGTCCTCTGTGCGTTAACTCCTTACAGGTGTTCATCAGATGTTTAATTGATTCTGTGGTGTTGGTTTGTTTACAGAATCAACATTGATTGTCTGGGCAGTCTTTTTGTTTCCTCATGTACATGATCTCTTTTGTTCGATATAGGTTTAATGTTAATCGCAAAAATTGATTGTGATGGTGATGACTTGCGAAACCTCTTTAAATATTTTGGCAAGGTGTTAAGCATCCGTGGGTCGTTTGGGAACGAGAGTGATTTTTTTTGCAGTCTGCCATTTTTGCATTTCTATCCAGTCATTGGTTTGCAGCTTTCGTTTGACTACATCAGTATTTGTGATTAGGACCTCTCAAGAAGTCTCCAAATATGTCAAGTACTCTATACAAATCTTTTGCCATTCATTTAGAGGCCAGGGGTAGCTTTCATTTATGTGTTGCAATTGTATTCGATATGGCAGAGCCGAGTCTTGCATGGACATCTTCCTAAATAGAGAGGTACATTTTCATAGCATGATTGATTGCAACAATTGGAGACCCAGTTCACATCTAATGGCACTTATTGGCACACCTTTTGGTAAGTGCAATCCAAAAGTTTCCTTCAAGTATGTTCCATGTTGACCACGGCATGCTTAGACCTGTTTCTCCCCCATATGTCACAGGTAATTATGGGTGTCATCATGAATTCCCCATAACATAAATGTACCATCGCCCCTTGTGTTGCAAGCAATTTAATTTTTGATTTTAGCGTGTTAGTCAGTATCACTGTGCCCAGTGTTTTGTTAAATTGGATGCCTAGATATCTGATGGAGGAAACTTGTTCAAGTACTTCTTGCCCTAGTTTCCATTTGAACAGAGATCTTTTTTTTTTCCACGTCCATATAGGAAGCGTATGATTTTAGATGTTTTGCTGTTTTATCACATGCTCATTTGTTTTCATATATTTTTAAAGTTCATTTAATTTGCGTGGAAGACCAATTTGGCTCTGATCTATGAGCAGCACGTTGTCGGCGTATATAATCCATGCGATGTGTGGGCCATTGATTTTAGGAGGGAAGTCTTTCACGTTGTTGAGTGCAGTTGGTAAATCTGCCAGATACAGTTTGAACAATGTCTGTGCCAGTGGGCAGACTTGTTTGACCCCTTTATCTGTTTTAATTTTAGACGTTAAGTCTCCTTGGTTGTTTAGCCTTATTGGAATAGAAGTATTAGTATGAAAGGCCTTAATTTCATGAAGACGGACGCTCATCTGGACAGTTCCACGCAGAGAGTTTCGCCCAGATGTTTTGATCTATCCATGCTGTCGAATGCCTGTATGTGAGATGTAAGTTGGATTAGGTTTTGATTGTTTGGATTTTTACGATGTTTAGGATGAATAGATTCAGCTCCGTCCCGAACCCCTTTAGTGAAGCCTGTCTGTCTTAGGTCCATGATGTTAGAGATGTTTGCCGAATTTACAAGACGTTTCTGTAATTGGATGCAAATAGTTTCCCAATTATGTCCAGTAGTGCCATGGATCTATGGTTTCGCTTTCTCACCTTGCTTGAAGATGGGGACAATGATGGATGTTGTCCATGAGGCGGGTAGCTCACCAATTTTTGTAACCTGTCAAAACATTGCCAATATAAATTGACCCCAGTCTTCTGGGGCTTTTTTCAAGATGTTTGTTATGCAATCTGGTCCAGCTGCATTTGATAATTTTAGTTAGAATGGATTGCGTCCTCCAACGTATTCCACATCTTTCACATGTAATGTCCACAGCTGTGCACTTCGGAAACTTTTTCGGCAGAGGGCGTCCTGCGTCGATAAAGTCGGGTCGATGTCCCTCGAAGGCCTCCGCCGAGGGCAACGTCGCCGGATGTTATAGGTCGCTCATAGCCTCAGTACTGTTTTTTCTGCAAAAGTGTTTGCTTCGAGAGCTCGGCGTGCCTTATGTGTTTCATTGTAGTGATGTCGTCTTCTTCGACCCTCCGAGTCCCCGGTCTGGCTTCAAGACTTGCCGGGACTGCAAGTCTAAAATGTCGATCATTGTTTGTGGTGCTTGGGCGAGAGTCACGACACCGACTGTTCAAAATGCCAGTCGCTGACTGCCAAGGCCTTGCAGGAGCGTAAGAGGAAACTTCAGGTGGGTAGGGGTTCTAAAGCCAGTAAGTCCCGAAAATCTAAATCGTCCAAGGTGGTTTCCACCGACGACTCGAGAGGCGATTCTCCGTTGCGGGAGGAGTCCCGGGGATCTCGTTCCCGGAGTGGTACCTGCCATTCTTCTTCCTCGTCCCGGCATTCTAGGAAGCGCCATCACCGGTCGCCTTCCCGTCGTCCTCATCGGATGGCGCCATGAGGAAAGTGGCATTCCTGACAAAGTCCTCAACTCTGGAGGAATGGGCTGCCTTTAAGGAGCAGATGTTGGCGATTTTCCAGTAGCAGGGCCTTCTACTGAAGCCGCCAAGGAACGGTCTCGTACTGTGGCTCACACGCCTTTGGGCTCCGGTCTTCGACGCGACTTGCATCGGGAACCTTTAAGGTCCTGTTCGGACAAGGCTCAGGATAGTCGCAGGAGACGTGCTTCCAGGTCTCTGCCCTCGTCCCCAGCGAGACAGCAGAAACCTGCTAAGGGTTTGAAGCCTACGTCGACTCCCTCGGTGCTGTGTCTGTCGGACTTGGACATCGAGGCTTTGTCTTAGTATCAGCCATCGGCACCATTGTCGACGGCAAATCCTTCAACGCCGAAGCAGTCCATGCTCTCAGCGGCGAAGCCTTCGGGGCCCTCGACGCCTTTGGGGATTTTTGCCCGAAATTTACCGTTGGCGGTCCCTGATACGGTGGATCCTCCATGGAAGCCTACTGCTAAGTCTGTGAGGCCAGTGGTGGTCTCCAGACCCTCTTCTGTCCCGAGGAAGGGTTTTTACCTAATTCTGGATGACATACATGAGGCGGAGGAAATGTCTGACTTTGAGGACCCTGTTGAGCCTGATGTGGCTCCTGTCTTTTCTGGGGGCAGTCAATTGGAGGAGTTGAGGCAAACCCTTCATGATGCCAGTGGGCTGGACACTCCTCCGGAAGTGGAATTTCGCAGGCCTGAGCTTGGGGCTCATGCTGAGTCGTCTTACAGGAGGCTCATGGCTAGGGTCACGGAGTATCTGGGCTGGTCCAGTCCTCCTGAAGATTTGGTACAAGATGATCTAACGGACATTTTAGATCAAGGTCCGTCCTCTGACCCGGTGTTACCTTTTCATCTCACTTTACAGAAAAGGGTGGCGGCTACTTGGCAGTCACCGGAATCTCTTCTGGCTGTGAACAAATCGTTTATTTTTTTGTTTTTTTAAAAACAATTTTGTTGATTTATTCAACCAACAACAATACAAACCAAAAACAATACAAACCAAACATGCAGTGCATATATCAACAGCGCATTTATACATTGCTTAATTTTGGTCACTGCTCCCCTTATCCCACCCCCTATTACGAGCCTATTCCTTCCCACACTCTGCTCCTGCATCACATGGCAGGGTCTCCCTTTCCGCAGGTTCTGTCAGATCTTGTATTGATCCAAACAACTCCGCTATTAATGATTTCCATGCCATCAGAGTTCCCGCCTCCTCCTCTCCCACTACATTGCTCGCCTCTTGCCATACCATGGTTTCTGCTTCTGCCCATTTCTGCAACTCTTTCCACCAAACCTCCACCCGAGGTCTGTGACATGTCTTCCATCCCATGGCAATCCTCCTTTGTGCAAGCATGTATGCTAGGTCTTTCAATTTACTAACATGCTTTAGTTTCTGTGATCTGGGGAACCCCCCCAGCAAGCAGGCCCGGACTGTATCTATAATAATCGTGACCCCTTTCTCCGCCAGTTTCTGTGCTACATCACCCCAGAATCGCTCAATAACCGGGCATGACCAAAACATGTGCACCATGCCAGCCTTTTCTTCATCGCATTTGGGACATGCTTGTCGTCCTGCATTTGCAAACCTAGATATCCTCTGGAGTGTCATATATGCTCTGTGCGTAATATATAGTTGTATCTGTTTTAATCTTGCATTCCTTGACACCTTCTTATGATACACCTGGGCTCGTTCCCACATCCCGTCCTCTATCGGGGCCCCTACTTCCGCTTCCCAGTCCAGCCTTAATTGCATTAAATCCTTCCCAACCATAGACGACATCATCTCGTACAGGCTAGAGATCTCGTGCCCCCCTTCCGCTATATCATATATTGTATCTATCGTAGCATCTGGTTCTTCGTCCAGTACCGTTTCAGGCCACGTTCTTCTAATCCTCTGCACCATTCTGTGATACGTAATATATTGGCCCGTGTGTAATTCCATTTCTTCTCCCAATGCTCCAAAATCTACAATGATACCCTCTCGCCAGATATCTCCCATAGTCACTAGCCCAACCGATTCCCAGTGGTTCCTGATTATCATCCTCAGCTGCTTATCTCCCCCTGCCAGTGCAACTAGTGGTAACTGCGGGGAGCACGGGAATGGGTTCTCCATCATCCGGCATGCCCGCCGCCACATCTTCCACCCAAGCGTCATCATCCTGGGACGCCCTTCCAATTCTGTCTCAGACAGCCAGATCATCTCTCAAGTAAAATTGAGCACAGTCATGTCCAAACAACCTGGATTTGGGGTTCACTTCATCTGAGAGCCATTTGGCGACTTACTGCAGTTGGCTTGCCACATAATAGACCTCAAAATTAGGCAATTTTATCCCCCCTTTTTCATCAGTTCTGCAGCTTCCATAGTGCCACTCTATTTTGCGTGCCATGCCACAGAAAATCCCTACACATACGGTTCAATTTAGTGAAAAACTTCCTGGGTATCAAGTATGGTATATTCCCAAAATAGTGCAGGAGCCTAGGCAAGACCACCATCTTTAGCATTGCCCCACGTCCCATCATTGCTAGGGGCAACTTCACCCAGAATTTCATACAATTCTCGATTTTCTTAATGGCTATCTCTGTGTTGTACCTGTGTTCCTCTTCCACTGTATGGTACACGTCTATCCCCAGATAACGGAAATTACTCACCGCCCATGGTATTTGTAACACCGTTAACTGTCCCACAGGGATCCCCCTATAACCACCTAACGGGAAAATGCTAGATTTTTGAGGATTTACCGCTATAACGGATAACCCCGCATATATTTCCATCACTTCCAAGATGTACTGGAGATTTTCCTCTGGGTGCCTCAAATAGAGTAGCAAATCGTCCGCATATAAAGAGATCAAATGTTATTCCCCACCTACCGCGATGCCTATACTATCGTATTGCTGTCTAAGGTATATTGCTAGGGGTTCCAGGGCTAGTATATAGAGCATTGGAGACCATCGGCATCCCTGTCTGGTGCCTCTACGAAGTTGCCATCTTTCAGATATCACTATTCCTGTTCGATCTCTGGCCAACGGTTCACTATATAACATCTTTGCCCACTGTATACATCCAGGCCCCATTCCATAGCCTGGCAGGGCCGCTAGCAGCCATGGCCACTTGACCGAATCAAAAGCTTTTACTGCGTCTAAGGACACAATAGCCATTTCGCCCTCATCCTCACTCCCCCAGTTCAACAACCCGTTGGAGACGTCTATGATTATGAGTTAAATTACTGTTCGGGACATAGCCTGTCTGGTCAGGGTGAATTAGTTTGCCAATAACTCTTCGCAGTCTGTTTGCCAAGACAGCCGTCAATATCATGCTGTCTTGGTTCAACATCGACAAAGGTCTCTAGGAACCACAGCTATGCCCAGGCTTATTGGGCTTAGGAAGCAGTATTATAATCGCTTCTCTGAGTGACTCTGGCAGCCGTCGCAGCTCAAATGCTTCATTTAGCATTTCTAACATTGGGGGAAACACTTCTTCTTTATATACTTTATAAAATTCACTTGGGAACCCGTCAGCCCCTGGGTTCTTACTAGTGGGCAGCTGCCTCACCACCTCTGCTAATTCTTCCAAAGTAATCGGTGCGTCCAACTCCTCTTTCGTCAGCACTTATCTTTGGCAATCCTATGTCCTCCAGTGTTTCTATAATCATCCCATGACTATTTCCTCCCTCATCCCCATATAGTAACCTATAATAATCCACAAACTCCTGATTGACTCCCTCTTGGGTATCAGCTACACTGCTATCTTCTCTTGTTATTGTTCTAATCGTGGGTCTGGGGGTTTCGCTCTTGTACAACCATGTCAAAAGCCTTCCTGTTTTATCCCCTCCCGCAGGCTTTCTTTATGTATTTTTTATAGTTAAGGTTACACAGTCTTTCCCAGTGCCCCGCACATTTCTGCTGCAGTTTAAGTATCAGCCCCATATCTCCTTCCGTGTTTCTTCCTTCTCTCAATGCCTTTTCCAGTTCCCTTTCTGTTTCTTGTAGGTCAACCAAGATCCCACCTTGTAGGTCCTCAGACTTAGGAATGGCCATGCCTCTCATCACGACCTTGAAGGCCTCCTACAATGTGCCCGCCGAGTCCACACTACCAGTGTTCATCTCAAAATAGGTTATAATCTCCTCCCTAAAAAAGGGATCCCTGGGTGCCTCCGCCCGGAGGCGCCATGTCGGAATCCTTGCTCTCGGGGGGCAGTATTGCCATCCGAGGATCAGGGGCGAGTGGTCCGAAAGAACCCTCGCTTTATATTCCACCTGTATACTCTCTGTAACTACTTCTGACGTAGCAAAGACATAGTCCAGCCTCGTATGTAACTGCTGCGGGGCGGAATAGTGCGAGTGTTGCCTTTCTTGGGGGTGTCTCATCCTCCACACATCTTCCAGACTGAAGTCATCTAGCAATGTATTTAACGCTTTAGCAGCTGGGGCAGGTCTATCAATCTTCCCATTCGATCTGTCTACCTAGGATTTAATACACAGTTAAAGTCCCCACCCCAGATCACCACAGACCCCATACACATGCTTAGGTTAGTACACAAGGTTCTGAAATATGCCGCCTTATTATGATTGGGGGCGTATGTATTTACAAAGCTTATTTCCCTATTCTCTACCAGTCCTCTTATTATGACCATCCTCCCATCCGTCTCCACCCTTTCCTGCAACAGCTGAAAAGGGACATGCGGCGCCACGCAGATAAGGACTCCCCTAGCATAAAGTTAAAGGACATTTGTACCGCGCACTATCACCACCGTAGTGGTCCCTTGGCGCTCTGGAGGCTCTGAAAGAGGAGGGAGGATGGGTTAGTGGGAGGAAGCGGGAAAAGTGCAAGAGAGCAGTGATGTGCTGTTGGTGGCCTCAGCCCGGTGGGTCCGTTGGCTGGGCCTGGGGTGTTTACGGCCGGTAGTCGTTGTGTACTGTTGTGCAAGGCTATGTGTGTTTTTGTTTTGTTGTTGCCATGTAGTGAAGTTTGTGCGGTTGTTGTGCTGTAGGTTTTGGTTGTGTTTGGTTTGGAGTTTGAGAGGTGTATGCATAAAAGGGAAATTGTTAGTAGGGTTAGTTAGTTTGCGTCTCTATCCTGAATTGGAGTGTTTGGCTTGCGTAGTCTCCCCTGTTGTGGCTCTGTCCTGATCTGGATCTGACTGGCATGCAGGTTACATAAGCAGAATATGACGAGCCCGCCACAACCCCTTTCCATTTCTTAGCCACCATCTCCATCTTTTCTCGCGTGAGGTGAGTCTCCTGCAACATTGCAATGTCTATCTTTTGCCTACGCAGGTATAACATGATCTTGTTCCTCTTTAGGTAACTGAGTCCCCTGACATTCCACGTAATTACTTTAAGGTCCCCCATGGCCTATTAGAGTTCCCCCTAGCCCCCCACCCCACCGGTGCAGTCCAGATCCAACTTCCAGCTCAATCTATATATCTATATAGTCTCGTTCCCCACTTCAAACTTCCCTTAACTACAAACCACCCAAAAACCCCTACCCCTTTCCCTCCCACCTCCCTTCCCTTCCCCAACTTTACCCCCCTCCCCACCCTCCCAACTGTTGGTCAGTTCCATCCCTGGATCTCAGGCCCCCCCGCATCTAGCTCTTTCTGGCGATATCCTGTGCTCGAAGCTCAACAGGGTGAGGTCGCCCTAATGGCTATCCTACTACTTCTACTATTACTTGGGGGGTAAGGAGCCTGTGTTCTGCCGCTCCTATTTGCTTTAATTCAACCACATGCTACTATCAATTTACTCATGTATTCAAGACTCTATATTCCAGTCCGTTACCGATCAGCAGAATCAAGGATATCATAACCTGGCTCGGACACCGCCCATCACTACACGACTATCATGTATTATCCAGTCTCCACTGGGATACCCTCCAGTGTGATACACCAGTATATATAGAACTTCTCAGTCACTTATCTTGCTCTTCTTGGGCTCGTTCCGCATCTTGTTCCGGGCAGCCCTGCATGTCCAACCATGTAGTAGCATCCTCTTGAGTGTCAAAAAAGAACATTCTACTTTTGTGCAGCACTTTCAACCTTGCAGGGTACAGGAGCATATATTTGATGCCGGCCATGTGCAGTCTCCTCTTCACTGCCACATAGCTATACCTTTGCCGCTGGACCTGCATTGTATAATCAGGATACGATGTGATAGTAGTCGAAGCTCTCTCGATCGTTCCCCCTTTTCTGAAGTGCTCCAAAATCTTTTCGCAATCTTTATACTTCAGTATCTTGGCAATTATTGTGCGGGGAGGGGCTCCAGGCTTCAGTTTTCTCGTGAGGGCTCTGTGCACTAGCTCCACTGTGAATCCTTGTGAGAGTTTATCGATCCCGATTTCCTGCAGGATCATGTTCTCCACATAATCCGTGGTGTCCTGGCCTCCTTCTCCCTCCGGCAGGCCAACCACGCAAATGTTATTCCGTCTCGCTCTCCCTTCGGATTCCTCTGCACGGTTCTCCAGGTTGGCCACTTGTTGCTTTAGTATGTGGACCTCCTTTGCATTATCAGTGCTGGTGGTCGTGTTAGTCCTCACCGCACTCTCCAAGTTGCTTGTTCTGTCCGTCAGCCCCCTGACATCCTGTCGCAGCAGGATTGCGTCTATCCCCACTGCGTCTATTTTAGCCTCCAAGGAGGTCCGCAGGTCCGCCATTGCTATCCCCCATGAGTCTCTTAGTTCCGTTATAGCCGTTAGTATCTGGTGGTTGTCAATCCCCAGGGCACTTTCAATGGGTGCATTTGCGCCAGTGTGTGTCGATGCCGCTGGAGACTGCTGTGTCCTAGCAAACGCGTCCATCGTGGGTTGTTTGCTTCTGGCCTTAACCCCTCTCCCCGCCATCATGTGATCTGGCTCAAGTGTCCGAGGCAACTTTGTTATTGGTGTGGCAATTCTATTCCTCTGTTCCGCCTTATCGGCAGTGGGTCACTCCAGGCCCGGGCTGTTATCTTGGGGTGCCCGGTGTGGGCCCGAGTGCACCGAGCTAAGGCCTCGGGTGGGTTATGTCCTCCCATGTTTTCAATTAGCCTTATTGCCTCCCGTAGATTGTGTCCTCAGGCATAGTGTGGCGGAGGAGCCACTGAGGCTTATGTCTCAGCCAGAGCGGGAAGTCCTTTCCTATCCCTTGGCATCTGACACTTTTGTACTGTCAGCACTATGGTGCAATTCTGGTTGTAAGAGGTGCTCAATCGGTACCTCCAATGGCTGGTCGCCGCCACAGTTCGAGTTTTGCCCCAGGTTCCCGGTCTCATACGTACTTATAAGGGTAGGCTTCTTAGTGGGCCGCGCCAGTGCTTCTCCGTAAGCGCTGCACCTCCGTGGTTTTTGCTTTACAGAGTCACCATGCTTCCTTTATTCGTTTTGCGTGGGCATGCAGCTCGTGGTTGTCAGGATTTCTCCTGATTAAAACCCCCACATTGTGCAGCTCGACCAGACGCCATCAACGCTGTACGTCCTCTGCCGATAAAGTTTCACAAAGTACACAGCTGTGGACATTACATGTCAAAGATGTGGAATACGTTGGAGGAACATCCAATCGAAAGACAGTTACCAGTTGGTAATTAACTTGTTCTTTCTGCTACTCATAAGGAATCATTGTTTGAAAATGAAACTTTCACTATTCTATCTGAAATAGTCCAGGGCAAGGAAACCAACCCCTGGGTCCAAGGATTGTTTTGTTGGATTTTTCATATTTTGTTTTGTACACTTTCTTTCTGAATCAAAAACAGACAATTGCCTTACACCTTTGGTAGTTTTAGTGTGAGGGTCGGATGCGTTTTGGACATGAGGACAGTTTGCACAATTTTGATGACGAGATACAGACTGATGTTTAGTTTTATTTATTTATTGTGCATTTGTAAGGGGCTTATGAATCAAGTAAATTGTGTTTCAAAATTCCCAGAGGGCAACAGGGATGGAACATGGGAGTGAAAAGCAAATATAACAATGAAGGATAGAAGCGGACTTACTAGGCCATGTGAGCATTCAGAATGTGCAAGTGCAGAGAGGGTGAAGGGATGAGGAAGGGAGGGAGGGAGGGAGGGAGTGGGTAGGTGGGTGGGCAAGTGCTAGGTGTACCAAGAAGAAAGTGCTAGAGAGTGAGCAGCTAAGTGTCTAGGTCAGTGGTCAACTGCCGATAAATAGGTAAGTGCAGGCCTGTGGTGGCATAGGCCAGTGGGTGCCAAAGCAAGTGCCGGGAGTGGGCGGAGGCTGAAGGCGATTGTGTGTTGGAGGCCAGGACCCAAGAAGATACATAAGGGCCCTGGTCAACAATATCATCAACTGTGGGGTTAGCAGAAGATGGAAGGAGGAGGTGAAAAGGAAAGTCTTGAGGAGCTTCCAGAATTTGAGAAGATCACGCTCAAGACACAGAGGAAGGGGGAAGTTGTTCCAAAGGAGGGAGCCTGCTGAGGAAAGAGATCGGCCACCAGGTCGCTGTTTAGCAAAGCGCTTGACACACAGAGTGTTGGTGCCTGAGGAACGTAAAGATCTGGACGGAGAGTATTTAGTGAGAGCAAGTTGTAGATAGCATGGTCCCCGCCCCCAGGCAGTCTGGAATGGTGGAGAAAGTAAGGCGAGGATCAGAGGGAAGTTTGAGTTGTCATTTGCAGAACACAAAGTAAGGAGAGAAAGTGGAAATTAGGCATGCAAGCGGCGCAAGATAGATGTTAAAGAGCCAGGGAGAAAGGTTGAAGCCTTGGAGAACGCCACAGGTGGAGATGAAGGTGGGAGAGAAGAACGAGCCCAGATTTAACCTGGGAGTGGCGATTAGGAGGACGGTAGTCAGCCAATTCAGTGCCCGCTCCGAGATACCAAGTGTATAGTGGAGCCGTATTATGAAGGTGGAGTGGTTGACCGTATATAATGCAGGGGAGAGATCAAGTAGAATGGGAACAGCTGGAAAGTTAGAGTGAAGAGATGTGAGCAGTTCTTCACGGGTATTCAGGAGGGCAGTTTCCGTGCCTCTGGATCCTCGGAATTCAGATTGATGGTAGTGTAGGCAACCAACAAGCTCTGTATGCTTGGCCAGTTGGGGGTAGACCAGCTTATCCAAGAGTTTACCAAGGATGGTGGTGATAGAGATGGGTTGGTAGTTACCCGGACACGAGGGGTCTGCAGAAAGTTTTTTCAGAAAGGGGCACACAAGAGAGTTATTGAGGGAAGAGGGGAAAGATCCAGTAGCACGAGAGTGATTGCAGGGGCAAGGGGAACGCTATTGTCCATAATAGTTCTGGAGGAACAGGGGGAGAACCGTTTGTAGGAGACCTTCATAGAGCAGGCAACTCTAGTGACCTCATCTGATGTGATAGGAGAGAAGGAGGCAATAAAGGCAGAGGGAGAACAGGAGGCCATGGGTGGCAAGGGGATGGGAGAGGGGAAGGGTTAGAAGGAAGAGTACGCTCAGGATATCCTGTGTTTTTGCAGAGGAGTGAGTGGCCAATGCATTGCAGAGGATCTGAGAGGGAAGAAGCGAGGTGCAGATTTCTGAAGGGTTGTCTAGTTTCTTGCAGAGTTCAGCCGTGTTGTTGGAAGCTCCTGAGAAGCGTGCCTGGATGTGAGCCCTTTTCTTGGAATGGATGGTAGGTCAGGATTGTCTCTGGAGAAGGCGACAGGCCACTTTGTCAGAGGGTGAGCCTGAGATCTGCAACTTCCGCTCCACAGCTCTGCACTTGCATTTAACGGCTGCAAGTTCAGAGTCGTACCAGGTGTTGAGCTTGGTGGCATGTTTCAGGCAGATCCTCACGACTGGGGAAAGAATGTCGAGAGTGTTGGGGATGGCGAGATGGAGGTTGCTAAGAGCAAAGTATGCGTAGGGAGTGGGGAGATGAAGGTGGATGCGAAGCTGGGGGAGGTGCGGTCGGGTGGCAGAGAGGACCTAGGTGAGAGGAGGGAGTGGTCTGACCAAGCGGGGGTACTATGTGGGGAGGAGAGCAAATGATCCATGTGGATCAAGGCATCAAGTGTGTGCACAGCTGAGTGAGTAGGACCAGAGGTGCAGAGATCGCGAAAGAGAGTGGACGTTGTGAAAGATTAGTCATGTTGAAGTCACCCAGGAGAAAGAGTTTAGAGGTGGATGTGAGGAGAGAGGAGGAGAAATAAGCCCATTCTGAAAGGAACAAGGTGACAGAGCCAGATGGTCATGGAGATAGCGGGAGAGATCACCCGCTTGCATACCAGGCTCTCGAATGGTCCTAGTGATGTTCCCTTCGACCATGGTCACCGTGGTATTTTTCTTCTTCCCCTTATCTTGAGCGTGTAGGGGCGTGGCTAAGTCAGAGGACTTATGCTATTTGTACAACTTTGCCATAGTCTGATGCGACAAGCGGCCTGTCCTGGTTGAAGTAGGGAGATCTTGCTGTGCTGTTTACTAAAAGTACGCAGCAGGAGAGGTGTGGGAGCTTCCGTATTTCCCTAGCCTGCCCCCACGCTCCAGAGCAGGGAATCAGGATTCAGATGTCTGAGAGCACACTCCTCACTCGAGGGCCACAGTGCCTTACAATCCAACATCCACAACCACAGCTGGGGGAGAGGGCATACCACTCCTAGAGGCACAGGACTCACCCGGTTCTCCCTCCCCTCGGGGCCGCTCACCAGGCCAAAACAATATCTCACAGGCTCAATTGCAGCATGCCAAGTTTAAGGGAGAATCCTCAGGAATGTGCTAATTTCCCTTACCTTTTGAGACCCCCAGCAACTTTGCTGGATTTCTAGGATTTGTATTTTTACCTGGGAAGAGTGTGAGCCTTTTTTCCCACTCTTCCATGGATTTTGATGTGTGTTTTACTTTTGTGTTCTTTGGATATGGAGTTTTAAAACAACTCCATAGGCAGCATCTTTTTCTTGTCACGCTGCACCTTTAGTGCAGTGAAACGGGTGTCTTTCAGACTCCCCAAGGTTTAAATACCTTCTCTGGGACTGACTACTGTCTCCCAGAGCATGTGAAGTTAAATTGACTTTAGTAATCCTTTTAAATTCATAGACCCAGCACACCCTATCTTCCTATAGAGTGCTAGAGGGGTTGCTTAGCATCCCCTGTGTCTAAACACTCATGTAACAGTCAAATGTTACCCTTTCCTCTTGAAATGGCTGGTGGCAGTGGTTTTAGAACAAACTACCATGACTTTTCCTGGCCGCCAATACCGGTAGCTAAAAATGGGATCAGCCATGTTTTTCAATATGGCGCCCATGACCCCTCTGTAAAAACAGACTCCGGTCATCTTTTTTAGCTGTTTCTTTTAGGATAGGTCCTTCTTGTGTTTAACTCTGCACGGCAAACCAGGTTTGTTCCCTTTGTTTGATGCCCTTTGGCGGGTTTCAGTGCTGAAACCCTCCTCTGGCGCCTGAGTGTCTGGGGTGGACAGGATGTGAGGGAGGCGCCCGAAACTCCCTGTGCTTAGTCTCCTAGGAGACCTGAATGCACTCTGGTGTGATTGGTTGGCTGACTGTCCTGCCAGGACAGCCACCCTGCTGGGTGAGTGACGGGGTGGAATGAATAGGAGAAAACTGTTTAAAAGGCGAGTCTCCAGGCCTGAAAGGCAGAGTTGACCACTGGAACGAAAAAACTGAAGACGAGATGAAGGAAGACTGCTGCTGCAACTCCTGGACCGATGGTTTGCCCGGTGAAGCCCTGCTGCAGGTCCGAATTGCCTGAAACTGCATCAACAGAGAAGCTCCTGCAAGGACGACTTCTTCCCTTGAGCTGGTGGGAACAACCAACTCGTAAGACATCTGGACACCGTCTCCATACTTCTCCAATTTTCTTACGAGTGCTGTTGAAAACCAGATAGCCAGTGCGAAGGATACCAGTTTGTGATCTTTAAGGCACTCACACCTTAAACCAGTCATCTTGCCAAGCTTCTGGCCTCTTCCCTGGGCAGTGCAGGAACCTCCCGACGACGTCGTCCTTGTCCCCACGACTGAAGCTCAGGTACATCGAGTTCTGCAGGAACTGCCAGGGACAACTGCCTCAGCTACAGCTTTTTTTCCATCCTTAAAATACTGTGCAACAGCGGTGTGGAAATCTTTTCTGCCGCAGTGAAAGTTTGTGAAACTTTCCCAACTTCTGGGCCTTGTTTGCTACTAAACCGACATGTAACTCTTTTTCTGGCAAACTACTTCCTCGAACATTGGCAAAGACTTAAGTTTCCTACCAGAACTGTGCTATCCTATCCAAGACTCTGAACCATTGACTTTGTCCCAGGCCTATTGAATTGAATTGCTGGTTGTAGTGAACTGAAACTCTTTGCCCTGCCTATGCAAGTAATTGTGCTTTAAATTATTTTAACCTTGCCTTTCTACCCCTTTCAAAAGTAACTGCAGTGCCATTTTGCTCCCACTTCAGGGGAGCCTAGCTTGTTCAGAAACGTATTGGTTGTGTACTGTAGTATATTAGCGTGTGATATTGAGCTGCTTTCTTTATAGTGGAATGTTTTCTAAATGACTGTATAAATAAATATATATTCTTTTACCAAGAAACCTTGAATAGTGTTTGTTTGAACTACTGTGATTGCAAGTACTTTGTGTAACATCTTGTACTGCTCACATAACTGTGTAGTACAGGCTTGTACCAAAGTTGAAATTTTGCTTACACTTGGAATCTTAATTGTGTGTAGTGTTCCCAAAGGCCACACCGGCTGGTCGGAGTGGGCCTATTCACGTTTGGCTTTGGCCCATCCCCACGCCGACTTATGTTATGACCGCTCCCCAGGCCGAGGGCGCAGAGGCCTCCCAGGCTCAGCCATAATATTTGCCAGAGTGGCCCAGTCATTCAAGAGGCCACGAGCTATAACAGCAGGAACCACCTGGGGCACCCCACCAGCGGCCCTCCTCGCACTCAGTAGGTCCACACTTTGGAGCCGGCCGCCGTGCCAGTACTCCTTCTGCCTCTGTCCCTTATTGCACGGCAGCCTAGCTCTTACCAACAGATGCTCCACCCGCTCTGACAAGAATACCCACAGCCGGTGAGTATGCAGGCGTGTCTGCCTGAATCAGCCCTATTTAGGGCATTTATTCATCACAGCTTCGGAGGTACTCGGGAGGCCGTCTTCCTCGCAGGCTCTACAGGCCATGCCCCCTATATTCCTATTTTATAACAGCACATATCTAACAATCACGTTGTTCATGTTAATTTTATCACAGCTTAAAAAGACGTGTATGACGTTTAATTCCCATCCATGTGCGCTTTATGGGTTTACGCAAACAATCTCCCAATTAAAGGACAAAATGTCTTGTGAGAATTTAGGGAATTTCCCAAATGGTTGAATAATAATGAACATACAATGGTCTTATTGCTCATTTGACAAAATAGAGCAACCAATGCTTATAATCCAGTATGGGCCCCAGTACTTTCATCTCAACTTTGTTGATTTTTAACCTTTGATGGGGATAACCCATCCACCTATAATTAGACTACTTTAATAATACTGATGACTCCTCTAACATACCATTGGGACATGTTTTTAGCCACTTCATTTAACATTATACTTCTCTGTGAGCCTGGAGAGGAATGATGCATTTTAAGCAGAGTCTCATCATGGCAGTCACCACCTTCTGTACACAGCAAGGTCTGATATTTTTTTTCTTTAACCTTTTTATTCATAGACACTTGGTGTAAATACAACAATTCAACGCTAGTATTTATTTATTTAAATTTATAAAGCGCACACAGAAAGACAATAGCAACTGTCTGTGGTTCTTAGTTACATTGAACCTGTTGCCAGACCGGTGAGCAGTAAAATGACGTTACAGGCAATAGGATTGCGGTAATAGACAGAGCTAGCAAGGGCTGGAGATCTCTTCGTGGGTGCAGGATGAGTAGGCAGAGAGTACTGGGAGGGCTAGTTGAAGAGCTTAGTTTTGAGCGATTTGTGGAATGCTAGATAGGATGTTTTGTTTCGAAGGGGTTGTGGGGAGGGCGTTCCAATGCTTGGGAGCAAGGAACATGAAGCAGTCCCCCCCAGCTTAGGCACTTTTGAAGGTGCGGACTTTGAGCTGGTTGTAATGGTGAGACCTTTTGGGTCTGGATGAAGTAGCTCTGGTAATCTTTTCTGCAAGATAAGGGGGGGGTGTGAGTGAGAGGCATTTGTGTGTTATGGACAGAGCCTTGAAGAGTATCCTTTATTTGACTGGAAGCCAATGTGCCTTTTCTCTGGTGCTGGCAATGTGTTACCATTTGGGAAAGCTGAGGGCAGCCCTAAGCGCATTATTTTGAATGACTTGGAGTTGGTTCAAATTCTTGGACGAGGTGTCGGCAAATAAGGCGTTACAGTAGTCTAATTTGGCCCCAATGGCGGCTCTGGCTATGGAGAGGCAATTTGTTGCCGATAACTATTGTTTGACCGCATTTATTAGTTTTGTTGTGAAGGAGGCTGAGGACGCAATGGCGCTGACTTAGCGTGTCATTGAGAGCGTGGAGTCAATGTACACCCCAAGGGTTTTAACTCTGCTGAGACAGGAATTAGGGAGTCATCAATTTTTATTTGTTTATAGTGCGCACAATTGACCCAGAGGCATAATGACGCAGACAGGACAAACAACATAAAAGTAAACCACAATAAGCATAAAATAAAGTACAAAAACATCTATGAGCAGACAGCCCCTAAAGGAGTTGTACTGTTTATCAAGCTTGTTGCGCGTTTCCTTGGGACCTAATATGAGGAGCTCAGTTTTATCCCCATTGAGGCATAATCCATTGGCTGCCATCCAAGCTTGGATGGTGGAGTAGATTTTGCATAGTGCTTCTGCATCTGTTCATACGATCCATTGAGGGGAAGGAGGACCTGGGTATCGTGGGCATAGTTTGAGTATGCTATGCTGAGATTGTCCAGATTGTTGAAGAGTGGTACAGTAAAGAGATTAAACAGTGTTGGAGATGTGCATGAGCCCTGTGGGACTCCACAATATATGGTAGTAGGAGCTGCGCAGCCTGCTCTGAGAATACCTTCATGGCTTTCCCTTCAAGGAGGGAGATAACCCAGGCCGTAGCTTCCTGGGAGAATTGGGCTGAGTTGATGAGTTGTCTGCAGAGTGTTGAATGGTCCACCAGATCAAATGCAGCAGACAGGTCGAGAAGGAGAAGCGCCGGCTTTCCTTCATCCATAATTTCACCTAGTTGGTTCTTGGTCCAGAAGGGCAGTTTCAGTCCTGTGACCAGGCGGAAAACCTGATTACCTCTTCCCTAAAATGTTGTTAGATTCTAGAAAGAGTTGGATTTGATTGTATGGAGCTGTGTCAATGATCTTTAACAGAAAGGGCACAGTGGTGATGCGTCAGTAGTTGTTTGGAGATGTTGGGTCTAAGAAAGGTTTCTTCAGGAGAGGGCTAAACAAAGCCTGCTTCAGGCATGATGGAATAGTGCTGGAAGCGAAGGAAGCCTTTATGAATGCTGTCAGGAATGGTGTAAGACTGTCTGCGCAATCCTTGATGAGGTTGACTGAGCAGATATCACCCTTCGAATTGGAAGGTTTTATGTTTTTCAGGATTAGAACTTCTAGTTCAGACACATCCCTGTAGGTGAAGAGCGTTTTTTCTTCTGTGGAATGTGTTTTGCCAGATGGTAGAGTGGGCAGATCATATTTGGGTAAGGCAGCGAAGTGTGATTTGATTTTACTCTGTAAGAGTTCAGTTTTATTGAGCATAGCAGAGTGGATGCCAGAGCACCAGGATTAATCTTTTGAGATCTTGGGTGCTAGTGTCTGGGGTGGCTAGTTCTTTAAAAATGGCAAATAGTTCTTTTGATTTGGATTTAGCATTAGCGATTCGAGCGTTATCGGAGGCGGATTTAGCTAATGTGATGTACTTTTTGTACTGGAGAGCAAGTTTCTTGTAAGCCAGTATGATAGTGTCCTGTGGGTTAGCTTGCCAATTTTTGAGAGCTAGGCGTTAGAGGGAGCGTAGTTCTTTAAATTCTGCCATGTACCAGGAACTGGCGTGTAGTTTCTTTTTGGCTTTCTTATTTTCAAGAGGGGCAGCTACATCGATTGCTTTTTTGATTGATTGTAGAGTTTTGCCAGAGCACTGCTGTTCTTGGAGAAGGGGGGACTTGTGGGCAGGGATCTCTCGGAAGGGCAGGATATTGTTTTTTGTTATTTTACACGCGCTTCTAGCTAAGGCAGGTGACGAGGGAGTGATTGGTGTAGCGGTTTTAGGGGCGGTGGGAATGGTGAAGTAGATAAGGTGCTGTACGGGCAGGGGGTATCGGAGCTGATGTCAGCGTTGCAGTTGTGGTCCGCTACCCAATCTAGGGTGCGTCCTTTCGAGTGAGTGGGGCTAGAGATGCGTTGTAAGAAGCCCCAGTCACGAAGAGCTTTGGCAAGCGATTTTGCTTGTTTGTCCATAGGATCATTGAGTTTTAGCTCACTCATTAGTAGGGATTTAGTGGTGTTTTTCAGGTTGTTGCCTAGTATATGGAGTAGGTTTTCCTGAAAGTCCAGTGAGGGCCGGGCTACCATTAGATGATGTGGATGGTGATCGTGCAGTCTGGAGCGAGGGATAATTTCACGGTCAGTGCATCCCCATTGTCCCCTATTGGGGAGTTGATTTGTCTGATCGAAAGGGTATCGTTCACTATGAGAGCCACTCCTCCTCCTCTAGAGAGCAATCTGTTCTGCCGGAGTAGGGTGTATCCTAGTGAGATGGCTGGATATATAGTCAAGATTCTGTGATCACGAGGGCATCAAGATCTAGGTTTGTGAGTAGGTCCCGGATCTCAGAGGCGTGTGCAGGGAGCAGCAAACATTTAAAAGGGCAAATTGGATGGGGGAGGGTATTGTACTTGGTTCGGGCAATTTAGGCAGTATGATGTGTACTTTGCTGGTGGTGCAGGTGGCGTGGAGGGTGTGGTTGGTGAGCATGCCTCATGTTTAATAGCAGTAGTCAGATGGGCTGTTCGCAAGCCTATTCGATGGTTCCTGCTAGTGGTGGGCCTTGGGCGAGTATATAGACTAGCAGAACAGAAGTACATTGCAGTATGCATTAATTGAGATACATGGCAGGTTGGAAAAGGAGATGCATATAAATTATGACGTTGCACTACTTTTATCGAAATAAGTAAGGAAATCAGACCAAATGTCTTTAGGGCGGCTGATGATCGGTAATAAAGTAATATGCAATTCTCCAGCATGGGGTCTGGCATGGATTCACATGCTCATGAATACTCCCCGTCAGGCTGGGAATCCTCGGTAAAGAAAAAAACAGTATCAGTTTCGTTTCTGATCTGTCTTTCGTAGTAGTAACCAATCACTGATCTCTGCGTCATACTGACCACAGCCAATGACTGCCCTCTACCTAAGCCCCGCCTCTGGCAGCCATCTTCAGATTTTTACCGCACGTTCAAGTGTTGGGATCCTCGTGCTATTGCTCTCGAGCGTTAGTGCTATTTTTTCACGTTTTTTCTCAAAAACTTTGATTTTTCAGTCAAAAAGAGCCTTAAACTCCACCGTTTCTTCATCCGAACAACGGGGACCCGTGTCGGATTCGTCTACGCCCCTCAAGGGTGAAGATTTCGTCGAGCCACGCTTTTGGAGGACTCCAGAAGTTTCTCAGGCCCATCTCGGATATGGCCCAGGAGAAGGGAAGCTCGACGCCCGGAAAGCTGTTCAGGGTCTGCCCTGGATGCCAGCTTCAGAATGTCTTTAAGGAGGACGAACACTCCCTTTGTCTTTACTGCCTACATGAGGACAAGACGCACGTGGAGAAGGACTGTGCGTTTTGCGGCAATATTTCGGAGCGGACCATGAAGGACCGCCATCAACGTCTCGCCAACTGGCTGGAAGGGAAGAGCCCGTCAGGCGAGAAGAAGAAGAAGAAGAAGAAGAAGAAGAAGAAGAAATCCGAGCGGTCTTCTAAGACCTTTGAGGACGCCCCGGCGACAGGGGTCCAACACAAGGCCAAGCACCGCGAGTCCGCTGGCACCGGGAGCGCCGAAAGGTCGGGCTCTACGGGCGCCAGGCAGGGCGCATCCTCCCCGGCACATCAACCACGAGCCAATGCTCTGGTTCGGGTAAGAGGAAGGCCGAGCACCCGGCAAAGCTCCTGGAGAGGCCCCGGTCGAGCTCGAAGGCCCCATCGGGAGAGCGAGGCAGTGTCCCTCCCCCCAAGGAGAAGGCGGTGAGCGCAGCGAAGGTGGTGAAAGCCTTAATCCATCCGGCCAAGGCCTCTATCGAGACAGTCGCGGTGGCCCTGGCTCAGCCTGTGGAGGCTACACCAGTGGTGGCGACCTCGGGGCTCAGAGTCTCCCTGCCACCGCGGAGGGAGTCCTCTTTTATGCCCATCGACAGGACCCCCGTGAAACCTCCGACGGAGAAGAAAAAGGGGGGGGCAGGAGGTCATCGTGGATTCGGCCTCAACCTCTGAGGAAGAGCTGATCGAGGTCTTAAGCCACGGCGTTGGTGTGGAAGAAGACCAGCCCGTCGGGAGGGATCCCGATGGAGGAGACGACAATAACGTCAAGGGTGCCGACGGGGCCCCTGACCGCCCGTCGGACTCCCCTCAACCAGCACCGCAAGACAACTCGGCGGCCATTTTGTTGGCTATACAGTCCTTATGCTCGGAGATAAGGACAAGACTGCCGTTACCGCCAGCGGAGGAACCGCTCCCGACGGGGGACCCAGAGCCAGGCCCTTCTGGGAGCCCTCCCCCTAAGAGAAGAAGGATTCATCCTCCACCTCCTTTTCAGCCATCGCGCCCTGTTCAGCCCTCCTCCCCGTCCACGACTCGTGGGGATGATACGGGGACTGACAGGGCTGCAACGGGTACGGACGACGAGGTTTACGACGAGGATCTGCCGTCGTCACCTCCCACCCGGGCTTCCCCGCCCGACGAGATTGGATCGTTTCACTCCATGATCGCCAGGGCATCCGAGCTCTTCCAGCTCTGCCCGGAAGAGAAGAAAGAGGGTTCCCTTTATCAACGGCGCGAGGCCAAGAGGAAGACGGTCCTCTCCGTGCCTCTACTGGACGATATTTGGGATGAGGGCCTCGCCCTCCTCAAGAACCCATCCACGACGCCGGCTAGAAGGGATCGGTACGAGAAAGGCCTCAGCCCACCCCGGACTCTGTCGTCTCTGCGGCGGCCAGGAAGAAAGCGGGGGGGGGTGCGGCCTCTACGTCGACTTTCCCGCCAGATGGCGAGGGAAAGAAATTGGATACGATGGGACGCAGGGTCATTTCGTCTGCAGCGACGACGATTAAGGTGGCCAACGCCTTGGCTATCGTAGCCCGCTACGACAGGGAGCTGTGGTACAAACTAGCCCCCCTGCTGGACTTCCTACCGGACGACAAGAGGGCGGATGCCCTGGAGATCTTGCAGGAAGGAGAGGTGGCATCGGACCACGCCATTACGATTGCGACGGACATCGCTGACACTGGATTTCGCCAGTTGGGTACCAGCGTGTGCCTTAGGCGCCGTGGATGGCTCAAGGCTACTGACTTGCGTCAGGACGTGCAGACCAGAGTCTTGGACATGCCGTTCGATGGAAACAACCTGTTTGGGAAAACAGTGGACGATTCCCTTCAAGCCATCAAAGCAGACACGGAGACGGCCCGGGCTCTTGGGGTTCTCCAACAACGGCGGCCGCCCTTTCGGAGCGGCGGAGGCAAACGGGGTGCCTCCAAAGGTTCCGGCGGCGGATTTTCCGCCTACTGTCGAGCGGCCCGTTCGTCGTCGCAGGAAGCTTACAGGGGACGAGGCAAGTCAGGCGTACCCCGCTGTCGCCAAGGAGGCCAAGGCGGCCAAGGCGGCAAAGCCTCGTCGAAGCAGGACTGAACCGGCCGTGGGGTCGGGCCCCCACCGAAGCACCCCGGTGGGAGGCTGGCTGGCGAGCTTCGTCAGCGTGTGGGAGTCCATCTCCACCGACGGTTGGGTGCTGGACGCCCTAGCCCAGGGTCACGCGCTCGAGTTTCAAAAAAGGTGCCCGCGCGTCCCCCCTGTGGCCAGGAAAGAACATCACGTCCCTCAACTTCTCTTGGAGGTAAAGGCGATGCTCAGGAAGGGCGCCATCGAGCTCGTCCCAAAGAGGCTTCGGGGCTCCGGAGTTTACTCAAGATACTTCCTCGTGAAGAAGAAGACGGGAGGATGGCGTCCCATCCTGGACCTACGACGACTGAACAAATTCATCAAGGCACAGAAGTTCTGTATGGTCACCCTCGAACACGTCCTGGGTCAGCTGGAGGAGGGCGATTTCCTGTTGTTGTTGGATTTGGAGGATGCCTACTTCCATATTCCCATCCTAAAGGGACACCGAAAGTTTCTCAGGTTCGTGTTCCAAGGGCGTCACTATCAGTTCAGAGCCCTTCCCTCGGACTAAGGTCGGCACCCAGGGTGTTCACCAAGTGCCTTGCACCGGTGGCGGCGCAGCTGCGCCGAGAGGGGATCCACGTCTACCCCTACCTGGACGACTGGCTCATCCGAGCAAAGACGAAGGAGCTCGCCGTGGAGCACACGGCAAGGACCGTCCAACTTCTCACAGACCTGTGATTCTCCATAAACTACGGCAAGTCCAACCTGGTTCCCGCGCAAGAAGCACTGTTTCTGGGAGCGAAGCTCGACACAGTGTCGCTTCTAGCCTCTCCATCGGAGGAAAGGACGAGGGCCATTCTGGGCAAGGTGCAGCGGATGCTGGTTGCGGAAGCGGCCAGAGTGAGGGCCATCAAGTCCCTCTTCGGAATTATGTCTTCTTGCATTTACCTCATCCCACTGTGCAGGCTCCGGATGCGCCCGTTGCAGGAGTTCCTGGACGCGCGCTGGATCCAGACGATGGGCAGCTTCGAGGAGAGGATCACACTCGACGAGAGTTTCCGGTGGTGGGGCACCCGCGCACATCTGACGGCGGGCATGGACTTCCAGACCCCCGGCCACCAGGAGACAGTGACCATGGATGCCTCCCTGGAACGGTGGGGAGCGCACACCGAAAATCGGCACGCGAGAGGCCTTTGGCTCCCGACGGAGAAGTCCCTCCATATCAACGTCCTGGAGCTCCGTGCAGTGTTTTGGGCCCTCGGGTCCTTCCTTCCATCCCTCAAGGGCAAGGTGGTGAGGATCTTCACCGACAACACCACCACCATGTTCTACATCAGGAAACGGGGCGGAACCAGGTCCCCAGCCCTGTCCAGGGAGGCGCAGGATCTGTGGCATTGGGCCGTCGCCCAAAGGATGTTTCTGGTGCCGTTTCATCTGGCAGGGATAAAAAACACCATCGCCGACTCACTCAGCAGGGAGCTGCGCTCGTGCCACGAGTGGGAACTACGACAGGATCTAGTGGACCGCCTCTTCCGACAGTGGGGCACACCCCAGATTGATCTGTTCGCGACGGCGACGAACTCCAAGTGCCGGAGTTTCGCCAGCAGGTTTCCCCAGCCAAGGAGCATGGACGATGCTTTCTCGTTCCCCTGGGAGGGCCTGTTTCTATACCCGTTCCCTCCATTGCCATTGCTGATCCGGCTCATCAACCAGCTCAAGAGGTCACAGTGCAGGATGATACTCGTCGCACCTGCGTGGCCGAGGCAGATATGGTTCCTGGACCTTCTGGACTTGTCAGCGTCCCTGTCAATAAAGCTGCCAGTAGACGCAGATCTGCTCTCCAGGGAAGGAGGCGCCATCCTCCATCACGACCCGAAGTCGCTGAACTTGCAGGCCTGGCTCCTGCAGCGCTAGAGTTTGGAGGATACGACATACCGGCCGACTGCAGAGAGGTTCTTGCAAAAGCCAGGGCGTCCTCAACTCTTAAATGCTACGGACACAAATGGAAGAGGTTCTCTGTCTGGTGCCACGCACAGAAGATTAACCCTCTGCGGATTACGGCTCCCCAAGTACTGCCGTACCTACTGACGCTGGCCAAAGCTGGACTGGCGCACGCGTCCATCAAGATTCATCTTTCTGCGATCTCCCGATACACCAGAACCACGGGGCGGACGTCTTTGTGGTCTCATCGTCTGGTGAAAGAGTTCATGAAGGGACTGTTCAGATCGTTCCCGCCGGTGAAGGCTCCGGCCCCGGCGTGGGAGCTCAACGTGGTGCTGACCAAGCTCATGGGGCCTCCGTTCGAGCCTCTGCACTCGGCTCCGTTGAAGTTCTTGTCGTGGAAAACAGCGTTTCTTGTGGCCATCACCTCCGCACGACGGGTGGGAGAGATCCAGGCCCTTTCCTGCAAGGCCCCGTACTTGACTTTTCACGACACGAGGGTAGTGCTCAGGACGCACCCCTCCTTCATGCCCAAGGTGCCGTCGGACTTCGACCTCAACGAACCCTTGGTGATGCCTGTTTTATTCCCGTCGCCTTCGTCGCCGGCTGAAAGGACTTTGCACTCGCTGGATGTGGCTAGAGCGCTGAAGTTCTACGTGGACCGCACAGTGTTTTCGGACGACGTCACAACTCTTTGTGAACTTTGGACCTGTCAATCAGGGGAAGGCGCTCTCGAAGGCTTCCATTTCCAGATGGCTCTCCGGCTGTATCATGTACTGTCATCGGTTGGCAAACCGACCGGTGCCTGGCCGTCCGAGAGCCCATTCCACCAGAGCGATCGCAGCTACCACGGCGTTCCTATCTGGTGTGCCCTTGCTGGACATCTGCAGGGCTGCTACGTGGAGGTCGACGCACACCTTCACGAAATTCTACTGCGTCGATCGGGATTCCAGGGAGGAGTCCAGGGTCGGCCAAGCAGTGCTGCGCAACCTGTTCGCCTAAGGTGAGCCTGGTGAGGAGGTAAGATTTGCTTAATGTTGAGTTTGATGTAATTCTTAATGTTGAGCCTTTGCCACCTCCCGTGGTTGTGCATGTGTGTACTGCTATGTATTCTTTATTCATGAGCATGTGAATCCATGCCAGACCCCATGCTGGAGAAGGAACAAGTTACTTACCTGTAACTGTTGTTCTCCAGCATGGGTCTGACATGGATTCACATGCGAACCCTCCCGCCTACCCCTCTGCGGCTCTTCACTTGGTCATACTGCCACTTCACGTGCTACCAAATCTGAAGATGGCTGCCAGAGGCGGGGCTTAGGTAGAGGGCAGTCATTGGCTGTGGTCAGTATGACGCAGAGATCAGTGATTGGTTACTACTACGAAAGACAGATCAGAAACGAAACTGATACTGGTTTTTTCTTTACCGAGTATTCCCAGCCTGACGATGGGGAATATTCATGAGCATGTGAATCCATGCCAGACCCATGCTGGAGAACAACAGTTACAGGTAAGTAACTTCCTTATTCATTGTCATTTGCCCAAACGTCCTCTTACCTCCACATTTTGCATGTGGGCGGAGTCTTCTGAGACCACCTTATCGAGATTGCTCTTTTAGCTAACAGCAGCACCAAATTCAAAAATATGCGTTTAACATCATCCATTTTACCTGCATAGCCCGAAATACAGCCTTTCAAAGTGAAGTTCCGTTGTTGACTCAGTATATCCTTCAACGTGGTGTTGATTGAGTGCCAGTTTTCATTCAGTTTAGGATAGTACCGTAGCATATGTAGTAACGTGGTATTTTTATCACTGCATCTGGGACATTCTTTCATCCTGTCAGGCTGAAATAAGTTCATTCTAGACGGGGCATAATACGATCTATTTAGAATCTTAGTGTAAAAGCCTGCGCATTGAGTTTAGATAAACTCCTATCTTCAGGGTGCATACAGCTGGCGCGTGAAATCCGCTGTCCTTATATGGTCGGGCCAGGTGTGCCCACCTCAAGTTAAAAGGACCATCCTATCAAATAAAGGAGGCACATGCTGCCATAAGGTCCTGAAAGAATGTGCGGCCTGGCCACAGCAGTATGTTATGAAACATATACAGTCGTTTAGGTACTATTATTGTTTTGATCCAAGATAGTCTCCCAGCCAACGACATCGGTATGTGTCCCAATATTTGAACTTTGGTTTTCATGTCCCTCATATACGCACCATAGATTTAGGTCCTTTGCCAATGCAGGAGAGGGAGTTATGATTCCCAGATACCGAATGGAGTGCTCCACCCATTTCAACCCCAGCGCGTGGGTCGCCTTCTTCGTGCCATCCGTCAATGGGAAGATCTCTGATTTGGTATTGTTTAGGTGTAAGACAGAATGCATGCCAAATTCTACCACATTGTCAATTACTCCCACTAGGTTAGCTTTGTGGTTCTGCATTTACAATAAAATATAATTCGCATATAATGATACGACTTCTGCCTTCCCTCTTATCCGTATGCCTTTGATGCAGTGTTTGGCACGTATCTTGTCTGCAAGCGGCTCAATTACAAAGACAAACAGAAGTGGGGAGAGAGGGCACCCCTGCCTGCTTCCACCTCCCACGAGCAGGACCTGGGATACACGCCCATTAGTATGGACCCAGCAAAAGGCTTCTTGTAGAGCATTTTGGCCCATGGGATGAACCTGGCCCCAACTCATAATTGGAGAATTCCTGAAAGAGGAATGGCCACGATAGTGTCAAATGCCTTCTGCATATCGAGGGAGACTGCCACTTCCTGTACTTCCAAGGGAGTCTGACTCGTAGCATTATTTTGGAGGCTTGTGGAATCTGCTTAGATCACATGCTGTACATAGACTGACATTTAGTGGAAGCTGCAGAGTATTATAGTTGTTGTTTCGAAACTCGAAAAGTGGCGTTGATTGGGTGTGCCAGTAATACTATCCCTAGTGTGACGTCCATTGTACCCATGATCCCTCACGCGTCAAGGACCCTCAGATTGTTTTTTACTCCTACGTCCCGTCCCCTTTCCTCCATACTTATGGGACCTCGCTCTGTCCTGTGGGACGGGACCGGAGCACTTTGTAAAAAGCATCCAAAAAAATGTTTTCAAACATTTGTCCTTCCTCTCTTCCTGCGCGGGGCTTGGCACGCGGCCATATCCCCGCCCACCTTGGCTCTGCCCCGCGCCCATCAGTCCCTTTCTCTGCTCGTTCGGGACTGGACGCACTTGCATCCTCGGAAGGTTTTCTTCCCTTTTTCCTCTCTGGCTCTCGCTAGCGATTGTGTACTAGTCTGTCTATGTCGTTCAAACTTGACTTTCCAGACTGTTCATCGTATCACTGTCATTTCGCGAGGGGTTCCCCTCCTTTTTGCTTGGAGTGCTTGGGTCTGGATCACCGTTGGGGATTCCTGTTTTTACTGCGACTCCCTTTCGGTCCGTGCACTTCGTCGGTTGGAGCGGTGGGAGGAGATGTTCCGACGAACTCCTCCTTCACATTTTCAAGCGTTCGACGAGAAGAAAAAACTCAGTAAATTCTTTACTTTTCAGAGCGCCCCGGCCGGGGGATACCTTTCCAGGTTCCTCTCGGCCGGGAGGGGAGTTGATCGCTCTGTCACCGGGGTTCGCCCTGATGTGCCATTTGGGCCTAATAATTATACCCGAGTTTTCTCCGAGGGTCTCCGTAATGGGGCCTGTGGATACCGAAGCACGCTCCGAGGCCCCTCCTGTGGGGGCTGTTTGTGGACGCAGTTCTACTGAGTCGTGGGGTACCGGAGCTCGTTCTGAGGCCTCTGTCGGCTTCCCTCAAAAATAAGACCGGGGTGCGCCCCCGAGGCCTTGGGTGGGCTTGCTGTCACCGAACGTATGTTCGAGGCCCGCGCAGATAAGGCTTTTACTGGACCTGGGTCCAAGGTCCCTCGTCCAGAGGCTAAAGCTACCAACAGTTCTGAGAGGCCTGGCAAGGCCTTGTCGGTGAAAGCTGTTTCTCACCGTTCCCGCTCTTGCGGCAACACCAGGTCCGTCCTTCGAAGGCTAATTTGGCTGTTGGTATGTCACAAAAACATTCCAGGCTTCACCGTACCGGCTCTGCCGAGGTCCCTTATGTTAAGGCTAAAGATAAGACCCCTGATCCATCGACTGGGACCCCTGCCTCACTACCTCACTTGCCACAGTTCCCCTCAGATGAGGACAAATTGGCGCCCGTACCTGCCACGACCGCGGCTGCCATTTTGGGTGCTACCCCTACAGCTACGACATCGGCCTCGGGTGTAGGGCTTGGTCCCTTGGGTGAACATGGAGTCCCTTCGGCGCATCCTTATCGGCCAGTTTACGACTGGAACGCTCGGATGCCTCTTCCGCACAATGTTTTGTTGCCTGCAGGGTCGGCACCGTTGATTTATGTGGATACGTCGGTGGAGGGGCCAGCGTGGCACCCTTCCCCGTTGCGTCCCTGGATTGGTCCACCTCGCGAGATACAGGCTGCATTCTTTGGAAGAGGTGGCCCTGTCGTCTTGTCCGCCCCCCTCCTCCACAGTAGTGGCTGCGGCCACTTTGCAGTCCAGGCCTGCAGCATCCTCTTCCACAACGGCTACTCAGGTTCTGGGAAAGGAGGACAAGCTCCTTGACTCCCTCGGGAGTAAAATCTTTCGCCAACTCGGCCTTGCAGCTCAGGCAGGCCAACGCTGAATTGATATTAGCGGGAGCTAACATGCGGATGTGGAAAGGTCTGTTGGAGTTTGAGGAGTTTATCCCGGTCGAGAAGCTGGAAGACTTTAAAGGAGGCCTATCCGACGCCAGGGTCTTGGCCCAGGATCTCCTGGAGGCTTCGGCTCATCACGTAGACACCTCGGCTCGGGGCCTTATGCTGGGGGTTGATACCTCACGGCAGGCGTGGCTGCATGCAACTAAATTCTCAAAAGAAGTGCAGGACAAGGTGTTGGACCTTCCGTTCGATGGGAAGGAGCTGTTTCGTTCTACAACAGATGTAGATCTCACCAAGACGAAGGATAGCACTCAGACAGCTAAATCCTTGTCTGTCCTGGTTAAGGCTCCTTTCAAAACCCAGAGACCGTTCACAAAGTCGACCTTCCTCTGGCTTTAGGGGCTTCCTTGGCCAAGTCGCGCAGAGTGGATACCCCTGTGGGGAACAACCGCCGTAGGCAACAACGTACGCAGTTTTTCTCCCGCTCCTCAGCCTCCTCCTCAGGTTCAGGTGCCACCGCCACCGATAAACCTACTAAATGAGGGTTTTCCGCGCTCGCACGAGACATGGGTGGGAGGACGCATTGCGTCTCATTGGGAGGCGTGGCAGACCATCACAGAAGACAGATGGGTCTTGTCAGTCGCTCGGGCGGGCTTCAGCTTTCCTCTACCCCCTACCGCACCCCTCAAACCTCCTTTTCAGCTGTCGGGCTTCCCCTCCCTCAAAGCCGAGGCTCAAACTTCGGGACCTCAGAGCTGTGGAACCTGTTCCCCTTGGGGACTGAGGGGAGGGCTTCTACTCCAGGCTGTTTACGGTGCCCAAACCCAACCAGGCTGGCCTGCACACCATAGTAGACCTTTCCCAGTTCAATCTTTTCCTACCCCAAGAGAAATTAAAGATGATCACGCCCAGCCAGATACGCTCCTCCTTGCAGTTGGCGATTGGCTCAGCGTGGTGGATCTTCAGGATGCGTACATGCATATCCTGATTTGGAACCCACACAGGAGATAGCTCTGCTTCTCTTTGGGAGAGGAGCACTTCCAGTTTCGAGTGCTTCCTTTTGGCCTCAGCTCGGCGCTGCGTGTCTTCACACAGATGATGTCGGTGATTGCGGCCCATCTTCGTCTCCAGGGTATTCATGTGTATCCATATTTGGACGACTGGCTCTTACGCAGCCCTTGTCTGCTGGCAGCAGCGGGCAATCTCCAGTCTCTCCTTCAGCTCCTGTTCCATCTTGGGCTGTCGGTGAACTGGCGTAAATCTTCCATGATGGTCTCTCGGGATCTGATTTTCCTGGGTTTTCGCTGGAACACGATCGACTGCAGAGTGTACCTGACCGGGGACAGAATGGCGGATCTGTTAGCCACGTGTCAGATGTTTGCGCAGCCGGAGAGCATGTCGGCCTGGTGGTTCCAGAGGCTTCTGGGCCTCATGGCCTTGTGTGTGCTGGCTCTTCCTCTTGCTTGTCTCAAGATGAGACGGACCCAGATGGCTCTTAGGAGTTCCTGGCATCAGGCGGTGGACCCGGATTCCAAGCTGATGATGATTCCGGATTCCATGAGAGTGGACGTGGAATGGTGGTCGTCTCTGAGCAACCTGTCGGTGGGTGCAGGTTTTCAGGACCCTGCTCCTACGGTGACGATCACGACGGACTCCTACCTCCTGGGGTGGGGTGCGACGTTATATCTTCTACAAGTATTGGACCTCTGGTCGTCTCAGGATAAGCTCCAGCACATAAATCATTTGGAGCTTCTGCCGATCTTTCTAGCGCTGAAGGCGTTCCCCCCACTCGTGGAACTGTCCATCCAGAATTGGGAGTGGGCCGTGCTTCATGGTGTCTGGCTGCTTGCAGTACACATTCCGGGCCAGCTGAATGTCACAGTGGATGCCCTCAGCCGGCGGACAGTGGTCAGCTACGAGTGGGTGTTGAAGGCAGAGGTCCTCTCATGAATCTTCTGGCGTTGGGGCACACCGGAGGTGGATCTCTTCGATACCGCGGTGAACACGAAGCTTCCTCTGTATGCTTCCAGAGGGGGGCAGGGAGCCTCCTCTCTGGGGGATGCTCTCGAGATTCCATGGCACAACATGAGAGTTTATGCCTTCCCGCCGCTGCCTCTAGTTCATCGAGCAATTTGGAAGCTGAAGAACTCTGTGAACTGCTCCCTTCTACTCATAGCCCCCTGGTGGCCGGCCAGGTTTTGGTTCTCAGAACTTCAACACCTGTCGGTGTATCAGCCGATCAGGCTACCACTGACCCCCAATCTTCATCAGGGGGAGCAGCAGATATGGCACCCCTCCCCACAATCGCTCAGCTTGTCGGCATGGTGCCTGAGTTCAGGTTTTTAGAGTATCTTAACTTGTCGACGGATAACATGCGTATTATCCAGGCAGCCAGGAAACCCTCGACCAGATCCCAATACAGGAGTAAATGGCTTAGGTTCCGTCATTGGTGTTTGGAAAAGCAGTTGGACCCAATGGTGGCTACGATTGACACACTACGGTCCTTCCTGTCCTCCCTAGCAGAGTCGGGTGTTCACGTTCTGTCCTGCAGAACCTACCTTTCAGCGGTCTCCGCTTATCTTTCTACAGACCAATGTTCCTACTCTGAGTAACTCAATCGTCAAGAGGCATTTTGCAGGCTTGACACGCCTCTACCCTCCAGTTCGTAGTCCGCACCCGCCGTGGGACCTAAATGTAGTCCTGCCGGCGCTGTGCTTTTGAACCCATGGCCACTGTGGACCTCAAGTACCTATCATGGAAAGTGTTCTTTCTGGTCGCCGTTACCTCATCAAGACGAGTGAGTGAGCTCCAGGCCTCGTCAGTGGAGCATCCCTTCTTGGTTTTTCACAAGGACAAGGTGTTACTACGGACAAACCCTGCCATTCTACCGAAGGTGGTAACTAAATTCCATCTGAATCAGTCGATCTCCCAGCCGGTCTTTTTTCCGAACCCTACCTCAGAGGCGGAAAGGGTACTGCACTGTCTTGATGTCAGAAGGGCTCTTAAGTTCTACCTTGACAGGACTTATGAGCTTAGGAGTTCTTCTCAGCTTTTTGTGACTTTCGGTAACCCTCAGGGTAAGCAGGCGTCTAAGGCGACTATTTCTCGGTGGATCGCTGCCTGCATTAGTCTTTCACCATCCAAGAGCTGAAACCTCCTAAGGGTATTCATGCACACCTTGTGCGGGGCAAGGCAGCTGTGGTTGCTTTTCAGGTGTATGTCCCCTGGGAGTCCATCGCTAGGGCAACTACTTGGGCTTCCCCATCTGCTTTTTGTAAGCATTATTGTCTTGACATGAGCTCGAGAGCTGATGCTCAGTTTGGTCAGGCTGTGCTGAAGAACCTTTTTCAATAAGGGGTATTTCCATCCACCCGTAGTTCCAGTTAAACATGCTTTGGAATCTCCCATAAGTATGGAGGAAAGGGGACGGGACGTAGGAGTATAACCAGGTTACTCACCGTAGTGACCACCTTACTCCTAGTCCATCGTACCCTTTCCTCCATACGCCCGCCCGCCGTCCCCTCTAATAAGGTTCCTCTGTTATCGCTAATAGGTCTCTAACCTGGCGATAGAAAAGGACTGATGGGCAATGCGCAGAGCGGAGCCAAGGTGGGCGGGGTTATGGCCGTGTGCCTGGCCCCGCGCAGAAAGAGAGGAAGGACGGAGAGATGTCCCATAAGTATGGAGGAAAGGGGACTATGGACTAGGAGTAAGGTGGTCACTACGGTGAGTAACCTGGTTATTCCGCCATGCTAGACGGACACACATAGCGGAGTCCCTTTCGGCGATAAGCCATTGAATTTGTATAATTACAATAGTTTTTCTTTCTATCCTTTCTTTGACTGCTGTAACACCACGCCGAGGAAAGAGAAAGAATACTGCCGTCGGAGACCATCACGACGGACCGTACGCCTTTGGAAGGCCGCCCCGGGCCTCGGCCCAGACATTAGGGAGAGAGGGGGGGGCGGCCATTGTTAGGAGGCCATTTTATAATGCATATTCTCCCCTTCCTACACTTTGTTCGCACAGCTGCAATCACCTTTACCCAGTATTATGGAAAACACTTAATTTAAGTTTTCCCTCAGTGCAACCAAAAATTCCCCTGTGTAGACAAACATTTAGTTTGCAACGTGTCTCCCGAGAGACCACGTCGAAACATCTTGTCGAGCGTGCAGGCTATTCAAGCCTAAGATGTTAAAGGACCGTTCCACTAAGCCAGGCAACTCGAGGTCATGGAGATAGGAGCTTTCAGCAATTCCGCACTTTTGGATGGCGAGGGCACCGGAGTAGCTTCAGCTACCCAAGCGCAGGCCCCCGACCCCATAGGACAGGCCGGCGGCCATGTGGTGGGGACTACAACCGGCGGCGGGAGCCCTTCAAAAGCACACACCACAAAACACACAAGCCCCAGTCGACAGATGAGTCGAATACTCTACAACGTTCGACACCCCGTGAACGGTCCACCGAGTCCCAGTACTCTGGGCAATCTCGTTCTAGATCGCCGCACGACAGGCTAAGACGTCGAGACGGCAAGGTTGTCGCATGAAAAACACCTTCCGAAGGTCGTTCGTCCGCGGGCGAGACCTCGGCCCCCACACCCTAAGTTCGCCATTCTTCATCTAGTAAAACGTCGGGCCTCAAAAAGGCAGTTCCTCACTCTTCTGGGCCCCAGGGTGGGGAGAAACCCCATAAGACCTCCTCTAAGACCCCCCATAGGGACAAAAGTCCTACTAGGGACAGGTCCTCATAAGAGTATCTTATCCAAACCAATATGGAAACCTAAAGACTCTAGGCCTAGGCCTCTTACTAATGTAGACATGGGTATTCCCGACACTGTGATCCCAGGTTCAAAGGAATGGTCTTCGCAGGATATTGACAGTAATGCGAAGAATGACCTTTATGGTGAATTTCTTTGAAAAAAAATCCAGATTATCTTCAAAGATCTCAGCCCCCTCGGCCGCTCAACCCCCTACCAAGAGGGCTCGTTCTGATGTCCCAACACAGGGCAGAATCATAGATCTATATGACCCTGAAATAGACCCAGAAACCAGGATGATCTTTCATTCGTGGATAGATCGGACCCTCAACTTATTGATGAGGACATAGACTAACTTTACAATGGGGACGATGAGGACCAGGAGGCGAACATGTATTCCATAGGTTCCCCTATTAATCAGGACCCTCCAGTGGTAGATTCCCCTGTGGACAATCAACCCCTCCTCAACGAAGTCCTAACCAAAGCGGCAAAACATTTCCGCATTGACGTACAGGAGGACAGAGACTTCGCTGAGCAATTGTTGGCAGACAAAAAGACTGTAGGTCAGTTTATTCCACTGCTAAAATCTGTGCAATGCAGAATTCAGCCTTCTTTGGAGGCACCGAACCTCACACGGGCTGTCAACCCACGTGTGGGAAAACTGTTCAGGCCTGCACCTTCAGACCCACTAACCATAAGAGGCCAATTAAAACTAGACACTTTGGTGGTTACCACCACACGAAAGAGAGCAGGCGCTCCCCTTGCTTCCTCCGAGGCTCTGCCGGAAAAGGAGAGCAAGAAAATATATGCAATGGGCAGAAAAGTAGCCTGTTCTGCAGCCTACCAGACAAGAATTGGAAATAATGCTATACTTCTGGCAAGTTACAACTGCCATAAGTGGGAAGAGGTTTCCCCATTACTCTCATCTGCACCTGAGCCACTTAAATCTCAATTAGCCCTGGTGGCAGCAGATAGAAGAGCTGTGTCTACCTGTCTCCTAAAGTCACATTTTGACGCGGCTGACAATGCAGGTAGAGTTATCGCTGAGGGCACCATCATAAAGAGACATGCATGGCTTCGCCAATCAGGCTTCAGGCCAGAAACCCAGGCCACATTAATTAATATGCCAGTGGAAAATGATGCGCTCTTCGGCATAGCTGTAGAAGATGCACTTAAAACAGCAAAGGATGAGTATGACACTCTAAAGTACTTAGGTCAGCTCACGAACAAGCCCCTGGGGCAAAGAGGTAACAGCAATTTTCGCTGCTTTCGCGGCCAATATTCTCAGAGGGGTTCAGGATGCAACCAAGGCCAAGGTTCCTATGGCAACAACCAAGGAGAAACCTTTCAGGGCTATCCATGAGGACAACGTAGAGGTTGTGGTAATCTGGGCAGGGGCCCAGCTCGAGGTGGCACCCCACCAGTGACATTCCGCTCCAGGTACCCTCCCATGCATCTCCAGTAGGAGTACGCATTTACAACTTCACCCACGCATAGGAGGGTATCACCTCGGACAGATGGGTGCTGTCCATTGTAGCAGGGGGCTACTGCATAGAACTTCAACGTCCTCACGACCACCCCCTCAAGACAGAATGTCCACTCGGAGGAACATCAGCGGATCCTTCTAGAAGAAATAACATTGCTTCTATTAAAGAAAGCCATAGAAGTGGTCCCAGCCAACCAGGTAAACTGGGATTTATTCAACTTACTTCCTTGTGCCCAAAAAAGATCTAACTATGCACCCAGTTTCAAGCCATAAAAGTTCTGCATAACCATGCTACACGAAGTAATCCAGCTTCTAAAAAAGGCGGATTACATGGCAACACTGGATATGAAAGATGCCTATTTTCATATTTCAATGTTCCCAGTGCACAGAAGATTCTTGCGAACCAGCACTACCAATTCAAGGTTCTGCCCTTCTGAATAGCCTCAGTTCCAAGGGTATTCACCAAGGTACTGGTGGTGGTGGCAGCGCACCTGCGCAGGGAGGCACTCCCAGTGTACCCTTACTTGGACGACTGGCTCATAACCGGGGAATCCCCTCTGATTTGCAGAAAAAACATCCAAACTACCATCAACCTCCTCTTTCAATTGGGCTTCTTGATCAACGAGAAAATATCAAGCCTGGTGCCCAGCACCTCCAAACAGTTCCTAGGAGCTATCCTAAACACAGAGGAAGGGTTGGTCTTTCCCTCAGAGGAGAGAATAAAAAACTTGTTACTGCAAATACCACATTATCAGGCCGGCCGCCAGATAAGGGTGGGCAAAGCAATGCGTTTAATAGGCATGATGGCAACGTGTAAATACTGGTTCCCCACGCGAGCCTGCGCATGCGTCCCATACAAGAGTGGGACAATCTAGTGGTTGTTTCGCCAACACTGGTACAAAATCTTCACTGGTGGACGAGAGAAAATCTTGACGAAGGGGAAACCCTTCTACGATCCACAGATGCAGGCAGTGGTCACAACGGATGCCTCACTGGCAGGGTGGGGGGCTCACTACCTTCAACACACATCTCAAGGTCTGTGGACTCGCACTGCAGCTCAGAACCACATCAATGTGCTGAAACTTCTGGCAGTATGAAAGCCTTTCAAGCATTCAAACCCCATTTAACAGGCCGGTCAGTGCAGATCCTAACAGACAGCATCACAGCCATGTGTTATATCAACAAACGGGGGAGTGGGAGGAGGGGGACACGTTCTCAAAATCTATCCAAACTTGCACAGAAAATCTGGAAATGGGCACTCTGACGAAAAATGTTCCTATCACACGTTCCAGGGGAACTCCACGTTCTAGCAGACTCACTGAGCAGAGATCCCCTGCCAGAAGAAAACGAGTGGCGGCTACACGAAGAGGTCGTAGAACACCTCGCCTATTCGCCACAAGCGAAAATCGTCAATGCCCAGACTTCGCGTCCAGTTTCCCCCAGCCAGGCTCCAAGGGGAACAATTTATGGATGAACTGGTCAGGGAAGTTTCCCTACACTTTCCCCCCCTGACTCCTCTCATGAGGAAAGTGGTAGACAAGTTACACAAGGAGCCGATGAAGCACATTCTAGTTGCTCCTATGTCGGCGAGACAACCGTGGTATCCACGTCTGCGCAGACTGGTAATGTGCAATCCCATCAAACTCCTGTGCCAGTACAACTCACCCACCACGAGGGACTAACAGTGCACCCACAGCCACACTCTATGAACTTGGAAGCATGGCTCCTGAAGTCAGAGTTTGGGCCTCTCAATCTACCACAGAGATGCATGGATATCTTGAAAGAATCAAGAAAACCAAACAATAGGCACTGTTACTATGATAAACGGAAACGTTTCGTAATTTGGTGCCAGAATAAGCAAATCAATCCCATTGATTGTACTCCATCTAACATTCTTACCTATAGGCTCCACCTACTAGATGCAGGGTTAGTGTTCAACTCCCTAAAAGTCCACCTGACGGCCTTGTCAGCTTACACCACTTCCCATAATAATGTCTCATGGTGGAAGGTACCTGTCATCAAAGCATTTATGGAGGGTGTAAAAAGACTCCACCCTCCAATCTCTAACCCACCGCCAGGTTGGGACCCAAACGTGGTACTTGGTAAGCTCATGGGACCCCCATTTGAGCCGATGCACAAGTCTTGTCTCAAGCACGTGACTTTCTTTACCATACATAAGGACAAACATAAGGACAAACTGGATTTACGGACTCACCCTAGGATCTCACCCAAGTTAATTTCCAAAATCCATGTTAACCAGTCTATTGAGCCTACCGGCTTTCTTCCAGGAACCCAAAAGATCTGCTGAGATAAATTTCCACACACTAGATGTGAGGAGGGCGGTCCTCTACTACATAGACGAGACCAGACCGCTAAGAAAAACAGATAAACTGTTTAGCGCCAGCCAGAGAAGGAGATTGCAACTCTAAAAATGCCATCTCAGGTGGATAGTCAGATGTATCCAACTGTGCTATCCCTTTCAAACGAGACACTGCCTTTTACGCCAAGGGCCCACTCCACAAGAGGTACTGGAGCCACCCTGGCTTTCATTGCAAACGCCCCCTTAGACAGTAATTGCAAAGCAGCTACATGGAGCTCTATACATACTTTCACTCAGAACTACTGCATTGACACCCATTCCAAGACAGATACACAAGTGGGACAATCGGTTCTAAGACATGTATTCGCTCATGGACCTTCTCACATCCCACCTCCTTCTTCCACCGCTCGCTAATCTATGCACAGCATGTGATCTAAGCAGATTCCACAAGCCTCCGAAAGGATACATTACTCAACGTAATCGTATTTCTGATGCTTGTATCTGCTTAGATTCACATGCGACCCACCCTTCCTCCCCTCGGAGAGAAGGCGCATGGATGCTTATGAGAGTGTCTGATACGTCTCTGCTTGGATACAACTGTACTCGCGCTACACCTCATGCTCCCTCATGTCAGAAAAATAATCTGAGGGACCTCGACGCGTGAGGGATCATGGGTGCAGTGGACGTCACTTTCGGTTGTTATAATGTGAGGTAAAAGTCATAGAAAATGCTACTAATTTCTTCATCAGTGTGCGCTATTGAGCCATCCGACTTTCCAATGAGGTGTTTATATGCATTCCCAGACTTGGACTTAACTAGACGAGCTGATGTGCGGCCCGGTCTACACAGTAACAGGGGCATGTGGGAGGACCAGTTGAAAAAAGGCGCACCAAAAACATTAAGTGCCCGGCAAAGAAACAGAGTTGCTTGGTCCCGTCTCCATTGGCATGAAATGCCAATGGAAGAAAGGGCAGGGGACACAGAAGAAAATCGTTTTTGGTGCTGAAATAGTTTGGCAAGAAACTTCGATAGAATTCAATAAGATGGGCAGAGTTATTGCATGGAAGAGGTTCTATGTGTAAAAACAAAAACATTAACATTAGCCTTGCTCTTGGCGCTGTGGAGCAGCCCAACCATGATGGAGGCTTCTCTCTGGTTCTCTGGTCCGTAAACGGTTCTCCTTCATCCACTTTCATCATAGTCTTACATAAGTAGTTTATCCAGGGGATCCGATGTAGGTTTTCAATCACCATAAAATCCTTCAAGATGTTTTGGGACAGACCAGTCTCGGGATTGGTCCATAGTGATTACCACATGCAAATCGGTCTTAATCTGAGCTCGTCACTTATAAAGGGATGGTTCAGCTCTGGGTGCATGGTAAAAAGCGGGGCAGAGCACGGGAGGTTGAGGAGGCGTCAAATAAAGGCATCCTCACAATCAAATCCCCTAAACTCAGCACCATAAAATGCAATCGCACAAGGTTTCCCCCTATACAACTACTATACAAAGTAGTTGCAACAGACTGGTATCCTAAAGTGTTTACAGTGCTATTAATGGCATCATATAACTGACACATGGATGGGCTTATTTAGATAGGTGGTCCCTCCTGTGCCATTTATTTGTAAATACCACCCTCAAATAACTAAAATTGTCAACCTGCTCATGTGTAATGTTATGCTAAAAAAAGGGAAAAGAAGATCCCTTTTTGTCTCCAATCATTACTTTTGACTTGATGGCATTGACTTAGTCTTTTGATCACATAAATTCTGAATATATGCTACTAAGAGCCTGCAATGCTTTTGGAGTCTTGGCTACTAACGCTGCTTCATCTGCGTAGCTCAGAACTGGAGTATGTGTGCCAGCAATCGTGGGAAAATAGGTGAGTGTAGCCTTCAACTCAAGTTGGTATAGCGGTTGAACAGGAGTTGTGCCAACACAAACTCCTGTTTCACACCCGTACCTAAGTTGAAGTACTGAGTACACTTGTCGGTGAGTCCAAAGGGAACAGCTGCCTGGGTGTCAAAGTGTAGATGCTTTATCACTGCTAAATGATGCAGGATTATTTTTAATCCTTCAAAGACCGACCAAAGCCAGGCCCTATTAACCATGTCAAATGCGTTTGAGAGATCTATAAAAGCCAAATGCATTGGTGCTTTATGCAGGTAATAGTATTTTGCTACTACGAGGTATAGATTTAAAGTTTGCTCTCTCATTCCCAGCCCATAGCATAAACCTCCCTGAGTGTCAGCCAGAATCCCTGCTGCAACAACCCACTCAATCCTAGTAAAGTCTTATTTAGCAAAATGTTTACTGTCTATATCCAATAGAGAGATTGGGCGATGTGATTGAGGAACAGCCCGGTCTCCCTTCTTGTATGCCTCCTGCTTCCAGGAATATGACCACTGATCCATATAGTATAAAAAACATTTATAGATCTAACCTGTAGCATTTAAACCACATTTCGAAAATCGATCCTGATGAAAGGGATATTATCCTATCGTGGAACACGAGAGGGAACTCTCATCATGTTAGTGATAAAAGGCTTTTAACGAATATCAATACATTTTGCGTAGTAGCTCTACAGCAAACATGGCTCACTAAAGTTTGTGATGTGGATGGCCGGAGTACTTTTCAAAGCCATGCGATACAAGGCCCCAGAGGGAGACCGAAAGGAGGACTTCTCATTTCAATCAAGCATCCAAGGACAGGAAGAAACACACATTGGTCTACCTCGATGGCATTAGCAATAGCCATACAATGCAAATTACCTCAAGTACTGACCTTTGTGTTAGTACATATAATCTTCCGAATGCCACTTTAAATAAAGCAAATATAGCTACGCTATCACAAATTCTAACAGAGAATGACCCTAATGTTGCAATTATTATAGTAGGTGACCTGAATGCAAATATCACTTTCTTCAATGATTTGACACCTGAAGGCCAAACCTCTGAGCCTTTTATGTTAGATATTTCCAACGGAATAGGGAAAACTTAGGTCATGCTAATCAACAAATACCAACTGATGGTGTTAAATGGTAATACTCCGGGAGATTGGAACAGAAGCGCTACTTGTGTAAGTGGTGCAAGCTTAAGTACACTTGATTATATGATTGTGAACAAGAGTGCCTATTTTTTATCATTAGAGGTCTTGTCCACGCTGCAAACGCTGCTGTGGACACTGGATGACAGACAGTAAATACAGTCCATATGTCTGTCCCCCTCGTAGACCTTCTTTAGTCTGCACGTAGTGCACGGGCGGAACAGTGCTTTTCCCAACATTAGGGACTGTCCTAACCAAGTAGAAAAGACACAAGGTGTTCCCACTTTGGAAACGGTTGAAATCTGAAGATAGCCGCGGGGACGGGGCATTTATACCACTACATCCTAGTGGGGCGTGCGTGCGCGACCCAAAACGACACAGATAGGAGACAAAGGTGTCAAACGTTTTCCTATGGGAAAAGGCTTTATAAGCTTAACGAGGGTTCCCAGTCTGTCGACGGGGAATATTCTAAGCATGTGAATCCAAGCATGTGAATCCATGAAAGATCCAATGCTGGAGAAATGGAGTTACAGGTAAGAAACTATTCCCTTCTCTGGTGCAAGACATGGCAGTCGGTTGTCGAGAAGAGAGTGACCACATTCCCCTCTATCTTCGTTGAACTACAGTGAATGAGAAAATTAAGTATGTGTATCAAGAAAATTGTAACATTGGAGTCAACTGTGCAGGCAATAGAATCACTTGGAATCCTTTGAAATCAGAAAACGGGAAGTACACCAACAAAAACAAATACGTTAATACCAAAGTTTGAACAAATGGTAGAGATGATAAAGTCTACTACAATTAAAAAAACACAAATATATCTCGAACAGTGAAAGATGGATTATGAGCCGTGGTAAACAGCATTCATATGATGCTGAAATACATACAGCAAAAAACACCTTAGAAATATAATAAAAGAGCTATCTTACAAAAAGAGCTCAGAGGCAGCAGCAGCAGGAAGAAGAGTGGCTAAATCTCAATGTAAACTATGGCCATTCCGCCCACGTCCCCCTCAGCAGCCCCCAACAGAATGAGGGGACTTGAGATCAAAGTGGCGCCAGAAGGAGCTGCACGGCCTAAGCCCCAGCGACAGCGAAACAGACCATATTTCCAGTGCAGGCGGCAGCAGTCTACCAATTTGGCGCGCAGGCTGCTAAGAATTTGGCTACTGAGGCTGGCGGTGATCCATCGATCGCCATCTCATCTGAGTAACAGCGGTACATCTGAATGACAACACCCAGGGTGTCCAGCCAAAGCCCTGTGCTTTTCATTTCCCCAGCTGCACAAAGATGATTCTGCACTTACCTTATATATACTCAACCCATGCTCCCCTTGAATCGCGTCTCTGCAGCGCACAACCTAGGCATGGAAATCTTGACATGCCCCTACGACTTCCGGGGGTGGTGTATACCCCAGACACTTATCCAGGTCGGGTGAGAACATGCTTTATTTTTGTTTTTTCCCCTACTCTTTTTTTTTTTTTTTTTTCCTACCAACATTTGTGTGAATCTCGTGCAGTTTGGGCATCAATAAAGAGAGGAATTTTCAGACAAAAAAGAAAAAAAACTATGGCTTAAACCCCATCGCAAAAGCAAAACTGAAGAGATATGGCGAAGGTTAGCACTTCAGGCAAAGAATTAAAATAGCCAAAAAGTGTGGTCAATTATTAATCCTTAAAAGAAAACCCTATCCATTAATAGTGTTTCAGAGGCTGATTGGATAGTTAATGTTACGAAGCACTACAATAAGTGGAGAAGTGGTTTGTGTAATAAAACCATATGGCAGGGTACCTATACACTTGATACTCTAATAAAATTGGTCAAAAAGTTGCCAAATTCACGCACCATGGGCCCTGATGGCACATGTAACATGTTGATGAGACTTTCGCCTGTCAAACGGGCCCAAGCATTAGACATACTGTTTAAATGGATTGGTAATAATGGACAAACTCCTGAATCATGGCGTAGGAGCAGAATTCTCCCTATTTACTAAAAAGGTGAGTGGAAAGACCCGGCCAATTACAGGATGTTGGCGATGCTCGACATCCCTGCAAAAGTATTCGCCAACGTATTACTGATTGAATTAAATCACGGGATAACCACACAGCATATCCTGCCAGTGAACCAGTCGGGCTTTAGAAACTGATTCTTCTACTTCAATAATATTGCAAATTCAGTTGCCGCCATAGAACATTCATGTACTTGTCGCAGATTGCCAGTGTATGTATCCTATATAGATTTCACAGCAGTTTTCAACAGTATAGTGTGGTCGTCTCTGGGCTAAATTAAAATCTTGGGGAATTCTCCCCAGGCTGCTATATATGATCCAGCACTTACATAAAGAAACCTCAATAAGAGTATGACTAGAAATCGAAGGAAAATTATCTGAATCAATAGCTACAAGGCGAGGGGTCAAACAAGGTTGCATGTTAGCCGCCATATTGTTCAATCTATACTTGGCTGAATTTGAGAGATGACTCAGATCCTAATGTGAATAACATCAAAATTGGAACAATGAGGTTGGGCTGGCTAGTATATGCTGATGCTAGATTACACACCGAAGGGTTTACAGGCCAAATTGGATGTTCTTGAAAGATTTGCCATCATCAATCACTTGAGCATTATTATGGGTAAAACTAAGATCATGAGGTTTTATGGCAAAATAAAAATAAGTAATAACAAGACACATGTGGTATATTAATGGTCAACCCATTGAGATAGTTGAGCAGTATAAATATCTAGGAGTAATCATTGAGCCTTGGCTCTGCTAGAAATTACACTGGCAAGAAACAAAAAGCAAATGTATGACGGTAACAATGGCACTAAGCAACTTTATAGAATGTTTTCTCTTAGCACAATATTGATGTTCTATTCTGCTAAAATCGTATCATGCCTACTATATGGGGCTGAAATATGGGGAATGCTTTATAAAAAAGAAATTGGAAAAATGTGAATCTAAAATGTTCAGACTATTGTTGCAAATGCCAAAATGTTTACCCCGAGAATACATTTGTTAGAATGTAATGTGAATAGTGGGAGTGATATAGTAGAATTTAAGATGGCATCACTCTACGTGAAATTAGTTAAATTAGATGATGACACATGCATTGTGGAAGTGATAAAAACTTTTAATAATTTGAAAAAGCAACAAGATCTAAAAATCTTTGTTAGATTGAGTCGTATATATCACAAATGGGCAAAAGAAAATGCTAATAGTTGGCTAACGTTCTCTACTGGTAAACTTAAGTGGTCATGGAAACAGACCATATTTGATAATTGCAGGGAAGAAAACATGGTCATTCTTGCAACAAAAAGTAACAGTGGGGTTTATCTGGAATTCAGGCCTGAAGAGAAGTGTAAACCTGGCTACCGGATAGTGTTTCCTGATTGTCTAACTATTAGACGATATCTGTTTAAATTTAACATGGGAGAAACACTGGACATTTTAGGGGCGAAATTGAATATACCCAAACAAACTATGCATTGTAGACTCTGTGGGATGTCGAGTATTGAATCAGCCAAACATATTTTATGTGAATGCGCAAGTGTGCAGAATTTGCATACAAAATGTTTAACATACGATAACTCCAGTAATAACGGAAACATAATGAAATATGGGAATTATTGTTGTATAGTAATGATATCAATTTTATTTTTTTATATACTGACATTTTATGAAGAAGTTTTAGCGATTTTAAAAGATTTATCAATTGATATTCTGTATTAATATGATCTAGTTTTAATAGAAGACTCTTTTTAGATTTTATAGATATATGTAAATGTATGTTATATGTAAAGCCACTTCTTGGCTATATGCATATTATTCAGAAATAAATAAATAAGAGCCCAGAAATCTAAATTAGACTTAAAGAGGTCTGCCGAAATCGCAACGGGGCCAGGACTTTTAAGAACTGCTTGCTTAGTGATGACTTCATTGACTTCTTTCAGTGAAAACTCTGCTGGTGAAGCATGCATGGAGATGCTTATATGAATTGATTAGTTGAGGTTAAATTCTCTGTCAAAGCCTTCTGTTGAGTATACCTCCTGGAAATACGAAATACTATATCCAAACCTGGGGACTGACGCTGGGATTGCATTGAGAGCGCCTTCAGGGAGTGTGAAACAAGTAACCAAAATGTGGGGCAATTATTTGAGCAAGTAGCCTCTTCTATTTCCTGTGCCGCCTTTTCTGACCAGATATTTTTTCAGCCAAACAGGTGATCTTATAGGCAAACCGCTTTAATTTCACCTCAAGAGTTATAAGGAATTGTTTAAGCATTTATTAACTTCTGCTTTGCTCACTTACACTCCTGTGAGAGCAAATCTACCTTATCGCGGCATGTGTTCACTCTTGTGTTTAGGGGTTTAGATTTTAAGTGAAGCCCAGTGATCTCTACACATTTCTGGAAGTTTGATATAACTAGGCTAGGGCTACAGTTCTCTTCCAGGCAATAGAAGATCTCATTAAGGGTGGTGTTCATGATCTCTTGCATGATGTGGTCTGGTAACAGTTTAGCCCAATTCCTTTTTCTTCCCATATTGGGGCTGCTTCAACTGGACGTGCTCAAGAGGAGCCAATAGCCCTGCTATTTTGATCATTCCCCCAGATCAAATTAAGTGATAATGCTGCATTGTCACTATGTGGCTTAGGGATAACCATGAATACTTAAAAATGTACCCAATCGCATACTCAGTATAAAATAGTGTGACGAATCCCACAATATTGTCACTGCTTCCAAAGGGGGGGAAATCACCTTCTCATGAGGCAAGGGTGGTTAGGACGCTACCCGATAGTCCATCTGGGGGTAGTACTCAGTGGATAGATCTGATTGGAGGGGAAACCCCCTTTGGGACAAGTGAACACCACATCGGGAGAACGTGATACCCCCACCAAGCACATGACCCTGGTACCCCTTACCACACTTAACCTTTCCTTCACATCCTTCCTTTTCAAACCTATCCTCGCACTGTATGTACTTTTCTAAGGCAGTCCAAATGGAGAGTACTGAGATGAGGAGTCTTGGTGAGTTACTACATCAACACTTGGTACTTTGACAAGGTGGAAATGCGGAGTAATACAGAGTAACCATTCGAACCACTTTCAACAGTCTAGTGGTTCACGCACAGTGATTGGAGGAAACGAGATAAACTCCAAAGAAGGACTTGACAAGGCGTCAAGCCCTACCTGGAGGAACACGAGAGCCAGAAGGAGCCTGATGTGCAGGTGGGTGATGACCGGGATGCTGTGAGGAGGGAGAGAGGGACAGGGGCAATTGGCAGGTTGTGCATACCTTTATAAAAGGACATGTCCGCATTAGCGTCAAAGGGGTGAAGAAGAGGCTGGACGCCAAGTACAGACAAGTGATGGAGAATCCATGATCCTCGCATCTGCAGCCACATTAATCTGCAATTCTGGCAGCATCATTATACGCCAAGCCACACACCTCAGGGGCATCAGGGTCTTGGGCTTCCCTCAGCAAGGAAGACTAGCAGGTGGAGGCTTATGGGAGAATGGCATCTGCGAATTCGGGCCTTCGCGTATACTATCTTGGCATTCACCAATCCAAAATTGTTGACGGAAATCGCTAACTTCGAATGGATTGTGTCCTTCAACGTATTCCTCATCTATGACATGTAATGTCCACAGCTGTGCTGCTTCGGAATTTCTTCCGGCAGAGGGCGCCCTTGCGTCGATGACGTCGCGTCGATGTCCCTCAAAGGCCTTTGTCGAGGGTTAAGACATCGGATGTTATAAGTAGAACGCACGGCGCCCGTAGCCTCAGTTCCGTTTTTCCGCAAACGTGTTTGCTTCAAGAACTTGGCGCGCCTCGTGTCTTCAACTTCGTATTTTACTACTGTCGTCTTCTTCCATCCCGATGACCTGTGGTCTGGCTTCAAGAAGTGTTGGGACTGCAGGTCCAAGATGTTCCTCACAGACCCACACCGTATCTGCTTGTGGTGCCTGGGCGAGGACCACACTACGGACAACTGCTCGAAGTGGCATTCGTTGACTGCCAAGGCCTTGCAGGAGCGTAAGGGGAAATTAAAGGTAGGCCATGTTTCCAAACCCCGTAAATCCAAATTGTCTGGGATGTCGAGGGGGGCTTTTTGGGAGCAGATGTTACAGATTTTTCAGTCTCACAGCACAGCCCCGTCCGCGCCTTGAGTTGAAGCCGGCGTGGGTCGGTCTCGGTCCGATACTCGTATGCCCTCGGGCTTGGGTATGCAGCGCGATAAACATTTGGAGCCGCAGAGGTCCCGTTCAAACAAGGCATCAAGAGATCACCAGAGCAATCCAGGTCGCATTTGTCGTCACCCACGAGACCGTCGAAGCCTGAGAAGCTGCTGAAGAAGGGGTCAACGCCTTCCGCACCGTATCCATCAAAGGAGTCTGTCGGGTCTCTCCCTGGGGTTGGACATTCGAGGCCTTCAAAATCTTCACGCCGTTGTCGATGCCAGTAGTCAGAGCCGTCGGCGACTGTTGGGCTGGAGTTGCCGTCAGAAGCAAGCCCCTGTGACTACAAGACCGCCTAGAAAGGCTCTTGCTAAAACTGTGAAGACTGTTTCAGATAAGAGGTGCACATTTTTGAGGAGGATGAGGAGAGGTCTGATGGTGACGTTGGGCCTTTCGTTCTGCCTTATGGGACACACAATGCTCCGGAATGTCTCATGGGGAGGACGATAGTAGGATTGAGCATTTGCGTCAGTCCTTAAATGATGCCAGTGGCCTCGACACCTCTGCTGAGGTGGAATTTGGGAAACCCGATCCGGGTGAGCATGCGGAATCCTCCTATAGGAGGGTGATGTTGAACGTTGCTGAGTACCTGGGTTGGTCCAGGCCTCAGGTTGAGTATGATCAAGATGATCTTACAGACATATTGGATCATGGTCCTTACGCTGACCCGGTGTTGCCATTTCATGTGGCCTTACAGAAAAGGGTGGCTGCTACTTGGACTTCCCCGGAATCTATTCCGGTGGTTAACAAGTCTTTGTCGAAGAAATACTGCCCATCCAGTGGCTACCGCAGCTACTTATCCACTCACCCCACTCCCGAGAGTTTGGTGGTTCAGGCGGCTACGGCCACCTCAAAGCAAGCAGCGTACCCCTCCATCCCTCCCTGTCGCAGCATCTCGAAGAATGGCAAGCCATTACTTCGGATGCATGGGCCCTGGATACAATAGCCCATGGTTACTGCCTCCCTTTTCTCCGAAGGCCTCACGGAAATCCACCGGGGACACTCTTTGAAGGTTCCGGATCCACTCCTTGTGCAGGAGATTTTGGCCCTGCTGGAGAAAAGCACTATAGAACTGGTACCTGTGGCAGAGTGGAAAAGGGCTGGTATTTCCCTTATTTTCTGATACCCAAGGACGGAGGACTGAGACCCATCTTGGACTTGGGTTATTTGAACAAGTTCCTCAGGAAGGAAAAGTTCAAGATAGTCACTCTTTCTCAGATCCTTCAGGCCCTCCAACCTCAGGATTGGTTGGTGTCATTGGACCTGCAGGATGCTTATTTTCATGTGCCGATTCATCTCAAGCACAGAAATACCTGAGGTTTGCAGTCAGTGGATCCCACTATCAGTTTCGGGTCCTGCCGTTCGGGCTCACTTCCGTCCCAAGGTTTTCACCAAGCTCATGCTTCTGGTGGCAGCACATCTCAAGAGGTGGGGGATTCACGTCTACCCCTACCTGGATGATTAGCTGATAATGGCGCGTTCTCCCGAACAAGCCTTGGATCATCTCCGCGTCACCTGCCACTCCCTTCACAAGCTGGGCTTCTCCCTCAACTTGAGGAAGTCGCATATGACCCCATCCCAATGGCTCCAGTACATAGGGGCAGTTTTGGAAACGTCCTTGGGATTGTGCTCGCCGCCCAAGGTGAGGGCTTATCACATTCTTCAGATGGTCACAAAGTTTCAGCACGCCCAGAGTCTTCCGGCTTTCGAATTCTTAAGGTTGCTCAGCCTCATGACATCCTGCATTTTTCTGGTGCCATAGGCCCGCTTGAGGATGAGATCCCTTCAGTGGGCCCTAAGAATTCAATGGTCCCAGTTCTCGGGCAGGATGTCTGATCTCCTTCATGTTCTGTTGTCGGTCTCGCAGGACCTTCTTTGGTGGGTCGACGAGAAGAATCTCATGAGTGGGGAGCCTTTTTGGCAACCGTGGCTGGATGTAACGGTGGTGACAGACGCTGCCTTGACAGGGTGGGGAGCTCATGCAGACGATCTGTCAGTCAGCGGTCGTTGGTCTCCATCGGAGTCCAGACTTCACATCCGTCGTTTTGAGCTGAGAGCCGTCAGGCTGCCATTGAAGGCTTTCCTGCCATCTGTGCGGGGAAAGAATATCCTGATAATGACGGACAACACGGTGGCAATGCATTACCTCAACAAAAGAGTGGGTGTAGGGTTACTGCCTCCGTGCAGGGAGGCAACGCAGCTCTGGTTCTGGACGATCGACGAGGGAATGTCCCTATCCGCGGTGCCATCTGAGCAGGCAGAGCGCCGTCTCCCATGAGTAGGAGCTAGCTCATGAAGTCCTTCAGGAGATCTTTGCCCTTTGGGGAACCCCACAGGTGGACCTGTTCGCAACCGGGGTCAACCGGACGTGCAAGATTTACTGCTCAAGGTAATTTCCTCTGAGAGGAGCTTTAGGAGACACGTTCGTAGTTGAGTGGTTTTTCCCGTGACTACGCGTTTCCTCCACTCCCCGTCATCCCTCAAGTTCTCAGGAGGTTGAGAAGGTTCGGAACCCGCATGATGCTCATTGCCCCGGATTGGGCCAGTAGAGCATGGTACTCGGACCTTCTAGACATGTCCATCTGTCCTCCAATATGTCTGCCCCTCAGAGAGGATCTTCTCTCAAGGGAGAAAGGTCGGGTTCTCCATCCAGAGGTCAAGACTTTCAAACTTTATGCATGGTTTCTGAGAGGTTGAGATATAGAGATTGGGACCTTCCAGAGGACGTAATGGAGGTGTTGCTTTCGGCTCGACGGCCAGCAGCGAAGTTCTTGTACCGTCGTCGTTGGCGTAAGTTTTGCGACTGGTGCACGGAAAGGAATGTGGATCCTTTTCAGTGCTCGATTCCGGAGGTTCTCTTTCTTGCTTTCCTTGGCCCACAGGTGTCTTCAGGTGGGCCCTATTAAAGGTTAGTTGGCAGCACTGTCTATATTTAAGCGTTCTTCAGAGGAATGCTCTTATTTTAAAATTCCACTGATCACTCAGTTTGTGAAAGGGCTCACAAATGTGTCCCCGCTGTCACCATTTCAGGTGCCAGTCTGGGACCTTAATTTGGTTTTGAAATTTGATGGGTGCTCCCATTTGAACCTTTGCAATCTTACCCGTTGAGGCTTTTGAAAAAGTTTTCTTGATTGCAGTTACGTCTGCTAGAGGAGTGAGCGAGTTGCAGGCACTTTTTTCTAAGCCACCCTTTACTTTGTTCCACAAGGACAGGGTTGTACTAAGAGTTTGTTCATCCTTTCTACCTAAGGTTGTGTCAGAATTTCATTTGAGTCAGAAGGTGGTACTCCCCACTTTCTATCCTCCTCCTCATCCTGGAAAGGGTGAGGAACGGCTCCATAGGTTGGATCCTTGGAGAGCTTTAATCTTTTATCTCTCCAGAATGACCAAGGTCTTAGTGGACGACCTGCTCTTTGTGGGAAAGACTGGACACCTTTTGGGACAGGCTGTTTCTAAGCAGATCCTGTCTGGGTGGATTATCCTCACTATTTCGGAATGCTACTGGTTGGCTGGTAAGGACCCTCCTGAGGGTTTGCAGGCACACTCCACCAGGGGCATTGCCACTTCGACAGCACTCGAGGGGTGTGTTGGTTCAGAATATCTGTGACGCTGCAACGTGGTCCTCTTTACATGCGTTTGTTATGCTTTACTCCCCGGATACGGCCCAGACTCAGGATGGGGCCTTTGGTAAGGCAGTGCTGTATGCTGCCATTTTTAATTGGGTATGTCTAAATTCTTTTCCCTCCTCCACTCATCTTTACTGCTTTGGGAGTCTGTCATAGATGAGGAATACGCAATCCATTCGAAGAACAAGTTACTAACTGGTAACGTTCTTTCAACTGGATGTTCCTCCAACGTATTCCTCATCACCCTCCCAGCCTACCCCTCTCAAGAATGTCCTATGCCGTTGTAGCTTATGTCCCGCAAGGCTAAGTGCAGTCGACTGGGTACTCTGGGCATGTGTGCCACAGGTTGTGAGGGAAGAAAAAACATGAACTGAGGCTACGGGCACCGTGTGTCTTACTTACAACATCCGATGACGTCACCCTCGACGGAGGCCTTCGAAGGACATCGACTCGATGCCATTGACGCAAGGGTGTCATCTGCCGCAAAAGATTTCCGAAGCAGCACAGCTGTGGAAATTACATGTCATAGATGAGGAATACTTTGGAGGAACATCCAGTCGAAAGAACGTTACCAGTTTGATAATTAACTTGTACTTCTTACCAGACCTCCCACTCAACAGGCAGGCTGCTTTCAAGACGGGGCTTGCAGAAGCAAAAGTAGTGGCTCAAGATTTGCTGGAGTCAAACACATTGACACGGCGGTGAGAGGAATATGCGTGGCTGCAGACAAGCGTCGATCAGCATGGTTGCGTGCTGCCAAATTCACCACTGATTTGCAGGAGCGTATCCTGGACTTTCCTTTCGAAGGGACAGAGTCTTCCACTCCTTTACGGATGAGGAGCTCAATAAAAAGACCAGCTTCCAGACAGAAAAATCGCTGGCAACTCTGACCAAGTCGGCAGCCAAGCCTTTTGGGTAACTGGGCAGAGCAGACAAGCTGAACCGGTTGTTCGGGGGCTTCTAGGACCGTAGGTCTAGACATCCGGACAAGTCGCCTAATCCACAGACATGCAAGCACCATCGGAGCACCCCAAAGGGATTCTTTCAGTCCCCCTCCTCCAACCAGGCCTCTGAGGCCAAGAAGCAATGAGGGTGGAATCCTGGTCCACCCATCACCAGTGTGGGCAGAATGGCTCTCCACAAGATGCAATTGCGTTCTCGGATAAAAGACTCGCCCTGGGTTTTCCTCCATTACTGCGGATAGGTGCCCCGGTTTTGATGGCAGAGATTGTTTCTCCACTTTCACAGCTAGCGGAAAAGGTGCTTCGAAGGGATTGTGTCCTCTGACGTATTCCTCATCTTAGATATCTCCTTCCAGCTCTCCTGGCCTCGGAACATTTTTTCTCTCTAGAGGGCGCTGCGCGTCGACGTCCTCCGAGTCGATGTCCCTCGACAGCCGCCGTGTCAACGTCATCCTGCCTATAAAGGCCGCGCGCAGCGTCCGTTGCTCAGTTCCGTTTTTCCGCGCTTACTCAGTGCCTCGGAATACCGTTGCTCAGTTCTTGTCAGATTAATCCTATCTACCTCGAGTTATTCGATCCGTACTCCATGGCTTCCTCGTCGGGACCGACAACTCCTCGATCCGGCTTCAAAAAATGCCGAGATTGTGGGAAAAAGATGTCGCTGACTGACCCTCACAGAGTTTCTGTGGTGTTTGGGAGCTGAACACCATTGTTCGGAATGCGAGGACTGTATGTCCATGACAGCTAAGGCCCTGAAGGAGCGTAGGGGGAAGCTGGAGAAAGGTAAGACTTTTAAAGCTTCTTCTTCGTCGACGAAGTCGAGACACTCGTCTCCTCGTCACCATTCGCGCTCCAGGTCTCGGAGTGGGTCCCATCACTCCTCGAGATCGAAGCACTCGAAGAGGAGATGTCGAAGATCCCCTTCTCCGTCTTCCTCTTCCTCTGTTTCGCCAAAAAGAATCCCTTGCCCCACGAAACATAGTTCCCAGGCTGAATGGGAGGAATTCCGCAAAAATATGATGAGCGTCTTCGAGAAAGCGGCCTCGACCACCTCGAAGACTGCCGAGAGCGATGCTCTGGTCGAAAGACCCGAAGGTCAAAAACACTGCGAGTCGCAGTACCCGGCAAAGGAAACCTCTCGAGCGCGTCTCGAACCCTCGAGTAGGACTATGACCTCCAACCCTTCCTCGAAGGTTCCGTCGACACCGTCGACGAGGGTTCCGTCGACGCCGAGGTCGGTGTCTTCGACGCCGTTGTCGAAGGGACTTTCGACACACGGGTCTGTCGACTCGACGCCAGCGTCGACGCCAAGAAAAGTCACGGTTCTCCAGCATGGGGTCTGGCATGGATTCACATGCTCATGAATATTCCCCGTCGTCAGGCTGGGAATCCTCGGTAAAGAAAAAACCAGTATCAGTTTCGTTTCTGATCTGTCTTTCGTAGTAATAACCAATCACTGGTCTCTGCGTCATACTGACCACAGCCAATGACTGCCCTCTACCTAAGCACCGCCTCTGGCAGCCATCTTCAGATTTTTACCGCACGTTCATGTGTTGGGATCCTCGTGCTATTGCTCTCGAGCGTTAGTGCTATTTTTTCGCGCTTTTTACAAAAAACTTCGATAAGACAGTGGACGATTCCCTTCAGGCCATCAAGGCGGATACTGAGACGGCCCGGGCCCTTGGAGTCCTGCAACGACGGACGCCCTTTCGGAGCGGCGGAGGCAAGGGCGCCTCCAAAGGTTCCGGCGGCGGTTTCGCTTCCTACCGTCAAGCGGCCCGCTCGTCGTCGCAAGAGGCCTACAGAGGACGAGGCAAGTCTAGCGGACCCCGCCGTCGTCGCCAAGGAGGTCAAGGCGGCAAGGCCGCGTCCAAGCAGGATTGAACCGGCCTTGGGGTCGGGCCCCCACCGAAGCACCCCGGTGGGAGGCCGGCTGGCGGGCTTCGTCAGCGTGTGGGAGTCCATCTCCACCGACCGTTGGGTGCTGGACGCCCTGGCCCGGGGCCACGCGCTCGAGTTTCAAAGAAGGTGCCCGCGCGTCCCCCCCGTGGCCAGGAAAGAACTTCACGTCCCTCAACTTCTCCTGGAGGTAAAGGCGATGCTCAGAAAGGGCGCCATCGAACTCGTCCCAAAGAGGCTTCGGGGCTCCGGAGTCTACTCGAGATACTTCCTCGTGAAGAAGACGACGGGAGGATGGCGCCCCATCCTGGACCTGCGACGTCTGAACAAGTTCATCAAGGCGCAGAAGTTCCGGATGGTCACCCTCCAGCACGTCCTGGGTCAGCTGGAGGAAGGAGACTTCCTATCGTCATTGGATTTGGAGGATGCCTACTTCCACATTCCCATCCTAAAGGGGCACCGCAAATTCCTCAGATTCGTGGTCCAAGGGCGTCATTACCAGTTCAAAGCCCTTCCCTTCGGACTACGGTCGGCACCCAGGGTATTCACCAAGTGCCTTGCACCGGTGGCGGCGCAGCTGCGCCGCGAGGGGATCCACGTCTACCCCTACCTGGACGACTGGCTCATCCGCGCCAAGACGAGGGGGCTCGCCGTGGTCCACACGGCAAGGACCGTCCAATTCCTCACGGACCTGGGATTCTCCGTGAACTACGCCAAATCCCACCTGGTGCCCGCGCAAGTCGCACTGTTTCTGGGAGCGAGGCTCGACACAGAGTCCCTTCTGGCCTCCCCGTCGGAGGAGAGGACCAGGACCATCTTGGGCAAGGTGCAACGGATGTTGGTGGCCGACGCGGCCAAAGTGAGGTCCATCAAGTCCCTCCTCGGGATGATGTCTTCCTGCATCTACCTCATTCCCATGTGCAGGCTCCGGATGCGCCCGTTGCAAGAATTCCTGGATGCGCGCTGGATCCAGACGACGGGCAGCTTCGAGGAAAGGATCAAGCTCGACGAGAGTTTCCGACGAGCGATACGGTGGTGGGGCACCCGCGCGCATCTGACGGCGGGCATGGATTTCCAGACCCCAGCCCACCAGGAGACTGTGACCACGGATGCCTCCCTGGAAGGGTGGGGAGCGCACACCGAAAATCTGCACGCAAGGGGACTCTGGCTCCAGACGGAGAAGTCCCTACATATCAACGTCCTGGAGCTCCGTGCAGTGTTTTGGGCCCTCAGGTCCTTCCTTCCGTCCCTCAAGGGCAAGGTGGTGAGGATCTTCACCGACAACACCACCACCATGTTTTACATCAGGAAACAGGGCGGAACCAGGTCCCCAGCGCTGTCCAAGGAGGCGCAGGACCTGTGGCATTGGGCCGTCGCCCAAGGGATTTTTCTGGTGCCGTTTCATCTGGCAGGGATAAAAAACACCATCGCCGACTCACTCAGCAGGGAGCTGCGCTCGTGCCACGAGTGGGAACTACGGCAGGATCTTGTGGATCGCCTCTTCCGACGGTGGGGCACACCCCAGATCGACCTGTTCGCGACGGCGACGAACACCAAGTGCCGGAGGTTCGCCAGCAGGTTTCCCCAGACGAGGAGCATGGGCGATGCTTTCTCGTTCCCCTGGGAGGGCCTGTTCCTCTACGCGTTCCCTCCCTTGCCTCTGCTAATCCGGCTCGTCAACCAGCTCAAGAGGTCACGGTGCAGGATGATCCTCGTCGCACCTGCGTGGCCGAGGCAGATATGGTTCCCGGACCTTCTGGACTTGTCAGCGTCCCCGCCGATCAAGCTGCCGGCGGACGCGGATCTACTCTCCAGGGAAGGAGGCGCCATCCTCCACCACGACCCGAAGTCGCTGAACTTGCAGGCCTGGCTCCTGCAGCACTAGAGTTTGGAGGATACGACATACCGGCCGATTGCAGAGAGGTTCTTGCAAAGGCCAGGGCGTCCTCGACTCTTAAATGCTACGGACACAAATGGAAGAGGTTCTCTGTCTGGTGCCACGCACAGAAGATTAACCCTCTACGGATTACGGCTCCCCAAGTACTGCCGTACCTGCTGACGCTGGCCAAAGCTGGTCTGGCACATGCGTCCATCAAGATTCATCTTGCTGCGATCTCCCGATACACCAGAACCACGGGCCGGACGTCCTTGTGGTCTCATCGTCTGGTGAAAGAGTTCATGAAGGGACTGTTCAGATCGTTCCCGCCGGTGAAGGCTCCGGCCCCGGCGTGGGAGCTCAACGTGGTGCTGACCAAGCTCATGGGACCTCCGTTCGAGCCTCTGCACTCGGCCCCGTTGAAGTTTCTATCGTGGAAAACAGCTTTTCTTGTGGCCATCACCTCCGCACAACGAGTGGGAGAGATCCAGGCCCTTTCCTGCAAGGCCCCGTACTTGACTTTCCACGACACGAGGGTAGTGCTCAGGACGCACCCCTCCTTCATGCCCAAGGTACCGTCGGACTTCCATCTCAACGAACCCTTGGTGTTACCTGTGTTCTTCCCGTCGCCTTCGTCGCCGGCTGAGAGGACTTTGCACTCGCTGGATGTAGCTAGAGCGCTGAAGTTCTACGTGGACCGCACGAAGGGTTTTCGGAAGACGTCACAACTCTTTGTGAACTTTGGACCTGTCAATCAGGGGAAGGCTCTCTCGAAGGCTTCCATCTCCAGATGGCTCTCCGGCTGTATCATGTGCTGTCACCGGTTGGCAAACCGACCGCTGCCTGGCCGTCCGAGAGCCCATTCCACCAGAGCGATCGCAGCTACCACGGCGTTCCTATCTGGTGTGCCCCTGCTGGACATATGCAGGGCTGCTACGTGGAGGTCGACGCACACCTTCACGAAATTCTACTGCGTCGACCGGGATTCCAGGGAGGAGTCCAGGGTCGGCCAAGCAGTGCTGCGCAACCTGTTCGCCTGAGGTGAGCCTGGTGAGGAGGTAAGATGCTTAATGTTGAGTTGATGTGATGCTTAATGTTGAGCCTTTGCCACCTCCCGTGGTTGTGCATGTGTGTACTGCTATGTATTCTTTATTCATGAGCATGTGAATCCATGCCAGACCCCATGCTGGAGAAGGAACAAGTTACTTACCTGTAACTGTTGTTCTCCAGCATGGGTCTGGCATGGATTCACATGCGAACCCTCCCGCCTACCCCTCTGCGGCTCTTCACTTGGTCATACTGCCACTTCACGTGCTTCCAAATCTGAAGATGGCTGCCAGAGGCGGTGCTTAGGTAGAGGGCAGTCATTGGCTGTGGTCAGTATGACGCAGAGACCAGTGATTGGTTATTACTACGAAAGACAGATCAGAAACGAAACCGATACTGGTTTTTTCTTTACCGAGGATTCCCAGCCTGACGACGGGGAATATTCATGAGCATGTGAATCCATGCCAGACCCATGCTGGAGAACAACAGTTACAGGTAAGTAACTTGTTCCTTACGACACACCCAGTGACTATACCCAGGTCCTCGACGTCGATGGCTTCGAGATTGTCGAGTAGAATTCCAATTCTGTCGAGGTCTTCGAGGCCTCCGCCTTCCTTTTCGACGCCACGCTCGAAGCCTTCGGCGTCGACGACATCAACGTTTTCGAGGCCAATAATGACAAGTTCGGCACCCTCTGCCTTGGAAATGGGATTTACTCCCTTTATGAGTTCAGAACAATTGAGAACTATGTCCTCAATTTTGGAAGAGGGTGAATTGTCTGAACAGGAAGACACATTTGAGTTGCAGGGACCTGTAACCCCAATTAGAGAGGAATTTTCCTCTGAAGAACGCAGGTTAAAGGACCTTCATGATTCTTTACATGAGGCAAGTGGGTTGGACACTTCCCCTGAGGTGGAGTTTGCTAGGCCAGACCCGGGGGAGCATGCTGAAACCCCCTATAGAGCCTTAATGGCCAGGATCACAGAGTTCATGGGGTGGTCTGCACCTTCACAATCTTTCCAACAAGATGACCTCACGGATATTCTTGACAAAGGCCCACAGGAGGATCCTGTGGTGCCTTTTCATAAAGCTCTTCAGAGGAAGATCATGACAAACTGGGAAACCCCAGATGTCGTACCAGCAGTAAATAAAAAACTGTCTAGAAGTACAGGGTATCTTCTACAGACCCAGAGTTTTTGTCTAAACACCCATCCCCAGAAAGTCTGGTGGTACAGGCAGCATCCTCTACCGATGTCAAGACGGCTTATCCTACCGTCCCACAGGACAGGGACGATAAAAAATATGATGCTATGGCAAAGAAAGTCTTTTCAGCATGGCGTTAAAATCTGTTAATGCTACTTGTACCCTTGCTAGGTTCAGCCATACACTTTGGGAGTGTGCTTCTACAGCGGCTGACTGCATCCCGGAGGGAGAAGAAAGGGATGCGTTCCTGAATATTATACAGGACGGTAAAGACGCTATGTGCGAATCCCTCCAGACGGGCATTGATTCGGCTGACAGTATCAGCAGAGCAATGGCGGCAAGTACATCAACCAGGAGATTTGCTTGGTTGAGAAAGTCTGGTTTTGCCCCAGATGTGCAAGCCAGGCTCTTGAACATGCCATTCGATGCCTCTTCCTTGTTCGGGAAAAAGGCGGATGACAGTTTAGAGAAACTGCAAACTTCAAAAGCAGCAGCAAAATCCCTAGGAGCTGCAATCCGTCAGACTCCTTTTCGTCCCACAGGAACCTCTGCGAGAGGCAAGTCCTTTCGCTTCTACTCCGCATTCGGAAGAGGTAGAGGACGACCGGCTCAAAGGGGACAAAGAAGAACTACCCGAGGTGGACGGGGTAGATATTCAAAAGCCGCAGCAACAGCAGGTGCCTCTTTACCATCGGCATCTGCATCAGCCGCCCCAAAACCACTCTGAGGACTTCCCTCACAGGACACCTGTAGGAGGCAGGTTGACTCAACATCTGGCGGTATGGCAGGCTATCATGTCAGATGCTTGGGCATTGGAAACAGTTGCCCAAGGTTACTGCCTGCCTTTCCTACGTATACCTCAGAGTCATCCACCAGGGATCAGCTCTCAGAAATCTCCAGATCCGCTCCTCTTGAAGGAAATTTTGGACCTGCTAGAGAAAGGTGCCATAGAACCGGTACCTGTAGCGGAGAGGAACAAGGGCTGGTACTCCCCTTACTTTCTCATTCCAAAGAAAGACGGAGGACTGAGACCCATCTTGGACTTGCGAGAATTGAACAAATTCCTCAGAAAAGACAAATTCAAGATGGTCACTCTTTCTCAGATCCTCCAGGCCCTTCAGTTCCAGGACTGGTTGGTATCTCTGGACCTTCAGGACGCTTATTTCCATGTGCCTATCCATCTCAAACACAGGAAATACCTGAGGTTCGCAATTGGCAACTCTCACTATCAATTTCGAGTGCTGCCATTTGGGCTGACCTCCGCCCCGAGGGTCTTCACCAAGTTAATGTCGGTAGTGGCTGCAAGTCTAAGGAGGGAAGGGATTCACGTCTACCCCTACCTGGACGATTGGTTGATCAGGGCTGTTTCTTCGGAACAAGCTCAGATCCAGCTAAATCACGTGTGCCACTTCCTTCACAGACTGGGCTTCTCCCTCAATTTAAAGAAGTCACAAATGATACGCAGAGACTCCAGTTCATAGGAGCGATCCTGGACACTTCCCTGGGAAAAGCCTCGCCACCAGAGGTGAGGGCTCAAGATATTCTACAGATGGTTACCAAGTTCCAACATGCCCAACGTCTCCCAGCCTTCGACTTTTTGAGGTTGCTAGGCCTCATGGCATCCTGCATTTTCCTAGTGCCACAGGCTCGCCTGTGAATGAGATCCCTCCAGTGGGCACTGAGGACTCAGTGGTCACAATTCTCAGGGAGAATGACAGATCTTCTTCAGGTTCCCGACAGAGTAGCTCGAGACCTTCAGTGGTGGGCCTGTCAGGAGAACATTCTGAAAGGAGAACAGTTTTGGCAACCCTGGCCGGAGATAACAGTAGTCACGGATGCCTCACTCACGGGGTGGGGAGCCCACGCCAATGACTTGACCATCAGCGGTCGTTGGTCTCCATCGGAGTCCAGACTACATATCAACCTGTTAGAGCTGAGAGCCATCAGACTTGCGCTGAAGGCGTTCCTGCCAGCTGTACAAGGGAAGAACGTCCTGATAATGACGGACAACACGGTGGCCATGCATTACCTCAACAAAAGAGGAGGCGTAAGATCATTACCCCTGTGCAGAGAGGCGATGCAGCTCTGGTTTTGGGCAATCCAAGAAGGAATCTCTCTATCGGCAGTTCACCTAGCCGGAGAGAAGAACTTGACAGCGGACGCTCTGAGCAGGCAGAACACAGTCTCCCACGAGTGGGAGCTAGCTCAGGAAGTCCTTCAAGAGATCTTCGCCCTTTGGGGAACCCCTCAGGTAGATCTGTTCGCCACCAGCCTAAACAGGAAATGCGACCTGTTCTGCTCAAGGGAATTTCCCCCGAGAGGAGCTCTGGGAGACGCGTTCATAGTGGACTGGGAGTTTCCGCTTCTGTACGCGTTCCCACCGGTCCCTGTCATTCCTCAAATGATCAGGAGGTTGAGAAGATTCCGGCGAACCATGATCCTAATTGCCCCGGATTGGGCCAGGAGAACGTGGTACCCGGACCTTCTAGACTTGTCTATCTGCCCTCCAATTCACTCAAAGAGAACCTACTCTCACAGAAGGGAGGTCAGGTTCTCCATCCAGACATCAAAACCCTCAACCTTCACGCTTGGCTTCTGAAAGGCTGAGGTACAAGGATTGGGACCTCCCTGATGATGTTATGGAGGTGTTGCTTTCGGCAAGGAGGCCAGCAACAAAGTCTTTATACCGCTGCCGTTGGAACAGATTTTGCAGCTGGTGTAGAGAACAGAATATCGACCCTTTTTCATGTGGTACACCAATGGTTTTGTCCTTCCTACTATATTGGCAAATTCAGGCCTTCAAGTTGGCACCATTAAGGGCTATCTCGCAGCGCTATCCATCTTTAAGCGTACTGCGGAAGAACCATCCTATTTCAAATTACCCTTGGTAATACAGTTTCTAAAGGGGTTAACCAATGTTTATCCCCCAAGACCATTCCAAGATCCCCTATGGGATTTCAACTTAGTACTAACTTTCCTGATGGGCACACCTTTCGAACCTCTCCATTCTTGTTCGTTAAGATTCCTTACCCTTAAAACTGTTTTATTAATAGCACTTACATCTGCTAGAAGGGTGAGCGAATTACAAGCTCTTTCTTGTAAACCCCCTCACACAATATTTCACAAAGACAAAGTTGTCCTGCAAGTGAAGCCTAATTTCCTCCCAAAGATAGTTTCTGAATTCCATATCACTCAGAAGATTACCCTACCATCTTTCTATCCTCCTCCTCACCCGGGGAAAGAGGAAGAGAGGTTACACAGGCTAGACCCTAGGAGGGCTTTAAGTTTTTACATCAGTAGACTAGCCAGGATAAGACAGGCAGACCATCTGTTTGTAGGTTACGCAGGTCACAAGCTGGGATTACCAATGACTAAGCAGACCATTTCCAGATGGATCATTCTAGCCATTCTGGAATGTTATAAACTGGCTGGGAAATAGCCCCCTCAAAACCTTAGGGCTCATTCGACCAGAGGTATTGCAGCTTCATCGGCCCTCAAAAGAGGCGTGCCGATTAGACATCTGTGCGGCCGCTACATGGTCGTCTGTCCATACCTTTACACGTTTTTACAATTTGGATTCCTCCTCCAGTCAAGAGACTAGGTTTGGAACGGCTGTACTGCATTCTATTCATCAATAGAAGACAGCGTGAAGTCAGTACTCCCTCCTCCAATAATAGAATACTGCTATGGGAGCCTATCTAAGATGAGGAATACGTCGGAGGACACAATCCCTTCGAAGAACAAGTTACTTCTTACCTTGTAACGTTCTTTCGACGGGATGTTCCTCCGACGTATTCCTCATCGACCCTCCCATCCATCCCCGCAGTTCTACTTCCCTTGTTGTTGCAGCTTACGCTCCTTCAGGGTGATTAGTTTAGTCCATAAAGTATTATTGTGGGCTACAAAACGGAACTGAGCAACGGACGCTGTGCGCAGCCTTTATAGGCAGGATGACGTCGACGTGGCGGCTGTCGAGGGACATCGACTCGGAATACGTCGACGCGCAGCGCCCTCTAGAGAGAAAAAAATTTCCGAGGCCAGCAGAGCTGGAAGGAGATATCTAAGATGAGGAATACGTCGGAGGAACATCCCGTCGAAAGAACGTTACAAGGTAAGAAGTAACTTGTTCTTCTGAGTCAAAGGGGCTCTGGTGGTTATTCCAGAATGTGTGCCATCCCCAAAAAGAACCAGGCTGGCCTGAGGGAGGTACTCAACCGGTCATAGCTCATCCTTTACCTCCAACTCCGATTCAAGATAATGCCAGTGCAGATCTCGCAGGTCCTCTGCGAGGGACCTTAGATGTGCTCCCTGGACCAAAAGGAGGTATACCTGCACGTTCTGATTTACCAGCCACACAGGCAATTCCTGCGTTTCAGTGATGGGGCGGCAGCTCCAATATAGAGCGCTGGCATTCGACCTCGCTTCCGCACCACGTGTCTTCATGGAACTGATGAACACCATAGCAGCGTTGCTGTGAGCAAGGGGTCACCATGTCTGTCCATATTTGAACATCTTGCTCATTAGGGACTGCTTGTAAGAGGCAGCATGCAGCACAATACCATGCCTCATTGACCGCCTCTACCACTTGGTGTTCTCTGTGCATCAGACAAGGCTGAATTTACCCCCCTCAGTCCTTGATCTTTCTCTGACTGCCCTGGGACTGGAACAGACCGAGGATCTTCCCAACTCAGGAAAGGATCAAGGCGATGCTCAAGGCTAATGGACAGGCAAGTCACGTCAGCATGGTGGTATCAACACCTGCTGGGCCTCATGGTGGCATGTCTTTTGGCGGTGCTGCTTGCCAGGCTGAAAGTTAGACAGTTGCAGTTAGCCACAAACTGGGACTTGGAGAAGGGCTCTCTTGTGGACAAGGTCTCTATCCCAGACAAGGTAATTTCAGATCTAGTCTGGTGGCGATGGTAGGAAAATATAATCATGCGCAGGACCTCTTTCTGCCAGCAGGACCCAGAAGTGGTCCTTAGGACGGATTCCTCATTGGAGGGCTGAGGGGGCGATACTGGACAACTTCATCAACAGCAAGACGAGCACATGAATGTTCTGCAACTGAGAGCAATCCAATTAGCTTTAAGGGCTTTTCTCCTGCTGATCGGGAGCAAAGCGGTTCTCATCAGGACAGACAATACCTCCTCGATGTTTTACCTCAACAAGCAGGATGGATCGATGTCCGATTCTATGCAATCTGCCAAATCTGATCTGGGAGTGTAGCAAGGTATACATCTCAGCGCCGTCCACATCCCGGGAGAGAGCAGCACTGAGGCGGACAGGTTCAGCAGGCTCCAGGCAGACCACTCTGAATGGGAACTGGGCTTGCAGGTCCTCGATACCTTGTTCAGGATCTATAGCCACCCAGAGGTGGATCTATCCGCAACACAGAACAATACAAATCGCAGACGGTTTGCGTCTTGGATGTGGAAGGGCAGTCACTCACTAGGGGATGCCCTCAAAATCTCCTGCATCAACTTGTAGTGTTAGGCGTTCCCTTCAATGCCATTGATACAGAGGGTGTTGAGGAAATTAGTCACAAGACAGTGCTGCTTGTTTCTGCAGGTCCCGGGCTGAACAGCCAGGATCTGGTACTCTGATCCGGTAAGGATGGCACGGCAGGGGCTGGTTCCCCTCTAGATTGTAGGCCCGTTGCACCTCTAACAGCAGGGGGTGTGGGCAGTGGTTCACCCGCAGCCAGAGTCCCTCGCCCTATCAGCCTGGTACCGGAGCAATTGAAAATAAAACTAGGACTATTGCAAACAAATCAGGATATCATTCAAATGGCGAGGAAGGCGTACACTAGACTGCCGTACAATTGTAAGTGGACCAGGTTCTGCTGTGGGCCAAGAAATAGGGGGTGAACCCAGTGTCCTGCTCTCTTGACCATGTCCTGTCATTCTTGGCACACCTGGCCAACACTGAGGTGCAGGTAGAGACACGTTGCACATATCTGCCTGCAATCTGAGCCTACGGGAATATGGAAGAACCGTTCTGCCACTGCGGCGGTGGTGAAGCCACATTTGTAGGGGCTGACCAGACTTGACCCAAAGCCCCCCCCAAACCTCCAGCCTCCCCGCCCCTCCTTGCTGGCCCCAGTCAAAAAACCTCTCCCAGTGTGGGATCTCAATGTGTTGCTGGCAGCACTGGTGCACAAACCGTTTGAGACCATGGCTAATACCGAGATTAAGTGGGCCATGCTGAAGAAGGCGCTATTGGTGTAGGCCTCACGTCAGCTGCCGCATTAGTGAGATACAGGCGTTGGTGGCATCAGAACCTTACAGTCTTCCACACAGTGAAAGTGGTCATGAGGACGCACCCAACATTCTTGCCCATGGTAGTTTCCTCATGTAACATCGAGGAAATTGTACTTCCAACCTTCTTTCCAGATCCTCAATTTGGGGCGGAGAAGGCTTTACATTGCCTAGACGTCGGGAGGACTCGAGTTCTACCTTGACCAGATGAAACAGTTTGGCGGTACTGCTCTGGGAAATCAAGCATCCAAGGCTTATATTGCCAGGTGGATGCTGGAAGCTATCACTGAGTTATATCAACTGCAAAAAAGTTTGTGACCTGAAAATAAGCATGCTTGCACTCTAAGGGCTAAGGTGGCAGCTTTAGCATTCCAGAGACCCGTGCGTCATCAGTAAAACAGCCACATGGGCTTCGTCATCTGCTTTTTGGAAGCACTACTGTCTGGATGCTGGTGCCAGGGAGGATGCCCAATTTCGACAGGCTGTCCTCCCTGAACTTGTTAACTAAATGAACTACACTCCTCCCGAAGGCCTATATCGTTTGCAATTGCTCATACAGTATGAAGGAAAGGGGACTAATGGACTAGGACACTAGTACGGTGAGTACCTTTTAATTTACAGACTAGGACCAGCCATAAGCAAATCATTATTGGTCCTGCCACAAATGTGAACCGTGCGTCCTGAAATGCTTCGCCATCTCTCCTTGGAATGGAAACAAAACCAACCCCATACAAATGTCAGTCTAGTTAGGCCTCATTAGTGTGCCGGTTTATCTTGGTTTGATATGGCGAAGCAAGCAGGCAACATACCTCTGTTTATGTACATGCTCATTTAGGGAGAGAGGATAATGGCACAGAGAGGATTATAAAACTATGGTTTGGAAGGTTGCTTGGAAAAATGGCCGTGGTTATGATGACTATATACAAAACTATTCATCACTTGTTAGCTTGAATTATTTTCAGGGCTGTGCTTTTTGCCTTCGTATGAAAATAAAAAAGGAGGGAGGGTGGTAGAATTAGAGATGTGTAAACAATCCATTGCCTGCACATAGTGAATGCTACAGTCATTCTACTAGTAAGTATTGGGGGTTCGGAGAGGGAGAGGACTGTGGTGAAAGTGCAGGCTGTGAGGCAGCTGCTTGGTACACTGGCGTGTACCTGGGAGTAAAGCCTGCATTCTTATCGGCTGGCACCCACACCAGAGTGCAAATACATATTGGTTATGTAGTATAGGTCTTTCATTCGGAAACAAAGGGGAAAGATGAAATGTTGACTTCTGCTCTAAAGGTGATACTACAATGTTTCCTAACTTCAATGTACATCATTGTTGCATATGGTACAGCTTTGAGTTGGGCACATTGAAGAGTGCCTTGGGCTTCATTGTGAGCATTACCAGACTCTGGTTCTCTAAGAATTGAAACCTTGAAACTACACTTAAAGGCCACATTACTCTTTTTCGTACAAACCTATTCTCCTTTATCAATGATTTTCTACTCAGCTTGATGAAAGCTAGGAGTAAATTGGAAAACGGCATGGGTGCAGAAGGGTAATGTATGCTAGACATTAAGTGGTCAGTCATCCCTGTACAATTGAGACAGACCATTCTATCAAAAGGGCATTCCCCCTTTTGACAACGATTCTGAAGGTGAAGTCTCAGCATTTTGAGTTCTTTGGTGGCAAATGTCACCGATGATGTCGTTGCCCTCTCCACCCCAGTAAATATTTATTGTAGTGCTTTCTTAATTACAACCCACTCTGGCCCTTCGCAAAACGATTTGCTGAAGGATCTGCTTGTATATTTTTACCTGAAACCATCAGAAATCAGATACCCCATACTTCGCCAACAAGGATCTCATCACCACGGCAACCCCAATTCAAATACTTTGGAGCGACCACCTCATTATTCCGTTCATAATCACAACGGCCGTTCCGACAAAAAAGCAACAAGAAAAGCAACCCATCATGATGAAAAGAAATTGGAGAACCATAAAGTCCAACCTAACCGAGCTCCTAGAACTCAGCAAACCACAAGCATCAACCATGGAAGAAGCAGACCTAGACAAAAAAGTTGCCCTACTTCATACCTGGATCGCAACAACCCTTGATGACATCGCCAAAGAAAAGCGCTTCACCCCATCACGCAAGAAAACTACAGCAAAATGGTTCACCCCACTACTCAAAGCCATGAAAAGAAAAAACCGAAAACTGGAATCTGAATGGAGGAACAACAACAACACTGCAAACAAATTGAAATTCCTACAACAGATCCGCGCATATAAAAAGGAAATACAAAAAGCGAAGAGGAAACATTACGACAACCGAATCTTCATAGCACCAAACGCTCAAAAAGAACTATTCAAAATCATAAACGAAATAAAAAACCCACCGGCCTGCAATAACACGCCAATCCCATCGCCGAAACTTTGCGAGGACCTCGGAGACCACTTCAAAAACAAAATAACCTCCATCCAACACACCATACAAAACAGACCAAGCGTTCACAGCTAAAACCCCACCGACGCAGACGAGGAACACGCAAACAAGCTACGAAACTTCCCAGAAATATCAGTTGAGGCTTTCGTCAAACTGGTAAACCAAAGCAACAAATCGGGCTCTTGAAGACCCTTGCCCCCCCGGACATATACAAAACAATTCTCAAACAAGGAACCCCCATGGAGTACCACTGGGACCTCCTCAACCTCTCAATCTCAACAGGTAAAGTACCGCAGGCCTTCAAATCGGCATACATCAAGCTGCTACTCAAAGATACAACAGGAAACGTAGAGGACTTATCTAACTACAGATCCATCTCCAACATACCCTACATAGCCAAACTGCTAGAAACGTATGTCTACCAAACAACCCAAGAATTCATAGAAGTGCATTGCCTACTAGACGAGGCACAAGTTGGCTTCAGACCTATGAGAGGAACAGAATCGGCTCTCCTCTCAATATGGGACGACCTAAAAACAAACGCAGACTCCGACAATAGCACTGCCCTGATTCTCCTTGATCTGTCTGCAGCCTTCAACACTGTCAACCACGCCATCCTCATAAAGAGGTTAGGACTAGGGATAACAGACACTGCCCTACTATGGATCAAATCCTTCCTAACAAACAGAACAGAAATAATATGGATGAAACCTTGTAAATCCAAACCCATCCTTCTCCCTGCTTCTATTCAACATCTACATGTACCTATTAATCAAACTCATCAAAAAACACGGCCTGACATGCTACAACTACGCCGACGATACTCCAATAATCTTCAACATACAAGACACCCGAGAAGAAAACACCACACTAGAGAATTGCCTTTGTGACATATTCAACTGAATGAACCTCAACCATCTCAAAATCAACCCAGGCAAAACAGAGATAATGATTGTTTCAAAAAAGGGAGGAGACATCAACTACATCCCCTGGCCAAGAGAACTCGGCACCACACCAGAACCATCATCAACTGCAAAAAACCTAGGGGTCCTGATGGATAACAACCTCACTCTGGAGCCACAAGTAAACTCGGTAATCAAGAAATGTTTCTTCCTCCTGCGAGCAGCAAAAAGGATCCTACCGTTCCTGTCATTCGCCAACAAAACACTTACCATCATCGCTCTGATCATGTCCAGAGTAGACTATGCCAACAGCCTATACCTGAGCATGCCCGAACGACTTCTAAAAAAACTGCAACGCATACAAAATGCAGCAGCCAGACTCCTCCTCAAGCTACCCAGAAGAGAACACATCACACCCGCGCTAAAATTACTACACTGGCTACCACTGAAACAACGAATAAAGTTCAAGGCCTTGTGCATCACGCACACAGCAATACACAAACAAGGCGCAGAATTCCTAAGCGACAAACTACGCCTAAACCAACCGACAAGAACACTAAGATCAAGCACCGACATACGCCTGGCACCAAAACCCTACAACAGAAAAAAACTTGGAGGATCGTCTTTCTCTCAACAGGCACCCAAAACCTGGAATGACCCACCTAAGAATATACGGAATACAACAAACCACCTAGCATTCAGGAAACTCCTCAAATCATGGCTCTTCAAAACGTAACCACAACGGAGATGCACTAGAATGCCCAGACATTGAAACAATTACGAAAATAACTCAACCTCAACTGCTCTCAAATTGGACAAACACTCAAACCAAAGAACCAACCATTCGACAGAGCATAAGACATCATGGAAAATAGCCACAAAGGAAGGCTGCAGAGACTGACCACATACCTAGACCCAGACGAAAGCCCCAAGTGACACTCCCACTCGTACGTACCGGACGAACATATCCAGAACGGCATACGCATCTAGATAGACGTTGGCCTGTGTCGCATCTGGATAGGATCAATTGAAGGATAACATGCCCACGCCTAGGAAAACGTTAATGCTAACATGTGCCACACCTAGAGTTGTGAACACCAGCCTGCGTGGCGCTCAAATGGAGTTGTGAATGTTATCATGCCAAAAACCTGGACGGGTCTCTAGACACTAGCCTGCGCCGCATCTGGATGGGGGTGTGAGGGTTGGCATGACCACACCTGGATGGAGTCCTAAACATTGGCCTGCGCCGCGTCTAGATGGGCATGTGAGGGCCAACAGGTGCCACACTCGGACATAACCATGAATGTTATCATGGTAAAGGTGAGGTAACCCATTAACCAATATAAGCTCAAACTCTGCATACCTATCTCACTCAAAAAAACTCACACAACCATCTCTCGCACAACAAGCCGCACGCACCTCACAACACTGCAACAACACATAAGCCGGAACAACAGCACACGCGGACTGACTCCGATCCGATACCCGCAGCAAAGCTCAGAACCCGGTGTATACTGAGTTGAAGCTGCCAACAGAACACCACTCCTCTCACTATCCTACTCCCTCATTCACCTTACTAACCCATCCCACCTTTATCGTTTACAAATCCACCTGAGCGCCTGGGGACCAATTCCGTTGGTGACGGTGCGCGGTACAAATACCTTTTAACATTTACCCTTCCAGGAGCTGGAAACACCTCCCTTTGTATGGGGGCCCCTTCAGGTTCATGATCTTTGGTCAGAACAGTACACATTATTGCGCATACATGAGCTCAAGAACATCTTCCTAGCACCCAAGAGCTTCCTCCCCTTGATAGAGAGCAGGAGTATTGTTACTTATGGAAAATACCCTGGCTATGCGCTATGTAACCAAATGGGGGCGGCATAGCTTGCGGATTGTCATCTAGCAATGGAGCTCTGGAATTTAGTCATGCAGAGCAATATCTTTTCAAAAGCCATTCATCCTGCAGATACACTAAATGTGAGAGCAGATGCTTTCAGCAGAACCAGCGACGGGGCTCATGACTGGGAAGTGTCACTTCAGGTTCTCCTGCAGAGCTTCAGGTCCTGGGGCACCCCCTTGGTAGATTGCTTTACCACCAAGCAGAACAAGAAATGCACACTATACATTATGGATAGCACAGGGCACGAATCATCTGGGGGACAGTTCCTGCATCCATGGGCAGACCATGTTCTGTATGCCTTTCCAGTGCTTCCTCCATTGAAGGGCTGCTCAAATTCAAAGTGTAAGGTAGCTCCTGCATGTTTAGTCTAGCACCAGTGTGACCTCAAAGGATTGATTTTTTTCAGACCAACTTCAACTGTCTTGTCAGCCTCCCATGCATATGTATCTTTTTTGGAAACTGACGAGTTGGTCTCCAAGCCCTTGGGACTCTCTCATGATGACAAGGACATTCTTCAGGCTGCTACGAAAGAATCAACAAGGTCTCAATTCTGGTAAACTTTTATTAAATAGACTGTCTTTTTAAAGTCTACAGTTTGGTCTTGCGCTTTTGGTCAATTCAACCAATATGTTTCTGGTACTTGTAAATCTGGTTAGATGCACATGTTTTGCATAGTCCAACATCCAGTGGTTCAATTGAAGTATAACCAGGCAGAAAATATATATTTGTGGGGATAGCTGAGTGAGGGGGGTGAAGGCTTGGAGGGAGGGGCAGGAGTGTGTTGGGAAGGGAGGGCGGTATTGGTGGGGGGAGGCCTCGCCATAAGAAAAAAACAGATCCAATTCAGGTCGTTCAGAAGTGTACATCAAAACTGCAGTCTTTCAAAAGAAAGTCTTTTAAACGTAAAACGCCACTGGATGAGTACAGGAAGCCCTTAATCATCTGCACTGCTTTTTGGATAATTTGCTTACCTTTCTCTCAGACATAGCCCATTTAGGTATAAAGTTGTACTCCTGCAGAAATTGCCAGCACTAAATCCGTACAGATAATGCAACCATCTCTTGAATGGATTGTGTCCTCCAACGTATTCCTCATCTTTGACAAGTAGTGTCCAGCTTCGGCTGCTTCGGAAAATTTTCTCGGCAGAGGGTGTCCTCTGTTGATGGAGTCGATGTCCCTCAAAGTCCTCCGTCGAGGTAGGCGTCATCGGATGATATAAATAGCACGCACGGCGCCTGTTGGCCTCAGTTCCATATTTCTGCAAACGTGTTTGCTTCATAACTCTGCGGGCCTCACTGTTGAGTAGTTACCTACAATTGTGCATTTTCCTTAAAAAAAATGTCTTAGTCTTCTACACTGATGACCCCTCGTTCCGGATTTTAAAAATGCAAGGAGTGCTGTTACAAAATTCACGGATCTGCATCGTCTGTCTGTCTGTGGTGCCTTTGTGAGGGCCACGATACTGATTCCTGCTCCAAGTGTCAGGCAATGACAGGAAAGGCCTTGCAGGAACAAGAGGGGAAGCTGCAGGTAGGAATGGTTTCAAAACCTCAAGTTTATACTTGATCGTTCTTTGACCGCCGAGTCAAGAGGAGACTCTCCTCAGCGTAAAAAGGATAAACGCTCAAAGTCCCGAAGTGGATCCCGCCATTCTTTGTCTTCGTTTGACAAAGTGATCGAGGAGGAGGCACCATCGGTCAACGTCCTCGTCAGGTGGCACCCGCGAGAGGGTAAAGTGCCCCTCCAAAAAGTCGACACCCACGGAGTGGGAAGCATTTCGTGTAGAGAAGGTAAACATTTTCGAGAAGCAGGCTAAGGCTCCATCTGCGCCTTCTGTGGAAGCCGGCAAGGAGCGGTCTCAGCCCAAAACTTGCGTGCCCTCGAGCCTGAGTGGACGGCGTGACTCGCATTGAGAGCCCTTGAGGCCTAGATCGGACACCAGTCATTCAAGACACAGCGAGTGTTCGAGACAGCTGCCTGCAAAACCCTTAAGGCCATCAGAGCCAAAACCGTTGATGGAGACAGTCGATTCGTCGATGTTGTCTAGGCCCTCGACCCCATTGTCGAACCCAATGCCATTGACGCTGAAGCTGTCGACGCCATCAATATCGATTGTGTCAGTTGAGCCCCCAGAACTTGGGAAGCCTCATGAGAAGGCTAAAGCCAAATCTAAGTTTGACACCTTCGAAGCCAGTGGATAATCCTGAAAAAATCTTTACACCTCTGCCAAGGAAGGATTTTTTTTAAGTCCCTCTCCTCCATTTTTGAGGAGGAGGAAAGATCAGATGGGGCAGATGCCCCTTTTGGACTTCAGTAAGGAACTCCCAATGTGCCTGAATGCCTAATATCAGAGGAGAGCATGATGCAAGATCTCACACCTTGCATAATGCCAGCAGCATTGAGACCTCTCCTGAGTTGCAGTTCGGTATGCCAGAACCAGGGGAGCACACAGACTCCTCATACCGGCAACTAATGTCCAGAATTGTGGAGTAACTGGGCCGGTCTAGACCCCCAGTACAGTTTGGTCACTGACATTTTAGACGAAGGTCCACCTACAGATCCTATACTACCCTGTCATGTGTGTCTGCAAAAAAGGGTGGCCAGAAATTGGGAGACCCTGGACACCAATTGTGCGGTGGACAAGTCCCTTACTAGAAAATACCCCCATTCCCTTAGCGACCACGGCTACCTGTCCAAACAGCCCACTCCAGAGAGTCAGTCTGGTGGTCCAGGCAGCCACGGCTGCTACGAGCAAGGCAGCGTACCCTACCATCTCACCTGATGGGGACAAGCGCGTGGATGGATGGGCACGGAAGGTATTTTTGGCTGAGAGTATGGCCTTAAATTTGGCCAACTCCATGTGTCCTTTAGCACAATTATCATACGCTCTGTGGAAGTGCATCTCCATGGCGGCGGAGCACATTCCAGAAGGGGATGAGAGCGACGGCGTTCTGGCTATTAAGGATGGCAAGGAAGCAATGTGCAAATCCCTCCAGTCTGGATTGGACACTGCGGATGGCATCAGCAGGTCCATGGCTACAAGCCCCGTAATGCACAGATGTGCGTGGTTGTGGAAGTCTGGTTTTGCAGCGGATGTGCAGGCTCGTCTTCACAACATGCCTGTTGACATGTCTCACCTTTTTGGCAGCAAGGCTGACGGCAGAGAGCCATGATAGGTTGCAAACCTCGAAGGCGGATGCCAAATATTTAGGAGCCGCTATTAGGCAACCTAACCATTTTGGTACGGCGTGACAGCCTTGGAGGAGGTGATCTTCGCTACTACTCCTAATTTGGAAAGGCAAAAGGAATGGGCAGTCAAATAGGCCAATGAAAGTTCCCTCGTGGTGGACGAGGTAGAGGTGCCAAGCCAACTTCAGCTGCAGCCACCTTGCCATCGTCTGTAGCAACCGCTTCAAAACCGCTTTGAGAACTTGCGTCATGTGTCACTGGTGGGGAGCAGATTACCTCAGCATCTCGAAGAATGGCGAGCCATTACTTCAGAGGCGTGGGCTCTGGAAACAATAGCCCACGGTTACTACCTACCTTTCATAATGCAGCCTCACTTCAATCCACCGGGGGTAACACTCTTTGAGGATTCCAGATCCGCTTCTTGCACAGTAAATGTTAACCCTGCGCTATAGAACCAGTACATGTAGCAGAGAGGAACAAGGGTCGGTATTTCCCATATTTTTTGATCCCCAAGAAGGACAGAGGACTGAGACCCATCTTGGACTTGAGATACTTCAACAAGTTCCATAGGAAGGACAAATTAGGGATGGTCACTCTTTCTCAGATCCTTCAGGCCCTCCAATTACAGGATTGGTTGGTGTCATTGGACCTTCAGGATGCTTATTTTTATGTGCCAATCCATCTCAAGCACAGGAAACACCTGAGGTTCACTGTTGGCTGCTTGCGCTATTAGTTTTGAGTACTGCCATTCGGGTTGACCTCTGCCCAAGGGTCTTCACCAAACTTATGGTGGTGGTGGCAAGTGGTGGCAGGAAAGGGGGGATTGAAGTCTACCCCTAACTGGACGATTGGCTTACCAGGGCGCGTTCTCCCGAACAAGCCTTGGATCACCTCGACGTTACCTGCTATTCCCTACACAGACTGGGCTTCTTCCTCAATTTCATGAAGTCCCAGAGGACACCTTCCCTGCCAGGTCCAGTACATGGAGGTTGTTTTAGACGCATCCTTGGGAAAGTGCTTGCCACCCAAGGTGAGGGCTCAAGATATTCTCCAGATGGTAAAAAAGTTTCAAAATGTACACTGTCTCCCGGCATTCGAGTTCTTTAGGTTGCTCGGCCTCATGGCATCCTGCATTTTCCTTGTGCCAGAAGCCCGTCTGTGGATGAGATCCCTGCAGTGGGCTCTCCAAATGCAATTTTCCCAGTTCTCGGGACGTATGTCGGACCTACTTCAGATCCCAATCAGAGTATTGCAGCATCTGCTATGGTGGGCCTGCGAGGAAACCATTTTAAAAGGAGAAGCTTTTTGGCAACCATGGCCGGAGATGATTGTAATAACGGATGCCTCGCTCATGGGTGGGAAGCCCACACCAACATTCTAACAGCCAGTGGTTGTTGATTTCCATCGGAGTCCAAACTGCATATTAATCTTTTGGAGCTGAGGGCAATCAGACTAGCGCTGAAGGCCTTCCTGCCCTCTGTCAGGGGAAAGAATGTCCTGATAATGACGGACAATACAGTGGCCATGCATTACTTCAACAAAAGAGGTGGTGTAGGGTCACTGCAACTGTGCAGAGAGGCAATGTAGCTCTGGCACTGAGCAATTCAAGAAGAAATCTTCCTCTCAGCGGTTCACCTGGCTGGGGAGGAAAACACAGCGGCAGACACTCGGAGCAGGCAGAGCACAGTCTCCCACAAGTGGGAGCTAGCTCAGGAAGACCTTCAAAAGATCTTTGCCCTGTGGGGAACCCCTCAAGTGGATCTGTTTGTGACCGGGATCAACCAGAAGTGCAAAGGTTCTACTCAATGGAATTTCGTCCGAGAGGAGCATTAGGAGATGCGTTTGTGATGAATTGGGATTTTCCACTACTATACGCGTTTCCGCCAATCCCCGTCATTCCTCAAGTAATCGGGAGATTGAGACGGTTCGGGAGCCACATGATCCTAATTGCCCCATATTGGGCCAGGAGGACGTGGTACCCGGATCTTCTGGACATTTCCATCTGTCCTCTGATACGTTTTCCCAAAGAGAGGACCTTCTCTCGCAAAGGGGGGAGGGTCAGGTTCTCCATCAAGAGGTCAACACTCTTAACCTTCACTCGTGTTTTCTGAAAGGTTGAGATACAAGGATTGGGACCTCCCGGATGATGTGATGGAGGTGTTGCTTCTGGCCAGGAGGCCATCAACAAAGGCTCTGTAGCGTTGCTGTTGGAATACGCTTTGTGACTGGTGCAGGGAAATGAATGTTGATCCTTTTCTATGTTCGATTCCGGATGTGCTATCCTTTCTGCTTTCATTAGCACACAGAGATCTTCACATTGGGACTATTAAGGGTTATATAGCAGCACTCTCCATACTCAAGCGCTCGTCGGAAGAATGTTCGTTCTTTAAAATTCCATTGGTAATTAAGTTTCTGAAAGGGCTCACGAATGTGCACCATTTGAACCTTTGCGCACACATGTCCATTGAGCTTGTTAACCTTTAAGACTATACTGTTGGTTGCTCTAACATCTGCACGTAGAGTGAACAAGTTGCAGGACACTCTTCCAAGCCACCATTTTGGTATTCCACAAGGACCTGGGTTGTGTTGAGTTAAACCCTCCTTCGTGCCTAAGGTTGTATCAGATTTCCATTTAAATCAGAAAATTGTTCTGCTGCCGTTTTATCCACCGCCGCATCCAAGTAAAGAGGCAGAAAGTCTCCATAGGTTGGACCCTATGAGAGCTTTAAGCTTTTGTCTCTAGGATGTCCAAGTTGAGAGTAGACGACCAACTCTTTATAGGATAAACTGGTCGCACATTGGGACAAGCTGTCTCAAAACAGACTTTGTCTAGGTGGATCATCCTTACTATTTCAGAATGACAGACTGGCGGTCAATGGCCCACCAGAGAGTTTGCGGGCTCACTCCACCAGAAGCATGGCCTCTTCCACAGCCCTGCAGAGTCAGAGGTGTCCCCATTAAGAACCTCTGTAATGCTGCAACGTGGTCGTCTTTGCAAACATTTACCAAGTATTATTGCTTGGATACTGCCTACAATCAGGACGTCGCTTTTGGTAAAGCAGTACTTTATTCGGCCCTGTGTAAATTAGCAAATCTAAATACTCCTCCCTCTTCCAGTCTTGGATACTGCTTTGGGAGTTTGTCAAAGATGATGAATACGTTGAAGGACACAATCCATTCGAAGAACAAGTTACTTACCAACTGGTAACGTTCTTTCGACTGCTTGTTCATCCAACGTATTCCTCATCGCCCTCCCATCCTACCCCTCTGTAGAATTTCCTATGCTATTACAGCTTTCGTTCCAACAAGGCTGAGTACTGTCCTGTCTGTACTAAGAGGCAACTTCGTTAACACGAGGAGGGGGGAAAAAGAGAACAGTGGCCAACGGGCGCCATGCGTGCTATTTATATAATATGATCACCTCGACAGAGGCCTTTTGGGAACATAGACTCGACGGCATCGACACAGGGCGCCCTCTGCCGAGAAAAATTTCCAAAGCAGCCTAAGCTGAACACTACATGTCAAAGATGCAGAATACGTTGGAGGAACACCCAATTGAAAGAACGTTACCAGTTGGTAAGTAACTTGTTCCTCTCTGTCTATCCAGATAACCAAAAGGCACTTTCATGTACTAAAACTATTTCCTCAGTTCAGGCAACCCCATCCTCTCTGGGATCTTAAGATGGGGCTCTCAGCCTGCCTTCATACACAAGCCTTTCGAGACTGCAACATCCATGGGTATTAGATTTGTAAACCTCACCTCTGATTGGATGGATTAGTGAACTTCAGGCTTTGTGATTTAAGGCAGCTTTGTTGACCTTCCAAAAAGAAAAAGTAGCATTTCACTTACCCAACCTTCTCCTCAAACTTGTATCTGTCGCATATTTGCACTCATGGGTTAGGCTTAGTCCATCAAATGTCTTTGTGAGGTTTCCCCATCTTGAGTCCAGGCCGGCCAATATTTACTCAGATCACAGAGAAGTTTCGGAGCAAGGTGGGTTTATGGTAGAATTGGTCTCTGTGGAACGGATGCCATGTATTTACAAATCTTTGCTATTTACCTATTGCCAATGCATATACTTTTTCCATGGCCATTATTCCCCACATCCTGACACACCACATTGCAAGTATCTGGCCTGTTTCCGATTTCCAGCTATGTGCCATGGTAAGCCTTGCTGCTCTGAGCATATGGGTGATAAGTGTGGCCTTTGGGTCGCTTGCGTCATACACTCCCTCTGCCACAACTCCTAAAAGAATCGACTTCAGGCACATGGGTAGCTGTATCCCCAAAATCTCTCGAATGTGGCTCAAGATTTCTTTACATGTCTTTGCCCTTGGGCACGTCCACCACATGTGTCCCATGTCACTCAGTTGACCACACCCCCTCCAGCATTTCATCAAAATGTCGGGGTTCATAGCATAGCCTGTATGGAGTCATGTACTATCACAAGTAGATCTCATATGCCGACTCCTTCAGCATGGAGCATCGGGAGCCCCTCTGCGTCCGCACCCAGATCGGCCCCCATTCCTCCTCTGTGATTGTTACCCCCAGGTCCTGCTCCCATTTACTCATGTATGGTAGTACGTACCCCAACATTGCCCCATCTAGTAAGCAGTACAGTCTCCAGATGCCCTTCTCGAGAGCTCCTTCCTTCATGGCGAGTTCTAAGCACACTGGGGTTCTGTTGGCCGCTTTCCTGCACTCTTTGTTTGTGGCCTAGTGGCTGACCTGAGCGCAATGGAACCTTTCTAGTTCGGCTTGAGACAATTTAGTTTTGCATTCCTCATTCTAGGGGCAAACCATCTTGAAAGAAATCATTCAACGTTAGTGTGGCCTGGCCCACCCAGTTTGCCCAGATCACCGGGGCTCTCCCTGGTGAGAAATAAAGGTCCTATCTAATTGCAGTAAAGGGGCCCATCCCTGGCTTCAGTTTTTTTGCCCGCAGTGCTTTGAATCCACAGTGTGTTTCGTGTGGATTCTAATAGTGGTCCACCCGCTTCTCTTTCAGGAACCCCAAACACCCCAATGGAATGTTAGTAGCATGCTTCTCCAGCTTGCACCACCCCCGCTCCATGCCCTGTGAGGCCCAATGTAGTATTGGCGCCATTTGCTCTATGAGATAGCGGGACATCTCTGGAACCCCCAGTCAACCCAAGCCTGGACCCCTAAACAAGACTCTCCTAGTTACCCGAGGTTTCCTACCTCCCCAGATGAAATGGGTTATCCCTTTTTGTAGGCAGAAGGTCAACTGTGGCGGTGTCCATATCGAGCGGGAACTCATGATCTATATAAAAATCTGGGCAGTAGCGTCATTTTACTGGCTAGAATTCGGCAGAACCATGAGAACTACCTTTGATTGATCCTATCTAATGTTAAGCACCTTGGATTTCACCTAGTTAATTTGGAAGCCAGAGGCTCCCACAAAATCATCCAGAAGGGACATCACCCTCGGCAACGAATGCCCTGTATCCCTTAGGAACAACAGTACAACATCTGCGTATAATGCTATTTTGTGTTCTGTCCCCTTTATGTCTACTCCCGTTATTGCCGGGTCTGCCCTGATTGCCCATGCCAGGGGTTCCATTGCCATGGAGAAAACCAAAGATAGTGGCCACCCTTGCCTGCTGCCCCTTTGTATGAGTATGGATTCCGAGATTCTCTTGTTAACCTGTAGTTTCATAGTTGGGAACCGGAAATTAGCCAAAATCATTTGTGTAAAGGTTTCTCCACACTCAACACCCTACAGTGTAAGCTTGAGGTAGTTCCAGTCCATGCTGTTAAACGCTCTTGTGGCATCCAAAGCCAACATGGTGAAATTCTGACCCGTCCTCCTACCCCACGCTGTCACATTCATCACCCTCCAAACATTGTCTTGTGTGGGTCTTCCCATTATGAACCCTGCCTGGTCTGGGTGTATAATTAATGGTAGGATTGTCATTAGTCGGAGGGACAGGACCTTTACGTACAGTTTAGCATCCCCATTGAGTAGGGAAATGTGTTGGTAGCTGGAGCAGGAGGTGGGGTCTTTCCCCGTTTTTAACAATAGCATGGTCACAGATGGGCCCATATCCCCAGAAACTGTCCCTCTATCCCATATATGGGTAAAAAGTCTAGTTAGCAGGCCTGTCAAGATAGTTTGAAAAGTTTTATAATATTCATTCCCGAACCCGTCGGATCTGGGGGCCTTGTTCCATGCCAATAAGTGTATTGCCCGGCTAACTTCCATCTCGGTGAAGGGGGCTTCCAGCACGCCTCGCTCTGTCTTCGTGATACTTGGCATGTTAAGTGCCCTCAGAAATGCCCACTAGTCACTTCCATTTAATCCCTCCCCCGCTACAGTACTGGAGTAGAAGTCGTTCATGATTGCCATCTTTTCCGCCTCCCCTCTCTCAAGGTTCCCTTCCCTATTCCTCAGCTGAGTAATGTAGTTCTTTGTGCACCGTTTCCTGAGCTTTGCTGCCAGAAATCCGTTCACCTTGTCCCCTTTCACATAGTACGTTTGTTTTGCTTGTTTAAGTAATTGCGTCAATCTGCCATGTGTGCTTCTAATTTAGCCCTTTCCTTAATCAGTGCCCAACATGCCTTCTTGGACCCAGTGTCTTTGTGCAAACCTCGGCTTCTGTTAACACCTTTTCAAGTGCCACCCTCACTAGTTCCTTTCCTCTCATGTATGCAGATATCTTAGCTATGACTTCCCCCTCAAGACCACTTTACTTGCGTCCCATACTATGCCCCAATTCTCTCCCCTTTGTCATTCTACCGAAACTAGTGTCTTAGGGTGTACTCCATATGGGCCCTCAACAGTCAGTCTCTTACTATTAAGGCATTCGGGCGCCACGGTTTCAGGCCCCTCCATGGCTGCAATCAGATGGTCTCAATGGAGGATCACTGGGGCGTGGTCCGATAAGAATCTTGTCGCAATTTCTATCTCTGTCACCTGGGATTTGAGGGTATCGGAGACTAGGATCCTATCTATGCGGGAGAATCCCACATGAACCACCGAATAGTTTGTGTATATATACCCCGTATTGGGGCTGGAAAAACCGCTGCGTCTCTGAGATGTAATTCCCTGAGGAATTGCGCCAGTGCTAGTCTGTCTACCATCTGCCTATGTGGGAGGGGGTCTTGTCCCTGAGTGGCACCATTACACAGTTAAAGTCCCCCCTACTATTGCCTTCCCCACGCACTAGCCCAATAGTTTCCCCCATAGATTTGCGAGAAAGTGTTTTTGCTTTTCGTTGGGGCCATAGATGGCCCCCGGCGTCACCAGTTGGCCCTGTAACATTCCCACCATCACCAAGAATCTACCCTCCGGGTCCTTGTGTGAGAACTGTTTAGTGAATGCTGCCTCCTCAGCGATCAGTATCATCACTCCCCTCTTTTTAGCACCACTAGAGGCGAAGTACTTTTTAGGGATTGCTAATATGTTTCTTGTAGCATGGCAACCATGGAATGCAACTCTGTCAGGCGCCTCAATATGGAGAGTCTCTTGACCGGGGAGTTTAAGCCCTGGACGTTTAAGGAAACCATATGTAGGTCAGCCATCAGCCAAGCACTGTTCGAAATCCTTTAATAAGACCTTTCAATTACTCTTTCCCTTGAGTGCCAAACTGTGCTTCTCGCACTCCCATCTCAACCAACAATATTATCTGTACCCCCTGCCCCCTTTTCCCCCCAACTGCCCCATAAAATCTTAGTCATCCACCACTGGTTATCAAGACTACCCAGGATATGGGGGCTATTCCGGTCCATCTCTACCATCCCCCCCTTTCTTCCCCTTTATTCATGTAATATCTGAATGCCATGAAGTCTGGGCCCCCTTATCTGTTGCCGATTGTTTAGTGGTAACAGCTGTTTCATTCAGGGTGGCACCCGATCTTTTGCTCCTTTATTCCTTCCCTTTGGCTGAAAGCATGCCAGTCTCCTTCGTTCTTTCCTCCCTGACGGTAGGGCTTCTTCCTTGTCCTCTGGACCCCCTTTGGTATAGAGGTGGTCTAGAGGGGTGCCCCTCTGACCCCCACCCCCTTCAATCGAGTCAGCAATTTCCTCTTCCTTGGAGATAGAGTATTGTTGCCCCCTGTAATTCAAATCGGGAACGACCATTGATAGTGGGTCTTGTTTGAGCGAAGCCAACTTGTAACCACTTGTAGGCGCTTTCGTTTAATGAGCGATGCTTGCGCCAGGTCTGATACAGAGTCAACGGGGTGTCTAAATCTCACTGGTTTTTGTTTGTGGGCTTCCCTCATTATTTCCTCTTTTACTTGGTAAGCAAGGACTCTGGTCAGGACATCCAGGGTTAGGTTTCTACTTATTTGGAAAGAGGAGTACACCCGGTGGGTGCGGTTGAGCACTACCTCTCACTCCTCCTCTGTTACCAAGAGGGACTGGAACAAGCTCTTCACATATTCCTCTAAGTCAACATCTGCTATTGCATTGGGAACCCCCGAGATCAGTATGTTACGTCGTGATCTGTTCTGTCTTCTCCTGTTTTTCCAGGACTATTTGCATCTGTTGTTCCATGGAGCCCATTCGTTGCGCCAGCTCATCGTGAGCATGTCCCCGATCACACAGTGCCGTCTCGAGATCGTCCACTCGCCTCTCCACCGCCATTTTTGTTGAGGTCTGAGATGGCCTTTGTTAGGTCAGCTGTACTCACTTTAATGTCCTTCTTTAACTCCTTCAACATGGCCATCAGATCTGACCTAATAGGAGGGTCCTCCTCCCCCAAATGTGCAGAGGGTGGCGAGTCAATTTGGACATTGATTTGTCGCTTTGCGTGCTTTTGTGGGTCTGCACCCTGCATGAGCGCTTTACTGTCCCCTGATCGTGGGCCCTTCTGTTTCGCTGGTTCTTTAGCCGCCATGTTGGGTTGCAGGGCTTTGTAGGGCTGGGAGAAATCCTACCCCTCTCTCTCCGCAGATTAAGGTGTACTCGTGGTGCCTCCTCACTCAAGGACCCTTTCGCGATGGTGGGGTGTCCTTCCTTACTGCTGCGTTATGAGTGTGGCACTAACTGAATTTATTTCCCTGATGTGGCAACCATAGTTGGCGGCTGCCTTATCCGCTCTCTGCCGTTGATGGCTGTGGGGGATAAGCTCCTCCTCCTGGAGCGCGTCTACAGCCCTCACCGCCAGTGGCACCGGGCTCCATCACGAACTGCACGTATTCGCGGGCCCCCCAATATGGGTCGCTTCGTTTAAGCCCTGGATTGGGACAGTCGCTGTTCCTCTATTTTCGCATGGGTGGGGAGATGTCTGTTCCCTGGCGGCCCCGGCAGTGAAGGAGAGTGCGCCTCCTCCCAACCTCGGGCAGTGTCCCCCGCTCTGAATATTTATATTTTTTTAGCCCACTCACTGCTGGGATGCCGATCCTTCCTCCAGGCACCGATCAGTGTGGGTGCTCGCCCACGGCAGGCGGTGGGGGAGGATGGACGGGGGGGGGGGGGGGGAATACCTTCACTCCTCGAACTCAGAGCACCACTGTCGTTTTTGTTTGCCGCCGCAGGACCCTTCAACAGGTCCTTGCCCCCTTGTTCTGGTGCTGGGAGTAGATTAATTTTCGGCCGGGAGTGTCCCCAAGCCATGGGGTGCCCATTTTGGGGTCTCCATCTGTTTCTTAATGGGGGATTTCAGGGTCAGAACAGAATCAAGAGCAGGGAGCTCAACGGAGCAGCATCTTGTTGGTGTCACCGGCTAGCCACGCCCCGCAGCCTTTTTCATAAGGACAGTTGGGCTTATTATATCCCCCCAGCCCTGTTGTCCTAGAAGCTTCACCACACCTTAGATTCACATATACGTGTAGGTAGCCCACATGGAGCTCAACACTAGAAGATTTTCTTTTCTGTGAGGAAAGAATGTGGATGTCGCATGCATGTTTCACTTCAATCTGTTTATGAAATAAACGTTATGCTACATCTGCAAATATTGCATATATTAAGACTATGTATGTACTTCATGCATATAGCATGTAATTTATATGATGCATAGAAGGTTCACTTTATAAACAAATGGCACATAATCATTCATGAGAAAAATAGTGCACATGGGCTGTGAACACCCACCAGCTCAGGCATTGTATTTTTGTATTTATTGGGCTTTATGTAGTGCTTCGCCAAACCACTTAACATATGTAAAGAGTGGCAGTACAAATCCAATGTTTTGGGTCAGACTGAGGAGACGGAAGATGAGCTTTAAGGTGGGTATGAAAAATGTAGAAAGTAGAGGAAGAGCTGATAGAAAGGGAAAGAGTATTACAATGAAGGGGGGCTAGTGGGAACAATAAACGAAAGCCAGAGACGCAGAGGGCTTTTTTGGACTAACAAGGCAGAAGGTCGATTGAGAGCAAAGGGCGGAAGTGGGAGAATAGAAGGAACCTAAGAATGAAAGATGGGAGGGAGAAAGACCATGAAGGCATTTGCTGAATGTTGATGCCAGTTAGCCATTTATAGTGCATCTGATTGCAGTTTCATGCAGTAGAATGAGTAATTCCTAAAATGGGAAGGACACTGCTGGGTCTTCGGAAGGTGTGTAAATATAGCCGAAGGAGAAGTTCTTGAATGTATTGTGGTCTGTCAATGGTTGTAGTTGTGTGCACCCAATGTGTGCCTCTTCTTGAGATGCCCTTTAACAGTCATGTATGTAGTGTTGACGTAGCCACATTACTTAACCTTACACTCTTTTAGGTTCTTAGAGATTTATCGAAACTGAGGTACGATCGGAATGTGCGACAGAAGAAACTTCAGTTTTTAAAGAAAAAGATTGAGTTATTGAATACACGGCATGGTAAGAAATCGAGTTCTTCTTGTTTTATTAGTGAGCTTGTTTATATTTCTGTCCAGTAACTATAAGTTTTAGACCATACAACATGTTACTCAACCAGTGGGCTGTTTTTTTCTGATTGCTCCTTATTCTTATAGATTGAATTGTGTGAACCCTGTTTTTTGCGCAAGTTTGTATAAGTGCTGCTTGCCTCCTATCTGCCTCACCAGAATGTAAAATAAGATGGTCTCAATTTTAGATGACCCAGTTGGGTGTGCAATGCAGCTCACTACATGATGCAATGCATGGTGTGTGGTGTCTTCAGGATCCACTGGGCAACCTTGTCACAGTCAGCCAGACAACATGTCCCCTTTAAGGAGGTTAGGAGGGCCCACAGAGCTGCAGAGACAAGTGTGAGAAATATTTTGGGACCACTAAACCCACTAAAGACTGGGGCAGGATGGGCCAGTACAGACTTTTGAACTCTGCATCCGTTTCAGCTTGTTTGCAGATAAAGCAATCTGTAAACTGACAGTCTCAGCCAGCCTGTGAACACCTGTGTTGCTTTGAAAGGAAACCTACTGGTGCATGCTGTGCCTGCAGCCAAAACAAATGATAAGCTCCCTGTGGGTTAATGCAGATTCTTAGAATCCAAGATGGTGGAACCTGAGAAAATGCCCTGGTCCACGAATCGACATCCACAACAGGGTGTAAACCAATCACCCCTGAATGATGATGGACTATGCACACCTGTTGGAAAAGTATAAAGGTCACATTAGCAATACAAATGTAGTGGGATTTGGAGCAAGCAGAGAGCAGAAGTCAGAGTCTTGCGAAAATAAAATAAGAACTTTGGAGGTGGCTGCAGGAGATTGGAGGTGGTGACTAGGAGTAGAGCAGAGGAGGAGAAGAGGTGATTGGGAGAAGGAAGGAGGATGCCAAGAGGAGATTTGGAGGAGGAAAGGAGCTGGATCAGCCAACTTTTTTAAGGAAGCTGAGGTGGTGAAGAGTTGACGAGGGACGGACAGAGCATAAGTGAAGAAAAAAGGGAGATGAACTGTGCTCCTAGGGTTTGGAGAGAGTTGTAGCCCAGTGGTTTGCGATGAGAAAAACACCTCTAGGATTGTATAGCGTTATACCCAAGATGATAGGAGAAGAAAATACTCCTAGACTTGGGGAGAATACACCACAGAGTTTGGGGAGGCGGGAAACTCCTGGAATCGGGCAAAGAGGCTGATCTGAAATCAGAGAAAGAGAACTTAGAGGCCGGAAAGGTCAAGGCCACCAAGTATAAAGAGACTGAGAAAAGTGGAAGGCGGTTAAAGAAATAAAAGGTGGACAGGTTGAGGACTGAAGGAGGCTTGAGTGAAATATGAAGCATTGAGGGGTCAACAAGAGTTAGACCTAGGAAAGGCAGCCAGGGGTGAGGCTAGGGAGTGACCAGCAATCCCTGGGGGTGAGCGGGTCAGGGGGCCGTGAAGTCCTTCCCTGAGAAACACCAGCCAACCTTTCAGAAACTGGACAGCGGCAAGCCAGACTGTCCAGGGCAGCTAAAGCCTTGCTGGGAAATTGGGGCTTGTTTGTGGACTTTTTCATGTGGGCTTAGAAGGAAAAGACCACCTTAAGAGGACTTGTGGGAAAAACTGTAAAGACTACACGGGGGTTTACAAGCGACAGCCATCCCTGTGGGTTGCCGGGCAGGGTGAAGCAGATATGGAGACTATTAAGAAAGTGACTTCTTTCATTTCCTCCCAGGAGGAGCCATCTTGAAACTTGTTTTGTGCTGATTCAACTTTATCAAGAAAGTTGTACAGTTTTATGGTAAACCTCAAGCGTTTTTTCTTGACCACTGTAAAACCCCTTTACACTTTCATTCTGTATCCGAGTCTCATTGGTTCCCATTCCGCCTTGTGACACTATGTACTGTGCAGTAGTACAATTCAGCCTTGCAAGCACTCCTCAATTTAGCGTGTTGTCACAGTAGTGCGAACTTGGAGCAACAGTACAGTGTGCCTTACTTGGTTTTCTTATGGAGCAAGACAATCCAAGTCACAATATGGTTAATCCTAAAGCTTTTGTCAGGGATAAGTGTTGTGGAAGGAATTAATTCAAATCTATCTCCTTACTTGGAGCATGTCTAATTTGCAACCTCTATAAATAGCTTCCCAAATTCTATCTCCATATTATTAAGCTATTTTGTTAGAATTGTTCTTCACTAAGCAGGTATCTCTAATCTAGAATTATCAAAATAATCAGGATGAGAGATCCTATCGACAAGATGTGTGGTGCTGAACAAATCAATTTATTTCAGGATCCCATATTTTCTTCTTAACTAGTTTCGATGAGCGCGAAAGTGAATGATGATGGACGACAGACGGGTGTAATCATTTACAGTGGGAATACAAGGTAAGTATCAACCTCTTGGTTGTTGAGGTCAAAAGACTCCACATAATTGCACAAACACTTATGACAGTCTGGAGGACTTGTCTTTCAACAAAAAGTGCACCCAGGACTGAAAGTGGGCCAGGGCGTAGTAAACACAGGGTGTACACAACACTATCTACAAGAACATAAACAAAGAAGGGTTTTCTGTTGTGTCACAGGGGATCGACACGGGTGTGTTTCGGCCATAGGAGGCTGGATTGTAGCCTGGTTGGAGGTTGGCCTTCATCAGGATGAACACCACTTGATGGTGCTGTCCATGGTATCTGTGGATAAATGAGGCTTGTCAGGATCTCGGGATATAATTCAGCCTCCTATGGCCGAAACACACCCGTGTCGGTCCCCCGTGACACAACAGAAAACCCTTCTTTGTTTATTTTCTTGTAGATAGTGTTGTGTACATCCTGTGTTTACTATGCCCTGGACCACTTTCAGTCCCGGGTGTACTTTTTGTTGAAATAGAAGTCCTCCAGACTGTCATATGTGTTTGTGCAATTAGGTGGAGTCTTTTGACCTCAACAACCAAGAGGTTGATAGTTACCTTGTATTCCCACTGTAAATGATTACACCTGTCCGTCGTCCATCATTCACTTTTGTGCTTATCGAAAGTTGTGTAAACTAAGTAAGAAAATGTGTTCCTGAAATTGATTTGTTCAGCACCACACATCTTGTCGACAGGGTCTCTCATCCTGATTATTTTGATAATTCTATATGTACCCCCCTGGGTATATCAAGACTCTGCCAGGTGCCCATATATTAACTAGGTATCTCTAATCTAACACCCTCTGGTGTACTATCCTACCCCACAATTCTGGGACAAGAAACTAGTAGTAGGAGTCAATATTTTGTTTTATATGAAGAAAATCACTTAAAGTGGCGATCCCTCATTTCATGGTGGGAAAGTCAACCTGCCTATGAAATTCTCATAGTCAAATATACACACATTCTATGAACATGTCTAGATAAAACAATACAATCAGGGTTTGAAATTAGGATTCAATGGCAGTAGCTAAAACCAGCTTCTGGGTGCCTGGCATCACCCACTAGGCAGGAACTACTGCTCAGAAACAAGGGTTGAGGATACAGAGCACTGCAAATCTAGCTTCTACAGGAGAGACAAACTTGAAACTTTTGCACACGGAATACGTAGATTTTTTTTTTCTCAAAACGAATGGGAGATTTGTTTGGATTTCGTACAGATTAAAATTTCAAATCAACCTCACATTGTGTCGTTATAGTGTACAAGGGGGGTGGGGGTGTACTCCGCACCAGTGTTCATTATAATGGCTTCGGGAGTTGCAGGGATGTACCCCGCGCTCGAGAGGATAATGTTTTTTTTTAAAAAAAGAAAAAAAGCAAAAGGGAAGGGAACCAGCATTGCAGAGGGATGGAGGATCGGCGCACACAGCGAGGTGTGCTGCCAACTGGTAAGTGTGAGTGAGTGAGTGGGGGGGGGGCGGGTTGCCAGGAATGTCTACGAGAGAAAACAAAACAAGTATAATTTTCATTCCAATAACTTTCGTTTTTTCTTCCGCTGACATTCCTCTTGCGATCAACTCATGAACAACCTTTGCACACTATGTATGATCCATTATATTTTGATGTGTACTAGATGTCTCCCAATTCCTCATCAATATCCTCAAGTGCACAGTTATTGTCATGTATTAATTTTTGTACGGCAACATTCGGCCTGGTGAGCCCATCGTAGCTCCTAGTAGCTGTCTGTTTCAATCACACCAGGCTATTCTGGGCTGTAAGCAGGAGCTAAATAGCTCTCTGCAATTTCGAACCCTGGCAATTCACATTTCCTTACGTTCCATTTGCCTGCTAATATAGGTCATGCTTTCGCTACATATGTACAGCATAAATCACTTCATTTATTTGCTCCAGTATCAAAAACAAGTATTGGTATCCGAGAAATTCTACACAGAAAAATATATGTACTAGATATTTCACATTAGCAATGTGTTCCCATGTGCAATGTGATATATTATGACATTTATAACGCACCTGTACACAAGTTTCTAGCATATGTGATTAGTTTCTAGGATAGGCGTGTAAATGCAGTAAATGCTCTGGTGTGTCACATCTCCATCTACAGGTTTGTGTTTATGAAAGCTGTGCTACCAATTTAAATGCACAGAATATTGATTGAGCCACACTAAGTATATAACCTAGATTTTCTGAAAGGACAATACTACTCCTCCTTCCCCTCCGGGTCCCATTCTCTAAACTGTTTTGGTGTATCTGATTTGGGGTTCTGTTACTTCAACACTCTGTCATTGGTGACATTTTAAGGTTTCTTGGAAATTGTGTGATTCTCTATGGAAGTGGTTGAACTAAGCTTCTTTTCCTCGCAAAATCCTTTTTTAAATTACTAGTTTTTCACAGGTCACAATTTATCAATCAATTGTGGAAATTGTACACCCTTTCACAAATCTAGTGTCGATAAAACATGCAGTATTCAAGCGATTTACAAAATGCTGCAGTCTGTGTTGGTGACTATCATCTGTTCTACACTGTGCCCACATGTATTGCTCTTCCCGAAAAGTGCATGGAACAACCATAAATCACCAATGCAATTATAGAGCAAATACTTTGAACCATAAACAGACACAATAACTCACAGCCATGCACTCTTTAGAAGATAATCAGCTCTTTACGGCTATTTATTCAAAGCTTACAAATACATGGAAATGACTCATAAAAATAATAAGGACATAGATCACAGAAGAAGTAAAGAAGTCAAAAAGAAATGCATCACTGTGAGCGTAACAGGATTCCTCATCTCGTCCAGAAGCGGCTGGAAGACCCCGGGAACAGCCAGGCCGAGAGCACCACAGCTCACAGGAAGGCCGGACGTTAAGCATCCTTCTCCGGCTGAAGTCTCACCTGACCACCTCCGGGTTTCCGCATATATACACACTCCACAAAGGGGAGTTAATTCTCGAACATTCTGGAAATTGCACTTGCGCAGTTGAGGAACAGCCGTCGGTTGCCAGCTGGGTCAATCGAGAGTTCCCCCAAGAAGCGCAGTGCCTCCCTTCTCTAAAAACACGCTCCACAGAGAACAGTAGCAAGCCATAACAACGTTAGCTTTCCCAGCAGAAATGGCCTTGACTGCATACCAGGTTTGGAAAAGCATGTTTTCTCAGCACTGTGACTCTAACACTCTGCAAAAATGTGTGCAGCGTTTCACTGCGGTATGAAGTAAATATCCAACATGGCTCCGAGCACTCCCAGAATGCATTGTGCATCCGTGCCATTTTGGATCAAGCATAAGTCAAGCATAACACCACCGCACAGAGAAAGGCAGAAAAATGCTATTTGTTCTTAGTTAAATGTAATCTCACTCAGCGTTGAATACAGTGAAAGTAGGATATTTTTCACACTTAAAAGTTCCTGATAGCATTCTGTTGGTGACAATTTATCAGCCGTTGAGAGCGGTGTTCACAAAAAATGCTATTTGTTCTACAATAAATGAGATGTCGCTTGTCTCATATTTTGAGAAAGCAATTGTTGCATTTCATACTAAAATGTTAAAACATTCTATTTGGAATGAGCCCTGCTGAGTGTCATTCCCTTCCAGTCCATCAACTCCTGGGACTAAGCACCAACGTGGTTCTATATGGCCTTTATGTAATTATATTGGGGGATTTCCATAGTCACTTTTGATTATTTTGCATAAATCACAGCCAGCATGCACCCCCAGTTTTCAAATATCAGTCATCTAGGCCCCTTCTGGTCTCGTTTTTCTGCCTGTGGGAAATCGGGCCTACCTCAGGTAAAATCTACTTCAAGCTCCCTCATGGACAAGGCCCAATCATCTTCAGTATCCAAGCTCAGCACTCATCTGTTTGGAACAGGTGTTGCCTTTTTGATCCCAGATGTCTTCTTCTCTGTGTTTCTATGTATAATGCATAACATTCCCAAACTGTCATACCGACAAAGCACTTTTTTGATTGGTGGATTTAGCCAATTGCTTTGGCTGACACCCCTTCAATATGCCCCTTTTTTAAAAAATAGGTTCACCATGTTTCTGCAATGTGACCTAATGGAGCTGTACACTTTGGACTTGTGTGATATTGTATCCCATATTTCATTGTGGCAACATGACATCAAAGAATTATGGATTTCTAAACCCCATGACCAACAGGTCTTCATATTTATGATTGTATTAATAATTATCGCGCAATGTCAGAAGTTGTCCTTTTTCAAAAATACTTGGACAATACAAACATACTTTCCAAACCATGTTTTGGCATTTTACATACATTTCAAACGCTGAGTTTAGTTTCTTGAATTGTGAATGTGAAACCTTGTGCTAGCAGGAGGAATCCTGTGCACATGCCTGAGGCCCTTTTTGTAAATCTTTAAGTCCATGATTGATATGGGTAGCTAACAGGCTTCTGTTGTTTCCAAAGCCTTTCATTAACCCCAGAGGTTGGATTTTTGTGGAAGGTCTTCAGAGGTTTTCAATTTTAAAAGCAATCTTCCATTGAAGTACTGGAGTTGGGTTTCAGGGCTGGTCATTGTGCAATCAGTCCAGACTACTGTTTGAGTCCTACTTGCAATGTTTTCCAATGTATTTCTCCTAATATTTCTCTTGATATGAGCCCATGTCGGTGGAGACATCCGATTACTCGTATGCTCTAAACCTATGGGTCGTTGTTATGGGGCATTTAAGGCCTTGCCTATAGGCAAAATATGTAGGGCTAACAGAAATTAGCCTGTCGGGTTCCCTGGAAGAATCTGTAAAACCAGCATTGCCAAAGCCGAATTAGAAGACCAATCTTGCCATGCAGATTTAAACCAGAATATAATCCCTGGAACTATGAAACTAAATAGATTTACAGTAAGCTTCTATTTGCACTCATAGGTGAATTGCAATATTTTTGACATGAATTCATAAAAAAATCCACTCAGTTTTGACTACTGTTGGAAAAAACGCATGGTTCTCTGGCTTTCTCGCACTCTGCTCCCAGCTATTGGTATGGGGTGATGTTATATATTCTAAATAAAGTACTGCTCTGCATTTCGCAGACTCCATATTTTTTGTATACTGTACGAAAACCCTGAGATACTTTACCAAACTTTACAGAGAACTAGACTTTCCATTACTCTTTTGAGAAAAGTACACCAGATTATAAGCACAGCAAGGCACCATTCCGGCACCTCTTGCTTTAGGTTCAGCCAGTCTCTGTCTATTAATGGACTCAACATTACTTCTTGCAAACATATTCATTTCACCCCTTAAACACCACAAGGGACTGCACTCCCTTCAGGTTCCTTAGCAGACTGCAATATAGGGGGTTATTGACTCCTATCTTCCCATTCCATTGCTAGTGTTTGATTGGTTTCTTGTAACCCATGCAAAGAGCCTTCAAGTCCTCAAGATCTGTTCGACAGCTCACCTCCATATAGTATTCTGCTCAATTTCATTCCTAGTTTGCCATCCTGCAATCCTTCCTTCTCTACTGGATGTGAATTTGTTTATAAATCTTGTTGTTGCTTTAAGAATTTTAGAATGGGCTCTGCTTGCCGTAACCCCTCACAGGAATGCCCTTGTCAATATAACATCACCCACAATTTGCTACTGTTCATTTTGCATATATGCATGTAAGGAACATACTCCTACGTCCCGTCCCCTTTCTGCATGGGGCGTCCCTCGCTAGGGATGGAATCCTTTTCTCCTGAGGAAAAAAAATCTTTATCCCTTTAAATGTAGTCAAGTATGGGGGTGTGGCTCTTGGAGCATGCAATCCCTTGACTCCGCCGTCCAGTGCCACACATCAGTCCTTTTTTTTTTTTTTCTTTTTCGTATCGATGGAAGCAGACCTGCTTCACCTACGCTGTGGTTGAGGCCCTTTTTGCTCCTCATAATTCCACACATTTTCTTCGGTCTTCCCCTGTGATCCCGGTCCCAATTTTTCTTTAGTCCATGCTAATAGTTTAATTTTCACTGGCCTCCGGTGCCTACCCCTCTCCCGGCAGATGTAGGCCCAGGCGGGCTTTAGAAGGTGCCGTTCCTGTGACGGATCCTTTCTGACATCGGGCCCACAGGCACTCTGCCTCCGCTGCCTAGGAGAAGACCATTGCTGGGATGCTGTTCAGCGTCCAACACCTTTACTCCCTGGTCACTTAAGAACTGGCACCATAGCTGGAGGGAGCTGTTTTCCAGGTCGCCCCCAGAGCAGATCAAGGTATGTGCCCAGGAAGACAAAGGCCAAGGTAGGTATTCTGTTCTCCAAAGCACCCTGCAAAGGCAATTCCTTCCCTGGGAATCAGCCAAGTGAGAGGGGCCAGTGAGGCCCCGTCACCAACCAGGGCACCAAGGCTCAGCAAGCTATCGGCCGAGGGGTCCACAGATCCTCTCGGTCCCAAAGCTGTGGGGCAAGTCAGCTCTAATACCCTTAAATCTTCCAGCAGGTTCTGCCCTGCTACCAGGCCTATGTCCTAGGGGACGCCTTAACGCAGCAACACTACCGGCTCTATGTCCGAGGGCGATCAGCCTACCAGGCAAGTGCCTGAGGCGCACAAGAGGTATTAACTTGCACAAAGTAGTAAACAGGTGGAGGCCAGATCCAGTAAAGTGTCAGACACGGGTGTGTCGGGCCAAGACAAAATGGCGGTGAAGCTTGACAAAGTGGCAGCACGTGAGGTGTCACACCACTCGGATCATCATCAGAAACTGTACTTCGAAGGGATTGTGTCCTCGACGTATTCCTTATCTTAGATATCTCCTTCCAGCTCTGCTGGCCTCGGAAAATTTTTCTCTAGAGGGTATCGACGTCATCCTGCCTATAAAGGCCGCGCGCAGCGTCCATTGCTCAGTTCCGTTTTTCCGTGCTTACTCAGTGCTTCGGAATACCGTTGCTCAGTTTTGTCAGGTTAATCCTATTTACCTCGAGATATTCGATCCGTATTCAATGGCTTCTTCGTCGGAACTGACAACTCCTCGGTCCGGCTTCAAAAAATGCCGAGATTGTGGGAAAAAGATGTCGCTGACTGACCCTCACAGAGTTTGTCTGTGGTGTTTGGGAGCTGAACACCATTGTTCGGAGTGCGAGGACTGTATGTCCATGACAGCTAAGGCCCTGAAGGAGCGTAGGGGAAAGCTGGAGAAAGGTAAGACTTTTAAAGCTTCTTCTTCCTCGACGAAGTCGAGACATTTGTCTCCTCGTCACCATTCGCGCTCCAGGTCTCGGAGTGGGTCCCATCACTCCTCGAGATCGAAGCACTCGAAGAGGAGACGTCGAAGATCCCCTTCTCCGTCTTCCTCTTCCTCTGTTTCTCCAAAGAGAATCCCTTGCCCCACGAAACATAGTTCCCGGGCTGAATGGGAGGAATTCCGCAAAAATATGATGTGCGTCTTCGAGAAAGTGGCCTCGACCCCCTCGAAGACTGCCGAGAGCGATGCTCTGGTCGAAAGACCCAAAGGTCAAAAACGCCGCGAGTCGCAGTACCCGGTGAAGGAAACTTCTCGAGCGCGTCTCGAACCCTCGAGTAAGGCTATGACCTCAAAACCTTCTTCGAAGGTTCCGTCGACGCCGAGGTCGGTGTCTTCGACGCCGTTGTCGAAGGGACCTTCGACACACGGGTCTGTCGACTCGACGACATCTTCGACACCGGCGTCGACGCCAAGAAAAGTCACTGTTACTACACACCCAGTGGCTATCCCCAGGTCCTCAATGACGATGGCGTCGAGGTTGTCGACTTCCTCGAGCAGAATCCCAATTCTGTCGAGGTCATCGAGGCCTCCGCCTTTGTTTTCGACGCCACGCCCGAAGCCGTCGGCATCGACGTTTTCGAGGCCGATTATGACAAGTTTGGCACCCTCTGCCTTGGAGATGGGGTTTACACCCTTTATGAGTTCAGAACAATTGAGAACTATGCCCTCAATCATGGAAGAGGGTGAATTGTCTGAACAAGAAGACACATTTGAGTTGCAGGGACCTGCAACCCCAGTTAGAGAGGAATTATCCTCTGAAGAACGCAGGTTAAAGGATCTTCATGATTCCTTTCATGAGGCAAGTGGGTTGGACACTTCCCCTGAGGTGGAGTTTGCTAGGCCAGACCAGGGGGGAGCATGCTGAAACCCCCTATAGAGCCTTAATGGCCAGGATCACAGAGTTTATGGGGTGGTCTGCACCTTCAGTCTTTCCAACAAGATGACCTCACGGACATTCTTGACAAAGGCCCACAGGAGGATCCTGTAGTGCCCTTTCATAAAGCTCTTCAGAGGAAGATTATGACAAACTGGGAAACCCCAGATGTCGTCCCGGCAGTAAATAAAAAACTGTCTACAAAATACAGGGTATCTTCTGCAGACCCAGAGTTTTTGTCAAAACACCCATCCCCAGAAAGTCTGGTGGTACAGGCAGCATCTTCTACTGATGTCAAGACTGCTTACCCTACCGTCCCACAGGACAGGGACGATTTAAAATATGATGCTATGGCAAAGAAAGTTTTTTCGGCATGTAGCATGGCGTTAAAATCTGTTAATGCTACTTGCACCCTTGCTAGATTCAGCCATACACTTTGGGAGTGTGCTTCTACAGCGGCTGACTGCATTCCGGAGGGAGAAGAAAGGGAGGCGTTCCTGAATATCATACAGGACGGTAAAGACGCTATGTGCGAATCCCTCCAGACGGGCATTGATTCGGATGACAGTATCAGCAGAGCAATGGCGGCAAGTACAACAACCAGGAGATTCGCTTGGTTGTGAAAGTCTGGTTTTGCCCCAGATGTGCAAGCCAGGCTCTTGAACATGCCATTCGATGGCTCTTCTTTGTTCGGGAAAAAGGCGGATGACAGTTTAGAGAAACTACAAACTTCAAAAGCAGCAGCAAAATCCCTAGGCGATGCAATCCGTCAGACACCTTTTCTTCCCACAGGAACCTCTGCGAGGGGCAAGTCCTTTCGCTTCTACTACGCATTCAGAAGAGGTAGAGGACGACCGGCTCAAAGGGGACAAAGAAGAACTACCCGAGGTGGACGGGGTAGATGTTCAAAAGCCGCAGCAACAGCAGGTGCCTCTTTACCATCGGCATCTGCATCATCCGCCCCAAAACCACTCTGAGGACTTCCCTCACAGGACACCTGTAGGAGGCAGGTTGACTCAACATCTGGCGGAATGGCAGGCTATCACGTCAGATGCTTGGGCATTGGAAACAGTTGCCCAAGGTTACTGCCTGCCTCTCCTACGCATACCTCAGAGTCATCCACCGGGGATCAGCTCTCAGAAAGCTCCAGATCCACTCCTCTTGCAGGAAATTTTGGACCTGCTAGAGAAAGGTGCCATAGAACCGGTACCTGTAGCGGAGAGGAACAAGGGCTGGTACTCCCCTTACTTTCTCATTCCAAAGAAAGATGGAGGACTGAGACCCATCTTGGACTTGCGAGAATTGAACACATTCCTCAGGACGCTTATTTCCATGTGCCTATCCATCTCAAACACAGGAAATACCTGAGGTTCGCAATTGGCAACTCTCATTATCAATTTCGAGTGCTGCCATTTGGGCTGACCTCCGCCCCGAGGGTCTTCACCAAGTTAATGTCGGTAGTGGCGGCAAGTCTAAGGAGGGAAGGGATTCACGTCTACCCCTACCTGGACGATTGGTTGATCAGGGCTGTATCTTCGGAACAAGCTCAGATCCAGCTAAATCACGTTTGCCACTGCCTTCACAGACTGCGCTTCTCCCTCAATTTAAAGAAGTCACAAATGATACCATCGCAGAGACTCCAGTTCATAGGAGCGATCCTGGACACTTCCCTCGGAAAAGCCTCGCCACCAGAGGTGAGGCCTCAAGATATTCTACAGATGGTTACCAAGTTCCAAGATGCCCAACGTCTCCCAGCCTTCGACTTTTTGAGGTTGCTAGGCCTCATGGCATCCTGCATTTTCCTAGTGCCAGAGGCTCGCCTGAGAATGAGATCCCTCCAGTGGACACTGAGGACTCAGTGGTCACAATTCTCAGGGAGAATGACGGATCTTCTTCAGGTTCCCGACAGGGTGGCTCGAGACCTTCAGTGGTGGGCCTGTCAGGAGAACATTCTGAAAGGAGAACAGTTTTGGCAACCCTGGCCGGAGATAACAGTAGTCACGGATGCCTCACTCACGGGGTGGGGAGCCCACGCCAACGACTTGACCATCAGCGGTCGTTGGTCTCCATCGGAGTCCATACTACATATCAACCTGTTAGAGCTGAGAGCCATCAGACTTGCGCTGAAGGCGTTCCTGCCAGCTGTACGAGGGAAAAATGTCCTGATAATGACGGTGTCATGAGCACTGCTCCCGGGAAGCCAAGTCAAGCCCAGCATCCCCGGAAGCAGGCTCACGACCCTCGTCCCCGGCTCCAGCAAACCCCTATTGGGGCCCTTTGGATCATGTCCTGGCACCTCTGGCGCCAGGCTCATAAGGAACCTCAGTCCCGGCGCCGGGGAGGTAATTCTTGCACTGAACTGGGACTACTTTCTTACCTGGGTGGGGCTGGTGCCACTCCTTAGCTCTGGAACACAGGAACTCTTTTACCTGGGCGAGGCTGAGGAAGAAGACACCCAATCACTCCAACACTATTTAAACCACACCCGATTGGGAAAACGTGCTTCGCGTTATTCTGCATCTGCAGCAGGACGCTCACCGAGTCAGCTCCAGCATTCCAGTGACATCTCCAGCTTCAGCTCAGCAACCTGTGGAAGAAAGACACGAGAACTATACTTAGCATCCAGGAATCCAGACACCGGCAGAACCTGCAAGCAAAAGAAACATAAGGTTAGCAAGTTGCAACACGTTCGCAGCCGCACTCGCTTACCTGATCCATCTGTGCTTTCACGGATTCTTCGCGGCCTTCTCTTCAGCAGCCTAACGGCACCTGTAAAGACAAAGAACATTGTTAAGTAGGAATTGGGTGAAGGCGGCCGCATTTACTTTTCTTACCTGCTTTTGTGCGCGTATTACGATCTCTTCAACCGCAGCAGCCCGGCACCTGAAAACAAGAAAAGACATTTTTTAAGTGCCATTAAAAACTGCAAGAAAGCCTAACACTTACGTGTTTCCAAACGCCTGCAAGGTCCCGACACCTGCAAATAAGAAAAGAACATTGTTAGAGGTGCTATAATAAGGTCACAGATCATTATACTCACGTACTTCGCACGTGCAACGGCAACGGACGAACAACGCCCGCAACATCTCAAGACCTGAAAACAGAAAACGAGGGACATTATTGAGGTGTCATTGAAATTCCCATACTTACGTACAACCGCAAGTGTCGCGCTCTCAGTGACCACGCCCTTAGCATCCAGGCACCTGAAAAAGACAATGCAAAGACTTCATTAAAGGTGCCCATCTCTTCAAGACTATAAACTCTTTATACCTACTGGCATCCGCTCGTGCAGTAACGGCGGCATCACCTTTTGGCATCTCAGCACCTGTGCCACTTCTAAGGCCACAAAAGACTTTGAGGACCTCCAGTGACGTAACTGGAACCTACGCACCCCTGCATAAGTCGCAGGATGGAGAGCCCAGCATTTATACGCCTAGGGTGAGAGCTCACCAGGACATTGGACTTTCGGAGAGTTGGCGATTAGTGAGGAGGAAGTCCAGCCAAACGGTCATTAACTCTTTTTTCTTCCGCCTGCAGAAACCTTACCCTGCAAGCAAGACGGTCAGTAAGAGGAAGCCCAGTCCAGAGAGTCATCCGAGCTCTACGCTTCCCAATTGAAGAGACTATAACAGTTCAGCCGGGACCAGCGCCTCCGTGGGAATCAGGTGAGCGTTACAGACGGACAACACGGTGGCCATGCATTACCTCAACAAAAGAGGCGGCGTAGGATCACTACCCCTGTGCAGAGAGGCGATGCAGCTCCTGGTTTTGGGCAATCCAAGAAGGAATCTCTCTATCGGCAGTTCACCTAGCCGGAGAGAAGAAATCGACAGCGGACACTCTGAGCAGGCAGAGCACAGTCTCCCACGAGTGGGAGCTAGCTCAGGAAGTCCTTCAAGAGATCTTCGCCCTTTGGGGAACCCCTCAGGTGGATCTGTTCGCCACCAGCCTCAACAGGAAATGCGATCTGTTATGCTCAAGGGAATTTCCCCCGAGAGGAGCTCTGGGAGACGCGTTCATAGTGGACTGGGAGTTTCCGCTTCTGTACGCGTTCCCACCGGTCCCTGTCATTCCTCAAATCATCAGGAGGTTGAGAAGATTCCGGAGAACCATGATCCTAATTGCCCCGGATTGGGCCAGGAGAACATGGTACCCGGATCTTCTAGACTTGTCCATCTGCCCTCCAATTCGACTACCACTCAGAGAGAACCTACTCTCACAGAAGGGAGGTCAGGTTCTCCATCCAGACATCAAAACCCTCAACCTTCACGCTTGGCTTCTGAAAGGCTAAGGTACAAGAATTGGGACCTCCCTGATGATGATATGGAGGTGTTGCTTTCGGCAAGGAGGCCAGCAACAAAGTCTTTATACCGCTGCCGTTGGAACAGATTTTGCAGCTGGTGTAGAGAACAGAATATCGACCCCTTTTCATGTCGTACACCAATGGTTTTGTCCTTCCTACTATATTTGGCGAATTCAGGCCTTCAAGTTGGCACCATTAAGGGCTATCTCGCAGCGCTATCCATCTTTAAGCGCACTTCGGAAGAACCATCCTATTTCAAGTTACCCTTGGTAATACAGTTTCTAAAGGGGTTAACCAATGTTTATCCTCCAAGACCATTCCAAGTTCCCCTATGGGATTTAAACTTAGTCCTAACTTTCCTGATGGGCACACCTTTCGAACCACTCCATTCTTGTTCGTTAAGATTCCTTACCCTTACAACTGTTTTATTAATAGCACTTACATCTGCTAGAAGGGTGAGCGAATTACAAGCTCTTTCTTGTAAACCCCCTCATACAATCTTTCACAAAGACAAAGTTGTCCTGCAAGTGAAGCCTAATTTCCTCCCAAAGGTGGTTTCTGAATTCCATATCACTCAGAAGATTACCCTACCATCTTTTTATCCTCCTCTTCATCCGGGGAAAGAGGAAGAGAGGTTACACAGGCTAGACCCTAGGAGGGCTTTAAGTTTTTACATCAGTAGACTAGCCAGGATAAGACAGGCAGACCAGCTGTTTGTAGGTTACACATGTCACAAGCTGGGGTTACCAATAACTAAGCAGACCATTTCCAGATGGATCATTCTAGCCATTCTGGAATGTTATAAACTGGCAGGGAAAGAGCCCCCTCAAAACCTTAGGGCTCATTCGACCAGAGGTATTGCAGCTTCATCGGCCCTCAGAAGAGGTGTGCCGGTTAAAGACATCTGTGCGGCCGCTACATGGTCCTCTATCCATACCTTTACACGATTTTACAACTTGGATTCCTCCTTCAGTCAAGAGACTAGGTTTGGAAGGGTTGTACTGCACTCTATTCATCAATAGAAGACCGCGTGAAGTCAGTACTCCCTCCTCCAATGATAGAATACTGCTATGGGAGCCTATCTAAGATAAGGAATACGTCGGAGGACACAATCCCTTCGAAGAACAAGTTACTTCTTACCTTGTAACGTTCTTTCGACGGGATGTTCCTCCGACGTATTCCTTATCGACCCTCCCATCCATCCCCGCAGTTCTACTTCCCTTGTTGTTGCAGCTTACGCTCCTTCAGGGTGATTAGTCTAGTCCAGAACGAATTATTGTGGGCTACAAAACGGAACTGAGCAACGGACGCTGCGCGCGGCCTTTATAGGCAGGAAGACGTTGACGTAGATACGGCGGCTGTCGAGGGACATCGACTCGGAGGACGTCGACGCGCAGCGCCCTCTAGAGAAAAATTTTCCGAGGCCAGCAGAGCTGGAAGGAGATATCTAAGATAAGGAATACGTCGGAGGAACATCCCGTCGAAAGAACGTTACAAGGTAAGAAGTAACTTGTTCTTCTTGCCTAGAAAAGGTAACATGTACAAACTGTGCAATATAATGGGCTTCTATCGTTCGCGCTGGAATCGCTCCATCGGCAGCAATCACTACTTTCGGAACAAACGTGGGAGGCACCTCCCTCATAGGTAATTGCAAAGTAGGGGATTCTACATCTGTTTGTCTATTAAGCAACAAAGCCAAATCAAGAAAAAAAGCAGTTGTTCCGGTGTCTGGCGAAAATGCTCTTTTATAAAACCGCCTTCTTCATGCATTCATCCTGTAAATATTCCACCATAACCTGTAACACCTTTCTTTGCATTTCTGGTGTGTATTGACTAAACGTATCATGCACTTCAATCGGGGAAATGGCGGCATCTGTAATCCATCTAAGCACATCTCGCGTACACATTCGCATCTCTTCACTAACAGGTTTCAGCGGCGGAAGAAATCGTTTCTGGACATGACATATGCGGTTCACACGTACTCATTATCTCTTTATGCAACCGATCAAGTTCTCGCTTAAACACAAATATTTGCCTTACATGTTCTCGTATTTTCGCCGCATTATCTCGCAAATTGGAAAGGACAAACCAATCGCGCAACTCTTGCGGTACCAAGGTATTAGTCAAGACACTCCATACTTTAACAAGGTAATCTCCCATACATTCTAACAATACCTGCTGTTCACCATGGCCTCTATGATCGGATATGGAACTTTGCACAGCCACTTCATTGCCATCATCAATATATGTCTCATCCCACTGTTTCTGTTCGTCTTTTCGTTCCTTGCTAATCGTACTACGAGTCAGTCTAATACTTCCTCTTTCAGGCCCCATTGTTGCAGAACTGCCAGCTAAAGTGTATAACTCATGCTCTGAAGGAGGTGGAATAAATTATGTCATGGTCTCAGATGGGACGGCTATGCAAGTGCAGATGGAAGCGTGGGAATAGCAACAGGAGGAGATACATAGGGAGGCGGTGCAACTGGGTCAGTGCTTGGATGATCATTTCTTCGCTCATTTAGTATCTTATTTATCAGTTTGTCTGATCTATGCAAATCTTGTGAAGGATATATTTTCTTTGTCTAATTGGAAGGCCCTATCCATATTCCTAATGGCTTCTGTCTGCTTCTGCTGATCATGCTCTAGCGCTTTCTCAACGGTTGATTTATGTCTACGTGCGTTTTTCTCTCTACTTTTCAAGCGTTGATTTGCTTCCTTCCTCCAGTCCCTTACAATGTTGAATGCTGCAGGTATGGCCTTTTTCCATAGCAAAACTGATTCTAAATGTTCAATACGCGCTAGTTCGAAGCTCCCATTATTCGGCCACTGAAGGTCTGATACACGTCTGGCCTGCCTATGCCAAACCGCATTAAACACTATTGCCCCTATTCCGTATTTAATGTACATAACATATGCTGGCGACCCCACGGGTGGCGCGGCCTGGCCAGTTTCCAAAGCCGTCTACCGCAGTGAAAAAATCGCACTAAACAGGAAGACAATTTCCCATGCATGGTTAACTCTTACCTCTTCCACCTGGACGTTTGTACTTGCAAGTGCAACACTCAATCAATATCAGGACGTTTAAGAATCGGTGCACGACTCACCTGATCAAACAATCAATTCGGGATCGGCTTTGTACAGATCTGCGGAGGAGTCTCTAATCACTTCTGCAGGGGTGCCCCGAACACCTTCCGATCCCGGTCCGACAGATTCGCCCTCAGCTCGTCCTTGTCTTCAACATACGCAATTCAACATCACGGGGAGGGTCCCTATTTGGGCGCCATTTTTGTGTGTGTGTGTATATATATATATATATATATATTTCTGAGGCTTGTGGAATCTGCTTAGATCACATGCTGTGCATAGGCCGACATCTAGTGGAAGCTGCGGAGTATTACAGTTTGTTTTTCGAAACTCGAAAATGGGCGTCGACACAGGGTGTGCCAGTAATACTATCCCTCGTGTGACGTCCACTGTACCCAAGATCCCTCACGCGTCTAGGATCCTCAGATTGTTTTTTTCCGCCACTCTGGTCGGAAGCATTTTGCGGAGTCCCCTGGCCTTAGCCATACTTTTGCTAAAAATGTAAAATAATCTATTGACATCCTTCCCCACCCCAACGTCGAACTTCGACACTCAACGCCGGCTGGAGAAGAAATCGACCGTCGGCTGCTGCACGACGGATTTGGGCCTCGGAGGGCCGCTGGTCTCGGCCCGGGCCTTGGAAGGCCTCTGGCCTCGGCCCTGCAAGTAGGGAGAGTGGGGGGTGGTACATACTCTATACTCTTGGTATATAGGTACACCTTATACATTTCCTACACTTAACAGCCCGCTGCCTCAAGGTGCGTATGGATGGTACCCCTTTTCAATTCTGCCCCAAGTGCAATCGCAAATATCCTTGGGTCGACAGGCACGCCACGTGCAATCTCTGCTTGCCGAGGGACCACCCCGAAGCGAACTGCAGAGCGTGTAGTAGGTTTAAACCTAAGACACTTAAGGACCGTTCGATGAAGCGTTGGGCCCACCACGCCAGGCAGGCGGCCATGGCAGCGGAGGGCGCCTTCAGCGACGGCAGCGACGCCGTACTTTCGGATGGTGAGGGCATTACGGCGTCGAAAGACAGCTGAGCGCAGGTCCCCGACCTCGGAAGGTCGTCCGGCAGGGCGGCTATGGGGAAGACCCCCGGCGACACAAGCGCTTCACATACTACACACACTAAACACACTAAGTCCAACCGAGACTCGACGACGTCGAGTTCTCGGAAAGAGGACCAAACGGAACGGTCTGATTCGGTGTCCTCTGGGCGCTCTCGATGAAGATCGCCGCATGACTCCAGGCAATCATCCACTCTTGCCAAGAGTGCCTCGCTCCCTAGGCTAACAGAAGTTTGATCGTCGGAAGACGGCTTCCACCCCCAGGCCGCGCTCCAGGAGTCGGAGCCCGCAGTTAAAGCCAGCGAGGCCCCACGCTCGAAGGACAGGGACACCACCCCCGATCCTCGACGCCAGGCGTCGAAAACCTCCGGAGCCACTAAAGGACAGGGAAAACATTTTTCCATCACGGGGAGGGGGGAAAACAGCAGAAGAAGCAACCTTTGCACTCTTCCACACCTGTGAAACACACCACTCCCCCTAAACAGACAGACAAAACCAGGTCTGCTGATATGTCTAAGACCAGCAAAGCTACTCAGGGTAAATCCCATATACTTGCTGAGAGAGTCATTCCCAGTTCCAAAAAATGGTCCAGTGAAGACATAGATAGGGTCATGTCAAGAATGTCTTCTTTGGCTGATTTTTATGATAAAAATCCAGAACATTTCCTCTCGTATGATCCACAAGGGGCGACACCCTCAGGCTCTACTGATCCTATCCCCCCGAGTAAAAAGCCCCAGTTTGAAACTCCGATGAGGTCAGAACCATTCGAGGTACAACCATACGCAAGACCATACTCACTGTATCAAGGAGAGGCTTCCTTTGCTGAGGACCAAGAATTTGGTATGGTAGAAGAGCAAACCGGGACGGGCTACTATGGGGATGATGAGGATCAGGAAGAAGAAGAGGAGGACCCGGAAACATACAGAGTAGATTCCCCGGTAGAGAACGAAGCCCCGGTTACCGACTCCCCGGTCGATAACCAACCCCTCCTAAACGAGGTTCTCGCACGCGCAGCAGAGCCTTTCCACATTGACACCCACGTTGTCCAGGAGGAAAGGGACTTCGCAGAAGAGTTAGTGGGAGAAAGGAGGCCTGTTGCCCAGACCATCCCTATCCTGAAGTCCATTCAGCGGAGAATAGATCCGTCCCTGGTGAACCCGAACCTCACCAGTGCAGTCAATCCCAGGGTTGAAAAGCTTTTCAGGGCGGCCCAGTCTGACCCTCTCTATATAAGAGGACATCTGAAGCCAGACTCCCTAGTTGTCACCAACACTGGTAAGAGGGCTGGAACACCCTTGTCATCGTCCGAAGCTCCTCCCGACAAGGAGAGCAAAAAACTATACGGATTCGGCAGGAAAGTAGCCTCAACGTCCGCCTATCAAGCAAGGATTGCAAACTCCACCACCCTGTTGGCCAGCTACAACTGCCATCAGTGGGAAGAAGTCGCGGCACTCATGGCTTCTGCTCCTGAACATTTAATAGGCCAGTTAGCTCTGATTTCCACAGAGGGTAGAGCCGTGTCTGGTTGCATTTTGAAAGCAACCTTCGACGCCGCGGACAACGCAGGCAGATTGATAGCGGAAGGCACTGTTATCAAGAGACATGCGTGATTACGGCAGTCTGGTTTTAAGGCAGAAACCCAGGCATCATTATTGGACAAACCGTGGAAACCGATCTGTTGTTTGGTAAGGCGGTCGAAGACGCACTGAAGAATGCCAAGGAACAATACGAAACACTCAAGTCCCTTGGCCAGTTAACCAATAAAGCCCCTAACCAGAGAGGGAATAGTAATTTTCGTGGCCCACGCGGCCAAAATTCCCAGAGAGGATCTACCTATTCCCAGGGGCAGGGTACACAGTGGAATAACAACCAACAGTCTACCCAGGGTTACGGCATGGGTAATAGGAGATGTCGTGGTAAGGGCAGAACCAGCCTCAAAGAGGGAGGTGGCACGCCTCCACCAAAGCAGTGACGCTCAGTTCAGGGTCCCTTCTCACGCAACCCCAGTAGGGGGACGCATTTCCAACTTCACCCAGGCTTGGGAAGGGATCACATCAGACAGATGGGTGCTGTCAACAGTATCCACAGGATATTGTATAGAACTACTACAGCGTCCCCGGACCCATCCTCCACGACAAAGAGTACATTCTTTAGAAAATCGGAAGATTCTCCTCGAGGAGATCGCCATTCTGCTAGAAAAGGACGCGATAGAACTCGTCCCGGGACACCAGGTAAACAAGGGTATTTATTCGACTTACTTCCTTGTGCCAAAGAAAGATTTGACAATGCGCCCAGTATTGGACTTACGGCCTGCCAACAAGTATGTCAAGCCCCAAAAATTTCGTATGACCACGCTACAAGAGGTAATCCCCCTCCTGAAAAAGGGGGATTACATGGCAACCTTGGATATGAAAGATGCTTATTTTCATATTTCCATGTTCCCAGCACACAAAGTATTTGCGCTTCAAGGTGGACAGTCGACACTACCAATTCAAGGTACTGACCTTCGGGATAGCTTCAGCACCAAGGGTATTCAATAAGCTACTGGCGGTGGCGGCTGCACACCTACGCAGGGAGACAATCCCAGTGTACCCTTATCTGGACGACTGGCTCATAACGGTGGAAACCCCAGGAATTTGCAGGACAAACATTCAAAGGACTATCGACCTCCTCCACGAGTTAGGCTTCTCAATCAACGAGAAAAAGTCAAGCCTAGTGCCAAGCACCTCAAAACAATTCCTAGGAGCAATCCTAGATACCCAAGAGGGGTTGACCTTTCCTTCAGAAGAAAGAATTCGGAATATACTACTGCAAATTCCGCATTATCAGTCCGGTCAACAAATAACGGTACGCAAAGCTATGCATTTACTGGGCATGATGGCGTCATGTATTTACCTGGTCCCCCACGCGCGCCTGCGTCCCATGCAGCAATGGTTGGCGAAACAGTTGTCTCAGGCAAGTGGTCAGTGGGACGATCTAGTGGTCGTTTCGCCAACACTGGTACAAAGCCTTCACTGGTGGACAAGAGAGAATCTTGCACAGGGGAAACCCTTTTACGATCCCGAAGTACAGGCAATAGTCACTACAGAAACATGCCTGACGGGGTGGGGAGCTCACCATCTCCACCACACAGCTCAGGGTCTCTGGTCTCACTCAGTGGCCAAGAACCACATCAACCTGCTAGAGCTTCTGGCAGTATCCAGAGCGCTTCAGGCGTTCGAGCCCCACCTACTAAACCTGTCAGTGCAAATCCGGACGGCCAGCACAATAGCCATGTTCTACCTGAACAAGCAAGGAGGGACTTGCTCGCCAAATCTGTCCAAGCTTGCCCAGAAAATCTGGATATGGGCACTCAGACGGAACATCTTCCTGTCATCACAACATGTTCCAGGGGAGCTCTATTCCCTAGCGGATGCTCTGAGCAGAGACTCCCTCCCAGAGGAACACGAATGGGTTCTACACAGAGAGGTCGTAGAAAATATTTTCTCTCAGTGGGGTTTCCCCACTATAGACTTATTCGCCACAAGCGAAAACAGACAATGCCCAGGATTTGCATCCAGGTTCCCCCAACCAGACTCCCAGGGGAACGCCCTGTGGATGAACTGGTCAGGGATGTTTGCATACGCTTTTCCACCAACTCCTCTCATCAGGAAAGTGGTGAACAAGATGAACAGAGAGTCAATGACGCTCGTCCTAGTTGTTCCCATGTGGGCAAGACAACCGTGGTTCCCACACCTACGCAGGATGGCGGTGTGCGAGCCCATCAAACTTCCAGCCTGGTGCAACCTACTGTCCCAGCACCAAGGTCAAACAGTGCACCAGCAACCCAACTCAATGAATCTGGCAGCATGGCTCCTGAGGTCATAGAGTTTGGACATCTCAATTTGCCACAGAGGGGTATGGACATCCTAAAGTAATCTAGGAAACCAAACACAAGGCACTGTTACTTTGACAAATGGAAGAGGTTCGTTATCTGGTGCCAGAGTAGATCAATCAACCCGGTTGATTGCACTCCTTCCACAATTGTTACATACATGCTCCACCTGCTAGATTCAGGATTGGTTTTTAACTCACTGAAAGTACACCTGGCAGCACTGTCGGCTTACACCACTTCCCATAGCAAGGTTTCGTGGTGGAAAGTACCAGTAGTTAAAGCCTTCATGGAAGGAGTAAAGAGACTTCACCCTCCTATTTCAAACCCACCACCAGGGTGGGACCTTAATGTGGTGCTAGCCAAGCTCATGGGCCCCCCTTTGGATCCCATGCATAAAAGCAGTCTCAAACACCTGACTTATAAAACGGCCTTCTTAGTAGCTATTACTTCTATAAGAAGAGTAAGTGAAATACAGGCTCTGTCGGTGCAGGATTCCTTCTTTACTGTCCATAAAGACAAACTGGTTTTACGCACACACCCTAGGTTCTCACCTAAATTTATATCTAAATTCCATGTAAACCAGTCCATTGAGCTTCCGGCTTTCTTCCAGGACCCGCAAAGCTCGGCTGAGGTGAAACTACACACCCTAGATGTGCGTAGGGCGGTCCTCTACTATGTAAATAAAACCAGACCGCTAAGAAAAACAGATCAACTGTTTGTCTACGTAGCTACAGGCAGAGAGGGGAATCGCGTCTCTAAAGGTGCCATCTCGAAGTGGATTATTAACTGTATCCAGCTGTGTTACTCACTCTCTGAAAGAACTCTGCCTTTCACGCCAAGAGCCCACTCTACTAGAGGCATTGAGGCCACTCTGGCTTTCATTGCAAATGTACCCCTTGACACCATTTGCAAAGCAGCTACTTGGAGCTCTATTCACACTTTTACTCAGCATTACTGCATTGACACCCATTCCAAGGCAGATACACAGGTGGGACAAGCGGTTCTAAGACACTTATTTGCTCATGACCCTTCTCACATCCCACCTCCTTCTTCAGGTACTGCTCGCTAATCTATGCACAGCATGTGATCTAAGCAGATTCCACAAGCTTCAGAAGGGATACATTACTCACCGTAATCGTATTTCTGATGCTTGTATCTGCTTAGATTCACATGCGACCCACCCTTCCTCCCCTCTGAGAGAAGGAGCATGATTGCTTGTAGTCTTACCTTTCTGTCTATCTGCTTGTATTATCTGTACTCACGCTACTCCTCATGCTACCTCATGTCAGAAAAAATACAATCTGAGGATCCTAGACGTGTGAGGGATCTTGGGTACAGTGGACGTCACACTAGGGATAGTATTACTGGCACGCCCTGTGTCGACACCCATTTTCGAGTTTCGAAAAACAAACTGTAATACTCCCTTCCACTAGATGTCGGCCTATGCACAGCATGTGAATCTAAGCAGATACAAGCATCAGAAATACGATTACGGTGAGTAATGTATCATATATATATATATATATATATATATATTTGTTAATCTGCTTAGAATCACATGCTGTGCATAGGTCCGACATCCAGTGGTCACTGCAGAGTATTGCATTTTGTTTTTCTTAGTCGAAAAAGGGGACGTCGACAAGGCGTGTCTGTAACCCTATCCCTATAGTGACGTGCGTCGTACCCACAATCCCTCACGCGTCGAGGTCCCTCAGATTGTTTTTTTCCGCCCAGCTTCTGGTCGCCTTACGCGGAGCTCCTAGAGAGACATTGCAAAATACTTACTACGGACCTCGGTCCTTAATTATACTTATTATATTCTTAAAGATCCCTCCACTCGACGTTGGCTGTGAAGCTGTTTCTCCGCCGAACAAGTTTTCGACGGAGGGGAAGAGACGGAGTGGATCCTTCGGCGCTGCCGAACACGTGGCCTGGCCTCGCCCGCCAACATACAGTAGGGAGAGTGAGGGTTCGAACTTTTATCTTCTTTTTGAGAATGTCTTTCTTTCTCCCCTATCTTTCCCTGGGGGTTGTTATCACCAGTTATTATTGCCTCAGCTATGGAGAGGACACCTTTTAAGTTTTGCCCACGCTGTAGGGGCAAATACACTTGGAAGGATAAACACAAGCTCTGTAATCGTTGCTTGCCCCTCGATCATAAGGAGGACAGCTGCGCGGCCTGTAAGCTCTTGAAACCAAAAACTCTTAAAGAACGGAAAGTTAAGAGGTGGGCGGACTACGCTATGTCGAAGTCAGTTTCCTCACCCGCTGCCGCTGTTACAGAAAGTGACGAGGAGGGTGATAACTCGACGTCCGTTACGGAAGTCATTAACCCCCAGAAGGAGCGCTTGCGCTCCTCGACGTCCGTCCCCGGCCCCGACGGGCTCGGCTCACGCCCTGCTTATGGGGATGAACACCCCGGCGACAAGGACGCACATAGACCCCATAGGCCTAAGCACACAACCCACGGCTCTTCTTCGTCGAAGACGAAGGATCCATCAGCGCCGAAGGGGACGCAGGGCACTCCGGCGTCTACCTCAGACCGTAAGGGTCTCAAGCCCCACCCGCAAACGCAGCCGCGACCAGCAATTGGGCTTTCATCAAACACGGGCGCTACCTCAAAAACATCCGACGTAACGCTCCATAGAGCGGCCGTCGAGAAACAACGCGTAACGCAGGCAACGTCGATACCAGAGCCCTCTACCGACAAACTCGTTGTCAAGAGCCTGGCGAGAATTGTTTCCGAAGACAAACGTAAGCGGACGACGAAACGGACGTCGAATACCGCACCAAAAGCTATAGAAACGCCGAAAAAGCACAAGAGTAGCCAAGAACTGCCCCCTTCATCTAAGGGCACTTCTGAACTACCGGAGGGCTTTTCTGAGGGCGAGGGAAACCTTTCTTCGACGTTGTGGGAGCGTTGTAAGCGTTTGGGAGGTGAAAACACTGATTTCCCCCCTCTAGACTATTCAGGGGTCCCCCATGAGACCCTTGAAAGACTCCATTCTTGTATGGAGAAAATGGAAAGGTATTTGGGAAGCCAAAACCCACCCACACACAAAACACCAGGAAATTGGCCCCCGGATGACCCTAGGGTCAAGATCCCTAGGCTGTTTCCCCTTTCTACAGACGTATATAACCTCACTGAAGAGCAGCAATACCTCCAGGAGGGTTTGGATGGAGAGGAAGAACATGAGGAAGAGGGGTTTGAAGAAGATCCTTACACTAGTGCAGGAGTTTTTGAAGAAGATACAGCTACCTCGCAGCCCTGGCAATCCCCATCAGTGCAGCCTTGGCAATCCCCATCTGTGCACTCAGACCCTGATGCCTTTCACCCTTCTCCTCCCAAGGATTCACTTATTGGAAACACCTCTCCCATAGATGACCAACCTTCACTTAATGCACTATTGCGCAAGGCAGCAGCGCATTTTGAAATAGACACAGGGGAAAATCTTCCTGACATAGACTTAGATGTAGAAAAAGTTATTAAAGAAAAAGCCCCTGTTAGTCAGTCTATTCCGCTCCTGGCTTCTATAAAGAGAAGAATAACTCCTTCCCTTTCCAATCCTGCATTAGTCAGAGGGGTCAACCCTCGGATAGAAAAGCTCTTCAGCCCTTCGTCCTCTGACCCCTTGTACATCAGAGGACATTCTATTCCGGACTCCCTTGTAGTTACTAATACAAGAAAAAGAGCGGGGGTACCACTATCCACTAGTGAGGCACCACCTGACAAAGAGGGCAAGAAGCTCTATGCACTTGGGAAGAGAATCACGACCTCCGCAGCCTTCTCAACTAGGATTGCAAATAACAATTCCCTACTAGCTAGCTACGCAGATGCACAGTGGAGCAAGCTGCACAGCGAAGCAGAGGACGCACCAGAACCCCTGCGTTCACGCCTGTTAGCTATCATCTCAGAGGGAACTCTTGTAAACCAGGGCATCGTAAAGAACTCCTTAGATGCCGCAGAGACGGCTGGCCGTTCCCTGGTTCAGGGAATACTTCTCAAACGCCATGTCTGGCTGCGCAATTCGGTATTTAAGCCGGAAACCCAGGCTTCCCTGATAAATAAGCCCATAGAACGAACACATCTGTTTGGGAAAGCAGTTGATGAGGCCCTAGAACATGCGAAGAAGGAATTTGATACCATCAAGACTCTTGACCAAATTTCTAGGCCCCCTAACAGTCGCGGCTATGGCAATAGACACTCCTTTCGTGGCCAACGCCAGCAAAACCAACAGCAATTTTACTCTGCTACCAACTGGCCCTCTAACCAGGGTAACAACCAATTCAGTCAGAGGCCAATGCCGTGGCAAAGGAAGAGGTCGTGGCTCCAGCCCCAAATGTTCCACGCCCAATACCAACAAATGACCCGAAGATTCGGGTCCCCTCCCATGCATCACCGGTCGGGGTCCAGCTAACATCGTTCCTATCAGCATGGGATGAAATATCGTCAGACCGCTGGGTTTTATCCACCATAGCCCACGGATACTGCATCGAATTCAACGGTTCCCCGAAGTACAGACCCCCACGGAACCGACGCATGACACCGGAACACCTCACCATTCTTCTTCAAGAAGTAGAAGAGCTACTGAAAAAAGAAGCTATAGAGGCTGTCCACCTATCTCGGGTAACAGAAGGTATTTATTCAGTGTACTTCCTTGTACCCAAAAAGGACTTAACCATGCGCCCTGTATTAGATCTGCGCCCAGCGAACAGGTTTGTCAAACCCCAAAAGTTTTGTATGGTGACCTTGCAGGAAGTAATCCCACTATTATCACAAGGGGATTACATGACAACACTAGACATGAAAGATGCATACTTTCATATTTTAATGTTGCCAGCGCACAGAAAATACCTCAGGTTCAAGATAGAGAACAAGCACTACCAGTTCAGAGTACTACCCTTCGGGATAGCATCTGCACCAAGGGTATTCACGAAAGTACTGGCAGTGACAGCGGCCCACCTACGCAGGTTATCCATCCCGGTATACCCTTACCTCGACAACTGGCTCATAACGGGATTCTTACGAAACATGCTTCTCCAATACCCAAAAGACCGTAGACCTTTTGTCCAAACTGGGCTTCTCCATCAACGAAAAGAAGTCCAGCTTAGACCCCAGCCAAATCAAACAATTCCTAGGGGCTCTAATTCGAACAAAGGACGGCCTCGTCTTACCCTCCAACGAGAGGGTCCAAAACCTGCTGTTTCAGATCCCCCATTATGTGGCAGGTCGAGAGGTGACGGTACGCAAAGCAATGCGCTTGCTAGGGATGATGGCGTCATGTATTTATTTGGTACCTCACACGCGCCTGCGCATGCGCCCAATGCAAGAGTGGCTCTACAGCCAGTGGTGTCAGGCCAGCGGACAATGGGACGATCTAGTGGTGGTCTCGCAGGCCTTGGTTCTCTCGCTACGGTGGTGGACAAAAGAAAACCTGTTATTAGGGAAAACTTTTGCCACACCCGCAGTGGAAGCCACTCTAACCACAGACTCATCCCTTACAGGATGGGGGGCTCACCTATCACATCAGACTGCTCACGGAGCGTGGACTCCGAGCTTAGCATGCAAGCATATAAACCTGCTGGAACTACTAGCAGTGTTCAAAGCACTGAAAGCCTTTCAGGAACACCTACAAGGAAAGACAGTGATGGTCCTCACAGACAGCACCACAGCCATGTACTACCTCAACAAGCAAGGAGGCACTCACTCTCCAAGGCTGTCCAAGCTGTCCCAGAATATATTGAAGTGGGCTCTCAAACACAACATGTTCCTACTATCACAACATGTACCAGGGGAACTCAATCTGCTAGCAGACAAACTCAGCAGAGACTTCCCCCTGCCCGAAGAGTACGAATGGCAATTGCACGAAGACATCGTCTTAGACGTCTTCACGCAATGGGGGTTCCCGGAAATAGACCTGTTCGCAACTCTGGAGAACTCACAATGCCAAAGTTACGCCTCCAGGTGCCCCCAGAACCAGTCCAAGGGGAACGGTCTGTTGATTCAATGGTCAGGGAAATTTGTTTACGCCTTTCCCCCGACTCCCCTTCTCAACAGAGTGGTGCACAAGATGCACCAGGAGCAGGTTACCATGATACTAGTGGCCCCATTGTGGGCCCGGCAGCCATGGTTCGCTCACTTGATGGAGATGTCCCTATCTCCCTCAGTGAAACTTCCCTGCCCGTACAACATGCTGTCACAAGACAAGGGCAGGACACTGCATCCATGCCCTCAGACCATGAATTTAGCAGCCTGGCTCCTGAGATCATAGAATTTGGACATTTACAACTCCCGCAGAGATGTATGGACATCCTCAGGGAAGCCAGAAAACCTAATACTCGCCACTGCTATTCTAGCAAGTGGAAAATATTTGTCATCTGGTGTACAGGTAAGAGCATCAACCCGGTTGACTGCTCTCCCATTAACATTGTTCTGTACTTGACCCATTTACTGGATTCAGGTCTAGTCTTCAATTCCATTAAAGTCCACCTAGCGGCACTTTCTGCATACACCACTTCCCAACTTAAAGTGTCGTGGTGGAAAATATCAGTTATCAAGGCCTTCATAGAGGGGGTAAAGAGAATACACCCTCCGATAGCTAACCCAGCTCCCGGATGGGACTTAAATGTGGTACTTTCTAGACTCATGGGCCCTCCTTTCGAACCCATGCACAAGGCAACTCTTAAAGACCTCACTCTTAAGACTGCTTTCCAAATAGCTATCACCTCCATTAGGAGAGTAAGTGAACTACAGTACATAGACATCTGTACTAGACCCCTTCGTAACAGTTCACAAGGATAAGGTGGTTCTACGCACACACCCAAGGTTTGCACCAAAATTCATCTCGAAATTTCATGTAAACCAGTCAATAGAACTACCAACGTTCTTTCAAAACCCTTCCAGCTTGGGAGAAAAAAGTCTGCATACACTAGATGTACGCAGAACTGTCATGTTCTACATGGAAAGAACCAGACCACTGAGAAAGCCTAATCAGTTCTTTGTCTCGGTGGCAGCAGGAAGAGAAGGAGATGCAGTTTCAAAGTCCACTATATCTAGATGGATTGTTCAATGCATCACTCTCTGTTACACTCTTGCTAAGAGAGAACTACCCTTCAAGCCAAGAGCACATTCCACTCGAGGCACTGGGGCTTCCATAGCGTTCATTGCAAATGTTCCCCTTGAGTCCATCTGCAAAGCGGATACCTGGAGTTCTGTGCACACCTTTACAAAACACTACTGTCTAGATGCACACTCTAGATCTGACTCCCAGGTGGGACAGGCAGTATTAAGACATTTTTTCTCTACTGTTCCTTCTATTAACCCACTGCCAACTCCGGGTACTGCTCGCTAGTCTATGCACAGCATGTGATTCTAAGCAGATTAACAAACATCAGAAGACAATGCATTACTTACCATAAAAGCATTTCTGATGGTTGTATCTGCTTAGATTCACATGCGCCCACCCTTCCTCCCCGCTCGGATGGAAGGAACATAGACATCCCTTTCTATATTTCTCTCTTTTCTGTACTCACTCACGTCTAGAAGGCTCCCTCAGGGCAGAAAAATACAAACAGAGGGACCTTGACGCGTGAGGGATTGTGGGTACGACGCACGTCACTATAGGGATAGTGTTACAGACACGCCTTGTCGACGTCCCCTTTTTCGACTACGAAAAACAAAATGCAATACTCCGCAGTGACCACTGGATGTTGGACCTATGCACAGCATGTGAATCTAAGTAGATACAACCATCAGAAATGCTTTTACGGTAAGTAATGCATTGTCATATATATATATATTTCTGAGGCTTGTGGAATCTGCTTAGATCACATGCTGTGCATAGGCCGACATCTAGTGGAAGCTGCGGAGTATTACAGTTTGTTTTTCGAAAGTCGAAAATGGGCGTCGACACAGGCGTGCCAGTAATACTATCCCTAGTGTGACGTCCACTGTACCCAAGATCCCTCACGCGTGTAGGATCCTCAGATTGTTTTTTTCCGCCATACTGGTCGGAAGCATCTTGCGGAGTTCCCTGGCCTTAGCCATACTTTTGCTGTTATTATAATTTTAATTCTTATTCATTCCCTTCCCCACCCCAACGTCGACCCTCAACCTCGACGACGGCTGGAGAAGTCATCGACCGTCGACTGCTGCACGACGGATCTGGGCCTCGGTAGGCCGCTGGCCTCGGCCCGGGCCTAGTAGGCCGCTGGCCTCGGCCCTTACAAGTAGGGAGAGTGGGGGGTGGTACATACTCTTCACTCTTGATATATAGTTACATTTATATATATTCCTACACTTAGCAGCCCGCTGCCTTAAGGTGCGTATGGAGGGTACCCCTTTTCAATTCTGCCCCAAGTGCAATCGCAAATACCCTTGGGTCGACAGGCACGCCACGTGCAATCTCTGCTTGCCGAGGGATCACCCCGAAGCGAACTGCAGAGCGTGTAGTAGGTTTAAACCTAAGACACTTAAGGACCGTTCGACAAAGCGTTGGGCCCACCACGCCAGGCAGGAGGCCATGGCAGCGGAGGGCGCCTTCAGCGATGGCAGCGACGCCGTACTTTCGGACGGCGAGGGCATTACGGCGTCGAAAGACAGCCGACGAGCGCAGGTCCCCGACCTCGGAAGGTCGTCCGGCAAGGCGGCTATGGGGAAGACCCCCGGCGACGCAAGCGCTACACACCTAACACACACTAAACACACTAAGACCAACCGGACCTCGACGACGTCGACTTCCCGGAAAGAGGCACAAAAAGAACGGTCCGACTCGGTGTCCTCTGGGCGCTCTCGATCGAGATCGCCTCACGACGCAAGGCAATCATCCACTCTTGCCAAGAGTGCCTCGCTACACACACTAACGGAAGTTCGATCGTCGGGAGACGAAGACGACTTCCACCCCCAGGCCGCGCTCCAAGATACCGAGACCGCGGTTAACATCAGTGAGGCCCCACGCCCGAAGCACACAGATACCTCTCCAGACCCTCGACGCCAGGCGTCGAAAGTCTCTGGGGCCCCCAAGGGACAGGGAAAACATTTTTCCACGCACGGAGAAGGGGGGAAACAGCGGAAAGCACAGCCTTCCACCCCTGTAAAGCCTAAGCAGACAAGCAAACACAAGTCTACCCTTGAAAATAAATCACCTGCTAAAGTAATACCCTGTTCCAGGGAATGGTCCAGTGAAGACATAGACAGGGTTATGTCTAGGATGTCTTCCTTGGCTGATTTTTATGATAAGAACCCAGAACACTTTCTTTCATATAACCCTCAAGGGGCCACACCCTCAGGCTCCTCCGATCCTATCCCGCTAAGTAAAGAGCCCCGGGTCGAAAGACCTGAACCCTTCAAGGTTCAGCCTTACTCCACTCCATATTCTACTCCACTCCCCAGTTATCAGGGACAAGTTTTCCCTGAAGAGGACCAGGAGTTTGCATTTATGGAAGAACAAACCGGGACAGATTACTATGCAGAGGATGAGGACCTGGAGGAGGGAGAAGATGAGCAGGAAATTTACAGAGTAGATTCCCCAGTACAAAGCGAAGCCCCAGTTACTGACTCTCCAGTTGATAACCAGCCCCTCCTTAACGAGGTTCTCGCTCGAGCAGCGGAACACTTCCACATCGACACCCACGGTGTACAGGAGGAAAGGGACTTCGCGGAGGAGTTTGTAGGAGAGAGAAGACCGGTCGCTCAGACCATCCCTATCCTCAAATCCATCCAACGAAGAATAGATCCTTCCCTGGTGAATCCTAACCTCACCAGAGCTGTCAACCCCAGAATTGAAAAGATTTTCCGGGCAGCCCAGTCTGACCCTCTGTATATAAAGGGACATCTTAAACCAGATTCCCTAGTGGTGACCAACACTAGAAAGAGGGCTGGCACGCCCTTATCTTCATCAGAAGCTCCTCCCGACAAGGAGAGCAAAAAACTTTACGGGTTTGGCAGAAAGGTAGCCTCAACGTCCGCCTACCAAGCAAGGATTGCGAATTCCACCACCCTGTTGGCTAGTTACAATTGCCATCAATGGGAAGAAGTCGCGGCGCTCATTGCCTCTGCTCCAGAACCGTTAAAGGGCCAGCTGGCTCGGATCTCGGCAGAGGGGAGAGCCGTGTCTGGTTGCATTTTAAAAGCAACTTTCGACGCCGCTGACAACGCAGGGAGATTGATAGCAGAAGGTACTGTTATCAAGAGACATGCGTGGTTACGGCAGTCGGGATTCAAGACAGAAACCCAGGCTTCTTTAATAGACAAGCCAGTGGAACCCGACCTATTGTTTGGGAAAGCGGTCGAAGACGCACTTAAAAATGCCAAAGATGAATATGAGACTCTCAAATCCCTTGGCCAGCTTACCAACAAACCCCCTAACCAGAGGGGGAACAATAATTTTCGTCGCCCACGCGGCCAAAATTCACAAAGAGGCAACTATGCCCAGGGACAAGGTACACAATGGAATAACAACCAGCAGTCTACCCAGAGTTACGGCAGGGGTAACAAGAGAGGTCGTGGAAGAGGCAGAGGCAGCCCCAACAAGGGCGGGGGCACGCCTCCACCAAAACAGTGACGCTCAGTTCAGGGTCCCTTGCCACGCAACCCCAGTAGGGGGACGCATTTCCACCTTCACCCAGGCTTGGGAAGGGATCACCTCAGACAGATGGGTGCTGTCAACAGTATCCGCAGGATATTGTATAGAACTACTGCAGCGTCCCCGGAATCATCCTCCACGACAAAGAGTGCACTCCCTAGAGCATCAAAGGATCCTTCTCGAGGAGATCGCCATTCTGCTAGAAAAGGACGCGATAGAACTCGTCCCAGGACACCAGGTAAACAAGGGTATCTATTCAACTTACTTCCTTGTGCCAAAGAAAGATTTGACAATGCGCCCAGTATTGGACTTACGGCCTGCCAACAAATATGTCAAGCCCCAAAAATTCCGTATGACCACGCTACAAGAGGTAATCCCCCTCCTAAAAAAGGGGGATTACATGGCAACCTTGGATATGAAAGATGCTTATTTTCATATTTCCATGCTCCCAGCGCACAAAAAGTACTTGCGCTTCAAGGTGGACAGTCGCCACTACCAATTCAAGGTACTGCCCTTCGGGATAGCTTCAGCACCAAGGGTATTCACCAAGGTACTGGCGGTGGCGGCTGCACACCTACGCAGGGAAGCAATCCCGGTGTACCCTTATCTGGACGACTGGCTCATAACGGGGGAAACCCCAGGAATTTGCAGGTCAAACATTCAGAGGACTATCGACCTCCTCCACGAATTAGGCTTCTCCATCAACGAGAAAAAGTCAAGTCTGGTGCCAAGCACCTCAAAACAGTTTCTAGGAGCTATCCTAGATACTCAGAAAGGATTGACCTTCCCTTCGGAAGAGAGAATTCGGAATATACTTCTGCAAATTCCGCATTATCAGTCAGGTCAACAGATAACAGTACGCAAAGCTATGCGGTTACTGGGCATGATGGCGTCATGCATTTACCTGGTCCCCCACGCGCGTCTGCGCATGCGTCCCATGCAGGAATGGTTGGCGAAACAGTGGTCTCAGGCAAGTGGTCATTGGGACGATCTAGTGGTCGTTTCGCCAACACTCGTACAGAGCCTACACTGGTGGACAAGAGAGAATCTCGCAAAGGGGAAACCCTTTTACGATCCCGAAGTACAAGCCGTGGTGACTACAGATGCATGCCTGACTGGGTGGGGAGCTCACCATCTCCACCACACAGCTCAGGGTCTCTGGTCTCACTCAGTAGCCAAGAACCACATCAATCTGCTAGAGCTTCTGGCAGTATTCCGAGCGCTAAGGGCGTTCGAGCCCCATCTACTGAACTTGTCGGTGCAGATCAGGACGGACAGCACGACAGCCATGTTCTATCTGAACAAGCAAGGGGGGACTCGTTCGCCAAATCTGTCCAAGCTTGCCCAGAAAATATGGATATGGGCACTCAGACGGAACATCTTCCTGTCATCGCAACATGTTCCAGGGGAGCTCAATTCCCTAGCGGATGCTCTAAGCAGAAACTCCCTCCCAGAAGAACACGAATGGGTCCTTCACAGAGACGTAGTAGAAGATCTCTTCTCTCAGTGGGGTTTCCCCACTATAGACCTATTCGCCACAAGCGAAAACAAACAATGCCCAGGATTTGCATCCAGGTTCCCCCAGCCGGACTCCCAAGGGAATGCCCTGTGGATGAACTGGTCAGGGATGTTTGCGTACGCTTTTCCACCAACTCCTCTCATCAGGAAGGTGGTGTACAAGATGAACAAGGAATCTATGACGCTCATCCTAGTTGCTCCCATGTGGGCGAGACAACCATGGTTTCCACACCTACGCAGGATGGCGGTGTGCGAACCCATCAGACTCCCAGCCTGGTACAACCTACTGTCCCAGCAACAGGGTCAAACAGTGCATCAGGAACCCAACTCTATGAACCTAGCAGCATGGCTCCTGAAGTCATAGAGTTTGGACATCTCAAATTACCACAGAGGTGTATGGACATTCTAAAGGAGTCCAGGAAACCAAATACAAGGCACTGTTACTTTGATAAGTGGAAAAGATTCGTTATCTGGTGCCAGAATAAACAAATCAACCCGGTTGATTGCACTCCTTCCAACGTTGTGACATACATGCTCCACCTGCTGGATGCAGGGTTGGTTTTTAACTCGCTGAAAGTACACCTGGCAGCCCTCTCGGCTTACACCACATCCCATAACAAGGTCTCGTGGTGGAAAGTACCAGTGGTTAAAGCCTTCATGGAAGGAGTAAAGAGACTTCACCCTCCTATTTCGAACCCACCGCCAGGATGGGACCTCAACGTGGTGCTAGCTAAGCTCATGGGACCCCCATTCGAACCCATGCATAAAAGTAGTCTCAAACACCTGACTTATAAAACGGCCTTCTTAGTAGCCATTACCTCCATAAGAAGGGTCAGTGAAATTCAGGCTCTGTCAGTGCAGGATCCTTTCTTTACTATCCACAAGGACAAACTGGTTTTACGCACACACCCTAGGTTCTCACCTAAATTCATATCCAAGTTCCATGTAAACCAGTCCATCGAGCTTCCGGCTTTCTTCCAGAACCCGCAAAGCTCGGCTGAGGTGAAACTACACACCCTAGATGTGCGTAGGGCGGTCCTATACTATGTAAATAAAACCAGACCGCTAAGGAAAACAGATCAACTGTTTGTCTCCGTAGCTACAGGCAGAGAGGGGGATCGCGTCTCTAAGGGCGCTATCTCGAAGTGGATTATCAACTGTATACAGCTGTGTTACTCTCTTTCTGACAAGACTCTGCCTTTTACGCCAAGGGCCCACTCTACTAGAGGCATTGGTGCCACTCTGGCTTTCATTGCAAATGTTCCCCTCGACACCATTTGCAAAGCGGCTACTTGGAGCTCTATTCACACTTTTACTCAGCATTACTGCATTGACACTCATTCCAAGACAGATACACAAGTGGGACAAGCGGTTCTAAGACACCTGTTTGCTCATGACCCTTCTCACATCCCACCTCCTTCTTCTGGTACTGCTCGCTAATCTATGCACAGCATGTGATCTAAGCAGATTCCACAAGCCTCAGAAGGGATACATTACTCACCGTAATCGTATTTCTGATGCTTGTATCTGCTTAGATTCACATGCGACCCACCCTTCCTCCCCTCCGAGAGAAGGCGCATGATGGCTTGTAGTCTTACCTTTTCTGTCTATCTGCTTGGATTATCTGTACTCACGCTACTCCTCATGCTTCCTCATGTCAGAAAAAATACAATCTGAGGATCCTACACGCGTGAGGGATCTTGGGTACAGTGGACGTCACACTAGGGATAGTATTACTGGCACGCCTGTGTCGACGCCCATTTTCGACTTTCGAAAAACAAACTGTAATACTCCGCAGCTTCCACTAGATGTCGGCCTATGCACAGCATGTGAATCTAAGCAGATACAAGCATCAGAAATACGATTACGGTGAGTAATGTATCCCATATATATATATATATATATATATATATATATACTATGACTCTCTCTCTCTATATCTCTAACACATCATCATTCTATAATGCTATTTCGGCCTGCCCTTATACATGACATACAAGCTAGGGTTCGGTAATTGACAGTTATGCATGTAACTTCATTCAGTCTAAACATTTAGTATTCTTGCAGAGACAGTTTTCTGTTATGGGGAACACTGGCCAGGGGGAAGATATCCTGTTCTAGCAGGGAGACATTCCAACCAAGGGTCAGACAGTTCTGAGGCAGAGAAAATACCATCCTTCGTGAAGGAGCACCGTTACTTGCATATAATTCACTTTTTTTTTTTTTTTTTTTTTATTTGTAACATCTAGTTTTTTTACAAACTTATTACAATTAATTCACATTTAACTGCCTTTTACAACAGCGCTTGCAAGACTAACCGGCACCTAGGCTACTGATTAGGCGCAGCTCTTTCACAGCTTCAAGACCTTAGTGAGAGGAAAATAATGTATTTCTGCATGGCTCTACATTCCCGTCTACGTTAGCATTCAGAGTTCAAGCTGTGGCCTCGCACTTTGTGTGGATCTGAAGCATAGAATATATTTGCAAAGCATTAAAGAAACAAAAATGGCCTGCATTTACAAATTGACTCCCAATGGTCACATTCAGGTTTCATGGTTTGCAATGTTTGTCACATGATGCGATTTGCTTCTGGCCAACATACTATTCATATCATTCGGGCTATGTGATTGCATTTACGGTCTAAAAGATCGGGACTTTTGTATATTTAAATCCCTTTCAGGTGCAGGCCATTAGAACTCATCAGCATTGGGAGCAGCAGAGGAATAAAGACAACGCTGCAACTGCCGCTGTGTTTCCAGCGAGATGCTGCGCAGAGTCGTAAGAGTTGGGGCTTGGAAGTACAGCATGAAGTAGTGTAGAGGCTGGCTGTCTCGTGGGAAAGAGTAGCTCTCCTAATTCTGTGCTGTGCTCTGGTGGCTGGTGAGCGCCAGAGTATGTGAGGAGTGAAGCAGACTCCCTGCACAGAAGATGCAAGCACTGGAAGTGTGACTGGAGTTGTCAGACATCCAAATCCTGACCCGAGAAGAGACTGAATCAGCAGTGGGTTGGACGGAAGCGCAGGGAAAGACCATTGAGTTACCCTATGCTACATGATCCTGGTGCGCTCCGTTATAGACCGCTTGCTGGAAAAATGCCCTTTCAATATCAAAATAATGAATTAAAGCATTTTTGGAATAACGCTTGTATTAAGAATGACCGAATAAAGAAAGTTTATAACCGTCATTGCCAATGTAAAGAGGGGGAAATATTTGAACAAAATTGTAACTGTCATTGCCAAAGTAAAAGGGGGTCAATATTTGAAAGACTGTAACCATCATTGCAAAAGTAAAGAGGGGACAATACTTGATCAAGACAACCAGCATTGCCTAAGCCAAAGAAGGGCAATAATAAAGGAGAATGCGCTTTCCAAAAGAGAGAAACTTCAACAAGACACATTACCAGCAGTTAACTAATGAATTATAAGAAACTTGAAGGTGGCAGGAGAGAAGCCCTCCAGGTAGCAGTTGTCAAGGGGGAGAGGAAATGAACCTGCATTGCATGTGGCAAACAAATCAGTGGAACAAACTGCATTCATGTGTATTATGCCCTTGTGAAAGAAGTTATGGACAGCCCTACAGATAAGGGGAAGTCACAAGGCAAACAAAACTGACTATCCGATTCTGTCCACTCAACGTCGCACCCCGGTGGGGGAAGGGTAAACCAGTTTAAACCAGTTCTTCCAATACTGGCAATCCATTACATCGGACAAATGGGTGTTGCAGGTGATCAGAGAGGGTCACACCTTAGAATTTCTAGAACAACCTCCGTCCCTGCCTCCATCTTCGCGCAGGGTGCACATGTTAAAACAGGTCATGTCCGAAGTTCAAAAACTGCTCCAGAAAGCAGCGGTAGCGCCAGAGCCGTACCCCCAGAGTGGGAAAGGGTTTCTACTCCTGCTTCTTCCTCATCAGAAAGAAAAATGGTCAATGGACCCATCTTGGACGTGAGGGCGCTCAACAAATGTATCAAACGCATAACATTCAAGATGGTAGCATTGTAAGGAGTGCTTCCCTGGTTAAACAAAAACGACTTCCTGGCAACTTTAGACTTGGAGGACGCTTGCTTCCATATACCGATCCATCCAGGTCACAGACGGTTCCTCAGGTTCACGGTCGGAGAGCTTCATTTTCAGTTCCGAGTGCTCCCGTTCAGGCTAAAATCAGCACTGAGAGTTTTCACAAAATGCTTGGCACCAGTAACTGCAAAGCTCAGGAGGACAGGAACGGAAGTCTTCCCATACTTGGACTGGTTGATAAAAGCATGTTCTGCCGCAAGGGCTCGCTCAGCAGTTTAAGGACGATCAACCTCCTAAAAAGGGTTAGGTTTCTCCATAAACAACAAGAAGTCCTGCCCCGTTCCCAGCAGGACAGCTCTTGTCCTGGGCGCCAAGCTCGATACTAGCATTCTCAGGGTGAGACCATCGGTGGAAAGGGTAGCAGCGATTCTACGCTCAACCTTGTGCCTCCTGGAGAAACAGACAACATTGGTACGTTCTTACAAATCCCTTCTGGGCATGATGTCCTCGTGCATATTCCTCATACCAAATTGCAGGCTTCGTATGAGACCTTCCAATGGAAACAAGCTCTCGGATGTTGGGAGGAAGTCGTCCAGATTCCATTAACGTTACACAAGGCTCTTCGATGGTGGAATGTTCCGCGGAATCTTCAACAAGGGATGCCGTTCCAAGCACCGACATTAACCCTTCTGCTGAGGACGGACGTGTCATTATCAGGCTGGGGCGCTCACCTTGCAGACCTCCAAACCAAGGGCACATGGTCAGCGCAAGAGTCCAAACTCCACATCATTGTGTTAGAGCTCAGGGCCATAAGGTGGGCGCTGAAGGGTTTCCTGCCGGTGGTAGCTCGACAGGAACTCAGTCCAGACAGACAACACGACCTCCATGCACTACACAAACAAGCAAGAAGGCACGTGGTCAGAGATCCTGTTGCAAGAAGCGCAAAGGCTATGGGCATGGGCCTTGTACCACGGGGTGTAGATCAAAGCAGAACATCTTCCGGGAGTTGACAATGTCCTAGCGGACAGTCTAAGCAATGAATACACGTCGTCGCACGAGTGGGAGCAGGACGAAAAGGAAAAGCAGCAAATTTTTGCCTTATGGGGCCATCTGCAGATCGACCTCTTTGCCACCAAGGACAATAAGAAGTGCCGAAGGTTTGCCTCGAGGTACCCTGAGTATCAATCACTGGGAGACGCATTCTCTAATATTTACTAATTATTTCATCACCGAGGATTCAGACTGACGACGAGGAATATTCAAGCATGTGAATCTATGAAAGATACCAATGGTGGAGAAATACACTTACAGGTAAGTAACTAAAACTTCCCTGGAAACCCTTCCCATGCTTCCCTCACACCCGCCATCAGTGCTGCAAATTCCAGAAAGTTAAGATGGTTCAAGTGGTGGGCCACCCTAAATTCAGTGTATGCAATTACCGTGTCCTCTACATATAGTGCATTTAATGTCACTCCTCTTCCAATTGCCCCAGGTCGCTGGCGTCCATCGCCCGGCACAGTTTGGTACATCTTAATGGAAGGACCTATGAGAAAGGAAAGTGTTGCCCTTCACTCGCAGTCGCCCTCCACCACACCCTGATAATCTTGTGCACAGGGCAGAGAACCTGCTTCAGCTCCCGGTCCCGGCCTTTCAAGGCCCCAAACAACCTGCACAGCGCCATCTCTTTCTATCCAGTCCATGATACGGTCCCCATGAGGTTGAGCAAACTAGTCCACCATATTCTGGAGTATGGGTGCCCAATAGTATGCCCTGAAATCCGGTGCCCCAATACCCCCCTTTGCCTGCCGGTAGCTAAACTGTGGCCATGGCAGTCTTCAGGGTTCCACCTTTCCAGAGCAGCGCATTAAGTATTGCATGCAACAACAAAAAAAAATGGCTGCTCCCAGCACCATTGGCAAAGCCGGAACACATATAGAAACCTCGGCAGCATTATAATTTTCACCAGAGCCAGGCATCCCGTCAGAGAAATGGGAAACCTGCTCCAAAACTTCTAGCACATCAAATGCCTTGATCAGCCTTCAGATGTTCTGAGTACATCCAGTTCCAATCCATACTAATACGTATGCCCAGATTTTTGAACCCCTCCGTTGCTATCTCCATCCCAAATTGGTCCAGTTCCCCACCTGGGTCCACCGGCATCGCATACACCACCAACCTAGCCTTATTGATTAGCAGCCCTGACCATCGACCAAAATCTTCCACCGTCGCCAATACCTGCCCCAGGTGTAATTGTGGGTTGCGGACATACAGCAAAGCATTGTCCGTGTATAGCAAGATGCAGCGTCTATCCCCCCGCCCCCAAGCAGCAGGCCCAGATCCTATACATTCTCGCCAGAGGTTTTATTACTAGCATGAATATCAGTGGCGACAGCGGGAAACCTTGACTCATGCCTCTACCCACTGTCCATGCAGAAGAGACAACCCCAGGGAGAATGACAGATCTCCTCCGGATTCCGGACAAGGTAGCCCGTGACCTTCAATGGTGGGCCTATCCAGAGAACATCTTGAAAGGAGAACTGTTTTGGCAACCATGGCCGGAGATAACAGTAGTCACAGACGCCTCACTCACGGGTTGGGGAGCCCATGCCAATGACTTGACCATCAGCGGTTGTTGGTCTACATCGGAGTCCAGACTAGACATCAACCTATTGGAGCTGAGAGCAATCAGACTAGCGCTGAAAGCTTTCCTGCCATCAGTACAGGGAAAGAATGTCCTGATAATGACGGACAACACGGTGGCCATGCACTACCTGTCATGATGCCCGCTCCCGGGGAGCCGGTTCAAGCCCTGCGTCCCCGAAAGCGGACATCCAGTCCCCAAGGAAGGACCCAGCAACCCCATGTAGGGGCCCTTTGGACAGTGTCCTGGCGCCTATGGCGCCAGGCTCATAAGACATCAGTCCTGGCGCCATAGGTGCCAGGCTCATTATGGGAGTGCTTGGGTGCACTTACCTGATGCAGACCATGCTGCAGGATCCCGGCCTCCTTGAGGCCTGAAAGGAACTACTTTACCTGTGGGACTAATTTACCATCCGGGCGTGGTTGGGGAAGGATACATACCTGGAACTTCTTCCAAGGCTATTTAAACCCCACCCGAACAGCCACACGTGCTTCGCGTTGTTCTGCATCTAGCAGCTGGACGCTCACCGTGTCTGCTCCTGCATCCTGACTTCTGCCACGCCTGCCAGCATCCTGGATCACCTGCAAAGGAAGAGAAGAAGAGAACAGAAGAAGGAAAAGTCCTTACCTGCTAAATCCGCATCCCAGAGACATCTCGCTGACAATCCTGAAAGGAAGACTTTAATTTAAAAGCTCATTGCGTCGATCGCTGCAGCGCCGCATTCCACTCACCTTTACAGTGCGCCTCCATGTTCAGCAGCGATCATCTGGATTCGCAGTCACGCCCCAGCGCCTAGGGAGAAAAAGACCAGAACAAAAGGTGAGAGAGAGAAGGGAATAAGGAAAGCTAAATCTCCATGTTACGACTTACCTGTTGATTCATTCCCACTTCATTTCGGGTCTGCGCCGCATCCTGGCAATTCCGTACCCCCGCCCCTAAGGGGAAAAAGAGACATCAGCGTTAATGAGCGAATGAAAAGACATTACCAAAAAATCACTCATTAAAGACTTACCTGATTTCTAAAGGATTTCACCTCTCATCTCGGGTCGATGCCTGTTCCCCGGCATTCCGTACCCCAGCCCCTATGGGGAAAAAGACACTAGCATTAGTACATTAATGCATGGACACAAGGGGAACCTCTTATCAAAAAACTTACCTGGAAGCCAAGCAAGTTTGGTTCCCACCAATCCGAAAATCCAGTGAAGTAACTGGATACCAACGCACCCCTGCATCAGAAGCAGGATGGAGAGCTCGTCCTTCCAGACCCTAAGGTGAGACGCTATGAGAAATCACAGGAGGGTTTCGAGGAGGGTGAGAGGGGAAAGTGGGAGGCCGATTGCATTACCCCACAGACAGTTAATCCCCTATTTTCGCCTACAGAAGGATACTTCTGCGAGCCAGACAAGCCAGATTTGGGGGCCTGGTCCAGTCCATCTTCCGAACCCTGCGCATCACCTTAGAAGAGGTCACAGCAGCGCGAACCAGGCCAGCGCCTCCGTGGGAGTCAGGTGAGCGTAACACTACCTCAACAAAAGAGGCGGCGTAGGATCGGTTTTGGGCAATTCAAGAAGGAATCTCTCTATCGGCAGTCCACCTAGCCGGAGAGAAGAAATCGACAGCGGACGCTCTGAGCAGGCAGAGCACAGTCTCCCACAAGTGGGAGCTAGCTCAGGAAGTCCTTCAAGAGATCTTCGCCCTTTGGGGAACCCCTCAGGTGGATCTGTTTGCCACAAGCACCAACAGGAAGTGCGATCTGTTCTGTTCAAGGGAATTTCCCCCGAGAGGAGCTCTAGGAGGCGCGTTCGTAGTGGACTGGGAGTTTCCACTCCTCTACGCGTTTCCACCAGTCCCTGTTATTCCTCAAATGATCAGGAGGTTGAGAAGATTCCGGAAAACCATGATCCTAATTGCCCCGGACTGGGCCAGGAGAACGTGGTACCCAGACCTTCTAGATATGTCCATCTGTCCTCCAATCCGTCTTCCACTCAAAGAGAATCTTCTCTCGCAGAAGTGAGGTCAGGTTCTCCATCCAGACAGCAGAACCCTCAACCTTCACGCTAGGCTTCTGAAAGGGTGAGGTACACGGATTGGGACCTCCCTGATGACGTTGGAGGTGTTGCTTTCGGCCAGAAGGCCAGCAACAAAGTATTTATGCCGCCGCCGTTGGAACACATTTTGCAGCTGGTGTAGAGAAGGGCATATCGACCCTTTTTCATGTGTTACACCAACGGTGTTATCGTTTCTACTTTACTTGGCAAACTCAGGCCTTCAAGTTGGCACTGTAAAAGGCTATCTCGCAGCGCTTTCAATCTTCAAGCGCACTGCGGAGGAACCATCCTATTTCAAACTACCTCTAGTGTTACAATTTCTCAAGGGATTGACTAATGTTTATCCTCCAAAACCATTCCAGGTTCCCTTATGGGACTTAAATTTAGTCTTAAACTTCCTAATGGGCATTCTATTCGAACCACTTCACTCTTGTTCGCTGAGATTTCTCACGCTTCAAACTGTCCTATTGGTAGCACTAACATCTGCTAGGAGGGTGAGTGAGCTACAAGCGCTCTCCTGTAAACCCCCACATACAATTTTCCACAAGGACAAAGTTGTCCTACAGGTGAAGCCTAATTTCCTCCCAAAGGTGGTTTCTGAATATCATATTACTCAGAAAATTGCCTTACCTTCGTTCTACCCTCCTCCCCATCCGGGGAAAGAGGAAGAAAGACTAAATAGGCTGGACCCAAGGCGAGCTCTAAGCTTTTACATCAGCAGAATGGCTAGGATCAGGAAAGCAGACCAACTGTTTGTAGGATACTCAGGTCACAAGTTGGGATTACCCATAACAAAACAAACCATTTCCAGGTGGATTATCTTGGCCATTCTGGAATGTTACAAACTGGTAGGGAAAGAGCCACCCCAAAATCTTAGGGCTCATTCAACCAGGGGTATCCAGCCTCTTCGGCCCTCCAAATAGGGGTACCGGTCAGAGACATATGTGCGGCTGCCACATGGTCGTCCGCACATACATTCACAAAATTTTACAACCTGGATTCCTCCACTAGTCAAGAGACCAGATTTGGCAAAGCCGTATTACATTCGGTTCATCCCTAAGGGGTGCATGAGATTCTTACTCCCACCTCCGATTACATGCCACTGCTATGGGAGTCTATCAAAGATCAGGAATACGTCGGAGGACACAATCGGAGGATATGTCGGAGGAACATCCCATCGAAAGAACGTTACAAGGTAAAGAAGTAACTTCATCTATTCCATGCCTCATGAGATGAGATCTAATTTTCCCGCTCTTCACAACATTGCTCAAACCTCGGACATTTCAACCAGCCACCTCAGCCTGGCCATGATGCCCTTTTCACAATCAGTGACACCCCATCACTCTCAAACATCAACCACCTCACTCCCCTTCTGCATAAACAAGTGCCAACCCCACCCCAACACCCAGGCCTCTCCACCCCTTTCCACACCCACGCCGCGCCCACAGTCTTCAAAACCAAGCCCCCCCCGCCCACCAACTTGCTTCAATCCGCCCACAAGTAACTGCTCTCCCCCCATCCCTCGGGTCCCATTTCCAACCGCACGGCCAGTACACAGGATGAGGAAAGAGCACAATAGGTAGGAACCCCACCATCCAGTCCACTGGGCTGCTGCAGAAGACAACCCCTGCCCGCCTCCAACACCACCCCGCCCCAAGCCCATTGTAGGGCATGCACCCATCCAGCCATCCTCCCCGTTGCCTCAAGCTCATACCTAGTCAGAAGAAACATTTTGCACAGTCAACACAAGCACCCCACCAACCGGCCCCCTCCAATCCCAGATATCTGCTGTGCGCTGGAAGAAATGCAATCTATCGTCCACCAACACCTTTATTTATGTAGGGAAGAACAGCATGTACAGAGCTTCCTCCTCGTTGTGTTGAAGGATTTACTCTGCTTTTAGACTTCCTGAGTAAGGTCAGGGAACACCAAGATCCTCATGCTGCCTACTTTGTATGCTATCGTCCTTCGTGGGTCCTGCAAAATTGCATTCCGGTCCCTATAATTTAGCAGCTTGGCCACCACTGCTCGAGGGGGAGCCCCGATCAGTGGCGGTTTCACCGGGACCCCGTGTGCCCTTTCGATGGTAAACCACATGGGAAGTCCTCTGATCTTCTGGATGTCAGTTAACAGACACTCAAGGTACAGCTCCATGCTGGGGCCCTGCTCACCTGCTGCAATCCCCGAATCCTGATGTTGTTTTGCTGTGAGCACCCTTTTGCATCCTCCGCCTTTACTTCGAGGGCTTTTGTAGCCGCGGCCAATGCGACCATCTGAGCCTGGAGCCTCATCACCACATCCTCCACTGCGGCAACCCGGTTCATCGCCTCAGTCACTCTCTCCCCCATCTTCCTGAGCTCTGCCCGGACTAGATTGGTGTCCACTGTCACCGACTGTATCGTACCCTCCAGTGACACCCTGGAATCATGAATGGCTGCCAGCAGCTAGTTCGACAGTCTTCCCCTGGAGGGCCTTGCTCCGGTCCTTCCTCAGCCTCTTGAGCCCTTGGTTTGGGCCCCTTACTCTTCCTGCCCAGGCAGTTCTCCAATTTCTGTTGTCCCTTCAACGTTTTGGCTGTGGGCACTGTCCCGGCCTGCTCCCCACACTTTGAGGCCCCTGCAGTTGTCAATTAGGGCACCAGTACCCCCAGCCCGCTTCCCCCAATGCCTCACTCTAAACGTGACCACAGCACTTTGCCCGACAGTCGGAGGATCACTGTAGAGCAGAGTAGCCCAGCAGAAACCCCCACCTTCATTCTATGGACACAATCCACTGGGGTAAAGATGGGAGATGGTTCTACCGCAAAACTACATGGGCATGTTCACAGGCACCGGTGGTGGGCTCACATCGTGGATTCCCATGCAGTCTGGGATTGTCTGTCACACAAGGCTCCCAGTTCAGCTCCTGCTCCAGTGCCTCTGACGAGGATCCCCATCCTCTCAGTTCCTAATGTTCCTCAGCTGTGGGCTCCTCATGGGAGTCTTCGGTCCCTCGGTCACCTGCCAGGCACGCTGTTGCACATACCTCCGGTCCTGGGCCAACACTGCGCTATCCCCCATTTCTGTGCGTTACAGCGTTCTGCAGCCTCCATCGCCGCATTCTGGTTGGACTCCCGCTGCTCTGTGAGTGTTATAGCTCCACCGGGACCACCCTTCCTCTTCCGCTACCCCAATGCAGTCCACTGCTCCTCATTGAGTCAGAGGATTTCTGCTCCTGGATTGGTGGGGCTCGTGGATGACTGTTACCAAGCTGTATAGCTGCAGCAGGAGACGCAACTCACTTTTCATTTTCGCTGCGTCCACTCTGTTGAACGGGTAGAGCAGCGCTAACTCTCCGCCCCTGTCCCTCTACCAGTTTCCTTCTGAGACAGTAGACTGCACCTTGATTTGCGATGAGCCGGGACACCATTGCGGCACAGATCGAAGCAAGCACTCTTCTGCCCTGGTTCCAGCATTTGGGCTAACAATGGGGCCAGGATGTCACCAGGATCTGTGGAGCGGCCTCCCTTCAAAGAAAGTGGTTCTGAGAGACACTGTCATCTTCGAGTTCTCTAGCGCCCCGTCTCATTATCTAACTCTGACAACACTCTCCTTTAGATAAATTCCTGATATCATAAATTAGTACTACATCAATTCAAGTAATTAACTACAACCTACTAGATTTAGCCACGTTGCTTCTCCTTGCATTGATAAAACCCTTCAAATACTTGGGAATATGGGTTGATTCTAGGCAGCTGTTCCAGGCTAAAGTTGCCAAAACGTGGTGTCTTTGATCGAAAAACGTAGTAAAAATTATTATGCCCAAGTATTTTAATCCATGTCGGTGCTTATTCTGAGGAAGCTGTTTAAGACCCTTGATAACTAACATCCTCTACTCGTCTGCTTTAAGTCACCCAGTGTGGCATTGGCACCATTGAAATTGTTATTGTAATAAAATGATGTGGTTGTGGAGGACCCAGAGTTTTTGTTGTATTATCTTTCCTTACAACCAGTTATTTTACTCCCTATTACTCTTATGACCCATCCCCTTTTTCCATAATGTATGGGCGTCCCTTCGCTAGTGATGGGTGACAGAAACTTTTTCACCAGAAAAAATCATCTTCCCCTTTAAATTTAGAGGTGTGCGGGGTGTGGCCCTGCGAGCATGCGCTTGCCTGACTCTGCCCACTGGTGCCACTCCTCAGTCCCCTTTTTTCCGTGTCGACTGGACCGGTCCGATTTTACCAGCGCTCCTATGTTTGGCTTCGGCCATGTAATACCACATGCACTTCCACGGATATTATTCTTCCATCTTTCTTTTCTTTTCAATTAGGTACTTGGTCCACCGATGCCCGCTTCTCCCCGGCGCATGTCGACTTCAGCGGGCTTCAGCAGGTGTCCAGCCTGCGAGAGGGGCTCTTCCCTACTTCAGATCCCCATGCTATCTGCCTCTGACAACTTGGCCCCGACCACGGCTGGGAAGCTGTTCCGCGCGCGATGCACTAACTCCACATGCACTGAAGAACCGGCTCGCTCAGTGGAGGGAGCTCTTCCAGAAGTCCCCTCCGGAGGTCCTGAAGGACTTCGTCAAGCATCATTTGAGGCCAAGGGCAAGGCTTCTGATTTTCCATCGCACCCCGTAAGGGCGACTGAGCGGACCTCTCGGGTTCTCGCACCAGCACATGTACCTATGCTACTCCAGCTACTGGCCTCACGGCCAAGGGGTCTACGTATCCTTCCGGGTTTAGTGCAGAGGGACCGCAAGTTTCTTTTACCGGGGTTACACGCGAGGGGCAACGCCTGAGTACCGGCAATATGTCCGAGGGGGTACCTTTACACAGCACTAACGGCAGTTCCGCCGAGGGCAATGCGCCTTCCAGGCCTCGGCCTGAGGTGCAGGGTAGGCCTCATGTTCCAACACCAAGTGTCCAGGCACCACGACTCGGGCACGTGGCAGGCGACTCGACAAGATGGCCGCTGTGCCAGACAAGATGGCAGCTCGTCCTATGCCACCCCTAGGAACGGAGCAGGCGGAGGAACGAGACACAAGGTGGGACTAGTGTCAACCAGGTACAAGGCCTACAGCCTATCCATCAGCAGCGCAGGGCAGTTATCCACAGCACCCAAGGCAGTGTGTGTTCCAGCCGCAGCAGCCGTCAGCCACCCTGTCAATATCTCTTGCCACCTCTTCAGCCTCCGAGTACAGGTTCTTTGAGAGGTTCCTATCGCCGATGAGAGCCCCTCAAATGGGGACAATCCTTCGGGATGCTATCAGGGACATGTTCCCCCAGTCACCCCATCAGCGCCCATAGTCATTCCTCATATGGCTCTGGCGCCTCAGGCCCCAGTGCAGCCACCGCTGCCCATAACGGCTCCTCCCACAGTTCAGGCGGTTCCGCACCAGCTTCCACAGCAGCTACCGGCTCCGGTTTCCACACCACCGCCCACGGCGCCCAGTACTCCAGCTCCGGACTCACCGGACACTCGTGTGGACACAGATTATGAGGAGGACGACTCCGACACGCAGTCCTCCGCTAGGGCCTTCCATGAACGCCTTGCAGGTTTGGCAGAATATCTAGGCCCTCCACAGCCCGAGGTTGAACCAGAGGCGGGGTTCTTGGCAGAAGTCCTCACCCTAGGAACCCCTACCAGAACGGGGATCCTGATGCAGAAAGACGTTGTTGCCCTGGCCAAGAAGGGGTGGCTCAAGCCACACTCGGCCCAACCTGTCAATCGGCGCCAAGTAAAGGCAGATGGAGGGGGATACACTCTTGCTTTTGGCCCATCCACAGCCGCACTCCTCGGTGCTAGCTGTGGCGTCACTCTATTCTAAGCCTCAGTCGTCCTCTGCCACCTCGTCCTCGATTCTGCTAGGCAAGGAGGAGAAGATCTTGGAGGCCTACGGGAAAAACCTGTACTCCAATGCCTCCTTGCACCTGTCCAACGCAGATGCCATGCTGGCACCAGTTAACCAAAGGCTTTGGCGGGAAATAGCGCATTTCCTCCTGGAACTTCCGGCGTAGAGCCAAGCACACTTCAAGGCGGGCCTAAGAGAAGCCAGGCTGCTAGCGTAGGACATCATGGAGTCCGCTGTGGCCCACATCGATACCTCTTGTCGGGCTATCTGAATCGCCACGGACGTGAGAAGGACGGCCTGGCTCCCGGCTGCCAAGTTTAACCCCGATGTCCACAAACGCATATTGGACCATCTATTCGAGGGTAGTGTCCTCTTCCTCTCCACCACGGATGAGAAATTAGATGAAGACATAAAGACTTCACAGTTTGCGAGCTGTTCTTTGTATCTATTCTTACAAAAGCCACGCCCAAGGTGTACAACCAGTCACATCAATGTTCCGACAAGGGGCGGCCGTTTGGCGGGTTCCGGGGCTTCCAAGAACAGAGGTCCAGACTACTTGGTGGTTCTCTGAGTCAGCACCAGCGGAAAACAACAAACGAGGGGGCAGGGGGGCTTTTTCCAATCCACCTCCTCCGCAACAGCCTCAGAGGGAAAGAAGGCATGACGCGTCCCTGTGTCTCCGGTGGGGGGGTAGGCTTGCCTTTCACGTGCAATTTTGGCAGCAGAATTTTTTGGACCCCTGGATCCTATCTGTAATCTCCACGGGGTACCGCCTACCGGTCCCTTCTCCTCCTCCTCTCCCACAGATTGGGACAGCAACTCTGTTGGCCGAGATCCGCTCACTCGTCGAGAGCCAGCCAGTGTAAAAAGTCCCAACCTCCCAGAGAGGCTTGGGCTTTTATTCCAGGATTTTCATCATACAGAAGAACGGGGGGGGGGGGGATTGTGTTGAACCTTTCCACCCTCAACCTCTTCCTTCCGCTGCAAGAATTCAAGATGGTTACGCCAACACTCATTGCGGAGACACTGGACAAGGGAGACTGGTTGTGCTCCCTGGATCTGAAGGACACGTATCTACACGTCCGATTTGGCAGCCTCATCGTTCCTTTCTGCGGTTCAGGATCATGGGCTGCCATTTCCAATACAAGGTGCTACCCTTTGGCCTCAACTCAGCACTCAGGGTATTAACCAGGTTAATGAATGCAGTGGCCGCCCTCCTGAGGGCCCAGGGCCACCATGTCTACCCGTTCTGGACTTGCTAGTCAGAGCCGCATCCCCGGAGATGGTTCTCCATACCTCCTCTGCACTAATAAACGCTCTCCACAACCTGGATTCACATCAACCTCAAGAAGTCTGAGCTGCAGCCTACGCAGACCCTGACCTTCCTGGGCCTCATCTGGGACACGAGCTCCGAGAGAGTCTTTCCTTTGGAGGACAAGATCACGGCCATCGAGAGCCACGGCTCACTTCCTCTCCAGGGCAGTGACCTCAGCCTGGTGGTACCAACACTTGTTGGGTATAATGGCAGCGGTTCTACTAGCCGTATTCCACAAATGACTCGGGATTCAGAGATTACAGCTGCACTTCACAGCTTCATGGAAACAGGTGAAGTGTTCCCCAGCACAGCTGGTCAGCATTCCTCATTTTCTCCGCTCGGACCTCACGTGGTGGTCCGCAGACTTAAACCTGAGGATGAGCAAGTCCTTCCGGCAGCCGGTCCTTCAGGTCACCATTACTACGGACTCTTCCCTAAAGAGCTGGGGCGCCACTCTAGGCAGCCACAGCGTCCATGGAGTCTGGAATCGGCAGGAGTCCTACATCAACTTGCTGGAGCTAAAGGCCATCTGGCTGGCTCTCAAGGCCTTTCTTCCTCATCGGAGGCAAGGTAGTACTTATCCAGACGGACAACTCCACCTGCATGTACTACGTCAACAAGCATAGGGGTACCAGGCCCCCTCCACTGTGCAACCTAGCAATCAGCATGTGGGAATGGGCGCTGGAGAAGATCTACCTCAGGCCCGCCCACCTCCCAGCGGAGGCCAACCTAAGGGCAGACTGGGAGCGGACAATCGCAAGTTGCAATTAAACAACCTGGTACTGAAAGAGATCTTCCTCAGATGGGGGCACCCCCAAGTGGATCTGTTTTCCTCATCCGACAACAGGAAATGCCAGCAGTTCGCCTTATGACAGGGGAAGGGACCCGGCTTTCTCGGCGATGTATGCCAGAAGCAAGGCTACCCAGAGCCAGTATAGGAGTAAATGGTCTAGATTCTGTCATTGGGCCGACTTTAAGGAGATCAACCCCAAAGGGTACTTTGTGCGATGTGCGCTCCATCTCCACACACCTTGCTAACTCGGGCGTACAGAAGGACACATGCCGCACTTATTGGCAGCCATCAGGGATTACAGGAATTCGGAGAAGGGGGGTCTCCCCCCCCAACCCGGTCGTCAAGCGACATTTGGTGGGCCTCCACAGGCTCTACCCACCTATAAAGAAGCCACAACCTGTGTGGAATCTCAATTTAGTGTAAGGCGCCCTGGTGCACAACCCATTCGAGCTAATGGCATCCGCGGACATCAGGCTGGTCACCATTAAGACAGCTCTGCTGGTGTGCCTCACCTCACCTCGAAGAGTCAGCGAGATACAGGCTTTGGTGGCATCAAACCCTTTCACAACCTTTGACAAGGACAAGGTGGTCCTGCGGATGCACTCTGCCTTCCTGCCCAAAGTAGCTGCCTTCTTCCATCTTAAAGAGGAGATAGTCTTACCCACTTTCTTAGCCAACCCCAAGGATGAGCCTCAGAGAGTATTGCACTGTCTGGATGTCAGACGCTCCCTGAACTACTATCTGGACAGAACCAATGACTTCCGCAAGTCGGACGCCCTTTTTGTCACGTTTTGGGTCAAGGCCCGGTTATCAGGCTTCCAAGGCCTCCATAGCAAGGTGGCTAGTGTCTGCCATCAAGGAGTCCTATGAGAGGCAGCACAAGCCAATGCCAGCAAACATGCATGCTCACGTTGTCAGAGCCAAGGCCACAGCCATCGCATTCCAACGGCATTTCCCGTGGCAGGTCATCAGCAGGGCGGCCACCTGGGCCTCCCCTTCGGCTTTCTGTAAGCACTACTGTTTGGACGCCGACTCTAGGTCAGAGGCGGCCTTCGGACAGGCAGTTCTAAGGAACTTGTTTTCTTAAGGAGGGTGTCCTCTCCACCCTAGGGCTACATTCAGTGTAATCGCCCATGCAGTATGGAGGAAAGGAGACAGGATGTAAGAATAATTAATAGTTATTCACCGTATGACCAACATACTCTTAGTTCATAGTCCCCTTTCCTCCATACGTCCCACCATCCTTCCCCCTAATAATTAGGCAATGTTGAATATTGTCGACGCGTCAATGGGGACTGAGGAGTGGCGCCGGTGGGCGGAGTCATGCTTGCGCATGCTCCCAGGGCCGCGCCCCCGCACGCCTCTAAATTTAAATGGGAAGATTATTATTTCTGGTGAAAAAGGTTCTGTCTCCCGTCCTTATCAAAGGGACACCCATACAGTATGGAGGAAAGGGGACTATAGACTACGGTGAGTAACTTAATTTTTTCAACGTTGGGAGTAAAATGATTTTTAGGGAGTCAAAATGTAAGTCCAATTCCCAATGAGAGTATTTTAGAAGCGAGTAAAAATAGGGTTTTACTGAAAAGCGGAAATGTTTTTGTAATTTATTTTTTCTTTGTACCTAGTTATTCAGGCACATTAAAAGATAGAGGTTTACTTCTTCGAATCAAGCAGTTAAAATAGTTGTATTACTGTGGTACTACTGGTCCAAACATATCCATGAAGCTGTGAGTGTGAAAGCAGAGACGCAAGATTGTCTTTTTCCTATTTTTTGTTGCAAGTATTTTTACTCCCTATTTTTATTCTAAGGAAAGTGTTATGACTGGGCAGTCTGCATACCTGGAATGAACTGTGGTCTTTATCAATGATTTTTTTTGTTAATTTTGTTTTTATAAAATATCACCAAATGCCAGAGTTGTTGTTAATCAGATGGTGCAGAGTAGAATAATTGGTCAGTTCATTCCCCAAGCAAAAAAGAGCATTTTCAGTTTAAACTTTATTAAAGGTATCTAATACTGCATTTTGTTGGATTTTGAAACCGGCTAACATTTTTTTAAAAAGGAACCTTCTGGTGCTGAGGCTAATGTGACGTACTCCGTGTGTGACATACACACAACCACACACTGCTCAGTCCTTCACTACAGGCTACTGAATTGGTGGCTACTGCTTTGTCACTTTGCTAACCATGGTACAACCTCCAGTACCACCCCCCTCTCACTGACCACTGACTAGATGTTCGACACAAGCTATAAACGGTTCTTTCTAATGGATACATCCAAGAACAGATTCCTCATATGTTAAAATTGTCATGAAGGCGCAAAGTAGTCCAGTAACATTTTTTGTATATCTGCTGTATTGCGTTGCTCTCTATTCACTAAGTCATAGGTACCTGAAGTGATAGTTTTGGATTATTTCTGCGTTTGCAAATCTGTTTGATTCACATCCTATGCATAGACTGCGATCTAGTGGTTGGCCTGAAGAATTGTTTCTTGATTAGTAAACTTTTCGGTAGATATCTACTGCTGCATCTCAGTAGTAGGGATGTATGATGTGGTCATGCTACCTTCAGTGCTCCTTCTAGTTGGTGTACTCTTTTTGACACCATTGGTTTCAGTCTTAGAGACTTTGCTGCAACTGGCAAAGTTTTTAGGTGGTGTGTGGAAACCAGTCATATAGAAGCAAATGTGGAGAAGCATTTTCTTTGTAGGCTGTTGTGACTAGACAAACCGGCTGTGCACCAGTGTCTGACACAGAATTACAAATAAAACAAGTGCACATCTTACAAAAACTTTTAGCTTAAGATTATTAAAACCACAGAAGGAAAAACAGTGAGTGGCCTATATCGTGGGGTAGGGTAGTATGGTACATCAAGTAACTTGCGACAACACTGAAGAGGTCAAGGAACACAAAGCAGAGATCATGTCTCCGTCATAGACCTGATTTCTCAAGTGCTTTTACAACTCCTTTAAAGGGAGCAGGTAATGGAGATACCATTATGGTATCAGACTCTGGTTCCGTCCACCTGTCAACATTAGACTCGCCCCCACACTCCTTCTGCATTTCAGGAAGGATCAGTTCACGAACCTCCTCTTAAAGGAATGGAGGAGTGGCTCCTCCCTAACACCCAGCCTCCACTCCCTTCCCAACCCTTGCTGCTTGTAGATCCCCTGCTGCATTATTGTTGGCCCTTCCCTCTCCTGTTGCTGGCAGCCCACTCCTGTTGTATCTTTCTTCCCTATACGTGTCTTTCCTCCTATGACTCTTGCTCTTTTTCTTGAAATGAGGTCAGCGCTCAATAAATGGCATAATAAACAGCTATTCTATACATGGGACTGAACAGTGTCTTTAAAAAATGACAACTCATTTATATTATTTTTGAAATGTGTATTGCGTGGAATAAAGTACAAAAGCAAAAAAGAATGCTTGCTGATGCTCGTAAAGAAGTCGGTGAGTGAACCAATGGACACGCCCCCTGCCACGCCCAATCCAAACTCCCAAACAAACACACCTGCTGTTTAAGGAAATGTTCAGTGCAGTGCACTCAAGTGCAAGTTTCAACTTATTCCTGCACTTTTATTTTAAAAATAAACCATTCTTTTAAAAATGAAAGTATAGGAACAAATAAAAAAAGTAGAAGAGCACTGCTACCGACCACTGCGCAAAATACCACAGTGCTCCACTCAGACATGCCCTTGAAAGCCATTGGGGCATCTAAAGCCATCTTGGCACATGAGGGAGAGTGGGCAGTGACACACATGACTCTGATTTTGCTAAAGGTGTTATTTTATGATTCAGATGCTGAAAAACATCTGCCAAAGGGGGAACTGAAGTGTCGAAAATGGAAGTGACACATGACTTCTGCATAGAAGAAGATTCTATGGCAAGTCCGGAGGCGAGCAATTATGCTTAACCTCTTAAATGCTTACTCTTCAGCAGCCTTTCAAATGTTAAAATCTCAAATTCTTTTCACGGCCCTTCAAGGTGTCCAGACCTGAACAAAGCAGGTTACAAGGACTAATGAGGGTTTACTTCCACCCCGGACTCCTACACAATTTCGCTGTGGGCGCTTTACTGACTCGCCACTTTTACTCCTGTGTTGACTGTCTCTGAAGCTCTGTGCTGGGAAAGTATCCGTGCATGGCGTTCACGTCGGCCCGATTGCACTCTGCATGAGCTCTCAACGCTTCCCGAAAAAAAAAAGGATGGGAAAGGGTGAGAACGGGGGGAGGAGGGGGGGAGTAGGGGTGTGAACTGGTCCACAAGTGTGAGAGCTCTTGCTGACGGCCCGGTTACGCTCCCAAATACACACCGCTAGTCTTCACGCAGTGTCTACAGTACGTACTATGTCGCGGCTTGGATACAAAGCAGAGCCCGAGAACCAAAACCCTGTGGGACCGTGTGCTACTAAAACGCACGCGCTTCCAGCTCGCCAAGCTGGATAGTCTACATATAAACCTTGTATACACATACTAGCCCACTAAATCAAATCAAACCAAACCTGCCCAAATAATAACAGATGGACATGAGAACAAGCTGTACTTACCTGCTTGAAGAGCAGCAAAAGAAAAAGTAAGGAACCCAGGCAGGACATGACCTCAGGGAGAGTTGCTGTGTCTGGATTGGTTGATTTGGAAATGGACAAAACTACTGGAGCACAGTGGATTTATGGGGATATGTAGTCGCTGATGTAAGTTTTGTTTGAGTTAAAGTTGTGTAAAAACAGAGAAAATTGTAATATTTGAAAGGCTGCTGAAGAGTAAGCATTAAATGTTTAAACATTCTCGCCTCTGTTTTTTAATAGAATCAAGACGCTCTGTGCTGTAAGCATGAGTAATCTTCATTTCTGCAGTAGTTTAAAAATATATATATTTATTGATTTTTCCATAACGGCAAACAATAACAATGTCACACAATGCAGTACGTTGTCAACATACAATATCTGTCAGCATTAATGCTCCCCAATTACCCCACCCTCCCCAAACCCGCCTGTGCATAGTGTCATTAATATGGGCAGATCTGATTATATTACATCCGCTTCTGCAAACATGTCTTGCATTGCAACCTCCCCATCATCACCCGTAAACAAAGTCTCAATCAATGAGATCCCCCTTTGGATGTCAATACCCGGTTCAAGTTCTTGTTCGCCCAGTGCCTTTTCCCATACTTCGGTTTCTGCCAATACCCATTTTTTCAAATATCCCCACCATCTATCAATACTCTGTTCCTTTGTGTACTTCCATCTCATGGCTATGCTACGCTTGGCATATGTACATCAAATCCTTGATCTTTTTCAGTGGTTTATTCTTCGCACTCATCTTAAAGCGGCCAAGCATGCAAGCCACGGGGTCTGTATCTCGAGTTCTATACGTCCTTTAGCCACTTTATTCGCCACTCCCCTCCGGATCACCTGCACTATTGGACATCCCTAGAACATGTGTATGTGGCCTGCATCATCTGCCCTGCATCTAGGACATTTTTGTTTTCCCGCACCTTTAAATTTAGCAATGGCATCTGGTGTAAGGTATGCTCTCTGCGTGATATAAAGTTGTATCAATTGGAGTCTGGCATTTCTGGAGACCTACTTAAGGTATAATGTTCTATCCCTCCATTCTTTATCTTCGAATGTTTTGCCCAATTGCCTTTCCCTTTTCTCTTTATACTTCAATTCTACGCTCCAATGTCATTCTATCAATATCTCATAGCTCCTTGAAATGGTGTGTCCACCCTCTGCCACAGTAAGTAATTCTCTATTTCTTCACTCTCTATTGCCTCTGCATAGCAGTTCGGCCACCTGCCTTTTAACACCTAAATCACTGTGTTATGTAACAAAAACTGGCCTGTATATGTATAGCTGTAATTCCCTGCGACTCAGTAAAAACTCATTATCCCCTGTTCATTCCGCAGGTCACGTACTGTAGCTATGCCGCATATTTCCCTTTGTGATCGGACCATTGCCCTCCCAACCGGCACCTCTGCCATTATCAGGGTTTGTGGCGAAATTGGGTCAAGTCCCATGACGTTACAGGTCCTTTTCCAAATTTGTATGCCCATGTTCACTATGTAAGGATAGCTATTCTGTCCTTTTGTGGGAATCCAGATGAGGTCCCTGAGGTATCCCTTCTTTATGGCAGGCTGTAATAGAGCGGTTTCTGTCGGGACCATCTGCCATCCATTGCACTACATATTGTAGCTGGCACGCCAGAAAGTACAACTCGAAGTTCGGTACCTTCAACCCCTGTGCTCATAAGGCCTTTGTAATACCCTCGGTACAACTCTGTCTCCCTCCTTGTCAGAGGAAGCCTCTGCATATTTTTTCTAAGTCCTGGAAAAATCACTGTGGGACATTATATGGGACATTTCCAAAACAGTGCATGAGTCTCGGCAGTGCCACCATTTTCAACAATGTGGTAACTTGCTCCAAAACTCCATAGATTTTACCAACCCATTTTTAGCCTGTAGGTAGTGTGTTGAATCTGTGTTCCCTTTTGGGATCATGGTATATGTTGACCCCCAAGTATCTGAAGGTAGTCCTACTCCATGGCAGGGGAAGGACCGGCAGGCCCTCCCCCGCCATAGTCTCAATTTTGGCCAATGGGAACAGGCATGACTTGCTCTTATTTATTCTAATCCCTGTCAATATACTAAAATTGTGTAGCATGTGGCAGGTCTATCTCTGGGTTGCACAGGTATATCAACATATCCGTGTACATGGACACTATATGCTTTACCCCATCTATTTCTATACCCTTGTCGCCATATTCCTGCCTCAGATAGGCGGCTATAGGTTCAGCGGCTAAAATATATTGCATAGGGGAGAGGGGGCATCCTTGTCTTGTACCCCTATATAATTGCCATTTGTCTGAATACGTACTTCCCATCCTGACCCAGACCATGGACTTAGTATATATAAGCTGCACCCACTTCATGTACTGCGGCCCTATTCCCATCCTTGCCATCGTGGCATATAACCAGTCCCAATGGACTGAATCAAATGCCTTAGTGGCGTCTAAAGAAGCAACCACATACTGTGCCACACTATCCCCCGTACTATAATCATGTGGTGCAGCCCTCTTAGGTTCTCTGCAATATTCTTCCCTGGCACGTACACCATCTGGTCTGGATTAATCAATGCGGGTATTACTTTACGGAATATATTTGCCAGGATCGCTGAGAGGAACTTACTATCCTGGTTCAGCAGTGACAATGGTCTGTAGGATCCACAATCTGTTCCTAACTTATTTGGTTTGAGTAACGGGATTATGTAGGCTTCTGCCATGCTAACTGGGAGGATGTCTTTTTTTTTTTGTATTTGTTTATTATTTGTATCGCGCTCTGAACCCTGAGGTAACTGGGCACTGGAAAACTTGAGTTGTATACATCTGAAGAGAAAAGTAGTAGTTAGGAGACCAGACCAATGCTTACAGCCGGGTCTGATGTTGGAACATTACAAATAAGTGCAGGTGTGATGTGGCAAGCAAACGATAGACCAAGTTAGTTGCATACAGACAAATGATGGGGGCCTCATAGAAGCGACTTATTGCTCAGCCAGTTTTTTATATTGGCTTTGAAAATCAGGAAGGATGGTTCTTGTCTGTAGGATAGATGAATGGCATTCCAACGCTTGGCTGCTTGGACTGGGAAGCTAGCTAGCTCCTGCTGTTTTTAAGTTGAACCTGGGTACTACAAGGCAATTGGAGGGAGCTGATCCAGTGGAGCGGGATGGTTGGTGCCTGCTGACTTTATCACAAAGACATTTATGGGCTGTGTTGGAGAGGCATTCATGTGTGATTGCCTGGGTGCAAAGAGTAATTCTGTCGTGAACCGACAACCAATTGGCAACACGTCTGTGGGTTGAAATGGGGCAGCATCTAGGCAGGTTGAGGGCTGCTGTCAGCGAGTTATTTTGTAGTACCTGTAGCCAGTTTAGATTTAGTTCAGAGGACCCTAGGAAAAGAGTGTTACAATAGTCTATTTTAGACAATGCTAAGGCTCTGGCGAGCGTTAGGCAACTGCTAGAAGACTGGAAGGATTTACAACTGTAGATTAGCTTGTTGGTATAGGCTGTGGATGCCGCTACCAAGCTAACTTGTTTTTTTAGGGACGGGGTTGAATCAAGTTAGACCCACAAGGTTTTTATTTCCTTGGCAACTTTGATTACGTTTCCATCTATGTTGAAAGATGTGTATCTCTGGCCTAGTTTATTTAGGCGGGCCTGTGTGCCGACAATCCGGAGCTCGGTCTTTTCATCGTTAAGACACAGACCTGATCCAGGCCTGGATTTCTAAGAAGATGTCGTTAATTAACTTAGAATCCATGTCGTAGCAGCCGGTCAGTGGGATGAGGACCTGTGTGTCGTCTGGATAGTTGGTGTAGACGACACCCAAATTGGCAAGGCGATCGAAGAGAAGCTTCGTGAAAATATTATTAAGCGTGGGTGACATGCAAGAGCCTTGGGTAACTCCACAATGTATAGGGCTCGGATCTGCTGAGGCTGACGGTTAGAAAACTCTGGTGGTTTGGTTAGAGAGAAAGGAGTTGATCCAATTAGACGCGTTGGAAGAGAATGCTGCTGCTGTGGTGAGCTGACCAGTTAGGATTTGGTGGTCGACTAACTCGAATGCCGCAGGCAGATCGAGGAGCAGGAGGATAGCCAGGTTGCCCTTGTCTTTAGCCTCGACCATCTGAATTTTCAAATCCAAGACGGCAGTCTCCATTAAATGCCTTGGCTTGAAACCAGATTGTCTGAGGCCTAATAGTTTTTTTTTTCCCTCCAAATGCTTCTGTATTTGCGGATATGCAACTCTATCCAGAATTTTTAAGAGGAAAGGGATGGTGGTGACGGGCCTGAAATGGGTAGGAATATTAGGATCTAAGTATTTTTTTTTTTTTTTTTTTTTTATTTTTTTTTAGGAGCGGCATGACCCAGGGCGGCTTCAGATTGTTGGGAACTTGGCTAGTCTCGAATGATGAGTTTATCAGAGTGGCGATGAAAGGGGACAGATCTTTAGCTCCTTCATTAATAATGGAGGCCGGACAAATGTCTCCTTGACAATGAGACAGTTTCAGACTTTAAATGATGTCTTCAACTTCATTAGGTGATACCTGTGAGAATGTGAAAGGAGGGCATTTAGGGAGTCTTAGTTCAGGCGCATGTTTTGGATGATGGCAGCTCGAGAGACTACTCTTTTTTTAATTCAATCTTGTTTTGTAAAAGGGTGATTTTATCTGCTAAGGCTTGTTGGATGTTTGTGCACCAGGCCGCATGTCGTCTTCGTGTGCCTCGTTATTTACCTTGGCAAGGAGCGGCTCCAACGTGTCTGCGTATGCTTTATAAAACTCGCCTTTAAGCCCATCCGTGCCTGGGGCTTTCCCAAAGGGCAACGTTCTGATGCTGGCTACAACCTCCTCTGGGGTTATGAGCAGCTCCAGTGCCTCTGATTGCTGTGCATCCAGATGTGGCAAGGCAATCAGATCTAGTGCATCTTGTAGGTCTCTCTTCCCATCTATCTGGGGTTCTGTATATAGTGCTGTATAGAACTCCGAAAAGACTTCATTTATGTCTGCCTGCGTAGTCACCTCTACTTGATCTTTGTTCCTAATGGAGCATTTAGGGGATCTTGCTTCCTTGCGTTTATACAGCCAGGCTAGTATTCTACTTGGCTCATCCCCCTTTGCATTACTCCTTTCTCGGTATCTTGCATAGTTACATTTCTCCAGCCTGTCCCACTGCTCTCGACAGGTTTGCCTAAATCCAATCACTTCTTCTACATGTTCCTTGCGTGCGTTTGCTTCTCCCTCCAATACCAAGAATTTCGCTTCCTTGTTTCTCAGGTCATTAACAATTGCTTTTTGCACTCCCCCCAGCTCCACTATAATTTCGCCCCTTATGACCACCTGGTATGTTTCCCAGACTGTGCTCACCTTTGACATGCTACCCTCATTAGTTCGAATAAAATCCACTGTACCTTTTCCTAATGTGCTCAGCAAATGCTCTGTCTAATAATAGCTTCTCAGCCTCCATGTGGGTATGGGTGGTCTTGGGGCAAATACCCGCCATTTTACTACAAGTGGGGAATGATCTGACAGGACCCAAGCTAGATAACCCGCCTCTGTAGATTCCATCACATGTTCAACTCATGTGAACAGATATTCAATTCTTGGTCCGACTAGTGGGAATATTCTCTGTTTTCACCATGTTGTACCCTCGATAGTTCTCCCAACTGGAAGGGGGGCTGGGTGGTGGTAGTTTGTATTCGAGATCAGATCTATCCATGATGGGGTTCAATGTACAATTAAAATCCCCTCCCCATATCAATATCCCATCCCTGTATAGTCCTAGCCTAGCATACAATGACCTAAAAAATACTGTGGCTTCATAATTCGGCGCATAGGTGCTCACAATACATATTTCCAGATTCTCTAGCATACCATGTATCATAGCCATTCTCCCTTCATTGTCTTTTTTCGTGGTCGGTACTATGAATGGTATGGCCGGGTCCACCCAAATGAGGACTCCCCTTGCATATGATGAATAAGTGGAGCCCACCAACACACCTCCCCAGGTACCCCCCAGATCCTTTTGCCTTTGTGCATCTAGATGTGGTTCCTGCAGTAGTGCAATCCCCACTTTGTTGTTCCTTATATACATGTTTACTCTTCTGCGTTTCACATAATTATTTAATCCTCTGACATTCCATGTCATGATTTAAACAGTTTCAGCCATTGTATTTCCATTCCCAGAGTACCATTGGGGTCACTGGTCCAATGCAAGCTGTAGCAAAAATGTTATGCAGCGTTTCCCCATCTATGCCAGGCCTCCCCCTCTTCCCCTCCTCCTTCCCCCCTCCCCCTCAACTGTCCCCAAACAAAAACGTATTTGTCCAGCTGTACTAGGCACTCTTGGACTCCCCTGTTTCCGCCCCATTCGACCTGGTTGATGGACTAGTCTCCTGGTGCCCAACAGGCGGGCACTCTTCAATAACCCTTAAACTAACCTTTGTGGGAGTATTGGGTCTGCACTTCATGTTCCCCCTACCGGGCTTCTGTGGCACACCGCACGGCTCCTGCTATGACTTTACATCTTATATTGCTTCCATGCTTCTCATTAGCGACTCTAAAAAGGTAGTCTAAACGTCTCTTCTCCTTGGCATATGTGTCAGTGCGTCCTCAACAATGTTATGGAGGTGTGCTCCAAATCCCGCAGCACACGTCAAGTACTTGCTCTGTAGTCTCTGGGACCTGCACACTGTCCATCCAATCTTGTGCTTCCATCGGCCTCTCAAAGAAAAGTACTTTGCTATTGTGGATGACCTTCAACTTTGCCGGGTACTTTTGCATGTACTTAAATCCCACCTTCCTGAACCTTGCTTTCGTTGCGAGGTATTGGGCCCTTCTCTTTTGTACCTGGAAGGTATAGTCGGGGTACACAGAAATGTTCGCCGAGGCTCTTTGTATTGTCCCGCCAGTCCTAGAAAAGGCGAGTATTTTCTCTCGGTCCTCGTCATTTAGAACTTTGGCTATCTTGGGCTGGGGCGGTGCTCCTGGCAGTGGCCTTCCGATGAGAGAATGGTGCGCTCTTTCTATAGTGAACCCTTGCGTGAGTTCCCCTGCTCCTATTTCCTGTAGTAACACATTTTCAACTTATGTGGTGAGGTCAGACCCTTCCGTTCCTTCAGGCAGTCCCACGATTCTTATGTTGTTTAGACGTGCCCGACCCGCCACGTCCTCGGCTCTATCTTCGAGCAATTTAACTCTCTGTAGGAGGATGCCAATGTCCTCTGTTGTTTGCACCACCATTTCTGTGTTTTCTTTAACCTGTTCTTCCAGCTTCCCAGTATGTTTCACTATGGCTCATACATCTTGTCTTAGTAGTCCCACATTGATGCCCACCGCATCAATCTTGTCATCCAGTGTCGCTTGTAGCGCTGCAATGGCCTCCGTGATCTGTTGTTTCCCCGAGTCCGCCATCTCCGCCAAAGGGGATGCCTGTTCCTTCCCCTTTTCTCCTCTGTCCCTCTCTTGCCGGTGTGCCTGGCCTTTCATAAAGGTTTCCATTGTGGTCTGCGTATTCCTTGACTTGTTGCCTTTTATTGCCATGGTATGCCGTCAGTCTTATTAGAACCACTGATCCGGTGCCTCAGAGGGGATTGTCCTCTCTTATGATATCTTGTCTACGGTCTCTTGTTCTACTCCGGGATACCCGTGATTCTGTGTGGGCCGGGGCCTCCGACGACAGCTACACTTCCCTCTGCTACATTTGGTGGTTTCCTTGCAACGTGTTCCACAGGAGGCACCAGCCAGTGTGTGTCGCCACCTCCAATTCTCTGGCCTTTGAAGATTCATTCTTCTCCCCACTTCGCTGGCCACTCTGTGGCCTTGCTGCATGGTATAAGTACGCCAGACTCTTTGATATATCGAGGCAGCGCTTAGTTACCACTGGAGAAATCACCCGTTGGTGCCATGTCCATCAAGCACTTCCCCTTTGTTGCCATGCACTAGAGCAAGGGAGAAGCCTGGGTCCTGCACAGGTAGTTTTTGTTACTGTCTCGGCACACACCGCTTCCCTGTGGCCTTTCCTGCGCCTATTGCGACCTTCCACTCAGGCTGCAGCTATCTTATGGTAGCACATGTGCCTGCTTATATGCCAGGTCGAGTGTGGCTGTCTCAGGCCATCGCCTGTGTTGAGTTTCTTATTTATGCTGGAATCAGATGTTGCGCTGCCTGAATGTGACAGTCTAGTTCGCCTTCGATTATGCCACATGCAGCCTTTCACTGCAATTGTGCTGTCCTCAGGTAAGCTCTATTGTTTGCCTCGAGGGCCTTAGCCGCCAACTTGTTTATGCGTCACTCATTAAATGGCTCTTGGTAGCCATGGCCGGTGTATACCAACTTCAGCGCATTGCTTATTCTCTGCAGCCCAGTGTTGCTGGGGTGGAAGAATTTCTGCACCCCTAAAGGGTGCTGTCCCCTCTGATGCGCAATGTATGGCTTTTTCTAGAGTTCGGAGCGTGGCAGGAGGGGGCCCTTTTCGGATCAATGCATTATGGCAACATGTGCGCTGGGCCGCCCCCCCGACTCTTTACCGCCTCTTGTCGCGTCCGTGGCCCCCTTTGTCGGCAGCTCCATCTCTGTCCATCCGACTGTTGCCACTGTAGCAGCTCACCGAGGAAAGCCCTTTGTTTGCGTGGCACTCTGGTCCTTCCTATGTTGTTTGGCTGTCCCGTCTGCTTCAGCCTCCTGCTGCCATCTGGGTATTCGAAGGTCGTTGTCAAACATTTACTGTACCGCAGCAGTGAACGCGGCTCCTGCTACTCATTGTCTTCCGTCTTGTGTTCCCCCCGTCTCTGCTGCAGCGCACCTCTGATCTCCTTTGTTCTCGGTACAGCGACCCGCACCACCATCCTAATCCGTCACCAGCTGTTGTTGCTCTGCTCAGTGGGGCACCCAGGCGTCGGATGCTACGCTTGGTCTGGCGGCTCAGCTCTCCGTCCTTGTTGGTGCCGTCCCGCTCATTTCAGTTGGGAGCCGCTCTCGATCACTTAGCCGCCATGTTTCTTCCTCACCCGCGGCTCAGTTTCAGCACCACATTGCACCCTTGGGTAGGCGATAACGTCTCACCACGCAGGCAGTCTTCTCTAATGCTTCTCCAGCAGTTTCCTTGTTTCCTAAGTCTTCATTTTAGTTATATGGTTGCCGTACAAGCTTCTCAGTGCTCGGATCTTCAGGATCTTCCAGTGAGCACATCTGCCTCACGTGACTGCCAGCCACGCCATCATTCTGCAGCAGAGTTAGACAAATCACCATCCCATTAGACTCTTACTCCAAGATGTTCCTGGAGATCTATAACTGAAACACGCCAGTTCCAACTAAGTGGATGCTTCCGCAGCAGCGAGAACACACTTATTGGGACCATATGCTCAAAATCAAAGGTACTTGTGTTTTACATCCTGTCCAAGATGGTCTATCCTTTATTGACCCTCCTACCTTGCCCTCTTTCTTCATACACCTTGGCAAGCTTCTTGGTAGAGGCCCTCAAAAGCTTGTATATGTGTGTGTGGCTTTGATGTTGCTGGGCATATTCTGGGCGCTGGCTGTCCACTTTTGTATAGACATCTCGAGGTCTGAATGTTGCAAATTGTCTTTTTTGGAGTGCTTGAGTCACCCTCATCCAATTTTCTGGATATAAGGAGACAAGTTGGACACAGGAACCCAATTCAACCTGAAGAGCTGAAGAGATCCACAGATGACAACCGAGGGACGCCAGAGGGACTGCAGCAGAAACTAACATTGGCTCATCCAATACCATTGCTTCACAAACCTAAACCTTCTGATCAACGGGGAAGACCTTTGCATGGTACCTTCCTCCCCAAGCCTCGTTAAACCAACCAATCACTTGTTCTGCTCTAGGTACATCACCAGTTTGTGTTTGTCGGAGCGTGCCTTTTTGCGTTTCCTCTGCAAGTCCCAGGACCAGCTGTTCATCATGGCAAGCACTCCAGGCTAGTCAAATGGCTGGCACTCCTTGCATGAATCTTCGAGGCACTGCTGGAACTCTGCTGTGCTGTTTTCCACCAGGAGACGAGATTGCAGGAAGAACAAACTTTAAGTGCCGAGTTATCAAGAGCCTCCTAACTCCATCCAGGCTCGATGCAAGACGTGCATCCATGAAGATCTCCATGAGGGTCTCGATCATGGAACCAAATATGTGTTTCCCCTCCACCCACTACCGTCTGAGCTCCCCAGAGGAACGTAAAGACGACTGTACTGAGATCCCTTGTATCTATAGAAACACCTCCTTCCCCATTCGGTTTGCAGTGGGCAAAAAAGTCCTGCTTACCCTAGGCCTATCGTGACTGGCCCAGGATGGTGGTGTCTGGGTTAATGCTTCTGGGAGTCAGCCTCGAGTCCCTCCTGGACTATTTTCCTTTTTTCTCAGGAACGTTTTGGGACTCGTAAAAGGCTACTAAGGACGTGTTACTGGATAGGGCTGGTCATCTGAATTTGTTGTTAATGATGCTGGATACCTTATAATAATGAAGTATATGTATCGATATGTGATTAACATCTGTCCTTCCTACTTTGGCGATTGCATTTACTGAATGTGATTCTAAAGTAGTGTGTACCCCAGTGAGATTCCAAACTGTGATTTGTATATATGTACTGCAGTATGTTACTTACCTTGAAATATTTGACTTGCGCCTTAGTGTAGTATTGTAATTAGACACCCTTGTGATTAGACATTTTCCCCCAACGATGGGAGGGGAGAAGATAGATCGCTTACTGTACGCGGATGATATCATCTTGATGGATTTAACACCTATAGGCCTTCAACGGCAATTGGATAACATGGTAACATACATGTCTGAAAACAATTTGCGCCTAAATAACGCAAAGACAAAAGTGCTCATTCTGGGCAGACCTCCAAAGTGGACTTCCAAATTCACCTGGCACTGTGATGGTAGGAGGCTGGAAAGAGTGGAAGCCTTTAAATATCTTGGGATCACAATTAGTAACGACAAAGAGGAAAAAATCATGTTGGAAACACTCTGGGCAAAATTAAAAAATCTTACAGCCCAAGCCAAGGCTGTGGACAAGAAACACGGCCGCTTCTCAATCGTACCTATTGTGAGATTCTATAAAGCCAAGGTCGTTCCGGCCCTAACCTACGGGATGGATGCAATGTTGTTAGCCCCGAACACCATCTGGGAGAAACTGGAAGCTTATTTTTGGCGAAGGGTCCTTGGTTTAGCCCAATCTACTCCAATTGCATTAATAAGACGAGAGCTATGCACCTCCTCACTGTTGGCAATAAAACTGAGAGCCACCTTGATGTTATACCGTAAGGTAATAAATAATCCAGAAGCCCGAGTACTGCACCTGATATGGAAAGAACTTTCTGAGGGAAGCAATCGGATGCTTGAATCCTGGGAACAATCCAACCGGAGAATATTGGAAGAATTGGATCTGCCTGTTGAGACACTCATACACAATCCAAATCGAGTGTCGAAAAAACTTTTGGAAGCCGACTGGATCCATACTCAAGAAGTGGCTTGGTCGTATTCCATCACAGCAAAATTACCAACTGCTCCAATGACGCTAAATGCCACGCGAGGTTACTTATTGAAGTTCCCAGATAAGAACCTAAGTCGTCTGTTTTTAAGATTCAAGTTGAACCAAATAAAAACCAACGAGATCTTGGCAATTCGTAACCAAGTACCATCGAGCACCTGCCGCTTCTGTCAGCCTATAAACGCTATAGAAAGCACAAAACACCTGCTAATGGAATGTTCCGGGCTCAAAACGAAAAGAGACAAGTATCTTGCTGACCCACTGAAAAACCACCTCACCCTCGATGAGGATAATCTCTGGTCATTTCTGACGAATGGGAATAACACCAGATGTGTCTTAGGAGTAACACTCTTCCTCAAATCCTTGAAGCTTGAGCAGGAGGAACTCCACTATGCTCTAGCTCACTGAACAAAGATATGTCTAAAAGGAACCTGGACGTTTTATGTATGAAGACCACTCATGTCTTATTTTTGTAAAAATTGTGACACAATTAAAACAAAAATTAAATAAATAAATAAATAACTGAGTTATGTATAGCTTACTGGTGTTTTTCTTATCAAGTCTGCTAAGTAGTAACTTTACTACACAACAGTGGGTTCCTTCCTCCTTAGTTCTGCCTTGCTGTTTGGTCGCTGCTTCTTAAGAGTGGCTTTGCTCAACCGGGGCTGTGACTAGACACTTCAGAGGATTTCTCAAACACTGTCAAATGTACCACATGATACTATAGTCTGGAGTAGAGGTGTGGCTTCCTACAATGGGAGGAACTGTGGAGAATAACTGATACACAGAGAGAGGTGTGTTACTACTAGTGCTTAATTCAAAGATTATTTTGTAATTTCTTTATACAAAGACAAGGCGTCCGGTTTTTCTCCCGGTCCTCAGCCTCCTCTTCGGTTACAGGAGCCCTTGCCTGCGATAAATCTACAAAATTATGTTACTCATCGGTCCCACGAATCTCCAGTGGGAGGAAGAATTTTGTCTCATCTGGAGGTGTGGATGACCATAACAGACGACCGGTGGGTTTTGTCCGTCTCCTGGTTGAGCTTTTGGCTAGCCCTTCCAGATACCGCTCCTTCTCAGCATTTGTCCATACGCATTCCGATCAGGTTGCTGCAGGTCCCCAATCTTGGGCACCAGAACAATCAACAAGTGTGTATCCCTCCCAGCAATCCTTCAGCTTAGCACCATGGTTCCTGAGTTCAAATCCTTAGCGCAGTTTAGTCTCTCAGAAGACAATATGCTTATAATTCAGGTGGAATGCAAACCTTCAACAAGAGCCCAGTACAAAAGCAAATGGCTTTGATTATACCAATGGTGCCTTGCCAACCAGCTTTACCCTTGTCAGGCTTCTATTGACTGTGTCCTGTCGTTCATTTCACATCTAGCGGACACTGGCATCCACATTTTGTCATGCAAAACGTATTTGTCTGCCATTGGGCCCTACCTTAGCACGGATAATTTCTCTTTCACCCTGACAAAACTGCTCTTAAAGAGACATTTTGCTGGGCTTCATCTTTTTCCTGCAGACAAGCCACCTCATCCTAAACGGGATCTCAGCGTGGTCCTCACTGCTGTCACAAACCATCAAACCCTTTGAGCTGCTGTGGAACTCAAGTTCCTCACCTGGAAAGTGGCCTTATTCGTAGTGGTTACATCGACCTGAAGATTAAGTGTGCTGCAGATCCTCTCTACTGACCATCTTTCCTTGGTTTTTCTTAAGGACAAGGTGGTGCTCCGCACACATCCTTATTTCCTTCCAATATTGTTTCAGAGTTCAATATCAACCAATCAATTTCTTTGCCGGTTTTCTTTCCGAACCCAGCTTCAGATGCAGATAGCGAACTTCATAACCTGGACGTTAGGAGGGCACTGTAGTTTGTTCTACATAGAACAAGCAACCTCCGAGGCGCTTTGTTACCTTTGGGATTCTGAAATGAACCCCTGCCTTCAAGGTTCCCATCTCGCGTTGGGTTGCTTTGTGTATCTCGGAAGCTTATACGTTGCAAGGCTTGCCAGCTCTGAAAGGCGTCCACGCACATCTAGTGCGAAGGAAAGCAGCGACTGACGCTTTTCAAAAATGTGTGCCATAGGGGACCACTTCCAAAGCAGCTACATGGTCTTCGGATTTCTGTAAGCACTATTGCCTTGATCTCAGTTCCCGGGCTGATGCCCAGTTTGGCCAGGCAGTGCTCAAAAACCTTTTTCTGTAAACGATTTCCATCCACCTGTTTCATAGGTAAATGCTTGGGAATCTCCCAAAAGTATGGAGGAAAGGGGATTTTTCTGGGAGTAAGACAGTAATTACCTTTGCCAGTAGGGATATGTCATGTTTATTAAAATACGTTATTTCCCCTTAATATTCCTCTTTAGATTAGGCAGTAGTATTATCTGAGTTTCTACCAATGCCACTGCTCTGCGGGTCACTGATTCAAAAAGATATCAGTGGAACTTTGTTGGTAGAAGTAGATTCCTATATGTCCATGATTTCCCATTTTTATTGGGCACATTTTCCTGTTTTGAGGGAGTAACAATGGATTGTGTACATGCCTCTTAGCTGTAAGGTTGGTTTTGGGCAAATGTCTCAACTCACAGGAACACGTAATGTAGATAGCAAGCAGAGGCCCAGGAATTCTGATCATATTCTGTGGTGCAGTTATTCACTTACACACATTCTGAAGCATTGTCTCATGGTCCTTGAATTACGTCATTAAAGTGGCACACAAATTCCTATGTGCATGTTTTCTTACGCATTCTTTTTAGTTGCCATTTTTTCCTTTGCAAAAATGTTAACCTGTCTGAATTTTTTGACAGCCACATCAGTGATAAGTGATATTTGTTTTTTTTTAATTAAACATGAGTATTTTTTTCAAATGGTTTTACACGCTTTCTGCTTTGTCTCTAAGCAATGTCGACAAATGAATAGCCACAACTAAACCTATTGTTTATCCCTACCATACAAAGCTTTTTCGTGCATTCACTTTTTCCTCTGCACATGAGTAATTTTGGTAAGGAACTATGACATATTTTGGAGTCTTGGACTGGTTGATGAGCTCTCCTCATAACCACATATTTTAACCCTATATGTTTGGAAAAAGTGTTTCAAGATGCACATTTTACACTGACTCGTAAAGTATTACAGTGGCTGGGAAGGAGAAATTCCGTTCCAAACTCTTTGAAGATGGTAGCTCACCAACTATGCATGCTCACAAAGTAGCTTACCTCGTAATTTAGTTGCACACATGGAAATTAAGTTGCGCACGAAAGCTAAGAATTTCCACACTTAGGGGAAAATAATTAGAGGGAACATTGCTCCTAGTCCATAGTCCCCTTTCCTCCATACGCCTTCCCCTCTAAAAGGTTTCCTTTGACTTAACGATTAAAAAAAGTAACGAAGGGCAATGGGCTGGGCGGGGCTCAGGAAGGTGGGGCTACAGGCACATGCGGTGGCCATGCGTAAAAATAAAGGGAGGACAAAACAATATTTCTGATGTTTGTTAATCTGCTTAGAATCACATGCTGTGTATAGGTCCGACATCCAGTGGTCACTGCAGAGCATTGCATTTTATTTTTCGTAGTCGAAAAAGGGGACGTCGACAAGGCGTGTCTGTAACACTATCCCTATAGTGACGTGCGTCGTACCCACAATCCCTCACGCGTCGAGGTCCCTCAGATTGTTTTTTTCCGCCCAGCTTCTGGTTGCCTTACGCGGAGCTCCTAGAGAGACATTGCAAAATACTTACTACGGACCTCGGTCCTTAATTATACTTATTATATTCTTAAAGATCCCTCCACTCGACGTTAGCTGTGAAGCTGTTTCTCCGCCGAACAAGTTTTCGACGGAGGGGAGGAGACGGAGGGGATCCTTCGGCGCTGCCGAACACGTGGCCTGGCCTCGCCGGCCAACATACAGTATGGAGAGTGGGGGTTCGAACTTTTATCTTCTCTTTGAGAATGTCTTTCTTTCTCCCCTATCTTTCCCTTAGGGTTGTTATCACCAGTTATTATTGCCTCAGCTATGGAGAGGACACCTTTTAAGTTTTGCCCACGCTGTAGGGGCAAATACACTTGGAAGGATAAACACAAGCTCTGTAATCGTTGCTTGCCCCTCGATCATAAGGAGGACAGCTGCGCGGCCTGTAAGCTCTTGAAACCAAAAACTCTTAAAGAACGGAAAGTTAAGAGGTGGGCGGACTACGCTATGTCGAAGTCAGTTTCCTCACCCGCCGCCGCTGTTACAGAAAGTGACGAGGAGGGTGATAACTCGACGTCCGTTACGGAAGTCATTAACCCCCAGAAGGAGCGCTTGCGCTCCTCGACGTCCGTCCTTGGCCCCGACGGGCTTGGCTCACGCCCTGCTTATGGGGATGAACACCCCGGCGACAAGGACGCACATAGACCACATAGGCCTAAGCACACAACCCACGGCTCTTCTTCCATCGAAGACGAAGGATCCATCAGCGCCGAAGGGGACGCAGGGCACTCCGGCGTCTACCTCAGACCGTAAGGGTCTCAAGCCCCACCCGCAAACGCAGCTGCGACAGAAAAGGTAATTCTGTCATTTTCAAAGTAACTGTTTTACTTCTGCCCGCTGGTCATATCCTGCAGTCTTGTGCACCCCCTTCCCTCCCACTGTCTAAATGCCCCTGGCTCGATCCCGGGGGAGAACTGCAGGTTCGTGAAGATTGGAGTAAAGGGGATGGGTATGAGGTTATCACCTTACTCTTGACTTCTACGTCCCATAGCGACTCCACCAGGGATGTGATTGTGCTGCTGTTCATGTTTTCCGGCCTGTCGGCTTGCAGGAGCCGCAGGACTTCATCCAGCTGTTTCCCCACTACCGCCTTTTCCATTTTGCACAATATTTTGTTTTTACTGTTCCCTAACCATTCCTTAAGTACCTTCAGTTGGGCCGGCACATAGTAAGTGTGAAAATTTGGTAGGGCCATAGCACAACCTCCCTACGCCCCCATCCCTAGCTGCCATCAGTACCTTCGCAGAGACTCTTGTTTTTTGTTTTTGCCATATGAATGACAATATTAATTTCTGGAGCGCTTTGAAGAATGACTGTGTGATCCTGACTAGGAGTGCCTGAAAAAGTAAAGCACCTTTGGCAGAATCACAATCTTAATGGTAGCTACCCTTCCCAACCAAGACCCTGTCTGGGGACTCCACTTGGCCAATAGCTGTTTCACCCTCTCCTAAAGGGGATCATAATTACAGCGCCTCTATGGATGTTGTGATTTGGATGCCTAGGTACGCTAGTCTGTCCTTGACCATCGTGAAAGGAACCTTACTTTGTAATGCGTTGCATGAGGGGTGCCTACCGACAGGTTCAACCATTCAGACTTCTTAATATTGATTTTCGGGCCCACCACTTTACCAAACCTGTCTAATTCCAGAGATATCCCTGGCAATGAAGCGCCTGGATCGGTTAGTGAGAATCAGGTCATCCGCAAACACCATTATCTTATGCTCCACCTCCCTCCCCCGAAAGGGATTCCTTTAATTTTGGACACCAATCGAATTGTGATCAACAGGGGTTCTAAATGTATAGTATAAAGCAACAGGGACGGGGGGGGGGGCGCTGTTGAGCAGCCGACAAATTGGCTGCCTAGCTTTCCAGCTCCGTGCACTGCCACTTTCCATCTGCTAACATCTGCGGTCAGCCACTCTAATCCATCTCCATACTCGGCCCCTGCCTTGCTGACATCCAGGGATACCTGCCCACGATATTTGACCCCGAATTGGACCTCCTGACCCGGCGCACGGCCCGCCTGCGCTGCCCCTGTGCTGGGCTGAGGCTGGGCCCTGGCGCTGTGGAGGTGCACGGCGGCACCGTGTGACGCCTGCTGCTGCCTGTGCCCCTGTGGCTCCCAGGCTCTTACCACCCGCCTGCCTGACTCTCTCTCTGTCCCCGCCGTGCCCGGCTGCCTGGAGGCCGGGGCCGTGTCTGGTGCGCGTGAGCCGCCTGTGGGACCTGTGCCGAAACGTGTCGGCTGATCCTCCACGGGGCGCCGGTGCTTGAAATATGAGACTCCCGGAGTCCTGTGACTGCTTCGTGCTCGCATGCGGTGTCGCTGCTTGGCCTTCCTCTCGCAGCCCCTGTGACATTGTTGTACCCCCTGTGATATTATTCTCGCTGCACCTTGCGCCCGGGGAGCCTTCTGAGACATCGCTGTGCGGCTCCGGAGGGGCCGGGCTTGCCCCCCTCCCCGGACCTGCTTGGGCTGACTGCCGTGCATATTAATCACGTGTGCTCGTGCGGGCTTGCTGAGGAGCCTGTCATCTGAGTTCTGGACACGAGCCAAGCTACAGGTGAGTTGGAGGGGCTGCTGCGCACGGACTCTCTGCTGTCCCCCTGGTTTGGCTGCTGCCCCCCACTCCCTCACTATGACTGATCTTGCTCTGTAACCCTGGGACTTAGCGACGCGTGCCCATCTTGCTCCGACCATTATCTGTGAGCCTTCTTTGAGCCATCAAAGTGGACTTCCTAGACGGACCTCCGTTAGTCTCCCCAGGCACTGTCTCCTCTGAATCCTGGCTCCGGGCATTGATGGCTCTCGCCTGATAGCACTGTGCTCTGTTGGCACACCACCGACAAGAGAGCTGTTTCTCCACCTTTGTTTCTGCGCCACACAACTTCTGGGTGCATAATACCCACATGAGACTCAACACCGAACTCTGAGTATTCAGACACCATACTACACAATGTCCAACAGATCCAGGAATACTAATAAGACTGGAGCCATGGACAAATTTGCTAAAGCCACCCCGAGGTCTGACTCAGCCCACGCATCGAGCGACCAGGCTGATGTACCGCTCCCCGCAGAGGTGCCTACTACGGACCTAACGGTTATGATGGAATCAATGGCTAGGAATTTTACAGCCTTTCACGAAAAGCTGGATGACATTAATGCTAATGTGGCATCTCTCAGGGCTAAACTGGATCAACAGGGGACGAGAATCACAGAAACCGAAAATAGGATAGGTGCTAATGAGGACAATGTAACCACACTACGGGGCACTCTGGTCGCGGACATGAAGTCGGTTAAGGCCAAATGTGGTGATCTCGAATCCAGATCACGGAGGAATAATATACGTTTTATTGGGGTCCCGGAAAATGCTCTGAAGAGCCGACTCGAACTGGCAGTTGAGAACTTCTTGAAAGATCTACTGGGCAACCCTGACATTTCCCCCTTCTTCACCATTGAGAGAGCTCATAGGGCGCCGTCACCGCGTCCCAAACCTGGGGACTTCCCGAGGCCCATCATTGCGAAAATCCTAAGCTTTAAAGACAGCGACCAGATTCTCTGACTTGCACGTGAAAAAGGAGAGCTCAGAATGGAATCGCAAGTGATCCGAATTTTCCCTGACTTCTCAACCGGCGTGCAGCAGGGGCGTCGCCAATTCCTCAGAGTTAAAAAAAAAAAAATGCTTAGAGAAAAATATTCCTTATGCCATATTTCCTGCACGCCTGAAGTTCACATTCAACAACAAACTTTACTTCTTTACGGTGCCTTCGGAAGCTGTGAAATTTATAGAAGCACATGTTCCCCCTCATCCTCCTGCTGATGATGACATGGACAATGACTGAACTTTGCGCACGGCCTGTACCCTCTAATTGTCCTACTGATATGTGAATTAAGAACTTCACCGGACATTCACCTTACTTGCAGTTAACCCTGTTATTTTACTTACCCTGGTACACAGCTCTGGCTGTACACACGTCACCTAGTATCTTGGATACACACTGCTGAACTAACGTAAAATTGAATTGCTCATCTTGATCATGCTTATTGGTTATTAATGTTCAAACTGCAACGTTCTAATGTTTTGTTTGTAGACCCCTAATTTCTATTTAGAGATACAAGGGCAAGCATTATAAGACCGCAAAAAAACTGCTTGTTTTGCAACAGAACCTGCTAATGCATGGCAGTGGCGCACCCCACTGCGATTGCACTGCTCTTTACACCTTTGTTGTGGGTTAGCCCCAGTTGGGCTTTCGGACAGGTTGTGCCAAGTTGGGGACGGCTCAGCTGTGTACAGTTGAGGGTGGGTGATGATCACACTGCTAATCTCGGGTTGGTGGTGAGGGAGGTGGGTGGGAATGGGGTGTTACTTAAAAAAGGCACAGGAGGTTGCACGGCACACGCATGGAAGGGCCATGATCGCACTTTCAACTCCAACTTTGGAAGCTCACACTATTGCTGGATCTGGGATGTTCACTAAACATGTATTATAGGATTAGATATCTGTCACTGAAATGTCTACCGTCATAATGTCCTGGAACATCCGGGGATTAAGCAATCATACCAAGGCCCGTAAGATCATGGCCTATGCTAATAGGCATAGCTGTAAGGTACTGTTTCTACAGGAGACACACTCCAATGGTCACATGCCAAGGGCCATAGCCCCGGCATGGGGGCCCGCTAGATTCTTCACTTCCTATTCCACCCAATCCAGGGGCATTCTCACAATGATCCATAAATCAATTAAGTTTATATTACATAAAAGCTACACAGACCCTGAAGGACGCTATGTTATACTACACTGCAGACTGGTTAACAAAGAATACCTACTTGTTGATACCTACTGCCCCAACGTAGACTCTCCTGAGTTCTTTGACGCTATAACCGCCATATTGCTGGGCTGCGTAGGAATTCAGGTTATATGGGGAGGAGACCTGAATCTTATTCTAGGTACTCTTCTGGACAGAACTGGTACTGCTGCCCGTGCCCTGTCCAGTGCTGCACGCAGGTTACATGGCCACAATGAGACACTTAAAATCTGCGATGCCTGGAGGACGCTATACCCCAGCGGTGGGAGTACACTTATTACTCGTCTGTGCACGACAGCTCATCCAGGATAGACCTGTTCTTTGTGTCAAGTGAAATTATGGGCAGGGCGGAGGGGTCCCGGATCCTACCTCGCACATTGTCAGACCATGCTCCAATTACTTTATCTGTGGGGCTGGGAATACCTATCCCGACATTCACCACCTGGCGTTTTAAATCTGAGGCCCTCAAAGATATTGTGTTCCAGGCTGGAATACTGGCTGACATTGAATCTTTCTTTGAGCACAACTCTCTTCAGGGCACTTCAGCTGCGGTCAGGTGGGACGCCTTCAAAGTGTATATTAGGGGAATGTCTATCTCCCGGGAGGCTGGGGTACTGAAAGCTATCAGAGCCGCCCTCGGTCGCTCCGAAGCCAAACTGAAGCAATTGGAGATGCAATGCTCCACTGGTGCTGACCCCGCCATACTCGCCCAAATCGGCGATGAACTCCAGACATACAACGCACTTGCCACCAACAAAGTCCAATACATTAGCCGCCCACAGGCCGCCAGTAAATATGGTTTGGGGGACAGAGCAGAGATAACATTAGCGACACTAGTAAGAAGGGAATCTGGCTGGACTCATCACCTCCATCAAAGATGAACATGGCAACGCACAGTGGGCTGACCAACAAATCTTAGACATTTTCAGAGTTTTACAGGTCCCTCTATTCCCAGCCTGCCGAACAACACATGCGTGAGCTTCGTGACCAGATCCCCACTACAGAAATCTCCTCTCCTACCCAGGTCCAGCTGGACTCCCCAATCACATTAGACGAGATAGTAACGGCCATCTCAGAATTGCCCAAAGGTAAGGTGCCGGGCCCTGACGGGCTCACCACTGAATTCTACCAAGAGCACATCGCCATATTAGCCCCCAGGCTGTTTGAGGTCTGTGACGAATCACTCCGTGTCTCTATCTTCCCCCTTTCTTGTGTGAAGCTGTCATCACGGTGCTGCTCAAGCCTGGTAAACCCGACGACAAATGTGGGTCTTATAGACCTCTCTCCCTCATGAACCTCGATACAAAAATCTTTGCTAAAATCATAGCGAATCGCTTTGTGCCCATCATGACATATTTAGTCCTCGAAGACCAGGCAGGCTTCGTCCCTGGGAAGGTCCACCTCCCACAATATCAGAAGATTGTTTAATGTCATGTCTCGTATAGACCAGGATGCGCAAGCTGTGGCGGTCACGCTGTATGCTCAGAAGGCCTTTGATATGGGGCTGGTGCTGGAGACAATGGGCGTCGGCCCAAACAGGATTAGGTTCATTAAATTACTATACACTTTACCTGTGGCGCGAGTAAGAGCTAATTCATTGACATCTGACCACTTCACACTCTTCAGGGGTACCCGACAAAGAAGCCCCTTCTCCCGATTCTTTTTGCCCTAGCAATAGAGCCGATGGCGGACTATGTCTGTGCACGCCAAGCCCGCAAGGGAATAAGACTGACAGATAACACCAAAATCATATCCCTGTATGCGGGAGATGTACTACTATACATCAGAGATCCTACAACCCATCTTGACCCTATACTGAGAGAAATCGCCCGCATCGGCGCCCACTCCGGATTTACAATTAACTATTCAAAGTCTGAGATCTTCCCGGTTACTAAATCTACCCAACAACCCACCACCGAATAACCCTTTCGCTGGTCCCCGGATGGTGTCAGATATTTGGGTGTTCAGATATCCCTAACCAAATCCACCCTGCTTGTCGATAACTACTTGGCGGTAGCACAAACAGTCGAGACTAAAATCTCACGGTGGCGCACTCTTCCATTATCCATTGCTGGTCGGCTCTCCCTCATTAAAATGATTCTACTTCCCAATCTCCTTTACACTTTCAGTAACGTACCCGTGGGAGGGAATACTTCGCCAAACTACGCCCATTATGTGCACAGTTCCTCTGGCACTCTGGCGCAGTGCGCAAGAAGTGGACTGACATGGCGCTCCCATACAAACAAGGGGGACTCTCGGCTCCGGATCTGACACTTTATTGGACTGTGGCCCAAGCCCAACACGCTACTCATTGGTGCCCTGGCTCTCCAGCGCGTCCGCATGTCAAATTGGAGCGACTGGCAGCCGCTGGCATTAACATAATGTCCCTCATACTGCACCAGCATTACACACCTGACTCTCCTATTGATCCAGTTAACACTGCCTTTCATGCCTGGACGCGCCTGCTATATCCGACACCTGAGTCCTCCCCATATTGCAAATGGCTCTCTGTGTGGGCCTTCCCCGGCCTGGAACCCACACATGACACCGCTTTGGTCTGGCACTGGGGGCGTTGGGATACCAGGCACTGTCTGACTTTTACCCTAAAGGCAGGTTCATTGACCCCCAAACATGGAAACGGGCACACCAGATCCTCCTCAAAGACCCTCCAATATTATAGACTTCGGGCCGCGTTTCGCACTAAATGGCCCTCATTTCCAGATGAGCCCCCAGATAACCCGGCGATCGCATATATTGCTAACTCTGGCGGCGCCCATGGCGTCGTATCCTCACTATATAAGATCCTACAGGACACCACCCCGACTCAAGCTCTCAGGGCACGCGATGAATGGGCAGCAGAACTGGGCCTAGAGGTATACAAACTTCTAAACAGGCTTTAGTCTACTCCACATAGGATTTCGAGGTTCACCACACCACGGTGCACCCCTGCCCCCGTTGCGGGGCGCGAAGAAGCTGATCACTTACATATGTTTTGGACCTGTAATAGACTGTGAATTTTGGAAAGCATTTTAGAAACACTCACTGTAATTACTGAAACTGTGGTTGATCCTGATCCTTTAGCAGTTCTGTTTGGAGCTTGGAGAACGGATGACACTAGACGTTTGGCTAAATTTCTGAACATAAGTTGTATGATGGCCAAAAATGCATACTCCAGAGTTGGAAAAGCTCCTCCCCCTGGTCTTTCTGAAATGGCTGCACTTGCTCACTTGGTCACATAACTGTGAGGAAGAATACCTGACCATGCTCCCCGCCCACTCTCTCCCCAAGAACATATGGGTTGAATTCAATACGTATTTTAACAATCAAAGTGAAGGTACACCTGGGTCTGGCTTGTCCCCTGCTCCATCAGGGACTGCTCCTGCATCATGAACTCTTATTCCCTCTCCTCTCATGTGAAGCTCTGTTGACATTGCTGTGAGTGATGTACTGAGATCAACGTGTTGCTCCATAATATACCTGTAATACACATTTGTTGCCTTAATGTATGTGCCTACTGTGAACCTCTGCCGTCAAAAATAAAAGTTAAAAAAAAAAGCAACTGGGACAAAGGGCATCCCCGTTTGTCCCCCTTCTAATATTTATAGGTTGTGAAAGGGACCCATTGATATGCAACTTGATTGTTGGGTTAATGTAATTCGCCTGATCTTACACACAAACCCATGAGTTCCATTGTTCGAAAAAGAAAGGACAATTTCAGTCGATCCAACGCTTTCTCCGTGTCGAGTGCTAAAAGAGTCTTCTCCTAATATTGTCATGGGTCCGTCTATTTTTTTTATAAACCCTGATTTATCTGGTAGTATGGAGTCTAACCTATTCACTAAAACGTTAGCGTATGTTTTTGCATTGAAGTTAATCAGTGTAATGGGTCTGAATGCCCCACACTGCATTGGATTTTTATTTGGCTTGGGAAAAAGCACCATTCTTGTTTCTTCCATTGTTGAGATTTTCCCCATCTCCGCTAGTTGGTTATATAGGGCCGTCTGCTTGGGGGCAGCAAATGGCCCTGTATGTCTTATAGAAGACTGCAGAGAATCCGTCCGGGCCCAGTGCCTTGTTAAGCGGTAAGGACTTAATCACCTGGGACACCTCTTACTCTGTGATATCTGCCTCATGACATTCTATAGTGTGCAGAGTGATTTTATTGAGGAGTAACTGGTGGAGATATGCCTCTTGAGCTTCCCTGTCAGGTAAGTGGGCGGAGTATAAACTGGAATAGAAGCCCTCAAACTGCTTTATAATGTCTGGAGTAGACTCAAAATGATCTCCCTGTGAGTTTTCAATCTGGATAATGCTCCGTTCTGCAATTTCCCCCCAAGTTTTCTTGCCAGGAGGCTATCGGCTTAGTTAGTTTTAATATAATTTTTTGCACGAAGAAATGCATTCAGCCTCCCTGGTGTGTAGCACATTTAGCTGTCCTCTCACACTTCAGTACTCCCTTCTGAGCTTACTGCTTTGGTACCACTCCATACATGCCTGAATCTCTATGAATTTTATTTCTAATACCTCTTCTGTTGCCCTCAGTTGTTCATTCTTCGTGGGTACTATCGCTATAAAATGGCCCCTAGTCACTGCCTTGAAGGTGTCCCACATCATCGCCCCATCCATATCTGGGGTGCTATTATGCCAAAATATTCCCTCATTCCATCGCCCAATTCGCCAGTTATCGTATCTCTTGCGTGAATGACCATCTCCATAAACCATCTGGTCGTCCCTGACACCGCGCTGAAACATTCAGTGGGGCGTGATCTGAGGAGGAGAGGAGGATGGGGCCTGCTTATATGCGTGTGATCCGGCCCATAAGTGTTGCTGATGCTCATACATAATCGATTCTCAAAGGATCGGTAAACGTGCGAATACTAAGTGTATCCCGTAGATTAATTTTGAAGCGTCCTCAAAACATCTTTTAGGGTCAGAAGGTCTATTTTGCGCTTCAATGCTTTGGAGGGAGACACTTGGCCATGATAAATCTGTGCACTGCGATCCTTTTGTGGGTGGGTCCCATGCCAAGATCAAGTCCACCATCAGAATTATCTCCCCTGTTACAAAGGTTTCTAGCGTGGCCAGCGTTGCTCTCCAGAAGCCATCCCGACCTGAGGTTGGCGCATATATTTAGGCTATAGTCTTCGTTTGCATGCTCACCTTACATTTGATGAATACGTATCTACCCCCCATATCCCCTTTCACTTCTAAGACCACCACCTCTAGTGACCATCTAAATGCTGTAAGGGCACCTATTTATCCGACCGCGTTGGCTTGGTACACATTGGGGTAACCCCCAATTTTTTACCTATGTTTGGCCCTCTTACAGGCATGAGTTTCTTGAAGGGCTAATATGTCCGGGAATTCCCTAGCCAAATATTATTCTGCTTTCTTCCTTTTAGTGGGGTATTTAAACCCTGCACATTGTATGACAGGAGCTTAAGGTGTGATCCCATTGCTCCCTAATTCTGTAACTCATGTGACCTCTGCCTCTGTAAGATTGTTTCTGATGTTTGTTAATCTGCTTAGAATCACATGCTGTGCATAGTCTGACATCCAGTGCTCACTGCGGAGTATTGTAATTTGTTTTTCGAAAGTCAAAAAGGGGGCGTCGACATAGGCTTGTCTGTAATACTATCCCTATAGTGACGTGTAGTGTACCCAAAATAGCTCTTGCGTCGAGGTCCCTCAGATTGTTTTTTTCCGCCCAGAATACTGGTCGCACTTAGGCAGAGCTCGTAAGAGACATTGCCATTACCATTTATTCGACCCTTGGTCGTTTTTTGTCAATTATCGTTAAATCCAAACGCCTCCAGCCCTCTTTCGACAGCTAGCAACTTCCCCACCGAGTCAAGATCTTCGACGGTGGTTTCGATGGAGGCAATCCTATTGGCGCTGCCGAACACGTGGCCCGGCCTCGCCGGCCTACACAGTAGGGAGAGTGGGGGTTGTTGTAGACATTTCTGTTTTCTTCTAGAATGCCTCCCCCCTCCCCCCCACTCCCCTTTCCCTTCGGGGTCGTTATCACAGCTATGGAGAGGACTCCTTTTAGATTTTGCCCTCGTAACGGCAAATTCACGTGGAAGGATAAGCATAAGCGGTGTAACCGCTGCTTACCTCTCGACCACAACGAGGCCGGCTGTGCAACCTGTAAACTCCTTCGCCTAAAAACTTTGAAGGACCGCAGGGTCAAGAGGTGGGCAGCCTATGCTATGTCGAAGGTTGATACCTCACCCGCCGCCGAATGTGACGAGGGGGACAGTGATAACGCTACCTCCGTATCGGAAGTTGTCGACCTCTCTAAGGAGCGCTCCTACTTCTCTGCGTCTGTCCCCGGCCCCAAAAAGTTCGGCTCACGCCCTACTTATAGGGATGTACACCCCAGCGACGTCGACACACATGGAAAAGTAAAAACTAAACACACAACCCACGGCCCTTCCTTGACTAAGTCGGGGACGCCAACCGTAAGGGTCGCCAGGCCTCCCCGCAGCCGCATACGCGACTAGCGACTGGGCCGTCCGCAACTAAGGGCGCTACCACCAAAACGTCAGACGAAATGCCTCGTAAGAGAGCGACTGTTGGCGAAAAAGGTTCCGGCACCGCCGGAAACTGTTCATGACCAGCCCTAGACTAGTTGTCGAAAGCCCACGAGAAGGTTTCTCAGAGGGCGAAGAAGGGGTATATCCTCCACGCTATGGGAGAGATCTCGGCGCCTAGAGGCGGAGGAGCACACCTTTCCGCCACTAGACAGTTCAGGATTATCCCAGTGGACTATGGAAATATTTCAATCGTGTATGGACAAACTAGATAGGTTTATGTCCACCCCTGAACACGTTACACCCAAAAGACCGAGAGATTCTCCATGAAGACCCTAGGGCCAAATATCCAAGACTCTTTGACCCAGTTGAAGAGGAGATTAATACATACGACCTCACTGAAGAGGACCCACATTTTCACGAAGATGAGGAGTTCCTAAATACGGAGGATCTACAAGACCCTGTAGGGGGCTTTGAAGAAGACCCAGATATAGGATGAAGGGGCTTTGATGAAGTCCCAGACATGGGTGGATCACAGCCCTGGCAGTCTCCAGGGGCGTCAACAGACCCTGAAGTTTTAGATCTGTCTTCTACTCAGACCACACCGGTCAGAAACCTGTCACCTGTGGATGACCAACCCACTTTCAATGCACTGCTACGCAAGGCGGCAGCACATTTTGTAATTGATTTAGGGGAAATTAGTCCAGAAGTAGACTTTGTGGAGAAAATAATTAAGGAAGAACCACCTACTAGTCAGGCCATACCCCTTCTTGCCTCAGTCAAGAGACGCCTCGTTCCATCTTTATCCACACCTGCATTGGTTAGAGGTGTTAACCCGAGAATTGGGAAGCTTTTTAGCCCCTCACCATCAGATCCCCTCTATATTAGGGGTCACTCCATACCTGATTCCTTGGTAGTTCCTACCACGAGGAAAAGGGCAGGTGTTCCGCTATCTACTAGCGAAGCACCCCCAGACAAGGAGGGGAAGAAGCTTTATGCCTTGGGAAAAAGGATTACATCCTCCGCAGCTTTCTTCACGCGGATTGCCAACAACAATACTTTACTGGCAAGCTACACTGATGCTCAATGGGGAATGTTACCAGAGCATCATTAAGAACACGCTAGATGCTGCGAAGACAGCTGGCCGGTCACTAGTCCAGGGGGTACTTCTTAAGCGTCATGTGTGGCTCGGGAACTCTGGTTTCAAGCCTGAAACCCAGGCGTCCCTCATCAACAAACCCCTCAAAGACTCAAACTTGTTTGGTAAGGCGGTTGAGGATGCACTGGAGACAGCTAAGAAGGAATTTGACACCCTAAAGACTCTGGACCAAATAACAAGACCTCCTAATAAGCGAGGTTACGGCAACAGGTGCTTTTTTCGTGGCAAATGCCAAAACCACCACCACCAACAACAACAATACTCCTCAGCAGGCAACTGGTCCTCCACTCAGGGAACCAGTGGACAATATACTCAGAGGACAACGTCGTGGCAAGGGAAGAGGTTGAGGCCCCACTCCCAGAGGCTCCCCGGCTGCCAACACCAAATGACCCGAAGGTTCGGGTCCCCTCCCATGCATCTCCGGTCGGGGGCGTGTTAACATCATTCCTAAAAGCATTGGAGGGAATTACCACAGACCGCTGGGTACTGTCAACTATAGCCCGCGGTTACTGCATCGAATTCAGTCGATCCCCTACATTCAGACCCCAAAGGGGAAGACACTGATCACAAGAACACCTCGCCATCCTTCTTCAGGAAGTCTAACTGCTAGTGGAAAAAGGAGCAATAGAGGTTGTGCCTCTATCACAGGTAAAGGAGGGTATTTATTCAGTGTACTTCCTTGTACCCAAAAAGGATTTAACGATGCGCCCTGTACGAGATCTTCGCCCAGCGAACAAATTCGTAAGACCTCAAAAATTTAGTATGGTGACTTTGCAGGAGGTAATTCCCCTGCTCACACAGGGGGATTACATGGCAACACTGGACATGAAAGATGCATACTTTCATATTTCAATGTTGCCAGCACACAGGAAATACCTCAGGTTCATGATAGAAGGCAAACACTATCGGTTCAAAGTGCTACCCTTCAGCATAGCTTCAGCGCCAAGGGTAATCACGAAGGTACTGGCAGTGGCAGCGGCCCACCTGCGCAGGTTGACCATCCCGGTCTACCCTTACCTCGACGACTGGCTCATAACAGGGGATTCTTACAAAGCATGCTTCTCAAACACCCAAAAGACTGTAGACCTTTGTTCCGCCTAGGCTACTCCTTCAACGAGAAGTAGTCCAGTCTAGACCCCAGCCAAGTCAAGCAATTCCTAGGGGCTCTAATTCGAACAAAGGACGGCCTCGTCTTCCCCTCCAACTAGATGGTCCAAAATATGCTGTTTCAGATCCCTCCATATGTAGCCGGTCGAGAGGTGACGGTACGCAAAGCCATGCGATTGATAGGGATGATGGCGTCATGTATTTATTTGGTACCTCACGCACGCCTGCGCATGCGTCCAATGCAAGAGTGGCTCAACTACAAGTGGTGCCAGGCCAGCCGACAATGGGACGATCTAGTGGTGGTCTTGCAGGCCTTGGTTCTCTCGCTGCGATGGTGGTCGAAGGAAAACCTTGTGTTGGGGAAACCAATCGCCAACCCCGCAGTGGAATCCACTCTAACCACAGACGCATCCCTCACAAGATGGGGGCTCACCTATCCAATCAGACTGCACACAAAGTTTGGACTCCGAGTGTGGCGTCCAAACACATAAACTTGCTGGAACTGCTGGCGGTCTTTAAAGCACTGAAGGCTTTCCAGACGCACTTACAAGGGAAAACAGTGCTGGTCCTCACAGACAGCACCACAGCCATGTACTACCTGAACAAGCAAGGGGGCACTCACTCTCCAGGACTGTCCAAGCTGTTATCCTAAGTGGGTGATCTCCACTCCTTCTCTGCAGGTTCAGTTGGAGGCACCCTCCACTGTCCATGCTTGCCGTGTGTTGCCACAAACTCACTCTGCTTGCAGGGGGGTGCACTGGTGGCAGGGGATCTATTCCTTGTGGGTCCACACTGCACCACGCGGCATATCGCTGGTCCCCGGGTGGGGTGGAAAGGCCTCCACCCATGGCATATTCTTCTGTCTTTGTTGGGCACCCGGGCCCGCTCCATTCCCCTCTGTGGGTGCCGGGTCCTCCTCCCGCCTCCTATCCAAGATTTGACTGCAGTCGGCAACCTGCACTCCTCCTCTGCCACTGGTGTCTAGGGCACAGCCGAATCCTGCCGCTGCTCTCTTAAGACCAATATGGAAGATGGCTGATGGGCTCTGCTCTCTCGCCCTCTCCCATGCCTGACAATAAGGGCCACCACCAGCCGCAGGGCTCAGCTCACTCACCGCCATCCCAAGAAGCGGCCACTGCTGGATAGTAAATCCCCCACCCCCGCACACCCTGTGGCTTCTGCAGGTTTCTGCTTGGGCTATTGCCGTGTTTTGGACATGCTTATCTGCTTGGCTTCATTGTTTGGCACCGGGGGAGCAGAACACGCATACGTACTGTTTTTCCATCCGGGTGGCCATCTTGGATCACGCCTTTGACACTTTTAAGAGTGGAGGAGATGATTACTGCTGCACTCTCTCTCCATTAGCTCAGTTGAAATTTTAGTGAATATAGAAAAGAGGTAGAGCGAGCCCTGCGGATAAGAGAAGATGCAGGGTGAGCTGTGCATTCATTTAACAGTGTAATTTAAATAGCTAGCTGTGCTGCACACGTGTCAATCTAATTAGCAAACCTGCAGAATTGCATAGCAAATTGCTATGCGATACTGCTTATTTTATGCTTTGCTCCCACATTGGAGGGAGTGCTGGGACGCTCCCTCTGTAAGAGAGAACCAGTCTTCTAATGGATCCATCATCAGGTTAAAGTTGCCTACCCAGACAAGCCCAGTTTTCCGTTGTTGCAGAAACAGAACCTCTTTACAGAACGGTAATAGTTGCTGGTTCAGTGTAAAGTCAGTACATGGTGTAATTTCAATATAGACAATCTTTCCCTTTATAGCCAATGGATGCCGCTCGAACCCCCGCTTAATTTGGAGTATCTCAAGAATCAGCATTCCTGCCTTTCTTACTAAACACAACCACAGGGTCACCCCAATGTTGTTTTATTAAAGATCATATTCCCACCCCCCATGATATTGGTTTCCTGATGGGTCCTGAAACATACACATCAAGGCCTGATTGTTTGAAATCCCTGATGGCCATGGATAGTTTTTGCAGAGAGCTGAGGGCTTTCACATTTAGGGTCCACAGACGGAACCCCCTGCCAGATAGCTTCCTGTTATTTTCCTGCATATTTGCCTAGGTTTACTCCTCAGATTGTGTTGCGTCTATCCTCCGATTGCACTGTTGTACATCTCATTGCACACATCTCCTTTAGCATATTTATCCCCATTCTGTTCGAAATTTCAAAAAATCCACATTGTTCCCCAATGTTTGCCCCTTCCCTTAAATTGTTTCCCTCACCACGGACTCCTTTTCTGGGATTGTAAAACCACTAGGCTGGTCACGCCCTTTCACCATTAAGAGACTCCTTGCCTCTTTGTCAGATCTCTAAACCTTTGAGAGACACACCAATCAATAATTTCATTGGTGTTTTTGTATCTGCATCTAAGCGTTGGAGTACACCTTGTAACCTGCGCCATTGGGCTAAGAGTTCTCACAAAGAGTTCAATTTGCGGATCTTCCTCGACCCAATTTGTTGGCCTGTTATTGATTGTTACTTCAGTTGGCTGCTGCTTGGCGTCCCCCGGCCTCGCTCCTCAGCATCTGGTCTTCGCCCCACCAGTTGCAGTCTCTTCAGGACACCCTCTGCCTCCTCTTCTGATGTCATCCTAAATTCTTCCCCATGGTGCTCAAAATTCAGGGAAAAGGGGTATTCCCATCTTTAGCTAATTTACTGATCTTGGAGCCACTCTGTCAAAGGAAGGCCTTCTTTCCATTTGGCGAGAGCTAGCACTGATGGGTCCTAAAATATACACATCTTTGTGCCTTCAAATTCTATAGTGTCCTTCTCCCTTGCTTTCTGGAGGATGGCCATTTTCTGTTTGAAGTAGTGACACTTTGCAAGGATGGATCATGTGCCCCCTGGAGTTCCTCCTCCTTGATGAATCATGTCAAAAGATTTTTCCCCCTTCCTTGGTTCGTCAAAGAGGGAGACAACCAAGGATTTGACAGCTCAAGGGATACTGCTGTTTTGACCAAGGTGTGTGGATCCAGCTTGTCTTGTGTGGGTGTTGTCCTCGCTCGGTTCTTTGCGGCCATTGTGCCTCATATTTTCAAGCCCTCTAAGCTCACTAGGGTGGGAGTGCGCCTTTGGTAATAGGATTCCAGAGTCCATGGAGGGTAAGCACCACCCCCAGTGAACAGGCACCGTCCCTCTTCCCCTAATACAAATCGGCACAGACGGCACCCATTTATTTGTTGCACATTGACTGGCATCAGTTCACTTCAAGGACTGCTTGCTGTGTGCCGGGTTTGTTCCTTTCAGTGTTTCAAAGGGTAGCACCAAGTTTCCTGTTAGGCAGCTGGCACAACATGAAGGAGGAATCCTGTTCCTCTGCTAGGGCTCCACGTGTTCGCCTATTGGAGTAGGACCCATGTATACGTTTAGTTTTACAGGGGGTTAGGGGATGGCACCACTCCCTTTCCCGGCTAGCACTCTGTTTAAGGCATGCTGACATTATGTGAAGTGTGGACAGGTGGCAGCCAATCGCGGGGCGAAGTTCCCAGGTGGGTCCTCCTCTGTGACTCAAGAGCTGCAGCGCGCCACCGCTCTTACCCCTCTGGCTCCCTCTCGCTGGTCTGTGTAGGACTTTTTATGGCGTCCGGTCAGCGTCCCTGCGGCTTGGACGTAGGTCGTATCAGCAGTTGTGGTGCATCCCCGGCACATTCCCCCTTGGTCCTTTCTATTCTCTGCTTGCACGTGGCTCGGTATCCCCGCCCACTGGTGCCTTGGACTTCTGTGTTTGCAGGGCGGGTCGTTGATTTCAGGGCTCTGTGCAGCTCGCTGGCTTGCACAGGATGGGTTTGATGTCTACATGTTGTGAATATGTAACTTCATACAGCTTTATCGATTAATGGGGGTCTCTCTTTCTCCAGCATGGGGTCTGGCATCGATTCACATGCTCATGAATATTCCCTGTCGTCAGGCCGGGAATCATAGGTAAAAGAAAAAAGTTTCACTTTCACTTAAAATTTGTTTTGCTCCTCTAAACCAATCACTGACCTCTGGGTTATACTACCTCCAGTCAATGACTGCCCTCACACTAAACCCCTCCTCTGGCAGCCATCTTATTTTTACTGCACGTTCAGGTGTTCGGAGTTATCGAGTGCATTTTTATGTGCTTTTTCAAGAAAGTCTTATTTTTGTCAGAGCCAGTGTGCTCTTTCTCTACATCGGCTGACAAGCGGGGGATCTGTTTGACGGTGAATCGTCGAGTTTTCATGGAATGATCCAGAAGGCCATCGGGCCTACTCCACACTCCCGACCATGTCAGAAGAGAAGAAAGAGGGAAGCTCTCTTCCAGCTGCAGACTGTGGATTGTGTTTTGTTGAGGACAAATAACGTCAGTACCTCTACTGTCTGTACCCGGACCACTGAGAAGGAGATGGCGAGATCTGCCTCAGGTTCAGCAAGAGAACCATGAAAGATCATCACAGTAGACTGGCGGCGTGGCTCAGTGCCAAGGCCTCCACACTGTGCCCAGAGCCGGGGTATGCCTCACCCAGGACCGGCCAGTCCGAGGAGCGGGCTTCCATGTCCTTTGAGGGCGCCACATCTGTGGGGGTCCAAGACGAGGCCAAGCACCGTGCATCCGTTTCTGTTGGGGTTGCCGTGCAAGCGGGTCCCACAATGGGCAGGGCAGGATCATCCTCACCATCTGCCTCCATCTCCAGCCATCGATCCAGCTCCTCCTCAAAGAGGAAGTCGGCCAACCCGGTTAAGCTGCTGGAGAAGCCAGAGAAGCCTAAGGTGCAAGAAAAAGCAACTGACATGCCTAAGAAGGCCCAGGCGGCGCAGGAAAAATCGTTGACTATCAAGATGGTAGCAGCCGCTCTCTCGAAGACCAAAGAGGCTGACCCGTTCAAGGTGCCCTTGCTGCGCCCAGTGTGTCCCTGCCCCCAAAGCGAGTGGCCACCACCTGGGCCGTGGAGAGGACACTGGAAAAGAGGATAACCGGAGCTAAGCCTGAATCGGACCCATCAGGATACACGATCCATGAGGACGCGGGGGACGACGGAAATGCTGGCGGAGATGGAAATGGGGATGACCAAAATGCCAGTGGTGCAGGGCCTACTAGGCCTGCCAAACCAGCTCCAAGAGATGTATCGTTGGACATACTCTCCACCCTGCACACGTTGGTGTTGGAAATTCAGAAGAGGATGCCCCCTGGTAGCGCCGGTGTCCCTGTATCAACCCGTGGCGAAAAAGGAAGCACCACCACCTAATCAACCTCTGCACCCCCACCCCCCTCCGAGGGACCAGGGCACAGTGACAGCGATGATGAACGAGGTGGGGTCGTTTCATGCCATGGTTGCTGAGCGTCCGAGCTCTTACAGCTGACACCCAGAAAAGACCAACAAGGAAGGTTTCCTCTACCAAAGGCGCGAGGCAAAGAGGAAGACCATCATGGTGGTACCCTTCCTGGATGACATTTGGGAGGAGGGCCTGGCCCTGATTACGAAGCCGGCCCAAGCCATGCGGGATAGGCTAGGGAAATAAAACAGGGTGCTGGAGTCTGCACCATGTTGTCCACGGTCGCAACCGTCGCCAGACTCCGCGGCTGCAAGGAATAGATCTAACGCCTAGTCTTTGTCCTCCGTCCCTCCGGATAGCAAGGGAAAGAAGTTGGATGCTATGGGGAGAAGGATAATCTACTCCGTCGTCGACAGTCAAGGCGGCCAACGCACTGGCGATTCTGGCCAGGTACGACAGAGAACTCTGGTACAAACTGGCCCAGATTCTGGACTTACTGCCCAATGACAAACGGCTAGAGGACGATCTCCCTCTTCCGGTAAGGGGAGGTGGCGTCAGAACCATGCCGACACAGGCTTCCGACAGACGAGGAACAGTGTCTGTCTCCGGCGTTGAGGCTGGCTGAAGGCCACCAACTTCAGCCAGGAGGTCCAGACGAGAGTACTGGACATGCCCTTCGGGCACAACCTCTTCGGGAAGACCTTCAACGAGTCTTTGCAGGCCATCAAGACTGGCATGGAGACAGCTCGTGCCCTGGGCATTCTTCAGCAGCACCGCTCGTCGTTCGCGCCTCTGTCGGAAAAAACTAGCAGATCGACCAAGAGTTTCAGTGGAGGTTCCTCGTACCGTCAGCCCGCCCAGTCCACAACCCAGGAGGCCTACAGAGGCCGTTACAAGGCTTTCGGTGGAGGTGGCCAGCGCCATAGTCGCTCCCAAAGCAGGACGCAGACGCCGAAGCAGTACTGAACCAGCCAGGATGTTGGGGGCCCCCACCCATGCACCAAAGTGGGCAGCCGGCTGGCGAGTTGCATCGGCAAGTGGAAGATCTTCACTGACAGATGGGTGCTGGTCGCTCTCGCCCACGGACATACCCTGGAGGTTCAGCAAAATTGTCCATGCATCCCTTCGGTTGCCCGGCAGGAATAGCACATCCCTCAGCTCCTGCAGGAGGTACAGGCCTGCTTGTTCAAAGATTACTCCAGTACTCCAGAGTTTACTCCACATACTTCTTAGTAAAGAAAAAGACCAGGGTCTCAAGGCCCATTCTAGACCTGCGGCCCCTGAACAAATACCTCAAGTCCCAAAAATTGAGGATGGTCACGTTGCAGCACATGCTCGGCCAACTGGAGGAAGGTCCTGTGCTTCGTAGTGCCGGGAAGAAACTACTGATTCTAGGCCCTCCCTTTCGGCCAGAAGTCATCACCCAGGGTGTTTACAAAGTGCCTGGCACCAGCGGTGGCCCATTTTAAGTCTACAGGGGATACACGTGTACCTGTACCTAGACGACTGGCTCATCCGGACCAAGTCAAGGGAAGTAGCGGTCTGTTGAGAAGGATTTCTGAACTCTTACCTGGTGGGCAGAGGTTCAGAAGGCCAACCTAGTTTCTTGGAACATGGTAACCTATGGACAAGCCAGACCAATCAAGGTAGCTTTGGCAGGCGGTCAAGACTAAGTCTCAGGAGGGGTGAGGGTGACTGAAAGACCTCAATGAGCACACACAGCAAGGACACTTACAAATTACTCCATACAGGTGTTATATCAAAAGTATAGACACATTTATTACAAGGCCTTTGTAACTGTCAGGCTGAGATTCGGATCTTGCGTCTGCGGAAGCTGCTGAACCCCGACAATCCACCCAAAATGTAGTACTCTGTGCTCTGAATTGTTTTTTTTAGCTCAGTTTACCACACTTCTAGGGGAAAGGGGGAAAAGTGGATAAAATAACAAACACCAGGCTGGAAGCTATTGACTAGCTGGTTCTTCACCTGTAGTAAAGACATAAGCATATACAACACCACATTTACTCATTGAATCACTGACCTAATAAACTATATCCTTTACTAAATATTTTAAACAACCATACCTGGTACTTCTCCTTTCCTTAAAATGCCCTGAGAAGTGATTTAGTAGATAAGACTTCCTTACCAGTTGCCAGGAAACTTCATGTTCATTCAGCCTTCTTAGATAGGTCCTTGAATGCTTTAGCAATCTTTTCCTGTAACTGCTTATTCTTCAATTAACTTTAACAACTTATTAAGTTTAAGATGAAGTAATGGAAGTTCCAACAAAATCCAATCTGGTAAAGTCTTTGTATGCAGAATTAGTCTCTTAATGAAGAAGAGCTTGAAACTTGCGATGGGAATTCTCGTAGTAATCACACGCTCGCGTGCTAAAGTTCCACGTAGCCGAAAACACGTACACGCGCTTTAGTTCCACGTAGCTGAGCACACGCGCAATTGTTCCACGTAGCAGAAAACACGCACACGCGCGTTAGTTCCACGTAGCTGAAAACACGCACACGCGCAATTGTTCAACGTAGCAGGAAACACGTACACACGCAATTGACTCCCGTAGAAAACACTCGCACTCCCGCTTTAACTGCTCAAACATGCGCTAGTTCTGAAGAGACACGTAGCTTATGAAAACATGCACGCGCGTTAGTTTATGCGTGGATAAGATGAACATGCTCGCGAACCTTTTCAATTAAATTAACTTTTTTACAAAAAATTAAGTAAGACTAGAATAGTTCTGTAATAAAGTTTTCTTCCACTTGGAAGTAACAGAAAGCACTTATCTCTTGAATGAGTCTTAGAAAAGTTCTTCTCCCTGAAAATGGAATTTTCTCACTCCTGTTCTGTGTCCAAACAAACTCCGAACTCTTTCCCAGTTTAATACACTAAGAAGCCGCTCGACTGTTTGAAACTTGAAGCCCCTAATCAAGTTAAGCAGGAGCAGCTTTAGACATGTCCTCTCAGCTGGGCCACGATGATGAAAGGCAGTTTAGAATGTTCACTGTCCTTCCTATAAACAATCACCAGCCAATCAAAATTTAGGCTGAGCACTTCCATCTTGGCTTGGGCCTTTTCCAAAGGCTGCAATTAAGGTTAAGGCTAAATTGTCTGTATCAAAATAAAGCCAATCATAACACACCAAAACCCTTTCATACTACATATGTGGCACACCTGACTCAATGTATGTAAGAATGTCAATGTATGTAACCCGACCCTAGAACATGTCAATGTATGTAACACCTGACCCAATGTAACACCTGACCCAATGTAAGTAAAAATGTGCCAACCTGACATTTACAAAGAACATAGCACAAGAATCACAGTAACACTAGGTAAACCAACACATCACAATCAATACAATATATATACAAGACCAGTAGGGTCTAAAGGGGTAAATGCACGAAATATGTCGACAACCAAGAGGGGAAGGAAACCGGCAGTGCAGATCATCTTTAGGCCCAGTTCAACATCAACAATACACCTAACTAAGAGGCGGAGCAAGCCCTACGAAGGGAGGAGCCTTTTGTTCAATAGTACATGCAATGTAGGTGCACACGCTTGTGCCAATGAGCGGAATAGGGTCTCTTCAAGGGTCTCTAGCAGCTCAGGAAGGTGGATGAGGCGATGCAGAACAAGTTCCCACTATTCAAGAAGGACCTCCACTTGAAGGTAGAGGCAGTTTGAGAGTGCGGGATGGAGTCGCTATTTCACAATAGCAGTGGAAAGGAGAGGAGATCGGACCAGGGTTATGTCTCCGGATGACCGGTGTGGACCATCAGGTCGCTACTCGGCCAAGGCCAGCGCGTTATCGACACTTAGCGAAACGCTTCCACTTGAACTCGTAGCGCTTATGTGGTGTCGGTCGCCGAAGATCAACCCTCTGAGTATCACGGCCCTGCTGGCTCTTCCATTCTGGTTCTCCTTGGCCTAGGCAGGGCTGGCGCACACCTCTATCAAGGTGCATCTGGCAGCTATCTCCCGCTACACCAGGTCTCCAGGAGATCTTCTCTTTGGTCACAATGTCTCGTCAAGAAGTACCTCCAAGGGCTGTTTCGATATTTCCTGCCGGTGACGTCTCCTGCCCCGGCGTGTGATCTCAACGTGGTGCTGTCAAGGTTCATCGGGGGGGTGGTGGGGGAGGCCTTCAAGCCTATGCATCAGGCCCCTCTCAAGTTCCTTTAATGGAAAACGGCTTTCTTCGTGGCCATCAACTCCTCCAGGGGGGAGGGTGAGATCCAGGCCCTATCCTGCAAATAGCCTCATCTGACTTTTCACGACACAAGCGTGGTGCTGCGGACACGCACTTCGTTCATGCCAAAGCTTCTTTCTGAATTCCACCTCAACAAGCCTTTGGTGTTGCCTGTGTTCTTTCCGAAACATTCGTTGCTGGCTGAAAGGACACTGCACTCGCTGGATGTGGCTCGTGCTCTGAAGTTCTACATGGCGCACACACAGAGTTTCCGGAAGACGTCTCAACTGTTTGTAAAACTTTAGGCCTGTGAACCATGGGAAGGCCTTGTCCAAGGCTTCCATCTCAAGCTGGCTCTCCGGCTGTATCACACACTGTCAAAGGTTGGCAAACCAATGCAAAACGAGTAATTGCTTCCGTTGACTCTTGCCACCTCCCGTGGTTGTGTAATGTTATACTTCGAATGGATTGTGTCCTCCGACGTATTCCTTATCTTGATAGATCGCTTCCAGCTTGCTGGCCTTGGAAAAAAATTTCAGTAAAGGGCGCTGCACGTCGACGTCCCTCAAGTTGGTGTCCCTCGACAGCCTCGGTATCGGCGCCGACATCATCGTGCGTATAAATACTCACGCAGCGTCCGTTGCTCGGTTCCGTTTTTCCGCGCTTCGTGGGCCATGGAATCGTGTTGCTCAGTTCTTTCTTCAAGTATTTCTGATTATTCCTCGAAGATATCTTCTTCATTCGATGGCTTCCTATTTCGAACCGTCAACCCCACGGTCCGGCTTCAAAAAGTGTTGAGATTGTTGGAAGAAAATGTCATTGACGGATCCTCACAGGATCTGTTTGTGGTGTCTGGGATCGGAGCATCACTGTTCGGAATGCGAGGACTGCATGTCCATGATGGCGAAAGCCTTGAAGGAGCGTAAGGGGAAGCTAGAAAGAGGTAACTCTTAAAACTTCTACTTCTTTGAAAGTTTCCAATGTTTCCTCGGCAGAGTCGAGACATTTGTCTCCTCGCCGTCACAGGAAACCTTCTCGCTCAAGGTCTCGAAGCGGTTCCCGTAAGTCTTTGAGATCTAAACATTCGAAAAAGAGGCGTAGATCTCCCTCTTCTTCATCATCTTCTACTTCCCCGGAAAGGGTCACCTACCCCACGAAACACAGCTCTCCAGCTAAGTGGGAGGAATTCCGTAAAAAAATGCTTAGCGTCTTCGAGAAAGCGGCCTCGACCCCCTTGGAGACGGCTAAAGGTAATACCATGGGTGAAAGACCCAAAAAATCAAAACGCTGCGAGTCATTGCACCTGCCAAAAGAAACTGCCCGAGATCGTCATGAACCCTCGAGCAAAGGCAGTAAGACTGCGTCATCGACGCCATCGTCGAAGGTTCCTTCCACTCATAAATCTGCGTCATCGACGCCTTTATCGAAGGGCCCGTCGACACACAAATCGGTCGACTTGACACCGTCTTCGACGCTGATGTCAACACCGATAAAGGACAGAGCTACTGCTGTTACTACATCTCAGTCAGTAGACATACCGAGGGCTTCAACCATTACCTCGAGGATGTCGTCGATAACCTCGACGACTCAGAGTAGGATTCCGATCCTCTCAAGTTCTTCGAGGCCTCTTCCTACTTTTTTGACACCTTTTTCGGTTTCATCGAAGCCTTTGACTTCCGCGTCGACAACTTCAACGTTTTCTCAACCGGTGACTACAAGCTTGGCCCCTTCTGCTTTAGAAATGGGTTTTAAACCATACCCGAGGTCAGATTATTTCAGAGCTTTGTCCTCTATATATGAGGAAGGAGAGGATTCTAACCATGTAAGACCCTTTGGGTTACAGAGGACCACTACACCTATACAAGAGGAATTTATCTCTGAAGAGAATAGATTGAAGGCTCTTCAAGACTCTTTGCATGAGGCAAGTGGTTTAGATACTTCTCCAGAAGTAGAATTCGCTAAACCAGACCCAGGGGAACATGCTGAGACCCCTTATAGGGTCTTAATGGCCAAAATAATAGAGTTCATGGGGTGGTCTACATCTTCATTTCAACAGGATGATCTTACGGACATTTTACTTAAAGGCCCACAGGTAGATCCTGTGGTTCCCTTTCATACTGCATTGCAGAGAAAAATATCTGTCAACTGGGAAACCCCTGAGGTTATCCCGGCAGTTAACAAAAAACTATCTGCCAAATATAGGCTATCTGCTTCTGACCCTGAATTTTTGAGCAAACCTCCAACCCCAGAGAGTTTGGTTGTACAAGCAGCAACTTCATCAAACAGTAGATCTGCATAACCTATTATTCCACAAGACAGGGATAAAAGGTTTGACGGTATGTCAAAAAAGGTCTTCTCGGCATGTAGCATGGTGTTGAAATCTATTAATGCTACTTGCACGCTTGCATGGTTCAGCCACACACTTTGGGAGTGTGCTTCATCAGCGGCTGACTGCCTCCCAGAGGGAGAAGAAAGGGAAGCTTTTCTAGACATCATTAAGGATGGTAAAGATGCAATGTGCAAATCCCTTCAAACTGGCATTGATTCTGCTGACAGTATCAGTAGGGCCATGGCAGCAAGTACTACAACCCGCAGATTTGCGTGGTTACGAAAGTCTGGGTTTGTTTCAGATGTACAAGCCAAACTTTTAAATATGCCCTTTGACAGCTCTTCTTTGTTTGGTAAGAAGGCGGATGACAGTCTAGAAAAGTTACAGACATCCAAAGCAGCAGCAAAATCCCTGGGAGTGGAAATCCGTCAAACGCCATATCGCCCCTCAGGAACCTCTTGGAGAGGTGAGTCATTTCGCTTTTATTCCGCATTCGGAAAAGGCAGAGGACAGTCGGTTCAAAAAGGTCAAAAAAGATTCACGAGAGGAGGACGGGGTAAAAGTACAAAAGCCGCAGCAGGTGCCTCTTTACCCTCGGCATCTGCATCAGCCGCCTCTAAATCACTCTGAGGACTCTCCTCACAAGACACCAGTAGGGGGCAGGCTAACTCAACATCTGACGGAATGTCAGACTATAAGGTCAGATGCTTGGGCATTGGAGACAGTTGCCCAAGCTTGCTGCCTGCCTTTTCTACGCATTCCTCAGTCATCCACCGGGGAACAGCTCTCTGAAAGTTCCAGATCCGCTCCTCTTGCAGGAAATTGTAGACCTGCTGGAGAAAGTTGCCATAGAACTGGAGAAAGGTGCCATAGAACTGGTACCTGTAGCGGAGAGGAATAAGGGCTGGTACTCCCCCTACTTCCTAATACCGAAGAAGGACAGAGGACTAAGACCTATCTTGGACTTACGAGAATTGAACAAGTTCCTCAGGAAGGACAAGTTCAAGATGGTAACTCTCTCTGATCCTTCAGGCCCTCCAGCTCCAGGACTGGCTGGTATCTCTGGACCTTCAGGATGCTTATTTATTTCCATGTGCCAATCCATCCCAAACACAGGAAATACCTGAGGTTCGCAATTGGCGGCTCTCATGATCAATTTTGAGTTCTGCCATTTGGGCTGACCTCCGCCCCGAGGGTCTTCACTAAGGTAATGTCGGTAGTGGCTGCAAGTCTAAGGAGGGAAGGGATTCACGTCTACCCCTACCTGGACGATTGGCTGATCGGAGCTGTATCTCCGGAACAAGCTCAGATCCAGCTAGATTATGTCTGCTACTTCCTTCACAAACTGGGCTTCTCCCTCAATTTAAAGAAGTCACAGATGATACCATCACAGAGACTCCAGTTCATTGGAGCGGTCCTGGACACTTCCCTGGGAAAAGCCTCGCCACCAGAGGTGAGGGCTCAAGATATTATGCAGATGGTCACCAAGTTTCAAAATGCCCAACGTCTCCCAGCCTTCGACCTTTTGAGGTTGCTAGGCCTCATGGCATCCTGCATCTTCCTTGTGCCAGAGGCTCGCCTGAGAATGAGATCTCTTCAGTGGGCACTAAGATCTCAGTGGTCGCAATTCTCAGGGAGAATGACAGATCTCCTTCAGGTTCCGGACAAGGTGGCTCAAGACCTTCCGTGGTGGGCCTGTCAGGAGAACATTTTGAAAGGAGAACTGTTTTGGCAACCATGGCCGGAGATAACAGTCGCAGATGCCTCACTCATGGGGTGGGGAGCCCATGCCAATGACTTGACCATCAGCGGTCGTTGGTCTCCATGGGAGTCCAGACTACATATCAACCTGTTAGAGCTGAGAGCAATCAGACTAGCGCTGAAGGCTTTTCTGCCATCTGTACAGGGGAAAAATGTCCTGATAATGACGGACATCACAGTGGCCATGCGCTACCTCAACAAAAGAGGAGGCGTAGGATCACTGCCTCGGTGCAGAGAGGCGATGCAGCTCTGGTTTTGGGCAATCCAAGAAGGAATCTCTCTATCGGCAGTTCACTTAGCCGGAGAGAAAAACTTGACGGCGGACGCTCTGAGCAGGCATGGTACAGTCTCCCACGAGTGGGAACTAGCTCAGGAAGTCCTTCAACAGATCTTCACCCTTTGGGGAACCCCTCAAGTGGATCTGTTCGCCACCAGCATCAACAGGAAGTGCAATCAGTTTTGTTCAAGGGAATTTCCCCCGAGGGGAGCTCTAGGGGACGCGTTCGTAGTGGACTGGGAGTTTCCACTTCTGTACGCTTATCCTCCAGTCCCTGTCATTCCTCAAATGATCAGGAGGTTGAGAAGGTTCCGGAAAGCCATGATCCTAATTGCCCCGGACTGGACCAGGAGAACGTGGTACCCAGACCTTCTGGAAATGTCCATCTGCCCTCCAATTCGTCTTCCGCACAAGAAGAATCTTCTCTCGCAGAAGGGAGGTCAGGTTCTCCATCCAGACATCGGAACCCTCAACCTTCATGCTTGGTATCTGAAAGGTTGAGGTACAAGGATTGGGACCTCCCATATGACGCCATGGAGGTGTTGCTTTCGCCCACAATGCCAGCAACAAAGACTTTATACCGCTGCCGTTGGAACAAATTTTGCAGCTGGTGTAGAGAAAAGAATATCGATCCCTTTTCATGTGGTACACCAACGGTGTTCTTTTCTACTCTATTTGGCAAATTCGTGCCTTCAGGTTGGCACTATCAAGGGCTATCTCGCAGCGCTATCGATCTTCAAGCGTACTGCAGAGGAACCATTGTATTTCAAATTACCCTTAGTAATACAATTTCTGAAGGGATTAACCAATGTCTATCCTCCAAGACCATTCCAACTTCCCTTATGGGACTTAAATTTAGAAGAAAGGCTACATAGGCTGTGCCCAAGGCGGGCTTTGAGCTTTTACATCAGCAGACTTGCTAGGATTAGGCAAGCAGACCAACTGTTTGTAGGTTACTCAGGGCACAAATTGGGATTACCGATAACAAAACAGACCATTTCAAGATGGATTATTTTGGCCATTCTGGAATGTTACAAACTGGCAGGGAAAGAGCCTCCTCAAAATCTTAGGGCTCATTCAACCAGGGGTATCACAGCCTCTTCGGCCCTCCAAAGAGGGGTACCGATTTGAGACATATGTGCGTCTGCACATACCTTCACAAAATCTTTCAACCTGGATTCCTCCTCTAGCCAAGAGACTAGATTTGGCAAAGCTGTGTTGCACTCTGTTCATTATTGAAGGGAAACATGGCAATTTTACTCCCACCTCCAGGTACACACCACTGCTATGGGAGTCTATCAAGATGAGGAATACGTCGGAGGACACAAACCCTTCGAAGAACAAGTTACTTCTTACCTGGTAACGTTTCGATGGGATGTTCCTCTGACATATTCCTTATCACCCCTCCCATCCATCCCCTCAGTAAAACTTCCCTTGTGGTTACAGCTTACGCTCCTTCAGGGTCAATAACCAGTTCATGTAAAGCAACTGTTAAACATCAAAACGGAACTGAGCAACGGATGCTGCGCGAGTCTATTTATACGCATGATGACGTCGGCGCCGATACGGAGGCTGTCGAGGGACATCGGCTCGAGGGACGTCGACGCGCAGCGCCCTCTACTGGAAAAAAAATTCTGAGGCCAGCAAGCTGGAGATGATCTATCAAGATAAGGAATACGTCGGAGGAACATCCCATCGAAAGAACGTTACCAGGTAAGAAGTAACTTACATCAAAGGCTGCATTCTTGACTGGATTGCAGACCATAACTGCCTCTCCACTATCGCCTCTATCTCCTCACTGCCCTGGACTGACCACAACTGCATCGAGTTCTCTATTCCTATCAACAAAAACCACTAAACTCCGACCCCTGCTTGCGCTGCACAAGTGAGATGCTCTAAAAAACTCATAAAGGAGAACCTGCGCTCATACCTCAATACCCCCGAGTTAGCTCCCCCATTCACTAATGACCCCAATGTCCTAGCAGACATCTACAAAGATGTCATTTCCAAAGCTATCAATGAAATAGCACCACTCGAATGGAAAAAAGAGAAGAAATCCCTACACACCAACTCATGGTTTACTGAAGAACTGTACTCAATTCGATCCCACAAAAGAGCAGCACTAAAAAACTGGCACTCTGACCCCTGCACCAATACCAAAAACAAATTCAATTAATCTCCCACCAATACAAGATAGCTATCACCAATGCCAAAGCCAATGCCTTCAACACACGAATCTCCAATGCCAAATTGCACTCCAAAGAGATCTTCGCAATTTTTAATGAGCTCATCTCCCCCCCCTAATACACCGGACGAAATAATCAAAGATGAAGCTTGGTGTACCAGCATTCAAGCTGCCATGCTACACAAAATTGACCACCTCCAAAAGAAAATCAAAGACCACTGCAAAGCACTTCCTCATCAGACAGGAACTAAACCTACTAACACCCCACCCACCTCATCCAAGCCCACAATACCCGACTTCTCCTTCAGAGATGTCAATGAATCAGAAGTTATTAACCTACTAAAAAATCTCAAACCCTCCCCCTGTAAAGGCGATATTTGCCCACCTAAACTCATCAAAGACTGCGCAGACTGCCTTGCGCCGCTCTTCACTGCATTCATCAACGCGTCCTTTAAAACGGGTATCATCCCAGCTAACCTCAAAGAGGCCTGGGTCCGGCCCCCCCTAAAAAAAAAAAAAAAACCCTACTCTCGACCCCTCACAACCAAACAACTACAGACCAATAACCACGGTGCCTTTCCTGCTGAAATTACTGGACAAAACTGCACACTGCCAAATCCAACACTTTCTAGAAACCCACTCCATCCTTGGGACTAGGCAATCAGGCTTCCGGACAGGACATGGCACAGAAACTGCCCTGGTAGATCTGAAGAGTCAGATCACCCAAATCATGGACAAAGGCAAGCCTGCTCTTCTGCTCCTCTTAGAACTCTCAGCCGCTTTCGATCTGGTTGATCACAAGACACTCACTTCACACCTCACCGACTTTGCCAACTTCTCCAAAGAAGCAGCCCTCTGGATCACTTCCGTCATAGATGGAAGAGCCATGAAAGTCTTCTCGGACATCGCCAATTCCACTCCCACGACAATCCACTGCAGGGTCCCTCAAGGATCCTGCACTGCACCCACACTCTATAACTTGTTCACCAAGCCCCTCTTTGACAAACTTGACTCATACGGCATCACATACACGAACTACGCGGATGACACACAAGTACTTCTACCCCTTTCAGGATCCTACAACGAAGACGCCAAGGCACTCCACAAAATCTACTCCGTCATTAAGGCATGGATGGCAGTTAATGGCCTCTGCCTCAATGGTGACAAGACTGAAATCAAATTAGGTCAACAGAACACCCTAGACAAACTTGACAAACTTTACGCTAACTTCTCCATTGACAACTCCATCATCCCCGTATCCACAGCCGTAAAGACACTGGGAGTATACCTTGACTCTTCACTTTCGATGACCAGACAAGTCAGCGCAATCACTTCCGCATCCGCACACACCACCAAACTCATAAACGCCATCAAGCCCTACCTCTCTAAACCCAACTGCCTCTCTATAGCGAGGGCAACCATTGGTGCCAAACTGGACTACTGCAATGCACTCCTAGCAGGCACTTTATGTTTTTGGCTAAACAGATTACAAGTCACGCAAAACAATGCTCTCCGGGCCGCTCTTAGTATCCCAAGAAGAGAGCATATCACTCAGGCCAGGCACTCAGCCCAATGGCTCCCAGTCAAAGAACGGATCACTCTCAAAATCCTGACCCTCACCCACAAATGCCTCTCTATCTCTCCGCCCCGTCCTATCTATCAGAAACCATCCTCAAACCTTCCTCCTCCCGTCCCACCAGGACGCAATACTCCAACCTTATCTGCATCCCACGCATCAAAAAAGCCAATGCCGGAGGTCTGAGCTTCCCCTACATTGCAGCCAAAACCTGGAACGCGCTCCCTGCAGATATTAGAGCGGAACACTCACTCCACATTTTTCGCAGGAAACTAAAAACCTCATTCCTTACTAAATAATTAGGAAACTCTCAGGAATCCATGTAAATATTCTGCATTGCTAATGTATTCATGTCTACTGTAAATTTTGTATTATATGTAATTACTGTATCCTACGTAACTAAGATTTTGTCTGTAACAAGCGCCTTGATGCCCCCGGGCTGAAGTGCGCTCTACAAATCTGAATAAATAATAATAACTTGTTCTTCTGAAGGGGTTAACTAATGTCTATCCCCCAAAGCCGTTCCAAGTTCCCTTGTGGGACTTAAATCTAGTCTTAAAGTTCCTGATGGGTGCTCCCTTTGAACCACTCCATTCTTGTTCATTAAGATTTCTCACCCTCAAAACAGTCTTACTAGTGGCTTTGACATCTGCCAGAAGAGTGAGCGAACTACAAGCTCTATCTTGCAAACCTCATACAATTTTTCACAAAGACAAAGTTGTCCTACAAGTGAAGCCTAATTTCCTCCCAAAGGTAGTCTCTGAATTCCACGTCACTCAGAAGATAACCTTACCTTCATTCTATCCTCCTCCCCATCCTGGGAAAGAGGAAGAGAGGCTACATAGGCTGGATCCAAGGCGAGCCTTGAGTTTTTTATATCAGCAGACTTGCTAGGATTAGGCAAGCAGACCAACTGTTTGTAGGTTATGCAGGACACAAATTAGGATTGCCAATCGCAAAACAGACCATTTCCAGATGGATTATTTTAGCCATTCTAGAATGCTACAAATTGGCAGGGGAAAAGACCCCTCAACACCTTAGGGCTCATTAAACCAGGGGTATTGCAGCCTCTTCGGCCCTCCAAAGAGGGGTACCGATTCCAGACATATGTGCGGCTGCCACATGGTCGTCCTCACATACCTTTACAAAATTCTACAATCTGGATTCCCCTTCTAGCCAGGAGACAAGATTTGGCAAAGCTGTGTTACACTCTGTTCATTCTTAAAGGGAAATATTTCAATTTTACTCCCACCTCCGTTTACACACCACTGCTATGGGAGTCTATCAAGATCAGGAATATGTTGGAGTACACAATCCCTTCGAAGAACAAGTTACTTCTTGTTGGGGAGAATTCTCTGTTAAGGCTAATTTCCCAAACCTAGTGAGTCCCTCAGCTGCTTTGCTGGATTTTTGGGGTTTATTTTTTTCTCCTGCTAAAAGTAAGACTCTCGGTTCTGGCCGCCAGGGGGCGCACGGGTGATGTCATGCCCCGTCTGAGCTCGCTCATCAGAGGTCCTGTGAGAGGTCTGAGCCCCCACTTCCAGGACCCCCCTACGGCTGAGACTCGAGACAAAGCTTTGGGAAGGTGCCCCCCCGCCAGTGGCAAAAAATCCGTAGCGAATCGGTGGAGTTTTCACCTTGAACCGACCGTCTGAAGTTCTTCCCCGTCTCCACTTTGAAACAACACGAAGCGCGCGGAGCCCAGCGCAGGCCCCGCCCAGCAGGTGCCCAGCGGAGGCTTTGCTCCCGAATACAGACAACTTTGAGTAGCTGGAGGCTGTAACGACACATCGCACATACCGTGCCCGCCCCCACCAAACCGTTCCGGGTGGCAGATCTGCAAAGGAAACCGCAGACACCAGAGCGCCGGAGGTGCGCAGGGGTGCGCTCCCGGTAGTCGCGGAGGCCCCGTCTGCGCGCGGCCTGTGCGATGTAAAGGGGACACGCGTGGCCCTCTGGACGACCCACTAACAGTACCTCGGAGCTGGAGCTCGAAAGGCCACACTGCGCCACCCCACGCCCTCTTGGTGGCGCGCACGGCCGCGGCCCCCTGGAGATCCGACTCCACAGCTCGGCAACTTGCAAGCCCACGGTCAAGATCCATAAGAGACATCCACGGGGAAAAGTCGAAAGGTAACCCAGACCCACGGATTATCCATATAACTATACAGTGTCTCCATAAAGGTTCGCCCGTTCGATGTGACAATTGACAATTGGCAAGCCGAGGGTTGGGCCCTTAAAACCTTGAGGCGTGTGCCTTCCTCCGAAACACTGGACATCTTACCCCGGTCCATCACGTCGGTGGACAGACCCCCTACGCGTGGCGACGAGTCTTTCCCACTTCTGATAATCAGGCGATCCGCGTGTTACGCACAAGGTTGCCCAAGTACGGAGCCACAAACTGCGACATAGATCTCCCCCCGCCGCCATTTTGGTGCATTACAGTCTCGTTCCAGTAATACTGGGACCCTGCCTAACGGAGCACAGGCCTACTTTAGATCTATGAACTTTACACAGAAATTGGCCAAATTTCGCTATAACCAGGTCCCTGAAGCATCGCCCCAACGCAAACCCTCCATCATGGCCTCCAAAGACCCAGAGGCGGCGCTGACTAGGAGCGACATCGCTGACCTCCTCTCAGAAATGAAAGGGATGAGAGCTGATATAGGCAACAAGATCGACAAGATCACGAGCAGAATCGACAAGATGGAGGAAAGAATTGAGGAGGTTGAGCATAACCAGACCTCCTCAGGCATCCTTGAAATGCAGGTCGACCACCGCCTAATGGAAATTGAGAGCAGAGAGGAGGAACTCCGCCTAAAAGTCGATGATTTAGAAAATAGAGAGCGTCGGAACAACATACGGGTCTTTGGTGTTCCCGAAGTGGACGGAGAATCGGAGACACACCTCAAACAAACCCTACACGACATTCTGAAACTCCTATTCGAAGACGGAATAGACGCACCCAAAATTGACAGGATCCACAGAGCCGGAGGAAAACCGGGCAGCCCGAGGTCCATCCTGGCCCGGTTCTACAATCACGCAGACAGGGCCCGGATTCTAGACCAAGCCAGGCTTGCACCGCAGATTTCCCTGACGGGGTCACGTATCACCATCTTCCAGGACCTATCATCCCTTACGCTAGCACTCCGAAGGAAATGCCAACCAATTACCAAGTTCCTCAAAGATAAAGGTGCCAGATATCGGTGGGGCTACCCATTCTCACTAACGTTCGAATGGGATGGCGTGAAGATGAAACTCACATCGGAAAGTGACATTTCCAACGCCATCACTGAATTACTAGGCCCGCAGCCGGATGGAACTCCCATCCCGACAAAGAAGAACCAGGAAGAAAATTGGCAATCTAAAGGCCCTCGAAGACGGAGAATGCAAGGTTCCAGGAAATTCAAGAGAATGAACGCCTCATCAGACATGGAACATTGACTTCTCCTCTATTCTGAACACCCACTATGAAAAGGCAACGCGAATGACAGAAGCGAACTGGGTGCCACCTTTACTACGTTGACTCCCAAACTGGACCCATGTAAGAGGTCTGCAGGCTGTGTCACGTGAACTGAGGTACAGGGTGGGATCAAAGGGGGGGAAATGATTAAGATATCGAATAGACCTGGGCAGGGAGGGCCGTCTTTGAGACTATGTTAACCGTTAATATAGAGGGCCTCCTCCCCTCAGGCATCGAATGATGAGATTGGGGGGCTCGAAAGTTTAAGTTATGGTGTGTTTTGATTGAATACGGACCGTTTGTTGTGCGGTTCACACTGGTGGTTCGATAACAGTTGGGTGATGTCCAACCAGCTGCATCGGACGCCGAGGGAGGGAAAGTCTAGGGGTAACCCTATAATGGGATACTTTGTTCATGGCGGGAGGGTGGGGGTTTGGGGTAGAAAAGTTGGACTCTTACAGGTTCCTTTTACAGAACGCAGGATACACATGCAAACAGGCATCAATCTAATAGCACTCACACAATGTAACAAGGAGCGCATTTCGACCACTTGGTCTACGAGAATCTAGGAATGCAACACGACAGGCACGGAGAATAGCGAAATCTTCTTAAGTAAGCCCTGATGGCAGCCACACACAACATGAAGCATTTACGCATAGGCACACTGAATGTGAAAGGGCTAAACACCCCTACGAAACGTTCCTTGGTTGCAAGAGAATTTAAGCGCTCCAAGATTGACATCTTATTCGTCCAAGAAACGCACTACATGAAGGGACAAGAGAGAGCAATCCCGCGAAGACACATTGGCCATACCCTATGGAGTTCCGGTATAACAAAAAAGGCAGGAGTGGGGATAGTAATTCGCAAGAATCTACGCATGTCGGTCCAGGGCTCGTGGGTGGACACAGAGGGAAGAATAGCAATCATTACAGGACTCATTCAGAACGAGTCTGTCACGCTGGCCACGGTATATGCTCCCAATCAAGGTCAAAAGAGGTTTCTTCACAAAGCACTTGAAAAAGTGTTTCAAATGACGAAGGGGCAAACGATCCTTGGAGGAGACTTCAATATGTGGATGGACCCCGCGCTGGACAGACAAAGTGCAACAAGCATACCCAAACCGCCACACTCGGCTGAAGACACTGATATGAAAGTAACACTCTCGACATTTGGGCTAACTGACAGTTGGCGTCATCTCCACCCCACGGATAGCGGCTTCACCTTCCGCTCTATTCCCCATGGAACCCTCACGCGGATTGACTACGTGTTCCTGTCAGAAAACCTGCTACGAGAAATCTCTGCTGCAGAAATATGTCCGATCTCGTGGTCAGATCACGATATGGTAATGACAGAGATACACTGGGCGACACGCACCCCCCAGAACACAAAATGGAGATGCAATGACTCTCTCTGGACAGACACGGCGTTCAGAGATGAGTTCGAAAATGAAATCAAACAATTCTTCGTCTCCAATGACACTGGGGAGATTTCAAAAAGTTCGGTATGGGAGGCTGCAAAAGCAACATGGAGAGGTATTCTCATTAGAGAAGGGGCCCGCAAAAAGAGAGAGCGAACCTTGATCGAAGAAAATATCAGGCAGAAATTGCGCGAAGCAGAGAAACTTGCACAATCAAACCCACGAGAAAGAGCGAAATACCTCAATGAAGCCAGGGAACTCAGAGAAGAACTAAAAATATTAGAAGTCGGCAAAATCAACCAAACTATGCAGTATTTAAAGCAAAAATTTTACGAAAAAGGCGACAAGGCTGATGCTCTTCTAGCAGCAAGATTACGCGCACAGAGAGCTGAAAGGTGGGTGAATGTAATAGAGAGAAGGGACGGCACGCTCCTAAACACCATCGAAACCTCGCCCCAAGGAATTCAAGACGCGTTCGCATTTTTCTACGAAGACCTATACACTTGTGACCCGCCATCCCCGCCGGGTGTCATAGAAGATTATCTCAAAGGAGTCAAATTGCCATCGCTGTCACGTGCTGAAGCTGAGGCGCTCGATGTCCCTGTTAGCGAAGAAGTTGTTACCGACGCTATCAAGAGGCTCAAGGCAGGGAAATCTCCGGGAGACGATGGATTCACCCCTGGCTTCTATAAATCATTCACCGCGTACATCGCCCCCTTCTTAACAACGCTCTTCAATGAAATATTTGAAACAGGGAAAGTCCCCCCCTCCTTCGCACAAGCACTGTTAACGGTTATTCCAAAAGAAGGCAGAGACCCGAAATTATGCGAATCATATCGTCCCATATCGCTTTTGAATATAGACGCCAAAATATACGCAAGGATCATAGCAGCCCGAATGGAAGTCCACTTGCCACGACTGGTGAATCCGGATCAGGTTGGCTTTGTGACCCAAAGACAAGGGGCAGACACCATGAGGAAAACACTCCACCTGATACACGAAGCACGGCGCATGCCAGGAGACCCCGCCCTCCTGTCACTGGACGCCGAGAAGGCCTTTGACGGGGTGGACTGGGACTTTTTAGAACAGGTACTCATTGAAGTGGGACTTGGGCCGAGGCTCCGCCTTGCCATAAAAGCGTTGTACTCATCCCCGCAAACATCTGTCTCTGTCAATGGTGGCTATTCTAGATGGTTCCCCCTGGAGAGGGGAACGAGACAGGGTTGCCCATTGTCAGCCATCCTGTTTGTCCTCTCCCTCGAACCTTTGGCGCAACGGCTGAGACAAGACACCGGAGTACGAGGGATCAGAGTCGGAGAAAAGGAATATAAGCTGGGTCTATATGCCGACGACATATTGCTTCATCTCACCTACCCACTCGAATCTATTCCGACAGCTCTAAAGATTATGGAAGAATATGGACAGATGGCAGGCTTGAAAATCAACACTGGGAAATCTATCCTGCTCCCGCTTGACAAGAGTAGGGACGATGAAGTAGAAAGATTCGCCCCATTAGGAATGAAGGTGAGCTTGACCACCCTGCGATACTTGGGCATCAACGTCACTCGAGACCTCCATACCTTGTACCAAGCTAACTTCCCGCCCTTGTTACTAACATTGCAAAACGATATGAAAAAGTGTGCCAATCTCACAATCTCATGGATGGGACGCTTAAATGCTATTAAAATGGTAATCCTCCCGAAGATACTATACCTATTTCAGATGCTGCCTATAAAAATGCCTAAAGAATTTTTCACTGAAGTAACAAAGTCCCTGGTGGCCTTTCTTTGGCAAGGTAAAAAACCGAGAGTCCCCAAAGCACTTCTGTATCTTAAAAAGGATGACGCGGGAGTGGGCCTCCCGAACTTAGAGGCATACTACAGAGCGGCACAACTGCAAATATTGATCCCTCACCTGAGACAACAGACGGAATTACAGATTTACATTGGATAGCGTTGGACAATTTTCACCTCCGTCCGTATACTGTAGGCGAATGGATATGGGTGCCTGGACCAAACTGCGAAACAGTATCAGAAATCACCCGATAATCGGGACCATTTGGTCTATTCTGAAACCGAACAAGAACATGAAAGGGATTACAACCTGGCCTTCTCCCCTGGGCCACCTGTGGGTCCCGGGAATATGTGATGACATACCAGAACCACTAAGCTACCAGTCCTGGTACGAAGTAGGCCTAGAGCGGGCAGGACAATTGTGGAGAAATAAGACCTTCATAACCATACAAGAACTCGAGGAGGCACTCAATATAGGCCCTCTCTCTGTTTTCCAATACTTAAAACTGAAAGGAGTAATGTCTTGAGGAAAGTGGAAAGAACAGCTTCTGAGAGACCTTACACCCTTTGAAAAAATTTTGGACACCTGGAAGGGCTCTAAAGGTCTGATAAGTGCCATGTATAACGCCCTGATAACAACCAACATAGCCCCCTCGACCAAGCTGAGGATCAGGTGGGAAGCAGACTTACGAAGACCCCTACATGACGAGTTGTGGCTACGCATGTGCAGGCAGACAGCTAAAGCATCGATATCATGCCAATATAAACTTCACGCGCTCAAGCTCCTTCACAGATGGCAGTACGACCCGCTCAGACTTGCTAAAATATACCAAGGGGTCAACCCACAATGCTGGAGGGGCTGTGGCCAAGAAGCAAACTACTGGCACATGTGGTGGGGCTGTAACAAGGTGCAGACATATTGGGATGAAGTCCTCAGTTGGATAAAAGAGCTAGACGATGAAGACAGAGGAAAAGATCCCATACTGGTCCTCTTTGGATTAATTGAGGATGACGATAAGATCTTAAAGGCCCCTAGGATGACTCTGGGTTTGTTGATGGCTGCAAGAGCTTTCCTCACAATGGCATGGAAAAGACCATCCCTCCCCAACAAGACGGAATGGGTGAATGTCGCACGAAACATCTTCAGAATGGAGAGTTTGACCGCCGCCCTACACGGACATAGTACACTGGTGGAAACGGAATGGGCTCCCTTCCGTGCACAATATAATATTTGAAAATTGGTGTGTGTGAGGCCTTACTATGATCTCGCTGATTGATCTGATGCCTGTATGAATAACATGCTGTGCTCATTTCCCTTGAACTTTAATAAGTAATAGGAGAAATGTCCATACTTGTATTTGAAATGCAAATGAAAGGGAGGGGTGATTGATGTCAGGGATGTCTTTCTTTTGTTGTCGCTAGCGTATCAAATGTCACACGTTTATATGGCTACTTGCGTATTAAGAATATATGTTCACTTTCCACGCAAATGTTTGCATTGAAGAAATGTCACTGTTGCACCTGTAAAACCAATAAAATTGAAATTTCAAAAAAAAAAAAAAGTGAGACTCTCTTTCTCCCACTCTTAGACATGATTTGAGATATCCTTTGACTTTGTAATGTGTTTAATCAGCTATGGGGTCTTTTACTCCATAGGGTTTCATGTGGTTTTTGGTAAGTGTGTTACACAGCACCCTCAGTGCAGTAACACAGGGGTGCCATAGTGACCCCCAAACATAGACTCCATACCGTGGGACTGACTACTGTCTCCCAGGGTATATAAGGTCACCATTGACTTTACTAGTCTTAAATTGGTAACAGAACCAGTACAAACTATCATATTGTGGAAGTACTGGTAGGGGTAATTAGATTGCCCCCGAGTCTGTTTTTCGAGGGGGCACTGTGCCGTCCCCCCTCGTCGTGTTTCTGGCTGGTGGCAGTGGTTACCACGTGAAATATTCCACCGGAATATTTCCTATGGGATTTTCCCATTCATTTTAAACGCACTACTTTTTGGTGCAATGTTAAAGATACCGCCGGGTTATTTAATATTTATTCCCCGGTTGGGTCTTTTTGCCAGGACTCGGTTTTAAAATGGCATTTGTGTTTGCCTCTGTAACTCCAACCCAAGTCGAGCCCTTTGTTCCACTTTTTGGCGGGCTTCTACACAGAAGCCTCCAAAAGTGGTGCCACTCTGTCTGGGTCTACAGGATGTGTGGGAGGGGGGGTTTAGGCACCCTGGACTGAGTTGCCTCGGCAACTCAAGTCGCACTGCTGTATGATTGGCCCAATGGTGAGCCGCCCGGCTCACCACTTAGCATGTTTGAGTGACAGCTAGGACTGATGAATGGGGGTTTTCTGCATAAAAGCAGGGCTTTGGGGACTGGAACTTCAGAAGTCGCCACAGGACCAAAGAATCCGAAGAGGGAGAAGCTGAGCCGGCCTGCAATGACGACACCACCGGTGGAGCCCTGCTGAACCTCCTCACCACTTCTTCCAACTACAGAGGAGATCTTCATCCCAAAGAGTCTTCTTCCTTTGACTGGTGGGGATAACCAGTTTGCCCGCCTTTTCGCCTTCCCGGATCATCTCGTGGCCGCCTTGCCTGTGCCAAGCACCCCAGCAACCGGGATACCACGATTTACCACTACCGCGAATAAAAGGGTAGTACTTTTTAACCAGAGAACTCTGCGGCTGGTTTCTTCCCTGGCAGTGCAACGACCTTCAGCTTTCCTCCACGTCGATATCTTCTCTTCCTCCGGACGACGCCGCAACTTGCACCCGCTGCCAGGAACAACTGCCCCCGCTGGAGGATCCTCTCCATTTTAAAGGTACTGTGTCCGCCTAGCCTCCCTTGCAACGGTCTGTTCGGGGTGTCTTTTAAATCCTCGACTTACCACCTGGGCTGACCCTAGGCTGGCTAACTGAACTTTTCTGAGCTGAACTAATTCCTTTCTGAACTCTCTTCAAGACTTTTCAAGACTTTTAAACTGTGTGATCTTGGGAGCATTGGTGTTCTACTCTCTCTAAGAGGGAGCCTGGCCTTTGAATTTTTTGCTCACAAGTAGACTTTGACTTTCCTGCCTTGCGGGTGCTTCTTAAGTATTAGTGGTGTGTGCTTTTCTAATTTCTGCCTTTTCCCTCCCTTTTTTTTGGATAACTTATTGGAATGCCATCTTTAGTTAAGCGCTCACCTCTGTTTGAAAATAAGTGGCTTTAACTAAAACTTGTCTAATAAGGAATAAGGGATGTATATATATTAGTAGTGACTGTGTTTTGAACTTGCTTACAATAATAGGGCTGGAGTGTTTCTATAAGTGTGTCTTTAAATAAATAATTATATACTTTGATACCAAAGCTCTGGTCAGTGTTTGCTTGTGCTACTGTATTTTGGTACCTATCTTGTATACTCTATATACTGTCTAACTCTTCTTGAGAGAAGTCTGGCTGCTCAGCCACAGCTACCAGGTAAATCTGGGTGGTACAGACTGCTACCAATTGGGTTTACTGCCAACACCTTTAGTCTTAAGCCTTTTGCAGTGGCCCCTAAGGGAACTGCACAGGTTTCTGCCGAACACTTCTTACCTTGGGATGTTTCTCCGACGTATTCCTTATCACCCCTCCCATCTATCCCCTCAGTAAAACATCCCTTGTGGTTACAGCTTACGCTCCTTCAGGGTCAATAACCAGTTCATGTAAAGCAACTGTTAAACATCAAAACGGAACTGAGCAACGGATGCTGCGCGAGTCTATTTATACGCATGATGACGTCGGCGCCGATACGGAGGCTGTCGAGGGACATCGGCTCGAGGGACGTCGACGCGCAGCGCCCTCTACTGGAAAAAAAATTCTGAGGCCAGCAAGCTGGAGATGATCTATCAAGATAAGGAATACGTCGGAGGAACATCCCATCAAAAGAACGTTACAAGGTAAGAAGTAACAAAGTTCTTCTATGTATTCTTTATTCATGAGCATGTGAATCCATGCCAGACCCCATGCTGGAGAAGGAGCAAGTTAATTACCTGTAAATATTGTTCTCCATCATGGGGCTGGCATGGATTCTCATGCAAACCCTCCCTCGTACCCCTCTGTGGTTCTTCTTGGTCATGGCTGCCAGAGGAGGGGCTTAGGGAGAGGGCAGTGTTTGGCTCGGGCCGTATGACGCAGAGTTCAGTGATTAGTTTAGAGGAGAAATACAGTTAGTAAGTGAAAGTGAAACTATTTTTTCTTTCACCAAGGATTCCCGGCCTGACTATGGGGAATATTCGTGAGCATGTGAATTCATGCCAGACCCATGCTGGAGAAAAATAATTACAGGTAAGTAACTTGTTCCATCCTTCCTCAAGTCCAGGAGAGGGGAGATGACATTTAAGTGGCCATGTCGTCTGCGCCCCCCTGGTGGTCTCATTAATTTTCAATTGTGTTAAAGGTTTACAATGAAAACCTTTCACAAGCCACTCATGTACATAAATAGAAGAAATGAAAACGGGAAAGAAAACGTTAAAAACAATGCATAACATTTACCAAATCCATACAAAATGTATTCTTCAAAATCTTCCTATTAATCATCTGTTCAAAATCGAGAACATTTCTTTAACTCATTGTATCCTCTGGATAAAGTGTCAAGATCTGTGCAATGGAATAGCATTAAAAAGGCTGTCCCATAAAACTTTATTTAATATAACATCTGTAGCTCTTCTTTATTCCAGAGCATGAGATTCTCTCTGGTTTCTAACAAGTTAAAATTAAAATGTATAAATCATTTGTGCTTGTGAACAAAGAAACGCTGTAAGTACGACATCGTTTCCCCAACTGTTTATTGATCAATGTCAAATCTACAATTAGTTTGTATTTTGAAATGCTTGAGCATGTATCACACCAGTCAAACGGATGCATTTTTTTGAATACGTGCAAATTACCCATCCCTTCTGTCAAGGAGATTCCCCACGGCTGTAATGCAGTTTCACAAATTCTGACCTATACATTTTCCACGCCCAGTGCAGCTTCACTGAAACTTTCATAGAAGGAAAATTGTGGCAGGAGCCAACATTTCGAACAAAGTAGCAATCTTTTTCAAAGTAGCCTAGTATTTAAAGATTATAAGCCCAATTTGAAACTAATTGCAGCTGTCTGTAAGCTTCTTGGCAGGGATAGGACAAATTTCCAGATAGGTCCTTCTGCTGAGGTTAAATCCACTTTATAAAGTGATTGATAAGTCTCTAAACGATATAACAATGCTGGGAAGACTTTAAACTCATAAAATATCCGAACAGACACCATTGTAAATTTCCCATATCTATTTAAAAAGGGTTTAATTTGATAGCCAAGGTCTCTCACTTTTTTTCTTGTTTAAAGCGATAACCGTTTTTTGATTGGACCTAGATATGAGAGTAAAGCCCAAATAAGGAACAGCTAAACTCTTCACAAGAAGCCCCATCTCTGCATATGTCAGTTTCAGTGGACCCTTGCCTTGAACAGATCTGTGTATGAGAAATTGACTAGGGCTATAAATAATGTTTAGGATCTAGATGTAAGCGAAAACCGCATTGTGAAGTGACAGCAAAGGAAAATTAAACACGTGTAAATGGTGCTTTTTACAAACTTAAAAGTAAATTGTTGAATTAACGCTCTGTCCTGGCATAGAAAGGTGAGGGGGTTTGTTTTAAAACATATGTAGGATATTTAATTCCAACAGTTTTGCTCTCTGGTTCAGGAAATAAATAAATTTGCTGAAGCCACAGAACAGGTTTTTTCCTGTCCTGGCTTCAAACGACTTTGCTTCCTGGGAACAGGATCTGCCCCTCCCCGCCCCTTCAAGTGGACCAGCCCCCCCCTCCCGGGGCATATGAATAGGCAAGGGTGGTGGATCTCGCACCCTCATCAGACTCTGTGGCAGTGCTCAAGCCGGGTACAATGGATTTCTGGGACACATTGATGTGACTTTTTAGCAGCACGTCCCCTCAACTCAAACTGGGGAGCTTCAAAGGCAACTCCAGAGCAACATTGGATTCAGGCTGGCTAAAGCCTGATATTTAGCTCGGGGGTTTGGGAAGTATGCTCTTATTTGGAAGACCATGCTGGCCCATTTCGGGCAAAAGACTGTTCTGAATTAATTTTTCTGTAACCGAAAAACACAGTAATACAACAGTTTAACATTTTAAATGTAATTTTGGTGGCATTAAAACAAGCATGTGGAGGACGCAAAAGGCAATAAAATGTAAATCATGGGAAAAGTATACATGGTAGAACTTGGTAATTTAATGCAAACATGCTTTGTGATAATAGGTACACATGTTAAATTGTAGAATTTTTAGGTGAGACGGATCCAACTAAAAATTGCGAAAGATTAGAAGAAGGGCTAAATGAGACCGTACAAATTTGGGAGTTTGAATGCCATGCTCTGAGTGAAATGTCATTTGCCAATGGGATTTTCAAAAGTGCCATAACTGTACAAAAATGTGCAATTTATGTCATAACTGATTTTGGCTAAAAGAACTGTGGGAGGGCCATGAGCATTGTAAACCCACACCATAAAAAGGATGTCGTGTCCCTGAAGTCCAACCGGCTGACAGGAAGGCGCTTACAGTAAACCGTGACCAATCCAGTTGTTGGAGGCATGCCAAGCCAAAGGTCTGCCCCCATAGTAAATCATGTGATGTCACCTGCCTAAAAGGTAGAAGCTCACAGACATAAAGGACACTCTTCTGAATCTTCCAGCTCCTGCGCATCCAGATATTCCATATTCACTCTACAAGATTCCAGATTCCACTGCCAGGCCAGATTATAGCTGACACTATCCAGGCAGGACCATTGATCCAGAAAAACCCCACTAAAATCCCAATAACTCAGGGAGAAAGGGGAAAGGTGGCTGAATCCTCATTGGGATTATCCAGTACTACCTCCTTGCCCTGCTACCTGCCTTATCCAGCTGAGGTACCGCTGTGCCGTGACCAGACCATTGCCCAGCTGTTTTCTTCCAGGAGAGCCCGCAGCTGTGACCAGTGACCAGAAATTCCCTTGCTGTCCAGAAACTTGGTCTGCTGTTTTGACATTTAAACCTGTGAAAGTAAGCAAATGCAATTTATACGTGAGAGATTTGGCTGCACTGTTTTTTCACTTCCAAGTCTATTTTCTGAAATGTATGCCTGTTGTTTGTACATTGCCTGTAGTTAGTTAGTGCTATTTTGTTCAATTGCAAAGTGTTTAAATCTGCCTCCCATTTCGTGGGGGAAGGTCGGATTCTAATTTTGTTTCTTGCGTAGGATACCTGACTCCTTGCTTCTCCCTGCTACCCACACAAAATTCGGTTAATAGGGTTTTGAGGGAGTATTGCCGGGGGAAATCTTAACTGGGGTGCTATAGACCCAAAAAGTAATATTGCTCTCATTCATTTGTGCTTTGTGTATGTTATATCAGAGGGTCAAACTAAGGGTATTTCATCAATTTACCTTGTAATTATTACCCCATTGGTGATAGCTGCCCACTATTAAATGTGTGTGATTTCCTTTGAATTTTAAAATAAATATTGTATTACCACCCACCGGCCTGGTTCATGGTCCATTGTGACCCGGGGTATTTGTAAAAAGGGGTTGTGAGACGGGTTGGGTGCCATCTCAATCCGAATTCTTAGGAAATAAAGAAAGTGTGTTTTAATTGTGTGCTGCATCCTAAGCATTGGCAAGAGTCCTGGGCTGGTGTCTGACGCCCAATTGGAATCCTTAACAGATTGGGGTGATCGTGCCGGGGATTGAGAAAGTGTTGCCACCCGTTACAGATTAACACAGCAGGCTAACCTTCAAGGTAGGGATACTTTGTGGGGTTAGAACACTGTGTTACACTGTAGAAGCTCCTTCCCAAAACATAGACGCTTAAGTATCAGGCCTGTGTGTAAAGATGAATTAAAATCAACCCCGAAATAGACAAAAAGCAACAAAATAAAGGTTACCATTATATAAATAAATTAAAAAAGAAACTACACTCTCCGTAATGACCACAGTAGAGATAAATATGGCCAGGCAGCACCTTCTGCATAAACTACTTAATAGAAGAGAATGGGCACACTAAGATGAGGTCTGGCTAGGGGAAATAATGCAACAGGTCACCGCCATCGACATGGATGTGTGGCAAGACAGTAGCCCGTTGCATCAAGCCTTAAGTGAGTTCTACATGACTCCAAATCTTAAAGAAGAGCAGACTAAAATGGTCCGAATCTTAGCCTACATATATCTCCATATGGGGATTATGTAGAAAATATCTAAAGAAAACAGAACTCTTGCTCAAAACCAATCTGAACTCTTAACTCAAATACAGACTGAGCTGAAACTAGTGGAAGGCAAATTGCAAAAGAGCCAAGATTCTCTGGTAAATAGAGAACTACATCAAACAGATAAAAGAGGGCTTGGCTCTACAACAGCAAAAGAATTCAGACCAAGAGGCCAAATTAAATGCATTAAGAGTGGAGTGTCAAGAAAAGGTTGACTCTTTGGAAGAGAGTCAACTGAAATTAAAACATGTGATACACAATAACGGCAGCGTAGAGCAAATGGCCACTTTCAGATAAAAAATCAGATCAGATAAAAAAATTGGAAGAGGAAAGTCATTAATTGTGAAACAACTCCACTTTTAATCAGAATTTGATGAAGAGCGCCAGAAATTAGGTGCCATAACGCAACAAAGGGATGACCTGGCTGAACAAAGGGCGCTGTGTATCGGGAGAAAGTGTCCCTATTCCAGGAAATTAGCAATTTAAAAACCAATCTGGAGAGAAGGGAGTCAGACCTTCGGGGACTGACTGGCATAAAAGAAGAACGTGAAAAATGAATGGGACATAGGAGACACACGGAACTCGAACAGGTCATAGAGGCTCTAAATGTGCAGAAAAGGGAGTTCCACCTCCTGCAACAGAAATTGTCTGTGTTCCCAGACCAGACAGGTAGCGCAGAGAGACAATGAGGCCCTCTGTGAGGAGAACAATGGAACTCCACAAGCGGGTGGCAGCTCAAGGACGGGTCATAGAGGCCAGTCAAGCCCTGATAGTGGAGCAAAAAGTTCAGACCTTTGCCTACTATCTAGAAGTAGGGGCTGAGAAGGAGAAACTAGGGAGGTTGGAGAAAGAGTATGCTTGGCTAAATCCAAACTTGAGGGAACTCGAACACGTAGAGGGGGGACAGGGCTACCCCTGATCAGTGTGATGCCCTCTGTACTAAGGGACTCAAACCCATTTAATACTTTGTGCACTGCTGACATCATGTCTACTGGTTCACATGAGCCAGAAACCATGAGGCCGTCAGAATTAAATAGGGCTAGTATGATGGAGCTGACAGGACAGCGCCCCTCAGAAATTGATGGACGGGCATCCCTGTATAAATACAAAACCATTTGGTTTGAAAAACAGCATGAAATGAGGCCCCAAAAGAGCATACCTTATCAGGGCAGTGGGGGGAGGAGGGTTCCTCCACCAACCCTGGAAGGCATGGAGGGGTCAGAAGACTACTGTCCTGTGCGCCACAAGGGAGAAGAAACTAGGCCCCACCATTCTGCAAGCCCCTCACAAGCTCACAGAATCAGGAGCGCCTAGAAGATCATGAGGGGTCCTCAAACAGTAGCGGCTCTGAGTCTGAGGGCGAGTGGACTCTGGTGAGGAGAGGTCTGGTGAAAGACACCATCAGGCAGATCAAGGCTATTAGGAATTTCATAACACTGTACCACAAAAATGCAAAATGTTCTGTCTGGGAGCATCTGGAACTCTATGAACAAATGATGGACACTTTTCACATCAAAGTTGCCAGAACTGCATAGATCATGCTAAATGGACATTCTCATCGGAGTACTCCAGCCTCTTTGCTGGACTGGAAGATCAAAACCATTCAAGGTGGTCCACCTACAAGACGGCCATCTTGAAGCACTTTTTCACCCACAGACACCCCCAGGATGCTCGCTAGGTGGCCTACAATTTGCAATGCGGTGAAGATCAGGCCCCAAAAGAATTTGTGCAGGAGCCAAAACGCGCCATTGCACAAACTACCAGGCAGTTGCGCTCTAATTACAGAGAATTTATAACCACTTATTTTCATGTGCTCCCAAAATACATATTGACCCAGCTGGTGAGGGATTTTCATGACAAAAGATCCCTGGACTGGGTAATAGAGCAGGCTACCCAGATCTATGAGGCCCAAAAACCTGCAGAAAATAAAAACCAGATAAAAAAAAACCTAAACCAACCAGCACCCCCACTGCTGCTATGGTGGCAAAGGTGAAGGTTGCCCCCATTTTAGACCTAGAAATGTGGGGACCTAAAAACAAACCGTCCCAAAATCAGCCACATCAGAGGCAAAGAAGGCCATCTGATCAATCAGCAACAGGTGGCAGTCAGGTAGGTAACCCCACCAATGGACCCCTAACTCTCCTGATTACATCAGTCCTAGATATAAGGGCAACCGACCTATCTTGGGGTATGTATGGACTCCCCCAGCCCAAGGTGGGGGGGAATCCAACCAGGTAAGTACTGCCCCAGGAAACTTCCTCCTAACTTCCCTCAGGAGGGCAGTAATCCCCCAAATCCTGGTTCAAGTTTCTTTCCCCGGTGTCTACCAAACCCCAGCCTGCAGGACAACCCTCCTTTCTGGAGGGTTACCAAAATGCCCAATACCCAGGGTACTCCGGGAGAAGGGATAGTTGCCCTTCCCGCGAACCACCTAGGTATGAACAAAGACCCCCGTACCAGCCGGAATCAGTGTCCCAACTGGAGCGCCAGGTCCAGAAGCTCACGCAGGATCTGCGTCGCATGTTGAGGGCTCATCAGAACCCTCAGATGAACATGGCGGCTCAGAACCCCTCAAACCAAGCCGACGTCACCCAGCCCATATATAGCCACGCGCAGTGTCCGTTGCTCAGTTCCGTTTTTTCCCGACCTTCGTGGTGCCTCTGAATATCGTTGCTCACTTATTCAATCAAATATACTTCATTATTCCTCGAGAATACCGACTCGTACTCAATGGCTTCCTCATCCAAACCGACGACTCCACGGTCCGGCTTCAAAAAATGTCGAGAATGTGGAAAGAAAATGTCGTTGACGGATCCTCACAGGATCTGTTCGTGGTGCCTGGGAGTCGAGCACCATTGTTCGGAGTGCGAGGACTGCATGTCCATGACGGCGAAAGCCTTGAAGGAGCGTAAGGGGAAGCTCGTGAGAGGTAAGGCAGTTAAAACTTCTTCGAAAGTTTCCTCAGTGGAGTCGAGACATTCGTCTCCTCGCCATCACAAAAGACATTCTCGTTCTAGGTCTCGAAGCAGTTCCCATCACTCTTCGAGATCTAAGCATTCAAAAAAGAATCGTCAAAGATCCCCTTCCTCGTGTTCCGTTTCCCCGAAAAGGGTCTCCTGCCCCACAAAACATAGCTCACAGGTTGAGCGGGAGGAATTCAGGAAAAAGATGCTTAGCGTCGTTGAGAAAGCGGCCTCGACCCCCTCGAAGACTGCTGAGGGTGATACCCTGGGTGAAAGACCCGAAAAATCAAAACGCTGCGAGTCCAAGTACCCGGCGGAAGAAGCTACTCGAGAGCGCCACGAACCCTCGAGTAAAGGCAACGTTGCGTCTTAGAGGCCATCGTCGAAAGTCCCTTTGACGCATAGATCTGCTGCTTCGACACCATTATCGAAGGGTTCTTCGAAGCACAGGTCAGTCGATTTGACGCCGTCTTTGACGTGAACGCTGAGAAAGGACAAACCCACGGACACCTCACAGCCAGTGGCCATACCCAGGGCTTTGATCACGCGAATGTCGTTGACAACCTCGAGTAGAATTCCGATACGATCGAGTTCCTCGAGGCCTCTACCAACTTTCTCAATGCCTTTTTCGATGGCTTCGACACCTTTAACGTCTGCGTCAACGTTTTCTCAGCCAATTATGACGAATTTGGCCCCTTCTGCTCTGGAAATGGGATTTATACAATTTCCAAGATCTGATCATTCCAGAGCCTTATCTATTTATGAAGAAGGGGAGAATTCGGATCAGGAAAGACCTTTTGAGTTGCAGGGATCTGCAACCCTTACCTCCTGAGGAAGGTAGGTTAAAGGACCTCCAAGAATCCTTACATGAAGCAAGTGGGTTGGACACTTCCCCAGAAGTGGAATTTGCCAAACCAGACCAAGGGGAACATGCTGAAACCCCTTATAGAACCTTGATGGCAAGGATAATAGAGTTTATGGGGTGGTCTACACCCTCACCTGCTTTTCAGCAAGACCTCACAGACATTTTGGTAAAAGGTCCACAGGAGGAACCTGTGGTGCCATTTCATGCGGCATTACAAAGGAAAATATTGGCAAACTGGGAAACTCCTGAGGTTATCCCGGCGGTTAATAAAAAATGATCAGCCAAATATAGGGTGTCTACTGCTGACCCTGAATATTTATCCAGACACACAACTCCGGAAAGTCTGGTTGTTCAGGCAGCAACTTCATCAGGTAGTAAATCGGCTTACCCTATTGTTCCACAGGACAGGGATGACAAGAGATATGACTCTATGGCCAAAAAAGTCTTTTCTTCATGTAGCATGGCGTTGAAATCCATCAATGCTACAAGGTTCAGCCACATACTTGGGAATGTGCTTCATCAGCGGCTGACTGCCTCCCGGAGGGAGAAGAAAGGGAAGCGTTTCTAAACATCATTAAGGATGGGAAAGACGCAATGTGCAAATCCCTTCAAACTGGCATCGATTCTGCTGACAGCATCAACAGGGCCATGGCGGCAAGTACAACAACCCAGAGATTTGCTTGCTTGCGAAAGTCTGGTTTTGCTCCAGATGTGCAAAGCAGACTCTTGAATATGCCCTTTGATGACGACTCTTTGTTTGGTAAGAAGGCGGATGACAGTTTAGAAAAGCTACAAACATCAAAGGCAGCAGCAAGGCAGCAGCAAAATCCCTGGGAGCTGCAATCCGTCAGACACCATATCACCCCTCAGGAACCTCTTGGAGAGGTAAGTCCTTTCGCTTCTATTCCGCATTTGGAAGAGTCAGAGGGACAGCCGGTTCAAAGGGGTCAGAAAAGATTCACCCAAGGTGGACGGGTTAAAAATACAAAAGACGCAGCAGGTGCCTCTATACCCTCGGCATCTGCATCAGCCGCCTCCAAACCGCTCTGAGGACTCTCCTCACAAGACACCAGTAGGGGGCAGGTTAACTCAACATCTGGCGGAATGGCAGGCTATCACGTCAGATGCTTGGGCATTGGAGACAGTTTCACAAGGTTACTGCCTGCCTCTCCTATGCATACCTCAGAGTCATCCACCGGGGATCAGCTCTCAAAAAGCTCCAGATCCGCTCCTCTTGCAGGAAATTTTAGACCTGCTAGAGAACCGGTACCTGTAGCGGAGAGGAACAAGGGCTATTACTCCTACTTTCTCATACCGAAGAAAGACGGAGGACTGAGACCTATCTTGGACTTACGAGAATTGAACAAGTTCCTCAGGAAGGACAAGTTCAAGATGCTAACTCACTCTCAGATCCTTCAGGCCCTCCAGCTCCAGGACTGGCTGGTATCTCTGGACCTCCAGGATGCTTATTTCCATGTGCCAATTGGCGGCTCTCATTATCAATTTCGAGTTCTGCCATTTGGACTGACCTCCGCCCGAGAGTCTTCACCAAGTTAATGTCGGTAGTGGCGGCAAGTCTAAGGAGGGGAGGGATTCACGTCTACCCCTACCTAGACGATTGGCTGATCAGGGCTGTATCTTCGGAACAAGCTCAGATCCAGCTAGATTATGTCTGCCACTTCCTTCACAAACTGGGCTTCTCCCTCAATTTAAAGAAGTCACAGATGATACCATCACAGAGACTCCAGTTCATCGGAGCAGTCCTGGACACTTCTCTGGGAAAAGCCTCGCCACCAGAGGTGAGGGTTTAAGATATTCTGCAGATGGTCACCAAGTTTCAAAATGCCCAACATCTCCCAGCCTTCGACTTTTTGAGGTTGCTAGGCCTCATGGCATCCTGCATCTTCCTTGTGCCAGAGGCTCGCCTGAGAATGAGATCTCTCCAGTGGGCACTAAGAACCCAGTGGTCGCAGTTCTCAGGAAAAATGACAGATCTCCTTCGGATTCCGGACAAGGTAGCCCGAGACCTTCAATGGTGGGCTTATCGAGAGAACATTTTGAAAGGAGAACTGCTTTGACAACCATGGCTGGAGATAACAGTCACGGACACCTCACTCACGGGGTGGGGAGCCCATGCCAACGACTTGACCATCAGTGGTCGTTGGTCTCCATCGGAGTCCAGACTACACATCAACCTATTGGGGCTGAGAGCGATCAGACTAGTGCTGAAAGCTTTCCTGACATCAGTACAGAAAAAAAATGTCATGATAATGACGGACAACACAGTGGCCATGCACTACCTCAACAAGAGAGGAGGCGTGGGATCATTGCCACTGTGCAGAGAGGCAATGCAGCTCTGGTTTTGGGCAATTCAAGAAGGAATCTCTTTCTCGGCAGTTCACCTAGCCAGAGAGAAGAACTTGAAGGCGGACGCTCTGAGCAGGCAGGGCAGTCTCTTCCGAGTGAGAACTAGCTCAGGAAGTCCTTCAGGAGATCTTCGACCTTTGTGGAACCCCTCAAGTGGATCTGTTTGCCACCAGTACCAACAGGAAGTGCAATCTGTTTTGTTCAAGGGAATTTCCCCCGAGAGGAGCTCTAGGGGACGCGTTCGTAGTGGACTGGGAGTTTCCACTCCTGTACGCGTTTCCACCAGTCTCTGTCATTCCTCAAATGATCAGGAGGTTGAGAAGATTCCGGAGGACCATGATCCTAATTGCCCCAGACTGGGCCAGGAGAGCGTGGTACCCGGACCTTCTGGACATGTCCATCTGCCCTCCAATTCGCCTTCCACTCAAGGCGAATCTTCTCTCACAGAAGGGAGGTCAGGTTCTCCATCCAGACATCAGAACCCTCAACCTTCACGCTTGGCTTCTGAAAGGTTGAGATACAAGGATTGGGACCTCCCTGATGACGTCATGGAGGTGTTGCTTTCGGCCAGAAGGCCAGCAACAAAGTCTTTATGCCGCTGCCGTTGGAACAAGTTTTGCCGCTGGTGTAGAGAGGAGAATATCGACCCCTTTTCATGTGGTACATCAACGGTGTTATCCTTTCTACTCTATTTGGCAAATTCAGGCCTTCCAGTTGGCACTATCAAGGGCTATCTCGCAGCGCAATCGATCTTCAAGCGCACTGCAGAGGAGCCATCATATTTCAAATTACCCTTAGTAATTCAATCTCTAAAGGGATTAACTAATGTCTATCCTCCAAGACCATTCCAAGTTCCAGTCCAAGGGACTTAATTTTAGTCTTAAATTTCCTGATGGGTACTCCTTTCGAACCACTCTACTCTTGTTCGCTAAGATTTCTCACCCTTAAAACTGTCTTATTAGTGGCACTAACATCTGCTAGAAGGGTGAGCGAATTACAAGCTCTATCTTGTAAACCCCCTCATATAATTTTTCATAAAGACAACGTTGTCCTACAGGTGAAGCCTCAATTCCTCCCAAAGGTGATTTCTGAATTCCACATCACTCAGAAAATTACCTTACCTTCATTCTATCCTCCTCCCCATCCGGGGAAATAGGAAGAAAGGCTACATAGGATGGACCCAAGGCGGGCTTTAAGCTTTTACATCAGCAGACTTGCTAAGATTAGGCAAGTAGGCAAGTAGACCAACTGTTCGTAGGTTAGTCAGGGCACAAATTGGGACTACTGATAACAAAACAGACCATTTCCAGATGGATTATTTTGGCCATTCTGGAATGTTAGAAACTAGCAGGGAAAGAGCCTCCTCAAAATCTTAGGGCTCATTCAACCAGGGGTATCTCAGCCTCTTCGGCCCTCCAAAGAGGGGTTCCGGTTCCAGACTTATGTGCGGCTGCCACATGGTCGTCCGCACATAACTTCACAAGATTTTACAACCTGGATTCCTCCTCTAGCCAAGAGACTAGGTTTGGCAAAGCCGTATTACATTCTGTTCATTCCTAAAGGGAAACATGGCGTTTTTACTCCCACCTCCACTGCTATGGCAGTCTATCAAAGATGAGGAATACGTCGGAGGACACAATCCCTTCGAAGAACAAGTTACTTTTTACCTGGTAACGTTCTTTCGATGGGATGTTCCTCCGACGTATTCCTTATCGCCCCTCACATACATCCCCACAGTAATACTTCTCTTGTGGTTGCAGCTTACGCTCCTTCAAGGTCAATAACCAATTCATGCAGGACTTATCTTATGCTACAAAACGGAACTGAGCAACGGACGCTGCGCGTGTCTATTTATGGACATGGTGACGTCGGCGCCGATACGGTGGCTGTCGAGGCACACCAACTCGACGGACGTCGATGCGCAGCGCCCTCGACTGAAAACATTTTTTCCGAGGCCAGCAAGCTGGAGACGAATTATCAAAGATAAGGAATACATCGGAGGAACATCCCATCGAAAGAATGTTACCAGGTAAGAAGTAACTTGTTCTTCTGTCTAAAAGGCCCTTTGAGGTGCTAAATTCAGGAAGGGGCGAGATAGACCTGATCCCTCTGACCCCTCTTCCTGGGCAACTCCAGAACTTCGACAGGAATTAAATCCCTCGACTGCGGATCTGGAAATAAAAATTGGGCGACATAAGGTGAAACACCCAGTCATAGTCGTGACTCCAGAGGGAACCCCCTGTCTATTAGGGAATTATATCCTTTGCAGGTTGTCTCCCCTAATAGACTGTGATAACAAGGTCCTCTGGACTCATACTAACCGGCCAATAAAATTAAAACATAGTATCAACCTTGTTAGTTTAAATGGCACATGCCACATGGTTGAACAAAAATCTGATCATATTGAATTTCATTTCCAATATAATCAAATACCTGACGTTACAGTAATTGCTGTAGGACAACAAACTGGTGATGGGAACTCCTCCCATTTCTGAAAATCCACCTTCCTTCCAGTTTCAAGTGGCATTCCACACAGGAAGGAAATATTTGGAAATTTTATACCAATTCACAATCTGAAAATCCCAATTCTATAGTCAAAAGTGATGAAAAACCAGCTCAAAGCTTAGCTGACATTCAGAAAATTAGAGAACAGATGTTTTTCCCAATTCAGTTAAATGACGAGGAGTCGTCTGTTCTCGCCAGGGTGTGCCTGAACAACGGAAAGAGCTTCATCAGCGAAGCCATGTTCAGAAAGCTCCCAAAAGATCCAACCATTCCCACATTTAAATTGATTGATGAGTGGGAAATGGGACTGGAAATTCCCAATTCGAAACATTTCCTGTCTAGCAGGTGTATGCTCAAAATTTCTATAGGTGACAGAAGCATAGAGCACAATTGTTGGGTCGTGTGAGCTGTCCCTGCTGCGTTCTTTTTAGGCAGTGACATTCTCAATCGGTTTGCCATTAATTTGGACCTGATAAATTACAAGGCCTGGTCCCGACTAGGGGGCAATCCTATGGGCTTTGATGATTCTGAAAAAGCATTTTGGTCCGCCCAATTGCTGCCGTATGCAGCTGAATCTCAAATTGGAGAGGTCCCCATCCCAGAACAGACCCGACAATTCCCACGGATCTAGGAAATTAACTGATAAGACCAATCCCCAATGACTGCTATGACAATGACAATGACATACCACCAGACAGAATCTTCACCCGGCAAGGGGGAAATTTCTAGGTGTACTCCTCCTGCCCTTACGGGGTGGAAAAGGTGACCTGTGACATCAGGCAGAATGAGGTGATATTCCAGGTCCACAATGACTGCCTCTCCTACCTGTCCAGGTCAATACTGTAATCAGAGTCCTCTCCACCGAGCTGGAGGAGGCCGCTGAAATGGCGAAAACCGAAGTCTTTCCAGGCTTCAGGCAAATGGTTGAAGACCGGGTCAACCTCGCTGATGCCTGTGAGACTGAGGAGCAAATGTTGAAACAGGTTTTCTTAGATTTCCAAGATATCTTTGCTGTGGACTCGTACGACGGTGGTTGCACTGAGATACATACCCCCACAATTCCCACCGACCCTGGAATGACTCTAGTATTTGTGAAGCAATATCACTTGCCTCTCGCATCTATGGAGACCCTGACGGAAATTATCAAAACCCTGAGTCCCGTGGGATAATTAGTCCAGAACACATTTTAATAATCCGGTGCTGGGGATTTTAAAACCAAATGGCCAATGGAGACTTTGTGCAGACCTTAGGGAGCTGCACAAACGGGTCCACATGTCCCGATGGCCTCTCCTCTACATTGACCAAGGACTGGCCCAGATCCAGGGGTCCAAGGTATGCACTGCTATTGACCTGACAAATGGATACTGGACCGTGCCCGTCAGTAGGGAGGTCCAATACAAGCTGACCTTTACCTTTCGGGGGGCAGCAATACACATGAACCCGGACTCCCTTCAGATACATAAACTCGGGCAACAAATTCAACATCTTCTTACACAAGGCCATGCCTCACTTGGGTGAAAGGGGTTACCAGGCCTATGTGGATGATGTCCTGATCAAAAGCTCAACTGTGGAGGAACATATAGCGGAAATCTGTTATGGTCTGACCCAGTTGAGAGTTGCCGGAGCAAAATTGTCCTTCCAGAAGGCACAGTGGTGCAGGACCCGTGTCATCTTTTTGTGACATGAAATAACTCCTGAGGGTCTCTGTCCCCAGGAGAGGAAAGTGGAAGCACTACTAAAACTCAGAGACCCCACAACTCTGCGTGAGCTAAGAAGCCTCCTTGGACTGACTAATTACAGTAGGAAGTGCATTGAGGATTACGCAGAGGTCACAAGACCCCCGGTCCATCTGTTGAAGGGGGGTTGAGTGGGAGGTGGGGTCCAGAACAAGCTGAGGCAGTAAAACAACTCAAAAGAAGTCTCTTAAAAACGCCTTGTCTAGCTTACCCTGTCAAAAACCTCTTCTTGGAGACAGGGTTCGAATACATGCTTGACAGCAGTATTATTTTTTAATGTTTTATCTTTCAACCTTTATCGTACTTCATTAGAAAAGTTGTCATCATAGGAAAAGAAGAAAATCAAAGCTAATATCCATTAGTCCTCTGGGCATCTGTTGAAGCCTCAAGTCTTTTTTATTGGATTTCGACTGACCGTAGTATCAGTCAACAATACCTCTAAAATTTCAAAGTGTCTATTGTTTGACCAACTCTGTCAGCAGTTAGTAGCCTCTCCCACAGTTGGTCTTCCTAAGATGGTAAATATTCGTGGTGTTGGCCCCATGCCCTTTGTTCTTTGCTCGCTTAACGAAGGGCAGCTTAACATCCGATGTCTAATTGATTCAACAGTATCTGCCTTCTTGCAGAAGCAACAAACTGCTTCCTGTGATGTAATGTGTTTCCTTAGTAATACTTCTCTTGAGGCCAAGATGTTAAGCCTACTCCATAGCAGTAACACTCTGTAGTGAGGAGATGGAAATATTTTCAAGTATAATGGTAATTAACTTTTTTCCGTTCCCAGATGATATTGGGACATAATTTGCTCTTGCTTTTTAGTTCAATGGAGGCAACAGAGTCGTTCTCCAGCAGAGACTTTTTCACCTTATTTGGATTTATTTTAAGGGTTTCAAGGTTGATGTTAAAGCTGTCTAGGTATTCTTTGCAACGAAGTTTCCATCTCAACACATTTTTGTCCCTTGTTGTATCCATGCCCATTAATATCACAAAAGGCGCTGGTAGAGAAACCATAACACATCTCCGAAAGAGGGAGAGTGACTACCACATGACAATTGATGTTAAAGATTGCAATCTTAATTCATATCTTATTGTGGCTGCTGGTACTGCATTGGGTAGTCTCAAAATCTTCCGCCAGAAGAAGGCCTCACATATCTCCCATGTTTTCCAAGAGAGATTCACGAGGGCCTCTGCCCCATATCTTAGTACTGCAGCCACCTTCTGCTTGATAAAGGTGACAGTGGGGATCAGAGAGAAGGTCCCATAACGATGGTGCAAGGCTCTCCCTGATTAGTCAGTTTCAGTAGTTTTCCCTGATAAACCGATATTGTCCCAGCTCGTTGACATTTTTGTTGATGCGTATCCCAAGGTAGATAATTGATTCTACTTCAAGTGGTCGGTTTTCAATGGGCCATTTAAAGGTTTTTAACTTTTTTGCTTGCCGCATGCAGATCTCATGATATCAGCACCTTTGACTTCTCTATGTTAATCTTGATGATATAGGTGTCCAGATAAACTTTGAACGCTTCCAGTCGCCTCTGGTGTCCTATAGGGGTAAAGCCGATAAAGAACAGATCATCTGCTTATACAATCCACAGGATTTCGCAATCCATAGGATTTCGCCATCTTCAATCTTAGGTGGGAAGGCCCTGATTTGTTTTTGGGAGTCCTTCATATCCGCCAGATAAAGTAAAAAGAGAAACGTTGCTAGGGCACTGCCCTGTTTGATCCCGCGAAAAATATAGATGATCTTTGATATGGTGCAGTCTCTGGAAAGTTGGATATGTATTGTTGTATCTGTAATACAATGCTTTAATTGCTGCTAAAAGATCTTCCGGGCAATTCCATTGCTTTAGTTTGGCCCAGTTTGAAAATCGTCTCTATTATTAATGAAATTCCATAAGAGTCTTGGGTTGCATACACGTATTGCAGCCAACATTCTCTCGGCATCATGCTGAGCTCTTTTTGCCTTGATGGACCTAAGCCAGTTTTTATAAACTTGTTTACACTTTCTAGTTGCCTCCTCTTTCTCAGGGTTGTCACCCTTTGATAGTCAGAGTAATTGAAATCGATATTCTTTCCTTTTATCAACTAAGTCTTTGTTGTAGGCATATTTTCTACTTACCATCCTTGTCTTAATTGAATCATGTTTAGTTTTAAATTCCTTCAGCAGCCAACCATAGTCAACTTTGTTCGGATTGCTCGTCACATGGCATTCGTATAGCCCTGCCAGTTTTGGAAGGCCCTCAGGCTTTATTCTTAGTTTGTTACAGCCCCAGGCTACTTCAACTGGGGCTATTTTGTACCTATCACCTCGGCCCCCTGGCCACAACATTTCAATATCAAGCAGAGCGTGGTCGCTGGCTGATTGTTTTTTCACTTCAAATGATTGAATATGTTGCCAGGTGTTTCCTGCGACAAAGCAATAATCTAGGCAGGCAGTGTGTATACCGCAAAACCAGGTGTCTGCTCCATCAAAATCCCCGGCGATCGAGCCATTTAACATTCTCATAGAGGGGATTTCCATTTCAGTATTCCATCGCCGTTCCTTATCAACCAAATGTGATTCTTTCTTCGGCTTCCCCTCTTTATTTAGCAATTTAATATTGAGGTCACCACATAGGATTATTAGTTGATTTGTGTTTTCTATCATAGTTGTCAATTTTTCCCACAATGTCATTGATAAATTCTTTGGTTGGACATTTGTTTTCGCTCCAGTATGATTGATGAGGAGGATCTTTACCTTGTGGGTTTTCAAAGGTATTTTGATCGTTAGGATCTGTACGAAAGGGTTTGGGGTTCAATGGTTATTTTAACCATAACTAGAAGCCCTGCATAGGATCTCCCTTTTCCCCTTTCCTTGCAGGGTTTATGTAGACCTGATAGTCTTCGCACAACGGTTTCTCCCTTACCCACGTCTCTTGTAGGCAAATAATTTCATATTGCCCTAAACAGTTGTCTCCTGTATATAAATGCTTGAAACCTCGGGTGTTCCATAAGGCAATGTGCATTTTTTTGACACAATCCTCCTTTTCGGTCTATTGTTTCTTCTTTGCAGCGAGGGCTTCGGCCATCAATGACCAATCGGCTTCATATTGAGCACTTTCCTGCGCGATTGTTTTAGTTTTTACTTGTTTTCTAGAGTTGTCAATGGATGCATTATCGGTTTCACAAAGGAATTGTTCCTTGCCAGCCCTAAACCTGGTATCCACGTTCCTCCTAAGTTGTTCATCGAACCGTGGCTTCACGTGCCCATTTTTCGGTGCTTGAGATAAGATTGTTCCCGAGGTCCCACCCTGACGTTGATATTTGGTGAGATCGGACCCCAGTTGGGTTATTGTGTCCTTCATCTCCATCAAAAATCGTTAATCATTCCGGACCTTAGGTGAAGTATCACCAAATCCAAGCTGTCTTCGTTTTGGAAATTCCACAATTACAATGTCGTCAGATTATATAAAACGTAAGGCCAGAATCTGCCACAGGAGGTTCATAACCTTTTCACGGTTTAAGAGGACCTTCTTTGACTCCTTCAAGGTTTTCTCTAATTTCAGTTTACTTTCTTTCTTTGCACCTTTTACTTCTTCCTTGAGATCCCTCACCTCTTTCTTCAGTGGGTGACTGAACTTGCATCTATCCTCTACTTCCGTCTTCATTTTTTCCTCTTTCATATTTCATTTTGATCTGGTTTCCTTTTCACATCCCTTTCTTTTATCTTCCAATTTTCGAAAAAACGTATTCTTTTTCTTTCCCTCTACGTCCAGGCAACTGTTTGTCTCTTTTAGAGCTTTTATTGCCAGCTTCGTCCCATCATTAATGCTTTGCTCTGTGCTGCTAGGCGTGTGATGATCACTATTCCTTGCAGCTGGTGAATCACATACCTGGTTTTCAATTTCCTGCCAGTCCGTAGAGCTGAAGTTATCCCACGCTTCGTCCTCCTTATTATTTTCCAGAACTTCAATGAGGTTGCTCAAGCATGAATCCGAAAACGTGTTGTCATCAGCTGGTTTATTGCAATGCAACACAACCTCTGGAGCTCAACCTGGTTGGGAATAGCACCATTTCTCTTCTAGGCTTTTTGGCACACTGTATATCGTCCATTTTAGGAGGAGTTATTCTGTTCCTCAGAAAGGACCTTGAGCCATGTTTCCGATTTCTGGCTTGGTTTTTAGATTTTTTTTTTCCCCCCCTTGTGGATTCGCTCTGGTTTCTGTTGGATTTCACGGCTGGGTTGGGAGCCTGGAAGATCGAAAAACTTGATTTAAAAGGATCCTCCGTGCTCGCATCGGCTATAGGAGCCATTTGGATTGTATCCTTTCTCTTGGCTCCACAAGTGTCCTCAGGCCACGGAGTTAACTTGCCATTTAATAGTTGAAGAGGACCACCTTTTGGAGTAGACTTGGTCCAGCTTTGTTTGCCGACCTTCTGGGCATCTTTATTTGCAGCCGGATGCTGGTTACCTGCATCCAAATTGCCATCTCCAGCTATTGGATCAGATCTTCGGTTTAGGATGGAGCAGTCTTTTCCGGACTTGTATAAGCTCCTCATCCACTTACAGTCTTCTAAGACGGCCTCCATTAGGAGTGTTTTGTCATTTGACTCACTTATTGCATGGTCCCCAAGACGAGTTTGCCACATACTAGTTTGTTCGTCGTCTTTGTCCAGTCTTCGTTCAATTGTTTTCGTGAAGCTGCAAGGTTACTCATCTGTTCCTTAGATTTAAGATTAGCCACAAATAACTGCTGTAAGGAGTCGTTTATAGTTTCATATCATTTAAGAAATGGGTCAACCGCTATTGTTAGTGCTGCCATGACTGTGTTTTGGATATGGGTAGCGTCCTCCATCCTATACTTTCTAAGCTTATCCTCCCATTTGAAAAATGAGGTATTGTTTATCAATGTTTCACTTGGAGATTGAATTGCTTGATGTTTCTCCGGATTGACGCTAAATGACACTTGTTCATAGCCAAAATTAGGATCCTTTTTAGGGTCCTTGTTAAGGGCTGCGATCTTGTCCTTAATAAAAGACAAACTTTTCTGTTTTTCTCTAGCAATCTTCCCCGTGCATGCCGAGATGTCTTTTGATCAGTTTATCTGCTAACCCTGAGTTACTCAGATCTTTTTTGTTCAAATCACTTAGTTTTTCCGAGGGCGCGGTTGCTGGTTGATTTAGGGGTAACTCCCTTTCCTCTTCAAACTAATGTCTATCCTGCCCCCTCTCTTCCATTTCTATGCCAACATCTTGGGTAGAGTCATTTGCCGTTTGTTCACCGTCATTACAATTGTTTACTACCTCCACCTCCTCACCGCTATCAGGCACTAGAAGGATATGATCAAAAACGTCCCAATTGGCTACTTTCTCCCAGGTTATAATCGCCTGATCGCTGGCTATTTCATAGTCGTCTTCATTTGCATTGTGAACCAGGGACTGAGATTGAAAATGATATTCCCGTGTATTACCCTCCTGTAATAGTCTTGACTTGCGCCGGGTCTCATCAGTCAGTTCTGCTGGATTACACTCTTTTAATGACACCCCCTGTATAGACTGCTTTAAGGGCTGAATCGAGGGCTCAATTCTTTTTGGCCCATTCATGGTAGATGCTACGATCAAACACACTGCCTCTGGACCTCCCACCTCACTCTCCCCTAAAACTAATGGCCGCTCCGATGGCTGCAAAATGGAATCTTCTCTGGACCTGAAAGGGGGCGGCCAGAGGGGCATCTCTTGATCCCAAGATATCAGTCCTTTCCTCAGTCTTCATCGATGATTTTTATCTGATCACCATGATTCCTGCCAGGTGAGGTTGAATGTGCCAAAGCTCCTATGTTGGAGGACAATAGTATCCACCACCCTTGGTTCTTTTACTCCCCCTGGCAAAGCCATCGTGTGAGGCGACAAGGAAGAGTTCGATGTTGAAGTGAGTATCACTGGCGGGTACATAGGTGGAGGCTCCGCACTGAGGCCCTCCCTGCCCTCATGATGATCTTGTTGACTGCTTTCACTCGGCGGCAGCACACTCGGCGAACTGACGGCATCTGGTGGAGGAGACAACTCTCCCCCCAGCCCCCTCCCGTAGCCCCTGTCGTGGACCTTGGTCCGCCATCCTCAAGTGCAAGTAAGTCTGGGGTTTTCCTTTGCTTACTTTCTTTACTCGACTCTGTGTTCGTAGGTGGTAGATTTGGAATTAAAGTCACACCCACTTGCGAGCACAGAACGGGAGGCGTGATTGTTTTAGGAGCAGATTAATCGGATTAGTTTGTGAGGGCGAGCAAGGGGTGGGTTTTGACAGTAGCGAGTAGCAGCGCTGTCTCAACTGCAGTCTCGTAAGAGTACTCGCCAACTCGCTCGCCATTTCCTGCTGAACTCCTGTCAGCTTTGTCATCGTACTAAAACACCTCCAGGCACAATTTCCACAGGAATGTCCCACACCGGGGTAACACGACTTGCCACCACTTTCTCGGTAAGCAATGGTTTTATGGGTGAATTCCCAGTGTGCAGCAGTCACCGCCTCCAGGCAGGCTTAAAGGAGCGGCAGCAGACAGGGAACCGTCCAGGTATTGGGTAACACCACTTGCCACCACTTTCGTGGCTGCTTTCGCAGTAAGCAATGGTTTTATGGGTGAATTCCCATTGTGCAGCAGGCACTGCCTCCAGGCAGGCTTAAAGGAGCAGCAGCAGGCAGGGAAACCTCCAGGTACCGGGTAACACCACTTGCCACCACTTACGCGGTAGCTTTCGCGGTAAGCAATGGCTTTATGGGTGAATTCCCAGTGTGCAGTATTATATCAAAAGTATGACATGGTCAATAAAGTCATCTCCGATGCAAGCAAGACTTTATCCTCTGTGGAGAAAAATTCAACGATTGTGAAAAGGCACTCCTGGCAACGGAGTGGGCATTGAAAAACTACCGCCCGTTCATCCAGGGAGAACACATCATAGTGAAGACTCCACACCAGCCTTTGCAATACCTGCAAAGTGACAGAATCCGGGCCGAAAATGTGAGTAATTTCAGAATTACTTCCTGGATTCTGTCAATGCAAGGTTTTCCTGTGGAGGTCAGATATGGCCAAAACAAAGAGTCCCCTTGCGCAAGGTCTGGCTGACTTGCATGATTGTGCCAAAGAAAACTGTCTCGAGGACGAAAGTCTCAACACCAAGGACAACATGGAGGCGTACTGGAATTCCCCACTCAGTCTATGAAGAAGACGAGTGCGAGGGAATGCCCACAGTTAATGTGGACGGGTGCTCCTACTATGTTGATGATAACGGGGGAAAAAGGAACTGGTGGTTGGCGTTGGCAATACCTGGGTGAATGATGCCCCAGAACCCTCCACTGGGTACAAAATCAGTCCCTGCAGTAGTCAGGTGGTGGAGCTTATGGCAGTTCATCAGGCCATCCTCACTGCCATCCAACTCCACAAACTGGTCATAATCACGGATTCAGATTATGTCCATAACGGTTCGTGGAGCACCTGGTAAATTGGATAACCAGAGGCATGCTGTGTGCTAATAAAAAAAAAAACACTTAAAAATGGCAAGCTAATACAAAATATTGATGATCTGGTCACCTCTAATGAGATGACCATCTATTGGAAGAAGATTAAGGGTCATTCCAGTATAGAGGGGCCAGACAAAACTGGGAATGACCTAGCTGATCAGCTGGCCAAAACCGGAGCCATCCAGGGGGATCTTCTTGAATCTCTGTTGGGGGAAATCCAGGTCACTGTTGTCACTAGGTCCCAGACCAATACTCAAAATGAACTCTAACTGCCCAGTGGAGTAAGGAGACCCCAGATGCTGATTTAAGCACGGCACAAAAAGGGGATCCGATTATTGGGAAATGTTATCAACACATTGAGGACCCTGAGAACTTTCCTCTGATGGATATCGATTACATTGGGCAAGAGGACCTCAGGTTGTTGAAGTGTCCCAAAATGTTATGAATCCAAGACGGTTTGTTGGTAAGGAGATCATCTCGGGATGCGACCAGTGGGTGGTACCTACCTCATTTTGGAGCCTGCCAATTCACGCCCATGACTCCGCCACCGCCGGTTATCGGGGGTTTCACACTACTATAGAAATCTTACGTGAGGTAGCATACTGGCCACACGTGGAGCAGGAGCTCGACCAATATTTGAAGGGGTGTCTGTCCTGTGTGTGCACAATTTCAGCCAAGTTCACTCACACACCGAGCTCCCCCTCCATAAGAGGGGAATGACACTGCCTTGGTCAGATTTACAAGTATATTTCATCGAGCCAGTGATTCGCTCCTTTAGGGGGAACAAGTACATGTTAACAGTCACATGCTTGTTTACCAAATGGGTGGCTTGTCTCCCGCCCCCAAATTGCAAGGCAGAAACAGCAGCTGCCCTGATGATCAACCACATCTTTTCGCGTTTTGGCCTACCCCAAAGAATTGAGTCAGACCGAGGAAGTCACTTCACCAGCGAAGTAATGACAAAGATGTGGGAGATACTTGGGGTAAAAAGGAAACTTCATATTGCATACCACTGTCCTCTAGAGTTGAGAGGTACAAAAAAACAATTGTGAGCATCCTAAAAATGTTTGTGGCAGATTCTGGGCCAAGTCGGGACATCTGATTAACGCTTGTCCTGATGGCCATCAGATCTACACATATTCTGCGACCAAAATGTCTCCATTCGAGCTAATCACTGGACGAAGGATGTTGCTACCTCAGCATCTGCCTTATAGAACACAAGAGCTGACACTGATAAACGCCTCCATAACTCATGAATATGCTAAGAATCTAAGAAAACACCTTCAGCATGCTTTTGCGTACGCTCAGCTGAATCTTGAAAAATCAGCAGAGGGGGATGAAGACTCAATATGACTTAAAAACAACCAAAAAGGAATACCAGGTAGGAGACAGGGTCTACTTGGACAATTTTCAAAGGAACCAGACTAAGGAAAGAAAATGTCTCCCGTCCTGGCGCGGTCCTTTTGAAATTGTAGTTAATATTTCACCTGGTGCCTACAGAATCTACTTCCACAAAGGAGAGCTGACAGAAGAGAAATGGGTCCACATTAAACAGTTAAAGAGTTGTCGTCCCAGGCACACTTTGCAGCTGATTGAGGAGCCAAGGGAAAGTCAAATAGAGGAGACATCTGGAGAAAGAAAATAAGAAAAAGAACCAGAAGGGAACAGATAGGTCCATAGGTATATCTATCTAAAAGGGAGTACTTTTCTTAATTATCTTTGCAAAAGTGCCTCACATAACCATGGCGTAAAAATAACTCTTTGCCTTGTTAAGGAATTATTTGCTGCTATTGTTCGTATACTGTAGTGAACGTAATGTATGTGTGTCCCACTGATGTCAAACTTGCACGAAGACAATCAGTGGGAACATTTTGTAACTGGTCTTTATTTATTCACTAGTGAGTACTGATTCCGTTACTTCATAGACCAATGAGAACCTCCCCGGGGGACCCGGAAGAGGTAAGGAAGGAAAGGGGGTGTCGCTCCACACTCCCAACGAAAGACAAAGGGAGGATCATGGCGTACCACTCTCTGATGGAAGGACTCCACCCGATGAACCCCATTTTGCCCTACTCTCCCTCAACAAGAAGTCTTAGGAAAGTCAGGGGGAGGGGAGGTCTGTGGGGTACATTTATCTACCCAGCAGAACCCTCCTACATCACCAAACTGAATTTTTCAGCAGTACCAGCAGAACGGATGTACTGGCTCTGTTGAGCGCCATTGCATTGCACCAAAACTGCGTTTTGCAGTCACTGAAATAATGGCTGCGCTGTCTTTGCCAAGCGCACATGGGCTGAGATGGAACATGAAACACTCCGAGAAAGGCTGCCAGTGTTTTCCTTATGTGCACCAAATAAAATAATTGAAAAGCAGCGCTACTACTCTGCTAGCTCAAAATTTCCCATTGAAAAAGGAAATATTTTGCATTTAAAATGACTGCGCCCTGATGCTCTTTTCCACCGTTTCAACAGTTCTGTTCCAGTGAGACCCAGCTATGTCCATCCATATTCAGGTTGTGCTTCCAACAAAAGGGGACATTTCTCATTGACAGCCTGTGTCAGGCAAGTTCTGTGAAATAACAAAGAACTTCACTCCAAGCCGTACAGAAAAACGCTTGTCTTTTTGCAACAAAATATCACAGCTAAACTCTTCACAAGAAGCCCGATCTCTCTGTGCGTATGTCAGTTTCAGTGGATCATTGCCTTGAAAACATTTCTGTGTATGAGAAATTGACTAGGGCTACAAATAATGTTTAGAATCTAGATGTAAGAGAAAATCACATTGTGAAGTGAAAACAAAGCAAAATTAACCACGTGTAAATGGTGCTTTTTACAAACAAGGAAATGTCCGTTTAAGAGTAAATTGTTGAATTAAGGCCCTGTCCTTGCATAGAAAGTCGAGGGAGGTTTGTTTTAAAACCATATGTAGGATATTTAATTCCAACAGTTTTGCTTTCTGCTTCAGGAAATAAATAAATACATTTGCTGAAACCACTGGCTTCAAAGGACTTTGCGTCTTGGGAACAGGATCTGCCCCCCCTTCAAGTGGACCAGCCCCCAGGGCATATGAATAGACAAGGGTGGTGGATCTTACACCCTCGTTAGACTCTGTGGCAGTGCTCCAGCTGGGTACAATGGATGTCTGGGACACATTGGCGTGACTTTTAGCAGCACCTCCCCTCCACTCAAACTGGGGAGCTTCAAAGGCAACTCCAGAGCAACATCGGATTCAGGCTTGCTAAAGCCTGACATTTAGCAGGGGGTTGGAAAGTATGCCCTTATTTGGAAGACAATGCTGGCCCATTTGGGGCAAAAGACTGTTCTGAATTAATAAACTTTAAGGCTTTTATTTCTGCAACCGGAAAACGCAGTAATACTACAGTTTAACAGTTTAAATGTAATTTTGGTGGCATTAAAACAAGACTAGCATGTGGTGGGACGCAAACGGCAGAAAAATATAAATCATGGGAAAAGTATACATGGTATAACTTTTGAAATTTAATGCAAACCTGCTTTGTGATATTAGGTACCTTTTTGCCAACCGTGGGCACACGAAACGATCGCTCAGTCAGTGGTTGTTGGTCTCCATCAGAGTCCAAACTACACATCAGTGTTTTGGAGCTGAGGGCAATCAGACTAGCGCTGAGTGCCACTGAGCCCTCCGTACGGGGAAAGAATGTTTTGATAATGGCGGACAACACAGTGAACATGTACTACCTCAACAAGAGAGGAGGTGAAAGGTCACTACTACTGTGCAGAGAGGCAATGCAGCTCTGGTTCTGGGCACTTCGAGGAGGAATCTCCCTATCAGCAGTTTACCTAGCCAGACAGAAGAATACAGCGACGGATGCTCTGAGCAGTCAAAGGAGTCTCCCGCGAGTGGCGAACTAGCTCTGGAAGTACTTCAAGAGATATTCACCCTTTGAGAAACCCCTCAAGTAGATGAGTTTGCAGCCAGTGTTAAGCGGACTTCCGAAATGTTATGCTCTAGGGAATTTCCTCCGGGAGAAGCTCTAGGGGACACGTTTGTAGTGGTTTGGGAGTTTCCACTCCTGTACGCGTTTCCTCCAGTCCCTGTCAACCCTCATGATATCAGGATGTTGCGGAAGTTCAGGAAATACATGATCCTGATTGCTCTCGATTGGGCCAGAAGGACGTTCTCCATCCAGAGGTCAAGACTCTCAACATTCTCGCCTGGTTTCCGAGAGGTTAAGATATAAGGATTGGGACCTCATGGAAGACGTGATGGACGTTTTGCTTTCGGCCAGAATAAGGGTTGTAGCTGGTGCAGAGATAAGAATGTGGACCGAGTTCTGTGTAATGCACCTTTGGTGTTAACTTAATTTCAATAGCTAGCCAATCTGGGACTCCAGATTGTCACTTTGAACGAAAGCTTTGCAGCGCTATCCATCCTTAAGCGTACGACTGACCTGACATTTTAATCAAAAATACATATTGTGCAAGTCCTGAAAGGGCTCAGTAATGTGCTGCCTCCAGTCCCTTTTGTGGTTCCCGTTTGAGATTTAAATCTGGTTCTGAAATACCTTGCATGCTTCTTTTGAGCCTCTGCATTCTTGTCCTTTAGAATGCTTACATTGAAGACAGTTTTCTTAACGCCTGTAACGTCTGCACGCAGGGTTTAGCGAATTGCAGGCTTTGTCGTGCAAACCGCCGTTTACAACCTTCTTACATGAAAAGGTATTTCTGAGAGTCTGGACCACTTTCCTTCCAAAGGTGGTTTCAGAATTTCACCTTTCTCAGAAAAGTGTCCTAGAAACTTTTTACCCTCCACCTCATCCTGGTAAGGAAGAAAAGAGACTTCCATAGACTAAAGCCCTTTTGGGGTCAAATCTTCTACATCTCTCGTATGGCAAAGTTGAGGTAAGATGACCAGTTTGTTGGGTATACTGGATACAAACTAGGTCTTGGAGTGACAAAACAAACTGTATCCCGTTGGATAATTCTGTGCATCACCAAGTGCTACAACTTTACCGGAAAGATGTCTCTATGGGCTTGCGAGCGCATTCATTGAGGGATGTGGCTACTTCATCAGCCTTGAAGAGAGGGGTGCTGGTACAGGATATCTGTGCGGCAGCCACTTTGTCCTCTTTTCGTATGTTCAAAAGACATTACTGTCTGGACTCTGCGTTGGGACGGAGCATGATTCGGGAAAGCTGTGCTTCACAACATTAATGAAAAACCATAGATTCTTTCTCCCACCTCCAATACAAGACTGCTTTGGGAGTATATCATAAAATGAGGAATACGTGGGAGGACACAATCCATTCGAAGAACACATTTCTTACCCCTGTTAATGTTCTTTCGACTGGATGTTCCGCCCATGTATTCCTCATTAGCCCTCACATCCTATCCCTCAGTAGAATTTCCATGTATTACACATTTTTTTCGGAGGTTCCTAGTCTTTTGACCTTGCAAAAGCCAGTGTTCTGATACAAGAGTGGGGGAAAAACTAGGAACTGGAGTAACAAGTGCAGTGCGTGATATATATAACATGGGTGACATCAGCCTCAAGAGTGGACGGAGGCCTTCGAGGGCCATTGAGCCAGTGAAGCACAGCGCCATTTACCGAAAATCTTTTCTGAAGCAGCTGACGCTAGAAGGAGATATCATTAGATGAGGAATATGTCAGAGGAACATCCAGTCGAAAGAAAATTCCAAGGGGTAAGTAATTTGTTCTGGTGCGGTGAAGAGTCTTCCTATTGAACCTCTTGATGGTCTCAGAGAGCCAGAGCATTCTATTTTTCTGCTTATACACTTGGATTCCTTTTATCCTCGTACTAGGTTTAAAGGTCCACACCCATCAATGGTGGCGCACAATAACTTGTGATCACTCTGATCATCAGCAACTATTTCAAAATGAATGCACGAGTTAAAAGGTTTCTCTGTGGGCGTGCGGCCAAGATGGTGGAGCGATGAGACGTCTTTCCCCAACCCGCTCTGACCACCGGCCTGGCATGCGCTCCAACGGCAGCATTGTAGCACGCCACTGCAGGAGAAACCGTGGATAAACATTCAGAGGCAGTGGTGACAACGGGCGAGCAAAGACAAAGCTGTGACAATGGGGCAGGGAGAGGTTGGAAGCGCCGACCCAACACCCAAGATGGCAGCAGTGCGGTGGAGAGCTGTTGGCAGAGGGGAGCCCCTGCTGCTGAGACGGAGGGGTCAGATGAGTAGCGGGAGCGAGTGGTAGTGGGAGACAGTTGGCCAGCGCTGACTGCATCCAGGAGTGCAGGGGGAAAGCGGTTGCATTGGAGGAGGCGGCAGCGATGGAAGCAGGAGCCTGCGCTCCCACGGCAGGCAAGAGGTGGAACCACGCACCAGCTGGGAGATTTGGGCCTATATGCTGGCAGTGAGGTGAGGAACGGCGGGCCAGCCCTGGGCTCCATTCGCAACCCGCCAAAGAGAGGAGGAGGGGTGAGAGAGCAGTGGCAGGGGGGAGCTCCGGGTCTGGGAGGGGGGAGGCCAGGACAGCCCCCTGATGTAGTAGCCCTCTGTTAGCTGGGCTGAGAAAAGCAGGCACTTTCTATGCCTCCTCCTGACAGGCGGCCCTGGGTGCAACTGCAGTGAACATAGGGAAGACCCAGAAACCGACCAGCCGTGCTGCAGATAGAACTACTCATTTGGCAGTCTTTCCAGATATTGGGCTGGGAAAAGAGAATGGTCTCCACTTGATCACAACAAGGCTCGAGCCAGAGGTGTGAATATTTGTGAAGGGAATAAAACTATCCTGTTGCCCGGCAGGGGGGTTAAAGGGTTTAGAGGAAGGTGCCTGTGGTGACCCCAACGATCGTACCTCTGGGGCACCTTTCATGCACTTCCCTACATAAGTGGCACAGAAGATGAGCCCAGCCAAGAGATGTAAGGAGGCCCTGTCTAACCCATCAAAGTGAGTCGCTAAAGGTATCATTGGCTCGATAGGGCATTAATCGACTGCTCTTCCGGCAGAGACCCACATTATGCCCAAGCAATCAAATAAAAATGAGCAGATATAAAAACGCAGGCATTCGGGCATTCTTGTTGCTGGCTCAGAAACAGCCCGTACAACCCAAACAATGGAGGAGAGGCGAGGAGGAGAGGAAGGGGCAAGACCCTCAATGGAGGAACCACAGCTCACGTAGGACTTTCTAATTAGATCTCTCAAAGCCCTCAAGAGGGACATCAAGGATTCTCTGCACACCGAAATATCTGACTTGCGCAAGGAGATGCTAGAATAGACCACTGAACTCTGGAAGGACTTGGGGGCCCTTGGCGACAGAGTTGATCACAATGAAAACACCCTAACTGCACTGAAATCAGAAATTAGAGAGGTTTTGGGACGTGATGGCCAACTTGAAAGAGGCTAACAAGCTCCTTCAATCGAAATGTGACGACCTCCAAAACCAGATACGAAGGGACAACCTTAGGATACGATTCCTGAATGAAGGAGCTGAGGGTGATGAGAGTGCTGTGCACGACGGCACTTTCTTCAGTTCACGGTGCAGAGCCCCCTGGATGTTCTCAAGATAGACGGAGTGCATAGGGTTGGCCCGAGAAGGGAGGGGATGAACAGACCCCCCCAGAGATAATGTGCTGAAATTCCACAAATATAAAGTGAAAGAAGCAGTCTTGGGGTAGCACGGAGGGTCAACAGAATCAGTTTCAGGCACTCCGAAGTTCAGACATTCAGGATATTTCACAATCCACACTTACCAAGTGCAGAGGGTTGAAACCTGTAACTGAGGAACTGCGCCGACCGGAAGTCGGGTGTAAGTGGACGTATCCCTTTGGTCTCCAATTCAAACGGAAGGATGCTGTGCGTACGATTTTCGCGGTGGAGGATGGTGCTAGTCTGCTGGGTCTTAACCTGTGCCATGTCGGGGCACCCCGGAGTGAAGCCAGAAGGGGGAGATGAGGCGGGGGGTTTTCCTGGCATACGGTCCAGAAGGGAAAGAAGAGGGCAGACCGCTGATAATGGGCAATGCTGTAAAACCTAGCCTTGCCTTAGCTGCATGCACCTGTGCTTGGGTGATGGGCATTGAGTTGTGCAGATGTGCGTGCATCATTAGGGCATCCAGGACTTGGTCCACCACGTATTGTGTCCCTACTGTGTGTTGGAAGGCACTTGTGCCACATAAATGTAGGACTGCCACAAGCTGCGGGGGGGGGGGGGGTGGCTGTTCTGTTGGAAATGGCATTCTGCAGTTGTGCCTGTGTCAGGGGGCGCAGAGCAGGTTGGTGATGGTTGGACGGTCCAGTCTTTATAAGGTGACCAATTTGATCTCCATGAGTGTCCATGGGGCTGGTCGGACATGTGGTATGTGTTCTATCCTCAGCCTGCGTCTCATATGCCTTAGTTGCACCTGGCTCCTTCCCTGCTGTGGTAAAGCATGCTGCTGTAGCTCGATTTAGAGTAGCAGGTTGTGGAGCCCATAATCTACATCTGCTTGTGGCTACATGTTGCTTGGATATGTGTTGGAGGAGGGGGGGGGCCTTTTGTACTCCACATCGGTGGATCAGGTGCACTTGGGCCTGGATTTGTGACCCCTGTATGCATTTACCTACACCTTTTCTTGTGGAGGTAATTGTGCTGTCTCTTTGGTGGAATTACCTCTGATATTGGGAGGTAATTCCGCCGGAGCAATTACCACCAATTTATGGGTCACTCATTTGACATAGTGGTAAAGTTTGCAGCCAATTTTACCGCCATACTCGTAATGAGGCCCATAGTCCTTTATCCACGTCTCGCAAATTCTTAAAAATCCCACTAGACCTGCAGGAGTACCCTAGGTTACATACTCGACCTAAAAGAAATGCACTTGCCCCATGGTGAGAATGGACACAAAATGCACAAGTGCTTTCTGTAAAATGGTATGTCTCCATAAGCATAAAGGTTTCAAAACTTCCTCATACTCAAAAGCAAGGTTGAGTACCATGCAAATGGTACTCGCCCTTCATAAAGTCTCCTCGCCAATGTGAGTGAACTAGTAGATTCTGTGATCCCTGCTTTACTTAACACACCTTTTAACTCTGGACTTGTTTTTAATTCCCTAAAGGTCCACCTTACCACCCTCTCTGCGAATACCAGAACTCAGAGCAAGGTAGAGCAAGGTTTCATGGTGGAAGATTCCTGTGATTAAGGCCTTAATGTAAGGGGTAAAGAGACTTCACTGTCCTATTTCCAACCCAACTCCCGGATGGGACTTGAATGTTGTTCTCACAAGATTAATGGGACCTTGTTTTAAACCAATGCATGAGGATAGTCTTTAGCCCCTTACCTATAAAACTGCCCTCTTAGTGGCCATTACCTCTATAAGGAGAGTTGGCGAACTGCAGGCTCTCTGTTCAGGACCCATTTGTGACTATTCACAAAAATAAAACTGCCCTCTTAGTGGCCATTACCTCTATAAGGAGAGTTGGCGAACTGCAGGCTCTCTGTTCAGGACCCATTTGTGACTATTCACAAAAATAAGGTGATTTTGCGCACACAAATTTGTTTTGCGCCTAAATTCATCTCGAAGTTCCATGTGAACCAATCAATCAAACTTCCTACTTTTTCAGAACCCCACTAACTCTGCTGAAAGAAGCCTCCATACACTAGATGTTAGGAGAGCAGTATGAAAAGACTACCCTCTGAGAAAAACAAATCAATTATTTGTCTTGGTGGCAGCTGGTAGCGCTATTTCCAAATGGATTGTTAAATGCATCACACTGTGTTACTCTCTGGCCAGGAGAGACTTCACCTTTACGCCTAGAGCTCACTCTACTCCAGGCACCAAGGCTACCATAGCATTCATTGCAAATGTTCCGCTAGATTATATTTGCAAAGCAGCTCTTCATACATTTAACCAACACTACTACTTAGACACACACTCGAAGTCTGATTCTCACGTGGGACAAGCAGTGCTAAGACATCTTTTTGCTACTATTCCGTCACACATCCCACCACCATCTCCTGGTACTACTCGCTAGTCTATGCACAACATGGGATTCTAAGCAGATTCACAAGCATCAGAAGACATACATTACTCCCCTTAATTGTATTTCTGATGATTGTATCTGCTTAGATTCAAATGTGCCCACCCTTCCTCCCCTCTTGGAGTAGAAGGACATAGACAATGAAGGCATGTCCCCAAACACGTATCCCAATAATAATAATAATAATAATATTCCCCGTAAGGGAATGAGACCAAGATATACAGTTGCAAGGATAACAAAGTTTATATAATATAATAAATGCCAGCAAAGAACTCTACTGCCCGAGAGCGCTCTGCCAAAAATTACACAGGTAGCACATTGTAAGGAACAAACCCATCATTTATGACATCACTATATGCGGTCGGTAATCACAATTCTGGTTGGAGTGGACATAATTGGCTGTTGCTTCCCAGTCGATCTTGGTGCACGTGGGTTAGCTAGGCTCATCTCCGCAGTGAAGGTCGGGTCAGGCTGGTACAACATCCCGAACTATCTAAGCTAAACAAGAACTGAGTAATGGCGGATACATGGACCTCACATGCAAAGGGATCCTTTGTAGAGAGGTAATATATTGGCATGGCGATCTCCAGATTCAGGTTTTTATTGATGCTGCACCCTGTATCTCTCCTGGGGGCTCGAATTACTGACCATCCTTGTGGTGCCCCATGATACGAACAGACATGGGTTATTGTTTGGAAGAATATATTGCTCCCCAAGATTAGCCTAGGGTGGGTGTCCTGAAATGATCAAGGCAAGGGGGTTATATGCTTATTGGTATGAAAGGAATTGGGGGAGGGGGAAGGGGTTGGACGGAGAAGCCAGGTTGGCCCTGGCCTGGCCTGGTGGCAGTCAGAGGGAGTTTAGTGATGACGGATGGGCATCGGTGCTGGGGCCTGTTTCTGTCTCATGCTTTCCGATGAGCACATTCTTTGAGAAATGGTACTAAGTAATTGCAACATTGAAAGAACAATGAACGGATGGACTTCCATGAGAACAAGGCTCGCGCGGAGCAGATCTAATGTGTGAATGGCTTGGTCCCTTTGCGAGAAAAGCTGGGGTTGCGAGTGCCACAGCTTCACAGAGTGGTAGCATTTGAGCCTAGTAAAAGATGGCGTCTAGGTCAGAATACAAAATGGAGTTTTAGTATGTAGAGATGGGCGAGATTAGTCATCTTATTTTCTATGGTGTAAGGCTCTGTGCATGTGTCATATGAGAACTGTCTTGCTCCTTTGTTTTTCCCACGTGTCTTGTGTCTATGGGGGCTGGGATAGGACCATTTCCTTCCCAACAACATCTTACACTTTCCCTCTGTACTCACAGCTTTTGTATGGCTCCCTCACGGCAGAACAAAAACAACCGGTGGGACCTCGATGCGTGAAGGGTTTTGTGTACACTAAACGTCACGTTGGGGATAGCATTATAGTCAAACCCATGTCGACGTCCCTTTTCGATCTTTGTAAAAAAAGATTCAATACTCCCCGATTACCACTAGATGTTGGACTATATGCACAGCATATGAATCTAAGCAGATACAATCATCAGAAATAAGATTACATTGAGTAATGGATGTCTTGTATGGTTATGTATTTTGATTGGGGTTTGTATATTTAGTGAATTTCCCCATACGTTCAGATTCCTAAGCCAAAGAACACTGTAAATATTACTTTCAAGAGCATAGTTTCCATGGCAATAAGCACACTGTGAGAAGCAGTGCATTGCGGTGCTGAGTTACTGTTACTTTAGGACTCATTACTGAATTGGTTTGGCTTTGCGCTGCAATCATAATACCCTTTTAACTAAACATGTTTTGCAGAATTTCAATGGATCTTTCACCCATAATGTCCCTTCAACCAAAGTAATTTTTCCATTATCTTTTTCAAATATGCTATCATATCTTGTTTACACTAAGGCTATGCCGAGCACCACCAAGCCAAATATTGCATTCACTGAGCATCTCCAGTTGGTACTTTGACTGGATGATGGCCTTCGACTAAGTTCCAGGCACTTCAGAGCACCCTATGTGCCTCATAGGAATGGCCCTTATGTACAGTAGGCATGAAATTGGAAATATAACTTTTGGGTATTCTGCCTCCATATAACTTTTGCCCCCTGGATGGAACTTCATCACACTTTAAATAATATACTCCGAGTTGGATGGACTTTTTGGCAGAAAGTATTGTGCGGTTTTTTCAAATAATGCCAGTTATAAGCATCTCAAAAAGTGTTCTCATATGGGGAGTCAAACTTGGCAATAGCCACCGTGCCGTCGTCACAAACCTTTGCAATAGTCTGTCGTGTAGTGCATTCAAGTAATGCTGACACTTTTTTTTGTTCAAATAGGTCAGATATACACAGATTGTTTAGGGAACCTTTAATTTTTCTAGTTATACAGTCAGTGTTTCTTTTAAGCAGACTAATCGGATGTCAGCCAATTTCTCATCCGACTAATTAAACATTTCTGCAGCATTGAATTTCGTAGTTTCATGCTTTTTTTTTTTATTCCATGTCGTTATGGCGGCTACACTGTAAGAAAAAACTGCAACTGAAGGGCACTCCATCCACCTTATTTTTTTTAACATTTCCATTGAGGTGAAGGGGCCTCAACCTCCATTCCAGGATGCTATGTTCAGATTGTAATAGCTTTGTCTTGCTGGGAGGTGTATCTAGACATTACTTGAAGTTCTAACCTTCGTATTTGTATGGCTTGAGATAATTATTTTAGAAATGTACTTTGTCACAAGGCATCTTAGAAGTTGGAAACCTTCACTCATGGGGACTAGACCAAAACCCAGTGAGCAAGAGGTTAGAAGTTACTTTTTGGGCCTGCTCCTGGAGGGGAACTGTCCCAGTCACAATGAGCAAAGGGCTTCCGCAGATTGAGAAGCCTGTCGAGCCCATTGACCAGAAGGTTGAAGACTGGGACAACATGACACAAAAATGGGTGTCGTTGATAATTTGCTGAGCACCACAAGCACGAAAGATTGCTTATTTTTAGACATTGCTGAGAAGCCGTGTTGATCTTTATTTTAGACGATATTTGGGCTGCTGCTCAGGGTTAAGATGAGCAAAAAATGTGTAAGACACCGGGCAATTCACTGAAGTTCCTGAGAGGTCAACCAAAACCTGCATGCGATACCTTTTCCACAGCTCAGAGGTGTCTGGTGAACCAGTTGGCTGTGTTCCATGCCCCCCTGTACCATGAGAGGAGGAAAGGAGATGCATTTGACAAGCAGTTGTTGCCCATTGAGGAGGCAGCAGTTAACGTGGCCAATGTTTTCACTCTTCCCATTCCTTACTCCCTTTGATTCAGGCTGGTTGCCACCCTGTACAGGCCACTGGGACCGCTTTTTTCAACTTCTCGGAGTCCCTTCTGTCTGCTTGTCGCACACTTTTTTCTATTCTAATTCTCTTGAAGCTTTCTGTGGCATTTCACATGGTTGATCATCCCACTTTCCTTTCCTGTCTGGCTTCTCTTAGGCAGTGTTCTTCATTGGTTCCACTCTTAGCTCTCTAATTGCACCTAGTCCGTTTCCTGGGCCTGTCTGATCTTCCCCTCTCCCCCATTGTCCCATTTTCTTGGTGGTAACTCGAGCTTCATTACTTGGCCGTCTACTTTTCTCTATAATAGTCTGCTTCTCGCACTCATCGACTCCTTTAAACTTTTTTTTCACGTATATGCTGATGAATCCCAGCTATTTCTTTCTTTTTTTGCATTCTTTAACCTGTTTGGGCTATTTGTTATCAGTCCAAACTAGGACATAATTACAACAGTTCTACCCCTCTAGGACTGAACTGCTATTTCGCCTCCCTCCTCCTCCTCCTCCAGGTGTATTCTTTCTTCCTGCTCACCTTTCATGTTCATCCTCTGACATTTCTTTGCTTCTCCAACCTCATGTCTACTATTGCTTGTATTTGTCAATATTTGCAGCATTTGTCCTGCTTTCCTTGCAGTCCACTGTGTTCTCTCGACTTGATAACTGCTCTGCTCTTTTTGCGCTTCCTACCCATCATCTTACTCCTGTTCAATCTTTTTCTTAACTCTATTTGTTTTCTCTGCTCTCTATCCACCCGCTCACTCCTCTCACCCTGTCACTTGTTGCCAACTCTCACCTTCCATTTGACTCGTCTTCGCTATGACTTTATTTGTATTGTATTTAATTGTATTCGTGGTCTTTCACCTCATCACTCTGATCTAGTCTCTCTTTATCCCTACCTGATCCCTTCACTCAACATCTGTCTCCTTTCTGTTACTACACAACTGTGTGCCCACTTCCACTCCTTTTCCATTCTTGTGTCGAAACAATGGTTGTCTTTGCCTCTAGATGTGTTTTTACCTTCTCTCCATACTCCGCTTACAGCCCATCTTCTTTCTTTTCCGTCAGTTGAGTTCTGTCTGCTTTCTTCCATATATATCCTGTCCATTACATCTTCTGTACGGTTTTCTGTAATTTAGTTTTTCCTGTGCAGCGCTTTTGCTAAAGCACTACATAAGTACCATGAAATTACAAAATGCTCTGGGAATATTGTAGCGTGAGCATTAAGAAAAATGCCACCAAATTTAACTATTTCTTAAGTACATTACAGGCGATAAGCGTAAGACTGCTTTTGGAGTTTTTAAGAAAGGAGGAGCAGCATCCAAGTAAGCTATCCCATTGACCTTGGATGTGGCTAAGAACAGCATTAAACTGAGTGGTCCCATGCTACACAGGCAGGGCTGGATTAAGGGTATCATAATTTTTCTCCAGAAGCTAAAGCTAAGACCCTCTACGTTCGTTTTTTTGGAAGATTTGTTTTAAGAAAATCGTGGACTCTTTAGACCATCAAAAAACCCTTTTGGGGCTCAACAAGTAATTCCTCCAGAAGTAGCTCTGCCTACCTTAAACAGGAAGAGCACAGCCTGCTGCAGCATCCATAAGCATAAATCGGCATACCGAACAAAGGGTCCGATTTCAAAATGGGTCTCATTTGTTGTGCGGCCTCAACCCGCCTAGACGCCAATAGGCCTTAGTTACACTTTATAAGTTATAATACAATACAACCCCTCCCTCACCTACCCCCCATCTGTCACAACCTTGTAGGGAAGCAGATAGCCCATTGTGTTTTCTTATCCTTATGTGTACAATGGACACATGGGTGCTGTTGATGCTCTGGTATGAGCACACACTAGAGTTCCCAAAGAAACCATAAAACACCTTCCTGGGACCCAACCTAAAATATCGGCTCCGGGAGCTACATGAGGTTGTCCTTATTTTAAAAAAAACATTGAGTTGCATCTGATTGCAAACTGAATCAAGGTGGATACTTCATGTATTACCTAGTGAAGAAGAGAAACAAGACCTGATGGCCATCAGGACCCTGAGATTTTAGATGCAGTTTACCAGGAAAGTGAACTTCAATATGGTCACTCCAAAGGACTTTATCCACTACTCCAGTAAGCGAAAATTCTTATAATTGCTTGACCTAGAGAATGCATTCTTTAACCATTGTTTGTTCCAAGAATTACTGAAAAGTCCTCCAGTTCATAGACATTAAGGTTCTGCCATTCAGGCAATTTATTTTAATGTAATTTCTTTCTTTTACTGTTCGACTAGATTTTCAAAAAGCAACCGCTTGATTCACTCGGTCTTCATATTGAAGAGCTTCTTTTACTCTTCTAAACTAGTTGTCCCGGGCAGGATCATGTGCCGGGAACAACTTCAGTAGATCCTAAGGTGCTGCCAAGTTCACAACCTTCAAATTTCCCGCATAGACGTCATTTCAGTATCGATTCCAGTTTCTACGAAAGGACGAGCTGTATGTTCCGCACACTGCTGAGTGCACCGAACTGACTTCTATGCGGGGAAATAGGAAGCTTGTGAACTTGGCAGCACTGTAGGATCTACTGAAGTTGTTCCCGACACATGATCCTGCCCGGGACAACTAGTTTAGAAGAGTAAAAGAAGTTCTTCAATATGAAGACCGAGTGAATCAAGCGGTTGCTTTTTAAAAATCTCGAACAGTAAAAGAATGAAATTACTGGGTGAGATTAAGAGGTCCACAAGAAATAGAATTAAGTTGAATAATCGATTGGACCAACTTTCCCTCTTTCCTAAGAAGATCAAGGAATTCATAAGTGTGACCATTGCCATACCATGGGAGTATACTAGATTTAGATAATTACAACATATAAGAATACTTATGCGTCCTGAAGAAGGCCTATATAACAACTTGAAAACGACACCAGCGATGATGTCTCATTTAAGAAGTAGGCCGAAAAACATGTCGACAATCCTATAAGACTGGAAGAATAACAAGTCTTGTTGGGTAGTTTTGTTTTGGAACTGTGGTTTATGTATTTTTTTAGATGAATACAACAGAGTGATGAACCTCTAACAATTAAACAGAGATCATTGCTTTTTTTCTCTGTATCACCACTGAACAAACGTCTGCTCTGTTCCTTTCCACCCCATTAAATGGTATTTGTTTTATCATTAACTTTTGATATTGTATAATTACATTGTGTGCGATGATACAAATTTAAGAAACATCGTGTTTTATGTGGAAAATATATTGTAAATGCTTTTTTGAAAATAAATAGTTAATGTTTTGAAATAGTTTATATCGTCCCACTTATGTTTCATGGCGGAGAAACGTAGAAGCATTGGGCTTGGCTAATCAGTTCACATAACATGGACAGAGAGAGGGGTGTCTGGTTTTTCCTTTTGAGTGCTTTATTCATAACTTTCTCGTTTAAAAAAACGCTCCCCTGATATAAAAAAAAGAGGGAAAGAACCCAATTCTTCATTCCCATTTGTTGGATGTTCATGTTAAAGTTGGAAAGGGCTACACCTGAGGGCTCTTTGTAGAGATTGAAAATGATGGGCAAGTGTATGAATCCTTGGTGCATAATACACATGACTGAGTCATCCATATCATTTGGTGCCAGTCTGGACAAGCTGGTACCTGTTACAGAGGTAAGAGGTGAATAAGTATAGTTCTGAATGGTCGAAACTGATGCATAAGACAAATATGTAGAGATGGTCTCTTTGGATGACTGTGCCCAATATCCCTGTGAGATCAAAGGACCTGTTTTTTTAATGTTTTGGATTATAGCTGTATGAGGCCTGCATCTTTGACAAAAAACGTAGTGTGTTCAGCAATTCTCTTGTGCTGTTGTAAGGTGGCTGTTTTTTTTTACGCTTTTGCCGATGAATTGCAGGGGACAAATTGGACTTAAAGTTACCCGCTTGTCAGGGTCTAGTGAGGGTTTCATTATTAGAGTTAGGACCTGCACTATCACAGTGCTACTGGGAAGATGGCATGCACGAATATGGTGTTGATAATGTCAAGAAATTTATAAGTACTTCCCTGAGATGGGGTTTAATCATAGATGTATGTAGGGTTTTATGAGATGACTAGGAAGAAACTTAGGTTAGTGCTTTGCTGAGACAGTCATGGTAGCTCGTCCATTTCGCTATGTTGAACAAGAGGGTGAGGGTTGCTAATGACTGAGATCATAACTTCAATATTGATAATTTCCTAGAGCAGTGCTAATATTGGTAAAGCTATTAAAGTAGTAAATGAGAAGCACAGTCGAAGGATCAGCACAAGAGCATTTGAAGAGAATTAAGCACGAGATCTGTGAAGGTGGATGTATTTCTAGATGGTTTGTAAGATACCAACGGGGAACAGTCACTTTGTAGTGCCACAAATAAAAGGATGTGGGTGAGAAGGGCAGACTTAATTTCCTGTGATAGGAGTTGGTGGAAAGAACTGCTGGGCGGCCCAGTGATGTGGGGTTTCAGGGTATAGTTGGGTTCAGACTTTATGCTGCCTTCGGAGAGGTTGTTGGGGCAGGGAAGGGGTCTTGAGTGGGAGCAAGCAGTGGCCAGATCACAATAGACAATATTGCTGAGTCATGCCCCAACTTATCAAAAGTCAGTTTTCATGATCTGGTGGGAGTTATTTATTGGCTTCTGAGGTCTATTGGACGCCAATTGGGTGGAGTTAATTGGGTTGTGTTTTCAAGAGAATGGTAAAGTTGCTGGAGATCAGCTTGACTTTGGCAAGCCGATTGGATCTCTGTGTTTTTGGCTAAAAGCTTGTTAAACAGTTCTGAAAGTCAAGACTTTCTTTTTTAGCTCTGAATCTAATTTCATCTAGAACAGACATGTTGGTTAGTTGTGCCCTGTTTTATCCTACCCTGCTGTGAACCAGGCAGCAAAGGCATGTATATGGCATTTAGGTATAGGGCCCAGAATGGATGAACAAACGTCTGCTTTTGGTACATGGGTCAGTTGCCTAAAGTAATTTCTTTAGGTTTGGTCTAACACCTAGTTTAGGTTATTAGGTATTCAGAGTGATATTGTGACAACTGATTTAAACAAGCTTACATTTATTCCCAACCCAATAGTTTCAATATTCTGTTTAGACAGCATAATTTGTTATAGTCGCAAAATGAGATTGTGTTGCTCTGTGCACTGACGATTCACTGGTTATAAGGTGCAAACCTAGTTCACTTAGAGCAGTGGAGCACCATGCATAAATGAATACAAAACAAAGCACAAATGCAATTCATTGTCAAAATATCTTTTTAAAACTTTGTCAGGAAAGAAGCAGAAATATGTAAAAACTACACATAACATGTTTTCAACAGCTAAGGTACTGTGGGCAGCAAAGTGTTAAGATCTCTGCAAAAGGATAATGAAGAGCAAAGATGCAGTGCATTGGGAAAAGAGTTTCAAAAGGTGGGCGAAAAACAGAAAAGCTTTTTCGAGGGGGATTGGGTCCTCCGACGTATTCCATATCTATGACAGTAATCACTACAGCTGTGCTGCTTCGGAAATTTTTTTCGGCTCCTGCGTCAATGACGTCGATACTGTCCTCGAGGGCCTCCGTCGAGCCGACGTCACCGGATGTTATAAGTAGGACGCATGACGCCCGTAGCCTCAGTTCTGTTTTTTCCGCAAACATGTTTGCTTCGGAGATCTCGGCCCACCTCGGTTCTTCTGAGTTCTGTTCTTTCGGTTCTTCAAACCTGTTAGTTGTGAAGATTTCCGTGATGTCTTTGTCTTCTTCCACCCCGCGGCCGGGTTTTAAGAAGTGTCGGGACTGCGGATCCAAGATGTCATTGACAGACTCGCACGACGCATGTCTCTGGTGCCTCGCTGAGGGCCACAACACGGATGATTGTGTAGACTGCCAGTCGCTTACGTCGAAGGCCTTGGGGGAGCATAAGAAGCTTTCTGTAGGTAAGGTGGCCAAGCCTCGGAAGTCGAGGTCCACTGGGCTTTTGACTGACGATTCGAGGGGCGACTCTCCTCATCGTCGGTCCGGGGGGGTCTCGGTCCTTGAGTAGGTCGCGCCATTCCTCTTCCTCTTCGAGGCACTCACGGAAGCGCCGTCACCGGTCGCCTTCCTCGTCCGAGGGCTCCGCCTGTCGGCGGGTTGCAAGCATTCCACTCCTGCAGAATGGGATTCATTTCGGCAGGAGATGATGGCGATTTTTCAGTCGCAGGGCTCTGTTTCAATCCGCTCCGTGGAATGACGCCGGCCGTGACCGTGCTAGAGCCGCCACTCGCACGCCTTCGGGCTCGGGTGGTTGGTGTGATTGAGCACCTTCGAGGTCTCGATCGGAAAGGTGGATCGCTCTAGACATGCCCACTCCAGGTCCAGGTCCCGGTCCTCAACGCCCTCAAGACCGTCAGAGCCTGTGAGGTCTTCGAAGAAGGCATCGGCGCCGAGGGACTCTCTCGAGGCTCCGCCTCCGAGGAAGCCATCGGCGCCCAGGCTGTCGAAGGACACGCTCAGGGCTCCGCCCTCGAGACTGTGTCGAAGCAATCTGCGGCACACTCGACATCGACGCCGATTCCATTGATGCCTTCGACGCATTTCGAGGCTGCTTTGTCAGAGGTACCCCATGGTACGGTGGAACCCCCTAGAAAGGCTCTGGCCAAGTTTAAAAATGTCTTTGTCCCTTTTTCTGTGCCCCCATTCCAGCCTCTGGATTATATTTCTGAGGTGGAAGAAGGGTCTGAGGAAGGAGGTTTGGTTCCTGCTGAGGTACCTGACAAGATTTTGTCTGGGCATAGCCAGCTTGAAGACCTGCGTCAGTCGTTGCACGACGCCTGTGGTTTGGACACCTCTCCGGAGGTGGAGTTCCGTAAGCCTGAGCCTGGCACCCACGCCGAGTGCTCGTACCGGCACCTTATGTCGAGGGTAACGGAATACTTGGGGTGGTCTGCCCCACCAGTGGATTTTTTGCAGGATGACCGGACGGATATCCTTGACCAAGGTCCACCAACTGACCCGGTACTGCCATTCCATATGGCCTTGCAGAAAAGGGTGGCAGCGGCTTGGACTGTTCTGGAGAGTCTCCCGGCAGTGAGCAAGTCTTTGCCGAAGAAATATCGTCCAGCCAGTAGCGACCCCAGCTACTTGACTACGCACCCAACTCCGGAGAGTTTGATAAAGGCGGCTACGGCCCCGGCAAAACAGGCGTCATACCCTACCATCCCTCCTGATGGGGACAACAAACATTTTGATGGCTGGGCGAAGAAAGTGTTTTCTTCAGGGTGGTATGGCTTTACAGGCAGCCAACTCCGTGTGTGCCTTAGCACGTTTCACTCATACTCTGTGGAATTGTCTCTTTGGCGGCTGAACACATTCCCGAAGGGGAGGAACAGGATGGCTTTCTTGCTCTTGTTCAGGAAGGCAAGGATGCCATGTGTTAATCCGTTTGGTCGGGTCTGGACATGGCAGATTGCATCAGCCGGTCCATGGCGGCGAGCACCGTAATGCGCAGATTTGCGTGGTTCCCAAAGTCGGGTTTTGCTCCTGATGTAAAAGCCCGGCTCCTCAACATCCCCTTTGATGGTGAACATCTTTTTGGCAGCAAGGCTGACGAGAGTCTTGAGTGGTTGCAGACCTCCAAAGCTGCAGCAAAGTCGTTGAGCGCTGCAGTTCGGCAACCTCCGCCTTTTCGTCCTAGGGAACAACAATGGGGTGGAGATTCCTTTCGATATTACTCATCTTTTGATGAGCCTGATCAGGCACATGGGGGCGCCATTCGAGCCCCTGTATTCGGCACCGTTGAAATTCCTGTCGTGGAAGACTGCGTTTCTTGTGGCCATTGTTAGGGAGAATTCTCTGTTGAGGCTAATTTCCCAAACCTAGTGAGTCCCCCAGCAGCTTTGCTGGATTTTTGGGGTTTATTTTTTTCTCCTTCTAAGAGTGAGACTCTTTTTCTCCCACTCTTAGACATGATTTGAGGTGTTCCTTTCACTTTGTATGTGTTTTATGGGCTGTGGGGTCCTTTACCCCATAGGGCTTCATATGTTTTTGGTATGTGGGTTACACAGCACCCTCCGTGCGATAACCCAGGGGTGTCGTAGCGACCCCCCCCCAACATAGACTCCATACCCTGGGACTGACTACTGTCTCCCAGGGCATGTAAAGTCACCATTGGCTTTACTAGTCTTAAATTGTGAACAGAACCAGTACAACCCATCATTTCGAAGGGATTGTGTCCTCCGACGTATTCCTTATCTATGATATTTGTATCTCCAGCTTGCTGGCCTTGGAAAAAAATTTCCCAGTAGAAGGCGCTGTGCGTCGACGTCCGTCGAGTAGGTGCGCCTCGACGGCCACTGTATCGACGCCGACGTCATCATGCCTATAAATGGCCACGCGCAGCGTCCATTGTACAGTTCCGTTTTTCCGCGCTTTGTGTGCCTCGGAATACCGTTGCTCAGTTCATCAGTCGATATATATTCATATTTCCTCGAGAAAACCGACTCGTACTCGATGGCTTCCTCCTCCGACCCGACGACTCCTCGGTCCGGTTTCAAAAAATGCAGAGACTGTGAGAAGAAAATGTCGTTGACGGATCCTCACAGGATCTGTTTGTGGTGTCTGGGAATCGAACACCAGTGTTCGGAGTGGGAGGAATGCCTATCCAGGACGGCGAAAGTCTTGAAGGAGCATAAGGGGAAGCTCGAGAGAGGTAAGTCAATTTTAACTTCCTCGAAAGTTTCCACGGTAGAGTCGAGACATTCGTCTCCTCACCGTCGAAAGCATTCTCGGTCTAGGTCTCGAAGTGGCTCCCACCACTCGTCGAGGTCTAGACACTTGAAAAAAAGACGAAGAAGATCCCCTTTATCATCGTCTTCTAGTTCCCCTGAAAGAGTAAATTGCCCCACTAAACACAGCTCTCAAGCTGAGTTGGGAGGTATTCAGAAAAAAGATGCTAAGCGTCTTCGAGAAAGCGGCCTCATCCCCCTCGAAGTCAGCTGAGGGTGATACCCCGGGTGAAAAGCCCAAAAAATGTAAACGCCGCGAGTCGAAGCACCCGGCGAAAAAGTCGACCCGAAAGCGCCATGAGCCATCGGGAAGTAAAGCATCTTCGACGCCATCGTCGAAAGCCCCTTCGAAGCATAGATCGGCGCCATCGACGCCGTTATCGAAGGGTTCTTCGACGCATCCGTCGATCGAGTCGACGCCGATAAAAGAAAGACCCACGGCTACTCCACAGCCAACGGTTACTCCGAGAGCCTCCAACACGACGTCGAGAATGTCGTCAACATCCTCGAGCAGGATTCCAATCCCCTCGAGTTCTTTGAGGCCTCTTCCACTTTTCTCAACACCTTTGTCGGCGCCTTCGAGGATTTTTACATTGGCGTCGACGACATCGACCTTTTCAAGGCCACTGATGATGGCTCCCTCTGCCTTAGAGATGGGTTTTATACCATTTCACAGACCAGAGCATCCCCCCTTAACTTCAATTTTTGAAGAAAGGGAAAATTCTGATCAAGAAAGGCCTTTTGGGCTGCAGAGGACCACATTACCTGAACCAGAGACTTTTGCCTCTGAGGAAAGAAGGTTGAAAGACCTTCAGGAAGCAAGTGGCCTAGACACTTCCCCAGAAGTGGAATTTGTCAAACCAGACCCAGGGGAACAGGCTGATACCCCTTATAGAACCCTAATGTCAAGAATTATGGAGTTCATGGGTTGGTCTGCGCCTTCACCTGTTTTTCAACAGGATGACCTCACAGATATTCAGGATAAAGGTCCACAGGAGGATCCTGTGGTTCCCTTTCATTTTGCTTTACAAAGAAAGATTTTAACTAACTGGGAAACTCCTGAAGTTGTCCCTGCGGTTAACAAGAAGTTGTCAGCGAAATATAGGGTATCTGCTGCTGACCCTGAATACCTATTAAGCACCCTACTCCAGAGAGTCTTGTGGTCCAGGCTGCAACTTCATCAGGCAGCACTTCTGCTTACCCCACTGCTCCTCAGGATAGGGATGATAAAAATATGATGCCATGGCTAAGAAAGTCTTCTCGGCCTGTAGCATGGCTTTAAAATCTATTAATGCAACTTGTACGCTCGCTTGGTTCAGCCACACCCTTTGGGAGTGTGCTTCATCGGCGGCTGACTGCATACCGGAAGGAGAAGAAAGGGACGCATTTTTAAATATCATCAGAGAAGGTAAAGATGTAATGTGTGAGTCCCTTCAAACTGGCATTGATTCTCCTGACAGTATCAGCAGGGCCATGGCGGCAAGTACCACAATCCGCAGGCATACGTGGTTGAGAAAGTCCGCCTTTGCTTCTGACGTACAGGCCAGACTTTTAAATATGCCCTTTGACGGCTCTTCCCTGTTTGGTAAAAAGGCGGATGACAGTTTGGAAAAACTGCAAACATCTAAAGCAGCTGCTAAGTCACTAGGAGCTGCAATCCGACAAACTAATTTTCGTCCCTCAGGATCCTCTTGGAGAGGAAGGTCCTTTCGCTGCTATTCCTCATATGGAAGAGGCAGAGGACGGCCGACTCAAAGAGGCCAAGGAAAATTTACCCGTGGTGGACGGGGTAAAGGAAAGAAAGCCGCATCAGCAGGAGCCGCTTTACCTTCGGCAACTGCATCAGCCGCTCCCAAACCACTCTGAGGTCTCCCATCACAAGACACCTGTAGGGGGCAGGTTAACTCACCATCTGACGGAATGGCAGGCTATTACGTCAGATGCTTGGGCATTGGAGACAGTTGCCCAAGGTTACTGCCTGCCTTTTCTACGCATCCCTCAGAGACATCCACCGGGGAACAGCTCTCTGAAAGTGCCGGATCCGCTCCTCTTGCAGGAAGTTGTAGACCTGCTAGAGAAAGGTGCCATAGAACCGGTACCTGTAGCGGACAGGAACAAGGGCTGGTACTCCCCACCTCCCCCCCTACTTTCTCATACCAAAGAAAGACGGAGGACTGAGACCCATCCTGGACTTACGAGAATTGAGCAAGTTCCTCAGGAAGGACAAGTTCAAGATGGTAACTCTCTCTCAGATCCTTCAGGCCCTCCAGCTTCAGGACTGGTTGGTATCCCTGGACCTTCAGGATGCTTATTTCCATGTGCCTATCCATCCCAAGCACAGGAAGTACCTGAGGTTCGCAATTGGCAACACTCATTATCAATTTCGAGTTCTGCCATTTGGGCTGACCTCCGCCCGAGGGTCTTCACCAAGCTAATGTCGGTTGTGGCTGCAAGTCTAAGGAGGGAAGGGATTCACGTCTACCCCTACCTGGACGATTGGTTGATCAGAGCAGTTTCTTCGGAACAAGCTCGGATCCAACTAGATTGTCTGCCACTCCCTTCACAGGCTGGGCTTCTCCCTCAATTTAAAGAAGTCACAGATGATACCATCACAGAGGCTCCAGTTCATTGGAGCAGTCCTGGACACGTCCCTGGGAAAAGCCTCGCCACCAGAGGTGAGGGCTCAAGATATTCTGCAGATGGTCACCAGGTTTCAAAATGGCCAACGTCTCCCAGCCTACGACTTTATGAGGTTGCTAGGCCTCATGGCATCATGCATATTCCTTGTGCCAGAGGCTCGCCTGAGAATGAGATCCCTTCAGTGGGCACTGAGAACTCAATGGTCACAATTCTCAGGGAGGATGACAGATCTCCTCCGGATTCCGGACAAGGTAGCCCACGACCTTCAATGGTGGGCCTCTCCAGAGAACATCTTGAAAGGAGAACTGTTTTGGCAACCATGGCCGGAGATAACAGTAGTCACAGACGCCTCACTCACGGGGTGGGGAGCCCATGCCAACGACTTGACCATCCGCGGTCATTGGTCTCCATCGGAGTCCAGACTACACATCAACCTGTTGGAGCTGAGAGCCATCAGACTGGCACTAAAGGCTTTTCTGCCGTCTGAACGGGGGAGAAACGGCCTGATAATGACGGACAATACAGTGGCCATGCACTACCTCAACAAAAGAGGAGGCGTAGGGTCACTGCCACTGTGCAGAGAGGCAATGCAGCTCTTGTTTTGGGCAATTCAGGAAGGAATCTCTCTATCGGCAATTCACCTAGCCGGAGAGAAGAACTTGACAGCGGACGCTCTGAGCAAGCAGAACAGTGTCTCCCACGAATGGGAGATAGCTCAGGAAGTCCTTCAAGAGATCTTCGCCCTTTGGGGAATCCCTCAAGTGGATCTGTTCGCCACCAGTATCAACAGGAAGTGCGACAGATTTTGCTCAAGGGAATTTCCCCCGAGAGGAGCTCTAGGACACGCGTTCGTAGTGGACTGGGAGTTCCCTCTTCTGTACGCGTTTCCTCCGGTCCCTGTCATTCCTCAAATGATCAGGAGGTTGAGAAGGTTTCGGAAGACCATGATCCTAATTGCCCCGGATTGGGCCAGGAGAACGTGGTACCCGGACCTTCTGGACATGTCCATCTGTCCTCCAATTCGTCTACTGTACAGAGAGGATCTTCTCTCGCAGAAGGGAGGTCAGGTTCTCCATCCAGCCATCAAGACCCTCAACCTTCACGCTTGGTATCTGAAAGGTTGAGGTACAAGGATTGGGACCTTCCAGATGACATCATGGAGGTGTTGCTTTCGGCCAGAAGACCAGCAACTAAGACTCTATACCGCTGCCGTTGGAATACATTTTGCAGCTGGTGCAGAGAAAAGAATATCGAACCCTTTTCATGTGGTACACCTGCGCTGTTATCCTTCTTACTTTATTTGGCAAATTCGGGCCTTCAAATTGGCACTATTAAGGGCTATCTCGCAGCGCTATCGATCTTTAAGCGCACTGCAGAGGAGCCATTGTATTTCAAAATTCCATTGGTAATACAATACCTGAAAGGTCTAACTAATGTTTACCCTCCAAGACTTAAATCTTGTTTTAAACTTCCTAAAAGGTGCTCCTTTTGAACCACTCTACTCTTGTTCATTGAAGTTTCTCACCCTCAAAACTGTTTTATTGGTAGCATTAACATCTGCTAGAAGGGTTAGCGAGATACAAGCCCTGTCTTGTAAACCTCCTCATACAACTTTTCACAAGGACAAATTAGTGCTACAGGTGAAGCCTAACTTCCTCCCAAAGGTAGTTTCGGAATTTCACATTACTCAGAAGATTACTCTACCTTCAATCTATCCTCCTCCCCATGCGGGGAAAGAGGAAGAGAGACTACACAGGCTGAACCCTAAGCGAGCCTTGAGTTTTTATATCAGTAGACTTGCTAAAATTAGACAAGCAGACCAACTCTTTGTAGGTTACGCAGGACATAAGTTGGGATTACCAAATACCAAACAAACCATCTCCAGATGGATTATTTTAGCCATTCTGGAATGCTACAAATTGGCAGGGAAAGAGCCCCCTCAAAATCTAAGGGCTCATTCGACGAGGGGTATCCCAGCATCCTCAGCTCTTCAAAGAGGGGTACCAATTAGAGACATATGTGCGGCTGCCCCATGGTCGTCCGCACATACCTTTACCAAATTTTCTAGCCTGGATTCCTCCTCTAGTCAAGAGACTAGATTTGGCAAAGCTGTGTTACACGCTGTTCATTCTTAAAGGGTAATATGGCATCTGTTACTCCCACCTCCAATCACATATCACTGCTATGGGAGTCTATCATAGATAAGGAATACGTCGGAGGACACAATCCCTTCGAAGAACAAGTTACTTCTTAACTTGTAACGTTCTTCCGATGGGATGTTCCTCTGACGTATTCCTTATCGCCCCTCCCATCCATCCCCGCAGTAACATTTCCCTTGTGGTTGCAGCTTACGCTCCTTCAAGGGTAGTAACCATTCATACAATAACTACTTTACTCTACAAAACAGAACTGAGCAACGGACGCTGCGCGTGGCCATTTATAGGCATGACGACGTTGGCGTCGATACGGTGGCCGTCGAGGAGCCCCTACTCGACGGACATCGACGCACAGCGCCCACTACTGGGAAAAAAAATTCCGAGGCCAGCAAGCTGGAGGTACAAATATCATAGATAAGGAATACGTCGGATGAACATCCCATCGAAAGAACGTTACAAGGTAAGAAGTTACTTGTTCATTGTGGACGTATTGGTCGGGGCAATTCGATTGCCCCTGGGTCTTTTGTTCGAGAGGGCACTGTCCAGTCCCCCCCGACCGAGTTTTGGCTGGTGGCAGTGGATACTACTTTTTATATTCGACCGCGAACATATTCCTATGGGATTTACCCATTGTTCGAGGCTACCACTTTTTTAAAATAGCCTTGAACATACCGCCAGTTTATTAAATGAATATAAATTCACCGGTTGGTAATTTTTGCCGAAACTCGGTTCCAAAATGGCGTTTGTGTTCGCTTCTGTGACTCCAACCCAAGTCGAGCCCTTTGTTTCACTTTTTGGCGGGCTTCTCCACAGAAGCCTCCAAAAGTGGTGCCACTCTGTCTGGGTAACACAGGGGGTGTGGGAAGGGGTTTAGGCACCCTGGACTGAGTTGCCTCGGAACTTAAGTCGCACTCTTGTGTGATTGGCCCAGTGGTTAGCTGCCCGGCTCACCACTTAGCATGTTTGAGTGACAGCTAGAACTGATGAATGGGGGTTTTCTGCATAAAAGCAGGGCTTTGGGGACTGGGACTTCAGACGTCGCCACAGGACCAAAGAATCCGAAGAGGGAGAAGCTGAGCCGACCTGCAACGACGACACCACCGGTGGAGCCCTGCTGAACCGTCTCACCACTTTTCCTGACGACAGAGATCTTCATTCCGAAGAGTCTTCTTCCTTTGACTAGTGGGGATAACCAGTTTGCCTGCCTTTTCGCCTTCCCGGATCATCTCGTGGCCGCCTTGCCTTTGCCAAGCACCCCGGCAACCGCGATACCACGTTTTCTCCACTACCGCAAATAAAAGGGTAGTACCTTTTAACCGGAGAACTCCGCGGCTGGTTTCTTCCCTGGCAGTGCAATGACCTTCAGCCTTCCTCCACGTCGAGATCATCTCTTCCTCTGGACGACGCCGTGACTTGCACCCGCTGCCAGGAACAACTGCCCCCGCTGGAGGATCCTCTCCACTTTAAAGGTACTGTGTCCGCCTGGCCTCCCTCGCAACGGTCTGTGTGGGGTGACTCTTAAAGCCTCAACTTACCACTTGGGTTGGCCCTAGGCTGGCTAACTGAACTTTTCTAAAGCTGAACTAATTCATTTCTGAACTCCCTGCAAGACTTTTCAAGACTTTTAAACTTTGTGATCTTGGGCACAGTGGTGTTCTACTCTCGCCAAGAGGGAGCCTGGCCTCTGAACTTTTTGCTCACAAGTAGACTTTGACTTTCCTGCCTCGCTGAGTGCTTCTAAAGGATTGTGTTGTGTGCTGTTCCTAATGTCTGCCTTTTCCCTCCCTTTTTCTTAAACTTATTAGAGTGCCATCTTTAGTTAAGCGCTCACCTCTGTCTGGAAATAAGTGGTGTTAACTAAGACTTGTCTAATAAGGAACAAGGGATGTATATATATTAATAGTGACTGTGTTTTTGAACTTGCTGATAATAATAGTGCTGGAGTGTTTCTAAGGGTGTCTTTAAATAAATAATTATATACTTGGTCAGTGTTTGCTTGTGCTACTGTATTTTGGTACCTATCTTGTATACTCTATATACTGTCTAACTCTTCTTGAGAGAAGTCTGGCTGCTCAGCCACAGCTACCGGGTAAATCTGGGTGGTACAGACTGCTACCAATTTGGTTTACTGCCAACACCTGTAGTCTTAAGCCTTTTACAGTGGTCCCTAAGGGAACTGCACAGGTTTCTGCCTAACAGCCATCACCTCGCACGGCGAGTTCGAGAGATCCAGGCCCTATCCTGCAAGCCTTCATACTTGACTTTTCACGACACGAAGGTGGTGCTGAGGACGCACCCCTCTTTTATGCCCAAGGTGCCGTCGGACTTCCACCTCAACGAGCCCTTGGTGTTACCTGTTTTCTTCCCATCGCCTCCGTCACTGGCCGAGAGGACTTTGCACTCGCTGGATGTGGCTAGTGCGCTGAAGTTCTACGTGGACCGCACAAAGAGTTTTCGGAAGACATCACAGCTTTTTGTGAACTTTGGACCTGTGAACCAAGGCAAGGCTCTCTCGAAGGCTTCCATTTCCAGATGGCTCTCCGGCTGCATCACGCACCGTCATCGGTTGGCAAACCGACCATTGCCTGGCCGTCCGAGAGCCCATTCGACCAGAACTATCGCTGCTACCACGGCGTTCTTGTCTGGTGTGCCCTTGCTGGACATCTGCAGGGCTGCTACGTGGAGGTTGACGCACACCTTCATGAGATCTATTGCGTCAACCGGGATTCCAGGGAGGAATCCAGGGTTGGCCAAGCGGTGCTGCACAACCGGTTCGCCTAAGGTGAGCCTGGTGAGGAGGTAAGAACTGCTTAATGTTGAGTTTTGATGTAATGCTTACTGTTGATCCTTTTTTCCACCTCCCGTTGGTTGTCTATGTGTGTACTGCTATGTATTCTTATATTCATGAGCATGTGAATCCATGCCAGACCCCATGCTGGAGAAGGAACAAGTTACTTACATGTAACTGTTGTTCTCCAGCATGGGTCTGGCATGGATTCACATGCGAATCCTTCCTCCTACCCCTCTACGGCCCTTCACTTGGTCATACTGCCACTTTGCGTGCTACCAAATCTGAGGTTGGCTGCCAGAGGCGGGGCTTAGGGAGAGGGCAGTCATTGGCTGGGGGCAGTATGACCCAGAGACCAGTGATTGGTTACTAGTGAGAAAGACAGATCAGAAACGAAACTGATACTGATTTTTTCTTTAACGAGGATACCCGGCCTGACGGGGAATATTCATGAGCATGTGAATGCATGCCAGACCCATGCTGGAGAACAACAGTTACAAGTAAGTAACTTGTTCCTTCTTTTTCCCTCCTCCATACGTTGGTACTGCTTTGGGAGTCTGTCATAGATATGGAATACGTCGGAGGACCCAATCCCCTCGAAGAACAAGTTACTCTTACCTGGTAACGTTCTTTCGATGGGATGGTCCGACGACGTATTCCATATCGCTCCCTCCCTACCTGCCCCGCTACAGAATTTCTTATGCGATTGCAGCTTACGTTTCTGTAAGGCTTTCTGTGGTCATACTGGCAGTAGATTGGTGCCACACGTTCTGTGAAAAAACTACAACTGAGGCTACGGGCGTCGTGCGTCCTACTTAATAACATCCGGTGACGTTGGCTCGACGGAGGCCCTCGAGGGCAGCGTATGGACGCCATCGACGCAGACGCAGAAAATTTTCCAAAGCAGCACAGCTGCAGTGATTACTGTCAGAGATATGGAATACGTCGTCGGACCATCCCATCGAAAGAACGTTACCAGGTAAGAGAGTAACTTGTTCTTCTCGTCTTTTCCTTATTTACCCAATCTTATCAATAAAGTGCTCCAAGTCCTACATAAACCTCCAAAGATTCCTATTTTACCTGTTAAGTAGGTTGGTGTACCCAGTTTAATAGCTTCATAAATGAATCCTCTATTTTAAAAATGATACTGTTCTTTAATGGCTGCAAATGTAATATATTCCGAACTAGACAGGACATATTTAAGTTTTCTCACAATCCATTTAGCTGCAGCTTTAAAAGGTGTAAAAGCGGATTTTGAGTCTCCCATCAATAATGCACTTCCTCCATCAACATGTGCTGGTACCAAAGCCTGAGCCACTGATTTAAAATTACTGGACAGGATTGGGTATTTAGCATTTTTCGGTTTGGGATTTAGAATTGAGATGTAAATCCAAGTAAAAGACGTTGCCTCTTTTTTGTTCACATGGGTTATAAAGATTTATGTTCCATAGAAGTCAATCACTCGTGACTGTTTGTCTCTGATGATGGTAAACAAATTTGGTTGTATTGCGAATGGATATGCAAGGGCCAAGGAAATCCACATTTCAGTTACCACTAGACAGCTTCTCAGTTGGTGGACATCCTCAATGTCAGATACCTTTAAATACAATTAGTTGTCATGTGAATATTGATGCGTTGAGGAATCCTTTCGCCTGCCCCACCCCACTAGGCACATGTTTACGATTAGAGTTTTACGAAATTTTATTTTTATTTAATGGGTATTTATAATGCGCCTATACACAATGTGTTTCGGTTGAACTCCAGGGTACTCCACAGGCCACAGAGGTTATCTTGCAGACTCCAGCTGGACAAATTCAGTTTGCGCTGATAGGAAGGAAGAAAACCAATCGAGGACTCTGCCTGCCAAACTGCCCTCAGCCCATTCCAGTTCTGCAGATAAGGTCGAATTGCTTTTCCCTCAGCCACCTGTATTGTATTGAGAGAAAAAGCAGCATAAGAAGGCAGGTCCCACCCTGATCTAGTGTCTTTAATGATTCATCCACTACCTGTAGGGTTGCAACTTGAATGTCATGACATGTTTGAAGTAAAGCTGCTCCATCCAAGTGAGCTTCTAACTGGATACAAATGGAAGATTAGTTGATTGGTCTGTGGTTTTTCCCCCAGTCATGGTGTCTTAGGGTTAATTTATTTTTCAACCATTCATTTTTCCAGCCAGGAGAAAGCTGCATTACACCATTATGTCCCAAGTGACCAGCCTTTTCATAATTGAATACATTATTTAATTTGCGGCTTTGTTTGAGATTACCAGCTAATATTTTCTAAATTAAAGAAGTGTCACAAATGTGCTATTTACTCTTACCGTATCTTTCTTTTTAAACAAGGTGATATTCTGAAAGATAAAGACCAGCAAAATGAGGTCCCCATGAACCCTCTCCTGGCACAGGCAAAGAGGCTGGAGAATGAGTTGGTTGAGCTCTGCAAAGAAGCTGAAAAAGCAGACGAGCAACAAACTTCACTTGAAAAAGTAGCAAATATCCTGGGTCTAGACATTTCATACAAACAAGCTGCACTGACTCAAACTGGTATGGAGACTACAGATTGCTCTACTGAAGTGAAGCCAGAGGTGGGCATCGGAACAGCCAAGTGAACCAGTTGAGGTAAAAACACAGACTCAGGTTGGTAATGCTACCTCTTTGGGAGGTTAAAAGGGCAATAAGGAATGCCCTTACATATTCAGAGGTCTTTGAATATACCAATCTCAGATTCATTTGGGTTTGGTCCCCGGCAGTTTTAGACACTTACGGTGATTTAACCAGTAAATAAAGCATGGCAGTTAGAGATGACTCCTCATTAATCCCTTGCATCTTTTATGTATTCAAACAGCCCAATTATTAGTCATTTATCCACACACACACACCCTGTTACATAGACTGAATTGTCCAAGTGCCCACTGTCTGGGAGGGGGGGGTGATGCAATTTCTTCTTTCTGTAGTAGTCTTTACCTATCTTAATTTGTTCATCTGTCTACAAGATGTGTGCATACCAAGTAAAACCTCCATATTACATACTGCGGTTTCTTTGTATATTTTTGGTTGATAGCGATTTCTACCCATCTGTTGCTTTTTCAAAGCTTCTAGCTTGAAAACAATCTTACTAGAAATGAAGTGTTTTTACTATCTGTCTCCAATTGACAACAGATGATTCATTTGGAGTTTGTGAGATAGATTGCAGTAAAAACCATTAAGTGTGCTAGTCTTACTCGTACAAACATTGGATTCACTCCATATGCTTTAAAAGCAGTCATCTCACTGGTTTGAAGCTTTGGATTCTGTCAAAAGGCACGTCCCTATCCCTATACGCACTTTGGACAACACTCCCAAGATTTCCCCAGGAGCAAAAAGAAAAAGACTTCAAATGTTTTTCTATTCCTCAGTGGATTTAAATCTCTTGATTTGCGTCTCTTCACATATCTTATTCTCTTGAAGATGCTCTGTTCTCCCAATGGAAAAGTCATCTCTCTAGGAATGTCCATTCATGAAACCAGCCTATTCTTCATGATCTTAACCAACTTCACTGAACGTACATCCAGACTTCTAAAGGATATGGATCATTTTCAGCTTCAATTTTTATTTCATTATTGGATAGTGGAATGCTGGGCACTAGTTTGTCTCTTCCGTATTGTGACCGGAAACAAGTCCTTTTTGAACATCCAGAAATGGGAAAATTGTACACTGTAATTTAAATGTATATTTAGTTTTATGAAACTGTAAAATACGTACTTTGTGAAATGCGTATTTGTACCTGCCATGCTAAAGTACTCTTTATTTTGACCTTTTAAGTAAAAAATGTAAAACACAATGTAAAAACCTGCAAAAATAAAGTGCTTTATAAGTGTGTTATGGCGTAAGCATTTTTAGCACCGCTGAACTTGGGATATGCCTGTTAAATTGTGTAGACAAAGTATTTTGTCACACTGTACTTGTTTGATGTGAGGGGAAGTACATTCGGAAATATGTGGTTTGTGAATGCCCCAACTTTAAAGTATTCTGTTAATACCACATTGATGTCTAAAGCTGGAACATATGGCTTATGTACTTTTTAGTTTAATGTCGAATATGGCATATGGCAGGAACTGTATACTTAGAGGGGTGTGTGTGTGTGTTTTGTCACTGCTATGACCGACTTGTTTCGACTTCTCACTGGCAACATTTACTATGTAGCTGTTGAGTAATTTTGCATTATGCCGGAAACAGATTAGTCTTGATCTTGTCCTTTAGGAAGGCGTGAACAGTGCTACAGATAAGGTTTTTATGCTAAAGTATTTTGCTAATTTCTTTGGGGTGCTGAGAGTAAAATGATAATTTTGGGCAGTAAAAAAGTAGTTCTCATCTTCGGCTGAGGCATCTTTAATCCAGTGACAATATGTTTGTAATTTTAATGATTGTCTTTTTTAAGGCCCTGTTTGCAGACCACCTCTTAGTGGCAAGTTGTACAAATGCCATTGTCTGCATGCATGTGGCATCAAGGGGTGGACATTGTTGTTCTGTAACACTGTGATTTACTGTGCCCTTAATTTTAGGGCATCAAATGGACAGGTACACCATTTATATGGCATCTTGACTGTTTGTGTTGTGCCATTAGTACTTCTGATGTACACATTGATCTTTCTGATGACTAGAAAGATAAAAACACGCTCAAGAGATCATGTTCGAACATTGGAAGACGAGAAGCCATGGATCGATCAGTGCGCACTTACTGGCAACGTTATCTCACATTGTGTGAAATGTGCAAGGCTGGGAATTAGTACAAAAGATAGTGGGCTTAGAGAGCCTTAAGCATATGCAAGAAATTTGTTTTTTACATAACATGTTTTCCATTTAATTAGAATCAGAGAGTGACCATCTAAAAACTGCTGGTTGATTAACCCCATCATTGTTCTAATTTTATTTGCCTAATTGGCAGCCAGAACGAACCTAATCATTCCAGTAATGAAACCTTATCTAATCTGTTTTAGTTGCATCTATCAAAATGTATCATTTTGCAGAGCACACACCAGAGATATCCAGGCTCTACAGTTATGTTGTTGAATGGGCTAGGAAACATTAGTTTGAAAAAGATTGTTTTTTAAATATTTTGCATACTAATTAATTTAATGGTCTTTCATGGGGAGCAGCGATTCTACAGAAAATAATTTGGTGACTTTAAAAGTATGTCCCGCCCTTTAAATTATCTACATCTTTACAATTTGGAAAGAGAAAGGGGTTTGAGTGTTATAAGACCAAGGGGAACCCACAAAAAGGCACAACACAAGAACCTGCTTGTCACCAGAGCTTATTTTGTGTGTATAAACAAGTAAATAACGAAAACCGGTTTGTCTGTCCTGCAGTGTTAAAAATTCAAACCAAATGTGTCTATGGTTTTCTCCAGGCTCATACCGGTTCACTTACGGCCCTAGGGTTGAAGAGCCCCATTCTTCTTTCATAATTGCCCACATGCTCAAGATAACTGGAGAACTATTTACAATTTCCACTTGCTGTTCTGAAGGACTCTCATAGCCTCCCTGTCGCAGGGTCCTGGTCTTCCTGCCCCAAAGCCCACTCACCTTCCTCTATCTTGCCAGGAACGTGTACCTAAGGGCAATCTCATCACCTTTCTCCCTCTCTCTCCTAATGCTTCACCACATGCTAGTTCCTCTATCCAACCCATGCTTGCGCTTCTCATGCTTAGCATCTTTCGTTCTCCCTGACTGATTTGCCCTTTCTTCCCACCACCATTTCTCTCCGATAGTTTATTTCCCTCTTCAATGTTCTTCTCAACGAGATGTTTCTTTTTGTCATGCTCCCCTGATGTTCCTCCTGCACTCTACATACTCTTACTGTCATACTCTCCTGGTATATCTCCTCTACTCTAGTCTTTTCATTTAAGTCTCCAATTCTTCACAGTTATCTTTATCTTTTCTTTCTCTCCGAGCATTCCTCCTCCTTAACCTTTAGCCTCCTTACTATCCTGAGCTCAGCATCTGATATTCCTACCCTCCTCTTTTCACCCTCCTCCTCTCGCCTTGTTGAACTCGGGTTCTTCCACTCGTTATCTCTTCCACCCTCCTCCAAAGTCATTACTTCAAATGGATTGTGTCCTCTTACGTATTCCTCATTTTATGATAATTATCCTTCCCGCCTTAGCTACTTCAGAAAGCTTTTTCAACAGGTAGCCTTGTGTGTCATCTCGTCGATGTCCCTCGGGCCTCCTTTCGACTGTCAATGCCATCATCAGTATAAGTAGCGCAGCACCCATTTGATTCAGTTCCCTTTTTCCGAGCTAACGCTTTGAAGAATTACAGCATGCTTCGGTTCGTCACTGAACTTCGTACACTTTTTTCAGAAACGAAAATGTCTTCTCCGTCTACTCCATCAACGCCTAAGATGGGCTTCAAGAAGTGCCAAGACTGTTGATCGAAGATGTCGATCACCGACCCTCAAAGGATATGTCTGTGGTGTCTTGGTACCGGTCACCGTACGTCTACTTTAACTCCTGTCAGGCGATGACCGAAAAGGCTCTGAGGGAGTGTAAAGGTAAGTTGGCGGGGAGGTTGCCTTCAAATTCTTCTTCAAAGAGTTCCAAAAGAAAATCCAATGAGTCGAGAGATTATCCTCGATGGAAAAGATCTAAAAGATCTCGATTGAGAAGTCGATTGTGCCATTCTTTGTCTTCTAAGAAGGCCAAGGAACGGCATCGCATGTCACCTTCGACCTATGTTTCTTCTGCCGATGTAATAAAATATCCAACTAAGTGGTACTCCCCAGCTAAATGGGATGCATTTTGTACAGAAATGCTTAACATTTTTGAGAATGCGGCCCAACCATCTCGAAGAACAAGCAGAAAGCCCATGTCCCTGTCGATCTGCATCAAGACGGCAAAGGGAATTAGAAGACAAAACCATTAAAATCTTCGAATCTGAGCTGTAAGAAAAATCTCGATCTGACGAAAAATCATCAAGGGCTTCAACAAGCCTGGAATCCAGTCCATCGAAGTTCCTTTGAAAAAACACCAAAAGTCGCTAACTCCAATGCCCTCTCGAACGCCATCAGAGCCCTCGACAGCAGTGTCAAAGTCGACTCCAACAAAATCGACTCCACCTTTGAAGTCGTCGACGATTTCTTTGAAGTTGTCAAAGCCAATAGTAACCCTTGCCAGAGAAAGACTATAAGTCTGTAACCTCAATCTATGAAGACAGTGAGCCTTCAGACTATAATATACCACAATTTGGTTCACAATATGGCACCCAAATGTGCGAGAGGAGTTGATTTCTTAAGAGTCTGGGTTAAAAGACTTCTATGATAACCTACAATCAGCCAGTGGTATAGATACCTCTCGAGAACTGGAATTTGATAAACCTGATCCTATTGCCCACGCTGACTCCTCATATATGCAACTAATGAGCAATGTGGTAGAATTTTCAGGTTGGAGCTAGTCCGCACCTTGTTTCGAGCAGGATGACCTGACAGATATTTTGGATCAGGGTCCCCAAAGAGATCCAATTTTGCCTTTTCACATTGCCCTACTGTTAAATAGTAGGCAGGAGGCGGTATCCGAAGTGGTAAAATAAAACTCCTTTAGTCAGGTTTGCAATTAGCAATTAAACAAACGGCCTGAATGTTCAAGAGAGGCCATACACCGTTAGGCTCCAAGTTGGGACAGCAGGTCCTTCCGTGCCACAGTTCTTGCAGTCGGAGTTACAATTAACTAAATTAGGAAACTAAACAAATTAACACAATGTCCACGTTGGTTTCTTCAGTGTCCCGTTCTGCTGTTGGTCACGAGTATGGCCCCTTCTGTGTCAGGAACTCCCCATCCGGGGTATGACATTTTTTTAAAAGACAATTTGCTCGTCCTACCTTCGTCTTTCCTTAAAGCTGTCAGGACGTGAATACAGCCTGTTCCGATGTCGGCTGTTCAGAGTCCTAATAGGCCCACTTGAATCCAGCAGCGTCCTCAACCCACTCCTCCAGCTGTGTTCAGATGAAAAAACAGAGAACGCCCAGTAAGCTGTGAGTGCTGGCTTTAACCTCCCTTCGACCCCTCCTCTTCCATACACAGGTGTTCCCACTTTCTCTAACCTCGACCGCTGTAATCCCTCCCCTCTTCCTTCCTCAACGCTCCATGACTCCCGTTCTCCTGACCTTTCTTCCCCCGCCTTCATGGGCCCAGTTTTCTGGAGGTGTGCTTTTCCCCGAATGTAAGGTAGGTGTCATGTTTTGTTAATCATCCAGTGTTTAATGTTTTTGTGTTTTCGGGATGTTGTACTGCGTGTGATGAAATGCATGTTGGGACTTGTGTCCGATCTAACCAACACATATACTCAGGTCCTGAAAGCATGCAGGAGGACTCTGACAACGGCATGATTGGTTGACTTTGTTCAGACCGGGTTAACCCTTCCGTACTGTTCTGCTTTCTTATCCGTACCTCTGCATTCATTAATTTTTATTACCGCCAGACCCGCCTCTTCTGCTACTTTACCCATATCCTGCCTTGTCGGAGCCTGCTCAGTCTGTTCATTGGGTTTTGGTTGCTTCCCCCTGTTCGAACTCCCGGAGCCATTGAGGTCATCCTCACACCTACAAAAAAGGGTCTTAATAACAAATTGGGAAACACCAGAGACTGCTGCTGCAGTAAATACAAATTTTGCACAAGCAAATCGGCCATACAGCTGTGACCCAGAGTACTTAACAAAGCACCCAACACCAGAACCTTTGGTTGTTCAAGGTGCTACATCTACCAAGCAATCGGCATACCCCGCTATCCCTCCCGATAGGGATAAGAGATTGGATGCCTGGGCGAGAAAAAATTTACTGCTGGTAGCATGGCTTTAAAATCAACTAACACAACCTGTGCTTTGTCAAAGTTTGTTTACCGTGTGGGACTGCGTAGCCATGGCTAGGAGCCCTTAACGCTAGATCCCTACCTGCCCATGTCCTAGACATCGCTGACATTATTACTTCTGACAAATTAGACTTCCTTGCCATAACTGAATCATGGCTCCATGCTGCAGCTGGCCCGGCCCTCTTACTAGCTGTCCCAGATAGCTACCTGATCTGTCGGATGGACAGACCCATCGACAAAGGCGGAGGGGTAGCCATAATTGCAAAAACCTCCCTGAACATGACACTCCTGTCAGTTCTCCCACATCATGTGAACTCCTCTCAGTAAAAATGTTGCTATCCCCAACTGCCACTCTAAATATCCACCTCATCTACAGACCACCAGGACCTGGTCATTTTATTTATTTATAACTGACTTTGAGATGATGTTATTCAAATCCTCTCCTCCAGCGCCAAACCCAAATCGCAAACCATCATCCTAGATGATTTGAGCCTTGGCCTCAATTACCCTCTTGACAAGAACGCGCTATTCTTAGCCAACACCCTATCAGCACTCGGCCTCTCGCATAGGATACAGAATCCCACTCATGTGAAAGGTCGACCTCTCGACTGGCTTGCTCATATTAATTGCAATGCAGTCATCCTATCAAACTCCCCCTGCCCATGGTCAGATCACCATCTTATAACATTTAAGATGGATAACCTCACCAGCCAAACCAAGCTCCCAACACTGGCCCCAGCCGTTCCATCCAGGAACAAACGGAATATCATGGCCCACGAGGAGGAAAGGGTGCGCTGTTGACTGCTGTTTGCCTGGGCTCTCTAATCTACCTTCTGTGAGCTAATTGACTTGTTTGAACTGCTACTGCCTCTCCGAGTCGCGTAAGACTGTCAGTCTTCAACAGCTGACAGCAGTTGAGGAGAGCGGGACACGAGAGCCGATGCATTTGCTTACGTGACTCGCGTCACGTGCCATCTGGAAGACACGACCCCTGACCAGTACATTTAAGCACAGCAGCACGACCCTTGCGGCCTGAAGCCCGCGAGGAGGAAAGGGCGCGCTGTTGACGGCTGGAGTCGGCGGTAAGGCTAGGTAAGTGACTATCTTCAAACTCACGTAGCAAACCGCCATCGTTAAAGTACAACTACAGCTAGATGAAGATGGATACTGTAAAACTCCGTACTAGACTCCAAGAGTAATTGGAAGCTATGAATGACCGAGCCAGAGCACAAGTCAATATTAAATCTCAATTAATTACTACTCAGATAGAGAAATCAAGACCAACTAAAAACATATTGAATATTGCACTGAAAAAAGAGTTAAAAGAGAATACTGGTGACCTAATACAAAAGATATCGCCTTCTTCAGACGATAATATGAATGCCCAGATACAGCCCCCAATCGGAAACTCGTTAGATCTGATGAGCATACTACCACTTCAAACTGAAAACCAACAGATGCTACCAGATGCCAATATTGATCTTATGACCGTGACATCAACTCAAGGAATTGTTAATAGTAATAAATTACAGAAAATAAGATCAGAAGATTCATGTTTTACACCATCCCTGCAAGAGAGAGCAAGGATCGGAAAACAACATTGGCAGGCATCATATCGTCCGACCCATTCTCTCTGTGACAATAATATGCAGTCTCTCCCCATCAGGATAGCACGGCTGTCGCTTGACATCACCGAGATAGATGCCCTAATGGACTGTCAAGAGAAAAGACAAGAAGTGTTCAACGGAATCTGTCCAACTATCCATAGCAACCAAATAAACACCTCTACGCCGATAAATTACAAGGAAAATCATACAACAGTGAAAACATGCACAGACAAAACAAATAATCATACAAAAAAAACTAAAAACAGAGACCCTTGAATCCTTATCCGTAAGTACTTATCTGACCTTACGAGGGACTTGTCTAAATCTCCACAGAGAATACTGACTACGATGTTAGGCTTGCAAAATACCCTGATTGCAGTATTATCAAATGCAATGATTCCATTTCTGAAAATCCAGGAATCCATTGTCGACGCTACTAAAGATCAAGCGACGCTTCTAGAGATGATCATGACAAAACAATCCCAGTTCGAATCATTCACAAACATAATACAAGAACGACTGAAATATGAAGCAGAAACATCTAGGACATGGCAATCACGATTGGCAGACATGGCAAGAGTGGACCATATGGACAAGCAGAATTTATTGGAAACAGTGTCAATTATAACAAAAAAACTAATAGATGAAAAAGCAAAAAAACAACCATATATGATACCTCAACTACAAGTAATAACTCAAGAAACCCAAACTGAGAAAAAAAGGAATTCAAGTAATAATTACACCGATCAGACAACACAGTATGAAATGCAACCACTGAGGATTGAAACAGTCACTTACTGCCGATAATTCAAGGCACTAACGAACCCCCAACGTGCACCCCCTTTGATATATTCGATCTTTCCAAACAAGGATCAACAGGACATGATGCCCTGAACAAACCAATTCATAAAAAAGTGATTAAGAAATCGCAAAATGGATATCGTGCATTCCGGAGTAAAATGCAAAGTGTACAAAAATCACTAGGAGACAAATATCCGCAAACTAATCAAAATAGTGTAAATAAGCACATAGAGCAAAAAATTCGAATTCCTATTCCGGCTACAATAAACAGCTCCAAACCAACTTCACCACCTGCTAAACAAGTATTAATGGAACCGTTGGATGACTTGTTAGCTGAAATTAATCATGATGCCAAAAATCAGACACTAAGTCAGATCCCTGTAACCGAGCCTCTGATAATTGAGTATTCGTTGGAAAATAACTCAATCGTTTCCAACGCTCAGGACGAGGAATTGACCGTAATCGATGAGTGTTATGATACTGACACAGCTATCTCGATAAATTCCCTAGAATCGGATGACCAAGTGAAAAACATATCTCTCCCATACTCATCGGTATCAAATGAGGAAACATGGTTATCCGCAGAAAGGCAACAGAATATTAAACAAAATGATGACAAACAGATGTCAAGCAGAAACTCTCTTATTATGAGACTGAAGTTCCAGAATCCCTTGAGTACAACGTATGCCAACAGACTAGCAATGTTCCAATTGATGTCAAATTCAGAAGAACTGGTTGTACTCAATAGATCTAACATTCTGTGTTTATTGAAAGCCATTCCACAACTTGGAGAAATTGAAACGGACGATATTGAAGTAATCATCTTTCCGAATAAGAATCGCATGGAGGAAGCACATATTGACTTCTATTTTGAAGAAACTATGCAGCGTGTCCTAGCGGCAAACCATCAACTTGAGAAACTTGGGTTCAAAGTAGAAGAAATCTTTGTAACCAGAATGATGGCTAAGAAAAAATCTTCGAATATTGCACTATTCGTTCAAAGGAAAAATAAAACAACAAAAGGAAAGAGACAAACGGACACAAAAAACAAAGTGATCATCCAAGTACTTCTAAACAAGATAACGTTGCTAATGAATATAATCATAGCCGACGATCCAGGAAAACATACCTATAACAACCAAAGGACAAATCAACCGACTTAAATAAAATATTCTTAACATCATGGAAAACAAAGGGTTATAAACATCTATTGAAAAACCCCTCTATAATTCTAGTAGATTCGGAAATAATCTGCCTACAAGAGACTTGGTTGACCGATGAGGTCCTTTGTGAGGGATATATAACTTGGCTGAATCCCGCAATACCCTCGAATATAGGCAGACCGGCATCAGGAATGCTAATCCTAATGAAAATCAACAGGATGTGGTCAATAACTGCAAGAAAGAACATCAATTCCTGGTCGCAATACATTACTATCACTATGCCAGCCTATAACTCACTATACATGACACAATGCGTAGAATATAGATGTATTTCAATCTTTAACATCTATTGGAACCCTACTGCAATCAGTGACAACATATGTATCGATTCCATATGTGAGGAAATTGATTCCATCGCGCGATCTAACAACGAAAACGATTTCATCATAGTTGGTGATTTCAATTTTCATCTCTTCGATAAAGAGGGCAATACATTTCTCAAGCATGGGGTCTGGCATGGATTCACATGCTCATGAATATTCCCAGTCGTCAGGCTGGGAATCTGTCAGAATGTACCAAAGTATTAACTGAAAAGGATACAATACTCAAAAGGATACAGGAGGTAGGGTCTTCCGGATCCCTGTTCACACGCTTTGATAGTCGTGAAGTCAATTAAAGACCTTCCAAATGATACAACCCTCTGGCTGATAAAACAGGCAGAGCGATGGATCACTGGAAAGGGCGTGGATAAGGTATAGTAATCCAGCCTAGGACAAGTTAAAGTATCATGAATAACTGCTCCAACCTGAGTATGTTGAATTAGATAATGACAGGAATGTTCACACTGACCTTTAGATTTGGGTAGAATAATCCAGAAGTCTCTTGATGGATTTGAATGAAGAACAAACGACAAGGAAGGGAAAATTAGTAAGGGAGACTTATCCCGAACGGAACGAGGCTCACGCTAGATACGGGTTGAATTCACCACAGGATAGCGTCCAAAGTTCAGTTCAATGTCACCTTCCAATAATCCTTGAAAGGCTTCCTTCCCACTATAGGGATCAATCCTTCTGTTAATTCCACAGATGCAGGAGTTAGAAGTACACGCGGTTATAAACAGCCGCGAAGAAAATAACGTTTGAAGACAACGTGCGCGTGTGGTTTTTTACACGCGGGCAGGATTCGCGCAGTATGGGCCAGCCGCGTGTGAAGACAATGTGCGCGTGTGGATTTTACACGCGGGCAGGATTCACGCAGCCTTGGCCAGCCGCACTTGAAGACAAAGAGCGCGTGTGGATTTTACACGCGGGTAGGATTTACGCAGTCCGGGCCAGCCGCGTGTGAAGACAATGTGCGCGTGTGGATTTTACACGCGGGCAGGATTCACGCAGCCTTGGCCAGCCGCACTTGAAGACAAAGAGCGCGTGTGGATTTTACACGCGGGCAGGATTCACGCAGCCTTGGCCAGCCGCACTTGAAGACAAGAACGCGTGTGGATTTTACACGCGGGCAGGATTCACGCAGCCTTGGCCAGCCGCACTTGAAGACAAGAACGCGTGTGGATTTTACACGCGGGCAGGATTCCCGCAGTCCGGACCAGCCACGCTTGAAGACAGAGAACGCGTGTGAATTATCACGCGAAGGGATAGCTCCAGGAATCAGCGTGTGGCGGAACACACGCTATTGAAGGCCCAAAAGTAGCTGTAGACATATGCCAGGATGCAGATCAGAGGTTCAGCTACACAACGCCAATAGATACGATCAGAAGCAGCGAGTGAAGTTTCTGCGCTGTTTAAATACGTAATACCGTAGTTCACGTGACGAAGCAAAAGTCACGTGAAGTTAGCGACGTGAAAAGTGCAAACGTCGTTTTCCCGGTAACGTATCGAATAACCTCCATTTGGAGTAGAACGGTCTAGCTGTTCTACGAGCGTAGCGTCCAGCATGCATGACAGAATCCTCGGTAAAGAAAAAACCAGTATCAGTTTCGTTTCTGATCTGTCTTTCGTAGTAATAACCAATCACTGGTCTCTGCGTCATACTGACCACAGCCAATGACTGCCCTCTACCTAAGCACCGCCTCTGGCAGCCATCTTCAGATTTTTACCGCACGTTCATGTGTTGGGATCCTCGTGCTATTGCTCTCGAGCGTTAGTGCTATTTTTTCACGTTTTTTCTCAAAAACTTCGTTTTTTCGGTCAAAAGAGCCTCAAGCTCCACCGACTCTCCATCCGATCAACGGGGACCCGTTTCGGATTCGTCTGCGCCCCTCAAGGGTGAAGATTTCGTCGAGCTACGCTTTTGGAGGACTCCAGAAGTTTCTCAGGCCCGGCCATGGCCCAGGAGAAGGGAAGCTCGACGCCCGGAAAGCTGTTCAGGGTCTGCCCTGGATGCCAGCTGCAGAACGTCTTCAAGGAGGACGAACACTCTTTTTGTCTTTACTGCCTACATGAGGACAAGACGCACGTGGAGAAGAACTGTGCGTTTTGCGGCAACATGTCTGAGCGGACCATGAAGGACCGCCATCAACGTCTCGCCAACTGGCTAGAAGGGAAGAGCCCGTCCGGCGAGAAGAAGAGGAAGAAATCCGAGCGGTCTTCTAAGACCTTTGAGGACGCCCCGGCGACGGGGGTCCAACATAAGGCCAAGCACCGCGAGTCCGCTGGCACCGGGAGCGCCGAACGGTCGGGCTCTACGGGCGCCAGGCAGGGCGCACCCTCCCCAGCACCATCAACCACGAGCCAACACTCTGGGTCGGGTAAGAGGAAGGCCGAGCACCCGGCGAAGCTCCTGGAGAGGCCCCGGTCGAGCTCGAAGGCGGAGGGGGAGCGAGGCAGTGTCCCCCCCCCCCCCCAAGGATAAGGCTGTGAGCGCACCTAAGGTGGTGAAGGCCTTAATCCATCCGGCCAAGCCCTCTATCGAAACTGTCGCGGCGGCCCTGGCTCAGCCTGTGGAGGCTACACCAGTGGTGGCGACCTCGGGGCTCAGTCTCCCTGCCACCTCGGAGGGAGTCCTCTTTTGTGCCCATCGATAGGACCCCCGTGAAATCCCCCGTGGGGAAGAAAAAGGGGGGGCAGGGCGTCGTCGTAGATTCGGCCTCAACCTCGGAGGAGGAGCTGGTCGAGGTCTTAAGCCACGGCCTCGGCGTGGAAGAAGACCGGCCCGTCGGGATGGATCCCGACGCAGGTGATGACGACATCGTCGAGGGTACCGACGGGGCCCCTGATCGCCCGTCGGATTCCCCTCTGCCAGCGCCGCGAGACAACTCGGCGGCCATTTTGTTGGCTATACAGTCCTTATGCTCCGAGATAAGGACGAGACTACCGTTGCCGACGGAACCTCTCCCGTCGGGGGACCCAGAACCGGGACCTTCTGGTGTTCCCCCTACCAAGAAAAGAAGGATCCACCCTCCACCTCCTTTTCAGCCGTCGCGCCCCTTCCAGCCCTCCTCCCCGTCCACCCGAGGGGATGATACGGGGACTGACACGGCAGCGACGGGTACGGACGACGAGGTATACGACGAGGATGTACCGTCGTCGCCTCCCACCAGGGCTTCTCCGCCCGACGAGATTGGATCGTTCCACTCAATGATCGCCAGGGCATCCGAGCTTTTCCAACTCTGCCCTGAGGAGAAGAAGGAAGGTTTCCTTTATCAGCGGCGCGAGGCCAAGAGGAAAACGGTCCTCGCGGTGCCTTTATTGGACGACATTTGCGATGAGGGCCTCACCCTCCTCAAGAACCCGTCCACGACGCCAGCTAGAAGAGACCGGTACGAGAAAAAGTACCGGGTCCCGGACACGGCCCCCCTGTGCCTCCGGGCGCAGCCTACCCCGGACTCCGTCGTCTCCGCGGCGGCCAGGAAAAAAGCGGGGGGGGTGCGGCCTCCACATCGACTTCCCCACCGGACGGCGAGGGAAAGAAATTGGACGCTATGGGACGCAGAGTCATCTCGTCTGCAGCGACGACGATTAAAGCTGCCAACGCCTTGGCTATCGTGGCCCGATACGACAGGGAGCTCTGGTACAAACTGGCTCCCCTGCTGGACTTCTTGCCGGACGACAAGAGGGCAGAGGCCCTGGAGATCCTGCAGGAAGGTGAGGTGGCTTCGGACCACGCCATTACCGTTGCGACGGACATCGCTGACACTGGGTTCCGCCAGTTGGGCAACGGCGTTTGCCTTAGGCGGTGTGGATGGCTCAAGGCTACGGACTTCCGTCAAGACGTTCAGACCAGAGTCCTGGACGTGCCCTTCGATGGGAACAACCTGTTTGGGAAAACGGTGGACGATTCCCTTCAGGCCATTAAAGCGGACACCGAGACGGCTCGGGCCCTTGGAGTTCTGCAACAACGACGGACGCCCTTTCGGAGCAGCGGAGGCAAGGGCGCCTCCAAAGGTTCCGGTGGCGGTTTTTCCTCCTACCGTCAAGCGGCCCGCTCGTCATCTCAGGAGGCCTACAGAGGACGAGGCAAGCCTGGCGGACCCCGCCGTCGTTGCCAAGGACAAGGCGCTAAAGCCTCGTCGAAACAGGATTGAACCGGCCGGGGGGTCGGGCCCCCACCGAAGCACCCCGGTGGGAGGCCGGCTGGCGAGCTTCGTCAGCGTGTGGGAGTCCATCTCCACCGACCGTTGGGTGCTGGACGCCTTGGCCCGGGGCCACGCGCTCGAGTTTCAAAGAAAGTGTCCGCGCGTCCCCCCCGTGGCCAGGAAAGAACTTCACGTCCCTCAACTTCTCCGGGAGGTGAAGGCGATGCTCAAGAAGGGCGCCATCGAACTCGTCCCAAAGAGGCTTCGGGGCTCCGGAGTCTACTCGAGATACTTCCTCGTGAAGAAGAAGACGGGGGGATGGCGCCCCATCCTGGACCTGCGACGTCTGAACAAGTTCATCAAGGCGCAAAAGTTCCGGATGGTCACCCTCCAGCACGTCCTGGGTCAGCTGGAGGAAGGAGACTTCCTGTCGTCGTTGGATTTGGAGGATGCCTACTTCCATATTCCCATCTTGAAGGGGCACCGAAAATTCCTCAGGTTTGTGGTCCAAGGGCGGCATTACCAGTTCAAAGCCCTCCCCTTCGGTCTACGGTCGGCACCCAGGGTGTTCACCAAGTGCCTCGCACCGGTGGCGGCTCAGCTGCGCCGCGAAGGGATCCACGACTACCCCTACCTGGACGACTGGCTCATCCGAGCCAAGACAAGGGAGCTTGCCGTGGTCCACACGGCAAGGACTGTCCAACTTCTCACGGACCTGGGATTCTCCGTGAACTATGCCAAATCCCACCTGGTACCCGCGCAAGACACTCTGTTTCTGGGAGCGAGGCTCAACACAGTGTCCCTTCGGGCCTCCCCGTCGGAGGAGAGGACCAGGACCATCCTGGGCAAGGTGCAGCGGATGTTGGTGGCCGACGCGGCCAAGGTGAGGTCCATCAAGTCCCTCCTCGGAATGATGTCTTCCTGCATCTACCTCATTCCCATGTGCAGGCTCCGGATGCGCCCGTTCCAGGAGTTCCTGGACGCGCGCTGGATCGAAACGACGGGCAACTTCGAGGAAAGGATCACACTCGACAAGAGTTTCCGACGAGCGATCCGGTGGTGGGGCACCCGCGCGCATCTGACGGCGGGCATGGACTTCCAGACCCCAGCCCACCAGGAGACAGTGACCACGGATGCCTCCCTGGAAGGGTGGGGAGCGCACACCGAAAATCTGCACGCAAGGGGCCTTTGGCTCCCGACGGAGAAATCCTTACATATCAACGTCCTGGAGCTCCGTGCAGTGTTTTGGGCCCTCGGGTCCTTCCTTCCGTCCCTCAAGGGCAAGGTGGTGAGGATCTTCACCGACAACACCACCACCATGTTTTACATCAGAAAACAGGGCGGAACCAGGTCCCCAGCACTGTCCAAGGAGGCGCAGGACCTGTGGCATTGGGCCGTCGCCCAGGGGATGTTTCTGGTGCCGTTTCATCTGGCAGGGATAAAAAACACCATCGCCGACTCACTCAGCAGGGAGCTGCGCTCGTGCCACGAGTGGGAACTATGGCAGGATCTAGTGGATCGCCTCTTCCGACGGTGGGGCACACCCCAGATCGACCTGTTCGCGACGGCGACGAACTCCAAGTGCCAGAGGTTCGCCAGCAGGTTTCCCCAGGCGAGGAGCATGGGCGATGCTTTCTCGTTCCCCTGGGAGGGCCTGTTCCTCTACGCGTTCCCTCCTTTGCCACTGCTAATCCGGCTCGTCAACCAGCTCAAGAGGTCACGGTGCAGGATGATCCTCGTCGCGCCTGCGTGGCCGAGGCAGAAATGGTTCCCGGACCTTCTGGACTTGTCAGCGTCCCCGCCAATCAAGCTGCCGGTGGACGCGGATCTGCTCTCCAGGGAAGGAGGCGCCATCCTCCACCACGACCCGAAATCGCTGAACTTGCAGGCCTGGCTCCTGCACCGCTAGAGTTTGGAGGATACGACATACCGGCCGATTGCAGAGAGGTTCTTGCAAAGGCCAGGGCGTCCTCGACTCTTAAATGCTACGGACACAAATGGAAGAGGTTCTCTGTCTGGTGCCACGCACAGAAGATTAACCCTCTACGGATTACGGCCCCCCAAGTACTGCCGTACCTGCTGACGCTGGCCAAAGCTGGTCTGGCACAGGCGTCCATCAAGATTCATCTTGCTGCGATCTCCCGATACACCAGAACCACGGGACGGACGTCCTTGTGGTCTCATCGTCTGGTGAAAGAGTTCATGAAGGGACTGTTCAGATCGTTCCCGCCGGTGAAGGCTCCGGCCCCGGCGTGGGAGCTCAACGTGGTGCTGACCAAGCTCATGGGACCTCCGTTCGAGCCTCTGCACTCGGCCCCGTTGAAGTTTCTGTCGTGGAAAACAGCGTTTCTTGTGGCCATCACCTCCGCACGACGGGTGGGAGAGATCCAGGCCCTTTCCTGCAAGGCCCTGTACTTGACTTTTCACGACACGAGGGTAGTGCTCAGGACGCACCCCTCCTTCATGCCCAAGGTACCGTCGGACTTCCATCTCAACGAACCCTTGGTGTTGCCTGTGTTCTTCCCGTCGCCTTCGTCGCCGGCTGAGAGGACTTTGCACTCGCTGGATGTGGCTAGAGCGCTGAAGTTCTACGTGGACCGCACAAAGTGTTTTCGGAAGACGTCACAACTCTTTGTGAACTTTGGACCTGTCAATCAGGGGAAGGCTCTCTCGAAGGCTTCTATTTCCAGATGGCTCTCCGGCTGTATCATGTACTGTCATCGGTTGGCAAACCGACCGCTGCCCGGCCGTCCGAGAACCCATTCCACCAGAGCGATCGCAGCTACCACGGCGTTCCTTTCTGGTGTGCCCCTGCTGGACATATGCAGGGCTGCTACGTGGAGGTCGACGCACACCTTCACGAAGTTCTACTGCGTCGATCGGGATTCCAGGGAGGAGTCCAGGGTCGGCCAAGCAGTGCTGCGCAACCTGTTCGCCTGAGGTGAGCCTGGTGAGGAGGTAAGATGCTTAATGTTGAGTTTGATGCAATGCTTAATGTTGAGCCTTTGCCACCTCCCGTGGTTGTGCATGTGTGTACTGCTATGTATTCTTTATTCATGAGCATGTGAATCCATGCCAGACCCCATGCTGGAGAAGGAACAAGTTACTTACCTGTAACTGTTGTTCTCCAGCATGGGTCTGGCATGATTCACATGCGAACCCTCCCGCCTACCCCTCTGCGGCTCTTCACTTGGTCATACTGCCACTTCACGTGCTTCCAAATCTGAAGATGGCTGCCAGAGGCGGTGCTTAGGTAGAGGGCAGTCATTGGCTGTGGTCAGTATGACGCAGAGACCAGTGATTGGTTATTACTACGAAAGACAGATCAGAAACGAAACTGATACTGGTTTTTTCTTTACCGAGGATTCCCAGCCTGACGGGGAATATTCATGAGCATGTGAATCCATGCCAGACCCATGCTGGAGAACAACAGTTACAGGTAAGTAACTTGTTCCTTACACTGCAAGAAATGACTCCCCGTGCAAGGAAATGGATGAAGGATCTGAGAATTTGTAATATTTCATTAACTGACCAACCCCATGAATGCAAAAGGAATACCATGTTCGACATGGACAGGACAAACCTCCACTTCAATAATTGATTATATATTTGCCTCCGAAACCTTACAGAAATTAGTAATTGCAACTAATAACACTCCAAATGATGCAAGCGATCATCAAATCTCAATTTCATGGCATGCCCAAAAAACTATCATTGAGCAAATAAATTTACCAGAAATCGAAGTATCAAATGGGCTGAATAAGTTAAGAATACGAAACCACCAAGTCCGCTTAATACTTTCTACATTTCAAGAAGCCCCGTTGAAGGATCAGGAAAAGTTGAATTATGGATGGATATTAGAAAAATACAAACATCCGGAAGTAAAATCTACGAATTCGGCTAAGATATCCTATAGCCATCAATATAATCCAGAAATCAAACAAAAAAAACAAGAGCATCGAAAGAAGACTACGACAATTGAAACTAAAGAAAGAACCTGACTTCGAAAAACAAATAAAAAAAGAAAAACAAAGTTACTCAAATTTCCTAAAAAACCAACAAGGCTATGATGAAACATGATGCCAAAGCGATTTTGAGAGCTTTACAAAAGAAAAATACGAGAAGTCTGTGGTCAATGATGAACGACAATTCTACCCAACAAACAATGATACAAGAGGTGATGCCTCATACGTGGGTTAAACATTATCAAGAAGTCTATAACGCCAAAACACCAAACTTGTTAACAAACAGAGCAAATGACAAGTGTACTTTGAAATTTAACTGGGACGTGGAGGACATAACAAATAAAATTAAAGCCTTGAATCCATCTCGAGCACCTGGCCCGGATGGGCTTTCAAATGCAATTCTTAAAGCAACACAGGAAGAATGGGCAACATTCTTCTTTCATCTATTGCAACTCATAGAAAAAAGAAAAGAAATCCCCTACAGCTGGACAGTTGCGATTCTGATCCCTATTTGCAAAACAGGAGACCGAAAGAAGCCAAGTAAGTACAGACCAATAGCTCTTCTAGACCCATTAGGAAAATTATTTGCAAGCTATTTACAAAAACTGAACAATTGGGCAGCAAACAATGGAAAGCAAGCTAAAAGAGAAACGGGTTTTGTGACAATGATTGGAACCAATGTAAATCTATTACTACTGAATTTGATGAAAGCGGAAGCAGGCATAAGAAACCAACAAGTCTATGCCCTGTTCATAGACTTGAAAATGGCATTTGACTCCGTAAACAGACATAAGCTCTGGGAGAAACTAACATCATGGGGTTGCCCTACTTGCATCTTAAATCCAATAATTCAATTGTACTCAAACACATCTATTAGAGTTCGCCTAACAAATGATGGTATGGTCACACAGTCCATTCCTACTCAGAATAGATTGAAACAAGGATGCCCTTTAGCTGCTTGTTTATATAATCTATATACCAACGATTTTGAAGACCAAATACAAAATCTGAAAGCAAATCCTCCGAAGATTAATAACGAATCTATCCACACATTAATCTATGCTGACGACATATTAGATAAAACCATAAAAGGCTTACAAGAATCCTTGAATAAAGCACAAGAGTATATGTGCACAAATGATTTGCAAATGAACACGAGCAAAACAGAGGTCATGAAACTGTTCATTCAAAATCGGACAATCCAACATCCCATAAAAATTTTGCTTGAAAACGAAGAAATATCAACAACAAAGACAATAAAATATCTGGGCGCTCTGATAAATCCCTCAAACAATGAAAAAGAATGGTATGAATATATCGAAGAAAAAGCAAGATCCTTGGCCAGACAAGGAAGGTTTTTCCACCTGAAATATAGAACATATTCAGTAAAGGCTACAACGTTATTATACAGACGAAACATAGTTCCAATAATAACCTATGCCAGTGAATCTTTAATCAACAAGAAGATAATTAATTGGTCTTTTCTAGAAGGGTTATACTGGCGAAAAACGCTAGCTCTCCCAAAATCGTTTCCCATTGCAAGGATCCGATTTGAATTGGGTCTACAGTCTATTGAATCTATAGTTTCATGGAAACAGATGGACTTGTATAGAAAAATCATTTCGGATGACCAGATTCCGTCACTAGAAATACTAAAAAGAAAAGAACAAGCATTTCAAACGGTAGCTCTTTCGAAATGGCTAACAACAATAAAAAGAAAACTAGAATTTGAAGAAATAGCAGATGAAATGTTAACAAAGAGACCTCAGCAAGCCAAACGAAAATTAAAAAACGACTGGATAAAAACAGTAGATATGCAAAAAACATACAAACGTTACCTCAAATGTGATATAGAGGTAAGAGCTCTAAACGAACTACCAGAATATCTAAGTCATTTTCCAGACAGAATGATTTGTGATCTATTTCTGAGATTTTGCCTGAATATATTACCAACCAGGGACTATGTAGCAAGGTTTGACAAAACTGGCACGGTCTCCCCGTATTGTAGATTCTGTAAAGTGCAAATAACAGAAACCTTATTCCATCTAATCATGGTGTGTCCTGTGTTGAAAGAAAAAAGAGAACTATTCAGAGACTTCTTTAGAATCACGAACAAAGCGAAGATGACTGAAGAAAGATGGGCTAATCTCCTAAAAAGAAACAATCAATGGCTAATCATTACAATAATTAAATTTTGGATTGAGATCATAAAATGAGTTGTAATGCACCAAAAAAATGTATTGTTTAATAATGAACCTGAAAAAGTATTTTAAATGTAAAGTTTGTAAAATCAAACGAAACATTTTAATAATTTAAAAAAAAAAATCATGGCCAACAACCTACTCCCACTACTGCAACCCATCCTGACAGCACAATCCTCGAATAACCCTGATCCAACAAAAATTACATCACAATACAATGACACCATGCTTGTAGCCATTAATAACCTAGCTCCCCTTGCCATATGCGTGGCCAAGCAACCAGCCCACCTAAACGGATGCTTGACACCCCCCCTCCTTTTAAAAATACTAAGAAATGCTAAACGGAAGGCTGAATCCACCTGGAAGAAATCTCCAACCGTACTTAATAGAAATGACTTGCAGTGTTGCACGAGAATATAAAAACCAAGTGCTCCTTAGCAAAAATACCCTGTATAATGACAATCTCCAAGGCCAATTCAAATATTAAGGAACTTTTGTCAATCCTAAGGGAACTAGAAACCCTGATTTTTTTTCCCCCAGTGGAAAATTGTAAGGACGACACAAGCTGGTGCTTGAACATCCAGAATGCGCTTCAAGATCAAATCACTAAACTCCAGTCTAAAATTGAAACAAAAAGGAAAAGTCTACCTTAACTTACCAATCCGCTTACGAAGCAGTTGAAAACCCCCAACAACAAGGAAACGCCACAATTTGAATTCACAGAGGTCACCAATGAAAAAGTCCTCTGAATCATCTGAACTCTAAAACCATCAAGGTGCCAAGGGGACCCTAGTCCCCCATCGGTCATTAAAGGCTGCACATCTCAACTTAGCCCGTTCATCACCAATCTCATCAATGCCTCTTTCAAGAGCAACTGTGTCCCAACAGACCTAAAGAACGCCTGGATATTACCACTACTAAAAAAAAAAAAAAAACACTGTCAACCCAAACATCCCCACGAACTAACGCCCAATAAAGACAGTACCATTTTTACTTAATTCTAGACAGTTGCCTACCTTCAAATCCAGAAACAACTTGAAGCTAACAACATTCTAGGGTTGCGCCAGTCAGGATTCCGTCCAAAACATGGCACGGAAACAGCACTCCTCGACTTAAAAGTCCAAATGGACAACCTGAAAGATAGAGGAAAGTTAGCCCTTCTTCTCCTCCTAGACCTCTCGACTGCGTTCGATCTTTTGGATCACAACATCCTTTGCAAACACCTAGTATCAGCAGCTCCGTTCTCCCCCAATGCCGCATCCTGGATAAAATCATTCTTAACAGACAGAACCATTTAAGTCTTCTACCCTAAAGCGGAAGCACCTCCTTCCCTTGTCTCGTGTGGAGTGCCCCAAGGATTGTGTTTTCCCCCCTACTTTGTATAACATCTTTACACAGCCCGTCTTTGGCCGTCTGGACAATCTGGGTGTCATCTACACTAACTATGCAGAGGACACCCAGATCCTCATACTGATCATGGGAGATCACGACTCAGACTCTGCCACCCTCAATGCCATCTATCTTACCATTCAGGCCTGGCTGGCTCACCACAGACTTTGCCTGAATGACGATAAGACTGAGCTGCTCATCATAGGGTCCCCACATAGAATCGCCAAGCTAAATGATGCGTTCAAATACTTTATCATCAACGGCACTACCATTAAAGTATCCAACTAGGTAAAAACACTAGGTTTCTACCTGGACTCCTCTCTCACCCACTATAAAAAAGTAAACACCACCATATCGGCCACATCATACACTAGCAAACTCATCAATGCCTGCAGACAGTTCCTATCTCCAGGCAGTTATATCACTCTGGCTAGAGCCTTAGTTCTTTCCAGACTTGATTACTGCAACACCCTATACGCCGGTACCAAGATCCAAAACATCCGTTAACTAAATGTTCTACAAAATAACGCCATCAGAGCCGCGCTCAACATTCCCAGATCAGCACATATATCTGCAATAAGACAAAAACTACATTGTCTCGCAGTACAAGTACGCATCTCGTTCAAAATACTGTCCTTGACACACACGTCTCCACCATGTAGCTCCGACCTACCTGTCAGATAAACTCACCTATGCACAGCGTGACAGACCCACAAGAACAACCCACCAGCACCTTCACACAACCCCAAGATTCAAGCTCCAAAAAGCAGGAGGCAGTAGCTTCCCCACAATTGCCAGTAAGCTATGGAATTCTCTCCCAGTCCAATTAAGAGCACAAAACTCCTTTGGATTTTCCGGAGACAAATCAACACACCTTAGGCGGGTGCAATTTAGCCACTCCACCCTGCCAGTTGAACGCGTAAGACTACCTCCCGACTATTCCACTGCAACAATATAAATATTGTATTTAAATTTTGTGCAACATATAGACTTTGTAATTATTCTATGTACAACTATACATTTGAACTGTACTTACTACACCTGTGAATATTGTATTTAGCACGCCCTTTGACCAGTGTATTCCTGCAACCAGAGTGACTACTGTGTCGTCTGTAAGAAAGCGCCCAGATGCCTTAGGGCTTGGCGTGCTATATAAGCAACACAAATAAATAAATATGGCGGCTGACCGCATCCCAGAAGGCGAAGAAAGAGACAGATTCCTGGCCATCATCGAGGATGGTAAGGAGGCAATGTGTGAAGGCCTCAAGTCAGGTCTGGATACAGCAGGTAGCATCAGCAGATCCATGGCAACTTGATTAAGGAAGTCTGGATTTGCACCAGATGTGCACTCTAGACGCCTCAATATGCCCTTTGACGGCTTACAGCAAGGCTTATGAAAGTTTGGAAAACCTGCCGACCGCCAAAGCGGCGGCTAAATCTTAGTGCTGCCATTAGACAGCCTTAACACTCCGACCCCGGTTGATCATCTTGTTGGGGTTAGTCCTTTTGAGTCTACTCCTCAGTTGGAAGAGGACTACCCAGTCATAGAGGTCCAAGAAGATTCCCTTGTGGTGGATGAGGGAGAGCTGCCAAGTCAGCCCAAGCAGAAGCAGTTTTACCCTAAGCCACCGCATGAGTCCTTGGCTCACAAGACCCCAGTGGGAGGCAGACTTTCTCAGCATCTGAAAGAATGGCAGGCATTACTTCAGATGCTTGGGCACTGGAAACCGTAGCCCAAGGTTACTGCCTTCCTTTTCAAAAAAGGCCTACATATCATCCACCGGGGAGCACCTCTTTTAAAAATCTGGATCCGCTCCTTGTGCAGGAAATTTTTACCCTGCTAGAGAACGGTGCTATAGAACCAGTACCTGTGGCAGAGAGGAAGAAGGGTTGGAACTCCCTTACTTTCTAATTCCCAAAAAGGACAATGGATTGAGACCCATCTTGGACTTAAACTTGAACAAGTTCCTTAGGAAGGACAAGTACAAGATGGTTACCCTCTCTCAGATCATTCAGGTTCTCCAACTCCAAGACTAGATGGTGTAATTAGACTTTCAGAATGCTTTCATGTGCCTATCCATCAATGGCACGGAAAGTACCTGAGGTTTCGGTTGGCGGTTCTCATTGTCAGTTTCGAGTTCTGCAATTCGGGCTGACTTCCGCCCGAGGGTTTTCACCAAGTTAATGGCGGTGGTGGCAGCGAGTCTCAGTATGGGGGGATTCACATCCACCCCTACCTGGACAATTGGCTGATCAGGGCATATTCACCCGAACAAGCCAGAGAACATTTCAGCGTAACCTGCCACGATTTCCACAGACTGGGCTTCTTCCTCAATTACAAGAAGTCCCACATGATACCATCTCAAAGACTCCAATTTATTGGAGCAGTCCTGGATGCTTCCTCTGGGAAAGCCTTGCCGTCCTAGGTGAGAGCTCAACAAATGGCCACCAAATTCCAGACAGCCCAGCATCTTCTGACATTAGATTTGTTTGAGGTTGCTCGGTCTCATGGCGTCCTGCATTTTTCTGGTGCCAGAGGCTTGCCTGAGAATGAGATCCCTCCAATGGACCCTCAGGACTCAATGGTTCCAATTCTTAGGCAGAATGTCAGACAACGTTCAAGATCTGAGCAGAGTAGCACAGGATCTTCTGTGGTGGGCTTGCAAGAACAATATTCTGAAGGGAGAATCTTTTTGGCAGCCATGGCCGCAGATAACAGTAGTGACCGACGCCTCACTCAAGGGTTGGGGAGCCCACTCGCAACGATCTGACCATCAGCGGTTGTTGGTCTCCATCGTAGTCCAAACTACACATCAACATTTGGAGCGGAGGACGATCAGACTAGCGCTGAAAGTCTTTCTGCCATCTGTACAGGAAAAGAATGTCCTAATAACGGACAACACAGTGGCGAATGTACTACCTCAACAAGAGAGGTGGTGTAGTGTTACTACCACTGGTACAGAGTAGCAATGAAGCTCTGATTCTGGGCAATTTCATGAAGGAATCCTTCTATCAGCAGTTCACCTACCATGGAGGTGGGCGCTATGAGCAGGCGGAGCAGTCTCCCACGAGTGGGAACTATCTCAGGAAGTTCTTCAGGAGATCTTTACCCTTTGGGAAACCCCTCAAGTGGATCTGTTCACGACCAGTGTCAACAGGAAGTGTGAACTATTTTGCTCCAGGGAATTCCCTCCAAGAGGAACTATAGGGGCCGCATTAGTAGTGGACGGGGAGTTCCACTTCTGTACACATTCACTCCAGTCCCTGTCATTCTTCACGTGATCAGGTGAAAGTTTGGGAAATCCATGATCCTATTTGCCCTGGAATGGGCCAGGAGGACGTGGTACCCGGACCTTCTGGACATGTCCTTCTGCCCTCCAATGCGTCTTCCACAAAGAGAGGACCTTCTCTTGTGAGAGGAGGGTCGGTTCTCCATCCAGAGGTAAAGACTCTCAACCTTATAATTAATTATAACTGGTTATTTCTGACACTCTTAATACCCAGGAGGTTTCTAAGCGCGGACCCAGGGATCGAACCTGTGTTGCGCCGCGTTGTCTTTCTTCCAAGATTAGCGAATTGCCACTGAGCTATCCTACCAACACAAACCTTCACGCATGGTTTCTGAGAGGTTGAGATACAGGGATTGGGACCTCCCGGATGACGAAATGGAGATCTTGCTTTCACCCAGGCCAGCAACGAAAGCTTTGTACCGCTCCCATTGGAACAAGTTCAGCAGTTGGTGCAGGGATATGAATGTGGACCCTTTTCTTTGTGACAAACCTATGGTGCTTTATTTTTTTATTACATCTGACGAATCTGGGGCTCCAGATTGGAACAATTAAAGTTTACCCGACAGCGCTGTCTATTTTCAAGCGCTCTTCAGAAGAGGATTCATATTTTGAAATCCCTCCGATTGTTCAATTCCTTAAGGGTCTTACTAACGTATTCTCACCGGTTCCTTTCCAAGTCCCTGTATGGAATCTTAACTTGATGTTAACATTTCTAACATGCATCCCTTTTGAGCCAATATATTCATGCCCATTAAGACTGTTAACTTTGAAAACTGTTTTGCTAATAGCAATAACGTTAGCCCGCGAGTTGCAGGCGCTTTCCTGTAAACCTCCACTTGTTCTTTTCTATAAAGACAAGGTTGTTCTCGGGGTAAAACCTTCTTTTCTACCTAAGTTAGTCTCTGACTTCCACCTGTCGCAAAAGATCATTTTTTCAACTTTCTACCCACCTCCTATTCCTGGAAAGGAGGAGGAAAGCTTACGTAGGCTGGACCCAAAAATGGCTCTCATCTTTGATATATCAATAATGGCTAAAATTAGTCAATATAACCAATTATTCATTGGCTATACAGGCCCAAAATGGGTTATGCTGTGACAAAACAGACCCTATCCAAGTGGATCATTCTGGCTATTGGGCAATGTTACAGGTTAGCCGGCAAAGACCCGCCAGAAGGCTTGAGAGCACATTCCACAAGGGGCTTGGCAACCTCTGCTTCTCTTCAGAGAGGTGTTCCAGTCAAAGACATTTGTGCAGCGACCACTTGGTCATCTGTTCACACGTTTGTGAAACATTACTGCCTGGATATATGATGTGGCATTTATAATGCGTCTGTACTAAAGTGTTGCCAGGCGCAACAAGACTAGGAGGGGGGAAACAAAGGGAGGACAAAATAATGATCTAACTAGGCCTTGTGCCAATCAGATCGCGCAAGTGCGGTGGAGATGGAAGGGGAGGGGGAAGTACAGTTAACTCACAAGTGCAACCAGTGGGTGGCTCATAAGTGCAGAGAGAAGACACTGTAGGGTTGCAGATAGACATGTAAGTGCTGGGGAGCCCGTAGACAGTGTGAGGGCAACCGGACATGCAGGAGACTGGGCCCGACTTCAGAGGGTGAGAAGTGCGCGGAGCAGTCGGGTGCATCAGCATGGGAGAGGAAGAGAGAAAGCGGCAGCGAAAAGGAAGGTCTTGAGTTTCTTCCGGAACCAGAGGTGATTCTGCTCAAGTTTGAGGGAGACAGGGAGGTTGTTCCATAGGAAGGCCTCAGCCGAAGATGGAGATCTGCCCCCAACTCTCTGCTTGGAGAATCATCTGACCCTCAGAGAGTTTGAGGTGGATGAGCAGAGAGTTCGAGAAGGAGGATCTTTTGATAGAGAAAGTTGGAGGTAGAGCGGTCCCAGGCCCCAGAGAGCCTTGTGGACAATGCAGAGGGTCCTGAACTTGATCCTTGCAGCCACGGGGAGCCAGTGAAAAGATTTCAGAGCTGGGGAGATATGATACCTGAGCTTTTGGCCAAGGACAAGTCTTGCAGTGCTGTTCTGGATAAGTTGTAACGGTTGAAGAGTAGAGACAGGAAGATTTAGACAAAGACTGTTGCAATAGTCCAGCCTAGAGAGGACCAGAGCTCTGGGGACAGTGAGCTTCTGAGGGAAAGTGAGAAAGGGAGGAATATCTCTGAGGAGGTGCAGCTGACTTCTTGGAAACGTCAGAGATGTGAGGAGAGAAGGAGAGGGTGGAGTCGAGGATGACACCAAGGTTCTTAGCCTCACAGGAAGGCGCAGGAAGAGGGCCCAGAGTGGGTGGGGGGGAGGAGCTGAAGGAGGAGCCAAAGGAGGATGAGGAGGAGCTGAGAGGCTGACACCCCCTCCCCCCCAATGAGGAGGATCTCAGTATTACTGGCCTTAAGGCAGAGATCATTGGCGGCAGAGCATTCCTGGTTTGCGGCCAGATGGTCTGCTATGAGTAAAGAAGCAGGGGTAGCTGAGGGGAGCCTGAAAAAGAGCAAAGTGTCATCCACATAACATTGAAAATTAGAGTAGAAAGTAGCGGTAGGCAAGAGGTGCCAGATAGTGTTGAAGATCCAGGGAGAGAGGTTAGACCCCTGAAGAACACCACAAGTAGAGAGATATAGAAGAGAGGAAAGACCCCAGTTGGACCTGAGAGTGTTGGTCGGTGAGAAAGGAGGTCAACCAGCCCGGGCCTAATCAGTAATACCAAGGTTGTCACTGAGGTGATTGAGCAGGATGGCATGGTTGACCGTGTCAAAAGCAGAGGATAGATCGAGGAGAATGAGGACAGAAGGGAGATTAGAGACAAGATTTGAGAGCAAGCCTTGACGGGCGTTCAGGAGAGCAGTTTCCGTGCTTCTGGCAGCTGTGAAGCCAGATTGGTGGTCATGGAAGCAACCAACAGATTCAGTATGTAGATTAAGCTGGTAGATGGCCAGCTTTCCCAAGAGTTTGCCAGGAAAGAAGTGATGTAGATCAGGCGATAGTTAGCCGGAGAGAGGATAGGCGAGGGCTTCTTTGGAAGGGGGTGCACAAGAGAGTACTTAAGGGGGTAGGGGAAAGATTCAGTGGCAAAGGAGTTATTGCAGAAATCGGCCAAGTCTGGAGCAAGGGTATCGATGTGGTCCTTGATGGTTCTGGATGAGCAGGGGAGAACCTGCTTTGACAAGGCTTTCATAGATCGGACTTGTCTTAGAAACATTGTCGGGGTGATCAGGAGAAAGGGCCTCATACGGTCCAGGAGTGGTAGAGGAGGGAGGAGGTAGAGGAAGACAGGGTGGACAGGATGTCGTGGTTTTAGTAGTAAAATGAAAGGCCAAGGCCATGCAGAGGGCCTGGGAGGTAACAGGAGATGTAGAGACTGCAGCAGGATTGGCCAGAACCTTGCAGATTTTGAAAAGTTTGTCTGAGTTGTTAGATGCCGCATTCATCTTCCAGTCATGAAAGACCATTTGGAAAAGCGGTCCTTCATTCAGTCCTTGATAAGTTGAGACAAAATGTAATGAGTACTCCCAACACCAAATGATTACTGCTTTGGGAGTCTATCATAAAATGAGCAACACATGGGAGGACACAACCCATTCGAAGAACAAGTTACTTTCTCCTAGTAAAGTTTGTTAGATTGAATGTTCCTCCCACGCATTCCTAATCGCCCAGCCTACGCCACAGTAGAATTTTCGTGACTTTACGCTTTCTTGGCGCCTACGGTCTATGGTACGCCTGGTAATTCCTCTACAGATCTGAAGCCAGCGGGCAATGCGTGCGCTATTTATACTGATGATGATGTTGACAGTCGAACGGAGGCCCTCGAGGGACATCGACTTGATGAAACGGCACCCAACGACCCCTCTTGAAAAGAATTATCATAAGATGAGGAATACGTAGGAGGAACATACAAATCGAAAGAACGCTACCAGGGGTAAGGTAACTTGTTCTTCTCCAAATATTCGCCCTCCTTTGCACATATTTATAACCTTCATTGGCTGTTTTCTGGACCCCACCCTATTTTCACCGGTCTCAGTGCTACTTTTTGTATCTCTTGTCCACAAAGTGCTGAGGTAATCCGAACTTTTTATTTACACTTCAGAGAAGAGACATTTCTAGCACAGATGGTATTTCTGTGCCAAACGTATCCAATGTCTGCCGTGGTTGTTTCTCCTGGCCATCAGTCCCTGATGATACCTTAAGTTGTATGGCGAGAGGACCTGATGTTTGCATTAGAAGCTAGGACTCTATGGGTGGTATATAGGGCACACTAGTCTTGCCAAGACCTCTGCCCCTCAAAGGAACTTATCTGCATTGCTGCATTATGTTGCAAGCCCTTGCCTCCCACTCTGGGCATGATGGAATTGGCCACCCCAAACATCACCCTAAGCCACAGGTAGCACACTAAATCAGTGTGCACAGCCTTATCTCTGGCACCATAATATCCCTCCCCGACCTTTATTTTGCCTCGATTTATTTTCACTCAAAAAGATGGGAAACTATTTTATTAATGAAGCATTTCCCCCATATTCAATCTTTTAAAGCTTCACTTACTGTAAATGCCCAGAACTGTACAACAATCTTTCCCTGCAAGAGGCTCACATTTTCATTACCTAGCCCGTACTTTTTTTTTATTGGGGGATTCAGTCTTTTTGTTAGACTTTATTCTGATAAGAGGGCATCTGAAACCGGACTCCGTGGTAGTGACAAACACCCGTAAGAGGGCGGGAACACCCTTGTCATCGTCGGAAGCTCCTCCCGACAAGGAGAGCAAGAAGATTTATGGCTTGGCCAGGAAAGTAGCCTCCACTTCCGCCTACCAGGCAAGGATTGCCAACTCCACCACCCTGCTGGTGAGTTACAACTGCCACCAGTGGGAAGAAGTCCCGGCACTCCTAGATTCCACACCAGACCCTTTAAAAATCCAATTGGCACGAGTTTCGGTGGAAGGAAGAGCTGTGTCCGGTTGCATACTAAAAGCATAACGCCGGCAGATTGATAGCAGAAGGTACTGTTATCAAAAGGCATGCTTGGTTGCGACAGTCTGGGTTCAAAGCCGAAACCCAGGCATCATTGATAGATAAACCGGTGGAGCCGGATCTATTGTTTGGAAAGGCGGTCGAGGACGCGCTGAAAAATGCCAAGGACGAGTATAAGACACTCAAATCCTTAGGCCAACTAACCAATAAACCCCCAAACCAGAGAGGGAATGGCAATTTTCATCGCCCACGTGGACAAAATTCCCAGAGGGTCTAACTATTCCCAGGGGAAGGGTACACATTGGAACAACAACAGCCAACAGTCTACCCAGGGTTATGACAGTCAAGACCGGCGCCTCTGCGAGAATCAGGTGAGCGTTACAGAACGCAAAGCCTACCGCAAAACTCTCGCCCAGGCGCTATGGAAACCTCGGATACCGACCACCTAGCCTGGTTACTTGGGGAACTAAGGGCAGAAGTGCATGCAGCTCGTCAGGAAACGAATGCTCTAAGAAGGGAACCCATGCAAATAGGGGGCCTGAAAGGACCACTAACACAAAAGGAGCGGGAAAGGAGAAAACAGTTGCAATTATGCCTCTATTGCGGAAACTCAGGGCACTTTCTTCGAGACTGTCCGGTGAAACCAGCCAAGAAGGCGGTAGGAGCTGCAGTTACCAAGGTCACAAACTCTGAGCAGGGAAACGACCTCGCCCGACAAGAATAGAGGTCCTCTTGCCGAGCGTTAAAACCAGTTCCGTGACCTCGCATTTTGTGATACCTATGGTCCTCATTAGCCCTGATCATCCGGATCGATTACATGCGATTGAAGCTTACGTCGACAGCGGTGCCATCGGCAATTATGTGGATCAGGAAATGGTTTTGAGGATGAATCTAACTCTTTGTCCCAAGGCTGTAAAGGACGTCATTACTACGGTGGATGGTACGGAGATAGCCTCCGGACCAGTAACGCATACCACTCAAGAAGTGATGCTAGTAAGTCAAGATGGACACCATGAGAAGATCGTGTTCGATGTGATCAAGGCCCCTCAGTTCCAGATTATTCTAGGGATACCTTGGTTAGAGAAACACAATCCTCGGATCGATTGGCGAGCAAGAACGGTTCAGTTCCCAAAATGTGTCTCTACTTGTCACCCTCCACCTGGTGTTGCTCTAGCAGCAATTTCTTCAGAGACTCCCCAGTTACCTCCCGAATACCTAGAATTCCAAGATGTTTTCCGGAAGGATCAGGCTAACTCTCTACCTCCTCATAGGTCCTATGACTGCCAGATAGACCTGATACCTGGATCTACTCCTCCGTGTAGAATTTATGCCCTCACCGAGCCTGAGAACCTTCACCTCCGACAATACCTGGATCAATACCTAGCGAATGGGTTTATTCGTCCTTCCAAGTCCCCTGCTTCTTCAGCTTTGTTCTTCGTTCCAAAAAAAGAAGGGGACCTTAGAACTTGTATAGATTACCGCGCCCTGAACCAGATCACCGTTAAGAATAGATATCCGTTACCTTTAATCCCTGAACTCCTGGACCAAGTCAGAAGAGCATGCATATATACAAAGCTTGATCTTAGAGGAGCCTACCACTTGGTACGAGTAAAAGAGGGCGATGAATGGAAGACGGCCTTCCGCACCAAGTATGGGCTATTTGAATATCAGGTCATGCCCTTCGGACTTTGCAATGCCCCGGCCGCCTTTCAATATTTTATGAACGATGTCCTCAGAGAACTCATAGATGTATGTGTTGTCGTTTACATTGACGATATCCTCGTTTATTCTTCATCGGAATCTGAACATCGAAAACATGTGAAAATGGTCCTCGAGAGGTTGCGTCAACACAGACTTTTCGCTAAGTTGGAAAAATGTGTTTTCAACGTGACTGAAGTTGAATTCTTGGGATTCATATCACCTAGTGGAGTGCGTATGGATTCAAGGAAGGTCGATGCAATTCTCAAATGGCCATCACCATCCTCCGTAAAAGGGGTTCAAAGCATGTTAGGCTTCGCCAACTTTTACCGCAGGTTTATCCCCGAATTCTCTCGAATAGTCCAGCCCATCACCGCCTTGTTACAGAAAAACAAACGTTTTGAATGGTCTACCGAGGCGGAACAAGCTTTCCAGAATTTGAAGACAAAATTTATCTCTGCACCAATTCTAAAACATCCTCGCCCCCAAACTCCCCTACATTGTTGAAACTGATGCTTCGAGCCTTGCCATGGGGGCAGTTCTATCACAGAAGGACCCAGTAACCAATCAGTTACATCCCGTGGCATTCTGGTCTCGCAAATTCTCGCCTCCTGAGATCAATTACACTATTACTGATAAGGAACTTCTGGCTATCAAGTCTGCCTTTAAAGCTTGGCGGCATTATCTTCTGGGGGCCCGACACACCGTTACTGTGATTACGGATCACCGAAACCTGCAATATTTGAAAACCGCAAAAGCCCAATCCTCTAGACAACTCCGTTGGGCACTATTCTTTGCCGAGTTTGACTTCATAATTACCTATCGACCTGGTACAAAAAACGGTAAAGCTGATGCCCTTTCTCGGATGGGAGTGGAGGAACACTTGACCAACCCTAAACCTGTACCTATCATTCCCGAACAAAGAATTCTGGTTGTAATAACCACACAATCCATAGAGGAAATTAAGGATAAAACCAGGCAACTTATAACTCCAGCAGAAATACAGAATTGGCATCTGCAGGGAAAGGACTTTGTAGTAAAGGACAACTTATTGTATTTCCAAGAACGATTATACCTGCCCAGCACCGATTTACAGAAAAAAGTGATCTCTTGTTATCACGAGTCTCTAATGGAAGGACATCCCGGTATGGCCAAAACCTCAGAAAAGATCAAGCGCTACTTCTGGTGGCCGTCTTGGAAAAAAGATATCAGAGACTTTATAATGTCCTGTGGAGTATGCGCCCAAAACAAGAGTCAAAAGGAAAGACCAGCCGGCCTCTTACGCCCTATTGACATCCCACCTCGCCCTTGGCATACGCTTTCTATGGACTTCATCACCGACCTACCTCCATGCTCCGGATACAATACGATCCTGGTAATCGTGGACTTATTCTCCAAGATGACGCACTTCATTCCACTCAAAGGCTTGCCAACAGCAACAACTCTGGCCCGAGAATTTCTCGAAAACATCGTCCGACTGCACGGTTTTCCTTCAGTGCTAATTTCGGATCGAGGTAGTCAATTTATTTCTCATTTTTGGCGAAGTTGTTGTCGGTCGGCTCAAATTGATGTGAGATTATCGACCAGTCACCACCCTCAAACCGACGGACAAACCGAGAGGACCAATCAAACTCTGGAACAGTATTTACGCTGCATGCTGCAACAAACTGAAAAAACTTGGAAAGATATCCTTTGGATAGCCGAATATGCCTACAACAACTCTGTCCACTCAGGAACTGGGAAAACCCCGTTTTTTCTTTTATACGGCTGTCACCCTCGAACCTCAGAGTTGGATCCACCCCAAGATCTTGGAACACCAGCAGTAGACTACCTGCACTCTACTATCGCCCAAGCTTTTAAGGAAGCCGTTTCTCACCTTCAAAGGGCTAAGGAACAATACAAGAAAGGAGCAGATCAACATCGGAAAGAAGGCCCCCCAATATCAAGTAGGAGATCAAGTCTGGTTATCCACCAAATATCTACCTCTAAAAGGACCACGCACATTCAACCCAAGATACCTTGGTCCCTATTCCATCACTACCATAGTAAACCCAGTAGCGGTCAAGTTGGACTTGCCCCCTCACATTAAGATACATCCGGTCTTCCACGTCTCTCTTTTAAAACCCGTGCAACCTCAAACCCGACTAACTAAATCCCCAAAACCTATCCTAGTTGATGGAGAACTCTAGTTTGAAGTCAAAAGCATCCTGGACTCCAAGATCTCCAAATCTAAGCTATTTTACCTAATTGACTGGAAAGGCTACGGCCCTCAAGAAAGATCCTGGGAACCTGCAGAATATGTCCACGCTCCTCGTCTAATCAAAAGATTTCATCAAACATTTCCTGACAAGCCAAAACCCCGGGGAAGCCCGGTTTGGGAGGGGCCTTGAGGGGGGGTACTGTCATGATCTCTGCTTCCAAAAGGCCAGGACTTACCCAACTCACTTGGAAGCAGACCCATAACCCAGGTTCCGAGTGCCAGCCAGTCCCAATTGGGACCTTTTGGACCCTGTCCTGGCGCCAGTGGTGCCAGGCTCATAAATATGCCCAGTCCCAGCGCTGCAAGCGCCGGGCTCATAATGCTTGGGTGGACTTACCTGCAGCAGACCATGCTGCTTACTTACCTGCCAGTTGAACCCCTGATCCTCTTCTGTTTGGGACTACTTTTCCTGTTGGTTGGGGCAGGAGCCACTCCCTAGGTTCAGAACACTGGAACTCTTCTGGAAAGCAGGGACTCTTTTCTTACCTAGGCGTGGCTGTGGAAGGAGACACCTAAGCACTACAGGAGGCTATTTAAACCACACCCGATGGATGAATCTTGCTTTGCGTTATTCTGCATCCTCTGCAGCAGAACGCTCATCGTGTCTTCTGCATCTGATCCTGGGCCTAAAGGAAAGTGGCTTACCATCCTGAATCCAGTCTTCAGCAACATCTATATAGACAAGAAAGAACAGGTTAGCACTACGGTCTTCAGTGACAGCTCATCTCTTACCTGGTCCATCGGCTGTCATCAACGCCTCGCGCAGCATTCCTGCATCTCAAAGACAAAGGCTTACCTACTCTTTACGCGCTCCGGAGGTCATCGCACTGCATTCCGACATCTGAAAGACAAAAGCTTACCAACTCTTCGCACGCTCCGGAGGCCTTCGGCGCTGCATCCCGCATCTGTAAGACAAAAGAAGGTGCGTTTAAAGACATTGGGTAACGTTAAATACTCATGTGCCATTACTCCATCCACGCCGAACTCAGTGGGCATTCCGGCATCCTTCAGCAGCTCCGAACTGGTACCTGCAAAATAAAAGGACAGTTAGTGCGCATCGTGAAGCAAGCAACAAGCGCTTACTTACGCGCTTCCAGGCGCTTCTATTCCGCATACGGGTCCATCCTCAACTCACTTCAGCCAGTCAACCGCCATCGCCGGAACCCTGCAAAATAAGAGACAGCATTACAAAAGACTTTTAAAGTCATTTGAAATATTCGGAACTCACCGTTCGTGAAGTAAACGACGGACCTTTGGGGTTCTACAGGAGAGGAGAAAAGGAAAGATAGGGACACCCCAATAACCCCAGTTCATTAATCCCATATTTTCTATCTGCAGACATCTTACTCTTCGAGTCAGGCATACAGTGCAGAGGTCCAGCCCAAAGAGCCAACCGGGTGCTACACATCACTTTTGAAGATACGGTAGTCGCCCAGTCAAGACCGGCGCCTCTACGAGAATCAGGTGAGCGTTACACTATCTAAGATGAGGAATACGTCGGAGGACACAATCCCTTCGAAGAACAAGTTACTTCTTACCTTGTAACGTTCTTTCGACGGGATGTTCCTCCGACGTATTCCTCATCGACCCTCCCATCCATCCCTGCAGTTCTACTTCCCTTGTTGTTGCAGTTTACGCTCCTTCAGGGTGATTAGTTTAGTCCAGAAAGTATTATTGTGGGCTACAAAACGGAACTGAGCAACGGATGCTGCGCGCAGCCTTTATAGGCAGGATGACGTCGACGTCGATACGGCGGCTGTCGAGGGACATCGACTCGGAGGACGTCGACGCGCAGCGCCCTCTAGAGAGAAAAATTTTTCCGAGGATATATCTAAGATGAGGAATACGTCGGAGGAACATCCCGTCGAAAGAACGTTACAAGGTAAGAAGTAACTTGTTCTTCTGATGCTTGGATCTGCTTAGATTCACATGCGACCCACCCTTGCTCCCCTGTGAGAGAAGGCGCATGGATGCTTGTAGTCTTATCTATCTATCTGCTTGGATTATCTGTACTCGCGCTACTCCTCATGCTACCTCATGTCAGAAAAAATACAATCTGAGGGTCCTAGACGCGTGAGGGATCATGGGTACAGTGGATGTCACACTAGGGATAGTATTACTGGCACGCCCTGTGTCGATGCACATTTTCGAGTTTCGAAAAACAAACTGTAATACTCCGCAGCTTCCACTAGATGTCGGCATATGCACAGCATGTGATCTAAGCAGATGCAAGCATCAGAAATACGATTACGGCGAGTAATGTATCTCATATCGGCTTGCAAATCATGCAGGTAGTTGTTAGGGAGATTTTTCATTTTTATGCTTCATCCCCTCTCCTAGTGAGACACCCAGCACTTTTTGCTGGACTTCTGCACCTTTTTCTTTCAATCCTGAATCAGTGGAACATTTTTCCACTCATTCCTTGTGGACTCTGTCTTTTGGAACTCTATTCTTTGTACCTGTACTATAGAGTCTGTCTGCTCCATGGCTCTTAAAGGCATTTGTTTACACTACTGCAGCACACAGCTCCTTATGGGCAGTGTTGCTAGGGACCCTTAGGGTCATCCTTTAAGATTCCTTTACTGTATCCTCAAGTAACTACAGTTCTTACGGATAGAGAGATGCCTAGTATCTCTCCTAAAACTCTATAGTTTGAGAGATTGGCGCACACCACCTTAAGTGGAGTGCAAAAGGATACCTAGTATTCCCCTTCACACTACCCCTGTGCCTTTTTAATCACATAGGCAATCTCCTAGTTATGGCTGGTGGCAGTGGACATGTTTTACCAACTAGTGTGTAATTTTTATACCGCAGGCTATGTCCAAAGCCTTAGTAGTGCACAATAGGCAAACCCAAGGTCCATCTCGGGCCTCCCTTCTTTTTTTGCCATTACTAGCGTGGTGGTTCTTTGTTAGCCCTTCTACCCTTCTGGGAAGGGGAAGTCAGTGTGTGTTTTGCCTTTAGCGGGAACCCTTTGGTATCCCCGCCTAGGCTCCGGAGTGTCTGGGCAGGCAGGAATTTGGGGGAGGAGTCTTCCACCCCCTTGTCCTTTGTCTGCCAGAGTGCCTGAATAGGACCAGCTCACACAGGGGTCTGGCTGTCCTCATTGGACAGCCAAACGCCCCTTTCTGTAAAATGCTAAGAGAGTTTGCAGAGGAGTCTGTGCTGGAACTGTATAATAGATGAGGCTTCTGGAGTGAAAAGCAAGTCAGCCACTGGAATCTGAAGTAACCAAAGACGACTATCAGACGCCTGCAGATCCTTTGCAGCACTGTGCAGCGACCACTGCTGGCCTGACCCTGTTTTCTAAGCGACAGGACTTCCGAAGAGGACGGTTCCTTCCCTTTGGCTGGTGGGAACAACTAGTCCCAAGACGAACTTTGACTTGAGTCGTCTTCCAAGGTGCTAGGAGCTTCCAGAGTTGCGGAACCCCAATACCAGGAAACGTGCTGCCCATTTCAAGTGCATAATCGTGGAAACGCCGAATTCATCAAAATCTTTGCTGAACCCGTTAGGACCCTCCGGAGATCCAATCCAACTCGCCCAGACCTCCTCACCAGAAGTGAAGAGGATTGACTGGACGATCCATGTCCTCTGTTGGTGCTGCAGAAAAGGCGCCAAAACCGGAGAGTGAACCAAGAAGTTGTTGCTGAAAGCCGTGCCACAGGTCCTCCCTTGAGACTGCTGCTGACAGATCCCACCCATTGTCCTGCCTTCAGTCATCAGACCAAGGAATCCAGAGGTCTGGGCCAGAGCTGCAACATCACGGAGCAGCACGAACATTTTCTTCAAATGTAAGGTACTGTGGGGAAAAGGTATTGCTTACCGGATTCCAAGAAGTCGCTCCAGCGTGTTGCAGTGCACCTGGAGTTGTCCAGGGTCACCCCCTCTTACCTCTGACTCAAGCCACTGCTCAAGCCCCTTCAAGTACTTTTACAGGTCCCCCTTGTTAGTTAACTTGCTGCTTCTATAACACTAGAGACTGGAAGAAATCCTCTGGAACTCTTCGTATTCGACTAGACTTTGAGCCCTCACTGAGCTACCTTTAGCGAGGGCTGCGTTTTTGGACTTTAAAAACTTGCTTTGCAAAGAAACCCGCTCTAGAACTTGGAACCAAGCTAATGTTACACGAACTAATCATTTTCTTCCCTTAAAGTGAATTTACTATGTGTTTGCAGAGTAAATATATTACTGTATGAACTGTTACAAACCGCAGGTGCGCGTAGTAACCGATAGTACGATAACATTGTCTTTTCCCGTTCTAACATTGCTACAAATGTAACCGCAAACAAACACAAAAGTGAAAGTGTCCTTTGAAGTGTATTATCAAGTATTTCGAAGTGGTCTATTGTAAACGTCTAAAGTATTTAAAGTGATTCTGGTGTGTGTGTGTATATATAATAAATATATAATTGTATATATATTACAGGTGTAAGAGCTTCTTTGATGTGCATGTCTAGCTAAGGTTCAGTGTACTTACCTACAGCTCACATCTTCCTCTTAAGATAAGCCTGACTGCTCTACCACTCTGGTCCTGGGTTATTATAGACTGATTCTAAGAGTTAGAGATCTACAAACCACTGGGATAGATTACCAAAGTCTTACTACCAGTAGTACGTTAGAAAAGCTCCACTAACAATAACTGTCTGCTTTTAATGGGGTGGATATTGATTGTAATGCAGGTGAGTGAGGGCATCCGCACCAGTGAAATGTAAGCGCCATGCAGAAACCCAGCCCTAGGAACTAACTACAGTGCATCACCCAATAATAATAGTACCAGAGCAGAGTTGCAATGTTTAGGCTGCACTTGTAAATATTCACAAACAACAAACTCCCAAACATTGGGATTAAAGAACATGGCCCCAATACAACAGTACAAAAACCCATGCAGAGGCGTAAAGGGGAACCAGCTGTCTTCCCCTAAACTCCACAGCATTGCCGCTGTCTTGGTAAACGGCAGGCGGTATGAAACATATTTGTGCAATACATGCACAAACATAGTGGGGGAAGGTGGACCGCAGGTAAATAGGTGCAACACAAGTTCAGAGAGCTCTAAAGGCACGCCAAAGTAAGGCACAAAGGATGCAAATCCCATGGCAACGTAGAAACAGACAAATATCATAAGCAATTCAAAGTGGCCTGCCCCTAAGGGATTTAGGAGGTCACCAGGCTGACATGGAAAGAAGATGGGACATCGAATTTTATCTCATGGGTCGTCTGTCTTGTTTGCATCTGACTTTCTTCCAGCCATGGCAAGTGGGGAGATCACGCTGCAGCAGTGGTTCCTGTGGAACTGTGCCTGCGCCATTTGCTTCTGATGGCATATGATCAGCTGCCACCAGATCCTGAAACTTCAAAAGTTCCAGGCTTCTTCAGGAGTGTCAGGCGTAGGCCACTGTCACTCTGAGAATGGAGAAAAAGGCAGAGAACTTGAGGTAGTGCCAGTGATCTGACGCCTTCAGGGCATCAAAGATGGGGTTGAAGCTTCTTCTGCATTCAACACTTATACAGACATTTTTGAAGATCCGCACTGGCGTGCCATCAATCTGGACATCTCCCGGGGCGCGATATGCCTTTAAGATCGCCAGCTTATGCTGAAAGTTGTGGAGGCGCATTATGATTGTGAGGCATTGACACAGATTTGGTTTCGCTATAGCGGTCCTATGCGCTCAATTGGATAGCCTGTGGGCTTCGCAATTAAAAGTTTGTCCTGCAGAAGCTCTTATAGGAAGCAGTCAAAGTCTGCTCCTTCCAATGCTGCGCCGCAATCTGTTTTCTTGGTCCTCAACCTTGGACTCGAGTCTTTGCACTTCCCTGATTAAATCATCCACGTCTGTCACAGTAGTGTCATGGCTGTCCTCTAGAGTGCTTATTGGACTTTCATTGTCCATGGTACGCTCTTTCTAGGCATTGAGGCAAGTATTGATGTCCTTCAATTCTTTTACAATATCCTGTACAGTACCATGGGTCTCCCGCTTCCTCTGACCGATGGTCTTCATCTCAGTATCATCTGTAATTGCATGGACACATTCATCTTGGTAGGTTGGCAGGCTGATCAGGGTAGACTTGACAATGCTGGCGTTGAAATGGTGGCAATCTATGTGTTGATCTCAAGAGGTGACTGGGCCATGTCCCCCATGACCCAGGATGTCTATCAGCCCAGACCACCCTACTCGGTGCCTTTTGAGTTGGTTGTATGTGAGCGTGCTACAAAATGCACAATCGTGATGTCTGCCAAAACGCGCATACCCAACCGAGTCGCCCATGCAGATCTGCGATGTTGTATGGCGTTACGTTGCCACCTACTGGGGGAGGGTGCTTGCTTCAGTGGTCTAGGTGTGGGTGAATCTGCTGTTTCCCAGGCGCTCAGGGCCCCTGCAAAGTCACATTGCCATTATGGAGTGCGGAAAAGCTCCCAGTGTACAAACAGTGTGGTGCATCAACTTGTACAAAAAATGTAATTGTACTCTTGGTGCCATTTCGTTTAACAAACATGAACAGCAAAGCGCCTCCTCCTGAAGTCATACTCTGTCCAATAATTGTTGACATACACAATGTATGTGACCTTCACAAGCAGGAATACCTCTCAAACAGTAGGGATCTATGGTGCCAGCCTCCATGTATCGTGTGCACTTCCAAAATAAAGGGCGTCCGGCACAGGCGCCATGTGTGCACCTGACGCCCAGTGCCGCCTCTGCTCTGTGTGACCTCGCTTGTTACATCTGGGGCAGTCAGAGCATCCCATCATGGCATGGTTTGCTAATCATTGCCTCCATGACACGAATCAAGCACCCACTGCTTCTCCGACTGCATGTCAGCTCTGGCGAAGGAGCTACACCATGCGCCATTGTACCCAAGGACTGTCAGTGCAGTCGAGTGTTGTAGCAGGTCTGGTTAGCATTCAGCCCAAAGGTGCGCGGACGTACCTGCACCCTTGTAAGATGCTCAGCTTTGCGATAACGGTTTGTTGTAAGCATTAAAACACACTAACCCTGCTTGTCTGTCTCGGAGCTCTCTCAGCCCGCCATTTTGCTCAGGCTCTCGTGCACCCCCACTCTTGCCTAGCTCTCATCTTGGAAGGGCCCTTAGAGGTTGGTCTGCTCCTTCAAAGATGTCGCTGCCCTCACCCCCACCCTGTTGTGTCTGCTACATTCTTTTCTCTAGAATATGGAAGCTTGGATAGCTAGACCTTCATGGGAACCTAGATCGGTTAATTCCTCACCCAGGCCATTCGAGTGGCCTTCTCCTCTGAAACCAAGGAATACTCAGGTAGAGGAAGGCAGTTTTTTTTTTTTATTTTTTTTTTTTTACAAACGTTATTTATTTCTCAAGAGTACAAATGACAGACATGCATATAGGAAGCATAGCACTACATTCTCATTGTTGTTCTTCTTGTCAGTTCCCAGCTCTGTTGCATGAGGACTCAAGAGTTTAACAGTTATAACACCCCTCCCTCCACCCCCCTTTCGCCTTTGTAATTTCTGGTATTTGGTTGAAGCGATGCAACATTGTTCAGTACAGCCAAGTGTGTTGTGGACCAGTTCGTCCTCAAGAGGCATACAGTTCACAGGATATAGACCTTGCAGAGGGATTTGGGTTTAAAGTACATTTGTAACTTTAACTTGTGGAAAGGCAGCTAAGTGTTCTGGTATTTCGGGAGCAAGCGATGCACCAATGCCTTCCCCTTTTCCATGGCCATCACTCCTCAGTCTCCCCCACCACCGCCCCCTGTTTATTTTTCCACGTCTGTGCTAGGTTGATTCTGGGCGAACTCAGCATGTGGGTGATGAGGGCGGCCCAATTCCCCGTATTTGCATGGCTTCCCTCTACCGCCTCCCCCAGCAGGACCACCATTGGGTGAAGAGCCAGCTGTACTCCCACCACTTCCTTGATATGGCTCAGGATTTCCTTCCAGTATGTCCCCGCGGTTTATAGTGATAATTCCGAAATAAAAGTTTTGCAAACAAAAGCTGTGACAAGCTATATTTAACATGCAAAGTGCATTTCTTTCTAAACCAATCCGCCGACAATAGTCATGGACTGATTTCAATTGAAATGCACTTTTACATGTTAAAAGTAGCATTTCATTGCTTTTTTTTTTTTGTAACTTTGAAACATTACATGGAGCTGTCCAGTGCTGTAAATTCAGCAGTGGACAGCTCCAAGTAACGTTTCACGCCACACTCCAACCCTAACCCAAGCCCTAACCCATGTCGATGGCACTTTCAAATTTTTTTCAACAAAATTGTAATTGGAAAGAATGGCATTTCAACAAAAAAAAGTGAAAGTTTGACATTCAAAACTTTTACGTTCGTTAAAATGACAGGATACCTATCCCCTCCACTGGACAAGCGCACCAGATGTGCATTAAGTCCCTGGGTTGACCACAGCCCCTCCAACATGTTGGGGGATATCTTGGGTTGATGGAGTGCATTTGTTGGGGGGTCATGTACCACCTCAAGTGAATTTTATATGTCACCTCTTTAATTGAGACAGATTTGAAGCTTTTCATGGCCCAGCGCCATATTTGGTTCCATGTCTCTCCAGGTAGTGGTTTCCCTACATCTAGCTCCCACTTCTGCATATATGGTAGGTTCTCTTCCGGGTCCGCTCCACACATCAGCCTATAGAGTCTTGACACCCCTTTCTCCGGCGTCCCCTCTTATAGAGAGTTCTAGGCCTGTTGGGTCCCGGGTTGCCCCCTCCCGTGTTTTTGTGTTCGTAATCCAATATCTGACTTGGGTGTAGCAGAAGCGTTCCCTTTCCGGAATTCGGAATTTATCCTTGCATTCTTTGAATGTTAGAGGTGTCCCTTCTGCGTAAAAGTCCCCCCTGCATCAGGAGTTCCCCCCCCCCTCCCCAATGTATCCAGAAGCTGGGCTGCAGCCCCGGCGTGAAGTCAGGGTTGTGGGCCACTGGTGTTGGGGGGCCTCCCCCTATTTTTATCCCTTTTCCCTGCAGCGCTCTATCCCAGTACCATGGTGTGGCTTTAGCTGCTTCCAAAAGTGCACCTCCTTTACCCCTGCCCCTTGCTGTTAGGAATCCCAAACTTTCTAAGTGTCTTGTTTGCCTCCCTTTCTAGGGTTGCCCACCGGATTTGGTTTTCTGGGCGCCCATTGTAGCATCGGTACCACTTGTGCTGCCCATAAATACTTATGGAATTCTGGTACCCCTAGCCCCTCTAGTTCCTGTGGCCAGAATCGGACCTTCCGGGGAACATTTTTTCTTTTTCCAGATAAAGGACATGGCTTCCTTTTGTAGGTTTTTGATCGCTGGACCTGGGATACCTATTGGGAGTGCACCCATTACATATAGCAACCTAGGGAAGGCTCTAGAGGCGTTTAGAGCCAGCACAGAGAACCTCTGCCCCCATTCTATGGTGTTTATGGCCCTACGGATATTGTCATATGTGTGGCGCCCTTTCACGAAGCCTGTCTGATCCAGGTGGATTATTTTCAGGAGAATGTTTTCTAGCCTCCGGGCCAGAATTGTAGAGTAGGTTTTGGTGTCCCCGTTCAGTAATGCGATGGGGCGAAAGCTTGCGCATTCTGAGGAATCCCTATCCGGTTTTAATAGGAGAACCGAGGTGGCCGTGCCTATGTCCCCAGATGCTCGCCCGGGATATCTTATGTGGTTGAACAGTTTAGTTAAGGGGCCGACCAGAATAGGCTTCAACATTTTATAATATGCGTTACATAGCCCATCTGGGCCAGGGGATTTGTTTCCCTTCAGGGCGCTTGTGACCTACCCTACCTCGTCCTCTGATATAGGCGCTTCCAACATTTGTCGATCTGTTTCTGTGATTTGTGGTAGCTCCATTTGTCTCAAGAACCTCACCTGTGCCTCTCTTTCTAAGTCTTGTGTAGTATGAGTGCATGATTTCAACTACATCTTTTCCTCCTTATTAGGTTGCCTCCCTGGTGCCTGAGTTGGGTGATGCGGTTCTGGGTTTTCTGCTTTCTTTACTTGGCCGCAAGAAATCTGATCGCTTTATCCCCATTTACGTAGTAGGAATGTTTAGTTTGTAGGAGGAGCTGTGCAGATTCATCTGCCAGGTGCGTCTCTAGGGCCGCCCTGGCTTTTTTGAGTTCCCGCCATGCCCTCTGTGACCCTTTGTCCTTATAGTGTGCCGCTGCAGTCCCTATTTGAGCTTCTAGTTCCCGCCTCACTTTCTCTTTTCTTTTAACAAAATTTGATGTGTGTGTGTGCGATGAACTCGCCCCATAACCACTGGCGTTGCTGGCATCCCAAATAGTTCCCCCGTCGACCCCATGTGTGGTGTTTTCTTGAAAGTAGTGTCTTAGGGTCGATTCTATATCCGCCCTCTGAGCCAGATATTTAAAGATTATTTCGTTTAGGCGCCATGGTTTCCGGGCTTGTGGGAGCGGGGTAATCGGCTCTATCTTTAGGGAGACCGGTGCAATGTCAGACAAACATCGTACCCCAATATCTATCCCTGTGATTTGCAGGACCATGGTGTCCAAGATTAGCACCATGTCGATCTGTGAGAAGCCTTAATGTGCGGCTGAATAAGGAGTATAAGCTCCTTCTTGTGGGCGTAAAAACGGCCAGGTTTCAATTAGGTGTAGTTCTCTGAGGAATCGGGCCAAGGCTTGTCTGTATATGTTCTGTCTCTGAAAGGCACCGGAGACCCCCCCTCTCTAGATTGGGGTATTAACGTAATAGTTCATCTCAGAAAGAAAATCCAGAGGAAACAGTTTGCAAAAAAGCGTATTAAGGATTTTATTGTACCGAATACATTTTATTCTGTGAATTTAATCGCGAATTAATCTGCACTGAAGCAATTATTTATTTAACATAGCAGGAATATTTTAAAAGAACATCAAAATTTCATAAAAATCATCCTATTAAATCATTCATACATTCATCCACAAACATACTACATTCATCAAACTGCTCATACAACTCATCAAAAAGTACAAGATAAAAACATAACAAGTGTAACAATTCATCCATAATTTGATTATTGTACAGAAAGTTTTTGTGCAAAACACATAGTGCAAGGCCACAATAGGTTTTTTAAGTGGTCAGCAGCAACAACACATAATGCATGGCCACCATAGATTTTAAAAACGGTGGTCAGCAATTTGGATAGGCCAAAAAGAATCTTCACGGGTAGCCTTATCCTAGGTTTCTCTCATGTGTGGTGTTTTCTTGAAAGTAGTGTCTTAGGGTCGATTCTATATCCACCTTCTGAGCCAGATCTTTAAAGATTATTTTGTTTAGGCACCACGGTTTCTGGGTTTGTGGGAGCGGGGTAATCGGCTCTATCTTTAGGGAGACCGGTGCAATGTCAGACAAACATCGTACCCCAATATCTATCCCTGTGATTTGCGGGACCATGGTGTCCAAAATTAGCACTGTGTCGATCTGTGAGAAGCCCTTATGTGCGGCTGAATAAGGAGTATAAGCTCTTTCTTGTGGGCGTAAAAACGGCCAGGTTTCAATTCGGTGTAATTCTCTGAGGAATCGGGCCAAGGCTTGTCTGTATATGTTATCATTAGGAGTGGCAGGGAGAGTTTTGTCCATTGGAACATCCGTTATGCCATTGAAATCGTCCCCTATCAGAATCTGCCCCACCCCCCATTCTACGATTTTTGGCAGCAGCCCTTGCATAAACTGGTCCTGTTTTTCATTTGGGGCATAAATATCCCTCCCATCACCAGGTATCTGCCCTATGGGGTCCCTTTTAATAAATTGTTTCCTGGAGCAAATTCCTTTAGCTAGCAATATGCTCACTCCCCTCCTTTTGGTCCCGCTTGATGTCAGGTATTGTGTGGGGAACGCTCTATGCTTAAATCTGTGTTCATCCTCTGGGAGCAAGTGTTTCCTGTATCCACACCACTGAAACCTGAAGGTCTGAGGGCCTTCTCATTATTGATTTCCTTTCGATTGGGGGATTAAGCCCCTGGACGCTTAGCATCACAAATGTTAAGTCAGCCATAGTTGGGATGTAGTTGTGTGCCCTCCGTCCCGCTGTAGAACTCGTCCGCCCCCCCCTGTGTGTTTGGCCAATGTTATGCATGACCTCAACCAGAATGCCATATTCCTTTGTCCCACCCCTAACTCCCCAATTTATAACAACCCCCTGAACTTTAACAATAACTTCCACCATGGTTATACCATGGTGCGTCACCGGGTTTGTATATTCCCTGGGAATTTTGGGGTCCTATTTTATTTTTATTTTTTTTCTTCCCTCCCAAGCCCCCCCAATCCATGTCCCCCCCTGCTCATCATCTTCAAAGCTATTACATTCCCTCCTTCCGCCGTTGCAGCTTACGCTATGAGTATGCATAGCCCAACTGTTTCTTATCCCTCCAGATTCAGCATCACCCCCTCTTACTTTCAGACTGGCCCCCTTTATCATTGAGGTGTAACCCCCGGTTTGCTCCGCCTGCAGCTAGCTCTCATGTGGGATCAGTAGACGGGTGTTCTTTGTAGCGGCCTCTCGGATGGAGCCGTACTGGTCTCCATTGCTCCCTCTCCGGTCTGACCTCTGTCTTTGTCGCTACCTTCAGTTCTGTCGTCTTCCCTCATGAGGTCATCCATGTCCTCCTCCTTTGTGATTGTATATCGCTGCCTCGGCGAAGCAAGACTGAACCGGCCGTGACGTTGGGCCCTCACCTGAGCACCTCGGTGGGAGGCCGGCTGGCGAACTTCGGCGGCGTGTGGAAGTCCATCTCCACCGACCGTTGGTTGCTGAATGCCCTGGCCCACGGGCACACTCTGGAGTTCCAAAGGAAGTGTTCCCACTTTCCACGGGTGGCCAGGAAATAAAACCACATTCCACAGCTGCTTCTGGAGGTACGAGCAATGCTGAAGAAGGGTGCGATATAACTCGTCCCAAAGAAGCTCCGGGGCTCCGAGTATACTCGCGATACTTCCTTGTCAGAAAGAAAACCAGCGGCTGGCGACCCATTCTAGACCTCCGCCGCCTCAACAAATTCATAAAATCCCAGAAGTTCCGAATGGTCACCCTTCAGCACGGGCTGAGACAACTGGAGGAAGGCGACTTCTGTTGTCGCTGGACTTGGAGGATGTCTACTTCCTCATCCCCATACACAAAGGACATCAAATGTTTCTACGCTTCGTGGTCCAAGGGCAGCACTATCAGTTCAAGGCACTGCCCTTCGGTTTGAAGTCGGCGCCAAGGGTCTTCACCAAGTGCCTGGCACCGATGGCTGCGCCTGCAGCGGATCCACGTCTATCCCTATCTGGACGATTGGCTCATCCGAGCGAAGTCAAGAGAACTTGCCGTCGACCACACAGCGAGGACCGTCCGCCTGCTCACGGAACTGAGGTTCTCGATAAACTTTGCAAAGTCCTGCTTGGTGCCATCGCAGGACGCCCTGTTCCTGGGAGCCAGACTCAACATGGTGGCTTCACCATTGGAGGAGAGGATAAAAGCCGTCATGGGCAAGGTTCATGACCATGGAAGTTGCCAGGGTGAGGTCCATCAAGTCCCTGCTCGGCATGATGTTGTCATGCATCTACCTCGTGCGACTGTGCAGGTTGCGGATGCAGCCGCTGCAGGAGTTCCTCGACGCCCGTTGGATACAAGTGGCGGGAAGCTTCGAAGACAAGATCTCCCTCAACAATACTTTCCGTCAAGCGATCCAGTGGTGGGGCACCCGCACGCATCTCACGGCGGGCATGTACTTCCATACCCCAGCGCATCAGGAAACTGTGATGGACGCCTCCCTGGAGGGATGAGGCGCGCATACCAGAGATCTCCACACAAGAGGCCTTTGGCTCCCGGATGAGTGGTCTCTGCACATGAACGTCCTGGAGCTCTGGCCCGCGTTCTGGGCCCTCAGGTCCTTCCTTCCGTCCCTCAATGGCAAAGTGGTACGGGTCTTCACCGACGACACCACCACAATGTTCTACATCCGGAAGCAGGGGGCACCAGTTCCCCAGCTCTATCGAAGGAAGCGCAGGATCTGTGGCACTGGACATCGCCCAGGGGATGTTCCTGGTACCCTTCCACCTGCCAGGAGTAAAGAACACTGTTGCCGACTCACTCAGCAGGGAGCTGCGCTCTTGCCACAAGTGGGAGCTTCGGCAGGATCGATCTGTTTGCGACGGCGATGAACACCAACTTCCGGAGGTTCGCCAGCAGGTTTCCCCAGCCGGGGAGCATGGGTGATGCATTCTCCTTCCCTTGGACGGCCTGTTCCTCTATGCATTCCCACTGTTGCTTCTGCGACTCATCAGTCAACTCGGATGGTCCCGGTGCAGGTAAGCTACAGACGGACGCAGATCATCTTGCCAGGGAAGGAGGCGCGATCTTGCATCACTACCCAGGATCGCTGAATCTGCAGGCCTAGCTCCTGCAACACTAGAGTTCCGAAGCTACGATATCCCGGCGGACTGCAAGGAGGTACTTGCCAAGGCCAGGGCGTCCTCGACTCTTAAGTGTTATGGACATAAATGGAAGAGGTTCTCTGTCTGGTGCCGTGCACAGAAGATCAACCCTCTATGGATTACGGCTCCTCAATTGCTGCTGTACTTGCTGTCACTGGCCATCAAAATTGATCTGCTGGCGATCTCCTGCTACACCAGTACTCAGGGGTGGTTGTCGCTGTGGTCTCACCACCTGGTCAAGGAGTTCATGAAAGGACTGTTCTGCTTGTTCCCGCCGGTGAAGGCTCCGGCCCCGGCTTGGGAGCTCAATGTGGTGTTGACCAGACTCATGGGCCCTCCATTCGAGCCTTTGCATTCGGTGCCCCTGAAATTCCTATCGGGGAAGACTGCATTTCTTGTGGCCACCACCTCCGCACGACGAATGGGAGGGATCCAGGCCCTCTCCTGTAAGCTGCCATATATGACATTCCACGAGACAAGGGTAGTGCTGATGACGCACACCTCCTTCATGCCCAAGGTGCCGTCGGACTTCCATCTCACCGAGCCCTTGGTGTTACCTGTTTTCTTCCCTTTGCCGGCTGAGAGGACTTTGCAATCGCTGGATGTGGCTAGGGTGCTGAAGTTCTACGTGGACCGAACAAAGAGTTTTCGGCAGACATCACAGCTGTTTGTGAACTTTGCCTCTGTGAACCAAGGGAAGGCCCTCTCCAAGGCTTCCATTTGCAGATGGCTCTGCGGCTGCATCATGCACTGTCACCGGTTGGCAAACCGACCGTTGCCCGACTGTCTGAGAGCCCATTCAACCAGAGCAATCGCTGCTACTACTGCGTTCCTGTCTGGTGTGCCCATGCTGGACATCTGCAGGGCTGCTACTTGGAGGTCGACGCACACCTTCACGAAATTCTACTGCGTCAACCGGGATTTCAGGGAGGAGTCCAGAGTCGGCCAGGCAGTGCTGTGCAACCTGTTCGCTTGAAGGCGAGCCTGGTGAGGAGGTAAGAGAGGCTTAATGTTGAGTTGTTGAAAAGCTTAATGTTGAGCCTTGCCACCTCCCCTGGTTGTGCATGTCTGTACGGCTATTCTTGTATTCATGAGCATGTGAATCCATGCCAGACCCCATGCTGGAGAAGGAACAAGTTACTTACCTGTAACTGTTGTTCTCCAGCATGGGTCTGGCATGGATTCACATGCGGACCCCTCTGCGGCTCTTCTCTTGGTCCTACTGCCACTTTATATGCTACCAAATCTGAAGATGGCTCCCAGAGGAGGGGCTTAGGTATAGGGCAGTCATTGGCGGGGGCAGTATGACCCAGAAACCAGTGATTGGTTACTAGTAGAAAGACCGTTCAGAAACGAAATTGAAACTGATTTTTTTCTTTACCGAGGATTCCCAGCCTGACGACAGGGAATATTCATGAGGGAATCCATGCCAGATCCATGCTGGAGAACAACAGTTAAAAGTAAGTAACTTGTTCCTTCACTTTACTGCTCAGGGAAACAGTAGTTTATCCCAGAGAAGGTATTTAAACCTTGGGAAATCTGAAAGCCTTCCCTGTGCCACTGCACTGAAGGTACTGTGTGACACAATGTAAACGATAATACCTGTGGAGTTTGTCAGACTCCATAACCAAAAGAAAAACTGAGGTAGAATTCACATAAAAATACATGAGAGAGTGGGGAAAAGGGCCACACTCTTTCCAGGTTAAAAAAACCAAGTCCTCAACATCCAGCAAAGTTGCTGGGGGTCCCTAAGGAGGAGGGAATTACCACATTTTTGAGAACTCTCCCTAACACCTCTGCACATCCTGTGAAATCTAGAAACCCATGGTCTGGCATGCTTTGTTCTATGTGCAACATGTGAACCGTATAATAAGCAAGGAGACACATAGTTTGGTTTATAGTGGATTTTTTTTAAAACATTTTTTTATTTTATAACCAGCACTCCAAACATTACAAACAATCAGGACTTACATAATTAAGTTTCACAACATTACATTACTGAATGCACTCTTCGGTCCTCCCCCGACCCACCCTTTTAACTCGAGCCCCTGTATCCATGTCATCAGCCTGTTTGTCTTCAGGCGCGTCTATTGCCATCATCTCTTCCGTGTCGTCTTCACTATGGTCGGCCTGGGAGGGACCCACCATTGAGGCCACCAATTGTCTCCATGCTATTAGGGGTCCCACCTCCCCCCCACCCACTACTAACTGCATCATACCAAACAGCTGTTTCTGCCTCTGCCCACTTCATGAGGTCTGTCCACTTCATCTCAATTCTAGGCCGATGGGCTGCTTTCCAGCCCATTGCAATCCTCCGTTTGGCCAGGATGTAGGCCAGGTCCTTCATCTTACTGACATGCCTCAGGTTATGTGGTCTGGGGAAGACCCCAAGCATGCATGCCCAAACTGACTCCACATTCAACATAATCTCTTTTCCTGCGAAGCATATCTTCAGCTCTGTCCAAAACCTTCCCACCTCCGGGCAAGCCCAGAACATATGTAGCATCCCAGCCGCCTCCTCCCCGCACCTAGGGCATTTTTTGTATCACCGGACCCCCAAACCTGGCTATTTTACTGGGGGTCAGGTATGCCCTGTGAGTTGTGTATAATTGTATCTGCTGGAGTCTCGTGTTTCGGGACACCTTCTTATACCACCTTTGGGCTCTATCCCATTGCCCATCCGACATAGGTTCTCCCACCTCCTTTTCTCAATCTCGCCTCAGCTAGAGCAGCTCCTTCCCCACCTTAGTCCCCAGTAGCTCATATATGCAGGAGATTTCATGGCCACCCTCCGAGATATCATACATTGTCTCGAAGATGGCGTCTGGTGTTTCCGCAAGCACTGCCGCAGGCCATCTTTCTCGCACTTGTTTAATGATTCTAGAATAGGTAATGTGTTGGCCCCTATTCACCCCAGTGTCCTCTATAAGCCTCTGAAAGTCCAATGCCTCACTCTCCTGCCATATATCTCCCAGGGTAGCCAAGCCCATCGGTTCCCAAAATCTACGGACCCCTTTTATTATTTGCGAGTCCCCCCCCCCCTCCCACATAGCGCCACTAGCGGCACCTGTGTAGAGAACGTTTTAGATAACCACACTGTCTCTCTGAGGAAGTAGGGAGCAGGATCATTACATAACAACCTGGCCTCAGCCGTTTCTTCATCAGACAACCACCTAGCCACATATTGCAACTGTCCCACCAGGTAATATAACTCATAATTTGGCATATTTATACCTCCCCTGTCACACAGGTTTTGTAGTTTCCATAGGGCCACCCTATTCCTGGAGTTATGCCATATAAACCCCCTGCACAGGCTATGGAGTTTGGCGAAGAAGCGCTTAGGGATTACATACGGGATGTTTACGAAAAAGTGTAATAATCTAGGCAGGACTACCATCTTAATCAGAGCCGCTCTCCCCATCATAGCCAGGGGTAGTCTAGACCAAAATGCCATGCTATTTTTAATGCCATCAATAGCCTTTTCCGTGTTGTGTTCTTCTCCTGCTGTGTAGTATATATCAATGCCTAGGTATCGAAACGTCACAGTCCGCCAGGGTATTGGCAAAACTGGAAGATACGGCGGTAGGGCGCTTCTATACCTCCCCAGGGGGAACACACTGGACTTCTTAGGGTTCACTGCTATGCCCGAGAGGGTAGCGTGTCGTTCCATCATCTCCAGGACATATTGTAGGTTCTCCTCTGGGAAGCGCAGATATAAAAGTATATCATCGGCGTACAATGATATAAGATGCGTTCCTCCCGCAGTGTGGATCCCTATCTCCTCATATTGTTGTCTGAGGCAGACTGCCAGCGGCTCTAACGCTAGGATATATAGCATGGGCGAACAGGGGCAACCCTGTCTAGTACCCCTACTAAATTGCCATTTATCTGAAATTGTGGCACCCGTTTTAACCCTTGCAATTGGAGAACGGTATAACATCAGAGTCGCTAGCAACCAAGGCCACCTCACTGAGTTGAAGGCCTTGACCGCATCTAACGAAACAATTGCTAGTTCGCCAGGGTCCTTCTCAGTTTGGTCAATAATGTGGTGAAGTCTCCTATGATTATCAGTTATGTTCCTGCCAGGGACATATCCCGTCTGGTCGGGGTGTATCAGTCTGCCGATGACTCGCTTAAGCCTGTTTGCTAGCACTGCTGTGAGGATTTTGCTGTCCTGATTAAGCATCAACAGGGGCCTGTATGACCTACAATCTGTGCTTGGCTTACCTGGTTTTAAGAGCAGGATAATCACCGCCTCCCGTAGGGACTCGGGCAACCTACCACGCTCATACGCTTCGTTGAGCATAGCCAGCAATGGCGGGAGCAACTCTTGTTTATATGTTTTATAGAATTCGCTGGGGAGCCCATCCGACCCCAGAGCTTTGCATGTGGGCAGGTGCTGGATCACTGTCTTTAGTTCATCTGAGGTGATTGGGGCATCCAGGTCCGCATGTTCCAGATCGTCCAAGGAGGGCAATCCTATATCTTATGTTTCGTGGATCTCTTGATCCATATCTTCCCATACGTCCTCATACAGACGTTTATAGTATCTCCTCGTTTACTCCCCCTTGGGTATCCCAGATCTGGCCCCCATCCCCCTTGACTTCCCTGATCACTGGTTGTGATGATTCGTTTTTATATAACCAGGCCAGCAATCTGCCGGCTTGTCTCCGCCCGCATGTTGCCTTTCCAGGTATTTATTATAGCTCAACTTAAATAATCTGTCCCTATGCTCACTGCAGGCTTGTTGTAGCAACCCTACCCTTACCCCATCCTCCCGAGAGGTGTCCCCCTTAAGCATTAAATCTTCCATCTCCCTCTCATTTTCCTGCAACTCCCGTGCTATGCCCCCTTGGAGCCCTCTGGATTTTGATATGGCTACACCCCGCACTACTACCTTAAATGCCTCCCATACGGTCCCCTCATATTGAACGCTTCGTTGTTAATGTCGAAATACTCAGTGATCGCCTCACTGAAGTCCTCCTGGAATCCTGAGTCGAGCAGGGCCTCAGCTCTGAGCTTCCACGTTCGGATTCGTGCTCTAGGGGGTTGGTGTCGCCACTCCAGGACCAAGGGGGAGTGGTCCGAAAGCACCCTGGCCTTATATTCCGAACCCACCATTTCTCCTACTACCTCAGCAGCAAACATATAATCCAGCCTCGTGTGCAAGTCATGTGGCGCCCCGTAGTGCGAGTACTGCCTGTCCGCTGGGTGTAGCTGCCTCCAGACATCTTCGAGTTCAAAATCCCTCAACAGGGCTTGCAACGCCTTTGCGGCGGGGTCGGTTTGTCTGGCTTATCGTCTGACCTATCCATTTTGGGGTTCAGTGTACAGTTAACGTCCCCGCCCCATAAGATCGCGCCACCCAGCAGGGGGCTAATTTAGCCATATAGGGCCCCAATGTAAGCCGCTGTATTTTGGTTGGGGGTGTATAAGTTTATGATGCTCACTTCCCGATTTTCCAACTAGCCCCGCACTACAACCATTCTGCCTTCCGGGTCCACTGTAGACCAAATAATCTGAAACGGTGCAGGCAGTGCCACCCATATAATAACTCCCCTTGCATACGCGGAGTATGTGGCTCCCTTGATGCACCCCCTCCATTTTCTCATGACCACCTCCAGTTTCTCCCTAGTTAGGTGGGTTTCATGTAATAATGCTATATCAATCCTCATCCTTCTTAAGTACATCATTACTTTCTTATACTTTAGATGGCTATTGAGGCCCCCTCACATTCCACGTCACCACTCTGAGGCTACCCGACGCCATTTATTTGGTATCCGGCGTCCCCTCCCAGTTTCCCTTCCCGCCTGTTATTGCTCAAAGTTTGGCTCGATCCCCTCCCACTCCCAACAAACTTACCCTCCCTCCCTTTTCCCAACTCCAAACCACTGCACACAACCCTTTCCCTCCCCCCGCCCAGCCCAACCCCAACAAGTGCCCAGCACCATCCCTGGATCTCAGGCCCCCCCCCCGCGTTTGATCCTGCCTCGGGATGCCATGGTCAGGAACCTGGCAGGGTGTCACCGGGCTACCGGTGACCTAACTAAACTTCTCGTCGTGGGGGTATGAGGGTTGGCTCTGTAAGGCTCCCGCGCTATTATCAAGATTACTCGGTGCTAATGGATCATGCATGCATGTATAGCCCTAGCAGCACCCTCCCACAGACTATGTCTTATGCTATATTCAAGTCCCATTGTCTTGGGCTGTGACACCGTAGGTGCCGCAGAAACACGTTACTTATCTTCTCCTTCTCTCGTCTGGAGTCCCGATTCTTGGGGGCAACTCTGCATGTCCAGCCACCCCATAGCATCCTCCGGGGTTTAAAAAAACAAGGCTCTTTTCTTGTGAAACACCTTCAGCTTAGCTGGATAAATCAACATATACTTGTGGCCTGCTTCCCGCAATCTTCTTTTCACCGTCCCAAAGTTCATACGTCTGCGCTGCACCTGCAAGGTGTAATCCGGGTATGCAGTTATGTTTGCAGGCCCCCTCTGTATTGTTCCGCCCTTCCGAAAGTGTTCAAGAATTTTTTCCCGGTAGTTCAGGTTCTTTGCTATCACCGGCCTAGGGGATTTCCTGGCTGTGGCCTCCTCATCAGGGGCCTGTGTGCTCTTTCCACAGCAAACCCCTGGCTCAACACTCCTCCGGTTATCTCCTGCAGCAGCATAGATTCAATATACTCCGTGGGGTTGGATCCCTCCGCTCCTTCCGGCAATCCAACGGTACGGATATTATTCCTTCGGGCGCGTCCTTCCGCCTCCTCCGCCCTACTTTCCAGGTTACCCATGCGCTGCACTAGGGCGTGAAGTTCCGATTTATGGGCTGCACAGGCTGCTGTATTCGGGGCCACCTCTTTTTTTAGGTCCCCCGTGCTTTCCGCCAGTGACCTGACATCTTGCCGAAGGAGGTTCACCTCCTCCTGCACAGCCCCGACTTTGAGCTCTAGTGCCACCTTCAATTCGTTCATAACCAATCCCAATTTGGTCTCCCAGGCCACTTTCAGATCAGCAATTGCGGCAAGGATCTCCTGGTTCGAGCCCATGGTGTCTGCGCCCCCGCCGGGGGTCTTGTCTTTGCTCCTGGCACCTTCTGCACCCGGCGATGTTCTGGTGTAATCGTAGAGCATGGGCTGCTTGCCCTTCGTTCTTAGGGGTTTGTTGGACATCTTACTGTGTCAGAGAAGTGTGGGCAAGCCCGGCCACTTGTGGCCCCTGGCCCTAATAAAGTTAGGCTGCTCTTCGTGTCAGGGCCCAGACATGCCGTCAGGGGTGTCTGCAGGATGCCCATTCTACTCCTGGAGTAGGCTGTGTTCTCCCACGTGATTAGGTGGGTTTATTCGGGCCTCTTGACCTCCAGGCCCCGGCCCCAGTTGTCCCGGGGCGCACCCTCAGTGCTCGTAGGGCTTCCTGGGCATTTTTGCTGGCCCCGTGCGCATCAACCCTGGGCTCCGGCAAGTTTGTCACTTCCCGCCTGGCGGTGGTGTCTGTGGCGCTTCCCACCGAGCACAGTCCATGAACAGGCTATGTTGAGAGTGCCCACGGGTTTCCCGTGCAGGCCCTGGAGTGGGCTATATCGTTCCACGCTGTTATTTGGGCTTGATCTGCTCAGAGCTGGAGTCCTCTCTCAGGGGCTCTGCTGGTGTGCCTTCCGCCTATAGCGTTGATGTGTAGGGGCCCCGACACTGTGTTCTGGGTCTCCGCGTCACTACCTGCTAGAGTTCAGGATCGTGGCCTTGTCCGGGCGTCAGGTGCGCAATGTCACTGGCCCCAGTATGGCTTTTTGATGTCAGTAGGCTATTGCCTCTTAGCAACCTCACCTACGCTGGTGCAGTCCATTGGAAGCCGTCCTGTTAACGCGGCGCGGCAGTGTTACAGGCCTGTTTTTTTCAGGATCCGCCCTAATCTGCGGGCGTGCGTACATCTGCGCTTACTGGGTGCCCGACGGGCGATCGGCCACATGCTGTTCCCTAGGGCCGGCGTCTAACCATTCGGGCCTCCACTTGCTGGATAAGATCTCCTTCGCCGGCCTCTGTGTGCTACTCCAGTGCTGGTCCCAAGTGCCACGAGCCCCACCGGAGCCGGCTCTGGCACTCTTTCGACACATGTGCATACGTTACTGCTGAGGCGGTGCAGGGCAGGCGCCACCGCCCTCAATGCGCTATTCAGGGCCTCTCCAGAGACTGGTGCCCCCACCGCGTCTGCGGTCCTCCAGGTCCAGGCGTCACGGGCAACATCCAAGCCCGATGACCGGATGCGGAGCTGCAACATCTCCACTGTCCAATGCTGAGGCACCGCCGGGGGTGATCTTCCTTAGCCCTGCGCAGCGTCCCGCTGCCGGTGCCACCCGCAACCTCACGCCGCACTCACTTTCTGTGGATCTCCGTCCCGATCGCCCGACCCGGCGAGAGCACCACCCATCCGCAAGGGTCCTTATTTGTTGGAACATGCGCTGGACTCTTTCTTGTCCTCCCGGGACACGACGGGCACAATCTCTGCCACGCCTGCCAGCTCTCCCAGCGACTCAGCGGTCAGTTAATGGCCCTTTGTTCGATGTCCACCATCTTGTGCAGCTCCGAAAGCCCCTGCTCCCCAAATCTTCCGGCAGTCTTTCCACGCCCGTCACTCCGCAGATCGGTACATCATTGCGCTCCATGCATTCCCCTAATATTCATGCTTCTGTAGGTGTGCTGCAGGCATACGTGACAAGGATTAAGCACGTCAATTTCTAAGGATCAATGTCGGATCCGCGGGAGCCGTCCGGGAACACGTCCACTCACGCAGCCATGTAGCCACGCCCCTCCTTATAGTGGATGGTTGATCTGCATTGTGTGTATCATAGTTTATTTGAATAAACTACTTGCAAGCACACATTCTCCATTCTAATATCTCTGAGGATATGATGCAAACCTTTTTCCTCCTTTTTATTGCATGGACTGTTATATCATTTCTTTGCAGAGAAGCAACAGGGGTGGCATGCTGTTTATTTAATATTTTAGTGTTTTATTGAGTACTGTTAGGCAGAATCCAGGGCAGTTCCCTTAGGAAGCACTACCCCAGATTAGGACTACAGGTGAGAGCAATAAATTCCCTTTGGTATCAGTCTGTACCACAAAGATTTAGTTGGTAGCTGTGGCTGAACAGTCAGACTTATCTCAAGAGGGAGATGAGCAGTATTCAGGGTTGACACAATAGGTAGTACAGTACTATGGAGCAAGGAAACACTGACCAAAGTTCTGTATTAAAAAGAGAATATATATTTATTTTATGCACTTCTAATTCAACACATAGATCACAGTTAATAAACTAAGTTAAGTTTAGTCAAAAGAAAAGCATATACAACTCCCTATTCAATTGTAGACACGTTTGCGGTAGAGTGAAAACTGAGCAAACGGCACAGTGAAAACCAACTACAAATGGCACTCCAACAATTCAACGAAGGGGAGGGAAAGCACAAGTTAAACCGAAATATCTTCAGACACCCCCCAGCAACACTTCCCTGAAGTTTTGTGAACAAGTAATGCACAGTAACACTTTAGCAGAAAGATAAGTGAATGAAAACTGAGCAAAATGGCACTCCACAAGTTAAAACAGGAAGGAAGAGGGGTTTAGAAGATTTAGGTGCATCAACACATTTCTCATTGAAAACTAATCTGAGGGCAGACCTAACAAATCATCCAGAGTCAATAGGCCTGAGCCAGAGTCAGTGGTACAGGACCAAGAGCTTAGGAGCAAAAATGTTCTTGTAGCTGCAGTCAAGTCTTTAGTAGAAAAATATTGAAGAGGTAGATGCATGGCGACAGACAATGTTAAGAGAGGATTCGGCCGACCCTACAAGTAGTTAAAGGATTTTAAACACCTTTAGGGCTACCACGGAGAAAGGGTGGCCTGGCGGAACAATGTACCTTAAACATGAAGAAGTGGCTCCTGCGGTGACGGTTGTTCCTGGTAGTTCCTGCAGGTCGAGGGATCCAACAGAGGAAGAGAGGCTCTCATCGTGGAGGAAGGTTCGAGTCGCTGCACTACCCAGGGATGATGCCAGCCGCGGTGCTGCCAAACGAAGTTTAAAAGGTACGCTCCTTTTGATCGTGGTCCGGGTCGATAGCTGCCTGGCTATCCGGTCTCCAAGTGCTGGACACTGTCGATTCGACCAAGGCAGGTCCGAGGATGCGATAGGTGAACAGGTTGACCCCACCAACTCAAGGGAAGGTGGCACTTTAGCTGAAGATCTCCTCTCGTCGTGTGGAAGAAAAGTGGTGAGACGATCCGGCAGGGCTTCACCGGTGTGTAGATGCTGAAGATGTCTCTGGCTTCTCTCCCCTTCGGTTCCGTAGTTCCAGTGGCGACGTCTTGCTCTTCCAGTCCTCAGGATCCTGCTTTTATGCAGAAAGAGACCCATTCATACAGCCTAGCTGTCACTCACACAGTGGAGTGGTCATTTTGGCGGGAGACCCTCCAGCCTATCAGGTAAGAGTGCGACCTGAGTTGCTGTGGCAACTCTGTCCAGGGGTTCTACTCCCCCTCCCAAACAGACCCACCCCAGACTCAGTGGCGCCGAAAGGATGGCTTCTTGGCAGAAGCCTGCCAAAAGGACGAACAAAGGATCCCCGACCTGGGTTAGGAAAATGGAGTAAGACTCGAGAAAGAAGTTTTATCAAAGTTCTGGCAAATAAAACCTACCGGAGTAAAGTTAATAATAAAATAAACCGGCGGTATGTTAGAGGCTGTCAGAAAAAGTGGTAGCCTTGAACAATGGGAAAATCCCATAGAGAAATATTCGCATTCGAATATAAAAGGTAGTAGACACCAGCCAGAAACTTTGTAGAGGGGGACTTTAAGGTACCCTCTCGAAAATGAACATAGGGGAAAAACTATTAACCCCTTCCAGTACTTCCATATTAAAATGGGGTGTACTGGTTAAGTTCCACAAAAATCGACTAGTAAAATCAATGGGGACTTTACATGCCCTGGGAGACAGTAGTCAGTCCCAGAGTATGGGGTCTATGTTTGGGGGACGCTAAGACACCCCTGTGTCACTGCACAGAGGGTGCTGTGTAACACATGTGCATAAAGATGGTTCCTATGGGGAGAGAAAAGATCCCATAGGCATTAAACACAAAAATAGCCTAGAACACACACAGCAAAAATGCCTAGGAGTAGGAAAAAGAGTCTCACTCTTAGCAGGTAAAAAGAAACAAACCCTTCTAATCCAGCAAAGCTGCTGGGGGACTCTATAGGTAAGGGAAATTAGCCATGAAATGAGAATTCTCCCTAACAAGTACCTGGGACCATGCTACCTCCAACAGGCTCTCACCAAATACTCTCCCTCCAGATCTTTACATTCCTCCGGCACCAACTCTCTGCGTGTCAAGCCATTCACTAAACGGTGAGCTGGTGGCCGATCTTTCCTCAGCTGGCTCCCTCCTTTGGAACAGCCTCCCACTTCCTCTTTGCCATAAGCCGGATCTCCTCAAATTCCAGAAGCTCCTCAAAACTATCATTTTCTCCTCCTTCTCCCCTCCCTCCTTTGCTAAACTTCAAAGTTGCTGAGATGGTGACCAGGTCCCGTATGTGTCCACCTGGGTCCTGGCCTCCCACACCAATCGCCTTCAGCCTCTGCCCACTCCCAGCACTTGCCTTAGCGCCCGCTGGCCTGTACTATCACAGGCCTGCACTTATGGCAATTGATCATTCTTACCAAGTGATCACTGCCCAGCACTTAACAGCTGCTTGCAACTTACTCCCTAACACTTCTCTCCTGTTACTCCTAGCACTTACGCCCCCCTTTCATCCTTTCTCTCCCTCTGCACTACCTCAGTCTGAATGCTCACAAGGCCTAGTAGGACCGCATCTCGCTTTCATTGTTATATTTGCCTTTCACTTCCATGTTCCCTCCCCTTTGCAACACAATTTACTTGATGTATAAGCGTCTTACAAATGCACAATTAATAAATATATCTATGGTGGGATTCACAAACTGTCACCTAGGCAACAAAGAGGAATGGTTACTAGAACAATGGGTTAGTAATCCGCCCTTTATTAACTTGTAGAACCAAGTAGGGATGAATCTGCAGTGTGTGCTTCTCTTTATTTGAACTAGTCGGGCATCTGCTGTACACTTAGCTATCATGCACATGACCTACCTAAAATGCTCTCATCCATGCACACACAACAGCATTGATTTAGGCAAACCTTTTTGTGTCTGTAGTCTGTGCCCTCAAAATATCAATGTTTGTAAATTCTCCCTCCGCCCATTGCTTACTGTACCAGTACTAGTCCGGAGCATTTCTTCACAATGAAAGCACATTACTAGAGTGTTTATCTCCCCAATGAAAATGATCGGTGGAGGTTGCATCTTTGTGACATCAACATTGGAATGTCTGTCAGGTTGATGGTGTGTGTGCGCGCGCCCCCAATCATAAACTGGATGGGTTAGCATAGTTGAATGAAAGCAATGAGGTCCCGCCTGTTAAAGTGAAGAATACATCTTAAGCCACAGCATACAAGGTAAGCAAAGGTATCTATTGTCTTAGGTTTAATTGCGTGTGTGAGAAGAGAAAAGTTATTTTGTTTGTGAAAGTGTTAAAATTCTGTGAGCATATTTATCTTTGAGTTTTCCTAAAGATGTATTGAACCTTGTATGCATCCTCTGTGGCAATAAAGCAGATCTTTCACCAGCCGCCACTTGCATTGTGTCCAATATGTTGCTCCTGCAACGCTTTTTTCAATCATGCATGCTTCATCACATTGTGAAATATGTTTGAAAGCCTTCAAATTTATGACTTCATTTGTTTTGCTGCATTTGCCACTTCACTTTAAAAAGAAAAAGTTTTGGGAAAAAAATTATCTTTGCTACCAGTGTCAGCCAATGTTTTTTGTGGATATGCAAATAACCCAAAAACCACACATGGTAGTAGCTTTCTGGATTTAAACAGTTATAAGAAATGTACAGAAAAGCAAGTTTGTCAAAATTAATAATTTTCAATCATCAGAATTTGTTCTTGATTCTAATGCCAAGTTGTGCTGTTAAATATTATGGAAGACCCCAACAAGCCCAAACATCATTTGCTAACCACAAGAATTGTGTATTTTGAGCATGGACGCCATGCTTACTTTTAACAGAGGTATTCAAAATCTCTTGCAAGGAATGTTATAAAGCGTGCAGTCTGTCTTTATGGACATATGAAGTCCACAGGTAATAGTTTACCAGTTAGACCTATTGTGCTCTAGGAGAAATTGATGGAATCTTAACTTTGTAATCATTACTCTTGATTTGCAGTTATAGATTGAATACAAAGAATTAGCATATGACAAGATGTATACACGTTTTGCTGTGGTTTTGGGCAACTGCGCCTAATTAAGATATTCTTTCTGTACGTTTATATAGGCCTTGATTGAAACAGGCTGCCAAAACCAAGTGTAGTCGGTAAAACTCAGTGCTTTATCCATTTTATATTGTGCAATCCATCAAGGGCCAGCAAATATTTTAATATTGGCTGTGATGAAACAGCCCTGTGTTTTTACCTGCTGTAAATCCATAACGGGACAAGTGCCAAGGTCAGTAGTCCTTTTTGGATTAGGAAACTGGATACTAAGCACACCAGCTCTTTGGCTGCAATCCTAGTTGAAATCTTGAGATTTCTTCATTAATTTAGTTAATCAGTTGCTATGCTGCCCATAATGGGAAAAACCCACACTCCTTCAGCATAGCAAATTATCCTCCAGGATTACGCCTCCTAAACAGGTAACGTTGGAGAGGTGGCTTGCAGAAAGTGTCCGTATCCCCCCATCAGACTGTGTGATCAAGGACGGGATTTTCATAGCATGCGCTTTCTACAGATGGTTGTCCATGAATTGGACAGCTAAGTGGTTTAATGAATAGATTTGCAATAAATCAGCCCTGTTTACTTTAAATGTATGCAGCCTGGTTTAGATCTAATTTAGGCTATTAAATGAGACTTTAAAACACTAGTTAGTCTTCAGGTGGTTGCCAGAAAATCGCACATTCAAGTAGTCTAATGAATGGTCTTGTGATAAATCACGCTTACTTTAAATATATGAAGCCGTTGTTTCAATCTAATTTGTTGAAGCATGAGACTTTAAAAAAACTCTTTGGTCATTCTTCAAACGGCATGCTAAAGACTCAGGCCATCCAGATATACAAAAATGATTAAACTGATCCAGTTATTCAGGGTTTTTGAGTCTTCCCCATATCCTCTAACCCTCTGCTTAAAGTAATCCTGTCTTCATTTTGCTCTCGGTTCCTATTTCTTTTTTCTATTTTTTTGCTGACCTTTCCAAACCTTTGTGTTGGGGGCGTTTAGCATTACTTTAAGAAAATGTGTCTGGATGGGCGCATGCGCGAGCGACGTATGCGCTACTAAAACCAACGGCTCCCGGCGGCCGCTGCTAACATCCTGTAAATTTTCCACTTTACGCGGACTAATCTTCCCTCAACCGCCTGCCAGCGGTGGTGGCCCCACCAGGGCTGCTGACGCCGCACTCCGGAGAGAAACCGGAACGGGAGACGCCAGAACCAACCCGCGGACTGCCGGCGGACGGCAGGCGACCATCGCGGCGCGGGCGGAAGAAGAGGACCGCCCCTCCCCCCCGGAGGCGCTGAGTTCGCTGGTCCCCAGGCGAGATCGTCGCTCGGAACGCGACCCCACGGCGCTCTCCGGGGGCCATTGAGCGGCCGTGGAGAGGCCCCCCCTACCTCCTCCACCCTCAGGACAACAGTGGCCCACACACGACGAGAGGCTTTGCGGCCTGGGCGCTGCAGCACCGGCCTCACCTGCCGGACCTTCCCCCCCCATCAGCAAGACTGCGAGACCCGGGGTCGAGCGGCAGCGGGAGCCGTGAGCTGCGCTCCCCCGTTGAGGAAGACACGCTGCAACTAGAGGCACCCACGAGAAGGTACAAGGGAGTGGGGGCGGACGCTTTGCTTGTTTTCCCCCCCCCGCGACCCCTTTTTGCAACCAGCCTGCACAGAACACAGGTGCGCCACAGACCAGCACCAGACCCAGAGCGCTGCTACTACCTACGTGTCCGCGGTGGACCCCAAAACTCGGCGTGAACAGTGGAACTGCCCTGCCTCTCTCTTGGGACCACCCCGAGCGGCCTACCTCACACCAATAAGCGCAGCACTCGCGGTAGAACAAGGGCACAGTCCTACGCACTTTGGCCACTCGGTACGCCCGAGATAGACAAGGGCCAACATCACGCCGCCTGGTGAGGCCGAGCGACGACACTGCGAACACCCCAAACGTGACCTTGGCCGCGATTCACAGTGCGCATCCCGCGCAGCCTGTACGCAATCGCCCGCCTCAAGGGGGAACAGCTAGACCCCTGCTACACAGAACCCGATCACAACATGGGAAAGGAGAAAACCAGGAGGCAAACGCTACAGAGCAAGATGGATCTCTATACCGTGGGGGCCCCTCCCCAGCGCGAGCCTCAACCCCTAGAAGAAGAAAGTAACCCTGGAGAACTCAGCGACCCTCCTATCTCCTTGTCAGACCTTATGAAAGCGATTGGGGACTCCAGGACGTCCTTGGAACTTAAAATGGGCGGCTTATCCTCAGAGGTGTCCCTCATACGCCAAGACCTCCGCAACTTGTCGACCAGAGTGGGTGAAGCAGAACAGAGGGTGTCCAGCAATGAAGATGCGATCCACCGCATGGAACAGCAGCTCACTGCGATTGCCCAAAAGGTGACCCAACTGGAAAGCCGCGCCGAAGACAGTGAGGGGAGGGCGCGACGCAATAATCTCAGGATCCTCGGTATACCGGAGGAAGGCCCCAGTGCAGAACTCTTCCTGGAAGATTGGCTCACTCATATCTTTGCCCCGAAGAAGCTATCCAAATTCTTCTCGGTGGAAAGGGCACACAGAGTCCCCACCGGCCGGCCTATACCGGGCGCCCCACCCAGAACAATGATCGCACGCCTACTGAATTATCGCGACCGAGATGCAATCCTACAAATGTCAAGGGCCATGGGCCCGATCGCATACAACGGCTACAAGGTTGGCTTCTACCCCGACTACACGAAAGAAGTCCAAAAAGCCTGCCAATCTTTTGACTCCGTTAAGAGGAAGCTCCAGTCACTATCCATCAAATATGCCCTCTTCTTCCCGGCATTGCTAAAAGTCCAGTATGAAGGCGCTACACACTTGTTTTACAACCCCAAAGATGCATGGGACTGGCTTGAAACTCACGTCCTCACGGAATCCAACGGGAGACGTGGGCCATCGGGCCCACCCTCGCAGCGACCCCGACCTGGGAGACCCTCGCCCCCTCGTTCCCCGTCTGAGGCAGACGACGACGCGTCAAGGACCCCGGCGGGAAAAGGATGAATACCCGGTACTGTAGGGCCCAAACTACAGATTGGTAGAGTGGAAATGCTCACTTAGCGGCCGCCGCCCCCTAAGGCTGAGCGTGCGTTACCACACCCGGGTTATCCCGAAGAAGTTTATAAAGTTATAGGTTTAATGTTTGGGCGACAGGTGCTCCCAGTTGGAGGGGAAGTACAGGGTGGGGGGGAGTTCAAAGTTCGTAAAGAAAACGAAACAAGAAACAAGAAGATACGACACATAGAAGCACTGGCAAGGGAGCCAGATATTGGCTATGGGCAAGACCACAGACACGATCATCATCCAGGCAGGAGATATACCAACACGAGAAGACCTTCGGGCATCCCCCCCGAAAGTATAGCGTTGCACAAATCTCGAGCGTACAGGACTACCATTGATCCTTCCAGATATCCAGATAAGCGCCCCACGCAGAGAGAATGAACTCCAACAAGGTGACCGTGCTCTCCTGGAACGTTAACGGCCTCGGCTCCAGCATAAAGCGAAGACTGGTGCTCCAGTACCTTAACCGTTACTCACCTGATATTGCCCTACTAAATGAAACACACTTGCTAGGCACGAGCACAAACTTCTTCAAAAAAACCAACTACTCTCACACCTACCAGGCTGGATTCACAACAGGAGCTAGGGGCACGATGATCCTGGTTCACAAGCGAGTCCCCCTGCAGGTCAGGAAGGTCAAGATCGACCCCCGGGGCCGATATGTTATGTTACTGGCCGACATCTGGGGCGAGAAATGGGGCCTCGCTGCAGTCTACGCCCCCCCCTCACAGACGAAAGAGCTACTCTCCGAGCTACAGAGCCGGTTGCTTGAGGATGTGGCCGATGTATGGGTGATTGGTGGGGACTTTAATGAAGTGATGAACACTACAATCGACAGATCTCACAGGAGGCCAGGTTCCTGTCTTGCCCCCACACCACTCGCCATGTTCGCCGAAGCTCTGGGTATGACAGATGCATGGCGCGCGCTCCACAACGAGGCTGGGTTCTCCTTCTCAGGTGTCCACAAGTCATTCTCCCGAATCGACTATGCCTTCATCCCCCGCAATGTAAGTCACAGGCTCCTTGACGCTGACTTCCTCGCAAGAGGTATTTCTGACCACTCTCCGCTCCTACTGTCTATGAAGAACTCTTGCCGTGGTCCGGATCGTAATTGGCGCCTGAACACATACCACCTACGTCTCCCCGAAATAGCGGAGGAACTGGAGAAGAAGACAACAGAATACTTCGAAATCAACGAAGGATCAGTGGATTGCCCGATCTCGCTCTGGGAGGCATATAAGACTGTCCTCCGCGGAGAAGTTATCTCGGAAGTTTCAGCCTACCAACGAAGATGAATCCGAAAGATCAAAGAGGCAGAAGCGCGCGCCCTGGAGTGCGAACAACAAACCCTGGAACACTCCACCCAAGAAGCTAAGGAGGATTTGATCACCGCACAAGTGGCCCTTAGCAACCTGGCTCTAGACAATGCACGGACAGCCCATCAGTTAGTCCGGAGTCAAATCTACGAACGAGGTGACAAGGCGAATAAGACACTGGCCTGGTTGGAACGGCGCGAGCAGACCAAGGGACATGTGCGGGCAATTGAATCTCCGGACGGAACGCTCCTCACAGACGACTCGGACATTGTTGCAGCATTCGCCGCCTACTATGAGAAACTCTACACTCCACCAACCGAGCACTTGCCTCCCGAACCCACATGCTACCTTGACCGGTTCGAGATCCCGAAGCTCTCTCAGCGCCAAACAGACCTCCTGAACGCCGAAATCACTGTAACTGAGGTACAAGAGGCGCTCGCACAGCTCCAACCTGGGAAGACCCCGGGTTCCCTACAGAAACATGGAAATGCCTCGGCGGTTCACTGCCCGCCCACATGCACCGTATGTTTCTACGCAGCAAGGAGCTGGGGGCACTCCCCCCGGACCTCAGGAAGGCATGCATAGTCGTCATACATAAGCCCGGGAAACCCCCGGAGGAATGTGCCTCCTATCGCCCAATATCCTTGATCAACGGCGAAGCCAAGGTCCTTGCAAGAACACTAGCCAATAGACTGCTGCAGGTTATTGAGACCCTGATTCACCCCGACCAATGCGGATTCATGCCCAACAAATCCACCCGCATGAACCTGCGCAGAGTTCAGCTGGCGCTGAGTAGAGCCAAGGAAATATCAGCCCCACTGGCCCTCCTGGCAGTGGACTTTGAAAAAGCATTTGATTCTGTGGACTGGGAGGCCTTGTGGGCAATCATGTCTCGAATGAACCTGGGGCAAACGTTCATATCGTGGGTTAAACTCCTATATGCACACCCAGAGGCCACGGTAAGGGTGAACGGCAGGTCTTCTCAATCATTTCCCTTGGGTCGGGGTATGAGACGGGTGCCCCCTCTCCCCGCTGCTTTTTCTATTGGCCATAGAACCTCTCGCAATTGAGCTTAGGACTAACACCACTTGGACAGGGTTCGCCTGGCCAGGGGGGGGAGAAGACCGACTATCCCTCTACGCGGACGACCTCCTCATATACCTAAGTAACCCACGCACTTCCTGCCCGATTGTCTCCCGCATCCTCAGGGAATACCAGTGCTTCGCAGGCCTCAAAATAAACGAAACCAAAACCATTTACTTCCCGATCCAGGGAGGCGAGTCTGCGATCCCTGAAACCTGCCCATATCATGTCTCCATTAGAGAACTCAAATACCTGGGCATAAGACTCGACCCGTCACTAGATGGGTTCCTACAACTCAATCTACAGCCAATAATTGACCGATTCATTAGGGACACCTCCCACTGGCAATCACTCCCACTATCACTATTGGGCAGAGCGGCGCTATTTAAAATGCTGACCCTCCCCAGACTACTATATGTACTTCAAAACGCCCCCCATATAATCCCCCGTGACACCTTCGCACTCATTGACAGACGCCTCCGCACACTGCTGTGGGGAGGGAAACAATCCAGGATCGCCCTGGAGACGCTGCAGCGATCAGTGTGGGAGGGAGGCATCGGTCTACCATGCATTCGCACCTATTACCTTGCAGCCCAGATTGGGGTGGTAAACGACTGGATACATGCTGACCCCACACTCCCCCACATCCGCGTTGAAATGGAGAGCATGACCCCACTAACCCCACTACAGACCCTGTACGCCACCCACGACCAACCCCCGTCCCTACCCAAAATGACACGTCACATTTGCTGGGCCTGGCGGGATGCGCACAAACTGATAGGCTGGAAAGGTAAACCAACGCTATCTCAACCCCTATGGCACAACGCACTCCTCCCAGAAATAGTGAAGATGGGCCCCTTGGGTCACTGGTGCGCGAAAGGGATACACACACTAGCACATGTGATACAAGAAGGCCATCTCCTTGACTTTGAGCCCATGCAAGAGCGTTTCGACCTCGCACCTATGGACCGGTTTCGACATGCGCAAATGACCCACGCCATCCGCACCCAATTCCCTGACACGACGACCATACCCCCCTGTACTCCCATTGAGACCAACATCCTTCCGCAACGCATTACCTCTAAGGTCACCTCCACGATCTATCAAGCCCTTAACTCCTTCGGGGCGACGCAGCTAGATGGGCTCAAAGAAAAATGGGAAAGGGATATAGGTCACATGGAACCAGAGGACTGGGTAGAGGCATTAATGTCCCCTAGAGAAATAGGTATTGATTCTAAACTCAGGCTTATACAACTGAGGATCCTCCACCGCACATACTATTCACGCACTGCCATGGTCAGATGGGGTGGACTGGAAGATGGGACATGCCTCAGGTGCAAAACAGAGCCGGCCACCTTTTACCATATGTTATGGGAATGCCGAGTCTTACAGGTCTTCTGGGAGAGCTGTACCAACACGATTTCTGCCACCCTGGCGACACCAATCCCCAGGGACCCCAAAATGATGCTGTTGGGAATCCGAGGTGAAGTGGATCTCTCAAAACATGATAGAATATTTCTGGCACTGGCACTTGGGACAGTCAAAAGATTGATCGCGGCTAGCTGGGGCTCCGCCGACCCCCTATCTGTGAACCGATGGTGCAATGAGTTGGACAGATGTGCGGCCCTGGAGCGCCGGATTTACAACGCACGGGGGTGCCCCCGCAAATTCCAGAAAATATGGGGCAAATGGCTGGACGCTAACTGAAATGTACCGAGAGGAATAGAAATGTACTATTGTTAACATTGGTTACCTGCCATACCCAACGAATGTCTGATGGCCCTCGGCCCCACCGGGTTCCCTCTGCCTCTTTGAAAACTGCCTTACTATCATGATCTGTTGTATGCCTTTGACTCATGCCTGTTTTGTTGTTGTGTTACTAAAACGTAATAAACAGAATTATTAAAAAAAAAAAAGAAAATGTGTCTGAATTTGTGTCCCTCCCACTGAAGACTAACGCGATCAAGACAAAGTAATGTTGTATGTTTCACTTTGATAAAATTTCCTCCAGATTGAGCTTCTTAAGCATTATGGCATAACTTTAAACCATGCACATTCAAAAGAAAATTATTTCCCAAAGTTATATCCATTAGAGTATTTTGGGAAAACATTTGATCAAATATTCTGACTATATCTCTGCTTTAGCAACTATGTGCTTGGGCTTTCCTCCAACAAACAGTTTTTTGTCAAACTATTTCTGTAATAGATTGCATTGTCTTAGCTGATTATGTACGCTTAAAGGTAGAGTTTTAAAGTTGAGGGAAAAGTTTATTACCAAAAGCCAGATTGCCTATCTGGAGGAACAGGGCACTCTTGTGCATATGAGCGCCTAGAGGTTCCAGGTTCAAATCCTTGCAGTCCACAAAGCCTTTCATCCATGACCCTGTTGATCTAACGGTCATTTGGAGAGCCACACTAAATGCACATTTCGTGTCCAAGTTACTTGTGTGCGAATTGCATTGAGACATGTTGCTGCTGTCAGGAACAGGCTTTACATGTATCCAGAAACACAATTTGTGAGATTGCTTCATTGTGTAAATCCAGATTTCCACTGTTACCTACATCATTCCTCGTTATTACCTAAATCAAGCCTGGTGTCTTGTTTAATTTTGTATTAACAGTGTGCATTGCGTTAAATATGCCGCTCTTCACTCAGGCTAAGAAAGCAATACTCCTAACCTGCAGAGATGCCAACATGAAGATTGTCCTCCTTGTTTGTACCATAATCAAGCTTTCTTATATCTGCCATTTGATGGCAAGTGTTTGTGTATAGGTGTATTGGTTCAGGCCGATAAATGCTGAACTGGGAAGCAATATCTTTCTCATGACCTGGGATGTTCATGGTGGAAACCTGCAGCAATTAGTTACTGAAGAATTTGGATCATCCTACAGTGCCCCCAGAAATCATGATCAAACAGTACTGTGTACATTTTCGTGTGGTCTAGGAGCCCCTGAAATACTTTAAGATGCCGGGCATCAGACTTATTAAATCAACCAGTGTCTTGCCTCATTGTGGACATAGACCATTTCTAACTACCATTGCAGTTTGCTGGCTTTGAGGTTACGGCTTTTTGTTGTGGACATGCATAGGCTTAACAAAGTGTGGAGGTGATACATTGATTTTGCTTGCTTTTACAATCTTCCTGAGACATTCTAGATTTTAGACTTGTTTCTTCTTAGTTCTTTGTCCCTTTTAGTTAATCTTTAATTTCTTTACATTGTCCTTCATGTTGTCATGATCTATTACAGCAAATTAACCTCAGATCTGTAACACTAAACATAATGCTTTTCATCCACCTACGAATTAAAAAAGCAAAATTTGAATACAGATGTTTGGTTGTTACCTCAGAAGTTTGGAGATTCAGTTATGCCTAAAATGTTTCTTTGTATGATCCCGATGAAGCATGTTGTGACAGTGAAATTAGAGCTAATGTAAATGCTGTTGAACAAGTGAGCCTTAGTCGATGAGTTATTGTTAAAAACATTTCGCCTTTGATGTGAGCCAACAGATTAAACTAAAAACAGCATGTTTTTAATTTTTGGAGCCACATGTGATGCTAATGATTTTGTAGAATGTATGTTTTTGTGTTAAACCTTCCCATGGGTTTCCTCCATAACCAGCATGCTTAATGTGTGCGCCTCACTGTTTTGACTGAGGCACCAGCCATAGTACAATGGGGTTCACTCCCTCACCAATCTCTTTGCCTAGATGGACATTGCTTTCCCTAAAAGAAATAAAAGAAATCCCCCAAGTAGGTATTTTTTCAGTAATGGTTTTCCTGCTGTTTACCTTCTTAATGCTGTGATGGTAGCAAGGACTACCTACCTGCCGAGTTATTATCTACCTACCTGCCGAGTTATCATCTACCAAACCTTAGACAGGTGGCCAATTTGCATTTGTGGAGAGAAATTGTCAACATTTTCAATTGGCCTTTGGCACGTCACTGTCTCTACTAATTTGTGGCCTGACAATCTTTCCTGTCCTCATTAGAGACATTTGTCATAGATTCTCTGACTCATTTCGACATGTTCGCCTTCCCCTTTTAAAAGGTACTGTTCCTTATCCCTTCGAGGTGCAATTACAGCTGTGAATCCATGGTAGCTCCTATAGCCAGGTTTCACATGGGAGACCTTCCGCTGCATCCCTCATCATGGATCATGAGGTACCCACAATTTCAGCACAAATTCAAGGAAGGCTTCTTTGGTGGTCCTAGCAATGAAATGTGTTTCAAGCAGTTCTGTTACAACTACCTGATCTGCATGATAGACTATCATTTCCTTGTGTTTAATTTGTGGTTATAATGGGCATTGCACAACATTTTCTCACCAGATTGTTGCCGCCACAAACATGTCTTGGAACTTGGTCATTTTCTGTTACTTAAAGGTCTTCATCGATGCTAATCAAGAGTTCTCAGCAGTTCAGCCAACACTGCTGCTATTTGTACATGTATAGGCAGAGCAGCACTAATCCCTAAACTAACCGAAGAAGTAATGTCAGAGACTAGAAATGTACTAATGTACAAAACTGTCCTCAGATACCACCATCAAGTATTGAGTGCCCAAACACCTGTGATGCAGGGACACGACTCAGAAATAGTGAAACTATGGAAAGATGCGTAATAGAGTGAATTCTCATTCCCACTTGTGTATTTTGTATAAATGCATTTTGATGATTACATTTACTTGCATCATTTCACTATGGAAGTGTGCATCTGCACACGAGATCATAGCAACTTTATCTTTGCAGTGCACCAGGTGGATGGACTTAGCCGTTGACACTGTGCCCCTAATTGGTGACCTTTTTAACTAAACATTAGACATGGTGCAGCATTTAACGTATATGTGTCTGCTGAACACATGCCAAGGCACTTCTGCTTTAAGCATTCCTTCCCAGTGGCCACCCAAAACCACCATAGTGGATCCTCATTTGACCCGCAGATTTTTTCTCTGATCCTCATTGGTAAGTCCGCTCTACCAATAAGGGTGACCGTCATTACACAATTCTGCATTGTTTAACTTAAAAGCCTTTTTTCAGCCTGAGACATCTCATCAGAGATTTTGACTATTGTGGGAGATGAAAGAATCCCTTTTAACGCATTGTCGCTGCAAATAGTTGCTTTGTTGCAATTGCACATTAAGTGAACAAGGTGCATTTATGGAATCTGTGATCACTGCGCCGCATGTAACTGCGCTGATGAAAATGTTGACGCCAATTACGTTGAGTGATCAGATAGACCACCTTGCCCGCATCCCCCAGCCTGCTGCTAATCCTGTGGCGTCCGTTCCTCCCACTTCGGTGGGTCGGAATTGACGCTGCAGAGTTTTTTATTTCTTGCCCCCCGCTTACCACAATGGTAAGAGGGGGGACACCACCGTAACTCCTTTTACTGCACCCAAGGAGAGCGGGACACACCCCTGCTCTGCAATGGGAGTCTGCAAAAGGAAATGTACTAAAGTCGCCGTAACTGCTTAGTCGGAGTTACTTGGTCGACATTTTGGTACATTTCCCATTCATGACCTTTCATTTGTCTGTGAGCCAGATTAGATGTTCATGTTGATTTGTCTTGGTCCTACCTTTTAGCAATTGGAACTAAGGACGCTGCTGGGAACCTCTGTAGGATTTAATTCTAGTGCTGGCAGTTTTAGCCACAAGCCCCTTTATAAAACGCTTGATGTAATATTTAAAGAGCTAGAAAGCAGTCATTTTAGTAGCAAACCATCTTGCTTCATTAGGTGGTGAGCATCAGGTACTTTACAAGACTGTTGGTCCTTAGGACCCCTCCTTGTCATAAATTCGATCAGATGTTCATTTAGATCGTATAATGTCACTTTGTATGGGTCTTGCAGATATTTATATGAAGACAAATGTGGCCCTTCAAGATTTTGATATACCAGGTTCAAAGGTTTTACTTTAACTGCACCAAGTTTCTTAGATAATGTGATGACTTCATTTGTGACAGCCTAAACTAGGGGAAAAGGCAACAATACTGGCTGTTTAATCACTGGAATGTGTTTCTATACTAGACTCGTATAGTTTCTTGCTTATTTTGCGCCAGCTATTGAACTGCGAGTATAGTTGGGCCTCACACTGGTGCAGTGCTGGATGTTGAAAACATAGTTCTCCATGTGATGAACATGTTGGGGGTTTATGAAGGAGGGTGCTGTTAAGGACCGAGAACCAGAGTTAATACAGTTAATTCATTTGAAATCTATAGTCCTTTACACTAGCCAGTCCCCAATTAAATATACGTTTTGAATGGATTGTGTCTTCCAACATATTCCACATCTTTGACATGTAATGTCCACAGCTGTGCACTTTGGAATCTTTTTCAGCAGAGGGCGTCCTGCGTCGATGACGTCGGGTTGATTTCCCTCGAAGGCATCCGTCGAGGGCGACATCACCAGATGTTATAAATAGGACGCACGGCGCCCGCAGCCTCAGTTCTGTTTTTTCCACAAACGTGTTTTTCCGTGAAACTCAGTGCGCCTCGTGTGTTATCGTTGAGATGTCTTTTTCTTCGACCCCCACCGACTCCGCGGTCTGGCTTCAAAACCTGCTGGGACTGCAAGTCAAAAATGTCGATCGCCGACCTGCATCGCATTTGTTTGTGGTGCCTGGGCGAGTCACACGACACAGACGACTGCTCGAAATGCGAGTCGCCTTGCGGGAGGGGAAGGGGAAGCTCCAGGTAGGTAGGGGTTCTAAGCCCAGTAAGTCCTGAAAATCCAAGTCCAAAGGACTGGAGGGGCGACTCTCTGCATTGGGTGGAGGCCCGGGGTTCTCATTCCCGGAGTGGTTCCCGCCATTCTACTTGGTCGCAGCATTCGCGTAAGCGCAGTCGCCTTCCCAGTCGTCCTCGGAGGAGGGAGCCGCTAGGAAAGTGGCATGCCCCACGAAGTCCTAGACTCTGGAGGAATGGGCTGCCTTTAAGGAGCAAATGTTAGCGATATTTCAATCGCAAGGCACGGGTCCGGTTGAGTCTTCTAACGAAGCTGGCCAGGATCGGTCTCGTACCGTGGCTCTCACGCCTTCGGGTCCACGACGCGACTCGCAAAGGGAACCTTCGAGGTCCCACATGGCCAGGCTTCGGAGAGTCGAAAGAGACGTGCTTCTAGGTCTTGGTCCTCGTACCCAGTGAGACCGCTGCAACCTACTAAGGGCTTGATGCCGTCGTCGACTCGGTCGGCGCCGCGACCGTCCGACTCGGACTTGGACGCTTTGCCATCTTATCAGCCCACGGCACCGTTTGCACCAGTGTCGACGCCGAAGCCTTCGGCGCTCACACCGTCAAGGTTGTCGACGCTCTTGGCGTCAAAGCCTCCGGCACATTGGGGATTTTTTGCTCAAAATTTTCCTTTGTAGTACCCCGATGTGGTGGATCCTCCTAGGAAGGCTACAGCGAAGTCTGTGAGGCCAATTTTGGACTTTAGGCCCTCTTTTGTCACCAGGCCCGGGTTTCCACCCCCTCTGGCTGACCTATATGAAGAGGAAGAAAGGTCTGAATTTGAGGACCCTGGTGAACTTGATGAAGCGCCAATGTTTTCTGGAGACAGTCAGTTGGAGGAGTTGAGGCAGACCCTCCATGATGCCAGTGGGTTGGACACTTCTCCGGAAGTGGAATTTGGTAGGCCTGAACCTGGGGCTCATGCAGAGTCTTCATACCGGAGGCTCATGGCTAGGGTCTCAGTATCTGGGCTGGTCCGGTCCTCCTGAAGACTTTGTGCAGGATGATCTAACGGACATCTTAGATCCAGGTCTGTCCTCTGACCCAGTTTTACCATTTAATCCCACCTTGCAGAAAAGGGTGGCAGCTGCTTGGCAGTCCCTGGAATCTCTTCCGGTTGTTAATAAATCTTTGACAAAGTAATACTGCCCTTCCGTTAGCGACCCCAGCTATTTATCTACTCACCCCACTCCCGAGAGTTGGGTGGTTCAGGCGGCTACGCCCACCTCGAGGCAGGCGGCGTCCCCTACCATCCCTCCGGATAGGGGCGACAATCGCTTCAACAGTTGGGTCCGGAAGGTATTTTCTGCTGGGAGCATGGCCTTGAAATCGGCTAACTCCACTTGTGCCTTGGCAAGGTTTTCACACTGTGTAACTGTTTTTCTTTAGCGGCTGTGCATATTCCCGAGGGGGAAGAAGGGGATGAGTTCCTTGTTCTCGTGCAAGACGGCAAGGATGCCATGTGCGAATCCCTTCAGTCGGGTTTGGATACGGCCGACAGTGTAAGCCGATCCATGGCTGCAAGCACCATTATACGCAGATTTGCGTGGTTGCGGAAGTCTGGTTTTGCCGCGGATGTGCATGCCCGGCTTCTCAACGTGCCCTTTGATGGCACACATTTGTTTGGCAGCAGGGCTGACGAGAGCCTTGAGAGGTTGCAGACCTCGGAAGCTGTGGCTAAATCTTTAAGCGCAGCTGTGCGTCAACCTCCGCCTTTTCTTCCTAGGGGACCGCAATGGAGGGGAGCTTCTTTTCGTTACTACTCCTCCTTTGGTAGAACGAGAGGAGCTGCCAGTCAAAGGGGACAGCGAAAAAGTACCCGTGGTGGGCGGGGAAATCGTGGTGCAAAAGCCGCTCAGGCAGCGGCCTCTCTGCCTTCAGGCACTGCCGCAGCCGCTTCCAAACAGTCACAAGGCCATGTCCCATGGTTCGCCGGTTGGGGGCAGACTGTCTCAGTATCTCGAAGAATGGCGAGCCATAACTTCAGAGGCGTGGGTTCTGGATACCATAGCCCACAGCTACTGCCTTCCCTTCCTTCAGCGGCCTCACGACTATCCACCGGGGAAACTCTGAGGCTTCCGGATTCCCTCCTTGTGCAGGCAATCCTAACCCTGCTGGAGAAAGGCGCTATAGAACTGGTGCCTGTAGCGGAGAGGAACAAGGGATGGTATTCGCCTTATTTTTTGATCCCGAGGAAAGCCGGGGGGGGGGGATTGAGACCCATCATGGACTTGCGTTGGTTCCACAAACTTCTCAGGAAGGACACGTTCAAGATGGTTACTCTTTCTCAAATCCTCCAGGCCCTTCAACCTCAGGATTGGTTGGTGTCTCTGGACCTACAGGATGCTTACTTTCATGTGCCGATTCATCCCAAGCACAGAAAGTACCTAAGGTTTGTGGCTGGCGACTCGCACTTTCAGTTTCGGGTCCTGCCATTTGGATTGACCTCCACCCCGAGGGTCTTCACCAAGCTAATGGTGGTGGTGGCAGCGTACCTGTCTAGCCCTACCTGGACGATCCGGGCGCGCTCTCCCGAGCAAGCGTTGGATCACCTCGGCCTCACCTGTCGCACCCTCCACAGGCTAGGCTTCTCCCTGAATTTCAAGAAGTCGCATCTGACACCTTACCAACAGCGCCAGTACATCAGGGCTGTGTTGGACACGTCCTTGGGGAATTGCTCACCTCCCAAGGTGAGGGCTCATCACATTGTGCAGATGGTGGACAAGTTTCAACATGCCCAGAGTCTCCCGGCTTTTCGAATTCTTAAGGTTGCTCTGCCTCATGGCATCCTGCATTGCTCTGGTGCCAGAGGCCAGGCTGCAGATGAGGTCCCTGCAATGGGTCCTCAAGATGCAGTGGTCACAGTTCTCCGACAAGATGTCGGATCCCGTTCAGATTCCGTTCTCGGTCTAAACAAAGGGAACTTGACGAGGGGGGGAACCGTTTTGGAAACTGTGGTCGGAGGTGACTGTAGTGACGGACGCTTCCCTCACAGGATGGGTGCTCATGCCAGCGACTTGACCTTCAGCGGTCGTTGGTCTCTGTCGGAGTCAAGACTCCATATCAATCTGTTAGAGCGGAGGGCTATCATGCTGGCCCTGAAGGCTTTTCTGCCCTCTGTATGGGGGGGGAAGTGTGTCCTAATCATGACGGACAACACAGTGGCCATGCATTACCTCAACAAAAAAGGGGGGGTAGGGTCACTCCCGTTGTGCAGAGCGGCAATGCAGCTCTGGTTTTGGCCCATCCAGCAGAAAATTTCGATCTCGGCATTTCATCTGGTCGGAGACGATAATGCGGCGGCGGACGGTCTGAGCAGGCAGAGCACGATCTCTCACGAGTGGGAGTTGGCTCATGAAGTCCTTCAGGAGATCTTTGCCCTTTGGGGAACCCCGCAAGTGGGTCTCTTGGTCACCAGTGTCAACAGGAAGTGCGAGACGTTCTGATAAAGGGAATTTCCTCCAAGAGGAGCCTTAGGAGACGCGTTTGTGGTGGATTGGTCATTCCCACTGCTGTACGCATTTCCTCCAGTGCCCGTCATTCCTCATGTGTTGGGGAGGTTCGGTTCCCATATGATCCTCATTGCTCCGGATTGGGCTAGGAGAGCATGGTACCAGAACCTTCTAGAATTGTCCATCTGTCCTCCACACTGTCTTCCCTGCCAAGAGGATCTGCTCTCGCTCTCTCTCTCTCTCGCTCGCGCGCGCGCGCAGTGGTGGCTCAGGTTCTCCATCCAGAGGTCAAGACTCTCACCCTTCACGCTTGGTATCTGAAAGGTTGAGGTATAAGGCTTGGGACTTCCCGGGTGACATGATGGAGGTGTTGCTTTTGTTGAGGCGGCCTGCAACAAAATCCCTGTACCGTTGCCGTAAGTTCTGCGACTGGTGCAGAGGTCACAATGTTGATCCTTTTCAATGCTCCATTCCTATGGTTTTGTCTTCTTACTTTCTTTTGCCCACGGGGGCTTTCAAGTGGGTACCATTAAGGGCTACCTGGTGGTGCTGTCTATCTTTAAGCGCTCGTCTGAAGGATGTTCTTATTTTAAGATTCCTTTGATTTCTCAGTTTCTTAAAGGACTGACTAATGTATTCCCGCCGTCACCTTTCCAGGTGCCAGTTTGGGACTTGAATTTGGTTTTGAAATTTCTCATGTGCTCCGTTTGTACCTTTGCACTCCTGTCCTTCAAGACTGTGTTCTTGGTTGCGGTTACTTCCGCTCGCAGAGTGAGTGAATTGCAGGCATTTTCATCTAAGCCACCCTTTACTGTGTTTCACAAAGACAGGATTGTACTGCGGATACGCCCCTCCTGTCTACCTAAGGATATGCTGGACACCGATTGAGCCAGACTGTTACCAAACAGACCTTGTCCAAGTGGATTATCCTCACCATTACGGAGTGTTACCGATTGGCGGGTAAGGACCCTCCTGAAGGGTTGCAAGCTCATTCTACTAGGGGCGTGGCTACAGCCCTCCAGCGGGGGGTTCCTATTAGTAATATCTGTGATGCCGCCACATGGCCTTCAATCCACACCTTTGTTAAACATTACTCCTTGGCTACAATCCATGGTCAGGAGGTTCTTTATTCTGCAATCTGATTGGGTACCCTAAATTCTTTTCCCTCCTCCATCTACTGGTACTGCTTTGGGAGTCTGTCAAAGATGTGGAATACGTTGGAGGACCCAATCCATTCGAAGAACAAGTTACTTACCAACTGGTAATGTTCCTCCAACATATTCCACATCGCTCTCCCAGCCTTCCCTTCTGGAGAATTTCCTATGCCTTTGCAGCTTACGTTTCCGCAAGGCTATGAGCAGTCAAGCAGGTGCCACACGTTCAGAGGGAAAAAACTTAAACTGAGGCTGAGGCTGCGGGCGCTGTGCGTCCTATTTATAACATCTGGTGACGTCGCCCTCGACAGAGGCCTTCGAGGGACATCGACCCAACGTCATCGACGCAGGACGCCCTCTGCTGAAAAAGTTTCCAAAGTGCACAGCTGCGGACATTACATGTCAAAGATGTGGAATACATTGGAGGAACATCCAGTCGAAAGAACGTTACCAGTTGGTAAGTAGCTTGTTCTTTCTATGCGCTGCACTCAGATTTTGTTTCAGAAGTTTTTTTATTCCAAATAACAAAGCACTTCAGGTAGGGGTTAAAATGTCAAGTTGCAAGCTCCTAGCCAGGGATAAAAATTCACTCGCCCAGAGTTATCCACATGCAAGAACACATCATTTCTTAGTTGCCAAAAATCAGTTATCACTCGCCAATGACTAGTGGCAAGTGCAAGTTATGAGGCCAGCTGCCGGTTTCCTCTGCATTTTGAAGTAGCCCCCACTGCATCACTGTTTGTGGAATTGACATTCTTTTGGGACTGTCATATCATATATATTGTATGTATTATTTAATGGTCAAGTACTGATTCCTTCTTGCCAGTTCGCTTTGTTCTGTGCCCGTCTTGTTAAAAAAAAAAAGTTTACAGTATGCCCTTCACGCAGCTGGTTGTAGCAGACAGTGTTCTGTGCCCATCAGTCATTCAAATGTAGATTTATATAGCTAGTTTGTTTTATTGTAATACATTTCTAAATTTCTGTTCAATTTCTGATTGGCTTTGTGTTTACATTTTTAATATGTATTTTTTGCCTTTCCAACTTGATACTTGTACGGCCTCAATATAAATGTAAAATGTATGTTTTTCAGAAGAATTTAATAAAAATGTAATCTTGTGTTCGCTACAAAGCAAACAAAATGGTACCCTGGTTGTTTTTCTGCTTTGCTAAAATAATTCATCCTTACCCTGACCCAATTCCTGAACACATCATCCAATCAGTAGTTCTGCTGAGGAAACTTTGAATCACATGGCCTTACTTCTGCATGTTTCAACCCGATGTAAACCATCTTAGCCCAAAGGAACACATTGGCAGATAAAATGGTGGACATGGCCAGATGCCTGGTCTGTCACACAAAGGACACCAGACTCAGAGCTTGAATGGAAATCGATATTGGATTTTAAAGGCAATACGAGTGCAGCAAGTAACAGCCAACTAATCGGGTTTCTTGGAAGATCCTTTCTATTGGCCTTGATTTTTTTTAACCTTTAGAAGATGCATTTCACTGCTATTAGGAAGCTGTACTAATTGGTGATGAGTGGCATAGTCCAATTGTTTCGTTACCTGCTCTGCATTAAAACTGTGAGTTGATCTGGAACATGCTCATGTAACCTGGGAAGATCCTATTTCGCAATACGTTTTTCTGGTTGTAATTGAGTAACCCAGAGTTTGGCATACTTGTTATATTACTGTGCCCACTCATCTATCCCACCTGAAAATGTATATTTTGTTTGCATGCTGACTCGTATTTTTTCTAAATTACTGTATTTTCCTTGAGTCCAAAATAAACTGCATTACCTTTTACTGTTTTGTGGCCATCTTTTATTCGTTTAAATGACTGTAGACTGAGAAACTATTCAAATAGTATTCCAAATGCTCGATGTATTATGTATTTATATGCTTAATTCACCAATTTCTTTTTCCGTAAAGCTAATTTTGTAGTGCTCCACATTTCAACAGTACGGGTGGCTTCCTTCAAGTTGCGAATGTTGATTTTGAAACTCCCCATTCATTTCGGCATCGAGACACATTGAAGCCCGAGTCCCCTCAGTTAAACCTAGGCAACGACTAGAGCAGAAATATCGGTAACGAGCAAGCTGCCATTGTGATAGAAATAGACAAGATCGAATGGTCACAAGCATGAAACACTGTTCTATAATCTTTTTCTGCTGAAGTATTTTGAAAGTCCATGCTATGAAACATGAGTTTTTCTAGCTATAGCTTTTTAGTTGGGTTGTTTATTTGGGATATTTGTGTAGTGCAGACCTTGCCCCTGGCAACCCAGCAGCACTTGGACTCAGAACTGTGCAACTTACAGATACAATTATGATTACTCGGAAAGCACAAGAGTTTTCAGATGGCCGGGGGAAAATTGTTGGCACAGGTGATGGTTTGGCCCGGCGTGTTGGATCAAAGCCTTAGTCTGTGAAATTCAGGTGGATGATAGTGCAAAGTAAATGGAAGGGTTTTAAATTCTTAATGTCTGTAGGGGAGTGGTAGAGTTCCAGGTTTTGCCTGAAAGTCTGAAAAGGCTTTTTTCTTTCTCTTGCATCGTGTCTATTTTAAAGGTCGTTTCTGTGCTATGTGTCTGCTAAGGTGTAGGTTTTTCTCCTAAGTAGAGCGATTTGTTGATGTGCTGGACTTGGATTATGTTATGGTGTCTCGTCTAGCGCAGTGTCTGTCTGTGGCCTCTTTGCAGCTTTGGGACTTGTGACAGATGGGTTGGATTGGGGTTCATTGGCATGGTAAATTCGGTGTGGACTGAGGAAGTACGGTTGTTGAAGTGTTGTTGTGCTCCATTCTGAAGCAACTAGGCTGTGTGGAGGTTAAGCTTGTAGGTGTCGAATGCAGTGCCTGATGGGATTCGGCGTGGCTGTACCATAGGTGCGTATGTGTAGTATGAAATGTTAATCTGACTGGTGACGGTCGTTTGGTATGTATTGTTGTGGTGTGGCAATGCTGCAATGCAAATATTCCAGTAGGGAGCTAATATTGGCATTGGGTGTGGCAATGGCGTAGGTTGTTTAGAATCGATCTGATCTAATGATGGAACTGCTGGTGCAGTGTTGCTACCGCAGTTGGTCCGGAGTACTGTATTTGTTGCTCAGTTTGTGTTTGTTCTTTAACAGATAACAATATCACTGCAGTCAAGTGTTCCCGAATGTGGCCTAGCAGTGCTGAGAAAGGAGAACACATTATATGAATAGGTTTTTATACCGTGCCAAATCGCCACCATGGTAGTCTACCAGACAAAACGGTATCGGGTAATAAAATCCCCAAAAAAATATTGCCGTAAAAATATGGCCGTTTGGTTCGCCATAGGCGATATTTTTATTGGGGATATTATGTGGGAGCGGGGATTGCAGGGGTGTCCCCCGCACATTAAAAAGTGATGCAGGGGTTTCGGGGGTGTCCCCCGCAGGGTCCATTGTGAATTTCGCCGCAAAAATATGGAGATATTTTTGCGGCGAAATTATAACATGGAACCGACAAAACAGTACCATGCTCTAGCTGTGCAGAATGTAGACCTACACAGGAGAAGTTGGTAGTGATTGGGCGAATGTGAAATCCGAGGTGTTTTACTACTCTGCTTGTTTGGTGAGACTGGTCATGCATAGTCTTGTAATGCATTTTTCTGGTGACAAATGCTGTGGCTGGGGGTGTTGAGAATTGCCTACCACTGGCTTGTAATAAGCTATTCTACTACCCTGCAGTAAGTGGCCCACAACTAGGTACAGGTCTGAGCTCATTGTAAAGCTATGCTCACGATAAAAACATGTAACAAGACTGTTAGGTTGACACTTAACAAACAAAAGCGGTGCAGCACACAGATACTACAGGCCAACATCAAGCAATGTGTGATGCAGTAGAATTTCGACTCTGCGTGTCTGAAGCAGGAGCAAATGGATATTCTGGTTTCTTGGGCTTACGATCAGGGTTTTAAGAGGGGATTGAGGGGGGGATGCAGTGGTTTGGTTGAAGGTAATTATCTGAGTACCAGCTCCTGTGGTCACGTTTATTTACATATAGTCCCTACTCATGGCACTTCCTATCTAAGCTCTGACTCTACCCTAATTTTATTTCCTCTCACGCCTTGTATTTTTCCCTATACCCCTTTCTCTTTCCTTCCATGTTCCTACATGATGCAGCACACGTTACATACATGCACATAATGACAATAGTGTCATAGATACAATCGTTTTTTGAAAGCAGTGAGAGGCCACAAAGCAGCAAGAGTGACTGCAGAATGTGCAAAGTCCAACCATACGATTATGCTCTACTAAAATAAAGTAGGTCTACAAAACCGGTTCACACTTGGACCATGGGCAATTTACTCTTGAATGTTCAATACTCTCACCCACTCCTCAGACATCTTTGTGCTTGATCTGTGCCATCCCATGTCTTCCATCTTTTTGTCCCAGGTTTCTACCACAAATTGCATAGTTAAATATGTCAAATACATTTCTACTATGCCAATTACCACCATAGTGGTCTCCAGTAATAGGGTTTGTCCGGAATCTAGCATGTTATATAAAAGCTTACTCTGGCCCCGCTCCAGCCGTCTGCATTTACTTCCGGCTGGCTGCAGCAAACACTAAAGGCGAACTTCATTTGTGCTACCAGCCAGGATTCTCTCCCTTCAAGATTGTTCTATTTGTTGTTGTTTGTAATATTAGAATGCATCCAATTAGGTCCGCCTGTTACTCCTGTGGAAGTTGCGTTAAAGTTGCACATGCTATCGCAAAGGTTTGGATGTTAATTTATAACTTATATGCATTTCACTGTGTTTACGGGCAAGACCCATCAGCAGGGTTTAGTGGGGTTTGAATTAAACATTGCATTACAGTATGGATATAAGAAGAGTATTTTCTCACAGTAAGCATTTGAGTACAAGGTTAAACCACGGTTACAAATGTCAGTTTGCAAGTTTATGTCCAGGCTCAAGTCATTATCCCTCTGCCAGTTCTCCACATACGCAAACCACACAACGTCTTACGTGCTAGGAGGGACGAAAGGCTTGTGGCGAGTGCAAATGTTGTTCTCTGGTCGCACCATAAACCCCTAAAGGGAAGACTGTGAATGCCAGAAAATTGGTGGGGGCATGCTTGAGTGGTAGCAGACATCACATTAGTCATCAGAGCGCTTAGTATTACGGCTCCGGGAGGCCGCAAACTACATTTCCCAGACGCCCGCCTTAAACTGCCGCCCGCCTGCCTGCGCTAGGTGCAGATTGAGAACCATGGAAGGGGCGGACGCGGCGTTGGATAAGGCAGCCAATAGATGGAGCAGCAAACACCAGAGAGGGGAGTAAGGGCCCGGGCCATGCAGCAGTGACAATAAAAGGCTCTAGTGCAGTGATCTACAACATCGTCCGGGCAGCCTTACAGGGCTCCCGGACTAAGTTAAGTACGTGCACCCCATTGCATCATTGCATTTCATGATATCCCATTTCACTAACGCACGTTCATTAATCGGCTACACGTGTTGTCTTACAGTGCTTGAGTTCATTGAGTTACATGGCTTATGTTTTTATACGGATCATGAAATGGCACATTTCTTGCAACTCCATGGGTAAGGACGGCAGGAAATAATGTGTGGAGTTTTAACACGTTGCAAACAGCAGAGATAGAGGTTTTGATTTATGTTTTGTCTCTTCGTGCAATGCTTTGCCTACCAGGCATGTGTAATCATGTGGGGAGAACCCCAGGTGTGTGTTCCATTACGCTTGCCATGTCCATTATGTTGCCATGTCCATTGTGCCACCCATAACACGGTTGCTCAGAAAGCACAATTAATTTGGGATGAAGGCGCAGGGAGCATTTCAGAAGTTAAAGAAGGCCTTTCCGAGTGCTCCAGTGTTGAGACACCTGGCTCTCTAGAGACCTTTTCAGGTGGAAACTGATGCGTCCAAGATGGCTTTGGGCGCAGTGCTGTCCCAGAAGAATGTGGAGGGCATATGGCATTCAGGGGCATATTACTCGCGAAAACTCGCAGGGTGCGAACAAAACGACTCCATCAAAGATAAAGAATGATAGGCTATTAGAGCTGTATTTTGGGAGTGGAGACACTATTTGTTGGGAGCCAGACATCAAATGACAGTAGTGACAAACCATTAAAATGTACAATACTTCAGGACCGCCCAGGCAATTAAGATGGTCCCTGTACTTTAATGAGTTCGATTTTGTGGTAACGATTAGCCCCAGCAGGAAAAATGGGAAGGCGGATGCATTGATCCGGCAGCAGCATTTGGAGAATGAGGCGAAGGCTATTATTTCTATTGAAAAGATAATTGGGCCAGTCACTGAGGACCTGTTAGGACAGGTGCGCAAGTGAATGGGGAGGAACGAATTACAGGTTATGTGGCCAGTCACTCTTCCCGGACAATGCAAGAGGTTCTTCCAGATCATTTAGTGCAATTGTATAAGGCGCTGCAACAGAAGGTTTTGTATTGGTGCCACATTTCACCTTTAGCAGAGCATCCCGAGTAGAGAAATACCAACTGCATGTTGGTCAAATATTTTTGGTGGCCCAAGATGAGGAAACATGCACATGTACATTCAGGAATGTGAGACTTGTATGGTGGAGTAAGGCAGACCATTCCAAGAGAATGATATTGTTGCAGCCTTTGCCTACACCCGAGAGTACATTGACTCAAATTTCTATGGACTTTATTACAGATCTTCCGAAAGATAACAAACATGATACCATTCTGGTTATGGTGGACAATTTCTCTAAGCAGGTTCCTTTCATCCCCTCTGATGGAATTCCTAGTGCCAGTCAGCTGGCCGAATTGTTATGTTGTATCGTCTGCCAAAGAGTATTGTATATGATCAAGGACCACAATTCACATCTAGGTTTTGGTGTGCCTTTTTCAGCGTGTTAGTAATCAGATGGCGCTATCCACCACTTACCATCCCCAAAAGGATGGGCAAACTGAGAGTTAATCAGAATTTGCAGCAGTATATCCGGTGCTATTTAGGGGATGGTATGTCATAATGGGTGCAAGCCTTGTGATTGGCAGAATGTACCTATAATAACATGGAACATGCATCATTGAGGATGTATCCTAATGAGTGCCTTTACGGGCATGAACAAAACATCATACCAGAAACTTTGCCTGAGTCAGCTCAGATTCCCACCCTCCAAGAGTGAAAACAGCTGCTTCTCGACATTAGGAGAAAGGCACGGCATAATTTGGAGAAAGCCAAGGCTGCTTACAAGGCCCAGGCAGATAAACGCCAAAGTGCACCTGTGTGTCCGAGTGCGACAGTGTGGTCCACCCAGAACCTACAACTAGTGGGACCCCGTAAATTTGCACTCCCGTTTATTGGGCCATATGACATTGAAAGATGTGTATTACAGACAGCAATGCGTTTAAGGTCGTCTAAAAATGTGACGATACATCCGGTTCCCCTTAAACCTGCAGCTCCGGGGGTTACTACCAAGAGGCCACCAGTCATAATGAAGGATGGTCAAGCAGAGTATGAAGTTAAACGGATTCTGGACTCCAGAAGAAGACGGTGACGCTTGTGGTATTTGATGGAATGGCTGGGTTACGGATTGGAGGAATGTTCATGGGAACCAGAGGAGGTGGTGCATGCACCAAGGTTGGTAAGACAATTTCATGAGCAAAATCCTGGAAAGCCTGGCGGGTGAGACCCTGAGAGAGAAGTTACTGTCAGAATATTGGAGGGGCCATACTTGAGTGGTTGCAGACATCACATAAAGGCATTAGAGCCTTGCATTACAGCTCTGGGAGGCCGCAAACATTTCCCAGACACCCCTGGGATTGCATGGCTTGACCCGTTCAATGCAGCCGCTGTGAATTTAAGCCACTGCCCACCTGTGCCAGGTGTGGACTGAGAACCACGGCATGGGCGGACACAACGTTGGATCCAGGCAGCCTGCGATGGCAGTGGCAAGCACCAGAGAGGAGAGTGAGGACCCGGGCCATGCAGTGGTGACAACGAAAGGCTCTGGTGCAGTGCGGCGATTTACATCGTCCGGGCACCCTTATGGGGCTCCCAGGCTATGTTAAGTATTCACGCTGCATTGAATCATTGCATTTCATGATTCCCAATTTATTAACGCACGTGCAGCAAACTGCTGCACGTGCAGCAAACTGCTGCACGTGTTGTCTTGCAGTGCTTGAGTTCATTGACTTATATGGCTTTCTTACATATCATGAAATGGTCCATTTCTTGGAATTCCATGGTTAAGGACTGCAGAAAGTAACGGCTGGAGTTTTAACACGTTGCTAAGCGTGGGTGGAAGTTAATGCGTGGGCAGAGCTGGAGGTCGTTTGCTGGCAATATGTTATATGTTTGTTGTCTCTTTATGCAACACTTTGCCTTTCAGGCCATGAGTCTTGTGTAATGTGGGGCGAATACCAGTTGTTTGTTCCATTACACTTGCCATGTTCATTATGTTGCTTCAGTTCATCCTCATGTGCTCATCCCGCTTTGTGTCTGTCTAGCTACGGTCAATTGTTCATGTGTATTGATAATGCATGTTAGATTAGGACCATAGGTGTGCAAGGTTATGCAACAGGCAGGTTAGGCAACACATAGGTATGTCAGGGTGTTAAGATATGTATTACATGGTATCAAGGTGTGTTTTTCCCCAAACCCCCTCTAACCATCCAATCTTGTTACCCTAATCCTCTGTCCGGTTTTCCTAACTCCGCCTTCCTATACACAACGTCTCACTAAGCCCTCTTCCGCCACGCCCAGCCACCCCCCCTCCACATTGGCTGCCACTTGGTCACCTGTAGTTTTAACATCAGGAACCTGTGCCAACCGAAGTGGGAGGGGCAACCCAATTAGGCTTCTGTGGTTGTGGAGAAGTTAATGATTGCCTCCTTTTATGGTCTTGACAATGAAGATTAGACTTGTAATTCCCTCTCAACCGTAATAGTCTGTTTTCCATAGTAGTATCTAAGATATGTTCAGTGACAACTTCTTGTGTTCCACCTTTATAAAATGAATAGCCTGCATATTTGACACTGTTCCCACCCGTGCATCACCAACCATCCTATTTTTCCAGCCATTTCGGAAGCAGGAAAGAATTACTCTTGGTGATTACCCTTTTTTGGACTGTGCTTTAAATTTTGTGGATTCCACATCCTGGAAGTGGTGTCATTTTACAGTCAATTGGCTAATTCAAATCCTATCTAGGACTTGCTCTCCGGGCATCTTGTTGGCCAGTTTCACGAGATGAGCCACATACAGCCTTTATTTCCTATATTGGGAACTTTCATTTGGCAAGCTCCTGTTCTGTCGGAGAATAAAGGTGAACATGCTGTCGACCTGTTTAGTTTCTTTCCTCAAGAAGGGTCAGGTACCATATGCCACTGAGAAAATCATGGAAGGACAGAAAGCTAGGCATCTCCTTGTTAAGGAGGGATTCTGAACTGTGTGCAGGATCATTCGTACCAGTGTTAAGGTCACCTCTTTCATTGAAGGGACGCTTCCCAGCTAGCCATTCAGAAGTAACTGATGCATGATAACTTCAAATGGAATATAAATACTTGTTTAATGGGGATTTTCCAGGGGGGTGGGCAAAAGAAGAACATCGGCACGGAAAATAGCTGTCCACTAATAGAACAACGGTTACAAGACCTCTGGAGGTGAATACTGCAGAAATCCTGCAGAAGGAAAGAATGAATATAGAGAAAAGGAGATCTAGAAATGGATTGGTGTCAACTTGTAAACAAAACAGATTAGATATCACCAATGAATAACTATTATCCCTCGAGAAATAGAATATTTGTATTTATTAGTATACTTTAGCCCGCTAGCGCTTTTTATACATTACAGACATAGAAACAATATCCACATAGAAACAAGTGTCCACCAGCCAAATTACAGTAAGAAAAACCTAACAATAAGATCAATAAATCATTATACATCGAATTTCATATGGTTAAAATAAGATGACCTCTAACATTCCATAAAGTGTGATTTGTCACCATAATTTAGTTACATAATATTTACATCATTGCCATCAAGGAACACATTCCACAAACTAGAGGGATCCATGCAACCGGTAGGAAGGCTATATGCCTTTAGTGAAGCTCTACGTATGGCAGAGAGGGCCACACACACTGCCAACATATGTTGGTAGGTCTCCACAACCATTGTGCCACATAGTCTAAAACCTCGAGGGCGCAGACTCTCCCTTTGCGAATCCACTAAACATGCATGCCATTGAACTTGATCCGCATATACTGCCTTACAATAAAGTTATTAGGGTATGCATAAAAATAATCATTGCTTTAAGCTTGTGATAGGATACATATTCCCTCGTGGATCTTAGTGGCTACGTCTGCCCATGATTGCTCTGAATCAGTTTGGCGCGGTGCTTTTTATCCAACTGCCTACGCTTTGAATAGGGATAATTAAATAGCAAAATCTTAAGATGATGTACTCACTTGCAAACCTCCAAATGTAACTTGTGCACTGTAACCGTATCATTACTCAAGATATCAGATACCATCAATTTACCATTTAGATGTAGCAATGAATCGTCGGCCGAATGAGTGATGTTCCAAAACAGGTTTAGCTTGTTAATTATTAGCAAACAGTGCGAGGAATTTTACTTGGTTTCTAAATAGATGTATTCAATTGGAATAGAGCATGGTAAGCTAAGCAGGGCAATTCAACAGCATCTTAGCTCCTTATGTTACTAAGTGCAAAGACCATGTCATAGATTTGTCCATGATGCCTAGATAATCATAGGTAGTAGTTTGATCAATGGTCAAAGGCCCTAGTTTCTTTTCAAGTTTGCTCCTCTGCTTAGTCCTACCCGATACGTATGCGAGAAAATCATAAAAAAAATTCTACATTACGACCTACAAGGATGGCAAATTCGAACTGTTTAGTAGTCCTGAGATTTAACCTGAAAAAAGGCAGGGGATACTAGCTTTCTCGTTCAAGCGGCCCAATGTTGGAATTCTCTACCTACTTACCTATGCAAGGAGCAGACCATTCTAAATTTCAGAACCAACACAAAGAAATTGATAAATGGATAATGTCAAACGACCGTTGACTACCTCATTTCTCGCTGTCTTCTGCATGAACACTGCCTGATCCTGTCATGTAGTTCTGCCGTGCCTTTTGGCTTGTTTCTGCATGTCTTCTACGGTATTGCTACTGATTGTTCCTGTCATCATATGTAACCTAAGATTTGTACTTGCTTGTAAACGCGCCCAGATACCTTCGGGTCAGGTTGGCAATATAAATTAATAAACAAACAAGCAAACAATTTAAAGGCCGTTGCTTTAGTCTTAGTGATGTTGATGTTTAAACCATTTTCAACCGATTAAGTCTGTAGGTAGTATCCAGGGTATACTGAAGGCCCCCAGGTGTGAGATCCAAGATAACTAAGTCATCGGCATAGCTGAGCCAAGTGATCTTAGACGTACGTAACCTCAGAGGTACCGCAATGATATCAGTAAGAGTGCAAATCACTTTGATATAAATTAAAGAGTAATGGGGCTAGCATGCACCCTGTTTCAGTCTGACAAAACTATTGATGTCTCCCTTGCATCAGTGATACGCACCTTCACTTTAGTAGCAGAGTAGAGTTCCACAATAATTTTTAGAAGACCTAATGGAATGCCCCACTTAACCAATTCTTTCCAGAGCCGTTCACGGTAAACTGAGTGGAAAATAGCACTGTAATCCACCAGCACTGCATAGGTAGAAAAACCCCAAACATACCAGGTATCTTCAATGGTATATACCAAACTCAGTAAATTCATGAGTGCCTGTCCCTTTGCAAAAGCCTGTCTGAAAAGCTGGAATAATTCTTCCATTAGTCGCCCAGTTGGTAACCTCCAATAGCAGTAGTCTATCAAAGATCTTTGCTGGAAAGTCCTACATTGCTAGTAATCTGTAGTTATTTGATTCCTTATGTGAGCCTTTTTTTGTGAGCCGAGGCAATTATGATTTCTTCCCATGAAGTCGTTAGAATGCCCACTGTGGAAATGCTTACAAATAATTGATGAAGCAAATTTCCCCACCATATTGAATTTAACTTCAGCAGGGCATTGCTTAACCCATAAGGTCCAAGGGCCCTCGAGGGTTTAAGGGAAGCAATGATCATGCTAATTTCCACTGCTCTTTGTTTATACTGCCATTGCTCCTTTTTTAGATCCCGATCGAAAGTGTCTGAAGGAGAGCAGCCTACATTTTTACCTATAGAAGCTTCCCACTCTTCCTTGCTTACATTAGCTACAAGATGAGAAGGAAGAACCTTTGCATTCACCAATTGCCAACATTTTCTTTGATTATTGACTAGCATAGCCCTAGCCAATTTGTGCCATTTATCTAACCTGCACACTTTCTTGTACAAGCTGAGCCTAGTAGTGTATGACTTTTTACACAGTTTGGTTGCTGCTACAAGAGGGGTATGTCTACTAGCATCTGGAGTTTTTAAATTAAGGACAAGGTGCAAAGGAATGCGGTCAATCTATTCCAGAGGCAACCCATACAAATCTGCATTTTGATAATACACCTCAGGGGTCACAAAACCATACTCAATATGGGAGGAAGAGTTACTGAATATTCTGGTCAAATTAGCTGGAAAGTCATGCTCACACCTCCCATTGAACATGTTAGGTCCGTGGCACATAGTGTGTAAGCCCACCCTTTAGCCTTTATATCAAGGTTTTCCTGTTTGGTTAGTGCTCTGGGCATCATTTAAGAGAGGTGTAAGTTTGGAAGATACTTGGCATTCAAGTCACCCAAGAGAAATACTCTGCTTGTCAATTAGTGCATTCACCAAGGATCAACTGGAGCTAGTCAACTTTGAGCCAGAAAGGGTCATAAATATTTATAATCAAACAATTGAGACAATTCTCCCTAGGTAGGAACACAAGTTAGAAAGCCGGACAATATATATTCAGATTCCACCTTCAGCTCATGCAAATTGAAAACGGTGCTACAACTTAATAAAAGACCCCCCCCACCCCCAGGACACCCACAGTAGCCTTTAGAGGCTGCCTTTTGAATGGACAATTGGGAATCCGAATATCCCTGCTGCCATTTGCTTTAGCAGCGATTCAGATGTTTTGGTTACTTAACTTAGCGGCCTTCTATTCCCTATCCTCTCTTTGCTCACTATAGCCCAAGCTGTTCCTCAGTGCCTTAGGTCCCTCGTTATACAATCAAGCACTCATAACCAAGTCTATAAATATCGACTTTGTTGTTAGAATGAAGTCAATAATGTGCTCTGATAGAAGTGGACATATATGGTCACCAAGATCAGATTATCCAGAATTTTCGACTAATCTAATATCGCTGATGGATTTAACTTGTAATTGTGGGATACCACCACAGAGATCCCGAGAAGCCACACTGTTTAGAGCGTGGACACTGGGCCTTTAAGACCAGCTTTGGATTTTTAGTATTCTTCGATCGAGCAGTGTCAGATGGCCCTTGCCTAGAAAAGGCAGCCCCTTGATTGTTTTGTTTTTGAATATTCGCGTAACTAGTGCAATTTGAACCCTCCCCTGGAATGCCTGCCACAAATCCATTAGTAGCAGTCGAGTGAGCTAACATCTTGCCTTAGCAATCACATTTCCCACATTTATTCTGCAATGACAATGACCCTCCGCTATCAATATTAGACGTTAGGTTTGCAACAAGCAAAGTCTCTGGGTCATGTTAAAAAAAAGTGAACGTCCTCAACAACAGCAGTCTCATCAGATGCCTGACAAGAGGAGGATCTACTCTGTAACCTTGCTTTATTTTTATTCCGCTTGTAAAGAGGGGTGGTACCCCGTGTATAAGTGCGAGCAAACCTATAACATATATGGTTACACACACATTGGATGATACTAGTTTGCATACCGCTCCCTTTGGTTCCTGAACCGGAGATGGTTCTGCTCAAGTTTCACAGAGCCAGGGAGGCTGTTCCAGAGGGAGGCGCCAGCCGAAGAGAGAAATCTTCCCCCAACTCTTTGCTTGGAGAAGTGCCTGACCCTCGGGGAGCTGGAGGTTGAGGAGCGAAAGCTCAAGTAGGAAGATATTTCTGAAGAGAGTTGGAGGTATTGTGGTCCCAGGCCCCAGAAGGCCTTGTGGACAATGCAAATGGTCTTCATCCTTGCAGCCACTGGGAGCCAATGAAGAGATTTCTGGGCTGGAGAGATACGATCCCTGGGCTTGAGGCCAATGACCAGTCTTGCAGTCCTGTTCTGGATGAGTTGTAGAGGACAGAGACTAGGGGGAGGCACATTTAAAAAGAGGCTGTTGCAGTAGTCCGGCCTAAAGAGAACCAGAGCTCTGGAGACTGGGGGAATGAGAGAAAAGGAAGAATACCTCTGAGGAGGTTCAGTTGGTAGTTTGACTTCTTAGAGATATCAGAGATGTGAGGAGAGATGGGAGTGTGTGGAGTCTAAAATGACCCTGAGGTTCTTAGCCTCACAGGTGGGAGCAGGAAGAGGGCCAAGGGAGGCCGGCCTGAGACTGGCAGGAAATGAAGGTGCAGGTGTGCCGATGAGGAGGATCTCCGTTTTACTGGCATTCAGGCAGAGATCATTGGCGGCACACCACTCCTGGATTGCAGACAGACAATCCGAGATGAGAGAAGAATAGGTGGCAGAAGGGAGCCTGAAAGCGAGCTGCGTGTCGTCAGCATAGCACTGAAAGTTGGAGCAGAGAGCAGCAATGCGGTAGGAGAGAGGTGCCAGGTATTGGTTGAACAACCAGGGATTAAGGTTATACCCCTGGGGAACACCACAGATAGAGAGGCGAGGAAGAACCCAAGTTGGACCTGGGAGGGTCGGTCCGAGAGGAAAAGTCAGCCAGGCCAGAGCCTGGTCAGTGATACCCAGGTTATCACTTTGCTGGTTGAGCAGGATGGCATGGTTGACCATGTCAAAGGCAGAAGAGAGATGAAGTAAGATGAGGACAGAGGGGAGATTAGCATCAAGGTTATAGAGTAGGTCTCCAGGGATGTTCAGGAGAGCAGTTTCCTTGCTTCTGGATGCTCTGAAGCCAGACTGATGATCATGGAGACAACCAACAGATTCAGTATGACGATGAAACTGGGAGATTGCCAGCTTTTCCAGGAGTTAGCCCAGAAAAGGAGTGATGGAAATTTGTCAATAGCCGGACAGGAGGGGTTGGCTGAGGGTTTCTTGAGAAGAGGGCGCACAAGAGAGTGCTTCAGGGTATAAGGGAAGGTTCCAGTGGCGAAATAGTGGTTGCAGAAGTCTGCATTGGCTGGAGCGAGGGTGTCAATGTGGCCCTTTGTGGTTTTGGAAAAACAGGGAAGAACCTGTTTTGACAAGGCTTTCATAGATCAGACGTGTCTAGAAACCCCCTCAGGGGTGAAGAGAGGAAAGGCAGAGAAGGGAGGCGAGTGGCCGCATGAGGGGCGGAGGAAGAGGAGAGAGTGGAGAAAGAAGCAGGAGAGGATGAGAGGGTGGACAGGATGTCCTGGGTTTAGAGATGAAATGAGAATCCAGGTCTGTACAGAGAGCCTGGGAGGGGACAAGAGAGGTAGAGACTGGGGCAGGATAGGTCAGCGCCTTGCAGATTTTAAAGATTTCGGTTGAATGTGAGCTCTCTTCTTGGTAAGGACAGAGAGTCTGTATTGGCTTTGGCGCAGATAGCAGGCCAGTTTGTCAGAGGATGTACAAGGTGCCAACCATTTCCTCTCAGCCACGCTACACTTGCGTTTAAGAGGGACATGGTCTGAGTCATACCAAGAGTTGCACTAGGCTTCTTGCGGAGCCTCTTGACGGGCAAGTAGATAGCAGAGTGAAGCATGGAAAGGGCTGAGTCGGGGTGAGAGTCAGACAGAGATGCAGGAGGGGGGAGAGAAAGTGGCGGCGCTAGATTAAGTCTGATGCTTGTGTCAAACTTAATTTAGGTTGAGCAGAGGCAAATGCCACCTTTTTGAGCTTTTTTTACCAATCTTTTTCTTATTGCTGACATTAGAGTTCTGAAGAACGGAGGTGTCAAGATTAGTTACTTGCTCGTCAATTGTATTGACCTCCGCCATTAGCTCCTCCTCCGAGCCAGAGGGGGCAGTCCTGCTCTCAATTGCTCACAGCTGGATACCGGTAAAACTACTGGCACAGCATTATCAACCACTTCAATTGAGACATCCTGAATACATGTAACATTCAATATCTGCCTAGTGTGTTGATTTAAGGCTAAGAGCTGCATTAATAATACAGTGTGAGCATGCGATAGCATCATGTTTTTCAATCAATAAATTCATGACTTACTCCAGTGCTAAATACTATGTGCATGAGCTAGTAGAATAAGAAGAGTTGCTGGGAGGGATTAGCAGCTAACACCTCAGTAGAAATGGGTATAAGACTAAAGTGAGTTCCCAGCCGGTATTAATTATAATTTAGTCATAGTTTAATATGAGAATGAATCGACCCTCAGTAGTAATGACTTGACTAATGTGTAACAAAACAAATAAGAAACAAACACTGTTTTATTTTCCAATACATTGATTGGCTGAGACAAAGTTGGATACTGGCAATTTTGCAAATATGTGACGATCATAAACAAAATAAATCGGCTAGTCTAAATCTAGTCTGTACACCTGAATAAATTAAGGCGTAAAGAACATGATGAGGAATTAATGAAAAGGAAATACATAGAGGTACATCCAAAGTCAAACACTGGACATCATTTTTAGACTGAAAAATACATAAGAGTGCATCCAGGGTTACTGTCAAGGGGAAAATTCACATAGACGTTTCAGCAGAGTGAAAAGCTGAACCACCTTCATCAGGACCAACACCCATTGGACCCTGTCGATGCAAAACAAAGTAATTACCTAATGTATGCATAACGGACAAATAAAAAGCTTGTTACCAACTAAACACAGTAGTAAAAGAAAAAGAATGCTCCTTTTATAGATGAAGTATATGGTCCTATCACCAAAGAAACGAGGTTCCCATCACCACACATGACTGACTGCACCCTACGTGAATCAAAGTAAATTGAAGAATGTGGAGAAAAACCTACTCTAATCTGAGGCTGTACAATGGTAGGTTACAGCTGCTCTACTGTAACCAAGTCAAGATGGCCTTGAGATATAATGGCCATAACCTGCAGCAGCAAGAGATGCGGACACTGGTTAACTCAAACACTTATGCAGACCTTGCTGGACGAGTCCACTAGCAGAAACGGGACTCGATGGGTAATTGTGCCACGAGAGTCACTTACCAATATAGCTGTTTTATTAGAGAAGCTTGCCCATCGGTTGGCGTAGGGGTCTCGTGTGCCAATATATGGTTCACTTCAACGGCAATGAAAACCATGCTGAAACGAAATAGTATTGAAAAACGTGTAAGGCTGAAGTCACCGAGACCCACCATAACCCTTCTATCTAACGTAGCAACAGGCTGGGTGTAAAAGCAGCCCCACTTACCTAAGCATATGGTATGTTTGAAAGTCGTTCAGAGACAGAGGGGGACAGTATGTACTCATCACCCTTGAACCAGAGCCCAGTAATTAGTAGCCAGTAGAAAAATGCTGTGATGTCAATAAGAATGGCAGCGATCTACCCAAAAGAAATTGTAAATAAAATAACAAATATATGAGCGAGAACCTCAGTAAACCGCAAAAATATATAAAGGGACAGCTCCCAATAAATAAGTGCAAACCCTATACTTAACGCACACGAGGTCTAGGGACATAATGCTAATGAGACACTTACTAGAAACCGATCAAATCATCAAAAACGCACATAGCATTACATACTCCCAATGTAAGATCCTCGACTCACCATCTGTGGAGGAACATGTCCTGCAGTGACTTGTGCGATGCTCGCTCCATAAACCCACTTCTGTGAAGGAGTGCAGGAGCACGTAGGGTCTGAAGTACTGACACCCATGAATCATGTGATCACGGGAGAGGCGAGACACTCTGGCTGTACGCATAATCTAGAATATGCGTGCCATATTCAAAGAGAGACGCAACTCTTAATAATCCTAGTATGTCTAGGCAGGAGCCAAAAAGGAATACTGAAAGTCCATATGCTCTCTCGGAATAATAAAAACCTAGTGGAGCAATAACTGAGGAGGCACATAAAGAATATTCAATACACACATTGGAGAAAAAATGTATAACTAGAAAAAAGGGGAATAACGTCACGATGACGAGCTACAGCAAGGAGTGTTAGCTATTCCAAAGCCATTTTACAACATTGGCAAAGTGTCATTGAGTCCATGTTGTAAAGTATTCAGCTTAAACATCCACCTAATTTCTTTGGATAAATGTTTTGAGACATTGGGAGCATTTCACGCAGTGTCAAGAATTCACCTTTATATATCATCTACAGAGTAGCCATGCTCCCTATAGTTTCCTGCCATAGGGGCCATGCTGGTCCGGCATCTAATGCGAGATCTAGGCTCTGTGATGTGTATGGACTGGTCTCTTAAGTCTGCCCAATGTACCGCAGGCCACATTGGCATTGTATACAGTATACTGCATATGCTGTTTTGGAGTTTGTATGCTGTCTCAAATGCCATTGCTTACCTCCGATATCAAATGACTTCATTTTTTTACAGATGGAGCATGTGCCACATGGAAAATGCCATTGAAGTGGTCTAAGGTCCCAGCCAGTAATAGTAGATCTACTCTCTAGAGATTTAAAATGTACTAGATAGTACCTCAACTTCTTCTGTCTCTTGAGGGCAAACAACAGTGAATATTTTAATACGTTTTTTTGACTGCAAAGGTTTTGATGTTGAAAAATATATCGGAGTACATCCAGGGTCAACGTCATGGGGAAAATTCACATAGATGTTTCGGCGGAGTGAAAAGCTGAACCCCTTTCATCAGGACCAACACCTATTAGACCCTGTCGATGCAAAACAAAGGCATTACCTGATGAATACGTAACTGACAAATAAAAGCCTGTTACCCACTAAACGCAGTAGCAAAAGAAAAAGAATGCTCCTGTTATAGATGTAGTATATGGTCCAATCACCAAAGTAGCGAGTTGTGGGTAACACCCCCTCACTCCCTCAGCCGTCCCCTTTGAGGCATCAGCTGCATTAACGCCAACTTGAATATCATCTTGAGGCAAGTGTAGAATTCAAGAACAGCGGGTCATGAGTACCTGTTGAACTACAATTCAGAGGGCCATTAGGAATGCTGTGCAGGAGAGCTTCTACCTTCACAGGGGCCTGACATATTTCCATATTTGCTGATATACAAGCTGGGACAGGAGATATAGAAGGAACAATTTCCTGGGTCAAGGGTGCAGTACCAACATTCAATACGTCCAATAGTCTGAGCCAAACATGCTGCATCCTTAGTCTGAAACTTTGCCAAGGAATTTACAACTGATTCAATCATTTTATAGCCTAAAGTGTTGAGGTAAGGTACAATACTAGTTTGTTGATAACAGTAGAGTCACTCTGAGGATGAGGCATGAAAAAAGGAGTAATTTTAGCAGCATCTCTGCCAATAATAGATTGAGCCTTGATCAATTTAGGTGGACAAGATCTATTTGGCCTTAAATCATATCAGTGGGACGCACCAGTGCGCACCAAGGATCGAACAGTAATAGGCGCAGTAACAGAAGAGTGAGTCCAGTGTGCCAGCAAACCCAGCATCATCCACTCCTTATTGATGTCTGAGTGCGTCTCCTGCCTCGGAGCTGCCGGTTGACGGAGATGCGTTTAGTGCGTGTCGCAATGGCACGACAATTAAGCGTCTCTACATAGGTCTAAGAGGCTCAAAGGGCGACGTCAAGCCCAGCAGTCACCGCAGTGATCCCTGGTAGATGCGGTCCAAAACCTGTATCAGAACTCCAATGTTAAGAAATATTCTCCAAGCAGAATGAAAATAGCAACGCTTCAGCGTCCCTGCATGTTTTAAGTAGGTCACAAGCGGCTCAAAAGGCGACATAAAGTCATCAGTCACTGCAGTGATCCCTGGTAGATGCAATCTAAAACTTGTCGGAACTACAACAGTAAGTAAATATTCTCACAGCAAAGTGAAAATAGAATATTGGTCATTTGAGACCTGGAAGAGTACAATTGGCATAAACCACTCCAGCAGAACCTGTTGGTCCCGAAAGTAGGATTTCTTCGAGAGAGATCCTGTAGGAAAGAGCCAACTCCCAGATCGAAATTGACAGATAACAAGGGGCGATGGAGGGGATTGGCAGATCTGATGCCCTCCTGCTAGTTTATGTAGAACATGCTGTTAATTTGTTCTGATACAGATGAACTGGCAGAAGCTCCTGTAGAGATTTGAAGATGGCTTGCAGTTCATTAATATAGATGTACTGGGTTTTTACCTGATCTGCCCGTAGTCCATAAACCTTCAGGTGTTTCACAGTGGCTCCCATACGTGACAGGAGAAGAAAATCCTCAGTTTTCTGGTGTGGTTGTTCATCAATGTCTATATGTCAGACAAGCTTTTATGTTTTACATAGACAGAACTAATCAGGTCAGGAAATCTGATGCCTTATTAGTTACCTTTTGGAGATTCAAACCCAATTACTTAACATCCAAGGTGACAATAGCCTGGTGGCTCATCTTATATTAATCATTCTTATGCTTTACAGAAAGTCTCCTTCCAGAAGGAGCTACGTCCTCATGCTGTCGGAGCCAAAGCAACAGCTGTAGCCTTTCAGTGTAATGTTCCATGAGATGTGTTCCCACAAGGCTGCTATGTGGGCCACTCCCTCAGCCTTAGCAAACACTGTCTCAACACAAGCTCTGCTAGGTTTGGGCAAGCAGTTCTACATAACCTTTTTATTCAAGCCTCTCACCCTTCAGTATGTAATAAAGGGAATGGGATGTAGTAGTAAAAAGTTTACTGCAGTGACTACTGTACTCCAAGTCCATAGTCCACTTTCCTCTTTACCATACACCCTCTAGCCCCCGTGAATCAGATAGTGGTAGCTGATGAGTGGACAAAGAACTAATGGGCGAGGTTGGTGCCTGGAATGTGCGCTGGCGGGCAGTGCAAAAAAAGATCTGGTCCCATCCCGGTCTGACTCCCCATCCGTTTGGAGGAAAGGGGACTATAAAGGAGTGCAGTAGTCACTACGGTGAATAGCTGTTTCTTTATGCCGTGTTGAATAAAGGGAAATGGTCCAATACAGAACTTTTCTTTTTTTGGACAAGGAAGCCTAGGTTTTGGAATCCCAGGGAAAGAAGTGTAGATAAAATGCGACTTTGTCTATTCACTAAATTAACTTGCCTTCTATGTGGCAGAGCCTCCTTTATAACACTTGATGCTGAAGTACATTTCATAACCTTTATTTACACTACCAGAATGGGTTTGGTATAAACTTTGAGGATATGAGTCATTTATAACGCACCTTTACGCAGGTGTTTCTAGGTGCGACAAGACAAGGAAGGGAAGACAAAGGAGGACAAAACTATCTTTCTAGGCCTTGTCATTCATATCACGCAAGTGCGGGGGAGAAGTACCCGGAGTGGAGGAGGAGAGGAGAGTGTAATGTAATGTGTAAGTGCTGCCAGGGAAGTGGCTCATAAGTGCTGGTAGTCAGGGGACTTTAGGGTTGCAGATACAGTCCCTAAGTGGTTGGGAGGCCCGGAGGCAGTGCAGGAGCCTGGTCCTCTAAGTTCAGTGGGTGACCAGGTAACCAGTTTGCGCAGCAGCAAAGGAGCATCAGCAAAGTAGAGGGGGAGAGAAAGCGGAAATGAAAAGGAAGGTCTTCTGGAACCTTAGGTGGTCCTGCTCAAGTTTGAGAGGGGCAGGGAGGCTGTTCCAGATGAAGGCCCCAGCCGAGGACATAGATTTACGCCCCGTCTCTGGCTGGAGAAGTTTCCGACCCTCAGAGAGTTGGAGATGGATGAGCAGAGGTCTTGAGAAGGAAGATGCTTAGGAAGAGAAAATTGGATGTAGTGTGGTTCCTGGTCCCACAAAGCCTTGTGGACGATGCAGAGGGTCTTGAACTTGATCCTTGTAGCCACAGGGAGCCATTGAAGAGATTACAGGGCTGGAGAGATGCAATCCCTGGGCTTGAGGCCAAGGACAAAACTTGCACTCCTGTTCTGGAGAAGTTGTAAAGGTCGAAGAGTAGAGGCAGGGCGATTTAGAAAGAGGCTGTTGCAGTAGTCCAGCCTAGAGAAAACCAGGGCTATGGAGACAGTGAGCCTCTGGGGGAAAGTTGGAGAAGGAAGAATACCTCTGAGGAGGTGCAGCTGATGGTGTGACCTCTTTAAGACAGCAGGGATTTGAGGAGTCGAAGAGAACGCCAAGGTTCTTAGCCTTGCAGGAAGATGCAGGTTAGAGGGCCCTGGGTGGGCGGCCAGAATGAGAGAGGGAAGGTGGGAGCAGGTGTCCCAAAGAGTAGGATCTCGGTCTTACTGGCATTAAAGCAGAGATTGTTGGAGGCACACCATTCCTGAATTGCGGACAGATAGTTGGGTATGAGAGAAAGAGCAGAGGCTGAGGGGAGCCTGAAGGAGAGCGAAGTGTCATCCGTATAACAATAAATGTTAGAACAGAAGGCAGATACATAAAAAACAGGTTATCTGCATCTGACAATAGTCTAAACAATGAGTGTTGGGAAGGGGTAAACTATAAAGTGTGGAATTTCCTGATCTAATAGTGATACTAATCTCCCTTAGGTTCTATAGTCTATTGCCCAGTTTCTAGGGTATAGCTTATAGCATGCCTCTTGACTTAGACCCAAATTAGGCAGGGGTTGGGAATCAACAGCTGTATGATCTAGGGTTCCAAGCAAAAAGCAAGAGGCATAACTATAGCAAAGGTGTTGGATGGGTTTGTACACAAAATGCAATAGCTCGGCTAAGAGAACTGATTTGCTTCCAGGCGTCCCTAGTCCAAAACAGTCTCATGGTTCTTTTGTTCAGTCCCTTGATATAGAAGCCAGCTCAGTTCTGGATTTCACCTACCAAAAAACCTTCTCTTCCTTCAGTTTAGGTTATTCCTCTGGCGCGGCTAGTCACATCCTTTAGCTGCCCACCTGGGCTGTTCAGATATCCAGCAAGCCTACTGTCCCCCCCCCAACCGCGGTACAGATTTCGGCATAGATATTATCACGCTGTTCAAGAGACCCTATTAATAGCAATATCTTGGACACATTTATACCAGCAAGTATGTTTTTCCACCTTGCTTAGGATTTTTTATGATGTTGTGATATTCTGACCCACAAACAATGGGTCTTGTTCTCCCTGTCGGTGTCACAAGCAGAACTCTGCCTCTCTACATTACCTGGAATACAGTCTCCTTGTTTTTCCACTTGCTCTGGTCTCGTAGCTCTCCAGCCCATTGCTGCACCTTTGCTTACCTGGTCTGGAAATGAGACAACATAGCCTCCTTTATAATGCATGGGCCTGGTTGCAACTGCTTGATTGGCTAGGGCGGTCTGGTGGTTGTCTGCAGTGATCTAGTAAGGAGGAGGCTTGTAGTTAAAAACTCAGGAGAGGTGGTTTGGGGGTCATCATTAAAAGGGCTACTGGCCGTTTTGAAATCCTAATTGTTTTGGTGTAAGATGAGCAGCCGGTGTCCCCCTCACACAGACCTGCAGCTTTCTTAGCAGGGAAAGATGTTTCAGCCTGTGGAATTTTGAATCAATTTCTGGTCCTGTTGCCTTCAGTTTTCAAGTTGGTGTTACCAGTGTAGGTTTAGGGTCATATAAGTGTTTTGTATGTGTAATCCTTGTAGCAAACCCTACTGCTGAACGGGGGAGGGGAACATAGGTTCTGCCGATCTTTTCTGACAGAGTGAGGCGTTACTATTAGTGTATGTTAGTTTTCCTTCTCCATATGTGCTCTTATGTATTTCGCCTCTTGTATCCAAGAAGTGTAGTAGGTGGTTTCATTTAAAGCAATTAAATGGATCCCCTACTTTATATTGGGGCTGAGGGCAGTGGGGTTTTCTTGCAGTCTAGCTGGGTCTTGGGAAGATCTGTGAAGTGCCAGGGAATCTTTGCACAGTATCTATTCTTGGATGAATGACACTGGGACTGGAGGGAAAGGGATTTTTGAGAAATCACCCATTTGTTGTTTCTGTGTTGCACATTTTACAGCCAGTGATTGGGTATTGTAGGCAGTGGTGGAGCTAGGAGAGTGGTTGCATCCTCCATGATCCCTTCTAATGATCAGTGTGCTTCTGACTGGCCATACATTGATCTAGTTTCCAAACCGAGACCCTGCTAGCTGTGCAGGCTCTGCCAGGATAGGAGCCCTTTCTTGTGCTACTTAAAGAACAGATTAAATGTTCTTCGACACATAGTGCACCTTTACCTGCACCATCTTGTCATTCCGCAGCCAGGGTATCTTGTGCCGGTTCCTTCAGCAGCAACAGTACTATGAAGAGATGTAATACTAGCACCTTCCCTGCACCGATTGTCCGATACCCTCACAGACCACTAAGATGCTAGTCCAATTCTATTTCAGGTGCTTTGTGCGGCTACTTTCTGTGTTAGGTAGGTAGACCTCTTGTTACGCCCAAATAATCGCCTCAGACGTGGCATATAAGCACTGGAAACAGATCTCCGTTGCTGGCCGCCAGTAAAAAGTCAAACTCTAGGGAACAGCCTGGTCTTCAAGTGGCTCCTGAAAATGAAGTGGACACACTCATCCAAAATTGAAAAGGGTAAAGAGTTCGAGTGTTGCAACCTGGACAGCAAATGTAGAGCCGCCCCATGTATGTCTGTTGGATTTAGGAATGGTCAAGAGTTTAGCAGAGATGGAGCGAAGATGGGTTTAAATTCCACTATTTTAGTCACAGGAAGCCAATGCAAGGATAGAAGAAAAGATGAAATATGATTATATATTTTTTTATTTTTTATTATTGAAACATCAGTCAAAATATGTCACAGTATAATACCGTGACATCAGACTTTTATTACAAACAGGTTTCATCGAAAAGAAAAGCTTTCAATCAATGTACTTTCCATTAGGATCATCCTTCTATGTTCTCTAGATCAAGTGCGTCTATAAAATTAACTATCGCACAGCAAAGTTTTACACCGTTCCCGGCCATTGCCTGCGACCACCAATCGCGTGCTTCTGGATCCGCTGGGCGAAAGTTGCCTAAATGTAAGGATCGTTTTTTTGTGAGCGACGTGCATTTGGTTATCAGATGTTCGATGGATTCAGGTTCTTTCATACAGAAACGACATCTGTCGTTGTTTACTTTATTTGAGTGGCGAAGCCACAATGCTGCTTTTGTGTTAATTGCATTTAGTCGAATTCGCAAAAACTGAGCCCGGTGGTGACGGGAAGGACAATTTGCCAAGTATTTACATAGAACACCCAGCTTGTGTTGTCCAATTCCGGTGTCTAAAGTTGTAACCATCTTGCGGCGTTGGTCGTTGTTCTGGATCCAATGCATGGTGTCGACCTTTTGCTTAACCGATTGAGGTCGCATTATCAGTTCATCAATGTTTGAATTGGCATGAGCAAGGATGTTTGTCAGGCGTTGTTTCCACTCTTCAAGTAATACTGAGTTCCCAGGTCCAGATCTAGTGAGAAAGGGCTGGTAGGCAGGTGGATTAAACGGCATAATCATTTTTCTAAATGCCATCAAAGATTTCCAAATTACGCAAGCATGAAGCGAGTTTATGGAAAGTTCGTATCTTAATTGGCTCATTGAGATATAGGTTGGTAGCTTCAGGACACGCCGCCAAAAAACACCTTCTAGCTTCTGCCAAAAGGCCGCATCGATGGACCACCCTGCTTCGGATCCATAAGTAATCGCTGGAACGACTTTTTGCAGATAGAATTTCAGGGTTGGGGTGAGTGCGAATTTACCATAGGCTTTATCTAGTAGCTGGGCTTGAATTCCAAACTGTACCATTCGGGCCTTCAAGTCTGCTTTCCAAGGAGTTTCACAGGGTGAATTATTAAAGGATATCCCCAAATATCTAATTGAGTCGACCACATCTAGTGGTTTTTTATTGATGTGCCAGGTGAATGGACGTTGCTTATTAGATTTTGGTTTGCCGATAATAATAATTTTGGTCTTGTCGGTGTTGATTGACAAATCATTGCAGTCAAGGTATTCATTTAGGTTGGCCAATTGCCGTTGTAGGCCAATCTGGGTTTTATCCAGTAGGACTATGTCATCTGCGTAAATTAAGTGACCGATTTCGATGTTATTTAAAGTTGGTGGAAAGCATCTCGTGTTTATTCGATGTTCAGGTATGTCGGCAATGAACAGTTTGAATAGCTCAGCTGCTAGTGGACATCCTTGTTTCACCCCTGTGTTTGTTGGTATTGGGTTAGAAAGAGCACCTTGGTTGTTTAGTCGGATGCTGATTGAGGTGTTTGAATGTAGCGCTCTTATTGGATCTATCAAGCTACTTGGGCAGTTCCATTTCTTTAATTTAGCCCAGAGTTTTGAGCGATTAATGGTGTCGAAAGCACTACGTAGATCGATAAAGGCTGCGTACAGTTTGGTTTTGGCCCTTTTACTTTCCAATTTTAAAATTGTCATTAGGAGCAGATTTACTTCCACCCCAACCCCTTTTGTGAAACCGGTTTGCCGGATGTCAGGAATTGAGTTCGTCATTGACCAGTGCGTGAGCTGTAGGCGTAAGAATGATGCGAAAATTTTCCCAATAGTGTCCAACAAGGCAATCGGTCGGTAGTTGGATGGATCTGCCCGATTGCCTTTTTTATAGATTGGGACTATTATTGCTTCTCGCCAAGATCCGGGAATTGTTGTTGTTGTGGATATTCTGGCAAACAGGAGTTCAATCAGATTAGCCCATTCCTCCACATTATTTTTTAACATGATGTTTGTTATTAAGTCGGGGCCCGCAGCATTAGAGTTTTTCAATGCTTGTATTGCAGTTTTTATGTCAGCGGCGGTGACTCGTAGCCCCCATGAACTTAAGTTTGGATCTGGAACATTTTGGTCTTCATGTTGTATGTTACTAAAGATCTTTGCATAATGTAGTGTCCATTGATCGGGGGCAATTACGTTTATCGTCGTCGGCTGATATTTGGAATTTCCAGTATTTAATATGGCCCAAGTTTCCCGGGAGTTATTCTGAATTAGCTGTTTCAATAGCAACTCCGCTTTGTCTTGTTCAATTATGGTTTTTTGTGATTTAAGCCAAGAACGGTATAATTGTCGCCGATTTCGGATGTCGTCAATGATGGAATTTCTATTATCGGTAGACTTCATCAACTTTTTTAGCTTCCTCACATCACGTCGCATTTCTCTTTTCGCCAATGTTATTATCATGGAAGAAGCATGTTTATGTAAATGACCCATGGTTAGGTTTGAAGTACGTGCGGTGACAAAGTCGGAGAATAGTGGAGTGTACTCAATCAGTGAATCGTCTTTGGTGTCGAAGTTCTGTCTTATTTCCTGAAGGTTCCTTCTGTTTATTCTAAGACGGTTGCCACCTGCTGTCATTGAAATCGGAATTTCGTAGGAACGAGAGTCCGATGACCATCCTAGCAGACAGGTAAGTCGCAAAAGGTTGTGATCGCTCGTTGACATAGGCAAGATTGTTAAAGACAGGTTTTTCTCGAATAGGTTATGTGAGACCCAGAAGTAGTCAATGATTGAATGGGTCTTATTGTTTGACCACGTTTGGCTTGGCGGTTGGTCCCCTGAGACATTCCCGTTAACCATGAGACAGTTCCTTGTGCGAAGGGCGCGGCTCCATTGCATGCCACGGATGGGAATGTCTTTGTCTAAAGCTGGCTTGTAACTCTGCGTTTCACGCTCGTATTTAAACCAGGCACAATTAAAGTCTCCTGCACAAATGATTGAAAGATTCCTGTATTTCAATATGGCCTCATCAAGAATGTGGAGCATAGAACTAAGAAAAAGCTTGGTACTGATTTTATGTGGATTCCAATAACCATTTAAAATGAGCAGATGTGTCCTGGCGTCATCAATTTGATGATTTGATTGTAGTAAGGCGCCTTGTATAAAAGGATTTGGGGCAAATGAGGCCTTAAGCTGCCACCATGTGTTGATTTTAATCATCATTAATAGGCCTGAAAAGGGGCGACCCTTTGGACCTTTGATAGCAGGATTTAATAGGGTCGTAAAGCCATCTCTCATAGGGGGTATACTTAACCAGGTTTCTTGGAGGCAGATGATAAATGCCTTATCTAGATTGACATCAAATTGCTTAAATAAGTGGGAAGACCCCCTGGTATTCCAAGAGAGAATTTCACGTGTACATTCAATTACACGGACTGATGGCTAATTCCGATCTGTAGTGCTGTTCGTCAAGTTGTTCTTCGGGGTCCGATTCGTCCCAGATCTTTGAAATTCAACTCGTGGTGATTTCTGTCTGTACTCCACGTGTCTTTGTTCACGATATCTGGGAACGGAGTGCTCCGGACTGGATTTCCGAAGCTGAGTCAGTCTACGGCAGTCAACGGCTGGTCTCGGCAGTGCGGATCCAGTTCTTCATGACGGCGCACTCCGGTATAGGTGACCAAACGGGCTCTGGCCCGCTGACCCGACGTAAAACTATCCAACAACGCCGTATGCAGAACCCTTGGACAGCGTTAAAAAGCGACTCGAGATTAGAGCCAATAAAGGTAAGCTCTTTGCACCACAAACGTGCACCTAAAAATCCGTCTGAGCTTAGACCCCTCAATTCTTTGCGAACTGACCATATTATTTACGATGACATGACTATTGTCAATCCTTTGTCCGCACCGATGACAATGCACTCACATGAGCAGCACACTGAGATCTCCACTGAATCTTCCACCGAAATGTGTGCACTAACTACCCCTGATAAAAAGGGAGACACCGTGCTTCCGCAAAATCCACCATCTTCACCCGAGACCGTGACAACTGAGATAACATCTCTTGATCTGCCGATGGTAAGACTAGATGATTCTGAAGCCAATGTAGCTAATACTGACACGTCTGGTGGAGTCTCTGCATGTGCCTTGCACGTGGCTACTACCAGAGAAGTCAGCGAAGCAGAAACTGTGGCCTTATTCTCAGACGATGGAATCAACATGGAAAATTCCATCAGCTCTCCACAACGATCGTTACTAACACTACTTGATCTTCCTCCCCTAAATCGAAGCATAGACTCACCAACCTCTGTCAAACCATCTTACTTGGACAAAGAAGAGGAGTTCTTTACGCCTTTTGACTTAACAGATGCTGAGCTCATGGAAGCCTCACAAGACAATGAGGATCTTGCCTTAACAAGTAATCTTGAAGCCAAAAATTCTACTGCATCGATTCCAATTGCAACCGCAACTATTGAACATGACGAAACCACCTTGGCCGTGAGCTCCTCAGTACCAAATATGAAGAACATCAAAGCCCAAAGAGCAGTCAATCGTCGAGCTGTCGACATCTTCGACAAGACTCCCACACGCTCTGTTTTTGCTTACACAAAACTCAATTCCTTCAATGAAAACGACACCATACCGTTAAAGAGGTCCTCCCTCAGTGCTCAAACGGAGCAACGAGGTCAAAGAATTAATACCGATCGGTCCCACAAGAAAAACAGCGTTGCACAAAACTTAGCAAGGATATCTTACACCAGCGACCTGATGCGACAAGCACCGCATCCTGGGCATTTGATGCATCCCAAATCCGTGACTGACGATAAATCTAATCACGCGCCATGGCACACGACGCACAATGCCCAATCACACCATCAAACTACACCTTTCGTGTATCCAACAAAAAAGAAGAATCTGTCCTCAAACACTCAACCTGCCTCAAAAGAAGTACTCGCGAATGTAACTGGCGATGCTGTATTAACACCAGATTCTCATTTAGACTCTATGAATAGTAACCAGTCTAATTCAGGAGATCAGACTGGAGCGGGTTCTAAACCGAGTCTTTCATCAGCAGCAGCAATGCAGATCTACAACAATGTATTAGCTGCATCATCCACAGCACTCTTGCCTTTTCTAAAAATGTATGAATCCTTGCTTGATGCATATAAGGACCAGTCCACTCTTATTATTTCACTAAAGGAAAAGATGGACAGCTTTGAGACTGTAACAAACTTTTTACAGGACCAGTTGACTCAGGAAGCCGAAAGGACAACACATTGGCAAGAACGCTTAAGCGATCTTGCTGCTCGACATCATTGCCAAAATGACTCCCTGTCTGACGGCCTTCTTGAGGCGGTGAAATGGATGCGACACTTCTCAACCGAAATCTGCTCCAAAACTGAGTACCAAACCTCAGACTCAACGTCCATGCGAAACCCTGAATTCCAAAGAATCCTAACGCAAGACGCTTCCACGCAGGCTGCAACAAAGGCAATAACCCAGTCAACAGAAGGTCAAACCTTAACTGCAATCGAAAAGACATCCAACTCATCGATCGCTGTTCCACAGCAAGCTCCCGTGACTAGTTTAAACGAACCTCTTTTAATTCAAGAGGCCTCCGATTGTGACCATTTAAAAAATTTCCTAACCAATGGCCGTTTATCTCAGCCCCCGGCGACGAAGACCACGGCCTCTTTTGGCATCTTTCAGGGCCCTTCAAAACAAACAGAAGCAAAAGTCTTTAACGCTGTAAACCATAACAAACGTTCTGTTCGGAACTCACGCTCGCCAATATCAAGACAAGGAGCCAAGAAATGTACATCATCCCAGAACTCTCAAAACCTGATTAGAAACTTACCGAAGGGCCCCACCCCCGGATTATTTAATCACGCCAAAGTAGTTAACCAAAACGACTCAAACATTGGGAAAAACCAAACAAAACAGGCAAAGGAGCTTGATTCCCCAAAAGCCCATCCAAATAAACGTCAAAGAGTTGACTCTGACTCAGTAATTGTCCCAAATAATCTTTCCAGCTCTACAATTGATATTTGCGACCTATCTACATACTCTGAGGACTTGCCAATCGTCCATCAAAACTCTGGACTGGACACAGCTCAAGAAGCTTTACAATCGGCTCGCTTACCGTCGACAACGTATGATCTTAATCGATCCATGAATACTGACAAAAATCCAACGAGGACAAGGCCAAATAAGGAACAAAAGTTTTCCCATTTGAACCCAAAACACACAACTTCGCATGGGAATAGATCAGTTCATTATCATTCTCAGGCATCTACTTCATTAGGTTCTAGTGTCGGCTCAACATCCTACAAACTTAGATTGCAAAATCTTCATCACGACGATCACGACTTGAACATGAATAGGAAGAACGTGATGAAACTATTCACTTGCATTCCGTCACTACGAATGATAGTGTCAGCTGATATAAGAATTGTGGAATATGCAACGGAACGACGTTGTGATCAAGTGCTCCTGCACATTCCATCCGCCTTAGTAAGGAACACTATTCTGCAAGCTGCAAACGAATTACTGAGCTATGGCTTTGACATATCAATCGAACCGCAAAATTTGGGCACAAGCAATCGGAAATATGATTATATTACCTATGGTGGAAAATCACCCTTACTGCTGCATTTTGGATACATTGTTATTTAAAGTTTCTTTGAGAGCCACAGATGGACAGCATTGCAGCAATCAAGGCAATTAAAAGCATTCATAAGCTGCACTTTCCCAGAGAACAAGAAGCTCTGGAAGCCCTTCAGAGTTTTTAGTTGAAAGAAGCAGCTGCTCAACACTTTGCTAATTTGTCCCTATAACGACAATACAGGATTTAACAAGACTCAAGATTACGTGTATGGTTTGGGACAGGATCTTTGAGCGGATACAAATAGGTCCTTCTGCTTTTTGTTCATTTAGTTGAAGGAAGTTCATTGTCATCAATCTCTACAATTGCTCCAGGCCGCTCTTGGATTGGTCAATCGGGTTCAAGTTTGAATTACCCATGCCTAACATTTGCTAGGTATCATCGGCATACATGTCACAAACAATAATAAAGCTGCACGCTAGCTCTGCCAAAGGAGCTATATAAAGGTTGAAAAGCAAAGATCTAAGAGAGGACCCCTGAGTGACCCCGCAGTGGACATCTCTCATAGCTAAGGAAAAGGGGGGGAAGGCACACTGTTTGCAGTTCCTTAGAAAGGATAGAATCCATTCTCATGCTTTTCCCTGTAATCCAAGTTTATAGTTACTGTGCAACAGGATGTTTTGATCCAGCGTATTCAAGGCTGCAGATAGATCTAATCAAATAAATATGCCAGTGCCTGCTGCATCTACCTAGAAATGTGGGTCATCTAGTGCGGCTAACAAGACTAAGTCAGTATAATGGCCGGAACTGGCCTAAATGTTGTCTCGCCAGCCAGCTTCTTCCGGTAAAGATTGAAGTTGTGATTTTACTAGTGTCTCCAGTAGTTTATCCAATATAGGGGAGTTATGAAATTGACCAGTAATTGGCTGGCTGTATAGGGTCCAACAAGGGTTTTTTTTTAGAAGTGAATAGATCCACAGATATCTTTAATGGGTCAGAAACTTTGCCTGCTATCAATACGTGGTTAAGAGTAAGGCACAAAATTGAGATTACACATGATCTTAGTTTAAGAATATTTGCTGGGCAAACGTCAGAGAGAATCGGAGGGACGTTGGTATGCCATACATTAAAGTAAATAAGATTCAGATATGGTAGGAAAGGATTTGAAAATTGCAAAATGGTTTGTCGTTCCTCTCTGCCCCATGCAGAACAGAGGTAGATGAGACTGGTTGCGAGACAGAACTACAAATATGCTGTGTGATTCTAAGGGACAGGGGTGCGTAATTCCCCAAGAACTTTAAACAGGTCTTTACTTAGATTGGAATATTAAGCCATTTTGGTCAGTTTGATAATGCACTTGTAACTCCTAAATTGTTGCAAGTAAGACCACCTGATATTTGTCTCATGATTTTCTTCATGCCCTCTCTAACTGGCTCGCTTAAACTTTGGGAGATCCCAGGGTTAATTTGATCTAGCAGGAGGGGGCTTATCCCTGGGTACACAGACTTCTATAATACACAACCCTCCTGGGCTGTTTGTATAAGAAAAATCAAAATACTAGTTAACACCAACTGTCCAGCAGGCAATTTTAATTTGATTAAGCTATTTATTGATATTCATTTAGTAACTACTAGTACACGCTTCGTTACATGAAACGGGTATCGATCAATACCAACAGACTGGCCATAAGTCAATTGTCATAGTGTGCAAGTGCTTACAATTTAATCAATCTAAATTTGTGCAACAAGAATGTAATTTATATAAAGATACTGTTGGGAATGTAATATCTATATACAATACCCAACATGTTTCATTCCTCTTTGGAACTTCTTCACAGGCTTCCTGCTCGCTGTTGCGCTAGCTTTGATACGTAGGGCGATAATCTATCTACCTGCTTATCTCTAACGGGCAGATTGGTTACTTGTCTTTGCTACAGTGAGCCGTATAATCTAAATATTCTTAATGTTTTCCCATTCTTTTCCCATTATTTGAATCCTTTCCTTATACAATCTCAGGCTACACTTGTTGTAGTCTACATCACCTTTTTGTTTTATTAAGTCTGTAATTGTTAACTAGACTTTTTAGGCAAGAACACATCCGGACCACCAGTGAATCATCTGGGGGCTACAAGCTTCCTGCAGCAAATTCAGAGGGCCACAAGTGAACTGTGCAGCTGCTTGAGTGTTGTTCAAGACTTCCTCTTTGGGGCTGTAGACCAGACACAGCGTTCCTGCGCTTTCCTGATTTCTCTCAGAAATCACATCAAATGGCAGCAAGAAGAGAACGGTCAGCCCCATGCTCACACTTAGCCAAGAGAGTTGCTTCATCAAGACTCTGCCATCAGTAAGAGCTACAGAATACACAAAAACGATTGCAGTGAAATTACAATCTAGTAAGCAAATTAAGAACAAGGTGGAATGGCCGCCGGCAAAGGTACCAAGGTGCACTTAACACCCATAAACTGGCAGTACCATGAGATACTCACACCCATGAGTTCAACAACCTAGAGAAATGTCCTGGGTGCCAGTCACATCGATTCTATGTTTGTTTGAGAAAATGTGCTTGAGGCCCATTTGTTTGCAATTATTTTTAAAACATTTCCTCGCTAATAAACATGCAGGGGGTTGCCCATCCACATCCCACTACCATAGTTAAATACCTAAACCCAACCTCCATATGTATTTGCGAGGAAATGTGGTTAAGAATTGCGAACAGGATTCCAAGATGGCCCGCCGCGAGGAGAGCTACGTTTAGCAGAGGTTTGATTCCCCCAGGGCCTAAATCGGCAGAATATAGCAAAATAAATCCTCCCCAGGCGAGGGAAGAGGTCGGAAAGGCGGGATCTTCTGCCCAACATAAATTTGAGATCCCAACAATCCTGGGCACTGAGCCAGTGTAACGGGGAAGGCTCCCAGTCATGTAGCGGAGGTAGCCGCTGGGGATTGGAAGCCTGTTGGCAGCAGCGCACCCAAAGGCTTGCAGGAGAGGAAGCGGCTTCCCTCCTGAAAAGGGGAAAGTTGTCAATCCTCCCTCCCACCCCCATCAGGAGCAGCAGCGGAGCTCCAGAGAACTGCGAGAAAGGATGGGGACGTCCAGCAGAACCCTGCAACACAGAAGTGGAGTGGGGCTCCGGATCCAGCAAGGAGATGAGCCTTGCCGTTGGAGGCTGCAGGAGGGAATGGGGGTGGATGGAAGAACTTGGGGGACCGGTTGCCCTTCACCCCCACAGCAACACGAGAAAAGGCAGCAGTTCAACTGAGCCTTGTAGCTATAGGGGACTGCGATCTGGGGGCCATTAGTTACTGCTGCCGCGGAACCCCCCCCCCCCGCAACCCGGAGAGAACATCAGGGGTAGAGTGGGCCCAGTATTGGAGAACTGGGCCCCCCACAAGCAAGGAAACTAATTCAGGGGAGGCCCAGAGAGGGGGCCATCAGTTACAGCTGCCACAGAGCTCCTTAGATGAAAAATGAAAGCGGGGGATGAGTGGGCCCAGTAGTGGATAATTGGACCCTCCCCCCAGACCTGGCGACTCGCCCGGAGGTCTGAAAAAAAACTGCCAGTAGCAACAAATAACGCAAGAAGACGAACAAGTTACCTGCCAGGTCCCCCATCCCTCCCCCCGAGACATTATCGGCACCCCATTCAAAGATAAGAGGCCCTTGTAGTGGGACCAGGGTGAAGTGCCAGCGACGGAGAGGCCTTAGTGGACATGGAGCCTTTGTAACAGGGGCCAAAACAAGTAAGAATTATCGCAAGCTTTCATTGAGGATAAACAAAACCCCAATCCCACCAGTACAGGGGAAGTGAAGGATTCGCCGCTCCTCCTACAATAAGCAACCACTCAAACTACCAGGGAGCACAGGTGGAGAGGGGGTCGATCCTGACCGGAAGGGGACGAACCGACTGACACAAAAACCCAAAGACTATAGCCCAGTGACCAACGAGAGGCAAGATGTTGAAAAACAGAGGGAAAAAAAGCACAGAACCCACCCAAATCAGTGAACACGTCCCATGAGAGCACCACCCAAAAACTGTGGCACAAAGATGAGGGAAACCAGCTGAAGGGCGAGCAGGACCCAGATGGATCAACTGAGGGTCAACAGGATAAGATTGGAATCAAGCAAGTGGTCACTCAAGAGGTCCTCAAACAGTGCTTTCAAGACTTTGGGGGCAAAATAGCAAACCCCGTAAGGTGCTAATGGACAGAATGAGAGCAAACTTCTTTATGGCCCTTCAAGAGGTCAAGGTGGATATGAATAAATTGGAAGGGAGAGTGGATGTCACTGAAAATGCACTCCTGGAGATCGCTGACGACGTAAAGAAAATTTATGAACTGGTGGACAACTTTCTAGGGTCACACAAAAAAAATCCAAAGCGAAGACCTTGAAAACTGGTCAACGAGAGCTAACATAAGGATAAAAGGCCTAGCAGAAGAGATGGGAGACAAGGACTTAAGTTCAATGGTGTTTGCGGACATGATAGACCCTAGGGGATAGTGCCAGATTAAAAATGGGCCGAGTGCATAGAGTCAGGCCAAAGAGGGGTGAACTGGGAGCAATGCCCAGGGATGTTTTGGTCGCCCTACATAACTACGAGCAAAAGGAGAGAGTGCTGGCAGCGGCAAGGAAATCTTGGGAGGGTTGCATATAATGGGTCTGACTTGAAGCTCTGTCAAGACCTATCACAGGCCACCTTGGCTAAAAGGCAAATGATGGTGGTCAGAGCATTGAGGAGGTGGGAGATACGATACAGATGGACCTTTCCCTTTGGACGTTTGTTTTATTGGGAGGGGTGTTGGCGCTGAATCGCCATTTGTGAGGAACGGATGAAAAACCTAGACATTGAAGAGGAGAAGGGCCAAAGGATGTCCCAAAAGCCGACAGCAAACTGTGGGAATGGACCAAATACACAATGAAAAACCCCAGGAGAAAACGGGCACCGAATGGCCTACTTAAGCCCTTCGAGAAAGGGTTAGAGGGGGTGGAGAGCCACACGGCGGAGACTATGAGCAGATTGAACAGATTAACCGAAGCCTTGGGGATCGGGATCACAAGTCGCTTGGGGAAGGAGGTCAGAAAGGCAGTACCGGGGAAGGGGTTGGGTATATAGGCTAAACTGGAACCACTCATGGGTCTGGGGTACCAGTACAAGAATTACTGGGCTGGCGCAGGGGCTCAACTCCCGAGATGAGATTGGGGCGGATAGAGGCTGGTTGAGTCCGCCCGGTGAGAGGGGATGAGGAGAAGGGGGGGACAACGAGGTCCCAAACTAAACCTGAATTACGCAGTAGCTATTAGAATGACCTACCATGGCTAGAAAAGACACCCTTCAGATCATCTCTCTGAACATTAGAGGGATAAACTCTCTGGTGAAAAGGAAGCAACTGGAGCATTTTCTGGGGCGAGAGGGATCGGGGTTATTGACCCTCCAGGAAACTCATATCTGCAAACAAGACAAACACAAAGTGAAAATAAGGGGGTACCAGCAAACCTTTCAGGCCAACACAGCGGGCAAGCAGGGGGCTACTGATTGCCATCCGAGATAACATGGGCTGTCATGTCATAGCAACGGAGAGAGACTCAGAGGATCAGTATTTAGCTGTGACCTTTCAGGGAGGAACGTGCGCCCTTGCAGCTATATATGCACCCAATGTGGGGAAGGACAGGTTCCTAAGACTAATACTACGAAAGCTGGAGGTCTTTGCGACAGGTCACATAATTCTAATGGGGTATTTCAACATGTTTGGGATCCCTGCTAAGATAGAAGTGCGCAAGGGTCTTCCCTAACCAGCACAAGCCCTCGAAAGAGCTAATAGAAAAAATGACACTTATGTCACTGGTAGATGGGTGGAGGCAAAAGCGTGGGAACGCGAAAGGGCCACATTCTAGTGTCACTTGCATAGAACCTTCTCATGGATTGATTATGCCTGGTTGTAAAGGGCCTTAATGGGAGAGGTAAAGGAAATAGAGGTGGGTGCCATTGCCCTGTCCGACCATGCTCCAGTTACATTATCTATAAATATGGGAAAAGGCACACTTGGGCTGTGGCGATGGGGTTATCCATTGCATATTCTTAAAGATGAGATCTTAAGGGCAGAAGTGAAAGATAGAAAACAAGATTACTTTAGCAATGACAGCTCAGGTGAGACGAGTCAACAAATGTTATGGGACGCCTTTTAAAGCCACTTTGAGGGGGGACGCTTATAGCTTTCAAATTGCGGAGGGATAGACAGTTGAGACAAATGGAAATGGAGCTAGAGGGAAAAATTAAACACATAATGGTCCGCATTGCAGAAGGTGCCAGATGGGCTATCGGAAGGGAGTATCGGCTGATAAGGGGTCAACTCGAGGTCTTACAAGCGAAAGTGGCCGAATGATTGATCTACCTTAAACAGAAATATTACATTAAAGCTAACATGGTGGACCATCGATTGGCTAGGGCACCGAGGAAGAAAAACGCCAAGAACGATGATGAAAATCAAGACAGAGGTGGGCAAGGAAAGCGCAGCTCTTCCAGACATAACGAGGAAATTCACAAAATATGACTCCACTCTGTATAAGACAGATTTTCTGTCAGAACTGGCGCAAAAAGATTACCTCGAAATATGCCCATTACAAAAAGGTCACCAATCGAGATCGGGAGGAACTAGTGATATTACACCAGAAGTAGTAAGGACAGCGATAGCAAGCCTACCAATGGGAAAGGCGCCAGGTCCGGATGGGGGTGGACTTTTACAAAACCTACAGGGAAATCCTTATTCTGTATCTGGTTCCGTTCTGTAAATCTATTGAAAGTACAGGGGAAATTACACCTACCATGGAAGAAGTCAGAGTAGTGTTATTGCCGAAACCAGGGAAAGTTAACACACAATGCGGATCCTATAGACTGATCGCACTTATTAACATTGATGCAAAGATTTGTACGAAAATTCAGGCGAATCGACTGGCTCCTCCAAGAGTTTGTCGACCCGAACCAATCCGGTTTCATCAAAGGTAGACAGACAAATAATAACGCTCAAAGGGTCAGTCACGTTATCAAAAAGGTTAATAAGACAGGGATTCCAGCACTAATCCTGACCCTAGATGCTGAGAAAGTGTTCAATAGGATTGTATGTCACTTTCTCTTCTGCACCATGGAAATAATGGGGTTTGACCCAAATTCCTAGCAATGATGAAGGCGAATTATCACTGACCCATGATGCGACGACTGGCAATTAATGGCTAGCTCTCTGAGAGCATCCCAGTCTCAATGCAATCCATTTGGAGCCCCTTCTGGCAACCATTCAGACCACGGATGAAATAAAAGGGATCTCATTCGGGGGGTGGGCTGGAGATCAGGCGCTTCATTCGCGGATTGCTTGCTGCTAATGATTATGACTTAGACAAGACTTTCCGAGCAGTTGACCGGGTACTGCGTCAGTTTGCAGAGGTAGCGAGCTTAAGAATAAATGCGCAAAAGTCAGAGATGTTAAACCTGTCTGTTCTGTCACATAAAGCCCAAGAACTGCAAGAAACCATCCCATATAGGTGGGTGGAAAAAGGTGCAAAGTATTTGGGAATTTTATCACTAAATCAATAGGCACATCATTTGGCGCAAACTACCCACCCCTACTGGAGAAAATCTGGAAGATGCGCTGATTGGGGACCCATATCAGTATCATGGTTTGGGAGGATCAGTGTGCTAAAAATGGTAATCCTACCAAAGCTGCTCTATCATTTTATGGCATGGCAAGTACTGGTACCCAACACTTACTTCCAGGCCATACAAAACCATACGGTGCATTTATATGGAATCCCAACAAACCCAGGGTGTCGACACAAGTTATGAGAACCTTAAAGAACAAGGGAGGGTTGGGAGAATCGGCTTCAGAGCTTACTATCTAGCGTCTCAGATCAAAGTGATTAGGGACTCTTTTAGGGACAATAGGGGGAAGGTGTGGTGACCCATGTACAGGGTAGTAGTGAGGGCTCCACCGGAGGAGGTTCTATGGCGACAAAATGAAGCTAGACCGACAAACATGTACTGTAGTGAAATAGAAGCGCTGGTGGGAGAGGCGTGGGATGGGTCTGATACGGGAGACAAAGAATTTGTTAGGTGGCAAGAGGAGGCGTTACACAAAACGGAGGGACATGTTTAATGGACATTAGTTGAAAGCCTTCAATCAGTGTAAAGAGGACTTTGGGATAGCAAAAGGGGAGCAATACCACTGTTTTCAATTACAACACTTGTTGCAACACCCCATGATTAGGAGGGCCGCTCCAGGGTACTCGCCCTGTTCTAAAAATGTCACAATGGATACAGGGGACAAACCTATAGTGGGGGCAATTTATGCCATTATCAAAGAGGGAGAGGAGCCGGGAAAAAGTGCATACATGAAGAGCTGGGAGTCAATAGTGCAGCATCCAATAGAAGAGGAACAATGGTCTGCTTTGTGGGCACAAATCCCCAAGTTAGCAAGGGCAGTCCAAATATAAGGGATATGGACAAATATATTGGTTCAATGGCATCACACTCCCGAGAAGCTACATAGATGGCATCAGTCGGTCCCGGACAAATGCTGGAGGTGGGAACATGGGCACACATCTGGTGGGAGTGCCAATCCATTCAATCTTATTGGGTAATGATCCAGTCAGCAATGGAAGAGATCTTCGGGGTACGATGGATGGGCACACAGGGAGAGGCCATCTTGGGTCTCGGAGGAATCCTAGAAGAGTTACCACCAAAGTCACAAAGAAAGGCTATGTGATTCCGATGATAGCGGGGGCGCTGCTGGTGGCTCAGAAGTGGAGAAAGAGCAAACCAACTCCCTTTAGCCCCACCTCCCCAATGACCATGAATGGGTGGGTAAGGTATGGAATGTTGCACCAGAATGGGTTACTTACTCTATGCGCCCGGTTGCCCACGGGCCTGGTGCGCTATATAAATAAATAAAATAAATATATAAATAAATAGAAATAAAAATTCAGGGGGATCACCAACGATTTCTTGTAGAATGGGATTTGATGTTGATGTTTCTTCAGCAGGACTCTAGAGGGGCATGGTGCTCAAGGAAGATGAAACTGTTGGGGGTAACCTGAGTGCAGAAATAGAACGGAGCACAAAGGGGCTAGGACTGTCGATGCCTTGGTCAGGAAGCAACGCAGAGACTGTGGTCACAATTGAGGGTTGGACAGACAAATAGGCAGGGAGTAGGGAGGGATTGGAACGGGGTACGATTGGGATAGGGGAAGAGGGGGAAGGGGAGAAAATAGAGGTAAGAATGTTGTGCTGTTTGGAAAATGCCAATTAAGTATTTCAAAAAAATAAATTGTGAACAAATGAGCCTCGAGCAAATGGGCCTACGAACAAATGGGCCGGATCAAGTTGCATCTACATGGAGCCTTACTGCAGAGACACCTCAGATATAAGACATCCTTTGAGGACTAATAAAGGAAGTATTTCCATAGGCACTACCACAAACTCACTTAGCAGTTACCCACCCCAGCACCAGCTCCTCCTCAACTGCAGCCAACAATGCCTGCTATAACTGTACCTTTGGTGCCACAGGATGTTGAGCCACAGACTGAATTGTAGAGGCTCCAGCTCCACTGGACAAGTAGCAATTCCCACAACAGAAATCTCATTGGGCCAGGATTTCGGAGTACTGCCCACTTCTGGATCGGCCAATAAAGATGTAGACACTGACGAGGAAGGGGAAAAAATCAGAGGGCCCGTCATCAGCCAAAGCATTTCATGAGAGGCTGGATGGTTTGGCAGAGTTTCTGGCTGTTCACTCCCGATTCTGGTTGATACGTTTGATCGCAGAAGTGTTAGCCTTTCAAACTGCTACCACATCTGGAATTCCATTGCAGAATGACTTTTTATCAGTGGTACAGCAAATTTGTCAAAACCACATTCATGCCTGCCAGTTAGGAAAAAAAATAGATGTACACTATAAACAATCGGAAGGACCTCTGCTCTCATCACACCCCCAACCATGCTCATCTGTAGTCTCAGCAGCATTGCTATACGCAAAGCCTAGCAGCTCAAGTACCTCTTTGGCCTCAACAACAGCTGCTACCATTCTGACTAAAGATGATAGGCAGCTGGAATTCTTCAGTCTACTCCAATACAGCATGGCACCTTCTTTAAGCTAGTGCAGATGCGCTACGAGCTGCGGCAAATCAGCGGCTCTGGAGAGACATTTCAGATTTTGCTCCGGAACTGCCTATAGAAAAAAAACATTCAAATCAGGATTGATGGAGGCAAAGCTGGTTGACAAGATATGTTGGAAGCTTCCTTAGAGCATATTGACACCGCCAGCAGATGCATGTGCGTAGGGCTGGACATGAGATCAGCATGGATGTATGCTACTAAATCTACTAATGATGTCCAAGACAGAACTTTGGATCTGCCATTTGAAGGTTTGGATCCGTTTCATCTACTGATGCACAGCAACTATTAAGCATGGTGAATGAAAGCGAATCCAGTGGTTAATATTGATAATTTACGAGACATTAAACAATTGTCTGATGCTTTCATTCGTTGTTGGTATCAACCATTATAATATCAGTTTGTTTCCCCATGTTCCGTTTGTAATTCGTACCCACCCTGTCCATGGTATGTGTATTCATTAATATATTTCTTCAGTGTTTATCCATTTTGATATTTCACCAAATTCATGGTCATTTATTTTGCTTTTGTAATCATTTGCATTCTTTGTCAGCCCTGAAAAAGACGCTGTGTCGAAACACCTGTAGGCTGAATGGACTGCAATGTCAGGCTGATTGTTATTCAACATCAAGTCATATAATAATACTTTATGGTAAAGTGCACACCACTAATACTAATTTGTTGTATTGTATCTTGAGGTTATGGGTGGAACATAACTGTACTAGGAGTACTGCTGGCTGTTAGATTGGCCCCTTTTGTTCTGGTTAAGCTCACTGTGATTCCAGCATACCCACACATACGTTTGTGTACTGATGATGAGTTAACATAAAAGAAGCCAAGTTAGCAAGCTACAAAATCTTTGGCGATTCTAACAAAACCTGCCATAAAGGTATTTTTACAGGCGTTAGTGGGCGCATGAAAGCGATACAGCCAGATAGATCACAGAGCACCAACAGACGAAAATAGCAAGGGACTACCCCTAAAGGCTTTTACTCCCCTCCCTTTCTCTGCAGCAGTCTCTGAAAATATAAAACAATGAGATTACCACCTGGGTCCACAAGACCCTAGTGTTAAACAGATTGGCTCAGTTGAAGGAGCAATCGTGTCATAATCTCAGAGACCCTTAGTTGCTTTTGGTGGTTTCCAACTGGTTTCTATTAACTGTCCTGTTTCCCCCTGCATCATCCCCAACTATGATAGAGAGAAGATATCCTGCACTACTCATGGAGGTAGCAAGCGTGATGGAAACCAAAGCAGTGGAGATGGTGCCAGGTTTTTATTCTAGGATGTTCACAATCCCCAAGAAGCGCCAGGCTTGCGTGGAAGTTGTGCTTGCCCAATCTGACTTGCTTAGATTAGAGTCTTTGTGCTGGGGACAGGCTATGTGCATTGTACCTGATGGATGCTTACCTGTATGTGCCAATATGGCATCCCTGCAAGCAGTTTGTCAGATTTTAAGTGATGAGGAAACACTTTCAATACATAGTCCTACCATTCAGACTCAACAGCGTTCGCAAAGATTATGAATGCGATTGCCAATATATTAAGAAGCAGGGGTCAGCCCGTTTCCCCCTATTAAGACGACTGGCTTAGAGCATTGTCTCCCGGGAGGCGACTCGCTCTCCAGTTTCTGGTGGACATTCTTTTTGATCTTGGGTTTACAGTCGGCATCAAGAAATCTGAATCAGTCCCAACCCAGAATCAAACGATGTGATTTAATTGGGACACAATTCAGGTCAGAGTATTCCTGACACCAGACAGATGATGGGATATTACAGCTGCATTTGCTCACTTATCTTCGGCCAGAACTGTGACGTCAGTGTGGTGGTATCATCTGCTAGGCCTATTGGCTACATTCCATCCTCACGGTGCCTCTCGCAAGGCTCAAGATGAGAGGGCTGCAAATCCATTTGGCAGTTTCTTGGGATCAGAAGACTTGATCACAGTCCAACAGATAATCCCAATGTCACTGAAAGAGCACCTTCTTTGGTGTAGTTTGGACATCCATCTCACGATCAGAGCTCCTCAACATCAGATCCCGCACTCCATATTGGTGACTACAGATTCTTCATGGGGACGGCGGGGACACTGTAGAAGTTCATTCGAACCATGGCCTATGGTCATGACAAGACAATTCGGATAAATTACCTCGAACTGAAGGCTATTTTACTAGCACTGAAGTCATCCCTCCCCCTACTTCAGAAGTCTGGTGTTACTGGTTCTAATGGACAGTAAAACGGTTGTGTTTTACCGCAGCAATCCAGGGGGCACTACATCGCTGAATCTGTGCTTTTTAGTGCTTCAGATCTGGGCCTGGGCGATAGAGCAAGGAATTTGGCTCAGGGCAGCGCATCTTCTGGTAAAAGACCATATGTAAGCAAGCAGACTCGGATCAAATTCTTATTACAAGTGGGAAGTCGGCATAGAGGTTGTTCAGAAACTATTCAACCTTTGGGATATCCTGGAAATAGACTGCAACAGCAACTCCAAAGCCACAGATTTGCCTCTTAGGAAGGTCTGTGGAAGAGTTCTACAGGGGATGCATTCCAGATAAGAATGGTCAGAAACAATGTTTTATGCATTTCTACCGACTACCCTGATACAGAGGATTCTAAGCAAGTTCAGGGTTGCCAGAAACTGCACATTGATTCTAATAGCATGGTTTTCTGATCTCGCTCAGATGGTGTCTCAGGTTCCGCTGCAATTAGAGATCTAAGCAAACATGTTCTGGCAGCGAAGGGGGCTCAGTTCTTCACGAGAACCCACAAGCAATGTCGATTTTGACTTTGTTTATGAAAAGTTACCTCTGAAACCCCTTAATCTGTCTGAGCACACTGTTGATATAATCCAAGGAGTGTGAAAAGATTCGACAAGAGATCAATGTAAAAACAAGTGGACAAAACCTTGTCATTGGTCTCAGCAAAGAAAAAATGGATCCACTAAATTGTTCTCTAGACTATATATTGTCCTTTTCTCCTTATTTTGCTTTCTCAGGAGTGCAAGTAGATACTTGCAGGACTTAACTTGCAGCAATAGGGGCATTCAGAAACTCAGAAAAAAAGATTTTCTCATCTGTAAATTCTGTTAAAAGGAATTTGAAAGGGTTGACCAGCTTATACCGACCGGTCAGAAGACTGCATCCTATTCAGGATATCAATGTAGTTTTAATGGCCTTAGCACATAAACTGTTTGATCCAATGGCCTTGGTGACATCAAGATGGTGACGCTTAACAGTTTTATTAGTATCATTCACTTCTGCCAGTAGAATCAGTGAGTTTCAAGTAGTTGAGGCTTCATAACGCTATACAACATTCCATAGAGCTAAAGTAGTGTTATGTACATGTTAAAAAGTGACTCTCGTACCTTCTTGAATGTACTTGTAATGTTTATTCCAGATTCTTATGACACCTTGACAAGCAGTTATATAGTTCTTAGAAAGTTACATAAAGGACATTAAACACTGGCAGCCCATCACCCAGGCAGGGGTTCACCAACTGACCAAGGCTAGAACCTCCACTCACACATTCCAAAACTTAGACATCAACACTCCACATGACATCACAACATTCCTGCTTACCCAGGCAAGACATATACAACACATCTCCCCCTTTACATTGGCACACCACACACACCAAAAACTACACAACACACTTCCCCTCCTTGCTTTTATCCACACCATACAAAACACAACGGGACACACCTCCACTCTTACCAACACACCCCATCCACACCGACTCAGATGACCAGGGCAGGCACACAGCGTGTGCACAAACGCTCTGACACTCAGCTTACTCCCAGTGCACTGGCCAGGCACACCGGGACCAACAACTAAATACTAGCACACTCTGGATCCTGAAAGGTGGAGGGAGTCTTAACTGGGCACGCAGTGCAGTCAGAAACAACCGCCTGTGCGCAAAAGAATGAAATATACGTGGTAGCAGGACCACTAGGTCTAAGTATATGCGTGACTCCTAATGCACATAACCACAGAAATGCCCTCACCAAAAACCCGGGGGCGCTACCACCCGTCACATATACCTCTTTATACCATGCATGACTAACACATCACACCATGACTGACGAGGGGGGGGGGGGATACCACCCAGCAATAATAGCTATAGACCATGCATGACCACCAACACAGTCACACCCCGACTGACTGGGGGCGCTACCACACAGCAATATAGCTATTAACCTTGCATGACTATCAACACAGTCACACCCTCACTGAAATGGTGGCGCTACCACCATGCATCAGCATACGTGGCTTCACCATGCGTAACCAAATAAACAGTTACGCCCTGACAGAAGTGGAGGTGAAACCACCATTAACCCACATACACCGTTAACCCATGCACGCCCCTACCACAGACGCACCCATACCATACTTAATACATTGCTGAGATTACCACCCAGCTACCACATGTGATAGGTCAAACATGTCGGCTAGGAACACTCACCATCAGCCAAAGCATATGCTCCTGACATGTATATAAGCACAATCCAATAACAAGATTTAAAGACACTCATAACCATTTCCATCCATACCCAACTCAACCGTACATCACATAATACAATATATTACATTTCAAATTTACTATAAATGTGCACATTAATGTATTATTTTAAAACACTATATATCATAAACATAAACCATGCCATTAAATTACATGGGTTTATGTATACTAAAGTGTCTTATTCACCATAAGGCAAAATAAAAGACACACATCCCAAGAGTCCTCAGCCAGTCCTTGGCTTTACCTGGAATTCCTCAAATTTGGTTAGATCTTCTTTCATCCATAACCAAACTACTTTCACACAGTGACCTGCAAAAATCCCCTAAATGTCCATAGACCATTACAGGCTCTATGCTGCAAATCCTCAAGGTGTTAGAGCTATCACACGTGTGCACTCTCACCATCTGTCCAAACAAAACAATAACATTTGCGAACTAAAATCCATGTGCCCAATACTGCGGCACTCCAAACCTGCAAATTCTCAAATGGGTTATTATAAATGCAGTATGTAGCACTCCAAACCTGCAAATCCTCAAATGGGTTATTATAAATGCAGTATATCTCAACTATTAAACTTCCCGCTCCACACGTATAACTCCCAACCTAATCCTTTTCACTTAACCAAAAACACCACCTACAGCAGGGCAATACATAACAGTGTCCGGTGACATTTTAAAACTGACACTGCACATGACACATACCAAGCTTAGATATATTGCCGTTATGCCTAATGATGTAAATAAATGTTTTCAGTTACTGCAGACATTACCCCGAACTCATGAACTATACTCCTGTAGCATATCGTACTCAAACTTCACCATTGCAAATAGAACATTGAATAGTAAAGGATACATTTTAATTTTCCTGAATGTAAAAGTCACCGTCTAGCCAAAGTTCCACCAGACTCTGATCTGTCCCCCGCCGTATCATGGTCCCCTCCTCACCGTTGCAGGAACTGCCAATAACAATTACTACCTTCCCTGCTGTAGTCAAGCCTGTCCCACGTCGGATGCCAATTAACAGTTACTCCTCACGCATCATCCAAAATTTCCTGTTCATGTCTACACATGGTCCTCCGACGGCACCCTTATTGTCCAAACTAAACGGTCGATTCTTGATGAACCCCAGAGGTACCGACCGCGGGGCGGATTCGCTGGCGACAACGAAGCACACACCGTTTCCATACCGCTACTCCATCGCACCGATGGACCTCCGCAGCTGCCATCCGCTCCTTCCCATCATTGGCTTAGAACTTCCTGAGCACGTATGGACACGTTTTCAGGGTCCTTTGCTCGAAAGCGTGCCACTCCTTCACTGGACAGCGATACAGCCTCCTCCGTGCCACGCATTCACCCGTCATACCATTCTTTTTCATTTGAATGCGGTTAACGTTCCACAGCATCGCCATCTCCCCCGGCTTGCTGTGTGACGTAATTAGTCACTCATCCACCACAGAGCGGTCAGAAGCTCCAGCTGACTAACTGTCACAATGCCGCCGGACCTTGCATCACGATAGTTTACTGACAAATAGGTTATGAGTTGCTTATCTTCTAGCAACATCAGTTATTAAATAAACACCCAGCCTTGCTCTGTCGATTACCAGCTTTAGCAACAGATGGAGTTTCACCCGTACTGTTCCCTTACAGGTTGCTGAATGCTGTTTCTAGCCACATAACCCTCTGTACCATCTGGAGATATGGATAATTCCCATGGATCTCATACTCTGATATCCCGACTGAGATCTTACGGGCTGTGGACAGTACCTTTCCTTCCTCCTCCTTACGGGGATTATAGCCTTAAAGGAAAACTTCCCTTTCTGCTCTGACATAAATAAGGGGCTATGTCTTTACGCTTTCCCCTTCCCGACCTGGGTGATGGGCCTTCCTTGGTGTGGGGGCAGTGTTGTCCTTCTCCGTTCTCCTGCACCCCCCGCAGCAGGTTCACCAGCTTTCCTTGCTCAGTATCTTTGGAAGACCGCCTCGTCGCCATTGTTAAAAAGTGACTCTCATACCTTCTTGAATGTACTTGTAAGGTTTATTCCAGCTTCTTATGACACCTTGACAAGCAGTTATATAGTTCTTAGTAAGTTACATAAAGGACATTAAACACTGGCAGCCCATCACCCAGGCAGGGGTTCACCAACTGACCAAGGCTAGAAACTCTACTCACACATTCCAACACTTAGACATCAACACTCCACATGACATCACAACATTCCTGCTTACCCAGGAAAGACATGTACAACAGTACGCATCGGTCACTCCTACCAAAGTGGTGTCACTTTCACATTAATTAGGAAACCAGTGTACGAATATTCTTGCCCCAACCTCAATCGCAAGAGGACCGGTTATTGCACTGTTTAGATGTCAGAAGAACGTGGAATTTTTATTTAAACAGCACAAAAGACTTTTGGGCTTCTGAAGCTTTGTTTATAACATTTGGTTGAAGTTCACCAAGTAAATACGCTTCGAGGTGATTGGGTCCTCCGACGTATTCCATATCTATGACATGTAATCACCACAGCTGTGCTGCTTCGGAAACTTTTCCGGCGTCTGCGTCCTGCGTCGATGACGTCGATGCGCCGATGTCGAGGACCTCGTCCGACGTCATCCGATGTGATAAGTAGGACGCACGACGCCCGTAGCCTCAGTTCCGTTTTTTCCGCGAACGTGTTGCTTCGTGTTTCTCGGTTCTAAGCCTCGACTCTTTGGAGTTCTGTTCTTTCTGGTTCTTCGAACCTGTTCGTTTGTGAATTTCCTTCGGCGATGTCTTCCACTTCGTCTTCAACCCCGCGTCCAGGCTTTAAGAAGTGCGGGGAGTGTGGGTCCAAGATGTCGGTGACTGACTCGCACGACGCCTGCCTCTGGTGCCTCGGGGAGGCCCACGACACGGATGACTGTATCGACTGCCAGTCGCTCACGTCCAAAGCCTTACGTGAACGTAAGAAGAAGTTGTCGGTAGGTCGGGTGTCCAAGCCCCGGAAGTCGAAGTCGGTGGGGCTTTCGACGGATGATTCGAGGGGTGACTCTCCGCGTCATCGTCGGAAGTCTCGTCGGTCTTCTTCTAGGAGTGGGTCTCGCCACTCCTCAGCCTCTTCGAGGCATTCTCGGAAGCGCCGTCACCGGTCGCCTTCCAGGTCCTCTTCCGAGGATTCTGCACGGCACGTTGGTTACCCCACCAGCCGTGCGACGCCGGAGGAATGGGCTTCCTTCGGGAAGAAAATGTTGGCGATTCTTGAGTCGCAGGGTACTCAGCCGTCCGCGCCCCCGAGTGGGGTCGGCCGTGAGAGGTCGAGAGACACCGCTCGCAAGAGTGGTCGGCACGAGTCACGGGAGCGGTCCCGTTCGGACAAGGAGGCTCGTTCTCGCCGTACCCGTTCCAGGTCCCGGTCCTCGACGCGTTCGAGACCGTGTGCTCCTGTGAAGTCTTCGAGGAAGACATCGACGTCTGAGGCGTCGGGGGCATCGACAGGCTTTCTCGAGGCTCCGGCTTCGGGGAAGTCGTCGACGATCAGGTCGTCGAGGGACACGCTCGGGGCTCCGGCTTCGAGGGCTGTGTCGACGCCGCCGATACTGGAGGCGCTGCATCTGACGTCGACGCCGATTTCCTCGACGTCGACGCCGATCCTCTCGGCGCCGTTGCCGGTTTTCTCGACGTCGGCGCCGATTCGCTCGACGCCATCGACGCCTTTCGTGTCGGAGGTGCCCCGTGTCATGGGTGTACCCCCTAGGAAGGCTCTGGTTAAGAGCAAGCACTCTCGGGTGCCTTTTCGCCACCTGGAATATATTTCAGAGGCGGATGAGGATTCTGATGGCCTGGTTCCTAGTCAGGTGCCAGATGAAATTGTCTCGGGCCATAGTCAGTTTGACGATTTGAGGCAGTCACTGCATGATGCCAGTGGACTGGACACCTCTCCGGAGGTGGAATTTTGTAGGCCTGAGCCTGGCTCCCATGCCGATTCCTCGTACCGGCGCCTTATGGCTAGGGTGTCTGAGTATCTGGGATGGTCTGCTCCCCCAGGGGAGTTTGTGCAGGATGATCTGACGGACATCCTTGATGTTGGTCCCCCCACTGACCCGGTACTGCCGTTCCATATGGCTTTACAGAGAAGGGTGGCGGCGGCTTGGACTGCTCCGGAGAGTCTCCCGGCGGTGGGCAGATCATTGTCACGTAAATACCGTCCAGCCAGTAGCGACCCCTGCTACTTGACCAGGCACCCCACTCCGGAAAGTTTGGTGGTGCAGGCGGCCACGGCCCCGGCAAAGCAGGCGTCGTACCCTACCATCCCTCCTGATAGGGAAGACAAACGTTTTGATGGCTGGGCGAAGAAAGTGTTTTCTTCTGGTGGTATGGCGCTTCAGGCGACCAACTCCATTTGTGCCTTGTCACGTTTCATGCACACTCTGTGGAACTGTGTTGCGTTAGCGGCTGAACATATTCCCGAAGGGGATGAACGGGATGGTTTCCTTGCTATGGTCCAGGATGGTAAGGATGCCATGTGTGAGTCCGTTCAGTCGGGTCTGGACTTGGCTGAATGCTTCAGTAGGTCCATGGCGGCGAGCACCGTGATACGCAGGTTTGCGTGGTTGCGGAAGTCGGGGTTTGCTCCTGATGTGCAGTCCCGGCTCCTCAACATGCCCTTTGACGGTGAACACCTTTTTGGCAGCAAGGCTGACGAGAGCCTTGAGAGGTTGCAGACCTCCAAAGCTGCAGCGAAGTCGTTGGGCGCTGCAGTTCGCCAACCTCCGCCTTTTCGTCCTAGGGGACAGCAGTGGAGGGGTGGTTCCTTTCGTTATTACTCGTCCTTCAGTAAAGCGAGGGGAGCTGGCAGTCAAAGAGGCCAACGCAGGGGTACCAGAGGTGGACGACAGGGTACCCGTGGTGCCAAGGCCGCTCGGGCAGTTGCCTCTTTGCCCTCAGGTAACGCCGCAGCCGCTCCTACTCAGTCATGAGGCCAGGTCCCATGGTTCACCGGTTGGGGAAGGCTGGCGCAGCATCTTGTAGAGTGGCAAGCCATTACTTCGGATGTGTGGGTTCTGGAGATCATATCCCACGGCTACTGTCTTCCCTTTCGGCACAGGCCTCGCGACAATCCACCGGGGAACCTCTCTTGCGCAGGAAATTCAAGCCCTGCTGGAGAAGGGCGCTATAGAACTGGTGCCTGTAGCGGAGAGGAACAAGGGATGGTATTCCCCTTATTTTTTGATTTCCAAGAAAGACGGGGGATTGAGACCCATCATGGACTTGCGCGGTTTGAACAAACTCCTCAGGAAGGACAAGTTCAAGATGGTTTCTCTCTCTCAAGTCCTCCAGGCCCTTCAGCTTCAGGACTGGTTGGTGTCACTCGACCTCAAGGATGCTTACTTCCATGTGCCGATCCATCCCAAGCACAAGAAGTACCTGAGGTTCGCGGTTGGCGACTCGCACTTTCAGTTTCGGGTCCTGCCGTTCGGATTGACCTCCGCCCCGAGGGTTTTCACCAAGCTCATGGTGGTGGTGGCAGCGCATCTCAGGGAAGGGGGGATTCACGTCTACCCCTACCTGGACGATTGGTTGATCAGGGGGAGCTCTCCCGAGCAAGTCCTGGATCATCTGTCCGTCACCTGCCACTCCCTTCACAGGAAGGCTTCTCCCTCAATTTAAAGAAGTCCCATTTGACGCCAACACAGTGGCTCCAGTACATCGGAGCAGTGCTCGACACTTCCCTGGGGCAGTGTTTTCCTCCCCAGGTGAGGGCTCTTCACATTCAGCAGATGGTGCACAGGTTTCAGCAGGCCCAGACGCTCCCAGCGTTCGAGTTCTTGAGGTTGCTCGGCCTCATGGCATTCTGCATTCTTCTGGTGCCAGAGGCTCGCCTGCGAATGAGATCTTTGCAGTGGGCACTCAAGACGCAATGGTCGCAGTCCTCCGGCAGGATGTCGGACCCGGTTCAGGTGCCGCCCTCGGTCGCCCAGGACCTTCTGTGGTGGGCCGTCGAAGGCAACTTGATGAAGGGGGCTCCATTTTGGCTTCCCTGGCCGGAGGTGACAATCGTGACGGATGCATCCCTCACGGGATGGGGAGCTCATGCCAACGGGCTGACAGTCAGCAGTCGTTGGTCTCCGTCGGAGTCCAGACTCCATATCAATCTGTTGGAGCTGAGGGCCGTCAGGCTAGCCCTGAAGGCTTTTCTGCCGACTGTGAGAGGAAAGAATGTCCTGATCCTGACGGACAACACAGAGGCCATGCACTACCTCAACAAAAAGGGGGGGGGCAGGGTCACTTCCTCTGTGCAGGGAGGCGATGCAGCTCGGGTTCTGGGCCATCCAGCAGGAAGTTTCGATCTCGGCAGTTCATCTGGCCGGAGACGAAAACGTGACGGCGGACGCTCTGAGCAGGCAGAGCGCGATCTCTCACGAGTGGGAGTTGGCTCAGGAGATTCTCTTGGAGATCTTCGCCCTTTGGGGGACCCCTCAAGTGGATCTCTTCGCCTCCAGTGTCAGCCGGAAGTGCGAAAGGTTTTGCTCGCGGGAATTTCCTCCGAAAGGAGCCTTGGGAGACGCGTTCGTGGTGGAGTGGTCATTCCCGCTGCTGTACGCGTTTCCTCCAGTCCCCGTCATCCCGCAAGTGCTGCGGAGGTTACGGAAGTTCGGTTCCCGGATGATCCTCATTGCTCCGGCGTGGGCTCGGAGGACGTGGTACCCGGACCTTCTCGACTTGTCCATCTGCCCTCCACGTCGTCTTCCCTACCGAGACGATCTGCTCTCACGGGAGGGGGGTCAGGTTCTCCATCCAGAGGTCGGATCCCTCAACCTTCACGCTTGGCTTCTGAAAGGTTGAGGTATATGGATTGGGACCTCCCTGAAGACGTGATGGAGGTGTTGCTTTCGGCCCGTAGGCCAGCAACGAAGTCTCTGTACCGTTGCCGTTGCCGTAAGTTCTGCGACTGGTGCAGAGTTCGGAATGTGGATCCTTTTGCATGTGACATCCCCATGGTTCTGTCCTTTTTGCTTTCTCTGGCCCACAGGGGCTTGCAAGTGGGTACCATTAAAGGTTACCTGGCGGCGCTGTCCATCTTTAAGCGCTCGTCTGAAGAGTGTTCTTACTTTACAATCCCTTTAATTTCACAGTTTCTGAAAGGGCTCACTAATGTGTTTCCTCCGTCACCTTTCCTGGTGCCCGGTTGGGATTTAAACCTTGTTCTTAGATTTCTCATGGGTGCTCCGTTTGAGCCTTTACATTCTTGCCCTTTGAGGCTGTTAACTCTGAAAACTGTGTTTTTAGTTGCGGTTACTTCCGCTCGCATAGTGAGTGAGTTACAGGCACTTTCAGTTAAGCCACCCTTCACTGTTTTTCACAAGGACAGGGTTGTCCTTCGAGTTCGTCCTTCTTTTCTTCCGAAGGTAGTGACGGAATTTCATTTAGCCCAGAAGGTTGTTCTTCCGGCATTCTATCCTCCTCCGCATCCTGGTAAGGAAGAGGAGAGGCTCCATAGGCTTGATCCTAGGAGAGCTTTAAGCTTTTATGTTTCACGCATGTCCCGGGTCAGAGTGGACGATCAACTCTTTATTGGTTACGCTGGAAAGCGTTTGGGGCAAGCTGTGACGAAACAGACTTTGTCCCGCTGGATTATTTTGGCCATCTCGGAGTGTTACCGCTTGGCGGGTAAGGACCCACCGGCTGGCTTGCGGGCCCATTCTACCAGGGGTGTGGCTGCATCTACTGCCCTGCAGAGGGGTGTTCCTATTCGCAACATCTGTGATGCAGCCACCTGGGCTTCAGTACATACATTTGTACGGCATTATTCCCTCGATTCCATCAGAGGGCAGGATCTGGCCTTTGGCAAGGCGGTCCTTTGCTCGGCTATTTGATTGGCTATTCTAAAATTTTGCTTCTAAATTCTTTCCCTCCTCCTTGTTTTGGTACTGCTTTGGGAGTCTGTCATAGATATGGAATACGTCGGAGGACCCAATCCCCTCGAAGAACAAGTTACTTTCTTACCTGGTAACGTTCTTTCGATGGGATGGTCCGACGACGTATTCCATATCGCTCCCGCCCTGCCTTCCCCGCTGCAGAATTTCTTTTGCGATTGCAGCTTACGTTCAGCAAGGCTTTGTGTCTGACTGGCAGTTGACTTATGTCACACGTTCTGGGGGGAAAAAACTACAACTGAGGCTACGGGCGTCGTGCGTCCTACTGATCACATCGGATGACGTTGGACGTCGGAGGAGGTCCTCGACGTCGGGTCATCGACGCAGGACGCAGACGCCGGAAAAGTTTCCGAAGCAGCACAGCTGTGGTGATTACATGTCATAGATATGGAATACGTCGTCGGACCATCCCATCGAAAGAACGTTACCAGGTAAGAAAGTAACTTGTTCTTCTCCAGCATTGGCTCGTTAATGGATTCACATGCTGTGAATATTTTCCATCGTCAGGCTGGGAAACCTCGGTAACTTTAATATAGCGTTTTCCTATGGAAAACTTTGACACTTGGTGTCCCATCGGCGTCTTAGGACGCCTGGTATTAATAGCCCCTTCCCTGCAGCTTCCCTTCAGATTTCAACCGTCTCCAAACTGTTGGGATCACCTCATGTGTGCTCTCGAAGTTCACCAAGTAAATACGCTTCAAAGGCATCCATAGCAAGAAGAATGGTCTTGTGCATTTCAGATGCATGCAAGGTAAAATTCCACCAGAGGACTTTTACATACATTCTGTTACAGCAAAGGCTGCAGCGGTAGCTTCCAACGTCTCATGTCGTGGGAAGCTATTAGCATGGCCTACTTGGGCTATTGTAAGGGGTCAGAAATTTGAGGCAGACAACTTGGTAAAGGTTTTTCCTACAATGCCATTTTAACATCTCAAAAGGGTTTGGCAAATGCCTCACTATCTCTACCCTGAAGAGGATTTCCCTGCCTATCAAAATAAAATACAGGAAACGATCTAGCAAAAGGAATCTGTCCCTCACATTTATACTTCTACATAAATTAAACTCAGAAAAGGAATATATGGCAATTCTCAGATAACAGAAGTAACTGTTATGTCCAACATAAACCTGATAACTGTATGTCCTTGTAACCTGGGTGAGTTACTCTTCCCCAGATTCAAAGCAGGATTTTCAGAGACCAGTTCAAAATAGTTCTGATCATAAAGTACTTCTGGCTCCAAATGTCTGCCACTTGGACTTTAACCAATAGTTCAATTAGATAAGCCTTTGTCTTTCCACTTGTAGCAAAAGTTCAACACCAGCACTTTTACAATTCTTCTGCATCAACAAGGTTTGTTAGGATGATGCCACAACAATTCATGAAACTCTTTAGTGACTCTACCACTTCTTCAACCACAATGCAGTACTTCAAAAGTTTTCTTCCTGATCGACTAACCTGCCAGGACTATCATTAAAGTGTCCATATCCTGGTATACACGCCTGCCAGGACAACCGCTCCGTAGTTTTTAACCTTCAACTACTTTGACATGCTCAACGTCTTTTGGGAAAACATATTACACATTGGTGCTGTTTGTGCAACTCTTGGCTTTACCACAGTCAATGTAGGTTATGCTCCTCTCCGCCTGAATACTCTATACCAGGATGGTAACCGCTGATAATGTTTCTTCTGTTTGGCTTGGGGAATGATTGTTGTCATCTTCCTCGTTATGGCAACAGTTACAATCTGCCTGCAACAATGTTCTCTTGTCATTCAGCCAACAGGATTTATAAACTCTGCTGCAAAGTATTGCCCCTGCTTTACTTCGGCAATGCTGGTTATGCTTAGCTTGTTTCTGTATTGCCCCTTTATAATTATCTGGTTTTCGGAAATACTGGTTATGAGAAGCTAACTTCTGTATTGCCCCTTCTTTATTTTGGTAAAGGTGCTGACTTTCAGCACAGTGATTGTAATCTTTCTCTTCTTGCCACTTCACAAATTTCATATTCCGCCAACATGCTTTCTTTATATTTGTTCGATATTCAAAACAACTGCCAGTGGTCAGCGATCGCGTACAGTGTGTACCTGGATTAGCCTTCACTGGTAAACTCGCTGGCCTTCACTCATGTGTCCGTGCGAAGCGCTGCCCCTGCTCGCTCCGCTGCACTGCAGGCTGCTTCTCGGTTCCTGCAGCCCTCGCTCCTAGTGGACACTGGCAGGCCACCGGGACAATGCACGCCAGCAGGAGAGCCCACCTCTCCCGTGGAAAGCTTGCTGCAATGCTTCTTTCTGTTGCGCAACCTCTGCAATTTAGGTTAACAACCTCGGAAACTCTCTAAGGACTGATACCAGCTTCACAATTAGCGGCGGCTCTGCTGACTCCTGCTTCTTCTACAACTGCATCCGTGCATCGGGTGGTCTCTGCAACTTCACTCTTGTTCTAATGCTCTGTACCTGAGGGAGTCTTATATATTCAAAAGTCCCGCCAGGTGTGGGTCATTAGAACCGCGAGATTGCATCTTGCAGTTTAGTGCCTCTGAGGCCCTCTTCCCCGCCACAGTACTCGGAGCATTGTGGGACTTGAAGTCCCCAATTTTCTGATCATTTCTTTCTTCATGTGGTTGACTTCTACAATAGGTCATTAAGATTGTAGGATCTCTAGGAAAATTATTAAGGGAGTTATCCCAGTTTGCCTGACCTGGTCCCCTTTTTGCTGCTGCAGCCCCACCAAATTGAATTTGAAAGGGCAAGTGCATATTTTGTCTTGCAAAAGGTTCTAGTCCCATCACCGTATGGGCAGAGGCGTATACCGGGTAGGGCCTGAGCGGGCAAGGACCACCCAAAATCTTTAAATGCCCCTTCAGCAGCACTGTATGAGTATTTACAGATGTTATTTCCCTTCAGTGGGCCCAACTAAATTAGCTTCAGGCACCACTTATTAGACAATCCTGTCTGTACGGGGACGCCCATACAGTGTGGAGGAAAGAGGACTATTAACTTCGAGTACAGTAGTCAATGGTGAGTAACGTTTTATTTTTACAGACACCAGATAGGCTGAGGATTAATCTATTTATGTATACCGCACCATAGCCCGCAGGCATCGGTAGTGTGCAGACAGATGCGGACATGGCAGGTAAGGGGACAAAACAAGAATGGAGCCTAATCTAAATTCTCCATTCGAAGAGTAACATTTTCAGGCGTTTCCTGAAAGTTACAATCCTTCTTTCCAAGCGTTGGTCTACTGGATGTTTGTTCCAAGTCTAAGCTGCTTGCACGGGACACGGGACACGAGATCTACTATTTCCCCTTGCTCTCTTCACGCAGGGAGAGGAGAGACTTTGAGCAGTGCTTGATCGTAACAGTCTGCATGGTTTGTGGAGAAGCATATTTTGTTTCAGGTAACAGTGCCTCTACGAACAGACATTTATAGGTTAGGGTGAGTATTTTAAAGCAAACCCTTGCCAGCACCGGAAGCCAATTGAGTACTCTCCTTGAATTGGTTATGTGCCCTCTTCCTGATATTACAAACAATTTTGATGGCCTCATTTTGGAATACTTGCAATGCGTGTATACATGTCTTGCTTTCTCCACAGTAATCCAGTCTAGGCATTATGACAGCTCTCACCAGGTTTTCAATTTTGCCACGTGACCAGCGGCTTGATCTGCCTTAAAACATTAAGGTGGTGGTAGAGGTTTTTTACAACGCTGTTTACGGCAATAAGGCCCTTTACTTTACACCTAGGGTCTTTACTTTTTCTGATAGTAAGGTTGAACAGCCTTCCACCATGTATTTTTGATTTGTAGATAATGAGCTCTGTTTTAGAGCTATTTAGGCACATCCATTTTGTCATCATCCCGCCTTTGATGAGTCCATATATGGTAGCAAGTTTGAGTCCTTAATGTGTTTTCCATTCAGTTCCATGACTAGCACAAAATCATCCACATAGTTTGTGAAATGTAGTCCCATCCGTTCCAGCTGATTACATAAGGGTTTAATATATACATTAAAAAGGGTTGGCAATAGTCATGCACTCTGTGGAACACCGTAATGTTTATGGGTTAACTCAGATATAGCATTGCCCCAGCCGATCCTAGATTTTCTGTCACTCCAGAATGGGTTTATCCATACAGTGGCATCCTCCGAACAGTTTCCTATGTCAGCTAAGGTTTGAAGATGACACTTGTGATACAGTGAATCAAATGCTGCCAATAGGTCTAGCAGGGTCAGCATCCCTGTGTTGTTGTTATCCAGGGTGCTCAGCATCTGAGTGTGCAAGCCGAGCAGGGCACTCTCGGTCCCATGGTTGCTACGGAATCCAGATTGTTTCACATGAAAGGCCTCAGACGCTTCTAGATATTCTTGCAGTTGAGAAGCAGCTATTTTATCAGTGATCTTGAGTAGAAAGGGGGTATTTCTGATGGGTCATAGTTTGGAGGATTCCTTGGGGTACAACCCTGTTTTTTTCCACCCACTTCCCTCATCGTGGTGGGAACAGATTTGTCAGTGAAAGAAGAATTAACAAATCTCTTTAAAAAAGGGGTAAAGACTATAATATTCCCCAGAATAAGCATGGATGGAATAGGATTGCATGGACAGGTAGTAGGGTTCCTGTTTTTGAGCATCTTCTCCATCTCTAGTGGAGGCTGGCTTGAAGTAGAAGTGGTGGTGCTCCTTTTTGTTCACATGGTTCTTTACAGAAACCTCATCCGAGGTATTCTCTTCTGTGTTCAGATTATTCTTGATTTTGTTACATGCTAGATTAATCTTTTCTGTAAAGGTTGCAGGGCATCTGTTTTTTCTAGTTTTCTAAAATTTCAAAAAGTCTCATGTCATCTGCGTTTTCTATTTGTTCATTGAAAAAACATCTTTTCGAGGGGATTGTGTCCTATGATGTATTCCACATCTTTGACAGTAATTACCACAGCTGTGCTGCTTCGGAAAACTTTCAGTGTAGGCGTCCTGCGTCGATGACGTCGGTACGCTGTCCCTCGAGGGCCTCCGTCGACGGTCGACGTCACCGGATGTTATATTTAGGATGCACGACGCCCGTAGCCTCAGTTCAGTTTTTTCCACGAACGTGTTCGCTTCGGAATCTCGGCACGCTCGATTCTTCTACTTCGATTGCGAAAGTTGAGAAAATGTCTTCATCTTCTTCTACCCCAAAGTCGAGCTTCAAAAAGTCTTGGGACTGCGGTTCCAAAATGTCCATCACGGACCCGCACAACGTCTGCCTCTGGTGCCTCGGCGATAGCCACGCCACAGACGACTGCGATGACTGCCAGTCCCAGACTTCGAAGGCCTTGCGGGAGCGGAAGAAGTTGTTAATGGTAGGTAGGGTTTCTAAACCCTGTAAATTGAAATCTGCTGGGCTTTCGACCGACGACTCGATGGGCGACTCTCTGCATCGGCGTAAGTCCAGGGGGGGTCTCGTCTCGGAGTGGTTCCCGCCATTCCTCTGCCTCTTCTAGGCATTCTTGGAAGTGCCATCACCGGTCACCTTCCCCGTCCTCGTCAGAGGACGCCACCAGACGGCGGGTGGCTTGTCCACCCAAGCATTCATCGCCGGCGGAGTGGAACGCATTCTGTCAGGAGATGATGGCGATTTTCGAATCGCAGGGCACCGTTCCGTCTGTGCCTTCAAGAGAAGCCGGCAAGGAACGAGCTAGGGCCACCGCCCGCATGCCTTAGGGCTCGAGGGGTCGGCGCGATCATCTGTAGCCATCGAGGACCCGATCGGCCAAGGTTGATCACCATAGTCGTTCCAGGTCCCGGTCCTCGACGCCGTCGAGACTGTCGGAGCCTGTGAGGCCTTCTAAGAAGGCATGGATGCCGTTGGCGCCATGTCTGTCGAGGGACTCTCTCGAGGCTCCGGCTCTGAGAAAGTCGTCAACGCCATCGGCGCCGAGGCCATCGAAGGAGACGCTCGGGGCACCGGCCTCGAAGCCATTGTCGAAGTCGTCAGCATCTCGGTCGACGCCAATTCCATCGGCGCCCTCGATGCCTTTTGAGGAGAATTTACCAGAGGTGCCCCGGAGGGCTGTAGAAACTCTGAGGAAGGCCCTCTCTAAGTCAGTGAGGCCTGTCTTTGAGCCCTTCTCTGGTCATCCCCCCAAGCTTGATTTATTCCAGCCTTTGGACTACATTTCAGAGGTGGAAGAAGGGTCGGATGAGGAGGGGGTTGTGCCTCCTGAGGTTCCTGATGACCTGTTGTCTGGTCACAGCCAAATGGAAGACCTATGTCAGTTCTTAGATGACGCCAGTGGTCTGTACACCTCTCCGGAGGTTGAGTTTGGCAGGCCTGAGCCTGGTACACATGCCGAGTCCTCGTACAGGCGTCTCATTTCGAGGGTGACTGAGTATTTGGGGTGGTCTGCTCCACCTGTGGATTTTCTACAGGATGACCTGACGGATATATTGGACCAAGGTCCACCCACTGACCCGGTGTTGCCATTGCATATGGCCTTATAAAGAAGGGTGGCGGCGGCTTAGACTGCTCTGGAGAGTCTCCCGGCAGTGAATAAGTCACTTCCAAAAAAATACCATCCAGCCTGTGGTGACCCCTGCTACTTTCTACGCATCCCACTCCGGAGAGTTTGGTGGTGCAGGCGGCTACGGCCCCGGCGAAGCAGGCTGCGTACCTTACCATTCCTCCTGATAGGGACAACAAGCGCTTTGATGGTTGGGCAAAGAAATTATTTTCATCTGGGAGTATGGCTTTAAAGGCAGCCAACTCCGTTTGTGCCTTGGCAAGATTCACTCACACTCTGTGGAATTGTGCATCTTTAGCAGCTGAACATATTCCCGAAGGGGAGGAATGGGATGGTTTTCTAGCCCTCGTTCAAGATGGCAAAGATGCCATGTGTGAATCCATTCAGTCAGGTCTGGACGTGGCAGACTGTGTCAGCCGGTCCATGGCGGCGAGCACCGTGATGCACAGGTTTGCGTGGTTGTGGAAGTCGGGTTTGCTCCTGATGTACAGTCCCGGCTTCTCAACGTGCCCTTTGATGGTGTCCATCTTTTTGGTTGCAAGGCTGACGAGAGCCTTGAGAGGTTGCAGACCTCCAAAGCCGCAGCAAAGTCCTTCAGCACTGCAGTATGTCAACCTCCGCCTTTTCATCCTAGGGGACAGCAATGGAGGGGAGGTTCCTTTCGGTACTACTCTTCCTTTGGTAGATCGAGAGGAGCTGCCAGTCAAAGGGGCCAACGTAGGAGTACCATAGGTGGAAAACAAGGTACTCGAGGTGCCAAAGCCGCTCGGGCAGTTGCCTCCTTGCCCTCAGCCACTGCCGCTTCGGCTCAGTCATGAGGCCACGTCCCATGGTTCGCCGGTTGAGGAAGGCTGGCGCAGCATCTTGTAGAATGGCGTGCCATTACTTCAGATGTGTGTGTTCTGGAGATCATAGCCCACGGCTACTGTCTTCCTTTCCGGCAGAAGCCTCACGACAATCCACTGGGGAAGCTTTTTTTGATTTGGTTCTATAGTTCTTAATGGGAGCTCTGTTTGAGCCCTTGCATTCTTGCCTGCTGAGACTGTTGGCTTTTAAGACTGTATTTGTAGTTGCGGTTACTTCCGCACGCAGAGTGAGTGAGTTGCAGGCACTTTCCGCCAAGCCACCTTTCACAGTGTTCCATAAGGACAGGGTTGTCCGTAGGGATCGGCCTTCTTTTCTTCCAAAGGTTGTGTTGGAATTTCATTTGAGCCAGAAGGTAATTCTTCAGGTGTTTTATCCTCCTCCGCATCCTGGTAAGGAAGAGGAGAGGCTCCATAGGTTGGATCCTAGGAGAGCTTCGAGTTTCTATCCCTCACGGATGTCCTGGGTCAGAGTGGACGATCAGCTCTTTGTTGGATACCCTGGAATGCGTTTAGGTCAAGCTGTTTCCAAGCAGACCTTGTCTAGATGGATCATTTTGGCGATCTCTGAATGTTACCGTTTGGTGGGAAAGGACCCTCCAGTAGGCTTACGGGCTCATTCTACTAGGGGTGCGGCTGCCTCCACTGCTCTGCAGAGGGGTGTTCCCATTCGTAGTATTTCTGAAGCAGCCACATGGGCCTCTGTTCATACTTTTGTGAGACACTATTCCCTGGACTCCATCCATGGGCAAGATTTGGCCTTTGGTAAGGCAGTCCTCTATTCCGCAAATTGTTTGGGCATTCTAAAATTCTACAATCCCCTCGAAGAACAAGTTACTTTCTTACCTGGTAACGTTCTTTTGATGGGATGTTCCTCCGACATATTCAATATCGTTCCCTCCCAACCTGCCCCTCTACAGAATTATGTACTTGCAGCTTACGTTTCCGCAAAGCTTTCTGCAGTCATAATGGCAGGTGATTGGTGCCACACGTTCTGGGGGAAAACTATAACTGAGGCTATGGGCGTCGTGCGTCCTAGATATAACATCCGGTGACGTCGACCGTCGACAGAGGCCCTCGAGGGACAGCATATCGACGTCATCGACACAGGACGCCTATGCCAAAAAAAAGTTTGCCGAAGCAGCACAGCTGTGGTAATTACTGTCAAAGATGTGGAATACGTCGGAGGAACATCCCATTGAAAGAACGTTACCAGGTAAGAAAGTAACTTGTTCTTTGTCTCATAACGTTTGTTTATATTCTCTTCCTAAGAGTTTTCATGCCCTTTATTTTCACTGGTCATGTCTTCTTTCCAGGCTCTTTCGGCCTGTTTCCTGGACTTTTAATTTTTTTTTACAATAGTCAGGGCTGAACCAATTCTGGTGATTTGGTTGATCCCGAATAATTTTAGATCTGATGGGGGCACCTTTGTCTAAAATAGTTGTGTGAGCTGAAGACTTCCGTGAATTTACCTGGGCGTTATTGATCTGAGGAGAAGGCAATCATAGTTTAGAGACAGTTTTTTAAATCCTCTGGTTTTGTTTAGTGAAATATTGTGAGTGTGACATGGTTTCTTATTTTGTAATCTATATTATTTGTACAGCACACTCAATAAAAGTGGTGAGACCAAAGGCACAGTTCTGTATTGATCTGCCCCATACTTATGTTCCTAGAAGTCACCCAATCCAGGGTGTTCCCTTTCACATGTGTGGGTTCGTGATTCTGTATTGGTATGCCCACATTTGCCAGAGGTTTGAGGGATAAGACTTCCTTATCTGCTGTACCCCCCTTCCATCTGTTCAGGTTCCCCAACATTATTGTGGCACAGTTAGGTTTATTCAGAGTGTTTATAAGATGACATAAATTAGTAGGGCATATCTGTAGGAGGTTTATAAATTGAAACAAGGGTGACACATGTTATTACTAGGAGCAAATTTCATGTGGATGATTTCGCATCATCACATTCCATATTGGCTTCAAACAAGCCAATCTCTTTTTTTTACTCCGGATGGCTACACCTTTATGCGATTTTCACAGAAATCGTAACCTTGGTGGGTGGGCGGGGGGGATGGGGCTTGCTAATTCAATTGTAGGACCGCTAGAGGATTGTAACCATGTTTCTGTTATGCACAATAAGTCCACATCATTGTTAATGATATGGTCATGTATGTCCATAGCATGTTTGGGGAGTGACTGTGTGTTGATCAGTGATAATTTCATATTCTGGGAATACTTAGACAGAGTTCCTGTCCTTCAACCTGTAAGATTTTCTTGGGCCGGTTCCTGTGCTAGTTCGGGGCGTTGAGGGAGTGATCCAGAGTCTTTCCCTTGATCAAGAAATCTGTTGGTTACTATGGGAGGGCTTATTAAAGTAATCTTCAATCACCCTTTCACTGTCTTGCACCTTGTTGTGGATGTATGGGCTTGGGGTAGACAACGTTTTCCACCAGCCAGTTGTCAATGTAGTTTTGAACTATTGCTTCGCCGGGTAGTTTGTGTGCACCTCCTTACTTTACAATCCACGTACCATATGGAGGAGAAAATATGAGAACGGGAGTTTGATACGCCTCTTAATTTATCCTACAGATACATAGACCATGCAAGTATATATTTACAGATACATAGACCATGCAAGTATATATTTAATGAAACTTGTATGTGTGGGTCTGGAAAGCCTGGAGCTCTAAACTTGAAAACTGGAGTACCAATAAAAAATGTTTTTATATAAATTCGGTTTCAAAGTGCCCACAGGGCAACAGGGAGGGAACATGGGATTGCAGTACAAATAAATATACAAAAAATACAGTGGGGGAAGGGGCGGCCTAACCTACTATGCCTTGTGAGTATTCAGAACGTGAAATGGCAGCAAGGAAGAGGGCCGTGGAGTAGGTGCTGTGGTGTCCGTGCTCAAGGGTAAGCCACAGAAGTGCAAGGTATGTTAAGTGCTATGAGTCCAGGAGCTGCGTTTAAGTGAGTCTCTCCAGGGTGGAGGGTGTGCCGAGGCAAGTGCTGAAGGTGTACAGAAGCTGGGGAGATCGGGAGTGAGTGGTCAGGGGCCCCCGAGGATGCATAAGGGTCCAAGACACCAATTACTGCAACAGTCAGATTTGCAGAGGTGGGAAGGAGGAGAAAAAGAGGAAAGTCTTGAGGTGTTTTCGGAACTTAAGAAGGTCCTGCTCAATACGCAGAGGGGGGTCTGTTCCATGGGAGGGATCCGGCTGAGGAAAGCGAACAACGTCCTGCTCTCGGTTTAGGGAAACGCTTTACACAAAGGGAGTTGGTGCCAGAGGAACGTAGAGGTCTAGAAGGAGATTATTTTGTGAGAGTTGCAGATAGTGTGGTCCCCGGACCTAGACAGCCTTGTGGATGGTGCAGAGGGATTTCAATTTGATCCTTGCAGCAACCTGGAGCCAGTGGAGACTTTTTAGGGCAAGAGAGATGCAGTCCCTGAGCTTAAGGCCAATGATCAGTCTTGCTGCTGCTCGATTCTGGTTTAGCTGAAGGGGTCGCACAGTGGAAGAAGGTAGATTGAGGAGGAGGCTGTAGCAATAGTCAAGCCTAGAGAAAACCAGGGCTCATGAAACTTTGAGTTTCTGGGGGAAAGAGAGAAAAGGGAGAATTCCTTTGAGGAGGAAGAGTTGAAAGTGGCACTTCTTAGCAATGTCCTGAGTGTGAGCGAGGAAGGAGAGAGAGGAGTCAAAGATGACTCCAAGGTTTATGGCTTCAGAAGGAGCAGGGGGGAGATCCCAAGTTGGGAGGCCAGAGAGCAGGTAAGGAGGAGGGCGCATGGGCCCAATTGGAAGGATTTCAGTTTTGCTGGCATTAACGCAATTACTGGTTTATAATTGCTGTTAAGAGCGAAAACAATGCCAGTTTGAAGACTGCGACCAAATGCCTTTATCCACTAGAAAGCACAAACCCTGCCTGCTTCACACCAACTATTAACCACATTTAGAGGGCAGATTATATTCTACAAATATTCCAGCACTTTCCCATCCTGAAGTCACAGAACAATCCCCTATCAAGAGTCAAAGGGCCCACAGCAGCGTGCAACATACAGTATGTAAAACTTCACACATGGCATGCATGTGTCAGTGGCATTTCACGCTCTGGTTTTCAATTTAGAAATGATGGATCTGTTATACAGACACTGCATACATTTGAAGTATAAGAATGTATCATAAGATGTCCCAGTTAATACTGTAAGTGGTAACTGCTACATTGCATACATAGGACGGAGAATTACCCATCCTGACAATCTTCAGATACTATTGGCTGGGGCGGGATCTGGGTGGGGGGGGCAACAATATCATGTTCCTCTAACATGCACGACTCAGGTGGCAGTCAACCCTGTTGGCCTAGTAGTTTCACCCTGAGAGGTCTCTGCAGGGAACGGCTGGGACTACACGAAATCCGTGTGTGTTTACAGCTGTGGTTAAAGCTCCTTTGATTAATTCAGTAACCTTTCTTTTGCTGCAAGAGTTGCACAGAGGTGTAAATGTGTTGCGTAAAACAAGTGCTCAGCTGATCCCTCGTTCCTCCTGCTGCAGAAAGTACACCTGTGGTGTCCAACCATTGTTCTTCACTCAATTCTAGGATGTCGGTTTTAAAACAGTTCATCTTTCATTTCACAGTATATTTGAGGTATGCCAGTAAATTGGAAGCGCTTGAGCCAATGGTTTTGGATTAGAGATCGTAATATTGACCATGCAAAACTAGCTGCTGCACCCTGGGAACAAGTGGATACCTCAAACCCACTCAACGTAATATGAAACTATGTATGTTCCACAATTGGATGCGCTGCTTATTGGTCCAAATTAAACATCTGGAACATGATGGTTCCCAATAGACAATTAGTACATTCCATCAAGTTCAGGTCAGACTTGAGTTGTTTGGGACATTTCTTTAATTGGATGCTTGTCCAATAGAAGAGTAGCGTGCTATGTTTAATAACAGAGTGGCGTGCCAACACGTGTTTCGACTTAAACAGGTCCTTCTCAAGGCCACACTCTGCTCAACACAAATCATATTCATTGTTTTCATAAACCATATATACCGACATACAGGTAAGAGGATCAAACGATGCAGCGAGAACAACATACAGAAAATTGAGGTATACATTACCAGTGTACATTATGTGTGCAGATGAAAACACCAGCATGTTGTCAGCATCACATAGATCAAAAGAATAAAATGAAAAGGAAAAATGAAAAACAAAGGAAAAGTTAGTACATTCCATCAAGTTCAGGTCAGACTTGAGTTGTTTGGGACATTTCTTTAATTGGATGCTTGTCCAATAGAAGAGTAGCGTGCTATGTTTAATAACATAGTGGCGTGCCAACACGTGTTTCAACCTAAACAGGTCCTTTTCACAACATACAGAAAATTGAGGTATACATTACCAGTGTACATTGTGTGCAGATGAAAACACCAGCATGTTGTTCTCGCTGCATCGTTTGATCCTCTTACCTGTATGTCGGTATATATGGTTTATGAAAACAATGAATATGATTTGTGTTGAGCAGAGTGTGGCCTTGAAAAGGACCTGTTTAGGTCGAAACACGTGTTGGCACGCCACTCTGTTATTAAACATAGCACGCTACTCTTCTATTGGACAAGCATCCAATTGAAGAAATGTCCCAAACAACTCAAGTCTGACCTGAACTTGATGGAATGTACTATTGTCTATTGGGAACCATCATGTTCCAGATGTTTAATTTGGACCAATAAGCAGCACATCCAATTGTGGAACATATAGTTTCACATCTTTCATTTGATGATGCAATGCAAAGAGGAACGTTGCATCATCAGATTCAAGGCCCTTTCACTGACCCACAGATAATGCTCCTATTTATCGCAGGTCGTATGATTCCATGCATACCTACTAGACGTCTCCGCTCCTGACGGCTCCCAGAGTAAAACCGCAGGAGGCGCTGGATGCTCTTTTGCCATCCTCGTGGCTCGAGAATGGAACGCATCACCTAGGGAGCCGCGTCTAGTGACGCGTTATTCGGGGTTTAGCGCACCCATAGTGTGATTTCAAGCTGCCAGACAGTACGTTTAGGTTTTGTCCGTGTCTTTAACTGTAGTTGTCGCTGTTTATTTTCCTGCACCCTGATGCTTGTGGGCTTTGGCGCAATATAAACAAATACATATAAAAAAGATTCTACCGTGACTCACAGCTGAGCAAGTGGCAGCGATTGTTGCCACTGGGCTCTGGAAATGGGTTGGAATGTATTGCAGACTGCCGATTGTGATTTAAGCAGTTGATGCACGTCCTCTTTTAATCGAGTTCCCTCAGTGTGATGTAAATGTGTTGGCTGCTATTATGCACACATCTTTTGTATCTTTGATTTCCTGTGACTAGCACACATTGCTGAAGAATGCTTAGTCCCTTATTCTTCACCCAGACTAGTGGGCGGTTTATGAGCTGCATCCGAGAACCCTTAGATCATCTTTTATACGCTGGTCTCTCATTCTGAAGGTCTCGACAGAATTTCATCTCAACCAAGAGACTGTCCTTGCAGTCTTTCAGCTGAGACTGCATTCTTCTTCGGCTAAGGGGGCTTTACATAATCAAAACGTTTCTAGAGTTTTTTTTCGTTTTACCTGGACAGGTCTCAACCTTTTACAACTTTTAGCCATCTTTATTTTAATGTATGGTTGACTAAGACTGCAATAACGTTGGAAAAGCAAACATTGCAAGATGGCTCGCTTCTTCATGTTCCTTAGTAACTTTATGCTTATTCCACCTGAGGCTATGCAACACCAGAGACCTTTAGAAACAGGTTTCAAAAGCAGTTATTTGTAGGGAAGCGATGTGAGGTAGTCCTTGTGCTTTTTTGGTGAGCATAAATCTCTTGATGCATTTTCCCAGAACAGTGAAGCTTTTGGCCAAGAATTCTTATGCAACCTGTTCGCTTTAACGCTGTCCAGGCATACGCGGTCTACCCCACCCAAATTATTTGGTCTGCCCAATCAGATTTCCAATGAGTTGGGAAGTAGAGTACAAGTAAAATGTACCGTCATGATGATGCCAGAATTCTTGGTCCTTTGCAGTGCCCTCCCTGTCATCCTGTCTCTGCATTTACTGTGCTGCAGCCTTCATGGCGAAAACCATGTTGGGACTTGGGGGATGAGGATGGTGATGCACGTGCGGGACTAAGGGCTTAGAGATACGCTCGTGCTCTTCCAGTGGCAGGCATTTTACGGAGAAGCTTTTTCAGTACAGGCTTCTCTAACAAGTTGTGAAGGAGTGAGAGCTAGGAACAAGAGTACCCGAATCACTATGAAGGTAATATTACTTTCCCCACTATTGCCAAAGCGATGCACTTCCTCCCCAGCCCTCTAACAGCTATTCACATGTACAACAGCCCACCAGTGAGTCAAGTTTTAGACGTCAATAGTTATTTTCAAATACATTTTCTTGACTGAGGACTAGTTGTTGAACGAGGAATGAAAATGTTCCAAAAGCATCCACGCACGCGCACACAGAGCCATTTTCGATCCAGTGACCTACCCCAATATTTACAGGGAGGGGCTATTGTCCATATAGTTACTTGTCTTGTAAGAAAAATAACTGTAGTAACAGACAAGACCCCAGAACGATACTTTATTGGACATTGCTGTCCAGTACTTTAAAAAGACTTCACTGGTGAATTCCCTGCCACTCAGTTGCCACCCGGATTGGTGAACATGTGATCTTTCTTGATTCGGATCCATCCGCACTTTAAAGCCGCTATATAATTGAACTGCCTCCTGCACCAGATACTGCTGACTTACTCGGCTACTGTTCCAATGAAAGGGTGGATGCAAAAACTTGGCACCACTCGGCTGCTTAAATGTTCCAGTAGCTCCTCCTTATAGCAGGCTCCGGGGTCCTCTTGATATGGGTCCCCCTTAAGGAATTTTCTGTGTGAAGTAACAAGAATGTAAAGTATCTTCCTTCTGACCATCCTGGCGGAGTTGTTTTGGGATCCGAGGACACCAAATCCTTTCCAGTAATGGTTTAAAGAAACAAAAGCTTTTGCATGATTCATTCTTGTAACTTGTCTGTGTCGAAGGCTTGTTTTAGCCAAGCACGCAATAAAAAAAGTAAATCGGCTATCTCACTAAAGATTCCTTGACTAATAAAGGGAAACGTTCACTGTTGTTATAGCGCCCTCCATTTTGGCTTAGCCACATCCATGGGAATTTAAAAAGGTTATGGACACAGAAGTGACACTCTTGAGGTATTTCAAATCTATCTCTAACCATATTTGGACAGCTGACTCATATAGACCTATTCACCAGGCAGTGCCAGTCACAAATGCTCTTTGTCATTGGACAAGCCCACAGACTGAAAACGTGTATTCAGCGGTGCTCTTCTGCATGCATGGATAGGGAATGCATTTCTCATTCCAGACAGAACAAAAGTAACAGTGCCTTACTTTGTGACATGCAATAAGACAGAATCACGTTTCAATGCCCATAGTCTTTGACTTTCTCCATTAATGTTGTTTCCTGATTCTTCACACAAGAGAGGCTAAACTGCATGTTTCCTCTGGGACCAGACAGAGATCCTCAATGACTTTCCAGTCTCCTCTGTTTCAGGTAGGTCGTCTTTGATGGCCTGCCAAAAGGAAATTGCTCCCTTTTGTCTTAGACACGCCTAGGTGTTGGTCTCACTCTTCAATTTTTGAATGGGTGGGGGCGCGGGGCGGTAATGTACTAAACCCACCTCAACGGTCATAGTCTTCATTCATAGTAAGACCAGGTCATTAACCTATAAACATTGCTCATTTAAAAGCTATTTAGGAAAGTTGGTTCTAGTATAGAAAATGTTTTTGGTAAAACAGTCGAGCAGCCCTCATTTCACCCATCTGTTTTGCTTGTTGATGAGAATATAGTTCTGGCCTGGATCAAGGCAGTTTTCATTAGTCTGTACATCATTCTGGCTCACAATCTGGACACCGACAGGTAACCGCATGCTCCACATAAGCAATTGCTTCAGTAAATAGTGTCAGAAATGTAGTTAAGTGTCTGCTACTATTACATCTTTTTGTCTGTCAAATCACGTGCCCGCTTCTCGCATCCTGGATGGGTGCCAAACATTTCTAATGAAGATCTTCCTCACTCAGATTCTTAATCTCTAGAAACAGCTCAAGTTGCAGACAGGATCTGAACATTTATTTTCAGCGATCCTGCAACTCCAGACCAGCTCCACACCAGCCTCATCACTCTGTCTTTAGCGCCACATGTGACTTAATAGGTATACAAGTGGAGCTGCATGTGTTTCACTTTCTAAGTGAACATCACTTGTGTGTCTTTGGCTCAAGTCTGACTGGACTATGCATATGAAGAAATGGAGTATGAGTTAAGAATGAGGGAAGCAGGTCTTGGAGGGAGTCGTCCTCCACCATTCATCTTCTTCCTGCTTTGCGAGAATGATGACGCCAGACACCAAACCCACAGTCCATAAATAGATCCCTGTATATGAGGAACTGATATTTGTCTCCGAAGAGAAAGTAAGAGGTTGCATACTACTACGCCGCTCCCTTTACCAGTGTGGCCTCCACCCCTATGAAACGTTATACTTTCAGACCGATAATGCACAGCTTGCATAGTCACTGTGGCTCAGCGCCAGCTGCTTGTGCACTGTGGTATTGAAACATGCATGAAAGCCCAATATTCGAAGCTCCAGGGTTCTGTCTTTTGGAACCATTCTGCCTCAGACACTTCATCCAATCACATTAGCTGGCCCTGCTCCACTTCCCCTCCAAAGTCAGCATTAAGCCCTGCTGCCAGTGGCACTCACCCACTGTCCCCCTATTTTCCTGGTGCCTCTTTCTAGAACAGCTGCAGCTATTCGTTTTGAGAGCATTTAAAAAAAGGATGAAGTCTCTTTTGGTTTTAGGACTTTGGTGGTGCTGGTCTAGGATGTAATAAACTCTTCCTCGAACCTGCCGTTCTGCATCTGGCGAAAGGCCTCAGACGCTAGTAATTTGGACACCTCGTGAATTGGAGTTTCTAGACAGCTACTGTGCTCGTTTGGTCAGATTTACTTCTGTCAATGCAGCTGACACCCTTAATTTCCGTGAGTGAAGTGCACGCTTTTAAGAATGTTCTAGAGCCAAAGTCTATGGTAATTATATTTTCTCCTCAGTGAGAGCCCTTCTGAATTGGAGCTATGGGTGCATGACTAGTCCTCGTCCATATATTTTAGTTTCAAGAAGAGGATATGCAAGTCACCACCATGCAGCCTGTTTTACGCTGAAGGCCCTGTGGTTCAGGTCTTGGGTGCAGGGTCTAGACCATAAGCATTTCTGTTCCTGCCTTCCAAGTTGGGTAGAAAATGTTTAACTAGTGATTGTGGTGTGTTTCCAAGTATTCTCCCCCTTTTTGGAAGACTTGCTACTGAAGGCAAAATCATTGACATTTGCATTCATCCATGTGATGAAGACTTGCTTGCTCCTTTATAGCCTTGGGTTCTCACTGAACGTGAGGAAACCATCTCTACATTCTTCCGATTGCAGTTCATTATTTAAATCATTTGGCTCGAAGAGTGGGAACCAATTCCCATCTCTGGGGAAGGGTCAAAGGCCTCTGTCTAACAGTGTCCCTGTTTGTTTGCTTCAATGCAGGTTGCAGCCAGCAATTTTCCACCTGCTGAAGGTCACGTCCTGTGCGTTTTTCTGATGCCAAATGGATGGCTGAGAATTTACGCACGATCAGTGGCAGTCTACAAGGTCTACTGGTGGTCGGTGCCCACGTTCACATAGATTTGATTTTGTGGCTCTGTTACTTTTTTCTGGCATCTGTGGAGTAGTAAATTTATTATTATTTTTTATTAATCTCTATATAAAGCACCATAGCCTGCAGGCATCAGGGTACAAAAAGATTTGCTAGAAGTGTCAGATCAGGAAAAGAGAATATTCATTCTATTTAAACAAAATTGTGTTCAGACGTTTCCTAAAGATATGCAAATCTGGAATCATCCTCAACTTCATAGGCAGCTTATTCCATGTTACAGCTGCCAACACTGGAAAAGAGCGACCGCCACCCCTAACCCGTTTGGTACAGGGGCAGCGGAGAAGCATAGTGTTGCTAGACCTACTGATCCCTGTAGACTGCTTCATTTGAATACTGTCTCAAAGATATATCGGGGCTGAGCCATATAAGCGTTTGTGGATAATGTTACTGTTTTGAAAACTAATCCTCTCTTCAATGGCTAACCAATGTAGATCTCTTCTATTTTCAGTGTTAGGAACACCTCTTATCCTGTGGATGCATCTTTTGATTGCCTCTGCCAGGATAGCATTACAATATTCTAACCTTGGCATGAGCACTGCTCTCGTCAACGTAATACAGTTAGCCTGAGAAAGGAAGTGTTTGATTAACCGGAGCAGCCTAAGATGGTATTGCGCTTTCTTCACAGCACTGCTAGTGTGAGCTTCTGAACTCAAGGAGGATTCATTCATAATACCCAGTGTTTTAACTTCTGTGGAGGTATGGATCAGATGCTGTTCAATTCGGAAACCTACATATTCTGCATTAAACTTTGCTTGTGATTGTGTCGACCCAAATATGAGAAACTCGGACTTAGATCCATTAATACGTAGTCCGTTGTCCGTCATCCATGCCTTAATTGATTCATAAGCAAAGGAAACCACCTGTGAATCTTTACTGTAGTCCCCGCTTAGTTCCATGACAAGCTGGGTATCATCCACATAGTTGGTACAACGCATGCGCAGCTCATCCAATAGGTCACACAAAGGGCGGTAGAACACATTAAACAAAGCCAAGGACAAACAAGCCCCCATATATTCTGACTCCAAGCTTTTCTCTTCCCAGTGGATTTAGGACAGCCTATTTCTGAGGAACGAGTCCATCCATGTAATTACTGTTTCTGAGCAGTGCCCTACCTCTCCAAGCCTTTTTATTAGAATATCGTGGTTCACTAAATCAAAGGCTGCTGATGGGTCCAAAAGCATCAGCAGCCCTGATTTACTGTTATTCACGATAGCCAGCATCCCTGTCTGGAGATCTATTAAGTCACTTTCAGTTCCATGGTGGGCTCTGAAACCCCATTGATTTTTATGAGGTAGCATATTAAGCTCTAAATGCTCTTGGAGCTGCATGGATGCCATTTTATCAATGATTGTAAGCAATAATGGTACATTGGTAATAAGTCTCGGGTTATTGTAATTTTAACAATCTTGTCCTGGTTTCTTAGGCAGCGGAGTAACCACCACCCCTTTACAGCAATCGGGAACTTCCTTATGTTCAAAGGACGCATTGGTAAATCACGCTAAAATCTCGGTTTTGTCCAGTATGATCTTTACTGGAAAAACCTCTTGTGGACACCAGTAACCATGACCAGTAGCACATTTGGTGGTGTTTAAAATCCCTATCACTGTTAGATGATTTAAAGCGGCCATTTCTGCCTGCAAAAGTATCTTTCATAAAGATAATGGGTTAATTAGCATGATCAACATCTTCAGTTGTAATATGTTTCAACCTTGTGTGAATTAAAATACTTTTTGTCTCATGTTTTGGGTATAAAAATGTGAAGATTAGTAGTAAATTTGTATTTATAAAGATAAGACAAAGATAAGTAGGTGCCTGTTAACTGCTTCACTGTGGTGGATGTAGCCTTCCACATTCTGGACTAGCCCGCTCTGTTGCTCAGTATATGGATAGATACATCTTGTCGGCATCTGCTTTAATTTCAGGCACTGCAGCTTGGAACAAAAGGTCTACCTTAGTTGAGTGCTGTTTAACATTTCTGAATAAGGGGAAGATGTCTCCCTGCAGAAAACGCCAAACTGTTGGCTTTGCCAATGATTGCTGTTTGTTGCCCACCTCGTGAACCTGTCAACTGTTACTGAGACGACCAAAACGGGAAGCGCCAAATTCGACCTCTGGAGCTCAGGGCAATTAAACTGGCCCTCTGTCTGCCCTTCCTACCATGCAAGCAGAGTTCACGGAAACTACCACAGTGATTCACTGCTTGAACACATATATGGTGATTGGGAGCCCTTGGTTTCCAGAAAATGTTGGATTTCTCAGTTGACCAGTTTGCAAAGGAAAAGTGCTTGCTGTCATTGAGCAGGCAATATGCAATGTAAAGCCGATCTGGTTCAATACAGCACGCACAGTAAATGGCATCTCCTCTGCTCCAGGGAGTTGCCTCTGATAAGGAGGGTCCCTGAGAGCTGTGCTTATTTTAGAGTAAACGTTCATGCTTGTATATGCCTTTTTAAACCTGTGCCTGTCATTTCAGTTATACTGACGTGGCTTTGGAAGTACTGAACTACAGTGATTTTTGCACGACTGGTCTGTTTGTTCAAATAAGATGGATATCGGGACCTAACACACCTGTCTGTCGGTGTGAATTTGAAGCTTTCTCTAGGGAACACATTTTTCCATAGAGGTCTTCTTAACAAAGTTCCTTACTGTTGGTATTATTAAGTCCTACCTGGGATGTTTTCTAAAGGGTTCCAGTAGAAGAATCATCCTTCTCCGTGGCAACTGCTGCTGTATAGTTCTTTAGGGGCTGGTAAATTCTTGTCAGACTTTTTTGATAGAAGATATTCTTCAGAAGATGAGTCCTTTATCGTTGTGGCTGTTGACTATCACATTTATTTATGTAGGTTGAGGATTCATATAGTGCAGACATGCCCCTTTTGCAGGTATTGGCATGGTATTTATAGTGGAATATGATTACTTCTCGAAAGACGCATGGTGGGTCTTAGGCATTTACATCAGTCGGAGGGGTCACTTGTAAGAGTGTGTCGATTGTTAGTGGAAGGGATGAGGAGTGTGAGGAAAACACTTGGGTAAATGAGTGAAGAGTTCAGATGCTGTGCCTTTTGGTCCCTGTGACATTTTGGATTGCCTGTATGACTGAATAGGGACTTTGGGTTGGATGCTAAAACTGCATGCAGCTCTAAAGGTCCAGTAATTGAAGTTCGAATGGATTGTGTCGTCCTACGTATTCCACATCTTATGATATTTGTATCCAGCTGCAGCTGCTTTAGAAAAATGTGTGCTTCCTTGCAGAGGGCAGTGTGCAGTGTGCGTCAACACTGTCGACCTGATGTCCCTCGAGGGCCTCCGTCTCGGTTGACGTCATAGTCTGATGTGTATGTATATATACATATATATATATATATATATATACCCTGCGCAGTGCATGTTGGCATCAGTTCCGTTTTTCAATGAATGCGATTGCTTTGAGAATAACGGCGAGTTTTCTTTTTTCCGAAATGGCCTTGTCTTGGACTCTTCCTTCTCCGAAGACTGGCTTCAAAAAGTGCCTATAATACGGCGCCATGTCTATTACGGACCTCCATAAAATATGTTTTTGGTGCCTGGGTGTTGAACATGAAACCTCTGACTGTCGATCCTGTCAGTCAATGACAGGTAAGGCCCTAAAAGAGCATACAGCTAAATTGTCTGTGGGTAGACTTGTTCCAAAATCCCCTTGCACGGCTTTGAAAAAAATTGGGCCTTTCCATGAGTCGCGAGATTAGACTCCTCATAAAAAGAATTGAAACAATCTCACTTCACGCATTCCTCATCCTCTAAAAAGTCAAAGAAAAGGCGTTGTAGAACACCCTCTTCTTCCAGAGACTGTTCTCAGGAAAGAAGCATAATCTGCCTGAATAAATCCTCCACGAAGGATGGCTGGGAACATTTCTGTAAGCAAATGCTTAAAATCTTCGTCCTCCTCAAAGCATAAAGGAAGTGGCCATGCTCCAGTCGAAGACAAGCATAAAGCCAAGGCAAAAACCTGCATGCCTGGGTCGTAAGCCTCAAACAACTTGCAACACTTCGGGAACTCGACGAGAAATCTAAAACTTCATCAGGTCGAGGGTCGAGTCTCTTAAAGCACACGTCGAAGACTAAATTTTCGATTCCATAGACGCCAAAGTCATCAAGAGTAGCCAAGTTGAAAACATTGACGGCAGCAGTCGAGGTGTCAAAGGCTTTACCTCCAGAAACCTATGGAAAGGGAAAATATCAATAAACCCTCACCAAAAAAGGACTTTCTCCAGCATGGAGTCTGGCATGGCTTCACATGCTCATGAATTCCCCGTCGTCGGGCTGGGAATCCTCGGTTAAAGAAAAAACGGTTTAGTTTTCACCTTAAAACTGTATTTCTCTTCTAAACCAATCGCTGTCCTCTGGGTCGTACTGCCCCCATCCAATGCCAGTTCTCTCCCTAAGCCCCTCCTCTGCAGCCATCTTCAGATTTTTACTTCATGCTTCAGTGTTGAGAGTCCTTGAGTTGCTCTCCGAACTATTTGTATGTTTTTTCGATGGAAAACGTTCCATTTGTGGATCAAAGAACCTATGTGTTCTTTTCTTAATCTGCTGACAGCAGGGACCCATTGTCGGTAAAGTTCCATGCCCCTTAAGGGCATAGATCATTGAAGATTCAAGAAGGCCATTTTGGGCCTACTTCGTGCCCTCCGACCATGACTGGGGAGGAGGAGGAGGAGGAGGAGGGAAGCCCCCTCTTCAGGCCCTGCACCAAATGCAGGCTATGCAATGTGTTTGTGGAGGACAAGCACCTACAATACCTCTACTAATACCATAGGGAGATAGAGTGCGAGATATGCCTAGGTTTTTCCAAGAAGATGATGAAATACAGGCACAGTAGGCTGGCGGCATGGCTTAACACGAACAAGGCCTCTGACCCATGCTCCGAGCAGGGTCAAGCCTTGTCCAGGCCCGGCCGATCTGAGGAGCGGTCTTCTAAGTTCTTGAGGGTGCCTCATCCGTGGGGCCCAAGATAAGGCCAAGATCGACAAGTCCAGATTTGCCACGGAAACAGGTCCCAAAGTGGATGGGGCGCAATCAGCCTACCATCAAGCTCCTCTTTAAAGAGGAAGTCATCTACCCCGGCCAAACTGCAGGTGAAATCTGAGGACAGAGGAGAAGGCCACGCAGCCCAAGTCGGCGCAATCGGCACAGACAAAGGCCGCGTCATCGACCCGGTAGCTACGGGCACTGATCCTGCCGAGGGTGGCTCCCGCAGCAGCGAAAGTCTCCTTGCCCCCGCGTCGCGACACTAGCGCAGAGACTTTGGCAAAGCCTGCAGGCACGCCAGAAGGGGTGAGGATACCAGCCCAGGCTCTGGTTCAAAGCCCTCGGGGGTGAGAGATGGAATCGGGGCGGGGGATCAAGGAGGCCCTGAAACAGCCCTCCCAGGTCATCGCCCAATATGAAGGTCTTGTCCACGGATGACGAAGATCAGGAGTCAATGCACATGGTCCACAAGGACGATGACGGCGCAGGGCTTAGCTTTCCATTTTTGCCTTCTCAGCAGAAGGGCATTTCCTTGGATATTCTGTCGACTCTCCACACCTTGGTGCCAGAGATCCAGATGAGAATGCCCACTGCACCGGTACCTGTGGTACCCCAGGTCCCTGATCAGCCTCCGCCAGTAAAGAAGCATGACGCCGCCATATCAACCCCCTCCATCACGTCGGGGCCCCAACAGACCCAGACATGAGAACGGATACGGCCACGATGACGGATGATGACAAGGACATCGTCGTAGCAGACGGTGCGTCGCCACATTTGGATGCCCCACATAGGATTTCCCCACCAGATGAGGTGGGTTTGTCACTCCATAATCGGCAGGTCCTCCGAGTTATTCCAGCTGGCTCCTGAGGAGACCAACAAGGAGGGCTTCTTGTATCGAAGGCGAGAGGCCAAGAGGAAGACTATCATGCCGGTTCCCTTTCTGGACGATGTTTGGGAAGCGGGCCTGGCTCTCATGAAGAACCCTTGCACAACTCCAGCCCAAGTGCCTGAGGTCGCAATCATCGCCGGACTCTGTGGTGTTGGCAGCTGCAAGGAAACGGTTAGCGAACCATTCCTCATCTACGGTCCCTCCGGACAGCGGGGGGAAAAGGATGGACGCCATGGGGAAGAATGGGATTTCCACCGCTGTGTCCACAATCAAGGTGACCAACGCACTGTTGATCCTGGCCAGGTACGACAGAGTTGTGGTACAAGCTAGGACCAATCCTGGAGCTCCTCCCCGATGATAAGATTGAAGCCCTAGCAATCTTCCAGGAAGAGGAAGTGGCCTAAGACCACGCCATCACGGTGACATTGGACGTCGCCGACACAGGCTTCCAGCAGATGGGGAACAGTGACTGCCTTCGACGGCAGGGATGGATGAAGGCCACTCACTTCTGTCAGGAGGTCCAAGCGAAGGTGCTGGAGATGCCCTTTGATGGGGAAAATCTGTTTTGGAAGGCGTCGACGAATCTCTGCAAGCCATCAAGACGGATACAGAGATGGCCCGTTCCCTCCGCACTCTCCAGCAGCACTGCTAGTCTTCTTTTCGCTCCTCCAGGGGAAAATCGAGCAGTCTGTCAAGAGAGTTCTCCACATCTTAGAAAGCCTTCACGATCCTCAACACAAGAAGCCTACAGAGGTTGCTCCCAGGACTACGGTAGCAGACAACTGTTTCGCCCGCAGGGCAGGACGCCAGCGCCCAAGCAAGCCTGAACCGGCCAAGACGTCGGGCCCCCACTCGTGCTCCCCCGGTGGGAGGCCGGCTCATGAGATTCGTCAACGAGTGGAGAAAGATCACCACCGACAGATGAGTGCTGGACGATCTCGAGCCAGGGGCACACCTTGGAGTTCCAACGCAGGTGTCCTCGTATTCCGCCGGTTCCCCATCAGGAGCAACACATCCCTCAGCTTACGGAAGAGGTACGGGCCATGCTGCAAAAAAAGAGGCCAATAGAGCTAGTTCCCCAACAGCTCTGGAGCTCAAGAGTCTATTCCAGATACTTTCTAGTCAGCTTGAAGACAGGATCCTGGAGACCCATCCTGGAGCTACGTCGTTTGAACACATTCTCAAAGTCCCAAAAATTCAGGATGGCCACGTTGCAACACTTGCTCAGCCATCTGGAGAAAAGAGACTTCTTAACGTCGTTGGACCTGGAGGATGCCTAATTCCATGTCCCCATTCCCAAGAAACATCGGAAATTCCTACATTTCGTGGTGCAGGGCCAGCACTACCAGTTCAAGGCCCTACCCTTCAGCTTGAAATCGGCCCCAAGAGTGTTCACGAAATGCCTGGCACCAGTGGCGGCTCATCTACGTCTACAGGGCATGCATGTGTAGCCATTCCATGGACTGGATGGTACATGCCCACTCGCGGAGCTAGCATACGAACACACGGAGGTGACCATCCGACTCTTGACGGATCTCCATCAACCATCCGATGTCCTGCTTAATGCCATCGCAAAACATACATTGTCTTGGTTGGCGTTGTCCTCGGAGGAGAGGCTAGCAGCCATTCAAGGAAAGGTACAACTGCTGTCGTCGGCTGCCACGGTGTGGGACATCAAGTCGTTACTGGGCATGATATCATCCTGCATCTACCTCGTTCACCTGTGCAGGTTGCAGATTTGACCCCTACAGGAATTTCTGGATGCCTGTTAGATACAGGTGTCTGGTCACCACGGACGCCTCCCTGGAAGGTTGGGGAGGGCACACCGGACATCTGCACGCCAGGGGCCTGTGGCTGCCGGAGGGTAAAGATCTGCGTATAAACATCCTGGAGCTACAGGCTGTGTTCTGGGCCCTCAAGGCGTTCCCCCTGCCTCTGAAAGGCAAGGTGGCGAGGGTCTTCATGGACACCACCACCACCATGGTCTACATCAGGAAACGGGGGCACTCGATCCCTGGCGCTCTCCATGGAATCGCAGGACTTGTGGCACTGGGCTGTCAGTCAGGGGATGTTACTTGTCCCTCCTCACCTGGCAGGAGTCAAGAACACCATTGCAGACTCCTTCAGCAGGGAACTGCGCTCCTGCCATGAGTGGGAGCTTGGTCAGGCTCAGGTGGGCCACCTGTTTGTCGAATGGGGCTGACCCCAGACCAATCTGTTTGTGACGGCGGCGAACTCCAAATGCCAGAGGTTTGCCAGCAGATTCCACTAGCGGAGGATACTGGGAGATGTGTTCTTCCCGTTTGAAGGGCTGTTTCTGTACGCGTTTCCTCCATTCGCTCTCCTACTTCGAGTCATCAACACACTCGGACAGTGTCAATGCAAGATCGCATGGCTGAGACAGATTTGATATCCGGACCTTCTCAGCTGGTCAGCGTCGCCTCCAGTCAAGTTGCTGGTGCTTCCGGATCTTCTCACCAGGGAGGGAGGTGCAATCGTTCATCACGACCCAGGATCGCTGAACCTGAAGGAATGGCTCCTGCAGCCTTAGAGTTTGGAGGTTGAGTTGTCAGCGGACGGCAGGGAGGTCCACGCCAAGGCGTCATTGACCTTAAAAAGCTGCAGCCATAAGTAAAAACATTTTGCTACGTGATGCCGGTCGCAGAAGATTAACTTTCTGAGGGTCACAGCGCCACAGATCCTTCCATACTTGCTTTCCTTGGTAAAGGCTGGTCTGGTGCACTCTTCCATCAAGGTACATCTGGTGGCTATCTCCTGGTACACCAGATCCCCAGGAAGATCCATGCTTTGGGCCCAGAGACTCGTTAAGGAGTTTCTCAAAGCACTTTTGCCGATCTTTCCCGCCGGTGAAAGCTCCAGCCCCGGTGTGGGAACTCAACGTGGTTCTAACGAGGCTCATGGAGGGCCCCCTATGAGCCTATGCATCAGGCCCCACTCAAGTTTCTCTAGTGGAAGACCGCTTTCCTTGTGGCCATCACCTCTGCCAGACATGTAGGTGAGAGCCAGGCCCTATCCTCCAAGCAATTGTACCTGACTTTCCACGAATCAAGGGTGCTACTGTGTACGCACCCTTTTTTCATGCCAAGGTTCTGTCAGAATTCCACCTCAACCAGCCTTTGGTGGTACCTGTTTTCTTTCCAAAACCTTCGTCGCCGACGGAAAGGGCCTTGCACTTGCTGGAAATTGCTTGTTCCCTGAAGTTCTACGTGACACGCACAAAGAGTTTTCGGAAGACTTCTCAACTGTACTGTTGCGTCCCGTACCCTTACCTCCATACTGCATAGGCGTCCCTTCCAAGGGACTGGAGACGGAACCTTTTTCACCAGAAAAAACCTTCTTCCCCTTTAAATTTAAAGGAGCGCAGAGGTGCGGCCCAGGGAGCATGAGCTGCCCTGACTCCGCCCTCTGGCGCCACACCTCGGTTCCCTTTTCTGCGCCGACACGAGCGGACACTTCTTCTCTTTGTCTTTTTTGTCTTTTTATCATTCAGGTACTCTGTCCTCAGGTGCCACGCTCCTCCCCGGCGCATGTCGACTTCCACAGGGTTCAGCAGGTGTCCATCCTGCAACAGGCTCTTCCCAACTTCTGACCCCCACGCCCTCTGCCTACGTTGCCTTGGCCCAGACCACGGTTGGCAAGCTTTTTCAGCGTGTGGCTCGCTGTCTTTGAAAGCGCTGAAGACCAGACTAGCCAGGTGGAGGGAGCTCTTCCAGAAGTCGTGTCCAGAGGACCTCAAGAACTTCGTGAAACACTGAGCCAGGCCCAAGGAGGGGCCGCTATTTTCCATCGCACCCCGCAAAGGAGACTCCTTCCCAAGGCATGTGCGCCGAGGCTGCTTCATCTACCAGCCCTCTGACCAAGGGATCCTCAGATCCTCCCGGTGGCAGTGGTGAGGGACCGGAAGGTTCTTGTACCGGATCGTCATCCAAGGGGACTCCGCCCTTGCACCGGCCTTATGGCCGAGGGGCTACGCCCTAGTACCGGCAATAAGTCTTGAGGAGGCACCTAAACGCAGCTCTACCGGGCATAGGCCCGAGAAGCAGGGTAGGCCTTGTGATCCACATACAAGAGTCCTGGAGGAGGCTGGGCCCAGCGAGCCAAGCAACATGTCGCAGGCACGTGGCAGGCAGCTCGACAAGATGGCCGCCACACCAGACAGAGGCACCCATCCGACGCCATTCCAGTTCGGCAAAGAACGAGTGTCAAGGTGGGACTGGCCTCAACCAGGTACGTAGCCGACAGCCTATCCTTATGCGCAGGGCAGCTTCCAACTGCGTCCATATGGCCAGGGTATGCAGCGGCTGCAGCAGCCCCCAACTACCCCGTCAGTACCGCCCCCCTCAGACCAGTGTGGAAGGGTTCTTCGAGACTATGCTACTGGCACCACAAGCGCCTCCACTGGCGCCCCCGGCCCCGGTTCAGCCGCTGGTCCCAGCCGACTTTGCAGGTGGTTCCCTACCAGCCGCTGCTGCCTCCTCAGCCCCCGGCTGCAGTTCATGTGCCCCAGCCTCCGGCTCAAACTACTCCTCCTCCTCCGCAGGATCCTCCTGATCCGCCGGACATGGACTATGAGGAGGATCCGGACAGGCCATCCTCAGCCAGGGCCTTCCACAAACGTCTTGCTGGGCTGGCAGAATACCTGGGCTTACCCCAGCCCGAGGTCGAGCAGCCGGCAGAGGGGGCTCTGGCTGCAGTCCTCACTGCACGTAGCGATGCCCCTCTGCCAAGACAGGGATTCCTCTGTAGACAGATGTAGTCTCCCTGGCCAAGAAGGGTTGGCTGAAGCCCCACTCGGCCCAGCAGGTCAGTCAACGCCTGGACGCCAAGTATAGGCAGATGGAGGGGGATACACTCTTGCTGATGGAAAGAAACTCTATTCCAACGCGTCCTTGCACCTTCGTCAAGCTGATGCCATGCTGCCCGCTGCCAACCCAGAGGTTATGGCGGGAAATTGCAGACTTCCTCCTGGAACTCCCTCCAATCGCGTTTTAAGGCGGGGCTGGCAGAGGCCAAGCTGGTGGCGCATGACCTCATGGAATCCACCATGGCCCATATCGACACATCTGGCAGTGCCATCTGCATCGCCATGGACATGAGGAGGACAGCCTGGCTCCGGCCAACAAAATTCAACCCGGACGTCCATGAAAGCATATTAGATCTACCGTTGGAGGGGGGGGGGGGGGCTCTTCCACTCCACCACGGACGAAGAGCTGGACAAGAAGAAAACCAGCTCAGACGGCCAAGTCTTTATCCGTCTTGACAAAAACCACGCCCAAGTCGTACACCCAGTCACACAAGCGCTCCGACAGGGGGCGTACGTATGGAGGGTTCCGCGGCTTCCAGGAATAGAGATCCAGGCAGCCGGACCACTCGCTGTCTCAGAACCGGTGCAAGCAACAAAAAGGGGTGGGGGGGAGTAAGGGCTTTTTCCAGTCCCCCTCCTCCGTGACAGCCTCCAAGGGAAATAAGGCATGACACGCCCCTTCAGGCCCACATGTCTCCAGTGGGGGGCAGGCTTGCTCTCCATGCACATTTCTGGCGCCAGAATTTCGCGGACCCCTGGATCCTCGCTGTAGTATCCATGGGGTACCGCCTACCTATCCCAGCCTCTCCTCCCTGCTCCCCTCCACTCCCTCAGGTTGGGACAGCAACTCTTCTGGCAGAGATCCGGTCGCTCGTAGAGAACCAGGCAGTGGAGAAAGTCCCAGCCTCCCAGCGAGGCTTGGCCTTTTAGTCCAGCATTTTCACCATTCAGAGTAAGAACCAGTCAGGCCTGAGAGTTGTGCTGGACCTTTCCACCCTAAACCTCTCCTTACCCTTTCAAAAATTCAAGATGCTTACGCCAGCTTTTATAGCTGAGACCTTGTGCAAGGGAGACTGGATGTGCTCCCTGGATCTGAAGGATGCGTACCTACACATCCCGATTTGGCAGCCCCATCGTTCTTTCCTACGCTTCAAGATCATGGGATACCATTTTCCATACAAGGTCCTTCCTTTTGGCCTCAATTCAGCCCCCAGGGTCTTTACCAGGCTCATAAATACGGTGGCTGTCCTCCTCAGAGCGCAGGGCCTCCACATCTACCCATACCTCGAAGACTGGCTCGTCAGTGCTACATCTCCGGAAGCGGTTCACTACTCTTCCCATGCCCTTATGAACACACTGCACGATCTGGGCTTCTTGCACAATCTCAAGAAGTTGCAGCTGCAGCCCACGCAGACTGACATTCTTGGGCCTCATGTGGGACACGTGCTTCGAGAAGGTATTTCCGTCGGAGGAAAAGATCTCGGCCATCAATAGGACCACCACCCACTTCCTCAGCAGAAAGGTGACCTCGGCATGGTGGTACCAGCATCTCCTGGGTCTCTTGGTGGTGGGCCTATTTGCCATCCCACACACGAGATTGAGGATGAGGAGGATTCAGCTGCACTTTGCGGCCTCATGGAACAAGGAGCGGGGCTCTCAATCCGAGATGATCAATGTTCCTCCATCTCTTCACCCGGAATTTACATGGTGGTCCAGGGACTGCAACCTACGGCCGGGCAAGCTCTTTTTGCCGCCCTCCTCGCAGTCCACCATCACCACAGACTCCTTGCTCGAGGGCTGGGGAGCCACCCTGGACGATCTCTCGGTCCACGGGACCTGGACTCGACAGGAGCAGGAATACCACATCAATTGGTTGGAGCTGAACGCCATCTGGCTAGCGTCAGAGCATTCCTACCACGCTCAGGGGCAAGGTTGTCCTCCTCCAGACCGACAACTTAACCAGCATGTACTACGTCAACAAGCACTGAGGCACCAGATCCCCTCCGCTGTGCAGACTGGCAATCGGCATGTGGGAGTGGGTTCTGGAAAACATCTACCTCATGGCAGTTCACCTCCCGGGGAAATCCAACCTGGAGGCGGACAGGCTCAGCCGGTTGGGAGCGGACAATTACGAGTGGCAGCTAAACAACCTCGTTATTCAGGATATTTTCAACAGGTGGGTGGCCAGGCCATGGTTTTCAGAGCTGCTCAGCCTCTGAGATGCCTCCGATTCACCTCCCGATGGGCCCAGCACATCTTCTGGCACAGCAGGGGCACGGTCATCCACCCCGCACCACAGAAACTAGCCCTCACAGGCTTCCATAACCCCCTGGATGGTCTCTGCCATCAAGGAAGTATACAAGGGCCATCACAAGCCGCTTCCGGCCAACATGCACGCCCACGCAGTCAGTGCCAAGGCAACGGCCATCGCATTCCAGCGCCATGTCCCTTGGCAAGTCATAAGCAGGGCGGCCACTTGGACCACTCTCTCCGCTTTCTTCAAGCATTACTGTTTGGATGCTGGCTCTAGATCTGATGCAGCTTTCGGACAGGTGGTTCTCAGTAACCTATTTGCTTATGGAGGATCTCCTCTCCACCGTGGGGCTACATTCACTTGCAATCGCCCATGCAGTATGGAGGAAGTCACTACGTTGAGTAACTAATTTCGTGAACTTTGGTCCTGTGAACCATGGGAAGGCCTTGTCCAAGGCTTCCATTTCAAGGTGGCTCTTCTGCTGCATCACGCACTGTCACCTGTTGGCGAACAGACCCCTTCCTGGCCGTCCGAGAGCCCACTCCACCAGAGCGATCTCTACAACAACAGCGTTCCTGTCTGGTGTGCCCCTGCTGGACATCTGCAGGGTTGCTATGTGGCCCTTTTCCCGCTCTTCATGGTCATACTGCCACTTTACATGCTTAGCAAATCTGAAGGTGGCTGCAAGAGGAGGGGCTTAGGGAGAGGACTGTCATTGGATGGGGGCAGTATGACCCAGAGGACAGTGATTGGTTTAGGTGAGAAATAGTTTTAAAGTGTAAGTGGAACTGTTTTTTCTTTTGCCGGGGATACCCAGCCTGACAAGGGGGAATTCATGGCAGACTCATGCTGGAGAACAACCGTTTCAAGTCTCTAACCTCTATTTGTGAGGGATATGAAACATCAGATTTAACTGCACCTTTTGGCCTTCAATTAGATCCTCTTAATTCACAGGAGAATATCCCTAATGTTCCAGACTGGTTTATCCCAGATGAAGCCAGGATCAGGGAACCTCATGATTCTTTACAAACAGCTAATGGGGTCGATGCCTCTCCTGAATTAGATTTTGGGAAACCAGATCCAGCTGAACCTGCTGATGCATCCTACCGAAGTCTGATAACTAAGGTTATAGACTTTTTAGGTTGGACTAGACCTGCTCCAGCATTTGAGCAGGATGTTTTTACTGATATGTTGGACGTGAGTCCACAAAATGACCCGATACTGCCTTTTTATGTAGCACTACAGAGAAAGATAATGACGATCTGGGAGATTCCAGAGTCTAGTCCTGCAGTAAATGGAATTCTCACCAGAATATACAGGCCATCCAGTAGCGACCCAAGCTACCTGTCTAAACATCAAACACCTAAAAGGGGTTCAGGCAGCTACATCCGCCTCTAAGCAAGCTGCATACCCGACTATCCCTCCAGATAGGGATGACGGGTTGATACCTGGGCAAAAAAGATCTCTTCTGCGGGTAGCATGGCCTTGAAATCTGCTAACTCGACCTGCAGGACCATGGCGGCAAGCACTGTCATCCGCAGATTTGGGTGGTTGAAGTCTGGGTTTGTACCTGATGTACAATCTAGATTCCTCAATTTGCCCTTTGACGGCTCACACTTATTTGGTAATAAGGCTGATGAAAGCCTTGAGAAGCTGCAGACCTCAAAGGCGGCAGCCAAGTGCAAGTCCCTAGGTGCTTTTATCAGGCAACCACAGCCTTTTGACCCCAGCGGATCATCTTGGAGGGGTAAGTTCTTTCGCTAATACTAGTCTGTTGGAAGAGCGAGAGTACAGGCTGGTCAAAGAAGATTCACTTGTGGTGGATGAGGGAGAGTTGCAACGCCCGCCCAAGCAGCCGCGTCAAAACCTCTCTGAGGTCTTCACTGAATACAACCCAATGGGAGGCAGACTGTCATAGCATCTGAAAGAATGGCGAGGTATTACTTAAGATGCATGGACAATGGATACAGTAGCCCAAGGTTATTGCCTCCCCTTCATACAGAGACCTCAGGATCATCCACTGGGAAGCCATTCGCTAAATGTTCCAGACCCATTCCGGTTGCAGGACATTTTGACCATGCAAGAGAAAGGTGCTATAGAACCAGTATTTGTGATGGAGCGTAACAAAGGATGGTATTATCCCTATTTCCTAATCCCCACGAAGGACGGATGACTGAGACCTATGTTGGACTTGAAATACTTAAACAAGTTCCGGAACCGGCGCTGAGTCTTTGGCAGTGTGCTGGGTGGGCTCAAGTCTGTCTACAGTGCTTCTTTGTGAGAGGAGGAGCTCTGCATTCTACTACCCAACGCGGAGCGTTGCAGAGTCGGCGCTGAGTCTTTGGGAGTCTTTGGCCGTCTTCGCCGGCACAGAGGGTGAACAGATCAGGATTACATGTGGGCAGTTACATCTGTCCATATTACTGAGCAAGCTGTGCTTGGACAACTCTGTACTTTCTAAAGATCATTGACATTTGTTTGCTACTATAAGCACTGTAGCCAATTGCCTTGAGCCCATCTGACTTTTTTGCAAGACTTATTTACTGTGGTTGAAGTTTGTGTTTAAGGCAGCCTACCTTTCTCTTCCTGCCTGTTTCATCTAAATACCCTCTCTGGTGACTGTGGGGTCGTTTATTCAGCCCTTTGAGCCAGTGATGGTGTGAGAAACAAACATTGCATTAAAAATAAAGGCTTTTCGAACTGGCCTGAGGAGCCAGTCCAATACTGAGAACAGGCCTCATCCTACCCCTCAAAAAGCTGGCCCATCTTCAATGATTCCTCCAATGCCCTGCAGGTTAGCCCAGCCTGTGGGTATGAGTGATCTCCCAGTCAACCACAATCTCTCACCTGTACAAGAGACTCAAGCTACTCCTATGAAGGCATCCTCATTAGTTGAACTTCTAGAAAACCACATATCCATGGCTCACGAACCTCAATGCACTGATATGAGGAATCAGGAGAAAAATATCTCCAAGAGCAAACTAAGCATTATAGTGCACCCTTTGTCACCTATAGCAGGGCTGAAAATCACAGACTTCTTCCCCAAATCATTGTGCTCAAGTACTGAAATAGGGGCTATGAATCCTATTAGATATACGGCTAACGTGCTAACTGATATGAGTATTATTGAGCATGCTGATGCGGTTTTTGAAGTGAATACTACTGAAGTCAGGGAAGTGTGATTCAACAGACCTTTGCATGCTTCGTGTCCAGGATCTCCAACAGACCTAACTGACTTTATGGCACTCCTAACCCTTCAGAATTTGCGGAGCACACAGATGATGGTTCTATCCACCATACATTAAGTGAGGCAGACGATATGGTTAAGTTAACTTCGCTTAGTCTCTCTGCTCCCAATATGGTGCTGAGTTCCTTTGTGCATCTCTACGACAACATCTGGGAGAAAGTGAAATGTCATACCACATTGTTGAACTCTATTGGCATAAAGGTTGAAGATCTTGAAGCCTGTCTGGGCCACATTGTGTCCTTTTGGCCCTGTTTCAGTTTTGGAGAAACCACAGAACAGTCCCACATCTGGAGACAATAAAAACAAAGTGATAGTGATCGAGGAGTCTACTCTTGAAGCTTCCATACCGGCCTCTAAGTCTACCAACAGCGATTCCGATAAGTTAGCAGTTACATGTTTTTTTTAAATCAGAAAATTAATTGGACTGATTAATTTTGATTTAAATTGTTTAACATTGCTTTTTTTAGTTTTTATTTTTCTTGCTGTTTTACAATTGTATGCATTTAAACTCCTAACATTTTGTAAATGTTTATTGCTAAACCATAAACAATAAAATAAACAAGTTTCTCAGGAAGGAAGTTCAAGATGGTCACACTTTCTTAGATCTTTCAGGCCCTCCAGCGCCAGGATTGGATGGTATCATGGAACCTTCAGGGTGCTTACTTTCATGTGCCAATCCATCACAAGTACCTGAGGTTTGTCGTTGGCGGTTTTCATTATCTGTTTCGAGTTCTGCCATTCGGGCTGACCTTCCGCCCCAATGTTTTTCACCAAGTTAATGGTGGTGGTGGCAGCGAATCTCGGGAGAAGAGGGATTCACGTCTACCCCTACCTGGACGATTGGTTTATCAGGGCACATTCACCCGAACAAGCCCGGGAACGTCTCAGCATAACCTACCACTCCCCTCACAAATGGGCTTCTTCCTCAATTACAAAAAGTCCCACATGAAACCATCTCAAAGACTCCAGTTCATTGGAGCAGTCCTGTATGCATCCCTGGCAAAAAGCCTCGCCACCAGCTCAACACATACTGCGATGGTAACCAAATTCCAGAATGCCCAGCGTCTTCCAGCCTTCAACATTTTGAGGTTGCTCGGCCTCATGGCATCCTGCATTTTCCTGGTGCCATAGGCTCACCCAAGGATGAGATTACTTCAATGGTCTCAATTCTTAGGCAGGATTTCGGATCTACTTCAGGTTCCGAGCAGGGTCACACAGGATCGAAATGCAGTGATAAAATTGTGGCAAAAATGTCACCTGTACAAAAAATCACGGCAAAAATGCTGTGGTTTGACACGTTAAAGGTGTGCCCCATTACACCCACACTCCCCTTTAATGGTATAATGAGTCTGGGGGTTGCAGGGGTGTACCCTGCATCCTTTATATGGTTTTTCCGCAATATTTTGTGTCCACTGACATTTTCGCCGCGATTTTAACACATGGAACCACAGGATCTCCTGTGGTGGGCCTGCAGGGACAACATTCTGAAGGGAAGAACCCTTTTGGCAACCATGGCCAGAGATAACAGTAACGGACACCTCACTCACAGGGTGGGGAGCACATGCCAACTATTTGACAATCCGCGTTCATTGGTCTCCATCAGAGTCTAAACTACAGATCAACCTTTTGGAACTAAGGGCACAAACATAGGCGCTGAAGGCCTTTCTGCCCTCTGTACAGGGAAAGAATGTCCTGATAACGACTAACACAGTGGCCATGTACTACCTCAACAAGAGAAGAGGTGTAGGGTCACTACCACTGTGCAGAGAGGCAATGCAACTCTGGTTCTGGACAATTCGAGAAAAAAATCTCCCTTTCGGCTGTTCACCTAACCAGAGAGGAGAAGACGGCAGATGCTCTGAGCAGGCACAGCACGGTCTTCCATGAGTGGGAACTGGCTGGGGAAGTCCTTCAAGAGGTTTTCACCCTTCTGGAACCCCCTCGAGTGGGTCTGTTCGCGACCAGTGTCAACCATAAGTGCGAACTGTACTGCTGCAGGGAATTTCCCCCAAGAGCAGCTCTAGGAGATGCGCTCATAGTGGACTGGGAGTTTCCACTCCTGTACGCGTTTCCTCCAGTCCCAGTCATTCCTCACGTGATCAGGAGGGTTAAGAAAGTTCGGGAAATCCATTATCCTAATTGCCCCAGATTGGGCCAGGAGGACGTGGTACCCAGACCTTCTGGACATGTGCATCTGCCCACCAATACGTCTTCCACAAAGAGAGGACCTTCTCTCGTGAGAGGAGGGTTGGGTTCTCCATCCAGAGGTCAAGACAATCAACCTTCGCGCATGGTTTCTGAAAGGTTGAGTTATAAGGATTTGGACCTCCCGGAAGACGTAATGGAGATTTTGCTTTTGGCCAGAACGCCAGCAACAAAGTCCTTATACCACTGTCATTGGAACAGGTTCTGCAGCTGGTCTAGGAAAATGTAGATCCTTTTCAATGTGATACAGCGCTTTCCATATCCAAGCACACCTCGGAGGATTCAAAATACACTTAATTCAGTTTCTAAAGGGACTCACTAACGTGTTTCCACCAACTCCTTTCCAAGTTCCAATCTGGGCCCTTAATTTAGTCTTAAAATCTCTGATGTGTGCTCCTTTCGAGCCGCTGCATTCCTGTCCATTAAGGTTACTAACAACTCAAAACTATTTTGTTGTTGGCCATAACTTCAGGCCGCAGGGTGAGTGAGTTGCAGGCCTTATTCTGTGAACCTCCGTTTACCATTTTCTATAAGGATAAGGTTGTTCTAAAGGTCAAACCATCATTCCTAACGAATATTGTTTGATTACCATTTAGCACAAAAGATTGTGCTTCTGACTTTCTTTCCACCGCCTCACCCTAGCAAGAAAGAGGAAAGACCTTTATAGGTTTGTTCCTAAGAGCTCTTAGTTTCTATGTTTCAAGAATTTCAAAATTGTGACATGACCAACTGTTTATTGGATACACAGAACATAAAATTGGTTTTATCGGTTACCAAACAAACTATCAAGATGGATAATACTGGCTATTTCAGAATGTTACATGCTCGCTTGAAAAGATCCCCCAGACGGCTTAAGGGCTCATTCCACTAGGGGCATGGCAACTGGTCAAAATTAATACGTTTACAAAACATTATTGTTCAGATACCTCTAACAATGAGGGAAGGTTTGGGAAGGCAGTTCTATGCTCTATGCGTGACAAGTAATACATTAAAAAATTCATACACCCTCCTTGGGAGTCTATCATAAGGTTAGGAATACGTGGGAGGACACAATCCATCCGAAGTTACTTACCCCCGGTAATGTTCTTTCAATTGGATGTTCCTCCCACGTATTCCTCTTCGACCCTCCCAACCTACCTCACAGTAGAATTTTTGGACAGTAAACTGTATGCTCTTTTAGAGTCTGATAAATTAAAGGCCCCTAATAAGAACGGAAATTCTGCATATGGGTGGTGTAAAAACAGAACTGAAACCAATGGGCGCTGCACGTGTTAAAGGTACTCGACGATTGACGTCAACCGAGATGGAGGCCCTCGAAGGACATCGAGTCGACAGTGTCGACGCACAGTGCCCTCTACCGAAAAGAAACAATTTTCCAAAGCAGCTGAAGCTGCATACAAATATCATAAAATGAGGAATACGTGGGAGGAACTGCCAATCGAAGGAACATTAATAGGTAATTTGTTAGTCTCTGAGGGTGGGGGCAGTATTGTCAAACTGATTTCACCCGTTGATGTAAGAGAGGATGAATACTTTCACTGTGAACTGGACATGTGAGGGAGGAAATGTTTATTTTGAATTAAGCAATCAGTTAGGTGGTGGGGCTGGGAGGGCATTGCTGCCTAGGTAATGGCCTGGCACACAAGTTAAGTTATGGAAAAAAGGCGACTGGGACTCCTCAACTAGTCCTTTCTCCCTTTTTATGGCAGTCAATGGAGCAGTCGGGAGGAGAGCCGGGAGCGGGACGAGAAAGCCGCAAGCATGGGTTGCACAGCGTGGTAGGACATTCTGCAAGTAAGTGCAAGGGCAGTGGGAGGTGAGGGAGCCAGCTACCCTGGAAGAAAGATGCTCCCTGATTGGCTGAGATACCGTCCTTCCAGCTGCTAATAATTTGTAAAGGGCAAACCATAAAGTGTGTTTTGAAGCACTGTACACAATTCATGGCAATACACTTTCCCCCGCATGCCACAAATAAATTACAAGGAAATCCACAAAAGCACTGATAAATCCTGTCCGGATCACACATCCTCTATAGTTGCATAAAGGTTATACTTGGAAAGTAACTAACTAGTCATAAAATCTGAAACACATGTCCTCCCTATCCCCGAGTAGCACACTTACTTCCTAGAAACATATGTATCATCCTTGTCTTCTGTTAGACTGAAAAGGATTTGTCTGAATTTGAAATTGGGAAAGCATTGCAAATTAAAACTAGAAAAGCAGCAGGCAGTGGTTTTTGTTTTCATCAATTTCCTTACACCCAGCGCGTCACATTCTCCTTGTCTCGCTCCCTGTCTGAAAATCGAAAATTTGTTCAGGGTAAATATGATTTGGTTATTTCAATAAACCGTTAACACTGAATATGATCCCAAAACTACACTCTGGACATGTACTAGTTGTATTCATTTAAGAAAACTGCGTTGTTTCAAACAGAAACCATGTACAAAGTAGGCATTTACACAGAGCACAGCCAGTCCTAGGGCAAGGTTTTTTTCCAATTACTTATTTTCAGTGGTGAAGCGGTAAGAGGAGGGGCTTGGGACTGATACGCTGTGAAGAAATGAGGAGCAGAGATTGAGAGGCAGAGTACAATGAGATGCATTCAGTGAGGTGGTGGCGGGCAAGACCATGGATGGATTTATAGGATGAGTTCTGGCAAATTAAAGAGAGCCATGCAGCATACTGACACTAGGTAGAAATCGAGGGGGTTGTTAAAAAGGGTGCATGTCACTAAGTTGAGAACTTTGCTAAGGAGAGCAAAAGAGTGGAGAGTGTAAACCAATTTCTCCAGCATTGTATATTTCATAGTTTCACATGCTCTATGAATATTCCCTGACGTCCGGCTGGGAATCGAAGGTGACATGGAGCAGCTTATTTTTAAAACTGAAACTTCAGTTACTTTAGTGCTCTAGTATAGTCATTTGTAGTTCATATTGCCCACAACTAATAGAATAGAAAGGGCTCACTTAGCTCAACCCCTGGAGGCTATCTTCAGATTCTTTTACTGCATGTTATGTGTTGGGAGTCTTCAGAAATCTCTCTCGGAATATTTTATGTTTTCTTATGCTCTTTCCACAAGTTTTCACGACGTTAGTTTAATCCTAGACCCTGACGACGACTGCAGTAGCTCCTATTCCGGTGGCTGTTGATCCAGCTATGCCGGAGACAAAGAGGAAGAGCCTTTTCAAGGCCAGATGCGCCTCAAGAAAGAATGTGTACATGGAAGACCTCGATGATGATTGGCTCTACTGCCTATTCCCGGCACACCACATCCAAGACTGTTCCATCTGCCATTCCTTTTGGAAAATCTATGGGAGGGCCGTTGTGTTGACCATGACCAATTCATCCTCTTCACCACCCAAAAAAGGAGAGGTTCGATAAAAAGTATAAGGTACCGGATTAAGCTCGTAAATGTCTCTGGTCCCAGCCCAGACTCTGTAGCATCAGCAACATCCCATAAAGGTTTGTCCATCCCCTCCTCATCATGTTCTGTTTCCCCCGACCAAGAAGACAATCATCTGGATGTCTCTAGGAAACGTATCATATCAGAATCCGCTACTACCATTGAGGCGGCTAATGCAATAGCCATTCTGTCTGGGTACGACCAAGAACTTTGGTTTATGATGGTCCCAATTCTTTAATTTCTCCCAGAGGACAAGGAGGCTGTGTTTTGCACTTCTTCATGAAGAGATGACTTTTGACCATGTGGCAGTGTACATCACCAACACCGGCTTCAGACAGCTCTGCAATGGTGATGTCTTACACAGACCAGGCTGGCTCAAGGCCACCAACTACCGGCTGAAAGTCCAAGCGAAGGTGGTGGACATGCCCTTTAATGGCATAGACCTCTTTGGCAAGAAAGTGGACATTACGTAACATCAAGGCCGACACAGAGACAGTGCATTCTCTCGGTATGTATTGATGTCCACAATAAGTTGCAATTGTTTTTTCTTACATCAATATGCACATAGTGATGGCTCAATTTCACTGATTAGCCAGGGACAGTCAGTCAATTTAGCTGTATCTTCTCTTTTGCAAACAAATAGATCCCTCTTGGGACTAATATTGTTTCAAATCACATTGGATGTGCTTTTCCATTTCATGTTGAAACTGTTTTCGTACTTACTGTTTGTGTTTCCTCACAACAATATTTGTTGCTAGCTATTCCCTATATAATTATGTTCAAATGTACATTTAGATGTTTTCACAATCACTGTTTAATTGTTCAAACAATAGCAAGTTGCTCTATTTTATTTACCTTTTGTATAATTGTTTGTTTTATCGGCGCTATATTAAGCCGTAATGTCTATTGTATGAATCTTAGACACATTTTCTTTTGCACTAAAAATTTTTAAAAAAACTTGTTGTACATGCCATTTACTTTTTCCTTGATTTCGGCATCATTGAGACCCTGAATACTCACAGGGCTTATGTTACAATATATATACAGGTACCATAGATCTGTAAAAATATGTGATTAAATCAGCACCTAAGGCAACATCTAAATAGTATAAGTTGTACTTACAAAGTTAAATAATTTCATACATTGGAACACCTTTTTGTGTACTGGAGTAAGGACTCTCACAGTGTGGGTGAGGCTGGCCACATACATGGAGAAATTAAAGTGGAATGGTGGAAGGTGCGGCAGTGGCCTCTGGGTGGGAACCCAGAACAGAGGACATGGGCTGGCCTCACAAGATAGCCTGGACGTGCTGTTTCACCTACAAGGGGAGCGGGGCCGTGGATACGGGGCCCAGGACCGAGGAGATCATGGTCAAGGGCCAGCAAAAGTTGGAGAAGATGGCAGCTCAAGTCAGAGGTGGCGTGGAGTTTGGGAGACTGAGCAACCAAAGAAGGGGCTGGAGGAGTTACTCTTGGCACCTTGATGGAGGCTATTCAGGCTTCCACATCATCTCTGGAGGGGGGGGGAGAGTATCAAGGAGGAGGGAGTGGATGTGTCCTTGGTGTGGGGGTCCTCCATAAAGTGTGCAAGAGGGTAACGGAGGTGGAGCAAAGAGTCAGCACAGTAGAGGATTACCTATTACGTTTTAATAATCAGGTGGCGGGCCGATAGGAGTGACAAGGACTCTGCAGTCAAGGCCCTAGGGCCGCTCACGACAGTGCAACATGCCTTGGGGATCCTGGAAAGGGAAGAAGGGCCTAGTGTGGAACTGTTTTCGTAGAGCGGTTGATCCTGGAGAAGCTACAAGTGAAAGGTCTCTCAAAGCCCTTCACTGTGGAACGAGCGCATAGGGTGCCAGATAGATTTCACCCTGGAGGTACAGTGCTTCGGCGCCTTCGGGAGCTGAATATCAAGTACATGATGTTTTACCCGACAAAGTAAAAAATGTTTGCGGCCTTTAAATCGTGGTTCCTCATGTCACTGCAGGACGTGTGGGCCTGGCTCCACACAACAGTGCGGCGCCCGGGACTACTGAGGGAGGGGGGTAGAAGGAGTCCCGCATCCTGGGGACTGAGAGCGATTTGGTGCTGGTTGGGCTTGAAAGTTGGAGGGGGGCCCGGTGCTAGGGTCTTGGGTGGCCGCAAGTAAGTGGTAAGCAGATGGCAAGTGATGTTTATTTGGGCAGGTGGGGTCGGATGGGGTGAGATCCCGGACCTGCGGTTGTCTATTCACAGGAGAGGGGATTGAGGTGGATGGAATGGCTGTGGGGGTCAAGTGGATGGGGGAAAAGGATGTGATGGGGAGGGTAGAGGGATGGGCGAGTAGGGAGGGAGAAGTTGTGGGGGGAGTTAGCAGTGGTTATTCAATGTGGGAGGGAGGGGAGGGAGGATGGGGAGTGGAGCATTGGGGGCAGGAGGGGGTAGTTTCAAATGGTACTGGAACGGTTCACCAGTGGATAATGGTGATGGTGGGTGGGGGTGGTCGCACAGTCAGTTGGGGTACATGTGTTCAGTTCGGGGAGGGTTAGTGATCGGATAGACAGTACAGTATTTCTTTTTATTTAAGACATTTGTATTATGCCCAAACCCGGGGGTATCGCAGCATTCATTACATAGCAGAATACAGTTACAGAATGGACTTGGTTATTAGCACAATTTGAAAAGACATGTTAACAGGAAATTTACAAGTGCAGGATAGGCGTTGGTTTGTTACAGACTGCATTGTTTATTCATACTTGTTGAAAAGGTAGGTTTTTACACGTTTTTGGAATACATGATGGGATTTCTCGTTTCTGATAATGTTAGGGGCAGAGTTCCAGAGTGAAGGTGCGGCGACCATGAAGCTGCTGCTGCCGCCTGCCCTTATGCTTTTGAAGCGGGGGGGAGACCAAGCAAATACTGATGTTAGATCCGAGTATTCTTCCTCCTAGTTTTATGGTCAGTGAGTCAATGAGGTAGGTGGGTGCTGCTTTATAGATGCATGTGTTTGTGAGGGAGAGAGATTTTGATTCAATCTGTGCTTTTACTGGAAGCCAGTGGGCCTCTCTTCTGGCGTTAGAGATGTGGTCAGTATGCTCGAGTCCTTGTGCGGCTCCAAGTGCTTTGTTCTGGGGCAATTGTAGTTTTGCTAGGTTAGTGGCTGAGGTGACCATTAGGAGCACGTTGCAATAATCTCTATTTGGATAGGATTAGTGCACATGCTAGTGTTAGACAGTTGGAGTCAAAAATTGTCTTCTCAGTGATATGAGCCATGAGGTGTAGGCTGTGGTAGAGGATAGCGCATTTATGTTTTGTCATGATCAGATCGGCTTCGAGATGTACGCTGAGGGTCTTTACTTTTTTTAAGACTGGGATGAGGTGCCATCAATGCAGATAAGGAGAAGTCTGGGTAAGGTTTTTTAGGCGGTGGGGGGAGCCGACAATGAGGAGCTCAGTTTTCTCATCGTTTAGGCACAAGTTATGTGTGGCCATCCAATTTTGTATGGTGCTGTAAATAGAGTTTATGCTGTTGATTTCGTGCGAGAAGTTGCCTGAGATCGGAATGAATATTTGGATGTCCTCTGCGAAGTTAGTGTTGATAACACTTAGGCAGTCCAGGAGATCAAATGGAGGCTTGGTAAAGGTGTTGTATAGTGTAGGTGAGAGACAGGATGTCATGATCTCTGCTTCCAAAAGGTCAGGGTTTTCCCAACTCCCTTGGAAGCAGATCCATAACCCAGGTTCCGAGTGCCAACCAGTCCCAATTGGGACCTTTTGGACCCAGTCCTGGCGCCAGTGGCACCAGGCTCATAAATATGCCCAGTCCCAGCGCTGGAAGCGCCGGGCTCATAATGCTTGGGTGGACTTACCTGCAGCAGACCATGCTGCTTATTTGCCTGCCAGTTGAGTCTCTGATCCTCTTCTGTTTGGAACTACTTTTCCTGTTGGGTGGGGAGCCACTCCCTAGATTCAGAACACTGGAACTCTTCTGGAAAGCAGGAACTCTTTTCTTACCTAGGCGTGGCTGTGGAAGGAGACACCTAAGCACTACAGGAGGCTATTTAAACCACACCCGGTGGATGAATCTTGCTTTGCGTTATTCTGCATCCTCAGCAGCAGAAGGCTCATCGTGTCTTCTGCATCTGATCCTGGGCCTAAGGAAAAAGGCTTACCATTCTGAATCCAGTCTTCAGCAACACCTATAAAGACAAGAAAGAACAGGTTAGCATTACGGTCTTCAGTGACAGCTCTTCACTTACCTGGTCCATCGGCTGTCACCAACGCCTCGCGCTGCATTCCGGCATCTGAAAGACAAAGGCTTACCTACTCTTCGTGCGCTCCGGAGGTCTTCACACTGCATTCCGGCATCTGAAAGACAAAAGCTTACCAACTCTTCGCACGCTCCGGAGGCCTTCGGCGCTGCATCCCGCATCTGAAAGACAAAACAAGGTGCGTTTAAAGACATTGGGGAACTTTAATACTCACGTGCCATTGCTCGTTTCCACATCTAACCCAGTGGGTATTCCGGCACCAATGCAGCCGCCCCGAACTTGTACCTGCAAAATAAAAAGACAGTTAGAGCGCATCGTGAAGCAGGCAACAAGCGCTTACTTACGTGCTTCCAGGCGCTTCTATTCATCACACGGGCTCCATCTTCAACTCACTTCAGCCCGCCATCCGCCATCGCCGGAACCCTGCAAAACAAGAGACATCATTACTAAAGACTTTAAAGACATTAGAATTACTCGAAACTTACCGTTCGTGCAGTAAACGACGGACAGCAGTCCTCTGAAGTCAAGAGGCCTGCTCCCCTTATCCAGTGAAGAAACTGGTTACAGCACCCTGCCTCGAGGCAGATGGAGGGCACGGCGTTCACTTACCTAAGGTGAGAGCGTTAACCTTTGGGGTTCTACAGGAGAAGAGAAAGGGAAGAAGAGAGAGACATTCAATAACCCAGTTCATTAATCCCACATTTTCTATCTGCAGACATCTTACCCTTCGAGCCAGACATACAGTGCACAGAGGTCCAGCCCAAAGAGCCAGCCGTGTGTTACACATCACCTTTGAAGATACGGTATACGCCCAGTCAAGACCGGCGCCTCTACGGGAATCAGGTGAGCGTTACACAGGATCCCTGCGGTACACCAAGGGGGGCTGGAATGGGGTCATCAGCTGCTTCCCCTATGAATACTCTGGTGGTCCGGTAGTTGAGGAAAGAATGTATCCAGGCAGTGGCTTCTGTCAACAAGTGGAAGTGCTGGCGGAGATGTTGGCAAAGTGTATTATGGTTAACTAGATCGAAGTCCGCGGATAAGTGTAGGAGAAGGAGAATGCCAAGAGGGTTGGAATCCCTGATGTCCATTTGTATTTTGAGATCTGGGAGTGCCGTCTCTGTACTATGTTTAGGACGGAAGCCCGATTCTCTTGCCAAGTAAGTGGTTTTCCTCAAGGAAGTTCTGCACTTGTAGGTAGGCCAATTTCTCCAGGATTTTGAGTAAAAGTGGGACTGTAGTGATTGGCCAGTAATTGGTTGGTACAGAAGGGGTCAAGAGCGTGCTTCTTTAAGAGGGGGGTGATCCATGCAGATTTGAATTTGGAAGGGACTTCATTGGTGTGGAAGGAGGCGTTGACAAAGCTTGTTATGATGGGGGCAGGTGTGTGAGCACAGAGTTTGACTAAATGAGCTGGGCATGCGTCCTCTTTGCAGTCGGAAGGCTTGAGGGTGAGGATGGCTGAGAGCACTTCCTCTAACAAGACTTCCTTGAAGCTAAAGGGGGGGGAGGAGTTAAAGGCGTTCGCCGGTATGTTGTCGGAGATGGCAGAGGATGCTTTGGAGGACAGGTTGGCTTTCTTGATGCTGATTTTGGTGTGCAGGGTGGTGATTTTCTGTGCTAGCACGTCTTGAATAGTGGTACACCATGTTTTGTCAGTGCGTGTAGCAGGTGGGGGTGGAATGGGTGTTTCTAGTTCTTTTAGATGGCAAAGAGCTCTTTGGAGTGGGAGCTAGCATTATTGATACTCATTAAATATGTTGCTTTGGCGGTGGCAGTGGTGAGCGCGGTGCAGGTGTTGGTGAAGGCCGCCTTTTTGTGAAGGTGTTCTGAGGCTCTTTTCTTCCTATGCAGGGAGATGAGGTCTTCAATAAACCAGCTGTTGAATGTTTTACAGGGTTTGGGAGTTTTGCCCCGAAGGGGGGCGAGTGAGTCTATGGTGGTGAGGAGGCCATTGTGATAACGGTTGGCAAGGTCGGTGGGGTTAAGGTTAGCCCACGGGGGGGACCTGATTCCAGAGAAGCGATCAGGGTGGATTTCATGGAATCGCGACTCAATTTACTGATGCTTCTTAACAGTATGGGGTTCTGCTCTTTATTTGGGATGGTAATGAGGGCGGGTTTGGCTAGGTTGAAATGAATGATGAAGTGGTCAGACCAATTGATTTCATTGATGGCAGTGATGTCAAACAGTGACGTTGCTTGTGAGACACCAGTCAAGCGTGCAGCCTTTGGAGTGGGTGGGTGCGTTGATAAGTTGTGAGGTTCATGTCTTCCAGGACATGGGCAAGGTCAGTTGCTTTGGTGTCTGACGTGTCCTTGAAACCCAAGTTGATATTGCCTAGGATAATGCATTTAGTGGAGGGTTTAAGGAATGGGGTGACCAGTAAAGGTATGTCCAGTACTGGATGGCTGGAATTAATGGGTTTGGCGATAAACAAGGAAGAGGTTGATGGTGGTCTTAGGATTGATAGTCAGTTTAGATAGGAGTATTTAGTAGGCAGGTGTGAATGGGATAGGGCAATCTCTGAGCTGGAGTGAGGATCTGGAGATAAGAGCTACTCCGCCACCGGAGGCTGTGTGGGGTCTGCCCTGAGGATGGTGTAGTTGGGTGGGATGGCTATGGTGAGTAGTGGGCCTGAGACCTTTTGGAGCCAAGTTCAGTGATGGCAAGATGTCGATGGCATGGGCTCCCAGGGAGCGGACATTAGCAGTGCGCCTTTTAGGTCGTATAATTGCTCAGGTGATAGTTGTTTGAGGGTAGATTGAGGTTCCTGTCTGGTTGAGGGGAGTGTTGGGGGTGGGGAGGCGGCACTATGTGCCCAGTTTGTCTTTTGTGGGTAAGGAGGGGTGGAGGTATGGTTGTTCTGGTTCGAAGTCTTGCCCGTCGGGGTTCACCCAAGCAGGGCCGTGTTGCACCTAGGTTCCTGATAGGGAGGAGTGGTGGCTCGCTGTGGTTTTGGAGGGCTAGTCTATTTCCAAGCCCAGCAAGGCAATAGATTCCTAGACAAGGTATGGATCCTGGGTGGGAGGGGTGCAGATGGGTGGGGTGGCTGTGTGAGAGATGTAGTAGAGGAGGGAGGAATGGGGTGTGGCAGGGGAGGGGAGTGGTTATGGGACTGGCCACGGGATGTGCTGGACTGTGGGAGTGGTAGTATACCAGATGAAGGCAATGAGGCAGGTATTTTTACTACCATTTTAGGCATCTGGGCATATCAATACAGCTGGGTATAGCATGCAGGCAATTAGTAGAAGTGGCAACTGGTATAGAGGGGCACATGTGTACATGACTAGCAGTACAGTGGGCTGAGGCGTCCCCCACAGAGGTTATTATGCAAGTGCAAACATTGTACAATAGACATGCAGATAGTAAATTGGTATGATGGTAGACGTTTCACATCATTTGGGCATCTATGCAAATCACTAGCTGGGTAAGGCATGCAAGCATTTGGTTGGGGTGACATTTTGTGTAAAGGGACACATGGGCACACAATTAGATGAACTATGGTTTGTGGCCCGGCTGAAGTCAGGTAAGCTCTTAAGTAAATGCAAACATGTAATAGTATCATTGACAATGGCATTTTGGTAAGAGGTCATGCAGTTGTTGAAGTGTGGATACCCTTTGCGAAGCTCAGTTGGGCGAGCGGCAATAGTAGCATTCAAGTCATTTGTGCGAAGGTGATTGTCAATAGTGAAACGTGAGGGTGCTGGCTGTGCAGAAGAGCAGGAGCGTTCCCACCGACCTGTAGGTAGTGATGAGTGATGGTAGGAGTGGTCGGGGGCTGGTGGGAGAGGCAGTTGAGGGAGTGGCAGTTTTTGAAGGGTCAAGGAAGAGAAAGAGTCCACGGGCTGTGGAACCCTCGCGTCCCCTGTGCACTCAGGGTTTGTATCCTGAGACAGACAATAGATAAAGCTTGACCTGTGTGGTGATTTACAAGAAAAGGAGTCTGTTATATATTTATGAATTGTTCAATCTATGTAAGTAAATTACATTTCACCTATGGGTTAAAGGTAAGTATAAGGTTTCTATAGTTTCAGGTTTTTTTAAAATCAGTTATATTCCAACCAAAAGTTATTCAGAACTACTTTACTGTTTTATTCACAGGTGCTACTGTCCTTGTAGCTCAGTTAGTTTTCATAAGGCAATACATTTGTAATTGTCAATGTTTGTACTATATTAAAATCATATTGTGAAAGACAAACAAAAAACAGTCTCTGTGGTTTTCACAAATAGTACAGAGAAACTCCACGCGTTTTGGGAAATATTTTCCCTTCATCATGAGTAGATACTTGATATTTTCATGATTTACATCAATCGGTAGAAATTCATAAATCCTTTGTTTCTTTAAATCGTCCTTGGTATCTATAGGGAATAACAACAATATGATAGTCTCTTGCGAATATCTAATTCGAAAGTCAACTGTAACTATTCATATTACCACCAATTGTACAGTATCCTACCTCACATTAGTGCCCCAAGGTTATTCCTAGTGCTGCAATTTCAGCGATGAAAGGGAATGATTTTCGGTGTTGCAGGTCCCTGCAACGATAATATTGAGGATTCTAAGCTAATGATAAAGTTTAGCACAGTACGGAAATTACTAACATATAGTGGGTATTGCAGATAGTCTGTGAATACTACTGTTGTTCTGAAATGCCTACCTTAATCTAAACTTGCTCCAACCTTGTATTCTTGTTCCAGGTATTCATAATGTGGTGTGGAGGAAGAGTAGGCTTTTAAGCTGCCTTGTTAACCTGGTAAACCTGGTGAGAATCAAAAATGAGGGAAGTTTTTGAAGAGTACCAATACTTGAAAAGTGCCAATAATAGAGGGGTGATGCGATTGGGGGGTATTTGTGCGAGTTATTAAGGGCAGGTTCTTACCTCGGGTGAGGCGACAAGTCAAGCATCCAGTGGCGATGCACTCGTAGTGAGTTGCGATGCAGCTTTGAAGAGCGGACGGCAAAAGACTCTCCACGTCCGCGATGTCCAGACAGGCCCAGACAGAGTCCTTTTATGTGGGTCGCCGGGAACAACCTTGGCACATCATCACACAGATCAGGGGGGAATCTGGACAATTGGCCAGCACCCAGGAAGGGATTAATGAGGCGTTAGTTATTCTATCAATCTTTGTACGCAAGTATGGGGACGGACTCTGTAGCAGAGGCGGATGAATTACTGTGCTTGATTCAGCCGCCGGTCCTGTCTGGGGACCTTAGGGAAGGTCTGGATGGGCCAATTGAGGAATCTGATATAAGCTGTGCGCTGCAATCTATGAAGAAGTGTATGTCTTCCGGAAGCTATGGTTTTCCGGTGGAGTTTTGCTGTAAATACGTCCCTCAGCTCAAAAAAGTATACAATGAGGCATTTGAGATGTGTTCTCCCAGCCTCGATGAGGGATGTGGTCAGAACAGTCATATTAAAAGAGCGGACGGACCGCCTGGACTGTGCATCCTACCGCCCTATCTGACTATTAAATGTTGACTTGAAGATTTTAGGAAAAGATCCTGGCCACCAGATTGTCTAGGGTAGCTTTGTTAATGGTACATCCCGACCAGGGCAGTTTCATTGTGGGATGGAATGCTACAATGAACTTATGCCGTCTGCATCATGTGATGGATCAGGTGAAAGGCCCCAAGGGGTAGAGGGCACTGGCATCCATTGATGCGATAAAGACCTTCGATTCACTGGAATGGGAATGGCTGTTTAAGGTGCTAGAAGCCTTTGGGTTTGGGGAAAATATCTGCAAGTGGTTACAGCTTTTATACAATAGACCAGTGGAGAGGGTGAAAACGAATGATCGGGTATCGCAGCAGTGGGTGCTGGGCAGAGGGACGAGACCAGGGTGCCCTGTCTCGCCGATCCTGTTCTCCATGGCACTGGAACCGCTGGCACGGTTTTTCCGGAAGGAGCTGGGTGAGGCAGAAATATTAGCAGGAATGGGGAGACACATTGTCTTGTTGTACATGGATGATCTGTTGCTATATGTGGGGAATCCGCTGGACGATATGCCAATGTTGTTGGAGATATTGGGTAACTGTCAGAGGCTGTCGGGATTCTGCATCAATAATGAAAAGTCCCTACTGTTTCTGTTGCAGGGTCTCCGAGGCAATGATCTAGTTGCCCTCCCAGATTGGGGGATAAGATGGGAAGGGGGATCATTTTGGTATCTGGGAATCCAAATCTTTCACGATATAGAGGAAACATTTGTACATAACATGGGAAGCACGCTGTCGGGGATAGGGAATTCAATCCAATTATGAAAAAATCTACCAATATCATTGATGGGGAGGGTGGCAAGCTGTAAAATGGTCGTACTCCCATGGCTGCTCTACTACTTCACTAATATTGCTTGTACCATTAAGAAGGTGTTTTATAAAATGATGAAAAGGTTGGGGAATTATTGTGGGATGCAGCGAGGAGGAGGGCTCGCTAGCAACCTTGTGATGTCTGCATCTTGAGGGGGGGTACTCAATTTGCCAGATTACGAGCGATACTTCATGGCAGCGCAACTGCAGGCAGTATTATTATGGGCGGACACGAGGAGAATTGCTGAAAGGGCTTTTGGGGGCCCTCACAGGTCATTGGCGGGGAATATATTTGTTGTGGGGCACGGTGGGAGGAAAAGGAGCCACTAATGTATTTCAGGTGGTTAGGGTGATCTTGAAAAGGCTTCTAGGGAAGGTGCAGGTAACCGGGCTATACAGCACTGACCTGCCGTGAGTGTGGACTCTAGGCTTTGATCGGCACTGGGGAGAGTGGGGTTCTCTGACCTAGGTAAGAGAGGGTGTTGGATGGTGGGGAATTACTTTAAAGACGGGAGGCTGATGCCGTTTGAGAAGGGAGTACTCGATACAGGGTCCTGAAGGGGCACTGCCTAACAGATGGGACGGTGACCAGCCGCCTTATGAAAGGAAATTCCAGAGGAGCCAAGTACAAGCCCGTTAATGCAGGTGCTGATCTTGCAAGATGGTGGAGGAGCTAGGGTTTCTCGAATTTGCCAGTCAATACGGAGCAAATTCCCCTTGAGGGAGTTGGTGGTCAAGGGTAAGTGGGAGGGGGATATGGGGTGTCAGATCTCGGAGAGCGAATGTCTGGGAACAAGAATGGAGGGTTTTGAGGAATGCCAGGTTCCAACTGGTCCATTTTAATGTCCTACATAGGGTTTATGTGACCCTGGTTAGTCGGGACCTACCCCGATGTAGGACCAGGCCGGCAGGGATTTGGTACATGCTGTGGGGATGCTCTGTTGCACGCTATTGGCAGGTAGTGATCTCAAAGGTTAATGGATTGCTCGACTCTAGTTGAATGTAACCTGAAGATGTGGTTGTGGGGCATAATCCTGGGGAGAGGGGGAGCAGCGTAAAACAAGAAACCGCATGGCACAGTTCATGCTGATACTAGCAAAGAGGCGGGTAGCTATTGCCTAGAAGAAGCCCCAGGGTCCATCCATGGTTCACAAGTGGGGGATGGCGGATCTGGACATTTTGCAAAGAGCCAGAGACCCAGAGTTGGAGGATGGGGTTATGGGGGACTGGGACCAGCTGCTAAAGGATGTGTTCTTCCGCAGACTTGAAACCCCCTTGAGAGGGGGAAAGAAATGCTTTGATAATGTGTTTAAAGGGGTGTAGAGGTGGAGGAGGAAGATGGGCGGGGGGCATTGGGAGTGCTTGGGGGCAGGGGGGACATGGGGAATGGTTGCTATGTTGTTCGATGCACTCAGTTCTTCACCGTATGCGATACCAGTAGATGTACACACTGTATTTTGGTCTTTATGCATACTGACAACTCGAATAAACAAATGTTTAAAAAAAATTCTTCTCGAGCTGCATGCATCCTCAATTCAGCGGTCAGGCGCACAGGTCTTCACGGACAACACCACAACAATGTCTTATATCCGCAAGCAGAGAGGCGCCAGGTTTGTGTTGATGGAAGCCCAGACTCTCTGGCACTGGGCACTGGAGCAGAACATGTTCCTCATTCCTTTTCACCTACCGGTTGTTCGGGCATATTCCCTTAGTACGGAGCTCCGCTCCTGTCATGAATGGGAGCTCCATGAGTGTGAACTGACGGATATTCCATTGATGCATCACCCTAGAAATTGACCTCTTCGCCACCAATGTCAACACGAGGTGCATGGTTTTTGCCTGCAGGTTCCACCAATCCGGATAGTCTGGGAGATGCCTTCACATTCCCCTGGGAGGCGAAGTCCCTATACGCCCACCACCCCGATTCCCCTGGTGGCTCGAATGTTAAATGTCTTCAGGCAACATCAATGCAAACTGATCTTAGTGGCCCCTGCCTGGCCGAGACAGTTCTGGTACTCTGACCTCCTTGCCCTGTCCTCCACCCCACCGAAGAAGCTGCCTTCTCTGTTCAATCTTCTTTCCAGGGGCAACAACGCAGTGTTGTACTATGTTCCGGCCTCCCTGAACCTGACTTCCTGGCTCCTACACTTTTAGAATTAGACGATATCCCACTGCTATAAGAGAGCGAGGATATTCTGGCTTGAGCCTGCTCTTCTTCCATGCCTGCCTGTTACAGGAGTAAATGCACATGTTTTTCCTGTTGGTGTACAGCACATGCCCTTGATCCTTTCAGCATTCAACCTAAGGATGTCCTACCATATATGCTATCCTTGGCTAAGTCGGGTCTGGCACATTACTCCATCAAAGTGCACTTTGCAGCTTTCTCGCGCTATACTTACTCCTCTTCCATGCCTTCTTTATGGTCCCACCGCTTGGTGAACAAGTTCCTCAAGGTTCTTTCCCACCGGGTTGGCGGCTGGCCACAGGCCTGGAAGCTGAATGGCATGTTCTCAAGGGTCTTGAGACCTGCCTTTCAGCATATGAATACATTTTCAAGTTCTTGTCCTGGAAGACTGTTCTACTGGTCACCACCACATCGGCTCAACGTGTTGGCGAGAATAAGGTTTTTCCCTGCAAAACCCCCTATGTGGTTTCCCACAAATCCAAGGTGGTGCAGCATACTAACCCCTCATTTGTGCCTAAGGTTCCTTCAGTTTTTCACCTCAATGAGCCAGTGGTGTTAACTGTCTTCAGCTCGCCTTCTACATCGGCGGAACTCTCACTGCATTCTCTGGATGTGGTGCATGTTTTGAAAACGTAGGTTTCTCGCACAACGTTGTTTCAGAAGACCTCTCAGCTCTTAGTCTTTCTGGGAATGGGAAACACACTTTGCAAATTGTCATTTGCCATGTGGATTTCCTCCTGCATCTCCTTCTGTCATCAACAGGATGGCAGCCCTCTCCCTGGCAAGCCCAGGGTTCATTCTACAAGTGCTGTTGCCACCACAACTGGGTTCCTCTCTGGGGTGCCCTTGCTGGACATCCGCAGGGCCGTAACCTGGTGATCTGTACACACCTTTACAAGGTTTTTCAGTGTCGACAGGTATTCGATGGCAGAGTTGTTCAGCATAACCAGTTTGAATTAGGCGAGTGTCTCCTGTGGTATGTGTTCCTACAAGGAACTTGCCTCGACACGTTATGGTTATGTGGTACTGCTTTCTAATCTATTCATACATAATGTAAAGCTATGAAAGCTCCAGTGCTGGAGAAGGAATAAATTACTTACCTGTAACGTCTGTTCTTCTGCATAGATTCACATGCAACCCTCCCGCCAAGCTCTTCTTGGCTCAAATTGTCACTTTACGTGCGCTATGCTAAATCTGAAAATGGTCTCCAGGGGTAAGGGAGCCTATTCTATTGACTGTGGACAATATGACCCATACATGACTGCATTAGAGCACTAAAGTGAATGAAGTTTCAGTTTTAAAAATAAACTGTTCTATGTTACAGAGGATTCCCAGCCTTACATGGAATAGTTATACAACATGTGAATCTATGAAGGACACCTGGAGTTACAGTTAAGTAACTTATTTCATATAGGGTTGGGCAGTTGATTTTGTCTGTCTGCGGTGGCAGTGGCTGCGATGAACTTGTAGTTGCAGGTCGCTGTTGTAAGCCTATGGTGAGGGGGGAAAGGGGACATAGAGTGGGCTTGGCATTTGAAGCAGAGAGGATAACTTCGGTCTGTGACGAGTTAAGCATAAGGGTGCGTAGAGCTATCCAATGGTGGATAGTATTTAGGCATTTGATTATGCATTCAGAGAGGGATGGAGGAGGGGGGGGGCACAAGAATATCAGTATTGTCAGCGAAGAGTTGATAGTTGACGCCAAAAGAGCAAACAAGCTTGTGTAAGTTGGCAGTGTGTATATGGTGAAGAGGAGTGGGCCTAGGACTGAAGCTTGAACAGCTCCCCCCTGAGGCATTAGAGAGATGGCAAAGGAGCAGTCTGAGTGGTAGGACACCCAGTTAAGTACAATACCCAGTGTGCACAGTGTCTTTAAAGCCAAGGAGGAGAAGATTTCTAAAGAGAGAGGGATGGCCCACAGCGTCAAAGGGCAGTGTAAAGATCTTGAAGGTTGAGAATAGAGCTGTGAGAGTGGTGGACCACATGGCAACATGAAGAGAATCAGTGGCGTGGATGAGTGCAGTCTGAGGGCAGTATTTACAATGGGAAATCTGATTAGAGTGTGCATACAATTCTATACAATTTAGTTTAATCTTTTATGAATCTTAAATAATGAAGCAACAAGGCCTCCGGGCCAGGTAATGCCTGATGCAGAGTAAGAAGCCTGAGCAATGCCAATAGTTAGCCCCTCCACCCACTTCAAGTTGAGAAACAGCGCGTTTGCCAGTATCCACATCACCATTCATGAAAAAGAGCCTGGGGCTATGGTGGTCTACCGCCTCACTCTGGAACAAACTTCATTCTAACAACAAGATTGAGGAAAACGGCCTAAAATTATAGAAGCTGTTAAAAACCTCTTCTTCAGACAAACTTACCCTCCTGAATGTCCCACACCTTAAGTGCCTTAAAGGGTCAGGTAAGCTTCTGGTCTTTGAAGATTGCCATTGTTTGAACTCTCACATTTGACCTGGAATACCACTTGGACCGGGGTGTGCCCCCTTGTTTCTATGGATATCTTTTCTCCCGCTTTCACCCAAAACCATGAGACCTTTAACACTATAAGTTGATTATACTTACCCCGAGGCTAGGATTATGTAGCAATTTCATCTTGCCACCCCCACCCCTCCAGCTCCCCAAAGCTTTAAAGTAGTGATTTATGTTAGTTGTCTGTTTCTAAGCCTCCTAGCACCCCACTGGAACTGAATGATATTTTAAGTGCATTATTTTGTTGTTATAAGGCCATTGACTATCCTATTTGGTCCTAATACACCTACGTTTTCCTTCTGTCATGAGTTTTCCTTTCTGACCATGATGCTTTCCTCCAGGTCACGACGGGTGCTTTTCCCCGGCCGGGTCTATCCTTCCCCCAAGGCTTTGGTCTATTGCCCCATCAACGGCACGGCAGGCCAGTCATTTCACCTCTCCACCAGTTTTCTAGCTGTCGCTGTTCCTCTCTTCATGCCTGTATATTTATACCAGTTCACTGGTCGTCCCACCCTTCTCCCCGCAGTTCAGTACCACCGTAATCTCCCTAACCTCACACCCATGTATTGCAATCACAGACCTCCTCCTCGGTCTATAGGCCTCCTTAATACCAACTCTATTTGAAACAAATGGCACTCCATTCTTAACACATTTTTCCATCTAAATTTGCTATTTCGTTGTCTCACAGAGACTTGGATTTCCCCTTCTGACACAACCACCCCTGCCTTTCTTACTGCATCCTCGTCCAGTTTTTCTCACTCCCCTCGTCCAATTGGTAGGGGTGGTGGGACTGGAATACTCAAGTCTTGCTAGCCCCCTCTGTTGCCTACTATTGTTTTCCTCCTTTGAATACCATTTCATCTCCTTCTCCAAGCCTTATCCTACGTCATTTATCATATATTACCCTCTGGGCGCACTCATCATTTTGCCCAGACCTTGAATCTTTACTCTCAGCTCTGTTACCTCTTACTTCTACTCTAATTTCTTCTTGGTGACTATAACCTACACCTGTCCACTAGTCACTCCACCTCCTCTCCTCACCCTGATGGACTGCTATAATCTTCTCCAATACCCTACTCCCCTTCCCACTCCTCCAGTTAGTCTCTTGATCTTATTTTCTCCTTTGCTTCCCCGACTACTTCTGCCTCTACCCTTTTCTCTCTGACCATTTTCTCCTTTCTTTCTCATATACTTCTCCTAAATCTCCTGCTCCCACCCTTATCTCCTCTCGCATCCTCCACCGCTACCTATTCTACCCTGTCTGTTGATGCAGCACTTTCTACCTTAAACCTTGCTCTTTTCTCCTTTTCTCTCTAGGTCTACATCACCTTTCGGGTTCTGCTGAACACCCCTAAACCTTGATTAACTTGGGACCTCCGTTCTAGCTTCCCCTTAGATCTTACTACTCTCTTCTATTTACACTTATCACTCTGCTCTTACTGACACTAAAACAGTATTTTTATAATCCTGTTGTCTCTTATTCGCCTCGTCCTTGATGTCTCTTTCAACTCCCTCCGGACCGCTCGCTTTTTTCCTTACCCCCTCCAACTAAGCAAACGTATTCATTTCAGAGGTTACACTTCTTTGTTCTGCTTCGTCATGTACTGGTTATTCAACCTCAGTCAATTCTTACCATCTTACTCTTCCTCCATATTCTCCCCAGATCAGAATCTGATATTGCCCTATATCTTGCACACGCTCACCTTACTGCCTCTCTTCTTGATCCCATACCATCGTAATCATCAAGCTTTTATTCTACTTTCGTCATTTGCCAAAAAATACATAATCATTATAAAACATTGACTATATAAAATGTGACATGATATACAGAGTATATAATACCAATCCAGCAACGGTATTAGATGACAAAAAGTATTAAAAGGACCTGGTCTTTATAAAATATGGCAAATACGTATTAAATCTCAATGGTACAGCTCTACCCTAACAAGGTCCGCAAATAACAGTATGTAATCAAATAAGGCAGACCCACGATGATTAACCATCGGCATACAGAAGATGTGCAAATAAGAGAAACTGGCTATAGTTTTATGCTGAGTTAAATAGGCATACATGTTCAAACTGGCGTGCAAATCCAAACCTGCAGGCCTGTGCAAACTTAAGCAATGTGCAAAGGACGGCAGGAGCTATCTGACCCTGTAAATATATGCAAACTCAGGCAGACCCCTGTAAGTACCCTTAGTAATTTATGTGATATACAAGGCAATCTAGGCCGCAAGATGTGTACAAAGCCTTCATTAATGCAGATATAAATGGAATTAACATTCTGATGCAATTCATGCTAAATCAGGAAGCCCTTGACAGATTTCAGTCTGCACAAATAAATGGGGGGAAAAGATATTAACAGAGATGGATACATACAGCATCATAAAGAATTGGATAAATAGTTCCCTGTTGCTGTGCTCCTCAGGAATCTAGATCTTATAATACCATGCCTGATGGATATAGCTGTCCATCTGTCCTCCAATCCGTCTTCCACTCAAAGAGAATCTTCTCTCGCAGAAGGAAGGTCAGGTTCTCCATCCAGACACCAGAACCCTCAACCTTCACGCTTGGCTTCTGAAAGGGTGAGGTACAAGGATTGGGATCTCCCTGATGACGTCATGGAGGTGTTGCTTTCGGCCAGAAGGCCAGCAACAAAGTCTTTATACCGCTGCCGTTGGAACAAATTTTGCAGCTGGTGTAGGGAAGAGAATATCGACCCTTTTTCATGTGGTACACCAACAGTGTTATCGTTTCTACTCTACTTGGCAAACTCAGGCCTTCAAGTTGGCACTGTAAAAGGCTATCTCGCAGCGCTTTCTATCTTCAAGCACACTGCGGAGGAACCATCGTATTTCAAACTTCCTTTAGTGATTCAATTTCTCAGGGGATTAACTAATGTTTATCCTCCAAAACCATTCCAGATTCCCTTATGGGACTTAAATTTAGTCTTAAACTTCCTAATGGGCACTCCATTCGAACCACTTCACTCTTGTTCGCTGAGATTTCTCACACTTAAAACTGTCCTATTGGTAGCACTAACATCTGCTAGGAGGGTGAGCGAGCTACAAGCTCTTTCCTGTAAACCCCCACATACAATTTTCCACAAGGACAAAGTTGTCCTACAGGTGAAGCCTAATTTCCTCCCAAAGGTGGTTTCTGAATTTCATATTACTCAGAAAATTACCTTACCTTCGTTCTACCCTCCTCCCCATCCGGGGAAAGAGGAAGAAAGCCTACATAGGCTGGACCCAAGGCGAGCTCTCAGCTTTTACATCAGCAGAATGGCTAGGATCAGGCAAGCAGACTATCCGAGTTGTAGGATACTCGGGTCACAAGTTGGGACTACCCATAACAAAACGAACCATCTCCAGGTGGATTATTGTGGCCATTCTGGAATGTTACAAACTGGCAGGGAAAGAGCCACCCCAAAATCTTAGGGCTCATTCAACCAGGGGTATCAAAGCCTCTTCGGCTCTCCAAAGAGGGGTACCGGTCCGAGACACATGTGCAGCTGCCACATGGTCGTCCACACATACATTCACAAAATTTTACAATCTGGATTCCTCCACTAGTCAAGAGACCAGATTTGGCAAGGCCGTATTACATTCGGTCCATCCTTAAAGGGATACATAACATTCTCACTCCCACCTCCAATTACATGCCACTGCTATGGGAGTCTATCAAAGATAAGGAATACGTTGGAGGACACAATCCCTTCAAAGAACAAGTTACTTCTTACCTTGTAACGTTCTTTCGACGGGCTGTTCCTCCGACGTATTCCTTATCGCCCCTCCCATCCATCCCCGCAGTAATCCTTCCCTTGCGGTTGCAGCTTACGCTCCTTCAAGGTCAATAACCAATTCAGGCATGACTTTTCTTATGCTACAAAACAGAACTGAGCAACAGACGCAGCGCGTGGCTATTTATGGGCATGGTGACGTCAGCGCCAATACGGTGGCCGTCGAGGGACATCGACTCGGCAGACGTCGACGCGCAGCGCCCTCTACAGAAAACATTTCCGAGGCCAGCAAGCTGGAAACATATTATCAAAGATAAGGAATACGTCAGAGGAACATCCCGTCGAAAGAACGTTACAAGGTAAGAAGTAACTTGTTCTGACCCTCAGAGAATTGTAGGTGGATGAGCGAAGAGCTCGAAAAGGAAGATGTTGGAAGTAGTGCGGTCCCAGGCCCCAGAAAGGGTCTTGAATTTGATCCTTGCAGAAACAGGGAGCCAGTGTACAGATTTCAGAGCTGGAAAGATACGATGCCTGGGCTTGAGGCAAAGGACAAGTTTCGCAGTACTGTTCTGGAAGGGTTTTAAAGGTCGAAAGAGTAGAGACAGGCAGATTTAGAAAGAGGCTGTTGAATAGTCCAGCCTGGAGAGGACCAGGGCTCTAGGGACAGTGAGCTAGTGGGGGATGTGAGAAAAGGCAGAATACAAAAACATTTCCATTTTCCAGTTAAAACTTTTTTACCCGCTTATAAAGTACTCCCATTGGGAATTGGATTTACATTTTCACTCCCTACAAATAATTTTACTCCCAACTTTAAAAATATGGAGTAAAATACTCCCACTTCAAAATCTTATCTGGAGCACTGCCTACAACCATAATTAATGTTTTGGCTGGGGCACTCTCAATTAGGGATTCGAACAGATTGGGAATAGGTCTCCAAAGTGATGTTAGCAGAGGCCAAAATTCTCTGGATTAAACCCATTCATTCCGTATGGTGAGAAAGAGAATTGACATTCGTTATCACTTTCTAGCCTTGGAAGAGGCAACTACTCCAGACCGTTCTCCTCTTCCTCCACAACCTCACAGATTCCGAGGTAAGGCGCTTAAAGTGGTGGGCAAAGAGGTGTTTGCCAACTTGGCTCTTTAGCTGAGGCAAGTCAAGGCCCTACTCGCAGCAGTGAATCAAACGCTTTGGTGAGAGTTTTCAGAATTTGAAAAGTTCATACTAATGGACCACCCTGAACAGTTCAAGGGTGGACTGGCAGATGCCAAGGTAATTGTACAGGATTTATTAGATGCATCAGCCCACTATGGGGATACTGTTGGAAGCACCACAACTGGAGCAGACTTGTTTAGACATAATTTATGAAGGATGTTCAGGACAAGATATTGGACTTATCCTGGAGTAATCCTCTTCCACTGCTCCGCAGATGGGGATCTCAATAAAAAGAAAGCAAGCACTGACCAAAACTCTTTCAGTTGTAGCAAAACCAATTTCCTACAAGTAATTATGGGGGGTTCTAGGCCATTATCTCGCTCCTGTTCGTTTGCAACTTTTAAGGGTTTCAGGACTGGCAGTTAATTCAGGTAGGTCCTCCCTGTCTACGCCGAAAGATGCAGCAATGGACACCTACTAAATGGTTTTTATCTCAATAAGGGGCCTGTTTAAGCTCCCGAACTGCAGACGAGCCCACCAAGTGATGTTTGTCATGTCACCAGCACTACAGTGGAAGGGCATCCACTCTTCACATAGAAGCTTGGAGGCCCATCACTTCTGACCCCTGGGTTTTATCGGTGATGAGCCGAGGATTCGGTCTCCCACTTACTCCATTTCCCCCTTATCACCCTTCCTTGGTGCAAGTTGGCACTCTCTCGCTTTATGGGAGAAGATCAAGAAACCTTTCTATATGAGGGCGATCAATACACTTCCTCAGCCAAAGAGGGGCCAAGGTTACTCTAGAAGAGTTTTTTATTCTCATTTCAATATAAATTCAGAACCATATTCTGATACCATACATTGGCAGCAAGAGGGCAGAAAGTGGGGGGCGGGTCGAAAAGGCTTGAGGAGGGTGGCTTTGAAGGCCATAATTGTGGCTGGATAGCATGAACGAGCTCCAGTCTTTATCCGGTTGGCCGGCTGTTGGATTTCCCATTCTTTCACTGTTTCCATCAGTAGTACCGACATGGAGAACCAGTGCCATCACATGCCAATCCCTCAAAGATACTTGTCATGTTGTGAGCTTTTTCGTTCATTTTCACTGCATGGATGCCTTTGTGTCCTTTCTAAAGCACTATTGCCGAGCAGGTTTTCCCCACTGCAATGTTGACTGCAGGGATCTTGTCTTTAAGTGCATCACGTGGGTTACTTACATATCTGCATTGTCTCGGATAAGGGAACACCACTCCTCACCAAGCGAGACACGATTGATAAAAAGGCCACTGCGCTCTTCAGCCACCAATGCTTCCACCGTGATGCCGGCAAATGAGCTGGTCGCTGGCGTGCAGGCCCAGACAGAGAAGCCGTGTTTGTAGCCCACGATCGCCGCCTCCTGGAAATAGCTGTCCCCCATGCTGCCGGTATATGCGTACTAGCCGCTCGTTTTTGGGTTTGTGAGATTTTTAAGATGCTGCTGGTGTAGAACCGCCATTGTGCACGGGTGACCAATAGATAGCAGTGCGGAAGTGTTGCCAGAAAAGACCAAGCGGCCACGCTGCGTGCTGTCGCTTCTGTGCGTGCACCCCCCTCTCTCTAGCAGCACAGGTCCTTCCGCCACAGCCAAGTACAAGGTTCAGGAAGCAAGTGGCACCATTTCACTGTGCCAAAAGCCGATGAGGCTGGCCTGTGCACCATGTTTGTTTTGTGACGTTTCAACCTCCACTTACCCATTAAAAGGCTCGAGATGATCACTCTGGCACACATCCAACATGCTCTGCAGTAGGAGATGTGATGAATCCAATGGAGTCATCACTGATACCCCGGCAGTGACCTCCTCACAGGTGGCCTGGGCACGGAAGCTGCTACCTGATCCTGACTGTAGAGACTGCTGTATGAGGGAGGAGACAACCTCCAGGGTATGTCATGGCGTCATTGGATGAGACATGCTAGCCTCCATCTGCCCTTGAAGATGATCCTCTCAATCCCAATATCCACATGGCCTATTGCCATCCCTCTACACCTTCCCCTTGGATGAATGGACTCTTCACCAAAGCATATAAACCAAACTCCCACCTTTTGGTCTACCATGTGAAAGTAACAATAATGCCTTTATCAGTTCCATCTATTAATCATCCAGAACTGCATTACCATACAGGAATCTTTTCATCAAATAGCAACAATGTATTCGTCCCAGAATACCCTGAATACTGGGGCAAAGAAGAGAAAAGCAGTACAGAGCGCAAGAAGCTTCCAGCCCAGCGAGTGCTCTAGTTGTTGGTTGAAAACCCCTATGCCCATGTCATTTAAAGATCGGCAGCGCAGTGTCAAAGACTGCTGCTGCTGGCGAGAGAAAGGCCTCTGTCCAGCGAGGCTCGAGGTCCCGAACAAGTGTGGCGGAGCCGCTTGGTTGAGGGCAGAGGAAGAAGGGAAAAGCGGCGAGAAGGGGACGTGCTGCAGAGACGCCAGGAGACGGGAAGAAACTTGTGGGGCTCAGCAACCGCAAAAAGCAGACACTTCCCTGCGAGAGCCCAAACCGAAACCAGTGTGCTGAAGGGAAGCCGCAGGAGATGAAAGAATGGTGTGAAAGCAGCCACAAAGGGAAAGCAGGAAGAGTACATTCACTGAGTGACCACAAACAAGCCAGGGAATACTAACAAGAGCCCAAGGATAGTGGGGACCCCAGGGCGTATCGCTGGGAGAAGCAAATGCAAATAGTAAAGGGGTGGCTCGTCCATAATGGACGAGGGGGCGTCGGCTCGCCATGTCTTGGCCCCCTCTCACCCATAATGGAGGAGCCAGCCCAGTAAAATACAAGCACTCCCTCAGCTATTTCCTTTCAGCTGAGGGAGTGCTCTTAACTGTGAAATGGAAACATGTGTTCCCTTTCACAGTTAGATTTCCCCAGCCGCATAAGCTCAATGTTTGTTTGGTGCTGTGAAGCCCAGGGACAGGGACGACATTTTGTGTTGGGCATCTTTGATAAATCAAGCAGGATCAGTGGTATGACATTACTGTGACATGAGATTTTGTATTGGGCACCTTTGGTAAAACAAGCGAGACCGTCACTTTAATGCACCCAGTCTATCCATTTCTTATTGCGATATTACATTTTGTATTGGGCATCTGTGACAAAGCAAGCATGGTAAGTGCTATTATGTAGCTCGACTGGCATTTTAGTACAGCCAGTTTGGACATGTTTACATACTTTGGCATGCATTTTTAATGGCAAAGCCAACTGGAGTATGTTCATATGATATGGACTTGGCATTTATAACGCGCCTATACACAAGCGTTTCAAGGTGCGACGCCGCAAGGGAGGGGGAACAGAGGGAAGACAGAGACAACGATCCTACTAGGCCAGGTGAGTTTAAGATTGCGCAAGTGCAGGAGAGGGGGGGGAAAGGGGAAAAGTGCGGGAGGGGAGGTGGCAGTGCGGTACATAGGATACCAGTAAAATTAATAAAGGCAATAAATAAAAGTGCGGCCAGCTGGTGGCAAGTGCAAGGGTATGTGCTGACATGAGGAGTCAAGTGCTAGTAGGGTCTGTAGGAATACAGAAACCGTCCCCAGGTGCAAGGATTGCCAGGGGGGCAGTGCAGGTGTGCAACTGGCGGGGAGGGTAGCCAGGTAACCAGTGCAGATTCAAATTCAGCCAGGAGATCAGCAGGGGGAGAGAAAGCAGAAGCAAAGAAGGTCTTAAGGTGCTTCCGGAACCAGAAATGGTTCTCCTCAAGTTTCAGAGAGGCAGGGAGGCTGTTCCAGGGGGAGGCCCCAGCAGAAGGAGGAGATCTACCACCAACTCGCTGCTTGGAGAAGCAACTGACCCTGAGGGAGTTGGAGGCGGATGAGCGAAGAACTCGAGAGAGAAGATATTTAGGAAGAGGGAGTTGAATATATGGAGGTCCCAGGCCCCAGAAGGCCTTGTGAACAATGACAATGCTGAGGGTTTTGAACTTAATCCTCGCCCCACTTATGTGGGGATACTGCCATATATTGGCCGAACAAACATGGACATGTTTTCTTTTAGTTTCATTACTGCCATTATGCACTAAGCATACATGAGTATGTTCTTATATGGGATTAATTGGGTATAATGTTGCAGTCAGCATGGAAATGTACGGGCACAGCCATTGTGAATATTTTATACCGGCACATATTGTGGGAAAAGGCATCATGAAAAAGTGTTGGTTTAAGGCCTCTGTGCACTGTTGGTGACTTGAATGGATTGGATTTTCTTTCATGAGTTACCCTACAAAACCCAATTGCAAACTTGCTATAAAAAGCACCATTTTCACCCATTATTTTAAAAAAGAATGTGCGGAGGGAGAAAGCACCCTGAACCCCTATTCAGTGGTGTGGGCTCCCTTGCTACGCTCAGTCGCTCTGGCATGTCTGGGATAAATATTTACGCCCCTCCAGTTAAAACATTCACCAGCCGGCACCGGTAAAGCAGACACATGGAAACACATAAACAAATAATATATCAAGGGGCTATATTATCCAACCAAGTAAATGTACAATTGCAGGAGAGTATACCAGGCAGTTACTACTGTGTGAAAAACAAGAAGCCGTGGCAGGAAGGTATACCAGGCAAATGTGGATGAATATAAGAAGTCCTGGCAGGAGCGTATGTACCAGTAAGTAAAACCATCTTATTTCGAAGCATATTGAAACTTCATAAAAGGCATATCCAAAACTCGCAACACAAGGTATACATTTTTTATTTTGGTTTGAATAAAATTTACAAATTCATCATGAATAAGACAAATAAAACCACATCATTACGATACATCATATCAAAAGTCCAATTGCTCCACCTTATAAAATCACAGTAATAACTCAATAAAACAATTAATTTTTTTAAAAAAAAACTATTAAAACTAATAAAGGAGCAACAACAAGACTAACACGACACTGCTACTCCCTGAGCCACCGCGCTCCCAAGTTCCGATTTCACAAGATACTTCCCGCTTTGGAATATCTCGTCCTGATGAAGGCCATACCATCAGAGCTCATCCCAGCTCACCTTCTGGCCGAAACACTGTTGTGTTGACTGTTATATTTTCTGTGTTGTCCTTGTTCAACCCTACATTGTTTTGATGCATATGTGCTGATTATTACATGCTATCACCTCACTAAATCCACTGGTCTCCTTCCCAAGGACCCCTCAGTGGATGTGTAAGCATTGGAAAGACACTACAGATATTTGACATTTGTCACTTACAAACTGGTTACTATACCAGAAAAATGTGTAAATACTGTTGTATCTTGTGTAACTCCTAGTTAAGTGGATCTACAAACACGTAAACTGCAGTTTTAATGAAAATCTGACTGCGGTACTCAGAATTGTCCTGATACATTTTTGTCGGAATTCATTTACAGTAACGTATACACACTTATCAAGGTGTAACCCCCATAGGAGTGTGTTCACCCTTCGTTCATCAGCCAGGTATCCCATGACCTTGCTCATTTTTGCTCTTTAGTATGTGAGTGAGGTGAGACGAAAAACTGTTGTTTTTCTAATATCTCAATACAATCATAGTCGTATAGGCAGTTTTTTTACCTTAATAGGCTTGTTAATCAGCGTCTAAGTTTTGAAATGTATCTTTTTCAGAATTTTTTCACTCGTTCGAATCTTGCTAATGTTGCTCATAGATCTCCCTCGAGGTATGAAATGCGTACACTCATTCGAATTCTCATTGAGGGATTCACTGACGGGAAGAAGTAATTTCCTAAATAATTACAGCAACTTCCACTCAACACGCACATGGATAGATATGAGACCAAGCTCAAATCTTATAGCAGCAAGAGGTACACCCTAGACTCCATCAAATTGTAGCCTCCAACAAGTCTAACCATTTCGGCGCTATTCTTGTATATAGCAATTCTTGTATATAAGAATAATTCTTGTCCATAGATGAGCTCTTTGGAATCACTTTTCCCACATAGAATTGTAAGGTTCCATGTGTTAATATCCCCTGCAGAAATATTGCAATACAAAAATATTGCCATATTTTTGCTGCATATTGAGCCATGGACCCTGCGGGGGACACCCCTGCATTATTTTTAAATGTGCGGGGGACACCCCTGCAGCGCCAGCTCCCACAAATGACCCCCCTCCCCCAATAAATATCACCTATGCAATTTTAAGGCCTGGATAATTGAAAAAAGCATTTATTTGGATGCAAGTTTCTCACATTGCGGTAGCCTGGAGACACATATATGGGGAATCCATGATAGATACTGGGTGCAGATCTAATTAGTGTTCTCCCAAGACCACACCTGAGCCCACCTTTTCTTCTTGAGAGGACTAGAATTTAAGTTTTCTTTGTGTTGCTCGTAAAACCATTATCACTCATATATACCGAAAATGCAGCAAGTAGTCTTTTCAGTCCTACTCGTGATTTCACAAACAGTAAATAAATCATCGGTCTTCGCGAGCCAAGACCCCTTCAGCGCACCTACCTATGGAGACAGCAGGGCAGCAGGAGTCAGTCATTTACATCAGACACATAAAGGTTGAATAGACAGGCAGCGAAAATACAGCTTTGTCTAAAACCAGATATAGGGTGAGATATAGCCCCCTCTCTATTCAACCTAACCTGAATGGTAGAGTTTTCATGAAGTCCTATTATAAGATCCAACAGACCACTTGGAATACCCTAGCCTTTCAATTTTACCCATAATCTAGATCAGTCAACTCAATCAAAGGCCGATGACAAGTCAACCGTTGCTATATATTCTGGTGTGGACCAAGTTGTTTCTTGCCTGTATCTCAACACCTACTTGAAATTTGGATAACCTTTTGGATTGGAAGGCCCATACTTCTAAATGGTAAAGCAAGATGGGCGCAAAGATTTTGCTTTCAACATCCAACAACGAGATGGGTCTGTAGTTCAAGGGTTCTAATCTCACGCCTTTCTTAAAGATAGACAATATATGCAGTTGGTCACGATTTGGGGAAGGTTTTAGTTGACACAACACTTTCAAATAAGATAGTTATGGCATTTGCCCAGTTGTTTAGGTCTTTTTTTTAATGTCATTTGTAAGGCCATTTGGGCCTGCTGCTCGAGATGACTTGCAACGAGTTATTAGGTCATGCACCATCCTTACTTTGATCTTGATAGAAGATTCCTGTCCCATCTCGTTGTTAAATCCATCAGCAAGAGTTAAGGGTTTAGCTTTACCAAGATTGTACAGTTTCGAACAGAGCATCACCCAAGCTGGCTCTTCAACTGCATTTAACTGGGAGGTACAAACCAAAAAAGTTGACCATTGGGGTCAAAAACATACCCAGATCTTTGTTTGATAAGGCATGTAGCATGGATTGAGTCACCCTTTAATAAAGCAGCATGCCGATGCTTACAGTAATTTCTGTATTTTTGTTGTTCGGCTTTGCATTTAACAACCTGGGCGTCCTGGGGAATATCGTAGTTATTTATTAATCTTAAAGCCAATCTCATTTCAGCTTTCGTCTGAGCTATCTGGTCATCATAAACATGAAGATGTTTCTTATGTACACATTTCCGAATGGAATTTAAATTGTATGTTGCACCAGTTGCCTCAATTGAGCAATTAAAGTGACCTACATTATTTTCCATTTGAAGGTCATATAAGATATCAAATGTCTGTAGTCATTGGTTAGCGTATCTATATTCAGAGGAGACCTACGAATAGCATTGCTGCCTGGTTTTACCTTTAATGCAGTGGGGCCTATTATTCGGTTGTCTGTAATTTTAAAAGGTAGACTGAAGTTGGTCCTTAAGATACAGTGGTCACTCCATAAAGTTTGTTCAATGGTAAAGTTTGAACAAAGTTCAAACATCTGCAAATTAGCAAAGATATAAACTAATGTAGATTTACTATTTCCATGAAACCAAGTGTGACTGTCACCCTCAGACCCCCCGATTTGACCATTGATTACGTGTAAATTCAAAGCAGCCATCGGACAGCCCCAGTGCCTTCCCACTCTCAATTTAAGGTCAAGAGGAAGGTCATCAGTGTTCATCAACATTAAATCTTCTAAAATCGTCAGTAAGCATTTAGCACTCATGTCACCAGCCAGCAAAACATCATGGGCCAGCTCTAATTTTCCACTTACAAACTAAATCAACAATAGTCTGCTATTGTAAACAATTTTCATTGTATTGTAAACATCTAGCTCACCCAGACCTTTGTGCCAATCTACATTAATCAAGAGAACAACAGCTAAGACCCCATAGGGGAGATTCTCAATCTGGTGGCTAGTTACCTTTAAATCAGATTGCAGAGCAATAACTAAGCCACCAGAGGGTCTACCCCGCCACTTGATTTTGCATCTTGGAAAAAAACATGGTACCCATGCAAGGATGCAATGGATGTGAACCAGGTTTCCTGAAGCATTAAACAATTACAATTTCTCAAAGTATCAATAACTGCAATGTTGTATACAGGTGAGCGTGACCTCTAGAATTCCATGAGTCGTTTTAATTCCCCTACAACAAAACTGTCAGTTAGATGTTCAGGTTCATCATCTCGACCAGGAGTCAGAATTACCAGGCACCTGTGATCTCTGCGATCGATCTACACGGAATCCTGCTTGAAGATTTTCTCCATTCCACCTTTTAAGGTAATTGGTATAAGAATGATCTTTTAGCCTTGGCGCCTGAGCGCTGTACAAGTGCTTCCCTCATCTAACAAGTGAAAAACCCATGTTTAAACAGGTGCTTTCAGATAAGTCCAGGTCAATCACCAATTTAGAGAGACATAAAGTAAAGCTTGTGTCATATTATACTTGTCAGGATAAGCGACCCTTTCAATGTGTGCTGAAGAAATAGCAGTTCGTCTCGGAATGTCAGCTAAACTTAGCAGAATGTTGGTGTGATTTAGACATATAGGCACACTGTCACCCAGAAGGCTAGAAATCAATAGAACATTGTCTCCACTATAGTGAGCTCTCAACACAGGTTTTGGTATAAGTGGCATCAAGGGGGTGGGGTTTGGAAGGTCAGAAACAGAACTACATCTTTGGTTTAAGGCAATACGAGAGTGGAGTCCTGCCTGTATTGCATTATTTGGATTCATTGTATTTATTAAGTCTGGGATGTATTGACGCCTGACCAAGGCCATTAACTTTGTCCAAAAGTCTGGCACCGGTAGAACACACATCGATGGAATTTAAAATCGGATTCAGTGCAGCTATTTTGCCCAGCATCACACCTACAGTGACTCGAGGCAGCAACCACTGACTGCAATACCGAATTTATGGGTATCAAAGCAGGAATTTAAGCTGATCACACAGGAGGTGGAATTTACTGATTTTAGGTGAGATAAGATTTTCAAAGTATACTGTTTTAAATTCTGTTTTAGCTGTTGTCTGAATAAGGGCAACCTTGACAGCCATTATTTCCTAGAGGAACGCTCACATTAAAAGGAGGTAAACCACAAATTGCAGCGGGTACATTTAGCCCGGACTGAAGAACGGGCATAGTCGGGGTTAAAGATCCGTTCGACTTCCTTCTCGCACTGGAGTCAATATGGATTGAGGACCTTTGAACAGCTTTTGGGGCCTTTTCAATGATTCAGTTATTGTAAGGTTGCGCAACTTTTTAAAGATGATGTGATGCGACTTTTTTTTATTTTTCACCTCGGATGCTAAATTCAGTGGCACCTGTCCTTAGGGTGTGGACTAACACTGTTATTTGCTGTGTCGTTTTGTTGAGCGTCTTTTTCGGAGCCCATCTCAACCCCCTTAGGTGTGATTCCAGATGTAGGGATAAAGTTAGGTAGTGGAGACACTTCAATTACAGATTTGTCTATAACAATAAGATCATTAGGTGCAGGTGCTTGTCTATTTACACTATTTTCACACATAGCAGAGTGCTGCGGGATGCTATGCGACCTAAACAGGCCTCTAAATCTTTGACCTTGGTATTTATCAAAGATGACATTATAGTATGCACCTTCAACTCATCCCAAATGTTATCGTATAGTTTTACAAATGAGCTTAAAACCATGTTGAAAGCTGGGAGGCTTGGCGAAGACAGTTTAATAAAGATATCGGTCTCCCTGAGAATGTGATGAATTTCTCCTTCACTTGATTGTGCAGAGTAGTTAGGCGATGAAATATATTACTTTCTTCGGTTTTCTTGGGATAAAAAGTCTGTCAACTCAGTAGGAGAGCCGACACGAGAAGCATCACAAGTGTGTTGGATAACGCTCTCCGGTGTTTCGCAGGTTTTTGTATGTACTTCAGAATCTGCATATTCAATTATGCTTAAGTCATTTAGTATGTTCATTTGGGTTCGATCTATAATTGCAGGTTTCCTGATAGGCAGAATAGATTTAACCTCAGTGCTTATGCCAGCTAGTTCAGGAAAATATTCCATTATACATTGGCCTGCTACTGGAGTCTTCGGAGTGGGGGGTTGTAACAGATTTAACCCCAGTATTGTTTTTTTAGTCCTTGCTTGCCTCAACCCTTGTGCTGTGCTTCTCCACACAGACAGCATGTATAGCGTTCAAGTGTCCAGATGTTTTTGGGACTCCTAGATTGTGTCTAAGTGCTGCGACAATGTCTCATTGCAGCACCCAATGGTGCCATCCAGTACACTTTTCTTAAGGGCAGAGCTGCCAGCATTTTGAACAGCACACAATTGAGTGTCTGAAAGTTGACTCGTATCCAAGATATGGGTTTGGGGTTGGCATCGGAGGCCAGTGTGTAGAGACATATTGCGTTGTTTCCTCTTGGTTCAAAGAGTTAAAGTATGACGGGTACAACTCCACAGTCACCCAGTACCCAGTAACGATATGAATGTAAATATGTTCAGTGCTCGGCTCAAAGTGAATATAAACCCCTGCAGTCACCGGCACAGATGGACTTAATATTTACTTGGCACGACCAGTTAGAAATCCGTTTTGGCTCCTCCAAGTCAGTAGCAAGGGTAAACAGAGTGACCAGCACAAGGCAAACATCTCAGTGAAAAACTCTGCGCAAGGTATACATATTGCAATATTAAAACTATGTAAGTACATTCATAAAAATGCATACATTAACACCCTAGCTAAATTAGCAACAATGAGCCCCTTGTGAACGTAAACATTCTAAGTTTCTCACGATTAGCTGCATTATTGCTTCTATAAACATATATACAGCCACAGCTGCCTCTCTTGTTGGCAATAAATATATATATTAAATTGCCTCCTTGACTGTTTTGCAATTAGACTTCCTTGGGTATTATTAAAAAACTCAACCTTGGGTAATGCAATAATGGACAGAAAATCAAAAAGCGCGATAGATTGCACGTTAAAAAACATTGCATGGGCACCGAAAACTTGATTTCCGGTCAGCAAAAAGCCTGCCATCGTGCATAATGATTAATGACCATAAATTACTTGCCCTTAAAAGGTACAAAACACGCCTCTTGAATTTACTGACAAACCATTAAGTCCATTGAGCCATAGTCATTGTACTTAATAACGTACTGTTTCTTGGACTCAGGAAGTGCATGTAACATCCTTCTATGGACCAAAACCATATGACGAACCAAGAATAAATCATCCATGGAAATGCTTGCAGGAGTGACATAAAGACTCAGAAGCCCAAGACCTTTGAATGCTCTTTCCGGATGATTTAACCAGGAGATATTCCTTAGTGTCTGAGATCAACAGATCCTATATTATCTCTTGTGTTAGGTAACAATTGGCTTCAGACCATAGTCTTATCCAAAATAGCAGGGGCTTCAGACCTATGTAGTCATCTGTATAATCCAACCTAAGTTATTGGTGGAGCAAATGGGTTGAGGTGCTCTTTATAGCCCCCAAAATATTTCGAAGGAATCTATTTTCCTCCACCTGTATTGGGTGTATGAGGACTAACACCACACCTCAGCCCAGTACACATACACATGACGCAATAGGCCTAGCCCGATAGATTTCAAGTGTGGTGTTGATGATTGACCCACCCATTTCTAATCCAAAGCTATGTAACGCACCACAGGCCTGGGTGAATTTATGTGCTGTCTCGCTAATATGGTCGATGCAATTTGCCTTGCTGTTAAATGTCATCCCTAGAGAAGTATATTTTTGGACCCTGTTAGTTTTTGGCTAGATGCAATACTAGCAATTTTTTTTTTTTACTGGGTCTGTCAACACGCATAACGTTAGGCTTCTTTACGTTATTTGACCGCTCCCTGCATCCCATATACTCGAAATAGCCAGTGACCAATTTCTGCAGTGCTGTCTGAATACGTGTCAGCAGAACAACATTGTCTGCGTAAGACGGCACAGAGATATTTCTCCCCGCGGCTCAGGTCGTGTCCCTGGTTACATTTAATTCCACTGCCACAGTACTAACATAAAGTTTAAACAGCAGAGGGGCCAGCGCACACCCCTGCCTGACCAATCGCTGTACACTAAACGAAGAGTATATATTACCTCTGTCGCCAAGTCTCACTGATGCTTTAAGATTACTATGCAGTGAAATTTAGAATGGGCACTGGCATTCCCATTGTTTGTAGCGAGCTCCATAGCTTTTTACAGTTTACCCTATCAAAGGCTTGACTCTGGTCCATAAATCCCAAATAGATTAGGGAATCATAACCTTTGGTATACTTGTCCAAAATCAAACTGAGGGTTTGGACCTGTTATTCCGTGCCAACTCCTGCCCTGAACTCGTATTGCTCCTCTAGCAGAATGTTTAGTTGAGCCCAATTAACAATAAGAGCATGAATCACCCTGCCAGCCATTTCGCAGTATAATCGATCAGGGATATTGGCCGAAAGCAGCTTGGATCCAATCTGATACCTTTTTATAAATATAGGGATTATTATAGATTCCTTCCAGCTGTCTGGAAACGTATTACTGGCTGAAAGTGCATTACATTTTTTTTTGTGAAAGCCGGCGTCCAGATAAGGTGGTCCTGCCTAAACACATACGTCGCCACCTGATTTGTGCCTGGTGCCTCCCCAGAGGGAATGGAGAATAGGGCTTTGCTTATTTCCTCAACCTGAAACTCCAAATATGGTTGGATGATAAGGTAGATCCTGGTACGAACTGCTTGCTAGGCCAGTGGGCAGTCGTCAAATTTGACTTGCAGATATCAATACTAATATTGAATGCTTTTAGATGCGCATTATCCGATTTAGTGCTTGACAGACATATCTCAATGATGGAAGGCATGCTGTTATTACATTTCTTGCAGGATTCCTTATCAGTGGCAATATATTTAAGAGCTGTATTTACTTCTTGTGTTACAGCCTTTGCTGGCATACAATCTCCAAAACTTAGTCGCCCCCTACAATTATGAATGGACTCACAGTGCGTTTGGCAGATACAGGAATGCTTGAACTATCTAAGCAAGTCAATAAAGAAGCTGTATCAGGACCCAAATGCATGCACTGTAAGGCATTATAAAGATTTATGAGATATCGGATGCTCCATGCCATTAGTAATGCTAACCCTTAGCACTGTTTCCGAGACGCATTCTGGGCTACAAATGATGTCGGTATGGGCTCTTGCAACAACCATTTTATTTCTGCCTTTTTTACTCAATTGCTGGAACATGATACCCAAGAATATGGGTGTATTTTGAGTGTTCTCTCCCATGTCTCCTGTCAGAGCAATATCTCAAAATCTGATATATATTCAATAAACTCTGGATCCCAGAGCTTGCTCTTCAGACCAGCTATATTCCCGGATAACACTCTTAAACACCCTTCCACCATGCTCTGTGATGTTAGACAATACCCCCCTTTGAGGATAGCCATGGGCTGTATTGTAAACTGGATCCCTGGCCTGCACTGACAGTTTGGTTCTCACTGAGTTACGTAGAACTCTCTAGATTTTTTGGAGCATATCCATCAAATCTTCTGAACCAAAGAGTGCTGTGTAAATGGCGCTGTCGCTTTGCTCCGTGAGCTCATCAGCACACACAGCATTTCCTTCCTTGATCTTTAGAGCCAAAATTAGTAGATACCCATGTTCATGGAGGCGATATTGCTTGGCTCCCTTATTCAGGAAGACCTTGATGCCAGTGGATGAGAGAATGTCTTACTTGTTCCAAAATATATTATATCTGCTAGCAGCTGCAAACGTCCCTCTCACACTGCAACCACCACAGTACATACTAACAATATTCATAGTAAGGGTAACATCTGATTTGAGATCTCAATGATTCCTAGGTGGTCCCTCAATACTTTCTCTAGTCTCCTCCTGTATGCATTCTTATTGCCATGAAAACAGCATTTGAATGTACAAATGAGATTTTGCTTTCTCCAACTTGATTAGCTTGGTCCAACTGGGTGCATGTTCCTGAATCCTGCGTTACTTTATTCATGCCTGTGGAGAGTGCCATGCTATTGCATTATATTGATTCAAGTATACGGCTGCCAACCTGAGATTCCATCAATGGCTGGATTTTATTGGTGATGGCCTTATTAAAAGTAGTAGATTTTGAGCCTTGCAAATCCGTCTGGGCTTGCAGGTTATGCAGCTCACTCATTGCCCCAATATTAACCAACTTTTTTGATTTCTTCACTTCTTGTGGATCTTGTTGAAAACTCAAAGGGGCGATAGAGTGGCCCTCTTGTTCAAGGGGCCTCTTTGCTTGAAGTTGCACAGGGTCAGGACCCTCACTCCCACCGCCCCCAATGCCGTCACCAACTGCCTCGGTATCCTGCATGTGGTTCCATTTTGGGGCATTATCTAGCCCTCCTACGAAAGTAGTTTTATCGTCTCGGCCTGCCTTAATTAACAAAGTCATTTATTAGGTTGAGAGTTTTCTCTAATAGGATTTGATATTGTATACGTTCTTCTCTAATAGAGCCGACAGCTTGCAATATGTCCTTGGCTATAGCCTCCAGCCTAGAAAGTTCACACCGGATACCATCTATTGCTTTGGTAGTGCAAGTCTGTATTTCAGATATCTCTGCAAGAGCCTTGGTGATGTTCTGAGCACCAGTCCTGCTGTTGCAGTTACATTGACCGAATGGAGCCCAGGCCAATTGGGTGGCATAGTTTCCTAAAATATATTTTCCCCGAGAGGCAATAACGGTAGCACTTGCACAATCCTGAATGGTACTTCTTGTAAAGTACCCAACCGACAGTTGCATTCATAATTGCAAAGGAGTCCTTGTCTGTCCGTACCTGGATAATTGGCTGGTGAGTGTGAAAGTGGCAAGTATCAACTTCAGATCTTACTGGACTTTAACGGTCATTACCTGAATTTTATTTTACTGCTGTAAAACATCTTGCGCCAGAGTCTTTCCAAAAGTGCAGAGGGTGTTGGATACTCAGAGCACATTCTCAGTCTTCCTCCGGGCCCGGAACTAAAGGCCTGTTAGTCTTTTGAAACTGCTGTCTTCCTGAGTCCATGCAGGTTTCTCTTGCATATTTGAAGATGTAAAGGGGAGAGCTATTTTGGAGGGAATCATGGTCCCAGTCCACAGACCCTCAGACGCAGATTACCACCATTACAGAGAAAATGAGTCCGGATATAATTGAAGTGCCTTTTTCAGAACCTACCCCTGAAGCTACGATTCTGACAAGCTTCTCTTCTTCGTTGGTGTGCCACTCAGGACCACCTCCAGGTCTTTGATTCATGATTCTAACCGGACTGCAAGAACCACATCAACTTCCGAGAGCTGAGGGCAATGTTTCTAGTCCTAAAATAACTTTTGCCAAACATCCGTAACAAAACAGGCCGCATTCCAACAAACCACTCTGTCAATGTTTTATGGAAGCAAGCAGAGGGTGTACGAAGCGCAAACCTCTAACTCTTCTTACAGTCGAAATGTGGGACTACAACTTCAGGTGGTTCATCTTCTTTGAGCCTCCTAGTTTCGGCGAATCATTAGTTGGCGCAAACTGAGGAAGTTACTCAAATATTGTTGGCAGGGTGGGACTTATTCACCACTCTCCAAAACATGGAATCCCCTCTGCATGTGTCAAGGGAGGACCAGGGCCCAGAATCCTTAGTAGATGATCTGGTGGTTCTATGAGATGGGATGCACAACTTGGCATTCCACCCTCTTCCCCCTAATTTGTCAGACACTCTTGAAATTTCCAAAGTCCAACGGATGCTCCCTGATCTTCATAGCAACTTGTTGGACTATAAGATTTTGGTTTTCCGATTTTATGAACCTTTCTACTCTTTAGTTCACATCCTATGCCGACCGGATGTTCTCTCAAATGGAGGGTGAGTTTCTGCATTCTTCCCCTCAATCAATGAGCTTAGCAGCATGTTGCCTAAGGAGCCCTCACTCTGGCATCTTGTACTTTCCACAGACAATATGTGTATCATACAAGCTGCAAGAAAAGTGTCCATCCTTTGCCAGGTGCAAGTGGACCATGTTTTTCCACTGGTGCCTAGAAAATCGCAGATGGATGATGAGCTATCATTATTTCAGGTCTGTCTTTTGCAGTCGTAGTGACAGAATTCTGCTGGGTAGTTCTCTGGGTTAGGATCCTGCGTTAACTTGGATCAGCTGGCTTTTTTGATTGCAAATCCAGAGGTTAAATGCAACTTTCACATCTAGTCACCTGTTTCCACCTATTAGGCTTTCCCATACTCAGTGGGACCTCAATGTCGTTCTGACAGCTAACTGTCCCAATCCCTGTAAGCCCTAGATGCTGATGTCCGTCTTGTCGTCTGTAGGTGGCTTTTCTGGTGGCAATCACTTTTGCGAGATGGATCGGTGATATTCAGGCTTTTCCGGCAGGTTAACTCTTCAGAGTATTTCAAAGATAAACTAGTCCCTTTGTACCTGTTCTTTGCCCTGATGTATTTAATTGCTGCTGCCTTTCCTGAACGGATTCATTTTGAAAAGCAATTCTATGGATAACCTCTGCATGACCAGAAATGAGAACGTCCCCTTTCGAGAAAGCAACTAAGCATCTATCAGATAGTTGGAGATCGAGAAAAAAATGTATCAGGGTGCCTGGAATATGGTGGTGAGAAAAAGTTAGAGTGCATGAAATTCTGCTGTCACTGGGCCAAATCATTGATCAAGGAATTATTCCTGCATGAAGTTAAAATTGCATGCTACAATAATGCGATCGCCTGATAAGGATCTCTAACAACACAGAAGAATTCACGTTGGGAGCATATGGGAACCTAGTTATTTCCTAGGTCATCTGGAGTCCCTTCAGTCACTACTTCTACTGCCACATGTAGTCAGTAAGTGTAAACAATTGTTTTGCCTTCTGTGTATCTGGAGTCGTCTTGGATAAAGTAGCTTTCCCCTGTGACTTTGCAGAGTGTTACATTTTCCACGTTGTACATATTATGTAAGATATTATCCTTATTTAAGGCTAACCGATTTTTCTTGTAATGGACGTCTGCACACTTACACAGTAAAGGAAATGTTTTTCCTTTTTATTGGGCTTTCGAAGCCCTTTACTTTCCATACGGGTGCGTAACACTGCAGGTTGTGCATGGCTGTTTCTTGTCTTTGATAGTCTGCATGAATCAGTCAATATTTAACTGTTGGTGAATTGAGATGGAAACACGTGCAGAGCAGCTTAACCTGATCCCCCAACATTGGACGTCTCTGAATTATTATGGGTGCTAAATTATTTTGTTCAGTATAGTACAGGATAGCGGATCGAGGCACCTTTAACTCCTAGGGAGAGGGGCAAAGATCATGTGAATAATAGAATATCAAAGTGCCTAGATACCAACAGTCTTACTTTTATACAAAACAAAAATGTTTATCTTACTGTGGACAGAAATAAAAGTACTCTCCTCTCCCTAAAGCAAACAGTTGTGCATTACAATAACATAACAATGGTCATGGTGATTCTGGCAGATCAAGTACACGTCACAGTCGTAACACAGTAAATTGTTTCTCCCTCCCCACTTCAGCACTGCAAGACAGAGACAGCAATACTTTAGGGTGTCCGCGCATCCGATAAGTCGAGGCAATGTAGGTTTCTGGTCGTGAATTGAGCACTCCAGCCATTAATTGACCATCACATTCTGCTACTGGTGTTTGGACACTGAGCTGCTCTTGGCTCCTCATCAAGATGTGCAACTATGATGCCTTGGATGTTGCGGTTATTGCTTGTTATTTAACAATCTACTTTTGTTCCAGTAGCTAGCCTAATTCTATTTGCCATCTCGACAGACACTCTGCTGCCCCCTCCCACACATGGCACCATACTTCAATGACTCTTGGATCTGACATTAGCCACCCCATGCTTTAAGAGCTCCTTCTGAATTAGTAAAGGTCTTCCACACCTGCCTCTGTACAGCTACTAGTAGTGGGGGTCATAGTGTCCCTCACTTATTTACAAGCTGCACAACAGGGGAACCTCCTCTTCCATTTTGGCCATTTTGTCTGAAGGCGGGTGCTGAGTCTCTGCTGGGGCATACTCCAGACTACCGCCTCTGCACCTCAGATCCTGCCCAGCAGTCGAACACACTATTGTATCCCTATAGTTCCCCAAAAGTGCCACTCAAGCATCCACCAGCTTCGTCCCAGTCTGAGAGATAACACAACCAGTCAGCCTTCTCACCCGCATCAGGCAATAACATTGCATGAAATACTGCACATTTACCAGAAAACAATGCAACAGTATTATATCAATTAGCCTAATTACTTTAAATGCTGCTTAACAGCTTTATACTGTATATGTGGCAGATCCAAGACTGCAATGGTAAGTCTTTTTTCTTTATCTGCCAAGAAAAGCTATGGCTTTTCACTGTTAAAAGCATTCAGGATCCCTTCAGAATCACCTGACCTAACTCTTTCAGTAGTTATTGGATTTAGAGTCCACACTATCCTCTACCTTGGTGTTATACCACCTGTAACTTTCTCTGGGACTGCTCCAGATAAGTCATCTGTAATTTTAGGACCAAGTACTTGGTTTCGAAATACTTTTTATTGAGAGTGCAGGAGTCTAGCAGTTATGCTGCCAGCCTGGTTGCTGTCGGGCTCTAGAATCAGAAGCTCGCACGAGGGTGTAGAGGGGTCTCCAGTTGCACTGCCTTGTATTGTAGTTGAGACGAGCTACCTTCAACTGGATGCTGACCAGCAAGCACAGCCAGTACCAGTGACTAACTCTACCGCAGTACACCCCTAATACAAGCTTGGCTGCAGAATGAATCACTTCCCTCATATGTTACATCTGAGTCTCCCAACCTCCAAGTTTAGCTTTGTATTGTCTGATTATAGATTGGTGATGCCCATTTTAGTGGTCAAGTAAGTCGCCAGCTGCTCACTGTACTCACTAAAAGGTATAGGAGATGAATTTGATCCCTGGCAGACCCAGAAAAGCATTACAAGAACGTTCAGCTAGGCTATCTCAATCTTGACCAGCTTATTAGTAAGAAAAAAGGAGGCACACCTGTCCACACATTCCCCTGATTTCATGGTTTTCAGCACCGCCCTATGGTCCGTTGGCATCAGCCACTTAGAGATCCAGTAACGCTAACAAACAAGCAGCCCTATTAGTGTACAGCAGCCAGGTCTGATAAGAGATCGGCAATTAGAACTTTATGCTAAATACCATGCTGAGTAAATGCAATGTTCTCCATGGTTATCCCCAGGAAGAAAGAATTGTCGTTGGCTGATATTTAATACACGTACTTGCATTCAAATTGCACTTTTACAAAAATTAAGCCTGGCCCACTGCAAGTGCATCTCACTTGGCTCCAAGAAGAAATGATAGATGCACAGGGATGTGCTGTAATGTTGCATTCTGTATTCACAATCATAGCAAGAACAACATCTTTGAGTAAGCATTGGTTTCATAAAACCTATCTATGAAATTAAATCCTGTTTTGACTATTAACCATTGATCTGTTTTGCTTTTCCTGTGGTACCTTTTCGGATTGCTGAAGTAGTCTCTGAAAAGAAGCATGTTCTATGTCTGATCTGCTTGAGCTTGCCTGGTCCTTCTCATGTTGCTGGAGTCATCGCAGGACTCGAGCTGAAACCTGGCACAACAGTTTCCTTTGATTTGTGCATTGCTGTGCAGTGCTTTATTTGGCACTATATCTGTGAACTTGCCTCTCTTCGGCGCCATGCTCAATATAGTGGTTCCAGCACCCACTGACCTTCCCGTCACCAACCAGGAGTGCTGCAGTTGCTTTTGCAGCACTGCATGCTGATTGAGGTCCTTTATAAAAGTAGGCTCTAGAGTTACCTTCCTGCACCGCAATGCCTTGTGTAATGGTGGCAACAGTAAAGACAGACACGAGTGATCACAGTTCAAGGATGTTTATTGAACAATGTTTGCAGGGTGGAAAAACTGTTAATCTAATCCTAAATCTAAGATGGGAGGAAGCGTCGACCATCAATAAGGCGTTGTCAAAATAAAAATGGCCTTTACTTAGAAACCTATTGCCAAACCTTACAACTACTACAAAAAGGGTGTGGGATGGTGTTCAAGAAAAGAAAGAAGTGTTCACAAATAATATGTCAGGATGCAGTAGATTGGGTCTCCCTTCCCCATGTTTTGAGCATGGGGTAAAGTGGGATCTTCGAGCACAGCTCAGGAGCCTTGATGGCCAAGTCTCGTTTCACTTGAAAGTCTCTTGCCTTCGAGGGCCTGCTGTATTCAGTCAACAAAACAAAAGTTTCTTCAACAAATGATAGTTTGATTCCTGCTTTCACTTAGCGTGAATATTCTTCACCCCTGGGTCTCCCCTCTTCTGGGCACTAACCCCTGTTCCTATCGATATCAGGGCCTCTGTGATTGTCTCTCCTGGTTCCAAGGGCCTGATAGATTTTCAATTAACCAAAAGCACAAACAAACACAAACTCCTGTTCCACGTACTTCTCGGGTGATGGATTCACCCCGGGGTCCCCCTCTTCTGGGTGCAGACCCCTCAGTGTTTTCAGCCTCCCTCCACTGGGTTCACTCTGGCTTTTCCTGGGTGATGGTTTCACCCCTGGATCTCCCTCGTTCGGGCTCGGATCCCTCTCGAATGTTGGTCTTTTTACAATGCACTTTGGGTGATAGCTTCAACGCTGGATCTCCCTCGTTCGGATTTAGACCCTTCTTAAATATCAATGTCTTTTTAAACAGTTCATAGTGGACATCCCTCGGCCGAGTTCACGTTTGTCAACACACTGTTTCTTGGGACTTTAAACTTGCCCCATTCTCGTCAGCATCCCCCGGTCGGGATCACTCTTGCCAACTTCACATTCACAATTGTTTGCAGGATTCACTTCCCTTTCTTTCCCACAGTTCGTAGGTCAAAGGCTTTCGACTGTACAGGGATTTTACTTGACCTCCTGTATGACCACTTTAACCTGACTTGGCGGCTCTCCTACGGCCTTCTGGTACCTGTAGTCTCATTCAATCAGGAATCGATCAGAGTCTCTCGAATTAGCACCCACGTGGTGCTGGTTCCCTCTGCAGCTGCTCTCCCCTCAACACTTTTACAGTTCTTTGAACTTAGTTCAACTTGCCACATCGCGTCTTTCATTCACCACAGCCCGAATCTTATCGGCTTTCCCCTCGACTCACCGGCTGTGATGAACCACTTGGCTTTCCTTCGTAACTGGAGTCAAGGCCGGTTCCATGGTAGCGGGAGTTTCCCTTGCACCTGCTTATCAGCATCGACACGCTCCATGTACCGTTGACATCTGCTGCAACACACTTGGCATATTGTCCTCGTCTTACGATTCGCTCTGTGAAGGTTTCGCGGGTCTGCTTGGAAAAGGGCATGGTCATATACCTCCTTTCCAGCCTCTCGATATTCGCTGCCTTTCTCCTCCTTTTGAACTGCTGAGTCTGGATAGCTGTCTCGTCCTGCGGTCTGCCTTGCTCATACTGTGCTCTCTTGCTCCACCTTTTATCCCTGTGGGGAAAGGAAAGGGCCGCCAGGTGTGTGTGATTCAGGTTTACTGCCTGACTTCGCCTGACACTGGTGTTGGGATTTGTTACGTAAACAGCTCTAGGGTTAGTCCTTTGGTTTTCATGTCGGGGAAAAGTGTTCGAGTCGGGAAAGGGGAGAGGTAGAGTTTCTAAGTGCTCTGCATGACAGACTGGAGAAGAGGTGCTATGGAGAATTATAGTCTTCCTTCTAGGGAAGATAGGTGATTTCGGAAAGGTTGGGGTTTTGGAGGGTTTGTGGGGTAAATATGAATAACCGGGGTCGTGAAATGAACAAGGGGGTTTTTGGGAGCAGTAGTTTTCTGTCATAATAGATTGGGTGTTCGGGAAAGAATAACCAGAGGGATGTGGAGCCGAAGAATGGGTTGTATTTGAATGGATCCCGGTGAAACAAGGATTCTGGGAGTTATTGGTTTTGAGGGTAACAGGGTGGTAGGATTTTGTTAAGGGAACTTGTTTGGATGGAAGGGAGGTAGATGTGGAATAACTGAGGAAAACCTGATGGACATTGTCCCTCTCACCCTCCTCCTCGGTAGAATACTGTCTACCTTTGGGTATTCCCCTGAGCATAATACTGGGCTCCCTTACCCAGGGGATCATGCCTCCCTTGCCCGCCCATCCCCAGCGTTGGGATCTGAGAGTGCCAGCCCTCCCCAGGCCACCTAAACAAGGGTCTCCAGAGGTCTACTTGGGAGAATAACTTCAGGTTTCTCACACTTGTGACCTTCCTATGTTGGGTTATTTCCATGACAGTGTTCAGACCATATCCCTAGCAAAACTATTATCAATGTTGTACAGAATCCATACCATTTGCCAGTTCAGAATCCCAGGCAGAAGGCACTGTGTAACGACAACAAATAATGCAATTGCTACCTTCAGTTTTCGACGTCCAAGTCAAATGGCATGCTCCAGATGTTCTCTGGAGCACAGGGCCTAGCTCCAAGATACTCACTGGAGCTAGAGTTAGTGGATTGCAGACTCTGTTCATTTCATCCTGGTGCCTATGGAATGTTTTTGCGTCCAGTTTGGGCCATATGGTATTTTTAGAAATATGGAATTTGTGGGACGACTAGCTTACTAAAGAGAGCAAACTATCACTGAAAGAATGCACCTTGTTCTTTTAAATATTGCCTTCCTCCATAGATTTCTTATCATGTGAAATAGCATCCAGGCATAGACTGATGGGAATGGGTTTGTGGCCCCTGGGCAGCATTACTTGGCTCCATTTGGACTTCGCCATGGTGTCACTGATGTGTTCCATATTTAAATGTAGCCACACAAGCACTAGAATCTGTTCCTTTTTTCTGCTCTGCTAAACTGAGTCTCAGAAAAGACACATTTTGGTTTGGCACATGGGTAGCATGCATGGAGTTTTACAGGTGTATTTCGGATGTCACACTCGCTACTAGGCTCTTATTGATATTGCAGTCACTGTGGGGTTGCCCTGTCGACTGAACTCTCCATCCAGTACATAAAATGCACAATGAGGGTTTCTTTTCCATGTTTGTGATCTGCACCTTTCACTACATCCGCACCATCCTGCTGGAGCTCTGGCACTTGGCACCACATCATGTCTGCAGGTGGTGGCCGGGCATGACTGCAGGTAAGAAGTGGTGCAGGACCCTAACTCCAGGGTATAGTGACAAGGAGGTAGATGCCAAAGCCTTAAGTGAGAGGAGATGGCAGTGCTGCTTTTTTGGTGGGTGGCTTTAAGAATACGGGACTTAAGAGGGTTAGTATAAATTACGGCATTCGTGGATGCCCAGAGACTGCCCGTCCAGCCGATTGCCTACAAAGTGGCCCTGATTCACTAAACCCCAGCTTCTCCTCCTGTTCTTATGTGTTTTATATTTGTGGCACCCTTTCAACGAGAAAGTGCCTCAGAGCGTGATAACTAGTTGGCAAAAATATAGTAGGGTATGCTACACTGTCCCTATCTTCCACCCTGGCTTCGCCCTGCTGTTCTGACCCCTGCTTCTAAATCACAGGTTGTCTGACTAGCTCATCTTGCCCACCCTTCCAATATACACACAATCGGTCTAGTCCGTAATGGTCAAAATAAACAGCTATAATTCTCTTGGTATTAATATTTTGATACTTTATAATCTTCCACAGATCTGTTCTGCCTATATCGAGATGATTGTATATACGATTGCTCTCACCACTCTCGTTCACTCAGCTGATTACAGTGGGAGATTAAGCCTCAAGCACTGCAGTGGATCGATTATTCCCGACGAGTCCACCCATTCTTGGAGGTGGTCCAGAATTATTTTGGCATACAATTTCCCTGCCCCGTCTAGCAGGGAGATTGGTCGATAATTTTCAGGTTGTTCTTTGCATCCTTTTTGGAAAATTGGCACTATTACATCATCACGCCAAGTATTGGGGTCTAACCAGTTATCACAGCATTACAAACTCTACCCATCACTGTGGCCCATATTTCCGATTAGTTTCTACAAAGGTCCATGGGTATGCAGTCAGGGGCCGGCGTCCTTCAACCCCCCCAAGCCCCCCCCCCCCCCCGAGGCTTAAATAGCCTCTGCTACCTACCTGCTCCACACTCACTATGACCTCTGGACTTGCCCGGGCTGTGCTCCATGCTGTATACCCCGGCTAGTTGTATCACTTGAGAGATCAATGTCTTTGTACGGATTGGAAAAGTGACCCTTTCACATTTCCGGGGCTATACTATTTGACATTACACGATCCTCATCTAAGTGAATACCCATTATCAGCCTCCAAAAAGCCAGCGTGTCGTTTGCATTACTGGGCTCCCTCAGAGCTTCCCAGCTTGCTTTGTAAAACAACCTTTTTTAGGAGAACACCATCATTTTGTATTTTGTCCTCAAGGATCTTAACATAGTTGCATGAACGACTGGTTGCTTTTTCATGAAGTCCAAGATGTCCTCCTTACAGGACCAGCATTCTACATCATACCACCCCTCAGCTAACAGAGCAAATTTGTTCTCCTTTCCTCCTGGTTTGGAGAATACTGGATAAAGTGCTCTGATCAGTACATCATAGTGAGCCAACACATCCTGCGACCCCCTAGTAGGATCACACATAGCCTCAATATGTCCTATAACTCTTGATTATATACCAGGGAGCCATTTCTTACCCACCACCTCCTCCCACTTAACACCCCTTCTCATAGGCCCACTATTACCAATAATTTTAGAATTGGCATTTAAGACAGCACTGGTGTGAATATCGGGCACCAGTGCAAAACTACACATGATTGCTCTGTGATCACTCTCATACTGTTCGAGTACTTCCGATGGCTTGCATAGTCTGTTTCGCTCATGCCGTTGTTAACAAAAGAAGTAGACTTAGCGGGTTCATCCGTGGTGCAATGACCATAGCAGGCCCTTAGATTGATATTATTCAAAAGGGAAGCTATTTCAAGTGTGTGACAGTGTATATTCCTTGCAAAGTCTGCCACTTAAGGTGGGATCCCACATGCTTCATCTTGCTCCTTCCACATGTCCTCTGTGAGTCTCAAGGCTGGAATTCGAGGTTTACGTTTACCAAATACAAAAGTTACACTGTTATTGCCAGGCTCACTTTCCTCGTCTTACATAAGGTCTTGCAACTTTTCATTGGAGTTGAACTCGTGGGACGATACTATTAGACGCTGAAAAAGCCTTTGATTCGGTCGAATGGCCCTTTCTCTACGCAATCCTGGAACACATGGGCCTTGCAAGAGTTTCATAGAATTAATCTCCATCCTGTATAAAAAAACGATCGCTAACATCATACTGGGAACCAATCGCTCAACTAACATATACTTGCGGAGGGGTACGAGACAGGGATGCCCACTGTCCTCTTTACTGTTCGCTTTAGTGATGGAACCACTGGCCTCAGACCTCAGACTGCACCACCTGCACAGAGGCCTATCTCTGGCCCCACACAACATGATCATATCACTGTACGCTGACGATGTGGCACTGTTTCTTCGAGACGCAAAAGAGAACCCAGTGATGCGGGCGGTACTAAGGAACGGCCACTTCTCAGAGCTGAAGGTCAGCAACTCCTAAACAAAAATCTTCCCCCTAACTGCCTCAACCACGGAGTTCACTGACTATGGCTTCCAGTGGCAGCACACGCAAGTCCGTTATCTAGGCATCTACATGTCCAGGTCCAGTGGAGACGACATGCGTGACAACTATGGAAGAGTAGTAGACGCCATTCAAAACAAAATCGACAGGTGGAAATCACTCCCGCTTACACTCTGGGGTAGAGTATCAATAGTGAAAATGATCATACTACCAAAACTACTGTATCTCTTTTCAAACATTCCCCTAGTCCTACCAACCTACCTTTCCTCAATAACCCCCCAGTCTGGCCACTGCTAGACAATACGATGCAAGCGCAGGGAAACGGCTGCTTAATAACAACCATCTACAAGTCACTACAAACAGAATCTAAATCACCCAACACAGGCGCTAAAGCGAGGTGGGAAAGAACATTAAACACCACGATCGCAGAAGGAGAGGAACTTTATACTAAACCTAACCAAAAAAGTAGCGATCAACACGAGATACAAGCAAATGCATTTTAATTACCTTCACCAAGTATACCACACCCCAGCTAAACTTCACGCACATCGAGAAACAATATCCACGGCATGCGGTCGTTGTGGATTTCCAGAAGCTGACTTTTTGCACTTGGCATGGACCTGCCCCACAGTTGCCACATTCTGGAAAGCAGTGCTGGAGAAGGCGTCTGCAATAATCGGCAAAGAACTACCCCTTGACCCCAAATTAACGATGCTGGGACTGACTAGAGACCGCCCGTATGAAGTCCGGAAACTAACGTATCTCCTACTAGTCCTAGCACGCAGAAGAATCGCATGCAACTGGGGAAGGGGGCCACCTCTGAGCCTACACCGTTGGTTGAAGGACATCACGTACTGTCAAGATGTAGAGCTCAGCTTTATCAAGTCACTGCCACTACATGCGCGACCCCGCGAAAGGGGATCGGTCGGGGCAAACGGTGCGCGGCTTGTTTGTTTGTAATTTGTTGAAAAACCGATAAAGAAAGTAAAAAAAAGAACTCATGGGACGATCATAGACGATCATTGATGTTATATAGGTACACACTTCTGCCCTTTGTTGTTTCCAAAATGAGAAATTGCAGATCAGTTAAGTGTGTTGGTATTTGGAACACTTTCTGACCCAAGTTAGCAGTCCCCCACTTGGGCGGCCTCTTGCCACCTTGGTTGCTGGTATTGTAAAGGCTGTGTATCCTTTTAAGTCAATTTGCTTCACGCCCCACGTCTCCTGCAAGCAGATCAATTCAAACCCTGTGATAAAATTTCTCCAATCGGGATCTATGATGTGTTTTACAAGACCTGCAATGTTCCAAGAGAGAACTCGAATTTCATTAAGAGCTGGATCTAGAAGGGGTACCTGAGACTAGCTGAGTCGGTCAACTTCTTCCAACCCGAAATCAGCTTGAACACAAGCCTGTGTATTTCCAGGGCGACCCCAAGCTCTCCCGCCAATGTGGTTGCCAGGCGAGGCAGATCGCCTAGTGATTTTGGTGCAACTAGAGGATAAGAACGTGCCTCTATAGCTAGGAGCCCATTTGCGTATGATTAATTACTCAATGTCAGTTCTATAAAATCTACTCCTCTTAAGGGTGATCATTTCCTTCTGCATGTAAGGATATCCTCCTTAATCAATGAGATGCAACCTCATGTATGCCTAATCAAATAGATTGCCTTGTTGGTGACTCAATCGCTGCTTTCGTATTGACCCTTTGGCAACTTTTGGACATTGTGCATGTAAAGCCTATGTTTATCCTCGGCATAGGTGTCTCTAGCCAGTAGTGGGTTTAGTCTATCGTCCCTCATGAACTGAGTCATACACTGGTTTCGACAGAAGGCTATTTGATGCGCATTGTTTGAGGTCCTCCTACGTGGATGGTCTTGCACACATTTATCAATAACGGTGCAGATGCCGAAGGTGAAATTATTTCTCTGGGGTTTGGGCAGGTGGTTTTGGGTGACTGTCTTGTTAGGGCTGGCTTGGTTTTCATTTGATTTGGGGCAGCCACCCTGAAGGCATTCTTTGACTGTACATACATATTTTGGGGGCAGGTTTAATGACAAATGACTACCTTCAATGCCTCGGGTGTCCCGACCCAGCCTTGGCTCTTCAGCAGACAGGGCAACCATCCCGTTCACTTTCGTGTTGGCACTTGGCTCTGATCTTGAGTTTGGTTGCAGGTTTTACAGCGCCCAGCTACAAATCCCCCATCTGAGAAAACGCTTTTTGCATCGCTCTCTTTACTCAAAACAACTGAAGCCAAAAAGTCTATTTCCTCAGCCAATTATTCGATTAGAGATTTGATTACCCTGTCATATTTAGCCAAAGAATGACTTGACCTGTTGGCCTTTGCCCGTGCTTTACCACTGGGGACCACACTGAAGTTATTACTGACATTCTCTGAAATCTTTACAGGTGTAACAGCCCTAGCCACTCAATCTCCCATAGTTAGCTTAGTTGGCAGGTCTGCCAGAAGATCATATCTATTAGATAAGACCAGGGTTTCGCTACCTGTCTCTGCCCCCCTTCTTGCAGTTACATTGACCCATTCAGGTTAATCAATCTCCCTCAGTTCTTTGGCTGTGTTTCCAATTAATTGCTCCCTCCCGTACTTGTACTATATCCAGTGTATTTTTTGGTATCCAGTGATATTAACAAATAGATAATAACGAAAAACAATGTCAATGAAGCAAAAAAACACATCATTTTTATAGAAAATATATATGAGGTGTGGGGTAAGGGATTAAAACGAGTGGGGAGGGGCTTGGGGTCGGGTTATAAACCTTGGGAAAAGGGTGTGCGGTGGGGACACCCAAATTAAAAAAAATGCAGTATTTTTTGCTGTTTTTGTTTAGTTGAAAATGTTTTCATTCTAATATTTTTTGCTAAAATCATATGAAACCGTATTGTTTTGGCCACCAGACTTCCCATGCTGATCTTCATTAAGCATTAACAGGGACTTAAGCTGTATCTCAGAAGTTGGTAGCGGTAGTGAGCTGATAGGGGTGTTACATTCAACTTCTTCCCTGCGCTTTATTTTAGTGGTAGTTAATGAGGGTTCTAAAACAATTAGAGCACTTCTTCCTTCACTGGCTTCCAGTCCACTAATCTTGCTTACTCCAACAGAAACGCAGTAACTTTTGCCTCCGATCTGGCCCAGTCTCTTCTCTACCTCACAACCATCTAATGAATATTAACCAGTAAACTGCTCCAAATTCCCAGATATAAACACGCTAAATATTCTCATATCAGGCTTGCAAGCTATGGCATTCCCTCCCGTTAAATACAAGATCAACAAACAAATTTAGGACATTTGGAAAGCTTGTGGGGAGACCTCTCTGTGTCCTGGATTAAACAAAAACTGTTTACTACACCAAATTCCTGAGAAATGCATCCAAATAGGGAGACTTAGAACTCCTACTCCATTACATGAACGCAGTCCACATCGGGCCCCAAGGCCTTCTTTCAATGTGATTACTGCATCAGTTCAGTGTTTGTTGCAACTATCCATAGCATGATTTCTTGCAAAGAGAGGGCGGTCCCCCTCTGTCCATCACAGAGGATGTCAAAATGGAAAAAACCCTTACTTATTGTTTTTCCGTTCACAACAGCTAATAAACACAGTAGCAGATAGGGGACTTTATTAATTTTTTAAAAGGTTTGCAACATTAAGTAATTAACTAAATCCAATGTTACATTTACAAGTAAGCTCCCCCCCTCTGCACCAACAACTAAATATACTATCAACTCACATAAGAGATCCTAAAGAAACATTTTTTAAAATATAACCACAAATACAGTAACCTCATACAAGCCAATACAAAAATTCAACGTCCCTAAACAGGAGTTAAGTAACACAAAGAACAAAAAAGACACTCCACTCACACACACAATAACATATACATTCCTACGTCCATGAATACCAAAACCGTGTCCAAAAGAACATCAACTATAGTTCTAATATCATATACGAACCTATCCCTCATAAAGCCAACCTGGGAACTTTGAATTGAACTCCCGTATACATGTATCTAATCTATTCGCTAAGATTTTAGTAAACAACTTTCTCCAGCATGGGTCTGGCATGGATTCACATGCTCATGAATATTCCCCGTCGTCAGGCTGGGAATCCTCGGTAAAGAAAAAACCAGTATCAGTTTCGTTTCTGATCTGTCTTTCGTAGTAATAACCAATCACTGGTCTCTGCGTCATACTGACCACAGCCAATGACTGCCCTCTACCTAAGCACCGCCTCTGGCAGCCATCTTCAGATTTTTACCGCACGTTCATGTGTTGGGATCCTCGTGCTATTGCTCTCGAGCGTTAGTGCTATTTTTTCACATTTTTTCTCAAAAAACTTCGTTTTTTTCGGTCAAAGAGCCTCAAGCTCCACCGACTCTCCATCCGATCAACGGGGACCCGTGTCGGATTCGTCTGCGCCTCTCAAGGGTGAAGATCTCGTCGAGCTACGCTTTTGGAGGAATCCAGAAGTTTCTCAGGCCCGGACATGGCCCAGGAGAAGGGAAGCTCGACGCCCGGAAAGCTGTTCAGGATCTGCCCTGGATGCCAGCTGCAGAACGTCTTTAAGGAGGATGAACACTCCTTTTGTCTCTACTGCTTACATGAGGACAAGACGCACGTGGAGAAGGACTGTGCGTTTTGCGGCAATATGTCGGAGCGGACCATGAAGGACCGCCACCAACGTCTCGGCAACTGGCTGGAAGGGAAGAGCCCGTCAGGCGAGAAGAAGAGGAAGAAATCCGAGCGCTCTTCTAAGACCTTTGAGGACGCCCCGGCGACGGGGGTCCAACACAAGGCCAAGCACCGCGAGTCCGCTGGGACCGGGAGCACCGAACGGTCAGGCTCTACGGGCGCCAGGCAGGGCGCACCCTCCCCGGCACCTTCAGCCACGAGCCAACGCTCTGGGTCGGGTAAGAGGAAGGGCGAGCACCCGGCGAAGCTCCTGGAGAGGCCCCGGTCAAGCTCGAAGGCCCCATCGGAGGGGGAGCGAGGCAGTGTCCCCCCCTCAAGGATAAGGCGGTGAGCGCACCTAAGGTGGTGAAGGCCTTAATCCATCCGGCCAAGCCCTCTATCGATACTGTCGCGGCGGCCCTGGCTCAGCCTGTGGAGGCTACACCAGTGGTGGCGACCTCGGGGCTCAGAGTCTCCCTGCCACCTCGGAGGGAGTCCTCTTTTGTGCCCATCGATAGGACCCCCATGAAACCCCCGGCGGGGAAGAAAAAGGGGGGGCAGGGCGTGGTCGTAGATTCGGCCTCAACCTCAGAGGAAGAGCTGATTGAGGTCTTAAGCCACGGCCTTGGCGTGGAAGAAGACCGGCCCGTCGGGATGGATACCGACGCAGGTGACGACGACATCGTCGAGGGAGCCGACGGGGCTCCTGATCGCCCGTCGGATACCCCTCTGCCAGTGCCGCAAGACAACTCGGCGGCCATTTTGTTGGCTATACAGTCCTTATGTTCAGATATAAGGACGAGACTACCGTTGCCGACGGAGGAACCTCTCCCGTCGGGGGATCCTGAACCGGGACCTTCTGGTGCTCCCCCGCCCAAGAAAAGAAGGATTCACCCTCCACCTCCTTTTCAGCCGTCGCGCCCCGTCCAGTCCTCCTCCCCGTCCAACCGAGGGGATGATACGGGGACTGACACGGCAGCGACGGGTACGGACGACGAGGTATACGACGAGGATCTACCGTCGTCACCTCCCACCAGGGTTTCTCCGCCCGACGAGATTGGATCGTTCCACTCCATGATCGCCAGGGCATCCGAGCTTTTCCAACTCTGCCCTGAGGAGAAGACAAAGGAAGGATTCCTTTATCAAAGGCGCGAGGCCAAGAGGAAGACGGTCCTCGCGGTGCCTCTACTGAACGACATTTGGGATGACGGCCTCGCCCTCCTCAAGAACCCTTCCACGACGCCAGCTAGAAGAGACCGGTACGAGAAGAAGTACCGGGTCCCGGACGCGGCCCCCCTGTGCCTCCGGGCGCAGCCTACCCCGGACTCCGTCGTCTCTGCGGCGGCCAGGAAGAAAGCGGGGGGGGTGCGGCCTCCACATCGACTTCCCCACCGGACGGCGAGGGAAAGAAATTGGACGCTATGGGACGCAGGGTCATCTCGTCTGCAGCGACGACGATTAAAGCGGCCAACGCCTTGGCTATCGTGGCCCGCTACGACAGGGAGCTATGGTACAAACTGGGTCCCCTGCTGGACTTCCTTCCGGACGACAAGAGAGCGGATGCCCTGGAGATCCTACAGGAAGGCGAGGTGGCGTCGGACCACGCCATCACTATTGCGACGGACATCGCCGACACTGGGTTTCGCCAGTTGGGCAACGACGTGTGCCTTAGGCGGCGTGGATGGCTCAAGGCTACGGACTTCCGTCAAGACGTTCAGACCAGAGTCCTGGACATGCCGTTCGATGGGAACAATCTGTTTGGGAAAACAGTGGACGATTCCCTTCAGGCCATTAAAGCGGACACTGAGACGGCCCGGGCCCTTGGGGTTCTGCAGCAACGACAGACGCCCTTTCGGAGCAGCGGAGACAAGGGCGCCTCCAAAGGTTCCAGCGGTGGTTTCTCCACCTACCGTCAAGCGGCCCGCTCGTCAAGCGGCCCGCTCGTCGTCTCAGGAGGCCTACAGAGGACGAGGCAAGTCTGGCGGACCCCGCCGTCGTCGCCAAGGAGGTCAAGGCGGCAAAGCCTCGTCGAAACAGGATTGAACCGGCCGTGGGGTCGGGCCCCCACCGAAGCACCCCAGTGGGAGGCCGGCTGGCGAGCTTCGTCAGCGTGTGGGAGTCCATCTCCACCGACCGTTGGGTGCTGGACGCCTTAGCCCGGGGCCACGCGCTCGAGTTTCAAAGAAGGTGCCCGCGCGTCCCCCCCGTGGCCAGGAAAGAGCTTCACGTCCCTCAGCTTCTCCTGGAGGTAAAGGCGATGCTCAGGAAGGGCGTCATCGAACTCGTCCCAAAGAGGCTTCGGGGCTCCGGAGTTTACTCGAGATACTTCCTCGTGAAGAAGACGGGAGGATGGCGCCCCATCCTAGACCTGCGACGTCTGAACAAGTTCATCAAGGCGCAGAAGTTCCGGATGGTCACCCTCCAGCACGTCCTGGGGCAGCTGGAGGAAGGAGACTTCCTGTCGTCGTTGGATTTGGAGGATGCCTACTTCCACATTCCCATCCTAAAGGGGCACCGAAAATTCCTCAGGTTTGTGGTCCAAGTTCAAAGCCCTCCCCTTCGGACTACGGTCGGCACCCAGGGTATTTACCAAGTGCCTTGCACCGGTGGCGGCGCAACTGCGCCGCGAGGGGATGCACGTCTACCCCTACCTGGACGACTGGCTCATCCGAGCCAAGACGAGGGAGCTCGCCGTGGAGCACACGGCAAGGACCGTCCAACTTCTCACTGACCTGGGATTCTCCGTGAACTACGCCAAGTCCCACCTGGTACCCGCGCAAAACGCACTGTTTCTTGGAGCGAAGCTCGACACAGTGTCCCTTCTGGCCTCCCCGTCGGAGGAAAGGACCAGGTCCATCCTGGGCAAGGTACAGCGGATGTTGGTTTCCGACGCGGCCAAGGTGAGGTCCATCAAGTCCCTCCTCGGAATGATGTCTTCTTGCATCTACCTCATTCCCATGTGCAGGCTCCGGATGCGCCCGTTGCAGGAGTTCCTGGACGCGCGCTGGATCCAAACGACGGGCGGCTTCGAGGAGAGGATCACACTCGATGAGAGTTTCCGCCGAGCGGTCCGGTGGTGGGGCCCCCGCGCGCATCTGACGGCGGGCATGGACTTCCAGACCCCAGACCACCAGGAGACAGTGACCACGGATGCCTCCCTGGAAGGGTGGGGAGCGCACACCGAAAATCTGCACGCGATAGGCCTCTGGCTCCCGACGGAGAAGTCCCTCCATATCAACGTCCTGGAGCTCCGTGCAGTGTTCTGGGCCCTCAGGTCCTTCCTTCCGTCCCTCAAGGGCAAGGTGGTGAGGATCTTCACCGACAACACCACCACCATGTTTTACATCAGGAAACAGGGCGGAACCAGGTCCCCAGCACTGTCCAAGGAGGCGCAGGACCTGTGGCATTGGGCAGTCGCCCAAAGGATGTTTCTGGTGCCGTTTCATCTGGCAGGGATAAAAAACACCATCGCCGACTCACTCAGCAGGGAGCTGCGCTCGTGCCACGAGTGGGAACTACGGCAGGATCTAGTGGATCGCCTCTTCCGACGGTGGGGCACACCCCAGATCGACCTGTTCGCGACGGCGACGAACTCCAAGTGCCAGAGGTTCGCCAGCAGGTTTCCCCAGGCGAGGAGCATGGGCGATGCTTTCTCGTTCCCCTGGGAGGGCCTGTTCCTCTACGCGTTCCCTCCTTTGCCACTGCTAATCCTGATCGTCAACCAGCTCAAGAGGTCACGGTGCAGGATGATCCTCGTCGCACCTGCGTGGCCGAGGCAGATATGGTTCCCGGACCTTCTGGACTTGTCAGCGTCCCCGCCAATCAAACTGCCGGTGGACGCGAATCTACTCTCCAGGGAAGGAGGCGCCATCCTCCACCACGACCCGAAATCGCTGAACTTGCAGGCCTAGCTCCTGCAGCGCTAGAGTTTGGAGGATACGACATACCGGCCGACTGCAGAGAGGTTCTTGCAAAGGCCAGGGCGTCCTCGACTCTTAAATGCTACGGACACAAATGGAAGAGGTTCTCTGTCTGGTGCCACGCACAGAAGATTAACCCTCTACGGATTACGGCTCCCCAGGTACTGCCGTACCTGTTGACGCTGGCCAAAGCTGGACTGGCGCACGCGTCCATCAAGATTCATCTTGCTGCGATCTCCCGATACACCAGAACCACGGGCCGGACGTCCCTGTGGTCTCATCGTCGGGTGAAAGAGTTCATGAAGGGACTGTTCAGATCGTTCCCGCCGGTGAAGGCGCCGGCCCCGGCGTGGGAGCTCAACGTGGTGCTGACCAAGCTCATGGGACCTCCGTTCGAGCCTCTGCACTCGGCCCCGTTGAAGTTTCTGTCGTGGAAAACAGCGTTTCTTGTGGCCATCACCTCCGCACGACGGGTGGGAGAGATCCAGGCCCTTTCCTGCAAGGCCCCGTACTTGACTTTTCACGACACGAGGGTAGTGCTCAGGACGCACCCCTCCTTCATGCCCAAGGTACCGTCGGACTTCCATCTCAACGAACCCTTGGTGTTGCCTGTGTTGTTCCCGTCGCCTTCGTCGCCGGCTGAGAGGACTTTGCACTCGCTGGATGTGGCTAGAGCGCTGAAGTTCTACGTGGACCGCACAAAGTGTTTTCGGAAGACGTCACAACTCTTTGTGAACTTTGGACCTGTCAATCAGGGGAAGGCTCTCTCGAAGGCTTCCATTTCCAGATGGCTCTCCGGCTGTATCATGTACTGTCATCGGTTGGCAAACCGACCGCTGCCTGGCCGTCTGAGAGCCCATTCCACCAGAGCAATCGCAGCTACCACGGCGTTCCTTTCTGGTGTGCCCCTGTTGGACATATGCAGGGCTGCTACGTGGAGGTCGACGCACACCTTCACGAAATTCTACTGCGTCGATCGGGATTCCAGGGAGGAGTCCAGGGTCGGCCAAGCAGTGCTGCGCAACCTGTTCGCCTGAGGTGAGCCTGGTGAGGAGGTAAGATGCTTAATGTTGAGTTTGATGTAATGCTTAATGTTGAGCCTTTGCCACCTCCCGTGGTTGTGCATGTGTGTACTGCTATGTATTCATTATTCATGAGCATGTGAATCCATGCCAGACCCCATGCTGGAGAAGGAACAAGTTACTTACCTGTAACTGTTGTTCTCCAGCATGGGTCTGGCATGGATTCACATGCGAACCCTCCCGCCTACCCCTCTGCGGCTCTTCACTTGGTCATACTGCCACTTCACGTGCTTCCAAATCTGAAGATGGCTGCCAGAGGCGGTGCTTAGGTAGAGGGCAGTCATTGGCTGTGGTCAGTATGACGCAGAGACCAGTGATTGGTTATTACTACGAAAGACAGATCAGAAACGAAACTGATACTGGTTTTTTCTTTACCGAGGATTCCCAGCCTGACGACGGGGAATATTCATGAGCATGTGAATCCATGCCAGACCCATGCTGGAGAACAACAGTTACAGGTAAGTAACTTGTTCCTTACATCCACGTTGAGAAATGAAATGGGCATATAGCTACCACATCGCCTAGTATCCCTTCATGGTTTTGGAATTAGAGTAATCAAAGCCTCTCTCATACGCTTGCACAAAGTCCCATCCTGTACAAAACGATTGTACAATCTACACAAAACAGGAGCCAGAACCAAACCGAATGTCTTATAAAACTCCACAGGCAGTCCATCTAAGGCCAGTGATTTACCCGCTTAGTTGTTAAACAGCCTTCAGAAACTCCTCAAATTCTATCTGAGCATCTAAAGCGACCTTGTCCCCGGGAGTCAGTACAGAAAGCTCAGTCAACTCAAACTCCCCTAAATCTGTTCTTAAAGGAAAGGTATCTTCAGTATATATTGACTCATAGAATTACCGGAAACACTTAAAAATATCAGCATTTCTCGTAACCATATTTCCATGTCATCCATCACACTCTGTACGTATGTCCTTTCAACCTACTAGCCAGCAATGTACCACTCTTGTCACCACATTCCCAATATTTTTGCCTTACAGAAAAAGACACCTCTCTGCCAACAAATCAGTCTTGTTACTGTGAGGGAGGCATGGTATCACAAGTAGACACTGACACAAGACCACCACTTGGTATCCTTCACATTAGCGACCCCTCCTTCTAAACTTCTTCCTCCTAAAACACTATTGCGCTCTTGGCGCTCAGTAGATACCAAGGCTCTTAGCACCCAAATAGCCACTGGGTGTGCCTCTCGGAGGCCTCTATCTCTTAAATCTCTCTCTGTCTTTTGTGGTTGCAACAGATCTTTGCGCCCCACTCAAACTGACCCAAAGCCGCAGACCACCCTCACAACCCTGGTTTACGGGCCAGCTCAAATCTGCCTGTCTGAAACTCAGACAACTGGAGTGCAAATGGCGTTGCCATTATAACCCAGCGCTTAGAGAATCCTACAAATCTGGACTCTCTATTTACTTGGCTGAGGTCAAGCTGGCTAAATCCTCTTTTTTCATCAGAAAATCGAAAATGCCCTATGCCAGCTGAAAGCTCTTTTTTCGATTCTACATTCATTAGCCTCTTCGGAAGCTCTTACTTCCAGGGTCAAGCCCACCCAAAAGTTGTGCGATGACTTTGCTTCTTTTTTTATCACGAAAATTGAACGGATTCGCTCAAATATTGCTTATTCTCCTGTGATAATAACGCCAGAGACCATTATACCACTACCCGTCCCCCCCAATTGATTCTTTAGTCAGTTGGTCCACTTTTCCTCTTTTTAGTGAGGTAGAGGTCCTAGCGGCCATTCTGAAAATCAAATCATCCTCTTCTGAGGATGCTATTCCTGCTTCCATCATAAAGCAGGTCGCCCCGGACCTACTAACTGATATCACCTCGGCTATTAATGTCTCTTGCCAGTCAGGTTTGGTTCCCATGGAGCTGAAATCGGCTAGGGTTATTCCCCTCCTTAAGAAGCCCACGCTTGATCTGGCGGTTCCCGCCAATTTCTGTCCAATCTCTTTACTTCCTTTTTTGTCCAAACTTCTGGAATCTCTCATTACTCCTTTCCTGTCTTCTTTTTTGGAATCTTCAAAAATCTTTAATCCTGCCCAGGCCGGTTTTAGGCCTGGGAGAGGCACGGAAAGTGTGCTGGTGTCTGTCCAAGATGATATGTCCAGACTTGTTGACGCATGCGGAGTAGGTGCTTTGATTCTGTTGAACGTATCTGCCGCGTTTGACACGGTTGATAACCCTACTCTGCTTTCACGTCTGGCCCAGATCGCGATATCTGGTCAAGTCCTTGCCTGGTTTACTTCTTTTCTTTCAGATCATTCCCAAACCTTGGCTATACCCCCTTTCTCTCTTCTTCCTGTCCCCTCACTTGTGGTGTCCCTCAGGGATCTTCACTTTCCCCAATTTTGTTTAATATCTACATCTGGGCACTGGTCTGCCTTATTCGCTCTTATGGCCTCAATTGTTATTCTTATGCCGACGATACCCAGATCCTGATCCGTCTAGATCAAGATCAGGCTGGGGTATCGTCGTGCCTTCACAACTGCCTGAGAGCTGTAGGGGACTGGATGGACCAAAATTGGCTTAAACACAATGGTGATAAAACGGAGGTTCTAGTGGTGAGCTCTCCTCCCGACTCCTCACTGTGGACCTCAGCTTTTTGGCCCGCCTCTCTAGGCCCTCTTCCTAGCCTCGTTAGTAAAGTGAGAAACCTGGGTGTTATTCTCTCGGGGTCCCTCTCTATGTCCAACCAAGTGACAGCTGTGTGCCAAGCCACCCACCATCAGATTAGGCTCCTTAAGAGGGTTCTACCCTTGATACCAGAAGCCTTCCGTCCCCCGGTGGTGGCGGCGCTGGTACTCGCCCATCTCGATTTGCTTCAGCGTATGCAAAATCTGGCGGCCAGATTAGCTATCGGCACCCCTTATGGTACCCACATCTCTCCAGTTCTCCGCCAACTCCATTGGCTCCCGGTGGGCGAACGGGTCCTCTTTAAATCTCTGTGTATTGTGCACCATGCGGTCCCTGGCCAAGGAGCTGAGTTCTTGCAATTAAAATTCACTCGCTATCTCCCTACTCGGGCCCTGCGCTCCGCTACCACTAATCTTCTTACGGTCCCAGGGTACAACCGTGAGAAGGTCGGCGGTAGTCTTTTCGATCGCTGTGGCTAGACTTTGGAACACCCTCCCGCCGGCACTTAGAAATGCTTCCAATCATTTTGGTTTTAGAAGAGCCTTAAAGACCTTTTTGTTCTAGCACCTTCCTGTCCAGCCCTTCCTTGTTTGGTTCAGCTCTCCCTCTCAGCACCATGCCGCCTTGGGACGACCGTGCGCTTTATAAGTTCAAGTAACATAACATAACAAGAGCTGCAAGTTTCAAAACATTTATTGATGGTTTAAAAGGGGTTGGAAAACTCCCATCTTGCCCTGTAACTAAGATGGGAGTATCCTCAACCATCAAATATAAAGAAAATACAATCATAGTCAGTCCTTGGTCAAAATAAATTGGCCTATACTAACAACCTAATGCCTGCCCTCTTTCTAATACAATACATGTGTAAAGGGAATGTGTAATGCAAAAAGGAGAAATTGGTGTTCAAAGGAAATGTCAGTATGACTGAGTAAACCACCTTCCCCACGTTTTGTTGCATGGGGTAAGGTGGGACACTTGGACCTTGCGACACACTCTGGCTTCGGACAAAAGGATGCAGTTTGTTTCATGGACCGTGGACCAGGGCCCACTTGGCCTTCCAGTAAAAGTCATCATTTGGACCGCTCTGCTTTCTCTCACTCCACCCCAGGTCACATTTTAGCTTGTTATACAGTCTAACAAAAGTTTGTTTCCTTCTCGTTACCAAAACTCAGTACAGGTTTCTCTCCGCCGGGCTCAAACCTTTCAATCACAATTTGTGGGGGCTCCCTTCCCCAAGCTTTAATCACACCTTCATAGGCTTCCCTCCATTGGGCTCAAGCCTCCTTTCACTTTCCTTCCGTTGTCTTAGACCTTTGACACTGCGAGGCTTTTGCTTTTACCTCAGCATGACCACTTCGACTGTCTTTCCTCAAACATCACTTTTCCTCTCCTACACAAAGGCCTGTTGGTAAATGTAGTTTCTAGCACAGTGCTTACTTCAAAGTTCAATGATCTCTCACATCCAGGGATCAACCCTAACAGTATTTCAAATCTTGCATCTCAGTTTCTTTCTCTTCCCGCTGCTTCTACGGCATCAGACATTTCACAGAAACTTGCGATTGGGCAATCTTCTTTTGCCAGACCACTCTGTTACTTTGTATCTTTATTTTACAGTTCTTTACAATGATTTGCTTTCTCTAATGTCTTTTCGGCACACACATAAACTTAATTTGTCGGATACTGTTGCAGTCAAGTTTCTTTTAACACAAACAGGACTTTCATTGCTTTAATCAACTCACCATATGTGTTAATTCATTTTCGTCTTTTGTGGTTATGATCCTGAAGTCAAGGCTGAAGCCACAACTGCCACTGCACCTCCCCAACTCTGCCGTTCACCGAGGAGGGTGGATGGCATCCTTAAAACACAAGAGGTTTGTCTCGTCTCTCCAGCTGGGCTTCTTTGTGTAACCTTCAAGGCTCTTCGGAGGGAACGATCTCTTGCCGGAATGTCCAAGGTTTCTCCATACCTCGGTTCCATCCCTCCGCCTGTCACTCTGCTCTGCCGTCGCCCTGGAAGAACTGCTGCTTCTCATGCACTGCCTTGCTCAGAGTGTCTGTGTTCACCTTTTAAACATGTGGGGAGAGCGAATAGGTACCAGGTGTTTGTAATTAAGATTAAGTGCCTGACCCTGCCTGATCTTATTAGTGGGACATGTCCAATGTATTGCATGGGTGGTACTCCTTTCAGTTTCAGACCTCCTCTTCCTTGGCTCAGTGTTTGTGTAGGAGAGGGGTTGGGGTCTGGGAAGTTAGAATATCCTATAAAATAGAATGGGTCAGGGGTATTCGGAAAGGGCGGGTGCCATGTATCGCATTCTTCCCCCACTCCCAGAGGATCCCTCACCCAGGTGATCCTCCCACACGTGTCCACCCCTAGGGTCTGGATCCAAAGGCGGTGGCTGTGCCCTGGCCACCTGAGTAAGGCATGTTCACATTACTCAGATATTCCTGAGCTCGAACCACCTTTAATTTATCAAATTAATGTATCAATTGTTTGCTGTGTGCACCACCTGTTTCCTGATTTTACTTGGATGTTTTAAAGACAGACAGTGGTGTTCATCTATTTTGCCGCAATTGTAAGGACAGGCCAGTGTTTGAGAATAGTTTACTTAATCTTTTTAGTAAGGGTTGAGAAAGTGGTCACACAGACCAACTTTTCTTCTTTGTTCTCACTCTGGGGACCAGGAGATTTTCTTTAGGCATGTTCCTAGCTTATTTGGGCACATTTTTGACCATGTATTTTGCATAAAAACAATCCTTGTTGAAGCAATAGGTCCTGTTGATCAGACTTGTCCCACAGAGGGGTATATGTTCGATAACAAACTACCTATAGGGTATGTTTTCCTGCAGGACTGTAGGGTGAAAGCTCTCAAACCATTCTGGGGTTAGTGGAGACTTGATTTTACAGATGTTTTGCTGCTGATTTAATTTCCAGATCTAAAAACAGGATTATGGAGATCAAAAGGTTTGAAAGGGGATTCTACGCCTTGATGTATTAAAAAAACTCAAATGTTTTAGTCTCAATTCTATTCCAGGGCAAAACACATAATCTGTATGACTTTTTCAGAACATCCTCTTGGTCTTGAATGGTCACCGGATAAACGTAAGCCTGCTTAAACTCAACAACATTGATGTTAAACCTAATTTGTCTGCCCAAAACCACTTTTATGGTGCATATTTGTCAGATGTTCTCGTCTTTCATGAAGGATATATCTTTAGAGACCAACTTGTTGAAACTCGCGATGAAGAAATTGACACCTGATCAGGTGGGATCTGAGGCCTTGGTGGGCAGTACACACTTTCTACAGGTTATCCCTGATCAAGTCTATATAGGTGAACCTGAAGCTAACGATAATGGAAGGACTTTTATATTCACTCCTATGTGTAGAAAGTCTCACTGGGATGGCACTGGTGGCCCTTGATATCAGGTACCAGAATATCTCAAAAACTGTTACTCACATATGTCAAGGCAAGTCCACAACACCAAGGGGCTATCTTTTCGCAATAGAAAAGGGCATCCTAGAACTGAGCATCATCATCTGAAGAATACGCTGTGATCGCTAGAAAACAGTTCATTGACCAGTTATGGGTTACTGGTAACACCCATCAGAGGCCAGACTGTCCTCCATTGGAGAGCGTTTGATGGCACGTATGCATACATGCCGACCCTCCCAATTTAGGCAAGAGACTCCTGATTCTTCAGTGAATAATATTGCTATTTTTCACGTTCACCTACCTAAAATAATTGTAGCCTCAATGTAGGGGAAAATGTATGTCTCCTGATTTTACTGATCAAATGTTTCTTGCAGGCATGTCGGAATGTTGGCATGTATGCGTATGCCCCCCTCTAACACTAAATAGACAGTAAGGCTGCAGTTGACTGGCTCCTTTTGCCTTTTTTTCTCTGTCCATTTTCTTTAGTGGGCCTTCAGTGTGTTATGAAGATTGTGGAAGTATAGGTCTTTATTTTCCATTGGGTTGCACATCCTCGTACCTCTCAAAAGAAAGGCACGCATCTGTATTGGGCTTTGTAATAACTATGTTCCACCATGAAGAGATGTGCATCTATTCAATGCTTTATCCATAAAACAAATGCACTTAGCTGATAGAATGCTTGTACTGATCTAGGAGTCCTTAAGCAGGGTGGAGGGATACATTCTCTTTGCGTGGACCCGGGTCCATGAACGCATTAATATAGCTCCCCTCTTCTGATAGGTGGGGCTTGCAGGGGTCAGGAATCCCTTGATGTTGAATCCATACTTGCCACTTAAGGGATTTGACCGGCCAGCTGATGAGCAATTCTTGGGGATGCTCCGAGGTGCTAAGAGATCTGGAAATAGTATTAATCTCCAATATATATTCGCCCACTAACAAATAAGCAAAGGGGCTTTCTGATTAACCAAAGCACTGGGGAGCCTGTCAGTTTAACTGTTATTTGAACACCCATTGACCTGACCGATTTTGAAGCTGCCTTACTTTCCCAAAACTACGTATTGGCTAGAAAGGAGGGAAGGTTTCCCTAAGGTGCTTTTCTGCACACTGTGTCCCGATTTGCACAAAAGTGGGAGTCTGGAAAGTTTCTTTTAACCTGTATTATGAGGTGACCTAACCAGGCAGACAGGCCAGCAAAACCTCAGTTGCTGTCGGAGTCGAGACACCTTTGCAAAAGCAGCACCAAGTGGCTTGCTCTGCCTTGGTGTTGACCCAGAGGGCCTATGACAAAATTAGACTTGCAGCAGTGCTTCTCGGTATTCCATGATAAATTGCATAAGAGACTACAGGACAAAGCTTTCATGGAAGACCTCTCCAAAACCAGTGCTGACTTCTGGGTGGCCAGCCAACACATCGAGGAAAGGGTGCTGGCTGACAAATGAAGCTACTTTCCAGGATCTGCCAACCCAACAAGATGTTATGACCAAAAGGTTGAGCAACCTGGAGTTGAAGTGTAAGACCCTGGAAAATTGTTCCAAAAGGGACAATATCTGGGTGAAGCATCTTGCAGGAGGAATTGAAGGATCTGATTTTTGACCTGCATGCAAACGTTATTTCAACGAATGATGGGCTCTTCCTTCGCAAACAAAATTGTATTGGACGGAGAACACAGGGTCAGACTGCAGGGAGAAGGAACCCAAGTGGCATTGTAGTAATTCTGACCCTCTATAGGCTTACTGTATGCTTAAGGAATGCCTGCTGCTTGATGTAAGGAAACGTTCCACTCTGCATTATGGAGCTTTATCCAGAACTGATTGTTTCCACCCTAATAAAAAAAGGTAGTCAAAGAGATTAAACACCATCAGGTCAAGTACAAATGATTTTTCCTATTTAGCCTCCAGTTCGCCAGACTCCACCCTTTCCTTGAAAGAAGAGGGTTGCAGAATATTGAAACTGAGCGTCCCAGACTCGGCCGAGGGAGAGGTGCTGCCAGTCCACTGGCTCAACATTGTTGATTGAAGAAAATGGGTATGAGGAGGGGGACTATTTGTCAAGTGTGAGAAAAAGGACACATGGGCTGTGATCTGGTAGTGTATCAACCATTTGGGGAGAGCCACAGGGATGAACAACTTTTCAAACTTTAACTTGATTTTTCATACTTAAACGGGATATCGATATCACGATAAGCCACTGTGTGTGGGTGAGTTGGTGAGGTTACAGATGGAGTGGGGACAAGTTATTGGTTTATGCTTCAAAGGGTTAGTTGTTTAACTCAATTTGAAAGTGAGGGGCTCCATGGTGGCTGATGCCTTTCTGGAGAGAGAAAGTTCTTAGCAAATGTATTGCGCTTTCTGTGACAGTTAATCTCAGTTGGCTGTGTCTTATTTCTCACTGTTTTACAAGCTATCTTGTTGTAGTCAGCGGTAGCTCACTTTAATATTAGTTTCCAGTCTTCGTAGTTCTTGTAAAGCTCTGCTGTCCCTACCTAGCTGTCCCCATGACACTGAAGAGCTTCACATTTCTTTAAAGGGAAAGTTCTGGTGATTAACCTATTTATGGAAAATGGAGATTTCAGCGCCCCTACATCTTTTGTTTTCTCGATCAGCTGAAAAGGGGGACGGTTACAGAATCTGGCACCTAGAACAAAGTTCTGCATCTCTTGGTTTTTGGAGTATGAAGCTGTAGGGAGATCCTGAAGCTAGTGAGTGGCCCAGGAGATAGTAATGGAATCTATCCCCAAGTGTGACCCCTTCACTTGATAATCCTGATTGGTCATACAGAGAAATATTATTTGATTCACTGTCATTCTAGCAATCGGTGTAGGATGCAAAGTACATTTGAGATGTGGTCAGATTTGTTCAAATGCAGGGGGTGCAGTGCAGCCAGATTCTGGAGCTATTGTGATGTCAATAATATGTAATTTGGAAGCCCTAGGTTGTTGACGTTGCCATTTTTGCAAAATTGGACAGAACACATACATTCACTAGCTGGACGCTGTACAGAACAGCAGACATGTAGGAAAGGATGCTTTTCACAGTTTTAAAAGAGACACAAATCTACTTGCCGAGGACTGCAATCTGAAGTCCCAGTATCTGCTATCAAGCAACACCTGAAGGTCCTACCAACTAACAAGGGATTTATACAGTTGTGTCAACGCAATGCTGGGATTAGTTTCTGTTTGCACAGGCAAATTGTGATGTGCTTCCAATTGCATGCAGCAGACCTCTTTATTTTTCTGCTGGTTAATTTCTGTGCTCTGTGCCATATATTGTTCCTGTGGTTGTCTGAGGTGGGTGATAGCACATTATAGAAGGCAGGATCACTATATACATTCATGTTTACGATATAATCATTGAATACCTAATGGCTGAATTCTTCCCTCCAGTAGAGCTATAGAGGGTAATTTCCTAACAAGCAAAGGCCTGCTGGTGCCTATAAATTACAAGAGGCACACCTCCTGAGGCAAGATCATGCTGTGTTTGGTAATCGAGAGTACTGGTGCGACCAAAGAATCAACAAACAGCTGAGGGCACAGATTATAAAATGCAATGGTCTTTATAACACAACAAACATATTCGGCTCAGGTCTGAAGCTTTGGTTCGCCCAGTGTTTTGAAGTACTACTCTCATGATCCATCACCATTGACAATGCTGGATAGAGCTTATGGAAGTTGTAGTCCAAAACATCTGGAGAGTCAAAGGTTTCAGAACCCTCTAGGGATGAAAAAGCTCTGAAAATAATGTAATTGGAAATTCAAGACCATGGTTAAATTGCTAGTGTACCATAGTCAGTCATGCCCTCTTTCCTTTTAGCTCTACCAGCCAGAGGTCAAAATACTACGTTTTTGCGGTTAAAAGGACACATCACTTCTTCATTGGCCTTTGTTGCAGGAAGCTTTTCCTTTCATGGTATCTTGTCAGGGTGTTACTTTTCTTGTTGCCATAACATCACTTCTGGTTCGTAGTGTTATCTGATTGTGGGCCAACCATCTGACTCCTGGTGGTTTTACCTAGGATCTCCTTGGGCCTGGGTTATTCGCAAGAATCATATTCTTTTGTCCAGCTGACAGTTACAATTTGTTGTATGTGAAGGGTCTCCAGGCAACCAAGCAAGGATTTCCCTGCTAAACCTTCTTTCCAAGTGCCTGGCCTCACCTGCCACATTTGCTAATATATGTCCCCTATTGCCTCTTCCTGGGTGCAGACTCCCTGCCAGGTCCTTTGTCAATTTAACGCCCTGGATTGTAAATCAGAATTATTAGAATTCCTGATGAGTTTAAGGCATTCAGGGTGTGTCACGCTTTGAGCTGCTAGATGTTCTGTTCCTGGGTGTAGCTATTTAGCTGCTGCCAGACTGGAGAGTCTGGGGATCCTCTGTGCATCTCCTCCCGAGCCTGCATTGCAGAGTGGGTGGGGGTACCCAGCCCCCCCAGTATCCCTACCCCATCACACAACCTCCAACATGAGAATTTGTTAAAGTACCCACAGCTTTCCATGCCTCTGAAAAAAGTAAAACGTGCAAGGTAATGGTGAAATTTCTCACACAATCCCATTGAGCAGATAGTTCTTCAATGTAACACTGATGAAAAGACAGAACTATCACATTAGCAAACGTACACACCCCAAATACTAAACAAGGATGCTTTAGCCGAGTTTGCAAGTACAGACCTAATACTAATGGGGTGGTTGCAGTTTAATAAGATTTCAACTTTGGTCACACTTACAAGAACCTTAAGTTCAGAGAGACATAATTACTCCTTTATAGCTATTTGTAGCAACCCCACTTTGTGAAAAGAAACTACACTGCTCAAGCACTGGATCTTTCATTGATTTACAGGCTGATTCAGTCGTCGAGCTGGAAATCATCTGTTTATAGTAATGTAGAGCAGGAAGTTGAAATATGACAGGCTAGCCACATCATTCTATTCATACAGACCCCCCTCCCAACTAATGCTACTGCCAGCTTGCGCTCTTCCCCTTGTAACACTCCTCAGATTTTATTTTACTGTGCTGGTTAGGGAACCCCCTTCAAATGCCCTATCATTAGCTTGTTTTATTTTGATATCTATTAGCTTTGGAACTGATTTCTTCATAACAAAGGTGGTTCTTCACTTTCAACCCACTTGGTTTTATGATGGGTTTTAAACCTTTATATTTGATAAATAGTTGGACATTCCAGCTGTTAAGAAGACCTCTTATTTTCCACAGGGAAGAATTATTTAAGGGCTGTAAAGCCTGCATGAAAGTCTTCATTAAGAATGTATTTATTGCCTTCACGTGTAACGCTGCCGACGACTGAAGAAAAACCTTCTCAAGAAAGCAGGGATTAGCCACAGATCAGAGTGCATTCTGAAGATCACCAAGATGAGGAAAGATGCAAGATAAATGCACCTTGGATAAGCCCAGAATCAAGGTGATCATGCCTTTCAAACATGTGGACCTTGGAAGCAAGCACAGCTTGTTAACTGTAGTAGCCCCATTATCAAACAGACACATGCTTGTTAAAAACAGAAGCCTATCGTCAAACCACCACCAGCATCATCATTGTCGGAGAAGGCCTTTCATATGTCCTCATCTGGCAAGTGTCAGTGTTGCCTTCAGTTACATTGAAGCAAACGTCCACAAGGTACCCGACTATCAACAAGAGTCTGAGAGAGTCGAGGTCAACCTAAATGAAACTGTCAACTGTGAAGCTTTTAATGACCACCCCATCAATGTAAGAAACCCGCACCACAAAAGACCAGTCAACGGCATTTTCTACAACCCCATCAACTAACAAGAAAAAGGAGATCGAGGTTGTCTAACAAGCAGAAACGTCAAAGGTACCTACAGAGAAGGCCTGTTGGACCATTCCAAGAAGTTGACTTCCATGTCTCTACCTTCATCCCTCTCAAAGGTTTGAAAGTTAGTCCCATTACCACAATGCTCATGATTCAGGATATCATCTTTTATTTTTATATATTTTATTGTTATTGTTTATAGTGTGAACCTAGCCCAAGAGCAGCGGAGCGCTTTACAACAGGATTGTGCCAGAATTGTGATAGGCAATCATAATGGTGCTAGATGAATTTGAGATGGAGGAGCACAACAGACAATCCTCCTCTGTAGAGATGAAACCCCCTGGCATGCTGTTGATCAGTATGGAGAGTCAGACAGAAAAGTAAAGAAGTGCAAAGATCTGACCCACTGCTTAAGACCTGGTAGAGGATCTTCAAATTATAAAATATCTGAACATTCAGTAAATGATTTATCCCTAAAGAGATAAGGGAAATGCGTGGGAGGGCTCCTCGAAACACCACTATCCTTACTCCAGCCCTGTGGTAACCCAACAAGAAAGCAGTGGATTCAGCGCCTCTGTGCATAAGCTGTCACACCAACTTGCTCTCTGTAGTAACATACACAATCTGCAGATAAACGGCCAACCATTCAGAGGCACTCAAGACCCTCAATTCAAAGGGAAGATAGTTAAATGCTCTGGGAAAGAAAGTTTCCTCTAGAGCTTCTCACTGTTGGGGCAGCCTATGCATTTGGAATATAATTGTGAAGGTGATACCTGTGAGAAACTCATGGTGACCAAAAGTAAGACGGTCACAAGTGATCACAGTGCAAGTGTGTTTATTGAACAATGAAAATGGTATACGGGTTGGAAAAACACATAATCTAAACCTAAATCTAAGATGGGGACAGGCATCGACCATCAAATGAAAATAAGGCACTCGTAGTGATGTCAAGTCAAATAAGGGCCTATACTAAGAAAACCTATTGTCAATTCCTTACACTAAACACACAGTTTGTGGGGATTTAAGTTCCAAGAAAAGAAAATAGTGTTCTCAAATAATCAGTCAGGATGCAGTGATTTTGGGTCTCCCCTCCCCACACTTTAGCACATCAATTTTGATTGTCTCTGTTTGGCCACCCAAACCATATCTGATTACTGCCTCTTTGTTGGTGTAAAGAGATTGGATCGCTCCTAAAATACTAGAGGTATGCCCAGGTTCTCCAGCACTTGCCACAATCTTGCCCAGGGCACGCTGTCAAAGGCGGTCTTAAAGTCAATAAAGATTGCATAGACATTCATATTCCTTAAACTGACAAATATTTCCAACACCAGATGTACCCTCATAGGTGGTATTAGTCCATTTGGATGCAAGGATCCATGCATCCAAATGGACTAATACCGCCTTTTGTGAACAGTTTCCCCCTGCATAAAGAAGGGAGACAGGTCTGTAATTAGAGGGAGATCCTGTGTCACCCTTCTTGAATATGGCCTGGGTCCATAATTGGGGAACATTTGTCGACAATAAAACATTGAAACACTTTAACAAATAGCTGGTCCAAATATCAAGCTCTTGTCTGTACCAGTCAGCCGGGACCATATCGGGTCCAGGGGCCTTCCCTGCTTTCTGCGACATAAGAGCAACCTTAATGTCCTGTTTAGAAAACACCAGAGGGGGAGATGCCCCCATCCAGTGCTTCCCAGGGTGGAATCATTAAGTGCAGATGGAGGTAAGTTGGTATCCTTAAAAGATTTTCACAATGGGCCAACCATACAGCTTCTGTAATGCCATCCAGAATTAGATTTTGGTTCCCACTTTTGCCAACCCTAACACAAGTCCAGAATGAACTAGAATTGCCATTCATGGAAGCCTGGAGGTGGTCATCCCATAACTTGCCAGAATAATCTTCTTTTTTCGACTTGAACATATTGCTATAAACCTAGCTGTAGACCGGGCATTGCTCCCACCATCTCACTCCCCCTTAGCGTGATCAATCAAGGCCTTCTTTGCGGCACGGCAGTCCGCATCGAACCATGGGTTCTTGCGTACAGCTTTTGCCCTAACAGCAGACTGGGGTTTGCTCAAAAAATGACTGTTTTGATCAAAACCTCATACATAGGTAACATAAAACCAACATCCTGAACTTCACTAGAAAGGGAAACCTCAAATGAAGGGAGGATGCTAGCATAAATGGCAGGTATCTGAGCCTCCAGAGCAACAGGACACCATTTAATAACTCATCTTGCTGTCCCTTTGATCTCAATCGGAGCCACCCTCTGCTCGTTGGATGGGTCCTTCCTGCCCAGTAGAGTTGGGAGAGCTACACGTACAACGGGGTTATGGTCACACTCAGGTCTTGCTAACTGGTAGAGATATACTACGCCATTCTTAAAGAGGTTCTAAACGCTATAGCTGCACTAGAAATGAAAAAAGACCAGCATATTCTTCATGCCAACTCCTGGTTCACACAGGAACTTCAAGACGCCCGTACCGCAAAAAAAGCAGCATTCACCTCATGGCAGACAAACCCCTCCACTACCACAAGAGACACCTACCTTACAGTTGCTAAACAATATAAGTTGGCCATCTCTAAAGCCAAAGCTGCCACCTACAACTCCAGAATTGAAAAAGCAATCTAAAGAGCTATTCGCCATCTATAGCGAGCTGACGACCCCCCCCAACCTCCACACAACCCACTGAGAAAAATAAAACTTGGTGTAACAACATCCAGCACGCCATGTAAAACAAAATCAAAACACTTCAGCTCAAAATTAAGTCCCAATTTGACAAATCGCCCAAAACCACACCACCACCAAAGCCTCCGGCTACCCCACCCAGTCCCAGACACCCCTCATGAAGAGCACCAAACCTTCACTATGTAAAGGAGATACATGCCCAGCCAATTAGTCGAAGATTGTGGCAGCCTTGCCCCCGTTTATCACTACCTTTATCAATGCCTCCTTCGCCAATAGCACTGTCCCGCTTGCCCTTAAGGAAGCCTGGGTACGACCATTACTAAAGAAACCCACCCTTGACCCTAACTCCCCCAACAACTACCGACCAATCACCACTGTGCCATTCCTGCTGAAAAGTCTTGAAAAGGTCGCCTACCTACAGATCCAGTCCTACCTGGAAACCCATAACAATCTGGCTTCTGCCCAAGTCACGTCACAGAATCAGCCCTACTAAACCTTAAGAATCAACTGCTCGAAGCCATGGACAAAGGCAAACCCTCACTCCTACTACTTAGATCTGTCGCCAGCCTTTGACCTGGTTGACCACAAGATCCTGTGCAAACATCTCACAGACACTGCTCACTTCTCACAAGAAGCCACCACGTGGATCACCTCCTTCCTGGAGGGCCGAGCCATGAGGGTCTTCTCCGACCAGGCCACAACCTCTCCAACCCTCATTGAATGTGGAGTGCCACAAGGTTCATGTACCTCCCCCACTCTCTACAACCTATTCACCCTTCCTCTGTTCAGTGACTTAGAAGAATTTGGCATAACTTTTACTAACTATGCCGACGACACTCAAATTCTTCTCCCATTAACGGGTAACTATGAACAAGACCTCAACACCATCTAGAAGACATATGCACACATCCAGGCTTGGATGTCAGCCAATGGTCTCTGTTTAAACGGGGAAAAGACAGAAATCCTACTGGTAGGCCAAAAAGAATCCCTAAAAAAACTAGACGACAAATACAGCTCCTTCAATATCGGGAATTAAATTATCATAGCCTCCACTGCAGTGAAATCTCTGGGTGTATACCTGGACTCCACCTTATCAATGGACAGACAGGTCAGTTCCATCTCATCGTCAGCTGCACTCACTACAAAAATCAAAAATGCAGTAAAACCTCACCTATCACAAAAAATTGCCTTAACATTGCTAGAGCCACAATTGGCGCAAAACGTGACTATTGTAACATTCTACTCCTATGCACATCTGCTAATAACATAAACAGATTACAAATTGCACAAAACAGCGCCCTTAGATCCGTTATAAGCATCTTTATGAGAGAGCACATCTCCCAGGCAAGAAAAGACGCCCACTGGATCCCTATCAAAGAACGCATAACATTCAAGGCCCTCACGATCACGCACCAATGCTCGCCCAGTCAGCCCCAGCATACCTAGCAGATAGTTCACCAGGCCCCGGCCCATAGACCAAAATGTGACCAATACGCTCACCTACTCTCAGTCCCAACCTTCAACAGAGCGAAAGCTGGCGGCACAAGCTTTGAAGTCCTAGCCCCAAAAGCCTGGAAGGCGCTCCCACTCAGCCTAAGAAATGACAATCCCTTACAACATTCAGGAAGGTGCTTAAACAAAGCTATTTAATTAGACCAGTTGCCAAATGTACTGCCTGTAACCAAATGTTCCTCTGTAACCTTGGAACACCATCAGCTCTGTCATGTTAACCTTTTCTATTGCACATTAAATTTCTGTTATAACTTGTATTACTGTGTTATTAAGTGACTATTCTGTAACAGCGCCATAATGCCACCGGACCGCTGGGCGCTTTATAAATCCAAATAAATAAAAATAAAAATTGCACAGAAAGACCAATTTTCTTATTCGCCAACACAGAATCCAAACTTGTAAGTACAACCAAATGTTATTATAAATGGAAGATAAGTGTTTGTGTATGTAAATTTATAAGCTTGAGAAGAACAAGTATTGTAAATCCTAATGAGCAATGTATACATTTTGTAAAGTTGAATTTCAACTGAAGCAAATACAAAAAAAAGAACATGCTTTCTAAGGTTGCGTTGTCCATTACTACACAATTCCTTACCGGATGGCCTGGTCTCTTATCACCAAAAGACCTTACGCACTCTATGGTGGGCCCTTTCGTGGTTACATCATTGGAACCTACATCATGCAAAAGTTGAGCAATTTCTTCAATCATTACATTAGCCTGATCAAGCAGCTTGGCTATCGTTTTTCCCTGGCGGCTAGAAGAAAGGGATATAATAGCTTTACGCTTGGACATGATAAAAGAGGCGGTAAAACTCTATATGAACTGGTTTGCTAATAACAGGTGATAGGTTAACAAGGAGGGCAGGTCAGACTATCCTAGGGGCACCCTGTTATATATGACCAGAGTAACATCAAAGGAGTAAAGTACAAAATGCAAAAGGATGCAAGTTTAGTGGTTACAATGATGTATGCTAAAAAATATTTTTTAAATGACAACCATTGTTTTAAAATATCAAAGTGAGTCAGGTTAAATCATGGGCTTCACATCAGAAGTCATTAAGAGTCCATCAAAAGTCCAGCAAGCTTACCAATGTCCAATGATCACGAAGCAATGTCTGAAACAGTGTACTGCCCAGTAAAAGCCTATAGCACACGTGTGCTCGCGGAAAGGTTAGCAAGTTAGGCACATTAACTTGAAGCAGTCTTCCATGGGATCAGCTGGTCACAGACAGAGGAGGCACGCCAGAGCGGCTCAGGGGACAGGGGAGGGGCAAAGTCAGACGCCCCTGCTCCCTGCTCTTCGAGATAACGTAATAACGCTCGAAGCCGTAGAAGCACATGTCAACAAAGGCATAAATGCTTCAAAACGCTAGCGTTCGAGTTTCAGTACAACAAAAAAAGAAAAGTGTTTGGGAAACACAATCAACTATACCTTTGCTTGCTTAAATCATTAACAAGATAGTTAGTGAGTATAGCCTGGAAATCCGTGCACGCGTTCGCGACAATTATCACGGCCTAGCACCATATATAATATGGCAATACTCAGTCCTCCCATACAAGCTGCTGTAGCTCACTCATCAATGAACAGCAACAAACAGCTTCCTGGACTTTACCAGGCGGGCTTGTCGCAAGGGTCAGGTTGGCCCCTTTTAAGATGAGTGTTGACCCATCCTCACACACTTAAAGTTACAGCTGCAGGAGAAATCCCGGTATTGGCGTAGGGATGGGCGAACGACAACACATAAACAGCTCCCAGAACTTTACTGGGTCGGGATCCGTGCCTTTCTGTAACAAATTACAACCTTTTCTTAGACGCATCTGAATATGCAGATTCCAAAAGTACACCCTTCAAAAGACCGGCTAGATCCCATTTCAGTGATTTTCAAAAGCATCTCCCAGAAGGTCATCTGAACAATAAGGCAGTCGTTTTGTGGAAGTATGTCCTCATGCCATGGGCTTGTAGCCTCACAGCAGTCTGAAAATGCAACCTTTTCTGGAGCTTCTTGATTCGTAGTGGGTGCAGACCAGAGGAAACTTGGAAGACAAAATATTCCTAGATGACTGCTTTCGAAAGGTCCTGCAATGGTGGAAAGATCCAACAGAAATTAGTGGGGAGAGGCTTTTCCAACATCTGGGACCATTGAACACGATAATCACAGATGTGTCGCACTCTGGTGGGGAGCTCATTTAGACTACCTACAGATCCAGGGTCAATTGTCAGCCTTCGAAAGAAAACTGTATATCCACAACCTCAAATTGCCAGCAAATACACCTGGCGATAAGGTGTTTGCCAGTGGTTTTTGGTAACCTAAGGATACTGACGGGCAGCACAACCTTTTGTTTTATGTACAGAAAGTGTGAGGGACCAGGTCTCCATTTGCCACTGGAAGCACACAGGCTATAGCAAACATTTTGGATATCAATATAGAGCACCTATCAGGGAAACAAATCCTTGTTGGGCTCCTTTTAGCAGGTATCGCATAGAAACATAAAAGTGAGATCTGAATGACGGTATTCTAGGAGACGTCTTCAGGAGACAGCGCTAACGTAATGACTTATTCACGACGGCATAGATGGGTGAAATGCCAAGCTCTTGCAAGTTGGTTTGAACATCCATGTGCGAAGGGAGGCAGTGGTCAGGGAGGCACCTGTACACTTTCCCATTCATTCCCCTTCAGGATAGGCAGGCTTATGAGAAGGAAATGCACTATGATAGAAATAACCTTGGCTTGGACTCCTCATCATTGGCATGTACACATTACTGTCTTCCCTGAACATGCTTACAAAGGAGAAAGGGGACATCCTTCATCAGAGCTGGGATTCTCTAGCACTGAAGCTTGCTGTCTGAGAGGCACAGATTTGATCAATTAGATCTGAAAGAAGACTTTCGTAAGCTACTCTTAGAATCAAGGGCTCCATCTACAAGGCTGACATAAGTCAATGGGAAAACAATTTCTTCAGTCCTGCAAAAGCAACTTTTTTACAATACAAACCAGGAACCTGCTTCCTTATCTGCTCTCGCTACTCAAAGATTTGAGCCCGTCATCAATGAGCATACATTTGTCTGCATACAATACTAAAATGAAGAGATTGTCTTTTCTCTCGAAACCTCACCTAAAGCAGTTTGTCAAGGGGCTCATTTGGATGTGTCCACTGGTTAACAGTGCTGCATTGCCTTGGCAGTTCAACATGATGCTCACATGCCTGATGATAAAAGCAGTCTTTTGAACCCTTCCAGAAGGCCGATTTGAAATATCTATCATGGAAGACAATCTTTTACTGAAAACAATTCAGCATGCAGGATATTAGATACACATAAAAGAATATTAAAGAACGCTTTACATATTTTAATTGAGAAAAGGTAGCTTTACCAACTGCGAGAAACCTGAAGGTATCCTCATACTTACTCCCCTTGGATCCTCTTCTCAGGAGGCCTGGGAAAGGCTTTCGCTTTTTTGGATCCTGACACTGCGGATGGCGATGCGAGGGAGGGTCACCTGGGTGGAGGGTGTTTAGGAATTGGGGAGAGGACGCCCACAGGTGAGACACAGTATTCCCCGTTTCCATTCCACACCGAACCATCAGTCCCTGAAGCTTTTATAGGATACTGTCAAGCCTCCTCCCTTGGACCCTTACAAGGTAACCCTCGGGTAAATCATTAATACACAGAGACAGGGAAAAGGACAATAATGAGAACCTCTTTATAGGGATAAATTAGACCCACACTACCCTCATTCAATTGATTCAAGAAATTGTCAAAATACATCTTTCTTGTCCCCTACTAAAATAAATTGGTGTGACTCTTTCCCACTGACATATGTTCCAACTGTATCCCATTCAGGCTCCTTTAAGACTGGGATGAGGAAGAGGCGACTAGGAGTAATCAACACTCCTATTCTAATCAGTTTCACCCCTATAGTACTGAGACGAGGAAGATGCCTGGAATGGGTCAGGCATGTCCTGTTAATGAGGATCGGGCCAATTACTCATACCTGCAACCTATTGGAGGGCTGCAGCTGCTTAAAGGCAGGACGAAGCACCAGTTCAGGGAGAACCTGCCTGGAGAGAAGGGGGAAGACGAGCGTTGAGCAGGCTGGAGCAGGACAGGCAGAGAGGATGCTGTGTGTTCCCAGGGGAGGAAGAAGGTGCTCCGAAACGAGCATACCGTGAGAGGACCAAAACCCCAACACTTGTCGGCATTGCATGTTCCCAGCTGGAGCTGGGGCACAGTGAGAGCTCCTGGCTGCCGCGGGCTGCTGCCCCAAAGTTCTTGGGTAGCGAGCGCTGCTCGCTACAACTCCTGACGCCTATCCATGAGCAGAGAGGCGGATGAAGAGCCGTACGAAGCCGCCCGATGAAGCAGAGCAGCTCTGGTGAGTATGAGGGAGAGAATACTTGTACCGGAGTGCTCTGGGTCGCATGCAAGACATTTTGTGTTGCCGTGCAGGCACAAGGCACACAATAAAAGGGTTTGGAACCAAAGGAACAAGAGAAGGAGCTGTAAATATACCAAGTGATTTTTGGAATAAGAATGAAGCATGATAAAGGTGCCAAGTAGTAAGGAAATGACTGCAGCCAATATTGAATACCGAACTACAGAAAAAATATGAAAAGCATGTAAAAGTGTGCCAAAGCTGGAAGACAAATATGTACTGTATTACAAGGAGTTGAAATGTGTTGCAAGCAATCAGGAACAAACTGAGAGATTTGTGAACAATTATGAACTGAATGAGAGGCACGTGTAAAAGGCAAGTTGTGGAGCTTGAAAAGGGCGAAGTGAATGCAAGGTGATGGAAGATGATATACACCATTAATCAAATTGAATGTAAGTGTGGCAAAGCCTAAAGTATTGCCAATAGACAAATAGTGATGAAGCCCTAAGTTGCCAGAGAGAGGAAAAGAAACAAAAGATGCTGAGTGCTAACACTGGTAATGGGTGGAAAACCAGTGTTAGACCTGTAATGGGTGGACCGTGTGGTCTGACATCTGCATCTAGACCGAGTAGCCCCAACCTAGGAAAAGCCTGAATACAAAGGCTGTGTGATGTATTTGATGAAGTGGAAAAGAACATTTTTGTTTGGTACAAGTTGAAAGGAGTACCAGTAGAAATTGATGATAATACTGAAAACCAAGAGACTGGAGCCACTTGGAACTGTGATGATCTTGGAGATGGGAACATTGAGATATTCAGGGACACTGTTGATCTTGGGGACAGGAGCCTTTGACATATTCTGGAACTGTGTTGCTCTTGGGAAAGGGACACTAAGATATTCTGGACTTGTGTAAAACCTGGGGAAGGAAACAAAGAGACATTTTGGAATTGTGTTACTCTTGGGGAATGGAACCCAGAGTCCTGTTTTCTTTGTGGAACTATCTTGAACTTGGGGAGGGGGAAGCTGACCCAAGCCCGAACTGGAAGAAGGTCAGAACTTTGCTTTGAAGACTGTTTGTTTTGGTGCTGCCATCCTTACACATTGTATATTTATAAGTGTGAGGGCAAGTATAGGTTTTGGATGCAGGCGTTTAAGTTGAACTCACTGACACAGACAATCCTAGTTTCTTTAGGTAGGGAAATCCCACCTTAGCGTATGGCAAGATCGACCTTAATCCATCCTGACTTATGAAATAAAAATCCTTTTGTTCAGAAATTGAATCTGTTGTCTGGCTTGCTTCATGATGCCTTCACACAACTCACCCACATTCCATCTAAGTGTGTTAGCTTGCCAACTTTGTTCTCAAATCCTTCTACTCCAGATAAAGAAATCACATCACATTTTAGATGTAAAAAGTGCATTAAGCTAAGTCATTGACAGGGCAACGTTTTTGTGCTCAAATCGACTTGTGGTTAACTTTGGCAACTGAAGCGCAGTATTTACCTCTCTCCAAGCAGGAGATTGCTAGATGGCTGTTAGCTTGTATATTCTTTGATGAGGATGCATGTGGGCTCATCCCCGGGTTTATCAAGGCCCATTCAACTGGAGCGCAGCCAGCGGTGTCTTCTTGGGGAATGCCTGTCATGTTTACCAAGCACTACTGTCTGGAGATGGCGGCGGGAAATACTATTACTGCGCTTGCTGTTGTGCTCACGGTGAGCGCTTGTTGGTTGGTTTACAACACGTTTAGTTAAGAATGACTCCTCTTCCGCCTGCACTTCTTATATAGCACTGCTTGTGACTCTCTTCTGAGCATGTGACTCTGTGAAAGATCCAAGATCCAATGCTGGAGAACATAAAAGTAACTTGCATGGAACTCTCACTCTCCAGTGTTGGTATCTTTCATAGTTGTATGCTCCCCTGTGAGACAGGTGTATGGTGTGCTTGAAGTATCGAACATATTAGAAGTGATACAAGGGGGGGGGCGCTTAATCTGGCTTTCGCATTGCATTTGGTCTGTATCAGCATAATGATGGGATTGGCCTATACAATTGTCACTTCCTGGTTTGCATTTGTAATTAAATACAGCCTGATGGTGGGATGATTCTAAGCATGTAAATCTACTGCCGGATTTCCAGGAGTGTGAAGCAGCACAATACTGACTGCTTTTTAGAGGACTCAAGGCTATAAGGGGTCATCTAACCATTCTGTGCCAAAAGAAAGCCGACATGGCACTCTTCAGTGCGGAACAGATGTTTTATGAAAAATCTAGTAAATCTGACAAGTTGTTGGCGGGCAAACCAAAAGGCAGTTCCATAAAAGAGTATGTGGTATGAAAAAAACCAGTGGTAAAATTGTAAAAGACTATCGTACTTAATGGTCCATGTTCCAGGCTGTCTCGCACACTATTCTGCATAATGCTCAATGGCCCAGGTAAAAGGCCAATACATAAACCAGGTGAAGATCACCAAGCTGTCCCTGGACCAAAGTGCCTCCTTGATATGATATGGCATTTATAAAGCGCCTATACACAAGTGTTTCAAGGTGCGATAAGGCATGGGAGGGGAACAGAGGGAAGACGGAGACAACGATCTTACTTGGCCGGGTGACATTGAGATCGCGCAAGTGTAGGGGAGGGGTAAGTGCGAGGGGGAAGTGGGAGGGGAAGTGCAGTACATAGGATAGCAGTAAATAAATATGGCATTCAAAATCACTTTGAAAGTGGTCAAGAATGCAATTAGGTAATTAAAGCAGAGAAATGGTCCAGTGAGGGCCAGATGACCTTACAGGGTTATTTTACCATGCATAAGCCCAAAAACTAATACCCTTCTTTATTTTTTAAACAATATTTATATTGGTTTAAAAGGGTAACTTGGATAGATTTGTACAGTTGTGGCAATCTTAATTCAGTCATAATGATAAATGCAGTCAGTGAAATGCAGTCAGTGTTAATTCATTCAAATAAGTCATAACCAACAGCTAAATTGCTGTAATAAAACATGTGAATCACATGGTTCAGCAGAAAGTTAGTTTTGAGAGGAGATGCGATTTGGAATGTGTGATGCATAAGGTAAACTATTCCATGACTTATCTGTTGAAGTTGAGTTGCATAGGCAAATAAATATAGCTGAACGTTCCACATTATACCTAGCCTTTGGACGTTTTCTTCATTTAGCTGAACAAACCCGATTGTGCATGTTATGAATTACAGAGGTAAGCTTGTCCAAAGTTAATTGGCATCATTTTTTTCCAAAACGACTCCATGGCAGGGCTGCCACTTTTTTCCCTGATGCAAATCATGGCAGCAAGGAGAATCTGACTGATCCGTTTTATATCTCAACTGAAATGTATTTTTCTCTTTGACCACCCCCAATAGGATCACAACTGGATCCGAAGGAAATGAGGATGGGATACCTTCCAAATCACCGGTAATAACTCTTTCCAGGATGACTGCTGCATTGGACTACACCACCAAATATGGAACATGCCAGGGTATCCACAGGTCCTCAAGCAAAGATGAGAGCTTGTGGTTTAGATTGTGGAAAGACGAGTAGGGGTTCCTGTGCCATTAAAGGTAAACCTTGTACAGTTGTTCTCTAAGGTGAAAACAAATGGTAAGCTTTAGCTTCTATTTCCCGTATCCGATGAAATGCAGCCCCTGGAATTTGTGTGCCTTTCTTGTTTTCCCACTTGGCACGCTAGCTGTCTGTATTAAGAGCTGTATAGATCGGGAGTCTACAGAATATCCTTTGCTAACCATATTATCAATCTTACTTGCAGGATTCCCCCTTTATGTCTCGATGAGACATCCATGTGTCAGCTGAATATGGTTGTATCTTAGATTCGGGTACCCAAAAGCTAATTCTGGGGGAGAGGCAAGAAGTAATTCTGGGGGAGAGGCAAGAAGTAATTCTGGGGGAGAGGCAAGAGGTAATTCTGTTTGGAGATCTGCCCTTTCTGCAGCAAGTTAGTGTCTGCTGTAGGAACTATCCTGCCTCGATCTTAGAGACCCATAGAAACGTGTTAACATGTTATGGGCTACAGCCCTCTCGGTGACTATCTGGGCTGTATCCTTAAGAGCTGCCTGCTGTTTTAGAACCTGTTTCAGTACAGCTGCTCCATCACAGGGACTACATAGGCTTTTCCTAGAGATATGATGCAGCTTTCTTTTACAAAATAAACTCACCATTTTGTACTGAATTGGATTAAGTAGCATAGGTGGCATATCTATGGGGAGGTCCCGGAGCACATAAAGGAGGCAAGCATAAAATTACCTTCTAGACTTCGCCATTCAAAAAATTTCTAAAGGTGACCATCTAGATGCATGTTGGTACACATTAGACAATATTTTGTATAGTTAAGTGTAGAAGGGATATTTACTCAGAAGTATGTATTTTTGTTTGAAAGCGAATGGGCATGTCTATTTCAGAGCACCAGCCACTTTGCAAATCTCTTATATTCATAGTAATTGCATTAATTGATCTTAACTCTGTTAAGATGTGTGGCACAGTCCTCTTGGAGTCACTTAACATGAAGATCTCATTCATGAAAAGCGCAATTCTATGTTTGCATGTGGGGCTGGGAAGCTGGACAGCTGGGGTGAACGGCTCAATGGTAAACACAAAGATTAATGGTGATAAGTGGCGCCTCTGCTTGGTACACAAAATATGTCTGTTAATGCCAATGTGCTGCTTCGGAATGCTTGCAATGTGTTAATCTAAATTTCAACATTACTGGCGAAAGCCCAAATTTAGAAATGCCCTCACCCAGAACGATCCAATTGTGCCGGTGAAAAGCCTTCTTAGTGATGAGTGCAAGCAGTGACATTGAGGCAACAGAACCTTTCGAAACTAATTGCGAAATGTTTATTCCTCTTCATTTAGTATCCAATGTCTGCCTATTTTTGAATGATTCCTGCCTGTCTGGCTAGACCAGAAGAGGTGTGATATGACTGAGGCGTAGTGCCAGAGGTTTAGAAATGTTAGCACCCTGATTCCAAAGGGTTATTAAGATATAGAAAGCACAATCTATTGGGTCCTTCCCTGGCTTAACCAGCAATGAAGTATTAGCCTCTGCTGTGGAAAGTTTGATGCTGGCAGTACTCAGAACAGTTGAAATAGAGCTGATAAAGGTTTACACAATAAGTCTTTAAAAGTGCTATAAGATAAGGCTGTGAAAGTATCAGGGATAGGTGCTTTGTTATTAAACAAAGGCCTGGATAGCAAAGTCATGAGTTAACATAGTTTGTAACATGTTATAAACAAATACATGGCCGATCTTATTTTATTTCAGATTATAAAAATAGGCAAAAGGAAGGTTATGAAAAGGTGTAACATGCATTACACATATAGGACAAAATACTGAAAGTACCACTTCCGAATGAGAGATACAACGCAACACATTACTCATAAACTTAACGTAACTAGATACAGTGGTCAACTGGCTTAAAGCGCTGCATTCAAGTGTAATTGTAGGTCCAAAAGTCATAGGTATCAATCCTATCGGATGCATTTCTAGAAGTCCTATACACAACGAATACACTACAACGCTTTTAAGAATCCCTGACAAAAATGAAATCCTTAATAAAATACTTGATATGGCATACCACACAGAAAGCACTCACAGCTGTAAGAGGATTCAATTCAGCACTACAGCCAAGTCAACGCCTAGTCTAGAATACTGAATGAAAACCCTTATTGATATATCTTTATGTCCAGTTCATGCGTTCTGGATGACTACCCCTATATAACACCCCTCCCTTGGAATCCCCTTGACTCCACTGAGCCAAGAAGTAGTTCTGTTTTGCAAGTTAAAAGGTTTAATTGATAATTTAAACAATATATATATATCACGCTTTATAATAAATTAATAATTGAATAGCACACTTAATCTGATATGATAAAGATTAACAACGGAGAATCTGGCACTAGCACACTTCTTTATAATCACTAAGGAGTTGACATGAAATGGATAAGGTAGCAACAATACTTTTATGGTTTCCAATGGATGCAATGTGGAATGAAATGCAGTACAGAAAATAACTTGATAGGATTTCAGCAAAACAATGTAATCACTTTCTTGTACAATTCACCCCCCCTTTTATGCAATGCAAGGAAATGGAATGAAGGCACACAGTTCTCAGAAATGCAATTCAAACGTAATTCAGTTCACCCAGCAACTTAGACTACAGAAGTTGAAAACACAGGCCCAATGCTTTTATATGTGCTGGCAATAAAGTGAAAAATATGCTAAAATGCTTTTAATTCCCTCTAGAAGTTCAGGGTGAGTGGTATCTAGTTAATATTAGTCCAGGCTCACACTATCAATGATTCAGGGATGATTAGCAGGTTAAACGAATTTCTGGCAAATGGAAGGCAAGCAGCTTCTGTTTTCACACATGAAGAAATTTGCAAATCGCGGCAAAATGTCAAATCGCGGCTAAATCTGCGAATGCGCCGAGCGCTATTACAGAAGAACTACAAGGACTATCACTATCGTTCTGGGGTCCTAAGAAAGCCTAGGATCTCAGCTTCCAGATGAAAGTTACTGCAAGTCTCTAGCACAAACGGTTGCGGAGATATGAGCGATTGAATAAAGGTCGTTTTTCAGATTTGAAATTTTAAAGTTCAAAAAGACAAGTTCAGCTTGCAACTAGAAAATGACAAGTGACAGCTTTGCAAATGACAGGTGACAGTTAGGAGACAGTTCTACTTAGATTAAAATAGGATTGAATTATATTATTTTAACTAAGAGATTGGTTCTGCACAGTTTTCTAGGTACTCACACTATATTCTTGAGTGAAATGGGCCTCGCCATGGATCTGGTCAGGTTTTAAACTGGACTCTGGTCTCTGCACTTCACAGTGATCTGGGTCTGCTCTCTCTGGTTTTGGATACTGCTCTGCTTTCTCTGAGTCTTTCTGCACAGCTTTCTCTGGAGATTGATGGAGGTAAGTATGGATTTTCCCGGCAGAGCTTCCAGCTGCAAATGGATTTGAAGGTCTCTACCTGTCCTGTCTGTCTGCTTTTATGTGTTTAGAATGTGGGTGTGTTCTAGCATCACTGACCCTACCTCTCTCTCAGCTTCTAATTGGTCAAACTTCCATTTCTCACTTGATTGGGGGAGCTAAGTTGTGTCAGAGTGATGTCATTTTACAGCCTGCAGAGAGGACACTCCCCAGTCAAATTGCACACATTCTATATTTGATAACAAAAGACATATTTGCACAGGTAAATATTGGTTTAAAATTACATGCACACATCACATATCACAGGAGATATACCCTGTCCAAACTTTGCTCTTCCTGGGGGCTTGCATTCAGAAATGGCACATATTTCACTTTTTAACTGATTTTGCAATTCCGGACATTGACCCAAATTTACACACATGTGCGCAAGGAGTATGGACATTAGTTGATGAAGTGTCAGATTTTTCACATGCACACATTTTGAGTAATATCCTCTTTTCCGCTAAAACCCCCCTGAACATGCCACCGGTTCGAAAAACCTCTTAAAATGTGGGCAGAAAAATCACAAGAATTATGGTGTCATTTATACAATTTTCACATGTCCGCTCTATGAGTTATTCATCTTTTTCTAAAACCATATTCTGGCTATAGAGGTGTGTCTTTTCAGGTCACATGGTACAGAAACCAGTCTTTCCAGTTTCTGCCAAGCTCAGAGACCCTGCCACTCCCAGCTTCTGCCAAGAGGAAGCTCCATTTACGACTCCCGCCAATAAAACATTTGCCTGAGTCAGGACAGGGCTTTGTTCAATTTCCTGCAGAGCCCAGGTAATTCAATCAGGGAAGTGTCATATCCCTTTTGGTGTGAGCAGCAAAAGGGCAGCTAGGCCTGGGAACACAGCTGTGACTCAAGTTTCACTCCTGATGGGGGTAGTTGCCAGGCAGAATTCAGTTCCTTAAGCCAAGTTTCAGATAAAATGTCACTTTTTGTTCCCCAGTTTCTGCATTCAAATAAAACTAAACATTTTTACATATGCAGCTAGAATGCTGATTCTAAGTTTAAAACTATGACATTTAAACAATTTCAACCTATGTGACACTCAAAAGTAGGTCACTCAGTCAATTTGAACATTTAGATTTGTAGTGTCTTTCAGTCCAAATTTACTTAAACTGCTGAAATCCACAGCTCAGACAGTCTTGTTATACACCTTCAAGTCACTTCAGAATATAACTTTACATTGGATCCACCTCTCAGTAAGTCTTTCTTTGGCTTGCTTTGGGTTCATTTATTCAGTTTTCTACAAAATCTGGTGGTTTAGGGGTACTGCACCCCTTTTTGGGATTTAAGAAAATGAATTCCCAACAGTTATGGGTTTGCTTTTGGCAATCAGCATTGCCATTCCCAATGGTTTCAGACTACTGTGTGGGTAGTCCAATGGTGGTTTTAGGCAGTGCCCTTCTGTGCCCATAACATCGGCAAAAATGGGTGGCAGCCTATTCTTCATGCATTTCCCTGTGCATTTTCTGGGAAGCTCTGGCCATCATGATGTTTTCCATGTCAGTACTGCACAGTTTTGAGGTATGGCTCGGATGCATGGGTAAATACATCCCACACAGCCCCAAGTGAGTCTTGTATTGAATACAGTAAGCACCCAATTCTTACATACATGAAATGTAGATGCTACAGGAACTGCATCATGTTTATGCTTAAATGTAACATATACAGAACAGGGTGTGACAGACTACACACATCTCTCTATATTAATAAGTAATTGAGTCAGCTAAAACCCCATCAGTGTGTGTATGCAATGCGGTACAAAGCTTAATTTAAATGAAGTCTATTGTGACAACATGTATAACTAGTGCCATCATATGTAATGGCTCAAACCTTAAAAGAATACGCATATCATTTTGAAAGAATTGAGCTTTATCCCTACAAGTCGTTCTGGGGATCTGAAACTAGAAGACACTATATTTTTTGTCAAACTAGCCATTCCAGAAATAGGATGTCAATAAGGAGCTAAATATATTGTTATCAAGATAGTCCATAATAGCACTGGATTGCCCTGAAGTTGCTATACATACGGTCTATGTTCAAGTTGTTAATGCACTCATGAAATTGCTATGCATACCGTCTATACTAAAGCTGTGTGCAAGCTACATAAAGCTACTGTTAAGTTTGTGAGGATATTACATATAAATACACCAACATTTACTAATCCAGCTCAGAAAGTTGTATGATCTTCAAATGCATCTTTTTTAAAGAGTCATGACATGCTCATTGGACGGACACACAAACAAGATTGTGTCTATAATTATATCATGCAGGGATACAGACAGAATGCGTAAAGCAGATTAACAAAACCTGAAACAGTAAAACTATATCACAAGGACATATTTAGAATGTCATCAATAGAGCAAATAAAGGTTGGGGAATAAAATCACAATAGTTCTTCCATCCAAAAGAATATTGGGGTTTTTCAAAGTCTCTCCCGATGTACAAACTCACAAATGGGGAATAAGGTAACACTTTCACCTCCATTTGCGGTAACTAATGGCATGTATAGTCAAAGCATAATTTAAGCCTTCATACAGAAGAAGCTGTTCCTCTGCCGGTGCAATGGACTGCTTCAGGCAATACTGGTCGGAACAGCTCAGCTCTGAGGTTCCATGCAACGTTAGGCACACCTTTCCTGGATCTAAACTTGGGTAGAGAACCTAAGCCAGATCTGGTATTGAAGGGTAAGTCCTAAGTCCTGTTAGATATTTATCTATATGGTAACACTTGCTTTGACTGAACGTAATGGAGTGGGAAGTGGGAAGAAATGTGGGTAATAGATATACTTTTGTATTTTTTTAAGATGGCCAAGAGAGATGGAATAAATCTTCCATATCGGTTTTTAGTGTCAGTTAAAAATGCAGATAATCAATGATTGCCTTCTGAACCTATCTGTCCATACAGGTCTGTGCAGTCTACACAGTTATATGAAGCCACCTCAGTGAAGCATTCAGAAGAAGACCTTTTTCCCTTAAAAAAGAACATCTCTGGCAGACCTGTAACCCTCTTCCAAAGCCCACAAAGAAAACTGAAGCCACCTTCTCCCCAAACAGCAACTATGCCTCATGTGACTTCGCCAAACCGCAGCACCAGTTGCACCTACGCTGCAGTAAGCATCACTAACCGTAAGATCAAAAGCCATGAGAAGATGGGTAAAGTATGGTACTTGTAATGTAACGAAGCAAAGTGGGTGACAGAACTGTTTTTAAAAATGTTGTGCGAGGCATATAGACAGATGGACAACACCTATTTTTGATGTTTACCATAGGGATTAGAAGACCGAAGAAAGAAAACAGGTCTACATTGCACTAGGAGAGAGATGATGATCCATAAAACATTGTTTTTTTGTTGTTGTCAACACGTACATTCAAGTCCTAATCTGATGGTCTCTGTAAATACAAGACACCACAGGTTCAAGTAGCAGGGACCATAGCAAAAGAAAGTCAAAACAGACTGAAAACATGCCAGCTTAAATGAGTTGGAGGGTGGAGTTGTCTCTCTGGCGGCTGAGCATATTGGCGAGCGCGAAGAAAGGGATGGGTTCCTTGCTATTGTTCAGGATGACTAGCCATGTTTGAATCCCTTCAGTCTGGGTTGGACTCGGCGGATAGCATCGGATATGCACCGGACGTGCATGCCCATCTTCTCAACATGCCCTTTGACGGCTCTCATTTGTTTGGCAGCAAGGCTGACGAGAGCCTTGAGAGGTTGCAGACCTCCAAAGCAGCTGCAAAATCTCTGGGTGCTGATGTGCGTCAACCTCTGCCTTTTCGTCCTAGGGGACAACAGTGGAGGGGTTCCTTTCGTTACTACTCCTCTTTTGGTAGAGTGGGAGGAGCAGCCGCTCAAAGGGGCCGCCATAAAGGTCCTACAGGTGGAATAGGACGAGGTGCCAAAGCCGCTCGGGCCGCTACCTCTTTGCCTTCAGGAGCTGCCGCAGCCGCTCCAAAACAGCTCAGAGGCCATGTCTCAAAACAGCTGAGGCCATGTCTCATTGTTCACTGGTTGGGGGCAGACTTGCTTAGCATCTAGAAGAGTGGTGCGCCATTACTTCGTATGCGTGGGTTCTGGAGACAGTTGCCCACGGTTATTGCCTACCCTTCCTTAATCAGCCTCAGAACAATCCACTGGGGAACCTCTTTGAAGATTCTGGATCCGCTCCTTGTGCAGGAAATCTTGACCCTACTAAAGAAAGGCGCTATAGAACTAGTGCCTGTGGCGGAGAGGAACCGGGGATGGTACTCCCCATATTTTTTGATTCCCAAGAAAGGACTGAGACCCATTTTGGATTTGCGTCGTTTGAACAAGTTCCTCTGGATGGTCACTCTTTCTCAGGTCCTTCAGGCCCTTCGCCTTCAGGATTGGTTGGTGTCATTGGATCGACAGGATGCTTATTTTCATGTGCCGATCCATCCGAAGCACAGCAAATACCTCCGAGTTGACACCCGCACAGAGGGTCTTCACCAAGCTCATGGCAGTAGTGGCAGCGTATCTCAGGCGAGGGGGGGTTCACGTCTAACCCTAACTGGACGACTGGCTGGTCCGGGCGCGTACTCCAGAGTAGGCCTTGGATCATCTCAGCCTCACCTGCCACTCCCTTCACAAGCTGGGCTTCTTCCTCAATTTCAGGAAGTCGCACATGACACCCTCCCAACAGCTCCAGTACATCGGGCTGTGTTGGACACGTCCTTGGGGAAGTGCTCGTCCCCCAAGGTGAGGGCTCTTCACATTGTCCAGATGGTCGACAAGTTTCAACATGCCCAGTCTCTCCCGGCCTTCGAATTCTTAAGATTGCTCGGCCTCATAACATCCTGAATTTTTCTGGTGCCAGAGGCCAGACTGAAGATGAGGTCCCTTCAATGGGCCCTCAGGACGCAGTGGTCTCCATTCTCAAGCAAGATGTCGGATCTCCTTCAGATTCCGCTCACGGTCTCACAGGATCTTCTGTGGTGGGCCAACAAAGGAAATCTGATGAAGGGGGAGCCGTTTTGGCAACCAAGGCCAGAGGTGACGGTAGTGACGGATGCTTCCGTCACAGGATGGGGGGCTCACACCAACGAACTAACTGCCAGTGGTCATTGGTCTCGGTCGGAATCCAGACTTCACATCAATCTTTTGGAGCTGAAAGCCATCAGGCTGGCCCTGAAGGCTTTTCTGCCCTCTGTATGCGGGACAAATGTCCTGCTCATGACAGACAACACAGTGGCCATGCATTACCTCAACAAAAGAGGGGTGTAGGGCGGCTCCTGCTCTGCAGAGAGGCGATGCAGCTCTGGTTCTGGGCGATACAGCAAGGAATCTTGCTATCAGCGTTTCATCTGGCCAGAGAGGAGAATACGGCGGTGGACACTCTGAGCAGGCAGAGCAGTCTCCCACGATTGGGAGTTAGCTCAGGAAGTCCTTCAGGAGATCTTCGCCCTTTGGTTAACCCCTCAAGTGGATCTGTTCACGACTAGTGCCAACTGGAAGTGCAAGACATATTGCTCAAGGGAATTTCCTCCGAGCTGAGCTTTAGGGGACGCGTTCGTCATGGATTGGTCATTTCCACTTCTGTACGCGTTTCCTCCGGCCCCCGTCATTCCTCAGGTTCTAAGGAGGTTGTGGAGGTTCGGGTCACACATGATCCCAATTGCTCCGGATTGGGCCAGGAGAGCGTGTTACCCGGACCTTCCCCGAAATGCCCATCTGTCCTCCACGCTGTCTTCCCCACAGAGAGGCTCTTCTCTCGCACTAGGGAGGTTGGGTTCTCCATCCAGAGGTCAAGACTCTCAACCTTCACACTTGGTTTCTGAAAGGTTGAGATATAAGGATTGGGACCTCCCGGATGACGTGATGGAGGTGTTGCTTTCGGCCAGGTGGTCGGCAACCAAATCCCTGTACCGTTGTTGTTGGCGTAAGTTTTCCGACTGGTCCAGAGGGCGCATTGTCGGTCCTTTTCAGTGTTCCATTCCAATGGTTCTTTCTTTCTTGCTTTCTTTGGCCGACAAAGGGCCTTCAAGTGGGTACCATTAAAGGTTACCTGGCAGCGCTGTCGATTTTCAAGCGCTCGTCTGAGGAATGTTCTTATTTTAAGATTCCTTTGATCACCCAGTTTCCAAAAGGGCTCACGAATGTGTGCCTGCCATCCTCTTTTCAGGTGCCGGTTTGGGATCTCAATCTTGTCTTGAAGTTCTTGATGGGTGCTCTGTTTGAACCTTTGCACTCTTGTCCTTTGAGATTGTTGTCCTACAAAACAGTTTTCTTGGTTGCAGTTACATCTGCTCGCAGAGTGAGCGAGTTGCAGGCACTTTCGTCTAAGCCACCCTTTACTGTATTCCACTGGGATAGGGTGGTGTTGAGGGTACACCCTTCCTTCCTAACTGAGGTAGTGTCTGAGTTTCATTTGAGCCAGAAGGTGGTTATTCCTGCTTTCTATCCTCATCCGGTTAAGGAAGAGGAGAGGCTTCATAGGTTGGACCCTAGAAGAGGTTTAAGCTTGTATATTTCTAAGATGTCCAGGGTCAGATTAGACGACCAGCTTTTTGTGGGGTATGCTGGACACCGATTGGGTCAGGCTGTTACCAAACAGACCTTGTTCAGGTGGATTATCCTCACCATTGCTGAATCTTACCGATTGGCTGGCAAGGACCCTCCTGAGGGGTTGCAAGCTCACTCCACTAGGGGCGTGGCTACATCCACAGCCCTGCAACGGGGAGTTCCTGTCAAAAATATTTGTGATGCCACGTAGTCTCCCATCCATACCTTGGTCAAGCATTACTCCCTGGATACGTTCCATGGTCAAGATATGGCCTTTGGTAAAGCGGTGCTCTGTTCTGCCATCTGATGGGTATATCCAAATTCTTCTACCTCCGCCTCTCACTGGTACTGATTTGGGAGTTTGTCAAAGTTGTGTAATACTTTGGAGGACACCATCCAATCGAAGAACAAGTTACTTACCAACTGGTAACGTTCCTTCGAATGGATGTTCCTCCAACGTATTCCACTTCGCCCTCCCTGCTTGCCCATCTGAAGAATTTCCTATGCTATTGCAGCTTGCAATCCCGCAAGGCTATGTGCAGTCATGGAGGCTTGGTATGCAGTGATGGCACATGTTCGGGGGGTGGGGGGTACATGAACTGAGGCTACGGGGGCCATGCGTCCTTCTTATAACATCCAATGAAGTCACCCTCGACGAAGCCCTCTAGGGACATCGACCCAACGCCATCAACGCAGGGCGCCCTCTGCCGAAACAATTCCGACGCAGCACAGCTGTGGACATTGCATGTCAAAGTTGTGGAATACGTTGGAGGAACATCCAGTCGAAGGAACGTTACCAGTTGGTAAGTAACTTGTTCTTCTAGTATAGTTGTAGATCTATTATAGGAAGCACAATTCCTACCTTTTTTGCTTTCACAGTTTAACAGTACATATTTGGTGGAAAATAACCTGCCTCACAGTCAACACTTAAAGTGGTGGCACACTCTCTATGATCTTATCTAGGATGGCTCAATCCATTACTGTAAAATGCAGCATTCCACTGCCCCACAAAGAAAACCAATTAGAGGAAGCATCAATCACATACCTACCTCAGCCCATATGTGAATGCAACAATACACACACGCCAATAGTGCCCATACCTGGACAGGTAATGCTAATACCTTCCCAAAGGTCCAAGTACTTCAGCTTACAATGCTAATGTTTGATTGTTAGGCAGAAACCTGTGCAGTTCCCTTTGGGAACACTGCAAAAGATTTAGGACTACAGGTGTTAGCAGTAAACCCACTTGGTAGCAGTCTGTACCAACCAGATTTACCTGGTAGCTGTGGCTGAGCAGTCAGACTTCCCTCAAGAAGAGTTAGGCAGTATACAACTCAGACACAATAGCACAAGCAAACACTGACCAGAGATTTGGTATCAAAGTATATAATTATTTATTTAAAAACACACTGTTTGAAACACTCCAGCACTCTTATTGTAAAACACTCTAAACACAGTTACTATTATAATATATACAAGCCTTATCTCTTATCAGACAAGTCTTAGTTAACACCACGTATTTCCAGACAGAGTTGAGCGCTTAACTATAGATGGCACTCCAATAAGTTCATGAAGAAGGGAGGGAAAAAGACAGAATATGTGAAGATACACCACTCTAAGATTTAGGAACACTTTTAGCAAGGCAGAAGTGCAAAAGTCACTTGTGAGCCGAAGTCCATAGGCTGGGCCCACTCTTAGAGAGAGCAGAGCACAAATGCGCCCAAGATCATGTAGTTACACTAGGCTTTGAAAGTCTTGCAGAGAGTTCAAAAAGAGTTTAGAGAGGCTCAGAAAAGTTTAGCCAGGGTGTCCCAGGCTAACCCAGGTTCAAAAGCCGGGGGCTAAATCTACCCCGTACAGTCAGTGGCAAGGGAAGCCAGGCGGAACACGGTACCTTAAGTGAGAAGGATCCTCCAGCGATGGCAGTTGTTCCTGGCAGCGGGTGCAAGTCTCAGCGTCGTCCAGAGGAAGAGAAGGTCTCGACTTGGAGGAAAGATGATGGTTGTTGCACTGCCAGGGAAGAAACCAGCCGCGGAGTTTTCCGGTTAAAGGTATTACCATTTTTTTCGCGGTCGTGGTATTCCGGTTGCCGGGGTGCTTGGCACAGGCAAGGCGGCCACGAGATGTGTCGGGAAGGCGAAAAGACGGTGAAACTGGTTATCCCCACCAGTCAAAGGAAGAAGACTCTCCGGCGGGAGATCTCCTCTGTCGTTGGGAAAAGTGGTGAGACGGTTCAGCAGGGCTCCACCGGTGGTATCGTCGTAGCAGGTCGGCTCAGCTTCTCCCTCGTCGGATTCTTAGGTCCTGTGGCGACTTCTGAAGTTCCAGTCCCCAAAGCCCTGCTTTTATGCAGAAAACCCCCATTCACTCAGCCTAGCTGTCACTCAAACATGCTAAGTGGTGAGCCGGCCGACTCACCACTTGGGCCAATCAGGACGGAGTGCGACTTGAGTTGCCTAGGCAACTCGGTCCAGGGTGCCTAAATCCCCCTCCATCCCTGCTAAGTACCCCAGACAGAGTGGCACCACTTTGGAGGGCTTCTGTGGGGAAGACCGCCAAAAAAGTGGAACAAAGGGCTCGACTTGGGTTGGAGTCACAGAAGAGAACACAAACGCCATTTTTTTTTTTTTTTTAGTTTTGGCAAAAAATACCAACCGGAGAATTAATAATAATTAAATAAACCGGCGGTATGTTCGAGGCTATCGTAATTAAATAAATAAAGATAGTAGCCTCGACTAATGGGAAAATCCCATAGAGAAATATTCGCGGTTGAATATAAAAAGTAGTATCCACTGCCACCAGCCAAAACTCGATCAGGGGGGATGGAGACGTGCCCCCTCGACTAACAGACCCCGGGGCAATCGAATTGCCGCAGCCAGTACGTCCACAATATGATGGTTTGTAATGGTTCTGTTCAGAATTCAAGACTAGTAAAGTCAATGATGACTTTACATGCCCTGGGAGACAGTAGTCAGTCCCAGGGTATGGAGTCTATACTGGGGGGTCACTATGACACACATCACAAAAACACATGTAGCCTTATGGAGTAAAAGACCCCATAGCCCATTAAACACATCTAGAGTCAAAGGTACACACTCAAATCATGTCCAAGAGTGAGGGTAAAAGAGTCTCACTCCTGGCAGGAGAAAAAAATAAACCCCAAAAATCCAGCAAAGCTGCTGGGGGACTCACTAGGTTGGGAAATTCAGCCTAAACAGAGAATTTTCCCTAACATTGATACATACTTGGGCCGCCTTGCTTGCTCCCTCTACCTGTGCCTTCCTGCGAGTCAAAAAACCTTGGTGTCATATTCGACTCCACCCTCTCCTTCTCTCCTCACATCACGGAGCTCTCTAAGAAGTCCCACTATCAGCTGCACCTCCTCGGAGGTATGCTTCCTTTTCTAACTTCCCCCAGAGCCCTGGTTCTCTCTAGGCTGGACTACTGCAACAGCTTCTTTCTAAATCTGCCTTACTCTACTCTTCGACCTCTGCAACTAATCCATAACCGGACTGCAAGACTTGTCCTTGGCTTCAAGCCCAGGAATTTCATCTCTCCAGCCCTTAAATGTCTCCACTTGCTCCCGGTGGCTGCAAGGATCGAGTTCAAGGCCCACTGCATTGTCCACATGACTTTCTGGGGATGGGAACCACTCTACATCCAACTATCTCTTGTTAAGCACCTTCAACTCTCTGAGGGTCATACGCTTTTCCAAACTGATAGTGGAGGTAGAGCTCTCTCCTCTGGAACAGCCTCCCTGCCCCTCTCAAACTGGAGCATGGCCAACCAAGGTTTCGGAAGCAAATCAAGACCTTCCTTTTCACTTCTGCTTTCTCTCTCTCTCTCCCATGCTGATGGTTTTGTCTGCCTCGCTAACTGGTTACCTGGCCACCCTCTGAACCTTAATGGGCACCAGGCTCCTTCACGACCAGTAGCCCTATGGGCTTCTGGGCCTACCGCGCGCTTATGGGGACTGTATCTGCAACTTTGCTTCCATGCACTTACTTAAAGCCAGCCAACCCAGCAGCACTTACCTGAGCTTTGCCTATTGCACTCTCCCCCCCGTCCTTCCCCTGGCAGTTCTCCTCTCCCTTCCCACGGCACTTATGTGATCTGAATGACACAAGGCCTAGTAAGATCGTTATTCTGGCCTCCTTTTGTCTCCCCTTCCTTGTCTTGTCGCGCCTAGAAACACTTGTGTACAGGCATGTTATACATGACTTATCATATCTCATGTAGTGCTGAAACAAAAGTCAAAGCTTCTTTATACTTCAGAATGACTCTCTTCCGCAGGCTGCAATCCCCTTCACAACACGCAGTTCCGGACTGAAAGTCTCAGTTCACTTAAAACAATGCTCCAATTCCAAAGCATCAGCATTCCTTACTGCCCATTGTTGTTCTTCACTATGGGTGTCCTGTAGGATGCCTCCCTTCTCCAGGTGCCTTGTTTCTATTACCAGGAGGAATGTCTCGCTTCTCCTGGCTTTACTCAAGCTTCTTTCTTTACTTTGTTTCCTGAAATGCGAGGGTCAATGACTCCATTTGCCTGGCTCTTCTCAGGCTTCTCACAATGTTCACAACGCCAGAGGGAATGACTCCCTTACTTTTGGCTTTTCTCCATCATCTCGCAACACCAGGAGGAATTACTCCCTTACCCACGTATTTCTTGGGCTTTTCTGCTGATTATATTGCAGACCTGGTTCACTATCTTGCCGCAGATACTACTGTTGTTCCACCCTTCTTTATTAGGCCCCAGGCCTTTCTGCGCCCCCACCTCACCGGCAAGCCCCTACCTCCAAGGAGCTTCTGTTCGGGCTTCGGCCGGTTCCAGGACTCAATCTCTTCCATCCCACACTCTCCGCGTGGTGCGCTCAGCTACAGCTGAAATATACCTTTCCGACATGGACCATGTGGTCCTTTCTATTCAGTCAGCAGCCTTCTTCCAGTTGGGAAAATGGTCATTTGTTGCAACCTTTTTCAGAGGTTTCACCTTCTCGCCTCATATCTTGGTTTCCAGGGCTCCACTTCGCCGCAGCACCGACCTGCTTGCCGCTCTTCGAGAGAGGCCTGAAAGCCATTTTCAGTCGTCATTTCCTTTTTATTTTCTGCTTGCTCACATATTTTCCATATTGGCTAGAAGGCTGGTTTTGGTCAGCAGAGTGGTGTTCATTACTCCGCCCCTCTTCTTTGTCTTGGTACTGATGTTATTACCAATTGGTTACTTGGATTCTTCTTTGTCCCAGTCTTCACTGACTTGTCTCAGTACTTTGGAAGGTTGAGTTATCTACCCTACACAAGTACATTGAAGTGTGGGGAACTATGGTACCCTGTATAGGGTAGGAGAATGAGGGAGGGTGTCGGATAGTCTGTACATATCGCGTTCTTCCCGGATAGTTGTCCCTGTTCCCATAGAGAGGGGGGTATCTTCCCATGAAATCCACTCGCTAAGTATCACCCCAGGGGGACTATCGGGTAGCTTGCTCACCCCCTTGGCCTCATGGGAAAAGGCTCCCCCTATGGGAGAATGGTCGACATACAAGGATTCCTCACAATACCCACAATCCATTGCAATGTCACCCTAATATTCTGGGGAAGTGATGCAAAAGCATTAGCATCTTATCAGCAAGCGTTGTGCATTTTTCCATGTGTGGACTTTCTGACAATCTCTTCAAATGAAGATGTCTTAAGTAAACCTGTTATTTAGTTATAAAAAAAGAAATTCAAAAGCACAGTGTTCTTGTCCATTTGTTTCTGTGGCTGGCTCTCAACTGTGTTCTCTGATCTGTTTATTTTTGTGTGTAGATAGTTTCAGTATATTTTACCTCCCTGGCTGGGCTTTGCAGCACTGTTCTTAGATTAGCAGTTGAAGAAGGAATGGTGTGTTCTGTCTGTGGTTGCTAAGACACAATGCACAAGCATTGGCCGCCCATTTTAGATTGTCTGGAAGATCCATTATGGGACAGGGAAGATGTCACATCAGCCTTAGCTTAGCCATGGGCGTTAACGGCGGTGGCCCATAACCAAACTACAACAGCAGACTGTTGCCCCTCATCACATGCCATCTTTCTCCTACCTTCACTTCCCATGACAATAGTTTTGGCTTATAGGCAGTGCTTTCAGTGCCACCTACTTTTCAAAACATGAAAATTGCATTATTGCACACCAGTGGAGGTAGTGGTGGGGTTGGGTTGGGAAGTTATGGGGAGAGGGCCAGGGGACTCCCTCTTTGCCAAGAGAGTGAATTTTAACACACGCTTTGAAGACTTACATAGGCTGGCTTTGATTGTGATGGCCATGAGGATTTCAATGGAGTTGGGGGGACTAAGGACAAAGAGTAGAAGTGAGAGGAGGCACTGGAAGACACTGGAACAGTGAGGTTGAGTGCAGGGGAGGAGCAGAAGGAACAAGATGTTGAGTAGACCTATCTTATCCTTTGGTTCTCACTGTTACCTCTTTGCTAACAATACTTAAATCTTTCTCCTTTTCCTCCTTCACATCTGTCTCAGAACAGTTTAGCAACTGTATCGCTGAAAACTGTTAATGGTTAGCCCTCTTCTACCTCATGCTGAACTCAAAATAGAAGTCCTCTTTCTCCCACCTTCCAATGCCATTCTTCCCCAGCCCATCCCTATCTCCTCAACCTTAGGATCCTATTTGATAGTGGCCTCTGTCAGCAAAGTTTCATCACTACCACTCTTATGAACCTCACCATTCTGCAAATGTATCAATTTTTTACTCATCGCTCTACAAAAACTAATCTCAACCCTCCTGCTCAACAAACACGACAACTCTATGTGCATACTCCTTTTCCTTCCTCTCTACTCCTTCTTCCATCTAGACAAGTCATCACCTTCACTTCCCCAACTCTCTACAACCTACCCAGATCCTCCCCCACTTCTACCTACTGACACCATGCTGATTGCTTCTCCATGCACAAACGCTCCCTTTATAAGGTCCTGCTGCCGTCGTTTCACCATTTCCTTCCCTCTGCTCCTCTACACCCAACCTCACTGTCGTGGGGGTCACTGAGTTAAGATGGTCATCACTTCACGCATCTGCTGAATTTCAAGGGTTTCGTTGCATACATTCTGATCACCTTAACTCAGACTTAACTAAGGTTTTTTCACCAATATATATTTTTTTGGGTTTCGTTTTGACCCTGATCTTTGTCTGTCTTCACACCCTCATAGACTAGCTCGCCACTTCTAGTTGTCTGTGCTATTGTACAGGCACCCTTCTCAGGAATATCTCTGCCATCTGTACATTTGTTATTGTAAGACATTTCTGATTGAAAGCGACATCCCTGTTTTCAAATAAATAACAAATGTGTTCCTATACTCCCACTAGCCACATCAATTTTGTGGGAGGTTTTCTCCAATGGTCCAAGTGTACGAAAAGAAGTAGTGTAACTATGTTCCCTACAGGCCTGACCCCGCACTCTACAAACCCCATTGTTATTGCCACACCCCCTTCTATGCAAAATACAACCCCTCAAACACATGCACCTGCTATTTAAGAAAGCGTTCAGTGCAGTGCACTGAACTGCAAGTTTCAACTTCTTCCTACACTTTTAAAATAAAGTATAGGAACAGTAAAACCCAACTAACAAAGTAGAGGAGCACCGCTCCCACCCACTTTGACCAATGGGTTCCTCCCAAGCTTATGAATGCACCACTTCGCTGCCAGCAATAATTTGGATATTAATCTCTTGTGGGGCTGAATAGTCGCCTGATTTTGATCCCTAGCCCGCCCTAATAGCAGTTCCATCGTCTCTCGGTCTATCTTTCATCATGTTGTTTCAGCTATGCTTGGTCTCAACTCCATGTTTTCTAGAAAAAGTGAAACAAACCTCATATTTATTACGAGGATGATTCTCCCGACATCCAGAGCACATTTTATAGCATGGCTTTTCCTAATATATTTAAAAAACTCTGACCTCTACAAAGTGATATACAACATATAATACCAAATGTCATGCTACGCCCTAAACCCCCACGTGTAGATTATTGCAATGCACTATTTGGAGGTGCAAACAAGGCTAACGTCCAACTACTACAGAAAATCCAGAATGCTGCAATACGTATCATCTTTCAGATTCAGAGCCAACAAGTGCAGCAAGGAAAATGGCTCCTAGTGGCCGCACGCATCTAGTTCAAACTGTTAACCACATGCCATAAGTGCATTTTTGGTAATGCTCCAGCATATTTGAAGGATACGGTTAACATTCACTATCCTAAGATAAACCTAAGATCAGCTGAGGGCTTTTTATTGGTACTACACTGCGTAAAACGAGCCAGCGGTCTTGGCCGGGCCTTCCATATTCAGTGCACCAGGGCATGGAACACCTTACCATCGCAGTTAAGGAAAACAGAGAGCCATCTTGCCTTCCGGAAGCAGCTGAAAACAATCCTCTGATTAGAATGCATCATTCTCTGAGCAATCTACTCATCCATTTATCTGTCTCTCGGCGCCTGGATGCCGACAGGCTTTGGCGCAGTATAAGTTTAATAACATAACATAAACCATCAATGAAATCAAGAAAACAAACACGGTGTAACATTCATTTTAAACTGAGATTCACTTGATTATACTGTGTAAGGTGATTATACAGTGTAAGGGATCAAAAGTAAGATTCGGACACAGTGGCATGTTGAGTGTTGCTTACAAACTTTTATTTATGACAAAATAATAAGGGGGCATGGAGAAATCCTATCTATCCCCAATCCTAAGTGGGATTTCTCAACGAAACTAAGTAACGTCTGTGTCAAGATATTAAACAAAAGAGCGTCCTTTGTCTAAAACCCTAAGCTGACCCTAACGCACTAAACTCAATATAAGGTATAAAAAGGGGATTTCTGTAAGCTAGGTACTTGTAGATTTCGTTCAGAGTTCAAAACATAACGTTCTAAAATTGTTCTGGTAGTTTGAAAGTCACTTTCTCAGTTAAAGGAGAAGGACTCTTCCCTTGAGTCTACTTTAAGTACACAATTCCCTTAAATCTTCAGTTTATCTCACTCCGTGTCTCAATTTTAGGAGGAGTATGGTTCTTCCCTTTTCCTTTGACTGTTCCTCTTTTTACCCCTGGTATACTCTCCTGCCAGGTATTGCGACTTTATCACTGAACCTTAAAAGGGGTATGGGTCTTCTCTTTGTGTATCTGTTCTCACTGTTCCACAGTTTCAGGTTTACTTCTCTTCTTACTCCTGGCTTACTCTCCTGACAGGATATCACACTTCTGTTTCTTTGGTGCAGGTTCCAGACTCGCACAGTACTTGGTTTACTCTGCCTCCAGGGCTTTATATCCTTTCAAGGTTGTGAGTCCCAGACTCACTGTTTGCCTGATTCACTACCCTGCTAGGGCATTTCCATTCTCCACTCGCTCTTTCTTTCATCCAAGAAATAATGCTTTTCAACTATTGGGTCACCAACCCTTTCTCAGCAAAGTTCTTATTAGTATCAACTCTTCTTTTCAAAGGTTGGGTAACCGACCCTTTATCAACACCGGTTGTATTCATGTCAAAGCCCTTTTCCAAGCATTGAGTCACCAACCTTTCTTCACACTGTTCGTATTTGTATCAATCTTTCTTTCCAAGTATTCGGATCCCGACATTGACTTGGTTGTTTGGCTGAATAGCCTTAACTTGCAGGTAAACATAAACAGGGTGATACTGGTTGTAGATAATGTGGTTCTGGGTCACACATTTTTGGTCTTAGGGATTAGTACTCTTTTACATAGTTTGCATTTTTCATGCTATTTGATATAGGTTTTTTGGATACGACATCTGGATCATTTCCAATTAATTCAGTACAGCATCAGTACCAGTTGGACTCACATTAGGTAACAGATTTTGTAAAAGCGGCACCGCGAGCACATTTGGTTGCACATAAGAGGTGTGGAGGTGGATTCAGGAGCACTAGTGTTATCAGGGCACGTTAGCAGTTATTTCACCTTTGGTTTGCGAGCAGGCACGGTGTGATCTTTCCAAGATTTGGGTCACCGACCCTTTCTTAACACTGTCCGTATTTGTATCAGTCTCTCTTTACAAAATGTGGGTCGCCGACCCTTTAATACTGGTTGTATTCGTATCAGTTCCTACAATTACTTTCATTGGGCTTTCTCATGCTGTTAATGATATGCAACACTAGCTCTCAAGCGCTGCGTTAACCCACTTGCTATCTCAAGGCTTACCGGGCGGCTCTGTCTTTCCTCACATCCTTCTGTCTTCTACTTCGATTCACTGACTGGGGATGCGTCACATAGTGTGCTCGCCTGCGGCGTTCCAACCAGCATCGGCACAAGCTGTGTTCGCTGCAGTCTCTGCCCCTCCCTCGTATTTTGTACAGGTGTGTGTGTTTTAAACTTCCCGGCATTAGTTAACACTTTACAAAGACCAGAACGCAGCGTTGGCTTACCGCTTCTGGTCATCCTCATTGTTACACCCTTCCTCCTCGTCTCAGTACTAAAAAAAGGGAGGAATGGTAAATAAGGTTGTTGCTCAAGAAATCTTTGGTATTCTTTACCTGCATCACAATAAGCCATACAGGCATGTTACAACGGCTCATGGGTGTCATTAGGAATTCAAACTGAAGGTGTGTTTTGATTGTGTTATCCTGCCTCTATGGAGTTTGTCTTCCCCTACGTCGTCTTCCTGCAGATAGCAACCCCTAGGGTCAGAGTCGGGTAGCTTCTTCCTTTCCCTGGTCACGTAACGGAAGCTTCCTTCCAGAGAGTCAATGACGATGTTGCCAGATTTGTTTCAACAGGTAAAATCCATAAAAGACCCAACAGTTGCAAATACTGTTTGAAATGGAACCTATAAACACAGAGATGAGTATGACACTCAATTTATCTGGATATCAGCATAGATCAGATGCAATAATTTTTCACAAAAACCCTACATGTTTCTGACCCTAAAGTGCTCGACTCCCCCCTCAGCCCCCCATAGGGAAAGTTGAAAGAGTCCACAGTATTGCACAATGTGGAATCTTCTCAATCAAGAAAACACATTAATCTTTTTAAACGTGATTAAAAACGAGATTGCTAATCAATTCCTATTGATGCGCCTAAAAGAAGATTGCTCATGGGGAAGAGTCCTGAAAATGAAAGGTGACCTATAACTCTAAGGTTGCGATGATGCTAACCATTATTCTAAGTCATACTATCCACACCATGTTGACAAATGGAAAAGTACCTACCTGAGTAGTACAAAGGTTGCTTTGGCCATTCTGTATTTATCATTTCAACAGGGATCCTACAGAGCAACCAACAAGATAAAAAATAAATCTACTGTGAATGTCATATCAGAATTTAAAGTGAAAAAAATCACTACAGTAGTATGGCTCAAAAGGATGTGTGAAATTACCGTAGGGTTAGTAATTCTGCCCTTTCAGTCATGGTGCCCATATATGACGACAATGTTTTTCACAGGAATTGTAATGAGTAAATATAGGGGTTCACATGATCACTGTCACCCTAAAAAGATATAATTGACGTCATTAAGGTGTAAATCCTACTCTTGCCCATTATTTTAAGCAAGCACTAATCACACTGATTGTATAACTAACATAGCATGATTGCCATTATTTGATTCTGAGCCGTACTGGTTAGAAAACATTGTATCCAACTTCAAAGTGACCGGGACACTGTGGCCGTGCAGAGAAATTAAATCTCTCAGAATTCAATGCATCAAAGAAGGCGATTGTTAAATAGACGTCACGTTTCGTTGACATAATGATGTCATTGCGTTGAGTGACGTGGTGATGTATTTGGCTACATTTGTAAAACATTCGAAACCTGGAAACCTACTATCGGACATTGCCAAAAAGTATGCCATATGACTCACTAACGGCTATAAATACTGAGCCATACCGGATAGAAACTAAGTCGTAAGAAGTGGTACAACAAAGGACTGTGATGAATCGCAGGATCTCACTTCCCCCCCAGAAGATGGCCCTTCCTTGTGAGGCTAGGCAGGTGAGCCTGCTATGTAATATTCCCCTTAGGGGTGGCAGTAAGCAAGACCTTACAGGGAGCCACTGCTCTCTTGGGGACATAGACTCCAGTGCCATTGAGTAACTCCTTAACCTTCTTTCATGAGCCCCTCATACCATCAGGACTTCAGAAAAACGAAACGTGAATAAGTGTTAGCTATTGGGACATCAATCATAAACATGAAGTCAAAAACACTGAGAAGAATAGTAAAGAAAGCATAGAGATTGTCAAATGGTTGGAAGCCTACCATACTGGGAGGAGGAAGATCTAGCAAGTAATGGAGAGTGCTTGTGAGAAAGAAGTACTACAGTCCTACTCTGAGGAGGACCCAGGTAACAAGTTAAAAGGAAAGAACAACTAGTGTCCAGAAAATATGAAGCTTGGGAGTTTCAAAGGAGCAAGAGGGAAGCAGCTGCCAAAACCCGGGAGATCCTCAGTCGAGCGGATTCAGCCAGCCGACTAGAAAAGGAAGCACAGAGAGGTCGAGAAGCCGTGCATGCCAGCAATCGGAGGAAGCGGTGCTGTCACTCAGGAGAGGTGGACTGTGTGTACTTGAACAACGCTGAGACTGCTGCAGCATTGGCTGCACACAGCTGCAAGAACGAACACAAGAAACAAGGAGTGAACGGCAAAACCGTGCTCACTCCAGGAGGGATCCCAACGCTGCAGGAATACCTGGTGATGCCAGCCCATAGTGAAGAAGGTAACTGGAGCAGCGGGAAACCCTGAGGAGGAAAAGGGTTACAAGTGGCCCTCATCCTATTCGTCCCAGTGAATGGTTAAAAATCAAACCACGTGAAGAGCACTTAGGGCCTCAGTCTACTCGTTCCAGTGAGTGAATAAAGGTTAAAGCAAGTAAAAAACTGCAGGGACCCAATCTACTCAGCCAAGGGAACAGACAAGAACCAAGGAAAGTGATTAGAGAAAGAACCATCTGAAAAAGAAATATAGCTGATCACAGCATCCAGACTTAAGTGAAGAAAGTAGCAAAGAGACACTACAAGCTGTCATTAAGGATATGGGTCAAAACCCTAAATTGATAAACTAAGAGACTTTTGTGCAGGAAGAAAATGAAATTGAAAGAACTGATTCAGGAAGTCACTATTTAAGAATAACTTACTGAAGCAGAGGCGGCTTTTCCAGGAGAAGGGAGTCAAGATTTGAGTAGTTTTTTGTTAATATCTTGATTGCCACCTTTAATTTTCTTTAAAATGACCCATTGGATGTCCATAAAAGTATGTAAGTGGGTCACATAATGTTTGACCAAAGGTGCCTACTCTGTTGTTGTTTATACAACTTTGATATTCAATAATCCTAGTTTTACACTTCAGATTGGTTTTGCCAAAATAAAGGACACCACAGAGACACGTGGTCATATAAATAAGTTATTTTTTAATTGTGCAATAGTTTATTCAAACCCAACACATTGTACTACATAAATTAAAACAATTAAATATGCATGCAGTTAAAATTACATATGGAAAAAATAGCAAACAATAAATTCTGCAATCTGCTTTCACATATCACTGCCATATTCAGGAATTAAAATCAATCGGGTTAATAAATCTTGAAAATGTTACAACTGCAATACAATCGGCAGCCTTACACACATTAAACCGATTGTACCACACTTCTTCCTGTAGAGAGACAGTTCCTCTGACCATTAAAACATTATTTTCTTATTTTAATCAACCCCGGGCAATACTCAATATCAGTTTTTAAGCTTTCTTAGGTGTTTGCAGAAACGACAGAATTGAGACGTCTGTGGCAATACATTCCTTATTCTTAAAATCGCACAAGTGGGCAATGGGTTGAGTCGAAATCTCATTCAAATATTTCAATACTTTGGATCAGGCAAGATTTCCAGATAATTTGGCAGTACTGCTAGTGTTTTTGTTTTCTCCAGCCAACTCTTTATAGAGATAGTATTGTGGTCTTGCATCACATGTTTTGCACCAGTCATACTTATATCGTTTTTCTTTAACTGATGCACAATTTGCTATATGCTCTTCACGTTTTTGGTTGATCTCTTCAAGGAGAGCCAGAATGTTTTAAATTTGACCAGCACACTCACCTTATCTAAAGCGATTTGATTTTACACATCGCCGTATAACTCCTCAGAATCAGATTCTAAAATGCACATGTACAGTGACAATACTCTCCAGGAATGATGAACGGATAATCAGGATACTCCTAACTCTCATCTCAAAATGGTTATAGGTATGCAAATCGGTAAATTTAAGAATGAGCGCCAAATTCTGTCCCACAAACATTCTAGAAAGAAGGGATTTCGTACATCATTATCGGCACCAACTTCCTGCAAAAAAGCATAATCAATAGTACTACTGTAACCCAACCATATTTAATCTGGATGTATTTCATTTGCGCAATTGATTACATAACCTTTGTTACCATTCTGTCTTCAAGGCTATATATAAATGGCTTTTTTGCCCGGATGAAACCAAGATATTTAAGTTCTTGAACACATTCTAGTTTCTCACACCCCAATTTCAACTGAAAGCTATTTCCTTTCTTTAGATCTAGAGAATCTCAGAATTTCTATTTTTATGCCATTTATCTTTAATTTGTTTTTGACATTATATATGTGGAATTGGTTTATCAGGCATTACAAACCCACCTCTGTAACATTAGTACTTACCTCAAGCCAGCATATTCTTGTTTGGTTGTCCCCAATGTACCTTGTGTGGGGTCTGGTAACAGCTGTATATTAGCTTATATTAGACATCCAGGGCCTGCACCAAAATTGATGTTTTATGTGCCCTTCGCCAAATCTTTTCCCATGATGCTTTTCTCATTTCTCTGTTCAAACCTCTTTGCCAGGCTCTTTTTTTTATACCTGTTTGTTATTTTGGTTAGCATCTATCAATAATGTCTACTATTACTTTTAGGCACTGTGATTCATGGTGTGTTGCAGTACCTACTCAAAGGGATGGATATTTCAGGCCACATTGCTCAGTCTCTGACTTGTAGGTATTGCATTCCATCATTCTCATCTAACCCAAAAGGTTTCTGCAGCTCTTCCCGAACGTGTCCCCTTATTTGACATCCTCCTTTTGTTCATTTCACAAATTTTCCTTCCTACAGAAAAAGCTGCCTTTCCCAGGATCGGGGTGAATAGAGACGAGAATGAGGTCAGAGCCCATCTGAGTGCTAGCCCATCCCAGGTCTCCCAGTGTTGTTCACAGGTGGGTGTAATTTGCTTTATACTTTTTGCGTATCTGACTTGAGGTGTATCCCCAGGTATCTCAGAGAGCGGTTAGCCAATTTAAATGGCCACTTTTTGCCAAATACATTTTTTTCAGTTCTGTAAGCATTAGATTGAGCAGGTCAGACTTTGCCGTGTTAAGTTTAAACCCTGAGACCCTCTCTATCTCTTTGAGCAGCCCCATGATTGAATCTTGCGGTCTGGTCAGTGCAATAAACCAGTTATCTCTAAATAAGCAGATTTTATGTTCTTCCTCAATCAATTTTGTTCCGTGGATCTTTACCGTCCTCCTAATTGGAGTGGCAGAGGGCTCCATTATTAGTACAAATAAGAGAGAGAACAGGCCTCCCTACATAGTCACTCTACAGAGTTGGAATCTCTGTGAGGTCCCCATTCTTCTCCCTCTGAACTGCTAGTGTTAAATAGTTTGCATTGATCGTTATCCCCGCCAAAACCAAATTTATGGAGAACCCCTCCAAGAAATTCCAATCTATGCAAATGCTTTTTCAGTTTCTAAAGCAAAAAGCAGTGTGCCTAGACCAAATCGTCCCACCTGTTGATCAAATGCAATATCCTTATGGTGTTGTCTCCTGAGCTTCTCCCAGGCACAAAACCTGCCTGGTCTGGAGCCATCAGAACGGCCAGCACAGTTTCTAAGTGATTAGCCAAGATTCTCATGTATATTTTGGCGTCTTGGTTTATTAACGCTATTAGGCAGTATGAAGAGCGCAACGTGAGGTCTTTGCCACCCTTAGGTTTAATAGTAATGGTGGCCTCTCCCATGGACAGTGTGGTCCTGTCTGATCTGGGAAAACTATTATCAAGTTGTATAATTCTTTGGGATTTAATGGTTCACCAATCGCTTATTAAATAAAACAGGGTAAAAAACACAAAGCGCCCGTCCGGGCAGAGGCTCATGTTAATCTTGACTCTTGATAGCCCTTTCCACTTTTTCCTCCAGGATAGGACAATCTAGTTTTGACCTTTGATCCCCTATTATTAGCACTGGCAAATGGATTTAGTCTTCGTATTTTTTTTGTAGTTTGGGATCTAGCTCTTCAGCAGTATACAGTGTTGTATATAAATTTGCAATGGCGTGCATCTAACTTGTCCTCTTCTGACCCTACAAGTGAAATATTCCCTCTTCTAATAGCTCGGATAACTGTTCTATTGTTCTTAGCTTGAGGTTGTCTGGCTAGTACCCGTCCATATTTTGCACCTTGCTCAAAATATCTGTTTGGTTTGTAGTAGGGTCAACTCTAATTTGCTAGTAGACTGTGGAGCTGAGCCTTTATCACTCATCCGCTTCGGAATCCTTCCTGAGGTCTTCCACTGCCTTACCGCTGCAGCAGCGACGTCAATTGGGGGCCACCAGGAGTCTCAACTGTGACCTCTGTCAACTCCTGTACGACCCCCTGCTCTGCAACCCCTTGTTAAGGGTTGCAGAGGCATAGAGAAACCAAAAGCAAAGAGGGCTCTCATAGGAGAGGCCTTTTTACATTCAAGAAATAATTTCTTTTTGAAGTCAGAATGACTTCAAAACGACTCCCACCCCCACAGGACATGGGATGCTCTGCTCCCCTGCTCTGCACATAACAGGAACCAGAGCTGGTGCTTGCATGCATGGAGAATGTGCAGAAAGAGAGGCTTGCTGATGCGTTCCTCGGAGCAGCAGTGGATTTTGAAAAAGGCAAGAAAGTGTTTTTTGGTAAGTGTGTGTGTGTGTGTGGGCGCATGAAAGTTTGTGTATGTATATGAATATTATGTAATGTGTGTGAATGAGTGCATGATGAACGGTGGCTTGGTGTTTCAGTGAATGGTGGATGGGTGCAGTGTAAATGAGCATGCAAATGGTGTGCTTGTGTTCAATACCTAAATTACTTACCATTATTCCTAGTCCTACTCGTCCAGTACATGCCTATGAAGCACCTTGCCTCAAACCTAAATAGTGGCATGGGGAAGAGGGTTGTGGATGTAATGCTGGGCCAAGGGGATTATTTTTGGGTTGGGGAGGAGAGTGGGAGTGAAAGGGACCTGTAGGGAGGATGGTGCTGGAGGAGGATGTGCAATCATGTAATGGGCATCCATGCTAAAGTAGCCATGGTCTATGTTATTATTGACAACACTTGTTTTAGTACAGCAAGTGTAGGCATTTTGTTAATTTGAAATGTTTGTGCAAATGCTCTGCCACACTTGGCACCTCACAAATATATGACAAATTACCAAATAAGCAAATGGAATGCAATCACTACACCTGTCACTTTGTATTCACAATTATGGAACTGGGTCCTGTCCACTGATAATGATCTGAATGTTAAATTGTGTAATCATCTATTTGGCGGATAACACACTGCACACAGTTGCATGCTGTCAACGGCATGTGCCTTCTTTATTTACCCAGACCATGATGGAATGGCAAGGGGTGGGCTCTTTATCTGTAGGATCTGCTCTTCCGTAATCCGCATTAGTAGATCAGTCCCTTTCTTGCTAGGACTCTGTTTGCCTTACATGACGAGGGAGGACCACGCACAATGTCTCCACAGTACGCAGGTGTTGCTTTGTTCAGCCACAGTCGCGGGAAGCGACATGGCTCCCATTCTGCGGGCGTAACAGTGCATCCTCACTGCAGCAACGAATATTCAATCATATGTCAATACACATAACAAATCTATTATTCTTTGCATTTCATTTACTTATTTGGTCATTTGTTATATATTTGTGAGGCGCCAGGTTTGGCAGAGCGTTCGCACAAACATTTTACTCACAGGTGTGTTGGGTTCTTACTGCCACGTTATCACTTCCCCACTTGCAGCGCAGTAGACTGGGACCTGCCCCCACTCCTCTCCCCTGATAATTTTGTCAATGTGCATGACATTTTTACAGGGCATCTATAATAAAGCAAGCATAAGTGTTATTACCCGTGTAGACTGGCATTTGGGTGCAGCCAGTCTAGTAATTTCTTACTGCGTCATTGAATATCTATATAATGAAGTAAGCATCAGAAGTGTTATTACGTGCTATTATGTGTCTAGAATAGCATTTTGCTGCAGCTAGACTAGCCTTTTTTTACTTACTGTGGCTTGACTTTGTGTACTGGACATCTCTGATAATCATGATAAGTGTAATTACCTGGCTAGACAGGCATTTGGGAAGGGTGGACTGAGCATCCGAGGAGAACTTCCTCGTCGCAGTGGCAGGAAAAATTCCACAGAGGCCCTGAGATGGTTTCGGGACTTTGCTAATTCCCCAAGAAGGGGGCAAAAGAAAGAAGCATCAAGTTGAGAGATACTGTAAAAAACTCTCAAACACCAGGAAAAGGGGGGAGTCCTCCTGATGAAGAAACTGAAAGCCTGTTTGATACCCTAAAGAGACGCCAGGGGAAGGGAGTCATTCTCCCTTGCTTTGTTGTTTGATTTGTTGGATTTTTGAGTCATTTGTATAGTGCACCTAAACAAACCAAATCGTATCTGGGCGCAGATGGTACCTAAATACACTCAAATAATAATATAAAGAAGAAAGCACATTTACCAGATTCCCAATCCTGATACTGGAGTAGCTCCTACCTTAGACCATCCTCCTATAGTTGCTTGAACAGATGGGTCTTTAAAACTTTATTAAAAGAGCAGAGTGTTTTTATTTCTCAAATTTACAATGGAAGCTTGTTCCATAACGTTGGGCCATAGATTGCAAACCCATGATCACCCCTAAATACACAATTTGAGGGGGGGAGTTTGCAACAACAAGTTTTTACGTGACCTCAACTGTCTGGTTGATACTGGGTTATTTTTTCAAAGAGATAGCTGGGGGCCAGCGTGTTTACACATTTGAACACCAGACAAATAATTTGAAAATCAATACGACCGTTCACCATAAACCAGTGCAACGATCGACGAAGGTTTGTAATCGGGCAGGATTTTGTTAGTCTAAAAATAAGTCTGACAGCTGCATTTTGAGCTTTTTGTAATCGCTGGATTTGTGTAGAAGGGATGCCTGCCAGCAGCCCATTACAGTCATCCGTGCAAGTGTGGCAAGAGAGTTTGAAGTGAGGCACAGTTTGGCACAGACTTCATCTGGCTCCACATTATTGACTCCCCCCTTAACATGGATTGTTTCCTGCACTCTATTTTTTGCCTGGCTTGCCTGGGAGCTCGGCTGGTTAAGCCTGCATTATCCTACAATAACTCGCTCCGAGAATGCGGAAAGTGAGGCACAGTTTGGCAGTTCGCAGTTGGTGAGTACCGGGGGGGGGGCATATCCTCACCCATTGTCTTGCCATCATCCGAAGGGCTTGGGATAACGCTTGCATTGTTATGCAATACTGCCTCTGAATTTGTGCAATGAATTGAGACTTCTTTTAAGTGCATGAATTAATCTTAATTCATTTTTTTATATATTTTTTTTAACTTCCCACGCTGAAGCGCCAAACTACTGGTGCTATTCTAGCATGTGTGCCTAAACGTGCAGCTCTTTCATTGCTCGGTGCGATGGAGGGCCGTGTGGCATCGGTTACTTCACTGGAGCAAGTCTTAGATCTGAGTGAGTTGGAGGGCCCTGTTGGGGATTTACCCGATATCCCTGCATAAAACACTCGCTGTGCGAAGCGTGCTTGCCCCAACGCACTGTTAAATTGATTGAGGAAGTACTGACTGATCCAAAAATCACTGACTTTTACTTGGCACGCAAGAAGGTCTTGGATGTATTGTCTCTCCCTCAAGGGCTTTTTAACGGATGACTTGATACATGAATTTGGCTCCTCTCTTAAGTGCCTGGGCTCCAAGACAATCGAACAAGTAGCAATGTGCCTTACGAATGCCTCTGCGCTGGAATCCTCTAAGGTTATAGCAGACACCATCTTTGCACCGGTTCAACCTCCTTCCATATCTCTGGTACCTACCTCTGTTGCAGTCTGTTTTGCTTCGGTTGCCCCACAAATGAATGACAAAAAAACCTTTGGGATACACTTTGCATGGAGCACTCTGGTTCTCTTTCTACAAACGTGGCTTCACAAAGGATAGACCACCGTTTGCTGGCATTAGACGACCCCTTTCATTTCCCCTCAAGCATTTTGTGCATCGCATTGAACTGATCCGTCTAACGAGTTGCATCCTGTATCGCTGCGTCGGAACATCCGTGTTTTTTCCCCTGTTTCTACTTGTTCTTCCGCCTCAATTGACTTGGCTGAAGTGAGCTGCTCTTCAGCGGCTATGTTTAATATCTTGGTTAATATTTTGGAATCACTGCTGGCTGACCTGACCGTCAACATGCAATGTAATTGTAACTAAATTGGCTTCTCGGGACTGCTTACTAAAACTTCGGACTTAGTTGATTTACTAACTAGGGTTCTTGCACGCCAAGAATCACTTTGGCTTGATGTTTGTTCTAATATGTCTTCCCGAGTTGATCCATCGTTTAATCCTCTGACTTTGAATGCACATACTAAGCCAACATCGATTGATCCTAAACTGACCACTATTGTACAATTGGCTCCTGAGAAATGCCATATGTGGTGGCCTTGTAGGGTCGTCAATCAGGCTCTAATGTATGAGCCGGTAATTGATAAAGACAAAGGGGATGGGGATAGAAAAACCTCTTGGAAATACTTTGATTAAAGCTTCCGAGACACATGTGGCCCTTTTTCCCCACTTTCCAAAGTAGACAGGCCACTGTTCATTTTTTCCTGCTCTTGCTGGAAAGGCTCTAATTTCTTCTCATTGTTTGTCGACTGGGCACATGAATGAGGCTATTATATCTATTGATAACGCCTCTTCTTATCAAACCCTGCTGCCTCTTCCCGTTATTCCAATTGTCAGAGTTCCCATTGACCCATCAAAGCCCACGCTTTTGAGACCATTGGCTGCTCCTGTTACTCTCAGTAACTTCTCCCCGGTGTGCATTCCAAATGATTCTAGCAAACCCACCGTCAGTACCTCTGTTCAGACTGAGTGTGATCTTGGCTTGCGCACCTCTTACGTAGAATCTAGGCCCTCTTCATCTAGAAAGGTGACTGCCCCCTCCCTTCAAGACCTGGTCAGACAGGCCCCAGTGGGGGGGTTACAGACTTATTTGCCCTCTAAGCCTGACTCTAAGGCTCTTTTGGTCCATTATTTCTTTAGTGATGAGGCTGGGCAATTTTTGAACTGAGCCTGATTGCTTGATTTACTCCATTGCATCATTCCACTTCAGTTTATTCGAAACGACAACATAAAGATAGTGGACATTTGCGAGGGATCACACTTTGCTACATCTGTCGCTTATTTGTTTTCCAATGAAACTTTGTCCCATATCCTAGAGCACGTCGACTCACTTAGACACCAGAGCTATGAGTGCACTGCCATGGATCTGGAATATGGAGGAATATGGAAAGAGATTTCACCCATTGCCTCTGAGTGGCAAATGTGCCACTATTTCCGACCCCAGATGTGTTCCTCTTGTACCCTGCTTGCCTTCTGGAGCGGGGACGGTGGATGCTTCGTTGGGGGAAGAAAGGCATGGCTGCCCAAGCTGGTCGCCCAAAGGGAGACAGCTGGCCTTTAGCCTTGGATGCTCCACATGGCGTGCCATGTGTTAGCTGGAACACTTGTGCGCACTCCCATTTGTTTGAGGAATGAGGACTTTTTGATGATGTCGACCAGTACACTATGGTAGCATTCCAGGAGACTTTGCTTGTCAATCCGGTGGTGGCGGATGGCTGGTATTTTATTCATAAGCCAGCCAGCAAGACCCCCGCGGGCACCCGAAGGAAGGACGTTTTCTGGGTGTTAACTCCTTGAGTATGGTGGAATTACCCACGTGTTCTCCGAATATCCTTATGGGAAGGATTTTCCTACCCACGGAAACGTGTATTGGGGAGTTGGTCATTATCAAAGTTTACAACCCACCTTATAGGCAGCCCCATGATTTGGTGCTCCTTAAAATGAAGGATTTGATTGGTAAATTAAAGCCCTGTTCCTCTTTTATGGTGTGTGGGGACTTTAACTCTCGGCTCCCCAGTGCTCCCAAGATGGTTGACCATGAGGACATGAGGACACGCATTCATCATCGGCCGTGGACGGCAGTCTACTTTCCTGCTTTTGCGGGAGGGGTCTTGCATGGGCTGGTTTGTTCTATTCGATGGGGTTCACCATGGTTAATGGTGATTACATGTCACTCGCCGCCTTTAGACTCACATCCGAAAGCATCTTGGTCTGCGCCTTTATGGCTAATGACTTGCATCTTGTAAGTGACATAAGCTTATCTCCTCGGCTTGAGAGCAACCATATGCCACTGGCGATCATCTTAAACCTCAGCTTGATGCCCTCTCCCCTTAATACCATCGGGGAACTTAGGGTTAATTCTACCTTAAATCGTATTCCATGGAATGACCGAAGGATGGGCAATGTTTCTGTACGTTAACAAAATGCCCTGGCCTCCTTTGTTGAACGCTGTGCACTTAGGTGCGTGGAAAAACCCTATGATTTTCCTAGGGATTTTGAGGAAGTGATCGCCGCTATCATGTCCTCCATTTCATTTTTGCCACGGGAGGTACCCGGGCCACGTGGACATCTTTTGCTTCGCCTCTCCATCGTCATCCCTGGACTAACTGCCACCAAGAGGCGTAAACTGCGTAGAGAGATGCAAACCTTAGCAGGAATGGAACTGGATCCCCTCGTAAGAGCGCAACGCCTAAATAAAGCAAAGCCAAAAATGTATATCTGAAATGGCTAAGACAACATCGGTATAACACTTCGGTGGCGGACACTAGTTTGACTTGCCTTGGATAACGATGCACAGGAATTTTGGAGGCGGATTGACGTTTGCACCTGGGGAACATAGATGTCCCCGAACTTGTTTGGGTTGAGCATGTCTCCAGAATTCTGGGAGGAGGTGTTTCTACATATGTTGGACCGGGCCCATCCACTGCTAGGTGGAATTACACCAAAACGCCTGATGACATCTTGAGGCTAATTGTGAGAGCAAATCCTTGAGGGCCTAGGAGGGTTTATGTAGTACTGTGACGCTGTTTGCTGGGCTACTGCGCTGCACTGGCTCTTCCATTTAATTGGAGAATCCCAACTTATCCCATTCTCCTGGAGGGACGGTATTATCGTCCCCATATGGAAGAAGGATGATGGTCTGATACCAGCAATTATCGCTTTCAGTGATGCTTGCTGTTTCATCGACGATCTTCGCCCGCATGCTATTGAAGGAACTATGTTCTTGGGCGGAAGATGCCAAGCTTATTTCGCTGAATCAAACCAGCTTCCAACGGGGGGACTGGGTGTGTCGACTTATTGTCTCTCCTTGCTGACTGCCCCTCCAGCAGGCTTGGCTTATTCGCCAGCGCACTGTCTATGTGGCGTTCATAGATTACAGTGCCGCCTTTGGCTCCGTCAATCGGAATATGCTTTGGTGGAAGTTATCGGATTAGAACATATCGCCGGGACTATTGTTCATGATTATTTCCCTACACACCAACACCAGGTTTAAGATCAGGTTAGACCAATCTGGTAAGACTTGCTCCTGGATTTCCACTGCAAGCGGGTTGAAGCAGGGATGCATGCTAGCGCCCCATCTGTTAAATTTATATCTAGCTGATATCGGTGCACCATTGGCCAATCCATCGATCGTCCCGAAAGTTGGCAACTTCCCTTTGCAGTGGATGGGTTATGCAGATATCATCATCCTTCTGGGTCTTATCCTGTCCGATTTACATGCTTCATTCTCGCACTCCCTTCACCTTGTTGTAAACACCAGAAAAACAAAGGTTATGGTATTCCATCCCACAGGCCATAAAAAGATCACAATGCCTTGGCACGTGGAGTCGACCATCCTTGAGGTGGTAAACAAGTATAACTACCTGGGAGTCACTTTGACTGTAGATTATGGGGCAATTGTCATCTGGACTACGTTAAACGAAAGTGCTCTCAGATTATCGGGTGCCTGGGGGAAGTGGCTCGCAGGGGCTCTTCGGTCTGGATCTTGGCCTGATTATATCGGCCCAAGATCCTTCCAACCATTATGTATGGGACTGAAGGCTGGATGCCCGGTAACATCATTGGAGTGGCCAAAGTAGAATCCTCACTGCTTAAGAGGTTGTTTCGACTTCCGACCCACACTCCGGTTGTGACCATTCTCCTTGAGTTAGGCATTGAGTCTTGCCTGGCGAGATTCCAGCTGACTTACTTGAGTATATACTGGAGGCTAGCCAACGCCCAGGCTGGCACTCTGAATGCCATTATTTTTTAGGCTGGCCGGGCTGAGGCACCGTACAGGCAGGATAGCGCCATACTTTCCATCTATTCTTTTGCTGCTAGATGGCTGCCCCTGGTCCTGAGCGAGCCAGTGAATTGTCCTCCCTGTAACACTTACCTTGCCTCCATAGGAGCATAAATGGTCCAGAGCTCTGGTGATCAGGCAATACTGGTTAATTAGGGTTTTCCCCTGTCATAAAGGAGAAAGTAAAAGAGGAGGGGGAGACTGGAATCAATATAAAGTGGTAAATCTACTATGGCTCACCCTTTTCTTTACCACCCTGACTGGCTCCCCTTTAGTTCCTAAGGCCCACACACTCCTCACCCGTGTTTTGTTGTTTTGGAGCTCTCTGTCCTGCTTTCAAGCTGGGGTGCGTTGGTGTTGAGGCTCAGACGATAATCATGTTGTTAAAAGGGAAGTGTTTAAATTCCTGAAGAGGTCTTTAGTCTTTAGTCATAAAAGGCACCGAAGTCTCTAAGAGAAAAAGGTTCTGAGGTTGGAGCGATCTCTCTTGATGATTTTAACAACTGTCTTCTTTTGCAGGTTCTCTGAAGAAAGAATTTTCACTTGAGGAGCTTGGACGTCGAAGAAGAAACATGAAGTCTTCTCTTGAGGTAAGGAGGCGCGCGTAGAAAGGAATAGGCGTGTGGCCCAGTGTGCCTTCGTTATCCAACTATGTTTTTTTTCTTGAGGTAAGTATGCAAATGTAATTCGGCAAAGGCGCGCGGCACAGCGTGTCCTAGTTATGAAACTATGGCTTTTTTCTGCGAGGCGTTGGAATGCTTGAGAAAAGCTTGTCAGAGCTTTAGGTACGTGTGCGCATATAGTTATTCTTATTCACTTTTAGTCTGTAATGTTCTTTCATTAACTATGGTACCTTTTGTCTTTGTAGGTTTTCAGAGGTCAGAAGAACTCAAAATGAAGCTGCGGCCTTGGATGAAGACTGCTGACTGAACTGCGGAAATACGGAAGATGAAGTCACCTGTCGGGGGACTGCTGCTGCGGAAAACTCTGATCCAGTATGTTGAAGACTAAGGTCTATGGATTATGTGAGCAATTAGAGTTCAAAACAAGACTTTTTTTCTATTATTCTGCAGGTCTGTGAGCTGAGCGCCGGTAGCGTTACACCGATGTCAGTGGAAATAACGCAAAGCGCGTGTTACTGCAGAGGCAGGGCTTTTATAGTCCTCTATGCCCAACGTCTAGATCTCAATGACTACTTAGAAAGTGACCCGCTGGACGGCCATCTTAAGGAGATTGGAACACCATTGGATCTCTATGGGAGCCCTTTGTCACCTTGGGGGGAATATAAGAATGTCAGGTTTGCCATTCTAAAACCCATGTAGCCCCTACGGACCTGTACCAAGACTCCTTCCTGGCCCGGACACCAGAACCTAACCCAGAACCCCTGGAATTGATCATGACATTCCCACTTTTTAAGGCCGCTATGAGAGATGTTGTTATATCTTGCTTTAGTGAGCAACACGCTGTGGATCTTACCACAAAATCTAATAGTGGCTTATTCATGGCATATGTTTTCAACCAGTATCACCTATAGAATTACATAGGCCAGTTTGTGGGAAATACCTTGGTCTAGGACTATCGCAAATGAAGAACAAACTCGGTAAAGATCTTGGAGGTCAAGGGTGCCTGGAATAACATCCTTAGGCCCCTACGAGTGTGTGCCGCTTGTGTGGGTCTAACCAGCTTGAGTAAGTTAAACATCTTCTGACTCACTGTGAAGCCTTGAGGTTAAAAGCTCTACTTGTGGATGTACTGAGCCCCATTCTTTGCAAGGTATTTGGACATTGTTTATTGGGGGGTTTGGGAGGTGCGAGCAAACCTTGCATTATTTTCCTCACTATCCTTTGGCGAAAAGTAGCAAGCATTTTGGAGGACTATAATTCTCATTGAAGCATTGAGGGTTTGGATTGAATGTTATTTGATGGGACTGCTTGGGAACCCATGGGTTCTTTATTTTTCTTTTTATTCTGTTTATTTTGAATTGTACTGATTACTATGTTGTTCTTTCTTACTAAGATTGTGTTGAAATGTTGTTTGTACAGCTATGTAACACAGTAAATAAATAAATTACAGTAATCCAGGCGTGAATTTGCCAATGTGCCCACCACCACTGCATGATCCTTAGCCGGAATAAACTGGAGAGCCTGTCTCAGGGTGCGCAAGGTGCTGAGAACTGACTGCACCTTAGCAATTAACTGGGCTTTGCTGCCCAGGTCCCCATGCCAAATACACCCCAGATGTTTTAATTTAGGGGCAAAGTAGTAGGTGTGAGCCCAAAAAGCAAGGCAACCCTGGACACCTGCTACCCTCAAGAGGTGTTTAGGGCCAAACAATGCTACCTCGATTTACCCAGCATTCAGGAGATGCAAGTTAGGGGGCACCCCCCTTTTACTTCCTCCAGACATTGTTTCACTGTTTGAAACCTCTCCTCCACATTCCCTATTTTGATTAACACTTGGGTATCTGCATACAAGTGAAATTGTTCTTCGCGCTTCCTCAAAATCTCCATCAATGGCCTAAGATATAAATTAAAGAGAAGGGGGATAGTGATTATCCCTGCGGGATGCCACAGTCCTGTAGAAGAGTTTCACACAAACCCACCCAATTTGATTAGTTACCGATATGACAAAAAGGACTGGAACCAGCTCAGTGTCTGGTCAGAGATGTTCCCCATCTCCCGAGGCGCCCAAGCAAGATCCAGTGATCCACCGTATCGAACGTCGCAGAGATACACAACATGACCAGTAGGGGATGAATCTCCCTGATCTGCCACTTAAAGGAGGTCATCCCATACTGCCATCAATGCCGCTTCGGTTCTGAAGCCTGGTTGGAAACCCAACTGGAGGGGGTCCAACAAAGATTCCTTACCCACATAGTCTTGTAACTCAGATATTACAATCTTCTCCAAAAATGTTTTGGGCAATGGTAGCCCCGCCCCTGGTCGATAGTTCTGCAAATCTTCAGGGTCCACGTTTCTTTTTTTAAATTATTTTAAAGAGTGGTAACCACAGACTTTTTTAGTATCACAAGTAATGAACCAGATAATGATTTATTGATGAACTGAGTTAGAAAAAGGGATATCAGTCAGAAGTCATGTTGCCATGCTTGCAGGTATGGGGAAGAGTGTGTTGTTAGTGGGCTGCAGTTTTATCAGCAAAGACAACACCACAACTTCACCAACCAAAGAGAAAGACTCCCCAAACAGCGGAGCACGTGTTCTCTTTGGTCCCTTAAAATAATGTTCAGAGTCTTTCCCAGTAAGAGGTAGTTGTGAAATCTTTTCCTGAATCAATTCAATCTTCCTATGAAAGAATGAGTTGAAAAGATGTGCCTGCCTCGGAGAGGGCTCCATGGCAGAGAATACATACTTTGGTTGTACAAAATTAGCAATAGTTGATTGATTCATAGACACAAATTTTAATAATCAGGAACTCAGATTTGGCTTTAAAAAGGGATTTTTTATATTCAACTTGTGCCACTTTCACGTTTCCTGCATAAGTGGGGGTTCTATCTTTTCTCCACTTTTTCCTATTGCTCTAAAGTGTTGATGTAGGGGGAAGAGACCATAATTTGGACATTATGGACATTGTGAACTATATTGGAGCGTGTAGGCCAATTCCAGGAGAAGGGAGCCATTCTCCTGGTCCTGAAAGTTCAAGAAACTAAAAGCCCATTAATCAAGAGACGCCAGAGGAAGGGAGTCGTTCCCCTTGGATTTGGTGAGGAATATATTGGAATGTGTGAACCAATACCAGGAGAAGTGAGTCATTCTACTGGTTCCGAAAAGTGACTGGTGCAAAGGTTTGCTGGAACCAAAGGTTTTTTGAAACCTAAAGCCAGGGAAAGGGATGTCCTTCACTCTGGCATCCTTTTGCCTAAGAACATTTCTAGGAATACCAGCCAAATACCAGGAGAAAGGAGTCTTTTTCCTGGAGAAGGAACTTTCTGTTGGCTTAGTCTTTAGTTGTAGTGTAAAGGGTAGAAGTAGTTTGTGACACAGGACGGCAGAGTTTGATTTCAACTGACATTCCGACAGATGCTTTAGTACTGGTTTGCGGCAGGCAAACCCCTCTTAGAAGATAAAGATAGTGAGGGTTTCTTCTTTTTGAGAAAAAAACGTTTTTACCCACCAAAATGCCACACTTGTTACAGCATTCTTCTTCAACACACTTACACTATACAATGCTGAAGTGGCATATCTATGCAGTGCCACAGCCTATCTGTTTGGGTGTTTATAGTTTATTAAAAACTTTATTCTTCACAACTCTTAGTTCATTACAAATGGCAATAAATTGCTTCAGACAGAACATTCTAAAATAAACATTAGACATTAATTTATTCAACATGATACAATATAATACCGTAACTATATTTAAAAGTCAAAATGTGCTGGTGGCGATGCGTTGTTCCTTATACAATTCCACACTGTTTCACAAAGCTGCACCAAATTGGGCATAGTTATCTTTTAGGACCCTCTGGACATAACTGGCTACATGACATTTGGACAACCAACCACATTCCGCGGATTCTAGCAAAAAGTCGCAATTTGTGGCTTGGCGAAGCGTTGTTCCTTATACAATTCGAAACATCTGTACCAAATGGTGCATAGTTATCTGTTAGGACCCTACAGACATTACTGGCTGCATGACATTTGGACACTTGACCCTGTTCCCCAGTTTTCAGCACAAGTCAAAATTTGTTTGAGGGTTTGTGGCTTTGTGAAGCATTGTTCCTTATACAATTCCACACTGTTTCGCTAATCTGCACCGAATGTTGCATATTTGCATGTTGGGAACCTCGGGACATTACTAGCTACAGGAAATGTGGACCCCCCACCACTTTCCCTGGATTTCAGCACCTTCACACATGAGACGGTTGCCTGAAATCGGCAAAACGTCAATGTGGTCGTAAGAAGGACCGGTTTGTTTATTGATTTGTAGGGCGCATCAAACCCGTAAGTAACTGAGCGTACAGCATAACAAGAATACTTAAAGCTTAGTTACAGATGACGGTTCCCTACACGAGGAACAAAACTCAAGGTCCAGGTCCTAGGTTGCACGGTTTCCAAGATATTTGCACCACAATGAACTGAACTGCACCACGCCAGGCTGAAGCAACAGGTGGGGAAAGAGCACTGAAGGGGCCCAGTATGCAGCAGCACACTAGCTCTGGCTTCCCCCACCGCCCCTAACTTCTGCTCTGAGGTATGTCAGCCAGCCACACGCACCCATTCTGGGTGCAGTTTACTTCAGGGTGCAAAGCACATCAAGCGATAAGTGATTCAGAACAGCGACCTACAGGATCAGTGTTATCCTGTCTGTCTACATAATCCGTACATTTTTCAGCAGCTATCCCACAAATTACTCTTACTTCATTATGGTGGACTAATTGAGAAACACATTTTCCAACCTTTTGTGTATCGTTATTAAAATAATCACTAAAGCAATGGTCATTGAGATAGTGTACATACAAGATCCTAGCCCACAATATTAACAATCTCCTTATGAAATTTCCCAACCACATTTTCCTCGGCCTTAGTGTTGCACTGCAGCCAATCAGCCAACGTTTTAGCGTTTCTGCCTCCCACAGCTTTTTACAGAGCCAACTATTTCTTTCTTGCCACAGGATCCCTCTTATGGTACCCCACCTTTGTAGGGAGCCCAGTAAGTTAAGATGAATGCACATATAAATATAACAATATTTCTTCCCGAAGAAATCTCATGACAGGGGGCTTGAAGCTCCTTATATTTCCTCAGGTGTGTGGCTAGTTCCCTTTGTAGTTTATACAATGTCATTCTCTATATACCTTACCCCATTTTACAATTTTGATTTTGTTGTACATCTTCACCGGGCTTGTAAGGGCAATGTAAGTTTGTCGAAGTCCATTTCAGCAAGCATCGTGTCACACCATTCCCCCAGAATTGCTCAATGCTTTGTAATAGTTATTGCTTAAAGATATATTTAAATATTAAAATAGTGAACGCGATTGTGGAATCAATATTGCCTCGATTTATGTTGTACTATTGGGTGTAACCCGATCATATGAAGGCAGCACGCTTATTAAAATGTGGTTGGCATCTACAATATTCTGGTCTGCTTCAGTATATATTTGGTATTTTAAAATGTTTACATTTATTTACTTTTACGCCTGCAGGCCACTTCCGGTAATGTCACCAGAGTTAAAGAGGAACTGATGCCATCCAGGTCAAAGGTTGTGACATCACTTGCTGTGATATCATCAGGTATGTGGCACTTCCGCTACCAATGGCATTTTGTTAAATCGATTTAGTATGAATTTTCCCCTGACCACTGCCTTCATAGCATCCTACTTCACTGCTAATGAAGGTTCTTCCCCCGGATCAGTCTAAAAAAACTTTAAAGGGGAAGTTTGCTCATAAATTGTATTGTCTAGATCGTTCGAGCATGTATTTTTAAGCATACATTAATCGATCTTAAAAAAAAATTACCTTAATTTTACTCAATTTTACACATGCGAAAACAATGGGTTTGGTGCTGCCATCTTGTGATAATCTTATCTGTTGATGCATCGCCCTCAGTTCAAGTGACCTTGCGGCACAAATACAGATCGCCCTACCTGCAAACTAACATCACTACTCCAAATGATATTCTCCACCTAGTTTCATGACTTTCGTGGCCAGTGTAGCCAAACGTGCCCTATCATTACCCACGTGATAACGTTACTTAACATAGAACCAGGAAGATAAACGCCACACATCCTCCAACAGCGCGTAACTTTTCAATCTTGTCGCAAATATGAGAGCAAAACATTTATTTTTACAAAAACATCAATAGTCTGCAATGTAACAAGTGCTTTTGTTTTGCAAAGAACGCTCACAAGAGAAGCTTAAGTCCACAAAATGAACTAATCTTTTTGCATCGCGTGCTTCGAATGTTATTTATAACTACCTCATGATACGCCGATTGCGATCAGCAATCGATCAATTCCTGTACTCAATTCTTGAGTGTCCTTATGTTACACAAGCAAAACTTTCTAATGACGCATATGGTGTTCCGTTAGTGAGAAGATATGGATTGATTGCACTTTCAAGCGCAACGCTTTCGCTAAAGCACGTTTTTACATCATAAACACTGACAGGTTGCTCTTTATTGCTGGTACCGCTAGAGGGCAGATAGGTCCCTGTCAGCCGTCCCACATAACGGTCATCAAATAAGTACTGTTGATGAATATCTGCCAATGTTGTTTGAAGAATCCATCCGACGGTATCTTGAAACTATGACATGTGCAGGACGGTACAATATAGCTGTGTAGATAACAGAATAAAAGAATATATTTTATTATCCATTCGAATATAACAAGTTATCATATAATTCAGAACCGGGTGAAACCTAATCATAAACGCAAACCACACAGAATGAACACAGACATGGCAACATGGGGGAGTAGGTGAGGCCACGACGTGCATGAAAGGTTAGCGCTGTGAAGTAGGTATACCTCACAATGGGATGGAGAACCACATGCACCTGCTTCACATAGCGGGTCCTACCAGAAAATAAGGACAGAGATGGTATCGTTTTCCGTTGAACCACAGACCGATAGCATTATAATGGAAGTGGTAAAAGTAGTGATCGAAAAGAGAACCAAGTGCCCATGGAAAAGGTTCTCACCCCACCCCCCCAAACCCTGACTTTATGGTGCAGAAGGATGAAACATTGACAGCACACCAGGATATCCCACGGGACAAAGCAGTGTAGATATCATTAGCCTGCATACAGGTTGTCGGTGTGGGTCTTCGAGGAATAATCATCACAATATGGTCCAGCTAACAACCCATAACTCTGCACAGAATATATTGGTGGGCAAGACGAGTAAGCAGTATGTCCAAAAAAGTCATACCTCTATTCACACCTCTTTTAAACTATACACAAATAATCTTTACTAAACCGATAAACCGCGAGTCATGCACTCGGTTGTTTATAGTCCGTGTTATAAATATCATTCAGCATAACGTACTGTGTCAATTCTTTTGGTCAAATAGCAGATTCGCACGTCACTGAATTAGTCATTATGCATACAGCACACATGCCGTTTTCTAATCGCACAGATATTATGCATAGTTAAGCTTAAAGAATTTCAGGAAGTACCATTCTCTCAATGTCACAGTGAGTAACCGCCCTGAAAAACAGATCCCAGAAATGGAAACTAAATTTTCTTATGTCCACTTTCAATATAGTAAATGTTATCAATTAGTTGTGGGTATTCTACAAATTGTGTCCCTCAAACAGTTGCTGACTTTCACTGAAGGCCAAATAACAATACAGCCTGTTTTCAGTGATTGAAGCCATAGACGGGTAGGTTTTGATTTTAAAAAGAAAATGGACAAGACGTTGCTTAGGGCAAGTGGTTAAGAAAACCAAGGACAGTTGCAAACAGCGTGTCAGAACAATCCAGACAATTATGTGTTGATCCAGGGATATATCATCTCTGTGAGAAGATGTAATCAAAACCACACCTCTCCCTCGTCTAGTACTGTTTCAGGGCACAAAGCATACCCCTACTCCTAGTGTTCTATATACCTACTGCCCTTCATTACTATGCCCCTGTTCCACTCTTGAGTCATTTGTTTGCTACTTACACTTCTGGCATATATTATACGGCTCTTACTATAGTTAATGCATGTCCGTTCATGCTGCCTTGCGCACCTGGCGCAGCCCTCTCTGCCATCATGCGAGACAGGGTGACATTGCATGCTCATACTAAATATGTCTCCTGTGTGTTCATTATGTCAAGTTGCCAAAGCGTCACAAGGCAAAATGGGAACGCAGGTTGGTGAAAAATAATTCCAAAACAGTGAGTTACATTCATGCGCAGACCAGGCCTTGTGCCAATCAGCTGGGCTAGTGCTTGGGGGAGAAGTGCTAGTGAAGGGGATGGAAGGAGAAGCCTATGGGTGTAAAAGTGCTGGAGGAGTGTGTTAAGATTGGATTTCTAAACTCTGACCTGGTGGGCAGACGTTCAGGAGGCCACCCACGGTTTAGTGAGAAGGGGGAACCTTCTAGACAAGCCAGACCAATCTAGGTAGCTTGGCAGGTGGTCAAGACTAAGCCTCAGGAGGGGTGAGACTGATCGGAAACCCACAATGAGCGCACACACCAACAAACCCCAAATTACTCTTAGACAAGTGTATATGAAAAATAACTTTACATTTATTGTCGACCAGACCAATAGACACAAGTAAACTTTAGTTATGCGAAAACAGTTACCACGCACAATACTCTATTATACAACATATATACAATATGTTTCCTAATGCGACAAATGAGGAAATGCAGCCACAACCTGTAAAGAGAAGGGTTGGTTAACACACTAGGATCATTAGACAATTCTTCTGAGTCGTTCCCTAACTTTCGAGTCCAGCCCTAAGAAGTGACACCTTGGGCACTGGAGAACAGGCTAACTAGGTGGTGGGGGCCCTTCTTGAGATTTCCTGCGCGAGTGATGCTGGCCCACCATACTCCCCAAGTTTGCCTGCCCAACAGTCTCTGAATAGATAAAACTACCAAGCTGGCATACCCAAGGGGAATGGAGAAAATAATAAACGCAGGTCTTCTCTAATACCTACTGTCTCTGGCGCCCTTCTAACAGGACTGGATGGTTCGGTATCTGTGAAGATCTAAAAAGTAATAAATTACTTGCTAATCTGTTTCCTGTTCCTTTACTTAAACTAAGAAAACATGTACAAGTTATCTTCTTCCCACTTCCCTAAATACCTGCAGCCTATGCTCCTTTAGCTAATGGGCTCTGATATTGGTATTGCTGATGTGCTCTTGAAATTCACTTGCTTTTTTTTGCTCCTGTTAATTCTGCCATCTCGTCGTAACTGCGATTCACAAACAGCTGTTGCTTTAATTTAGAATGTTTTTACTGAAACTGACACAGTTGACTCGACGCATGATGTGCGGCAAGTGCGAGTGCTCATAGGTACTTACCTCTAACAACTTACGCGTACACAGAGGGAAGCATAGTGAACTACCCAACACAAACGCCGGCTGGCTTTCTTACGTTAGTAACATTTACTTATTCATTAGATAAATGTAATGCAACGTTATTCGACCGCATGCCTGGTTAGTATTAATGAGTTGACACGCGCACACACACACTGCTGACATTAAGCTTGAGTCTCTATCACACGCGCACGCAAGCAAGCTGCAGCTAATAGTTTCTTGCCTTATATCTGACATCACAGTTTTTACAATTACGTATCTGAATGCTATCTCTAAGAAACAGTTCTTTAAAACCTTTTCATTACAACTTTTAACTAAAAAACGTTTGAAACTTGGGAATTATAAACTGTAGAACTTAGCTTCTTTCTTCTGTTCTTGGCTTCTGGAGGTCACACTAGCTTTAGATGAATTTCAGTGGATCTTCACTGCTTCTTCTTTGGACTTGGGTAGTTCTAAGGGAATTTATTAACAAAACTAAAGCGCTATGAAACCTGCGACCTGTCCTTAGGGAAACTAGAAGGAAAGGCAGTTTAGAACTCCCAGAAGAATTCCAAACTACCTCACCACCAGGCACAGCCAATCACTGCTGCAGAGCTAAGCCTCCATCTTCCACTGGGGAAACAAAGGCTTCCTGAAAACCACATTAAGGAAAAACTTCACATTCTCAATCAGTAACTACCAGCAACTAAACTCAAACCCAAATGCTAACTAAAGAGTATTACTGATCACCACTCCTACACCTCTAGTTAAAGTGTTTAAATAATATACTGCAGTGTGGAAACATAAATGAGCCTTTAAAGTGTGTCTTATAATAAGGGAACCTGCCCAAGCCCCATGGGACCCTGACACAGACTTCCCCCTCCAGAGGACCTAAAGGACTTTGTCAAGCATCGTTTGAGGCCTTTATTCGACATGGCACCCCGCAAAGGCGATTCCTTCCCCGGCAAAAGCCCGACCGGGAGGGGCCTGTCAGGCTCTAGCACCAGCACATGTACCAAGGCTAGTCCAGCTCCCAGCCTTCGGGCCGAGGGGTCTCCGGATCCTTCTGGTATCCGTGCTGAGGGACCGCAAGGTTCTTCTACCGGGGTTACTCCCAAGGGGCAATGCCCTAATACTAGCATGTCCGTGGGGTGCCTTCACGCAGCATAACTGGCAGTTCTGCCGAGGGCAATATGGCTTCCAGGCCCCGGCCTGAGGTACGGGATAGGCCTTACGTTCCAACACTAAGCGTCTTGGACGGGGCTGGTTCGAGCGAACCAGGCACCACGACTTCGGCACGTGGCACGCAGCTCGACAAATTGGCTGCCGTGTCAGACAAAATGGCTGCTCGTCCAATACCTCTTCTAGCAGAGCGGGTTGAAGAAGGGGTCACAAGGTGGGACTGGTGTCAACCAGGTACGTGGCCTACTGCTTATCCATCAGCAGCGCAGGGCAGATTCCCCCAGACAGAGTGTGCCCTGGCCCCAGCAGCCTGCAGCCACTCCATCAATAGCTCCTGCCACCTCCTCAGCTTCCGGAGACAGGTTCTTCGAGAGGTTTCTGGCGCTGATGCGAACGCCCCAGATGGGCTCTATCCGGGATGCTATCAGGGACGTGCTCCCCCAGGTCACCCCACCGGTTCCCATAGTCATTCCTCCAATGGTTCCGGTATCTCAGGCCCCAGCGCTGCTTGCGCTGCCTTTGCCGCCAGCTCCCCTGCCTGCGGCACCACATGCTATTCCACAACAGCTTCCGCTGCAGCCCCCGACTCCGGTTTCCACACCGCAGCCCACGCTGCCCAGTACTCCTCTGCCAGCCCTGGATCCTCCTCTCACACAAGCGGACACAGACGAGGAGGAAGACCCCGACATGCCATCTTCAGCAAAGGCCTTCCACAAATGCCTTGCGGCCCTGGCAGAGAACTTGAGCCACCGTCAGCCTGAGGTAGAGCAGCCCGAGGAGGGGGTCCTGGCAGGAGTCCTCACCCTAAGGCCCCCCTCCAAGACGGGGATCCTGATGCAGAAGGACGTTGTTGCAATGGTCAAGAAGGGGTGGCTCAAGCCACACTCAGCCCAACATGTCAATCCGCGCCTCAATGCCAAGTACAGGCAGCTAGAGGGGGATACACTCTTGCTTTCTGCTCATCCACAGCTGCACTCCTCGGTGATCGCTGCGACATCACTAAATTCTAAGCCTCAGTTGTCCTCAGCCACCTCGTCTTCGGTGTTGCTAGGCAAGGAGTAGATGATCCTGGAGGCGTACAGGAAAAAGCTGTACTCCAACTCCTCCCTGCACCTGCGTCAGGCCAACGCCAATGCCATGCTGACAGCTGCTAACCAAAGGCTCTGGCGGGAAATCGCTGACTTCCTCCAGGATCTCCCACCCCAAAGTCGGACTCGCTTCAAGGCGGGATTAGGAGAAGCCAGGCTGGTAGTGTCCGACATCATGGAATCCTCAGTGGCCCATATCGATACCTCTGGCCGGGCCATCTGCATCGCCACGGTCATGAGAAGGATGGTCTGGCTCGACCTTCCATTCAAGGGTAGTGACCTCTTCCACTCCTCCACGGATGACGAATTAGATAAGAAGAACAGCTCACAGAATGCTAAGTCTTTATCTAGTCTTACGAAGGCCACGCCCAAGGTGTACACCCAGTCCAATCCACGATACGACAAGGGGCGGGTGTCAGGAGGGTTCAGAGGCTTCCAAGAACAGAGCTCCAGACAACCTGACCGTTCCCCACGTCAGCATCGGAGGAAACAACAAAAGGGAGGTGGGGCCAAGGGGGTTTTCTAATCCCCCTCCTCCTCAGCAGCCTAAAAGGGAAAAAAGGCATGACACGCTCCTCCGGATCCACGTGTCTCCGGTGGGTGGGCAGGCTTGCCTCTCGCATGCAATTCTGACGCCAACATTTTTCAGACTTGTGAATCCTATCTGTAGTCTCCACGGATTACCGCCTACGGGTTCCTCCCTCCTCCACTCCTCTCCCACAGATTGGGACAGCAACTCTGTTGGCGGAAGTCCAGTCGCTCGTCGAGAGCCAGGCAGTGGAAGAAGTCCCAGCCTCCCAGAGAGGATTGGGCTTCTATTCCGGAATTTTCGCCATACAGAAGAACAACCAGGCTTGCCTGAGAGTTGTTGGTTCTTTCCACCCTCAACCTCTCGCTACCGCTACAAAATTTCAAGATGGTTACGCCAGCTCTCATTGCGGAGACACTGAACAGGGGATACTGGATGTGCTCCCTGGATCTGAAGGACGTGTATCTACACGTCCCGATTTGGCAGCCGCATCGGTCCTTTCTGCACTTCAGGATCATGGGCTGCCATTTCCAGTACATGGTTCTACCCTTCGGCCTCAATTCAGCCCCCAGGGTAGTCACCAGACTGATGTATGTGGTGGAGGCCTTCCTCAGGGCCCAGGGCCACCACATCTACCCATACCTGGACGACTGGCTCGTCCTGGCTTCAACTCTGGAGGCGGTTCTTCACACCCCTTCCGTGCTTATGAACATACTCCACAACCTGGGGTTTACGATCAGTCTCAAGAGGTCTCAGATGCAACCCACGCAGAAGCTGACCTTCCTGGGCTTCATCTGGGACACCTACTCCGAGAGGGTGTTCCCTTCGGAAGGACAAGATCACTGCCACCAAGACAGCTACTACTCACTTCCTCTCCAAGATTGTGACCTCGGCCTGGTGGTACCAACACGTACTTGGCATTATGGCGGTGGTCCTTCTGTCCGTGCCCCACACGAGACTTAGGATGAGGAGACTGCAGCTGCACTTCGCAGCTTCCTGGAATCAGGAGAGAGGGGCTCACAATCGGATCCTGTGGCAAGTCATAAAATAAGTGGTATTGCATCGCAATTTGCAATACAATACTGCTGTTTTGCTGTATATTTAATGAATCATGTCGCACCTACTGCGATAGGATTTCTAAAGTTTAAATGCTGCTAATAAAAAAAGAAGATTGTGCCTAAACTCTGCCTCTCAGTCTGTACACAGTGTGCACTGAAGGGGAGGCAGAAACACCTGGGCTGAGCTAAAAACATTGTATCAATGTTATGAGCCCAGCCTGGATGCATTGTCATCACGTAAGAGGAGGATCTCAGCCCCCCCTCACACACAGCTCTGGCTTTTAAGAGGTAAGGTGGAGGGAGTGCTTAGGGGAGGTTTGGGTGGGGGAGCCGGGCCCCTTTGCTGTGTTTTATGGGGCTCTGGGTATTTAGCAAGTGGCCATCCAGGGAATACATTTCTCTCGCCCGTTCGGGTGGGGGAAATATTAATTCCAGCCATACTTGCTATTACCCAGCCCCTCAGTAACACAGCATGCTTGTAGAAGGCTTTCAAATATTCTTTGTCTCGTGAGAAGTGCAGATTTTATCACGAAATGAAACAATATTTAAAGTCTTCAGCGAGCAGGATGTGTTGTTACTGCGGATGCTGGGTGTTAGAGAGTGGCTGGCAATAATATTCTCCCGCCCGACTGGGAGGTCTTCTGCGAGCAACAACAGGCCCGGAAACAGTGGTGCAGGGTCAGACTGGGGCATACAATTTTCTCGGGCACCAACTAAAAAGTGCTCTGCAGTTGCAAATGGGAATTATTTCCTTTTGTGACGCTGTTTAATTAACCCAAGGAGGAGGTTTATGATAAAATGTGATGCAAATTGTACATTTTAGATAGTTTTGACCAGTGTTGCTGAATAAATATTATTAGTCACAATATAGTCCAGTAACTCATCAAACTGGCCCACATTGGCAAAAAAGGTGGTCCTTTTTGACCCAAAAAACGGGCCCCCACAAGCATTTTGCATTTCTGGTTAAGCCATGGGCCTATTGCCCTATAGGCCAGTCTGAGCCTGCAGTGGTGCATGGAGGTTGGCTCACGAAGCAAGCAGCCAGAGCCAGTAGGAAGCTTTACACTGGATATAACTTTAATGTGAGCGCTGCAAAGCACATATTAAAAGCCTCAGGACGCAAATTGTGACTTTTTTGCTGTGCTTTGCGGACTGGAAACATGGGGGCAGTTGGTGGGCCCTCTGCCCCCAGAGGCTCAAGGCCTCTTTTGTTTGTAAGGGTAGAAAGGCCCTCATCTCGTCCCTGAATGCATTACTGGGTGTTAGCAAGTGGCTGGGTAGGAGGAATATTATTTCCAGCCACTTTCCAACACCCAAGCCTGCAGTAATAACACAGCCTGCTGCTTGCAGAAGACCTTTCAAAGGGTCTTCTGCAAGCAGGCTGTAGTGTGCAAACAGGCCTGGCTGAAGACTTGTATCCCCCGGCGGCCCTGCTGAGAGTGGAAACAGTGCAAGGCACCTGTGGGGTGCATGGAGGTTCATAGCTGTCAAATATCATGAGGCAGGCAACCGGCCAGCAGGGAGCATTACACTAACTAGCTACAACTTTAATGCGAGCACTGCAAAGTGCAGATTTTGTTCCAGACTGAAAATGGAGACGATTTGCTGTGCTTAAGTGACTGTATACTGGAATCATTAGGGGCAATTGCTGGATCCCCAGAGGTTCGAGGCCTTTTTTGTTTTTAAAAGCGAAAGGCCCCAACGGTGCTCCCGATTGCTGGGCTGGCTGTTAGCAAGTGGCTGCGCTGGCATTTATTTCTCCTTCCCGTCCGGGCGGGAGAAATAATATTTTCACTCCATAGCGAATGCCGAGGGGTCCTGTAAATTCTCGAGCCCCCATCCCCAGAGTGAGTGTGCATTGTTGTGGGTAATTAGTTGCTTTTTTTTACCCTTTTGTAGGAATTGGTCTGCAGTGTAGAGGAAGATTAGGCAGAGAGGACCTTCTCACTGTGACTTGATAACAACCGGCCTGAGAGGTAAGGAAAGCCTAGCCTAACATTTTATTCTAAAAATATCTATTTAATTGTAGGCTATTCAAAGGCCTTCTGCAAGCAGGATGTTATTGGTGCAGGTGGCCACGCTGGGAATTCATTTTCTCCTGCCCATTTGGGTGGGAGAAATATCAATACCAACCACTTGCTGCGCTCAGCCCCGCACTAAAAGCACTGCCGGTGCTGGCAGAAAGCCTTTTCAATCACAATTTAAAGAATATTAGAATGCTTTCTGCTAGCAGGCTGTGTTAAAATTGCAGGGCTGTGTGCATTGGGTGGGCAAAATATTACTCCCAGAACCCCTTTCTAGCAGGCAGCTCTGCACTGATAAAGCCTGCATAAGGCTAAATCATTTGTTCTTTCCTGTTGCTGCTGCACAAATAACAAAGGCCCAGCGATTACTGCAGTAAACTTGTCAGTAGCAACTACGACTTGCAATAATAGATTTGTGATCATGGGATGTTAGCACTTGAATCGGAATAGTGCTTGGAAGCAAGAGGAAACGGGAGACCCGAGAGTTCAAGCCGATTTAGCATTAAAGCCAATTGTCCCACCACATGTAAATAAGTTAGATGCCTTAAAAACCACACTTGCACAGAAAGTGACTCAAAGCTATTTCTTTTTAAAGGAGAGTTCATCCATGAGATCAAACATGGTTTTGAGATGTGTAGTCTTCGGTTTAGAGTGGTGCAAATGGTGGTCAGTCAAAATCTCGAAAACAAAATCTCGAATGACAAAAAGCACGAAACAAAAATCTCGAAGAAAAAAAATATCACATTTTTTATTTATTTATTTATATATGTTTTTGTGGTCAGGTAAGTAAAAAAAAGGGGTAAAATAAAAAAATGAAAAAAGGGGGTTGGGGGGAACCCCCCCATTTTCAAAAAAAACGCATTGAAAAAAAAATTCGATATTTTTTTTTTCGAGATTTTGAATTTGTGCTTTTTTTTCGAGATTTTGTTTTCGAGATTTTGACTATAAACCGGTGCAAATACGCCAAGGAGGTTGCTTTGGGTGTACTTTGCGAATAAACAAAACTGTTGTGGCTCTTGAAACCCAAAACAAATGTGTACTAATTAAAGCTTGGATGTTTGTGCCAGATAATTTAAATTGCAGGCAATTCTGGCTTCACTGCTTAACCAAAGCATGTGATCCTGGGCAAATCGTTAGCCCGAACCCAACCATACCAGTGCTAGCAAGAACAGAAATTTGCATTTTATCCATAGGCAATGTCAGTGGCATCAGCCCTACAGATAAGTGGTGTATCGGCCCCTTTTACTCCCTTAAAAAAAGCAAATACGCCCAACAGAAAATGTGTGCCCCTGCTTTCACCTACACAGCTCCGTGTCTATTATGTTTGGACCAGTAATGCAAGTAGCACCACAGGAGGAAACTAGGGTTATATCTGCCTGATCAAAAGTGAAGCCGTAGCTTTGGCTGTGCATGAATAACTAGGTACAAAGCAATATTATTACTAAGACAATATCATTTTCCATTAAAAAAATGGTTTCCCATTTTTAAAATAGTCATTGGTAATTCGAATTACATTTTTACCCCTAAAAGACTTTAAAAAATGGGGAGTAAAATACTCCCACTTTCAAATATCTGGAGCACTGGGCGGCCTAGATGGGCATTAAATTGCACAATTTGCTGTTAACTTGCCACTCAGTACTTCCCACAATGCCGTGGAGTCAAAAAATGCACCTGTGACCCGTAGGTTCAGAGAACGGATTTCTGATCTCTTGTGCACCCGGTTCATTTTTTAAAAATTTGAATTGAGAGGTATCTGGGATGGCTGAATGCCCTATTTAGATCATTTATTTTGATCTTTTAGATCATCTGAGTTTTTTCTGACTTCCAATAAGCCAGACCATGGATGATTACATGTGATGTACTTGCTGGGCCTCTTATTGTCTACACATAAGAATTTCTGGCACTAACTGGCTGTTGCAGCATTAGGGCCTCACCAACACGTGCATTCCAAGAGACAGATGGCTGGGCATCTACTGTGGTTTTGGCGCTGCAGAATGAGAACTAATTATGTAGGTGTCATGACCACGGGCCCCAGAACACAAAACCCACACCATCTAGTGATGGGGCAATGGGTCACTTGACTCACGTATGTCCCGTTGGGACTCATAAACACAGGGGCCCTGGCTGGACTCAGGCGCCAGGGTCATATAGAGATGTGAGCAGGAACACTTTATTTCAGGGCAGGAGTGCTTTTATTTTACTTTAGTGCTGGAGTGCTTTTGTTTTACAAGAACTTTCCAGGTGCTGGAAGCCTTTGATATGATATGGCATTTGTAACGCGCCTATACACAAGTGTTTCAAGGCGTGACGAGGCAGGGAGGGGGGAACAAGGGGAAGACAGACAACGATTCTAATAGGCCAGGTGTCATTCAGATAGCGCAAGTGCAGAGGTAGGGGGAAGTGCAGTACAAGGTAAGTAGAATAAAATAAAATAAATAAATATGGAGGGCCAGCTGGTGGCAAGTGCAAGGTAAGTGGAGACAAGTGCTGGGAAGGGGGGCTGTAGGGATACAGAAAAAGTCCCGCAGTGCAGGGGTTGCCAGGGAGGCAGTGCAAGTGGAGAGTGGCTGGGCCCAGGACCGGGGTCGGTGAGAGTGGCCCAGTAGCAGATTCAGTGCAGTTTCAGCGAAGAATTAGCAGGGGAGAGGGAGAGAGAAAGCAGAAGCAAAGAGGAAGGTTTTGAGGTGCTTCCGGAACCGGAGATGGTTCTCCTCAAGTTTCAGGGAGGCAGTTCCAGAGGGAGGCCCCGCCGCGGAGAGAGATCTACCCCCAGCTCGTAGCTTCAAGAAGCGGCTGACCCTGAGGGAGTTGGAGACGCATGAGCGAAGGGCTCGGGAAGGAAGATATTTAGGAAGAGAGAGTTGAAGGTATTTAGGCCCCAGGCCCCAGAAGGCCTTGTGGACAATGCAGAGGGTTTTGAACTTTATCCTCGCAGCCACTGGGAGCCAGTGTAGAGATTTCAGTCCTGGAGAGATACGGTCCCTGGGCTTGATTCCAAGGACAAGTCTCGCAGTTCTGTTCTGGATGAGTTGCAGAGGGCGGAGAGTGGAGGCAGGCAGATTAAGATAGAGGCTGTTACAGTAGTCCAGCTTGGAGAGAACCAGAGCTCGGGAGACAGTGAGCTTCTGGGGGAAGGAGAGGAAGGGAAGAATACCTCTGAGGAGGTGCAGCTGGTAGTGTGACTTCTTAGAGACGGCAGATATATGAGCAGAGAAGGAGAGTGTGGAGTCGAAGATAACCCCGAGGTTATTCCAAAGAACATCCCCATGTGCCGACTCATCCGGCGTGGCTCCCTAGGCTGACTTATAAGGTGGGGCAGGGCGTGGGAGCAGGCAGGCCATAGCTACTGGGCATGGCCTGGAACAAGACTATATAAACCCACCAATCCCTCAAGCAAACGCTTTGCGTTAATTTGCACATCCGTGCAACGTGACACTCACTGCCGCCTGGACCAGCTACTTGCCTTGTGATCCTGCAACAACCGCATCCTTACCTGGACCCTGGCTCGCATCTCACGGCAACGCTCCATCTTCATGGCAGATCCCGAATCGACGCTGCAGCACCTGCGCTCTTTGTCCCACGAAGCGGAAGTCCTGAAATGAGAAAAGAAGACAAGACAAGGTTAGAACTCCCGAAAACACCCAACCTAGGGTCGTGCCGCATTTAAAACCCAACGCGCACCCTAAGGCACCATTAAAGGCTACTTACCAGCTGTCGGACCATCTCAGCCCCGCTCCTCTGTACCGCCAGCATCGCTTCTTCTACTGCAGCTACCGCTGTCGCCGCTAAACCACCTGCAAGGGGAGAGATCAGAGAAAGGAGACATTACATACAAAGGACAGAGAACGTACTTTACAAATACAATTACAACAGTTGGAAGACAAGTGGGCAGGTGGAAACAAGGAAAACACTTACCCACAAGAGAAGTGGACTAGTCGCAGCTTGCCTGGACTTCCACGACAAGGGACCAGTGAAGGAACTCGGTTCCCTTCAACAAGCGCCCCTGCCAGAAGTAGCTGGACAGAGATTTCATCATTTATCAGGTGAGCCTCAGGAGTAGTGCAACCCCAGGGAAGCCACATCCAGGGAGAAGGTCTGAAGAAGGGGACTGGGACCACAGGCTGCCTACTCATATGACCCCCCCATTATATTCACGCAGGAACCGCACTGCTCATCACCGCAGTTCCCCACATAGACATAGAGGGAGGAACAGACAAGAGGGGTTTCATCCTTGGGAGGGCTTGGTGGTGGTCTACAGAGATTTCTCCCTGATATGTAGGGAAACTATAAAGTAAACAATTTATATTTTATTGTATATGAATTGCTAGTTGTAAAGAAGTGTGCATTTCAAAGAGTTCAAATTTGTTTTACTTAAATTATGAGAAAAAAACGCCCCAACGCCTCAGCAGAGACCAGGTGAGCGTAACAGTCGGTCCCCAAGTTGTTGCCCCCAGTTTTCACAAACACCTTGTAGCTGCTGTCTTCATCTTGAGCAGTTGACACTGTGATGCAGTGAACTGATGTACCTTTAAAATTTAATTGTTTTCAGTCATGGCCACCTCAAAACCACATACTGTGAAATTGGCCAAAACCTGGCTAGACATATGAAGAGGAAGACGCTTTGTGTGCAAGATGTACACTTTGTGCAGAGTTTCAAACAGATTTGCGTTCTATGAGGAATTTCAGAGCCTCGTTGATTTCTGGGATGAATGGTTTCCAGCTGAAAGTAGACACACTCCACAAGCACCTGGAAACAGAGCAACACCGAAAAGCCTAAAAATTCAAGAAATTCGGAAAGCAACGCAGTGCTGTGGACCTTTATCGCCACACTCCAATTGGTAAGTTAGTGACGATTTTTCCTAGGGCTTTGCTTAGTTCGAGCAATTACAAGCTGCTTTTGACAGTCATTGATTTTATGGTTTTTAATTTGTTAAAACAGGGAGAGCTTTGGCTACAGCAGAGGATCAGCATAGACTCACTGTGGGCAAGCTAATGGATATCCTTTATACAATGGCAAAGGAGGTAATTCCTATTAAAAAGATGTCTGTGTTGGCTGAGCAGGAGAAGCGTCATGGTGTTGACCTGGGCTCCAAGTACACTAATGCTGTAACAGGACGAGAGCTTACAATTTGTATTGGACAATACCTTGAGGAAGAACTATTTAATGTTTTCAAAACTGCTGATGCTTTTTTCTCTTTTAATGGATGTAGCACAAATAGCGGTGTAATAGAGAAGGAATTGGTGTACGTTATATCCGTAAACCCACAAAGTGGTGAAGTGAATGTTTCTTTTCTCAAAATAAAATCTGTTAGTGATGGTGAGGGATTGAAAAAACTTCTATTGGAAGTCCTAAATAAAACAGGACTTTCCTTAAAGAAAATGGTGGGTTTTGGGGCTGACGGGGCAGCTGTTAACTTGGGTGTGAAACGAGGTCTTGATGCACTGCTCAGACAAGACATTAAATGGCTGGTGTCTGTCCATTGTGTCCAATATGTTAATGCAATTGTTTTATTTGTATCAAAAAATCCCCAAAAGGTTGCATGAATTGCGTGCTCTGGGATTAGCCATAGAACAGTCTGTTCAGAAACCAAGGAAAGCTCATGGGACCTGTTGGGTGCAACATAAATTACTTGCTACTCAGGCCCTGAATACATGTTTCCCTGTTGTCTGTGCACATTTAGAAAGTATGGCAGCTGATCCAAGCCATGACCAGGCAAAACCCAAGGGAGTATTGCAGCTTTTAACACTGTTTCAGATGGTATGCCATCTGCTCTTCTTTGAGCAGATGCTGCAACCCCTTGCTAGAATTTCTCTTGCACTTCAGAAGGAAGTGATTGAAATGCCAGCACTCATTAGCTCTATTTCTACTTTAAAAATGACTCTGCAAACCTTAAGGGGAGAGACTGCATTGGTAGGAAGTGTGCTTGATACTCTTACAAGTGAGGCCAACACATAATTGTCTGGAACCTGCAAGTCTGTTTCCTATCGTGGGGTCCAACTAACACATGTGAGTACTCGAGTTCTGAACAGTTTCAAGCAACATTGTACAACATATGTCACAAACATTGACAAATCTTGTGAAGATAGATTGTCTTTTCCTGAGGGCAGTATTTACAACTGTGCAAAAGTGTTGGACACAGATTATGGCCATCGGAGTTAAGAGTTGGAAAATATGGAAATAATGAAATTGTTAGAGTGGCAGAACACTTTTCTGATTTAATTGTTGACTGCAGTTTTTCAGTAGCAAGTCCTGGAACAATTCTGTTTCAGTGGCAAGAGTTTAAAGTATTTGCCCAGAACAACCTTTGTAAACTGCCACCAAAAGAGATCTGGGTGAAACTGACAACCCTCTATGGCACGTCATATCCCCAGCTTGTGAAGCTCATAAACATCTTGAGGGTTTTCCCTGTGTCCAATGCAGTTGTAGAATGCTGCTTTTCCTGCATGAACAAAGTTAAAACTGACTGGAGGGCATCCCTATCAGAAGAGACCGTTGAAACACTCATTCGTATTAAGAAGCAGGGCCCTTCTCCTGCAGAGTTCAAATCCAAAAAGGCTGTAGATTGGTTTTTTAGTATGAAACCAAGACATCCTGGTGTTGCCGATGATGACTTAAGGACTACCTCTCCCAAAATGAACAGATGCACAACAAGCATGTCTCAAGACACAGATTCTTACATGTTTTTACCAATTTTAAACCAAGTAAAGTTGTGTGTGACCGTTTATGCCAAACACTTGCTATATGTAACTTGATATAATAAAATAGAAATTGCACATGCACACACTATTGAGACTTTATTGATGCCTTGTTAACAATATTAAGGACACAGCACTGTGCTGCAACACTGATTGCATGACCCAGCCACACATCCTTGAACTGAAAAATGGTTTTAGAGCTTTATCATTTATTTGTTTGGCGATTCATGCAACAAACCTTTACATTTTACAGACATTGCACTGATGTTATACTTCAGAGGTACATAGAAATCGTTTCTGCATTCTTCCTAATTCTATGTCTTGGGGTACAACTAATTCTGGTGACATTCAATATTAGTACAAAATTGCTAATCAAATAAGTTAATTTGCTAATCAAAACAATTTTCATTAGCAAATTCTGCTAATCAATTTTTGAAAACTAATTTATGCCTTGCTGTGGCCATTCCCCCGTCTCTCCATCCAGACCTCCTCTGGTGGTCCTTGGACTTCAACCTACGGCGGGGCAGGCCCTTCCAGGAGCCTTTCCCACAGTTCATTGTCACAGCGGACTCCTCCCTGGAGGGCTGGGGAGCCACTCTGGACAACCAGAGTGTCCATGGAGTCTGGACCCGGCAGGAACAGGAGTCCCACATCAACTGGCTAGAGTTGAAGGTCATATGGATGGCCCTCAAAGCCATCCTCCCTCTCACAGAGGGCAAGACAGTACTTATCCAGACAGACAACTCCACCAGCATGTACTATGTGAACAAGCAGGGGGGTACCAGATCCCCTCCATTGTGCAACCTCGTGATCAGCATGTGGGAATGGTCCCTGGAAAACATCTTCCTCATGGCTGCCCACCTCCCGGAGAGTCCAACGTGGAGGCGGACAGACTCAGCAGACTGGAAGCGGGCAATTATGAGTGGCAATTGAACGACCTGGTACTAGAGGAAATCTCCCTCTGATGGGGGCATCCACTAGTGGATCTGTTTGCCTCCCATGACAGCAAGAAATTCCAGCAGTTCGCCTCCTGGCAGGGCCAGGGCCCCGGCTCCTTGGGCGATGCATTTCAGCTCAAATGGAACTACATGAGGACGTATGCCTTCCCGCCCACCCCCCTGGTGCACAGGGTGATCTGCAGGGTAAAGCAATCGTCTCACCTCATGATCATTTTGATAGCTCCCTAGTGGCCGGCGAAGTAATGGTTCTCCGAGCTGCTCAGCCTATCGGACAGGCCTCCCATTCACCTAACGCTGGGTCCAGCTCCCCTCCTGACTCAGCAGGGGGGCAGGGTTCTCCACCCTGCTCCTCACAAACTAGCCCTTGCAGCGTGGTTCCTGAACAAGCCACTCTGAAACACCTGAACCTATCGCAGGTTAACCTGGCGATCATACAGTGCGCCAGAAGCTCAATGCTAACTGGAGCCAGTACAAGAGCAAATTGTCTAGATTCTGTTATTGGGCCAGCTCTAACGAGATCGATTCTCTCAAGTGCTCCTTGGATGATGTCCTCTCTTTTTCGGCACACCTCGTACACTCCGGGGTACAAGTCGACACATGCCGTACTTATCTGGCGGCCATAGGTGCCTACAGAAATTCGGAGGGGGGTTTATTTTCCTCCTCTAATCCTGTGGTCAAGCGACACTTGGCTGGCCTCCAAAGACTCTACCCGCCCATAAAGAAGCCGCATCCAGTCTGGGACCTCAATGTGGTGTTTGGAGCATTTGCCCACAAACCATTCGAGCCGATGGCGTCCGCGAACCTCAGGATGGTAACCCTAAAGACAGCTTGGCTCGTGGGCCTAACTTCAGCTTGCAGGGTCAGCGAGATCCAGGCCCTCTCGGCCTCCGAGCCCTACACCACTTTTCACAAGGATAAGTTGGTCCTCCGGACACACCCTGCTTTCCAACCAAAGATCTCATCAGCCTTCCATCTTAACGAGGAGATTGTCCTACCTACTTTCTTCTCCGATCCCAAGGACAAACCTCAGAGAGCCTTGCATAACCTCAATGTCAGACGCGCTCTGGACAGGACCAAAGATTTCCGCAAGTCGGATGCCCTTTTTGTCACCTTCGGAGGCGCAAGGCCAGGTTATCAGGCTTCCATCTCTAGGTGGATGTTCGCGGCCATCAAGGAGGCCTATGAGAGGGGCAGCACAAGCCAGTTCTGGCCAATTTGCATGCCTATGTTATCAGGTCCAAGAGCATGGCTATTGCCTTCCAACGCCATGTGCTGTGGCAGGTCATCAGTACCTGCGCCACCCCCTCGGCTTTTTGCAAGCACTACTGTCTGGACGTCACCTCTAGGTCAGACGTGGCTTTCAGTCAGGCGGTTTTGAGAAACCTGTTTGCTTAAGGAGGGTCTCCTCTCCACCCTAGGCCTACACTCAGTTGTAATCGCCCATACAGTATGGAGGAAAGGGGACGGGACGTAAGAGTAATTAATGGTTACTCAACGTAGTGACTAATGTACTTTTAGTCCATAGTCCCATTTCCTCCATAGGTCCCACCCTCCTCCCCCCTAATAATACTGGTGTCATTAGGCAATGTTACATATTGTCGATGTGTCAATGGGACTGAGGAGTGGCGGCTGTGGGCGGAGTCAGGGGACCACATGCTCCCAGGGCCGCGCGCCTCTAAATTTAAAGGGAAAGTTGTTTTGTTCTGGTGAAAAGGTTCAGTCTCCTGTCCCTCGTGAGGGACGCCCATACAGTATAGAGGAAAGGGGACTATGGACCAAGAGTACGTTAGTCACTATGGTAACTATTAATTTATCTAGCATTGAAATTGCAAGTGTAATACAATTAGATTGTTTCTGTACAATGTCCAAACATTGGGGAACATATTGAACATTTGATTGTGAACAGATTTTGAAGACAGCTACAAATCATTTCAATCTGATGTCAACCTTTCAACAAGTTCCAGTTTTGGAGAACAAGGCTCGTTTGCAATGTTCTGTGGCATTGTATGTGTCCTGGGAACAAAATCGGGAGCCATGCATATATGGCCAGCACAGTCAATGTAAGATCTTTAACAAATTCAAAATCCATGTTCCTGTATATTGACTTGGCCACCCATTGTTTGCTTCGTCTTTTAAAGGTCATGAGGTGACGAAGCATCCCGAAAGTTCCTGCAGTTTTTGCTTGTTCCCTCCCAACATTCTCTATCTGCACAAGTACAGCCAGTCTTGTTCTGGCCTCCATACCGTCTATGCCGAAATGCAAACTTTGTGGCCTGTACTTTAGGAATATATTATGGAGCACTTCCAAATCTCCAGAATGGCAGTATTTGTTGAGTCACTTCAGGTCTCTTGTAAGCGTTTTATCGTACACAATCTTCTCAAATGTTGTGTGTGGAGGGGAACCTGGCACTAACCACTTCTTCTTAAGTTCCTGCTCCTTCGATAAAGGTCCATGTGCACATTTGTGGAAATGTTTGCTTTCTCTCCATGAGTGTATGTTGGAACAATGGTGCATCAATGAACGCCATTTTTCAGGTAGAATTTCTACAGATCCATCACAAGTTTTGGAGCTCCACCAAAAATGGTTGCTGATAGACTGAGACCACTTTAAAAGGGTTTCTGAACCCTTTTTTTTTTTAACCAGCAGCTGTCATTATTTTAGTGATTCATTTGGCAACGTGCCATACATCAAATTGATGCTGCATGTGTGGCAACTGCCCTTGCATGGCCTTTGTAGTTCCAACGTGCCTGTCAGTAACTATCAGGTCTATTTGCAGTCCCCTGGATTCCAGAGGTTCGATGGATTTAATGAAACCATGTTTTTCCATCATCACACATGATTTACATTCAGAAACCTGCACAATGACCGGAATACCAATATTTTAGTTTCCATGTCTTGAAAGTGTTAAGTACCTCGCGGAAATTCCTGGACTGTCACACTGTCCTTCGCCAGCTAGCCTGACACTTTTGGCAGAGAATGTACTGTCCATTGACATCTGTTCGAGTTTCCAGGCATGACTAACGACCGGGAAAAAGAATTCCCTCTGATATTTGTATTATTAGGTTTTAGCAAGGAACCTGAGTCCCACAAATTGACAGAAACTGGAAATCGTACTGAAAGTCGATCCGCTGAACAGTAAAGCTGCTGAACAAAGTAAATTCCCAGCAGGCACTTTACCGAGCATCGGTTGAGCAGACCATGAAAATGTGTTATGGAGGTGGACACAGCTGGCCTGGATTTCCAGGTTGGTGCCTTGTAATACACAAGAGAAATTCACCAATGGCTCCTCGCATATGCTCCCACTTAATTTATGATCACATTTAATCATTTGTACCATCTCTAGCAGGAAGCAGTCGAATTCGATGTATTTTTGCTCCTTTAATAGCCAATCGCCCTGCAGTACTGTGTTTTGCGACTAGACGGTGGTGGACAATTCCCCCAAACTAGGTATAGTGAAGTCGAGATCTTGAGCAAATTCACCAGTCAATTGCGTTGATGCTTCATCCTTTGTTAGTTTGGGCTGTGATATTTCTGCATGAAACAGGTAACATTGAATGTTTGGTGGATGGAACATTTTAGAGGGTGTAGATTGTGTCAAAGGGTCTGCAAGCAATTACAATGCATCTTCATTGTCTTCAGTTTGATCTGGGCGATTTTCAACAAAGTAGCAATGGCCCATGGTAAATTTGTATGGTTCTCAGTTGAGATTCCATTAATTTTCTGGGCACTGGACATATGCATCACAACTCTGAAAATAGACTGGACCAAGCTGTGTCTCAAATAGTATTTGCACATTTATGAAATCCATTTGGCAAGCTACATCTTTGGTTTCAGTTGTTGTCTAAATCTATATACTCCTCTTCCTTCTGGGCCTCTTAAATATTTATAGAAAAACATGCTCAATGTATAGCACACATACAGAAGATATGATTTACCAACTAAAAACATAAAAACTTCTCCAAAACAATTGTTCTTTACCCTTGTTTTCTTAATTTGCTTTGAAACCGTGGACTTTGCTTTGCCGACCGCAACATCAAGCTGAAAAAAGAGAGTTTTTATATGGTTTAAATCAAGCACATTTCTTTTCGACTCAAACACATGTACATATCTACAAACAGAACCACCTTGACAGACTTCAAAACATTACAACATTATAAATGTGTCCTCCCAATCCAATGTGATGCTCAATTGTATTTCATATTATGTTATGTATACCTCTGGTCCATGTGTCTCTTCAATTTGGCCATCTTTTTCCTTGGAGAGAAGAATCATACAAAAAAGTTAAATGTCAATCGAACTTAAATGTAAAACCTTTCATCGCACAGAGCACTTCCTCACAAAGTAGTTTAAAATTATTGCAAACCTTATACTATAAGGTTTGTTTTTGCAACACAAATAGAACATTTGTATGAACATACCCTTGAAAACTGTGTACATGATTTGGTCATAATATACATTTCAGATTTCACCTGATAACCTTCCGAGATGGCACATGAACTTGATCTGAGATCACCCTGCAAACATAGTGATTATAAGGTTGCCTTCAAAAGTAGTTTACTTTGTAATGTTTCCTTTTGGATCTATTCTGCATTAGGGAGGAAGTGTAATGTTAGAACCAAAATCAGAAAAGTTTGAAACAGTGCAGGATTACATATATTTCAGTCTCAAAGTATATCTTTTGTAGGATTTACTTTCATTGTTGCAAGGAAACTGTAAGTTTGCAGACCTCATACTTTGAACCTGTTGAAAACGAGGAATTTATTGTATCGAAGTTCCAGCATCCCCCTATAATATAGTACTTGTTTTAATACGAATGTAAAAGCAAAATTAAACTGAAAACATGAGATGCAGACGATAGTACATACAGAGAGACACCCATACATGCCACTTTGTGTAAATAACTAATACTATACATGACCATTTTCAATATGTTAAATTCCAAGCATAATACATAGATGTATTGTTCATTCGCATATAAAGGACTAGTCAGATATAATTAGATAGGCAATTGAGGTTGATATTGACTCCGGAAAAGTAATTGATGAAGAATCTTGCTCCTTCGTTTTCAGTACATTGTCAGAAAAGAGTACACTGGAAAAGATACATTAGTATTAGAAATGTGACCAAATTCAACGCTCTAAAATATCACTTTGTTCATATCTGTTGGGCTCACCATTGGGATACTAGGCGTGGTCTGTGCTTCCATCAGTGAGTTCTACGCAAAGGACATGTCAACCAACACATTTTGAAAACATTAGGCGACTTTTAAAGGGCGCTATGGAAGTTTTTACCAAGGGTCACATGTCACTGATTTATTAGTGTCCCGAAAGCGGGGATAGGGAGTAGTCTAAGTGAAAAAAAAAATTCAACCTCGTCCACTGGAAATCTGCAATTTGTAATTCATCATCTTATTAAATCGATATCCTTTGGGAATATATGCAGGACTGTGGCCAGATTTTTGACACGGCTCACAGAAGGGTCCCGTGCTTAAAACGTGGGTAAGGGAGACTCAGTCATACCATTCTGACATCATTTTGAGAACACTTCTTTCTTTTCTGATGAACATTATCCCACACCCCTTTTGTAACTTAGTGGTAAGGATTGGCAATTTGTTTTTTTTAGCATAGGCCCTTTTTATTTGGCAAGATGCTACTAGGACTGCCTTATTATTATTTGATGGTTGAAGCTTGCTCGCATCTTAGCTTTTAGATTAGGCATTTTTCTCACCCATGCACACAGATTAATAAACACCCTTGAACTGTGATCACTTGTGTTTGTCTGTTTTTACTGTTGCCACTATGAGTTCCTTACAATGGGCATGAGGCGAGCTCAAAAGGCCCGGAACAAGGGGCACAAACTTATGTTGATTGCTGGGGCTGAGTCTTGAAAGGGGAGTCTGGAGACACCAGGTCTGGGGAGGCCATGTGGACAATGGTCACTGTGGAAGATCCCTTTTGAGGCATACATGGTGTTTGGCACCTTGACCGTTACCACCCACCCAGCCCCCTCGGTAGCACACGGTCATAGATGTCAACTGCCATGGATACTGGAGGGGGGATGGATGTGGATGAGGCAAGCGTATTAGGCCCGGAAGATAGTCAAGGGACAGAGACATATGTTGATCGCAGGGTTCTTGAAAAAGGAGTCTGGAGACAATGGGTATGGGGAGGCCATGTGGACAATGGTCACAGTGCAGAAGATCCCTTTTGAGGTGTACATGTGTTTGGCACCTTGAGCGTTCCCAACCACCCATTCCCCTCGGGAGCACACAGCCATAGGTGGGAACTGCCATTGATACTGGAGGAGGGATGATGGGGACGAGGTGAGTGCAAAAGGGCACCAACTATTTTTTCATGACCCTCATAGACGATTGAGCTTGTTCTCGACTCACAGAAAAATTCAAACTATTTGTATGAGCTCATTTGTATTTTATTTAGTTTGGTGATGTTGATGGAACAAACTACAAATTGTATACATAAGCACCATCATAATCCGCAACACAGACCTTGTGAGGCAGGCTGCCCTGAAGTCATGCAGCTCGGTAATGCATAGCGGTGGTGTGCCTTCTTCGACTATGCAGGCCAAGCATCCAGAGTTTAGTTGGCAGCAACAGTTCTCCACCTCGGCTGGCATGACCTCGCAACAATTGCAGGTACACCAGTCTGAAACGGCTGAAATGCGGCAATGCTCAGGCTCCGGTGATTCTTCTTCCCAACAATCGTCCGATTCCCCATCGTTTCAGTTTCTCTCTCTTTCAATTAGTTCCTCTTCAGATTATTCAGGCTCGTACTGGTAGGGCTGTATTGTTGTCATAGTTCCTGAAAATTGAATAAGTACAAAATCCACAGTGAAAAACGTTTTTGTTTGTAAGTAGCAACTACTGGTAAAGGAGAGGATGCAATGTTAAAAAATACCCATAGAGCAAATAAATGCACAATCGGCACAAACTGACATTTTGAAATGAAATATGGTTTGGTTGAAGACATTGGTACATAATATGACAAATATTTAAATAAAACGTAAGTACCAAGTTAAATCAGTTCTGCTAGTGTAAGTACATGTTCGTGGGTGGCGTACTAGGAAGATAGCTGCACAGAGCAGAAACGAGTCACGCGATCGAAACTAAAGACAGTGAGACGATTGAAAAAGCAACTGCAATGTTGTCAGTTCAGAAAGGGTCTGTTTATACGTGGCAAGGAAAGAGGTGTCCTGGCATTTCCATGGAGATACGTCAATAGGTGCGCACAGAGAATGTTGACACGAGACGTGCATTGGTGTTGTGAAAGGGAGCGTACACGTCTAGTGATGTCAGTTTGAGGGGCGGGCGATCTGTATTCTTGCCGCGATGGCACTTGAACTTAGGGCGATGCATCAACGGATACAATTAGCACAAGATGGTGGTGCCCAACCCGTTGTTTTCACATGTGTAAAAGTGAGGAAAACTAAGGTAAAATGCTTAGGATTTTTTTTAAGATCGATTACAGTATGCTTAGAAATACATGCCTGAATGATCGGGACAGTAAAACGTTTGAATGAACTTCCCCTTTAATGGGGTCTTTGTCTATATCGTTAATCACCAGTGGGTCATCGTAGTAATTTAAAAGTCTCCACCGATTTGCCCCCATCTTATTCATGCTTCCTCCATGAATGCCATAACATGTGCAGGGTCTGACCAGGTAATACTACCTAATTTGGCTTTTGTGAGATACTTAAGCATGCCCATGTATAGGTAGATTGGGTCTGTTCGGGACTGTGCGTTGGACTGCAATTCCAATAACCTAAACTTGGCTCTCAAAGCAGTTGACCTTGATCCTGTTGCATTAAAAGCTGTTGTGTTTGACCTGTCTAGTCCTGGGTTCTCTGCCAGATTAGCATCCCCTGCCATGATCACCTCCCCTTTGGCGTTTGATTCTATTGTCCTTCAGCATTCTCTAAGGGAAGCTTCTTGTTCGTGATTAGGGGCTAGATCAACATTGTCAGAGATGTTTCATCCAATTTGCCTACAAATATTGACCCTCTCTAGGTTTGCATTTGGAGTCTAACGTAATCCGTATATTCACGTTTTAGCAATATGGCTACAATCGCCCTGTTGCATTGTTCCCATGTCTTCTCCGTGTTCTCAGAGATCCCCTTTGTCCATGTAATGGGCAACCACACTTGGATCAAACATATTATTGAACTATGACCAACACCAACCTTTCTTAACTGTTTTGCTATTCTCCCTCCCAATCTTCTCCGACCCCAAACCCTCCACTCTGAGTCTTTTTTCAACTTTGTCAGCACCCATTGTGTCTTTGAAATGACCCTTTTTGACTCCTGCTCCTGACAGCTCCCTTCCCCAACCCTACATCCCTCATTCCATTGGCCCACTAGGGGCCCTCCCACTCCCATCCACCCTACCCCCGGACCCTTTTAGCATTATCTTCCAGTGTTTTTTCTCTTTGCATCGTCTGCCCTTCAATTGGGCACAGTTGTTGGGTCGTAGGAATCCAACGCTCAATGGGCTTCCCTGTGTTTCCCCCTAATTAATGTTAGGGGTCCTACTCATTCAGGGGGCTCCCAGGTGTTGGTCCCTACCATTTGTTTCATATGGGGTTATTTGTTCTCGCCTTTCTGCATGAATGGTCAGTCTCTGTTTGTCTCTTTACTATCCAAGCCTTTCCCTTTGAGCTGTGAGACCTTCTTCTGTTGAGTGGACAGCATCTTTCTCCTTGCTGGAACTGAAGTCCAAATGGGAAAGTCCAGCGATAACAGTTTCTGCTGTTGTAGGATCTCAGCGACCCGCTCTCATCGGTCTTCTGCGGGACAAGGTGGTGGGAGACAAGTAAATATCTGGTCTTTGCAGTTTAGGAATTATATTGATCGCTAGGTGTTGATTGCTTGTATTACCTATTCCTTCATTTGGTAGCTATGCATCTTCACCACAGTGTCTCTTGGTCTATCACCTGCTTTACTGCTAGACGTGATCGATGTGAACAGAAGCGACATGCAGGCCTTGAGATCTCATTTTCAGCACCCTCCTTCAAGGCTTTGACACAAATATTCTCCCTTCGTTCCCTTTTCTCAGTGTCATTGCATTTGTCTGGGAGCTATCACACCAGTTTTTCTAGGTCCTGGATGACCACCCTGCATCCTCTCGTAAGATCCCTGGAGAATGTATATATTCGCCTCACAGCCCGCCACTCTTGAGCCCAAGTCTGCAATTTCTTGAGCAGTGCCTTGGATTGCTTTAAGATCTGATATTAGCTTGACCACATTCCCTTTTTATGAATTATTAGTTTTTCTTAAGATCCTCAAGTGGGGCCTCTGGTTGTTCCTTTGTGTGGGCTGCCATGTTCAGTGTTTTCTTTTTGCCTGTGAGGGGGGACTGCAGTCTTCAGTTCCTGAATTCGCTTCTACCCATTCTTCGCTCTGGCAAGTCTTAGTCCCCTAAAGAATCTTTCTGATATTTTAGTTTCCAGGTTTCTTTGCTTTTTAGCCCTGTACCATCTTTCTTTCTTTTATTTTCTTCTTAAGCAGGCCACTTTCTCCAGCATGGGGTCTGGCATGGATTCACATGCTCATGAATATTCCCCGTCGTCAGGCTGGGAATCCTCGGTAAAGAAAAAAACCAGTATCAGTTTCGTTTCTGATCTGTCTTTCGTAGTAATAACCAATCACTGGTCTCTGCGTCATACTGACCACAGCCAATGACTGCCCTCTACCTAAGCACCGCCTCTGGCAGCCATCTTCAGATTTTTACCGCACGTTCATGTGTTGGGATCCTCGTGCTATTGCTCTCGAGCGTTAGTGCTATTTTTTCACGTTTTTTCTCAAAAACTTCGTTTTTTTCGGTCAAAAGAGCCTCAAGCTCCACCGACTCTCCATCCGATCAACGGGGACCCGTGTCGGATTCGTCTGCGCCCCTCAAGGGTGAAGATTTCGTCGAGCTACGCTTTTGGAGGACTCCAGAAGTTTCTCAGGCCCGGACATGGCCCAGGAGAAGGGAAGCTCGACGCCCGGAAAGCTGTTCAGGGTCTGCCCTGGATGCCAGCTGCAGAACGTCTTTAAGGAGGAAGAACACTCCTTTTGTCTCTACTGCTTACATGAGGACAAGACGCACGTGGAGAAGGACTGTGCGTTTTGCGGCAATATGTCGGAGCGGACCATGAAGGACCGCCATCAACGTCTCGCCAACTGGCTGAAAGGGAAGAGCCCGTCAGGCGAGAAGAAGAGAGAAATCCGAGCGGTCTTCTAAGACCTTCGAGGACGCCCCGGCGACGGGGGTCCAACACAAGGCCAAGCACCGCGAGTCCGCTGGCACCGGGAGCGCCGAACGGTCGGGCTCTACGGGCGCCAGGCAGGGCGCACCCTCCCCGGCACCTTCAGCCACGAGCCAACGCTCTGGGTCGGGTAAGAGGAAGGGCGAGCACCCGGCAAAGCTCCTGGAGAGGCCCCGGTCGAGCTCGAAGGCCCCATCGGAGGGGGAGCGAGGCAGTGTCCCCCCCCCTCAAGGATAAGGCGGTGAGCGCACCTAAGGTGGTGAAGGCCTTAATCCATCCGGCCAAGCCCTCTATCGAAACTGTCGCGGCGGCCCTGGCTCAGCCTGTAGAGGCTACACCAGTGGTGGCGACCTCGGGGCTCAGAGTCTCCCTGCCACCTCGGAGGGAGTCCTCTTTTGTGCCCATCGATAGGACCCCCGTGAAATCCCCGGCGGGGAAGGTGAAGGGGGGGCAGGGCGTCGTCGTAGATTCGGCTTCAACCTCGGAGGAAGAGCTGATTGAGGTCTTAAGCCACGGCCTTGGCGTGGAAGAAGACCGGCCCATCGGGATGGATCCCGACGCAGGTGACGACAACATCGTCGAGGGTGCCGACGGGGCCCCTGATCGCCCGTCGGATTCCCCTCTGCCAGCGCCGCAAGACAACTCGGCGGCCATTTTGTTGGCTATACAGTCCTTATGCTCAGAGATAAGGACGAGACTGCCGTTGCCGACGGAGGAACCTCTCCCGTCGTGGGATCCTGAACCGGGACCTTCTGGTGTTCCCCCGCCCAAGAAAAAGAAGGATTCACCCTCAACCTCCTTTTCAGCCGTCGTGCCCCGTCCAGCCCTCCTCCCCATCCACCCGAGGGGATGATACGGGGACTGACACGGCAGCGTCGTCACCTCCCACCAGGGCTTCTCCGCCCGACGAGATTGGATCGTTCCACTCCATGATCGCCAGGGCATCCGAGCTTTTCCAACTTTCCAACAAGGAAGGATTCCTTTATCAACGGCGCGAGGCCAAGAGGAAGACGGTCCTCGCAGTGCCTCTACTGGACGACATTTGGGATGAGGGCCTCGCCCTCCTCAAGAACCCTTCCACAACGCCAGCTAGAAGAGACCGGTACGAGAAGAAGTACCGGGTCCCGGACGCAGCCCCCCTGTGCCTCCGGGCGCAGCCTACCCCGGACTCCGTCGTCTCTGCGGCGGCCAGGAAGAAAGCGGGGGGGGGGGTGCGGCCTCCACATCGACTTCCCCACCGGACGGCGAGGGAAAGAAATTGGACGCTATGGGACGCAGGGTCATCTCGTCTGCAGCGACGACGATTAAAGCGGCCAACGCCTTGGCTATCGTGGCCCGCTACGACAGGGAGCTATGGTACAAACTGGCTCCCCTGCTGGACTTCCTACCAGATGACAAGAGGGCGGATGCCCTGGAGATCCTACAGGAAGGTGAGGTGGCGTCGGACCACGCCATCACTATTGCGACGGACATCGCCGACACTGGGTTTCGCCAGTTGGGCAACGGCGTGTGCCTTAGGCGGCGTGGATGGCTCAAGGCTACGGACTTCCGTCAAGACGTACAGACCAGAGTCCTGAACATGCCGTTCGATGGGAACCTGTTTGGGAAAACAGTGGACAATTCCCTTCAGGCCATTAAAGCGGACACTGAGACGGCCCGGGCCCTGGGGGTTCTGCAGCAACGACGGACGCCCTTTCGGAGCAGCGGAGGCAAGGGCGCCTCCAAAGGTTCCGGCGGCAGTTTCTCCACCTACCGTCAAGCGGCCCGCTCGTCGTCTCAGGAGGCCTACAGAGGACGAGGCAAGTCTGGCGGACCCCGCCGTCGTCGCCAAGGAGGTCAAGGCGGCAAAGCCTCGTCGAAACAGGATTGAACCGGCCGTGGGGTCGGGCCCCCACCGAAGCACCCCGGTGGGAGGTCGGCTGGCGAGCTTCGTCAGCGTGTGGGAGTCCATCTCCACCGACCGTTGGGTGCTGGACGCCTTAGCCCGGGGCCACGCGCTCGAGTTTCAAAGAAGGTGCCCGCGCATCCCCCCCCGTGGCCAGGAAAGAGCTTCACGTCCCTCAGCTTCTCCTGGAGGTAAGGGCGATGCTCAGGAAGGGCGCCATCGAACTCGTCCCAAAGAGGCTTCGGGGCTCCGGAGTTTACTCGAGATACTTCCTCGTGAAGAAGACGGGTGGATGGCGCCCCATCCTAGACCTGCGACGTCTGAACAAGTTCATCAAGGCGCAGAAGTTCCGGATGGTCACCCTCCAGCACGTCCTGGGTCAGCTGGAGGAAGGAGACTTCCTGTCGTCGTTGGATGTGGAGGATGCCTACTTCCATATTCCCATCCTAAAGGGGCACCGAAAATTCCTCAGGTTTGTGGTCCAAGGGCGTCACTACCAGTTCAAAGCCCTCCCCTTCGGACTACGGTCGGCACCCAGGGTATTCACCAAGTGCCTTGCACCGGTGGCGGGGCAGCTGCGCCGCGAGGGGATCCACGTCTACCCCTACCTGGACAACTGGCAAGGACCGTCCAACTTCTCACAGACCTGGGATTCTCCGTGAACTACGCTAAGTCCCACCTGGTACCCGCGCAAAACGCACTGTTCCTGGGAGCGAAGCTCGACACAGTGTCCCTTCTGGCCTCCCCGTCGGAGGAAAGGACCAGGTCCATCCTGGGCAAGGTACAGCGGATGTTGGTTTCCGACACGGCCAAGGTGAGGTCCATCAAGTCCCTCCTCGGAATGATGTCTTCTTGCATCTACCTCATTCCCACATGCAGGCTCCGGATACGCCCGTTGCAGGAGTTCCTGGACGCGCGCTGGATCCAAACGACGGGCGGCTTCGAGGAGAGGATCACACTCGACGAGAGTTTCCGCCGAGCGGTCCGGTGGTGGGGCACCCGCGCGCCTCTGACGGCGGGCATGGACTTCCAGACCCCAGACCACCAGGAGACAGTGACCACGGATGCCTCCCTGGAAGGGTGGGGAGCGCACACCGAAAATCTGCACGCGAGATGCCTTTGGCTCCCGACGGAGAAGTCCCTCCATATCAATGTCCTGGAGCTCCGTGCAGTGTTCTGGGCCCTCAGGTCCTTCCTTCCGTCCCTCAAGGGCAAGGTGGTGAGGATCTTCACCGACAACACCACCACCATGTTTTACATCAGGAAACAGGGCGGTACCAGGTCCCCAGCACTGTCCAAGGAGGCGCAGGACCTGTGGCATTGGGCCGTTGCCCAAAGGATGTTTCTGGTGCCGTTTCATCTGGCAGGGATAAAAAACACCATCGCCGACTCACTCAGCAGGGAGCTGCGCTCGTGCCACGAGTGGGAACTACGGCAGGATCTAGTGGATCGCCTCTTCCGACGGTGGGGCACACCCCAGATCGACCTGTTCGCGACGGCAACGAACTCCAAGTGCCGGAGGTTCGCCAGCAGGTTTCCCCAGGCGAGGAGCATGGGCGATGTTTTCTCGTTCCCCTGGGAGGGCATGTTCCTCTACGCGTTCCCCCCTTTGCCACTGCTAATCCGGCTCGTCAACCAGCTCAAGAGGTCACGGTGCAGGATGATCCTCGTCGCACCTGCGTGGCCGAGGCAGATATGGTTCCCGGACCTTCTGGACTTGTCAGCGTCCCCGCCAATCAAGCTGCCGGTGGACGCGGATCTACTCTCCAGGGAAGGAGGCGCCATCCTCCACCACGACCCGAAATCGCTGAATTTGCAGGCCTGACTCCTGCAACGCTAGAGTTTGGAGGATACGACATACCGGCCGACTGCAGAGAGGTTCTTGCAAAGGCCAGGGCGTCCTCGACTCTTAAATGCTACGGACACAAATGGAAGAGGTTCTCTGTCTGGTGCCACGCACAGAAGATTAACCCTCTACGGATTACGGCTCCCCAGGTACTGCCGTACCTGCTGACGCTGGCCAAAGCTGGACTGGCACACGCGTCCATCAAGATTCATCTTGCTGCGATCTCCCGATACACCAGAACCACGGGACGGACGTCCTTGTGGTCTCATCGTCTGGTGAAAGAGTTCATGAAGGGACTGTTCAGATCGTTCCCGCCGGTGAAGGCTCCGGCCCCGGTGTGGGAGCTCAACGTGGTGCTGACCAAGCTCATGGGACCTCCGTTCGAGCCTCTGCACTCGGCCCCGTTGAAGTTTCTGTCGTGGAAAACAGCGTTTCTTGTGGCCATCACCTCCGCACAACGGGTGGGAGAGATCCAGGCCCTTTCCTGCAAGGCCCCGTACTTGACTTTTCACGACACGAGGGTAGTGCTCAGGACGCACCCCTCCTTCATGCCCAAGGTACCGTCGGACTTCCATCTCAACGAACCCTTGGTGTTGCCTGCGTTCTTCCCGTCGCCTTCGTCGCCGGCTGAGAGGACTTTGCACTCGCTGGATGTGGCTAGAGCGCTGAAGTTCTACGTGGACCGCACAAAGTGTTTTCGGAAGACGTCACAACTCTTTGTGAACTTTGGACCTGTCAATCAGGGGAAGGCTCTCTCGAAGGCTTCCGTTTCCAGATGGCTCTCCGGCTGTATCATGTACTGTCATCGGTTGGCAAACCGACCGCTGCCTGGCCGTCCGAGAGCCCATTCCACCAGAGCGATCGCAGCTACCACGGCGTTCCTTTCTGGTGTGCCCCTGCTGGACATATGTAGGGCTGCTACGTGGAGGTCGACGCACACCTTCACGAAATTCTACTGCGTCGATCGGGATTCCAGGGAGGAGTCCAGGATCGGCCAAGCAGTGCTGCGCAACCTGTTCGCCTGAGGTGAGCCTGGTGAGGAGGTAAGATGCTTAATGTTGAGTTTGATGTAATGCTTAATGTTGAGCCTTTGCCACCTCCCGTGGTTGTGCATGTGTGTACTGCTATGTATTCTTTATTCATGAGCATGTGAATCCATGCCAGACCCCATGCTGGAGAACGAACAAGTTACTTACCTGTAACTGTTGTTCTCCAGCATGGGTCTGGCATGGATTCACATGCGAACCCTCCCGCCTACCCCTCTGCGGCTCTTCACTTGGTCATACTGCCACTTCACGTGCTTCCAAATCTGAAGATGGCTGCCAGAGGCGGTGCTTAGGTAGAGGGCAGTCATTGGCTGTGGTCAGTATGACGCAGAGACCAGTGATTGGTTATTACTACGAAAGACAGATCAGAAACGAAACTGATACTGTTTTTTTTCTTTACCGAGGATTCCCAGCCTGACGACGGGGAATATTCATGAGCATGTGAATCCATGCCAGACCCATGCTGGAGAACAACAGTTACAGGTAAGTAACTTGTTCCTTCCTCCTTAGGCACACGTATGGTTACTTTAAATTCCTGGATTTTTTATGTATTTGGTAGATTCTGTGTGCTGTTTGCACCAGACACATATCGTGGCTATTTCTGTACTCTAATAGCCTCCCTGTCATTTCAGCTAAACCAGGTGGGGTTGCCGCCTTGCTTTCCTCTGGTGAACCTGCATTTCAGGGCAACCTGCCCTACTTTGCTTTTCCCAGGGGGAATGGTGGGGCCTGCTTTTGATGTTTTTGATGTGGACTGCTGCTGGCACTACGTGCCTTCTCCCCTGAAGCTAACCCCACTGATTTGGTTGACGCAGCCTTGTTGTGTAGGGCAGGGGCACTTTTCATCACATGCACGTCTCGAGGCGAGGCTCCCTGGATGATGAGCCGGATGTCTGGGTGCCCATGTCGGGGCAGACCAGTGTGTGGGGAGTGAAGCCAAGGGCAGAGAGTGACCGCCAGCCAGGCTCTTTTGGCACAGCCCGTTCATCATCAGGGGACCCGGCACAGCGGGTCTGCCACTGCCTAGTACTAGGCCAGTGCTGCCACTGCCTAGTACAAGGCCAGTGCTGCCACTGCGGCTCTCCCGCGCTGCCTTCTTTAAAGGGGTCCTGCCAGTGCCATCAGGATCTTCGGGCTCTTCTCCTGAATGTCACAACTGCTGGGGCCATGTTCTGTGGGCATTCTGTACTGAAGAATGTAGAGGGTAGGAGCAGCTTGCGGAGCTCCGGGACTCTTACCTGGCCGCCATCTTAGCCACCTCCCCAAAACCTTTCATTATAACTTTTGGCTAAAAACATTTACAAATTCCTCCTCATCAAGCACATGGTATGTGTGACAGGTTTTAAGGCATGCATGCATACAGTGCTCTTATCCTTTTTTCAGCTGCCAATCTTCACCGGACCTGCAGACAATGCCTTGTGAATCTACAGGTGGTATGGTCATGTGCGTTCTGTAATTTGTGTAAGGTTGAGTATGCATGACAAAATCACAATACAACATTTTTAAAAAGTGCTTTGTGTGGGGATCATGCTGAGGGTCTTCTGAAGTTGCCAGCACTATATGGAGTTCAAGGGAAAAGGTCCAATGCCTGAGATCTGCCCATTTCACACTGAACAGATGCTAGTTGGATGTAGGTATGGTGATGTCCATACCAACCTCAGTGTGAGTACAAGTCCAGTTTGCCTCCTGCAAGCCAGGATCCAGCCGGATCTCAAGCACGCAGAGGTGGCTCCTCTGATTCATATCCTTTGGAGGTTGAGCTCCACTGGACCTTGATGCCAGAAACTGCAGCAGCACACAAGATCACTCTGGTCATGCCATCGAGGGCAGCTGCTGGCAGAGTAGCCACAAGGAGAAGCATGACACCAGCCAGATCAGGCCTGCTTCCATATACAAGAGTCCCTGTGTCTCAGGACGAGGTGCACCATAAGAGCAAGCAGGAGTCCAAGAACCTCAATCAACTCTATAGGGGTGGCAGCTTTTACCCTGGTATTGGACATAGGGGTCCTAGAACTTTCCTCAGCTGATCTGCAATGTCCAAACAATTCTGGGATTATCATCTCGTACCATGGGATGGACTCTTTCCATGGTCCATCAGACTCCACAGTGCCTGGTTTCCTTTTCACAGCTGTCCCCGCCCAGGCCCATGGTACGGAAGGTGATTTTGACCAACATTCAGTGTCCCAGGTTAGTGGATTTTAATATTCAGCAACAGTTGTGATATACTCAGCCCTATTGCTCCAGGAGGCCCCCCTCAGTCCTAGGGATCTGCTGGTACACCCTTCCTGCTCGCCCATGGCCTCCCACTGTTGTTCAGAGGAAGAGGGAGTTGTCCTGGCCTCCTCCTGGTCAGACCAACTCCTGGACATTTTGTCTACATACAATTGTCTGGGAGACCAACCTGCGGATGGGAATCTCCCTGCCTCTGCCCAGACGCTGGAATCTGTATCCCTAGGCACTCTGCCATCCATTTTTCCACTAGGTCCTGTGCCATAGGTGGCCAGGGCCCCTTTTAGGGGTGTTCATATAGTAGACAAGTAACACGTGTGGATTCGAAAATAAGGATCTGTGCGCTAGTAGTCACTAATAAGTTGTGGTATGAAAAGTAGTTGAGGAGAAAGTGTAAGCAGCACCTCAACTCCCACCAACCAATCCACCCTGGTTGGAATAGAATTAAAGTATTAAATGAGGAGAGGGGGTGAGTGTGCGCTTTACACTAGTACAATAAAAAACAGCTTGATAAGTAGTTTGATATTTAATTCACAACAGCCGACACGTGTTTCGACACACAGGTAGTCTTCAAGGCACACTTGAAATTCAAATAAAGAGCTCCTGATAGCAGGCCGTATGTTAGGACGGCTCAGTGGATAAGAACAAACAAGGATGTTCTGCCGGCAAGGGGACTTCCCGTTTGATTGTTGCAGCTCAATTTGACGAGTTATATATTATTCGCCATTGTGGCATGATACTCACCTTGCCGGTAGAACATCCTTGATTGTTCTTATCCACTGAGCCGTCCTAACATACGGCCTGCTATCAGGAGCTCTTTATTTGAATTTCAAGTGCGCCTTGAAGACGACTACTAATGTAAAGCGCACTCTCACCGCCTCTCCTCCTTTAATACTTCATATAGTAGACACCACGTCCTCCGTGGAAGAGCAGCCCCTATTTCCAAACAGGCAGTTCTGGGGCGTGATTCTGAAGGCATTGGAGGTTCCAGGACTCATCACACTAGAGGAATACTTTAGTATCTAGTTTGCTTGCAAATTACAAGCACAGAGCCTGCCAAATGTATGCTTTGGAGGCTTCAGTCTTGGAATCTTCTATAGCTCTTTGGAACCTAGCTTATCTAAATGGTTGGACATTAAATGCAGGTCCTCTACGGAGAAGGTTTTCATTTGTGAAGGATAACCTATATGTAGAGTCAGCTGTAGTTTCAGCTGCCTTGGGTAAGAGAACGTTTACTGTACCTCAATCCTATCGAGCTATTCACCTCGAATTCTCAAGGATGTGCACACATTTGCAGAACATCTATTTCAGGATGCTTCCAAAGAATTTGCTATTCTCTTGAGTGTGGTGCAAGAAACCTTCCTAGACTATTGGGGCTTATTCAAATGTTTCTTAAGCCATCCCGCAAAATCAAGTGGTGCCACAAATCAGTGTTTTAGGTCTAGAAAGAAGCATGTGGCTGCAGCAGTGGCTGATCAAGTCAATTCTTCGGCTTGGTACCAGCCCACAAGGGAAGCTTTGGATTAAGAATAACACGAAGGCCAGACACTGTAGTTACAACACTTTTTTGGGGGACTGCATGCAAATAGGGGACCAACTCAGTTGCAAATCCAGGGGTCTTCCTAAGCAAAATAACACAGAATTACTGTCTTCCCAAAGTGTGGAGATCTCTCGTTCTCCCTTGCTCACTCACCTTCTCTCTCTCTTTCTCATTCATTGTGAGTAGTTAGGGATTTGGTCCTCTATAGCAGCAGTGCTAGTTCATACAGTTGTAAAGGTAGGTAAAGTACATCAAAGTAATCCAAACAGTAAAGCAAAAATAATCAAAAATAGAGTGTACAAATTGCAAGAAAATCAGCTTTTAATTTGCAAAATACGTCTGGGAGAATCAGAGAGCTGTGTGGAACTGAACTTGGGAACATCTCAAACACCCACTCGGGGCTACAATTTTTAAAGGAAGAAACCGCAAAATTAACATATTCTACAAATGCAACGTTCATTCTAATATTTCAATTGGCTATTCATCATTGAGCCCCTAAAGAAAAGTATACATTTAACAATATAATTGGAGGTTTTCTTTCTCTTGACCATCAAAATACCACCACTCGAACATGACATAACTTCATAGCACATAATTCATCATCTTAATTGGGTGGCACTCTTCATGTTGTAATTGATAAAGAAAAAGCTCTAGCCTAATTGGACAGCGACACCTGAGACTGCTCAGGCTGTAGCATTCCACTGAGGCAGACCAATCATGTGGTGAAAGGAAATCAGCGAGGCCAAAACTTTGTTGCAACCCAGGGAACATTACAATCTCTTCCCCATAATTGGCCATCTTGGCTTCCCGCCCCTTGCTCTTGATCACTCTGCAACTCCCATCTGCCAACCCTAGAAACAACCTCCCAGTTATCTTCTCAAACTAAATAGATGCATGATAAATCGTGTCTGAAGACCCTCTCCTGGAAATCAATTTCTCCTATTCGATTTTACCCAGGCACTTTACCACTGGACCGAGTGCCTTATCTTTCAGACGGGGCGCTCTGCTCACATCCTAGATCTTCATTTTGGCAATGCTGCTGTCTGGGCCTTCTCGCTTATCTCATTGTGTCCTTCACTACCATTATGTATTTATTCGGCTATCGTCTGAGAAGGCACCTGCTGTCGTGAGCAGAAGGTTGTGCCGCGTCCCTTTCCACCCTGATCTTGGCTGCTTGGAGTTTTCTGCCCAACAGCAGAAATAAAATTCAATTGATTGACCATAGCTCAGAAATACGGCATAGCACACTAAAATGGCCAAATCTGCAGCCTTTAACAATGGCCTATTCTAACACGGCAAACCTTTTGCTCATTACAACAACTACACTATAATAAAGCTCAATCTACAAATTCAAAATAAATCCAAGCTACATAACCGTTTCTAAAAATATAGGTGTGGTGAAAAGAATAATAAGAAATACCTTGCTACACGTGTGTTTTACTATGCAGCAGACAGCCTGAAAACTCCCTAGAAGTGTGGCAAAACGACGTCTACCCTAAATACAATGTCACACCACAAAAAGCATGTGATCACTGCGTCACTACCATGGACGTAATGCCTTACTAAAAGATCTTTCTTAACTTGTACTTGCACACACGTTGAGGACGTTAGACTTGCAAATGTACACAATTGCTGAGTAACTTGTAACACTCCGGTATCCTTAAAAGATAACATCACACAGGAGAGAGACCGAAGAAACAATCCTTACTGGCCTTCCTCAGTAGGCCTGTCCACCGCATTTTTTAGATATTTCTAGCCTCCCTGACTCTAACTGTGAGATGCACAAGGTACAGCTGGTAAACAGGTGTGCCCATCACTGGTGCATAGGCAAGTGGATGGTCTGATCATGGGGAGATACTACCTGTAAAGAAGGCATGGTATCAAAGTAAGACAGACTAAAGTGACCACAGTTCAAGGGTGTTTATTGAACTTTATCAAGGGTGTAATAAACGCTGATCTAAACCTAAGATGGGAGCAAGCTACGACCATCAAATAATAATAATAATGCAGTCCTAGTGGAGTCTCGTCAAAATAAAAGGGCCTATACTAAAAAGCCTATTGCCAATCCTTACTGCTAAGTGACAAGTAGTGTGGGGTAATGTTCATGAAAAAGAAAAGTGTTCACAAAATAAGTCCCCAGGGTCCCCAAACCTTACTGCCCCACCCACTGGGGGGCCTGTCCCACAATTTTTGAGGGCCCTCTCCCCCACCCCAAATGGAGGGGGGTGTACTTCACACAGCCGTTTGTAGGAGGCCCAGGGAGGACTGCATGAGGTGCCCCCGCCACCCATTTGGGGATAGGGGGGAGGGCCACCAAAGATTGTGGGACAGGCCCCCCAGTGGGTGGGGCAGTAAGGTTTGGGCACCCTGGGGCCAGATTGGCGCACCAGTTTGCCCCTCTGCGCCAAGGGGAGTTGGGTTACCAAAGGAAAAATGGTGAGGTACATGTGAGGTACCGTTTTTATCGTGACACAGGAAGGTAGGCCATGTGGTGTTGGCGGTGTGTTTCGGGGGGTGGCCAGAGCAAAATGTCTGAGAATTGTCTTTATTTCCAGCCAATTTCAGAGACAATTTCCCTCTGTCCCCTCACCGAAACACGTCACCTCAACAGATGTCATACCTTCCTGCGTTCCCACAGGTGTCCCGACGAAAACGGTACCTCACATGTGTGGGTGCACCTACCAGGGTGCAAAAGGAAAAGGGTACCCCACTGGTAACCCCAAGACTTTCGGCACATTTTGTTCATGTGGGCAACTTACAGATTTGGGTCTAGGGTGTCGAAGCCAGCAAGGAAAACATGAAACCCCATGCATTTCCCAAAAGAGGACACCTGTGGGAATGCACAGAGGTCTAACCTGCGCAAATCGGCCCACAATCTATTACCCAGAACCCCCGGAAAAGTCCAAATTTGGGTGTAAAAAACTCAGTTTTCAGACATTTCACTCTGCTCACCCACCGAAACACGCCACCAACAATAGATGTCATACCTTCCCGCATTCACACAGGTGTCCAGATGAAAACATTACCTCACGTGTGGGTGCACCTACCGGGGCGCAAAAGGAAATAGGCTACACCACTTGTAACCCCCAAAGGTTTGGGGTGTCAACCTACAGATTTGGGCCAAGGGTGTCCAAGCCACCAAGGAAAATGGGGAACTGCATGCATTTCCGAAATGAGGACATCCGTGGGAATCCGCAGAGGTCTGACTTGCGCAAATCGGCCTAGAATTTATTACCAAGAAACCCTGGCAAATTCCGAAATGTAGCGGAAAAAAACACATTTCTGCACATTTCACTCGGCTCACCCAACGAAACACACCGCCAACAACACATGGCCTACCGTCCTGCGTTCCCACACGTGTCCCGATGAAAACAGTACCTCACATATGTGGGTGCACCTACCTGGGCGCCAAAGGGAAAGCCTAAAACACGCCTAACCCCAAGTCTTTTCCGACAGCTGAATTTCACAATTTTTCAGACGGGCACACCATACAGATATGGGCCTCGGGTGTCCAAGCCAACAAGGAAAACGGGGAACCCCATGCATTTCCAAAAAGAGGACATTCTTGGGAATCTGCAGAGGTCTGACTTGCGTGAAGCGGGCCAGAATTTATTACCCAGAACCCCCAACAAAGTGAACATTGTGTTTTTTCCCCACCAAATAACACACTTTGTCGGGGATTGTGGGTAATACATTCTGGGCCGATTTGCGCAAGTGAGACTTCTGCGGATTCCCAGGGGTGTCCTCTTTTCGGAAATGCATGGGGATCCCTATTTTCCTTGGTGGCTTGGACCCCCCCGAGGCCCATATCTGTATGGTGTGCCCGTCTGGAAAAATCGTGAAATTCAGCTGTCTGAAAAGACTTGGGGTTGGGGGTGTTTTCGGCTTTCACCTTGGCGCTCAGGTAGGTGCACCCACACATGTGAGGTACCGTTTTCATCGGGACACCTGTGGGAACGCACAAAGGTATGACATTTGTTGTTTTTGTGTGGTTTTCATAACGTTTCGACCCATTTGCTGGTGCCCTTTGTCACACAACCCTTTCATTTCCCAAATGTGCCCTACGTTTAGTCGCTGCTTTAGGCACCATACAGTTTTGCAACCTGCACATGTCACCTACCCTTGAAAAGGTCTGCCTGTGAGCTTTCAAAAAATGTATGCTTGCCATTCCTCACCACATTGGTTTTCCTGATTTACACATGCTAAGTACTTCTGATCAGTCCATAAGCATACAACTCCTGTGTCCCATGGATCAGTGTTTGGCTTGTGGTATTGCTTGTTTTGTGAAACACTACAAGAAATGTGTGCTTTCCTAACTGCAAGAGTCGGGGAAATGTAGCAGAGCATTGTTTTTCTCAAAATTCATAGAAGACATTGCCGTACCAAGCCAACCATGTCCACCACATACCTTTTTTTCAGTAAGTTTCCTGCTTTTTCCCCAAACTATGGCATTTTCCCCTACCTAGTTGTAGCCCGACCTGCGCAAATCACCCATTCCTAAACTTGGAATTTTGTCTACTTTTCAGAAATGTATGCCTTTCTGTCCTCCAATTCGGCTTTGCCACCCTTTTCGTCCATGCATGTCCAATTGGCAAAAATTGCCAAAATCGCCTACCTCTCACAAAACGGTTGATGACGACCACATCAAAATAATTTGTTTTCGTTTCCCCTCAACCTGTTCTTGAAAGCCAGGAAATTGGGGAATTCAGCACAGCAAACCATTTGTTCTTGGCTCTTACAAGGAAAAAAACACAGGCTTCTTTGTACATCATTTTATTGGCATTTTTTGAAAAAACACAGCATTTTCGCCCTTTTTGGTTATTTTCTCTCACCCCCCTACAGCAACCTTTTATTCCTGCATGGCGTTACGACCGCCTACAGGTGGGGAAAAAGGGGCCAAGTTTGGCTGAGATATCTCCTGTAACAGAAATGTTTAGGTGGGATGAGGACAGACAATGGCAGAGGTGAGAGAATGAGAAGATGGGGATCTGGTAGAGTTGGAGCGAGAATGGGATAGAGCCAGCAATGAAGAAAATTTAGAAAGTCATACTGGTGAGAAAATGAGGTGGAGATTAGGACAGGAAGAGATTGGAGTAGGACTGCGAGCGAGGTGGAGGTTAGAGGCAGAATGAGCAAGAGAGTAGAAGGTGAGAAGAAGACTGGAAGAGATGTAGGGGAAAAGAAGGGTGTATAATTTAGCATTAAAAAAAATGAGTGGTAATGAGAGATGAAAAATATACAGTTGCAAGAAGATGGACAATAAAATGTTGAAGTTGGGCGGTAGGGATGGAGTAGGAGAAATAGACGGTGGATATTAAAAAGAGAGTTAAAAAAACTAACAGGGTGAGGGCACCTATGAGACGGGGGATGGAAAAGGGATACAAGTTGAAATGTAAGGGACCGAATAAGAGCATTGGAGGTGTGAAGCTGGGAGGTTGAGGTGATGCATTGCAATACACTATTCAGCACTTTGACACAATTCTGCCATCCACCACCACAGCTACTGAATTTCCTCCTAGCTCAAACCCTTTTCTAGCCACTGCATTTGAACTCCTGTGCCTTTTCCATATGTTCAACTCATTGAGATGCCCGGCTCTTTAAAAGAAGCAAGGCTACTAAGAATGTATTAGGGACAGTCTCATAATTTATGAGCCAAATTCACCCTATAATACAAAATCATAAGTGATGATTTTGTGTAACATTTCGATGTAACGGTTTTTATAACACTTGAAATTGCGGTCATCGTATGTCTTACAGACATGGTTCTGGTGTCATTCCATTCCACATTTAGCCCACTTTAATGGTATGCTGTCTAAATCTGCAGTTCCTAAGGCGTTTGAAGTCCATTCACTGATGAAGTTGTGTGTAAGTGATGATTTTGTGTAAGGATTCATATGAGTCTGGTGGCATTCCGTTCCCTATACATCCAACTTTGATGGTATACTGTCCAAATCTACAATTCCTAAGGCGTTTGAAGTTTATTAATTGACAATAACTGATGGAGTTGTGTGTTGAACTTGTTTAAGTGATAAGTGACAGTACCGTAACGCTTTGCATTGGGGTCATTATATGTCCTAAAGATATGGGTATGCTGTCATTCCGTCCCACATTCCTCCAACTTTGCTGGTATACTGTCCAACTTTCCCATTCCCCATAGGGGGCGAGGGGATGCAAATGAAGCGAGTATCCCTCCGTCGACCAAGCTGCTGAGTTCAACACGCAGCAATTAACGGGTGGGGGAAGGAGGGGAGTGAGCGACGCATGCCCCACAGGGGTTGGCCCCCCTAGTAATAAAATAAAAAGCTTATCTTGACAACTCATTTCGGAATATTTTTTTCCTTTCTCAGACCAGGAGGATGAATCGCTTGCTGGCCATTCGTTTGTGAAAAATGCAGCAGAGGGCTTCCGCAGGTAACGGAGCATGGCCTTGTTTTCAGAGACTGAAGTGGATTGGTAAAGGTGGCCTGCAATGGGACAAGATGAAAGGATGTATTAAGATAGTGCTTATCCCTGGGCCTCAAGCCCGGCATATTGGTACTGCATCTTGGCGCAGTACGCTCAAGGCAATGCGCAACTGTTATAAAGAGTAAGGGAATCTGTCAAGAGTTTAGGTAATATATAGGATAGCATAGAACATATATGGATACAATTATTTTCCAGTCCCAAATGGTAGGGTGAATGGTCCCATGCTGTAGTTGAGATTTTATGACTGGAAGAGTATAGCATAATAAACCTGTGTCACTGCAGCACTGTTAGGCCAAGTGAGGTTTACGTATCGGACATAGTTAACTGTTTTAAACTATATTTATAGCCATTGATTAGACAAGACTTGACAGAACTACAAGGTAATCCTAACGCAAAACAATGAACTTCCACAAGAGCAATAGATGGCAGCAGACTTCATATACCACAGTTACCAGCAAAGCCACACCAATGGGGCTCAGGAAGAAGACTGTGTCTGGACTCAAAGGTGAACTGGTGACTCAAACTGAACAACTGCAGAGCAGGTTACAAAACCAAGCCTGTTAAAATTAATTGAACATTGATCAAAAAGTAAACTCACAGGCGGAAAGTATTTGGATCCATATCACTACGAGAAGGAAATTCTTTATCCAGAAACAATATGATATGATTCCATTAATAAATTGTAATCCACATTACATCCTCATTAAGTTGCTGTATGTGATGTTTTGTATATTTCTGTCTCCAGAATGCAAAGAATGCCACTTGGGGTATGTTCCTAGCCAAACAACTGTATGTATATAATATGCTTCATAACTGTGGGACCGGCTTGCCTTCAAAGCCTTCAATTACTGTTGCAAAACACTCATGTTTACAATGGCATTCAACTGCATTAATCACCTGTGTAAGGCAGGGGGGGTGGTACATTGGTACTCATCAGTCAGCCTGACTGAAGTCCAGCAAAAGATTAGGCATCACTATAATCCCAAATACATGATGGACCCCATCACATTTTCCCTGCTATTTATTGACAGAAATATTGCATTGTGTGTCTGAAACCCTTGGTGAATCGTTCAGAGTTTAGGGGATATTGCAGTTTCCTCCGTCTAGTCTCTAGCTTTGTCTGTATTTGGCTTCTATGCGGTACAGGACTGCAGATGCATTCATCTAGGAGACCGGGTGCAATTGAACTGCCTAATATCTCATTCTGATTGCAGAACACTTAGTACACCTGTAGGAGGAAAGGGATATTAACAATGCAGGATACAGTTTGATGTATTGTCTGTTCCACTCATGCAAATGTTATGCGTGCTATTAGATATTCAGTTTTATTTTCACTGCCATTTAAATAAAGTGGTTTGACTAATATACCTTGCATGTGTTTGTGTGTACAAATGAAAGTGGTAGAAGGAAAGAAAATTAAAGAGTTGGAAATAAATAAAGGGAGAAGGAAACAGGGGGAAAGAAAAAGAAAGGAAGATGAGGTGTGAAAACAAATGCTAAAGCAAAAGGTATAGGAAGGAAAAGGAAACGACAACAAAGATTGAGAAGAAACATAAAATCCATTAATGAAATGGAAATAATGGGGAGAGAAAATGAAAAAGACGAGAGGAAATGAAAAAGGAAAGCAAAAATAGACCCAAGTCTAGGTACCTGGGTTGAAGTTCTCGGAGCCTTTCCAACATCTACACCTGTCTCCAGGACATTTTCATTACTTTGACTAAATGAAATCCCGGATGACCCCTTACTGTTTGCTTGTCCCTATAATTCTGGCCACCCACCAACCCCAAGGTAGAGAACCTGCAAGTTCTTTTAAACTCCAATAATTTCTCTGTTAACCGTAGCAATGCCATATTAAAGGGTCTAATTAGCAGCTCACCCCTCTTAGAAAGATCCTAATTACACTGCAATCCATTCACTGGGTAAAATTAGGGCCTTCATTCACCCTAGTTTATATGACTGTAACTCCATGAATGCCACTCTTCCCAAAAGCCAGATCTTAAAGCTCTAGACACAGCAAAACAAACGCACTCTTTCTTAATTTTATTTACAGGGACCACACAAGGCCTGTCTTAAAGTTCCTGCACAGGCTCCAAGTGGAGCAAAGCATCTCATTCAAAATCCTATGCATCATGAACCGGGTCAATTGGAACAAAGCCTGTCCTGAACCTCAGAAACATAGGGCAAGCACCACACTGAGGTAACCTCCAACATTTTCCAAAATTCAGAAAAATATCTAGTTGAATGTTGTAGAATTCTGATTTAGTTTAACACATTTTTAAATTAATTGAATAAAAGTTAGAACAGAAATGATCCCAATTTATTTTGGTGAATGAGCTTCATCTACAGGGAATCAATATCTACAAAAAGAAAATAGAATATATTGAGAATAGCATATAAAAATAACTATTATTCATAGCAGTATTCCAATGCTTCAACATTACTGAATGAATATGTATACTAAAGACTGAATGTCCTTAAAGTAGTCAATATTGGGCAGAGGGTCTGTTGGCATGAAAGTATTTTAAGGGTAAAATTCCTGGTAAGGACACGCGTCTTCCTTTTGTTCAAAATCGTAACCACACTATTTATTTATTCACATTTGTTAAGCGCACAGCAGCCTGTGGGCATTGTGGCGCTGGTTACAGTGGTTGTTCATAGGTTAGTTACAGTGGTCGCGAAAACACATACAGAAGGAAGTGGCCTTGTGGCAAGGTGGCGCTTGTTATAAATAGGTGCAAGTACAGACAATGAGCTATAAGTTAGTTGAAGAGTGTCGTTTTTAGATTTTTGCGGAAGGCATCGAGAGAGGTTTCAGCTCTGAGGGCTGTGGGCAGTGTGTTCCATAGCTTAGGTGCCAGGTAGGGGAATCCTATTCCTCCGGCCTTGGCCCTGGTAATTCGTGGCACTGTAAGTTGGTTGGTGTACCTTAGTCTTGTGGATTGTGTTTTGGCTATAGTGTCCGATAGGTAGGAAGGTGCGGTTAGGTAGATGCATTTGTGTGCGGTGGAGAGAATCTTGAAAGTGATACGGTCTTTAACTGGTAGCCAGTGTACATTTTTTCTGTGTACACTATGATATAAGAATGTGAATACGAAAATTTCAGTCTCTGATTAGTTCCCCTGCTGAGTATTCCACTGAAAGGTGTTCCTCCGCGGTGGTTGTGCTCTGTTTGTTCTGCATGAGACTTACATGAACACATATGTATCAGGAGAAGACACTTACTTCGACAAATTTTGAGAAGTTAGACCATATTTGCTTGTGTTCTTGTACATATTCCTTGACGCAGGCACATAATTCAGTAATGTTGAGGTGCTGGAATACTGCTATAAATGATGTATGTCTAGTTATTTTTAATATACTTGGCAAGGCGGATGTGGAAAGGGATTCATGGGGGCTATTTAGGTGAACCTTCAAGTAGTAGAAATGATGTTATGTGGATTTGAGGCTGCAATGACATCTCATTTCAGGCGTCACCCTCCATGACTATTTGAAACAGGAAAGGGCTGCCGGTGAGCCTCACTTGAAAGTTCCAGAGATGTGGGGAACAAAAGAGCCAATCCCAGGATGTCATTATTTAATAGTGGGGAACGGGTGACTGCGTACAGTGCTTCTCTTGTTTAAGGGGAGACAGTCCCAGCGCTGTTCCTGCAATTTTAGAAAGATAGGATTGGTCATGCCATTATGTGGCTCGACTATGCAGGTAGATACTGGTAGTGACATCCCGTTGCTGCTGTTGATCAGCGTTGTGTGGTGCTCTCTCTCTACTCTGGTTTGGTGAGTGCCCTATTCACTTTTGCCTTCATGGGTAGTTGGGAGTGTTGCGAACATGCATGACTGTTGTGTGTAGAGTGGCTACTTGCATATGCTTCCCCACACTTGAGTTCCGTTGTGGTGTTGTCACTCTAAGAATATGAAATCCTCACTGTGTTGATTGATTGAAAATATCCGAAAAGGGCCACTGGCATCTTTGCTTCCGATACCACGAGTCTATACAACAATAACACAGTGCCTGCCAGATTTAAAAAATGATGGCAAGCTTGTTCAACTTTTTGCCACCGCTACACGTACCTTATTTGTGCCTGATTGTCAGCAACTGAGGAGAGCCCATAGCTAGACAAATCTAGGAAACATGCCACCCACTGAAAGTATAAGAGAAAGAGAGGGCTCTGGTCAAACACACAGCCCAGATTTAATCATTAATACTAATCTTTCAGCTCAGCTAAACAAAAGCACACCGAAGAACGGGGCATGGATAAATGGATACACCTGGAGAATTAAGTGCGAGCATAACCAATCCAAACTCTGGAGAAAGCAAGGGGAAGGTATGAGCATGTAGGACCCTATGGCACCTTAGAAAAGCTTAGGGAAAATGTACTGAAGGGTGGTAAGGTCAATTTTTTGTTGCACAGTTGGGGAGGAGTTGTTGCTTGGTCTTGTAAAGAATCTGGACTATTCAGCCATTTCTCCAGAGAGAAGCCACCTCCTTTGAGGTTTATGGATGGTGAGCTCGCTAAGCAAGACCCTCCATAGGGGACTGGGAAAGTGGGATCTCACTGGGAGTGACTCCTCTCTAGGGGACAAGGACTCCCATTCCTATGAGGAACTCCCTATCAAGAATACATTGGCTGCATATTTGGGAATTGAAAACGCATGTGTTGCATCTGTTTTGGATTCAACCAATAGTGACATTACTACAATCTCTTTGGCTTCAGGTAAAACTGGATTGCCGTGAACTCAACAGTCTGGAACGACACACCCATTTCTTTTGTAGCAACCAACATAAAAAGATGAGGAACCTTAAATGGAGGAGGGAGTATCCTATGCAGAGGCAAGCCTCTGACGGGAAGACGTCCTGGAGGGGTGGGCTAATGCTAGATCTCAAGAGAGCGGTCGCATTAAGAGTGAGCTGGTCGCAAGGCATACGCCAGAAGGCTGGCATTGCAAAAGGCAACAAAGCCGGATCGGAGAACGCAACAGGGACGGTTGAAGGACCGTCTTGCCTGGTAGAGCGACCACACTGAAGCCATGGTGGGCCTGCAGCGTGTTAACCGACCCAGATATAAGATCACTGACTGTCGAGTCTGACAGAGAAAGGAAAGCAAATACTCCCAAGAAGGTAACAATGGGGAGAGGGGCGAGCGGCTCTGTTCCTGAGTGCTGGAGAAGCCCGTAGGGTTGTGAAATCCAGAAAAACCTGAACACTGTACATGGGCAGATATCCAACCGAGGCTCTGTGGACTTAAGTATATCAGAGGGCTTTGGGAGCACTGGATTAACAAGTGACATTGTTACATGAAGCCAAAAGAGTTACAGGAGCTCAAGAAACCCGAACGCTGGACACCGCCAGGTGCCCAATCGAGACCCTGCTAAATTAAGCATACCAAAGTGCCAGAGGGTTTGGGGTGCCCTAGAAGTAAAAATAAAAGGAATGAAGAAATAAAGACTGAGAACAGAGCAAAGCTGGAGTGTTCCATTGCTCAAACCCAAAATAAGAACACTATCAAATACAAGGTTAAAAGTGGTGGAATCTCACGAAGAAAATCGGTTTTCCTATAAAGAATAGGAAGTGTTGGATGTGTGTGAAGACTTAAGACTTGTCATTCAGAACCTGAAAAGAGAAGAGGGTTGTGAAAAATGGAGGAAATTTGACAGTTTGAAGAAAATTCTTTGGGAGGAATCCCAAGGAGTTTGACCAACCAAAGCTTGTGGTGTCTACAATGTGGTCTATTTTTGTGTTATGTTTTTCTAAGTGGCAGGGCCAGATAACAAGTAGGTTTTGGACTGAGGACTATTTTGTTTGGACATTTGACAAGCACAGTTAGTTTAGTTTATTAGGTATGGAATTACTCTCATAGCAATAGTGTTCGGCATTTTTTTCTTTAAATATAATACCTTTGCACATTTGCTTAGTCCGTTTTCTTCTTCTGGTTCACGACATAGTGTCAAATGTGGGATTAAGATCATCTGATAAATGCTTGGGACCCCTGCTGTTTACTCCAGGGCCAAAGCAACAACACTAGCCACCCCACAATCCATCTGGGTGGATTTTAACAGTACAGAGAATATCTCCATACCCCCTAACGAGAGATGCCTGATACCTACAGGGCTCAGTGTTTCCCTCCCACCTGGGGCGTATGTACGATTGGCCACAAATTCAGGACTTGCCTTGCGATAAGATGTGCCGCTGGAGTAATAGATCCTGATTATCCGGGGGGTGGGGGGTAAAGCTAATCATCCATAACTATGGGAGAAAGGAGAAGCCATAACACAAGGGTTATTAGAACAGGCCTTCGCTCCAGTTCCCCAAGAAGTGTTGAGTCCCTGAGGGAAAACGAAAGGGGATCACTGGGGTTTTGACCTTGTTAGAGATGAGGTAGATCCATTAGAGAATGTAGACATATCACCGCTATCTGACCTTGCCTATAGGAATGACCCAGCTCTTACAGAGGCCTTTGGAAGGGTACTGTCAGAAGAAAATGGGTAAAGTCAAGCTGGATTGCTATATAGAGGGGACGTCGGGAAAGAGGGTCTTCCCCGATGTCAATCAGTAATTCGCCAGAGTCCCCGGAAAATAGTGTTGGAGCTGACCCATTCCCACCTTACCGTCGCCCAGCAGGCAATAGGTAAAACCCAAAGCCAGATGATCCCCAGGTTTTATTGGCCCAGAGTATGTAAATAGATGCAAATAGCTGTCTCAACTTGTGCATCTGCCGAAAACCGCAGCCAGCCCAGGTCAGTTGGAAACCTATAAATTGGGGGTCTGGCTAGGAGCGCCATCACAACGGATGGCTTCCTAAGAGCCTCTGGCATCTGAGGGCAGTGAAAAATGCTCTAAAACCCCTTTCCCGCCAGCTCTTACCTAGGGAGATGAGCGAATCGGGCCTGCGGACCTGATGAGTTGAACGCATGTTCTCCAGGGGGTCTCAAACATCGGAGATCGTCAGCCTGAATGAGGAGCGGTTGCCTGACTCCAAATGGCAACAGCCATAGTGGGCCACATGGAATGACCTGACATGCTGCTTTTAAGATCTGCAGCGTGTTGACTGCGTGGCAAATTCCCCTCTGCTGGCCGATCCCAAGTTGGAGTTCCTGCTGAGATGGACTGGAGAGCCCTGTCGGTCATGGGCCCTGGAGCACGACGCGGGTTGCGTGGTGAGTGCCGGAGGCAAGTGCAGCATGATCGTAGCCCGGGGAGCAAAGGGTTAGTGTCAGACCGGGGCTGCTGCAGCACGCAGTTGTCAGCTTTAAGGATTCTCTGAGATATATGCATCTCAGGGCCCAGGCTTCCATGGAAAGCGTCTGAATGCTTGAACGTTCCCTTTCCTTAGGACTCCTACAGACTGCACGATCCAGGCATGTCGGCATCGTCTGTGCTTTGCTGAGTTGTGGCGACGTGGTTAACCGTGCATTGGGTGCTTGTCTCTGGCTTCAACTGCGAATCTACTGCCTCACGCCTGTGGGGTCTCTCTTTCTGTGGGCCTGGAGGTCCTGAAGTATCTCTTTGTAAAGTGCTCCTCTCAATGGAGATGGCACATCTATCAAGGTACTGGTGGTTGCTCCAGCAATTGTACAGCTTGTGACCAGGGAGATGTGCCTGGCTAACCCTCCAGAACAAAAGTGATACTAATCTGGGGTGAAGTGTGACTTTTGGGCGATAGTTATCGCCAGCCTAAAAGTAGGCTCTGCAGCAGGACATCTTCCTGCGGCCTCACAGCACTTGGTTCATTTGCCCACTGACATGGCGAAAACAACTAAAGCTGGTAGGCAGGGAGATCTCTCTATGATGTTGCAGCCAGCTGACGAGTCCAAACGCACTGAGGTGGTGGCTGCCCAGATGCACGCAGCAGACCTGTTTCTTCCTCTGCCTTCCCAAGTGTCCGCCAAAGCGGATTTGCAGGAGTTACTCGCTGAAATCCGAAAGGAGATTCCCAAAAGCACAGATGAACTATCTCATGAAATCTTGGCACTTGACAAGAGTGTTTTAACCAGAAAATAGGGTAAAACCAAATAGAACCCTTAGAATCTCGCTGTGAGGCTTTGGAGGACAAGCAAGAGAATGCAGAACATCTTACCCGCAGGAACAATATTTTGAGTCAAATATCAAACTGGACACGATGCATCAAATAAGACAACCAAACTCAACACCCCAGGATAAACCGCCAGGTGTTCTAACTAGAGTGCACTTCTTTGGAGAGAGAGAGAGTGAGTGTATCATGGCAGTTGCTAGGGAGTCTCCGGTGACCAACTTCTGTAACATTTTCCTCCTCCTTATATCAAAACTTGGCATTTTCCACCCTAGCAAAGTGGAGAGCTCTTCGTCCACTGACCGATTGGCTAAGGGAGAAACACAAAACCTACAGATAGGGATTCCCCACAGCGCTTCTCTTCTCACTCGAAGGAAGATTATTAAAACCTTAAAGCAAGGGGAATGCTTGCTATGGGGGGAAAGGAGGATGGAGGTGAGGGACTCACAGACCTTGATCCTAAGCAGGACCCAGGGGGCTCTGAAACAAAATGGTTGGGGAGGGGCAGGAAGATGAAAACCTGAACGGAAAGGGTGATGGTGGCTTCGCTTAGTACTACGTGTTGGTGTGCTCTGGTTGCAGGGTTTGTATGGACATGGGGCCCATTGTTCTCTAGTGTTTAGAGTTGAACAGTGATCACACTCCTATGTGCTTATATGGAGGAGGGGTGTGCTATTAAAGGATGAGTCTGGGATCCCTCCAAGTCGGATCTCCCATAGTCTGAGTTCCTGACTGGACTTGTGTTTCTTGTTGGGAGGGTGAGGGGGGGTTTGGGTTTCAATAAGTTTCAAAAAGTTACAGCGGAGTGGGCTGGATATACACTCAACAAGGACATCATGGGTGTCAGTAGATGCTCTCCAAATTCTGCTCTTCTTGGGGTGTGTCTATGGGTGATTTCATCAATGTTGGGGAAAATTGCGTTCAATTGGGGACGTGGAATGTCCAGGGCTTGAAGTTTTCACGGGGAGGATAGGGACTTCTCCATCTACTCACAGGTTCACAAGGGATTCTCAAAGCTCGACTTGATACTACTTCCCAGCGCACTGTACCCATGTGTCTGGGGTTGGAAATAGGCTTGCATACACTTTCTGACCACGCCCCTGTGTCCCCTTACCCTGTTGATTGAGGGTAGATCTGCATCTTTTAGACGATCCTGGCAACCATACAATCTAGTTCTGAATGATCGGGTGTTGTATAGTGAAATGGGTGAGGTCATCAAAAACTACTTTCCGCCTTCCAGCAAGCACAGTATGGGGCACAATAAAAGCTGTGGTTTGAGGGGAAATGATCAACAAAACTGCAGCCTACACTAGGGAATGCAAACTGATTTGGCTGCGGCTAGAGTGGGGGAGTTGAGGTTGCTGAGCTGGAATATCAGAATAGCGGTTCCAGGGCTTTCACTTAGAGCATTGAACATGGTGTGCAAAAAACTAGAGAAGCATCTGGCGGACAGGTCAGCACAGGCACTTTTGAAAATCAAGCAATATTATTATACTAACCGCAATAAGACCAACCGCTTGCTGGTATCCACATTAAAAAAGCTTAAGACACGTAGCAAAATAGTAGCCTTGCATGATGAAAAGGGAATAGATCTGAACGGGACAAGATGAGAATACTTAAAAATCACCTTGATGCACTGTTCTTATGGGGAACTATGTCCAAATTCACGCAAATGGAATGCTTATGGAAAGCTAAATTGCTGCGATTATCACAACAAAGGTGTGATTTGATACAGGGTCCCATTGAACCTGATGAGGTTCAGAGAGCAATTAAGACACTTAAAAACAAAGCCCAAAGGCTTATGGATTCACTGCTTCCTTTTATAAGAAATTCCAATTACTTCTGGTCCCTCATCTGACAGCTTTATTTATTTTATTCCTGTTGTCCGATAGAACTATTCCCCCAATGGGAACCTCCACTACTGTCTTGCTCCCTAATCCAGGGAAGGACTCAGCCTATTGTTATTCCTTCTGCCGAATTACACTAACGATGATTCCAAGCTGTTCTCTAAGACCTTGGCTCACCGTATGATGGTCATTCCTGACATCATAGATACAGATCGGACATGATTAATAATAGGGTGTAGCGCCCATGGTAATGTGTGAAGGATCTTGAGTCTGATTGAAATGGGCACACTACTAAGCGGGTAATCTGGGAGTGGTGCGCTGGACGGTTATAAAGCATTTAACAGCATGGACTGGGGCTATGTTCTAAACCCTCTTGGAGCTTTCTGGTTCGGTCCCAATTTCACCAAATTTGTCATATCAATGATCAAGAGCGATCGACCTCTCTTGGGATCAACGGGCAATACTCACTGTCTTTACCCATAACCAGAGGTTCCAGGCACGGGTGCCTCCTGCCCCCATTAGTGTTTGCACGAACTATGGAGCCATTCGTTTGTCACTTTTTCCACGGACTGCTATGCCTCCAGAGACTGTAGTCCTCCCCTGGGCCCTACTGGCATTTGTTCTTAACAATTTCTAATCCCCCCACCCCCACCGATTACGGTCTCCTACCCCCGACCCACTCCCTCGAAGCACTTCCTTGTTTCCCTCCGCCCGACTCCCATCCTGCCCCCTCCCCTGATTGGATATCCGCCGCCTGGCCTAACTCCAAGGCTTACTGCCTGCACGCCACATTTTCCACAGTGTTGCAGGTGAGTGCTAGGCCTCCAGAGACCGTAGTCGTCACCTGGGCGCTGCTGGCATTTGTTCTTAAAGTGGAATTCCACCCCACTGATTGCGCTCTTTCCCCCGTCCCACTCCTTGATAACTTCCTTGTTTCCCTGTCTCCACCCGCTCCCCTCCCTGATTAGACGTCAGAAACCCACTTGGATGACCCATCCAGAGCAGCCGCCGCCCGTGCAGCCCCTGTGGTGAAGAACTACAGCTCCCGAAGAAGCCTTTTCAGAACGTGTTTGCCCATGTTAGTCAGTGGTGCCTGCAGCCGTCAACCAGCACTGACCAACAAGGTAGGGGGATCGGAGCAATAGGAGACCAGCAATTACTGATCTTCTGTAAATTGTTCAATCCCATCAAAAATCATTCTAACCCCAACTGTTGACTTGTCACAATCACATACGCCCCGCAGCCATACATTTCCTCTACGTAGTTTGTGCAAGATAGTTGGTCCTAACCAGCCATATATTGCACTCTGATTGACCTAAACCAAACAATGCCTTGAGTAGATTGTGCCCCCAGCCACATGGACCACATAGCAGCTTTTCTTATTTAGATTGAATGTGCCAGATGAAGTAATTGGGACTGACAGCCACTTATCAGATTTGGCCTGATTGTGCCAGCTAGCACTAATTAAGAATTTCAAACTTAGGAGTTTGGATTAGTGCCTGCCTTTTGTATTACGGTTATTACTGCGCCTCCGTGGTAGGCCCTATCTCCGTCTATCCAGTTGTTACAAATCGAGGTGCTGCTATTGCATTTACTGTTGTAGCATTTTCTGTCATTACATTTACTGCTGTGCCCCCGTGGTAGGCCCTTTTCTCCCTCTATCCAGATGTCCCAAATCTAGGTGCTGCTATTGCATTTACTATCCTTGCATTTACCATTTTTTCCCCGTTTTTGGCACTTCCCCCTCTATCCAGGTGCCTCTTCTAGGTGCTACTGTTGCATTTAGTGTTATTGCATTTACCGTTGTGCCCCTATGGTGGGCCCTTTCTCCCGCTGTCCCAAGCCTAGCTGCTGCTATTGCATTATCGCCCACTGAATTTCTTCGTTTTAGGTGCTTCGACCCAGATACATCCCGCCCTAGCCCTCTGTACGTGCAGCTACTCACTAACCCCCTCATCGCCCACCTGCTGCACTACTTCATCCCACTACCATGACTGACATCCCCTTCCTGATGGGGATACCACGACAACAAAGACTACCTCTCCGCCACTACAACTCAGCCCCTTCTGTACCACACTCACCGCCCGCCAAACCATAATGAACCCCACCCGGCTCATGTCCCATATGACAGACATTATGCCAACAATCTCTGTGACTCGCTAGCTATCATTCAGGTAAACCACCCAATGCTCACATTACTGGAGGATTTATATATCTGTATCAATGTGCCCAGCAACCCCATGACCCAAGCATGGTCGACAGTCTAGAAGGGCTCAACCTCTCCCGACATACCACAGCCCCAACCCACTCCAGTAGCCACACCCTTGATACAATTTTCAGCTCCTATGACCTTGTCTCTGTATCTAGTCCCAAGCCGCTCATCTGGACAGTTCACTCTGCCATCCCTTTCTCTGTCCACACACCACCCCCTCCACCCATGGCTCTCCCTGCCCTCACACATGATCACAAATGCTGGAACAAAGTCAAGGTACTTCCTGACCTAGCTGAAGCCCTGCTACACGGTCTCCCAATTACAGACCGATCTCCAACACTTGATTCCTGGCGAAAACCATTGACCGCACTGTCTACTCCCAGCACAACCGCTTCGTAGAATCCAACAAACAACGCAACACTGCTCAATCAGGCTTTCTTCAGGCCGCACTATGGAACAGAAACCACTCTGATCTCGATCTGGGATGACCTCAAGGTCGCTGCAGACTCGGAAGGCTATGCAGCACTGGTTCTCCTTGACCTGCAGCAGCATTTGACACAGTTAACCATTCTATCCTCCACGACCGACTCCACTCCCTAGGAATCTGAGGCTCGGCACTCAAATGGATTGCTTCAAAACAATTGCTTTCCTCTCCCCTTTTGTCTCAGCCGCTCGCACATTGAACCCTGGAGTACCCCAAGGCGCTTGCCTCTCTGCTTTCCTTTTCAACCTCTATCTCACCACTCTACCAGGCATCTTCCGCGTGCACAACCTCACCTGCTACAACTACGCGGACGATGCCCAAATTATCCAGAGAATTCCCAAAACATGCTCCAACCAACGTCCCGACCTTGAAGCATGCCTCAGAGATATTGACTGATGGATGGCAAAAACCACCTCCTCCTGAACCCAGATAAACCTGAGATCATGGTGTGCAGAAAAACTGCCCTTCTCCCCCAACCACTCCCATGGCACCCCTCCCTTGGCATTCCCCTCCTACCTCCAATATAGTCAGAAACCTTGGCTGCACTATGTAAATTGTAATTGTAATGAATTATTTATAACGCGCTTAATACCCAGAGGTTTCTAAGCGTGGACGCGGGGATCGAACCAGTGCTGCTCAGCGTCATCTTGTTTCCAAGGCGAGCGCGTTGTCCATGAGCTATCCTCCAGAAACTATGAACTGGGGCTGAACCCTCTACTATCAGCTCAATAATGTATCAAAATCCTGTCACTACCACCTGACACTCCTAAAATGCATTTTCCTTTACCTCACCTACCCCAGCAGACTCACCGCTATTATGTCCATTGTTATGTCTGGGTGCACCTGCATACCAACTTAACAAACTCCAAAGAGCCCAAAATGCTGCTGCCAGACTCCTCCTTGCTCTGGGACACAGCTATCACATCTTCCCCGCACCATTCACTGGCTCCTTGTTGGACAAAGTGCCACCTTCAAAATCCTATGCATTACTGTCAGGTACTGTCAGGTTGGAGTGACATATTCTTTACATACAGTATCATATACTCATTTACACTGGGTCAGGGGAGACACACATTTAGTATAGAAAGGTTTTAGGAAGTTATTATGGGTTATATTTTTAAACAGCCAATTTTGCCCTTAACCTTCATTGCAGTCTATGGAGATTGCCCCAAGATGGAGGTTCTCAGTCTAAATTCTGATTGGCTGGATATTGTTTATAGGGAGGACAATGAACATTCTAAACTGCCTTTCATCGTCCTTGCCCAGCTGAGAGGTCGTGTGCCTTGTTGCTCCTGCTTAACTTTGTCAAGGGTGACCAGTTTCTAGCAGTTAAGCGGAAGATCTGAAAGTATAACAGTTGGAGTTTGGTGGAGACACAGGACAGGAGTCAGAAACTTCCATTTTTTCTGAGAAAAGAAGTTTTCAAGTCTTATTCAAGATAAGTGACTTTCCAGATTTGTTGAACTTTGTAAAAAGGTTATGTTTATCTAAGGGATTGAAATCAAATCTGTATCTAAAAAGATTGAAGCGCGTACGTTTGTTTTTATCGCTACATGTCAAATCAAACTAGCGCGAGAGTTTTTTGTCCGTTATTTTTCGCCCGCGCGTGTGTCTCAGCGCGTGAGAGTGAAGCGCGAGCGTGTACTTTGGACTCGCGTTTACTGTTCGTTAACGCAAGGGTTTTTTCTGCGTGATAAAATAAGCGCGTGTGTATTTTGCGCGTATGCGTATTTATTCGTGAGTTGGACATTAGCGCGAGAGCGTTTTACCCGCGAATTGAATCCTCAGCGCGTGTGCGTATTTCCCGCGACTTTGAGGAAAGCGTGTGTAATTTTAATCGCGTCTTGGATTTTAGCGCGAGTGTGTTTTACCCGCGAATTGAATCGTCAGCGCGTGTGCGTATTTCCCGCGACTTGGAGGAAAGCGCGTGTAATTTTTATCGCGTCTTGGACTTTAGCGCGAGTGCGTTTTAACGCGTGTGCGTATTTCCCGCGATTTGGAGAAAAAAGCGCATGATTTTTTCTTCCCCCGGTTTCTGGCTTTCCACGTGAAGATTCCATCGCAAGTTAAATTCGTTCCTGAGAAAAAGACTCTCTACAAAGAAAATATTAAAAACAAATACAAGAACTTAAAAGAACTTCATAAATCTTACTTGAAGACCTTGTTCAAGAATCTTAGATTTGAGCAGACTAACTACAAAGTTAAATTACATTCATGGACCTACTGAGAAGGCTGAATTATCTATAAGATTCTGGTCCACAAGTAAGGAAGTCTTGTCTGCTTTTCACTTCTCTGGGCATTCTGAAGAGAAAGAACCAGGTATGGTTTTAAACTATTTTGGTTAAGGATTTAGAGTTTAAGGTTAGTATGGTAACCCATGAGTACTGAGGTATATTGCATGTTTATGTTTTAGCTACAGGTGAAGAACCAGCGAGTTGATAGCTTCCAGCCTGGTGTTTGTTTCTTTGTCCCTTCCCCCTTTCCCCTGAAAGTGTGGTAAACTGAGCAGTCATATGTATGTCAGCTCAGAGTGCCACATTTTGGGTGGATTGTCAGGGTTTCAGCAGCTTCTGCAGACACCAGGTTCTCAGCATGACAATTACCCACCGAGCAGTGCACATGACCAGCCAAGCATACCTACAAGAGATTACACCCTACCACCCATCACGCACCCTAAGGTCAAGCAATGCCCTCTTACTAGTGATTCCAGCCTCCAATTCAGCCAGGATTGGAGGGTCCGCCTTCTCAGCCTTAGCTCCAACTCTGTGGAACTCACTCCCTCTGCACATTCGACACAACCAAGACTACATGGCCTTCCGCAAAGCTCTAAAAACCTGGCTCTTTCCGTAATCCATTATTATGACCATCTAAGCTTGCTGAAACCCACCAACATCAGGAACCATAACTTCAATGACATTACTTTGGAAAGTAATTACAGCCTTCCGACAAATGTTACAGCCAGATGACAAATGTCCGGTCTGTCCTTTAGCATCACTCCCTCGGTGTGACTACGTTGGTATGAGATATCTCCTGTCCTATAACCAAGTAACCTGCCTAGACCTACCCTGCAACCCACCAAAACCAAAGACCCGGAAAATGGGCTACTGAGACGCATAGTGCTGAGCCTAAGAATAGTGACCCTCTGACCGAGCAAAACATAACTTTTGAATGGATTGTGTCCTCCAACGTATTCCACATCTTTGACATGTAATGTCCACTGCTGTGCTGCTTCAGAAATGTTTCAGCAGAAGGCGTCGATTGCGTTGGGTCGGTGTCCCTCACGGGCCTCCGTTGAGTGTGTCGTCATCGGATGCTATAAGTAGGACACATGGCGCCATAGCCTCAGTTCTGTTTTCACTGCAAACATGTTTGCTTCAAGAACTCGGCGTGCCTCGTGTTACTACCTTTGAGATGTCTTCAACTTTTACCACTCCGACCCCGCGGTCGGGCTTTAAGAAGTGCCTGCTAAGGCCTTGCGGGAGCGTAAGGGGAAGTTGCAGGTAGGTCGGGTTTCCAAACCCCGTGAATCTAAAACTACTGGTCTTTCCACCGACGACTCGAGGGGTGACTCTCCCGTCAGAGGAAATCCAGGGGATCTCGGTCCTGGAGTGGTTCTCACCACTCGTCCTCTTTGAGGCACTCCCGGAAGCAGCATCAACCACCGCCTTCCCCGTCCTCGTCGAATGATGATCGCTCCGAAAGGAAGGTGGCTTGCCCCACTAAATCCTCTACCCCAGAAGAGTGGGAAGCATTCAGGGAGAAAATGTTGGAGATTTTTCAATCTCAGGCCACTGCCCCGTCCGCGCCTTTGGTGGAAGCCGGCGGGGATCAGTCTCGGTCCGCCGTTTGCGTGCCTTTGGGCCCAGATGGTCGGCGCGATAAGCATCGGGAACCGTCGAGGTCCCGTTCGGACAAGGCTCCGGTAGATTACCAGAGAAGTGCCAGATCCAGGTCGCGGTCCTCGTCTCCAGCGAGACCGTCAAAGCCTGTGAAGGTGTCGAGGAAGGGGTCAACACCATCGGCGTCGTGCCCAACGAGTGCGGCCGTCGCGGCATTGCCCTCAGTCACACCCTCAAAGCCCTCTGCACCGTTGTCGACGCTGAAGCCGTCGACGCCATCGGGCCTACAGGTCTGACTTTGCTGGTGGAGGCCCCTAGAGTTGTGGAACCTCCGAATAAGGCTCTGTCTAAGTCTGTGAGGCCCCCAGGCCTACTCCTGTTCCCAGGACGGAGTTCTTTCACTCTCTTCATGATCTATATGAGGATGAGGAGAGGTCACCTGGGAGTTTTGTGGTTCAGGTGGCCACGGCCACCTCAAGGCAGGTGGCGTACCCTACCATCCCTCCAGATAGGGACAACAAACGCTCTGATGGATGGGCACGAAAGTTGTTTTCAGCGGGGAATATGGCCAACTCCACCTGTGCCTTGGCAAATTTTTCGCACATTCTGTGGAATTGTCTCGCTGGCGGCTAAGCATATTCCAGAGGGGGAAGAAAGGGATGGGTTCCTTGCTATTGTTAAGGATGGCAAGGATGCCATGTGTGAATCCCTTCAGTCTAGGTTGGACACGGCGCATAGCGCCAGTCGGTCCGTGGCATGATACGCTGGTTTGCGTGGTAGAGAAAGTCAGGGTTTGCACCGGACGTAAAGGCCTGTCTTCTCAACATGCCCTTTGACAGCTCTCATTTGTTTGGCAGCAAGGCTGACGAGAGCCTTGAGAGGTTGCAGACCGCCAAAGCAGCTTCCAAATCTTTGGCACTGCTGTGCGTCAACCTCTGCCTTTTCATTCTAGGGGATAACAGTGGAGGGGTTCCTTTTGTTACTGCTCTTTTGGTAGAGCAAGAGGAGCGGCTGTTCAAAGGGGCCACCGTAAAGCTCTTCAAGGTGGAAGAGGACGAGGTGCCAAAGCCGCTCAGGCAGCTGCCTCTTTGCCTTTATGCACTGCCGCAGCTGCTCCAAAACAGCTCTGAGGCCATGTCTCATTGTTCGCCTGTTGAGGGCAGACTGGCTCAGCATCTAGAAGACTGGCGAGCCATTACTTTGGATGTGTGGGATCTGGAGACAATAGCCCACAGCTACTGCCTACTCTTCCTAAAACCGCCTCACAAAAATCCACTGGGGAACCTCTCTTCGAAGATTCCAGATCCGCTCCTTGTGCAGGAAATCTTGACCCTGCTAGAAAAATACGCTATAGAACTAGTGCCTGTGGTGGAGAGGAACAAAGGCTGGTATTCCCCATATTTTTTGATTCCCAAGAAAGGAGGAGGGCTGAGACCCATCTTGGACTTGCGTCGCTTGAACAACTTCCTCAGGAAGGACAAGTTTTCCCGAACAGGCCTTAGATCACCTCAGCCTCATCTGCCACTCACTTCACAAGCTGGGCTTCTCCCTAAATTTCAGGAAGTCGCACAGGACACTTTCCAATAGCTCCAGTACATCGGGCTGTGTTGGACACATCCTTGGGTAAGTGCTCGCCACCCAAGGTGAGGGTTCATCACATTGTGCAGATGGTCGACAAGTTTCAACATGCCCAGAGTCTCCCGGTTTTCTAATTCTTAAGGTTGCTCGGCCTCATAGCATCTTGAATTATCTGGTGCCAGAGACCAGACTGTGGATGAGATCCCTTCAGTGGGCCCTCAGGACGCAGTGGTCTCAATTCTCAGGCAAGATATCGGATCTTCTTCAGATTCCGCTCAGGGTCTCACAGGATCTTCTGTGGTGTGCCAGCAAAGAGAATCTGATGAAGAGGCAGCCGTTTTGGCAACCATGGCCCGAGGTGACGGTAGTGACGGATGCTTCCCTCACTGGATTGGGGGCTCACGCCAACGAGCTGATGGCCAGTGGTCGTTGGTCTCCGACGGAGTATAGACTTCACATAAATCATTTGGAGCCGAGGGCCGTCAGGTTAGCCCTGAAGGCTTTTCTGCCCTTGGTATGCGGGAAGAGTGTCCTGATCATGACGGACAACACTGTGGCCATGCATTACCTCAACAAAAAGGGGGGTGCATAGAGGTGATGCAGCTCTGGTTCTGGGCAATACAGCAAGGCATCTCGCTCTCGGCGGTTCATCTGGCCGGAGAGGAGAATGCGGCGGCGGATGCTCTGAGCAGGCAGAGATCGGTCTCCCAAGAGTGGGAGTTAGCTCAGGAAGTCCTTAAGGAGATCTTCGCCCATTTGGGGAACTCCTCAAGTGGATCTGTTCGCGACCGGTATCAACCGGAAGTGCGAGACACATTGCTCAAGGGAATTTCCTCCGAGAGGAGCTTTAGGGGACTTGTTCGTCGTGGATTGGTGTTAGGCAGAATTATATGTAGTACTCTTTGGGAACACCACACACAATTAGGACTACAAGTGGCAGCACAAATTCACCTTTGGTACAAGCCTGTACTACACAATAAAGTGGTAGCAATGGCTGAGCAGCCAGACTTATCTCAAGAGCAATTGAGCAGTATGAAATAGTTATACAAAGGACAGCAGTTACTATGATTCAAACAAACACTGACTCAAGGTTTTAAAGTAAAAGAATATTCATTTATTTACTCATCAGTTGTATAACGTTTCACTAAAGTAAAGCAGTTCAAAAATCACACTCTTAATACACCACACCACTCCCAATAGTTTTCAGACAAGTTAAGCTCAGAAAATGAAGTGGGAGCAAAATGGCACTCTGTTAACTTCAAAAGGGAGGGAAAGACAAAGTGAGGCAGAAAATGAGCAGTACCAACTGGTAAGTAAGCAGGGCAATGTAGAAAGAGGAACTCCAGTGATAGGATCAAATCAAATAGGCTTAGGGCCAAAGTCAATAGTACAAAGGTCTTGCTCAAGATCACACTGTTCAGGGGAGTTCGGGGTTAAGTTTTTGCCAAGAGTTCTGGACGAAGTTGGTCGGCAGAAAAGTTAGTTTGAAGAGAAGGGCAAGCCCTCGGATTTGAGAAAGGTTTCACACCCTTTCACCGCGACAGAACGAAACGAAAAAAACGGATGTTGAACAGTACCTTAAATGGAGAAGAAGCTGTAGCTGAGGCTGACGTTCCTGGTAATTCCTGCAGGCTCACGGTTCCTGAAGCGACTGTCGGACTGACACGAAGTAGGAAGACTTGGAGGGTCCTGCAATACCCAGGGAAGAAACCAGCAGCAGAGCAAAGCAACAAATAAAAGGTGCGCTCCTTAAAACCCAAGCAGGGTCCGACCTTTCTGGCTATCCGGCCCACCGTAGCTCTGTACAGCGAATTCGACCAGAGGAGGTAGTCCTGGCTTGCTGTTGGGGCGAACTGGTTGGTCCCACCAGCTGAGGGGAAGAAGATTCTTGGAGGATCTTCTCTGTCGCTGGAGTCTGAAGGTTCAGACATGCAGCAGGGCTTCACCGGCCGTTTCAGTCGTCGTAGGGGTCCACTTCTGTCAGCTTCTCGTCGATTCTTTCGTTCCAGTGGCGACTCTGCCTTTCCAATCCCAGAGACCTGCTTTTTATGCAGTTTTCCCCCATTCACACAGCCTGGCTGTCAATCACACAGCAGGGTGGCTGTCCTGGCCGGACAGTCACCTAGCCAATCAAACAGAAGTGTGACTTGGGTTACCAAGGGAACCCATGGCAGGGGTCCTAAAACCCCTCCCTCACATCCTGCCTACCCAGACTTTCAGGCACCTAAAGGAGGGCTTCTGTGCAGAAGCCCACGAAAAGACAGTGAACAAAGGAACCAAACCTGGTTTGGCGTGTAGAGACGAGCACGAGAAAGACTTTCCAAAAAGAAATGGCGACTAAACCCAGCCGGAACAATATTAAAAATAATATGGTCAAGCGGGTTTAAGTTCGAGGCTAACAAGATAGCCTAAAACAATACCATGGTTATTTAAGATAACCACGGTAGGTAAAATAGGGTAGTTACCACTGTTAGGCAGAAACCTGTGCAGTTCCCTTAGGGACCACTGCAAAAGGCTTAAGACTACAGGTGTTGGCAGTAAACCCAATTGGTGGCAGTCTGTACCACCCAGATTTACCTGGTAGCTGTGGTTGAGCAGCCAGACTTCTCTCAAGAAAAGTTATACAGTATATAGAGTATAAACAATAGGTACAGAGATACAGTAGCACAAGCAAACACAGACCAGAGCTTTGGTGTAAAAGTATATAATTATTTATTTAAAGACACGCTTGTAAGTTACACTAGCACAGAAAGAGGTAAGTAAATTCAACTCACAGTCACTATTATAGATATACAACCCTGATTACTTATTAGACAAGTCTTAGTGAGAAACACCACTTATTTTCAGACAGAGATGAGCGCTTAACCTAAGATAGCACTCTAATAAGTTATAAAAAAAAAGGGAGGGAAAAGGCAGAGTTATGAAAGCACACAATTTCAATACTTTTAAAAGAACCACAGTGAGGCAGGTTAGGCAGTCTACTGGAGAGCAAGGAAGTTCAAATGCCAGACCCACTCTTAGAGAGAGCAAGCGAAATGTGTCCAGGATCACACAGTGGGGTTATGCCCAAAAAGAGTCTTTGTAGATAGTTAAAAAACAAATGAGTTCAAGTCAGGAAAAGTTAGTTAACAGGCCCCAGGCTAACCCAGGTTAGAAAGTCGAGGATTTACTGTCACCCTGAACGATCTGTCGCAAGGGAAGCCAGGCGGGACACAGTACCTGAAATGGGAAGAACGCGCCAACGGGGGCAGTTGTTCCTGGCAGCGGGTGCAAGTCGGTGTTTCGTCCAGAGGAAGAAGAGGTCTTGACGTGGATGGAAGATGAAGGTCGTTGCACTGCCAGGGAAGAAACCAGCCGCGGAGTTCTCCGGTTACAAGGTATTACCCTTTTATTCGCTGTAGTGGTAAACCGTGGTATCCCGGTTGCCGGGGTGCTTGGCACAGGCAAGGCGGCCACGAGATGATCCGGTAAGGGGAAAAGACGGGCAAACTGGTTATCCCCACCAGTCAAAGGAAGAAGACTCTCCGGACTGGAGATCTCCTCTGTCGTCGGGAAAAGTGGTGAGACGGTTCAGCAGGGCTCCACCGGTGGTGTCGTCATCGTAGGTCGGCTCGGCTTCTCCCTCCTCGGATTCTTAAGTCCTGTGGAGACTTCTGAAGTTCCAGTCCCCAAAGCCCTGCTTTTATGCAGAAAACCCCCATTCATCAGTCCCAGCTGTCACTCAAACATGCTAAGTGGTGAGCCGGGCGGCTCACCACTGGGCCAATCACACCAGAGTGCGACTTGAGTTGCCAAGGTAACTCAGTCCAGGGTGCCTAAACCCCCTCCCACACCCCCTGTGGTACCCAGACAGAGTGGCACAACTTTTGGAGGCTTCTGTGGAGAAGCCCCCCAAAAAGTGGAACAAAGGGCTCGACTTGGGTTGGAGTCACAGAAGGGAACACAACCGCCATTTTGGAACCGAGTTTTGGCAAAAAATACCAACCGGTGAATTTATATTAATTTAATAAACCGGCGGTATGTTCGAGGCTATATTAAAAAGTGGTAGCCTCGAACAATGGGAAAATCCCATAGGAATATATTCGCAGTCGAATATAAAAAGTAGTATCCACTGCCACCAGCCAAAACTCTGTCGGAGGGGACAGGACAGTGCCCCGACCAGTACGTCCACAATAGGATGGTTTGTACTGGTTCTGTTCACAATTTAAGACTAGTAAAGCCAATGGTGACTTTACATGCCCTGGGAGACAGTAGTCAGTCCCAGGGTATGGAGTCTATGTGTGGGGGTCGCTACGACACCCCTGGGTTACTGCACGGAGGGTGCTGTGTAACCCACATACCAAAAACACATGAAACCCTATGGGGTAAAGGACCCCATAGCCCATAAAACACATACAAAGTCAAAGAAACACCTGAAATCATGTCTAAGAGTGGGAGAAAAAGAGTCTCAATCTTAGCAGGAGAAACAAATAAACCCCAAAAATCCAGCAAAGCTGCTGGGGGACTCACTAGGTTTGGGAAATTAGCCTTTACAGAGAATTCTCCCTAACAACCACTGCCACCAGCCAAGTCTTAATGGAAATGGAGCAAAACAATGCTCCAAACGAAACCGACAAAAAGGGATAGTATTAACCCTTTCCAATACTCCATGTAAAATGGGGTGTACTGGGTCTGTGGTTTAAAGAGACTAAGTAAAGTTAATGGCAACTTTACATGTTTCTAGGAGACAATAGTCAGTCCTAGAAAAATGGAGTTAGTGGGAAGTCTGAAAGATAACCCTGTGTCACTGCACTGAAGGTGCTGTGTAACACACATTTAAAAAGATGACATGGCATGGTACCCAAACCTTCTAGAAAATGTCCACCTGTCCTCCACGCCGTCTTCCCCAGAGAGAGGATCTTCTCTCGCGAGAGGGAGATCAGGTTCTCCATCCAGAGGTCGGGACTCTCAACCTTCATGCTTGGTTTCTGAAAGGTTGAGATGTAAGGATTGGGACCTCCCAGATTACGTGATGGCGGTGTTGCTTTTGACCCGGCGACCAAATCCCTTTACCGTTGTCGTAAGGTTTGCGACTGGTGCAGAGGACGCAATGTCGATCCTTTTCAGTGTTCCATTCCGATGGTTCTTTCTTTCTTGATTCTTTTGGCCCACAAGGGGCTGCAAGTGGCTACGATTAAAGGTTACCGGGCAGCGCTGTCTATTTTCAAGCGCTCGTCTGAAGAATGTTCTTATTTTAAGTTTCCTTTGATTTCCCAATTTCTAAAAGGGCTCACAAATGTGTTCCCGCTGTTCCCTTTTCAGGTGCCGGTCTGGGATCTGAATCTTGTCTTGAAGTTCTTGATGGGTGCTCTGTTTGAACCTTTGCACATTTGTCCTTTGAGATTGTTGACCTTCAAGACAGTTTTGTTGGTTGCAGTTACATCTGTTTGCAGAGTGAGCGAGTTGCAGGCACTTTCTTCTAAGCCACCCTTTACTGTGTTCCACTGGGATAGGGTTGTACTGAGGGTACGTCCTTCCTTCCTACCTAAGGTAGTGTCTGAGTTTAATTTGAGCCAGAAAGTGGCTCTTCCTGCTTTTTATTCTCCTCCTCATCCTGCTAAGGATGAGGGGAGGCTCCGAAGGTTGGACCCTAGGAGAGATTTAAGATTTTATATTTCTAGGATATTTCTGATTGGGCCAGGCTGTTACCAAACAGACCTTGTCCAGTTGGATTAGCATCACCATTGCTGTCAGAAATATTTGTGATGCTGTGACATGGTCTTCCATCCATACCTTTGTCAAGCATTACTCCCTGGATACTTTCCATGGTCAAGATATGGCCTTTGGTAAAGCAGTGCTCTATTCTGCCATCTGTTTGGGTATATCCAAAATCTTCTCCCTCCGCCTCTCACTGATACTGCTTTGGGAGTCTGTCAAAGATGTGGAATACGTTGGACACAATCCATTCAAAGAACAAGTTACCTACCAACTGGTAACGTTCTTTCGACTAGATGTTCCTCCAACGTATTCCACATCGCCCTCCCAACCTGCGCCTCTGAAGAATTTCCTATGCTATTGCAGCTTGTGCACCCACAAGGCTGTGTGCAGTCATGGAGGCTTGGTGTGAGGTGATGGCACACGTAAGGGGAAAAAAACATGAACTGAGGCTACGGGCGCTGTGCGTCCTACTTATAACATCCGATGATGTCACCCTCGACGGAGTCCCTCGAGGTACATTGACCCAACGCCATCGACGTAGGACGCCCTCTGCCGAAAGATTTCTGAAGCAGCACAGTTGTGAACATTACATGTCAAAGATGTGGAATACTTTGGAGGACCATCCAGTAGAAAGAACGTTACCTGGTAAGTAACTTGTTCTACTCCATTCTTACCTGTGAATCTACCTCAGAGGGCCGCTACCGCGAAACATGAGGACGACCTCTACCAGCTCATCCAGATCCAGAATGTAATCCAGGAACAGTGCGCTCCTATAAGTAAATTATCCACTCCAGATACTCATCTTGCCTACCGCTATGCTCACTCTCTACTTTACACCAGCACACAATAGAGCTCAGCTATACCCCTCAATCAATTTCGGCCTAACTGCACACAAAGGACCAATACTCCATGAACACCTCAACATCCTGCTAGAACACAGCTACAACCCACGCACAAATCGGTCTAGCTGTACACTTAAACGTCCTACAAAGGCCTAATGACGCCAGAATGCAGTCTGAGACCAACCACCAGACTGCACACGTTCGGCTGATCTCTCAATACCACTGCACCTAATGTTAGTATGCAGCTACCATCTGGCAAATCACACTAGCTGCACACATATTGAGTGCACGCAAGAACCCTATACTACCCTACTCTCAACTAACCTGGACTACGGTCCCCAAGGGCGTTCAACCCACAAGCAATTTGAGATACATAGGGCGCTATATAAATGCCAAATAGCAATAACCATGTCAGACCGAATCCGGCAATATTGGGTGTGAAGGTGAGCAGCAGAGATTATAAACTGTCCTTGTACGCAGATGACGTCCTCCTAATCCTGCAGGATCCCTGCGCCTCTTTAGAATCCCTGTTGGATGAGCTAGACGGTTTCGGGGAAGTCTCAGGCTTTAAAATTAACTACAGTAAATCACATGGGTTAGATGTTTCAGTTGGGACTTCAGACAAAGACCAGTTGGAAACACTCTTCCCCAGTACGATGAAACTGTGTACGCATACCCTACCTTGGCGTGCAGATTCCTCATAAGGTATCCGGGGTCTATAAGAATGATTTCCCTCCTTTATTTAGGGAACTGACAGAGGATTTAATTGGATGGGGGGAGCACGAAATATCTTGGTGTGGCACGATTTCAGTGGTCAAAATGAATTTGGTCCCCAGATAGCATATAGCATTGTTTAGCGCTGCCCGTTAGGATTCCAGATGTGGAACTACGGAAACTACTGGAGAAGTTCTTGAAATTCATCTGTGGTAATAAACCAGTGAGGATCTCCAAGAAGGTGTTGATGTTGCCACTGAGGGTGGGAAGGCAGGGTGGTCCCTGACTTATGTTACAACCTGGCTGCACAGGTCTCATGTCCTTACCAGGGGGAGTGAGGAGTTGATGCCTAGATGGAAAGATGGAGAACAGGCCCGTTTGTCGACACCTTTACCTCGACCTCCCCTTCTGGCCTTGCAGGCAGGGTGCTGAAATTAGTGGGGGTCAGTGTTATTAACCTTGACTAGAACTACACTCCAATGCTTGAAAAGAGTGCTTCGCAGCAGGCGGGGCACAGCGACAGGGATAGGTCCTCTTGCCCTTGTGTGGAACAACCCAACTTTCCAAATGGGAGGCATGGGGTGGGGGCGGGAAGTAGTTCAGGGCACGCGTCAATGGGGAGGGCTTGAAACGTTACAGCAGCTTTACAAAGATGGGAACCCATTGACCTTTATTGAATGTAAGGAAGCATTCTCCTTCACTGAGGCTGAAAGATTCTGCTAGTCTCAGCTACATCACTAGGCAACTCACCCTACTAATAGGAAGGGTGCAACTCTACCCCTGAATCCACTGGAACCTTTCATGTAGAGAGGAATACTTACTGCCAACGTTTTGAAATTGTATAAATAGCTGGATACGGGGCAACCACTGATCAGTTTGCTATACATGCAGAAATGGGAGGAAGACCTGGGTACTGAAATAGACGAGGCTTGGTTGTGTATCTGGGCCAGAATGTATAAACCTAAATGTGTACCTGACAAGGAATGCGCCTCTAAGATGTTCTATAGATGGTACCTTACGCCACAGAGGCTGCATCACATAAACAAAACGTACCCTCTTGCTGGTGGGGCTCTGCAGCTGTGGGTTTCCTTTTGCATATGTTTTGGACTTGCGGAAAAGCCAACCTTTTCTGGAAGGAGGTGTTGGGTTGCATAAAAGACATTACTGGGCTTCAACTACCAATGTACCCACTTCTAGCGGTGTTGGGGGGACACGGGTGATGGGGTGTTTCCAGCTTCAGGCTTTATGGCTTTCCTAATGGGGCATCTCTTGCTAGTGGCTAAGGTGACTCTGGCCAATGCCTGGATGAGCCCCGAAAGCCCAATTATCCAAATGTGGTGGGTTAATGTTTGGGACACCTTGATTGTGGAAAATTCTATGCCATATATGAGGGAAGATACCCTAGTATGTCTCATTTGGGAGACCCCTCATGGAATATGCAGAACAGTACTCTGCCATGGTGGCAACAACTCTGATTCTAAAACAGGTTTTGCTTCTATGAGGTCAAGGATAATGAGGAGGGGCCGCTCTGGGGATAGTCTCTTGTTGGGACATTTTTATATTAGGGTCACCTAAAAGACTACATGTATGGAAAGTGTGTGGATGGGCCTTTAATCACCTTAACCCAAACAGGCCCATCACATAAGAAGTGAGTACACAGTTGTACATAAAGCAGGTTTATTGTACACCTCTCTGGGAAGCAGTTAAATGGTGTTGCAGGACCAAACTAACCACAGTCTTAACAAACCACATCAATTCACATCTTTTATACAGTTAAAACACTCCCAAATGCTGTATTGGAATCCACCCCCCCCCCAAACATGATTGGACAAAACACCATACAAAGAAATACCTATGTTTTAATTGGCCAATTTTATTTTAATAGTCTTCTTCGGATCATATTCATACCACACCTCTTAGAATGTGTCCGTAGTAGGTCATGAGGTCAGCACATGGTTTAACATTGGTATTGAAACATAATTCATTACTGGCAATAACTAGCCACAGCCATTTAAACCCCAAATCAGTGATCCGCAGCGTGTAGCTCAGGAGCAACATGTTGCTCACAGCACCCTAATTTGTTGCTCACCAGTTTTTCTGGGCCATGGTGTCTAGGCCTAGAAGGAGGTGCGGAAGGGATAAGACCTCGGTATCATTAGAGCCAGTACAAAGTCCTGGACTGTGCGAGAATGTTGGCGAATGAGCCTGCTGTGATTGCAGTTGGACTATTTTTGTAGACGCAACATTTGAGTTTGCCACCATGCACATTATTTTTCAGTAGATGTCCTTACTTATTAAAACAGTGTCATTGCTAAAACCCTGTCATCTTCAAATACTTTGCCAAGCTGACAAATGTATTCATGAGCAAAATAATTGAACCCCGTTTGTGTCCTGGAGGAAATGGTCTTATTATGTTCCTTTGTATAGCTTAGCAGGAGCATAATAGACAAATAAGTGGCACACATAACCAACTTTGCTTTTATTAATAATTTACATGCACTGCTTTTTGTACAAGTCAGGTGTGTGTTTGATGCCAAAATTGTCATCGTTTGATACTCTGGCACTTGGAGAATGGGCAGATAAGGCAAATGCATGCCACATTTTTCATTATTAATTTTCCCTATGTTCAATTCCAATTAAGTCACTGTTAATACGTTTAAATTAATAAGCCATTAATGTATCCAAATGCCTAGCTACCACTACCACACCCCTCTATGTAGTGGTCGTCAAATGCTCGAAGTGTTGACCAATGTTTGCCACTACGTTTTGTTTAAAATCCCTTTGGGGCAGCGATGAGAGGTTCCAAATCCTTCAGAAAATTATCGTTTTTATTCCTAACCTCTTTTTCACCAAACTAATAGGCTATAGGGTCTTTAGAATGCACTATTTTCCATTACATGGAAAAAAAAGAATTCTTAGGAAGTAACCTCCAAAGCACAGGTGAAGTGATCTTTAAAGCCTACATGCAATGACCAGTATTACCCAATCAATATTTATTTAATTTGTTTTCTTCATTAAGTTAGCAACATTTAAACACATGTATCATATTTCATAAAATTCCTATAGAACAATCCCTAAATAAAAAAGCAGTTTTAACATATTCAAACAAGCTATATATAAAAACATGATCAACGACAAATGAACATAAAATTAACCGAATCTTAATCAACTCCCATTTTGCAGGCACACTGCGTTTTCTCCTGCACTCCTTCATTTATTGAGGGGTGGGTACATTTAATCGTACCAATAGCATCAGCCTCTGGGGATCTTATTTCACAGATTTCTCCTTGCCGTCTTCTATGTGTATGTAAGACGATAGCTCATGCATATTTTGGACAACTGCACCTCTCCCCATCGGACAGGCTCTTGCTTTAAGAAATATTTTGCTCGACCAAATTTGCCAAATGTAATTATATCCCACCCCCTAGTCAAATGGACAGTGCCTTAAAACACCCGTCCATCCCCAAGCACCACAACTGTGTTGTTTTTTTTTAGTTTTTTACCAGGGTATGCCTCAATCATTTGCTTTGAATAAATAAGTAAAAAATCTTAACTGGCCTGAGACCTTTAAACTAACACCTCACATTTAGATCATAAGGTACTATCAGGTGTACCTTGAGGTCGACCTAGTATTGGCACAGGAATTTATTTTGCAACTCCTCATGGACATTACAGTTTGAACCACCCCATACTTTGCTGGCATAAAATATCATGAGCTGACTTGTGCCTTGTATATACCCCCAGGCACTTGTCCAATCTGAATGCCCCAAACTTGAAATAAAAATGGTAACTAGCCCTTTAATCCTTAATGATGCACTTTTAGCTGTCTCCTTAAAATTACTGACCCACGCACTGCTCTTTGAGAAGAGTAGGCGCAAATAAAAATGAGAGAGTACCTCTTCATATCTACATTCATTTAAAAACCAGCTACAAGGCTTCACCCTTTTCCAGAATACCATCATATTTGTTTTTATTATATTTAATTTCAAACTATAGTTACCAAAATAGTAATTTGTGTATAGCAGGCCCGGTTGGAGACCTGCCGGCTCGAAGTTAAAAATAGCAATGTCCCTGTGGATAAGCTTTCCTAAGAGAAGTACTATAGTCAAAGTCTTAAAGGAATAAATAGGGACCAACTGAAATCCTTGCTTTTCACCTTTACTGGTGAGGAAAAATATAGAATTCCCCTATCCTTGTATGTTGGACACACACAGAGATGTTTGCGTATCACATTTCGATAAGATTGACTAAACCATTAAGGACCCCAATAAAATGTAAATTACGCCACAATGTGATTCTATCCAGCAAATCAAATGCTTTCTCCAAATCTGAAAAAAGCCACACATAATCTTCCTCCCTTAACCTCACCATATTTCTCCATGCTCAGAGTGAAGCAGTGGTCCACACACTTAAGCCCTCCCCGAAACCCATCTTGGAGGGCTTCAAGATATTATTACTTTGATCCCACATCTCCAGTATGAGGGACAAACATTGGGAGAATATCTTGATGGCAATTTTCAGTAAGGAAATTAGACTATAACCATAGGAGGCTGGTAATGTCCTTCGAAAAAGCTTCCATTATTTCTCAATACATTCTTTTTTGTGTTTCTAAACTATAAACCTGACCAGCTGTGTACACCACTCATTAAATCTTGCATCAGTTTTCTTTTCGAGATTCTTCATTCTGCATCGAACCATGGGGCATTCCTTTCTATAACCTGGACCTCCGGACCTGGGAAACACGGTTTACCAATATTTCTGTCCCGGATAGTTTTAACCAAAGACTCAAACAAACTGACACTTCTGTGTGTAGCCTCTGATCTGTTTAATAGTTTTGAGAGAATATCTTAATTTCTTGTGAATTAGTTATTATTTGGAATGCCTCCTTGTTGAGCATAGGCATCGCCAACCAGCCCTCTTGCAGTTGGACATAATCTTTGTGGTGCCTACACACCTGACCATTTGAAAATTAACTCAAGAGGATAGTGATCACTCTATTCAATCAGAAATGCAAACTTTCATAACATTTCTGAAGAAAAAACAGTCGATAATAGAGCAATCAATGACTGAGGAACAGTAACACTCGTCTTGTATGCTTAGGAATGCACCATTTTCCACTAAAGATCACAGAAAATCCAGTCGGAATCCAATATTACACCTGAAAAAAATCAGTGCTTCATTTGAGACCAATTTTACTGTCTAAACATTTGCACAACATTTTTTGAAAATGTTTTGCTCAAGAAACTGAAGCATCTGTCTAAAAATGTCCTACTGACTAAACATTTTCCTCAACATTTCCTATAAACATCCACTTAATGTCAAAATAAGTTAAAGGCATTGTAAATTTATTTTACTAAAATTGCATGTGCTCTAGATAACTTAAGTACTGCAAATGAAAATGTTCTATTAGCAGTCTTTAGTTTATTTAATTTGTAATTCGTGTTAAAATCATTTTTCAGCCAACTGAGCACGGCTATGTTCTGTCGAAAAATGGATGTTGCTCACCATTTAATTTGATATACACATTTTGCTCATTGCGCGCAAAAGTTTGGGGACCCCTGCCCTAACTCTTGATTTGTACATGGCTCTCATGAATATTCCCTGCCATATTGAAGGCTGGGTGAATGATTTCTCTTTGAGTTAATACTGCTATTGCTTTCCCCAGTACACCATTCCATTGAAATTTTCCAATCTACAAAACTCCCACTTCCTCGCAGAATTGAAACTCCGGAATAGCCTTAGGCACTGGCTTACCCTTGTTTTACTACTGACCAAAATAAAAACCGAAACTCTTTTTTCCGTCACGCTCTCAGGCATCAGGAGATTACATCTACTATACTTATCAGACCATATTAAGTCATGGCTATTTACTACAAATGTACTGACCACTAAGGTTGTATTTACTCATTCACCAGCCTTCTGAAAGCCTTTAAAAGTCAAAGTACGTTTTGCAAAAAGGGTCCCAACTACCTTTGAATTAATTTGTGAGATTCATCAATTCCCCATGTATTTGTATTTATTGTACATGTATGTTATTACATTTGGTGGGTTTAACATTTTATCTTTCTGCAGGCATGCAATCTAATGTGAATACATTTTTAGACCAACAGGAACACTAAAGTAACATATCCCATCCATATTACACATTGATAACTATGAAATTGCAACATGCCGCCCAGCTCTCTGCTACACCCATTTAGCCACACGGTGTGCGCAAAATGAGGCCTTTCCTTTCCTGAACACCCAGAAATTCTCCCCTTTAGTCAATACTTTAACTGTTGGCTTTTTCCTCCTTTTTTCCTTTCTGGTGTCCTGAAACGTAATCGTGTTCAATGTTTTACCTTACACCTTCATTCCTGTTAGTCAAATCGAGGTGTACTCTGCATAATTTAAATGTGTTTCACCCTGTTTCCTGAAAGTCAAATTTGGGTGATCTATATTTCTCCCTTTGGAATGCCAACCCTTGGTGATTTGCAACTCCTAGATTGCTTAAATGTTATGCCTTTTACCTTATTTTAGGCAACCAAAACCCGTTGCCTCTTAAATTGCGGCTCTGCTTATTAGCTACTTTTTGTGCACCTACTCTCAATGATTAATATGTCTGTTTTGAATTCCACGCGATGTGCCTTCATATTTGCTCTCACCTTGGTATCGTGCTTTCTGCACGTTTTGTAACCTAGGCCCCACCCCTCCTGACACCTTTTTACTGTTCCTTGGACTTGCCTTCGCCTGTCTTGCTGGTAGGCCGGCCGCCTGGTGTGTTCCTCATGCATTGTCCATTCTTTCTGACTGCTTTCTCACCCCTGCCACCATGGTACTCTCCATCCCCCCTATCTACTTTTCTATCACCTATCCTACTGCTCTCTCGAAACCTGGTAGGAAAAAGTTTAAGAAAGCACTCCTGGTCTCCAACCCATGCCTACCCATCGCTGACACCCACGTCAATGCTTCCTCCGGGCACACTATCACTGATATCCCGTTTGTCACCCCTCTCCAGATCTATGGACACCCCATATGATCTCAACAGTCTCCCCTTTCTCCACTTAGCCCATTAATGGTGGCACCAGATGGGAAGTGCTCTTGGCGGGCTTCTCATCCTCTAGGTGCTTCATCAATGTCTATCAGAATGGCACTGTCATGGCCCATGGCTCTCAGCCCAACCTCCTCCTTCTTGATAGGCATTTTCCAGCCCTCATCAACTTCCTTCCTTCTCCTGCCACCCCCCTGGCTCTTTCGCCACCACTGACTGTTGTACCATCTCCCTCTACCCGTCCCCAGAAAACCTTCCAATGGGGCAACCAGCTTCACTTAGCCACTCTCAACCATTAAACACTCTTTTGACATCTGTCTCCTGCTTGAAGACTTTGACGTTGACTTTTTCACCCTCACTGTCACGGCTCGCTCCCTTCGCTCCCTTTCCCGCCACTTGGGGGCATGTTTTGGGGTTTATTCCCTACTGGACATTTCCTCCGAACCTTATGCTACAGTGTCCTGATGAATTGGGAGCGCTAAAACCTTATTTCCCAAATTACTTCCCTTCCGGATCCATTCCAGGTTTTTGGCAGCCAGCATGCTACTGCTACTTTAATCAAATGACTATGCTTCCCAGAATGCTTGGCTCACTGCTTCACCTCCTCCCTTGCAGGACAAGGCTGGGTGGAGGATAGGCAACACCTGTGGCTGCAGGTGCAGCAGGCGGCACGCCTGAGGGGTGTGCTCATTAAGCAGCTTTAAAAGCCTCAGTTTGCTTCAGTCCAGCGCTGGTCATTGTTGCTGTGTTCCTGTTGTGACTGGTCCCTTGTTCCTTGTTCCTAGCTTTTGTGCCTAGTACCTAGTTCTTTTTCCTTGTTCCTAGCTTTTGTGCCTAGTACCTAGTTCCTGTTCATTGTTCCTAGCGTTTGTGCCTAGTACCTAGTTCCTGTTCCATTCCTAGCGTTTGTGCCGAGTTCCTAGTTCCTGTTCCTTGTTCCTAGCTTTTGTGCCTAATGCCCAGTTCCTGTTTCTTGTTCCTCTGCCCTAGATTTCGGATTCTTGTGCTTAAGTGATTTCTGATCACTGGATTTCCCTTTCTGTGTTCCTCTGTCTGCAGGCAGCCTGTCTCTGTGCTTTACCCTTTGATGCTGCCCAATTCGCCTGTGTTTTCTGTTTCTTTCTTGCTGTCCTTTGCTACTGAAAAACCTGATGCTTTAGTCTTTCCCTTTATAGATTTAGCTTCCTGCCTCAAGGTTTCCTTTTGTGATATCATTTTCCCTGCTCCTGATCCTTACTTTCTATTGGGATCCATTCCATGTTTTCCATCTCACTTCTGCATTCATTTCCCATGGATTATTAGGTGTGGGTGTTATTGTAACTAGTCCCAGTGTAAATGCCCTTTTGTTTCCTCACTATTTTATATCATTATTTGTACTCGCCCCTTGACTAGGGTCTTATGTATTTAGTTTCCTCCACCCATTGCTGTTATAGCCTTCAGGGTTCCTGTATGATCAACTGGGTTCGTGAGTTTACTGACATTCAAGTGGTCTTTCCGGTCCTCGTGAGTACAGTTTCTAAGTTCCTTATTCTGTATCATCCAGAGTGTCAGCTCACAGATCCTGTCCTTGCTTGCCCTCTACGTGGGTTTAGCGCTGTCAGTATCTGTAATAGCATAGTGGGTAAGGAGTTTGCCGACTTTCCTTTCAGTCATAAGGAGGTTCTAAGTGCTTACCCCACATTCCTTTTCATATGTAGGTATTATTGTTTCTCCTGGGTTTTAGTATACACAAGTCTTGGGTTTTGTATGCACATATTTAGATTCAAAGTTGTATACTGTGAGATTCCGTGCACATTGCCTTCTTCCTTTCTTAACACTCACTGGTACATGGTTCAGTGCCAGCTCTGTCACTGCTCCCAACACTCTCCTTCCTGTGGGCTACAAGATCCTCTCCCAGCTCAGGCCCAACCCATCTGGAGGCAGAGTGGCCTGGATCTTCCCTGAATGGGCCCCTGCTACCATCATACCCACCCAATCCAATTCCTCCTTTGAATGCCTCATCTGCAGGCTTGGTGTTTCCCCCACACTTTCCCTTAGTGTTGCCACCATCTACAGACCCCATGGTCCAGTCTTCTTCCTTTCTAAATGGGCGGACCTCGCCTCCTCTCTCCTGACCTCTACCTCCAAGCTTCTTCTCCTCTTGAGACTTCAAGCATCCATCTTGACTCTTCTGATACGTCCACATTACTCTGTGGCTCTCTTTCCCTCACCATTCCTCCCTCTGCTCCGACCTACTCAGCTGAACATACCCTGGATGCACTCATCTCATCAGACATCCCTATATGTAACCCCCTCACCACTCCTGTCTCCTGGTCTGACCATGCTCTCCTCTCACCTGGAGCTCCTGGGCTCCCAAGCCAGGCCTCTGCCAGCACTGCCAGTCTCTTCCGTCATTCTACCGTTGAAGCGCTTTTACCGCCACTTTCACCCCCCCCTGCCATTGGCTCTCAAACCGACACTGCCCTCGCTAACCTTCATCGCTCCATCTCCAACACCCTTGACATGCTTGCCCCTGTCAGGATCAGTATGAAGCATGCTTCCAAATGCAACATTTGGTATGATTCTGAACTAGCCTCTCTGAAACACAAGTGCAGAGTTGCTGAACGAAAGTGACAGGCGTCAAACGCATCCACTGACAAACTGGCCTGTCGCCTGCCCCAAAGGTAATACTGCCTCTCCATCCGCTCCTAGTAGAGGGCCCATATACAAGCTTTCATCGCTGGATCCACCAATAATACTGCTGAACCTTTCCAAATCTGTAAGGAACTCTCCAATCCTACTGCAGTTTCCACCTCTCCTCTTCCATCCCAGGCTGCATTTTCCACCTCTCCTCTTCCATCCCAGGCTCTCTGTACTGCTTTGGCCTCCCACTTCACAACCACAACCCAGGACATCCTGGCATCTCTCCTCCACCTCCCTCCCTAAATCCTGCTTGCAGATCTCGCCTGGACCCCCTACCCCATACTTTTCTCTTACAAAAAACGTTAGCCGACCACTCATGCCTGGCTAACTACGGCCCTATCTCCATTACCACCTTCCTGTGCAAACATTCGGAGATGTTGGTCATCCACCAACTGACCTACCGCACTGAATCAGTTGACTGTCTCCATGACCACCAGTCTGGCTTCAGAGAATCTCAGAAGCACGGAAACTGCTCTCCTGAACACCTGTGAAGACCTACTCTCTAATCTTGGCTGGTATGACACTCCCACCTGGGTTAGGGAATGATGTCTGTGGACGGGCCTTCAATGTAGACACTGCACTGGTGTGGATGTCAGAGATGCCAGTGACAATGGCAGTGGTAACAATCATATGCAGGAATCATTTTCTCTGTCAACTCTGTCCTTGACGAGGGTATGACAGTCATGGACGGAGATGCAGTCGACAAGATCTTTGTTGATGATGTGGTATTTGTGGCCGATGACCGTTTCGTCGACGACGGGGTAGTCGTGGCCATGGACGGCAATGAGATAGTCGTGGACGGTGGGCTAAATGTTTTTGTGGTGTTCTTGGTCCTTGGGTCATAAAGTCTAAAGATAACTGGTATAAAAAGGGGACATTTTCGATTTTCTAGTTTTATGAAGTAAAGGGAAAAAGTTATGAGTGAAAAGAAATGTCGAAATGTTTTGATAATGATGATGAATTCGATCCTACAATGAATGTACTTGGTTTTGCAGTGGATAACATAGAGTGTAGCTATATGATGAAGTTGGGGGGAGAGTGATCCGTACGATATTGCTACATCTGCTCTCTCATCCCCCATGCTTCTGGCGTTCCTAAGGTATTTATCCAGAGTGAGGTAGAGGTAGTAGATGTGCTATGCCTAGGGCATCTAGGCCTGTGCAGGGTTCGAGGGCAGTTTAAAGGGCAGTCAATTACGGCATCAATCATACCCAATTGCCGAGCGTGCACAACACAAAAGGTTTAGGTGTGCTCAAAAAATTAAATTGACCTTGGAAGGAGCTGGAGGAATGAGGGGATTCTAAGAAGGGGTGACACTAATAAATCTAGAGTGCGGGACAGTATGGAAAAATCATTTAGTAGTATCTGACGTGGCTCAAAGAGCCAGAAAAAAAACATTAAGATACATACACTCATTTTTCTGTGTGCTTTAAGGGGGTTTGGCACGGTGCATGTTGGAACAAATGGGAACTGCAGCCACACTCTGTGCATCGCAGACCTGGCTTGAGCTACGGCGGCTCTCCTAGACAACCTTTGGACCTGACAACAGAATGCGTACAGGCAGTTGCCTTTAGCCTGGTGAGGTGTATGCAGTTTCTCTACCCTTCATGAGCACGTCTTCATGATCCCTGAAGAGCACCTGATTTTGGCCCATTCAATGCCCGAAGTTACATCTGTGCCCCTTGTGTCCCTTTCACCACCTTATATGGATAAATTAAAGACTATTTGATGGCAAAAATCACAAACAATTGCAATGCAGGAGATGATCAAACTACCTTTCAGCATCATCATCACAGGCTGTAGCAGACATTTCTGATTGATATCGGCTGTTTAGCCAAAACAAGGTTTTCTTTGCAGCTCTCCTGGCACCCAAGCAGCGGCCAATGCCAAATGGTTCCAGGTGACCAGGCATCAACTCTGATGCTTCTTGGTCAGGTAAGTGAACAAGGAGCAGGAACCAGACTAATCCGGGTAAGTTACAAAAGGAAGATGATGCTTGATTACTCTTGGTTACAGGTTACATAGGTTAGAGGTGGGAGAGAAGGTTACTAAAAGCTGCTCCATCATGGGTATTTGTATCCAACTGAACTCCCGGATATGCCAATCTCTTCCAAAGCTCATCTGACCGCTCAACCCATTAGGACCGCCAATAAGCTCTTCATGTCCCCTATGGCCAACATGACACTGGCAGTGTGTTTCTCTAAAGCCTAAATCCACTTCCCTGCCCCTGCAGAAAAGTAAGTGGATACTTAACTTCAACGTTGCCTTCCTACATACTGTCCCTCTCAAGGCCTCCGCTCATCTACCTCCAACCTACCGCGAGTGAGCCGGTTCTCCAAGCAGAGATTTGGAGGGAGATCCCTTTCCTCAGCAGGTGCCTCCCTCTGGAACAGCCTCCCTCCGTCTTGAGCCTGATATTCTTAAGTTCAGGAAACTCGAGACCTTCCTCTTCTCTTCCTTCTCTCTCACCCTACCCTGCTAACCTAGCTCTCTGCTCTTCCTTCTCTCCCTCTTTTCCACACAGCATACTGACTGGCCGCCTGGTGTACCTCAGAGTTCTCACAGGACCCAAGCACCCTTTCCAGTCCTTCTGCACTTGCCTCAGGGCACTGCACTTGTCATAAAACATTGAGAGCGTCTCTCTCAGCACTTCAACAGTCTCTTCCGACTGGTTGCACTAGCTCCCCTGCCCCTCCCTTGCCTTCCCGCACTTCGCAATTTGTGTACAGCACTGCCTCAAGATCCTTCTGTCTGTTCTCCCATGTCTTCACCTCTTTATGTGCACTTGAAAAAAAACTGCAGAATCGCTGTCAGGCTTATTGGCGTAATCTGCCCGTGCAGACCGTTATCGTCTCAGAAATTCAAGGGCTCTGAGCGACTGTTGTTTTTTTCCATGTATTTGCACCCTCCTTGACACTGGCACGTCATATGTTTCAATGGTGTGCTTTCTATCGATGCTACTGGAGCAGGAGTTAGGGTGACTGCGCCCTGCTCGTCATCCCATTTCTCTCCTTCAATGTTAACTTCAGCTACTACATCCCCTGCCCCTTGTACAGGCACAGAAGCATATTCTGTACTACCGTAGGGTGTCGTCTCCCGTCCTCCCTGCTCAGCCCCTGTATCTGTGGTAGCATCCTCAACCGTTCTGATAACCAAGTTATCCAATCTAACAAGCACCTGCCCATGTCTCCACCTACATTCCTTACCTGTCTTCTCACTTCATCCCGCGCTTCATCTCTTTGCTGCAATAGTAGCACTACCTCTTCCTTTGCTAGTTTTAGCGCTTTCTTCATTTTTTCCCCGCTCTTGTGTCTCTAAAACTCTTGGTAGCCTACCCTCTTTCCTAGCAGGGAAAGGCCTAACCTCTTCTTCCTCTCTGGTTTTGAATCCTTCATCCACTCTTCTGACTGCCAGTCTCACTCTTTCTCGCTCCTCCACCCTTAATCCATCTGCTAACCTAGCAGTTGGGGGAAGTTATCTACTTCCTGCTCTCCGTTTTCTACCTCTCTGTAGCTGTAACCGTTGAAGGAGTTATCTTTCCACTTCCCTCAAAATAACAGTTCTTAGAAATCGTAACTGTTGGAGGCTTTACCTGTGTCCATCTTGCAAACACTGGAGTAGCCGCAGTGGAAAATAGTTGTATGAACTCAGGGTCTGTGTACCCCTCTGCGGGCGATAAAGGATAGCACCCATATGGGGGTGGTGCAGAAGAAATTTCTACACCCCCCTTTTTCAGCCATCCCCCCCTACAATTTCAACAATGTGGCCCTTCCCGCCTTTTTCATACATCTTCCATAATTCCAAGATGTTTAACCGCTTCAACCGCTTCTCTAACTTCAAGCCATTATGCTTTGTAGTTAAAAAAAAGTATGCAGGTTCTCCAATATCCCCATATCATATGTTTCCTCAGTAGGCCAAGAATTTATAATTTTCCCTTTACTTTCCCGTGACCACTCCCTGTGGTATTTTAGAATGTTTGCCTTATAACCGGGCAACACCTGGCACAAATGATTCAAGGGTGGTTCCTTACTTCTCCCCAAGTTATTACAAAAAAGAAACGATTTCACAGAAACCATGTCAAGCGGAACCCGCGGCACGAAAAAATATATTTCACCCAACGAACCCCCTTTTAATCCTTACCCAATTCCTTAGTGGTTCTCTACATTCACCGTACTTGTCTATAATGCAATTACCTCACTCAGCTTCTTACTTCATTTCTACTTTCACTTTTACACAAAAGACAGCATCTTATTATTAACACTCGCCAGCCAATATTTCTGAGATATCCCCACCACTCGGGCATTGGAGGGGCACAATGCTTTCCACTACAGCACTGCTGCTCTTGCATCTCTCTTTTACTAGTACGACCTTCTCTATTACAAGATTGTCTTTTCCTGACTACAGTAGGTTTCCCCCTTCACTTCTTTGACTAACCAAGAAAATCGAGGTGAGGGGCTCTGCCCGCACGGCAAATACAAAAGAATGTCAAGGCCTACTTCAGAAAGGTATTTACGGTTGGAATTACCCTAAAATACCACCCCACCTTTAGATGAGGGCTCCAGCCAACCAGATGAGCAAGCTAAAGGGTGCCAGGACAAGCCTCCAACTCGGCGTGCGTGGTAAGAAACCCCCTCACACCTCTAAAATAACAAACTAGGTAAAAACATATATGCAGGGGTCATACAACACAGAACAGTCCAACCACTCTGTCAAAAACATCCACTTTTCCAATCCCTGCAACCTCAACTAATTTCACACCCACACTCCAAGTCTACCCTTACCAAAACCCTTAAATCAAAGAAAAAACCCCTTTTTTACCCCTATTTCCCACTTGCTTTACACCCCAAAGGTGCACTCACGTGAACCCGAGGCGCTCTGATTTGGTGCTCCATCAAGTCATCCTGCACAGCTAGACCACAGCACCACATCTCTGGGGAGCAGACTGACGTTTACCCATTATGGCATCCACAGAACTGTTTTTCTCTGTGCACGTAAGAATGGTCCCTGTCGTGAGGTGCCGCAGTTGAGCGGTATGGACAGAAGACTGTTGTACATAAAGCAAGTTTATAGTACAATTCTCCGGGGAGCAGTTAGATGGTGTTGCAGGTCCAAACTATCCCAAGTCTTAACAGACCAGTTCACATCTTTTCTACAGTTTTGCAACAGTTAAAATGCTCCCAAACACTTTATTGCAATCCACCCCCCAAACATGATTGGTCAAAACCCTCTTCAAAGAAATCCCATCTTTTCCCAATTCCTAAATTTTCATTGGCCAGTTTTATCTTAATAGTTATCTTCAGATCAATCATATTCATAGCACACCTCTTCTTAGGATTTGGTCCGTAGTAGGTCATGATGTCAGCACATGGTTAAACAATGCTATTGAAATAAAATTCATTACTAGCAATAACTGGCCTAAGCCGTTTAAACCCTAACTCTTGTTTTGCACATGGCTAGCATGAATATTCCCCACGATATGAGGAAGGCTGAGTGAATGATTTCTTTGTTACTGATGCCATCTCATTCCCCAGGTCACCATTCCATTGAAACCTTACATTCTACTAAAACTCCCACTTTATTGCACAATTGAAACCTATGAATAGCCTTAGGCAATGGCTTACTCTGTGTTTTACTACTGAACAAAATAAAAAAAACTCCTGTCACGCTCTTAGGCATCAGGAGATTACAACTACTATCTACGATACTTATCGAACCATAATAACTCATGGCTATTTTCTACAGCTGTACTGCCCGCGAAGGTTGAAGTTACTCATTCACCTGCCTTCTGAAAACCTGGAAAAGTCAGTTTAAAAGCCAAAGTACATTTTTCAAAAAGGGTCCCAACTAATGTGTTTCTGATTAATTTGTGAGATTCATGAATTCCCCATGTTTTTTGTATTTGATTGTACATGTATGTTTTTACATTTGGTGGGTTTAACATTTTATCTTTCTGCATGTATGCAAGCTACAATGCATCAAATTCTAGACCAACGGGAACACTAAAGTAACACATCCCATCCATAATTAACTATACTTTGACATCAGTGAAATTGCAACATGGTGCCCAGCTGCCACCCCCAGTTAGCCATACGGTGTGCGCACCATGAACCCCTCGTAATCACAGTGACCTTTCCTGACCACCCCAACAAAAGTAATCTTTGGAATCTGTATGTTCGTGAGAGTCACTATGTAAGCCACACCATTAAACATACATTTCAATGCTTGTGTATTCATGCCTTTCTCTGCAGTCTGTGAAATCAGTTTTTTGGAGAAAGAAAAAAGAAATATCTGAATTAGGGAACACGTTTATTATTGTCATTGTTAACTATACTACCCGGTATCCCAATGCATTGCCCCTTAGGAACATCATCAGTCAGCAAATATTAAAACGCCTTCTTCCCTTTCTTTGCCGAGTTGGTTTTCCAAAGGATATCCTCATAGACCAAGGCACCACCTTTGTGTCTAGGTGTATGCAGGACACCAAAAAAATATTACACAGCAAAACATTATGTACATCGATATATCACCCTCGGACTGATGGACTTGTGGAAAGGCTCAATCAAACCTTGAAGAATCCTACACAAATTATGATGGCCGTAATTGGGCCGTTCTGATTCCCTGGGCTCTTTGTGGTTAGAAAAACACCTGGTCTCTAGGATACTCCCCATTCAAACTATTGTACGGAAGGGAATCTCGGGTTGTACTCGACATGCTGAAAGTGACATTGGAAGATAGAGAAGAGGCTACCACACCCTTCTCCCAAACAGCACAAACTCAAAAAGCTATATGGCTGTTGTTGGGGTAATTAGGCAGAGCCCAAGAACGTTGTCAGGCTCTGCATGATAAAGAAGCTGCAGCCCGATCTTTTTACATGGATGAATCCATCTTCGTTCTCCCCACCCAAGAGAAAGACATTTCTAAATGGTATGGTCCCTATAACATTCTGGAAAGAAAAGGTCCCTTGATGGATGTAGTGGGCCAACCATATAGTTGTCAGAAGACCCAAATATACCATGTAAACTTGTTAAAGGAGTGGAAAATGAACCCAGTAGAGGAAATTACTGTGACCATGGCTACTCTCCTTACAGACCAAGTCTTGGCGAATCAGGTAATCCCTAACAATCAACCAATATCCCAACTAGAAGATCTACATGATTTGCTGAACAAATTCCCTGAGGTCTTCTCTGGGCAGCCAGGTAGACTGTGTATTTATTTTCATTATATACAAATCCTAGCCAGGCAGACAGTAAACTTAAAAACGTACTGTATCCCGTAGTCAAGGGGGAAAATCCTAGAAACAGAACTCACCGAAATGCTCATGGCTAACACCGTTCCCGTGGTCTTCCTCCATTGCTTTAGTGGCCAAACCAGACAAGACTTAGAGATTCAGTATAGTTTTCAAGAAAGCTGAACTCCATTTCTTCATTTGACCCCAGGCCACCAATCGATGATCTCATTGAGAAATGAGGCTAAGTTAAGGATATCTACACTTTTGATCTAACCAAAGGATACTGGCAAGTACCTGTGAATTCCCCTGATGGAGAATAAACCGCCTTCTCCACTCCACCAAGGCTTTAAGGTACTTCCCTTTGATTTATACGGAACTCCTGCAACATTCAAGAGGTTAATGGACAAGATCTTAAGACTGTACTCTAGTTTCTCTGGAGCATAGTTGGATATTATCCACAGCAAACAAATGCACCATCTATAGGCGATTTCAAGAGCCCTCGGGAGAGCAGGTCTCACAGCAAACCAAAAGAGTTGCCATCTGGCCCTACCAGGCAGCTGTGAAGTATGTGGGCTACTTCATGGAAAACGGATGGATTAAACCTCAGATGGAAAAAGTCAAGGCAGTACAAAAACACCTGTGCCTAAGACAAAAATAGACCTTCAAGCTTTCCTAGGATTGACAGGCTATTACTGATGTTTAATACCCCACATTCCACCTTGGCCACCAATCTTACAAATTAAAGCTCTGACAGACAAAAGCTTGTTCTAGGAAAAGATCATCAACAAAGCTTTGAGGGTTTACAACAAATCATTTGTCAAGAACATGTCTTGAAAATGCCTTCAGACCGATGCCTCTAATGTCGGGTTGGGAGCAATGTTGTCACAAGAACATGATGGTACAGAACACCCCATTTTATATACAAGCCGGACGTTGTTCCCTAGAGAACAGGCCTATGCGACAGTTGAATTGGAAGCCCTGACCATCAAATGGGAAATTGTAAGCCTGCATTACTATCTAACAGGAAAAAGATTCCGGCTCATGACAGACCACTTGCCCCTAACCTGGATGAGCCTAAGGAAAGATTCCAATGCCCAGGTTATGAGATAATTTTTAGATCTTCAACCTTTTTATTTTTTGGTGGAACATCGCAAAGGGAAAGAACAAGGATATATGGGGAGCCACCCCCTTTGAGGCTAGGGAGGTAAGCCCGCTAAGCAAGACCCTCCCTAGGGGACTGGGAAAGTGGGAACTCCCTGGGTGTGACTCACCTCTCGGAGCAAGGACTTCCATTCCTATGAGGAACTCCCGATCAAGAATACATTGGCTGCATATATGGGAATCTTTTTTTTTTTTTTTTTTTAACTGTACACGGTTTATTACAAACCTTTCACTATCTACAAATTTGTTGACAAAAAACAGACAGAAGCAGAAACAGCTACAATCAAGAATAATCAATCAATTACGCTAAAAGAAGCTACCATAACAATAAGCTATTTTTGCTAAATTAAAATCAAACATAAGAAATCACTCTAGCTGTCCGATATATAGTGGGTTTTTGGTACCAGGTTTCTGATTGATTTTCAGAGTTTGTCAACAATCCTAGTTTCCATCAACTTTTCCAGAATGGTCTAACACCTTGAATGTTTGTTCCATGAATTTAGCTGTTGCATAGTTTATTCTTGGGTTTCTACAATCATATATCAAATTCCACCATTTTTCTGAATCGAGACCACATAAATCTACGATGTTACTCCTGAAATATATATTTCTTGCATCTCTCAGTTCTGTGCAGAATAATATCAAATGGCTTGGAGATTCTTCCTTTTGCTTACACAATCTACATTTTATGCATATTGGTTCCTTAATATATCTTGCCATAGTTTTGTTATGTAGAGCATTCAGTCTAAGCCACAACAATAAATCTCTTTGTTTATTATGGGGGAATTTTCTCAAATATTCAGATGTTATGGTCATCACGCCCCAATTTGTTTTTAGGAGTGTGTGGGGTTTTGATGCCGCTGTTTTTGTTTGTTTTAAACCAGTCCTCAGCCCATATTGTCGTCTTGAAAGGATTTGGATTTTCTAATAGTGTTTTCATCCAGTCCCAAGTCCTCAAGCATCTGAACATACTCTTTTTTTCCAGTTCTCTACTACCTTCTCTGTAAAGCTATTGCTGGTCTCTCGCAACACCACAAACTGTGGTGGTATAATGCTAATCTTTGACTTTCTATATAGCATGAGCTTGTTATGTATAATGTGCGCATATAAAGCTGTCAGACCAAGTTCATGGCGGATTACAATAATCAGTGTGGCTTTTGGTACTGGTAAAATGGTTTCCAAAATAGCCATTCTAGGGCGTTCTAGAAATCTTCTCTGATATTCATACAAGTTTCACCACCATACGTTAAAGTTGGTATTGCCTTGAGTTTGTAGAATGTAATTACAGGCTGGAGGGAGAATTTTCCATATCTTTTATTAATGAATTTAGCTTGCGCGGTCAATTGTTTTGCTTTGTTCTTTAGCATCTTTTTCCACGGATCTTCATTCCTTGTCCCGCTTACCTGTACTCCTAAGTATCTTATTTCACTACTTAGCTCTATTTGTTTGTCATTCAATTTCCATTTCACACATTTATTCCTTTTCCATCTTCTATCGCCAAATAACAACATTTCTGATTTAGCTACATTTATTTCCAACTCTTTGTCAGATACATATTTCTCTACCTGTACCAAAGCTCGTTGTAAGCCAACTTGAGTATGATCAGATCATCCACATATAGTAAGCGACCAACTGTAGTGCCATTTATTCTTGGTGGGAAAGATATTTTATTATCGAGGGAGTATTGCATGTCTTTGATGTAGAAGCAAAAAAGAGTAGCTGACAGTGGACAACCTTGTTTCAGGCCTTTCGTTGTCATAATTTCTTTCGACAGATTACCACTTTGATCCAATTTAATTCTTATTGATGTGTTGGTATATAATTATTTTATAGCTTTTAAAAGGTCCATAGGGCAGCCTTTCGCTTCTAAATTTTCCACAGCTGTTTTCGGTTTATACTGTCAAATGCTTGACACAAATCAATACTGGTCAGATGCAATTTTTGTTTATTTGTGAAGGCTCTTTTTTTCATCAAAGCTAGAAGCAAGAGATTTAGGCTACAAATTACTTGTTCAACAAAACCAGATTGTCGTTTGTCATAAGCATTTGTTTCTCTGATACATTTGTTTTAGGTGAATTAGAAGTAGGGAGGCGCAAATCTTTCCTATACAGTCCAACAAAGCAATTGTTCGATCATTTTTCGGCTCCATTTCATTCCCTTTTTTAAAAATGGGGATGACAATAGCTGATTTCCATGATTTGGGAATTATTCCAAAATTGACAATCCTGTTAAAAAGCATCTCGCAGTGCTTAGACCATTTTTATGGGTCTGCTTTCAGCACTGCGTTAGATAAGCCATCTGGTCCGGGGGCCCATGAATTGCTGGCCTTTTTAATCAAAATCTTTATATCTTTGTTGTCAGACTTAATATTCCATGCTTCATCAGCTTCAACTTGTTTATGGTCTGTAAGAAGGATTTTTCCTAGGTCATTGAAAAATGTATCGAAATGATTGGTCCAAATAGTTTATGAAATAGGATTTATAAGGTATGAAGATGTTTGCTTCTCATTCAATAAATCCCATTAATTTCTACTGTTTGCGTTTAACAATGCTTTCTGCATATGTTCTGCATCATGTTGCAGTAGTGACGCTTTATGCGACTTTTGCCAATTTTTCTTTTTTTTCTTTTTTGTATAAGTTCCTTTTTTTCTAAATAATTCGATGTTTTTATTGAATGTAAATCTTTCGCAATTGTTTTTTCTGTGGTATTATTTCTTTGTCATATATGTGCATTCTCTTAAATTTTGGTTTTATTGCATTGTATTTCTTTAAAGCTCTGTGTCACATTATATTCTACAGACATTACTTCTTTGAGTTGCCATTTTTCAAGGTGTAGTAATATGGTGTCTACATCATTGCCTTTCAGTCTCAGGCAATTCTGGCCTGTTTCTAGTTCGACCTGTGAGACCCACATTGGTTTTTTCTTTGCCTCCCGCGCAAGACTGATGCAATGATTGGATCATGATCACTATTCGCTGCTGGAATGGGATTGTACCTTTTTACCGACAATAAAGGTTCTGCAAGGACCAAAAGTTCTAAAAATGATGCTATGAAAGGTTTGAACACCAAAAGTTCGAACCTTTGGTGGTAGCATTGCAGGTAAGTAAAAAAAAACAAAAACCTTCAAAAAAAAAACACAGGGTCTTCAGGGGTGTTGGCCGCAACACCCTGCTCACTATACTTCACAGTACAGTGAGCAGGGGTTGCAGGGTAAACCCCTGCAGCCCCCGTAGTATGTACGTGTGTTCGCATGAGAAAGGTGCAAACTTGGTAGTTTGCACATTTCTCATGCAAACGTTCCGACCGCGGCAAAATCAGCTGCGGTCGGATCACGTCGATCTGCTGGAATTACGTTAAAGCTCAAGATCTTTAACAGGTTTTCTGAGACAAACATGTAATCTAATATTTGACTTGTTTTGCCATTTGACCAAGTGTCAGCAGGCGAGATGTCCCCTTTCATGTTTCCATTCAGTCCATGGGGTCTCCTAACATCCATTTCTTCATTTCAATTTCGTCCGCGTTTTCATGATCTTCCCTTTTTTCTAACGATTCCAGTCTGGTTATTCTCTTTTTCTTCGAAGCAATTAACATTAAGATCCCCACAGATGATAATGTCCATATCCTGATAAATCTCTCTTTTGTAATCCAAGCAATCCAAGATTAGATCTATAAACTGTTCGCCTTCTCTCTTTAGAGGATTCCAATATACATTTAGAATTAGTAAGATCTGATGCAATGTTAGTGTTGCTGATTGTACTATTGTTGACGGTATATATGGGTTTATGTTTACGTTTACAGACTCAATCACAGTCAACCCTGATCAATTTTTGATCATGGTCATTAGGCCTGCAAATGGCCTACCACTCGTTCCTCATTTAGCTGGGTTGAATAAAACAATATATCCGTCAACTAAAGGGGGAACTTTTAACCACGTCTCTTGTATACATATAATTTCGAGAATACTGATGTCTTGATTAAAGTCATTGAAGAGATGGCGGAAGCCCCTGGTATTCCGGCTGCCTATTTTCCACAGCTCTTCATTCGGTCTCTGAGGCAGCTACTTTTTTGACCTCATTACAATTATATGGGAATCAAAAAGACTGTTACTGTAGCGCTCACCTGGCTCCCACGGAGGCACTGGTCTGCTGTGGCCTCTTCAAGCGTGATGCGCAGAATTCAGACCACCGATTGAACAGGACCCCCAAATCTTGCTTGTCTGGGCCATAGGAATATCCTTCTGCAGATGAGAACGGGGATTAACTGTCTGCTGAATAGTGTGCTTGCTCCTCCCTTTCCCCCGTCGTTCTTCTCCGACTTCCTCCAAAACCCCCGGTTTAAGCTCACCTTATGGTTTGGAAGGATGAACTCTCCATCCTGCTTCTGCGGCAGGGGCGCGCGTTTGTCCAGTTACTTCACTGGTTTTCAGAATGGCGCTGGCACATCCACTTGACTTTTCCGAGCGATACGCCATAAGTATGAAGATGCAAAAGTTCAAGTGTGAGCCTCCTTTTATGTTGTTTTTTCTGTCCTTTATTTCAGGTGCAGAACAAAGGCGATGCGTTGAGGGGTTAAATTGCCAGTGGTAAAATCAGGTGAGTTAGTGATGAGGGCGACCCCTCTAAATGACTTTATAATTCCCCAGTAATGTCTTTTGTCCTTTCCCCATAGGGGCCGGGGTGCGGTGCCTGCCAAAGATGCGGCGCGACCCGAAAAGCCGGTAAGTAATATGGCTGAAAATTCGGCTTTCCTCTTGTGTTCCCTTGCTCACCTTTTGTCTCTTCTTCTCTCCCCTAGGTGCAGAGATGTGGCGACCGGTGCTGAGAGCCGCGATGGAGCCGGGCGGCGTCTCGGGAACAGGTGAGTGAAGCGCGGCGCTGCAGCGAGCAACGCGGTGCTTTTAAATGGAAGTCTTCCTTCAGGAATGCTGGCGTGAAGATTCCGGATGCAGGTAAGAAGGTTGAATAAGTTCTTGGTTTTCACCTTTCTCTTCTCTTATTCCCTTACAGGTGTTCCAGGTTCGAGGCGGGCATGGCAGGAGTCCAGGTGCAGAAGCAGACACGGTGAGCGTTCAGCTGCTGGGATGCAGAACAACGCGAAGCACGTGTGGCTGTCCGGGCGTGGCTTAAATAGCTTTGGGAAGAAGTTCCAGGTGAGTATTCTTCCACAGCCCCACCCAAGTAACAAAATAGTTCCTTCAGAAAAATAGTCCCTCCTAAGCCTCATTTGGCTTGGTTCTTCATGCAGCATGGTCTGCATCAGGTGAGTGTGCAGCATGGTCTGCTTCAGGTAAGTGCACCAAACACTTCCCCTTATGAGCCTGGCGCCAGGGCTGATGTCCAACATGAGCCTGGCTCCAACATGAGCCTGGCGCCAACGGCGCCAGGACAGAGTCCAAAGAGCCCCTATAAAGGGCCGCTGGGCTTTTACCCGGGGGCGTGATGCCTGCTCCCGGGGGTGCTGGGCCTGGCCTGGTGCTCCCGGGGTAGGCATCATGACAGTTACTTCTACTTCTATTTTGGATTCAACCAATAATGACATTACTTCAATCTCTTTAGCTTCAGGTAATTCTGGATTCCCCTTACATTCGTCAGTCAAAGAGGAACAACACACCCCTTTAATTTGTGGCAACAGACCTAAAAAGACAAGGAACTTTGAATGGAGGCGAAAGAATCCTACGCAGAGGCGAGCCTCTAATGGGAAGAGGTCCTGGAGGGGCAGAGCCATGCTTGACCACAGAGCCAATGGTTGTATGGAAAGCAAGCTGATCGTAAAGGAGATCCCGGAAGTCTGGCATCCCAAGAGGCAACAACGCCAGAGCATAGAACGAGACGGCTACGGTAGAGTGAGAATCTTGCCTGGTGCGGCCGCCACACCAAATCTGTGGTGGGCCGGGGGCGCATTAACCGACTGTTAAGAAAGATTTCTTTTTGGTAACGTTTCCCTCCTTATTCTATAAACCCCCAAACATTTTGCTTTTGTTTTTCATCCCGCCTGACTTTTTACAGGAAAGTGAAGCCTTTTGCTCATTTTGTCATGGTGAAACTGATCAGTCCTTCAGACTATTAGTACTGGGAAACTGTTCCCCTTTCGTCTTTTTACTTTATACCTGTTTGGGTAACTTTTTAACAATACACACAGCATCTTGCAGTGCAGTGGGGATACTTTTTTATCACCCTAGTCTTTTACACTTGGGATTTTTGGTTACCTTTATATGTGCCTAAAGACAAGTTGATGGCAGCAGATACATTTATCGTTTACTCTAAAAGCTAAGATAGAATGGAAGAATAATGTTACTTATCTGTAACATTGTTGAAGTATCTTCTGGAACATTTTTCATCACCATAAGAACTCTTCCTATATCTGTCCTTTCTCCTAAGAAGAAGCTTTGTCGACCCCTGACCCCACTCCCTTTCTCCGGAGACTAAGCCTTGATCACTCTACATGCTTTCCTCGATTGGGTTAGGCTAACTTCTGAGTATCCCTGTTATCCAGAACTAGGGTGGCCTTCTATAATCTGTCCACTTGGAAAGATTCTAGGAATCCATCTTAACAAGACCGCAGCAGAGAGATGGGGTCACCAGCCTCCGCTTGAGAAGTGACAAAACTGCGAAGTCGAGCAGACAAATGGAAGCAAACGCTCCCAATAAGGTAACACCACTGAGAAGGGTCCAGAGTGCTGACAACCATAGGGTTCCGGTAGATTTCATAGTGGAACTGTTATCTATTGCTTTACAAAAATAAATTCAGTTCAATAAGCAATAGTATCTCCAAATAAAGGAGACTGCAATGGTCGCAGCTTTTGCGCCAAACTTAGATGTACTCTACATGGCTTCATTTGAGGATTCATATATCTTTTCAGGAGACAACCCTTTTGCTGATCCTATTACCTCATGGAAAAGGTATGTTCAGTGATGTTCTCCTGTTTTGGCATGCCGACATTAATAGCCTAACTGCTTTTCACACTTGGTTGAACGGCTAACGCCAATATCACATTTATCTTAGAAAGCCATGGTAGTAGTGTTAATTTCTTGGCCTTGGAAACAACGAACACCCTCATTTGTTCTCTCTTTCAGAAACCAAGTGAAAGAAATTTGGCACTCCACTATACAAACTTCCATCCGAGTAGTCTTCGAAACTGTAGGATGCCAAACAAAACAAGTCCACCGATGTGTCAAAAACCTATTTTCATCCCGAACACCAATAACTCAAACTAAGGTGAAAGGGAATCATCTTCAGATAAAGGTCCAAAGTTCTTCTCCAGTTCATAAAGTAAAGTTCCAAATATGGTGCAAAAAACAACCTCCAAAAAGATGAATAATCTTGGCAGTTTTAGTATCTGAAAACCTCACAGGACAAGAGAGGGCTTCCTTTCTCTTGTCTTTCTACTATGTCCACAAATAACACCAACATGTTTGCTTCCCTTTACCTTGGTTTCTGCCCTTTACCAATGAATACGTCTTTTTCTCGAAAGGCTTTCTTGGCTGACCAAAAGTCAATGGGTATGTTTCCCTCCCCTTTGTTTTTTTCAGTCCCTCCCTAGTAAACCTGGCATCCTGTTGTCCCAGGTATGGTGACTAGAAACATTATTCTCAGAACTATTCTCAAGGGTACTGGCTTTTCTTCTCCTTTCTTTCTTCTTAATTCTCACAGCCAATCTGGTGCACTGGCCTGCCAGATTCTGTGGTTGTGCAGATGAATCTTGTTTTTTTTATCTTCATGTGTGTGCGAGTACTCTACTCACCCATTTCAGGATTCTTCACTTGTGGATTTTGTTTTCTGTAGGCTTTCTTAGGTCACAGCCAACCTGCTATATTAACCTGCCAAGTACTGTCACTGAAGATTACCTCATATGGGTGTCAATCCCAGACTCGCTTTCTCTGTATTTTTGCTTCAGCAAGACTCTTCCTCCTTCTGTCAGGTCCCCAGACACTGTATTCGGGATCTCTCCCTTCTTTCCAACTTCTACACATTTTTCTTGGGGCCTCCACATCCACCCAACAACCAGCGTACCTCGACTCTTGGTCCGCCATGGCCATCGGTGTTCACTGATGCCAGCGGTCTGCTGTGGGTCATGATCTGCCTTTGCTGTTATCCGGCGTCCTTCCACAGTTCAGAAAAGGTTAGTTCTGCTCTGGGGACGCAGCTTTGCCTCGTTGTGTCTCCCAGCACCTGGGCACACTGGTAGATTCAGCTTTGTGACTCAGAGAGTGGTTCTTCCACTCGGGGCCAGCTCCTCTCTGTCTTGCTCCCTTTTCATTCTCCCGGGCCAGCCTGGTTCCCGAACTTCATGGCACGCCCCTTGTGACTCTGTGTCAAGTCCTTCTTCTTTTTTTATACAAAGTGGTATTCTCAATGGTCCATAACGACTAGACCGCGCTTTTGGGACTTGCACAGTGCTCAGTATTGCTCCATGCTTCTTCTTGGACACAGTTGTTCTAATTTGATCACCACATGTGTAGACGTTATTCTTCTTCATGGTAGTCCCTACTTTTCCTCGTCCTAGTACTGGGCAATGAGGTGCAAGGGTCTACTTCACACAAGTACATGGATTTGTAGGGAATTACAGAACTATGAGGAGGGTAGAAGGTTGATGAAGTTGGGACAAGGTCATGACTATACCATATTCTCCCTGATATGTAGTCCTTCATCCCAAAAGGGTTTTTTCCCTCCCCATGTGATTCCCCATGTTGTACTTTTGGACTGTGGCCGCACCGCCCTGGCCACACGAGAAGGGCCCTCCCTCTGGGAGAAGGGACGACATCCAACGATTCATCACAGTATACAAATCATTCCTTTTACACTAATATATCTTGAATTAATCAAGAAACGTCTTAGTTTGTAGTTTTTTGGAAAGTAGCATTCTTTCATTAGTTCTCCATACAACCAAATCACAAATCCTTCTCAAGGAAAATCATTCATATTGAACCACCAACACCAACCGACGGTGAAACAATGACAAAAAGAACTCAAGTGACATACAAATAAACCCTGGAACACCAGTTCAAAATCAGTCATCTATCTGGTTGCTCCCGCCACAAGTGCCTAAACCTATCCACCTCCACCCAACCCCAGGAAAGCCATGCATTCCTCAAAACTACAGCTATTTCCATTACAAAAGAAGTCTATAATTTTCCCTACCCCCATTTCCATCCATGGGTGAATGCCCCGTCTGGTTGCTCCGGTGTGAACTCTTCGTTATGAATAAGGGGGTTAAAACAGGGTGGGGGGTGATTACCCCTGCATCCTGCTTACACTGTCTCATGCCTCTAGGGATCCCTGTGTAACCAGGTTTACATATAAACTCTGTGCGCTCGCCTGTCGGGGAACCCAGGGTTGGGTTCATATGTGGCATCCTGCTCCACGCTAACCCAGACCTTGTGTGAATCCCTTTGGACCCAGTGAATGATGGGCCTAATTTGCCAGGCCCTATAACAGTCCCATAGTTTGGGGAACGCCAGACCCCCTTTATTCTTGCCAGCATAGAGCGTACACTTATTAACTCTGGGCGATACCCCATTCCACAGGAAATGCACGAACATAAGTCTGCATGGTCTGCATGGAAGCGGGCACAGCAAGAGTCTGAAATAAATGCAGAAGTCTGGATAAGATATTCATTTTTAGGACTGCTATTTTGCAAACCAAGATAGGCGAAGGTCAGTCCATCGATATAGGTCCCTGTTAATTTCTCTAATTAGTGATGGATAATTAGCCCCAAAGAGCTCGCCTATCTTGGCCGGAATGTTAACTCCAAGATACTTCACTGTCTTAGAGGCCCAAGAGTATGTCAAGGATTGCTCCAGTGCAGTCTTCAGCAATGGTGCAATATTGAGCCCCACTATCTCTGATTTGGAGGAATTGATTTTGAACCCAGAAACCAAACTGTATCTGTGAATTTCCTCAGCTATCCCTTGTAGGGAGGTCAGCGGGTCTGACCGGCAGGATAACAACGTCTGCAAAGAGGGTGATCTTCTACTGGACACCACCAAATTTGCCATCCGCCCGGATCCTGGCTGCAAAAGGTTCCATTGCCATTGCGAATAGGAGCGGTGACAATGGACACCCCTGCCCAGTCTTGTAAGTTCAGTCAGTGCCCCATTAACAAGGAAGCAGGCATTTGGCGACACATAGTTTGATGTAATCATGCACCATATCGTAGGACCGAGGTTACATTTATAGAGTACCTCCCGTAAAAATCCCTTTTCAACCTGGTCAAAGGCTTTTTTGGCATCCACTGCCAATAGAAAAGTGTGTGCTGTATTCTGACTGGATTTATCAACCAGGTGAGAACACTTTTGATGTTGTCTACTGTGCCGGACCCGCACACAAATCCCGATTGGTCTAAGTTAATCAGACTAGTGAGTAGCTGCTTTTCCAAATTGTTAGCCAATATTTTGGTAAATAACATCCAGGTTTAACAGACCAATTGGCCTGTATGACGAGCAAAAAGGGGGGTCTTTCCTTGTCTTAGTATCCGTGTTACCTGAACTTCCCTCATAGACTGTGGCAGTTCTCCCCCCACCCCGGTCTCGTATGGAATTAAACACATCACTGAGGGGTTTTGCCAGTACCTGATTTAATGATCGGTAAAATATGGCCGGACCTGGGGCTTTTTTGGGTTTGAGCGTTTTGATGTCATGGAAGACTTCTTCAGGGACCTCTAAGAGTTTCCAATCATATTGAGACAGTCGGTTCAGCTCCAACCCATTTAGGTAAGCTTTCTGGTCCTCTGGTGTGGGGGAGATCGACATGTAAAGGTATTCGTAGAAGGCACAAAATATTTCCCTTTTCTTGTCCTCCCCCATTCCCTGCCACGCTTGTCCCTCACTGTATGAATGAATGAAAGAACAGCTTGTTTGCTGTCTGCGGTGGTGTGCTAGCAATCTGCCTGAGATTTTCCCCTGCTCAAAGTACCTATGTCTCAGCCCCAGCAGTACCAGCTCCGTCCTTTGAACCCTCAGTAGTTTCAACTGCTGTTTAGCCACACTCAGTCGCTTAAAATTGTGGCGGGTCGGGTCTACAGCATACGTACCGTCTGCCATTGTAACCTCCTCTAACAGTTACCTTTCAACTAGGCCCCTAGTTCACTTCAATGCCACTTTACTCACCACAATGTTCCCCGTAGTTAACGCCTTTAGAGCGTTCCACCATATACTTCCCCTGGTATCCCCTTTGGGATTATCCCGTAGGTAGTTCTGTTTGGTCTCCTTCAGTTCTTCTAAACAAACCGGGTCCCATAGGATACCCAGAGGCATCCTCTACTGATGCAGCTGTCGAGATCTCCCCCAGCCCTTAAGGTGTAGCAATACCAGGTTATGGTCTGTCATGGAAATGAGTTCAATATTCGAGGCTACAGCCAGATGGGCCAACCCTGTGTAAAAGAAAAATATGGTCAATTTGTAAGTAAAGTCAGTGTCGGAAGGATGGTGGGTCTGCCATACATCAATGAGGTCACAAGCAACTATACGGGTCCGCAGCGCCTTTGAGGCTGCGCCGGTTATGGAATATGTTGCTTGCCCAGACCTCTCCTTAGCCCCATACATGACCAGGTTAATGTACCCAACCACTATCAGATAGCTCTGTCCCCTCAGTTCTAGCTTGTCCATGACCTGCTGCATACAAAACTCTGTGTTGAGTGCATAGAAGGAAAGTATTGTTACCAGGCACCCCTGGATCTCACCCCAATCATAACGTATCTGCCTTCAGTGTCCCTTTTGTGTATCAGTGTGCTTAAACCCCATGTCAAGTGAATTGCAACCCCCGCCCACTTACTGGCCGCTAAAGAAAAGAATTGATGTGGGAAGTGCCTACTCTTAAGCCGAGTGTGGTCTTTAGGTAAGAGGTGCTTTTCTTGCAGGCCCACTAAGTGTAGTTGTAAATGCTGAATTTCCCAAAAGATTTGTTTGCCCAGGGTATTAAGACCTTGGGCATTTAAGGTGCCTACATTACTTTGCACTCCCCCTCCCCCCGGTTTGTCTATTCTTTCACCCTCTGGGACCCCCTACATCAATGGATTTGCTTCCCCCCAAGTGAACTCATATTTCTCCCTGTTTTAGTGCATTATTAAGAGCCCCCCCCGGCTAGTCGCCCCCAAAATACCCGTGTGGAATATAAACTCCTGTAGATTCCCAAGTACATCTGCCCCAGGCTTGTAGTAGAAGATATAGCCCCTCCCCACTCAACCCAACCCGTTGCACTTTCGCGTGCCAACTGGCAAACCAAATTGTATTCACTTTTTATACTGCAGAATAGAGAACTAAACAGAACTGAAACTCTGACTTCTAACAACGCATCTCTCACGATAAGCGGGACCCTCAGCCCCCCCACTACGAGATCCATTCACTCTGTCATCCATCCCCCTTCCAAGAGGCATCAATGCATAGAGCAAGCAGAGTCGACACATCCGTGTCATCGGTCGACCCTCTTCTTGCCTATCTTAACCATTTGCCATGAGTCCACAGATCCGGTCTCCGTTATCCGGGCTGCTCCCCTGGATGCCCCACCATCACACAGAGCAAAACCCAACATTCAGGTGCCTTCCTCCACTGTGAAGATCGTAGGGATAGCATCCTTCCACTTATACTCAAGACCAAAGGGTACGTCCATCTGTATCTAATGTCCTGACAACGTAGATCCTCATTGATGGGTTTCAGCGCTCTACGTTTGGCTAAAGTGGGCTGTGAGACATCTTAAAAAACTTGAATCACTGAATCTCGATCTTGTATTCTGTTGGCCTTCCTTGCTGCTCCCAAGATGGCTTCTTTCACTTCATAATCATGTAACTTCACAGCAATGTCCCTGGGGGGGTTGATTCATCCCCTCCTCAGGCTGACTCTGTGTGCCCCATCTATCTCAATGACCTCAGAGGGGTCCTGCATGGTGATCTGGGAGATGATCTTCCGGACACAGTCCTCAATGTCCTCGCCCTCCGTTCCTTCGGCAAGAAATGTTATCCTGAGTTTGTCCCTGCACGCCCTATTCTCCAGGTCATCGCATTTTGATTTCAGAAGCTCAATGCCATCTTGCAAAGTGGCCATTATTCCCTGGACTGCTCTGATTTTGGCTTCCAGTGCAGTCAGAGAGTGCTTGTTAGGGTCAACCCTGTCTCCCAGCACCTCCTATATGCTTCTGGAATTCAGTGGAAGAGTCCAGCGTTTCCTTGCATAGGTCTGCAATTTCTGAGTGTAGGGAATCCTTCATATCCCCTTTGAGAGCGTTGAGAGGACGTATTGGAAATGTATGTGTGAGTTGTGGTTCCTCACTTGAGGGTCGTGCCACCCCTCTGCTACCTCCACTCCCATCCATTATGAGAGGCTGGGAGGACTGTTCTGGGGCATTGTTCAGAAAGACTGGATGCCCGTGTTTTTGTTTTTTCTAGAGGGCTTTGGCATTATGTAGCTGTCGGCTAACAGTTCTGTTATGTGTTCTTTCAGCCAAGTTGCTTCTGGCTATCAGTTTTCAGACCCACATGGTCCCACCAGCCGGGTTAGCAAATCCCCCCTCCGCCCCCTGGCTGCTGCCCTCCCCAATCTCCTTGTGACAGGGGAATCGAGCTGCGTGGAGCACCTGTATGCCAGCCCTCCAGGTGTTTGAGGAAGTCCTCCTGGTCCTCTGAAAAGTTAAAGGAATGTGCCTATCGGGTCTTTATTTAATATTTGTAAAGGGCTGTATGCCCATGGGCCTCACAGCGTACATAAAGACAAACAGGGTTCAGGCAACAGGAGTCTGGGGAGAAGAAAACTGGCTTCAGGTCAGGCAACGGGAGTCAGGGGGGAGAAAACTAAGTTCAGCCTAGGTTGAGGTTGAACAGGTTTTTATTTACTTCTTGAACAGTCCCAAGTTATCAGCCAGGCATATATGTCCAGGGAGTGAGTTCCATTGTAATGGGGCCTCAGTAGCAAAGAGGTCCCTCCAAAGCGCGCCAACCAGCTTGTGTCTTGGCTGAGTGAATGTGGGATAAGTGGAAGAGCGTAGCTGCCTCCCTCCTAGTTGGAGCTTCACTCGATCGATTAGCTATATTAGGCAGGCATTGGAGTGACATTTGAATGACAGTGTCAGGATCTTGTGAGTGATCCTGTGCTGGTTTGGCAACCCATGAGGTGCCCTCCTGGCATCTGAGACATGCGCACATTTGGACAAGCCATGAACGGCCCGGACTGTTATTCTGTTCAACCTGTAAAGCGTGTATGTTGGAATGTGTTGTACCTGCTAGGAGGCTATTGCAGTAGTCCAGTCTGGAGTTTACTAATGCGGAAGTAAGCAGCACACAGTTCTTGGCAGTAAGAAATGGGCAGATGTAGTTTATTCGCTTAGTAATGAAGAAGATAGAATATAGGAAACATGTGGTCTCATAGATAGTTTGTCGTCCAAAACGACTTCCAGTGTCTTGACTTTCATGGAAACCGAGACGATTTTACCTGCAATGCAGAAGTTGGCATAGGCCGAGCCAAGTTTACCAAGACGTGCTCTGGGTACCACGATCAGAAGCTTGGTTTTATTACAATTCAATGCAAGTGAGTTGCTTGCAATCCATGCATGGATGGCATTGTAGATTTTATTTATGGCACCCAGATCCTGTTCATACTTCCCGCTGAGCTAAAGGACGACCTGAGTATCATTGGCATAATTCGTATATCAGACACCCAGGGTGTCTAGCAAGTCCAGTATTGGCCATATGTATATATTGAACAGGGTAGGCGATAGACAGAGAGCCTTGAGGGACGCTGCATGTTTGAAGAACAGGTTTGGAACTTTCCTCACCAACGGATACCCGGATGGTCCGAGGACTGGGAAATTAAGATATCCACTGGGATGCTTGATTGGAGCCATGTCCAATCTCACCCAGCCTTGTCACTAGTAGGGAGTGGTCTGCCAGTTTGAAAGCTGCGGAGAGATTCAAGAGCATCAGCAGGGCGAGCTGACCTCCGTCCACTATATCGGCCAAAGTGGATTTGAGGTCCAACATTGCGGTTTCCGTCCCATGCTGAGATCTAAAACCTGATTGGCATGGGCCAAGGATCTGGTGGTCTTCAATGTGCCTCTGTAATTGTAAATCTGCCGCCTACTTCAAAGGCATTACCAGCCCTCTGTCCTCACCAATAAGAGAACTCATATCCAAGCCTGCATTTCTGCGGAATCCAACAACTCGGCTGAACTCTTTAAAATCTGCAAGGAACTGGCCAATCCTGCTGCAGTCTCTATCTCTCCTGTCCCTTCTCAGGTCCTCTGCACGGCTCTGGCTTCTCATTTCATCTCTAAAACTCAGTATATCCTGTCCTCTCTCTCCTCCTCTACCCTTCCTCCCTCTACTCCCTGCTCTTCCTCTGGCCCTTCTTCGGCCTCCTCCCCTCCCTCCTTCTCTTCTTTTCCCCTGTTCTCCTCAGACAAGGTTTCTAGACAAGTCCGATCTATGACAGTCTCGTCAAAACAGGTTCATCCCTGCTCCTCCAAAACAATCAAGGACCACATTGACTCCCTGGCTCATGCCATGGCCGACTTCTGCAACCACTCCTTCGCCACTGGAGTCTTCCCTCCCCCCCCTGAAGCACTCCCTTGTGCACACTCTTCTCAAGAAACCCTCTGCTGACCTTTCCTGCCCGGCTAACTATCGCCCTATCTCCATCATACCTTTCCTGGGCAAACTCTTGGAAAAGCTGGCCCATCTCCACACTGAATCTGTTGGCTGTCTCAATAATCATCCGTTTGGCTTCAGCGATGCTAGAAGCACGGAAACTGCTCTTCTGAACATCCGTGAAGACCTGCTCTCCAACCTTGATTCCAACATCCTCTGTGTCCTCATCATACTTGATCTCTCTTCTGCCTTCGACACGGTCAACCATGGCATCCTGCTCAACCGTCTCTGTGATAACCTGGGTATCACTGGTCAGGCCCTGGCATGGCTGACTTCTTTCCTCTCTGATCGACCCTCCCAGGTTCAACTTGGGTCCTTCCTCTCCTCTTTCTCTATCTCTACCTGTGGTGTTTCCCAAGGATCTAACCTCTCTCCCTGGCTTGTCAACCAATACCTGGCACTTCTTACCCACCGCATTGCCGCGCTCTGCCCTAACTTCCAGTGCTATGCAGATGACACTCAGCTCATTTTCCGGCTACCCTCAGCCACCTCTTCTGCCTCTCTCATCTCTTACTGACTGTCCACCATCCAGTAGTGGTCTCTGCCTTAATGCCAGCAAAATTGAGAGTCTCCTAATCCGAACTCCTGCTGTCTCCTTTTCTGCCACACTCTGGCTGGCCTCTCTTGTCCCTCCTTCTCGCACCTGTGAGGCCAAAAACGTCGGGGTTATCTTCGACTCCACACTCTTCTTCTCTCCTCACATCTCTGACGTCTCTAAGAAGTCACGCTATTAGCTGCACCTCCTCAGAGGTGTCCTTCCCTTCCTATCCTTCCCCCAGAAGGTCACTGTCTCCAGAGCTCTGGTTCTCTCTAGGCTGGACTATTGCAACAGCCTCTTTCCAAATCTGCCTGCTTCTACTCTCCGCCCTCTGCAACTCATCCAAAACAGGACTGCGAGACTTGTCCTTGGCCTCAAGCCCAGGGATCGTATCTCTCCAGGACTGAAATCTCTGCACTGGCTCCCTGTGGCTGCAAGGATTAAGGTCAAAACCCTCTGCATTGTCCACCAGGGCTTCTGGGGCCTGGGGCCGCAAAACCTTCAACTCTCTCTTCCTAAATATGTTCCTTCTCGAGCTCTTTGCTCATCCGCCTGCAAGCCCCTCAGGGTCAGTCGCTTCTCCAAGCAACGAGTTGGTGGTAGATCTTTCTTCGGCTGGGGCCTCCCTCTGGAACGGCCTTCCTGAAACTTGAGGAGAACCATCTCCGGTTCCGGGAGCACCTCAAAACCTTTCTCTTTGCTTCAGCTTTTTCTCCTCCTCTTCCCTGCTGACTTCCTGGTTGAAACCTAACCTGCATTGGTTACTTGGCCACCCTCTGATCTCGGGCCCAGGTCCCCTCCCCAGCCAGTCGCACACCTGCACTGCCTTCCTGGCAACTTGGGGACTGTTTCTGTATCCCTTCAGTCCCACTACCAGCACTTGATACATGTTGTCTGCACTTACCCTTGCCACCTGCTGGCCGCACTTCTACTATTGTAATTTATTCTTTTATCCCATGTACTGCACTGTCCCCTCCCTTCCTTCCCGCCCGCAGTCTCCCCCTTCCCTTTCCCATGCATTTGCGCGATCTGAATGACACCTGGCCTATTAGGATCGCTATCTGTCGTCCCCCTGTTTCCCCTACCTTGCCTCGTCGCGCCTTGAAACACTTGTGTATAGGCGCGTTATAAATGCTTGCTAGTAACACATGGGTCTAGATTGACATTTTTGAGCAATGGTGTAATCCAGGCTTCCGTCAGGGAGGATGGAACCACGCCCTCATCAAAAGAAAGATTGAGTTTGGTCATCCAGTGGGCCAGTAGCTCAAGTGAGTCCTTAACAACTACTGCTGGACAACAGTCGCTCGGGCATGATGTGGGTTTAAGATCACAAATGATCTTGGTAACTCTTCATCTGAGTAGTGGAAAATGTTTAAGCACAGAATTTTATAAGGTTTGGCGATTGGGTTTTGATGGACGTTTGTGTAGGTATCACATCCCTGAGAAGAAGTCTGGATGTTACTAATGGTCTGCCTGTTGTTGCAATCTTGGCCAGGAAACCATAGTGGATTTCCTGGCACCATGCAGAATCCTTTATTAGGTCTTGATTGGTGGGGGTACAATTTTGAAAATCAGCCAAGATCTTAAAGGGTTCCCTGATGTTGGAGCGGGCGTTATTGATCCTGTTATTGTAGTAAGTAGATTTGGAGGTGATAATGGACGTTTTAAATTCCTTCACTGCTTGCTTATAATGTGCTAGTGTGACTGGGTTAGGGTTCTTAGGCCAAGCTCTTTCTCATGCTCTGTCTAATGGAAATGATGTCAGAGAACCATGTATATTTGTGTGCCTCAGGTTTGATTATTTTACTTTTCAGTAGCGCCAGGTCTGAGAGAGCCTGTTTTATGGATTTGGTGATATGTTCCACAAGGTGTGAGGACTCATAAAATCTGGTAAATGGCTTGAGGCTAGATAAGAGGGACGTACGTTTGGCGGGGGTGGCGTGCATAAGATTGCATGTGAATGTTTTAATTCGGAGTAGGGTATTTATTTTTGCTGGTGATGTAGGAAGATTTAGAGTGGCATGAAGCAGAAAGTGATTGGACCATGCGCATGGCGACACCCAGAGGTGAGATACAGGTTTTGGGATGCCAACCAGCCGAGTGTGTGGCCACCTCTGCCCATTGTCTGAGCCCTGTAGATGTCAGGGAATCAGTGAGTGAGGAGCCCCGTTTATCTGAATGGTCATTTGTCCAAAGTTTGAAGTCTCCCATGATAATCAGTGGATTTTCTTATTTGGTAATGTGGGCAAGCCGCTCTAAGAGCTGTTCCTGAAAGTGTGGCATATCTCGTGGGGGCCTGTAGCGGGTCAAGACACTTGGGGAGGAATTTGCTGAGGTCTTAATCTTGATCCATAGTGATTCACAGTTGTCTGGACAGGTATGGGTAATAGTATGACAGTCGAGGAGCCCTTTGCACATTATTGCTACCCCTCCCCCTCTGCCATTTACTTGATTGGCTTTGAAAATCATAGTTAGTGGGTATAGGTAATGTGGCATTACTGGGTATAGATGGATTCAACCAGGTTTCAGTAAGAGCAAATAGATCCGGGCCTAATTGAGACCAATGGTCTCCCACTTCAACTCTGTATTTGAGCTATGATCTTGTGTTGAGGAGAGAGAAGGACAGAGTGAGATTAGATGCATCCTTATTGGTGAGCTGGTCATGATGAATTGGTGTGTTGTTAATTATATCACTTCCTTCAGTTCCATAGGGATGGATAAGTGCTCCAGTGCAGGCCGGGAGAGTCGTGGGGCACAGTCTGTTTGTGAGATTATACGAGCAGTCAGCAAATGTGAGACCTTATGCTTGGTGTGAAACGTGGGGCTCAGAATAGTCCGCGCGGGGCGCTCTAAAGCGCAAACAAAGATCGTCTGGCAATAATCATAGCTGATGGGTGGCAAAATGAGGTCAGGGGGTGACAGATGAGAATAAAGTGAGCACAAGGCTTACTGGTGGTAGTACGCACATGTACAATCACCAATCTATACAGCTGGTTCCCCGCTGACATTTCGTTTAGTAGCAGAGGAGACTGCTGGGAAATGTAGTTTTTAATTGCTGAAATGGACTGGGCCAGCAACACGCAACAGGCATGGGTCTTGTATTGTACCGTGGAATAGGTTGTCTCTCCTTAGCAGTGCTCACCCTTGTGTACTGACCCTGGAAGCACGCAACAGGGGTCTCCTTGCGTCTTATGTTGTGAGCCAGCTCCCTTAAGCCGATCACTGCTGTCACATTGATGTAGCCACCGGGGGGCTCAGCCTGACAGGGGCCGCAGCCCTATGGTCACCGACCCCCAGTGTAGTGCTTAGATTCCCTCAGGCTTTGCTGGCAGCCCCTGCTGATGGTGGGAGCGCAGCACAGACGCTAACTCTCGTCCCTGCCGCTGGTGTAATGTCAGAACATGCCGTCTCTGCTGACCGAGCATGCATAGTGTCTCTGGCGCATGCTGTCATTCATTAACATGTTAGTGTTTTCTGACCGCATCCCAACCCTTTTGAAAGCATTTTTCAGCAGGGTGCTGAGGGGGATAACGCCCGACAACTCCTGGAGGAAAATGACAGTCAACATTCTGCTCAGAACTTCATATCACCTCCTCCTGTCACCAGGGACGCTTCAGCTAACTGTATATTAACACCGGCATGTGCCCAGTACAGTAACAGAGGCAGCGCTTCGTGACGCGCTGCAGACTTCTGCACTTAAATAATAATGACTGGGCTTTACACTCGGCAGACAGAAGTTAAGATATCGGCGATTCGCTTCTTTTTCTATGCAAATATTAATTGACGTTTACAATATAGGTCACATACCCTAGAAGACAGTATACACAACCAAGACAAATCAAGGATGAGTAACAACATAGATCATCTGATCAGACGCCAGTATGCATCAGAAGACAGCCTAAATCTCTCAGACTCTACAGAGCTGAGCAATATCTCATAACCATCAATCAACATATTAAACAGCTGGACCCTGTGCTCATGGAATACACGGGGAAACTCCCACTTGTTTAACGACCCATCACCCGAATTTGACTCATACCAGATCATCTGTTTTCAAGAAACATGGCTTTCCAACACTCCATGCTGTGACGGCGTTCTAGCCTTCCTAAACCCAGCTCCGACAAGAACCAAAGGAAGACCCTCATCAGGTCTACTAACGTTAATCAAGATTGACCCTACATGGTCAATACTGCGCACAACAAACATCAACCCGTGGATACAAAATACAGTCATAAAAATAGCGACAAAGGAAGACCTAGATTCCACTACAACGACACCCAAACACGAAAGAAAAATTGCAATCATGAATTTGTACTGGAATCCAGTGGCAATCAACAGTGAAGCGTTCTTGGACGGTGTCTTTCTAACAGTTGACAACCTCATTCTTAAACATACTAGAATTGATTTCATACTATGTGGCGACCTAAACCTACACCTATGGTAACAAGACGGACAACTAACTTCTAACGAAAAACTAACAATTCGTGCAAAAAAATGGATCAAAGAAACTAGCATCCGTAATCTACTATCCATTGATTATCCCAAAGATGAAACAGGCAAACATCGATGAATTGAACATTATACAAAAATATATAAAGCCCTGGTCCCGAGGCAAATCATCAGGCATAATTGATTACATCTATCTCTCCAAAGAACTAAGAGATGCAGTACAAACTATAAGCATAATTGCAACAACAAAGAGCGACCATAACCAACTTGTCGTACATGGACCAACCTCAGCCCAATCGTCCTACCGCCCTAGAAGTCTGTACAGCTGGGAAAAAACTTTGCATAACCCAACAAGTAACAAGTTCACTGACAAGACAATTTATCCAAACTACCCTACCTGACGACCAGAAATTAAATTATGGATGGTTACTTCAACCTTACTACAAACCAACCAAACAGCATACCGTACAGACTCACCAACATTCATACAGCAAGGAGTTAGTCGAAAGGAAAAGGGCACTGAGAAACACAGTACGGCAATTGATGAAAAAAAAAAGACAAGGAATCTTTCGCGAAAATAAAAGCGGCCAAACAAACCTACAGAAACTGGACCAAAACCTCACAACATGATGCTGTTACAAGCAGACGCAGAAGCAATCCTTGAAACTTACAAAACACACAACCTTCGAGACCTATGGAATCTTCTAAACAACAATGCAGCGCACCAGCAAAAACTGACAGGAAATGTGACTGAACATCGATGAATTGAACATTACACAAAAATATATAAAGCCCAACCATCAGAAACTGGAAAAACCCCACAAAAACAGAACATAAAGTGGACAGTAAACTGCACCTATCAAGATATTTTCGAGATGATCCAAAAACTCAACATATCTCGTGCTCCAGGCCCTGACGGAACATCGAACGCAATGATAAAGAAAGATCCGCACTCATGGGCCAATCTCATGAGGAACATTATCATGCTCATTAACAAGCTTAATCAGATACCAACATCATGGAAAACTGCGACCATCGTTCCTATTCATAAACAAGATCCGAGGGACGATCCGACAAATTTCTGCCCAATTGCGTTACTGGATCCGTTAGGAAAGCTGTTCGCAACGATTCTTCTGAAAAACGTAACCAGTGGGCAACTGACACAAAACGCTTCGCAATAAGACAAACTGGCTTCACCCCAAATGTTGTGACAAACATCAACTTCCTATTGCTAAATCTGATAAAACACGAAGCAATCCACAGCAAAACAAAAATTTACGCGGCTTTCATAGACCTCCACATGGCCTTCGACGGGATATCCCAGCACTTTGGAATAAACCTGAAAAATGGGAATGCCCTAATGACATACTAGGCCCAATCAAAGAACTTTATTCAAACACCACCATAGCAATAAGGCTTACAAGAGAAGGCCATACAACACCAAAAATAAAAGCCGAAAATGGTCTAAAACAAGGATGCCCTCTTGCAGCCAAATTTTATAATCTCTTTACTGCAGACATCGAGACCCATCTACAGTCAGATGCCCTCAACCCCCCAAAGATCAACTCAACTCCGGTAACAATCATGACATATGCGGATGATATCATTCTCCTGGACAAGACACCATCAGGTCTACAAAACAGCCTCAGCCAACTAAGCCTTTATATGAATCTTATTGAACTCACCATCAATACAAAAAAGACAAAAATCATGCAACTGACCAGACCGACCAATAACAAAAGGAAACAACTAAAAATCCATTTAAATGACAATCGGCTCGAAGAAGTAACAACATTCAAATACTTGGGCATCCACTTTAACTAATCCAAACCCGAAAAAGAGTGGACTCTGAAATTGGAACAACAGACTCAATCTCTAGCAAGACAAGGTTGTATGATCCAGCGCAAATTCGGCAAATACTCTTTCAAACCAATAACCACATACTACAAGCAAAAGGTGATTCCGACAATAGTCTATGGAACAGAAGCCATGATACACGCAACAGACTATAGTTGGACAAAGCTAGAAGCCCTCTTTTGGCGTAAGATCTTACAGCTGCCACCTTCTTTTCCAATGCCTAGAATCAGACACAAAATAGCACTACAGTCCATCAGTTCAATTGTCCTATGGAAACAAATAGACCTATACCGCAAGCTCCTCACTGATGAGAAAACACCAGCAATTCAAATCTTGAAGTTCCACGACGGAGCAATAAACAACACAATCCTCGCTAAGTGGAAAAGCAATCTGGATCAATTCATGCAAACAGAAGAAATCTCACATGAAATGCTCACGATGCAACCTCAACACGCAAAAATAAAAATAATGGAAAATGACTGGATAAAGACCCTTGAGGAAAAAACAAAATACTCCCTCAACCTACAATGTGACACAGACATTCGATCCATTAACAAATTACCAGCCTACCTGACCATCTTTCCTGATGCCAAAATCTGTGCAATATATCTGAAAGTCCGAACGAACACCATACCAACACGCTTCTATCTAGCCAAAACCAGACAAATCGCTCCAACAGAACATTTTTGCCGCTTCTGTTCAGACACTCAAAAATCAGAAACACTGTTCCACCTACTAATGGAATGCAATGATCTCTCAGAACAAAGATCTAGATTTGGCAGCTATTATAAGATCAGAGAGCAAATAATGGAGATAGAAGAAAGATGGATGGAGATGCTCAACGGCAAATCGCAAAAACTGATCTTGACAATATGCCAATTTCTACAAGAAATTCTAAGTCTTGGCAAACCTGTAATAAGTTAAAAACAAACCTTGGAAACCTGGAGACAAATGAAAAGTTTAAAAATTAAACTATAACATTATTTTTTTTAAAACATATATAGGTTCATCGCTGTATGACGGGTAGTAAGATCCACCCACAGAAATAAGGACAAAACCCTGTTGGGCCCCCAGCATACTCTGAAGAAAGGACATGGGAGCTGTGAGGTATCTTGACTATTCCTTTTATTCTCCTGGTTACAACTGCCCCTCTCTTCCCTGTCCCCTCTCCTTCCTCCCACTTCCCTCCCCTAGTCCGTCCTCCTTAAAGGAGCCCTCTTACAATTCTCCACCACAACACCTCTCCCTTGCTTAGCATGGAAGTTCGGCATTTACATTTACTCAGTGAGGTGTAGGAGTTTGCTTGTGGTTCGCTGAGGGCACCCAGGCGATTTGCAGGTCTCCCCCGAACCTTCCACACCTGGTGGGTCTCTTGCTTCTTCGCGTCTTGGTTTATCCTCTTCGGCCACTGTCTCCTCCATTGGTTCCCGTTCCTCGAGGTGTAGCTTGCGGAAGAAAGAGGCATTCCGTGTTATCTCACCCCTGTCTCCTGTTGCGGTCACCATCAGCCCTTTCACCTCAGTCACTAGGAGTGGTTCGAGGTTGTATCTTGGGTCTGTCTTCCTGTGCTGTCTTTGTCTCACTAGAACGACCGTGCCGACTGGGAGTTGGTGTTCCTTTGCTCTCCTCTTTTGGACCGCCCACTCTTTCACCTTTCTTTTCTTTTCCGTGTCTCTTTCTCAGAATTCTGCGTCCTGTTCTGGCGTGTAGTCTTCTGCTTGTGGGAGGCAGGTTCGATGTTTGTATTTTATCATTAGTTCTAGTGGCATCCATCTTGCTGCTTGTGTGGTGTATTTCTGTAGCTCCTTAGCATTTGGCATATTGCTTGGGGTAGCGACGTTTGATTGGCGGTGGCCTTTTGTCGGGTTCGCTTGATGGTGGCCATGAATCGTTCCACCATGCCATTGGCCTGTGGCCATAATGCTGTGATTCTCTGTTGGTGGAAACCTGGATGGGCGGCGAGTCTTTGAAAGTCTTGTCCTTGGAACGGCGGGCCATTATCTGTGTTTATTGTGTAAGGGATCCCGCATTCACTGAACAGTTTGTTGATCACTCCCACTACGCAGTGGAATGCTGTGGATTGTACGTGTTTTATTAGCTGGAACCCGGAGTACTTGTCTATTATTACGAGTAGGTGGCCTCCTTCCTCTAGTGGGCCATAGAAGTCCATGGCTATTCTTTGCCATGGTCCATCTGGTAGTGGTACTATCTGTAGTGGGCATGGGGGACTGTTTGCCACTGTCTTTTGGCATGGTATGCAGTGGGTCAAGGTGTCTTCCGCAATTGCATCCATGTACGGGAACCGCGCTTAGTTTCTCATTATGGTCTTTTTGTTTGCGACCCCCTGGTGACCCTTTGCTGACCACTAGGCGGTTTCCTCGTAGCAGTGTCACTTGGTCCATTGTGGCAAGTTCGTTTTGTATTGTCGACATCCTTTGCAGTTCTTTCTTGTCCACTTCCCTGCCCACAAACCTTTCTGTGTTGAAGTGCTTCCACTTATTTGTGTTGGTGAGTGCTTTGCTGTCTGTATAGTGGGGCCGCCCTGTTTTTGGTGGTGAATCCCTCAATAGTGATGGCAGGGGGGAGGGCGTAGAGCAACGGGTATGAAATGTAGTCTTCCGCCTCCTGTCTCATGGAGTCCTCTGTCTTCCCTTCCTTCTGGACAGATAATCTACCGGGGTGGTGTCACCCCCGGGTTTGTGGATGATCAGGTAGTCCTACTCCTGGAGTCTAATGCCCTACCTTTCGATGTGAGGGGGCATTTTGGTTTTGGGGTTGCCAGACAAGGAGACTAGTGCCTGGTGTTCCATGATGAAGGTGAATCTTCTTCCAATAATCAAGTGATGAAATTTCTCATTTGCCCACATCGCTGCTAGGCTCTCTCGTTCAGCTTGGGACTATGTCTGTTCGATGGGCGACAGGGCTCTGCTGGCATATGCGACCGTCACACTTGTGTGGCCCGTTGGGGCTCATCTGGGCAAGTATGGCTCCCAGGCCAACAGGACTCGCATCAACGGTCAGTTCAGACCTCCACCCCGGGTTGTAGTAAGCAAGCTGGCAGATGTTGGCAAGTTCCTCTTTGATGGTATGGAATGCTTCTTGGCAGCGCGTGCCCCATACAAACGGGGAGTCTTTTTTTTTAGAAGTCTTTGGAGCAGGCCGTGAGAGTGGCTTAGTTTGGCAGGTAGCGAGCGCAGTAGCTTGCCATCCCTAAGAATCATCGTAGTTCGGCGACTTCTGTGGGGGATGCTAGGCCAACGACGGCACTGATTTTGTCAGGGTCAGCCGTGATGCCCTGGTCCGAAAAGATGTGGCCAAAGAAGCGTAGGCTATGTTTGTTGATGGCACACTTAGGTTCGTTGAGGGTGAGCCCAGCCTTGTGTAGGATGTTGCACACTTCCTTTAGCGCAAGGTCATGCTGCTCTTGGGTGGTACCAAAGATCAGGATGTCATCGCTGTAGTTGAGGGAATTGAGTACCAGGGATAGCAGTCTGGAATCATCTCTTGAAATCTCTGCGGCGGAGAATATCCCAAAGTTGAGCCGCTTGTAGCAGAACAGCCCTTCGTATGTTACAAAAGTGGTGATTGGTCTGGAGGTGGGGTCAATCACAAGCTGGTTGTACCTGAAGTGAGTGGCCTATTTACGCCTCACCAGCATGTCCTCAATGTTGGGTTCTGGGTGTCTCTCTCTTTGAATAGTAGTGTTCGGTATGCGCATGTCTATGCAGAGACGCAGGCGACCGTTGTCCTTTGGTACAACGACTAGAGAGGACACCCATGGGGTGGGGCCATCCACTCTCTCAATTATATCGTTGTGGAGGAGTAGTTGCAGTTTGTGCATGACTTGGGCCTGTAAGTGGAATCCGACCCTGCTGGGGTGCTGAGGCACCGGACTGACTTTTGGGTTCATGTGGAGAGATATGACTGTCTTTTAACATGCCCACTCCTTCAAATCGTTTTGGAAATAGAGATTTAAGTTCTTTAATGTTCATTTCTTGACCGGATATTGAGCTCAGGATCTATGCCCCTGGCGGGAGGTCCTGTACAACTTCAAACTGGTCATATTGGATGTTAATCAAGGCCAGGGCCATGGCGGTCTGGTAGCTGAGAAGATATTGCAAGGTTGTCGGGCTATGGATGACATGAATGGTGTTGGGCACTCTTTGCCCTTTATGGAGCAAGTCTCTTTGGAATTGGCCTTTCGATCAAAGCGGGTTGGCTGCACCCCACTGGAATATGCAAGCTTGGGATGTACATAGTGGGTTGGCATCTGCTATGGCATGGTAGTCACTCATTCATTACGTTGACTGTCACTCTGGTGTCCAGGATTAATTGGTTGCTTAGGCCGCCTAGCTGGACTGCAACCTTTGGTGCTGTGCTGTCGTCTGAGGTGTCACTTATGAGTCTGACATATTCTTTGCTGTACCTGTCATGGGTGGAATATTGATCATCTGCTTGATCTATCGCTCCGTTCGGCAGTGGATTCTCATACGAATCCTTTTACTTTACTTTACTTTAATACATTTATATAGCGCGGCCATGAACCCGAGGGTGTGAGGGCACTACAAGACACAAACAACGAATAACAAGTAAAAGAGTCCGGGATGCAAAGCCATTGCGGAGAAGAGAATTTATAACTGTCTCAGAGTCATTTAGTTCAACAAATATGTCTTTAGGCTCTTCTTAAACAATTCTAGGGAGTCAATGGATCTCATCTTTGAAGTAAGAGCATTCCAAGCCCTAGGTCCATTGAAGGCAAAGGCTGAGTTAGCTGCTCTGACAGTGTGGCATATTGGTTCAGACAGAAAGTGCTGATTGTTCGACCTTAATGTTCGAACATTGTTTTTTGTGGATAGCAGCTGTTGTAGGTATCCAGGCATGTTTCCGGATCTGCACTTATGTATAATAGTCGGAGTTCGGAATAGAAATCTAGAGGTCACTGGCAGCCAATGTAGCTCACGTCTTGCCGATGTGACATGGTCTCTATATTTAAGATTCATAACAGCTCTGATAGCCCCATTTTGGCATACCTGCAGCCTATTAGTCAGATTTACTGATACCCATGAGTAGGCTAGAGCAGTAATCTATTTTAGAACCTACTATTGCTCTCGCAATAGTCTCAGCGTTCTCCTGTGAGATGAATGGCCTTAGGTGTGCTAGCAAGTTAATGTAGTATGCACATGAGGATACAAGACTGCTGACATGCTGTTTCATGGTCAAATGTTGATCGAAAGATACTCCAAGGATTTTCACCTTTTTTAGAGGTTTAATAGATTCTCCTCCCAACTGGAAATTCTCATACGTTGGCCCCATTCTGTTAATGGTATGTGGTGAGCCTATAACAAGTAGTTCCGTTTTTGATTTGTTCAATGCTAGTTTATTATGGGCCATCCAGGCCTCAATTAGAGTAAAAACTCTATTAATGGCTAATTCATCTTCCCTGTGACAGCCAGTAAGCGGGATGACACATTGCGTGTAATCCCATAATTGGTAAAGATTATATTCTTGGTATCGAGCATTGCAAACAAGGGGGCCGTGAATATATTATAGAAACAGGGAGATGTACAGGTACCCTGTGGGACGCCACAAGTTGTTACAATAGGTTCCGATTCCGCATTGCCGCAGAAGACTCTACTGTCTCGGTTATTAAGGAAAGACAGTACCCATTTGCAGGCCAGAGGTGAAAAATTAGCCACTTCGGACAACCTGGTGGCCATGATGTCATGGTCCACCAGGTTGAAGGCCGCAGAAAGGTCAAGCAGCATAAGCAGGGATGCTTCCCTATTATCCATACGGGCGATTAATTTAGATTTGAGTTCAAGTAGTGCAGTCTCAGTGCCATATCGAACCCGAAATCCAGACTGGTGGTCGTATAAGATAGGATGTGCCTTTAGATGTTCTGCAATTTGAATGTAGGCCACACGGTCAAGAATCTTGAGTAGGAACGTTGTATTTGTAATGGGTCGATAATTATTTGGCATATCAACTGAAAGCCCTGTTTTTTTCAGGATTGGCATGACCCATGATTGCTTAGGTTCCTGAGGAACAATACCGGTAGATATGGAAGTATTTACAAATTGACAAAAAGATGAAATTAAAGAGGGGGCACAGGTCTTAATTATCATGGTAGTATGGATGTCGTTCTTATTTCTTGTGGCTTTTAGTTGGGTGATAATAGTTTCTAAATCCTTGTCCGTTATATGCACTAGATTGAAGACTGGAAAAGTTGGTGATCTTTGGTATGGCCAATCAGTGGATGTGGCCTTGGAGCAGTTTAAGTTAATACTTTTCTCCAATATGTCTTCCTTAATCGTGTCTAGTTTTTTGTGCATGGCTTGTTGCATGACATTGCACCAGGTAGCATCGTCTGTGATAGTTCTGACTGGCGCAGAATGGTTAGTTCTTGCCTGTTCTTTCAGGATGCGGAAGAGCTCCTTCGTGTTGTGCTGTGCATTTTGAATTTGGTCATTAAAAAAAACTAGATTTGGCTTTAAGAATAGCCTTTTTGTAGGTACAAATAGTGGCTTTATATTTGTTAAGAAGCAATGGAGTATTATGCTTCTTCCACAAATAGTAAGATTTCGTGGTTATTGATTTCAGAGAATGAAGCTCTGGTGTAAACCATGGATTATGTCCATTATCAGCTTTTGGCGTTTTCATTTTTATAGGTGCCAGGGTATTGGCAACACATTCTAGGTTGTGGGAGATCCTTTTTTCTAGGTTTTCCAGAGTGTCCATTATAGGATCGATTATAATATTAAGAATTGATTCCACTTTAATCTTTTTAATGTTCTTTAAATTTCGATATGGTATTTTAACAGGAATCTGAGTTTTGGGTTTAGTGGGGAAGTCAATGGGAACATCAAAATTCACAAAGAAGTGGTCTAATCAGGGACATAGTGAGACCAATATGTTATCAATACTGATTTCATGACTAACTACCCAGTCTAAGATGTGGCCCAAACAGTGTTTAGGCTCTTGGATGCGTTGTGTAAAGCCCAATTCATGCAGAGTTTTTTGCATTTCAAGGGCAGTTTTATCTTCCATATGGTTGTACCATAGGTTGAAGTCTCCTAAAATCAGATATTTTGTGTTTGCTTTGACCGTGGTAAGTAAGAACGTTGAAAGATTTTCAACAAAGTCATGCGTTATAAGAGGTGGTTTATATAACAGAAGAATGTTCAGGGTGCTCTCTGCACTCAGACTGGTTTTTATGCATAAGGAGTCCACACCATCCATTGTAAATGCGCTGCTTTCCCAAATGTTACGGGTTAGCTTATATATGATGGCAACCCTCCCTCCCTTACCATCTTTTCTATCGCATCTGATCATACCATATCCCACAGGAATGGCTAGGGTGAGCGATGGACCAGCAGCTCAGTGTGCCCATGTCTCAGTAATCGCACATATATCTACATCCTGCTCCTCAATGTGAGTAGCAATCTCTATAGCTAGATCTTCCGTAGATACTGGAGTAGTATCTATGGTTAATGAGAGAGGTAAGTAATAAGGGGTAGTAGTGCTAGTCAGTAAATCTAAAGTGGGAATATGTAGAGTATTTATGTCAGACTCTAATGTGGGTATAACTGGCCGTAGTATGGTGCTGGGTATGTGTTCATGTCATGTTCATGGCTGAGTTCTTGGTCAGGGGCGTAGCCTGCTGGTGGGTTGGGTGAATAGTCATATGCATTTGAGTAGCGCGCTGGCGGGTCTATGTTGAGGTCTTCTATCGCCCGTATGACTCCTGTTTTGGCCGGGATTGATGGTATGTTTCTGTCTTCCAGTGTTCTTGTGATGTCTTGGTCGTGGTATGGTCTGGGACTGGGCCCTCGCCGCTGCTCGTCTTCTGACTGGGCCTGATAGTGGGGTCGGTCTGTAAGCGGCAAGCATTCGAGATTTTTCCCTGCACATTGCCCGAAAGTGCTTTTCTTGGCCAAACCTCATACACATCTGCTCTATGGCCGGGCATTGGCTCCTGTGGACATTGCTTCTCTCCTTGAGACTGTCGGTGTAGGCTTCGGGGATCCTGGCGGTCCTGGGTTGCGGGAGTACACTTGAGGTCTGGTGGCCAGTGCTGCAATGATGTCTCCTTTCTTTGGGTTCTCCATGGCTGCCGCTTGCATGTCCACTCTTTCGTATATTCTCGATAGGTCAATGATCTCTTTTGTAGGGAGAGGGGTTTATTTAGCATGTGCTTCCTAAATTGCGAGTAGGTGCACCCTCGATTATCCTGAGTGTGATTGCTTCATCGTCGTTGAAATTAGCAAAGTCGCAGTAGGTGATTTTCCTCTGGAGCCTATAGACTAATTTCCCCACTGTCTCATGTGGTAGTTGTACGCACTGATTGAATGCTTATCTCTCATAGTCTCTGTTAGGGAGTATGATACATTTCCGGTTGACGGCAGAGATTAGGCGTTTTTAGGTAGTTTTCTCTTGTCTGGATTGTCTTCAGGATCCCCTTGATCTCCTTCCCGCCTAGGTTCGCAAAAATATCATTTTGTTGGGGGAGTCTTGATCCCCTATGGCTCTCATAAAATCCTCAAATTGCTCCTTTCTTCCCTCCTCTGCCCCTGGTCATGGTGTGGTTGTAGTGTGAATGGGTTGGGTCGCATTAGGAAGGCCGCCCTGGAGGCCGGTCCTGTTCCGATGACGACTTGGGCTCCTGCACCTGGTCGTGCTTCCTCTGTCATGTTGCAGTTTATGGGTGTGTTTTCTTTTTCTGTTGGCTTGACGGTGGGACTGGGCTTCCTTAAGGTCACCAGCCTTGCTGGTCTTTACAGCTTGACCATGGAGGGGCTTCTGTGGGCAACTGCCTCACACCCGGTCTTTGGTTGACCTTTCCTCAGCTGGCAGGTTGTGCCCTGCTGTGTAACTTCCTTGGTCTGTGCGCCCTTTACCTTGGTTTGACTGTGTTCACTAGTTAGTCCCTCTTTTGACAGAGTGGTGAGACCCTTGACGGTGTCTCCCACGGGTGCTGTGGGCGGAGCTTGGTTCGGGTCACCACGACGGTCGAACTGCAGCTGCACACAGAGAACCGGAGCCGTGGCACGGACTGTGGGAGTCCCGGAGGAGGAGTGGGACACCGTGAAGCATCACCTGCAGGTGCGCAGTCCACACCCTGGCCCGGAAGGCTGCTCACAGCTTAAGGAGGCTCAGAGGACAGGAGGAGTGCCCTCCCTCCCCGCCCCCGTAGGGTTGGAGGTCGCATCATTAGATTTTGAAAACCTGGCAGTGGGTTTCCTGTGAACTTCAAGGGTGCTGGCCCTGCACCAAGAAGCATCCTGCTACACAAGTGGATTGAGGATCCTAGAGGTAACGGCTCCCAGGTGACTTTTTGTATGCCAGGAATCGGTATAGGGCTGCGGCAGGACCCCAGGAGAGTGGTCCCACAAGGTAGTTGTCTATTTCTGGGAGATAGGGCCTGGAGGGGGCGGGGGACACAGGCCTGAATGAGTGACTTGTGAGGGGTGGGCAGCTCAGCTCCCTAGAGACACTGGTGGATTTGTAGTTTGCGGCGTGACCATTAGTTGGGTAAGGACCTGGGAGGCCTGATGCCAAGGTACAATAATGGTTTAAGGAACCATTGAGAGGTGGCCCAGTCTGGAGGTGAAAACTGTTATGAGTCGAGTGGCTGAGGTGGTAGTGGTCCTGCTGACCAGAGTGGACTGTACACACCCCATTGGCAACAGAGTGGTGTGAAGGGGATGACTAACAGAGGCACGAACTGGGAGTGGCCCACGAGTGGCACACAGGCTGGGGTAGATCGGGTGGATGAGTTGCAAAGTTGTACTCTCCTGACGGCAGAGGAACCTCAACTGCATGGATTGACACTATTAAAAGGGACATTCAAGTAATACTGGAGGAAATACGTGGAATGCAGACCGATATAAGGGCTAAAGTGGCACACCGGTCAGCAAAGATAGTCACTCTGGAGGAGCGGATAGAAGGTCTGGAGGCAAATCATACTTCATTAGCCGTCCTTGAATCACAGATGGGGGGGGGGGTCTCTCTACAAGAAGTCGAAAGGCAGGGGGAGGAACTACGTTTCAAAGTGTACAACATTGAAAATAGGGAGAGGCGCAATAACCTCTGTATTTCCGGCCTACGGGCTAAAAAGGGGGAATCCCCAGCCAGAATGGAATGAAAAATCCAAGAGATTATAGGAATCCCCTAGGTTCTAAAGAAGGGGAGCAGGTGGCCTTGGACAGGGTGCATCAAGCGAGTGGTGGAAGCAGCGGCCCCTGCTCAGTTTTAGCCGGGTTGCGACAAGGCAGACATTTTAGAGAAGGCATGACTCATGGGGGCAGGGACATCATTTAGGGGTCGCCAGGGGTCACAACTGCGATCCCAGAGTTCTCCCTTGCTACCCCTAAAAAAGAAATGCAATCTCCTGGGCTGTGGCCAGCGCCATGTGGCACTTTGACTTTGGAGTGGTTGGCTGTTTGGTTCAGGCCTCTTAAAAAAATATTTAAGTAAAAATAAAAAAAGAACAGGGGTTCCACAAATATAACACTTTAAGCAGTGACCCTAAATAACAAAGAATTGGAATACCAAATAATGTGTCTTTCTGGAATTCGATACAATAATTGCTAGACTCATTAAAGGTTTAGTTCAGGCACACTTTAGGGGGTGAGTCACTGATGTCTGTTCTTAAACACCTCAACTCATACTTTCATCCTTCAGTGGTCGATAAATGAGTAGCAGCACAGGTTGAGTAATATTGTATGTATATTTGTTCTATGTAAAGCGTTTAAGTGCTATATAATAATACATCATTATCATTTGGCCATGGACGTCTGCTTGCATTCACAGTCATTTGGTAATATGGGCCTATAAACACTGATATTAACGATACATATGGCGATGCATTCTTGTACAAAATGTATATCACAGTTATATCATTACCATATTTTTCGTAGAGTACTTGGAAACAATGCTATGTGATGCCACTTGCTGTTTTGTCAAGGGGTGAAAGGTTGTGTTCCATCACGTCCTGTGATATCACTTTGGGGTGGGATCAAACAACATCACTTCCTGTAATTTCAACAGCGGTCAAGGATCGTGTGATGTCACTTCTGCTACCTCTGGCATTTTGGTGAAATTAGGTCCCTGCATGGGGGACATTGAATATGAGGATTTCAAAGTGGCTATATTTCAAGACCTCTCTGCCCATATCCTTCTGAGGCACAAGAAGTGTGGCCCCCTTACCAGGTGGCTTCAAGAGAAAGGGGTGAGGTACAGGTGGGGATACCCCTTGTTTTCAAATGGTAAGGCGAGAGGTATTGGCTTGTGTCGGTGTAGGACAGCAAACTTGGGTATAGGCACGTTATAAATGCTATATCATATCATATATATATCATAACTGGCCATGTTAGACCTTATGGGGCCCGACAAGATAACCTCAGAGGGGAGGGTGTGGAAGGGCCTTCGTCAGGCTGAGAATTCAGGGGCCTGAAGACAGATATTGGAAGTCATAACATTCAGGGGACCAGGGAATTCCAGAGAATTAACACCCCTCCACCTGCTAGGAGGCCACATGAAGGGGTCCCAGTGGAATGTTGGAAGTTGTCCTGTCACCATGTGCCTGGGATCTCGTTAGGCCCGGTTGTTTCGACTTTAGGAGAGAACGAGGGGGTGATGAGCGTTTCATGTGTAGTTTTCAGTTCAGGGAGAATTTTCTCTCTTTTTAATGTTACATGTTTGCAATCGGGGAAGATAGTGCGCCAGGGCAGGGGTCACAACCCAGGTGGTTCGGCCAGTGTAACCGCAATTTCCGGAACGCGGTGTCGAACACCTCGGGTAGAGGGGAAGGGGGGTTTGGGAGAAGGGAGGGTCTAGGGAAAAGAGAGGGGGTAGGAAGGGGAGGGGAAGATAATGGGCGAGTGCAAGGCAGTGCCTCGTGTAGATTTCAGAATGTTGGGTTTGTTATATAGAGGGGGGAGGGAGGCAAAATACATGCATCACTTTGTCACAACCGAGGTGGGGAACGTGCTTGACCATGGGCAGGCACTGGAGGTGGCTTCAACAGTGAGGAAATGACTAGCTGGAAGACAGCAATGCTTAATGTTAAGAGGCTGAATTCCCCGAATACGAGATCCCTCACAGTGAACATGCTCGGTAAATCCTGGGTAACTGTGCTCTTCTTGCAAGAAACTTATTATAGGCAGGGGAAGGCGCGTGTCCTGAAAGGGAAGGATACTGGGCAATCATACTGGGCTTCGCACGAAATAAGTGAAAACGAGGGCATGGGGATCATCCTGTCACGCGCCATGCAATTGAGGGACGCCCAATTGATGAGGGGTTTTGGAGGCCGTTTGTGGCAGTGAAGTGGCACCTGGAGGGGAGAATGCTTACCCTTGTATCTGTATACGCACATATTTATAATTTCTTTTCATTAATGTTTATGGTTTAAAACAACAAACCTTTACATATAGTAAAAGACATAAATTCATCATCAAAGAAGAAATCACCAAAAGTATCATACATATTTAGGGTATAAAACCAGTTAAATCGAAAGATATAAAAATCCACACATCATAGTAATAAATTCGATTTTTAAAACATTTAGGGGGGCGTGGCTTGGCGCCATGGTGGTCGGTCTGGCTCCTTAAGAGCTCCCGGCTGACGCCATGCATCCACTCGAAATGCTGAGGTGGCAGCGCACCCTGACCGCATTTAGTAGGTGCGCCTGAAAGCCAAGGCAATGCGGCACACATCCAGCTAAAAATCATCGCCCTTCGGCACCTGGAACCTGGAAGACCCCGTGTCTGAACCGGAGCCAGGTGTAACGGTAGCCCAAAATGGCGGTCGCCACCATGCTACGAACCTAGCGCCAGCCGAACACCCCGTAGCACAGCTGGCCTCTAAATGAGGAAAGTGAGGGTAGCGGCACCTGACCGGTGGGGGCATCAGCCGTTGCAACACCGAATGGGGAATCCCCCTGCACACACTCGCCTAGGGTGACCGACTCCCAGCAAGCGGCGAACCCGCTCCATCCCCGGCACGTCAGCAAGGAGTTGGACCTGACAAGCCCCCGAACCGGACAAGCTGAAATTTCTCGAGCCCCTGATACAGCACGGCTCACAAACACTGGCAGTCAATTACAGCGCGACCAGCGACCTGCAGCAACTGATCAGACCTGGTGCCTGCAACTCGAGAAGGTATGGCGCAGTGAGGGTGAGAGCAGCCCTGAGTCCCTTCCTCCCCTCTACATTGGATCAAGGCCAGGACCCCTTACAGAACTCCCTCCTCCGATCTGTGCCGCGAGGCGGCCCAACGCGGACTACCCCAAGCCTTCCCTCCTTCCGACACCTATTGCCGGACCAGAGGCCAAGCAAGCCCCGGAGCCACCCCACAGCATGGCCCACCATCTCAGCAGGGCCAAGGGTCTCCATTTTCCGCATGATAGACCTTCGGGGGTGACGGGCTGCTGCCAGAACAAAGCCACCACTGAGTCGCCAAGGAGTTGGACCTGGCGAGCGCCCGAACCTGGCAGGCAGAAACGCCTCGAGCCCCCAACACAGCACGGCTCGCAAACCAACACAGACCTGCATCAACCAGCGACCCACGGCAGTTTGCCACAGCCTGGCCCGGAAGCCAGCAATAACGCTTTGAAACCTGCGACCTGGTATCCACAACGCGGGAAGGTGCGACACAGCGAGGGTGAGAGCAGCACTGAGCCCCTTCCTCCTCCCTGCGCTGGACCAAAGCCAGATTTCCTCACAGAAATCCCTCCCCAAGGGGTGAAGCAGCCCTGAATTAACTGAGAATAGGGGTGCCGGAAGCCCCCACCACAAAAATAACCACACCAGAGCCGTGAGTTGGCCCAACCCGTACATCCCTAAGTCCTCACACCGACATCTACCGCCGAACCAGAGGCCAAGCAAGCTCTGGAGCCATCCCTCAGCACGGCCCCCCATCTCAACAGGGGCAAGGGCCTCCGGACGACAGACCATCGGGGGTGAGGGGTCACCGCCAGAACAAAGCCACCAACCTGAATGACTTGCACTGAAGTAAGGTACCCTCACACCCCCAGAGGTCGGGGCCACCACTAGCACCCTATGATTCAGAGCACCCAACCACCACCAACTACCAGCAAACCCCAGGCTGCTCCTCACAGCTAGACCCGGAAGCCGGGCCACATAGCCTCCCGGTCAACAACACCCTGGAGGGCACCCTACAGAACCGGGAGCTAAATCGCAACACCACCCGGCCAATAAACCACTGAGTGCCCCCAAGCCCTCGCACCAACTCCCATCGCTGGACCAAAAGCCAGGCAAAATACGACCAGGCACAAGGCACTTGCCCACCCTCAGAGACGGCAGGCATCACCTACTAAACCCAAGCTTCAAAGCAGCCAACCTCTGGCTAAAACCAGGTTGCACCTCACAAGCCAAATAGGGAGCCAGGCCTACAGAACAATAAAACCCTTGGTGGGGAAACCATCACTGCGGACCCACGCACCCCACTCTCCCTTCATGCTGGAATGATCTAGAGCCTGCACACCCAAAGCAGTCACAGCTCTCCTCATCCTCAAGCCCGAGACTGCTGGACTGGCCACCAGTCTCCACCCTGCGACCTCAGCACACCGCACCCCAGCTGGAGACACGGACCTACACCCATCATGTCGAAAAAACCAACAAAGCAAGCAGACATTGTAGCTCTCCTATCCACCCCTGCAACAGGACAGATCCAGGAGGAGAGACTGCCTGGAACCAGGGGAAACCAACGCTGGAAACACGCATGCAGAGCCACCCCTCGAGGCCCCGACTCAGGCGGTCACAAAATCGGACCTCCAGGACCTCCTAGCAGAGTTGAGCAAAGAATTCCAGAAGGGCACCGAGGAGGTAAAGAGCACCATCACAGTGCTTGAAGCGAGGGTGGGGGAACTAGAGACAAGAACAGAGGCAGAAACCACCCTGTGCGAGCACAGCTATGAAATTGAGAAGGGGGCAGACAGGCTGAGCGTGCTAGAAGCCCGCTGCGAAGCACTCAAACTCAAGCAGGAGGACTCGGAGAACTGCTCCCGCCTCAACAACATTCACCTGAGAGGGAACCCCACATCTATTCCGGAGGTGGATCTAGAGCACTATGTGAGCGATCTCTTCCGCTTCATAATCACCCTGCCGAACGACTCCCCCCTGGTGCTCGACAGGGTCCACAGAACTAGAGTTAAAATCGAATCCTCTGCCCCTCCGGACGTCCTCGCAAGAGTACACTACTTCAAGGCCAATGAGGAAATCATGCAGGAGTCTAGGAGCTCCCCGCGAATACATTTCAGGGACGCTTCAATCTCCCTTTACCAAGATCTCGCCGCCACCGCACTCCTGAAACGGAAAGCACTGAAACCAGTGACGGAATGGCTGAGGGAAAAGGGCGTATCGTACCACTGGGGCTTCCCTACACCCCTGATTTTCCCCTGGAATGGGAGCATCCGCCACATACGTAAACTACACAAGGCCGAAAAACTTCTGAACCCGGCTGCAGGGGGGGGGGGGAACCAACAATGAGGACGCAACCTCAGACCAAGAAGACCAGCAGGACTCTTAATCGGTCATGGTCGCAGGTGGAGAGGCGCTGTTGAAGAATCGGGGGGACACCCACTCAAAGGCAAGCGTCCAAGCAACGATGGCTAAGGCTGGGCGACAACAGCACCCAGGACCCGAGAAGCATTGCCAAAAAAACCAGACGCCAGCCACAAACGCTGGCTACGCATCGAACTCTTGAAGTAAGAAAACACCTCAACCATACACACAGCTCTCACCACCACGAAATAGAGGCCTAAGGGTCTCGTCTACAGAGGATCGTGTTGGCCCAGCCAGAGCCCCAGTAGGTCGAAGGCTGGCTCAGTTGACCAAGTTTTGTTTTAATGGGGGTGGAGGGGTGGACACTGAAAGGGAGGCAAATCCCAACACAGTAACCAGCTCAACCGACAGCCGCCCGCACAGGCCGGTGATAAGTGGAGCATGACAGTACCCACCAGCTGCACACTGATCACCTCGAAATGGGGTCATCCACTAAGAATATGACCATGATCAACTGGATGGTCCAGGGCCTTAACTCCCCCAGGAAATGCAAGCCTGTGGAACACCGCCTGACTCAGCTAGAGCACGGATGGCCGTGGACGAACAGCAAGTCAGATACCAAAGGTTCCCTAAAAGATAATTCACATCCTCTAGCTAGAAGAGAGGAGGGGTGGCAGTCCTGCTCAGTCACTCAGCGGCGCTGACAAAGGTCACGGTCAAGCGGGACCCCGAGGGTAGGTTCCTAATAATTAAAGGCCTACTGGTTGAGCTCCCAATAACCATCATAGCAAACTGCTGCCCAAACGAAGCCCAGGAGTGCTTTTTACGTAGGATTCTCCCAGTCATATTATCCTTTGCCAAAGGCAAACTACTGATCGGAGGGGATTTTAACCTCACCCCGGACCCAACCATCGACAAAACCTTGCTGCCCACCGGAACAGACTTCATGAAGGCATTAGGACTTGCAGAATTCCTGAGAGAGACGGAGACGATCGATGCCTGGAGGCTGGCGAACGACAAGGCTCGCGACTACACCTTCTTACATGTCCACAGGGATCTCTCCAGAATAGACCTTCTACTCATCGGTTGCCAGTCATAGGGTCGAAAACAAAAGGATCGAATGCCTTTTGATCGACAGTCAAAGGACCGAAAAAAGGGTCGAATTTTTTTTATTTTTTTTTTATGGGGTGGGGGGGTTCTCCCCCCCAAACCCCTGTTTTTTTTATTAAAAACATTTTTTTACCAACCCAAACTAAAAAAAAATATATAAATAAAAAAAAAATTCAACCCTTTTTTTTCGATCCTTTTGCATTCGAGCAAAAGGTAATTCGATCCTTTATATTCGATCCTTTGACTGGACACCCTACTCATCTCATGCTCGCTGTTCCCCTGCATCGTGGACATCCACTTTGGCCTGAGAGTGATCTCTGACAATGCCCCAGTCATAGCGCAGCTCCAGACGGAGGGTCTACCAACACCACGGCACAGGGCCTGGAAGCTGCAGGACTATCTATGGTCCCGCATCATATTGGTGGATGGGGTGATATTCTCAAATCTTCTAGTCTAAAAGATGGACTACTGCGAGAAAAGGCATTTTATGTTGCACTACCTATATGCTTATGCACTCTTACGTCCCGTCCTCTTTCCTCCATACTGTATGGGCGTCCCTTACAAGGGATGGGAGACGGAACCTTTTTCACCAGAAAAACCTTCTTCCCCTTTAAATTTAGAGGCGTGTGGGGGTGCGCCCAGGGAGCATGTGCTGCCCTGACTCTGCCCCCCGGCGCCACACCTCAGTCCCCTTTTCCGCGGCGGCGGGAATGGGCCGAATTCACCAGCGCTCTTGGGTTTGGCTTCGGCCATGTAATTCTTCGCGTGGATACTTCTTCTCTTTGTCTCTTTTGTCTTTTTATCATTCAGGTGCTCGGCTCTCAGGCGTCACGCTCCTCCCCGGTGCATGCCGACTTCTACAGGATTCAGCAGGTGTCCAGCCTTCAACAGGCTATTCCCAACTTCAGAACCCCACACCCTCTGTCTACGTTGCCTTGGCCCAGACCACGGTTGGCAAGCTTGTTCAGCGTGTGGCTCGCTGTCCTCGAAAGCGCTGAAAAACAGACTAGCCAGGTGGACGGAGCTTTTCCAGAAGTCGCCTCTAAAGGACCTCAAGAACTTTGGGAAACGTCAAACTTGGCCCAAGGTATGCCCCATATTCTCCATCGCAACCCGCAAAGGAGACTCCTTTCTAGGGAGGGACTGGTCAGGTCCATCTACGAGCATGGGCACCGAGGCTGCTGCAGCTACCGGCCTCTGGGTCGAGGGATCCTCGGATCCTCCCGGTAACATTGTTGAGGGACCGGAAAGTTCTGTTACCAGGTCTTTACCCGAGGGGCTCCGCCCTTGCACCGGCACCTGGCCAAGGGGCTACACCCTAATACCAGCAACACGTCGGAGGGGGTGCTTAAACGCAGCTATACCGACCACCGGGTTGAGGGTGTCACACCTACAGGGCCGGGGCCCGAGGAGCAGAGTAGGCCTTGTGAGCCACACGCAAGAGTCTTGGACGGGTTTGTGCCCAGCAACACGTTGCAGGCACGTGGCAGGCAGCTCGACAAAATGGCTGCAGCACCAGACAGAGGCACCCGCCCGACGCCATTCCAGGAATTCGGCGAGGAATGTGTCACGGTGGGACTGGCCCCAACCAGGTATGTGGCCTACACCCTACCCCTCATTTGCGCAGGGCAGCTTTCCTTTGCGTCCTTATGGACAGGGTACGCAGCGGCTCCAGCAGCTCCCCGCTACCCCGACAGCACCCCCTGCCACCTCCTTGGCCAGTGAAGAGGTCCTCTTTGAGAAGTTCCTCGGCCTCATGAAGTCACCTCAGATGGGGGTTATCATCAAAGATGCCATCAGGGAAGTCCTTCCCGCAATGCTATCGGCACCACAGGCACCTCCATCGGCAACCCCTGCGCAGCCGCTCCCTCCGGCCACCCAGCCGACGACTCGTGCGGTTATGTACCAACCTCTGTCGCCTCATCAGCCTCCAGCCGTTGTCCCAATACCTCAGCCTCCGGCGCCAACTACTCTTCCTCCTCCACAGGATCCCCCAGATCCACAGGATACGGATGAGGAGGAGGATCCTGACACGCCATCCTCAGCCAGGGCCTTCCACGAACGTCTTGCTGGGCTGACAGAGTATTTGGGCCTACCACAGCTTGAGGTTAAGCAACCGGCAGAGGGGGTCCTGGCTAAAGTCCTCACGCAACGGCCCTCTGCCAAAACGGGGATTCCTATGCAAACCGATGTAGTCTCCCTGGCCAAGAAGGGTTGGTACAAACCCCACTTGGCCCAACCAGTCAATCAACGCCTGGACGCCAAGTACAGGCAGATGGAGGAAGATGCACTCTTGCTTGTGGCCCATCTTAAGCCGCACTCCTCAGTGATCGCTGCGGCATCACTGTACTCCAAGCCTCAGTCGTCCTCAGCCGCATCCTCTGCGGCGCTGCTAGGCAAGGAGAAGATGATCTTGGAGGCTTATGGCAAGAAACTCTATTCCAACGCATCGTTGCATCTTTGTCAGGCCAACGCAGATGCCATGCTGGCTGCCACCAACCAAAGATTATGGCGGGAAATTGCAGAGTTCCTTCTGGAACTCCCTGCCCAGAGCCAATCACGCTTTAAGGTGGGGCTAGCCACTTTAAGGTGGGGCTAGCCAAGGCTAAGCTTGTGGCGCATGATCTCATGGAATCCACAGTGGCCCATATTGACACCTCTGGCCGTGTCATCTGCATTGCCACGGACACGAGAAGGACAGCCTGGCTCCGGGCAACAAAATTTGACCCGGATGTCCAGGAACGCATATTAGATCTACCTTTCAGGAGCGGGGTGCCTGGTCCACTCCTCCATGGACGAAGAGCTGGCGAAAAAGAAAAAAAGCTCACAAACGGCCAAGTCTTTATCCATCCTTACAAAGACCGCGCCCAAATCGTACGCCCAATCTCAGCAGCGCTCCGAGAGGGGTCATGCATATGGAGGGTTCTGTGGCTTCCAGGAACATAGATCCAGGCAGCCGGACCGCTCACCGTCTCAGAACCGGCACAAAAACAGGTGAGGGGGGAGTAAGGGCTTTTTCCAGTCCCCCTCCTCCGCGACAGCCTCATAGGGAAAGAAGGCATGACATGCCCCTTTGGGTCCACGTATCTCCGGTGGGGGGCAGGCTTGCTCTCCATGCACATATCTGGTGCCAGAATTTCGCGCACCCCTGGATCCTCTCCCTAGTGTCCACAGGGTACCGCCTCCCTATCCCAGCCTCAGCTCCCCTCCCACAGGTTGGGACAGCAACTCTTTTGGCAGAGATCCAGTTGCTCGTAGAGAGCCTGACAGTGGAGGAAGTCCCAGCGAGGCTTTTGCTTTTACTCCAGGATTTTAGCCATTCAGAAGAACTAGGCGGGCCTGAGAGTTGTGCTGGACCTTTCCACCCTCAACCTCTCCTTACTCCTGCAAAAATTCAAGATGGTTACGCCAGCTTTTATAGCGGAGACAATGGATAAGGGAGACTGGATGTGCTCCCTGGACCTGAAGGAAGCGTACCTGCACGTCCAGATTTGGCAGCCCCACTGTTCTTTCCTCCGGTTCAGGATCATGGGCTATCATTTTCAGTACAAGCTCCTTTTGTTTGGCCTCAACTCGGCCCCAGTGTCTTCACCAGACTCATGAATGCAGTGGCAGCCCTCCTCAGAGTGCAGGGTCTCCACATTTACCCATACCTCGATGACTGGCTCATCAGGGCTTCCTCTCCGGAAGCGGTTCACCACTTTTCCCATGCCCTTATGAACACTCTGCATGATCTGGGCTTTTCGCTTAACCTCAAGAAGTCGCAGCTGCAACCCACGCAGACTATTGACTTTTTTGGGCATCATCTGGGACACTTACTCTCAGAAGGTATTTCCTTTGGAGGACAAGATCTCGGTTATCAAGAGGGCGACCACCCACTTCCTCAGCAGAGAGGTGACCTCGGCATGGTGGTACCAACATCTCCTGGGTCTAATGGCGGCCGTCCCGCACACAAGACTAAGGATGAGGAGGATTTAGCTGCACTTTGCGGCCATATGGAACCAGGAGCGGGGCTCTCTATCCGAGCTGGTCAACGTTACTCCATCTCTCCACCCGGACCTAACTTGGTGGTCCAGAAACTGCAACCTACGGATGGGCAGGCCCTTCTGTCTGCCCACTCTGCAGGCCATCGTCACCACGGATTCCTCGCTCAAGGGCTGGGGATCCACCCTGAATGATCTTTCGGTCCATGGCACCTGGACTCGAGAGGAGCAGGAATACCACATCAATTGGCTAACACTGAACGGCATCTGGTTAGCGCTCAGGGCCTTCCTACCACTTCTCAGCACCTGATTGCCCTCCTCTGTGCAGACTGGCTGTCAGCATGTGGGAGTGGGACCTGGAAAACAGCATTTTTCTCACGGCAGTCCACCTCCCGGGGGAATCCAACCTGGAGGCGGACAGGCTCAGTAAACTGGGAGCAGACAATTATGAGTGGCAGCTAAACAACCTTGTTATTCAGGAGATCTTCTACAGGTGGGGTCACCCCCATGTGGATCTCTTTGCCATCTGGCACAACAAGAAGTGTCCCCATTTTGCGTCCTGGCAATGTCAGGGCCCTGGCTCTCTGGCAGAAGCATTTCACCTCCAGTGGACCGGAATGAAAGCCTACGCCTTTCCGCCCACGCCTCCGATTCACAGGGTAATTTGCAAGATCAAGGAGTCTTGCCAACTCCTCATCATTCTAATAGCTCCTTGGTGGCCTGCCAATCCATGGTTTACGGAGCTCCTCAGTCTCTCGGAAGTGCCCCCGATTCACCTCCCGATGGGCCCAGCACATCATCTGGTGCAGCAGGAGGGCAGGGTCATCCACACGGCGCCAGGGAAACTAGCCCTTACAGCGTGGTACCTGAGCAGGGAACGCTTTGGCACCTCAACCTCGCACAGGCCAATATAGAGATCATACAGGGCGCCAGGAGACCAGGGCCCAGTATAAGAGCAAATGGACCAGATTCTGCCACTGGGCAGACTGCAAGGGAATCGACCCCCTGGCTTGCACCTTGGACGACGTGCTTTCCTTCATTGCGCACCTAGCCCACTCAGGCATGCAGGTGGACACTTGCCGCACATATTTCGCAGCCATTGGGGCTTACAGGAACTCCGAGGAAGGCATCTTCTCCTCTTCCAATCCCATTGTCAAGAAACATCTGACGGGGCTCGCAAGGCTCTACCCGCCCGTCAAGAAACTGCACCCTGTGTTGTACCTTAACATAGTCTTGGGTGCCCTGGCGCACCAACCATTCGAGCCAATGGTGTCCGTGGACCATCAGGCTAGTCACCATCAAGACGGCTTTACTGGTTGACCTCACCTCAGCTCGTAAAGTCAGCGGAATCCAGGTGCTGGTCGCCTCAGAACCATATACTACCTTTCACAGGGACAAAATAGTCCTGCGGACTCACCCGGCATTTCTGGCCAATGTTCCGCCTGGTTTCCACTTGAACGAGGAAAGAGTCCTTCCTATGTTTTTCCAGATCCCAACGACGAAGCACAGAGAGTGCTGCACTGCCTGGATGTCAGGCGTGCCCTGAAATTCTACTTGTACAGGACCAAGGGCTTCCGCAAATCAGAAGCCCTGTTTGTCACTTTCAGAGGCTCAAGACCAAGCTATCAGGCCTCTAAGGCTTCCATATCCCGCTAGATGGTCTCTGCCATCAAAGAAGCGTACGAGGGCCAGCACAAGCTGCTCCTGGCCAACATGCATGCCCACGCAGTCAAGGCCCTGATCTTTTGGTTGTAGACCCGGATAGAATCTCAGGAGCTACAGCCAAAAGACTAGCTAGCCCCCAGTCCCAACAGTACTGACATCAGCTTAGCCCGGGTCTTTTCCAGACCTAGCAACTCCCCTGGTCAAGGCAATGGCCATTGCATTCCAATGCCACGTCCCTTGGCATGTTATAAGCAGGGCGGGCACATGGGCCTCGCCCTCAGCTTTCTGCAAGCATTACTGTTTGGATGCCGGCTGTAGATATGATGCGGCTTTTGGACAGGTGGTTCTCAGGAACCTATTTTCCTAAGGAGGGTCTCCTCACCACCCTGGGGCTACAATCCGTTGTAATCACCCATACAGTATGGAGGAAAGGCGACGGGACATAAGAGTAATTATAAGTTACTCACCGTAGTGACTAACGTACTCTTAGTCCATAGTCCCCTTTCATCCATATGTCCCACCAACCTCCCCCCTAATAATACTGGTGTCATTAGGCAATGTTAAATCTATTTTCAACGCGTCAATGGAATGTGAGTGATTTGCCCATGGCTGAAAGTACCGCGGGCAAATCATTCGCATGAGAAAGGTGCGAACTACAAAAAGTCTGCACCTTTCTCATGCGAACACACATACGTTCACACACACACACACACACAACACACCCATAACATCCCCCCACATCCTGAGCACACCCACACCCCCAACATGAACAAACCCCAGTTACCTTCTTCTTCACGCTGGGTTCCTGCATCACCAGTTCCCTTTCACTTCCGTGATTGGGAACCGGCGCTGCAGGGTTCATTTCTTTTCTTTTTTTTTGTAACGGAAGGCTGTGGCGGTGTCCCCCGCAGCTCCCGCTCACTATACCATGAAATATAGTGGGCGGGGTGATGCGGGGGACACACACGCAGCTCCCGTTCTTTTTTAAATGCTACCACCAAAGGTTCGAACTTTTGGTGTTCGATCCTTTGGTGGTAGCATTTTTAGAACTTTTGGTCGATGCGACCATTTTTTAGGTAATTTCGACCTAAACCCGTCAATCGGGACTGAGGTGTGGCGGCGGAGGGCGGAGTCAGGGCAGCGCATGCTCCCTGGACCGCACCCCCGTGCGCCTCTCAATTTAAAGGGGAAGAAGGTTTTTTCTGGTGAAAAAGGTTCCGTCTCCCGTCCCTCGCAAGGGACGCCCATATAGTATGGAGGCAAGGGGACCATGGACTAGGAGTATGTTAGTCACTACGGTGAATAACTTATAATTCTTCCATACAAGTCGTTTTAAAATGAAAGTTGTGAGCGGTTGAGGTTTTTAATATAAGACACTACTTTTTGCTGCACAATTGTCATCAGCTTTCTTACTCTAACAGTTCTGGGGTATGGCTAAATGGGTAGATATAGAACAGAGAGTCAGTAAGGTCTCTTTCATCAATCTTCACTTTTTAAATCTGGTGGCCTTTCCTGGGGGCGTGATTTTCTGGTTTCCATTAGCAACGGCCTACATTACTAGGACAGAGCAAATAGTTAGGTGGAATTGGGGGTGAGCTTGGATCGATTATCTTCTTTTGTGGGGAACAATAATTCTACAATCATTGCACCAGGGGTGTCTTTGTGGCGTGGGAGAGGGGAGGAATTCGAAATCTTTTGTAGCTTTACCACCAGAGAGTTCTGCTTTCTTTTGTAGAACGGATAGAATGCAAAAAGGCGTTCAAAGTAGACGAATCAGAGCTATTTCCAGTGTACCAATGCACCGGTTCGAGCAGCTAGAACACGTCAGTTGACACCACTGGAGCTTACACTTTGTTGTAGAAAAACATCCACAGACTCTTCCATTGGATTAGTGTGAATGTCTTTTAATAGCAATCAGCAAAGCCAGCATGCAAAGCACAACAGCAACCCAATGACAGAACGCGACTTGGCTCAGCAATCTCCTTACCTCCAAGCTCATAGCTTTTATACAGGAAAGTACACATGCATGTGAATGGTTAGGGATGCTCAGACATGACATGATATCGCCAAGGACAGCGTCTCATCGTACAGGGAGGCCTACATTTCCCAAATGGTTTGGGGGTATACTGGCCCACTTGCTATATGGTAGGGAGAATTATCGCTCTATGGCTAATTTCCCTTACCTATAGAGTCCCCCAGCAGCTTTGCTGGATTTGAAGGGTTTGTTTTTTTCTCCTGCTAAGAGTGAGCCTCTTTCCCACTCTTAGACATTTTTTGCCATGTGTGTTCTAGGCTATTTTTGTATTTAATGTCCATGGGGTTTCTCTCACCTCCATAGGAACCATCTTTATTCACATGTGTTACACAGCAACCTCCGTGCAGTGACACAGGGGTGTCGTAGCGACCTCCAAACATAGACTCCATACCCTGGGACTGACTACTGTCTCCCAGGGCATGTAAAGTCCCGATTGATTTTACTAGTCAATTTTTGTGAACTAAACCAGTACAACCCATCTTACCATGGAGGTATTGGGAAGGGTTAATAGTTTTTCCCTTATGTTCATTTTCGAGAGGGAACCGTACAGTCCCTCTCTCAAAAGTTTCTGGCTGGTGGCAGTGGTTACTACCGTAAATATTCGACCGCAAATATATTCCTATGGGATTTTCCCATTGTTCGAGGATACCACATTTTCTGACAGCCTCTAACATACCGCCGGTGTATTTTAATATTAACTTTACTCCGGTAGGTTTTATTTGCCAGAACGTTAATATAACTTCTTTCTTGTGTCTTTCTCTAAACTCCTAACCCAGTTCGGGGATCCTTTGTCGTCCTTTTGGCAGGCTTCTGCCAAGAAGCCCTCCTTTCGGCGCCACTGAGTGTGGGGTGGGTCCATTGTGTGGGAGGGGGAGTAGGATCCAGGACAGGGTTGCCGCAGCAACCCATGTCGCACTCTATCCTGATAGGCTGGAAGGTCTCCCGCCAAGATGACCACTCCACTGTGTGAGTGACAGCTAGGCTGTATTAATGGGGCTCTTTTTACATAAAAGCAGCGTCCCGAGGACTGGAAGAGCAAGACGTCGCCACTGGAACTAAAAAGCCGAAGAGGAGAGAAGCCAAAGACCTCTGCAACGACTGAACCACCGGTGAAGCCCTGCTGCAGCGTCTCACCACACACCTCCACACGATGAGAGAAGATCTTCATCCGTAAGAGCCTTCTTCCCTTGAGCTGGTGGGGCCAACCAGTTTGCCAATCGCCTTCCCGGACCTGCCCTGGTCGAATCGCCAGTACCCTGTACTCGTAGACTGGAGAGCCAGGCACCCGTCCACCCGGGCCACGATTTAAATGAGCGTACCTTTATTCGTCGGGCAGCGCTCCGGCTGGTTTCATCCCTGGGTAGTGCAGTAACTCGAACCTTCCTCCACGACGAGAGCCTCTCTTCCTCTGCTGGATCCTCCAAACTGCAGGCACTACCAGGAACAATTGCCACCGCAGGAGCCACATCTTCATTTATAAGGTACATTGTTCCGCCATGCCGCCCTTTCTGCGTGATAGAGCTAAAGGTGTTTTAAATCCTTTACCTACCTGTTGGGTTGGCCGCCCCCCTCTCTTAACATTGTCTTTCACCTTCTGCATCCACCTTTTCAAAATCGTTAACAACAGACTTGACTGCAGCTACAAGAACATTTTGCTCCTCGGCCCTTGCCCTGTACCACTGACTCTGGCACAGGCCTACTGACTCTGGCTTAATAGACCTGCCTTCACTAGATTGCTTCTCAACTAGAACTGTGTTGGGGCACCTTCTTCTTATAACCACCCCTTCCTTCCCACTTTTAAACCTTGTCAAGTGCCATTTTGCTCAGTTTTCATCTAAGTATTTGCTATACCGATGTACTGCCTTGCCTAATCTGGTTCACAAACTCATGGGAAGTGTTGCTGGGGCCTATAAGAAGATATTTCTATATGACCTGGGTTTTCCCTGCCTTGTTAGAAATTGCTAGAGTGCCATTTGTGTTTGGTTTTCACTGTGCCATGTTTGCTCCGTTTTCACTCTTGCTCAAACTTGTCTACAATTTAACTAGGGAGTTGTGTATACTTTCTTTGACTGAATTTAACTTGCTTAAGAACTGTGATAAATGTGTTTTATAGTAGTGTATAAAATAAATATATTCCTTTTTAATACAAATGCTGAAGGCCTATTGTGTAAACCCTGAATACTGCTCATCTCCCTCTTGAGATAAGTCTGACTGCTCAGCCACAGCTACCAACTAAATATTTGTGGTACGGACTGATACCAAAGGGGATTTATTGCTCTCACCTGTAGTCCTAATCTTCTGTAGTGCTCCCCAAGGGAACTGCACAGGATTCTGCCTAACACTATATAACAACTCCTGTCTGCTAAAGTCGCTTTGCCTAGGCAAGCAGCACTCTAAATACACTTATACATGCCAAAAGGGAAACACGTCGAGAACTGTGGAAGCAAGCTTTGCTAGGCACCAGGCGTTGAAGCCTTCGAGAACAGGTCATGCGATTTTAACATAGAGCTTTTATAACAATGGTAATAAGGCACTATTAAACATGGCAGTTAGCATTGGCTGATCATCATAAGGCAGCGTAGTGTTTAAGGAGTTTATTAAAAATTTCAAAACCCAGTTTTTCCACCACAACTTAAATATGATTTCAGAAAGGGCAGGGTCTAAAAACTACAAGAGAGACACCTCGGAGAGGCTCCCCTTTACACAAACATGGGAGAAGGAATTGGGAATGTAGATTTGGATTATCTGAGTCATGTATGGCCAAGGAAGCATAAAGCCTCCGGATAACAAGGGACATCATATATGAAATATGTTACAAGTGGTACCTTACCAGTGCACGTATCAACAACATTGTAATTGTTTATTTATACAGGGTTTATACACAAGTGGAGTACTTCAAAGCACTCCTAGGCAGCAAGGAAATACAGTAGCCATTCTTAGGCCTTGAAGTTTCCGAATGATCAAACAGAAAACTAGCGCACTAGGCCTGACGGCATTTCTCCTCGTGCAAGTACCTTCTTAGTCACCATTGCGTTGGAGGAATTGCACAGGGGAAGGCTACGTGGTGCATTAATGGTGGTTATGACACAAGACCAACATTTTCTGGAAGGAAGCTCTGGCAGAAATGAATGTTTGTGGGATTCAGATCCCTGTGAGGACCCGGTGGTGGTAATGTTGTGGCTGTGGAAGAAGGGATCTAGCCAACATGGGGGCTTCACAACCTTCCTCATGTATTTGCCCACAGTGGCAACACTGGCCCTGGTGCCACGCTGGAGATCAAGAGTAGGCCACATTTCAATATGTGGTGGAAGTAAGTTTCTGACATTCTGAATCTGAGAAAATCTCAGCCCTGTTCTCCAATCGCAGCGCACACTATTTGAAGGTTTGATTGCCCTTTGTCATTTTCTGTGCAGATTACCTACATCCGGTGCCGAATCCCCTCATTGTTTAAACATTGTCTGTAGATCTACATGTGAGATTGTTTGACGACCGGGTGTAAGATTGGGCAGAGTGGAAGAGGACCTTGATGTACAGTGTTAGGATTTAGGCTACTTTAGTCATCACAGCTTGGCCTTTTGTGGTCACCTTGTATGACTGAGTTCTCAGGCTTATTTTATTGCACAAAGCACTCTGACTGTAACTCTTGGCCTTACAAAATGCAATAAATTAAAGAGTGGCAAAAAGGAGGGTGCTTCTAACACAAATGTCTACATTTGCAAAATCTTCTGTACAATTCATCGAATAATCAAGAACTTTGTTCCAGTAGTGCAACCCTATCCCACTGTGCAAGTTCTGCCAAGCATCACCCTACTTGCAGTGTAACATGCTTTGGTAAATGATTTTCTGACTGCGTAAATTCACTATTGATTCTTTGCTGCCATCTTTGTTCCTTGAAATCAATTTGTTCTAGTGACATTGTCTACTTGATCATACCGAATAACTTGACCAAAGCAAAAGTGCTATGAATCTCCCTTCAAATCCTGAAGATTTCCTTCTCCCAGCATGGCTACATGTGTTGCCCTATCCCTGTACTCACTGGTGCCATTAAATTAAAATCCCCCCAGTTCTATAAATAAATATTTAGCCACCAATCCACGGGCAAGATGCTAGAAGTGTGTGTCACAGCTGTCTTGCCAATTTGCTGAATGTTATTGCTATAGTGCAAGTCTGATTTCCTGGCTTACTCAAAAACGGATGTGTGCACTTTGAAAGTGCTGGGTGATTGACTGCACAGACTATGGCCGCCATATATTCCAGTGAGTTAAGCGCTCACCCCAGACATGTGTGTGCAGCCTTCAGGATACAGGATAAAACATGAACAGGGCCAACTCGACCCTTCTTCCTTTTGATCTTGATGAATTAGGTATACAACACACAGCTTTACAGTTTGCCAAAGAGATAGGAACCTGCAAAAAGCTCTTCTTAGATCCCTGTGGAGCCTTCCCTGCAATTCCTATTGGGTTGATCATTAATATGTTTAGAGAACGATGGAGCTTTGGTGGGCAGTTTCTGAATAAACTTAACTTCTATCTGGGGAAACCTCAGAATCAATGGGGCAAGCCTGGGTTAGACAGTCTTCCATTCTTGCTCCAGTGCTTTTTTAATTTGTTCATACACCCGCTGGGAGAAATGGTAAATTGGCACCCTCCATGAAAATGCGGACAACACACAGCAGTATCTTCATGGGTCATCTTTCAGGATGCATGTAGTTGGCAGTTATTGACGGGTGGTTGGCTCAGTGCTAAATCCATCAATCTTGGTTGGGCAAACATGGGCGACATGACTTGACTCTGGTTTTAGCCAAGTCAAGCCTTTCCGTTTGATACTGAAATCTTCGCAACCAATTCAATCTTGTCGATTATCAACACTTTATACTAGAAATGTGCCTTTCTCTTCCAGGAGTAGACACCAGAACTGAAGTGCAGGCCTCGGTTACATTCTTGGATTCTGGCTGTGCCAGGCTTGCTGACCTCCCGCTATCTCCTCATTTTCTGATCAAGGCAGGGTTTCATGCTGTAATTAGGCTCAGGAGCAGTATCGCAAAGGTTTGCTTTCAATGCACCCAATAGCCACTGATTGCATTGACTGGCTCTGGGAGCAAGGCTAACATTCCAGGTTTCCTGATTAACATTCAAGCTGTCACCATCTCCAGTGGGCACACGTTTAGCAGAAGTAACTCCAATCCTCAGGCTGTAAACACGCCCATATCATCACAGCAAAACTAGTCTGCAGTGCCAGTTAGTGAATTCCTTAGCATTGGTACATCGACCTGAAGAGTCAGGTATCAGGTAATAATATCCCCATATATATATATATATGGTCGCGGTATATAATATCGCCGGGAAAAGGTTGTGGCGATATTATATGGGTGACCATATATATAGGGACAGGGGCAGAAAAAAAAGTGTTTGGGGGTTGCGGTGGTGTCCCCCGCATGTTCCATGCAATAATGTCCCCACAAAAAACGGCAATTTTTCGGCGATATTTTTGCATGGCGATATTTTGAGGGGACATTATTACATGGAACCAAGAGTCATTATCAGTTTTCTAAAAAGTTTAAAAACCTTTCTCATTTAAGCTTTGCATTTCATGGATTTTAACGTCTTTTGTTATTCTGACCCGTTAATATCTTGCAGCTGTGGCCTAGTTTGGAATTCTTAATTTAAAACACGTCTCTCGCGTATTTTTATTTTTGATAAAGTATCTTTGGCCACTGCCAATCGTGTGTAATTTTCCACATCACTTAAAGTTCCTTGCAGGTATATTTTGCACTTTATAAAACCTGTAAATACATCCTCAGTCTTGCAGAGACACATTTTACTTAGACCTTCTTTTTGTAAAAACAGAAGCAGGGATATCAGCACGCACCAGCAGAACATGTATGCAGAGCACACAGTCCTACAAGCAGCTCCCAAACAGAAGGCAGCACATGGCAGGACCCCATCCACAACAAGTACAAGCCTAGAATCTGGAGGTTTCCCATAGCGTGGGACTGGGTAACAATATTGACGACAGAAGTATCACTTGCCTAATGTTGTATTCTACTCCTAATTCCTTACTGTAAAACCTCTCAGTTGATGGTACTGCATAAGCCTCAATTCGCTATGCAGCTTGCCTTTCCTTTTCTGATTGTGTCCTCTCAATATGCTCTTTTCAGGGGGACTCAGTTCTGAAGTAGGAGAAAGAGGGAAGAGCTTCTCCATGGGAAAGAGGCAGCTTGGGTGCTTGGCAAGAGCCCTCCTCACAGATTCCAAGGTATAACGCACAATGAAGAGGCAGCACATGCATGTGTGTAAAGTTTTTTGTAACTGTAGAGACTGACGAAATGTTCCTTGCAGTTCTCCAAATTCTTTCTAGACCCCACACATCCCTCTGTTACTGCTTGGTTTTTGTCCAAAAAATAAACTTTCATTCATCTGCAATGTTGGTGTGAACGAGGTTCTAATATCTATTTAAAAACAGATGAGTTATGTTCTCAGCCTCTCTCATATGTTGCAAGCACTTGAATGAAAGACATCAAATAACAGTTGCTTATAGGTGTACTGCCGAAATTGCCATAGTCAATACAGGATCGCAAATCTCTCAGCTTTCCTCAGCATAAAGACAATGGCCCCTCTGATGGAGATGAATACTGGCAAATAAATCCCTTCTTTAAATGTGTATCATGATATTGGCTGAAAGCATTTGTTAACAATGCATACTTTGCCCCCCCATAACTAACTTCGGCCCCTGAAACCATATAAATGGCAAAATCGAAAGGTCAGTGAGACAGCGGTCAATAGTCTTAGTGTTCATACCTCATGACACACATGTATTGGTTGGTACCTGTACAATGGCAGTAGTAGCAGAAGAAAATTAGAGTTCAGTTAGACATTTAAATGAAGTGTTACCAAACAAATGAAGTTGTAAGGGTGAGCATCAACAGCATGTGCTGATCCACAACTCATCATGGCTTTTGGCTTCAATCCGGTGACTTATACAGGCACTGAAGTCAAAACAAACATATTCTTTTCAGAATAAATACACATGGCTGTAAGGAAATGACATATAAATCCACATTTGTTAAAAAAAAATGAACCATTTGAATTTTTTCTAAGCGATCACTAGCTTGACCTAACAAAAAATATGTGGTATTGTGGTGATATACTGGCGATGATCGGTTACAGGCTTCCCTGTGTTTTCCTCTGCCTCGCCGGCATTCTGGAACTTTTCTCTGGTTGCCTCCACGGCTCCTGACCCTGTTTGGCGTGTCGCTTCCAGGCGGACCGCGTTGTCCTGCAGTGCTACGCTGCTGGCGCTTTCCACAGCCAGCATCTCGGTTCACCCCGCATGTCCTGTGGAGACCGCCACTTCAACGTCTCTGTGCCTGGGTCTGCTCCTGCTGCTCTCCTCGCCGAGCACCGGTCCCTCTCGCGGTTTCATCCGGATACACTAAAATATTTCTTCTGAAAAAAAAAACATTCAGATAAAAAAGTGCTTTCTTGAGGAAATACAATTTCAAGCAACCAGTGGTGCTCATACAGAGGTGGATGGGGTTGGCTGATGGTGTACTGTAGCAAAAATAAAGTAAGAGAGTTGCACAGAAACTCCCTCTTTGAACAGGGATGATTGCACCACGAGGCAAAGGGGAACAGCGTTGGGAGGTAAGAGGAACGTTCTGGGTGGAAGAGACCAGAGCAGCGAAAGGTAAGAGGGGAAGTGATGACAAGTCCAAGGGGACGGAGCTTGATGGAGCCCCCTTGCTAATGGGAAAAGGGGAGAAGCATAATGTGGTCCTGAGGGATGGAACAGAAGAAAAATAACAGACAGAATGTTGGCATTCAAAAGAATACAGAAAGCAAATAGAAAAATAATATAGGCGTCAGAGCAAGACACTCTTAAAATTGTCAGGGAACCATTGTCACTGCTCATAGTTAGCACAATGCAATCTGCGTGTTCAGTGTATTTTGAAGGAGGAATGGCTATTACATGCAATCCCAGAGTCTTGGTACATCGTGTCCAGAGTAGGATTAAGCCCTGACAGTATCTGGAGGAAACAGACGTCTGAGTGTAGGTGTGTTCGGTGTAGTTTGTGAGGACCAGGAATTCCATCTTGAGTGGGTTCCGTTTGTTGAGGTACATATTGGACCTCCTCATCTAGATGAGGGCGAGGAAGATCTTTAATCAGTAGATGTATTGGATGGAGGATATTTTCAGGTAGTGTAGACGTTGAACTTCATCAGTGAGAGGATTGGTCCCTGTTGGACCACACAGGTTAATTATAGAAGTTGTGATATAGAGGTATCCATCTGAACAAATTGATTGTAGTCTTTGAGGTAGATGGTGAGCCAGCAGGGGGCATTTTATCTGATTCCCAGGTAGTTGTGCAGTAGGGTTTTATAGTCAACTGTCGAAGATTGCAGAAAGATAAAGGAGTACCAGGAAGCAGAGCTGCCCATCATCGAGGATGCAGAATGGATGGTGGCTGCCTCTATGCAGCAACTGCATCCGAAGCACAATTGATAGGTCTGTAGGAAGCTGTTAGCATTGATGTGTGTTGGCTGTATCTTTTTCAATGACTTTTTCTAGGAATGCAAGAAGGGTCATTCCTGGACACCCAAAAGACTGGTCTCACACGACCTCTTTTGAAAAAAACAGACCCTAGACCAAGACGACATAGTCAACTACCAGCTTGTTACGAATCTCCTGTTTATTGGCATAATCTTGGAAAAAGTACTCACTACACAACTACTCACCCGAATCGAAACAAGTACACCTCATTGACCATCAGTCAGGGTACAGCCCCAAGTGTAGCATCGAGAGAGCCACCATCCAAGAAGTGGATGATGCCCTCCAAATCATGGTTAAGGACGACTCATGCCTCCTCGTCCTCATTGTCCTCTCAGCTGCATTTAACACCATTGAACACAACATCCTCCCCTCCCTCTTCGCACACATGACGTGATTATCTGGCATTGTCCTGAATTGGCTTACCTCAAACCTCTCAGGTAGACACTCAGGCCGTCCAGATGAACAAGTTGCGTTCTAATTGACTCCCAGTCTCCCGCGGAGTCCCGCAAGGCAGCATCCTCTCACCAACACTTTTTAACCTTTGCATGGAGCCTCTGGGTACACTCCTCAAAGATCCCAATATTGCCATCTGCCAATAAGGAGACTATACTTAGTTGTCCATGAGAGTAAAATGCTCCAGGATGATTGTCTCCAATGATTACCAAGCCATCATTCCATTCCTGGATGTTGACTGCCTATTTCAAACTTAACCCATCCAAGATTGAATTTGTCCTCATCATTTCTCCTGGTAAACAACAACGTGTACAACAATGGCTCAGTTATATGTGCCTAGAAAGATTTGATCCGCAACTCTCGTATTCCGCAAAACTCTTTAGATGTCACCAGTGACAGCAACTTTGCAGCAACACTTAGCCAAGAGGGCCCAAACGTCCTGGCTCCAAATCTCCACCCTTTGCAAAATCAAACCTTTAATCCGCGCCACAGGTCTACCAGACTGTAGTGCAGACCCTTGTGGACTTGCACATCCCTGGGGGAAATTTCCTCCTTACATGGCTCCCAGCTCCTCACTTGGCTGCTTAGCGCCACATATTTGGTAGTACACGCTCCTCGCGCAGCAAATCAACCAACCGGTTAGAATCCCAACTCGCCTGCAAAGGGAGGTGCCACAAACCATCCTTTTCTTGTCACATAAGCATCCTTTGGAAGTCAACTCCGGTATTGGCTAGGAATGCTCCCATAATTCTTCAAATTCGCTAATCTTTCAAAACGTGGCTTTCTCAACAACTCCTGACCAAGGGCTAATCCCAATGGACGCCCAGACTTCAACTCACAGTACTGTGCTACTGTTAAAGGATGCCAGCCCAAGCGCTGGCTACCCATACCCTGTACAGTGTTCAGCTACTCTTGAACTAGGTCTGCGCTTTAAACAAAATGTGTTTTTTTTCCTATTTTAAAAAATATATATATGATAGGGCGGTAGTTGCAGTGGACATCAGGTTCCAGTGTTGGTGTTTTGAGGGGAAGGATGTGTCCGTTTTTGTGGGAAGTGTTTAAGGTACTCTGAGTGAGATATGCCTTGATGATAGCCAGGATGGCGTGGTGGGAGTTTGTTGGGAGTGCCTCGAGGAAGGAAGCTGGGGAAATGTCATGCGAGTAGGATGTTACTTAGAAGTATGCTATGGTCTGTATCTTGTCTTGTAAGGTAGCCAAAGTGGAATGAATAGGGTGTTGTCTGCCTTGGCATTAGCATCAGTTCCGTTCAACAGACTTTATTTTAGGAAACCAAGTCCCATAAAAGTAGATTCTGCACAAGTACATTAAAACATGATAAAAACATAATGCATTAAATCATCATAATAAAATGTATGTCGTGTTCTAAAATGAAGGTATAGTGTCTTACATTTCTTTTGTTATTTATTGTTATTTGGTTATACAAAATAACCTTTAACACTCCACCATAGAGCCCAAAAAAAGGAAAACCGATTTTATCAAAGTTCACTACAATTATTGCATAACAATTTGCCCAATCTTCCAATCAAAACATAATTCCATATATGATATATGATATGATATGGCATTTGTAAGATGCCTATACACAAGTGTTTCAAGGCACGACGAGGCAAGGAAGTGGGAACAGAGGTAGGACAGAGACAACTATTTTACTATGCCAAGTGACATTGAGATAGTGCAGGGAATGGGGGATGGGAAAGTGCCTGCGGAAAGGGGAGGGGCAGTGATGTACATGGGATCTAAACAATAATAAGAAGTGTGGCCAGCAGGTGGCAGGTGCAAGGGTAAGTGCAGACAGCAGGTGTCCAAAAAAGCAGGAAGGGGGACTGTAGGGTTACATACTCAGATCCAAGTGCAAGGGTTGCCGGGAGGCAGTGCAGGTGTGCAACTGGGCGGACAGGGACCTGGGCCTGAAATCAGACGGTAGCCAGGTGACCAGTGCAATATCAGACAGGAAATCAGCAGGGGAGAGGAAGAGAGAAGGCAGAAGCAAAGAGCAAGGTCTTGAGGTACTTCTGGAACCGGAGATGGTTCTCCTCAGGTTTCAGGGAGGCTGTTCCAGGGGGAGGCCCCAGCAGAAGAGAGATCTACCACCAACTCGTTGCTTGGAGATGCAACTGACCCTGAGGGAGTTGGAGGTGGAGGAGCGAAGAGCTCGAGTAGGAAGGTATTTACAAAGAGAGAGTTGCAGGTATTCAGGACCTAGGCCCAGGAAGGCCTTGTGGACAATGCAGAGGGTCTTGAACTTAATTCTTGCAGCCACTGGGAGCCAATGCAGAGATTTCAGTGCTGGAGAGATACGATCCCTGGACTTAAGGCCAAGGACAAGTCTTGCAGTCCTGTTCTGGATGAGTTGCAGAGGGCGGAGAGTAGAAGCAGGCAGATTAACAAGGTAATGAATGGCAGTTCTAAGGCAACAAAATGATATAGTTAAGTTCACAATATAACAGTCGCTCCTTCTAATTTGTGTGAAGTCCCCTTCCCAAGATTCAAGCAGGATTCTGCTCCACAGTTCCTAAAAGAAATGAGAGAATCTTGGTTTGCAACAGAGTTCCAACACAGTCCTTTGTAGCTTCAACTTGGGAACAGAAAGGTCCAACACTCCCGGATTCAACAAAAAGGTTCTTTCTCTTCCTCTTGTAATAGTAAGATTCAAAGTAATCTTCACATAACCAAAGAACATTTCCTCAGTTCATCAGTAGCAACATAAATTGTCTTTGTCAGGATGCTTTGCAACAACTTATTATTTCTGATGGTAAATAACACTTTTGCAGCAGTTTTATACAGTTCTTGCTTCAGCAATGAACGTTTGTCAGAATAATTTAGTAACACCACTTTACAGTAATTCATCAACTTCTTCCTGGTTTACTTCCATGCCGGGCCTCCTACTTCAATCATACCTGGTTTACTCCCATGCCAGACCTACAACTTCAAGTTCGCTATCCAAGTATACTCGCCTGCCTGAATACTAATTTACAAATAAAAAGGGTCTCTGTGGTTAAGGTCAGCTTACAACAGCTTTGCATTGTTCGATACTTTACAACATTAAACTTAAAGCAATTCTTCAGGGAAGACTAGATTCACATTGGTGCTCTTAAGTACTATTTTGTACTTTCTCAAGCATGGTGTCTGGTATATTCCGGGTCATCAAGCTGGGAATCCTCTGTAAAAAGAAAACAGTTTCACTTTCACTTTTAAAACTGTATTTCTTATTTCTCCTCTTACTCCTACGTCCCGTCCCCTTTCCTCCATACTTATGGGACATTCCGTCCTGTGGGATGGGGCCGGAGCACTTTTGTAAAAAGCATCATATTTTTCAAAAATGTGTCCTTCTCTTTTTTACGCGGGCGACTGCATGTGGCCGTAACCCCGCCCTCCTAGGCTTCTCCCAGTGCATCGCCCATCAGTCCTTTTCTCTGCGCGGTCAGGACTGGACGCACTTGCATTTTTCGAAGATTTTTTCCTTCCAGTGTCCTCTCCTGCTCCTGTTTGGCGGTCGCGTAGTAGTCCGTCTATGCCGGTTCATTTAGAATTTCTTTCTTGTTCTTCTTGCAAGCGAAGCTTCGCTAGGGCGGATCCCCATCCTCTTTGTTTAGAGTGTTTGGGTCTGGATCATTGGTGGGACTCGTGTTTCTACTGCGATTCCCTCTCGGTCCGGGCACGTCAACTTCGTCCGGAGCTGTGGGAGGTGGTGTTTCAACGCGTTCCTCCTCTGCATTTTCAGAGTTTCATTGCTGAGAAGAAGAGACGCCCAGTAAGTTCTTTAGTTTTCCTTCCTGGGGTCTTTCCTGTCCGGGAGGGGCTTCACAAGCTCTATTACTGGGGTTCCCCCTAAGGCGCCTTCCAGACCTAAAAAAGGTACCAGAGCTTTCTCTGAGGGCTTCCATAAGGGGCCTGCCAGCTCCGGATTACAATCCGAGGGCCCTCCTGTGGGTGGTAATCGACGGCCCAGTTCTACTGAGGTGGTGGGTACCGGACCTTGCTTCGAAGTCTCCTTGGCTGGAGCGTCCCATACAGACACCGGGGCTTGCCCTGAGGCCTCTGTAGAGGCTTTCTGTACCGAACCAAGGTTCAAAGCCCCTCTTGAGGGAGCTGTTACCGGACTCTGTTCTGCGGTTCCTCTTTCTGTGGGTAAGATGACCGACAGAACTGAGAGGCCAGTCAAGGTCTTGTCTATGAGGTGGATTCCTCAACGTTCCCGTCTTTGCCGTGATACCGGTTCTGTTGAAGGGGCACAGAGTGAGGTCGCTGACCGTAATTCCTCTGTTACCGGCTCTGCCGAGGTTCCTCTTCTGGAGGCCTATTTGGCTAATAGTATGTCTCAGAAACATCCTATGCCACACAGTACCGGCTCTGCCGAGGTTCCTTGTGTCAAGGCTAAAGTTAAGACCCTGGACCCGTCTGTGGAGACCCCTGACTCACTCACACATGTGAAGCAGTTCTCTGCAGACACTGGTAAAATGGCGCCTGGTCCCGCGCGAACTACGGAAGCCATTTTGATTTCCTCCCTTACACCTACGCCATCGGCGTCGGGTGCTGGGAGCATGTTTTCAGGTGAACATCGACTTCCTGGTTCAAATTCTATTTGTCCAGTTTATGACTGGAATGCTCGGATGCCATTACCGCACACGGTCTTCCTGCCTGCTACATCTGCCCCTTTGATCTATGTTGATCTGACTGGAGGAGGCCCTTCTTGGCAGCCCTCTCCCTTACGGCCTTGGAGTTACCCCTCTCATGAGAGGCCTCTCTCCACTCCAATGCCTAAGCCTTTGGCGGAGGATACCTTTTTCAGAAAATGCACTCTGACCACATTAAGGAGTATTTTAGAGGTCTTTTTAGGGAAATCTGCCCTCCAGCGCCTACTCCTGTCCGACGGTTCCAGCCGTAGTGCCGGTTGTTCCGGCAGCTGTTCCACCTCTACCAATATAGGGTGGCTTGTCGGATGCCAGACTTCTGGCGCAGGATATGCTTGAGGCCGCAGCTCATCATGTTGACACCTCGGCTCGGGGCCTCATGCTTGGTGTCGACACCTCTCGTCAGGCTTGGCTTCATGCCACAAAGTTCTCTAAGGAGGTCCAAGATAAGGTTCTGGACCTGCCTTTTGATGGCAAAGAATAGTTCCATTCTTCAACGGATGTGGAGTTGACTAAGACTAAAGACAGCACTCAAACAGCCAAGTCCTTGTTGGTAGAGCCGCCCTTCAAAGCTCAAGGAAACGTCATCTCAGCCTCAGTCCTCCTCTGGTTTTTGAGGGTTTCTGGATCGGAGGACACGCAGGGTCGATCCTCCATCTGTGAACCCTTGTCGGAAAACAGCAGCAAGGCTGATTTTTCTCTCGGTCCTCTGCCTCCTCTTCAGGATCAATCAGTCTCTCCGCAGAGAAGTCCGCTAAATGATGTTTTTCGGCGCTCGCACAAGACCCTGGTGGGAGGGCGCATTGCGTCTTACTGGGAGGCATGGCAGACCATCACCGAGGATCCGTGATCCTTGTCCATTGCTCAGGCGGGCTTCCGCTTGCCCTTTCCCCCTACCCCACCCATCAATCCTCTCTTCCAGCAGTCGGTATGCTCTCCCTCAGAGCCAAAGTCCAGAAGCTTCTGGATCTCAAGGCGGTGGAACCCGTTCCCCTGTGGGAGTGCGGGGAGGACTTTTACTCCCGTCTGTTCATGGTGCCCAAAACCAACCAGGCTGGCCTGCGCACCATCCTAGACCTTTCCCAGTTCAACCTTTCTCTCCCCCAAGAGAAGGGCAATTGGCTCAGCGTGGTGGACTTTCAGGATGCGTATATGCATATCTTCATTTGGAGTCTGCATCGGAAATAACTGTTTTTTCTTGCTGGAGGAGCATTTCCAGTTTTGTGTGCTCCCGTTTGGTCACAGCTCGGCACCGCGCGTCTTTACGAAGATGGTGTCTGTCATTGCAGCTTTTCTTCGGCTACAGGGTATCCATGTGTATCCGTATTTGGATTGGCTGCTGCAAAGTCCTTGTCCACTGAAAGCCTTGAGCAACCTTCAGTCTCTCCTCCAGATCCTGTTTCACTTTGGCTGTCGGTGAACTGGCAGAAATCTTCCATGCCTGTCTCTCAGGACTTTATTTTCCTGGGTTTTCGTTGTAACACGATTAATTGCAGTGTGTACCTGACTGGGGACAGAATAGCGGATCTGTTTGCCACGTGTCAAGGGTTTATTCAGTCAGAGAGCATGTCGGCCTGGTGGTACCAGAGGCTTCTGGGCCTCATGGCTTCGTGCGTGCAGGCTCTTCCTCTTCTCAAGATGAGGCAAACGCCTCACGCTCTTCGGAGTTCCTGACTTCAAGCAGTTGATCCAGACTCCAAAATGATACAGGTTCCACCTTTCATGAGGACGGACCTCTTGTGGTGGTCGTCTATCAGCAATCTGTCAGTGGGTGCTCCTTTCCATGACCCCTGCCCAATATTGACTGCCACGTTCCTCCCTTCTGGGTTGAGGTGCAACGTTGGACCATCTCCAGGTTTTTGATCTTTGGTCGCCACAGGACAGACAGCTTCATATAAATTATCTGGAGCTCCTGGCAATATTCCTGGCACAGAAAGCGTTCAAACCAGGCATTGTCAACAAGGTGGTCCGTGTCCGCATGGACAATGCAGTGTCCATGTTCTATATCAACAAACGGGGGTACAAGGTCTCCTCCTCTTGTGGATCTTCCATTCAGATTTGAGAATGGGCCATTCAGCATGGTATCTGAATGGTAGCAGTTCACATCCAGGGCCAGCTGAATGTCACTGCAGATGCCCTCAGCCGACGAGCAGTGGTCAGCTACAAGTGGGAACTGAACACGGAGATCCTCTTGGATATTTGTCGCTGTTGGGGAACTCCAGAAGTGGACCTCTTTGCGACATCGACAAACAGGAAGCTTCCTCTGTATGCCTCCAGGAATGGGCTCAGAGCCTCCTCTCTGGGAGATGCTCTCGAAATTCCATGGCACAACATAAAGGCCTACGCTTTTCTGCCCCTTCCTCTGATCCATCGGGCACTTTGCAAGCTAAGGAACACAGTGAATTGCCCTCTCCTGTTCATAGCCCCTTGGTGGCCGGCAAGGTTTTGGTTTTCAGAGCTTCAGCACCTATCGGTGTGCCTGCCGTTCAAGCTTCCGCTGGTTCCCAATCTGCTTCACCAGAGCGATCAGCAGTTGTGGCACCCCTCCCCACAATCGTTTAGCTTCGGCAGCCAGGTGCCTGATTTCAGATCTTTAGAGCATTTTAATTTATCCGCGGATAACATGCACGGTTTATAGTCATAAAGTCGAATGCCATAATGTCGAAAGTCAAAATGTCTAAAAAAAAAAAAAAAAAGTCAATTAAAAAAAATCCCCCCCACCCCCTTTTTTTGTAATTTTCTTTGGCTTTACCCCTTTTTTTTACCCCCGGAACCAAAAAAAAAAAAAATGACTTTTTTTTCCACATTGTTTTAGACATTTTTGTAATTCGACATTTTTTCGACATTATGACTTCATACCCGCATGCACATTATTCAGGCGGCAAGGAAACCTTTCACAAGACCTCAGTATAGGAGTAAATGGTTAAGATTCTGCCACTGGTGTTTAGTTAGATAGCTGGACCCCAGGGAGGCTACTAGCGACATAGTCCTGTCTTTTTTCTCACATCTGGCAGAATCGGGCATTCATGTCTTGTCTTGCAGGATTTATTTGTCGGCTGTCGCTGCTTACCAGTCCACTGACCAATGCTCTTTTTCACTGACGAATCCGGTCATTAAAAGACTCTTTGCGGGCCTATTACATCTTTACCCTCCTGTTCGCAACCTGCATCCAAGGTGGGATCTGAATGCGGTCTTTACGGCCTTGTGAGCCCATGGCTAATGTCGATTTTAAGTACCTTTTGTGGAAAGTGTCCTTTTTGATTGCTGTGACTTCGGCAAGGCGTGTAAGTGAGCTTCAGGCCTTTTTGGTAGAGTATCCATTCCTTACTTTTCATAAGGATAAGGTGTTCCTGCGAACAAATCCCACTTTCTTCCGAAGGTGGTCTCTGATTTTCATTTGAATCAGTCAATTTCATTGCCTGTCTTCTTTCCAGACCCGGCCTCAGAGGCCGAAAGGGTTCTGCACTGCCTGGACATTAGAAGAGCCCTTAAGTTTTTTTTTTTTTTTTAAATATTTTTTATTTTCAAAATAAAACATTACAAACCAAACTTGCAGCATTATACATTACACACTGTAAACATCAATTAATGCCATGTTACTGCACTGCAAACCCTCCCCCCTCCCCCCAAGAGCTTATCAACCTTACAGTTCTGTGTACGCTTGGTGGGGCCGGGCGTCGCCCCTCTCGGAAGCAGCATCTCCGTGCCAAACAGTCCCGTAATTAACATTCTCCAAGCCGCCCGGTTGCCCACTTCTTCCTCCCCACAATTATCACACGCTTCCTGCCATACCACCGTTTCAGCCTCCGCCCACTTCCGCAGGTCCCGCCACCATATCTCTATTCTTGGCCCATGGCGTTGCTTCCAGCTCATAGCTATCCTTCTCTTAGCAAGTACATACGCCAGGTCTCTCAGTTTCCCGAGATGTTTGGTGTTCCGTGGTCTAGGGAACCCTCCCAGGAGGCAGGCCTAGGCCGTGTCAATGCTTAGCAGAACCCCCTTATCTGCTAATTTCTGTGCCACTTCCCCCCAGAAGCCTTCAATCACTGGGCAGGACCAGAACATATGTGTCATACCTGCATCTTCTTCATCGCATTTCGGGCATGCTTGTCTACCTGCGCTCGCAAACTTGGCGATTTTCTTCGGGGTCATATATGCTCTGTGCGTGATGTACAGCTGTATTTGCTGCAATCTAGCATTCCTAGACACTTTCTTATGATATCCCATGGCCCGTTCCCACATCCCATCAGTCATCTGTGCCCCCACTTCCGCTTCCCAATTGAGCCTCAAATCCATCAAGTCCTTCCCCACCCTGGTCATCACCACCTCATATAATCTGGAGATCTCATGCCCGCCCTCTGGTATATCATATATTGTTCCGATCAATGCGTCCGGATCTTCCGCTAGCACCGTCTCCGGCCAAGTCTTGCGGATGATCTGTACCAGCCTTAGATATGTAACATATTGGCCCCCGTGCAGCCCTGTTTCTTCGCCCAGGTATACAAATTCTCTAATGGCCCCATCCTGCCATATGTCTCCCAATGTGGCCAGCCCAACCGTTTCCCAATATGTCCTGATAATTTTCCTGAGCTGGCTGTCCCCCGTAGTTAGGGCGGCCAGTGGCACATGCGGGGAACACGGGCACGGGTTCTCAATCAACTGACACATTCTGCGCCACATTCTCCACCCCAACAGCAACATACATGGGCGTCCTTGCAAGTCCGACCTAGGGACCCAGACGACCTCCTTTAGATAAAACGGGGCGCAGTCCCTCCCAACCAGCCTAGACTCAGGAGTTTCCTCATCATGGTCAGGTATTGCAGCTGGCTGGCCACATAATAGGCCTCAAAGTTTGGCAGCTTGATGCCTCCCCTATCGTAGAAATTTTGCAGTTTCCACAAGGCCACCCTGTTACGGATGCCGTGCCACAGGAAGTCCCTACATACACTATCAAGTTTGACAAAGAACTTCCTGGGTATCAAGTATGGTATATTGCTGAAAAAGTGCAAAAGCCTGGGCAGGACCACCATTTTGAGCATCGCCCCCCGGTCCACCATTGCCAGCGGCAGCTTCTCCCAAAACCGCATACTATCGCGGATTTTCTTTACCGCCACCTCGGTATTGTGCAAGTGTTCTTCCTTCACAGCATGATATACATCAATTCCGAGGTAACGGAAAGACTCAGTTGCCCAGGGCACGGGCAACACCGGCAACCGTTCCAGAGGGACCCCAATGAAGCTCCCCAACGGGAACATGCTCGATTTACTGGGATTAACCGCTATGCCGGACAGCTCCGCATACTTTTCCATGACCTCTAAAATGTACTGGAGGTTTTCCTCCGGATACCTCAGGTACAACAACAGGTCGTCAGCATATAGGGATATCAAATGGTTCTCTCCTCCCACCTTGATGCCAACCAAGTCATATTGTTGTCTGAGGTACACCGCCAGGGGCTCCAGGGCTAATATGTACAGCATCGGGGACCAGGGGCATCCCTGTCTGGTGCCTCTGCTAAGTCGCCACCTTTCGGATATCACGGATCCCGTGCGCACCCTGGCCAGTGGCTCGCTGTACAGTAGTTTCGCCCACCTCACGTAGCCACGCCCAAACCCTTACCTCTCCAAGGCCGCCAGCAACCACGGCCACCTCACTGAATCAAATGCCTTAACTGCATCTAGGGACACCACCACCATCTCTTCATCACTTCTGTTCCCCTCTTCAATCACCCGGTGAAGTCGCCTGTGATTGTGAGTTATGTTTCTGTTGGGGACATAGCCCGTCTGATCCGGGTGTATCCGTTTACTGATGACCCTTCGTAGCCTGTTGGCCAGGACCGCCGTCAGGATCTTGCTGTCCTGGTTCAACATCGACAGCGGCCTATACGATCCACAGCTTTGTCGGGGTTTATTAGGCTTGGGGAGCGGCACTATCAGCGCTTCCCTGAGCGTTTCCGGTAACCGACCCTTCTCGAAAGATTCATTGAACATTTCTAGCATTGGGGGGAGTATCTCTGCCCCATACACTTTATAAAACTCACTCGGGAGTCCGTCCGTGCCCGGAGTCTTACAAGTGGGCAATCCCTTCACTACCTCCTCCAGTTCCTCTAGTGTGATAGGTGCGTCCAGCTCCTCTCTTTCTTCATCACTAATCTTGGGCAGCTCTATGTCTTCCAACGTAGTTCTGATCTCTGCCTGATATTCTCCCCCTTTGTCCTCATACAGTGCTCTATAATAATCAAGGAAGGCTGCATTAACTCCTTCCTGGGTGTCTACCTCCTCTCCATCCTCTCCAACTATCATTCTGATCGGGGGCCTAGGGGTTTCTCTCTTATATAGCCATGCTAGTAGGCGGCCAGTTTTGTCTCCACCCGCATGCTGCCTCTCAACATATTTCCTATAGTTAAGGTTACAGAGCCTTTCCCAAAGCTCCGAACATCGCTGCTGCAGCGCAAGTACTAGGTCTGCGTCCCCTCCTGCTTCGCTACATTCGCGCTCCAATTGTCTCTCCGCCTTCTCTAGCTCCATCAGAACCCCACCCTGCAGGCCCTTCGACTTAGAAATAGCGTCCCCTCGTAACACAGCCTTGAATGCCTCCCAAAGTGTACCAGCCGAATCTACACTGCCCGTGTTAACCTCAAAGTACCGCTGGATCGTCTCCCTAATATCCTCCCTAAAAACCGTGTCCCTAAGCGCCTCCGCACGGAGGCGCCATGTAGGTATCCGTGCACGAGGGCGGCCATACTGCCAGGTCAACACTAAGGGCGAGTGGTCTGACAGGACCCTCGCTTTATATTCAATTTGAGTGGTCGCCATCACCACTTCTGACGTGGCAAAGAAGTAATCCAATCTCGTGTGTAGGCACTGTGGAGCAGAGTAGTGAGAATACTGTGAGGTATCGGGGTATTTCAGTCGCCAAACATCCGCCAGCCCAAAGTCGCCCAGCAGCGTCTGTAATACTCTGGCCGCCGGGGTGGGCCGATCAATCCTATCATCAGATCTATCTGCCCTTGGGTCGAGAACACAGTTAAAGTCCCCTCCCCAAATGATCGCTCCCCCCACGCATGTGCCCAGACGGGTGCATAGGGTCCTGAAGTATGCAGCAGCATTTTGATTGGGGGCGTATGTGTTAATAATACAAACCTCTCTATCCTCAACCAGGGCTCTGAGCATAACCAGCCTGCCCTCCGTGTCCACCTCCTGCCACGTGACTCTGAACGGAACGTGCAGTGCTACCCAGATTAGCACTCCCCTGGCATAGGCAGAGTACGGGGAGCCCACCACCATGCCACTCCACTTTTTCTCAACCAACTTGTGCCGGTTCAGGTGTGTTTCTTGCAATAGTGCAATGTCAATCCTCTGCCTTTTGAGGTACAACATAACTTTATTCCTTTTTAAATAACTATTAAGTCCCCTGACATTCCAGGTGACAATCTTAAGGTCTCCCATGGCAAGTGCGTACCTCCCTGCCTCCCATGTAGCAACCCCCAACCGCCCACCTGACACAGATAGAGTTTCGGTCCAGTAACTCCTCATATAAGCTCAAACTCCCTTCAACTATATACACAACTAAACCCCAACTTCCCTCCCCTCCCCCACCCGTGCCTTCCCCAACATCACACACCCCAACTGCTGCCCAGCTCCATCATCAGAGCTCAGGCACCCCCACATCTAGCTCCGCAAGCACCAGTCGGCGAACGGAGCCCAGTAGGGTGAGGTCACCCTAACGGCCACCCAACTAAAACTATCGTGGGGTAGAGAGTATCGCCCCGTAGGGCTCCCGATCAGATACACATTCACAGTGTCTTGACAAAATAGTGCAATCATCTGACCTTCTTTACCGAAGGTGTCACACCGACTATATTCAAGTCCCTCGAGCCACGCCATCTTGCGACGCCATTTTACGATTCCCGTATCTCTTCAGAGCCCTTTCTGGGCCGAACTTCCGATTCCTGGGGGCATCCTTGCGCATCGAGCCACCCCATGGCATCCTCCGGGGTTTCAAAAAACAAAGTTTTATGTGCATGGAGGACTTTCAATTTTGCTGGATAGAGTAACATATATTTGTGGCCCGCTTCTCTCAGCCTTCGCTTTACAGACCCGAAGTTCATGCGACTGCGTTGTACAGTCAGAGTATAATCTGGATAAGCCGTGATGTTTGCCGCTCCTCTCGTGATCGTCCCTCCTTTACGGAATCACAGGCCTAGGCGGGTTCCCCGGAGGTGGCCTCCTAGTTAGGGCTCTATGTGCTCTTTCTACTGCAAATCCTTGAGATAGGGCCCCTCCAGGTATCTCCTGTAAGAACATGGATTCGATGAAATCCGTAGGGTCACGGCCCTCTATCCCCTCCGGTAGGCCCACGATGCGGATGTTGTTGCGACGGGCTCGTCCCTCAGCCTCCTCCGCTCTGCTCTCCAAGTTGCCAATCCTTTGTGTCAGGGCATGCAAATCGGCCTTATGAGCGGCGCAATCTGCTGTATTCGGGCCAACTTCTTTTTCAAGGGACTCCGTGCGCTCCGCCAGGGCCCTGACATCTTGTCGTAGCAGAACGTCCTCCTGGACCTCCCCAACCTTGCGGTCCAGTGCAGTCTTTAATTCAGTAACGGCCAGTTCCAGCTTTGATTCCCAGACCGCCCTCAGTTCCACAATCGCCGCCAGGATTTCTTGGTTGGTGCACGAGGACGTCGTGCCGCTCCCAGCCAGCGCATCCTTACTTTTGGTAGTGTCCTGGTTCGGGGGAGTTTTAGTGAAATCGTCTAAGGTAGGCTGTTTCACCTTCGGCCGCACCGACCTGTTCGACATGACTCAGGAAATCGATCGGTTGCTAAAATAGCAAGTTTGTGTACAGTGCACCTTCACAGCCAGGCCATCGTTCAACTCGCTCCTATTCGAGTCCCGGGCCCTGGTCGGCCATTTTGAGTCGCCCTTTGTTCGCGGGGTCTTTTAACTCGTAGCCGCCGATCTCCGTCGCCGTTGATCCCATTCTCTCCAGAAGTTCACAATGCGTGGCCAATACCTTCACACACCATCATGTGTATCGTCGGTGGTCAGCGATCCGTCGTACCGCACATATTTGCCCGGATCGTTGCAGGATCTCGGGAGCTCCTCCAGAACGCGTCCTCCTACATGGCTCTCGTAGCCACGCCCCCCGAAGAGCCCTTAAGTTCTATCTGGACAGAACATCGTATCTTAGGAACTCTTCGCAGCTTTTTTTGACCTTCAGAAAGCCGGCCTCGAAAGCAACCATCTCCCGATGGATCGCTGCCTGTATTTCTGAGGCGTATACCATTGAGGGTGTTCGGGCCCCAAAGGGATTTCATGCTCATCTTGTGCGGAGCAAGGCGGCTGCTGTTGCCTTCCAAAAATGTGTTCCCTGGGAGACCATAGCGAAAGCAGCTACGTGGGCCTCCCAATCGGCTTTTTGTAAGCATTACTGTCTGGACCTGAACTCCAGGGCTGATTCTCAGTTCGGTCAAGCTATGCTTGGGAACCTGTTTCAATAAGGAGTTTCCATCCACCCGTAATTCCTGTGAGGAGTGCTTGGGAATCTCCCATAAGTATGGAGGAAAGGGGACGGGACGTAGGAGTATAATAAAGTTAGTCACCGTAGTGACTACCTTACTCCTAGTCCATAATCCCCTTTCCTCCATACGCCCGCCCGCCGTCCCCTCTAATAAGTTTCCTCTGTTATTACTTAAAGGTCTCAGACTTGGAGATAGAGAAGGACTGATGGGCGATGCACTGGGCGGAGCTAAGGAGGGCGGGGTTACGGCCACGTGCAGTACCCCACGTAAAAAGAGGACACATTTTTGAAAAATGTGATGCTTATTACAAAAGTGCTCCGGTCCAGTCCCACATGACGGAATGTCCCACAATGTCCCATACTTGCTGTCTGTCCTTCGGCCAGGGACAGTTTGCAACCTATGAGGGGCGGAGATTTGTCCCCCATAAGAAGAGAGGTATCCTGATGAGGAGACAGAGAATTGGTACCCCGGCCGATGAAGTGTCGCTGAGAGGGAGGACGCTCTTCTCCAGACCCATCAGTATGTGCGATCTCTCTGCCTACCTGCCTTTGGACTGGGTAGTGTCGTCTTGGCAGAGATGGCAGTTTTTCCTACAACTGCACTAACGGGGATGTAGACCCATTATAACCATCCTTGCTTGTGTGTTTATATATAACCAATTGCATTTATTTCAATAGTCATTTGTGTGACTATAATTTGTGAGAATAAAGGGCCTGTAAATAGCCAATTATATTCCAACTGTTGGTTTGGGTGTGATTTATTGCCTTCCTGGGTCCAAGAACTTTTGGTCGTGTAATAGGGTGAGTAGTTCTGAGGTCATTTCACATGTCCGGAAAGTAAAACAGTAACTTAAGCCTTCCAAAACCATTGCAAGTTATGCTCCTCTCCTGCTGAACAACCTTTCCCAGAAGGGCAGCTTTCTTGCCACTCTTGTTTCCCCACTGCGTTATCAACCAAACACTGACAAGGATATAGTTTTATTCTGCTTCTTCCTTTGCTTTGGCAGTGTGGGTTTATACCTGCTTTTGTTATATGCTTCTTTAAATATGGTCAATAAGCTTTACAACCTTTGGAACTTTCATTTATTCAAATTTGTATGGCGCACAGCAGCCCTGAGGCATCGTGGCGCTTGTTACAGAGAGTGAGAAGCTTAGTTACGGAGTTATACATTTATACTTTACAATCATTTACATATTTACATACAATTACAGTTGGAGGCATTGGAGGCAGGAATGAGGGTGGTGGGGAGTGGAGGAGGGTTAGTTCGAGAAAGAGGTTTTAAGGTTTTTACGGAAGGCAGGGAGGGAGGTTTCCTCTATGAGGGTGGTAGGTAATGAGTTCCATAGTTTAGGGGCTATGTAGGAAAAAACAATCCCTCCTGCTTTATCTCTGCGGATGTGAGGGATGTGGAGTTGTTTGGTGTAATGAGTTCTTTTGGGATGTGCGGAGGACGTTCTAGATATAGTTTCTGATAAGTATGTGGGTGCAGTGTGGTTGAGGCATTTATGTGTAATAGTAAGGATTTTAAGTGTGATGCAGTCTTTGACTAGGAGCCACTGTGCTGTTTGTCTGGCTTGGGAGATAGGGTCTCTTCTAGGAATGCTCAGTGCTGCTCTAAGGCCATTGTTTTGTGTAGTTTGAAGTCTGTTAAGATTTTTAGTGGATGCGCCTGCTAGGAGGGCATTGCATAGTCTAGTTTAGCACCTATATTTGCTCTGGCTATTGCTAGGCAGTTGGGTTTTCAAAGGTAAGGTGTTATGGCAATTATGAGTTTGGTGCTGTATGCAGATGCGGAAGTGAGTGCACTAACTTATTGTTCATTGATAGGGTAGCATCAATGTAGACACGTAGCGTCTATACATAAGATGAGACTGGGATGAGAGTGTTGTCAATGTTAAAGTTGGAATATCGGACGTCTAGTTAGGCTAAGGTGGCTTTTAATCTGAGGGTAAGTATTTTAGTCTTATCCCCGTTAAGGCATAGGCCATTAGCAGCCATCCAAACTTGGATTGTGGTGTAAATTTTGTATAATGCCATGAAGTCTTGGTTGTAGTGTTAGGAGTACTTGGGTATCGTCAGCATAATTTGTATATGCTATACCAATGAGTACAACAAAAAGGTTGTACAAAGTAGGGGCTGTGCAAGAGCCTTGAGGAACTCCAGTGTATAGTCATGGGGTCAGCATTCGCTATGTTAGAGAATACCTTCATTGCTCTGCCCTCCAGGAAGGAGGTAATCCAGAAGGCTGCTTGTTTAGAGAAATGGGCTGCTTGCGTAAGATGTGCTGTAAGGGTCTTGTGATCTACCAGTGATCTACCAGATCAAAATCTGCCGAGAGATCGAGGAAGAGGAGGAAGGCAGGTTTACCCTTATCCATGATCAGTGTGATTTGGTTTTTTAAATCTAGTAGAGCAGTTTCCATTCCGTGACTTTTGCGAAACCCAGATTGTCTTTTACCTAGTATGGAGTTGGTTTCTAAGTAAAGTTGGATTTGGCTATGAGCTGCCTTAGCAAGGATTTTGAGAAGGAAGGGGGGCGGTGGTTATGGCCTACAGTTGTTGGGCTGTGCTAATTCTAATGAGGGTTTCTTTAGAAGGGGGCGTACCCATGCTTCTTTGAGGCTGTCGGGAACAGTAGCTGTTCTGAAGGAAGCATTAATGAAAGCCGTTAGGAGAGGGGTGAGGTCCTTGGCACACTCCTTAATGATTTTGGGAGGGCCAATGTCTCCTTTGTAGAGAGAAGGTTTGAGATGTTTGATGAGATCAATGACCTCAGATTCAGTGGTGCCCCTAAAGGAGAATTGAGAGGGGTGGGAGTCATCATGCGCAGCTTGTGTTGGAGGGGCTATCTGCTGGCTAGGCAGGGCTTTATGGTGGTCTTGAATCCGTTTTTGGAGGAGGTCTATTTTATTAAGCATTGTGGACTGAATGCTTGCACACTAAGTTTTGTCTTTAATGAACTCGTCTGTACTGGTAGGCGGTGTGACAAGTTCATTGAAGATGGTAAATATCTCTTTTGCTTGAAAATTGGCCTTGGAGATCCTGAGATTAAACGAGTTAGCTTTAGCTGTGATGATAGCTTCTTTTTCATGGAGAGCTATCTGTTTGAATTTATTTTTAGTTGGGTCATTAGGGTTGGCCTGCCAGTTTTTTTGAGCCTGATGTTTTTGCGAGCGAAGGGTTTGGAGCTCATCCGAGAACCAAGAGTTGCAGTGAAAATACTTTTTTTCTTTCTTACATTCAAGTGGAGCTATGGAGTGTATAGCATTGGTGAGCGTGTCTTTAAAGATGTCGGCTAGTATGTTAGGATATTATGAGAATGGGGGTGCTAGACATGGGATGTCAAGGTATGGTCAGAGGTTATCTGAGTTACGTTTTTTAGTACTTCTTGCTTTTGTCAGTGAGGCGTGTGTGAGGGCTTTGGTGTTGGGGGCTGTGGGGATAGTGAATTGAATGCAAGTGCAGTCCGTCCAAGGATAGGCAAAGTTAGATGTAATGGTAGATGCACAATTGTGATCCAAGTGCAGCCTTTGGAATGAGTAGGGCGCATAACTCTTTGGATGAAGCCTAGGACTAACAATTCTTTGGCTAGTGCTGTAGTGGGTTTGTCCTTCGGGTCATTGAAGCCTAGGTTCAAGTCTCCTAGAAGTATAATTTTTTAGGAGTTTTTGATGTTAAGTAGTTCATTATTTCCCTCCTGCCTTTGGCAACATCTGTTGGTTTTAAATTGGCTTGCTTTTTCTTTCTTTAGGCTTGAGTAATGGTTGTCTGCATGAGGTTGTAAGTTATGTTATGTTATCCATTTGGTACAAAAAGTACAGGGCAACTTTCACCAGAAGGCAGCTTGGTGCTTGACCCGCATGCATAAAGACACAGTCACTTGGTCTTGAAAAATAATGTCCTCTCTGATTTCTGATATTCAAAATTGCCTTCAGTATTACTTTGATTCATACGCAAGTGTTTTCTAATTTGAAAACCCCTGTATCGAGCATGTGAGCGATCTCGGAGCACTCCAGTATCACTATCAGCTGGTGAACTCACCGGGTAAGGCGTGAGTGTCTGATTCCCTCACTGCTCACAACAACTCGGCTTCAGTGGCTCCTCGCAACTGGCAGTCTGCTGCTGTTGCTCCTCCGCCGCCTGCACCACTTGTACACAGAGCTTCCTCTGCTCTGAAGGCTCTCTGGTGCTCGCCGGCCACCAGAGATGGCCTTGTGGGGAAGAAAGGGTATCGGGTAATACCGTCCCTATATATATGGTTGCCATACATAATGTGGCCAGGAAAAGGTTGTGTGACATTACATATATATGACCATATATATAGGGACAGGGATAGCGGGGGTGTCCCCCACTTCCCTTGAAAAAAGAAAAACCTGCCTGTTCCATGTAATAATGTCTCTGCACAAAACAGCAATTGTTTGACACATTTTTTGCACGGCGACATTTTTGCAGGGACATTATCACATGGAACCGAAGAAAGCTCTCCACACTTTCACTTCCTGTTGCACAACCTCTGCAAAACAGGTCTTCAGAGGGTAAGCTTCTCTCCTCATGCTTCCCGCTGTGCGACCTCAGCAATTAAGGCTTCTGGAGGCAAAGACCCTCTCAGGACCGGTACTGTTCTCTGCTCAACAGTGGTCCTGGTGTGTTCTCCCTCCTCCAGCTTCTGCTACTTACATTGCTCTCACTGCTCACTCACTAATGGCCTGCACCTGAGTGGGCATTTTAAGCCTCCTAGTTTTCCTGAGGTGTGGGTCATTCCCATTAACAAGCTGACCACTCCTGCAGTGTTATTCCTCTTTAGCCCCCTTCTTCGTCCCAGTACTTCGGGAATTATGGGACTTGAAGTCCCTAATAACAAAATTCGTTTTTTTAGCTTGTTTTTTGCATTTCCATTCCCCATAATATTCTTTAAAGGAATATCATAAGGCTTAATCACAAGACTGAATTGCATAGAGGAATAACGTTCTTTAGAGTTTGAATTGTTATTACTCACAGACTTGCTTTCACAGTACCTTTGGGAGCTAGAGGAGTTTCTAGTTCTATGAGTCTCCAGGGTTTTAGAAGGGGTTTTATTTCTTTCAATGCCTAAGGGTTTATGATTGTTTTTACCGATATTAAGATGTGCAACTTGGGGAACAAACAGATTGTTATGACAACAAGCCATTACATACTTTGATGTTGAGAAGATATCCTCCCCAGTGGAAGACAAATACTGTGTCTCAGCCCACGAAGTCCTCTCGTTCCCTGGGCAGTTTCTCCTCCCAGGTGATCCTCCTGCAGAACACCAACTCCAGGATCAGAAAGCGTCTGCCTTTCCCTGACCACCTGGGAGTAGACTTTAGGCAGAGGCTTAGTGAGGATTCCGTACTATTTATCACATTATGCTTCCATCTTAAGTGACTCAGAGACTCGTGTAATCCTTCAATGGTTGCAATCCAACCAGTTTCAAATAATAAAAGCATTACATTTCCTGGATTGTCAGCCAAATCCTGCCTAGACAAGCCAGGAGTCCTGAGCAGTTTTACACGAAACCTGGACAAATTGTTTAAAAATGTATCTGCATTCAAGTCCAAAATTATTTTCAGATCAACAAATAAAGAATCTTTCAAAGTATTTAAAATCTTGTAAAAAGATCAATCTTTCCAGTGAGCTCTACAGGTAAGGGAAAAACCGAGCTCGTATATGGCCGCAGCAAAAGGGTGGAGTTGGGTATCCTTAAAGCTCTCCTCCAAATCAAACCATCTAAAAATGGTAAAGAATTTTAAACACACATGTGGACTTGAATCCCATATAAAACCTTGGGGACAGTCTTCCATCTGTAGAATTTTGAAATTGAACTTACAGAAAATGTTCCATATTTGGCGTCACCCCTGCTCAGCTGATTAGAAGAGACCATTGCCCGACATTTCATCCAGACCTTGATTTTCAGTTTATGCGGTTTGGAGATGATTGGAAACCCAAGATAAATAAAGCTATCTACCCTCTCCAATACATCTGTCCCAATCTGTCATTGAAACGTAGAGATTTATTTTCTCATAGTTCACTGCATTATCTTAGTTTTGGCAGTGTTTATTTTCAGAGAATTGAAGGAGGCATATTTTACCAAATGCCTCAATCAAACACTGCAGACCAATCTGTGCCCAATTAAATATTAAAAAAGTCATCAGCATATGCCAGCCATATTGGTTTAAAATTGTGGTGTTTAGGCAGAGCAAAGGAACCTGGATCTAAGCAATCACCTATGTTTGACATATATAAATTAAATGGGCATGGAGCCAAGATGCATCCCTGTCTGACCCTTTTGAAGGTGGACATTTTACACAAAAGGGCCCCATTATGGTTTAGCCTAACTTTGACATTGGACTGATTATGAAGACCAATAATCAAGCGCAAAAATCCCAAAGGAATTCCCCAATTTTTCAGCTTGGTCCACAGTCGACCTCTATTAACTGCATTGAATGCAACCGAGAGAGAGAGGTTGACTGTCGTCAAAAAGACCGATTCATACTTCTTTGACAATGCTAGTTTTTAACACATTTTTAAATATTAGCATTTATTGGTGTTCCTATAGATTTTCTAAAGCTGGACTGCTATTTTTTAAGCCTCCCTGATTGTTTTTCCCAAGTTTAATGTACCCCAACAGCAGAGTTGCAAATGCTTTACCGTCTGCATCAAATATAGCTGTGAACCGTTAATTAGTGGGATCTGACCTAGAGCCCTTCTTAAAAATGGGGACAATAAATGCTGTGGCCCATGATTTCAGGAAAATATAAGTATCCGCTACTTGCTGAAAAAGGATGGATAATAGCAATGCCCAGACCGCAGGATTGCCTTTGAATAATAGATTTGATTGTTTGTTAGGACCAGCACCTCTAGAAGTACTGATCCTCTTTAATACTTGTTCCACACTATCACAATCCACTTTCAGCTTCCAGACATCACTTGTCCCTACAAACTCGGAATACCACAGATCATCATTAATTGTCATTTATTAATTTAACATGTGTTAGAATGGATTTCTAAACTCTGGCCTGATGGACAGAAGTTTAGAAGGCTACCCTAGTTTAGTGAAACAGGGGAACCTTCTGGACTAGCCAGACCAATCACGGTAGCTTGTCAGGCGGTCAGGACTAGGTCTCAGGAGGGGTTATCAGAAGCCCACAATGAGCAAACACAGTAACGATACCACAGAATACGCTTAGACAGGTGTATATCAAAAATACATATACATGTATGTTAGGCCCAATAACACAACACAAATAACCAAATGAATAATGCAACAGTTACCACACAAGCATTTCACTATTTAACATATATACAACCACTATAGCCTAATGCGAAAATGGGAGGAAAACATACACAACCTGTAACAGAAGGCAGGGGGTGGGAGGGGCTAACATAATTTAAACATCAGACAGTCTTCAGGATGGAAACTCTAACTTATTCTGTCCAGCCCTACAAAGTGGGCAGCCTTGCGCTCAAAGTACAGCAGTGCTTAAAAACGCACAGTCGTGTGTCAAGCGAAGACAGTACCTTTTCAAAATGCTGGGACAGTTAGGTAAGGGTGCTGAAGGGGGTAGAAGATGTTCCAATTACCGGGGAAGGTTCTGCCCTCATGGACAGAGCAGTTTCCGACTTTTGGAAGAGGCCAGGGAGCGCAGGCTATCCCAACCAAAAAGAGGATCCCAAGGAACCCTTGTGCATGAAAAGAAATGGATGAGCCACGGGCCACCGGTAAGTTATGCAAGTACTCGCCTCCCCGTTGCTTCAATCCAGACCAAACTATGCCAGTTTAGTCAAGGTCGTCTGAGGTTCCAAATCCTGCCTTTGCTCTCTGATCCGGCTCTCATGTGCTGCAGGACGGGACAGTAGTCTGTGATGGGACAGTAGCCACAACTCCACACACGAAGGGAGGAAGAAGAAAATTCAGGTGCAGCAGTACTCATGGCTCAGCAGAGAAGGCGGGAAAGCCACCAAAGTGACACAGGGACCGCAAAGGCTTGTGGCGTGACTCACTCTTCTAGTTCCTGACCCAGACGAGCTAGGCCTTTGGTGGGAGAGTGTCAGGAACCACAGGTTAGAGATTCCCAATGTTTCAAGCCTCAACTCCAAACGGTGGCGCTCCGATGCAATGTCCCAGGACAGATCTGATCAGTTCACTGGACGGCCAAGTAACACTTCCAAGAAGGCTGTTCTGGCGGGAAATCAGCTGGATGCCAAGAGTAGTTGTTCCCACTACTCAAAAGGGCTTCTAATGTCGAGAATGAAACAGGGGTCGAAAGGGACAACAGCGGGCTCAGGGTACCAAACTTTCCAGCTCATCTCCGGTGGGTCCAGGGGTCTGCTTCAGCTCACATTATACTTGACTCCTTTGGTAGTTCAGGATGAACCACTATAGATCGACCTGGAATGGATGCAGGGCCCCTTCTCTGATCCAAAGTTCGATGCGTGATCAAATCTAGACAACCAATAGAAGATCTGCTCCCTTGCCTGCACACCAGTCGTGGTCCAATCGTCGTCCACAGTGGTCCCCATGGATCCTGGCACCAGTAGTGTGGATTGGGACCAGACAGTCCCAACCATCTTCCTGGGGGCTAGCGCACGTAACATGCAGATTTTCGCGGGAGGCTGCATGCCCAAATAAGGAATTCCCGGTTCAGCTCAACATGGGGCAAGGCAAAGGGACAAGATGGCCAAAGGACAGAACAAAAGACTATGTGGCACGGCCATTATCAGCTTTGGCCACTGTCATGAGCCATCTGCGGTATGGTTTGATAAAAAGTAATTAAAATACCAGAAAAGTAAACTGCTGCCACCAGTTCATCCTAGGCACACGTGTACATTCACCAAAAATTCCTTAGGTGGTGTCTAGGTGCATGTGGATGGAACGGATCAAGTATGTAGATGGTACAGGTGGAATATGTGGATAAAGTGCATAAAACAACTCCGAATACACGGAATGGATTGGAGTAAATAGAACAGATTCAAATGCACGAAACGGATTGGAGTGCGTGGAACGCCTTGGAGTGCAGAGAATGCTTGAACGAGCATGTAACCCATCATATCACATCACCACGCTTACTCTCTTCCTTACACCACCACTCAACTAGAACACAGAGATACAATGACACCATTCGGTATAACTGTTCTCATACCAACATCTCCCTCTCACTCCCCATCACTCTAAGTAAACACTGCTGGTTTCACACCCCCCAGCTAGGCGTTCTCCTCAGGCCTAACGCAGCCCCTTTCGGTCTGGACAAATCCTGCCAGAACGAACACATACTGCTGATCTCTCAACCACCACACCTACCGCTAAGAAGCAGCTATCACACGAATGCCACACCAGCTGCAAACATGTCCAGTGCTCACACGCACTTTTGACTCTCTCTACTGACTTGAACTTCGGTTCCCAAGGGCGTTCAACCTACCAGCACCTTCAGACCATACCAATGGTATATAAGGCGCTGTATAAATGCAAAGTAACATAACATAATATAAAACAAAATGACCCCAGTGCACGGTACAGTAATGTACTTTGCGCACTGGTAAAAAGTTACCAAGAAATGACAAAGTAAAAGACTAATGCAAACATAGTTTACCAGTACTGACAGCCTGAAGGACGTGTCAGTTTCCCCATAACAAATGAGCAAAAGCCCAGGGGGGCGCACCTGAAGGCTATGCTCCACTGGAAAAAGTCAGGTTGAATAGCCAGACAAAAGCAAAAAATGTAGTGGATCCATAATATGGAGGGAAAATTGCATTCAGAGAAATCTTTCCTAAAAACATGAGAATCATATTAAGCATACATTTAAAAAATCATTTGACATTTCAAACAAGTGAGTTAAAAAAAAAGTTACGCATTTCACACAGAAGTTAAGAGAACTCTTCTGGCATATTTGTGGGCGAACTTGAAACCTTGAGTCCCCTACTCAATTCTGATTCTACCGAAAGATAGGGTCGGAATGGGATACCCTGATCTTTATGAATACTTTAGGGCACCTCCATTGTGCATTCTTGCAGACCACCTGTGGGAAAACCCCGAAAAACAATGGGTTGCCCTGGAAAACTATCTATTCTCTCCGGTCACCCTGGGAGAATGGTTATGGTCCCCCTTCAGATCCTTGCCACGTAGAATCAGAGAACACCCGACATTGTCAGTGTTTTGGTGCCTGTGGCGTCCCTCCCAGAACATGAAAGGAGTCACGTCTTGGCCATTTCCCCTCAACTGTATCTGGGCTCCCCCCATTCGAGACAAGCCGGTGAGAGTCCATCACTTTCAACCCCAATACGACAATGGTTTGGTGAGGGCGGGGCAGATGTGGAGGGAGGGCACCTACATTTCTAAAACACAGCTGGAGGAAGCACAACATGGGACTGCAATAGCTCCACTGCCCTGCTTACAGCTGAGAGGTGTCCTGCATGATCCGTGCTGGGTTGAGTCCCTGCGCAGACCTCTCACAGCATTCGAGTGCACACTAAGCGAGCGTCGGGGCACGAGAGGACTGATAGCCCAACTATTTAGTGCCCTCCTCACTAGGGGCCACCTCACGCAACCCACCACCCAGCCTAAATGGGAAGACGAGCTAGAACTCCACACCCACCCACCAGAGACATGGGCAGTGATATATAGGGCAGTGTGGAACTCGTCCAGATCCATCCAATACAAACAACATAACGGAAGGCTCTTGATGAGGTGGCACCTAACTCCGCACCGGCTCTCAAAAATGTTCCATGGGGTGACACCATTATGTTGGAGGAGGTGCGGGCAGACAGGCGACTACTGGCACCAATGGTGTGGATGTATTAAGGCACAGGCTTTTTGACAAGAAGTCCTGGGGTGGATTCAAGAACTAGATGGGATCGCCAGAGCACTTTCACCGCTGCTTGTTTTGTTTGGGATAGATCCAAGCCAGGACGACTCTCACATAGTCCTATCCAACATGCCGAGGAACTTGTTGCTGGCAGCGAGAGTGTGCCTCACGATCAAATGGAAGAGTAATGTTATGCCAACAAAAGGGGAGTGGCTGTCGAAAGCACACTCGATCTATCAGATGGAAAGCATCACGGCCACCCTCCTAGAATCCAACTCTCACATGGATATGATTTGGCTCCCGTTCTTTGAATACCACACAGCATATAAGAAGACGACGAAGGGGGTGGGCCTACACTAAATGTGAGAGCACTGAAATACAGAATAGCTTACAGGGGACCCAGGAGATCTCTGGAGCACAACCCTCATCGGGGCGTGGAGGAGAAGACTTAAAATCACTCCCGGGCAAATAGCGAGCCTTTATCGTAGGGAAACAAAGGTTTGGTGTAATTAAGGATATCACTATTAAGATGCACAATGTTCCATATCCCCCTTCTGAGATGCGTCGTGGGAGGGGCGGGGGAGGGTGGAAATGCGGATACACATGTTAGTCTCTTTTATTGTTCTATTTTCAACCCTACCTCACCGAAAACGCACAGACCACGCGTGCCCTATGAATTGACATCCCATGGTACGCACCCCACCAAGTCGATGTAATCATTACTGAGGAAAAAGCCAATGGGGGCATTGGGGGAGCAGGCACCACTCACCCAAGGGCCTCTAAAGACTCCATTGCAATGTTTTTCATGGTCATTGTTTTTTGGTGACACTATCAGGAAAATTGTATTTCTTTTGTTTACTGAAAACTCAGTAGAATATGGTTTTAAAAAGTTAACCATCATGTTCTCCCTGATTTTAAGAGAATTATATACAAATGTCTTAACAAGTGTCGATGCGATTTCCATCGTTTTACATTCAAAAGGTAAATCGGAGCCGGTTGACAATGGTGAACACCTTCTTTTATCAAAAGTGGCACAAGAAACGACAGAGCGTTTCATAGAAAGTGGGACAGAAAGGGCATAAGCTATCTTGAGAGCTACTGTTACTCCACATCCCACGGTCTGTGTTCAAGTTCAGACAAAGCAAGCTATGGTTATTAAAAAGCGAGGCTTTCAGTATGGTGAGAAAGTTAAATAAGGAGCGAGACCCTCCGTTATTAATAGCGGCTCATTTGTGCATTAGTATGTTTAGCTATTTCCATTTAGTATCTATTGGTTTTATATGAAATAACCTTTTAAAAACAGTAAATAGCACTGTTTCCACAGGGTAAATGGCAGGTTTTCCATGATACTACTCAATATTTTAATCCGATCTTTTTTACCTCTTATCCATGGAATTTTCAAAGCCCTTTCGCTGGTACAGATATTTAACAGCATTTGTTTAGAAAGCATAGCTGTAGGGGTATTACAGAAGGATAGGCGTAGTGTGGCAGGAGCGGTTACCATGGCGCCCACAATGTAAGACATATTCATCTTTCTATGAGTTTCGAGATTGGGAGCAGAGCGTGGCAGCCCCAAAATCGTTTTTTGAAAGCTTTTTCAATAGGATTTCCTTAATACACCTGAACCCAAAAAGGCCCCTGCCATATATGGCAATAGCTTTAGCTGTTGCTCGATACATTTTTAACATTATTTCGAGTGACTGTGCATTATAATTGTGTATGATTTGAAAATGGCACCCGTGGCTTGCTGCATTTTAGCGGTCTGTTTTAAAATATATGGGATTGGATTAAGATGAGAAGATCAGAAGAAAAACAAATACCTAGGTATTCATGGACAGAAACTGATGGTAACAGCATGTTATTTGAGTAAAAGGTCCTCCCTTTTTTTCTTCGAGTGCTGGGAAAAGAGTTGCTGATTTTGCCACATTAACAGTTAAATCAAGGGATTTTGTGAATTATGTCTATGTGTAAATGAGGCACTGAAGGGATCTTGGAGTTCTGGTAAAGAGCATGCAGTCATCAGCTATGATGGCACTGGACACTCGTTTCCGTAACGTGTGGGACATCGACCTCTAGTGAGCTGAGTTTAGCTTTCAGCCCATTGGTATATTACGATTAAAGAGTATCCGCACCAGTACACACCCTTGTGTTACACCCCGTATTACAGGGAATGGGAATGGCCGGGTACTTTGCCTGCAAGAGACTATCTTAAGAAAATCATTAAGGAAGCTACTGAGAATACTGATAAGCATTACACCGTCTGGACCACCAGACCAATGAGCATTTGGTAGGAGCTCATAAATAAGGCACTGAGAACCAGAAGACACCATCTTGATGTACTTGGTCGGGAGGATGACATTGTCATTTCTGATATATATTTATATATATATGTATACGAACTAAGAGAACCTTGAAGTAAAGCTTTGAGCCAGACGACCGAAGGTAAACAGCCAGGAGAGGGACTTTCTTTTGGCAAAGTTAAGTTATTATTAATACTGGTAGGGCCAGATAGATTAGATTTTGGACATGGGATATTATGGATTTGGACTTCCTGACGACAGACGATTATAGTTAGCTTGGTTAGGTACAGAACATCCATGTAGCAATATACTAAGGTAGTCCATGTCTTTATCATTTTAAATACAAATCGAAGACATGTCTAATATGTGTCTGACTCCTTCTTCTGAACCACCACACTACTTATTTAAAATCAAATCTAAATAGTCTCAGTAAAAGGCTGGTAATATGTTAGTGTTCAATATAGTGTCCCAGTGAATGTGACCGTGGCCCTCAAGGAGAGCATCAGGTGGCTTGGGGACCATATTTTCTTGTGATTTGTTGTGTGCTTGCACGTTTATTATAAGTGTTAAGGCTAACTGGTCACTCTCTGACCATGGTATCACCTCAAAGTTCTTAATTAGCTGCCACATTTTAATAGAGATCAAGAAAAAATCATTTATTTAATTCATTTTGGGTCCATAAAAGGTTGGCCTTGCTTTTATGTCTTATGGGAATCTACCATTTGTGGATCATAAAGACCATTCAAACATTAGATTATATAGCATTATGCCACTTGTATCAACTATATTGTCATCTATGTTCATGGAGGAAATCTTTTTATTAAGTCTTCATGACAATCAAACAGCGCTGCCGGTGGGGGTGCTCCCAATCTTTGCGTTAAAATCACCCGCTACATGAAAAATAGCATTGGTAGTGTCTGTCGATTCAGAAGGCTATTTTAAATTGGTGAAAGTCCATTAAGTAAAGGATTTTTGTTGGTCTTATCTGCTCAGTTCTAGCAGTTTGTTATTAACATCCTGACACCAATCTGTACTACCTATTCGACTACTGGATATTCGGCATAATTGCCTATGCATTTGTGGCCAGTGCGAAGTACCATTCTGAGAAAATGTAAAAGACCTGACAAGTTTCTTGCCCTCTTGTTTCTTATAGCTGAACTATTAATTGATATATATATATATATATAGCTGCAGAGTATTATAGTTGTTGTTTTCCGAAATTCAAAAAGGGACGTCGACAGGGCATGCCAGTAATACTATCCCTACTGTGATGTCCACTGTATCCATGGTCCTTCACCCGTCGGGATCCCTCAGATTGTTTTTTTCTGCCATCGTGAGTGGGTACTTATCGCTGAGTGCAATTTCAGCTAACACCATTTACTTTATCAAAGTTTAAAAATAGTTACTCTTCCTGTCCTTTTTCGACCGCCGTGTCTCAACGCGGTGAAGAATCAACGATCGAAGGACAAGACGAACCGTCGGACGAAGAAACTTCAACAGATTCCTTTGTCTTGGAAGGCCCAACGGGCCTAGGCCCTTAAGGGAGGGAGAGTAGGGGGGGTGCAGTCATTTCACAATGTATTTCTCCACCCCTTTCCTTTGTCGCCCTGCTGCCTGCCCCAACCATGGATAGGACACCTTTTAAATTGTGACCATACTTTAATAAAAAAATTCTGTGGATCAATAAGCACAGGGTGTGTAACCTGTGCCTTAATCGGTAGCACGACGAAGGGCACTGTCGGGCTTGCAAGCTCTTTCGACCCAAGACCTTTAAAGATCGTTGGACGAAACGCATGGCCCATCACACCATGCAGGCCATGCCGCCATGGACGTGGAGGGTGCCTCCAGCGACGGCAGCGATGCCGTCCTTTCGGACGGCGAGGGTGACGGGGAACTTCCATGTTCCCCAGTGCTAGCCCCCGACCCTGGAAGACAGGCCGGCGGCTCTGTTGTGGGGACTACACCCAGCGGCAAAAGCACCCCATCTCCCCACACTAAACACATACCCCGCGGGGATGTGTCAAGCACACGCTGAGATTCAATGTCTAGGGGCAGATTTGCGGATTCTCTGTCCTCTGGGCACTTCAAAAGTCAGTCACCTGATGACAGACCCCATAAGAATAAAGATGCCGCCCATAAATCCTCATCTACCGAGCGCCAAACGCCAAAAGATGCAGCAGAAGCCCCTCCCGAACGTCAGATGACACTGCGAAGGCCCTTCTCGGTGCTGAAACTCGACCTGTGTCGTCGAAAACAACTTCTAGTTCAAAGAAATCGTCCTCTAAGAGCTATGATCATAGAGATAAGCAAAAGGACAAGGATAAGTCCCACAGGGACAAGGATATGTCCCTTAAGGACAAACCTCATAGTGAAAGGCTTACCCCTGCCAGAGACACTGTACAGGAGATTGATGAAACCCTACAGGAGGATAGGGAGGGCCCTTCAAGTGAAACACTACATAATAAGGGCCTGCCTACACCTGCTGTTCCTTACCCTGGCATTATCCCCAGCTCAGCGAAATGGTCAGCTGAGGACATTGAGTAATGTCTAGAATTACTTTCTTTGCTAACTTCTTTGAAGAGCACCCTCAAGCCGTTGAGAGCTTACAAAATACACCCCCCACTAATCCGGCTTCTACTTCTCAGCCCCGTCAATCATCCCAGCCATCAGGAAAGAGGTCTCATCTTTTCTGATCCTTATGATATGTCTACTGCAGATCTTTGATATACATAGACACAGACGCAGAAGAATATCAAGAGGATGATCAATACTATGACGTAGAGGATGAGGGGTATAATAATGATGATGATGATGAGGCAGAGGTCTATGCTATGGACTCTCCAGTTCCACAGGATGCCCTGTTACCCGATTCCCCTGTGGATAATCAACCCCTGTTTAATGACATTTTGGTCAAAGCAGCTGAGCCCTTTGGCATTGAGACTCAAGAGACTCAGCAGGACAAGGATTTTTTCGAGAACATCCTGGGAGACAAGAAAGCTGCCACCCAGTTTATACCCATTCTGAAGTCCATTCAAAGAAGGATCCAACCTTCACTTGAAACGCCCAATCAAACAAGGGCAGTTAACCCTAGAATAGAGAAGCTATTCCGCCCAGCCCCGTCTAATCCCTTGTACATAAGAGGACAGCTTTGGCCAGATTCACTGGTGTTCACAACTACCCGGAGGAGAGCTTGTACACAGTTGGCCTCCTCCGAAGCTCCACCAGACAAAGCGAGCAAGAAGCTCTACACCATGGGTAGGAAAGTGGCTACTTCTGCAGCTTACAGCTTAGCAAGAATCGCCAACAATTCCACAGTGTTGGCAAGCTACGACTGTACTAAATGCAACAAGGTCACTGCCCTAGCTGACTCTGCTCCTGAACCTCTGAAATCTAAACTTGCCCTTGTTGCAACCGAAGGCAGGACCACTGCCAGCAGTCTGCTTAAAAACAACCTTGACGATGCGAATAATGGCGGATGCGATACCGCAGTGGGCACTATCCTCAAGCGCCATGCCTGGATTCGACAATCCGGTTTTAAACTAGAGGCTCAGGCAACCTTGCTCAATATGCCAATAGAACTTAATGTTTTATTTGGCAAAGCAGTGGAGGATGCTCTGAAGTCAGCCAAGGACGAGTATGAAACCCTTAAGTCCCTTGGCCAACTTACTAATAAACAGACCGGACAAAGGAGGGGAAACAGTTTTCGCCGTTTTCGCGGCCAAAATCAAAGCGGCTCTGGTTATGGACAAAACCAGAATACATCTTGGAATTACAACCAGGGTCAAGCATCCCAAGGTTATCCTAGAGGCCAGTGAAGAGGTCGCGGCCGGGGGAGACCATCCACTGGCAGAGGTGGAGGAACGCCTCCCAAACAATGACGTCCCCCCGCTACAGGTCCCCTCCCATGCCTCCCCAGTCGGTGGACAGATTTCAAACTTCACCCACGAATGGGAGGGCATAACCACAGACAAGTGGGTGTTATCAACACTAGCGGGAGATTATTGCGTGGAGCTCCTAGAAACACCATCAAGCCTCCCCCGCGCCAGTGGAAGACGTTAAGAGAGGAACAACTCATCTTGATAGAAGAAGTCAACGCGCTACTCCTCAAAGTCGCCATCGAGAGTGTGCCGTCCTATGTAGTAAACAAGGGTATCTATTCAACATCCTTCCTTGTACCAAAGAAAGATCTGACAATGCGCCCAGCATTATACTTGCACCTTGCAAACAAATATGTCAAGCCACAAAAGTTCTGCATGACTACGCTATAAGAAGTAATCCCTCTGCTAATGTGGGGGCATTACATGGCAACATTGGATATGAAAGATGCTTATTTTCATATTTCAATGCTCCCAGCGCACAGAAGACTCTTGCGGTTCAAAGTAGCAAACCAGCACTACCAATTCAAGGTCCTACCCTTCGGAATAGCCTCAGCTCCAAGGGTATTCACCAAGGTACTGGCGGTGGTGGCAGCGCACCTGCACAGGGAAGCAATCCCAGTGAATCCCTACCTGGACGACTGGCTGATCACGGGAGAAACTCTGCATCTTTGTAAACTAAACACTCAAAGAACCATAAATCTTCTCTACCAATTGGGCTTCTTGATAAATGAGAAAAAGTGAAGTTGTGTACCAAATACATCGAAACAGTTCCTAGGAGCTGTATTAGATACCCAAACAGGCTTAGCCTTTCCGTCCATGGAAAGAGAGCAAAACATGCTTCGGCAAATACACCGAAACAAGCCGGTCTCCAGATAAGCGTACACAAAGCAATGCGATTACTAGGCATGATGGCATTGTGTATTTTTCTAGTCCCACACGCATGTCTGTGCATGCAACCAATGCAGGAATGGTATGGCGAAACAATGGTCTCAGGCAAGTGGTCAGTGGGACGATCCAGTGGTTGTTTCGCTAACACTGGTACACAACCTACGCTGGTGGTCGAGAGAAAATCTGTTCAACGGAAAACCCTTCCACGATCCGGAGGCGCAAGCGGTTGTCATGACAGGCGCGTCACTTTCCGGGTGGGGGGGCTCATTACCTTCACCACACAGCAGATGGTCGGTGGACACAGGTCACTGCACAGAACCATATCAACCTGCTAGAACTACTGGCAGTACTCAAAGCACTTCAGGCATTTGAGATGCAACTGACAAACCAGTCGGTTCTAATTCTAACAGACAGCACAACTGCCATGTTCTATATCAACAAACAGGGGGGCACACACTCTCCAAGTCTATTCAAGTTGGTGCAAACGATATGCAGGTGGGCACTCAAACGGGGGACATCCCTATCCTCCCAACACGTTCCAGGGGTACTCAACACTCTAGCAGACTCTCTGAGCAGAGATTCCCTACCAGAAGAACACGAGTGGCAGCTACACTCAAGCGTCGTAGACCACATCTTCTCTCAATGGGGTTATTCTACACTAGACTTGTTTGCTACAAAAGAAAACAAGCAATGCCCAGACTTTGCGTCCAGGTTCCCCCAGCCAGACTCCAAGGGGAACGCCCTATGGATGAACTGGTCAGGGAAATGTGCTTACGCTTTTCCCCCCCGACACCATCGATGAGCAGGATTGTGAACAAGATGCAGAGAGAACAGATGACACTCGTCCTAGTTTCTCCTATGTGGGCGAGACAACCATGGTATCCGCATCTGCGCAAACTGGTGATGTGCGATCCTATCAAGCTCCCGTACCTAACCAACCTGTTAACCCAAAACGGGGGAACAGCGGTGCATCCTCAACCACTCTCAATGAACTTGGCAGCATGGCTCCTGAAGTCATAGAGTTCGGACACCTTAATCTACCACAGCGGTGTATGGATATCCTCAACGAGGCACGAAAACCAAACACTAGACACTGCTATTTCGACAAGTGGAGAAGATTTGTAATTTGGTGCCAGTCAAAACAAATAAACCCTGTAGAAAGTACTCCTTCACACATTCTAAATTATTTACTCAACTTGTTAGATTTGGGGTTAGTTTTCAACTCTATAAAGGTCCATCTGGCAGCTTTATCAGTCTATACCACCTCTCAAAGTAAAGTCTTGTGGTGGAAAGTACCAGTCATTAAGTCATTTATGGAGGGAGTAAAGAGGCTCCACCCTCCAATTTCTAATCCCCCGCCAGGATGGGATCTCAATGTAATACTAGCAAAGCTCATGGGACCCCCCCTTCGAGCCATAGCACCAGTCGAGTCTTAAACACCTGATCTACAAGACTGTCTTTTTAGTGGTTATTACTTCCATAAGAAGAGTCTGTGAATTACAAGCCTTGTCAGTGCAGGACCCTTTCTTTATTGTCCATAAATATAAATTGGTTTTACGTACTCATCCTAGGTTTTCCCCTAAATTCATTTCTAAATTCCACCTAAACCAGTACATTGAGTCCCGGCTTTCTTTCAGAATCCAACTAGCTCAGCTGAGGTTAAACTCCACACACTAGATGTGAGGAGAGCGGTCCTCTACTACGTAGACAAGACCAGACTGCTTAGAAAGACAGATCAACTGTTTGTCTCCATAGCAACAGGCTGAGAGGGGGACCGCATTTCCAAGAATGCTATCTCCAGATGGATAGTCAGATGTATACACCTATGCTATTCATTATCAAATAAAACGCTGCCGTTCACGCCTAGAGCTCATTCCACACAGAGCAGAGGAGCTACTCTGGCTTTTTTTGAAAATGTACCCTTATACAGCATTTGCAAAGCAGCTACATGGAACTCAGTACATACTTTCACTCAGCATTACTGCATTGACACACATTCACACATTCCAAAGTAGATACACGGGTAGGACAAGTGGTTCTAAAACATCTGTTTGCTGCTGCTCCTTCTCACAACCCACCATCTTCTCATAACATTGCTCGCTAATCTACGCATAGTGTGTGATCTAAGCAGATTCCACCAGCCTCATAAGGGATTCATTACTCACCATAATCGTATTTCTGATGCTTGTATCGGCTTAGATTCACATGGGCCCACCCTTCCTCCCCAGGGAGAAGGTGCATCGATGTTTTATGAGCTTTCTGTCTATATCTGCTTGGATACAACTGTACTCACATTACACTTCATGCAAACTTATGTCAGAACAAAACAATCTGAGGGACCCCGACACGTGAAGAACCATGGGTACAGTGGACGTCACACTAGGGATAGTATTACTGGCACGCCCTGTTGACGTCCCATTTTGAATTTCGAAAACAACTGGAATACTCTGCAGCTTCCACTAGATGTCGGCCTATGCATATCATGTGAATCTAAGCAGATACAAGCATCAGAAATACGATTACTGTGAGTAATGTATCATATATATATATATATATATATATATATATATATATATATATCCATCAATGTCTAGTGGCTGTATAGCATTAGCATGAATGTTTGGGCAGCTCTTGCTGATCTTTTCAATTAAGAAGTTGTTGAAAGCAGTGGATTTCTCAGTGGAGTAAAGTGCAGTCTATAAGTGGTATAGGGGGATCTGGGAGAGGGGCTGATGCACTATTCAACTGCTTTGATGAGTGCCTTGCTTTCATTGTGTGCTTTGGCTCTAGGCAGTGCGCCAGATAAGATTTTGAGGTGGGAGTATTTTACTCCCTATTTTTAAACTTTGAGAGTAAATGTGATTTCAAGAGAGTAAAAATGTGCTTTCTCCTTTGCAAGAGAGTAAAATGTATGTGTCATCCAGCCAACGTGCGCATAAACTGTATGGCAATCATTACCATGCAGCAGCTTTTTGCATCGTGACAGAATACACCTTTCATCATTTCTCTAAGTCTGGCCATTTGATCTCTCCTGTATATATTTAAATGTTGAAAACACAAAAGCCTAGCCAATTACATAGTAAAGTGATCCTGAATTGTGCTGTGTATTTTGAGGTTCGATAGCAGAATTGTCTTTTGATGTTTGATCTTCATTTCCTGGAACTATTACTACCTAATGGTAGGCCAATGTTATGATTCAACAGTGCACAGGGGCAAGGACTCCATGCTAAATTTGATACCTAATCTCATGGTCAAATTGTTATTTATATAGCACTTTTGGCAAAGCGCTGTACATAAAACATATTTATCACCATTATCACCAAACTTAAATTGGTACTTCTTTATCGACATTGAAATGGATGAAAGGCTGAGTTGGCCTTGCCGGGATTCGAACCTGCAATTTAGAGATCACGCACAGATTGCAGCAACGAGCGTTCAACTGGCTGAGATATCTTATTGGCTAACATCCTTCAGTGGTAGGTACACCGAGTATCAACTGAGGTATAATAATCAGTGCCTAGATGTTGGACAAACCACACATGAAGTGCTACATAAAGTTAAATACCTATCTGGATTATCACAGGGTTGGGTTTTGCTGGGTTTCTATGTCAATTACAAATTTAACTTTCATTTGTTTGTTTTTGAACAACGCTTGTACTTCCTGGAGAGTCAGGTTTTGAAGGTTTTAATTGTAATCTTGAAGATATATTTAAGAGGCAATAATACCTGTGATTGGTGTAATGACAATTACTGACCCTTGAACAAAGACTCTGCTGCCACTGATAATTTATAGTAATGTACCCTACTGACTGCAAAGTTGAATTGATGTAAACTTGACTGTGCATACTTATAATTTTACACACTGTTTTTATAATTAGAGTGTAAATGAAATTATAAGTGTAAAAATGATCTGCCTCCGCATAATTATGCACAGCACAGGAACTATGAAAAATAAAATGGTGCAGTACTGGTTTGCTTTCACTGTAAAAAATTATTTGTTACAAAAGATGAATTCTCAATTGCAACTTAGTTTTCCATCTTATTAATTATACAATCCTAAAATGCCTAGGAAAATAAATATGCACAGTGCTTCTGTTTGCTCCATGAGTATCTACACACAACACAGCAGAAGCTGAACAGAAAAAAAATCCTTTTATCACGGTGTGCAGTTTCTTTTTTGAAAGGTTTCAGAGAAAGAAATTCTGTTTCAGAGGCTTTTCACCATGGCTTGCAATTACATCTCTGTGGATACAAATCAAAAGAAGCGTTCTGGTTTCTGTCAAGTAACCTGACCTTCGCTCTGCCCTCTACTCTAGACCTGTGTGTAATATACACAGGAGAATAATAAAGCTGTCGTGTTTACAAGATTTTCATGCTTAAAAAGGACTGGTACAACCCTTATCTGGATGCCTGGCTATAGGGCTCTGTTTGTAAGAACCTAGTGCTCTGGTGATCTTTGGTCTGAGAAAGTCCAGTCAGTATTCTTTTAGTAGTGCATGGTCAGATGGGTTTTGGACTTTTGCCAGGTTTTCCTTTGCTTCCAGATGACTTGTTTATTTCTGATGTTGTCTTGTATGTACCAGAATTCGGGTGATCTGTGTATGTTGATGTTTGACCTAAGGGTGTTTATTGAGTGTTTTTAGTAAGGTGCTGCAGGCTTTGTTGTGGGGTCACGACAGGGTAGTGGTGAAGGTGGTCAGGCCTTCTGAGAGTGATTCCAAAGGGAAATCTTTGGATGGTTTGGATGCCGGCTTGATATGTGTGGGTTGGAAGCTGAAGGAAATGGCAAGGTGATCTCATCAGTAAAGAGGATGGGGTGTGTTGTATTGTAGGTTTGTAAGTGTTAGGAAAGATTTCGTAATTGTAGGTAATTTTCCTTCCATGTGGCAACCCCTACACTTTTTGCTGTTGTTTTTCACCTTGTTCTTGACTTTGCCAGAGAAGTGCAGCCTTCTGCTGCACTCCTCTGGGCTTTCGCTCCTTTTCTTACGGGGAAACTGACATGCCCTTAAGACAGTCAGTACCGGGGAACGCTGTTTCCCGTAGTTTCTTTTATCATGTTGCGGCTTTCGTGCAACATGACACAAGAGGGCACTGTAAGCTAAGTTACAGCTCTCTTGGGTCTCTAGCCTTCTACAGGCCCTAGATACTCGTTTAGGATTGTATTTGATCGGTGCAAGTGATTCAGGGACGGGAATGGTGGCAGCGATCGTTTCTTTGTATTTTGAGCTCCTTTTGGCGTTCTAAGCGCGTTTTCTGCGCTTCACCCAAAATGGTGGCCTGGCTCCCAAAATGGCCAGACCACGAGGCTCCTTTGTCCTGTCCGCTGACCGTCTTGATCCCTTCACCTTCCCCAGGTCGAGCCGACCCGGGGCCTTCCTTATTTGGGCATGTACTTTCCCGCGAAACACTGATGCTTTCGCGGGCTTCTACATGTCTTTTGTGTGCCTCCAGGATGTGGGCTGGGATGTCTGGTCCCAATACACATCCTGGGTGCCAGAGAGTCTAGGGTGGTGCGAATGCCTGGGACCACCGTGGTCCGTGATTGGTCCACGAATGGTGTGAGTGTTGATGAGCGGATCTCCCATTGGGTCCCCTCCGTTTTGGCGCGAAGGAAACCGTGGATAAGAGGGGGCTGGAAACACCACTACCATGTCGATCTCCTGAGTTCTCACGAACGAAGGAATACAGGAGCCAAGTATCCTGCAACCAAGAGGCTGGACCGAGGAATCGCTGGTGACCCGCTGAAGGACTCCTCCTCTGCACTGCTGTCGCCTTGTGAAACCCTTTTCACCTTTGATCGAACCAGAAGGCCTGTACTGGTACTTCGACCCTTTGGAATAGCGGGAACAGCTATTCTCGGCATCTTCACCATCTCCTGCCAGTAAGCCTTCGGAAGCGTCTCTGGGCCATCCAGCTGACTGACCAGCTTACACGGGAGCCTTGCTCTGTAACCGCCACCAGGTTGTGTAGTATTTCGAGTCCTTGTCACTCTCACACGCTTCGTACACTTGGCGTTCCCAGGTCGGAAGTGAGTAGTGTACATTTGGCTCCGTTGCCCTGCTGTGGTGACAAAACTGTGCAGGTTTCTTCGATTGGGACGTCTTTTTACTCAACACGACGACGAGGCGTTCCCTGCTCTTCTGAACCTGCCAGCTGCTGAAACTGACGCAGAGAAGCCTGGGTCTGCTTGCATCGGTGAGTAGTTTAGCTAGGATCTGGTCACCCTCCTGCAGGAGCCCATTGCTTTTCCCCGCTGTGTAAAACAGCACCCTTTTGCCGTACTCGCGCTCTGCTTCTGCCCACTGTGGAGGCTGCGCTTGAGTCGCGGAACTTGTTCTCCTTCATTTGTGCACTGAACTGAACTGCCTGAGTTCCTTAGAAGAGACTCTCCTTTTGCCCGTTGGCACCAGCGTGTGCAGGTACTTTTGAGCACAAGGCTCCACTCTTCGCAGGGCTCGGACTTCCATCTAGTTAGGTGCCTCTGAAGGCGAAATGAGTCTAAAGCATTGTATCGCACTGCCTGTTTTCCTTCCCTTGCAGGTGGACTACACATTTCGTGCATTTAACGCTTGCGACTGTCGTATTTGTATATATATTGTGTTGATATGGTATGTGTTGGTTTACTATCGTTATATTGTGATTTTCTCGCTACGGTCATTGTTTTAAAGGCCTTGAAATAAATGTGTATATATTTTTAATATAACAACTGTTTGGAGTAGTTTGTAAGTGATCTTGCTTTGTGCGCTCATTGCGGGCTTTCAGTCACCCTCACCCCTCTTGAGACCTAGTCTTGACCGCCGCGATCGCTACCTTGATTGGTCTGGCTCGTCCAGAGGTTACCCTGTTCCAAGTAATTAGGTTGGCCTTCTGAACTTCTGCGCCACCAGGACAGAGTTCAGAAATCCATCTTAACAGTAAGGCTTTGATGATGAAGTTCATGATGTTGCCCGTTTGTTGTAGTGTCATATGAGTGCTGGGTGAGGATCTTTGTGTCCAGTACGATAAGTAGTGCCTTCTTCATGGTCTTGATGGTAGCATTGCCTGGGAGGTGGCAGTGCCAGAGGAAGACCTTATTGGAATGTGTGTCACACATTGTGGTGGCAAGGTTGGTGAAATTGTTGACGGGTCTGTTCGGCTTCAGTGTTCTGAAAATGAGGTTATGATATGATTTGGCATTTATAATGCGCCTGTACACAAGTGTTTCTAGGTGCAACAAGTGTTTCTAGGTGTGTGTCTTGGTTGAAGATGAAGGGATCTGTGGAAAAGTGTGAGGAGAGTGCTTGAAGGATCCAATGGTGGCTGCGTCCATTCTCCAGTATGGGATTTACATGGATTCATATGCTCTTGAATATTCCCCATCGTCAGTCTGGGAATCCTCAGTAATATAAAGCAGTTTAACTTTAAGCGGAAAAACTGCATGTCACCAGTATAGCCTATTGCTGTGACTTTGGGTCATTCTGCCCCAGCCAACCACATCTGTCCACCTAAGCTCCACTCCTGGTTGCCATCTTCAGGTTTTTACCACACGTTTTTCTGCCGGGAGTCCTCGAGTTTCGTTCTTCGAATATATTGTTGAATGTTGCCTATTTTTGATGACCTATTTCCATCAGTCACTGTGACACTTACGGCAACAGGTATCCGTTTCCGGTACCGACCCCGTGTATCGTCGGATCTCAGAATCGTGTGTAGCCTTTGACTTAGGCCATTGACTTGGGCCTACTACACATGGTATGGCAGATGCATTGGAGAAGAGCCTCTTCCTGTTCAAAATGCAGACTGAAGAACATCTCTGTGGAAGACCGCCATCAGAAGTGCATCTACTGCCTTCATCCAGACCAAGATGCAGAGGGTTGTTTGATCTGCCAGTCTTTCTCCTCTAATACGCAAAGGGACTGTCACAGAAGGTTGGTGGCATGGATCGACAAGGGTGTAGAGCCTCTGACTCGGCATCTGTGCGCAGTTGTGCCTCTGCCAGGGCCAGCAGGCAAATAGAGCGCACTCCCTCTGACAAGAAGTTGAGCTCCTTCGAGGACACTTCCAAGGGGAAGATACCGAAAAAGGCAAAGTCGCCCCATGCTCCGACTTCTCCATCGACGAGCACCACGGCTTCTCTGTCAACTGGGTCTTATACGACAACAAAGACGATCCCTTCATCTGATGGCCAGTGATTGTTAACATCTTCACTGTCGACTAGTCAGGCACCGCTGACTGACAAGACTCCGTTGTCAACGAAACATAAGACTTCGTCTTCCAAGTACTCGTCTACAGCTTTGCCTATGGCCAGACTGTTGTCGACTTTGTCCATGAAGACCCCGTCAATGACATTTTCCACCAAGTCGGCAGTACTGGTTTTCGTCCCATCAACGGCCTCGTCGACTGCAACAGTTACCGTCTCGACAGTGACTACAACCGCTTCCAGGGTGGCCCTACCTCCAAGGCCTCCGTCCAGTCACAGCTGGCGCTGGACCACTGACGCTTGCATGACCAGGAGCCCCAGTGATTGCCTCCTTCCCTAGGGAATTCAGTGTGGAGAAAGAGTTACCTCCAGCGCTCACTTTCTCACTAGGCCTACGTAGCCCACCACTGTGTCTCTACTGAGGACTCCCAGGGTGTCACCCCTTGTTCCATTGGTTCAGCCTTCTACTCTTTTGGGGTGGGACCAAGCCTTATTTGCATATGGTCTTTCCCCTTTTGTAATGGCTTGGCAGGTGAAGAACGATAGTCCGGAGGGTTTCCCAGAGCAATGCCAGAGGTTAGGATTCATTCCAAACCTTCCAGCCATCACCTCTTTTGTTTTGTGTAAGTCACCCCGAGTGTGACGGGTATGCCCAGACGTGTGTCCCGCGCCTGCTGGGCCTAAAGATCCAAGCTACTCCTCACTGATGAAGCCCAACAAGGCAGAAACCTGTATGGGAATGCTTGTGATTTTGTGCAGAAGGGATGTGACCAAGCAGTTCAGGCTGGACTGCTCCTTTAGGGGTGGGAGCAAGCCCGATTTTCATATGGTCGTTCCTCTTTTGTAATGGCTGGGCAGGCGAAGAACGATGGTCTGGAGAATAGCCCAGAGCAATGCCAGAGGTTAGGATTAATTCCAAACCTTCCAGCCATCCCCTCTTTTGTTTTGGATAAGTCATCCCAAGTAGGACGGGTATGCCCAGACATGGGTCCCGTGCCTGCTGGGCCTAGAGACCCAAGCCACTCCGCACTGATGAGGCCCAACATGGCCGATGTCCAGAGAGAAATGAGTGGGCACTACAGTAGTTCGTTGTTAAGTTAATCAATTCTTGATTTTAGAAAAAGGTATTTGGTCCTGTCGCCAGATGCCTCCCCGTTCGACTGGGGTGATAAGAGATAATGATATACAGTTGGCTGGATTGGTTATTCCAGTCTGCTGGAAGGACCTCAGTGGGAATTCCCACTGTTCTTGCTTACTTGAAAATATGTTGAAAAATCTTGATAAACTCAGTTGATTTAAATATGCGTATATTTATTGTTCAATTATTGTCTTTAGTAGGCCTTTTGCGAACATTTTGTCATCCAATGCATTTCGGTCTATCTCAGACCTTCTTCAGGGACTATTGACAATGAAAAGAATAAAAAAAGTCAAAATAAATAAATGAAATGTTCATCAATATATTCATTCAAAAATACACCAACCGTGTATTGTACATTTTACTCAGTTAGCAGTGCTGTAACTGTTTAAAGAATGTACCTGTGTAAGAATGCTTAGAAACCTTGGCCATATTTATGCATTCTTTCTTGTGGAAAAATTTCCAATTCCATAATCCACTTGAGCGCTTTCATTTTAGTTTGCTGGTATATAACATCTATACTCCTTGTGTGCCCATTCGTGTTGAGGTGATCTAAATAATAACAGATGTTCATAACAAATATTGAATGTACTGAAGTTCTAATCTTTGTTTGGGTTAGGCTTCTGACTGTTAAAATCTTGCCTCCCCAAATGGGGAGTCTTACCTGTTGGAAAATGATTCTGGAGCAGCAGGGCACCTTGCTCGTGTAGATGCGCGTTGCTGGTTGCTCTGACTGCTATTTATGCTTACAAAATGGCGCCGGCCATTTTGGAATTGTAATTGCGAAAGTATTGCAATTAGGAACAAGTGTTTGTGATGCATTTATAATGTAGATGTTAGAAACAATCTCATCTGTTCTATATAATATTATGCATTTCAATTGTGGACAATGTCCGCTATGTTAACCTAATCTAAATGTTGATGGAAGTTTTATACGTCATATGTTTATGAAAAAACCTTTATTGTATGTGTAATAATATGATGTCCTCAACCTGTAAAAAAAACCTGTAAAAAAAACCTAAATGTTAATATATCTCCTATTCTTGTTGTATATTGGTGTTAATGTACATAAAATATCCATGAGCTCAGAAAACATCAATTTACCTAACACAAAGAAAATATAGAATATTGCAAGCTAATTCCCTGCTCATTCATTTACAAATCAGTATTTACCCAAATTCCAAAATACATACTTAAGTACCAATTCCAATCTAATACACATACATTTGATTTTTTATACATGCTTCTGATCTTCAACTTGTTTACAATAAATTAAATGCTTCTGATCTTCAACTTATTGACAATAAAATAAATTAAAGAAAACATGCATAATTGCATTCTTCATTGAGACCACCTGGCTGTAAAGAGTTTAGCTTCTCGATCCAAAAGGTTTCTTTTTGACTTAAGAGTCTGTTATTGCCGACATTTGTTCCTTGGGTAGTTTCTAACAAGTCAAGAATTTGGAATTTAATTTGCGCTATTTGATGTTTAGCTTCTTTAAAATGTCTTGATACAGGAGATTTGATGTTGGCTGTGCGAATGTTAGACCGATGTTCATTCCGCCTTACTTTGTCCTTGCATGTGGTTTGCCCCACATAATATTTGCTACATGGGCACTGGATACTGTATAAGACATTAATGGTGTCGCATGTTGCAAATTTCTTCAAAACATTTTTTTGTCCTGAGTTTGGGTGGAATACAATGTCCCCTTTCTAGACCATATGACAGTTCGAACAGTTCAAGCATGGATAAGTGCCTTTCTTTCTTGGTCTTTGCTTTTGAACTTGAATATCACTAAGTATAAACATCTCTCTGATGTGTCTGCTTCTGGTGCAAGCAAACATTGGTGGAGTTGTATAAAGATTTCCCAGAATTCTGTCTTCAGACAAAAAATGCCAATGTTTCAAAACAATTTTTTTGATCTTATTACTTTCTGCAGAATATTTGGTCACGTAAATTAGAAGAGTTTCTTTAGTGTCTGTAACTTTCGCAAGTATCTCTTTCCTGTCCGTTATGGCTACTTTAGAAATTGAATCGTTGATCTCTTGTGGTGGATATCCTCTTTGTAAGAATCTTGTTGCCATCTCTTGTGTTTGTTTTCTGTATTCGGCTTCATCTTGCACTATTTTTTTGACCCTTAACAGTTGACTTTTGAGAGGGTTGGGAGGGTGAAAACTTAATCGATGTAATAGGTTGTTTTCTGATCACTAGGTTTCCGGTACAAAGTTGTGACAAGTTTTGAGTCTTTATACATCACAGTAACATCTAAGAAGTTTATTTCTTTCTTGCTATGAGTGGTCGCGAATTGTATATGTTCATCAATCGTGTTTAGAAATTCTGCAAATTGTATGAATTGTGCATCAGTTCCCTGCCAGATTCCAAATACATCGTCAATGTATCTTCCCCAATAGTGGAGGTGTTGTTTCCAAGTGTTATGATTCAAAATATTCTCCATTTCAGATGTATACATAAAGCTATTGGCGTAACTTGGTGCCATTGTTGCCCCCATTGATGTTCCACTTGTTTGCAGATAGTATTGCTCTTTATATCTGAAGTATGAATTTTGCGCAATGAATTCTAAGAGGATCATTAAGAATTCTTTTGATGCTTCTATATCTCCGGTGTTAAATAAAAGCCATTCTACTGATTCCTGTTCTTGGTTGTGTGGAATTGAGGTGTATAAACTCCATACATCAGCGCTAAAGAGAATAATGTCCTCGTTAATGGATATAGTAGTTAGAATGTTAAGAACATGAGTAGTATGTTCCCAATGGTTGTAGGATACTATTCGTTGCAGACACCATGGGTCTGCCTGGTGGTTTTAATAATGTTTTATGGATTTTAGGAATAGTATAGAAAACAGGTATTCTTGGGTTTGCAGTATTTAAGAAGCATCAAGTTTTCTGATATCCATTCATTCCTCTGTGCTAAATCCAGTATATGTTCCAAATTTTGTTTTATTTAATTCGTAGGATCTCTGTCTATGGGGTTATATACAGATCTATCCATAAGTTGTTGTGAGCACTCTTGATGATGATCTTTAGTATTGTATTACCATGGCACCCCCTTTGTCGGCGGGTTTGAATGTAATGTAATTATTAGAAAACAGTCTTCGGATAATGTTCAACTCATGGCCAAAACATGTTTAGGGATGCTTGTACTCTCGTGCAGAAGGGTTGTGACCAAGCAGTTCGGGGAGGACTGCCCCTTCAGGTATGGGACCAAGCCTGATTTGCATATGGTCTTTCCCCTTTTGTAATGGCTTGGCAAGTGAAGAACAATGGTCTGGAGGATTGCCCAGAGGTTAGGATTCATTCCAAACCTTCCAACCATCAATCCTTTGTTTTGCATCAGCCTTCCACTCTGTCAGTTTACTACTTCCCAGAGGGTGTTTTTTCAGACCCACTAGGTGGTCATGGTGACCCCGATCTGCAACCAACTCTGCGGGGTAAGCAACCACCTTGACCTTTTTGGCCCTTGTCCTCATGTCCCCATACTGGCGCCTAAGTCTCCAAGGAATGTGTCTATAGACATTTTGATCACTCTCCATACTTTGGTCTAGGTGATTCAACAGTGTCTTCCACCAGTTGTTCCCAGCCCAGTGCCGACTAGACGTCCTTTAAAACCTTCCCAGCCTCGCCTGCCACCCCGTCTAGCACCTGCTGTTCCACAGCAGCCACCTGTTCCACACCCTGCTTTCCTGGGGGAGCCTGATCTTACAAGCACGGATTCCAATACTGACACCAACCCGAACACGGATGGTACTCAAGAGGGTGGATGCATATGACGACTGCATCCGAGCGGCTGCTGATCTTCCAGATTCAGATTTGCCAGCTATAGACGCTTCTCCAGATGAGATCAGATCCGTTCAAGCAATGAACTCCCAGGCTGCAAAGCTATTTAACCTCATCCCTGGGTAGAAGGACAGTTTTCTCTTTCAACATCGTGAGTCCTCCAGGAAGATGTCAATCTCTGTTCCTCTACTGGATAACATCTGGGAAGACAGCTTGGTGGTGATGAGAAACCCTTACTCTGCTCCTCCCAAAAAGGAGGGTTTGGAAAAGAATAACAGGGTTCCAGACACGGTACCCAAATGCCTCAAGACTATCCCACGCCTCTGCGGCAGCAAGCAAAGGTGTTGGCAAACCCATCATCTTGTATGGTCCCGCCGGGTCAGGAGGGGAAGAAGTTAGATGCTACTGGGAAAAGCATCGCAACAACTGTGGCTTCCACTATCAAGGCCGCCAACGCCTTAGCCATTCTCTCTCGTTATTATAGAGAGCTTTGGTACAAGCTGGGCCCCTTACTTGAATCCTCCGTATGTCAAGAAGGCAGAGTCTCTAGCCATCTTCCACGAGGGTGAGGTGGCCTCCGACCATGCTATCACCATCGCCCTAGATGTTGCAGACTCTGGGTTTTGGCAAATGGGGAATGCTGTAGCTTTATGTCGCCAAGGCAGGCTCAAGGCCACTAGATTCCACCCAGATGGGCAGGCTATGGTTGTGGTCATGCCGTTTGATAGGGAGAACCTCTTGGGCAAGGCAGTGGACGAGTCTCTCCTGTCTATCAAGATGGACGCTGAGACAGCACGTTCATTGGACACGCTGCAGATAAGCAAGCAGTCCTTTCACTCCACTAAGGGAAAGGTCTCCAGAACCTTTAAGGTTCTCCGTCCAGTCTACTCTCAGCCCTCTCCATCCACTACACAGGAGGCGGATACAGGATGTTCGCAAGCCTACAAGGGAGGTGCCTAATGTCATCGCAGCCCAGCATGCAGGACGCCATCGGCCAAAGAAGTGTGACCCGGCCCAGAGCCCGTGCCCCAGCTTTCGCACCCCGGTGGGATGCCGGCTATCTCAATTTGTCCGCCAGTGTTGCAACATCTCCACGGACAAATGGGTGCTTAATATCATCCAACATGGTCACACCTTGGAGTTTCAAAGCAAATGCCCTTGCATCCCTCTAATCTCAATACAGAAGCAGCATGGGGCCCAACTCCTCAAAGAAGTCCAATCCAGTCCTGCTCTCACGACCTGGCCGCGCGGCATACAGCAACAGCATTCCAGACCTTAGCCTCTCTGAGATTCTCCATAAATGATTCCAAATCTGGCCTAGAGCCGTCCCATTCTTGGGTTCATGCCTCAACACTGTCACATGTCTGGCAACACCATCAGAAGGCAGGATAAAGGCCATCCGGGGGAAGGTGCAGCGGCTGTCGGTGACAAAGTTGCAACAGTCTGATCCATCAAGTCCTTCTTCTGGATGATGTCCTCTTGTATTCATCTGGTTCCTAACTGCAGACTTCAGATGAAACCACTTCAGGTATTCCTGAACGCCAGATGGAAACTGGTCACAGGGTCATGGACCAACAAGATCATCCTCAATCGGGCGTTCCGCCAGGCCCTGCACTAGTGGTCCATTTGTTCTCATCTTTCGCAGGTTGCTTCCTTTCAGATTCCTGCGTACAAGGAGACAGTCACGACCAGCATCTCTGTAGAACGTTGTGGCGCCCACATGGGCTAATCCCACCCAAGAGACCTCTGGCTCCCGGAAGAGAATGAGTTCCACATCAAAGTCCTGGAACAACGAGCAGTCTTCTGGACTATCAAGTCTTTTTTTTAGCCTCCGCTCCAGGGGAAAGTGGTACGAGTCTTCACAGACAACATCACCACAATGTTTACATCAGGAAGCAGGGCCGGACGTGCTCCCCCGTTCTTTCTCTGGAGGTGCAGAATCTGTGGCACTGGTCGATAGCTCAATGGATGTTTCTTGTCCCATTTCATCTGGCAGGCTTTCAAAACACCATTACAGACTCTTACCAGCAGGGAGCTGTGGTCCTGCCACAAGTGGGAGTTCCAGAAAGCACAAGTGTCCCGTCTGTTCAGGGGGTGGTGTCACACTCAAATCGACCTCTTTGCCACAACGGCCAACGCCAAGTGCCAAAGGTTTGCCAGTAGGTATTCTCAGGCCAGGAGTCTGGGGGACGTCTTCTCGTTCCCTTGGGAGGGCCTCTACCTGTATGCATTTGTGCTGATCCCTTTGTTGCAACGAGTGATCAACACACTCAGACAATGTCACTGCAAGATGATACTCATTGCGCCAGTGTGGCCCAGGCAGATCTGGTATTCAGACCTTCTCCATCTGTCAGTGGCCCCAGCCATCAAACTGTTTCCTCTTCCCGATCTGCTCTCCAGGGAAGGAGGGTCAATCCTGCACCATGATCCAGCATCTCTGAGCATGGCGGCCTGGCTCCTGCAGCCCTAGAGTTTGGACGCTACTCGCTGCCTTCGGAATGTAAGAGCATCCTAGCCAGGTCCAGTGTGCCATTCACACTTGCCTGCTACAAACACAAGTGGAAGCACTTTATGGTGTAGTGCCAGTCACGGCGCAGCAGCTTCTTCCTTACTTCCTCTCGCTGGCCAAGTCTGGCCTTGCCCATGCATCCATCAAGGTACACCTGGCTGACATATCCCGGTACACCTGTGCTCCAGGCAAGCTCTCCCTGTGGTCGCACAAGCTCGTTAAGGAGTTCTGGCTGTTGATACTGATTGGGACCCCGTTTAAACCTATACAACTGGCCTCCTTGAAGTTTCTTTCTTGGAAAACACCTTCCTGGTGACTATCACCTCTGCCAGGCTCTCTCATGTAAGCCTCCATATTTGTCGTTCCACTCCGCTAAAGTGGTTCTACAAACTCATTTTTCCTTCATGCCAAAGGTTTTGTCGAACCTTCATTTAAACGAGCCGTTGGTTCTGCCAGTTTTCTTTGCAAACCCTTCTTCAACTGCTGAAAGATCTTTGCACTCCCTGGACGTTGCACATGCTTTGGAGTTCTATGTTACACACACAAAGGACTTTCGAAAGACATCTCGACTTTCCATCAATTTTGGAACTGTGGGCCATGCAAAGCACTGTCCAACACTTCCCTCTCCAAGTGGCTCTCCGGGTTGTAACATGCAGACTGTTGCCAGGCTGGTTGAGGCCCACTCCACCAGAGCCATTTCATCGACAACAGCGTTCCTCTCTGGTGTGCCCCTGCTGGATATCTGCAGGGTGGCTATGTGGAGGTCTACCCACACCTTCACGAGATTCTACTGTGTCGACGGGGATTCTAGGGAGGAGTCTCGTGTCGGGCAAGTGGTGCTTTGCAACCTGTTTACATGACTAGAGTCTGTTCCAGGGGTAAGTGTATTGCTTCTGTTGAGCCTTGCAGCCTCCTGTGGTTGTGTAAGTGGACTGCTGTGTAATCGTGTTAATGAGCATGTGAGTCCATGTAAGACCTCATGCTGGAGAAGGAACATGTTACTTACCTGTAACTCTTGTTCTCCAGCATGGCTCTTAAATGGATTCACATGCAAACCCTCCCTCCTGCCCCTCTTGGTTCCTACTGCCACTTTAAGTGTGCAACCATATCTGAAGACGCCCTCCAGGGGTGGAGCTTAGAAGGACGGATGTCATTGGCTGGGGCAGTATGACCCAAAATGACAGCAATAGCCTATACAAGCGACATGCAGTTTTTAGCTTAAAGCTAAACTGATTTATATTACCGAGGATTCCCAGCCTGACGACAAGGAGTGTTGATGAGCATGTGAATCCACGTATGACCCATGCTGGAGAGCAAGAGTTACAGGTAGGTAACTTGTTCCTTCTGGTGCAGGTACAGATGATGGTGAGACCTCCCCATGTCCGGTGTGGCATGTGCCTGATTTGAGTGTTTAGCAGTTTGGGGCAGGACAGGATTTTGGTAGAGGTTCATGTTTTCGGCAGAGTTACACATTTCAGTAAGGAAGAGTGTGTCCAGGTCCTGGGTGGTGCTGTCTGCAATGTTGACTACATGTGAGATTTTGTTCAGATGAGCATCAGCTTCCAGATTCTTTTAGGGCATGCTTTGTGGGTTGTTTTGAGGGTGATGTGGATGAGTTGCACTATGTCCTTGTTTCAGTTGGTGGTGTGCAGTGTTTGCGCTCTCTGGTGGTGTTGGTAATCAGCTGTAGAGTGAGTGTGATGAGGAGGCACATACCCGAGGTGCCAAGTGTGAGCATCCTGGCCCTTTCCAGTTCCCAATTAAACCAAACATGAATTGCCGTTTTCATTTGTGATTCGCTTCGGACAGCTGCCATGGGAGCGAAAAGTTAAAGGGGAAGGGCAGGAAAAGGAAGATAAAACAAAGACAGTGGGCCTCATTACGAGGCGGGCGGAATGGGTTTAATGGCGCCGGTAATGGTGCCAGTGCCGTTAAACCCAATCCGCCCTATTACGAGATTCCCTCACGGGACCCGCTCTGGATGTCTGGTCAGACCAGACGTCCTATGCGGTTCCCGCAAGGGGACCAGGGAGATAACAACGGGCCCATAAATAACGGGCCCGTTGTTAGCTCCCTCCCCATTCCCATTGAGCCCTTTGGGGGCTCGAATGGGAATGGGGAAGTTCCTGGTTCCCTGAATGGGGAAATACCGGGCCCTCCAAAGTCGGAACGGCCCGCCCGGTATTTCCCCATTCAGGGATACGGACTTGAGTTTGGAGGCAGCCATGCGCTTATTAAGGGCATGGCTGCCTCCAAACTCGTAATGAGGCCCAGTGATTGGTTTGTGATCAGGAAAGAAGTCTTCTTACCTTTTGTATACCTCGAGTATCAGGCATTGCCATGCAACACCATAGAACAGATTCTTCTTACTCTGACAGATACTACATGAGTTTCAGGTTACATTTCTAAAATGTTCAACTGTGCACAATCAAGTCAAAGAAATGAAATAGCTGAGACGTGACTCCAGGGACGGTATGTCCATGGTAAAAAAAGAAATTGCAATAGCCAGGGTCCTCAGGACGTTTTTTTGCAAACATGCAAGCACACATAAGAAAACAATACCTTGTAAAGTATGTTCACCAGTAACCAAATCTGCACTAAAGAGCACAAATGTTTTTATTTTAATTTAATTTTATTGGTTTAAATTTAAACCTTTAAAATATTACAGAACAAAACAACAATTAGCATCTTAATATTATGCCCCCGCTGACCTCCTCCATTCCCATGACCCCAGGCATTAACTATGGCTCCTCTCCTGGTCACAGTTTTTCACATTAATTCAGTCAGCCTTTATTTTACTTAACTTCATTACCTAGAAGTCCTTCATTTGGATTTTTGTGTATCCTCTCCTCAATTTCGGCCAAAAATGAACACAGGGGCATAATTAGTTTCATGTCCAAACCGTTCCACATTCTCTGCCACCAATCCTTCGCACACAATGACTGATGGTTAACGTACCACTGGCCCAGATGAATAGATCTTTCATTCTTTAAGGTCGGACAGAATAGCACAAGGTGCTTGAGGGATTCCAGCTCATTGCTACAGAAGCGACAAGTAAGATTTAGCCCTGCATCCCTCACCCACTGGCTAGTGCGATCTTTCGTTCTAAACGCGTTCAGTCGGAATAACATGAATAGACTATGGGCTTTCGAATTTGGAGATCGATTCATGTAAGGTTGCAGCACATTGTAGCCTCTCGCTTCAGCGGGAGCATCTTTCATCGCACTGGCAGTCTGGCGCTCACTACATGTGTTAATCCAATCAGCACGCCAAATCTTCACTTTAGCTGCTGTCGGGTTTGAATGAAGAGTTTTCAAGCTGATGTTATTGATTGTTAGTAGATCTTCACATTTCACCCATTGAGACAGAATATCTGGGCCACTAGCACAAGCGTTGTGGAGAATCTTAAATTGGAAAATTCCTTCCTCTGCTCTGGATTTCCGGAACAAGGCTAGTTGGTTCCAGCAGATCCTAGCATGCATCGATACCAGAGCAAGTTCGTACCTTATGCATGCTGTCATGATTCCAATTGGTAGACTTAGAGCCTTGGACCAGAACATGTGTTCCAATGAAGCACAATGTGTCGGCGGGCAACCAAAGGCATTTTCAAGGCCGTATGTCAAAATCGGGACCACTTTCTGTTCATAAAAGTTTCTCAACGGTCGCATTGAAAAACACCCATATTTTTTGTGTTACAAGACCCTGACATGACAACTGTCCGCATTTCCTCTTGGAATCAGTCACCCAAGGTTCATCACAAATACTAGAGTTCAGGATCATACCCAGGTATTTTACAGTTTTTGAAGTGCAAAGGTCAACTTGATCTAATGACCATACGTGTTTTGAGCACTTTTGTTTTTGGCGCGTTCTTAGGTTCTCAAACACCAATATTTCAGTCTTTGCTGGGTTTATCTTCAAGCTATTCATGCTCACGTACTTTTGTACCGCGTCAAGTTTGCGTTGAAGGCCAATCGGAGTTTAATCTAGAATTACCAGATTGTCGGCGTACGACAACCAATTTATCGGCGATGAGTTAAGCTTCGGTGGAAAAGCCCTCACAGATTGGTTTGCTTCGCCGATATCAAAAATGAAGAGACTAAAGATTGCAGCTGCCAACGGGCATCCCTGTTTCACCCCTTTGTGTGTCTTGATTTGGGCAGACAGGGAGCCTGATTGATTGAGACGAATCGCAATTGAAGTGTCTGTGTGTAGTTCTTTAATTGCCGCAAGTATGTCTGCGGGACAACCCCACACTTCCAATTTATGCCACAACGCTTCCCGATCAATCATATCAAATGCCATGGAAAAGTCAACAAAGGCTATATACACTTTTGTGTTTGTTCGCAGGGCTTCCGTTTTCATTAGGTTTAAGATTAGCAGGTTCAGTGAACACCCCACCAATTTCACGAAACCTGCCTGTCTTTCGTCTACTTTTTTTGCTGTTTGGGCCCAGTTAGTTCATTTAGTTTGCAGCAAAGATGCATAAAGCTTGCCTAGGACGTCAAGCAGGGCCACCGGACGATAGTTTTTCGGTGAGGCTCTATTCCCTTTCTTAAAAATTGGCACTATTATCCCTGACTTCCATGATGTTGGCACTTGTTTTTGTGAGTTGATTCTTGCAAAAAGATCAAAGCACAAGTCAGCCCAAAGATCAGGGAACTGTTTGATCATAAAGTTTGACAGTCCATCAGGACCCGGGGCCCTTGAATTTTTTGTTCTGATTATTGCTGCTCGGATGTCATCCTTTGAAAAGTTTAGGTTCCAAGCTGGTTGGTTAATTGTGGGCAAGATCGAAGCAAGATTTTTGTGGTATAGCGCCGTGAAGTGATGGACCCACTCAGTTTCAGTCACCAGGCATACTTGTAATGCCTCTTGCGGGGTTTCCATGCAATTAATAGTTCGCCAGAACTCATCACTGTTCTTGTTTGATGAGATCTTCAACATGGCCTCCGCAATATTCTGGTGTAATACAAATTGATGGCTTTTAATCCAGTTTTTGTAACGCTGTTTGGTTACTTTATTTCTTGACGTTATTTCATCTTTTGGTCCTTGATTGTTTTTCCGGATTTCAGCTCTCATAGATCTTTTGCGTTGCATCACCATTAGATCAAAACAATGTTTTTTCCGGAATTAACAGTTTTCATTCCATTATTTTTGCTTTTAAATTGTGCCAATATAGGCGCATATTCGATCTCTTCCGGTATCAACTTACATTGGGAGCATATGTTGGCCACCTTGTGTTCTTCCAGTCTTACACGTAGGCGATTAGATTCAACCACAACTTTTGAGCCCCATTTTTTGCTTTGGACGCCTTTTGTGTCGTGAAATTTTAATACCAGCTTTTCATGATCACTATTGTCCATTGCACAAATATTCAGGGTTTTTATTCTCGCATGCATCGTCTCAGAAACAAGGATATAGTCGATGATCGAGCAGTGGCTTTCGCGCTGCCATGTGGGCTTCGCCGGTATGTCTCCTTGGGTGCAGCCATTTAACATTGACAAACCTCTTGCGTTCATTTCATCTGACCAGGTTTTATCTACGTGACCTTTATCGACACTCTGTGGTTTAAAAAGTATTTAAGTCGCCACAGAGTATCAGGCCAGTTCCACTGGATGATTCGAGCAGATTATCAATTATGGAGGAAACCCGGTCCATCGATGGTTCCAATATACGTTAATTATGTGGATCACATCATACACCATCGGTTTATCTATGAGTTTTCTTATCTCACAAACTTGAATGTAGGGCGTGTAGTTTATAGAATGTATCAACCGGTAGCCTGAAGACCGTTTGATCATCGTTTACAGCCCTGCTAACGGCCGCCCCTTGTCAGCTTTAATAGCTGGGTTGAAAGCACATTCGAATTCGGAGATCACTGGCAAATCGCACAACCAAGTTTCTTGCATACATATCAGGTGCAAGTCTTGCAGCCAATCGTTGTTTAAAAGATGAGTGAAGCCGCACGTGTTCCATGATGCAAAGGAACATTCCTGAGCCGCGCTAGGCTTTGAACATTAGCTGTACCTTTTGGCATTCAAGGCTGAGGCCAGCCAATTCCATTCTTGCATTGGTTCATTTTCTTTTAGGCTACTTGGTATCATTGCCGCGGGGTTGACTGCTGGCACACTATTAATTATGGTTATTTTGATTTTTGCCATCAGGCTAGTTCTAGCTGCCTCCACCTGTTCAACGGCCACTGTACTTTGAGGTGTGGGTACAGAATGTCACTCATTACGGATTAAGCCACTCTGACCACGCTGCTCCTGCTGAATCTGATCGGTTGCTTTGATGCTTTACGAGGACTCCGGAGACGATGACTTTTCCTTTTGCATATGCCATGGGACACCTATTCCATCATTCTTCACTGTTTTGTTACACCTTTCCGGTTCCATTACTTTGTAGGTATCAAAGCCCAACAATAGCAGCTCTTCATCTGCATCTAGAATTACATTCGCAATTATACTAGAGTTTACATGCAGAATCACCTTGTTGGTGCACAACTCATCCGGGAATTCTACAATTTTTAGATCTTTCGAATCTAAAGATCGGAGCCGAGGTATGTGATGAAGCAATCTTAACACGTTTGTTCTGTTCACCTGCCAGCCTCTCCAGCATTATTTTAATCAAAGTAGTCGTTTCGAGGGATCTGGCTGTTTCCTGCCGGTTCTCGGTCTTCTGTTTTTTTTTAGACGTTTCGACCTGGTGGTGGTCAAATTTCTGCGGTATGAGTAGAGAGGCGATGGAGGCTGTCGTAGCAGGCACTTCATTTCTTTTTGTGAAAATCACCCCGTTTACTAAACGTTGGCCAGCTCCACCAAAATCCTGATGCTTCCTCTGATCGCTCGATCTCTGTCTTTCCCATTTCGCTTGTAGCGTAATGAACTCGGGGCTCCTAGGTTCTAAATCTTCCACCGCTACTTCTCCATCAAGTGGCACCAACTCACCTAACCTCTCGTTGTTCTCTCGTGTTATAATAGAGGGTAAAATCTGGATTGATTGAGGAGTGTTTCTTTTGGGGTGTGAGGGCTCTCTTGCCAAATTCTTGGGCTCGCTGCACGGTTTGGAGACTGTTGACGATGGAGCACTTTTATGAGAGCTTGGGGCAACGAGCGGAACTTTCGCAGGTTCAACATTCACTAGCTCCACTGCTTCATAAGTTGATAAATCCATTATCTCTTTGTGAATTGCCAATTCTTCTTCACTTGGTACATTTTCTATGGATATCGTCTTATTTCCCACTGTTTGTGGTTGACCCACTGAGTTCTCTTTAATTGTGTCCGCTAGTTTCAGACTAGAAGTGATTGCTTTGTCTACCAGTTGGAACATATTAAGGTTACGTAGGAGTTTTCGTGCTCCTTTTTGTTGAGATTTTTTTCATGCTGGTAAATTCTTTTGCTTTTTCCCCATGCAGGGTGGATTTTTTTTCGCATCCATGTTAGCTTTTGTTTGAGCTTCTACATCTTGGCTTCCAAAGATAGGAAATAGTCATGCGGAGTTACTGATAACAGCGGGTCCTTCATTCATCCCAACCGCCAGGTCCACCTCTTTCACCGGAGGAAGTGAACCAGATGCCTTTTGAGTATCCAATAAGGCAAAATTTGATGCATTTTTGGCTTGCAGAAATGCCGTATTAAACGACATTTCCAATAAATTAGACTGCCCATCGCTTTTACTCTGTGGCTCACTGAGGTTAATCAGATTTTCTACCACGGTTACAGCCTGCGGCGGGGCGAAGTTAAGCCCTGGGATAAGTGAGGCATTCCCTTCCGCTACAAGGCTTTCTGATGGCATGACGAACTGTTTCACGGGTTGCGCTGGCTGTACTTGGCAGGCAGCCTTCCTAGCCATTTTAATGGAATTGGATGGAATTTTTACGGAACGTGGCTGCTCGGACGTTGTCATATCTATCATGTGGCCACCGCTACCCAGCTCCTCTCCTCTTTGAGCTGTCAATGATTTTCAAAAAAAGACAGAGCTTCTTTCGCAACCTCTGCGAACAATTTTTATCAATCGTGTCATTCCGTTTAACATCGTTTAATGCCCGCCAATATTTTTTGATTTAGTTCTTCTTGTTTGGACTTTTGTTCGCTGTGTGATACTTCCAAATGCATCACTTTTGAGTTCATCATAGCCAGTAAGGTTGCAACGTCCTTCACATTTTCATTTAGGGTTTCGTACAATTTAGTGAAAGGCGTTAAGGAGATTGCCATTGCAGATGTTAGGGCTATTAGAAGCTCATTTGCAGGTACGTGTACACATGGGGTAGGACATCCCCCTCTTCCTCTCTCCTGTGGGTCACGGGCTGCTTGTGTAAAACGTGCCCTTTCACGCCAAATTTATGGAAATGGGCGCTCAATGAACGATGAGTCGCTTGTGGTGGAGTCGTCTGCCGAGTCTTCACCATTTGAAGAATGGCTTACTTGGATTTGAGGACTCGTCCTAGGTGTGAGTTCTACATTAACATGCGAAGGCAGTCTTTTCTAGGAGTCTGCCACATTGCCATTATGTGACAGTACTGACTCATCCAAAGATAGTCACTCCCGCTTTGGGTCTTTTATAGTTGCCAGATCCTCATATGTCTCGATTTACATCAGTGATGTTAACGCAGTTCCTTTTCTGGGGCTCTTTGGGCATCGCATCCTTCACCGGGGTGGATGCCGCAATCCGTTTACTTGAGCAGGATTTATTTAAGTTGATCAAGTTTTGTAAAACTGAGGATACCACCTCTAAGGAGTTTCTTTTATCAAAGTAGGGAGGGCCATCATTGCTTCCCCTCTGCGCACATCCTATTTGTGAATCAAAAGCGGGTGCTTCAAAGTGAGTGACCATTAAGGTTTCCTCAGGGATCAGGGTTTTCGGTATGGATGGAGGCATGTCATATTGATCTCTATTTAAAGTTCCAATTAAGGTCATATTTCCACCTCCAATAGCATCGGGAATTGCACCTACCTCTGACTCGGCTTCAGAATCATCAGTGTTGCTTCTATCAGGCACTGCTTTCCGCCTCCGTGCAGCCCCGGGAGGGGCGCGAATGCAGCTGACCAAATGCGCCTCCGCCATGTGCAGCAGGCGCTGCGCATCCTCGGCGTCTCCAGAAGCGACGTCGCACCCACACGCCGAATCAGCTACCCAACTCCGCCCACCAGCGTCGTCAGGTGCGTCCTCGGTCGCGGACTGCAAACCCGATTCCAGCGGTCCCACCACAGCCTCAACGCAAGCGGGGGCCACAGCAAAGCCCGGCATACCCGCCGCTCGACGCCCACCCACCGTCCCCAGGGCGGCACACGGCTCATCCTCTCCCGCCGGTAAGTCAAGATCGAAGGCAATGACCGGATTGAAGACTGTACAGTTCAGACAAGTTACGGTTTGCGTTGAGTACTGACTCTTTGCCTCTACTTGCTTAGTACTAATAGACACAGGAGTTAGATGAGGTATTTCAGGGTGGCCCGGAACGGGAGGTACTACTGCGTCTGGAGTAGGGGCTGAACCCTCTTCATTTTGCAAAGGATGAAATACATCATCTGGCGTCAGTACGGCTTGCTCTTCGAATAATTCGGTATTTTCCGACATTGAACGACAGGAAAAGTATTGGCTCACCTGTTTTTGACGAGCGTGTTTTGCGGGGAGATCCTCTAGGTTGGCCATACGTTTTAATTGAGCTCTGGTCCATAAGGTTAGATTTGATGGATCCATCATCTGCGATGCGCCACTCGCCACAGCCAAACAGTGAATTCCTCAGCCCTTTAGTCCTCAGGGCTTAACGCCGCAAGGGCGGCAGAGGCGGCCTTTTGTACATGGTGACCCGGTCAGGTGACTTGGTCAGTTTGACAGTTGTTAAAGGTATAGGCACACGCACCTCACTCTCTCCTTCTCTTTCTCCACGTGATAAAGTCACTCGCCACAGCCAAACAGTGAAGTCCTCAGCCCTTTAGTCCTCAGGGCTTAACCACAAATGTACGTGAACGTAGACCAATCAAGCACAGTGTTCTCAAATGATGTGTGTTAGGAATGTTTTTCTTTTTGTTGCTTTCCCCACATAGACATTAAATGAGACACCCCAACTTGTTGCTATTTTCTGCAACCTGTTCTGACTTTTGGCTGCAAGTGGAGCCTTTTCATTTCACTTGCCTTGCTAAGCCCCTCTGCTTTGTGGGCACGGATCAGTGGTTCTCCATTGTAAAGTTCTTAATTTATCTTTTCCTGCACACATCACCTACTGTGAAGTGCAGTAGCAACACTTTTTGTCCCCATAACTTTGGTAATTGTAACTTTGTGGTTACTTGCAGGAGATGTCTAGGATGGGCGTGTGGCAGCAAATACTTTTCTACCATTTTCATTTATGTCACATGCACTTTTGCATGTCCTCGCTAATTGCCATTTACAGTACTCTGTACTCCAAAACGACTGTGCCACGAGATTTGTGCCTGTCCTTTGGCCATCTCTTAGTTAGGCCGGGTTTCTGCCCTCACATGGCCATATTTGCCACATATGCAAGCCCTTTCTGCGGGACAGCTCCGCCTAGCTTTCCCAGGCAAGCCAGCAGTATGTGTTTGTGGACGAATGTGGGGACTGGGACTATCTTGTCCCAGTCCACATCAATGTCGGTGTGTGTCTGTTGCTGTGTGGATCTGTGTGCCAGAGGCTGTCCAGGCATGGACAGCTCCTGCCAGTTTGATTGGTGCAGATCCTTACCATTGTTGGACTTGTGGACGACTCTAGCTATACCCCTGCATAAAAGGGGGACTCCTGCAGCCATTCAGCAGATTGTCATTAGAGCCAAGACCGCTGCGAAGAGGAGCATCCTACTGAAGACCCGGAACTTGTCATTGGAACTCAGCCAGCATTGATTTCTTCAACCGTCCCGGTGAATCCCCGTTCCTTTGCTGATCTCCAGAAGGCATTGATCCGTTCTTTGACCCATGAACCCTGGGAACAACCAGTCTCCGTCCCTTCCTGAGGATCCTCCCTGTGCAAGCTTTTGGAAGTGTCCCAGAACCATGCTGTAGGCTCACCAGCTTCTTCCTGGACTACCACGCTGCATCAGTTGCCGTCCTGTGTTGAGCCTTTTGACTCTGCAGATTCTAAACTTATGAACCAAGAAGTTTCCTCCTGGAGCTCTCCAATACAGAGAGGGGCCTTGCAGGACCAGTTTCTTTGTTTACACCACAAGGGTTGACTTCTGCCACTTCTTCTGAGTGGCCATTGCTGATCGCCACCTGCATCATGTCCTGGGGGTCCTCTGAGGTCATCGCCGGAGTGGTGGTCCTTTCATCAGTCCAGCAGAGTTGTTCAGCTGTCCAGATCCCAGAAGCGATCCATCGGAGCAAAGAACTGTCAAATTGCCGGACCCAAAAACCTGACACCGAAAGTGAACTCTCCACCCAAGAACCCTGGACTTCCTCAAATGCAACCAACACATAAAAAAAGGGGGCATAGCAACTTCCGGAGTTTCTACAGTGGTCTGTGGGTGAATCAAAGTACAGGTGATTAATAAACATGCCTGTTGCTACCTCCATAGGTTTAACAGGCATAAAGTTCTTACCCTACCTCTTCCTTGGCTGGCGGTGAACGGTGATGTTCTGGTCAAAGATCCTCCCCTCGGGTTGCCCCCAAGTAATTGGTTTGAGAGAGGGTATGCTAAGCACTCTTCTTCCATTGTTCAACTTTGACACCCTTACAAACTACCTGTTGGCCTTGCCAACACTTGTTCAGACTCTTTAAAAGACTCCTACGGTCTGAAGAGAACTGTATTGGGACCTTTAACTCTAGGGCACTAGTCCCCCTCTTTTCTAGCTAGGGAAGAGTTTTAAAAGGTTTTATAGTACCTTATACTCTACGGTTTTGTATGGTGTTTCTGACTTCTACAAGGGTGTAGAAGGAGTAGGCTGACACACAGGTGGCATGGTGATTGCTGTAGACTTTTATTAGTAAAGAAAATGAAGAGAAAACCTAGCATTCCCTGTCTCTAAAGTTTCTGTCAAAATGTCTGTGTAAATCATTAGTCCACTATCTGTCAAAAACCCTACTTCTCCAGCATGGCGTCTGGCATGAATTCACATGCTCATGAATATCCCCTGCTGTCAGACTGGGAATCATCTGTAAAAGAAGAAAACAGTTTCACTTTCACTTTAGAACTGTATTTCTACTCTAAACCAATCACTGTCCTCTGGGTCAAACTGCCCCTGTCCAATGACAGTCCTCTACCTAAGCCCTACCTCTGGCAGCCATCTTCCGAGCTATTTTGTAGTTTTTTCTATATTTATTTGCAGAATAGTTCTATTTTTGTTTCATAGGAGCCTGTGTGCTCCTATCTCCATCAGCTGACAACAGGGACCCATTGTCGGTGAAGTTAAGCGCCCCTCAACGGCGGTTATTCGTCAAAGTTTCTGGAAGGCTGTCTTGGGCCTACTTCGTGCCCTCCGACCATGATGGAGGAGAAAAAGGAGGGTAGGACCCGCTCCAGGCCCTGCATCCAATGCAACGTCTTCGCGGAGAACAAACCTCTTAAATGTCTATACTGCCTGCATCCGAACCACAACGAGGATGGGTGCGAGATATGCCTGGGCTTCTCTGAAGACAAAGAAGGACAAGTATAGCAGGCTGGTGGCATGGCTCAAGTCGAGCACGGCCTCTGACCTGTGCTCCGAGCAGGGTCATGCCTCAACCACGACCGGCCCGTCCAAAGAGCGGTCTCACTCTGGGAGGAGGTCAAAGTCCTTTGAGGATGCCCCATCCGCGGAAGACCAAGATAAGGCCAAAACTGGTATTCTTCTACCGGGTTCGCCGCTGATGCAGGTCCCAGGTTGGATAGGCTGCGGTCACCATCGCCGTCTGCCTCCATAACCAGCCTGCCATTGAGTTCCTCCTCAAAGAGGAAGTCGGCCACCCCAGCCAAGTTACGGGACAAATCAGAAAAGCTAAGGCTGGAGGAAGAGAAGAAGGCAGCACAGCCCAAGCAGGCTCAAGCGGCACAGCGAAATACCTCGTTGACCACTTTGTCGACATCTTTTGTGACGACCACGGCGGCGGTAGGTGCCGACCCGTTGAGGGTGGTTCCTACGGCGTAGAGAGTATCCCCGTCTCTGAAGCACGACATGGCCGCCGAGGCAGCAGCGAAGGCTGCAGGCACCCCTGGGGGGAAAGGTACCGGTCCAGATCCCAGTTCAAAATCCCCAGGGCGAAAAAGGAGGAGGGGCAGTTCGGCCCCAAAACAGCCCTCCATGGTTTGTGTTCAACCAATGGACATCTCGTCCACACACGCCAACATCAACCAAGAGTCCATCCATACAGTCCATGAGGATGACGGCGGCGCAGGGACTAGAACCCCATTGTTCACTCTACAGCCGAGGGACATATCCATGAACATCCTGCCGACTCTCCACACCCTAGTGATGGCGATCCAGCAGAGGTTGCCTCCAGCACTGGCACCTGTGGTACCGGAAGCCCCTGACCAGCCTTCACGTAAGAAGAGGAATCGTCATCCGATGCCGCCGCATCAGCCTCCTGCACCACGTCGGAACCCGACACCACCAGCAGACCGGATACACACACAGACACTGGTACGGAGCCGGCCACGGAACCCGACGAAGATGAGGACCTCATCCCAGCATACAACGAATAACCACACCTTGGCGCCCCTCATAGAGTCTCTACACCAGACAAGGTGGGATCATTCCACTCAATGATCTCCAGGGCCTCCAATCTGTTCCAGCTGGTGCCTAAGGAAACCAAGAAGGAGGTCTTCCTATATATCAGCGACGAGAGCCCAAGAGGAAGACGATCATGGTGGTTCCCTTTTTGGATGACATTTGGGTGGAAAGCCTAGCCCTCATGAAGAACACATGCACAGCTCCACCCAAACGAGACAGGTTGGAGAAGAAATCCAGGATGCCGGACTCAGCGCCCAAGTGCTTGAGGTCACAACCGTCGGCAGACTCAGTGGTGTCCCGGCCACAAAGAAACTTTCGGCCAACCCAGGTTCCTCGTCATCAGTCCCCCTGGACAACGAAGGGAAGAAGATGGACGCCATGGGGAAGAGAGTCATATACACAGCGGCATCCACGATCAAGGCTGCTAATGCTCTGGCTATCTTATCCCGATATGACTGGGAGCTTTGGTACAAGCTGGGCCCTATCCTGGAATTCCTCCCAGATGACAAGTAAATGGAGGCTCTCACCCTCTTTCAAGAAAGGGAGGTGGCGTCAGAACATGACATTACGGTAGCGGTGGACATTGCGGACACAGGCTCCCAGCAGATGGGAAACGTAGTCTGCCTTCATCGGCTGGGATGGTTGAAGGCGAAAAACTTTCCTCAGGACCTTCATGCGAAGGTGCTGAACATGCCTTTTGATGGCAAAAACCTGTTCGGGAAGGCGGTGGATGAATCCCTTGGCACTCTACAGCAGCATTGCTTGCCATCTTTTACCTCCTCCAGGGGAAAATCGAGCAGATCACTGAAGAGATACTCCACATCATACAGGCAACCTCCCCGATCCTCCACGCAGGAGGCCTACAGGGGTCGCTCCCAGGCCTACAGTAGCGAGGTCAGTGTCGCCATCGCCCGCAGGGCACTGGTGACCAAGCAAGCCTGATCCGGCCAAGACATCGGGTCCCCACCCGTGCACCCCAGTGGGAGGCCGGCTGACGAATTTTGGCAGCGAGTGGAAGATGATCACCACCGACAGATGGGTGCTGGATGCTCTCGTCCAGGGACACAGCTTGGAGTTCCAACACAGGTGCCCTCGTATTCCACCGGTTCCCCGTCAGGAGCAGCTTATCCCACAGTTCCTGGAAGAGGTGCAAGCCATTCTACGGAAAGGGGAGATAGAGCTAGTTCCCCAACGGCTCCAGGGCTCCAGCGTCTATTCCAGATACTTTCTGGTCAGAAAGAAGACAGGGGGTTGGAGGCCCATCCTGGACCTTTGCCGTCTGTTAGGGAGAATTCTCATACTATGGCTAATTTCCCTTTCCTATAGAGTCCCCCAGCAGCTTTGCTGGATTTGAAGGGTTTGTTTCTTTTTACCTGCTAAGAGTGAGACTCTTTTTCCCACTCTTAGGCATTTATGCTATGTGTGTTCTAGGCTATTTTGGTGTTTAATGCCTATGGGATTTTCTCTCCCGCATAGGAACCATCTGTATTCACATATGTTACACAGCACCCTCCGTGCAGTGACACAGGGGTGTCGTAGCGACCCCCAAACATAGACTCCATACCCTGGGACTGACTACTCTCTCCCAGGGCATGTAAAGTCCCCATTGACTTTACTAGTCAATTGTTATGAACTTAACCAGTACAACCCATCTTACTATGGAGGTACTGGAAGGGGTTAATAGTTTTTCCCCCTATGTTCATTTTCGAGGGGGTACCTTAAAGTCCCTCTCTCTAAAGTTACTGGCTGGTGGCAGTGGTTACTACCAAAAATATTCAACCACAAATATTTCTCTATGGGATTTTCCCATTGTTCGAGGCTACCACTTTTTCTGACAGCCTCGAACATACCACCGGTGCATTTTAATATTAACTTTGCTCTGGTAGGTTTTATTTGTCAGAACTTTAATATAACTTCTTTCTCATGTCTTACTCTACGATCCTAACCCAGGTCGGGGATCCTTTGTTTGTCCATTTGGTGGGCTTCTGCCCAGAAGCCCTCCTTCCGGCGCCACTGAGTCTGGGGTGGGTCCATGTTGCACTCTATCCTGATAGGCTGGAGGGTCTCCCGCCAAGATGACCACTCCACTGTGTGACCGCTAGGCTGCATGAATGGGGATCTTTTTGCATAAAAGCAGGGTTTTGAGAACTGGAAGAGCAAGACGTTGCCTCTGGAACTACGGAACCGAAGAGGAGGGACGCCAAAGAAATCTGCAATGACTACCACCACCGGTGAAGCCCTGCTGCAGAGTCTCACCACTTTTCTCCACACGACGAAAGGAGATCTTCACCTGAAAAGATCCTTCTTCCCTTGAGCTGGTGGGGCCAACCAGTTTTCCAATCACCTTCCCGAACCTGCTGTGGTCGAATCACCAGTGCCCCGCACTTGGAGACCGGATAGCCAAGCAGCTATCGACCCGGACCGCGATTAAAAGGAGCGCACCTTTTAAACTTCGTTTGGCAGCACCGCGGCTGGTTTCATCCCTGGGTAGTGCAGAACCTCGAACCTTCCTCCACGGCGAGAGCCTCTCTTCCTCTGCTGGATCACCCAAACTGCAGGAACTACTAGAAACAACCGCAATCGCAGGAGCCACTTCTGCATTTTTAAGGTACATTGTTCCGCCAGGCTGCCCTTTCTTCGCGGTAGTACTAAAGGTGTTTTAAATCCTTTACCTACCTGTTGGGTTGGCCGCCCCTCTCTCAACATTTTCTTTCACTTTCTGCATCCACCTTTTCAACATTGTTAACCAAAGACTTGACTGCAGCTACAAGAGCATTTTGCTCCTGGGCCCTTGCCTGTCACGCCCCCATCCACATCCACATCCACAAGCCCTCCTGTTGCACCCCGTAATTCCATCAATACACAGCAGAGACAGAGCACAGCAAGTCTCCACACGCACCATTGCATATCCTCACCTTCAGGTTTGCCGACAAGGGGCTGGCCGAACTCAGCGGCGCTGGTTTATGCCTCGCTCGCCATTCCTGCATTGGCGGTTGCCGTGGAGACGCGCCACGGGCATTCCGCGTCTCCGCTGCCGGCGCTTGGACGTTCTTCCTCCACGCGTCCAATCGCGTGTGCGCCAATCACGTGTGTGAGCCACGTGATCACTGGAGCGAGCGTTCAAAAGCGACGCGCAAACTCCCATCCGCGCTTCACAGCTGATCTTGGTTGGACTACGGACGCTGCTTTCCTTGATCTTGGATTTTGCCCTTGGATTCCGACCCGCTTCCCCTCTTGTACCTCGCCTGGACCTGCTTCTTTCTGGCTTTGACCTCAGCTACTCCCACGCTCCTTCCTTGGCCCAAATGTTCTTCAGGTCTGTTTTCTGTCTGTTCGGTCTGCCATGTGTCATTGTGTCAGACCGTGGAACACAGTTCAAGTCACGTTTCTGGGTAGCCCTTACCAAACTACTTGGTATTGACGCACGCTTCTCGTCGGCCTATCATCCCGAAAGCGATGGCCAGACCGAAAGAGTAAATCAGGCCTTGGAACAGTACCTACGTTGTTTAGCCTTGCAATTCCAATACACCTGGCTTGATTCACTACATTATGCAGAATTTGCCTACAACAACACCATGCATTCATCCACTGGGTTCTCCCCTTTCTACTCACTCTACGGCCAGCATCCACGTACTCTCCCTTTTTCTGATTCTGACTTTGCCAATACCCCGCACTACGGACCAGGACTCCTGCGGCAAATGACTGTGCCCGGGATCTCGCATCCATACATACCCAAACCCTTGTCCATCTCCGGGAAGCACAGGAGTCGATGCGGACAGCCGCTAACAAAAGGAGAAAGGAGGCCCCTTCATACTCACCGGGCGATCGGGTGTGGTTCTCTACGCGTCACCTGCGCATACCGGGTTCACGTAAACTACTACCTCGTTTCGTCGGCCCATATAGGGTCTCCAAGGTCCTGAACCCGGTAGCTTACCGACTTGCTGTCCCCGCTTCGTGGAGACTGCACCCTGTTTTTCACACGTCCCTTCTCAAACCCTGCCTCGATGCCACTCGCATGACGCCCACTCCCGGTCCTGTTCCACTGGCCTCCCAGGAGGATTATGAGGTTAGCGCTATTTTGGGGTCCCGGATTGTTAGAGGGCAGTTGCAGTACCTGGTAGACTGGTTGGGCTATGGTCCTGAGGAACGGTCCTGGGTCCCGTCTCCTGACGTCCATGCTCCGTTGTTGGTGGCTCGGTTCCACAGGGAGTACCCTTCAAGCCCACGGGGTCGTGGGCCTTTGAGGGGGGGGCTCTGTCATGCCCCCATCCACATCCACAAGCCCTCCTGTTGCACCCCGTAATTCCATCAATACACGGCAGAGACATAGAGCACAGCAAGTCTCCACACGCACCATTGCACATCCTCACCTTCAGGTTTGCCGACAAGGGGCTGGCCGAACTCAGCGGCGCTGGTTTATGCCTCGCTCGCCATTCCTGCATTGGCGGTTGCCGTGGAGACGTGCCACGGGCATTCCGCGTCTCCGCTGCCGGCGCTTGGACGTTCTTCCTCCACGCGTCCAATCGTGTGTGCGCCACGTGATCACTGGAACGAGCGTTCAAAAGCGACGCGCGAACTCCCATCCGCGCTTCACCGCTGATCTTGGTTGGACTACGGACGCTGCTTTCCTTGATCTTGGATTTTGCCCTTGGATTCCGACCCGCTTCCCCTCTTGTACCTCGCCTGGACCTGCTTCTTTCTGGCTTTGACCTCGGCTACTCCCACGGACTGCTTCTTGGATTTCCCTTGTTTGGTACCTTGTCTTGAACCGCTCCCCCTGGACACGACCTTGGCTTTCCTCCTGGACTGCAATTGGATTGCCCTTTGGTTTGAACTCTGCTCTCTGGATCACGTGCCATATTGTTTGGCTCACAGTACCAGGTTCTGTATCAGGTGGTGATTCCATCCTTCAAGTGCATTGCCAGGCTGCTACCTTGTCGTCAACCCTGCCGGCCCCCTCAGACAAACACCCTACATCAACATTCCAAACAACCACTCAGGGTAAGATCCCTTGTAGATAAACATTAAGGATTGTGCAAAGGGTGTATTTGTTATCTAACCCGCGTGTTTGCCTTACAGTGGTCGGGGGGAACATCTTCCGGCATTCCTGGTCCGGCTGACGACATTCACCACCTGTGGCCTCAAGGGCTGCTCGAGCAGTATATTGATTGTTTGCTCGAGTGGAACTTGGGGACAGAGGTATCATCGCCTACACGACCATCAAGTCTTGACATTGCCCTGTACCACTAACTCTGGCACAGGCCTACTGACTCTGGTCACATTTGTTAGACCTGCCTTCTCGAGATTGATTCCCTATTTGAACTGTGTGGTGCAACCCTTTCTTATAACTACCCTTTCCTTCCCACTGCATAATCATTGTGAAATACCATTTTGCTCAGTTTTCATTTGAAGTATTGCCTATACTGATGCACTGTCTTGCTGAACTGGTTCACAACTGATGGGAAGTGTTGTTAGGGTGTATAAGAACCTATTTCTAGATAACTTGTGTTTTCCCTCCCTTGTGAGAAATTGTTAGAGGATCCCTTGTGTGTAGTTGTCACTGTGCTGTTTTGCTCCGTTTTCACTCTGGTTCACTTGGTCTACAATTTATATAGGGAGTGTGTATATTTTTCTATTGACTTAGTTTAACTTGCTTGATACTTGTGATACATGTGTTTTCTTAGAAGTGTATAAAATAAATATATATATACTTTTTAACTACAAAGCTTTGGTCAGTGTTTCCTTGTGCCATAGTACAGTAGGCCTATTGTGTAAACCCTGAATACTGCTCATCTCCCTCTTGAGATAAGTCTGACTGCCCAGTCACAGCTACCAACTAAATCTTTGTGGTACAGACTGATACCGAAGGGGATTTATTGCTCTCACCTGTAGTCCTAATCTGGTGTGGTGCTCCCTAAGGGAACTGCACTGGATTCTGCCTAACACCGTCTAAACAAGTACTTAAAATCCCAAAAATTCAGGATGGTCATGTTGCAACAAGTGCTTGGCCAATTGGAGGAAGGGTATTTCTTGACGTTGTTGGACCTAGAGGATGCGTACTTCCATGTCTGCATCCAAAGGAAACATTGGAAGCTCCTACGGTTCGTGGTACAAGGCCAACACTACCAGTTCAGGGCCTTACCTTTTGGCCTAAAGTCGGCCCCAAGGGTGTTCACAAAACGCCTGGTCCAGGTGGTGCCCGACCTGCGGCTGCAGGACGTACACGTACACCTGTACTTGGACGATTGGCTGATACAAGCCTGCTTTCGGGAACTAGCCGACGAGCACACGAAGGAGACCGTCCAGTTACTGATAGAGCTGGAGTTCTCTGTGAACTATCCAAAGTCCAGCTTAACGTTCCTCAGTGCCAGACTCAGCACAGTAGCTTGCCTGTCGTCCCCCTTGGAGGAGAGGCTAGTGGCCATTCAAGGGAAAGCACAGGGAAAGCACAGCAGCTATCGTCGGCGAAGACGGCCACGGTTCGGGCCATCAAGTCTTTTCTGGGCATGATGTCGTCCTGCATCTACCTTGTCTGTCTCTGCAGGTTGCAGATGCGACCCCTACAGCAATTCTTGGATATAGGTGTCCGCAAATTTTACAGTCAACATTCCCCTTAACAAGGAGTTCTGCAGGTGATAGAGTGGTGGGGGTACACTCCCACATCCCTCAGGGGACGGGATTCCGAACCCTGCCATACCAGGAGACAATCACCACGGACGCCTCCCTGGAAGGTTTGGGAGTTCACTCCGGTTGTTTACACGCCAGAGGTCTATGGCTTCCGTGGAGAAGGATCTGCACATTAACATCTTGGAGTTACGGGCAGTGTTCTGGGCCCTCAAGTCTTTCCTACCGTCTCTGAGAGACACAGTGGTGAGGATCTTCACAGGCAACACCAGCACCATGTTCTACATCAGGAAACAAAGGGCCCCTCGGTCTCCAGAGCCCTCCATGGAATCTCAGGGCTTGTGGCATTGGGCCATCGGACAGGGGATGTTCCTCATCCCGTTCCACCTGGCAGGCATCAAGAACACCATCGGCAATTCCCTCAGCAGGGAGCTGCACTCCTGCCATGAGTGGGAACGTTAATTCGTCAAATGGGGCAGACCTCAGATCGTTCTTTTTGCCACAGCGGCAAACTCAAAGTACCAGAAGTTCACCAGCAGGGTCCCCCAACCTAGGAGCATGGGGGACGCATTCTCCTTCCCGTGGGAAGGTCTGTTTTTGTATTCCTTTCCCCGATTCCTCTCCTGCTACGTGTGATCAACACAGTCAGACAGTGTTGGTGCAAGATGATACTCATCGCCTCAGCGTGGCCGAGGCAGTTTTGGTATCCGGACCTACTCAGCCTGTCAGTGTCGCCTCCAGTCAAGTTACTGTTACTTCTGCTCATCAGGGAGGGAGGTGCAATCCTTCATCATGACCCAGGATCTCTGAACCTAAAAGCATGGCTCCTGCAGCCTTAGAGTTTGGACATTATGAGTTGCTAGTGGAGTTCAGGGAGGTCCTTGCCAAAGCCAGGGCGCCGGCGACTCTAAAGTGCTACAGCCATAAGTGGAAGCGTTTTCCTACGTGGTTCCAGTTGCAGAAGATCAGCCCCCTGAGAGTCACGGCTTCACAGATTCTTCCATACTTGCTTTCCTTGGCAAAAGCTGGGCTGGATCACGCTTCCATCAAGGTGCACCTGGCGGCCTACTCATGCTACGCCAGATCCCCAGGAAGATCCTTGCTTCGGTCCCACAGACTCATCAAGGAGTGCCTCAAGGTTTTCTTTTAATCTTTTCCTCCAGCGAAGACGCCTGCCCCGGCATGGGAACTCAATGTGGTCCTGACAAGACTCATGGGGGCACCTTTCAAACCGATGCATAAAGCCCCAGTCACGTTTGTCTCGTGGAAGACAGCATTCCTTGTGGCCATCACCTCAGCCAGACGTGTGGGTGAGATCAAGGCCCTATCATGCAAGCAGCGGTATCTGACTTTTCACGAATCAAGGGTGGTACTGCGTACGCACCCCACTTTCATGCTGAAGATCCTGTCGGAATTCCACCTCAACAAGCTTTTGGTGTTGCCTGTTTTCTTCCCGAAACCTTTGTCGCCGGCGGAGAGGGCCTTGCATTCGCTGGATGTTGCTCGGGCCTTGAAGTTGTACGTGACATGCAGAAAGGGTTTTCGGAAGACTTCTCAATTGTTTGTGAACTTTGGACCTGTGAACCATGGGAAAGCCTTGTCCATGGCTTCCATCTCAAGATGGCTCTCCGGCTGCATCATGCACTGTCATCGGCTGGCGAACTGGCCTTTGCCGGGCCGTCCTTTCAGGTGTGCCCCTGTTCGGCATCTGCAGGGTTTGCAACGTGGAGGACCACGCATACCTTCACGAAGTTCTACTGCATCGACAAGGATTCGACGCAGGAGTTCAGAGTCGGTCAGGCAGTTCTACACAACTTGATTGCTTGAGGTGAGTCTGTTCCAGGGGTAAGTGTTCATTGCTTCTGTTGAGCGTTGCCACCTTCCGTGGTTGTGTAATGTGTACTGCTGTGTATTCATTATTCTAGAGCATGTGAATCCATGCCAGAACCCATGCTGGAGAAGATTTAAGTTACTTACCTGAAACTATTGTTCTCCAGCATGGGTCTGGCACGGATCCACATGCAAACCCTCCCTCCGGCCCCTCTGCTTCTCTTCCTGGTCATACTGCTACTTTACGTGCTTGCCAAATCTGAAGATGGCTGCCAGAGGCAGGGCTCAGGAAGAGGGCTGTCATAGGATGGGGGCAGTATGATTCAGAGGACAGTGATTGGTTTAGAGGAGAAATACAGTTTTAAAGTGAAAGTGAAACTGTGTTTTCTTTTACTGAGGATTCCCAGCCTGGCGACGGGAAATATTCATGAGCATGTGAATCCATGCCAGACCCCCATGCTGAAGAACAATAGTTACAGGTAAGTAACTTAAACCTAATGTCCCTTACACTTACACCTAAACTAGAGATAAAGTAGACATTCTGGGTCCAGAAGAATGACTCCCTTCTTCTGGACTGGGGGTAAAAGTTCCCCACAAGGTTTTGGCTTCTTCTTAGGGGAATGACTGCCTTCCCTGGGTCAAAATTGTCCTCCAGCACAAAAGACAAAGTTCCAACACTTCTCTCAGTCAGGCACACTGCTTATCTTTTAACACTTTGTATCAGAAAGTCTTTTCAGCTCTGGTTACCAGGAGAATGATTCCCTTCCCTTGGTATTTAGAGTTTACAGTTCAACACAACCAGGGGGGAATGGCTCCCTTTCTCTGGTCTCCTTTCACTTGGTTGCACTATTCAACATCACCAGGGGTAATTACTCCTTTCCCATGGGCTCTCTTTCACTTTGCTTTCACAGTTCAACACAACCAGGGAGAACGACTCCCTTTCCCTGGCCTCTTTCACTTTGCTTTCACAATTCAACACCACCAGGGGGAATGACTCTCATCCCCGGTCCTCTCTTTCACTTTGCTTTCTCGGTTCAACAATTTCTGCCTTTCACTTTGAGGATCACAGACCCAGGCTTCCACGTCGCCAGACTTGGGCAGACTTGGTTCACTCCCCTGCCAAGTACTGCCACGTGGAAAATGATTTGTACTCCTTTTCTCTTGTGGATGCGGGTTCCATTCCTGTATTTCTCTACTGCTTTGATTTGACAGACCTGGTTCACTCTACTGCTAGGTACTGCCACAATGAAGAGGACTTGTGGGGATCGTCTGGGTCCTCGACCCTTCCCAGATGGTCATTGGCTTCAATCAACCACCAACCCGAGGGAGGTTCCCTCCAATCTTCACAGTTCTCTCTTCAGGGTCCCAGACCCTGTTTGCCTCCTCACCGGGTCTGTGTGTGTAACTTTCATAACTTCTCGTCAGGTCTCAGACCCTCCTTGGCCTCTTCCTAGGCCTCACGACCCTTGTGGTGTATGGATTATGCCCTGCTATCCTCCCTATATCCCAGCCAGTCTGACCGTTGTCTCCATTACCTTTAGGGACTCCTGCGCACGCAGGTGGCTCTTCTGGGGACTGGAGTTGGCCGTCCGTTCCTCCACTGCGGTCTGTTAGGGAGAATTCTCATCTATGGCTGATTTCCCTCACCTAGTGAGTCCCCCAGCAGCTTTGCTGGACTTCTGGAGTTTCTTTTTTTCTCCACTTGGTAAGAGTGAGAGCTTTCCCCCACTCTTACCTGTGTTTTGCTATGTGTTTCTACCTGTTTTTGTGATTGTGGACTCTGAAGTACACCACTTCAGTAGCCCTCTTCTTTTGGGTGTCACACAGCACCTTCAGTGCCGTGGCACAGGGTTGTCTTTGAGACTTCCCTCGACTCCATTTCTGAGGCGACTACCGTCTCCCAGAAAAGGGTAAAGTTACCATTAACTTTACTTAGTCAATCTACCACAGATCCAGTACACCCCATTTTCCATGGAGTACTGGAAAGGGTTAATTTGTATCCCTTTTTATCTGTGCCTCCTAGAGCATTGTTTTGCTCTTTTAACATTTAGACTTGGCTGGTGGCAGTGGTATCTACACTAACTTTTCTACCGCGATTATAGTAGATAAACCTGGTACTGTTCTTGGATATTATATTAGCCTCGAACATAAGCCCGCTTGACCAAATCGTCTTTCTTTTGGCTCCGGTTGGGTTTATTCGCCATTTCTTTTTGTTAAAGTCCTTCTTGTGTTTTACTTTGCGCGGCAAACTAGGTTTGCCTTCTTTGTTCACTGTCTTTTGGCGGGCTTCTGCTCAGAAGCCTTCCTCAAGGCGCCTGGGTGTCTAGGTGGGCTGAATGTGAGGGAAGGGTGTAGTCACCCCCTGCACAGGGTATCCTAGGAAACCCAAGTCGCACTTTGTCATAATTGGCCAGGGTAGTTGTCCGGGCTTGACAACCCCCCTGCTGGGTGATTGACAGCCAGGCTGTGTGAATGGGTGTTTTTCGCATAAAAGGTAGGTCTCTTGGGCTAGAAGTCAGAGAGTCGCCACTGGAACTACAAGGAACCGAAGAGAAGCGGAGAGAACGATGGCTGCTGCAACTACCCTGTCCCGGTGAAGCCCTGCTGCAGTCCTGAGCGATCTTCCCTTCAACGACTTAGAGAAGATCCAGTCCGGAGTCGTCTTCCCTTGAGCTTGGTGGGGATAACCAGCTCATCTTCTACAGCCAGAGGATCCTCTTCCTTGGTCGAAATCGCTTCACACTGCTGTAGTGGTCCGGATAGCCACCTGAAGAGCCTCTCCTGTTTTTAAGCAGCGCATCTTTTATTCCTCGTCGCTGCTGCCGGCTTCATCCCTGTGTGGTGCAGACCCCCTTCAGACGTCCTCCTTCACCACGAAGCTCCAGGAATCGTGGGTCTGCGGGAAACCAACAGGAACAACTGCCAGGACACCAGCTGCACCATTGGAACAAGGTACTGTGTTCTACTTGAGGAAACTGGGTGAATCCCTTTTCTTCACGTTCCAAGGCTTGCCCTTGTCTTCCCTCCTTCTTATAACTTTTTCTTTCGAACATTGACAATATCGAAGTACTTTTGGCTACGTTGAATCGTGAACTGTCCGACTGTGTGATCTTCGGCAACAGGCCCCGGTGTCTTTCGACCCTGGCTCCGGCCCTTTGACTTTGAACTCCTGTCTCTGAGAGTTTCTTGATTCTGCCTGCCTAACCAAAATATTGCCTGTGATTTTTTGCCTCCAACTCTCCCTGGGTATCTCAGATGCTGTGTGTGTTTTTGCCCCGGTAGCATTTCATGTCACAGATACGCGTTTATTTAGCAGACCGAACTGTCAACAAGTGAGCGCAATCGTATTCACGGTAATGTGTTTTGTTCGTAACACCGGTTCATTCAAACACAGGGTACTTACCTTGAGACTTACTGTACAAAATGAATTGGTTAGTTGTGGTATATTTATTGTGTGATTTTTATTTGCGTTTAATAGAAGTGTTATGTTTATAACAAATGGTTTAAAAATAAATGTACTTATAATTTTTACCTGAAACCTTGAGTCAGTGTTTGCTTGAGTCACAGTAATTGTGGTCCCTTTGTATAATCTCTGCTACTCCCCATATACTCTTGAGATAAGCCTGGCTGCTCCGCCGCTGCTACCACTCTGACATAGTACAGGCTTGTACCAAAGGTAAAACTTGTATTGCCACCTGTAGTCTTAATTGTGTGTAGTGGTCCCTATGGGCACTGCACATGATTCTGCCTAACACGGTCGACAGCTTCTCGTGTCTGCTTATGTCACCCGTGACTACCGTCAATGTAAGTATGGCTCTGGGTCCCTGCAGTCCGCATTCTTATGGAGCCTTTACCTCTGCCTGGCCTCACGGTCAAAGGACCAACCGATGTCTGGTTCTGGAGTGCTGCCTCTGCAACTCAATGGCTTCCTCTGCTCTCCTGTATCTGCCGTCTCTCTGCTCCCGCGCCTCAGATCTTCCACGAATGGTGTTCCTCAGGGGCTGTATTGACAGCCTGTTTGACAAAATAGTATGTCCATCTTTTGTCTTTATCGTAAGCGTAAGCGAAGACTAGACTGTTACGCACCTCCTCCTCATCCCAGTACTTGTTAAGTAGGTCTCCCTTTGGTAGTCCCTGCTCTTCCTCATCTCAGTAGTTGTATCAGTAGTTATGTTTTCGGGCTTACAGATATACATGAAGGTATGAGATAGGGAGTTGGGTTCTATAAGGCATTTAGAGTGTGTGTGGCGGGTTGTCATACCACGTTCTCCCGAAATGTTCTCCTTTATACCCAGAGAGGAGGTCTCTCCTCGTGAGATCTTCCCGCTGAGTACCACCCCCAGGGGGACTATCGGGTAGCGTCCTCACCACCCTGGCCTCATGGGAAGGGGCTCCCCCTTCGGGAGAAGTGACGACATCTCGCGATTCGTCACACTTCTTATTTTTCATATTACTTCTCTAACTGATGTTAATTTACCTGGTTCTTTTATTCGCTTGCTTTGCTCTCCTACAGAATTCTGAAACGGATCTAACTGTACCTAAAAGTAAAGTGTTTGTGCTCGTAGCAGAGCACGCTAAAGTAAATGTGTTTCTGATGCTTGTGAATCTGCTTAGAATCACATGACGTCAACATGGGCGTGACTGTAACACTATCCCTAATGTGACGTGTAGTGTACCCAAAATACCTCACACGTCGAGGTCCCACCAGATAGGTTTTTTTCTGCCAACCTAGTTGGTCGCTTATGCAGAGCTTGTAAGAGTTTATATTGATCACGTTTATTTCCACGGCCTATGGTCGTCTAGTCACTTCGACGACTGCTTAGGGGGGGTTTCCTACCGCCGCCAACATCTACATCTGCTCAGTGACTGTTCAACTGCTCGATGACTGTCGACCGAGTAGCCTCGGCCCTCTGGCCGGGCCCTTACAGTAGGGAGAGTGGGGTCCCAGGGTTTTATTCCTCTCTGAGAATGTATTTCCTTCACCCCTCTTTCTTTTCTTGGTCTGGCTGCCACTACCCTCTGCTATGGAGAGGACTCCCTTTAAATTTTGCCCGTTGTGTAACCGCAAGTTTCCCTGGAAGGAAACCCATCGCTGATGCAATCGCTGTCTTCCTCGTGACCACGACGAGCGCTTATGCAAGGCCTGTAAGCTCTTTTGACCGAAGACGTTGAAAGACAGGCGGACTAAATGGTGGGCGGCCTACTCTATGCCGCCCACCGAAGGCCTATCCCCCGTCAGCGTAGTCGCTTCAGGCGACGAGGAATCTGCCTGCAGGCATGGCTCCGATTTGGAAGCCATCAACCTCTCAGCAGATCCTGTGTACTCCCAGATGCCCGTCCCTGGCCCGATACAGGCCGCCGAGACTGTTATGGTGAAATCACACCACGTGTATAAAAGCACACAACTCCTAAGACCTCTTCGACAGAGTTGTCGAAGAAATGCTCAACACCTGCAGGACCGTCGACGGTTTCATCGGCACCTGCCAAACCTCGTGTTTCGACGCCATCCACACAAACACATGCGCGGCATGCGACTGGGCACCCTTCTGGAATAGGCGTTCCCTCTAAAAAATCCTTGGTCGCCGACCTGCCATCCAAGAGCACAAAAGCGCCGAAGGACCTGGGGCATGCGACTACGCCTTCAGGAACGGCAAGACCCTCTTTACAGCTGTCAAAACTTCACGAGAACCTTTCGGAGATCATTTGGGCAGCCAAGGAGTACAATGGCACGCCCTCTCGTCGAGAGGACTATTCTGAAGCCCCCCAGTCCCTCTCTAAGGCCTTACTAAGGCCTTATTGGGAAGGTCTCCCACTTTTGAGGAACCTTTTCCTCCTCCTGAGTATTAGGCGTCGTTTCTATGGACTAGTGAAAGGTTTGAGCAATACTTGGACAAAATGTCCCAGTTGATTGACTTTTCAGACCGGTACCTTATACCGAAGAGATCTAGGGAAGTGGACTCCCTCCCTATCCCATCCAAATTTCAGAAACTCCCCACCTATGCACAGGGACACCAAAAAGACATCTTGCGGGTCCAGGTGACCCAAACCAGGAGGAGTCTTATGAAGGAGTTAGCCCAGCTGATCAGGACCCAGACTGGGGCCAGGCAGAGGATCAGGGTCCTTGGCTTACACCGACACATACTGTCGTCCCAGACGCCATCTGTCTCGATGCCCCTGATACCCCTCCACAAAAGAGTCGTCACCTGTGGATGACCAGATGTTGTTCAATTCTATTTTAAAAAGAGCTGCTGACCATTTTAAAATTGCAATGCACTAAGCCGCTCCAGACTCAGACTTCATGGAGGATATCCTCAAGGAGACCTTTCCGACTAGCCAAGTTATCCCTTTACGGAATTCAATAAAGAAGCGCCTGCCCCCTTCTTTGCTGTCCCTGTCTCTCACTCGGGCAGTTAACCCCCGGGTGGAGAAATGATTTCGCCCATCGCCCTCAGACTCCCTCTACATTAGGGGTCATGCTACACCCGACTCCTTAGTCGTTACAACCACTCGAAAAGGGTGGGGGTACCTCTGTCCTCAGCAGAATCCCCTCCGGACAAAGACTGCAAGAAGTTTTACGCCCTGGGCAAGTGGGTCACCGCCTCTGCGGCCTACTCCACAAGGATCGCAAATAACACCACGCTACTGGCAAGTTACAGTGATGTCCACTGGGGCCTAGTGCAGGATGGTCTTCAGGACGTTCCGGAGCCCAGCCGATCACGCCTGCTGGTGGTCGTGGCTGAAGGCAGACAAGTAACACAAAACATACTGAAGACTCTGGACTCGGCTGAGACCGCTGGATGCACCCTCGCGCAGGGTACCCTGCTTAAAAGACATGGCTGGTTAAAGAACTCTGGGTTGAAACCCGAAACTCAGGCCTCTCTAATTAATAAGCCAGTGGAGGATTCAAACCTTTTCTGCAAAGCGGTTGACAGCGCCCTAGAGATGGCAAAGAAAGAACACAAAACCCTGAAATCACTTAGCTAGATCACGGCTAAACCCTTTCACCAGCATGGAAGCTCCAACTCACGCCAGTCCTTTTGCGGCCAATCCTTCTCCCACTCGCCCCAGGGACAATACAGCTGAGGAAATAATTCCTGGTCCTCCAGTCAAGGATCCTCTGGTAACTTCCAATACCAACAAAGCAGCTCTCGCAGGGGCAAATGTAGAGGCAGAAACTCTACTCCTTGAGGCTCCCCGGCTCCACCTCAAAGTGACTCGTTGGTTCAGGTCCCTTCCCATGCTTCCCCAGTCAGGGGGTCGCTTGTCTTCATTCATCCACGCCTGGGAGTGGATCACTTCAGATCAGTGGGTACTAAAGACCGTTGCCCACGGGTATTGTATCGAGTTTCTTCGACCACCTCGCTACCACCCACCGAGAAGCAGACGCCTGTCACTAGAACAGCTACGTATCCTGCTGGAAGAAGTTCAGGTCCTGCTGGAAAAGGGCGCCATCGAAGTCATCCCCCTTCCCCAGGTAAACAAGGGTATTTATTCAGTGTACTTCATTGTACCCAACAAGCATCTCACCATGCGCCCTGTTTTAGACCTGCACCCTGCGAACAAGTATGTCAAACCTCAAAAGTTCAGAATGACAACCATTCAGGAGGTAATCCCACTGCTGCAGCAGGAGGGGGTTACTTGGCCACATTGGACATAAAAGATGCATACTTTCATATTTCAATGTTCACAGCACACATAAAGTACCTCAGGTTCATGACACCCACTATCAGTTCAAGGTTCTCCCCTTCGGCATTGCCTCAGCCCCAAGTGTGTTCACAAAGGTGCTGGCGGTAGTAGCGGCTCACCTGCGCAGGCAGTCCATCCCACTCTATCCTCACCTTGACGACTGGCTCATAACAGGGGATTCGTACGGAACATGCCAGACAAATATCCAGAGGACAGTACATCTCCTCTTCAACCTAGGATTCTCTATCAACGAGAACAAATCCAGTCTAACCCCCAGCCATGTCAAACAGTTTCTGGGGGCTCTAATTTGGACAGACGATGGGCTTGTCTTCCCCTCCAACGAGAGGGTCCAAAACATGTTTTTCCAGATCCCTCACTATGTAGCCCGTTACCAAGTGACCGTACGCAAAGCCATGCGACTGATGGGGATGATTGCTTCCTGCATCTACCTAGTTCCTCACGCTCGCCTGTGCATGTGCCCCATGCAAGAGTGGCTCTCGAGCCAATGGTGTCAGGCCAGCGGCCAGTGGGACGATCTATTGGTTGTCTCGTCAGCCCTGGTACAGTCTCTGCAGTGGTGGTCAAGGGAAAACCTTCTACAGGGGAAACCTTCACCACGCCCGCAGTAGAAGCCACTCTCACCGCGGACGCATCTCTGAAGGTGTGGGGAGCTCATGCGCTTATCTAGGTTTAGGGGATAGACTTTTGAAATGCCAATTTTTATATATGCACCTTGCATGTATAACGGAGTAAGCTATGGCTGTAAATAAGATACAGGCAGACACAATACTGTGCAATACTACCAATGGTAGATGTTCACAGCGGTGGTACGAGAAACATTCAGAAATGGTGGCTCGGCGGTACTATTGTAATCTTGCACACAATGACCTACCACGCATGCGCATTCAGTGCTATGACGATCACGCGATGACGATCGCAGAAGCTGCATATACCGGCGTCTAGGCACAGAAAGGCAGACGCAAGAAACCGGTAGAGAAAAGACATTTCGGAAATACAGGTCGATATTCAAGGTAAGATGCAATTCCTAGCACTTTCATTCACGAGGACCTGAACAAAGGCTTGTATGCCCCCAGCCAAAGGCACCCCAGTGGGATACCCATGGTGTGTCTAGGCAGGGTGCAACTGGGCTGTCATCAAAAAGCCACCACAATGTTTTTTTACACTACTGTTATACTTTATTATTATTATTTTTTTTTTTAAATGAAACTGGCGTCAATTTGAGAGTACCTCACAACCTAAAGTCAACCGGATTCATGTTATGTATTCCTGCAGGTCGATGCGGGCAAATTAAGCAATCCTGTATCTCAGAAGAGGCATTTCCTCACATCTGGTATGGCAGGAACTGCAACCAGGGTAAGGAGGGTCCACATGAATACGGGGGGTTAAGGATGGGAATGTCCGTAGGGGATGATGATATCACATATACTTTTCTCTTCACCCCCACCCACCTCCCCTGTTTTTCTCCTCCCTGCAGGTGCAGTAACCAGTCAGAGCTGAGCCTCTTTTTGTTTTGTGTCAGTACCCGAAGGGTTGCTGAGGCCCTGAAGAAAGTGGTGTAACAAAATAAACCACTGAAACCGGAAGGCCAATTCAGACCTCTTAGTAATATTAGGACCACACTTAAGGTCCAGAGGTAATATAAGTGGAAGAAACACCACTTGTTGTTTAGAAATATCATCCCGGAATTACCACAAGTGGAATTCTGAAGGATGGATTACACACTTGAATAAGTATCTCCATGTTTTAAATTATGTTTTAGATGCCAATCTGGGGAACGAGAATAAAGGAACACATTTCACCTGGAAGGCACAGCGTACACTGCTTGGGTTCAGAATTGGTAGAGTGGTGTCCTCTGATGTTATAAAATAGTTAATTGCCTAAAGTAGTTAGGTCGAGCTTCTTCTTATCTATCCCCTCACCCTAGATAAGCGCCCACCAGCGCCGTCTTGGGCCAGGCACCACACAAGGGATTAGATAGTATGGTTGGAGGGCAAGTAATTTTGAGTTTCACAAAAGAAATAGAAATGTAACCACTGGGCTGTCGTATTTTGTGTGATAATAGTTGGGTATATCGCCAGGCATAAGACCCACTTTTGGTACCCTTACCTTATGGGCCTCATCATTAGGATAGTACCCTGGATATTATTAGAACAAGTCCAATTTTGAAACGATTGGAGTTATATCACGAATAAATGTATGCGACGTTGGTTAATACTTATAATAAGTACAGCCAAAACAGTCTCCGAAAAACTGATGAGAGGGATTGAAGCGAAGTAGGACTCACTGAAAACAGCTGGCATTTTAGCAAATTACAATAAGAGTCTAGAAGTCCTGGATGCAGCAATGAAAGACTTCAGGGAGTTTAACCTGAATAAAAAGATCACAAAGTTGAAGAAAGATCTTGCAACATATACACAAGAGAACGTTTATCAGTTTATTACCGATTCCTACTACGAGGACTTTAATATGAATAACGGAATCATGGGCGGTCCTCGACCCAATCCTTTCCTAAAGAAGCGAGGCACTGGGACTCGTCCCAAACCTAACAAACTGGGCGTTTTCAAGTGGGAGTTCTGATGAAAGTGGACTAAGTACCTCAAGTATTAATCAATCCACGAGTAACAAATCCAACAGGACTATCCATTTTGTGGATCCTAATAACTCTGGCGGGAATAGAAACCAGGGTCCGTTTTTTCAGAGAGGACAAGGAAGAGCCAAAAACAAAGGGAGATGGCAGAATCAGTGGCAAAACCAGTCACCCAGAGCCACACGGAGCCGTAGACGGGGCTGGAGCCCCCCGCAACCCCAACAATGACCCTGAGAACAAGAATCAAGACAGCCGAACGAGTTATGGACATTTCCAGAGAGAACTGCCTGTGTGAACATTGCAGCCACAGAAGAAATGGACGACACCAGCTTGGTATCCCTAGTGGTGAACCTGTCACAATTGGTTCTCAATCAGGACCAGTACAAGATCCTGGAGAAAGGATTTTCTTTCAGCCCAAAGGCTAAACACTATCCTTTCCCGACATGGATTGAAATAGCGCAGTTGGTGAGAAAGGTGAGACTGAAACAGTTCTTTGAAAATAAAGTGGCCATCCCTGAACTTGGTGCCACTAACCTTAAGAAAAAGTCAACATTCTACCCACTATCGAACGGCATTACCTCTGAATCAATAACTTTTGAAAAAGCATTGCTGAAGAAACTAGATGAACTAGAGAAAGACCACAAACCAGGCTTTAATAACTTTTCAAAGAAAGACAAGATAGCTTTGAAATCACTAACTGATAATAACGATATAGTGATAAAAGCAGCAGATAAAGGTGGGGCCACAGTAGTAATGGATGCTTCCAAGTATAAGACAATGGCGAACGACCTCTTGGGAGATCGAAATAGCTACAGGCAATTGGGGAGCGACCCTACGGCAAGCGTTAGACAGATAATTGCGCCTATTGTAGAAGAAGCAGTAGCTGAAGGATATATCACCAGCAAGGAAAGTGAATTCCTAAATACACCAACTCATAAGTGTCCAGCATTCTATTCTGCACTTACCTTGCACTTGCCACCAGCTGGCCCTATTTATTTATTACTTTACGCCACTTACCTTGTACTGCACTTCCCCCCCCTCCCCTTCCCCTTCCCCTTTTCCCCCTCCCCCACCCCTGCACTTGCGCGATCTGAATGACACCTGGCCTAGTAGGATCGTTGTCTGTCTCCCCTTGTTCCTCCCCTCCCTGCCTTTTTGCGCCTTGAAACACCTGTGTATAGGCGCGTTACAAATGCCATATCATATCATATCATATCATATCATGCACTGCCCAAGATTCATAAAGGCAAAAATCTGCCACCTGGCAGGCCTATTGTTTCTGGGATTGGATTGGGAGTGAACTACTTCCTCAAACCGGAAATAGGGAAAATGAGGTCATGTGGAAAAGACACGACAGCTGTGCTATGGCTAATTCAAGATCGGCCCTTCAATCCTGAACTGCAGATACTGGTTACTCTAGATATTGAGAAGCTCTATACAAAAATTCCACAAATAGCGACCTTGAAGGTCATTGAGAATGTACTAAGGCATCTAGATCCTCAGCTAGCAATACCAGTAACGTTGATAATGCAACTAGCTGGAATTGCACTTAAAACAAACTACTTCATCTGTGAAAAAGAGTTCTACGAACAAATATCAGGGCCGGCCATGGGTGCCTTATCTGGTGTAATGTCAAGGGCGTCAATCCTATTGATTGCTCACCTAAAGATATCGTTCTTTACCTAACCCACCTGTTAGATTCAGGACTGGTTTTCAATTCTCTTAAAGTCCACGTAGCCGCGCTTTCGGCGTACACCACATCCCAGAGCAAGGTTTCATGGTGGAAAATTCCTGTAAGTAAAGCCTTTGTGGAAGGGGTAAAAAGACTTCATCCCCCTATTTCCAACCCAGCTCCTGGGTGGGACCTGAATGTTGTTCATACCAGACTAATGGGAACTCCCTTTGAACCCATGCACAAGTCTAGCTTTAAAGCACTCACCAATAAGACCACCTTTCTGGTGGCTATCACCTCTATAAGGAGAGTTTGTGAACTGCAGGGTATTTCAGTTCAGGACCCATTCATCACAATTAGCAAAGACAAGGTGGGTTTGTGCACACACCCTCGCTCTGAACCCAAATTTATCTCAAAGTTCTATGTAAATTAGTCCATAAAACTACCCACCTTTTTCCAGAACCCCACTTACGGAAAGAAGCCTCCACACAATGGGTGTAAGGAGAGCATTTATCTACTATCTGGAAAAGACAAAGCTGCTAAGAAAAACAAACCAATTCTTCGTCTCAGTGGCAGCTGGTGGAGAAGGGGACCCTGTGTCTAAACTGCACCACACTGTGTTACACTCTTGCCAAGAGAAATCTACCCTTCACGCCTAGAGTACACTCTACTCGGGGCACAGGGGATACCATAGCATTCATTGCAAATGTTCCTCTAGATTTCATTTGCAAAGCAGCAACCTGGAGTTCTGTACACACCTTTACACAACACTACTGCCTGGATGCACACTCTAGGTCTGGTTCTCAGGTGGGACAAGCAGTGCTAAAACATCTCTTTGCTACTGTTCCTTCACACATCCCACCACCATCTCTGGGTACTGCTTGCCAGTCTATGCACAGCAATTGATTCTAAGCAGATTCACAAGCATCAGAAGACATGAATTACTCACCGTAATAGCATTTCTGATGATTGTATCTGCTTAGATTTACATGCGCCCACCCTTCCTCCTCTCGTGGAGTAGAAGGAACATGGGCTTCTTACACCTTCTTTCTTCTGGATTTGTTCACTCACTCTTTGCTCACTTACGGCAGAAAGAAAAACAGAGATTGAGAGATTTTGGGTACACTAAACGTCACGTTAGGGATAGTGTTACAGTCACCAGATTGTGGTCCCTTTCGATCCCCAAAAGAAAGATGCCATACTCTATGATTTCCACTAGATGACGGACTATATGCACAGCATGTGAATCTAAAAAGATACAATCATCAGAAATGCTATTATGGTGAGTAATGCATGTCATAATATTAGTGGATGTTTTCATTTTTTACCTGTGGTTTTCCATTCCATTGCTAAGGCCTACACAAAGTCTACATTACTGCTCTCCACACTACCCAGATAGTTTGTTAAGACAGCCTATTTTTCCATTCACCAGAATAGGGTGGCTTCTTGGAACCTAGAATCTATCCACAGGGCTGATTCTGAAAATCCATCTTAACGATGTGCATCAAAAGGAACTGTAGTACACAATAGAATTATTTCTTTGCACAATCCCCACCTCTTCAATCTACCTATTCTGACGGGGGGTGTAGTCAAATCTTTCCTGCCTCAACCCTACCACGGCAAGCAAGGACAGGGGACATCAAGCTAACATCGGCCCTTCACCATTCCCAGCCTCCTCACAAGGTTACCTGGTAGCAATGGTCTACTTTCTGTGGTAACCTTTTTTCAAGGCTTCCTTGACTTCTTATTGGTGAGAAATATTAGAGTGAACTTTTCACTCTTAAAAATAAATAATCTTACCGCCTTGTTATTATGTTCTGGTGACCGGTGAAGAGAAATGTGCCCTTTTTCTGTGTTTCTGTGGTGGAATTTTGTCCTAATCCTAGCTAAGGTAGGAGCCTGCAACATTTGAATCTCCAGATGTTTTAGACTACAACTCCCATTAGCCCTAGGCAGGATAGATAGTGAGAGATCATTGGAGTCCCAGTCCAAAACATCTGGAGAGCTGCAGGTTGTACTGCCCTTACCTAGAGATTGCCAAAGGGCCTTGTGGCAACATTCAGCAACACTGACATGCTCTGCATTGAAAAGGCCTTGCTGGTGGAGGCATGGTCCGTGTTGCCGACCATGCCCGTACATACCCTTCCCCACCGCTGACTATCTTTTCATTTACAAAGAGGCTCTAACACTAGAGGAAGGGTAGCTCGCCACCTTCTTCCTCCAAGTATGGCTCCTACTCCTCACCCTCTACTTTTTCTCCTCATTACAGATGTTGTGCATTGATGACGCCACGGCCAGCGTGGACCAGAAGACGGACCAGGTGCTGCAGCAGACAATCCGAGAGCGCTTTGCTGATAAAACTGTCTTGACGATCGCCCACAGGTGCAAAACATCCCACCCTAAATGCATAAGCAAATGTATCCGCTTTAATCTCACCAAATTCAGACTCATAAACCAGTGCCTTCACCCGTTCTGTAGATATAAAAAAAAGACTCTAGACAGCTACCATTTGGTTGAATGGAGAAGGGCTACCTACCATTTAGTTCAGGGGAGAGGTGTTAAGGTACTTGATCTGTGTCATGGTTACACTTATCCAACAGATTGTAAAGTGCATTTCCATGACAAAGTACTGGGATCGTTTGGTGTGAGTTTCTGAGAGTGAAGTGCGGTGTTCAGTGTCCTTGGATGTTATGCAGTTTCTGATCCAGTCTGTGGTGTTGAACATTGCGTGAATGCCGTAAAGGGTGGTGTGAATGATGTGAAGGGCAATGCGCGAGCTGTAAGAAACACTGAGTGCCTTGAGGTATCATTTGGGTGCAGAGTGGTGCAACGTGGGTGGTGGTGGGTGAAGTAGAAGTGCTACACGGCGCAGTGTGAGCACTCTGTGGTGAAATGTGAGCAGTTTGGGGTTAAGTGTGAGTGTACTAAGTTGTGGTTTGTGTGTTCTTTGCGGTCCTGTGTGAGTGCAGTAGGGTGTGGTGTGAGTACTATGAAGTCCAGTGTGAATATTCTCTATCGTGAATGGGACAGGGTTCAGTGTGAGTGCAGGAGAGTGTGGTGTGAGTACTATGAAGTCCAGTGTGAATATTCTCTATCGTGAATGGGACAGGGTTCAGTGTGAGTGCAGGAGAGTGTGGTGTGAGTACTATGAAGTCCAGTGTGAATATTCTCTATCGTGAATGGGACAGGGTTCAGTGTGAGTGCAGGAGAGTGTGGTGTGAGTATTATGAAGTCCAGTGTGAATATTCTCTATCGTGAATGGGACAGGGTTTAGTGTGAGTGCAGGAGAGTGTGGTGTGAGTATTATGAAGTCCAGTGTGAATATTCTCTATCGTGAATGGGACAGGGTTTAGTGTGAGTGCAGGAGAGTGTGGTGTGAGTATTATGAAGTCCAGTGTGAATATTCTCTATCGTGAATGGGACAGGGTTTAGTGTGAGTGCAGGAGAGTGTGGTGTGAGTATTATGAAGTCTAGTGTGAATATTCTCTATCGTGAATGGGACAGGGTTCAGTGTGAGTGCAGGAGAGTGTGGTGTGAGTATTATGAAGTCTAGTGTGAATATTCTCTATCGTGAATGGGACAGGGTTCAGTGTGAGTGCAGGAGAGTGCATTGCGGGACATGTGAGCTGCAATGTGACCATGCCGTGCAAGCGCTGGGTTCTGTGGGAATATGGCGAGTCACAATTTGAGTGGCAACCAGTGTGCGTGCAACAGGGTCCAGAGTGAGTGTTATGGGGTTCCATGTGTGAGCCCTGTAGGATGCAGTCTACACTGGTGTGCTGCACACTGAGGGGACTGCTCCTCTGCTTATCCTGTCCAACAGCATTGAAGCCACCAGCAGCACACGCAGACAGTCCCTTCCCCTAATCCTCTGCCACCCAGTCTCAAAGGCGCTTCTAGCCCAGGTTGGTCTATTCCCTCCCAATCCCAGACTTGTCCAATCCAGTTCGTTCTCTTTTTCTCTCGCCCCATTTCTCTGTAGGTTGGACACAATCATGGACTCGGACCGGGTGCTGGTGATGCAGAACGGCAAAGTAGTAGAGATGGGATCACCTCAAGCCCTGAGTGACAATGAAAACTCTGCTTTCCACAGGGAATGAGAGGACAGCTGGGAACTGCGGTGTGGGAGCAACAGAGCTGAGGTCGAAGGAGAGTGCCAGAATAGTACAGAACAGAGAGGAACAGGTGAACTGCTTCAGACAGATGTGGATGGTCTTGTATTTCCAGTCATTTTACCCTTTACCACAGGATCTCAGCAAGATAAAGGCCCATCGCTGGTGAAGTAGGTCCCCCCCTGTCGGCAGTAGAGGGGCCTAAGTAGAAACGCTCTCAGTTCAGTTTCTCGAAAGGACGTGCTTCACATACCAACCTAATACACTATTTTCATTGGCTCATGTTGACACAATATTGCTATTCTCTGCGAAGAGTCCAGAGATTAATTGGGGATTGAACTTTAAGTGCTGCTTGAGAAGGTCTTAGTGGAGTAGGAGAAGAGTGCATTATCGGTTCTGTGGTGGAAGGATGTATTGGGGGTTGGCACTTTCTGCATTCAGTTGTTACATTTCTGGATGCTTATACATAATAAAGCACTTAGTTTCAGCAACCATACTCCATGTCAAATTGCTAACTATAACAAGTATTTTTAAAGGGGTTCGTGCCTTTTTAGGTATGGATTGAAGGGTGTCCAGTCAAAGTTTCGAAACAATACTTTCGAATGCCAAAAGTGTCGACACAAAAGTGCCCGAAAAAAAGTTTAGAATGTTGTTTTATATTCGTTTTTTTTCTAATTTAGTGTCGTAAAAGAAGTGATTTTTTTTTTTTTTAACAGTGTTTTGACAGGGAACTATGGCATTCGAAACTATTACTGTTGAAACTATGACTATAAACCGGATGAAGTAAGAGCATTTGTATTTATATTTATTTGATGAACAGGGATATCCGTTTCAAACAGGAATTACTTACAATAGCACATTTACAGATCTCGGAAGCATTCCCCCGAAAGTGTGCCTACACAATAGCACGAAGATGAGAACAAGGGTGAACCAGTTTGACGGTGTGAACTAAGTGGGACATGGACCACGGACTAAATCGAATTAAAACAGGTGACTTACAACGATAACCTTATCCTGGGGGATTGAGTTTTGCACACTAAAGAGGAGTACTCGTACTATATGAAATTGCATTGTTGTGCAGCACTAGAGGGAGTGTTTGCGGTCAGGTAGGAAGGATGAGCAATGGGTTGTGGGAGATCCCTCTTTGGCATTCTTGACCTTGCAGAAAGAAAAGAAACCAAGAGTCAAGTCGTGAAAAAACATGCAAATGTTTTCATTAAAGACGAATGATAAGACGTTCAAAACACATGTGTTATTTCATCAGAAAACAGTATGCAGTGCATGTGAAAAGAAGAAGAGAGTAAACGCTTGAATGGATGGATAAATAAATGCCACAACCTTGCACAAAAGATCTGATCATGGAAGGGAGAGTTAGTCGCACAACCAACCTGGAATTTTTTTTGGGGCGGGGGGCGGGATATAATGCAACTTAAAAGGAGTTGTCGAGATCACCCTAATGCCCCTTTATAATGTCCATAAAGACAATCTTGGCATATTCATCAAATACTCTCGTTTGATAGGCTACACTTCCCAATGGACCGCAATATAGGCCATTGATGCTTTCAAATGCCCGCATCCAGCCTTACCAGGCCACGGACTGTCATCTTATGCCACTTCACCTTTACATGCCCAGGATCAGCCTTGCATGCCTATGTACAACGCTTGTATGCCAGGAACATGTTCATGGACCCATGATCAGCCTCACAGGCTCCTGCCCAGCACCATGAGCCATTGTGGCATTACCCCCATCTGCTAATATTCCATTATCGTATGCGAGATCAGATTCGAAAGCCAGGTTTGGCCCCACCGATGCATCCTGACATGCCTGCATACTGCCAGCAATAGTTTAATTAGGCCATGTCCAACTTCGCATGCACTGCTACAACCTGAAATGCACATGTACATCCCATATATGCGTGCACAGACTCCTATGCCAGAATAGCTTCACGTGCACAGGTTCAGACTCTCACTCTCAGGAAATCATAATCCTAGGTGCTCCAGCCCAACTCAATAAACTCGATGCACATTACTCTACATTTATTATTGATGGCATCACCATCAAAGTGGCTAAAGAAACCAAAACGTTAGGTTTCTACCTGGAGTCCACACTGAACATGGGAAAACAAGTTAACGCCACCTCATCCGCCACAGCGCATACTTGTCAGTACAATGAAGAGGTCTGAAGCCCAATTGTCTAAGTCCTAGGAGCTTATTAGATTCCAGGTAGTACTGGATCTGTGAGTAGGCCGCATTATTTAGAATTTTGAGGAACATGACTATAGTAATAGGCCTGTAGTTGGTGGGGATGGTTGGGTCTAGGGAAGCTTTCTTTAGCAAGGGTAGGACCCAGGCATCCTTCAGGTTGTTTGGGACATTGCACATGTGAAATGAAGCGTTTATTAGTTTAGTAATGAATGGGGCAAGGCCTCTAGCAGCTTCTTTAATTATTTGAGGGGGCAGATGTTGCCTTGGCATCTGGATGGCTTAAGAGATCTAATGACTTTTTCCATCTCTAGGGTGGTAACTTGTGAGAATTTGCCTTTCAGTTGAGGTTTTGCCAGTTCTGAGGTTGTCAGGTTCGGCAATATTGTGCCTTTTGGCTGCCATCTTTTTTTCGAGAGTGTCTATTTTGTTAGACAGCACATCTTGAATGTCTGTACACCAGGTTTTATCCTTGGTACAAGGGTCTTCAGGTGTTATGGGGGATTCCATTTCCCTTAGGATCGTTAAAAGTTCCTTGGTGCTGGAGCTGACTTTGCTAATTGGGTCGTTGTAAGTTTCTCTTTTAGTTCTGAGGATTTCAGCCTTGTATGTGCTTGCTGATTCAGTTACGTTGAGTTTATTTTCTTTGGACAGGAGATTTCTCCATAAGATTTTGCGTGCATGATTTTTAGCTGGTGTGAGAAACAGGTTTTAAGATGAGTTTTAGGTTTACTTTTGCATAGTTTGAGAGGCACAATGGTTTCTAGCGCATAGGTCATGGATGTGTTGTACAATTGAACTAGTTTGGTTGGGACTGCTGATTCAGAAGCAGTGTTCAAGGTAGGTAGTAGGAGAGGCAGGAGATTGTCAGTGGTTATATTTCGTTTGCTCCTTGTGGGTGGAACAGCGCTATCAGATTCGTTTTGGTTTCTACACGTTTGGTTTGGTTTGGGTGGTGAAGGAGATGAGAAAGGGATCTGTCCAAGTTAGTGGTAGGATAGATGAAATGGCTGTCTCTGAATTCAGGTCCGCTACCCAGTCAAGAGTTCTAACTTTCTCATGGGTTGGTTGATTGACTCTTTGGGTTAGGCCCAGTTCGGTTAAGATGTTGGAAAGTGCCAGGGCTTGTGTAACTTGGGGGTCTAGAAAGCCAAGATTGAACTCCCCTAACAGCAGGATTTGGGACGAGGGCTTGGTGTTGTCTGACAGTAATGTCATGTCTTCTTCGAAGGTGCCAATAGGTCCCGGTGGTCTGTATATATGATGGATGGTGAGGGTGCTAGTTTTGGAAGTGGTAAGTAATTCACAGGACTTGAGAGTAGGCGTAGGGGTTGCTATGAGCCCTAGGCTAGATTTGGTGATAATGGCAATGCCACCTCCCTTCGATGAGACTCTGTCAGCTCTCACAATGGTGAAGTTGGCAGGTACCACCTGCGCGAGGGAGGATCCTGCTGCTTCATGTAACCAGGTCTCGGATACAGCTAGGAAGTCTAGGTTACCTGTGGTGATTAGATCTGCTATGTCTGTGGCGTGTGCCACCAGCAATCTGGCATTGATTAGGGCACCTTTTAGCTGGGTGCAAGTCGTGGTGGGGCAGGGTTACTTTTTTCAAGGGGAGCTCTGTTCTTCTTGGTTGTCTTTGAGGTTGTATCATTTATCAGGTTAGGACAGCAGGGTTTGTCTTGCAGGTTCGACTGTAAGGCAGGGTGGTTGTTAAGTCTTGAACGCAGCTGGCATTTCTGACCGTAGTAGAACATGGTTGGGTGTAGGTCTGCTGGCATATAGATTGATCCATTGTGCTGGCGAGAGGGGTGCTACTATATTAGAGTTGGTGTTGGTGTTTACCTTGGAGGCCTTAGGGGTTTTGCAGAGTTCATGTAGGAATGTTGTAGGTCTGATGTGGAGGTGGCAGGGGTTGTTGTTAAGGGCAGGTAGGAATTTCGAGGAATTGATTCCTCGTGCATGAGGTAAGGTCATGTTGGCTGTGAGTGTGTGGAGCACAGAGGTCGAATGATGTGTCACTGTTGGACGAGGGTGAGCCTGAGCTAGGCTGAGCAGTGATGTCGCTAGTAGGAGACAGGCCACATGCATGATGTGGGGTTCAACAGTACTGGTGCGCTGTTGCAGTATATCAATGGCTCAAAGCGAGGTTCACTAATAAATACGATAATATAGTGTGCGGATGCAGGCTCCCCAAAAATAATACAGGTAGTACACTAGCGTTGTGACACAGTGCAAGCAATTCGAATGAGTAAGGTATTACAGAGGGCAAATGCGGGACTCACTTACCCCAGGCCTTGCAATTAGAAATGGTACTAAATTCAGTTTTATGTTAGATTCAGTAATAGGGCTGAGTGCAGTCCTAGGTTATGTTCGGCAGTTGGGTTAATTGTAAGCAGCAGTTGGGCTAAGTATAATTCTAGACTACGTGCACCAGATTGTGGTGGATGCAGTCAAAAGTTCAAATCAGCAATTGGGCCAAGCACAGACCTAGTCCAGGTTCAACAATAAGGTAAAAGGCTAAATGCAGTACTAGACAAGGTGTAATAGCAGAACTGTAAGAGCAAAGTGAGATAGTGTTCTCGCATGAATTAATCTTCCCTAGTGGGTCTTTTCTAAGTCTCACTACAAAAAGAGTTGAACAAGAATTCAAGAGTTTAACTACGTCCTGGTGAAATCACGGGATGTGTGCAACTCTCAAGAAGTTAAATCAAGATGTAATACTAAGTGAAATTGGGTTTTCAAAGCTAACAGCTACTAATGTTTTGTTAACTGGATGACCTCTTGTTTTTTCAAAGTATTATATTTGCTTCCGGTCTTCTCTTGATAGGATATGTATTTTAGTTATTGTTTCTTTCTTTTTTTGCATTATTTGAAAAATGTTCAAAGCTGAGTTTGTTTTAAATATCAACAACACATGTTCTGTATAAATTGCATTGACTTCTGTGAAAGCAATTGATATATACTTTGTAATAAATTATGAAAAGTATTCCTGAGTCTATTATTAGATTTCAGGATCAGTGAAGGTCATATAAAACGGATCTAAATGGCTCAGATAAACGTATATATTTTGGTATAATTTTCCTTTAATGCACATGTGATGTTATTTTGAAAATATAAAAACCATCAGGACATCATCTGGGTAACATTGATTAGGACATCCAGAGATTAGTGATCCTCTATCTTGCATGAATAGCTTTTGTGCCCTTTTTTGTTCAGACGAAGGGTGGGACTGGAGATAATTCATTTACCACAGTACCCTTAGACCACTTCCTGTGGGGACACAGTCTATTGTTGTTTAAGGTGTAATAGTTTGGCTAAATGCAATCCTAGGCTTTAAGCAACAGATCATGCTGGATGCAGTCATAAATTCAAATCAGCAGTTGGGCCAAGCATAGACCTCGTCCAGGTTCAACAATAAGGTAAAAGGCTGAATACAGTACTAAACAAGGTGTAACAGTTAGGCTAAATGCAATCCTAGGCTCTGTGCAATAAATGATCCTGGATGCAGTCATAAGTTGAATTCAGCAGTTGTGCTATATGCAGTCCTAGGCTAGTTTCATCAGTGGGGCTAATGCAATAGTGGACTAGGTGATAGGGTTAAGGCCACAATACTTTTTAGGTACAGTAAGCAAAAATGCAGCATAGGGCTAAACTAAGCATGGCACAGATTAGGCAAGAATACTTTTTCGTTCAGTAAACAGTGATGTAGCATAGGACTAGACTAGGCATGGCATGGGTTTAGGTAAAAAATACTTTTTTAAAATGTATTTTTTACAGAAGACAATGCAGTGCAGGGCTGCGCTGGTATGCATTAGGTATAAGGAAGCTAGCTTGTAACACAGCAAATCAATAGAGTAGCGTAGGGCTAGTATGGCATGGCAGGGATTGGGCAGACTAACTTTGAACAGCCGGCAGGGCGTGACGACTATGATATGGGCTCTGTGAGGTGATTTAGTGCTTGCGGTCCGACAATATCAGCAGAGTCTATGGCATTATGGCTGATTGGATGTGTTCATTGCAGTTAGTGGCGGAGTTGGCTAGAGAGTAAGAGGGCGCTCGGAAGGCGTTCCAGGGTCCACAGGTTGAGTGTAGAGTTGGAACGGGTGTCGGGTGGGCAGAGAATGCGGGTCACGCTGTATGCTCGGTAGGGAACGGGTATGATTACTCACCGCCCTTAGCTCACTCCAGGTTCAAACTTGGCAGGTTTGAAGAAGGTTGCTTGGAATACGAAAATCCCTCTTTAGTTATGCTTCAAAGTGCACAGGCGCTGTGGGTGCGGGTCCGATTTAAATAAGGAGCTGGATCTCTCATCACAAATGCAGGACAAAGAAAGCACCAATGCCGCTGGGTTCAGGACACTTGAAGAAAGACCAGAAAGTAGCCCGCAGCGACTGCCACTGTAGCACAGTGACGCAAGGGCTCCCAAGTCTTGCGAACTGACGCACACTTCTCTCTCATGGCCCAAAGCAGTAGGGATGACAAGATTTGGCAAGAAGGTGCTTTACAGTGCGAACTAGGGTTCTCCCAAAGCTCTAGCCGAAACTCGATGTAGTAACGTTGTGGCACGGGTGCCAAGGTGCAAGCTGGTCAGGCCACTGGTAGGCCCAGGGAAACTTCAGAGAAGGCTTTTTTGCAAGGCACCAAGGAGAAGGTGAGGGGTATTGGTCCCACCACTCAAAAGGGTTGAAGCACATTTTCATGTCTTTGGAGATTGAGCGCAAAGCAGGGCTCTACTGGGACAACAGTGGGCTCAGGGTGTCAAACCTTCTCTGCGCGGTTCCAGATGTCTGTCAAGACGTGAGGTCCGCGAAGACAGGTATACCTCCGTCTCCAAGCACCAGTCAGAGAGGCTTTAAAACACTTGCTGACCGGTTATTGAGGCCACAGGTGGCAGGAACAAGAACACCGGTCTCCAGGGGGCTGCAAGGGAGAACAAGCCGGTTAGGAAAGATCCCCAAAGACCAACCCCACCCCTTCCCCCCAGGGATGAAAACAGGACAAGTGGAGTGACACCTACCGGTTGGGAGACTTGGAGGAGCGTAGGAAGTATTCCGGTAAGGTGATGGGGGAAGATATGGGTTTTCCTGCTTCCTACCCCACAGAGGAAGGTAATATGGCTTGTTCCCTCCAGCAAGGCAGAGTGGTTTATTGGATCTTAAGCCACCGGTTACTGGGTAGCCACCGTGAAGAAAGAGCAAGAGGAAAAGCACCAACCAGTTGGCAGTTCTTGACGTGACAAAACAAGAATCAATCCAAAGACATAGTCCATTCAGAGTCCGAGGTCCATATCCGGATTTGGCAGAATGCAGATGTCAAAGCCAAGGGAAAAGGCAGAGGCAGTCTGTAGAGCAAAGGTTGTGGTCACAGCTGTTCAGGTTGAACAATCCAAAGAACGCCAAAGACAAAAGGAGAATCAGGAAGCAATCCGTGAAGCAAATGTTGGTCAATATCCAAAAGCAAACAAATAGTACCAGAAACGCTACCGCCGGTATAAACACAGCTGAGAAGCACCGTGCTGCCCTCTCTGCGTCCTTTTATGCAGTCATGCAGTCCTGGGAGTTGCTTCTTTAGAGAGAAAGTATGTGTACGTGGTAAAAGCTCACATCTCATATAGTAGTTAGTCTCTCAGGTGGGTCCTCTCACCCCGCTCCAAGTTGGTGGCTTGTGCACACTCGGCGCCCCATTTCCTGACCACACCCCCCTCCCCTTTCCATTCCACCCCCCCCCCCTTTTCCTTCCTCCTTTGAAGTGGTATTGTTGCACACTAAGCTACATCAGTCAGTTGCTCGGCCTAGTTAATAGGCACTCTTCCCCCTGCTGATTTGTTGGCATTCCCTAATCTACTCCCCCTCGACATCCTTACAATTCACACACCTTGGTGTTTTGGTAAGGGGTGGCACTTGGGAATACAGACACCCTGCCATCTTGCATCATCTTTTTGTCGCCCCTGCAGGAGATGGAGCAGCCCTCCCACCCTGTGCCCCACCTTGGGCAAAGCTGGAAGATAGACTGATAGCTATATTGATGAATCGGTCCTGAAGATGGTTGTAACCACTATATTCCATCGAAACCAGTCGCCCTTTCTGGCCATGGGTGACACCCATGACCACCTGTAGATATCCCCAATAACAAGGGGCGGTATCCTAAGAAGAAATACATTAATTATCTTCTAAACTCACAGTCGTGAGCCTTTTACAGTACTTTGTATAAAGTAGGCATCACTACACTACATTTGATGCCCGCTTTTTTTTAGATGTTCTCGATACGCACCACTCCACCTGAGATTTGATTAAATAGCATATGGGTGAATAAAACATGGACCTAAAATCCTGCTGCCATTTATACACTCATGTAAGCTCTTTTGAGCTCTGATTGACAGGGATTTAATACCCAGCTCTGTCACATTAGGAAACATAGGAGTTGTGCTTGTCCTTTGATTTTGGTTGCTTGTCTCTTAGGCACAGTTATATATCCTCTCAAAATAAACACCAATGCAGGTTGGGGCACCCATACATTTGTTTAGTGGAGGGATAGCTTTTCTCCCACACTATCTATATTAGATAGGCACTGCACCACACGCTGCCTAGGAATACGCCTAAGCTAAAAGCGTCATGGCTACCTCCATACTCGTAATGAGGCCCAATCTTTCCCAGTACTGACTGTTTGAAGGACTTGTCAGTTTCCCCAGAACGATGAGCGAAAGACCAGTGGAGTGGAGCTGAAGGCTGTGCTCCACTTGCAAAAAGTCAGGACAGGAGGCTGAAACAAAAGCAAAATGTTGGGGGGGTCAACAAATATAGAGGTAAAACAGCATTAAGTGAAATTTTACCTAACATGAATATTCATATTAGATCATCACGCATTTAAAAAGACACAGTATTAAAATTGCAACTGCAACACAAACACAGTCCACACAATGGGGTGCTTTGCTCCATGGTTAGCTGGTGCACATGAATTCTAAGTAGTTGCGACATTCTAGACAGAAAGAAAAATGAATTACCTAGTGAGAAGGTCAGTGTATGAACAGGACCAGGTTTACAGTCCCGCAAGGGAACAGATATTATCTCGCCCTTTGTATTACAATCTTTAGAGGGGGTTCGTTATTTGTTTGGTGGTAAACATGAGGTCAGGGTTACGTGTTTTTCCGGGTCATCAGATGCTGCATGTGGCCGCGTAAATTAGAAGATCTTTTATAAGCATCAGGCGTCTGGAGAATTGAGATCGCAATCAGTAGTTCAAATAAAATCCTGTTTATGCAGACCTTCATCTTATTTGCTAAAATACATAAGCGGACCATGTTCAATCACACTCAAAGTTAAAGGCATTAGGCCAGTTATTGCGAGCAATGAATTATGTTTTCAATACCAATGTTCAACTATGTACTGATGTCATGACCTACTACGGACGAATCCCAAGAAGAGGCATGTTTTGAATATGATCTGAAGATGATAATCAAGATAAGACTGGCCAAAGAAAATGGAAGAATTGAGAAAAGATGGGATTTCTTTGAAGAGGTTTTGTCCAATGGGTGGGGTGTAATAAAGTATCTGTTTTTTTTTTAAATTGTTGCAAAAAGTATATAAGATGCCAACTGGTGTTATGTTGTTGAGACCTGGGTTAGTTTGGTCCTGCAACACCATCTAACCGCCCCCCAGAGCTTTGTACAATAAACTTGCTCTATGTACAACTGTGTACTTGCTTCTTAAGTGGTGGGCCTGTTTTGGGTTAAGGTGATTAAAGGCCCATCCCCACATTTGGCGAGCCAGATTAGGAGCCACCAGGCATTCTGAGACTTTGGGGGTCTTCTGTCCACACCTCTCAGCTGCGGCACCTCACTACGGGGACCGGTTTTATTTATTTGTAACACGCCATAGCCTGCAGGCATCAGGGCACACACAAATCACTGACAGAAGCAGACAGACATAGAAGACGGGACAATAAGCACAATCAGAGACCCACGGAAAAGAGGACAGATTATCAGAATAGGAGGGTCTTTAGCTTTCGGGAAAAAATTGCCTGTTCTTTTCAAGCCTTAGGTTAGAAGGAAGGTCATTCCACACGTTGGCTGAGATTGTAGGGAAGGATTTACCTAGACCATTAGACCGTTTAAAGCAAGCTGCTTTGATAAGGTTTTTGTCCAGTGAACGGTGTGCTCTGTAAGGGACATGAGGCGCGTCATGGATTTCAGATAGGACGGGTCAATACCATAAAGGAAATTGTGAACCAACTGTAGAGAAGGAGCGAAGTACCCCCACCTCAACCATCTCGCCCACAGCATCTGTATGTTGGGTCCCAGAGTGAGAAACACGTGCAGTTCCAGTGAAAATACTGATACCTAGGAAAATCTGTGAGGCAAGGTTCCCATTGAGGAAACCATACCAGCATACGAGACAATATGATGGTCATCTGAATGAAATCCCTGAAGAAGCAGAGAAAATGAATGATGAAGATGAATGGTGACATCATAATAGAGTAAAGCTGACGAATAGAGAAGAGATGCAGAGACTAGAGAATGCAGACTATTCTATAAGGTATCAAGAAGGAAGCGACATAAATGACATCTTGGGATCAAGATGCAGAAACTTATTCTGCAGACATAAGATATCAAGGTATTTTACATGTGTATGCATGCAAAGAAACGCAAGCAGATGAAGTATTCTTAAAAGGCTAGCTTTATAGTAAATAGATTGCGGCATGCACCAACAGATACATATATATATATATTGGAGTCACTAAAGGATGGATGTTCTCACTATATACAATGGCAGTGCTGAGCAAGAGAAGGAAAGCTATTTTTTCCATTTTCCAAGCATGGCGCAGTAAGAAAACAAGTGAATTACAGAAGAAAACTCAGAAAGGCAAAATTGGATGAGCCAAGAAGCCAAGGCCATATCAGACTGGGGTGATCTGACATTGGATACAAATCGTGTGAAAGAACGAAGCTTCTCTTTAGAAGACGGGCAAAAACAAGAAGACGTCAGAGGTCTATTAAAGAATAGTATTTTAATACACTGAAAATCTCGATTTTGTGTTCTTTAGTCACGTGGGGAGACAAAGTTGACGAGCATGATGGTCACACCTAAGCACGAGGGCAGAGTGTGCCTTCACTCTCCTGAATTCCCCGGAGAAAAGAACATGTTCAAGGCCGAGTTCAAAAGACCTAATTGACAGTGGAGTACTGATGGATGGATATGTTAATTGGTGGGAAGCTATGGTTAAGACTAGCTCATCTGCACCTGGATGTTCAGCCTGCATGCTACCAACGTAGGTTGAGAAGGCCTGATGAAGGTTAGAATGTAACCAATAATAGAGGACTGCTTGATCAAGGGTCCTATAGTTGTGTAGCCAATTAGACGTCATGTATTTAGTGACATTTATAGTGACTTATTTTGGGGAAGGGCTTAGTTGCCCCACCTGATGTTAAGAGACCTATCACATAATTCCACTGCCCTAAACAAGTATGGATCATATACTTCGATGATCCTTGTAGAACCTATCAAACTCACCATTATGTTTTTGTAGTTTGCCACATAGGATGACGTTAGTGATACGAAGGTTAAACGCCACCTATGACGATTTTTCACTAGAAGAATGTAATTTTTTATTAATTGCTTTGAAAAGTCTCGAGAGAGATCATGAGGGATGTCTGTTGATGTCCGTTGCACTCCCTGTTTTAGATATTTGTGATTAAAACAGTATCTTTTTCCAACTACCTGAGTTGTTTCTATTATTGATGTTGAGTGTAAACTGCATCCACCATCAATCTCTAAAATATTGCTAACCCATCTTAAAGGGCTGAGGAGGAACCTCCGTTCACGTGGTAGCAGAGAATGATGGTTAGATAGATATACCCATCGAGATAAGTAAGCTTTTGAGGTTCCGGAAATATCACACGACCTCTGCCTTTCTGCTGAAAGGACGTGAAGCTCCCTGTATATAGCGGTTTAAGAATAAAGTGAGACTTTTACAAGCTAGGGTACGACGGGTTCCCGGTTTCTACGATAACCCTCCCGGTGTCTACAGGAAGCTGAACGAATGGAAGGTTGGAAGAGGCTGCTGAGGAGGCGTGTGATCCAGAGAGTCGGAAGTTGAAAAAAAGCAAATGGTGAGTAAAATTTGAGCAAGGTGGCAACAGAATGAATGGACAGTGAATAAAGAGAATGATAAGGGGAAAATATGTAATGGAGGGAGGTAGGGATAATGTAACTTGAGAAACAATGAGCGTTAACTATGAGTAAGAATTAGCTTGAGGGGAGGCCAAGCAATTTAATGAATAACATGCGGAGGAGCCGTGATAGAAATATATGCAGTGCCTGCGCTTTAAAGAGCGTAACGGAAGGAACAGAACCTAAAATCCCAGAGAGGAAGCCTTAGGAGACGAGTTTGATTAAAGACGAAATTAACGAGGTCTGTTCTCACTCCGTATGGAGTATTTTATAGGGGTGAAAGTAAGTCTTAAAAAGAGAAGACAAAAGGCATGTGGTCGGCCGAGTATGGGCCTCATTACGAGATGGGTGGTAGCCATGGTGCTGTTAGCACCATGGCTGCCTACCATACCGTGCCCGTGTCCGGTCTCGTTCAATGGGGACTTATCGGTGTAGTCCGACCCTGGCGGGACTGGTAACTCCCTATTGAACATGCCATTCCCCATTCCCATTTGAGCCCCCATAGGGCGGAATGGGGAGGGCGCTAATAACGGGCTTGCGAATGGCAAGCCCGTTATTAGCGCCCTGGTCCCTTAGCGGGACCCGTAAGGGACGTGTGGTGCCCTGTATCCCTTACCACCCGACTCGTAATGACCCCCTATGTCTGTATGTCTGTTTGTTTTATGTGATTGTGTAATGATGACGAAATAGTAAATAAAATTGATAAATAATTAAGAGGAGAAACGCGAGAGTTCGAGGAATTAAGCGTGTATTTTAAAAATGAACTTGTATTTACGATGTTTTTTAGCAAGATTAAAGTAAAAATTGTGGCAAATCGAGGGTTTAGAGCCTGTGACGATGGTGCACACTCATATTATGTTTTTCATTGAATAAGTAATGTTGAATTTTGCAAAGAGTAAACAGTGAGTATAGACTGTCAAAGAGTGACGTGTCAAAAATTGAGGATATTACTCCGCTTATACATTGGCTGCAAGCACATACACCGAAGCTTAGAGAAGATAATAAGGAAGAAGGTGAAAGAATCGAAGACGAAAAATGCGTATCACGATTACAAGAGGGATCGCCATTAAAGGCAGTTCCGCTGTGCATGACCACATATTTGCATGATTCATATGCAAGAGAAAAGTTAGCTAAGCGACTACTGAGCTAGCGCTTTTTAAAATATAGTTTAGGAGGAGAAAGATGAGTCATTTCCTAGCGATCAAACAGTTAATGTATGCACAGAGGGGGGTGAGGAGCCTTTAGCTCCACCCACCACACCAAGGCAGACAGCGATGGTAACACAGGTGAAGGGCTGTACCCATTATGGGAGCTCAAGGCAGTAATAGGATATAGCAACCCAGCATATGAGTTGCCTGCGCAAAGCAGTGACAAAGGGTCCTGAGAAATATACTAAGAGATATGTAATCTGTAAGGTCCCAAGGGACAAGGAGAGACGCACAAGGAAAGAAGCAATAACTGATGGGTTAGCGCACAAATAGAACGAATGAGTGGGTGGTTAGAGTTTGCACAGACTCAATGGTAAAAGCATTGAGGACACGAGAGTACACAGAACTGATTATATGGAAAAGGAAGTAATGAAAACTTAAAATCCAGCAGTGAAAAGAGAAGGTTTAGAAGCTCTTCTCGACACATGAGTCGATAATAGATCCATCCAGAACCAATTTGGAGGATGAGGCAGACTCGAAAAGCATTGAACGAGATTGATAGAAGTCTATCATGATACGAGAGCTAAGGAAGTCCCGCAGGGGAAGGGGAAAAATGATCGATTCAACAGTATGCGGTTATAGGGCATGAGAAAAGCCTTGCACAGTTTAGGACTCAAGGAGCTGTCTTGTAAATAGACTGACCTCGAATAGAAATGATGAAACAAAGGGGTATACATGATGAGAATAGAATATGGCAAAAAGAAGAGAGGAAACACATTAATGATGAAATGGGTAACACGTGTAGCCAGTAGAAAGCTTTCAAGGAGTAGGAAAGTAAAGCGGTCGGATTTAGACATCCCTATAATCTCGGGTGTCAAACTAGGAGACGCAGCTAAATCGACCTTATAATAAGCAGTCTTATGGTCAGAGGGGGGACTTGCCATTACATATGAGCAGGTTAAGGCCATTGACAGGCAATAGGCAATGCAGGATCATTTTTCCCTGCCACAAGCAAAATGTGCTAGGAGACAAAGGTGAGCGTTTGGGATTTTTTACAGTCTTTCTTAAAGAAAGAAGAGTTTCAAGGTAGGAACTTCCAGAATGATTAGGAAAACTTACAAGAATACTCGAGATATGAAGATAAAGGAAATGGAAAAAACTTCTGCCTATAGGGTGGACATGCAGTATGACGGAACACTTCTTTGGTATATGAAGAAGTTCAGGATTCATATAGAAATAATCAGCGTTTAAGAAAGAGGTTTGGAAAAATATGCCTGCATAGTAACAGTAGAACATAGATGAGTTTGCCCAGAATCAGAAGGTGCACCAGACAAGCGCAGAGAGTACAGTAAAATTTTAGATGCAATAGTCATTTCTCAAGATATGAAAGAGCATAAACAATGGGTTTAACATGCCCATGTATAAGGAAAAGATATGTTTGGGTAATTGTTGTATTACAGATGGACATAGGTTTATACCTTGGGGTAAGACTAAATGACAGAATCAAGTATGACGATTTTATTTTTATTGAATAAAGACACAGAATGTATTGAAAATGAATTGTTTGAATAAGAATGAATGTATTATGGCATGTTTAATAGGGATGGCCATATGAGGAGCATTGGTAGAATTAAAAATGTTTATTATAAAGAGTATATATTGTTTTTATATATTTTAAAGAAAAGTTTCGATCCAGTAGTATGGGGTCATGCGTAGCAAAAACAGGCTTTGACGACTGTTGCCTTCGCCATTAAGAGGGATGGTAGTATAGTAATGAGATGTTTTATGATGTTAAAGTAGTAAATATGAATTATTCACCATGAAGAAAGAGCCTAAATGAATGCTGGCAACTTAGGAAGCCTCAGTTTATGGGGTGATCCCATTAAGTCTAAGCAATTATAAGCATCGGGTGTAGAGTGATGAACCATGCCATGTTTGTATTGAAACCACTGGCAGGGGGTGAGCACGCACATGATTGCTCAAACTATGACGTGGTTTATGACGATCTCCCAAGGGTGAAGGGAAATGTATTGATATCCAAAGAACTTCCTTTTGAAGAGTTTTTAGAATCGTTCAATGAGGAAGGATATAGTGGATCCACGGTGCTACATCACATGGCTGATTGAGAGTTTTTGAAGGTGTATCAAGTGTGTGACTATTGTCTCACTTTTTCGGCACAGGCTGCAGAAATTGTGGTGCGGATTGTCATGCTCGAGAATTATGCAGACCATGAAGTAACAGTGTACAAAGACTCCGCCTCTGTGACATCAATGTGTTACACTCACCTGGTATCCACAGGGACGCCACTCAGCCCGGTTTGGTTGCTGGTAGCTTCTTCCCAATTTTATCAGATGTTGTCTAGGGAGGATAGGATGTTCTGCCTGAAAATACAGGAGGGCTGTGTTCAAGACTGGCCGACTGAGGTAAGTATCCTCCCACCACCCTGCGTGACTTCAGCCCCTTTGGGCCTTCTCCGCATCTTTTTGTGGAATTAGGCATGCTCTCCGTCCTGCCTTCTTGGCAGGGGCGCGTTGTCATCTGTAGGTGTGTGCGGTCAAGTTACTTCACGTGCCCGCTTAGGTGTCTTTCAGGTAGGTCTTATTGCAGCAGTTCTGTATGGCGTTGTTATTCTTGCATACCTTTCTTTGTTTAATAATGTCTTTTTCTCCCCTAGGTGTGCAGAGCTTCAGCGTGGCGAACTGGCTGAGTTGGGCCTCGCCGGTAAATGATGGCGCATGATGTGCGCTACGATGCGGTAAGTAAGCGCCATGCGCAACGTTGCCTTGTCTTGCCTTTGCTAATCTGTTTTCTTCCTTCCTTTCAGGTCGCGACGCTTCTCCAGCATGTGTGGAAATCCGAAGTGGTGCCGGCCGGGAGGCGACCAGCTAGGTAAGCTTCTTGTGCTGTTTGTGATTTAGCAATGCCAAATATGCCTTCTCTGATATTGTGCTCTCCTCTCTTCTTTCAGGTCTTTTGGTTTGGATGATATGCGGAATCCAGAGGAAGCTGTTCACTGGAGCTGAGAGCGGATAATCGGATGGAGATTGCAGGTAAGATGTTGCTAACAATGTCCCTTTTGTCTCCTCTGCAGGTTCGTTTCTCCGAGGCTTGTGGGGATCACAGGACACGGTGAGCGTCACGTTGCAGTCTGCAAAGTAACGCGAAGCGTGCTTTCTTTTTCGGGTGTGGTTTAAATAGCCTCAACAAAGTAGCCCAGGTAAAGTAGTCCCTAGGCCACCACACCCAAAACACTATACCGCATAACTTGGTTCCTGGGAACCAAGCTATGTGGGTGCCTCCATGTTGGCTGCAGGCCTCAAATGAAAAAGTAGTCCTCCTGTACACATGTTCTTCAAGGTGTATGAGCCTGGCGCCATAAGCGCCAGGACTGGCCCCAAGAGAGCCTTGGGAGTTGGTGCCAGGCCTTCAGGGCCTTAATGGAGACCCGAGCCCTGATTCCATCTGGCAAGTGGGCTTGCCAGTGGGGGTCTGGGGTGAGGGTTGTGACACAACGGTGCACGCAGGGATAGCACAATGGAAAAACAGAAGGGCCACCTCTAAGAGGGCGGCTCTCTGATGCGGCACGCAGTCTTATAGGACAGACATCTAGGAGCACTACAACTCCCCGTAGCCATTGCGGTTGAAAAATGCACAGCCTATATTAAATGGTTAGATTTTGGTTCACATGGAATTTAAAATAAATAAGAGAAGAAAAGAGATGTGTTGTATGTATAGAAGTAGGTATGTCAGTTGAAATGTTTAAAAATGGATGGAAGTGTGATGATGACAATTATGTTTAATTATTGTGATGAATATGTTTAGATTTTAATAAGTGAGGACTTAAGGAGAAGCTCCTCAAGATAAGAAAGACTTGTGGACACAGAGAGAGTGTTCTTTAAACCCTCTACAGCATTGCAGTTACAAGACAGTATTGGTAAACGAATGATGCCTATAGCCTCATTAAGGGTGGCGTTGGAATAGCTACACTATCCTGTGCACGTCACTAGGAAGAACCTTACCGCAAACCAGTGCGAAGAAGTGGAAGTAGAATACGTTATATTTTGTGTAGTAAAATGTTTTGTGAGTACAATTATTATTAGTGGGCACATGTTATGCACAATTAAGGAGTTTTACCGAGACTTAATGATCCCTTTAGAACTTGTATACAGACTCGGATATATAATCATAAGGATATATCTTTTCCTTTTTTAAGGTGAATTAAGTTACCATAGTGAAGAATTGTAGCAAAGAAGTGTTCCCTAGATGGAGAATATGGGAACTAATAAGGGTTTTAGTTCAACCTTATTTTGTGTCAAGAAGAAAGTCTTTGGACACATGAGATTGTTGTTTAAAGAAAAGGCACAAGTTTTATAGACAGATTATCAATGGGCTAATGAGGTCTAAAAGAAGACTCAATAGCTTGCTTAAGGGAAAGAATAAATAAATCAAACAGATCCTGAAGAAAGGATGATTGCATGGCCTAACACTGGCATTACATGCTTTAAGACAATTGATAGATTTAGAAAGACTATCTTGTTGCACACAAGAGTGACAAGGAGGCGAATGAGGATATTTCTCACACCTCCATATAAAATTAAAAGTGATGCCCAGCAAAGGTAGAATTGCTAGGAAAGAAGCTGTGTGTGTCTTTTTATGTATATTACTTCAAATATCTCTGTCATTTCAGTTCCACTCAAGCGGCAAGGTTGTGGTGCAGCGCAGAACACAGAAGTAGATGTTAAAACAACCCGAGATGCAGAGCTTTATGTTTCCACATTTGTTCCCGGAAATCAGATCATAGACTCACAAACTTTGTCAAAAAGGTGTCACGATCGTTCCAGAAGCCCCTTTAGAGTGAAAGAAATTATACCATCTGCAGTCACGGTGCAAGGCAGACGTGCTTAAGACATTCCTTGATAAATGAAAAGATCCAGGCTGGAGAATCTAAAGCACACCCACACCCCATCTGAAGAAAGCATCTGGGTAGAACCACAGCACGTGTAGACTAAGTCTATGACAAGGAAGAAGGACGCAGAAGCAGTGAGGTAAAGACAAAGAGTTCATTTGAACTGTGGCTTGTTTCGAGACACTCCTTTAAGTCACTAAAAAGGGGTTAAAGAAAAATATTGGGTCTGGAGCCACACGAGCTTGTTAACATTGGACTGAGGCACACTTAAGCCTTGAGTATCCTGATTCCTTTCTTACTGACTTTCTCTTTGGAGGTGTCTATGGTGGTGGCCGAAGACAACGTTTCACAGGTCATTCTTGCTTTTTTCGGGTTTGTACTGCGTGTATAACCTACGCTTGTGGGGAGAACTACTAGCATTCCTGTTTTCTTGCAAGATGCTAAGAATGGCCCAACTGTGAGAAGATTGCTTATAGTTATCACTGAACAAATTGTTTGACTTCCTGAATACAGTGGGGAAAATACAGATGCGCCTGTTACCGGATAATGCACACAGGCTGGTTAGTCTTGTTTTTTATTACTTGATTGAATGTCCACATCTTGTAGGGAGACAAACTGATGTCAGAACTTTCCTGAGAGACCCGAGACATAAAGCAGAGCTCAATCGAATATTGAGAGACATCATACATCAAGTGAATGAATACTCCGAAAGAACCTTGACGACTGATTGAGAATTGGTGAAGAAGAGAAATTAAAGATGGTCACCAATTGAGGAACTTTTGTTTAATGCTGAAAGAGAAATCTTTGTCATCTGGTCTAAGACAGATTCGAGACATCGATTGGGAACTGGTGTATGTCACTGAACTAATCTTAGACAACTGAAATAGGCTGAGGACATATTGAATGAGACTTTCTGAGGAAGAGATCCGGAGTCTACTTGCTGTAGTCTTCTATTCCTTGTTGGAGAGGCATCCACATTTAGTCTGGAGAAGGACGATTCTTTTCTACACATCAGGAACCCTGTTAAACGTCCTGATATCAGCCAGCTGCTTGAAGAACTTATTGAGAAAATTAAGATATTACCTTAATACTGTATGATGTTGCCCCATTAAAGTTTTTTCCTTCATTTAAACATAACATGGGTAGCACCAACAGCAACTTCATCATGGCAGATCATGAGAGCGTCCACGTTGTGCACAAAGTTCATGGTGCAAGTTTTCGTACATGTGTGTCATCTATGTTCGCATAATATTCATAGTGGTATTGCTTTCACTCACAATACGTACTGCAATTTATGTAGAAATGCATGAAGTAAAGATTCCTGTGTATCCTGCTGTGAACGAGAAGAGTACACATGTGGCAACTACTAGGCAGCCGAGACCCTATGTGATTGTTCCTACTTCCGAGATGCACACGAAAGAACCTGATCTTTGATAAATTACCCAAGGTTAGTTTCTAAAAAGAAGTCACACAGGGAGATTTTGCGAGACATTTTTATGCCTAAAAAGTATGCTGAGAGGATGAAACTTTTTTAACTTTCTCCTACTCAGGTAGCACATATAGAGGCACCCAGTTCACTGATGAATGGTTCTATGATTGGTCCAGTGAGAAGGAGACCTAAGAGACATATTAGAGAGAATGATCATGAGCTAAATGATTACCTGGACAGTACAGCACATTTGGGAAATAATCTATGGTACCAGCATATGAAAGAAGTGGGGGGAAAGTCTAAAATCTTCATAGCTATCGAAATAGACGTCCAGACAGTACATTGTCTATCACATGTAGAACTCTGCAGAACAAGAGGCCAGTTCATGGGTCGAGATGCCTATCTCAAAAGGGCTACAGAATGGACAGATCCAGATGAAGATGAGTATGTGCAAGACTCAAAGACCAGAGATAAAGCACAGACGAAGCACCTCGTGATCAGATATGGAAACTTTGGAGTGAAAGGAGCAGAAATCAGACGAGAAACAAACAGAAAACTTAAGGTTTCAGGGAAATCTGCAGAAGAAACTCATAGATGGAAGAACAGAGGCCAGATGCAGATTTGGGGATCAGTGTTATCTCCAGATGGATAGGAAGAAGGAGTAGGTATTTGCAGAGCATGGGTTATCATTGGGTTCTACAAAGAAACTGTTGACATAGTGCAGAATGGATGCAAGCCAAGACTTGCTGAATTACTGACTTGGGTTGAAGACAAAGGAGGACCCTTGCAGATAGTGCCGTTGGAAAGTTCAAAGCAGTGCTTCAGAAATAATGGCACAAGAAAAGTCGGAGAAAATCAGAATTGTGCGCGAATCTTTGATGTACCAGGAATGAAAATCAAAACAGCAGTAATTATGGATCACTATTGGGCTCGGGAATCCAGAGCATAGATGAAATTTGCCTAAGACTGGGGAGGAATATACACTTTGGTGAATGTTCATGTTCCTGCGTTAGTGATTCCTAAAAGTGACCTGAACATTGACAGTTTCCCGAAAGCAGATGCTCATCTGAGGAAGAAGATATCTGTGGCGCTGGTTCATCAAATAAAGAGGGAAAATTATTTTTCTGCCAAGTCAACGGAAGCTTTTGACTCTATCCCGTATGAACACAGACTGTTCAGCCAGACGTCATCGGTGTTCACGATAATTTTCATGTCGAGAATCCAGGTTGGAGCAAATACTAAATGGTTACAGATAACCAGATGGGAATTGCTGCAGACAATCAACATGACCATAAAGGGATTCAATGCTATCTAGGAAGAGCTGAGAGCCATAAGAATGATGACTCTCCAAAACAGATGTGTCTTGGACAAGATCACAGCTATGGATGGAGGTGTTTGTGCAAAAATTGGAACATCATGTTGCACTTTCATACCTTCTCACGATGATGAGAATGGCACATTGACAGAGGCCATAGAGATGCTGACGAAGCTGCACGTCCAGATGGTAGATGAAGTGGAAGACATTGCTGATGACAGTTGGTTTGAATCACTTTTTTCTTATATTCCACAATGGATGGCAGACATATTCAAGTTCCTGGGAGCTCTGATCGTGTTAGTATTGCTAGGATTCTGTGTGAACAAGATAATAATCACACAATACAAGACAGCAAAGAAAGTCATAGGGATGAAGATCATGATTGATGTTGAAGCAGGATGGAAAGCCAACGATTTGACAGATGAAGAAATCGGAGACTTTGTGAAGGTCAGTATCCATGCACCTGAGGGAACGAAATTCCTGTACCTAAAGAACCATGACAAGTATGTGGGAAGATGGATCTATTGCAGTCCAAATGGACAGTGCATGCTCATGAATTGGAATAAAGATGAGCATGTGAAGTCAGCTGGATACCTGAAGGGAGTCATAAAGATATGGGTCCCAAAGAAACAGTTCTTCAGAAAGGGATGTCTGAATATGAAGACTGAGGGGAGAGTGGTCGATGAATCGCCCAGAGGGGGGATTGTAGAGAAGGAGCTAAGTACCCCCACTTCAACCATCTCGCCCACAGTACCTGTGTGTTGGGTCCCAGAGTGGGAAACACATGCGGTTCCAGTGAAAATACTGATACCTAGGAAAATCTGGGAGGCAAGGTTCCCATTGAGGAAACCATACCTGCATGCGAGAAAATATGACGGTCATCTGAATGAAATCCCTGAAGAAGCAGAGAAAATGAATGATGAAGATGAATAGTGACATCATAAAAGAGTAAAGCTGACGAATAGAGAAGAGATGCAGACACTAGAGAATGCAGACAATTCTATAAGGCATCAAGACGGAAGCGAGATAAATGACATCTTGGGATCAAGATGAAGAAACTTATGCTGCAGACATGAGGAAGAAATCAAGCTATTTTACACGTGTATACATGCAAAGAAACGCAAGCATATGAAGTATTCTTAAAAGGCTAGCTTTATAGTGAATTGATTGCGGTGTGCGCCAACAGATAGATACATATATATATATATTGGAGTCAGTAAATGATGGATGTTCCCACTACGTACAATGGCAGTGCTGAGCAAGAGAAGGAAAGCTGTTTTTCCATTTTCCAAGCATGGCACAGTAAGAAAACAAGTTAATTACAGGAGAAAACTCAGAAAGGCGTAATTGGTTGAGCCAAGAAGCCAAGGCCATATCAGACTGGGGTGAGCTGACATTGGATACAAATCGCGTGAAAGAACGAAGCTTCTGTTTAGAAGGCATGGACAAAAACAAGAAGACATCAGAGGTCTATTAAAGAATAGTATTTTAATACATTGAAAAGCTCGATTTTGTGTTCTTTAGTCATGTGGGGAGAAGTTGGACACGCATGATGGTCACACCTACACACAAGGGCAGAGAGTGTCTTCACTCCCCTGAATTCCCCGGAGCAAAGAACATGTTCAAAGCTGAGTTCAAAAGACCTAATTGATAGTTGACCACTGAGGTGATGATGGAGAGATATGTTAGTTGGTGGGAAGCTATGGTTAAGACTAGCTCATCTGCACCTGGATGTTCAGACTGTGTACTACCAATGTAGGTTGAGAAGGCACTGACGGAGGTTAGAATGTAACCAAGGACCGCATGTTCAAGGGTCCTATAGTTGTGTAGCCAATTAGATGTTGTATATTTAGTGATGTTTATAGTGACATATGCGCACCGGTGCAAGTACTTTAAGTACTGTTTGCTGGAAGCACTCACTGTATTGCTCACTGCTCACTGCTCAGACCTGCATTGCATTGGATTCGATTCCACAATGGCCCGGAGGGCGTCTTTGAGAGTTACACTCTCTAGTGCCTGCCTTAGAAAAGAAGAAAGGTGATTGTGGCAGCAGAGCTTTTTACTTTATTATTGTTAACTGGAGGGACTACTTGCACGTTTGTGCTTGTGAACTTATGCGCGCTTTGTGCTTTTGAACTTACGCATTGTGCACACTAGCACGTTTTGTGCATAGTGTCCTTGCATTGAACCTTGTAACATATCCAAAAAAAAAAAAAAAGTATTTTTTTGTACCTTTCGTGTTTATACCTTTCTTTTCTTTTATTTACTAGGACTACACTGTCCAACTCCTCCTCTCTTCGTGACCACGCCTCTCCATTTCCTTCATCTGCCTCTGAGCCTGCGCACCCGCGCTGCGCACCGGTGCAAGTACTTTAAGTACTGTTTGCTGTTCGCGGTGCGCGCAGCGCGGTGCTGGGCCAGTTATTACTCTTTTCCGATTCTATTTGTAAGTGAATTTGGATTTTATTGTTTGTGGCTTCAACAGTATCAAACGCGAAGATAGTCATTGAAAATTGTCTATTGCTCAGTGCTGATTGCACATTGATTTTTGCTTTCGCGTTGAGCGGTGTGACGCATTCAAGTATAGCTGTTGCTCGGTGGGGCCCTTGCTCACCCTAGATCACTTAAAGTGTATCTTTCTTCGCCATGCTTCCATACACAGCATACAAGCTTACCACAAACATGCCAACTATTGCTCCACTGGTGTTGATGTCACAGCCCCAATCTTCATCAACAAAGACAGCGGAATCTATAGTGGCACCCCAAACATTTTTTACTGCTATGTCTGTCACCCCTGCAAACCTGCCCAAACAAACCCGTTTTCCATTTGAAGAGATAAATGGCGGTATAAGTATCACACCTTTAGAGTCTTCTGTCATTGTCCCTTCAAGTATGACTTCTACTCCTTCTCCTCTCACAGTTGGCAAAATCAGTACCTCGCAGCGTACACCATTGAGGTGCTCTAATCCTTGCCCAATTTCAGATCGAACCATGATTGAATCTATCAAGTCCTGTCATAAAGTATACGATGCGAACATGTCTATTTCTCCCATTGCTTTCCCACTCTCACTGTCTGATCCTCAAGTCATATCCATTCATGAAAGTTCATCTGAGTTTATTCACACGAACAGCGAGGCCCAACGTATCAGCAGTGTCCCTGATGACTCTACCGTTCCGCCCTCAGATATTGCTCTTCCTATTCTCAACTCGTTTGCTCTACCAACACCGCGCCCTCTCAAACCACAGCTGCTCAACAATGCTGCTCAAACCATATCAATGATTCAACCCACATTGATTGCCATCAACACAGCAGTGTATAGTCTGTGTAAACTCTTCGAATCACTGGATACCAAAGTGGCTCGACAATCAACCCAATTCGAAGATCTGATGCAGTGGCTTTCGATGCAACAGCTTACCAAAACTGAGGTCCACAAAGACAAGTTAGACCAGTCAGTGGTTATGTTGCCCAGCCCGTCGATTCTTCGTGATGTTACCCCACCCATTTTACCAACCTCCACTGATCCAGTGAAAGAAGCACCCTCACGCTGACTGATACCCTGTCCCTTGCCCTTAATTCAAGGCATTATTGGCCGGGACCTGGTGCCTGAGAATCATGATTCTATTCCAATCCTGATTCCAAAAACAGAAACTGGGGCTTTAGAGGGTATAATTGCACCATCCAGCGGTGTTTCGATGGACACACAAGGACTCAGCGATTTTACACGTCCAACAGTTGAGAAACCAAAAAAGAAAAATAATAAAAAACAAACCTTTATTCCAATAAAAAAAACGAAAAACATGATTGGAATGAAGCACCCAAAGAGCACCTTGTCTGCCTTTTTTAAAGCCCTTAGTAAGAAGAAAACAACTACAGCTAACTGTGACTTGGGTGATATGGAAACTGTTGCTCCCATACATCCTGTAGGGACAGAGGCGCCAGGTACTCTTCTAGCTTCCCCCAATATTGGCTTGACCCAGGATGCCCCGTCCGTGTCCCGGTCACCTTTAACACAATTGGTACAAGCTCTAAGTGTGTTTCAGAAAACATCTACACCATTTTTAATTTCAGATAAAAGGACCACTGCTCAAAATCTTCTACTTGCACGTTCAGTGCAATCACAGATACCACTTAAATCATCAATTAAAAGTAGTGCTGGTTCGTCCCCTGTGAAGTTATGTCCTCAGCAACTCCCCGCCCCTGCTCAAGTTCCCTGTGATTTTGTAAGTCACCCCAAGATGGTCACGTTTGAGCCTATGCCCAGTGACACACACACTATCAATGCCAATAGCATTCAATCTTTGACAGATGAACTTAAAAAGAAAGTTGATGAATATCTTTCCGCCAAGGTGGTATCGGTGTTTACGCAAGCTCAGGGCGATTCTACAAGATCACTAGCATACCCAGTTAATGTGAATCAAACTCCTATTATTGCACCTCCCTAGGTGGCAAGAAATCTCAGACCAAGTTGGCCCTCCTATATAAAAGGGACCCCGCGTAACAATAACAAGCGCTGGCCCTCCGGGCAACACAATTCGGGACGAGCTCAATGCCACACTTTAATTCTCAAATGTCGAGAAGGTGACAATCAAATGTATGATCTTAATCGGCAAAGTGTCCTGAATATTTTTGGTGACATTGATGAACTACGTAATATCACTTCACGCGATATCGATCGGGTCGAATTTATCTCCGAGGCCACCTTGTCCATAGTTAGACTCTGGATTCCATCAGGCATAGTGCATCAATCAATATGGCGCAACAAAATGGCCTTATTCAATATGGGGTTTTTACTGGTAGAGGAACCAGAATTCGCTTGCTTGCCTTTGAACACTCCAGTCATGATCCCCAAGATATATCAGGGCTCCCGTGGCGAATCCAGAGAAACGTGGACATCTGAGAATTCTCGGTATTAACCACCAAAAGGAGAGATCAGAAACACATTGTTATTTGTCAGCTGGAACACAAGAGGGCACAAACATCTTCATTCCTCTTTTAAAGAAATGCCTTTGTTATACCATCTCATCGCTTTACAAGAGGTATGGCTCACCAAAGCTCCGATATGGGACAGCTATGAAATAGCCTTGATCCCTGCAGTATTGACTGCAGGCAGACCGGCATCAGGATTGCTGGTGGCTGTTAACATTAAATTAGGGTTTTCAGTCACTGCCTGGGCAACCATAGGCGCTCACATACAGCTTTTAAGAATCCATAATAAAGTCCTAGTCTTTGCTGTAGTAAATATTTACCGCAATCCGCTCAGCATGCCTGATGAACCCTTTTTTGCAGGGCTACATGACATGCTTGATCTAATCTCACTTGATAAATCAATTATGTATACCATCATACTTGGTGATTTGAACCTCAACTGTTGGAAGATGGGTGCCAAAACTCAAGGTGCTCGCAAATGGGAGTTGATTATGTCCGAACGCAACTATCACATGGTGAATGGCTCAGTACATAATGATGTCCCCCCGCATTACACTTGGCATAGAGGGCAATCAAATAGTATCATAGATTATATCTATGTCGACCCCAGGCTTTTCCAACAAATAGACCACCTTGAGATTATTGACCACCCTAAAAGTGATCATTTCCTCCTGTCCTTACAGTGCACATTCCAATATACAATGCCATCTAGAGATTCTTATTATTGTGGCAACGTGGGAGTAAACAACTCACGCACACGTCTCAAGTGGACTGCAAACTCCCTGAACCAGTATGAACATCTCATAATGAATAGGGCCCTCCATTGTAATAGCATCGAATAAATAGATTTGCTACGTTCATTTGCTCAGACTATAAATATACCGAAATCCGACTCGATCAAACATTTACATACCTTTGATCTGGTAGTTTCCAAAAGAAGGACAGAATTTAGGATGCTTAAAAGGAACATTTTACTCTCAATTAGTGCGGATAAGTGGCAGGCATTAAAATCTGCAAAATGCCAATATAAGAACTGGCTCAGTGGGCGCAAGTCCTTGTTATTCCAACGAGATAGTGAAGCCATGAGTAGGGCTATGAGTAATAAAAATTCGGCTGGCATGTGGTCGCTGCTGAATAGTCATTCATACCATCACCAAGCAGATGCTCAACTGAATGGGGACTCTGAACATATGTGGATCAAGCATTTTTCAACACTATATGCTGACCCTTGTTATAACCACACTAAATATTTGCCAGTGTCAACATCTAGTTGGAATTTAAAAGTCTTGGTTGAGCAAATTTTTGATTTAATCAAAAAATTGAGTTCTTCAAGAGCAGAAGGACCAGACGGGTTGTCAAACCATATGTTTAAAAATCATCCAGACAATTGGTCTAAGATCTTATTCACAATCTTTAGTGACATATTACGCACCCGTTTGATTCCTACATCATGGAAGTCCTCAATCATAATTCCAATCTTTAAAAAAGGCGACCGATCACTACCTGCAAACTATCGACCGATTGCGTTACTAGATGCCCCAGGGAAAATCTTTACTAAATTGGTACTAGCCGAATTCAATACTTGGACAGGAAATAATAAATTCAGGGATTCCAACCAAACTGGCTTCATGTCAGGAATGGGAACCAACATCAATCTCGTGACCTTGAATGCAATCAAAGCTCAGTGCCAAGAGACAAAGCAACAGTTGTTCTTGGCTTCTATTGATCTAAATGCAGCCTTTGACTCTGTGATTCGTCCTTTATTATTAAAAAAACTCTTGAGACGATTGCCCAGCGACCCTGTACGATATTATACATTCGTTGCACCATGACACGTCCATACGAATACGCATTACACTAGATGGTCTTTTAACAGACAAAACATCGACCTATCGTGGTCTAAAACAGGGCTGCTCTTTAGCCTCAGCGGTGTTCAATTATTACATCCACAATGTTAAATTTGCCTTTTCAAAGGTCATCTCTGATTCTCCCAGACTGTTGACCCAGGATGTTCAATCGCTTATGTACGCAGACAATCTAGTGCTTATCTCTAGAACTCAGGTGGGGCTACAACGGCTTCTAGATACGTTCTATGAGTATGTACAATCTAATGAACTAGCTATCAACACGTCTAAAACTCAGATTATTCAATATTCGCCCAGGCGCTCAGGCCCAGTCTCATTTGTGTGGTCTATGGGCTGCACCCCACTCGGCGTAATTCCAAGTTATTGCTACCTAGGCATGATCTTTGAGGGTCAGTTGAAACCCCATGGGCAGCTGGAGAGGATTGAGTCCAAGCTACTTTCATCCATTTCACAAGCCCGTGTCATCATGTATAAATATGGCAAATTTTCCATCCTCCCAGCATGGCATTATTGGACCAAGAAAGTCATTCCCATGCTATTATATGGCTTGGAGACTCTTCCCGCAGATACTGCATTCAAGTTCGAGCAGTGGGAAGCAAAATATTGGCGCACAATTCTTTATTTACCGCAATGCGTCCCTACCTCATGGATGAGATATGAGCTTGGCCTAACCTCTCTAGAAGCCCATTACAACTGGCGTTTATGTTCACTTTTTGGGAAATGCCTGCGGTCGACCACCGCAAATGTATTGCTTAAAACACTTTCTTGTTACATCTTCTCAGCAAAGAAATCTAGTTACATCAAAGACTGGCTAAATCGTGTGTATTTGATAATGGCTAAAGCAGAAGTTACAATTGATCTGTTGTTGTTGAATCCTGATAAAGCCAAATCTAAAATTCATCAAATAGATTGGATCAACACATGTGAATTATGCATAATGTATCGCGACAATGACATTGCACGCTTCCCACCAAAAAAACTTAGAACATTACCACCGTATCTAATACGTTCACCAGCCCTAAAATATAGATCAGGAATAATGCGTTTTCGTTTTAATTTATGGGCAACTGTGGAAGTAAGGGCAAAACGTAGATTGGCAAGCCCAGAACAAAATGTTTGCAGATTCTGTCAAGAATCGCCTAGAGGTGAAACATTAGTTCATCTATTAACAGAATGTGCCCCACTTACCTCCAAAAGACAAATAGCCTTTGCAAGACATTGTCAATATCTCGGAAACATCACACAGGTCGAATGCTGGTCGGTCCTGTTGGGGTCAAATAACATAGCAATCCAGATAGCAGCTGTTAATTTTCTCACCAGTCTCAAATTAGATATTCAACAGAAGGGAGCATTTAATTAAATGTTGTATGTGAATTTTCTTCTATTTCTTCCTTTGTTTTATTCATGTCATAATTAATGTAAATAATGCAAATAAGTTTTTATTTATTGTGACATGTTTGATGTTTGATGTATGTTAAACTATGTTACATGCTGTATTTTTATTTGTCTTTTTGAAAGGTTGATTAAATTCAACCAAATCAATAATAAAAAAAAAAAAGAAAAAAAAATAGTGACATATTTTGGATAAAGGCGTTAGTTGCCCTATACGAATATGGATCGTATACTAAGATGATCCTTGTAGAATCTATCACACTCACCATTAGGTTTTTGTAGTTTGCCACATAGGATGACGTTAGTGATACGTAGGTTAAACGTCACCTATGATGATTTTTCACTATAAGAATGTCATTTTTTATTAATTGCTTTGAGAAGTCTCGAGAGAGATCATGAGGGATGTCTATTGAAGTCTGTTGTACTCCCTGTTTTAGATCATTGTGATTAAAACAGTATCTTTTGCCAACTACCCGAGTTGTTTCTATTATTGATGTTGAGTAAACTCTGCATCCACCATCTATCTCTAAAATATTGCTTACCCATCTTCAACATTGCAGCTTTGAACGAAATATGGGCGACAACTGGGAGCCAATGGAGATCCTGTCTGTACTTGGAGATGTGGTCCTGCCTTGATTTTCTTTTTACTAAACGCACTGCATCATTCTGGATGGTTTTCAGTTGTGTTAGTGATTTCTTTGTGGCTCCAATTAAGAGAGAGTTCCAATAGTCAAGTCTAGACAGCACAATAGCTCGAGCTATGGAGGCACAGTTTTCCTCGTTAAGAGAAGGCTGTATTTTCCTGAGCAGGTGAAGGTAACAGGCAGAGTCATTTGCTACCCGGTTAGTATGGGGCTCTGATGAGAGCACAGCATCAAGGGAGAACCCTAGCGCTTTGACTTTGTTAGAGACAAATATGTCATTCTAATAAGAATAATTGAAATGTAGGGTCTAATTTAGCCTTTGTTTGAGGTAGACCAAAGACCAGTAGTTCGGTTTTATTGCCATTCAAACACAACCAATTGGTATTCATCAGGATTTAATGAAGGAATATGTCTGGGTAACTTTATGCGAGTCAGTGGTGTAATCACCAGACAGCTCCAATACCAATTGGGTGTCGTCGGCATAGTTGTTAAAGTAAATCCCCAAATTGTCCAAGATGTCACAGAGAGGACAGATATACAAATTGTACAGTAGTGGCAACATGCAGGCTCCCTGTGGGACACCACAGGTAATAGGGGCTTGAGGGGAAGCAGCTTCTCCCCAGCATACTCTAGCTGCCCGATTGGAAAGAAAAGATTGTGTCCAATTGATTGCGTAACAGATCAAATGCTGCTGATAAGTCCAGAAGGATCAGTCTTCAGTACATGGTGAAAAAGAGGTCTGTAGACGCCAAATTGATTAAAGGTCTGTCTGCTCCCCAGAGAAATGGTGCTGCGGCCTAGCGGTGCAGAATGATTTGACGAAGCACCACATCGGAGCACCTCGCGTTCATGTGAGTACATGTTTTGGGGCATAAAGCAAGGTGGAAATAGGAGGGAAAATGGGTTGGTTCTTTCATTTAAGTTTTTTTTTTGGTTTTCCTTTTTTGGGTAAGGGTAGACTTGGAGTGTGGGTATGAAATTAGTTGGGGTTGCAGGTTTTGGAAAGAAAAGTGGATGGTTTTTGATAGAGTAGTTGAACTGTTCTGTGTTGTAAGCCCTTTGTTTATATTTTGTACATAGTTTTGTTATTTTAGAGGTGTGAGGGGGTACCTTACCCCGCAAGCCCATTGTGAAGCTTGTGCTGATACCCTAGGTTGCTTGTCTGATTGGCTGGAGCCCTCACCTGAAGGTGGGGTGGTATCTTAGAGTAAGTGCAACCATAGATACCTTTCTGAAGTAGGCCTTGACATTCTTTCATTCTTTTGTATTTGCTGTGCGGGCAGAGCCCCTCACCTCGATTTTCTTGGTTAGTCGAAGTAGTGAAAGGAAACTTCCTGTTGTCAGGAAAAGATTGTTTTGTCATAGAGAACATTATACTAGAAATGAAGAGAGTGAGAACAGCGGTGCTCTAATAGAAGGCATTCTGCCCCTCCTATGATCGAGTGGTGGGGATAGCTCCGAAATATTGGCCGGCAAGCATTTTTCATAAGATGCTGTCTTCTGTGTATTAGTGAGAAATAGAATTGGAGTAAATAGTGAAGTGAAGTAATTGTGGTATAGGCGAGTACAGTGAACGAGTGTGAAGTGTGACTAAGGAATTTGGTAAGGGTAAAAAGGGAGCACGTGGGTGAAAATGTTTTCGTGCCCCAGGTTCGGCTCGGTACCATGTGTTGCCCGGCTATAAGGTGACAATTGTAAAATATCATAGGAAATCGTTGCGGTAGATTAAGGAGAAAATGACATTTCTTGCCCTATTGAGGGATCCTATGATATGGGGATACTGGAGAACCTGCGTACCTTTTTAACTACAAAGCACAAGGGCTCGAAGTTAGAAAAGCAGTTAAACATCTTGGAATTATGTAGGATGTATGAAAAAAGCGGGAAGGCCATAATGTTGAAATTGTGTGGGCAGGGCCAAAAAAGGAAGGTGCAGGAATTTTGTCTGCACCACCCCCACATGGGTGCTATCATTTATAGCCTGCAGAGGAGTACACAGACCCAGATTTCGTACCACATTTTCCCCAGCAGCTACTCCAGTGGTTGCAAGAGGGACACAGGTAACGCCTCCATCAGTTATGATTTCTAAGAACTGGGATTTTGAGGAAAGTGGAAGGGTAACTCCTTCAATGATTAGGTCTGCAGAGAGGTTGAAAACAGAGAGACGGGAGGGGATAACTCCTCCAACTGCTATGTGAGCAGATAGATTAAGGGCGGAGGAGCAAGAAAGAGTGAAGCTGATAGAAGAGCAGAGAAAGGATTGAAAATGAGAGAAAGAAGAGGATATGCCTCTTCTCCAAGGATAGAGGATAGGCTGCGAAGAGTGGTTGTTGCGCAAGAATGGAAAATATGAAGGTAGCGCTACAGATAGCAGAGGAAGAGGTAATACTGTTACAGTGGCAGAGAGATGTAGAGGGGGAGGAAATGAGAGGACAGGTAAGGGCCGTAGAGGGAGGAAGGTGGAGACATGGGCAGGCTCTTGTTAGATTGGACAACTCGGTTATCAGAATGGTTGAGGTGGACATGGCGAACAGGGATGCTGCCATGGGAAAAGAGGCTGAGCAGAGAGGATGGGAGATGGCACCCTATGGTAGTGCTGATTATGCTTCCATGCCTGTAGAAGTGTTAGGGGATGTAGTAGCTGGAGTAGATGATGGAGAGGAATGGGATGTTGAGCAAGGAGAGCAGGGTGTCGGCACCCTACCTCCCGCTCCAATAGCAGCGATAGAAAGCATACAATGGAGCCATAGGACACGCCAGTGTATTTGAATGGCTGTAGTAAGTGGTAGGGGAGGGATAGGGGAAGCCCCAGTAAAAACAGGTATAACTTTCCGTTGGTCCAGAATGGTCTGGGAAGGGCATATTAGGTCCCGTGGTCACACGTGGACCGGAATAATTTGATGAAGACACTCTCTTTGCTCACTGCAGGGGCAGGGAAGTGGATTTATGCATTGGAGAAGCATACTGCCGGTGTCATTTTGGCCATAGGGGACAGGAAGAGCTTATTCAAGGCCCTAATGGGGGGTCGGTCAGACGAGCTTTGGAAGAGACAGGGGTATCCCAGGAGTTCAGTTGGATACAAATACCCATGATGGAGCTGCTTTTAATAATCTTAGGGCACAAGTATGGGGGGCCTTGCAGATTATGTATCTCGATATGTCTGACATCAATTCGATTTTAGCTTCGATGATGAAATTGGATGATGATCCTGCCGGACACATCCAGTTAATTCAGGCGATGTGGCGGGCAGAAACAGGTGAAGCATGGGACAAGAATGTGACGATTTTTTACCACATGCTGAAGAAGGGACTTCTGAAAGTCCAGCACGATTTAGATAAAGTTGTAGGGTTGGAGGTCAAGAGTTGGCCAGAAATTCAGGCCCAGTGCATTTTTGCAAGAAAAAGCAGGAAAAAAGAGAGGGTGAATGTAGAGCAGGCACAAAAAGCATAGGCTAAGCTCGTTCAAAAGAAATTGGCAAAGGTTGTTTAGAAGGGCCGGTAATTACAAATTCTATGGAAGGACAGCAGCAGGGGCAACCGGGACAACAGGGACACAGTGAACCGGGTATGATGCAGGGTTGGGTGGACGGGTATGTTCCCAGTCCAAGGCCAATGAAATGGTTTCTGAGGGGCAGAGGAGGATTTCCACAGGAAAGTCGATCATTTGGCGTGGTCGGAGAAATGGGTCACCAGTTTAATGGGACCAGAGGAAATAATTGTGGAGGATTTTATGGGATTCAGTGTTGGTCATATGATGTGTCACAGGATTGTTGTGAACAACCACAGTACTTTAACATGGGAGCTCACCAGATGCAGGCCCAACTCTGCCACATGCCCCAGGCTCTGTGCAATTGCAGCAGGCATGGGTTCAGCAGAACCCAGCGAATGGGGCTGCACAGACCTTTGAGATCCCACCAACCATGCCAGCACAAGCATCAGTGCATACATGAGACAAAAATCCTTTACCCATAGGTACAGTTGCACACTACACTGGAGTGAGTATTTTCAGGGGAAATCCTTTTTCTCTCCCAGGTGCTAATATGCACCAGGAGTAGAAAAGCCCACAGGGATCTCTGATGTGTCCAGTCCTGTCCATTACCCCTGATCCAGAAGAGGAACACCGGATAGGTGTTCAGGTAGGTGTACAAATGCTTTTATTCATGGTTGACGCAGGAGCTACCAAGTCTTGTATTAAGGAAGGCGAGTTCCCCATGTCAGGCAAGACGATGGACACACAGGGATTCTCTGGGGCTGTCCAGTCGGTTCTTTGTACTGAAGATCTTCGTATCAAGGTGGGTTTGTTGTATTGTACAGATACCCCAGCAAATCTTTTCGATTGCTTTCACAGAAGAAGGTATTGTATACTCTACCCCAGGGATGTATCCGGTAAGGGAAACAGTGCATTTTCAGACCTACTATAGCAACAGTGTGATTAGGGGTTCCCGTGCATACAGCATTGGTTCTCTATAGGGTGATGGTTTTGTTGAGTTGGGTCCCGGGGATCAGAAATCAGGCCCGGCGAGTACCATTTGAGTTTTTATTTCGGCCTGATGTGCCGCAGGAAGTAATGACAGGCGCCATTGTTATAATTCTCTTAGAGGCTGTAGTGATTAAGAAGAACGGGGTGGTTCTCAGGCACAGATGAGGAAGGTGGAGAGTGGCACACAGTTATGTGCATCGATCTGACCTTATCGCTAAGGGACATGTTTGACGAGCAATTATTCGTAGACACAGGAGAGATGGTCTTTGCAATTGGGGTGCCTTGCCAGATAGCAATAAAGCAAAGGGAAGTATCACAGACCATGCTCATCGTTAAGAATACATCGTCATATTGGAAGGAGGATTTGGGAAAAGTGCCGGACCATTTGTGGACCAGCAATCCTCATGTCGGGCTGTTAAAGAGTGTTGGAGCACTGAGGATAAAATTGAAACCCGGTGGGATATAACTACGGGTTAAGCAGTACCCCATGTCCAAGGAAGCAGACAAAGGGATTTATGAGACCATTATGCCATTGTTAAAGCAAGGCATAATACAACCCTCTGTGTCCCCATGCAATGCGGCTATCTATCATATGAAGAAGGCGAAGGGGTCCAGTTGCAGGATGATACAGGATTTGCGGCACCTCAATAATATTGTTGAGGGGAATTTCCGGTGGTACCAAATTGTTACATCTTCCAAGTCCTCTACCTTACGAACTCCTATGTTTCCCACAGACTCACGTTTCCACACACCCACATTACGTAGCCCCCGATGCTTACCTCTGGGCGCGCAGACAAGGCGGCACCATTGCACTCGTCATGTCAGGGGGGTCAATGGCAGACTTGGTGTCTATCGCCCTTCTCTCCGTTGGCAATGTAATTGGAGGTTCCCATTTGGCCGCAATCACCGTTGCTCATGTGGACCTGATCGTCACGTGAGGAGACCAAACGCAATCGGTATCACGTGACGACCCCCACGCCTCAACGTTTCCTTGTTGAGCATCACGTGATTTTCCCCAATGGTTTAAATGCATTTAGAAACACCGAAGAAACACCGAAACGGTGCTTCACAGCTAGTCTTTCTCTTGGACATTGCTACTCTTCGAATTTACCAGGAACTTTTGGTCACTCGACAACGGTCTGCCTAACGGATTGCTTTCTCTACGCCCTGAACTTGCCTTGAACACCATCGGAACTTTTGGTCACTCGACAACGGTCTGCCTAACGGATTGCTTTCTCTTAACCCTGAACTTGCCTTGATTAGCTCTGGAACTCTTGGTTTACTCGACCACGGCCTGATTAACAGATTTTCTCCATGAACCACGATTCTTTGGAACCGGGGCCTATGGCCTCTCACTAGGCGTTCGCCTGATCAAGCACTTCAAACCCCAGTGCTTACCATCATCATACCAGAGGTTGTGGAAACCTATCCGAACCCGAGCTCAGGTCCAATAACTCTCCTTCCTTTCCGGGTGGGCCCACAGCATACATACAGTACACATAGGTAAGAACGTTTAGTTTCTATTCCTAGATACCCTGTAAAATTGCATTTCGCCCTGTACTAATCCCTCCTTGCCTTACAGCGCTCAAAGGGTCCTTTCGGCAGTTCCTGACTCCAGACTCGATGAACTACCACACCTGTGGCCTCAAGGATTGCACAGGCAGTGTTCATATAATTATCTGTGTGGTACTTGGGGACGGAGGTATTCATATCTGCACGACCGGCAACTTTGTAACACAAATCCTGCCACCATCCTCTGTAACATCCTTACTGGGTCGACACACTTCATGGTAATTGATTAAAAAATGAATTCATCTCTGTTCCCTTACACCCCGATTCTCAGTACCTCATGGCGTTTACATATTGTGGTTAGAGATTCGAACACACGAGGTTGCCCCAGGGGTACTGCAAATCTCTGAGTATTTTTAACAGGGTGGTTCAGATGGATTTGGGGAATTTACATGTGTTTAGTACTGTAATTCAGTACATGGACGACTTATTAGGCTGCAGCACTTCAGAGGAGCAGTGTCGAGGAGACTCAATAACGCTCCTCACCCTGCTTGCAGAAAAGGGGTACAAAGTGGACAAAGAGTAATTGCAATACCGCAGTTCAAAATACTCCTCAGACGGTCACAGTGAAACAAATGCAGCAGATTCTGGGGCTCTGTAACTATTGTAGATCATGGATTTTTGATTACTCTAGTTATGTGAGTCCCTTATTGGAGGGTCTAACGAAAGCACAGATGGCGAAAAGTGCGATCGAGTGGTCTGAGAAAATGGGGGCGTGCTTTCGGCAACTCAAGGCTGCGATCAGCAATGCTCCAGGCCTGGCAACACCAAATTCCAAGAAGCCATTCTTTGTTTTCCCATTCAAACGGGCAGGTGATGACAGCGGTCCTGACCCAGCAAACATTGCTAGGCCACAAACCATTTGCGTATTTCTGTGGACTACTAGGCCCAGTGATGCAAGGACAGTTCCCTTGTAGACAAGCTCTGGCAGCAGTGACTTTTGCAATTCAAAAGTCTTCAACCATTACTATAGGTTGCGCGGTGACATTGAACGTAGAGCGTGCAGTCTTTGCGATTCTAGAAAAATCTAAATCCACATTGATGACTCAAAGTGTCAGGGTATGAGGTCATTTTATCAAATTCATCATTCATCCCGTGCAGTGTCACCTAGTAAATCCTGCGACATTTTTCATGACTATACCACATATGAGGGACAAGAGAAAGAGAGGTTAAATGTGAAAGAGGATGCCCTGGAGAGGGCTGAGGTGATTTTTGTTGATGGGTCTTCGACCATCAACCAAGAGAAGGGTGAGAGGCATACGGGCGCAGCTGTCGTGATTCTTGTGGATGGGGATTACTGGGTCAGACTGAAGAGATGGTTGCCTTCTCATTACTCTGCACAAGTGGCGGAACTGGTGGCACTAATAGAGGCGCTAGAAATGTGTAAGGGGTAGGCAGTAACTTTTTTCTCTGTGTACGTCACCACCACCGTCCTTTCTGGGTTATTAAGATGGCAGAGAAGAGGATTTAGGAAGTCTGACAGGTCCCCTGTCCAGCATGCTGTGCTGCTATCCCGGCTGATTGAAGCGTTAACCTTGCCAGCAGAGATAGGTCTAATGAAGTGTGCTGCCCGTACTAATCACACTAATTCAATAGCTCTCATAAATGATGACGCAAACAAGGCGACTAAGGAAGCAGCGTATTTTCCTTTCACAGATTCATAGAAAAAGGAAACCGTGTCCCAACAGGTACAGTTACCAGCCCCATACACCACAGTCTCGGTTCTCCGGATAATAGAAATACAAGGGAAAGCCCCTATAGAAGAACAGGAGCTCTGTTAAAAGAGAGGATGTGTTCTCTCACCCATAGATTTGCTTTGGAGACAGGAAGTGACGGGCAAGGTAGTAATGCATGTAAAGCTGCTTCTTTTGGCCCTAGAGCAACTACATTACCTGTCACATACTTCTCGACAAATCGCAGCAGCTCTCCAGGAGGATTGTTTATCCCTAATTTACAAGAGCAGGTAAGTAGATTCGTAGAGAATTGTGTAGTGGTAAAGGAGTTCAATCGCGGAAATACCATGTGGTCGGTGAGGGGGTTCTTACCAAGGCCCTCTGGTCCATTCAGGCAGCTCCATATGGGTTGTGTGGACATAACGAGGTGTAGTAATTTCAGATATTTTATGGTGCTAGCTTGTCCATTCTCCTGGTGGCTTGAGGTTAGTCCCTGCAGACACCCTGAATTTAAATCTGCGTCAAGATTTCTGTTGAGAGAGGTATTTCCAAGGTGGGGAGTTTGTGAAATTCTAAAATTTGACAATGGAGCCCACTTCTTTAATGCCTTGTTCGCAGAGATCACTTTGCTGTTTGGAATAAAGCATTGGTTGTGCTCGGTGTGCCAACCGCAGGCCATTGGAATCGTGGAGAGGCTTAATGGGGTAATTAAGACCTGGTTAGCAAATTGTGTGCAGCGTTAAATAAATCATGGTTCGTTTGCCTCCCACTAGCTTTATTTTACATACAAAATCAACCAGGAAAAGACCACCGTTTGAGCCCTCACGAAAATAGTGACTGGATGTAGGCTACATACACCTCTCTCACGTACATGTATGACATCAGATGCACACAAGACTGCAGCTCTCTTAGGAGAGGAGTTTAAGAAATATCTTAAGCATAAACGAAAAGTGTTAAGATTATATCATCACAGGTTAAAGCTTCTCCCCATGTGGTCTGCTTGACTCCGACTGCTGTGAAGGTAGAGGGCAATAAGAGTTGGATCCACCTGAAAGACACTCGAAGGGATACCGGCACCCCTCCATCTGCATAGGAGCAGGCGCACACATAGTTAAGTACGCCCTAAGAATTCACTCTTCGTTTCAGTGCAAAGGGGGTGTGAATGGAGATCTGGAGTTTAAATCATTTTTGTATAAGAAAAGGAATGTTTAAGACTGTAAAATTGTGTAACAATGTTTTTGTGGTTTTTGGTGGTCATCATGTCTGAAGATGACAAACAGTACAAATAGAGACCACTCAAAATTGCCTAATCTTATGAAGTTTGAGGAGAAAATGTTAAGAGGAAAAAGAAATGTTGATAACAATTATTTTGTAGATACGTTAAATCCCATAATGAATGCACATGGTTTTGCAGCTGACAACGTATCTATGGCCATATGAGAAAGGTACAGAGAGTGAGATCTGTAGGATATTGCTACATCTGCTCTCTTATCCCCCATGCTTCTGTCATTCCTAGGGTATTCATCCTGAGTGAGAGAGGTATTCCAGATGTGCTCTGTCTAGTGCACTTAGCTCTGTTCAGGGTACAAGGGCAGTTTAAAGGGCAGTCAATTACAGCATCATTCATACCAAGTGACGATAATTGTTCAATGGGTGAGATAGCAGAGCACACAAATATTAGATGTATTCAAAGAGTCAAATTGATCGTGGAAGGAGCTATTTTTTCTTAAAACCGATGGGAGCAAGGGGTGAAGAGTTGCAGAGCTATAGGAATGAGGAGATTCTCAGAAGAAGGGGTGGCACAAATAAACAGAGTGTGGAACAGCATGGAGAAATCATTTGCAGTATCTGACGTGGCTCAAAGAGCCAGGAAAACCTGTTCAGATCCAGACACTTACCAACTTTTCTCTGTGTTTTAAGGGTGATGGCACAGTGCCAGTTGGCACAAATGGGAACTGCAGTAACACTCTACGCATTGCCGATTTGACTAGAGGTACGGCTGCCCTTCTCGACAACTTTTGGATCTGTAGACAGAGTGCATACAGGCGCTTGCCTCCAGCCTGGCGAGGTGTGTGAAGTCTCTCTACCCTTCATGTGCCCGTCCTTGTGATCCCTGAAGAGCGGGGTGGACTCCTACCTTGCTTTTGGGAAGAGAGAATTTTGAAATATACAAAAAGGTAGAAGAATGGACAAATGTCAACAGCTACTCTCTAATCGAACAACTACATCAGTTTAGCTACAAATATACATTTTATTCAGAGTTGAAAGACTCATAGAGAGACATTATACATGTAAAATACATTTTCAGACACTCTAGAAAATACATAAATGTAACAATGACAAAGATCATACAAAAAATTCTAAAAGATAGAGAGATATGTGCTAATACATCAATCTATGTTCAAACCTTTGCTGTGAATCCTTTTGAATTAGGTTTCAGATCCTTGTGGATCACTAAATACTTTCACACAATCTAGTATTATTTCTAAATTGGAAACTCAACATGTTTCAGTCCTCTTGACAATTGATGGGACTTTCTTCAGGAGTGGTCAAAAACAGTATTCAAGTAGATAAGCAATTGGTCTGTAATGTTCTTTGTGTGAAGATTCATTCATTAGAAGTGCAGTAGCAGGACTTCCTAGTGTAGATGCTCTCTTAGCAGTCGAGGAGAAAAGTCCACCGTAGTTGGACGTTTTTCTTATGGGAGGGTGATTTCCTTCCTCTTAATCCTTAATAAGGAGTAGAAGTAAAGTCTCTAGAGTAGGGCGAGTCTGATAGGCATGCGGCTTGTGTGCATGTGGGACTCCAATCTGGAGGTCATCACTATGAAAATGTGGGCGATGCCAGGATTAAGGCTGATTAGTTAGCCAGGATTCGCGCTGGATGTCCTTCACGGGCGAAAACCTCCGTGCGGGTATTAGTCTTTGTTCGCGTCTCTGTCAAGGTGTTAGGCCTTGTTACTGATGGGGACTGGATCACTGGTTCCGCATCAGTGGATATGTGTGTAGTCCGTCGGAAAACACTGAAAAAACACCATTGCTAAACGCCATCTTGAGGGAAGGCACCTGATTTTGGCCCATCTAATGCCCGCAATTGCATCTGTGCCCCCTTTGTCCCCTGTGCCCCTTGCGTCCTCTTCACCACCATATATAGGCAAATCGGAGACTATGTTTGATGGTGAAAATCACTGACAATTACAACAAAGGAAAATGTCTAACTCTCAGCAGCATCATCACAGGCCTTAGCAAACATTCCTGATTGATATTGGTTGTTTAGCAACACCGAGACTTGCTTCACCTCAATCCTGGCACCTGGCGTCCAAGCAGTGGCAAATGTCAAATGGCTCCAGGTAACCAGGTATGAACTCTAGCTCTTCATGAACACTTCTGAGTCAGCATTTATGCCATTAAAGACCAATTACGGGCACTGAGGCTCATAACTTTGCAAAGCCGGTACATACTCGACCACTTGACAGCAATGGAGGGCGGAGTATGCCGGAAAATCGGGAGTACCTGCTGCATATTTGACTCCCAATGACACAGAAAATTGCATGCTCACCAGCACTATTGCTGCCCTGCATAAACGGAAAGTGATCATTGAAACTGAGGTTGAGACCACCAAATGACTCATGGATTTACACTTTATTTTCGTGGGTTCCACTTTGGTTGAAGATTCTTATGCAGAGGTTTGTCTTTTTACTTATTATTTTTTGTTCCTGCCAACTAATCCTACGTTGTTGCTCTGCCCAGGTACCAACAGTTGCTGCCATGAAGTCCTTAACTCTGTCCAAGGCTAGGGCCACCACTACTTCATCCTATCCGGGTACTCAAACTAAACTAAAGCTGTTTTGTTTCCTCCACCAAATTGGCATGCTTGTGGGGAGGGTGGGTAGATTGCGGAAATGGTGGTGGGACGAGTTGGGTTGATACAGCAGGGAAGTATACCCACATTGAGACCAGGGTGAGAGATGGTTGTAGAGATGGTCCCCAATTAGATGATTATGATTTGTTAAAGTATTAACTAAAGGGGGGAATGTCGGGGTGGTCAAGGAGGGTCCCCATTATTGCGAGGGATTCATGTTGCGCACACCTGTAATGCTTAACTGGACTCCTCGGGAGCGTAATGCCTTCCTTTGCCCGTGGACCCGTTGCTGGAGCACCTTTGGGATTTCTTTCCTATATGACAACAATGACAACAATAGAACTTCTATAATTCCCCTTTTAACGTTGTGAGGTGAAACTGTATGCCCCTGGTGATCCCTCCCTTCTCACCAGTGTCTTGGTTTTGGGGAGCTGTCCATCCTGAATTCAACAGGGGCGCGTTGAAAATGAGGTACTTGATGTGGAAGGCTGAGGAGAATGAAAGTTCCTTGCTCAAGCTATGTTCTGGCTGTTCCAAGGTTTATCAGGGTTAAATATCTGAGGTAAATCTTTAGTCTCTTAAGATTCGTAGTAGACCCTCGGTTGAAGAGATCTCTCTTTCTAATACCTTTTCCCCATTCTGATGCAGGTTCTTTGAATCCCAAGAGGTTAATGGCTGCGGATGACTGTGGCATTAACTAGGGATGGCGAAACGCTAACGAGCGTAAGTTTATCTCAGCGGGCAAACTGTATTCTTTTAGACAAGCGCGGTTGTAATGGAGCGGTGAAAACTTAAGAACTTCAGGTAAGTTTACTTATTTAAACTTCTTTTTTCTTAGAATCAACTAAGTTCATTGGCTAATCAAATACCTTTTGTCTGCAGAGTTCTGAAATGCTGAGGCAAATACCTTTGGATGCTGTAGAGACTGCTGAGGTACCTCAGGGTGAGGCACTGTGGCTGCGAATGGTGTGCGTTCCCTTTGAAGTGCTGCGGTTGTGAGGGAGCTCTTGACAGGAATTACTGCAGCGATGAACAAACACTTCAGACTGAGGAAATTCTGCGGAAAATACTTCGGTTTGTAAGTATTTCAGATAACTATGAATTCCTGTTTCTCTCTGAAAACTAATGTCTCTAATCTTTTTCTTGACAGGGTTCTGTGGAGAGCGGCGGCGGTAGCGTTACCCGCTGTCAGCGGTGAAGACGTGAAGCTAGCACACAAGCGGAGCCAGGGCTTTAGGAGCTCCCTCTGCTATAAGCATAGAGTGTGCAGCGAGTTTTCTCCTCGCTCTAGTGGTGGCCATGTTTGAAGTATACAAGCCACTGAAGTGCTATGAAAGTCTATGAGTGCATGAACAATGAATGATACAAGTGCCTTTTCTGCCAGGCTTGAAGCCATCTTAGACCTGCTGACTGGGATTGTGGACCTTGCTTCCCCTGTGTACCTAAATGGGGGTTGTGTTGGCTTTCTGGAATCATGACAACACCATATTGATAACGGGAGGATGGCAGCAAACTGGGGCAGTGTTGCAAATCCATATGAACCGAATGGAGTTAATTATGGATGGGATATGTTACTTTTAGTGTTACAATCATTTAGAATGTATACATATTAGATCTTCACACACGTAGAAAGATACAATATTAAAACTGCAAATGCAACACAAACACAATCCACACAAAGGGGTGCTTTGCTCCATGGTTAGCTGTTGCACATGAATTCTAAGTAGCAGGGACATTCTTGATGGAAAGAAGAATGAGTTACCTAGTAAGAAGGTCAGCATAAAAACAGTACAAGGTTTACAGTCAGTCCCGCAAGGGAACAGATATTATCCCGCCCTTTGTATTAAAATCTCTAGAGGGGTTAGTAATTTGTTTGGTGGCAATAAACATGAGGCCCGAGGCCATGGTATCCGGCGGTTAAGTGTTTTTCCAGGTCATCAGACGCTGTATGTGGCCCCCTAAATTAGAAGGTCTTATAGAGGCGCCAAGAGTCTTGGGGAATTGAGATTGCAATCAGTCGTTCAAAGAAAATCCTGTTTATGCAGGATTTTAAAATACAAAAGCAAACCATTTGCAATCACACAAAGTTAAAGGCCTTAGGCCAGTTATTGCTAACAATGATTTATGTTTTACTACCAATGTTTAACAATGTATTGACGTCATGACCTACTACGGACGAATCCCAAGAAGAGGTGTGTTTTGAATATGATCTGAAGATGATAATCAAGATAAGACTGGCCAATGAAAATGGAAGATTTGGGAAAAGATGGGATTTCTTTGGAGAGGTTTTGTCCAATCATATTTCGGGGGTGGTTTGTAATAAAGTATATGGGAGTGTTTTAGATTGTTGCAAAAATGATATAACATGCCAACTGATGTTGTATTGTTGAGACTTGGGTTAGTTTGGTCCTGCAACATCATCTAACCGCTCCCCAGAGCTTTGTACAATAAACTTGCTCTATGTACAACTGTGTACTTGCTTCTTAAGTGGTGGGCCTGTTTTGGGTTATGGTGATTAAAGGCCCATTCCCACACAGAGACAGTGCAAGGTTCACTCAGACCCACAGAACAGTTCCACATTTTTACATTGGTAAGTCTTTGCATTAGTGTAGCATTGGTGCATAGGCATAAGATTTTTCATAGAAAATGAGGGCAAATCTTCAATTCCCCACCTACCTCTTTTTTTTTTTACTATGCCCCCTTCTCCCCCCCCCCCAATCTGTTTTTCTTGTTCCCGAAAGAAATGTAAAACTATACTCCTGCACTCATCTTTTTCAGTGATGTAAAGTCATGTCATGAAGCAGCAGGTTCAGCACTAGTACAAGCAGTGCAAGCACCCCTCCCGCAAAAGGTGCAGCACAAGCAGCAGCTGTGCAATCTTCCGTCAGACAGAATAGGTACAGCAGTGGCAGTTTAAGTGCAACCTTAACCTGCAGCAGAACAGGTGCATCACATGCATGAGCATTGTGAGGTGTGATCACAGATAGCATCTACATCACAGCGAGTAGCACCGCAGACGTTCCATGTGCAGCGTAGCCCGCATAGGCAGCAGCACGGCAATGTTCTCACCTTGTGAACAGTTGGTGCACATTTGGCAGTAGTGCACGCTTTCCTCGTAAAACATTTTTTAGCACAGGCAGTAGTAGATCAAGGTTCCATCAGCAAGAATAGGTAACACAATACAGGAAAGGCAGCAGCAGTGCAAGCCTCCCTTACGCGGGACAGAGCAGGCAGCAGAAGTAACAGTTACAACACAAGTAGCAGCTGTATAAGCTATCGTCCCACAACTAATCCAGCACATTTACCACTAGTGCAAGCTTCCCTCGTGCACCTGGTGCAGCATTCTCCAGCTCCTTCTGTAGATATACAAAAATATTACTTTGGCCGAGGGCCTTAGACAATTTGTACTCCTACGCTCCGTCCCCTTTACTACATCACTGGGCTCTTTTTCTTATATTCACATGACCGCGTTCTAAGAACTTATCAAGAACTCGGACCACATAGACCTCAACTATGCTAAAGATATGCAGATCATCCCCTAGCTCACAGATATTTCATCATCAAATGCACTGGACCTTACCACTTACCTCACTCACATCCACTCCTGCATGATGTCAAATAGAAACTTGGTCCCACCAAAACAAGCTCATAATTGTGGCACCAGTCCCCTGCCCTGAAGAAATTGACTCTTGCGCCACAACAGTCAAAAACCTCAGAGTCTTCCTGGACAGCAAGCTCACACTCAAAGAACTGGTAAATCCATGGTAAGGAGCTACTTCTTTCAACTCCAAACAATTTGTCACATTATGCCACACCTGACCTTCATGCACAAAACCATGGCAGTGATTGCTCTAGTGTTCCCAAAATTAGATTATGCCAATAGCCTATGCTTGGGGCTCCAATTAATGGCCACAAAGAGTTCAAATGAGGCAGCTTGACTTCTTCTGCAACTCCCAAGCTACAAATACATTATGCAGCCTCTTAAACACTCCACTGGCTCGCGATCGAAAGGAGGAGTCACTTCAAAACTCGTCCACTGACCCTTCCATGGTAGGGCCCCAGAATCCACCAGAAAGAAGTTCATCTGCTGCAATCCATTGAGAAGACTGTGATCCAGAAAAGCTTCCCTAATAACATTACCAAGCTTTATCCCGAAATGTAACACAGTATCATCCTTTTCTGTTCTCTCATCCAAGCCCTGTAAGTTGATGCCCAAACATATGCCCGCTGAGAAAAACATCCTGCCAGTCAGAAAATCCCTGAAAACCTGATCAACTAACAGCAGCATGGGATCAGCACAGAATCTTGCAGGACCTGAGCAGCCACTTTTACGAGCGTGTAATGGGCATACACACATGGCGCCAACCAAGAAGTACAGGAGACTGGAATCATTTGAATTTGTCTCCCTAACACAAGGCTCCCTCCAAGAAACACAGGAGACCCGACTCATTTGAAACCGCAAGAATCCCCTCGTCAACCAAGACGTTGCACAAACACTTGAAGACCACCACACCAATCTTAGCTAATCATCCCCTCTCGCACCAATACTATCTCATCGTTCTCTCTTCGCACCTTGCACTACTCACACAAACAACCATCACACATAGCAGCAATACCTATAAACATAACAGCTACACCACAGCTTGCTTCTCGAGCGCTGTCGCACTCTCCCCACACCAGCGGCTAACCAGTTCCTTGCCGTGTTGACTCCACTTGTTAGACTTTAGTCTCCCCTATTTGGAGGCAACGTATATGAAGTCTCTCCAGGCCAGTATCGCCTCCAGTCACTCTGGTGCTTAAGATTTGGGTACCTACAGCTTGCATGCATTAACACCACAGGATTAACATCTAGTTTTCCTCTCATTAACAAACCCCAAACTTGTTCTTTTTACAGAAGCATGCACAGCGCTGCACCAAATGATAGCAGTGCAATATCAAGACAAATTGTCATTGCATTGCACGTACCCTCTACGTAAGAACAGTATTGTACTGGATTAAAAGATGGGCAGTTGGGGCCTGGTGGCATGCATGATGGAGAATCTGTGCTGGCCAGGGCCATGCACTTGAATGCATTCGGCATAGTGTCTTTGTTTTATTAAAGCTGCTTTGCATTGTGTGCCAGTCTCCCCAAAGCATGGAGTAAACGTGACGATGGATGTACTATGGACCAGGAGTACAGTACTTGAGTGAGTAACTTGTTGTTGCCCATGCATGGCAGGTGCCCAGACCACAGATATTGTTGCTGGTGCCGGTTACCTGCTCAACCCACTCTCTCTCAACTTCAGCACTTCATGACCTTGGCTGCTTGCTGCTAGGATGTTCTACCTTGATCCAGGTTGTCAAGGGGCCTTGGGGGTGAAAGGCAGCTGCCTGGTGTGGTTTGCAAGGAGGTGCAGCACACTGCAGGAAAATATTGTCATGCTGCTGGCTCTGGAGGACTACCAGAACCCTTTCCATATATGCTTCCTTCACCTCAACCACACTTCCATATCATAGATCATGGGTAGTCTGTCGGGCACCTGCCACATTGAAGTAGGTAGTAGTTTACTTTCAGATCACTGCCATTTTTTCTTGGACTAGCTGGAAAAATATGAAGTAATGTGGTTAAGTACTGAGGTGGCATGGGAACAGATGTGGAAACCCAGAGGCTACACTAGACCTTCTTGGCCGGGGCACCCACATTATGGAACTCACTTATTACTGACAAGGTGGGATCGCAGGCCAAAATCCATTTTCAAACAAGGTCTCTGTCGCCCTCAACCATCCTGTCTGACACTTCTTCCCCATTCATGCCACATCGTTCTAAGTTTTTTTTTAACCATTTCCACAAAGAACAAGGCAATGAAGGGGAGGTTGCATAGAGGTACACCTCATCCGAAACAACCAGGGTTTCTGAAACAAGCTGCCCTTTGACTTGACTCTCAATAGAAATGACCACCAATGCTCACTATGTGACAGTGAGAACCACAGCAACAGAACCAGCGGAGAACCTCCCCTTTGTGATAACGTCCATTTCAATGGATTGACCTTCTCCCGCAGATTCCTCATCAGATAGATATCAATTCCAGTGTCAACTGCTCGGAAAACTTTTCAACAGGGGCATAGTGCACCTCGACTTTGCCGTCAATCCGTCTTGACTCGATGCACCAGCTGCCGACTCCGGACGTGACGCTGGCCATCGTACATATACTGCGTCACTACGCCCCTGTACCTTAGTTCCTTTTTTCTGCGCATTCATCACGCTGCTCAAGGAACACTGCTAATCAATAGCTTTTTCATTTAACGTTTTCATCGTTATTGATTGATGCAGGTTCGAGCCATGTCAGCGCCAAAGTTATCCGGGGTCAAGCACTGCAGGGACTGCTGCTCCAAATGTCCTTGACGGACCGCACGACATCTGTATGTGCTGACTCGGTGCCGGTCACGACCCGAAGGCTGTGGTTTGTGCAGAAAAATTTAACCCAAAATCTCACAGGGAACGGGTGGTGAAACTCACAGTAGGCCGACCTCCTTCAAAATCTCTAGCGTGGATGGCCATTCGATCGTCCAAAGCCGAGATGGAGGGGCCGACTCTTGAAAAGAGAGAGAAACACTGAAAAAAGACCAAGAAGAGGTCACATTCCCATAGTCACTCATCCTCTTCCTCCCACAAGAAGAAACAACGGCCATGGCACCGGTTCGATTCTTCGGACGACCCAGGTAAGTCATCGCCAGGGCCAACATCCAGGGCTGAGTGGGCGACTTTCAATGAACAGAAGTTAGAGATGTTCCGTAAGGCAGCTGTGGGCACAGGCAAGCCCTTGATGCAGCAGGCCCAGTGGCTCCAGGGGCGCCCGGTAACCCAGACCACAAAGTGGCCATCATTACAATGCCATCGGTGTCGGCAGAGTCGTCAGGTTCGGTGCCAAACAAGGTCGGGCCGCCTTCAGCACTGATACTTGCCAGTGCACCTCTGGCGCCGATACCTTTTGATGCGCCCCCAGTGCCAAGGCCTCTTTCGGTGCTGATTGCAAACCCATCACCGTTGTCGCCCAGTCTTTTGCAACCAAGTCAAGGACTGAGTTTTTTCGGCTCCATTGTGGATATATTTGGCGCCGCCGCTGGTGACGATGAACAAAGTGGTTTTGATCCTATATATTTCATGCTGAAGGGTTAGATTTCTTCGTCGACAAACCAGATGTGGTTGAACCGGCCGAGGGGCTTCATGATGCCAGCGGGCTGGATACGTCCCCAGACATGGAAACACAGCAGGCCCATCCTTACGGCCATGCTAACGCCAAACATCGGGTTTTAGTAGACAGGGTGGTGGATACCTGTGGATGGAATGCTCAAGCCAAGCCTTTGTCAGGCTATGACCTGACTGATATACTTGATGAAGGTCCTTCTACAGAACGGGCCATGCCCATCAATGCAGATATCACTGACCCTATCGCCACCTTGTGGCAGAGGCCTTACATCACGCCCCCAGTTCACGCTGACTTCTCCAAGAAGTACAGACCGGCAAGGGGAGACCTGCCATATCTCTCCATCCACCTGACGCCGGAGGGGTTAGTGGTGCAGGTAGCCCCAATGTCTACCAGACCAGCCACATCAATTCTCCTTACTGATAGGGAGGGGAAGAAAGTTGATGCTTTAGCTAAGAAAATCATCTTGTCTGGCAGTATGGCCATGAAGGTGGTCAACGCCTCTTGTGGGTTCACCAAGTACTCTTTTGGTCTGTGGACGGCTATTGGTGAGGTTGCCCAGTATATACCCGAAGTGATGCGTGATCGGTTCCAAAGGCTGGTAGACGGCGGCAAGGAGGTGGCCCGGCAGTCTTTGCAGATGTGACTGGACGTTGCAGACTGCGTCAGCAGATCCATGGGTCAGCCATGGTGTTAAGAAGGCAGGCATGCCTGCACACATCTGGATTCTCACCGAATGTTCAGAATAAGCTCCCAGACATCGCTTTCGACAATGACAAATCTCTTGGGCCCCAAGGCTGATGACTCGGAAGAAATTCAAGAAGTCCAAGCTAGCCACAAAGTCGCTTGGCCCAGCTGTCCAACAGTCTGGGAAGCCTGCCTTTAGCTGCGCTTCAAGGGGTAGAGGCTACCAACGCTATGTACCTTATGGCAGGAAGGATCTGGTCCTGCAACCCAGGCAGGCGCAGAGGCATTTCCCGTGCTCTGCAAGGGGCAATGGGACCTCTAGAAGCTAGCAGACAACGGCAGCAGCGCTGGGGGTGGCTCTGCCCTCAAAGCCGCTCTGATTCCTCCCCCCGCGATTACCCGGTCGAAAGAAGGATAACCGAGCACTGGGTCCAATGGCAGAAGATTTCCTCTGATTCCTGGGCTTTTCAGCACGTACAGTGGGATTACTGTCTGCCTTTCTTAAAAAGGCCGCCGAACACACCACCATCACCACCTCCTCAGCAACTGGAACAGGATCTCCAGTAAGAACTGCAAGCCCTACATTTGTAGGGTGCCGTGGAAGAGGTACCACCCGAGCAGAGAGGATCGTGCTGGTATTCTCGGTATTTCCTGGTACCCAAGAAAGGGAGAGGACTCCATCCCATCTTGTACCTCAGGGCCTTGAACAAGTTCCTGAGGAAAGACAATTTTAAGATGGTGACGTTGAGTGAAATTCTCCACGCTCTCAAGCTTCAGGACTGGCTGGTATCGATAGATTTCCAGGACGCAAGTTTCCATGTGCCAATCCACCAGAAGCACAGTAAATTCCAGAGATTCCTCGTAGGAGGGGGGAGAAGCACTACCAATTATGAGGTGCTCCCCTTTGGGCTAACCTCTGCACCGAGGGTCTTCAGCAAGTTCATGGCAGCAGTTGCGGCTTACCTCAGGAGATCCGGCGTCCAGGTGTTCCCATACCTGGATGACTGGCTGATCCAAGGGAAGTTGACGGTTTTCGTCCCATCTCCAGGACACCTGCTCTCTACTCCACAGGCTGGGCTAATCCCATACGACACCGGCACAAAGGCTCTAGTTCATCGGAGCAGTCCTAGACATTCGGCTGGGGAAGGCTTTTCCTCTCGAGCATAGAGTCCCCAGTGTCAGACAGATGGTCCAGCTCTTTCAGAACCACACCGCCCTGCCAGCAGCTTCCTTCATCCACCTCTTGGGTCTCATGGCCTCCTGCATTTGTCTGCTGCCAGAGGCCAGACTGCGGATGCGGTCTCTGCAATGGGTCCTGTAGGGTCAGTGGTCCCAGTACTTTGGCACTTTAAGGGATGTTCCCTAAGTGTCCAGGTCGGTGGCCAACAATCTCTCTTGGCAGGCCAGCAGCAACAGCATGTTGGTGGGGGAACCTTTCTGGCTCCAGTGGTCCCAGGCCAGGGTGGTCACAGATCACTATGAGGATTTGCAGGTGAGCGGCCTTTGGTCTGGAGGCCCAGTGGCAAATCAATAGGCTGAGATCCAGCCATCAGGTTGGCCCTGAAGGCGTTTGCACCCTCTCTGAAAAGGAAGCATGTCCTGATCATGACGGACAATATGATGGCCAGGCATTACCTGAGCAAGCAGGGTGGCGTGCGCTCCTTTGCCCTTTGCAGAGAGACGATGCAGCTGTTGTTCGGGCTTTTGGAGAATCAGATCTTGGTCTTGTTACATCTGGCAGGGACTGAGAACTTATCGGCCGGATCTCCTATCCAAGTCGGAAGGTCGGGTGCTCCACCCGAACCCGGAATTCCTCAACCTACATGCGTGGCTCCTGAGAGGATGAGATATGATGACTGGGACCTCTCTGAGGTGTTTTTTGAGTTGCTGCACGCAGGTCATCAACAAGATTGCTGTTCGTGTGCAGGTGAAGATTTGAGGCATGCTTCAAGGAACGTGAGATTGACCCCATCTCCTGTCCCACCACTACAGTGATGGAGTTCCTTCTGTTACTTGCCTCGTCAGGCCTTCAAGTCACCACAGTCAAAGGATACTTGGTGGCTTTGTCTGTGTTCAAGAGGTCCCCAGATCAAGGCTCTTTACTTACGATCCCAGTGATGGCCCAATTCTTAGAGGGCCTTGTGAATAAGTTCTTGACTGACCCTCTGTTCATCTAGAATTGGACCTTCATTTGATTGTCACCTTCCTTATGGCAGCCTCCTTTGAGCCTTTACACTCATGTTCTTTTCCTTTGCTCACCTTGAAGACCACATTCTTAGTGGCAATCACATCGGCCAAACGGGTCAGCGAACTGCAGGCTTTGTCTTGCAAGCTGCCTTTCCTTCGCTTTTTTCAGGAGAAAGTTTGCCTGAAGGTGTGACCCGGATTTCTGTCTACGGTGGTATCAGAATTTAACCTATCCCAGGCCATTGACCTTCCTGTCTTTAACCCGCCTCTTCACCCCTCCAGGAGGAATGGTTCCACAGGCTTTACGTTGCCAGAACGGCAGAATTCAGGAAGGTGGATCAGCTGTTTGTTGCCTTCTCCGTGGCTAAGAAAGGTTTCGATGTTTCAAAGCATGCCATCTTGCAGTGGATCACGCTTTGCATTTCTGAATGTTACCACAATGCGGGGAAAGAACTGCCCCGGGTCTCAGGGCCCACTCCACTAGAGGGGTGTCTACTTACAGTGCTGAAAAGAAGTGTGCTGGTGAGGGACATTTGCCAGGCAGCAACCTTGTCCTCGCTGACACTTTTACCAAACTCAACAGCCCGGATGTGGCCCGTGGATGTGCAGTTATTTAGGCTTGGGATGAGAGAGAGCTTGGATCTGGATGTGTAGCTATTTAGGCCCAGGATACGACAGAGCTTGGATCTGGATGTGTGGCTATCTGGGCCCAGGATATGAGAGAGCTTGGATCTGGATGTGTGGCTATTTAGGTCCGGGATGAGAGAGCGCTTGATCTGGATGTGTAGCTATTTGTCCCAGGATATAAGAGAGCGTGGTTCTGGATGTGTGGCTATTTAGGCCCAGGATACAACAGAGCTTGCATCTGGATGTGTGGCTTTCTGGGCCCAGGATATGAGAGAGCTTGGATCTGGATGTGTGGCTATTTAGGTCCGGGATGAGAGAGCGCTTGATCTGGATGTGTAGCTATTTGTCCCAGGATATAAGAGAGCGTGGTTCTGGATGTGTGGCTATTTAGGCCCAGGATATGAGAGAGCTTGGATCTGGATGTGTGGCTATCTAGGCCCAGGATATGAGAGAGCTTGGATCTGGATGTGTCGCTATCTGGGCCCAAGATATGAGAGAGCTTGGATCTGGATGTGTGGCTATTTAGGTCCGGGATGAGAGAGCGCTTGATCTGGATGTGTAGCTATTTGTCCCAGGATATAAGAGAGTGTGGTTCTGGATGTGTGGCTATTTAGGCCCAGGATATGAGAGAGCTTGGATCTGGATGTGTGGCTATCTAGGCCCAGGATATGAGAGAGCTTGGATCTAGATGTGTGGCTATCTGGGCCCAGGATATGAGAGAGCTTGGATCTGGATGTGTGGCTATTTAGGACCAGGATATGAAAGAGCTTGGATCTGGATGTGTGGCTATGTAGGCCCAGGATATGGGAGAGCTTGGATCTGGATGTGTGGCTATTTAGGCCCAGGATATGAGAGAGGTTGGATCTGGATGTGTGGCTATTTAGGCCCAGGATATGAGAGAGGTTGGATCTGGATGTGTGGCTATTTAGGCCCAGGATATGAGAGCTCTTGGATCTGGATGTGTGGCTATGTAGGCCCAGGATATGAGAGCTTGGATCTGGATGCATGGCTATTTAGGCCCAGGATATGAGAGAGCTTGGATCTGGATGTGTGGCTATGTAGGCCCAGGATATGAGAGAGCTTGGATCTGGATGCGTGGCTATTTAGGCCCAGGATATGAGAGAGCTTGGATCTGGATGTGTGGCTATTTAGGCCCAGGATATAAAAGAGCTTGGATCTGTATGTGTAGCTATTTAGGCCCATAATGGGAGAGAGCTTGGATCTGATCTGAGAATGCAGTTAGTGTAGCCCAGCATTGGGCGATATAAGCAGAACGTGAGAATGGTATTGAGGTCCAGGATGTAGAGTTATAAGAATGACCTGCGGTGCAGTTGCCCTTTATAGGTTGAACCAATATGGCTATGTCTCCAGTCTGGGGGAGACTTCGCTGTAATGAGAGGTTATTGAGTCCCCAAATTGAGCCACATAAATACGACTTGCGAGTGCAATTAGTATCACTCCTCTCCTGTGTGGTCAGAATAGCTGGCTCAAATCCAGCGCTATGGTTGTCATTGACTAATGCTCTATTTGGGGTCAAAGTGAAACGAGGGCACGTTTCTGGGCACACTTCCCACCGGGCATTCCTTGGGGGTAGTGTGGGCAGAGGTGGCTCTTTGTGAATATGTTGCATATATATCAGCAATAACAAAATACTGCCAGCAATAATTCCAATTTTAAACAATATTTGTGTACATGGCTGTACCTCTTGAGCCTCATTTGCTACTCTGCAATCCTCTACATTACACCAATGTATGGGGCGGGGGAGGTACGTGGGGGGGTGCCTGGAAAGTCTGCTTAACATAAAATTACTGACATAAGCACTTGAAACGACCGAGGTAGTCATTAAGAAAGCCACCGGAAATGCACTGAACAGTCTTTAGCAAAGGTGTAACTAATGCCTCATTGAAAGCACAGAACTCATGTCTCTGAAAATGCAAACCGCAAACATTCAAAAATAAAAGCTTTAGTTTAGGTGACGTTCGAGTTAGGACCCTAAGCCTCAAAACAAATGCAATTGTACAGTTAGTAGTTTGTTGCCATTTTTCTTTGCCACATTAACTCTCTCCTAATGCGCCTAGACACCTTTTGAACTATAATGTGCCATAGTGTTTCTGCTCATCAGTCAAGCAGCCACGCGTTGCTATGCTTAGTAATTTTCCTACAGTGTAGACACTGCACCTTGCTGCTGGGGGCTCATTGGGAGTGCATGCAGTGATTCACCAGTGTGGGATAGTGTCAAAGTGTGATGCAGATCAAAGGAAGGGGGCTCTGCTCTCCAGCTAGCCCTACAGAAGGCCCCCACCTGCAGCTAATGGATTACATCCAGTAGCAGCATGTAAGAAAGAGGTGCATACACTGTGACATGCGGGTTGCGGGTTGGGGCTCCCTTCGCGTAAAGAGTGCTAGCAGGGTCTTTTAAGGCAATTTTCCAACTACACAAATGCCATCAGACATCACACAAGGAATAAAAACACACCAAGCATGCCTTGTTTCATATTAACACTTTATATTTGCAAGAAGGTGGCCGTTTCGACCCCAAACACGTTTTCATTTTTACTATAAAATACACTATAGACACATATGCAGGAAAAGCTATTTTAATTGTTTTTTAATGTGCAAAAGTTTGAATATAAACTATATGCATACATAAAAAATAAAAATAGGCACATATGGATTAAAATATATTGTGGTATGTTTTCCATGTTCCCATTCTTCTTTTATTCATGTTCCTCTTGTTCTCATCCCTATTCTCCTCCATGTGCTCTACTCCTTGTGCTCAGCCCGCCTTCCTCCATGTGCTCTACTCCGTGTTCTCATCCCTCCTTTCCTCCATGTGCTGTACTCCTTGTGCTCAGCCCACCTTCCACCATGTGCTCTACTCCTTGTTCTCATCCCACCTTCCTCCATGTGCTCTACTCCGTGTTCTCATCCCTCCTTTCCTCCATGTGCTGTACTCCTTGTGCTCAGCCCACCTTCCTCCATGTGCTCTACTCCTTGTTCTCATCCCACCTTCCTCCATGTGCTCTACTCCGTGTTCTCATCCCTCCTTTCCTCCATGTGCTGTACTCCTTGTGCTCAGCCCACCTTCCACCATGTGCTCTACTCCTTGTTCTCAGCCCACCTTCCTCCATGTGCTCTACTCCGTGTTCTCATCCCTCCTTTCCTCTATGTGCTGTACTCCTTGTGCTCAGCCCGCCTTCCTCCATGTGCTCTACTCCTTTGTTCTCAGCCTCCCCCTTCCTCCATGTTCCTCCTCTTGTTCTCAGCCCGCCTTCCTCATGTGCACTACTCCTTGTTCTCATCCCTCCTTTTCTCTATTTGCTCTACTCCTTTTTTTCTCAGCCTCCCCCTTCCTCCATGTTCCTCCCCTTTTTCTCAGCCTGCCTTCCTTCATGGGTTCTACTCCTTGTTATCAGTCCCCCTTGCTCTATGTTCTTCCTATTGTTCTCAGCCTGCCTTACTCCATGCGCTCTACTCCTTGTCATGATCCCTCCTTTCCTCCATGTGGTCTACTCATTGTTCTCAGCCCACATTCCTCCATGTGCTCTACTCCTTGTTCTCAGCCCCCTTCCTCCGTGTTCTTCCTCTTGTTCTCATCCCACCCTTCCTCCATGTGCTACACTCCTTGTTCTCAGCCCTCTTCCTCCATTTTCTTCCTCTTGTTCTCATCCCGCCCTACCTCCATGTGCTCTACTCCTTGTTCTCAGCCCACCTTCATCCGTGTGCTCTATTCCTTGTTCTCAGCCTGCCTTCCTCCATGTGCTCTACTCTGTTCTCAGCCTCCCTTCCACCATGTGCTCTACTCCTTGTTCTTATCACTCCTTTCCTCCATGTGCTCTACTCTGTTCTCAGCCCGCCTTCCTCCATGTGCTCTACTCCTTATTCTCATCCCTCCTTTCTCCGTGTGCTTTGCTCCTTGTTCTCATCCCTCCTTTCCTCCATATGCTCTACTCCTTGTTATCTCCATGTGCTCTACTCCTTCTCAGCCCACCTTCCTCCATGTTCTCTACTCCTTGTTCTCAGCCAGCCTTCCTCCATGTTCTTCCTCTTGTTCTCAGCCCACCCCCTCTCCATGTGCTCTACTCCTTGTTCTCAGCCCGCCTTCCTCCATGTTCTTCCTCTTGTTCTTGAGCCGCCCAACCTCCATGTGCTCTACTCCTTGTTCTCAGCCCACCTTCATCCATGTGCTCTACCCCTTGTTCTCAGCCTGCCTTCCTCCATGTGCTCTACTCTGTTCTCAGCCTCCCTTACTCCATGTGCTCTACTCCTTGTTCTTATCACTCCTTTCCTCCATGTGCTCTACTCTGTGTTCTCAGCCCGCCTTCCTCCATGTGCTCTACTCCTTGTTCTGATTCCTCCTTTCTCCATGTGCTCTACTCCTTGTTCTTATCTCCATGTGCTCTACTCCTTCTCAGCCCACCTTTCTCCATGTGCTCTACTCCTTGTTCTCAGCCCACCTTCCTCCATGTTCTTCCTCTTGTTCTCAGCCCGCCCTCCCTCCAGGTGCTCTATTCCTTGTTCTCAGCCCGCCTTCCTCCATGTTCTTCCTCTTGTTCTCAGCCGCCCTTCCTCCATGTGCTCTACTCCTTGTTCTTATATCCATGTGCTTTCCTCCTTCTCAGCCCACCTTCCTCCATGTTCTTCCTCTTGTTCTCAGCCCACCTTCTGCCATGTGGTCTACTCTTTGTACTCTGCCCCCCTTCCTTCATGTTCTTCCTCTTGTTCTCAGCCCGCCTTCTTATATGTGCTCTATTCCTTGTTCTCAGCCTGCCTTCCTCCATGTTCTTCCTCTTGTTCTCAGCCCGTCCTTCCTCCATGTGCTCTACTCCTTGTTCTCAGCCCGCCATCCTCCATGTGCTCTACTCCTTGTTCTCAGCCCGCCTTCGTCCATGTGCTCTATTCCTTGTTCTCTGCCACCCTTCCTTCATGTTCTTCCTCTTGTTCTCAGCCCGCCTTCCTCCATGTGCTGTACTCCTTGTTCTCAGCCCGCCTTCCTCCATGTGCTCTACTCCTTGTTCTCAGCCCACCTTCCTCCATGTGCTCTATTCCTTGTTCTCAGCCCGCCATCCTCCATGTGCTCTACTCCTTGTTCTCAGCCCGCCTTCCTCCATGTGCTCTATTCCTTGTTCTCAGCCCGCCATCCTCCATGTGCTCTACTCCTTGTTCTCAGCCCGCCTTCCTCCATGTGCTCTATTCCTTGTTCTCTGTCACCCTTCCTTCATGTTCTTCCTCTTGTTCTCAGCCTGCCTTCCTCCATGTGCTCTACTCCTTGTTCTCAGCCCTCCTTCCTCCATGTGCTCTACTCCTTGTTCTCAGCCTGCCCTCCCTCCATGTGCTCTACTCCCTGTTCTCAGCCCACCTTCCTCCAGGTGCTCTATTCCTTGTTCTCAGCCCGCCTTCCTCCGTGTTCTTCCTCTTGTTCTCAGCCGCCCTTCCTCCATGTGCTCTACTCCTTGTTCTTATATCCATGTGCTTTCCTCCTTCTCAGCCCACCTTCCTCCATGTGCTCTACTCCTTGTTCTCAGCCCGCCTTCCTCCATGTTCTTCCTCTTGTTCTCAGCCCACCTTCCGCCATGTGGTCTACTCTTTGTTCTCTGCCCCCCTTCCTTCATGTTCTTCCTCTTGTTCTCAGCCCGCTTTCCTGCATGTGCTCTATTCTTTGTTCTCAGCCTGCCTTCCTCCATGTTCTTCCTCTTGTTCTCAGCCCGTCTTTCCTCCATGTGCTCTACTCCTTGTTCTCAGCCCGCCTTCCTCCATGTGCTCTACTCCTTGTTCTCAGCCAGCCTTCGTCCATGTGCTCTATTCCTTGTTCTCTGCCACCCTTCCTTCATGTTCTTCCTCTTGTTCTCAGCCCGCCTTCCTCCATGTGCTCTACTCCTTGTTCTCAGCCCGCCTTCCTCCATGTGCTCTATTCCTTGTTCTCAGCCCGCCATCCTCAATGTGCTCTACTCCTTGTTCTCAGCCCGCCTTCCTCCATGTGCTCTATTCCTTGTTCTCTCCCACCTTTCCTTCATGTTCTTCCTCTTGTTCTCAGCCCGTCCTTCCTCCATGTGCTCTACTCCTTGTTCTCAGCCCGCCTTCCTCCATGTGCTCTATTCCTTGTTCTCAGCCCGCCTTCCTCCATGTGCTCTATTCCTTGTTCTCTGCCACCCTTCCTTCATGTTCTTCCTCTTGTTCTCAGCCCGCCTTCCTCCATGTGCTCTACTCCTTGTTCTCAGCCCACCTTCCTCCATGTGCTCTATTCCTTGTTCTCAGCCCGCCATCCTCCATGTGCTCTACTCCTTGTTCTCAGCCCGCCTTCCTCCATGTGCTCTATTCCTTGTTCTCTCCCACCCTTCCTTCATGTTCTTCCTCTTGTTCTCAGCCCGCCTTCCTCCATGTGCTCTACTCCTTGTTCTCAGCCCGCCTTCCTCCATGTGCTCTACTCCGTGTTCTCAGCCCGCCTTCCTCCATGTGCTCTACTCCTTGTTGTCAGCCCGCCTTCCTCCATGTGCTCTACTCCTTGTTCTCAGCCCGCCTTCCTCCATGTGCTCTACTCCTTGTTCTCAGCCCGCCTTCCTCCATGTGCTCTATTCCATGTTCTCAGCCCGCCTTCCTCCTTGTGCTCTACTCCTTGTTCTCAGCCCACCTTCCTCCATGTGCTCTATTCCTTGTTCTTTGCCACCCTTCCTTCATGTTCTTCCTCTTGTTCTCAGCCCGCCTTCCTCCATGTGCTCTACTCCTTGTTCTCAGCCCGCCTTCCTCCATGTGCTGTACTCCTTGTGCTCAGCCCACCTTCCACCATGTGCTCTACTCCTTGTTCTTAGCCCGCCTTCCTACATGTGCTCTACTCCTTGTTCTCAGCCCGCCTTCCTCCATGTGCTCTATTCCTTGTTCTCTGCCACCCTTCCTTCATGTTCTTCCTCTTGTTCTCAGCCCGCCTTCCTCCATGTGCTCTACTCCTTGTTCTCAGCCCGCCTTCCTCCATGTGCTCTACTCCTTGTTTGCAGCCCGCCTTCCTCCATGTGCTCTACTCCTTGTTCTCAGCCTGCCTTCCTCCATGTGCTCTACTCCTTGTTCTCAGCCCGCCTTCCTCTATGTGCTCCATTCCTTGTTCTCTGCCACCCTTCCTTCGTGTTCTTCCTCTTGTTCTCAGCCCGCCTTCCTCCATGTGCTCTACTCCTTGTTTAAGGCCTGTCTTCTTCATTGTACTCCACTGTTTCCAACCTCTCCCAAATCCATGTGTTCTTACCAATGTGTTGCCCACCTTCCTCCATGTGCTCTACTCCTTGTTCTCAGCCCGTCTTTCCTCCATGTGCTCTACTCCTTGTTCTCAGCCCGCCTTCCTCCATGTGCTCTACTCCTTGTTCTCAGCCAGCCTTCGTCCATGTGCTCTATTCCTTGTTCTCTGCCACCCTTCCTTCATGTTCTTCCTCTTGTTCTCAGCCCGCCTTCCTCCATGTGCTCTACTCCTTGTTCTCAGCCCGCCTTCCTCCATGTGCTCTACTCCTTGTTCTCAGCCCGCCTTCCTCCATGTGCTCTATTCCTTGTTCTCTGCCACCCTTCCTTCATGTTCTTCCTCTTGTTCTCAGCCCGCCTTCCTCCATGTGCTCTACTCCTTGTTCTCAGCCCACCTTCCTCCATGTGCTCTATTCCTTGTTCTCAGCCCGCCATCCTCCATGTGCTCTACTCCTTGTTCTCAGCCCGCCTTCCTCCATGTGCTCTATTCCTTGTTCTCTCCCACCCTTCCTTCATGTTCTTCCTCTTGTTCTCAGCCCGCCTTCCTCCATGTGCTCTACTCCTTGTTCTCAGCCCGCCTTCCTCCATGTGCTCTACTCCTTGTTCTCAGCCCGCCTTCCTCCATGTGCTCTACTCCTTGTTCTCAGCCCGCCTTCCTCCATGTGCTCTACTCCTTGTTCTCAGCCCGCCTTCCTCCATGTGCTCTACTCCTTGTTCTCAGCCCGCCTTCCTCCATGTGCTCTATTCCTTGTTCTCAGCCCGCCTTCCTCCTTGTGCTCTACTCCTTGTTCTCAGCCCACCTTCCTCCATGTGCTCTATTCCTTGTTCTTTGCCACCCTTCCTTCATGTTCTTCCTCTTGTTCTCATCCCGCCTTCCTCCATGTGCTCTACTCCTTGTTCTCAGCCCGCCTTCCTCCATGTGCTGTACTCCTTGTGCTCAGCCCACCTTCCACCATGTTCTCTACTCCTTGTTCTTAGCCCGCCTTCCTCCATGTGCTCTATTCCTTGTTCTCTGCCACCCTTCCTTCATGTTCTTCCTCTTGTTCTCAGCCCGCCTTCCTCCATGTGCTCTACTCCTTGTTCTCAGCCCGCCTTCCTCCATGTGCTCTACTCCTTGTTCTCAGCCCGCCTTCCTCCATGTGCTCTACTCCTTGTTCTCAGCCTGCCTTCCTCCATGTGCTCTACTCCTTGTTCTCAGTCCGCCTTCCTCCATGTGCTCTACTCCTTGTTCTCAGCCCGCCTTCCTCTATGTGCTCCATTCCTTGTTCTCTGCCACCCTTCCTTCGTGTTCTTCCTCTTGTTCTCAGCCCGCCTTCCTCCATGTGCTCTACTCCTTGTTTAAGGCCTGTCTTCTTCATTGTACTCCACTGTTTCCAACCTCTCCCAAATCCATGTGTTCTTAACAATGTGTTGCCCACCTTCCTCCATGTGCTCTACTCCTTGTTCTCAGCCCGCCTTCCTCCATGTTCTTACTCTTGTTCTCAGCCCACCTTCCACCATGTGGTCTACTCTTTGTTCTCTGCCCCCCTTCCTTCATGTTCTTCCTCTTGTTCTCAGCCCACCTTCCGCCATGTGGTCTACTCTTTGTTCTCTGCCCCCCTTCCCTCATGTTCTTCCTCTTGTTCTCAGCCCACCTTCCTGTATGTGCTCTATTCCTTGTTCTCAGCCCGCCTTCCTCCATGTGCTCTACTCCTTGTTCTCAGCCTGCCCTCCCGCCATGTGCTCTACTCCCTGTTCTCAGCCCACCTTCCTCCAGGTGCTCTATTCCTTGTTCTCAGCCCGCCTTCCTCCATGTTCTTCCTCTTGTTCTCAGCCGCCCTTCCTCCCTGTGCTCTACTCCTTGTTCTTATATCCATGTGCTTTCCTCCTTCTCAGCCCACCTTCCTCCATGTGCTCTACTCCTTGTTCTCAGCCCGCCTTCCTCCATGTTCTTCCTCTTGTTCTCAGCCCACCTTCCGCCATGTGGTCTACTCTTTGTTCTCTGCCCCCCTTCTTCATGTTCTTCCTCTTGTTCTCAGCCCGCCTTCCTGTATGTGCTCTATTCCTTGGTCTCAGCCTGCCTTCCTCCATGTTCTTCCTCTTGTTCTCAGCCGTCCTTCCTCCATGTGCTCTACTCCTTGTTCTCAGCCCGTCCTTCCTCCATGTGCTCTACTCCTTGTTCTCAGCCCGCCTTCGTCCATGTGCTCTATTCCTTGTTCTCTGACACCCTTCCTTCATGTTCTTCCTCTTGTTCTCAGCCCGACTTCCTCCATGTGCTCTACTCCTTGTTCTCAGCCCGCCTTCCTCCATGTGCTCTACTCCTTGTTCTCAGCCCCCCTTTCTCCATGTGCTCTACTCCTTGTTCTCAGCCCGCCTTCCTCCATGTGCTCTACTCCTTGTTCTTAGCCCGCCTTCCTCCATGTGCTCTACTCCTTGTTCTCAGCCCGCCTTCCTCCATGTGCTCTATTCCTTGTTCTCTGCCACCCTTCCTTCATGTTCTTCCTCTTGTTCTCAGCCCGCCTTCCTCCATGTGCTCTACTCCTTGTTCTCAGCCCGCCTTCCTCCATGTGCTCTACTCCTTGTTCTCAGCCCGCCTTCCTCCATGTGCTCTACTCCTTGTTCTTAGCCCGCCTTCCTCCATGTGCTCTACTCCTTGTTCTCAGCCCGCCTTCCTCCATGTGCTCTATTCCTTGTTCTCTGCCACCCTTCCTTCATGTTCTTCCTCTTGTTCTCAGCCCGCCTTCCTCCATGTGCTCTACTCCTTGTTCTCAGTCCGCCTTCCTCCATGTGCTCTACTCCTTGTTCTCAGCCCGCCTTCCTCTATGTGCTCCATTCCTTGTTCTCTGCCACCCTTCCTTCATGTGCTCTATTCCTTGTTCTCTGCCACCCTTCCTTCGTGTTCTTCCTCTTGTTCTCAGCCCGCCTTCCTCCATGTGCTCTACTCCTTGTTTAAGGCCTGTCTTCTTCATTGTACTCCACTGTTTCCAACCTCTCCCAAATCCATGTGTTCTTACCAATGTGTTGCCCACCTTCCTCCATGTGCTCTACTCCTTGTTCTCAGCCCGCCTTCCTCCATGTGCCCTACTCCTTGTTCTCAGCCCGCCTTCCTCCATGTGCTCTACTCCTTGTTCTCAGCCCGTCCTTCCTCCATGTGCTCTACTCCTTGTTCTCAGTCCGCCTTCCTCCATGTGCTCTACTCCTTGTTCTCAGTCCGCCTTCCTCCATGTGCTCTACTCCTTGTTCTCAGCCCACCTTCCTCCATGTGCTCTATTCCTTGTTCTCAGCCCGCCATCCTCCATGTGCTCTACTCCTTGTTCTCAGCCCGCCTTCCTCCATGTGCTCTACTCCTTGTTTAAGGCCTGTCTTCTCCATTGTACTCCACTGTTTCCAACCTCTCCCAACTCCATGTGTTCTTACCAATGTGTTGCCCGCACTTACTCCATGTATACTCCTGTTTACCACTTGTGCTTAGCCCACCATCCATTGCTCGCTCTCTCTCGTCTGTCTAGGGCGGCCGATCTACCATTCCGGACTTGTCGCCTAACCCTTTGAAACAGAACATATGCTTCCCCTGCATTTTGGAAATTGTACAACATGGCGACAAGCTTTTCTTGCAAGATGTTCTATAAGTGTACAGGAATATGCCTATTAGACTTAGTTTGTATAGCAGCATTATGCTCAAAGCAACTCGCATCTACCCACAATGTTTCTGCCCCACTTAGTACATTTCTGAGGTCTGCAACTGCACACAATGCATGGGTTTTCCTATTCACTGAGGGCCCGATTCCGAGGTTGTAATTAAACTAGTGAAGAAAACCCTACATTCTTCCCTCCAGTTTCCAGCACCCCCATTCTGAGGTGGGTGGAAGGACTAGAGGTGAGATGTCGTGCTTTCCAGCAGCACAAGATGCTCAAATCTCTTTGTGGGAAAAACATGTGCACTACTGGCAGAGTGAGCATTGCTTTAAAGACTGTCGCTTTGCTAATTTGCAAAAGTGTCATTAAGCTTTCAGCAAATTAGAAAAGTGTTTCTGCAGTCTGGGAAATGCTATTTTTCATAAATGGTAAACGTGTGCAGTAGACTTGAATGGCACCTGACATGCAAGAGCAGGGCTTTGCCCCTTTGCAGTGCCTGCATTGCCTTCCTGATGGTTACCAGGGCCGATGTCAGGTTGTAAATCAGGCACATGAAAAAGCATAGGCTTTCATGTCTGTAGACCACATTCTTTCTTTGAATACCGCACATTTAAGAAAAGTGTTCCATCTTCATTGAAGAACGCTTTTCTATTTTTGCATGCACCTCAGTATCTGGCCCTGAATGTTGTAATTGTTAATATTTTATTTTTATTTATTGGTTATTTATAATGCGTCTATACACAAGTGTTTCTTGTAGTGGTTCGGGGGAAAAAAGGCAGCGATCTTACCAGGCTTTGTGACATTCAGATCGTGCAAGTGCAGTAACGAGAAGTGCAAGGGGGAGGGGATGTGGTGGGAAGGGCAGAAACAGGGCAGAACGACCAGTGAGAAGGATAGTGTCAAGGGAGGCCAGGTGGACAGGGCCAGATGGGAGCAGAGGATGCAGGAGAAGGTGGGGGGGGGCAACAAGCGCTAAGTGCGAGGTAGGGAGCTGCAATGGCTCCAAAGGTGCAGGCCAGCTAGACATGTGCAGGCGGGGGGCCCGTAAGGGCAAGTGCAGAATGATGGGTGGTGGGGGGTCAGAAGAGGCCAAGTGCAGGAGTAGACTGGACGGGGGGGGGCAGCTGGTGCCGTGTATGACTCTGAAGGAACCAGGCTGCCAGTCTAGGGCAGAAGAGGACATTAGCAGGGCATGGGGAGAGGGAAGGCAGAAGAGAAAAGGAAGGTCTTGAGGAGATTCCGGAAATTAAGGAGATCCGGCTCAAGTCTGAGAGGTGCAGGGCAGCCATTCCAGAGGGAGGCACCCGTGGAGGAGAGAGACCTACCCCACACTCTCTGCTTGTAAATCGTCTGATCTGCAGAGAGTTGGAGCTAGATGACCGAAGGGCTCTAGCAGGGAGGTATTTGGAGAGAAAGAGTTGAATGTAGTGGAGTCCCAGGCCCCAGAAAGCCTTGTGGATGATGCAGAGGGTCTTCAACTTAATCCTTGCAGCAACCGGGAGCTAAGGGCTGGAGAGATGCAGTCCCTGGGCTTGAGGCCAAGGATACGTCTCGCAGTCCTATTCTGGATTAATTGAAGGGGGCGAAGGGAGGAGTTAGGCAGGTTGAGGAAGAGGTTGTTGCAGTAGTCCGGCTGGGAAAGAACCAAAGCTCTGGAGAGATTGAGTTTCTGGGGGAAGGTGAGGAAAGGGAGAATACCTCTGAGGAGGTGCAGCTGAAAGTGGGCCTTCTTGGCCAGGTCCGAGAGAGGAGTCAAAGATGACACCAAGGTTTTTTGCTTCACAGGAGGGTGAGGTAAGGGGACCCATGGAGGGTGGCCAGAGTGAGCAGAGGTCCAGATGAGAATGATATCTCTCTTAACGGCATTAAGGCAGAGATCATGAGTAGTGCACCATGCCTGAATAACAGAAAGGCAGTCAGGAATGAGCGAAGAAGAGGGGGAGGCAGAGGACGGTAGCTTGAAGGAGAGCTGCGTGTCATCTGCATAACACTGGAAGTTAGGAGAGAAGGTGGAGATCAAATGGGCTAGAGAGGCTAGGTAGATATTGCAAAGCCAGGGCAGGATGATAGAGCCCTGAGGGATGCCACAGGTGGAGAGTGAGATGGTGGAGCAAAAAAGGCCCAGTTGAACCAAGGGAGGTCGGTCCTAGAGGAAGGAGGTCAACCAATCCAGATCCAGGTCTGTGATGCTAAGGGTGTCACAGAGTCGCTTTATCAGGGTGGCATGATTGACTGTATCGAAGGCATGGACGAGAACGGAAGGAGAGATAGAATCGAGATTAGTGAGCAAGTCTTCACAGGTGTTCAGGAGAGCAGTTTCCGTGCCTCTGGCAGCTCTGAAGCTAGACTGGTGGTCGGTGGATAACCTGGCGATGGCCAGCTTCTCCAAGAGTTTGCCCAGGAAGGGGCTAGTGGAGATAGGGCAGTAGCTAGCCAGACAGGAAGTGTCAGTGGAGTGCTTGAGGTGTGTGGAGAAGGATCCAGTGGCAAAGGAGTGATCGCAGAAATCGGCCAAGACTGGAGCAAGGGAGACAATGTCGTCCTTGATCATTCTGGAGGAGCAGGGGAGCCCCTATTTGGATGAGGCTTTCATAGAGCAGATTTGTCTAGAAACCTCATCAGATGTTATGGGAGAAAAAGAGGGGAGTAGGCGGGGAGTGAAAGGGGCCAAGGGAGGCCTGAGAGAAGGTGAGGGAGAAGGGTGTGGAGTAAAGGAGAGTGAGGAGAGTGTAAGGGAGAGGTGGTTTTCCCCACCTCCTTGACATTCTTGCACCAAATTGAATCTACTAAAGGTGAGAGACGTCCCCCCAGTTTGTTTACTTACTTGATTCGAACCTAGAAACTTAAATTATAATTGAAAGCAAGAAACAAAACCTTTGCACTCAGACTCCATTTTGTGCCGCCCTGAACACCATGTTCTGTTAGGCCCAGAAATTATCTCTAAAAAGCCTGTCTCTCCCTCTTCCCAGCACCACGCACGGCACGCCCTGGCCCCCCCTTGCACCTCCTGTCAACTCCGCACAAACCCTGTTCTCACAGAAGTCTGGCCATGTAGTGTTGGAAATGTGTAGTATCCATCCCAGTGTCCGCTGAGATAATTGCCCTGTGTGTGACCGGAGCCGGTCTTGGCCTGCTTGCCCATTTGTCTCCACAAACCTGCCATTGCTTCCCCTCTCCCACGCCCGGCCAAGCCGCAGCTTACTAAGTCTATGCCCCCATGCTATTTGATGCAGATACACATCTGACCCCCTCACAGTGACCAAGTCTGAACACCCACCAAAGCCTTAATCCTATGTTTGCATTCCCCAATTAAACGACAGTATGTGTCTACCTGAATCATGGGACATCCAGTAGATCAAAAAAACCCTATCGTGGTTTTTTTGATCTACTGGATCTACAGGGGTCTAGAGGTGTGGTGTTTTATAGACCCTTTTGTGTAAAATGTATCGTACCCATATAACGGTCAGTGAACTACTCTAAAGCACCTCTCATTCCATTCTATTGTTTATTAGTGTAAGGGTCTTATGTTTTCATCTGTTGTGATTAGAGGTAGTTGAAACCCATCAAAGTGCAAGAGCAAACATATGGACTGTGCTTTTACAGTGAGGGCCGAACAGCAGTGGGATCAAATACACACTGCAATAGAATAATAATTCTTCCGGATCTCATAAAAGGAACAGCTGCTCATATGGACTACTACTGGGTATGTGGAAAATAGGCACACATGCACCATCCGTCCTCATGGAGAGGCTACTGTGCGCTTGTGACCCTGCATTCCGTGCTGCTGGTGATACCAGAAGAACACTTGAAAGGGGGGGGGGGCCCTGCAGCCTGATGATCCACTCTCAACTCATCAAACGCAGTTGGCAAGGCGTGCAATGGCCTTCACTGAAGATCCCCCTTTTTTCCCGCATCCTGCCTGAGCAAAAGCGAAATGACCATCTGTTCCGGAAAAGACGCTCCAACTACATCTCCCAAGACTCCTCCGACCTCCTTGCACAGATACCAGACCAGTACAAACTATTTAACTCTGCTGAGACATTTTTTGCAGCACTGGTTCCAAGCATTCAAGCAAGAGCAAATGCCAAATGGCTCCAAATAGTGAGATGGGAGCTCATCCAATTGGCCAACGACACTGAAGAAGGTTTTAATGTTATCAAGCTGGAACTCAGAGTACTGCGGTTGATGACGATGCAAAACGGGTATGTCCTCGACCTCTTCATGGCAATGGAGGGCGGGGTCTGCCAAAAATTCGGGAGTGCATGTTGCACTTTCACACCTTCTTCTGATGCTGATAACGGGACACGCTCACACGTGATCGCTGCAGTACATGACCTGGGCGAACGCATGAAGAAGGAAGGCGGAGTCCAACCATCAGACTAGTTTACCATAGCTTTCAACTGGGAGCCCTCATGACTTGCAACTGCAATGAAAATGCTGGTCTCAATCATTGTTTTCTTTTTGCTGATTTCTTGTGTGTGCCAATTAGGGCTGCGATGCTGCACAGACGCGGTGCCCCAAAGTACAAGAATGATGGTAACGGTTACCACGAAAAATGAGATTGATAGACAAGTTAAGGATGCACAAGTACAAACAGGGGAGAGTGATAAACCTAAATACCGTATGATAGCATTGTACCATATGGGGGATGTAGTAGACTATTATGAGGAGGTGTGGGTCGATCTGGCGGGGGATGGAGGATGCATTTACATGACCTACACTCCTAATGAATATGCACGACAGGGGGAAAGCCTAAGGAGTGTGCGTCGTGCATGGATGCCAATAAAAGGTACACCGTCATGGGATGAAGCAGTGAAAAGGGAATGTTGAAGGCGGATATTCGTTACTGTAGAAGTAACGAAAGTGGGAATGTAAGGGAGAGGTGGTTTTCCCAACCCGCCTTGACATTCTCGCACCAAATGAAATCTACTAAAGGTGGGAGACATCCCCCCCTTAGTTTGTTTACTTGCTTGATTCGAACCTTAAAACTTAAATTATAATTGAAAGCAAGAAACAAAACCTTTGCACTCAGACTCCATTTTGTGCCGCCATGTTTTGTTTGGCCCAGAAATGATCTCTAAAAAGCCTGTCTCGCCCTCTCCCCAGTACCGCAAGCCCTGGCTCCCCCTTCCACCAACTGTCAACTCCACACAAACCCTGTTCTCACGGAAGTTTTGCCATGTATTGTTGCGAATGTGTAGTATCCATCCCAGTGTCCGCTGAGATCATTGCCCTGTTGTGACCAGAGCCGGTCCTGGCCTGCTTCCCCTCTCCCCCCCGCCTGGCCATGCAGCAGCTTACTAAATCAATGCCCCCATGCTCTTTGATGCAGATACACATCTGACCCCCTCACAGTGACCAAGTCAGAACACCCACCAAAGCCTTAATCCTATGCTTGCATTCCCCAATTTAACGACATTATGTGTCTACCTAAATCATGGGACATCCAGTAGATCAAACACCCCCTATCGCGGACATCTCAGCCCAGGGGTCTATGGGTGTGGTGGTTTATAGACTCTTGGGTGTAGTGTATTGTACCCATATAACTGTCAGTGAACTCTAAAGCACCCCTCATTCCAGTCTATTGTTTATTAGTGGTAGGGTCTTATGTTTTCATCTGTTGTGATTAGAGGTAGTTAGATAGAATAACTGCACTGTCATCTGCAAGCCTGACCTTCATGCTGCAGAGATGAGCCCAGCTGACCACGTGCATCACAGGTGGAGGAGACAACGCCAGCCAATGGGACCCAGGCATCCCGTATGCAGCTTGGTCCAATATATGTATGCAGGCAATCCACCTGTCTTCAAAGGTTACCTATATGTGACATCATCTATGACGCTATGTGTCTTCATAATGTGCTGCCAGTGTATTGTTGGGCAGAGCGCTCTTGGGCAGCAGAGTTCTCTGCGTGCATAGTTTACCTGATATAAACTTTGTTCAACTTGCAATCTATCTCCTGGTCCATTCCCTATTGGGGCGTGTCCATTATTCAGAGTTTTGTATGCTGTGTTTGTGGATGGGTCCTTTCAAGAGGATACCCTGAGTTTTGTAAATGAAGTGAGAGGCCAGAGAAGTACAGAGGGATAGGGAGGGCAGGGGATAAGTGGAGACTGCAATAGGATTGGTCAGTTCCTTGCAGATTTGGAAAGGTTCTGCGTGTTTTTAGTGGCCGCAGAGATGCAAGCTTGGATGTGTAGGCTCTCTTCTTAGAACAGATGGACTTGTCTCAAAACTGAAAGTCAAAATTTATGCCAACTTTTTTTTTAATGCCATTTTTGCCAATGATTATCTTTTCATGTGCCTAGTTCGTTTCCATCTTGCAAGTTCACCTTTATTTTTTTCCAACAGCACATTTTAGGTCCCACAGCACACTAAAAAAACCTTCTAGGGGCTTTTGCATCATATTCTTGTTGGGCTTGAGGGCAGTAAACTGCAGGAAGGTCACATTTCAAAAGCATTTTGAAGAACATTTGAGTCCATTTCATCTCACATCATGGGATGGAAGGTAGAAGATGACAGTTCAGGGAGAAGCCACAGGTTCTTACAATGAAATGGCTTTTATTCTGCATTACAAGTTCTTTATTCAAAAACAGTTATAAGAAGTTGGCAAAACAAGGGAGGAGCCTTGAACTTAGATTGAGATCCTGAGTGGTGGTGCACCCTGACATCTAGCAACCAGGACACGTCCATCCACTCAGGCAAGATCCTCAGTGGTGGTGCACCCTGACATCCAGCAACCAGGACACGTCCATCCACTCAGGCAAGATCCTGAGTGGTGGTGCACCCGGACATCCAGCAACCAGGACACGTCCATCCACTCAGGCAAGATCCTGAGTGGTGGTGCACCCGGACATCCAGCAACCAGGACACGTCCATCCACTCAGGCAAGATCCTGAGTGGTGGTGCACCCGGACATCCAGCAACCAGGACACGTCCATCCACTCAGGCAAGATCCTGAGTGGTGGTGCACCCGGACATCCAGCAACCAGGAGGACACGTCCATCCAATCAGGCACTCCCGTACCTGGGCTGCCTGCTGTTTTCTTTCACCTCCACGCCATGCTCGGGGTGCCAAAGCACCTGCAGTTTCCAAAGAATGATTTCCTGTAGAGGAGCAGAATGAGAAGATCAGGGGTCAATAAGTAAAGCTAATGTGAACAAATGTCTGGTGGGGTGCTGAAGAACCCAATGGTGGCTAGTCATGTCCCACCCATGCAGGGGCAAGAGAGGCACGGCTGAGTGACCCTGATGTTACTCCCATCGATGCTGGGGCAAGACAGGAAAGGCAAGTGACCAAGATTCTAGGCCCATCCATGCAGTGACATGACAGGAGGGGTACTCTGAATCTAGGCCCATTTGTGCAGGGGCAAGACGAAGGGTGAGGGACCCTGAGTCGATGCAAGACAGGAAGGATGAGCAACCATGAGTCTATGCACATCCGTGCAGGGGCAAGACAGGAAAGGTGAGGGGCCTGTGTTTAGGACTTCTGTCAGCCACTACTGCACACTCTGCTGATACTGCTATACAGGCGTGGGAATAATAGATGGATAAATATAACAACCTGAGAACAGATAAAAAAGCAGCCGCGTGCCAATTAGCACCACTGTGCATCCTACCACCTACCTACCTGCCTGCACCTCTATAAATATGCTTCCTTAGCTGCACACAGCCTTACCATGCTCTTTTATACACCAATCAAAATAAGGTCCTCCATTGAGTTCTATGCCCCTTGGCGAACAATAGCATGGTTGGGTCCTGGGAGACAAGGCAACACAATGCCACTCTAAGCAGAGCCTGCTTCTGCCATCCCATGCAGGGCTCATAATGCGGGGATGTCTTTCTTTGACTATATTACCCCGATAATGTGTCAAATTCAAGGTGGTAGAAAGAGAATTTCATCCTTTGCAAGGTGTTAGGCCTCTGTTTTTGCAGAGCACACATTTGGGTCAGTTAATACAGCTTGATAGCTTGGAAGGCCCCTGGCCAGATCACTGGTATTCTCTCCAACGTTTCCAGACATTGCTGATCTCAGATGCCCTCCCAGTCCCAGGTAAACAGAAGCATGCCCTTTTATTTCTTGCCTCGCCCTCTTGGCTGTTCCCATTCCATCTCAACCTCTGCTTATTACGCTGTAAAGAATGTTGATTCTTCAACAAGCAGAAAGGGACCGATCACTGTAGTGATAAACTGTTGATGAACACTTGCATATTGTCACAAGTGCAACCCACACTCTCTACCTAACCACGGATGATATGGGACACCCCAGTGCATCAGGGTACCACCATTGTGTTCAGTGACCTTCATTCCTAGATATTGTTGGGGGGGGGGGGGGTCTGCAAACTTTTGGCTCTTGATGTTTTGGACTACAAATTCCATCAAGTCTACTGAACCTGGCCGATAGTGAGGAATCTTAGATGTAGTAATCCAAAACACCTGGAGAGACCCAGGTTGCAGACCCTTGCGTGTGCTTCGAGGTATGGGGTCAATGGCACACTTACCTGCGATACCATGTCGTGAAAGAAAACAAAGTAGTTGAATTCAAGAGACTCGTCATCTCGTTTCTAGGGCAAAGAAAAAGAAAATATTCAGAACATTTTACTATTGGTTTCCGAAACTACTGCGTTCTCTTCTCTTTCTCTCCGTATACCTCTCTCCGACCACACCTAACATAAGGGTCTATTTCCTGTCTCCATTCTCCTTTCCTGCTGTCCGCTCTCCTAGCCATACCCAACATTAGGACCTACTTCCCTTGTCCCTTATCTCTTGACCACCCCCAACATCTGGCTCGATTTCCTTTCTCCCTTCTCCTTTCCTCCCTGATCACGCCCAACATCTATTTCCCTTCTCCTCTCTGTATGCCTCTCTCCGACCACACCCAACATCAGCGTCTATTTCTCTTTTCCTCTCTGTATATCTCTCTCTCAACACAAACAACATCAGCGTCTATTTCCCTTTTCCTCTCCGTATGCCTCTCTCCGACCACACCCAACATCAGCATCTATTTCTCTTTTCCTCTCTGTATATCTCTCTCTCAACACAAACAACATAAGCATCTATTTCCCTTCTCCTCTCCGTATGCCTCTTGACACAATCTGACCGACACAGGTAAGAGTAATTAACTAGCTTTATTGGCGAGACCCCACAGCCACAAGCTACGGCTCCCCTCGCTCAACGGCCACTGTGGAATGTTGACTGCTGAACGTGCATCAACATTCCACCAGTGTGCCTATGCACGAGCCCGTGCATATTACAACATATCCTCTTCCCTTGGATAAAAATGTTGGCACCACAAACAATTTTTTTTTTTTTTCCCCGAACAATGGAAAACGAAACAAACATCACATGACATGTCATATTTCAACTTACTTTAACAGCTGTATCCATGCAGGTAGCATGGGTAATATTAAATGTACTTCACTCTTAACAAACATAATCCCTGAATCTTATGGGCCGTCCACAGCTCCTACCCACACGACCCCTTTGTTGAACTGCATCAGGTTGCTGATCCATAGCAGACTGAAATTCCACATTGACCTGTGGATCAACAGGACCTGGAAGTGGTACCCCCTCTTGCTGTTCACCCCCGATGGGTTGCGACACCACAGGATTATAATCCAGTGCATTTTCCTGTGATTCCTCCTCATATTCCACACCATCCCTGACCACACGTCTGCATCCATCCACCACCACTCGCCTCTTACTCCACACAGAGCCATCCTCCAAGTGCACATGCCCTTTTCCAACTTTAACAACCTTCCTTAAGGGCAGAAAAGTGCTGTATCCTTTATGAACTAACCTAGGATTCTTTATGTACACCTGATCCCCAGGCTTTACGTTCAACTCCTTCCTACTCATTTGTGAGGACCCCATGGTCTGCTGGCGCTCTAAAATGCTGCGATGAATTGCTCGCAAATCCATATCGCATGGACCACCACCCCCCATATCCAGGGTTCTCAACATTGTGCCTGCCTTCCTGCCCCTCATTAATTCAAATGGAGATCTTCCCGTAAGCATGGCAGGTGTTCTCCGATATGCAGCCAGGTATTGTGACACAACTTCTTGCCAGTTCAAACCATTGGCCAAAGCCAATTGTATGGCTGACTTAATAGTGCCATTGGCCCTTTCAACCAGACCATTTGCCGAAGGATTATACAGAGCTGTCCTATAGTGAGAAATGGCATGCTTTTCCAAGAATTCTCTCATGGCTCTAGAAGTGAACTGCACACCATTATCCGTAACTAAACTTGCTGGTAAACCCTCACGGTCAAATACTTTCCTCAGAAAATCAATTACGGTATTGGTCGTAACATCTGAACACGCCGCCACCTCAATCCACCTGGACGTGTAATCCACCAACACCAACATATATCTGGACTCAGGCTCTAAACAGTCAAACGGACCCATAATATCCAAAGCCAATTTCGACCATACCTCCTCTGGAACCTCAACAGGATGCACCGGTTGTGGATGCAGTACCTTGCTCTTATCACTAACAGAACACGCTTGACACTCTTTCACCACTTGTTCCACATCCTTGTCCATTGACGGCCACCAATACTCCTCTCTCAATCTCTTTTTGGTCAAAGATCGGCCCAAATGACCTTCATGTGCCAATTCCACCATTCTTCCCCTCAACCTTATCGGGGGTATCAATCTGCTGCCCCTAGACACACCCCAGGGACCTTCTGCTAATTCCTGGAGAACCTGGGCATATCCTTTCCCTTCCGGCCTTTCCTTCACGGTGTGCCACCCCTTCACCAGACCTTCCCTAATCCACTTTAACTCAATATCATCCTCAGACTCCTGATCCCACACCGACTTCTCCACAGCAGACGTGACCAATGCAACCTGACACTCCTGCAAATCATCCTCCTTAACTACTCCCCCCTCACTGTCCTCCTCTACCCCTGGCAAGCGGGACAAACAATCCGCAACAACATTAAACTTCCCCGGAAAATACTGCAAGGAAAAATTGTAATCTTGTAACTGTACTGACCACCTCGCAATCCTCGGGGATACTGCCATGACTCCCTTGGAAGAAAATACCTGTACCAACGGTTTATGGTCCATTCTCACTACATGGGGTATGCCCCACACAAATGTCCTAAAATGTTTTGAAGCCCACAGCACTGCCAAAGTCTCTTTCTCAATTACAGAGTACCTGGTTTCCACATCTCTCAATGTCCTTGAAGCAAAAGCCACCGGGACCCATTCACCATTAATGTATTGCTCTAGGACTGCCCCTAGGCCCACCTCACTTGCATCCACCGTTAACGCAGTTCTATTTTTTGGGTCAAATGATTTGCGACAGGGAGCCTTCTCCACCTCCCTCTTAACCAACTCAAATTCTGCCGCACACTCCGCAGACCATACAAATCTTACACACTTCCTCATGAGAGCTCTCATGGCCACTGTCTTTTCAGCGTAATTTGAAACAAATTTAACATAATACTCTCGCAAGACCCAGAAAAGCCCTTAGCTGATCCTTATTAACCGGAGCTGGCGTATCCCTCAACACTTGTACCAACTCCCTTTTTGGACTTACACCTTGTGAACTCAACGTGTGTCCCAAATATGTGACCTCCTCCACCCCCACTTGACACTTTGTTAATTTTACAGTCAAACCTCTCTCTTTAAGAATCTGCATGACCTTCCTCACCCTTGCATCATGTTGCTCCTTGCTGCTGCCCCAAACCAAAATGTCATCTTGAAAGTAGCTGACACCCACCACCCCTTCAAACAACTGATGCATCAGCCTCTGAAATACTGCCGAAGCCGAAGCCAAACCAAAAGGCATGCGACAAAATCTGAACGCCCCAAACGGAGTCACAAATGACGTAAGAGGTCTAGATTCAACATGCAGGTCAATTTGGTGATACGCCGTTGACAAATCAAAAGTTGAAAAATATTTAGCTTCACCCAACGTCAATAGCAACTCATTAATATTAGGCAAAGGATGCCGATCCACCCATATGCTGGCATTTAATTCCCGGAGATCCACACACATTCTGATGCTGCCATCACTCTTCTTCACTAAAACCACAGGAAACAACCATTCCGAAGCCTCAATGGGTTCTATTATTCCTGCCGACTGCAACTTAGACAATTCCGCCTTAAATGCCTCCCTCACTGAAACTGGCACCCCCCTCACCTTGTGAACTTTAGGCACTGCACCCTTCTTCAACACAATGCGATGCATAAAGCCCCTAAGCTTACCCAGGATGTCAGAAAATACTTCAGGAAACTCACGCATAAGCACTGTAGGGGTAACTCTTACATCCTTCTCTTTCATTCCCTCCCTGACACTGAGAACCGGTTCTTTTTCACCTGGATGAATTTGTATCTTTAGTGCAGCCTGCTCATCCCAACCCAACACACTTGTCCCTTTTTTTTTGAGCCACCTACAATTTACCCAAGGTCTGCCTTCCTTTGAATGAAAAATTTGACCAATCATAACCAAGTAGATCAATGGAACTTTGCCCGTATGCATACGGTCTGATGTCTGGTGCCAACAGCGTAGAGATCGGCTTACCCAAAACCTCTTGATACACTTCCGGAGACACCAGGGTATAAGGTGACCCAGAATCCACCAGCATATCCACAGGGTGCTGGTCCACCAACACCGACACCCATGGAGCCTTTCGCCCACCACCCTCCACATGTAATAGGACACTCTGTTTGGGACCCCACCTGATGCTCCCTCCAGCCCCGTGGTAAACTCTTCTGCAGTTACATTTGCGACCACCTGCCCTTTACACATTCGTGCAAAATGGCCCACCCGTTTACATTTCCTGCACTCTACATTGCTAGCAGGACATGATTTCGAATCCACTGTGTGACTTGACCACCCACAATTTTTGCACACCTCTTTACCTTTAGGTGCTCTGTTCCCTTGTACAACCCCTTTGTCCAAACCCTTCTTGCTCCTTGACACCACCGCATGCACCGTTTCCCTATTTCCATCCCTTTCAGTAACAATTTGTACACTCGCCTTGGAGGCTTCAATTGCTCTAGCAATCTCCAAAACCTTATCAAGAGAAGGATCGCTCTCAATCCACAATCTCTCTCTAATTTTTTGATTAGACGTTTTCATCATAATCTGATCCCTTATATGTTCCTCTCCGTTACCCGGGAACCCACATGTAGCCATGAGCCCACGTAAGGCAGTAACGTATGAATCTATACTTTCCGCGGAACCTTGTGCCCTAGAGAAAAACTTATACCGCTCTAAAACCACATTAACTCTTTTTCCAAAACGTACTTGCAGTTTCTTCAAAGCCGTCTCATAGGCACTTACAACCATTTCCCCTTCGCCTCCCCCTTGAACCATTACATTCTCTGCAGGCAGGTGACTAAAAACTCTCAAGCCTTCAGTACCAATACAATTAAGCAAAGCAGCCTCCTTTTCATCATCGTTGAACTTTGCCCCACCCGCAGCCCGCAAATATACCTTAAAGGCATCTACCCACTGCTCCCAAGGCGCAACCGGCTCTCCTGGGTTAGGCAAAAATGCTGGTGGAGGCCTAGCAGCTGTATGCAACATGGCCGAAATTTACTGCCCAAGACCTTGTGCCCACCAAAGTAACCAAAACAAAACTGTTCTTTTGCGTGCCCCCTTATAATCCAAGAATTTTCCTCTCTGTCACTTAAAGTCAGTGGTCACCACACCAACCAAGGTGACCGCACATGAATATCTTCCCTTGTAGCCTTGTGAGCATGCACCCTCACGCATATGCAGTACAACAGGTACTGGAACAGGGTGAGTCACAACCAATGATGTATTTTTTCCAGCACAGGGTAATCACAACACCAACCAGAATGACCGCACACGCATATCTTCCCCTGTAGCCTTGTGAGCGTGCACCCCCACGCATATGCAGTACCGCCAGGACCTGGCACAGGGTGAGTCACAACCAATGATGTACCCAACGATGTGTACAATCCCAGCCCCAGACAAGCTGCAACCTTAACTTGTCTGGGCCTAATGGAATAGGGTGTTCCAACCTTACCAGCAACACCCCTTCATATCCACCTTAAATCTGCACTGTGGCTCCGCACTTGCCACGTATTTAACGGTGTTCTCCTCCTGTCTTCACTCATCCGGCAGCCTCCGCAGTGAGATGCTGTGAAAGCACACTGCGCACTGCCACCTCAGCCCCTCCTGCTTCCCTGGAGCGACCACAGGCAGCGCAGAGCGGCGCAGGCGTCACCACGGCCCCTCCTCGTTGGACTCAGCCCACGCTAAGCCGGATAGCGTAAACACGCTGTCGGGGGAGGAGCCAACCGCCGCGCACAGGCCTCCGATCCACCTGGAGCAGGACCCCGACTGGGGCACACGCAGACTCCGCCGCGACCAGGGGAACCGAAAGCTGCCCACGGCAACAGCACAGCACCTCGTCCTCCGCTCCTCCACGGGACAATCGCCCGCTAGGCCCACGTTGGATCAGGCCTGCAGCGACAGCCCCACCGAATCCAGGCAAACTAACGGCCTCCGCTCCTCCACAGAACAGCCGCCCGCCCGGCGCCCCAACAAATCCAGGCACCGGCGGCGAGCCGGCAGCAGCCAACAGCTCCTCGCCCTCCGCTCCTGCACAGGGCAGCCACCCGCCCGGCCCTGCACCGGTTCAGGCCCGCAGGAGCCACTGCAACAGATCCAGCGCCGGTCGGCCCCCGTCCACGCCGACTGCGCCCGAGACGATGGGGAGCCCCGCAGCCGATCCGCACACACGTGGGACAGGGTCTCGTCAAGATCCCGATCCTCGTCGCCAATGACACAATCTGACCGACACAGATAAGAGTAATTAACTATCTTTATTGGCGAGACCCCACAGCCACAAGCTACGGCTCCCCTCGCTCAACGGCCACTGTGGAATGTTGATTGCTGAACGTGCATCAACATTCCACCAGTGTGCCTATGCACGAGCCCGTGCATATTACAACACCTCTCTCTGACCACACCCAACATCAGCGTCTATTCCCCTTTTCCTCTCTGTATGTCTCTCTCTGACCACAAACAACATCAGCGTCTATTTCCCTTCTCCTCTCCGTATGCCTCTCTCACCACACCCAACATCAGCATCTATTTCCTTTCTCCTCTTGGTATGCCTCTCTCTGACCACACCCAACATCAGCATCTATTTCCCTTCTCCTCTTCGTATGCCTCTCTCTGACCACACCCAACATCAGGGTCTATTTCCTGTCCCTTCACTTCTCTCTAGACCACACCCAGCATTAGGGTCTACTTCTACTCTCCCTTCCCTTCTCTCTTGATTCGATCAAACATTAGGGTCTACTTTCCTCATCTTTTCGCTTCTCTCTTGACCACACCAAACATTAGAGTCTACTTCCCATCTCCCTTCACTTCTCTCTTGACCACACCCAACATTAGAGTCTACTTTCCATCACACTTCCCTTCTCTCTTGATCACATCAAACATTAGGGTCTACTTTCATCCTCTTTTCGCTTCTCTCTTGACCACACTTAACTTTATGGTGTAATTCCCTTTTCCATTCACTTCTCTTGACCACACCTAACATCAGGCTCTATTTCCTTTCTCCCTTGTCCTTGCCTCCCTTTGCCTCTCTCCCAACCACACCCAATATCAGGGTCTATTTTCCTTCTCCTTCCCGCCCTTTGCCTCTATCCCAACCAACCCGAACCTCAGGTTCTACTGTCTTCTCCCTACCTCCCTCCCTTTGCTTTTCTCCTGATCACTGCCAACATCAGAGTCGCCCTCTCTTCTCTTTCTCTCCCTTTGGTTCTCTCCCAACCATACCCAACATCAAAATATGTTTTCCTCCCCTCCCTTTGCCTCTTTCCCAACCACGCCCAACATCAGGGTCTTTCGTCTCTTCCATTCTCCTTCTCTCCCTTTGCTTTTCTCTTGATCACACCCAACACTGGGGTCTATTTACCTTCTCACTCCTTCTCCCCTCCATTTGCCTCTTTATCATCCAAACCCAACACCAGGGTCTACTTTCTTTTCCTTTCCTACCTTTGCCTCTTTCCCAACCACAACCAAAATCAGGGTCTGCTTCCCTGCTCCCTTCCCCTTTCTCTTTCCCTCTCGTTCTCTTCACTCCTGATCTCATCCATTTTCTTTCTCCCTCCCCCTTCAGATATCCATTTTCCCTTAGCCTACAGGTCTCAAACACATATCTGAAGTGTAAAATGGCTTAAGTGAACTAAAAAGGTACCACAGGATTCTCTCGCCCCAATTAATATTGAACTAAAGTTTTGTTTGAATCCAGTCTTTATTCTTAAACTATCCAAAAGAAAAGGATGGGACACACAGCCTCCTCTACCGTACACTTATTATCGTGCCTGGAAAACATTTTGCCTTCATTCCTAATGTTTCTCGCCACGTTCTCACCAAATGTAACTTTTATTGTCATTGTATTGGTTATCTTTGTGTCCAAAACCTCTAAACCCACTCCCCAGTTCTAAGAGAGGGAGTTAGGCTAGGGAAGAAAAATAAGGAAGCGAGACCAACCTGTATAGCACTTAACCGCCATGCTCATATTACCAAAACGTCTAGATATACGGTTTTAGACATTTAGTTGTGAGGTTGCAATCTTTTGTCTGTTGACTGCTGGTCAGTACCTTAGGAGGGTCAGAATTTCTGTTTGCTCTGGAAAAACCTGGTTTCCCCTACCTTTAAGCACTAGGTCCAACTGGAAGGACATCATCCACATGTATTTGAGATGGAGACTGCATTGAGGTCCTAGAACAGATGGTGGTCCTTTCACCACCTCTGCTAGAATCGGGCAGTGCCCAGTAGGCAAGGCTGTCGCATGCAAATAACAGAGGGAATGTAAACCCACTTTCACAGTGAAAGTGGGTACCGGCACTTAACCGGACCGCCCCATTACAGGATTGCCGTGGGGAACCAGCTAAATGCTGTAGGTAAACCAGGCGCCCTACCGGCCAAAAAAGCCTGTGTTACCATAATGATGGAAAATCCCCTCATGGAGTCCTACTGGAATGGGGATTTACACCGTACTGCCAGCACTCGTTATCTGGCGGGTGCTGGTAAAGGTAAGTACCAGATTCCGGTATCCTGGCGGGTCTACCGCCAGGATACCGGCATATTCGGAATGAGGTCCAGTGTACCCTAAAATGAGGGTCCGCTGCTGCTCTCTTCACACTCCCAAAATAGGGTCTGAATAATCCTTTGCTATCAATAAACAGATAGAAGTACCTCCCAAAACGGAACCAAATATATCCGTCCATAGGGTGCCATATATCATGAGTACTATGTTGTGCCTGATCTGATGGGGGAATTGCACAGTTCCTGTTATCTGCCCCAATGGACACGTGCTGGCATTGTCAGCTATAATACATTAACAAACCCTGTGGTTGATGATATGTGCGGTAGAGGGAAATTAAAAGATCATAGGGTGGGTTTCGATCAGGGCCTCTCATATTCCTTCTAATAAGTGGCACCACACAAGTAGCCTACTCTACCATCATCCTCTCTCTCCATCTCCCACATTAGTCACACTAATGCTGACATGCTACCTCCACTGATGAAGGCAAACCCGTCTTGTGCCCCATCAGACCCTCTTGCAACTCGGCACCGGTTGGTAGGGTTCGAATGGGGGCAGGAACCTAGTAGCTATGGTGTTGAATAAAGGTAGGTGAGTAGCCATAGTTAATGTTACTTTATGTAGGGGTGCCATATGTGTCAGAGGACGGGTAGCACAAGGCTATGGTCATGTTGGGAGATCTGCTAGTAGGTGGGCAGAGTAGTGGGCTCAGTGCTTTCTAGGTAATGTGCCGCTAAGGCTCTGGGAGTTGTAGTATATACACTGCACTAGCAGACCCGCTAGGCTGATCTCAGGTAGTAATCACAGTGTGGTGCAAAACAGGCTAGGCAAGGAGCACTGACTCTAGCAGCGCTACAATAGTTAGGTGCAACTTAAAGGGGCGAAAGGGACAGCTAAATATAGCAACTGAATATACAAACAATAAGCAGGGCGCACGACACCGTAGCACAATGGTAGTATAACAATTATCTGGTGACATGTGTAGGGAGAAAACCTAGATTAACATGCCGTACTGCAGAGGCGGGTTATTAACAGTTCATGGTATGCATACAAGATAGGAGCCGTGAGTATGTGGCTCTAAGAGGTAAGTTAAATAAACATTCCTCTAGCAGACCCAATAGGCTAATCTCAAGTAGTAGTCCCAGAGTAGGGCAATTCAAGCTAAGCAAGGAACAGCGACTAATGCAGCACTGCAATGGAGAGGTGCAGCAGAAAAGGGCGACGGGACAGCTAAATCTACCAGCTGCGTATGCAATCTAAAGTTACGGTGAGCACCAGCTGAGTATGCAAGCAATAAAAGCGGCGAACAGCAAAGAAACACAACAGTATTATAGCAGTTGTCAGGTGACAGGGTGAGGGGAAACCTCCAGCCAAGCGGCAGAGACGCATTATTAACAGTGGATAAAGTACATACAGCGTGGCCGGCAAGGCCCGTTTATAGGTGGCACAACAATCACAATGGAGACGACATAATCATCTAGTGGCAGTAATCGCAGGATTATGCTTTTCTAATGCACAGGCAACCCTGGTGCAGTAAGAGGACTGGATGTATGCTTACCCCTGCAGTGTAATCTGGTACAGTTGAATTAATAGACAGCAGTGGTAATAGACCAAGACGAGGGGAGAAAGTTCAGGCGATCTGAGAATAGTCAGGATGGATGATGTTGTTGAGGCTGAAAGGGAGCGGGCAGCGTTTTGGGGCCTTGTCCTGCGGCACGGACAGGCACAGACCGGGGGCCTTGTGCAAGGGGCCTTAGGTGAGGAGACCGGCTTCCGGAGCCCTGTGAGCCTAGAGGCGTTGTGAGGACTGGTTGCTAGGCAACCTTGCATAAACAAAAGGAGCACTTCGGTGCAGTAGCCATTTTTTGAACTATATTTGGAATGGGACCACAACGTTACCGATCCACGTGTTCTTGGGAGATTGGGCACAGGGCGCAGTGGCAGTCTCATGCTGGGTAGTGGCTTCAAATGAGGAACTATTGTGAGCATAAGTTTGCTGAAATCAATGCAGCGGCGGCGGCTTCTGGCTGGTCGAACGCAGCAGAGCTGAAGTATAGCTGCTCCTGCAGCTCCAGCTCCCGCAGTGTCAGAGCAGATGACGAGTAGCTGCTCCTGCAGCTACTGTGAAGTTGGGGTTCCAGCCCTTAGAGCAAATGAAATCTACTCTAACAATTGGGAAAAGGGCGCAATAATGTCCTATTACATGGACTCACCCCTTGATCATATGTGAAAAGAATTGCCCCAATATCGCAATAAGATATTAAAATATAGGTAGAGGGTACTGGCCTTTAAAGGAAGACTCTGGGGTTGAGAAGACTCGAGAATCACAGAAGAAGGATATGTGAGTGTACCCATGCATGAACGTGCAGGGGGTGCAGGATTAGTTTGATGGTGTATAGGACACACCCTCAAGAGGTAGAGGGCGATTGGCCATATAGTCGTAGATTTTAGGTCCACGTACCCGATAGAGAGTGAGTGGGCAGTGGCACATCTGCGTTAGAGCAGAGGGTTGCGTAATAAGTGGCAGACCTTGTTAGATGAGAGTTGCGCATAGTGCAGGCAATTGGTATAGTTGCATCATCTTTTATTTACGAGTTAAGGAGTATTGAAGTTGTGGAGAGAAGGAGAAGAATCATGTGCATCAGTGTTTTGGTGAAACAGTAGTAGTTTGTTGTGATAAAGTGAAGTTATTGGAGGTCATTACGAGGTAGGGGGTAACCATGCCGCTATTAGCCGCATGGCTACCCCCTTACCGGGTACCGTGTCTGGGTTCCTTGAATGAGGATTTACCTGGCCATTCCGACCTTGGAGAGCCTGGTAATTCCTCATTGAAGGAACCCGGACCTGGTACATCCCCATTCCAATTCGAGCCCCCATAGGGCTCAATGGGAATGGGGAGCATGCTAACAACGGACCCATTAATAACGGGCCCGTTGTTAGCATGCTGGGCTGCTCGCTGGACCCGCTAAGGCCGCCTGGTAAAACCAGGCGTCTTTAGCGGGTCCCGCAAGCAGAACTCGTAATGAGGCGGTAAGAGGTTGACGGCTCCGGCACCTTTACTGGCACCATTAACCCCTTACTGCCAGGGTCGGAATGACCCCCATTGTGTTTTATTTTTTATTGTGGCTGTGGAAATTGTGTAAGGGCCAGAGCCAAACAAATATGTTAATATCAGAGGAGCTGTGTAGCATGTGCAGGGGGCACAGTTGAACAGAGGGAGGATCATCCAAACCCTCAGCACATTAACACATAGTTGATGGTGGTGTGCCTGTGGAGAGGGACATTTGTGTATTAACTCAAATGAACTGGACAGGCCTGTTGAGAGGGCCATTGTGTGCAAGTGGTGTGAAAGGGCAGGCCTGAGGAGAAGGCCAGTGAGAATGAAATAGGGTGAACGAGTTAGATGGTAAGTAGAAGAGTGAGTGAGTGTGAGCGAGGAAGGGGGTAAAGGTGTTTTGTGATATAAGTGAGAGGGGTCAAGAATAAAAAGGGGGAAGTGCACTCTAATAATTAGGAAAAGGGCGCAATAATGTCCTATTCTATGGACTCACCCCTTGATCATATGTGCAAAGACTTGCCCCAATATCGCGATAAGATATTAAAATATAGCTTCCAGTGGATGAATGATACAGTGCAAAAGTGTTATCAGGAATGTGCCAGAGAGGGAACATTTCAAAAGGATATAATAGACAGTATGTATTCATATCTGTTAGCAATATATAAAGGTGCAAGACAGGACATTTTAGGTCTCTGGAAACTTTAAGAAGAAATTAAAGTAGAGAAAAAAGAAGGGAGAAGGGGAAAAGGAGAAAGCAAGTGCTCCACCCGCTCCCTAGGGATCAATTCCATTATTAAAGCCTGCTGCAGGATTTATAAATCCTAGGCGGGCATCTCCAGACGGGGAGAAGGTGGAGCATAATAAGGCAGAGCAATAACTTCATTCTAAGGATAAGACAGCAAAAGGGAATGAGAAATATTTAGCGGACATTAAGGAAAGCACACAACAGCAACTGGACTCAATGTTTAGAGAAGTAGAAAAGGTAATGGAGAGGGAGATAGAGAAAATAGGGAAGGAACAGGTAAAGGGAGAGGACCAGCAGGGATGGACAGCAGGACCTATACAATTTAAAATTGATGACTGGGGACAGGACTTGGAAGAGGACGAGTTAGACACGACAGAAGGTAATAATACTGCATCAGACTGGGAGGACAGCAGTGACAATAACAATCGGGACGACAAATTTGACGCTTGCGATTTAACAAGTGTAGGTAGAAAAGAAGGGTAAGAAGAGGAAAGAGAGGAACAAACAGGGAACTGGGGAACTAGATATCGAAGCAGGAAAGCAAGGATGGCACTAGCAAAATGAACGCAACTGGGGGTTAAGCACAGAGCACGAACTCTGTTGCCCCTTCTACAGAAGGCAAAAGGAGAAGTATATTACGTACCCTGGCATACAATGGACAGGGATAATTTGGTCTACAGTTTACCTTCACTAATGTCAGGGGCCAGCAAGTGGATATATGTATTCGAGAAGGAGACATCACGGATTCCACTGGCCATAGGGGACATTAGTAGCTTATTGGCAGTTTTGGTAGGGGAACAAAGTGACAGGATTTAGCACCAAGCAGGGCATACAGGGGTAAAATGAAGCAGCAACATACATGACGGGACACCTTTTAACATTTACTGAGCACACGTGTGGAAAGCTCTGAGAGAGCTGTATCCAAACATGTCAGATATGGGATCTACATTAGCGTGTAAAATGAAGCCACATGAGGACCCTGCAGAATACATACGATCAATACACGAGATGTTCAAGCAAGAGAATAAACAATCATGGGATGATAAAGTACCTTTGTTCTATCACATTCTTGTGAGCCTCTCCCCACAGATGTACAGGCTTCCCTAGACAAAGTAGTAGGGATAGAAGCAAAAGGTTGGCCCGAGATACAGGCGACTATCGTACACTGTTGTAAAAGAAAACAGGAGAAAGACAAGGAGGCAGTAGACAACGTGGTAAAAGTGGAAAATAAACTTGTACAGAAGAAACTGGCCAAAATAAGCATGGAAGGGGCAGTGCTCATGGGACCAGGTAGCATTCCACCTGCCCCACAGAGGGGGCTTCCGGTAACAGCAGTAGCACAGCAAGGGGGATATACACAAACACCATATAAGCCACAATGGGGAGTAAATCAGATGCAACAGCAGCATGGATTTAGAAATGCACAACAGCCTGGATTTGCATATGCAGGAGGAGTAAACCAGACCATGAGATAATATCAGACAGGAAGGGGATATTATTCAAGGGGAAGGAGATTTGGATATAGGGGTATGGGGCCCGGTTTGGAGGACAGTGTTTTGTTTGCTGACATTTTTGTGACCATGTCCACATATGCCCACTCATTCAACAAACAGGACAGCAAGTAGGAGTGCAGCCACAGCAGCAATACATACAGACATCCACACACAAACGCAAATGATACCACAGCAACAGATGCAACTGCAGCCTATACAGACACAGGCCGTACCAACACAGGGACAAGTATCAGCTCAATGGGGAATGATAGCTGGATCACAGGGTGCCATAAGCATATTGCAGGCACCAGCGCAGACACACGCACAATAGAAGGTGACAATACTGAGACAGAATTAGGTGCCTCATTACACCGGGGGCGCATTGGTGGGTGGAAAACCATTCACATCTTCAATCAATACATTTTCCCAATAGGGCTGCCCACGGGAAGTACGAGTGTATCCTGTCCTAGCAGTAACTGTAGACCCTGAAAAGGAGCCAGAGGTAGCAGTTCAAATAGGATGGAGGGACATTTCCTTTCTAATAGATACTGGGGCAACCATATAAAAGAACGGGGATTCCCATTATGAAACAAGTATTGGGCATGCAAGTCTTTTTGGGGACCATCCACTGACAATAGGGACACAACACATTGTAGCACTATTATTGTATTCAAAAGACACACCTATCAACGTATTAGGAAAAGATTTGTTAAGCAAATTGAAGGCCACAATTTCATTTTCAGAGAAAGGGATGTTGTGCACCACACCTGGGATGTACCCAGCCTGGGTAGCAGTGTTGATACAAGCATACTATGCACACAGCACATTGAGTGGGATGCCCACGCACACAGAGATGTTCTCATGCGTAAAGGAGAAAATACCACTTAAAGCATTGATGAAAACAACTAAAGAACAAAATGCACTGCCAGAACACTTTAATGACACACCAATAGTGCAGATAATAGAATTACAGTGAGAAGCACTGAATGAGGAAAAAGAGTTTTGGAAGGAAAGGGTGTGCTCTCTGACTCAGATTTGATTTGGCGGCAAGACAGCACCGGCAAGGTGGTAATGCCAAGGAAGTTGTTGAATGTGGCCCTGGAACAGTTTCACTGCTGTCATGATGCCTACCCCCGGGGACCCAGACCATGTCCAGCAACCCCAGAAGCAGGCATCAAGTTATCCTAAGCAAGCCCAACAACCCCTGCTAGGGGCTATTTGGGTCCAGTCCTTGCGCCTATGGCGCCAGGCTCATATGGAGAGTCAGTCTCATAGATTAAAACTTACCTGATGCAGACCTTGCTGCAAAACCTACCTGAGGCAGACCATGCTGCAAGAGCTCCAAGCCAAAAGAGGCTTGGAAGGGACTACTTTACCTAGGGACTATTTTTTTACTCAGGTGGGGCTGGGGAGGAATACTTACCTGGGACTACTTTGGAGGCTATTTAAACCACGCCCGAAGAGCAGCACACGCTTCGCGTTATTCTGCATCCAGCAGCGTAACACTCACCGTGCCTGCAAATCTGCATCCAGTCTTTTGCCACGCCCGCCTCGAGCCTGGAGCTCCTAGAAAAAGGGAGAAAGAAGAAGAAAAGGTTAGAACAAGCAATACCTTTGATCCTTACCTGAATTCCCGATCCATCGCGCCTTCGAGCTGGAAGAAAGAAGTAATTTTATGCGCGTCGCCTCCCCTGCTGCAGCGCCGCGCTGAACTCACCGGCCTTCGCAGCATCTTCACATTCCACCGCATCCTTCTGCATGTTCCCGCAGCACTCCGGCACCTAAGGGGAAGACGAGAACAGCAAGGTGAGCCAAGGGAATACACAGAGGCAATATAGTTACCCCCCATAGACTTACCTGATTTTACCACCGGGGGTACTATTCCTCTTCACGGGTCGGCGCAGCTTCCACTGCATCCTCGCCGAACCCTAAGGGGTAACAAAAGGACAGCAAGGTGAAACAAAGTGAAACCTCCTCACCACAATAGACTTACCTGATTTTACCGCCGGAGGCATTATTCCCCTAGACTTCATACTTTCTCTCAGCGCCTGAATAAGGGAGAAAGCAACAGGTTACATATTGACATTATTTTATCGAACTGTGTTGGGTAATACAAATCCTTACCTGAATATTACCGGTTGCCACGAGGAACTCTTTGCTAGGGTCAAGTTGCAACCTACAAGGAATCGGACAAGAGTGAAAGTCAGATATTTGAACTCTTACGAACTACATACTTACTGCGTCTTTCTGGGAATCTCCAGAGTCAATATTGTTCTGGAACTCACCAATTCCTTCGAGCCAGTGAAGCAACTGGTTATCTACGCACTACTGCGCTCAATGCAGGATGGAGAGCTCATCTTTCCAAACCATCAGAAGAATATTCCTACGGGCCACGCAAACGAAGCTCGGTGGGCCAGTCCAGTCTGTCATCTCGGCCCTACGCGTCACATTGGTGGAGACCGCAGCTGTCCAGTTCAGACCGACGCCCCTGTGGGAGCCAGGTGAGTGTAACAACTACCCTACCCATGTATCGAAAGAGCATGTGGCTGCAGGGATAAGTGAGGATTGATTTATTGATTACATGAATGTGTGTCTGAATTTGTGAACAATTGTATAGTTTGTCAAAGGTTTTTATCTGGCCACACTTTGAGAGTCACACAAGGAACATTTCTGTGACTGGAAGGGCCCTTGCAGCACTTGCATATAGACTATGTTGATTTGCAAGACAAATGTACCTCTTATATATACATGCTTACTGTTGTATGTCCGTTTTCACGTTGGCTTGAGGCTGGTCCCTGTACCCCTAATGACGCCCCCTGGGCGGAAACATTTTTGGTGAGGGAGGTGTTTTCGAGGTGGGGATACCGATGATATTTGCTTTGACAATGGTCAGCATTTTGCAAATGATTTGATTGGGGAAATAACTGCCCTTCTGGGAATACGGCACAAGCTATGTACCATTTACTGCCAACAGTGTGGCTGAGAGAATGAATGCATTACCGAAACAGCACTTGACTAAGCTAACACTGACGCTTGGTAAGACATGGTTGCACTGCTTACCTCTTGCTCTCTTTGCTTTGCACAATTGGCCTGGAGGAGACCATCACCTCACTTCTCATGAAAGAGAATGCATGCGCCTATCTCTCCGGCACGTATAATTTCAGATGCTAACTCTTCTTCTAACATCTTGGGGGAGGAGTTTCACATGTACCTCACAGAATTTACAGGATCGCTTGCCCATATAGCCCAAGAGACAAATCAAAAAATACGTACTGAACAAACAGTGGCAAGCAGGCAAAATAATTTCTGCAAGCAGCACTTCTCTGCCCAGGAGACAACATTTTCATAAAAAAACATTAGAAAGTGGAAAGAAGAATGTTTTACCGGTCTACACAAAGTGAAATACTCAACACCGACAGCAGTGAAGGTTGAAGGTTGCCAAGGATGGGTTCACATCACTGACGTGTGCAGGCACAAGAGCACTAGCTCCCCCAGAGAAGAGGGGCAGAGCGCAACAGGATGGGGAGTATACATCAACTTTCAATTACTTTATTTTCAGCAATAAGGTTTTTTAGAAGACCAACCAGGCAAGAAGAAGGTGTTTTGCAGGACAATGTCATTATAAACAGACAACAAGAAAATGTCTGTTCTATGGAGTGTAATAATATTAATATGCATTGGTATAGGATTAATATTGTTATTGTTTTCTTTTTAAAGAAAAAAGTGTTACATGTTCAAATATTAGTATGAATAGAGGAAAAATAAATGTGTTAAATGAAGAGGAGTTCCAAACACTTGTCTATAGGTGCATTATAAATGCCATATCAGATCATACCATATCATATCATGACACTGAAAAGGGGCAGGTTATATCATCTGGAAACATCTGGTAACATCTGGTATGATAAAAATGTTATGTGTTGGAAGAGAAAGGGTGAACGGCACATGTTACGTCTGCTCACTCATCCCACACGTAATAGGCACCCAAGCATTTCCTACCTCAGGCGGTATCATATGAAGAAGCAGGATGCCTAAGGCACCTATCCCTCTACGAAACAAGGGGTCTATTCATAGGAACAAGTGTTTCGGTCCAGTGAGTGGATGCAGGGGAAGAGGTGTACACAGATTATTACGTGCAACTTGACTGGATGGCCTAAAAAAGTGAAACCAAAAAGATGATAGTAGAATATATACCAGAAGGCTCTAAAAGGGGGAGCAGATGATTAGTGAACACAAACGACTGCGGTGTGTAGATAAAGAGGGACGTAGCATTCCCAGGTGTGACACAAGACCATTATATGAGAATAAAATGAGCAGTGTGTTATGGTGGCTAATGGGAGTGGGGAATAATGCAATAAAAAATAAAAGTTTGTAATAATATATGTTACAATAAAGAAAAATGCAATTTCATGCTGAAGGTTTAGTGGGATTTGAACAAAATGTGGTTTCCAAAGTAAACAATAGCTGCAAGGCAGTTTGGGGGAAATATGTACATGTATTAACTTGGATAGGTGAAACTCATCAACCAGTGTACATAAAGAGCTTTACACAATTCCCTCTGTGCTTCAGGTCCAGTGGGTACATCCATTTGGGAACTAACAACGGCTGTGCCAAGGTGATGAGGAGTGCAGCGTTGACGCATGGGCTAGCTGCACTGGTGGTGCCCCGAAGCAACAACAACAACATGTGGCTTTCGTTAAAGGAGCAGTCAATTGTGCTGAAGGAAAATTTTATGCAGCAAAGCAAGGAGCAAACAATGCGAGGAGTACTAAACAAAAAGAAGAGAGCAAACAACTATTGGTCTGAGAAGAGTGTAGAAAATCTGGCAGCAATTCCAGCTGAGTTTCAACTGTTTCCGAGGCAACCACTTTTTTCGTATCTTTACTGCTTCCAGGAGTGCAAACTGCAGCTAATGCTAAGTGGCTGCAGCTCACCAGATACGAGTTACTGCGACTGGCCAACTTAACAGCAAAGGGCCTAAATGCAGTAAAGGAATAGCTGAGGGCACTATGCTTCTTGCTACTCTAGAGTAGGTACGTGTTGGACCTTCTCACTGCCATAAAGGGAGGAGTTTGTGCCAAGATAGGGAGCAGCTGTTGTACTGTAGTGCCTGAGAAGCATCGAATGGAACATTGAGAGCAGCTATTAATGAAATACAGATACTCCATGAGAAGATGACAAATGAAGCTAATGGAGTGTAATCGAACAATTGGTTGGGCACCCTGTTCGCCTGGGGCCCGCTTGGCTCTCGGAGTATTTAAAGTGACTGTCCCTGCGCTGATCCTCATGCTCATCACCTTCTGCATTGGCAAAACTATTTTGAGTATCTATACGAACAAAATGAGAGAAAAGTTTATGTTGCACCTGAATGTTGACGGGTAAATGATAAAAATAAGCCCATTAAAAAACTAACCAAGAGTAAAAAAGTTGATGATGATGTTGACTGAGTTACAGTATTGCCAGAAGATATAGAAAACTATGATGCCTATTGGATTTAATGCGATAAGGATGGACAGGGGTGTGTGATGATAGAGGGACCATTGGAAGACTGGGAAGACGATGGAGGTGACATGAGTAGTATAAAAAGTGTATGGATCACTAAAAAGAGAGCAGCAGAGTGGGGACTGGGGGAAGGAAAAGAGTTTGTTATTGATAACTTAATAAAAGGGGGGAATAATGTGGTAAAAATGCAAGCTCAGCGTGGTAAAAAGGTGCAAACTTATCAGCTGTGTGGTTAGCCCACTAAAAGGGGAGGGGGCTTCATTGATAGCCACACAGTTCTATGCATTAGGCTGGAGGATGCCCTAAATAATTGTGTTTAAAGCAAATAACATATAGGCGATAAAGTGGTTACACATAAGTATACAGGGTTTAACATTAGACAGAGGCGCTGTAAACAGGCTCAAAGCCTGCTTTTTCACTAGAAACAAATTCACATTTTATTAACTTGCTCAGTGCCCGCAGAGGCTGGCAGCACATTGCAAACTACACGTCCCCAGGATCATACGGTAAGAAAGGAACACCCTTTGATACTTTCGAGGTCAGGAAGCAAAGCTCATGGGTGCCGGGGAAAGGCAGTGAATGCACAATAATTTTATAATTCGGCATATTAGTTTATGAAACTGGTCGACTGACGGTTTCAAAATGTCACATGGTGGTTTCAAATTGCCCCTTTTCACATCTTAGCCTGGGAAGAGTTTCAACGAGTTCCTAAGATGAAACATCAAAACAGTAACTTGTCAATGGTTCACGGCTCTTGTAGTGTCATGATTAGTTATATTCCCATGAGAAACGGATGTAGATGACCGGCGGCAGATGAATAAAGATCTGCTGGTCATCTCAAATGTCTCAATGTTTTGGCACTATGATGTGGAAATTGTGGGTTGGACTGTGACGTCACAGAGGTGGCCGAGGGTGGTGTGTCAAGGTTTGTAGGAGTCAATCATTTCAGTATAACGTATGTATGTCTCACTATAGGGCAATGACGTTGCTCTACCTTTCAGCTTCACATGGAGGACTATCCTAATATTGCAATGTGTTTTAATGCTAATTAGTTCTCTTCTGCATTCTGTATGAATCTTGTTTTCCCAGCTTCTACTGGATCCAGAATAAATTGTGTTATGTCTTGCTTGGTGTACACTCCTTTTTGGATTACATTTGTAATTTATTTATTTGTGCGTTCCAAGACAACCCGCAGTTCACTAACAAGAGGGCACAAATGGCCTCTCACTCACAGTCCAATGAAACATTACATTGTCAGTCAGCTTTAAAATCCAATCAATTGCTTGTTCTATGCTCTCCCTTCTCCTGCCAGCAGTTCCTCATGCAAGTCCACTTTTAGCTTTAGATCATCCGTTGCCTGTATGGCTTGCCAATGGTCCTCTTCCAGTTTTGCACAATCGCCCTTATAGCTACAATCAGGGCTACAGATCACCATTTCCTCTGTTTCCTTTTCAGCCAATTGCCTCCTGGAGAAACTCTCATGTGGTTCAGCTGCACTGTCTCCCACAGACGACTTCTCAACATAGCCTGTTATCCGGCTGTAAGATCACAGTGTGCACACCAATGTTCCTAGCCAACCTTGGGCAGCCACATCTGCACCACCATAGAACCCAGCATGAAGCATACGTTCTGGAAAATCCCTAAGCAGACCAAGAGCTAGAGTAACTATGATTAGAACACCAACTGCTTGGGGACAGCTAGACTCGTCCACTGTGTTTACAGCCAATCAAAGGTCTCAAAGGCTCACTAATGGAGATAAACTGGAGGACTCAACATAGGTGAAGCAAAAGTGGATAAACTGTATTTGTTAAGCCTGTGGGTAGTAAGCCAGAATGGCGAAGACGCGGCAGAGTTCCAACCAGGAACAACTTTCAAAACTTAACAAATATGTGGAATTTGTAATATGGAAAAAGCAATGGCGAGGTTATTTGAAAATTGACCAGTACTAAGGAATCGGCAGAAGGCTATTCAAGGCGATAGATATTTGGAATGGCTCGCTCCAGCATGCTATCTGCAACTCAAGCCTCACACGCTTCAACTATTCAAATGACAAGCAAATTGTTTACAAACTGACCAACAATGGACACGACGCCTGATTTCAATAAATGTCTTCCACACATGTATTCTTTGATGACCACCAACAGACGTAACTCCAACCCATCCAAGACAGAACTAATGAGCTGCACTGTGATACCAGCAAACATGTAGCAATTTCCTGACCAAATGCGATGGGCGCTTACCCACAGACCACTTCTACTTTTAGGCCTCTTGAAATCGAAATGGACAGAAACCTTAAACTAGAAACACATGTTAAAGGCATCGAAACAGCTGCTTCTTCCAACTCTGCACCTTCCGTTGCATCATGCCCCTAACTTACCTTCATAACCATGGCAGTTATCTCATCCATACTATGAAGACTCGGCTACACCAATAGCCTTTACCCTGCCCTCCCAAAATATCTACTTAATAGACACAAAGAATCCAAAATGCAGCACCCAAGTCACTGTTAAGATTGAAAACATACTGTTAGGCAGAAACCTGTGCAGTTCCCTTAAGGACCACTGCAAAAGATTTAGGACTACAGGTAGTTGGCAGTAAACCCAATTGGTAGCAGTCTGTACCACCCAGATTTACCTGGTAGCTGTGGCTGAGCAGTCAGACTTCTCTCAAGATGAGTTAAGCAGTATATAGAGTATACATAATAGGTACAGAGATACAGTAGCACAAGCAAACACTGACCAGAGCTTTGGTGTAAAGTATATAATTATTTATTTAAAGACACACTTGTAAATTACACTAGCACAAAGAGGTAAGTAAATTCAACACACAGTCACTATTATATATATACAACCCTAATTACTTATTAGACAAGTCTTAATGAGAAACACCACTTATTTTCAGACAGAGGTGAGCACTTAACATAAGATGGCACTCTAATAAGTTATTAAAAAGGGAGGGAAAAAAGCAGAGTTATGAAAGCACACAAATTTCAATACTTTTCAAAGAACCACAGTGAGGCAGGTTAGGCAAAGTCTACTGCAGAGCAAGGAATTTCAAGTGCCAGGCCCACTCTTAGAGAGAGCAAGCAAAATGTGTCCAGGATCACACAGTGGGGTTATGCCCAAAGAGTGTTTGTAGAAAGTTCACAAAAAATTGAGATCAAGTCAGGAAAAGTTAGTTAACAGGTCCCAGGCTAACCCAGGTTAGAAAGTCGAGGATTTACTGTCACCCCGAACGATCTGTCGCAAGGGAAGCCAGGTGGGACACAGTACCTGAAAGTGGGAAGAACGCTGGCAGCGGGTGCAAGTCGGTGTTCCGTCCAGAGGAAGAGGAGGTCTCGACGTGGAGGAAAGCTGAAGGTCGTTGCACTGCCAGGGAACAAAACAGCCGCGGAGGTTCCCAGTTACAAGGTACCACCCTTTTCTTCGCGGCAGTGGTAAACCGTGGTATTCTGGTTGCCGGGGTGGTTGGCACGGGCAAGGCGGCCACGAGATGGTCCAGGAAGGCGAAAAGACGGGCAAACTGGTTATCCCCACCAGTCAAAGGAAGAAGACTCTCCGGACTGGAGATCTCCTTTGTTGTCAGGAAAAGTGGTGAGACGGTTCAGCAGGGCTCCACCGGTGGTGTCGTTGTTGCAGGTTGGCTCGGCTTCTCCCTCCTCGGATTCTTTAGGTTCTGTGGCGACTTCTGAAGTTCCAGTCCCCAAAGCCCTGCTTTTATGCAGAAAACCCCCATTCATTGAGCCTAGCTGTCAATCAAACATGCTAAGTGGTGAGCCGGGCGGCTCACCACTTGGGCCAATCACACAAGAGTGCGACTTGAGTTGCCGAGGCAACTCAGTCCAGGGTGCCTAAACCCCCTCGGACACCCCCTGTGGTACCCAGACAGAGTGGACCCACTTCTGGAGGCTTCTGTGGAGAAACCCGCCAAAAAGTGGAACAAAGGGCTCGACTTGGGTTGGAGTCACAGTAGCGAACACAAACGCCATCTTGGAACCATGTTTCGGCAAAAATTACCAACCGGTGAATACATATTAATTTAATAAACCAGCGGTGTGTTCGAGGCTATATTAAAAAGTGGTAGCCTCGAACAATGGGAAAATCCCATAGGAATATATTTGCGGTCGAATATAAAAAGTAGTATCCACCGCCACCAGCCAAAACTCAGTCGGGGGGGACTGGACAGTGCCCCCACAAACAGACCCCGAGGCAATCGAATTGCCTCGACCAGTACGTCCACAATATGATGGTTTGTACTAGTTCTGTTCACAATTTAAGACTAGTAAAGCCAATGGTGACTTTACATGCCCTGGGAGACAGTAGTCAGTGCCAGTATGGAGTCTATGTTTGGGGGTCGCTACGACACCCCTGGGTTACAGCACGGAGGGTGCTGTGTAACCCACATACCAAAAACACATGAAGCCCTATGGGGTAAAGGACCCCATAGCCCATAAAACACATACAAAGTCAAAGGAACACCTCAAATCATGTCTAAGAGTGGGAGGAAAAGAGTCTCACTCTTAGCAGGAGAAAAAAATAAACCCCAAAAATCCAGCAAAGCTGCTGGGGGGCTCACTAGGTTTGGGAAATTAGCCTTTACAGAGAATTCTCCCTAACACATACAAATAAATTATGCCAGCACTTTACCCACTTAACTGGCTCCAAATAAAAAAAAGGATCCACTTCAAGATTCCATTCATCACTCACCACTTATGCGACGGTCTGGGGATCATCACACGGACGTTCTCACTAGTCCATACCATCAAGAATACTGCAGTCCAGCAAGAACAAACTAGTAACCGTAAAATGCTGCAAACTTAATGGCGGCTCCACAAACTCGCTCTTTGCAACCAAACTCTGTAATTCCAAACCCAAACATGCCCGTACAGAAGAAGATGGAAAACCACCTAACCTTCAGAAAACAGCTGACACCGGGATTTTGAACTATCTTCTTCATGAACCCCATCTAATTATACAATGACTTAACTCAACTCCACCCTAAGGGCGCCTTCCAAACAGTCGAAATGGACAGGAACCCATATGCATCCTGCCAATTAACCCATCAGAAACGGGTTTGCTTGGTCAAATTCCACATGACTGAAACGGAGTCGATCAATTCTATGACAAGACCGGAGGCGAGCATTATGCTTATTCTTCTTTAATTACTGCTAACCACAGCTTTTAAAATCTTCTTTTGTTTTCATGTATAACATTTTTTTTTTTTTTTTTTAACTTGAATAACAAAGAAAAAGGAAAATATGAAAACATCATCTTTCCAAAACATCACAAAACTACTCTTCCCATGAGGCTTCTCTGTCTAGTAGTCCCCAGCCTCTTTTTCAATGTCCAATCAGTCCATCTTCCTCACTATAAACCCCTGAAACTGCGGGTCCCTTCCTCTTCTTTTTTGCTGCGGAGCCACAGATAAGTACACGCAGGAATAGTCAATAATGCTATTGTTTCTGTGTTGACATAGACGGTTTTAATGTGTTAGGAGAGCGCGCGCATTAATGGCATAGCGTCGTAGCGTTCGTGCGCTTTAAATCTTAATTGACGAGACGCGAATTCGCGTTCGTTTCGCCCCAGGGTGTTTCTTTGTTCGAGCGGCCGCCTGCCGAGCCCGCGAGTGATCTAGCACTCGCTGCAGGGCGCAGGCAGCGGCCGCACGGCATCGCGTTTCGGGTGGTTGGGCTCGCGTAGTATGCGAAGCAAGCCCAACCAACCCTAAAAACAAACACGGAGCGCGCATGCGCAGGAGCGCGAGTTCGCGTTCAAAATTCCGTTCCGAACAGGAGGACTGCAGACCCTTTTCCCCCACTCTATTCTAACCCAGATATACGCGAATTTCGCTATTTAACTAGCGTTTCGCCTGGGATCAGCAGAGGCATTTCTCATCCGGAGAAGTTATAAAAAAAAAAAAAAAGGGAAAGAAGGAGAAAGCATTTATTTGACTTTCTACATACCCTTGGTGTCTTTACTTGGGAAGGCTGAGTGTCTCACCCACGAGCCTTCATTGCGGCACAGACAATTCCATGGCTTATAACATGGAGAAGGAGGCTTGGAGTGAGGGGAGTGAAGGAGGTCTGGAGGAAGGTATGGAAGAGGACATTGACCTTTCCCAGAGTTTCAAAAGAGTGCTGGGCGACTCATTGGTGCAAGCCATAGCACTGGGAGTTAAGCCTCTGCAAGACAGGCTATTAGTCCTGGAAGAGATGCTGGGCAAGAAGGCTGACACGCTCGATGATCACGGAGAAGGGACCTCCACACAAGATCCTCTGCGAAAAGGTGAGAAGGGGAAGAAAGTGGCCCGGAAGAGAAAACTCTCTTCTACTCCCCCGGGCGAAAGTACAGGGAAGAACAAATCCCTAGAGATGGCTGATGCTTTCCACAGGCTTAAAAGTGCCTTCCTTACGAAGACAGCCCTGCCCAACCTCGTACCCCCTACCCCAGGGGCGAAAAACATAGGGGACGCCTATTCGTCATCCTCGGAGTTCTCAGATCAAGAACAGCCAGAGGAGGATGTGCGCAGCATAGGCAAAGCGAGCGTGGTCTCGCAAAAGAGCGTGGACAAACTCAAAGCCAGCAGTGTGGAGGCCCTTCCGGAGGAGGAAGACATATCGGATATGTTCGACACCGATACCATAAGGCACCCCAGATCGACAGACTGGACACCTTCTCCACGCGTAGCCCTATATATGTCCCATAAGATGAGGAAGCCTATGGAAAATGACATTAGGTTCAGACTCAAAGCCGAATGTCCAAGGCCAGAGCTGAGCGGAAAAGTGGCAGATACGCCAGAGCTCGATGCAAAAATGTTGACCTTCATTACTAAGGCGGGAAAGGATACTAGGAAAGGCATGGACAGGGCATGGAAAACATGTCAAGATAAACTGCTCGACATTGCTGGCCCTATAGCCAAAATAATGGATCTGGCCGAGAGAGCCAGAGATACGGGAGAACCGGTCGACCCGTCTACCTTAGCGAGCTGGGCCCAGAGAGCAGTCTGCATGCTGGGCAACGCAAACTGCGCCATATCTTCGGAGCGCCGTAGGTCAGCTTTATTGAAGATCGATAACAAGCTGGGGGACTTGGCCTCCTATGAAGCTGGGGAAAGCGCCCAAGGCCTTCTTTTCGGGGATACATTCGTCAAGGAGATGAATAGGTTCGTTGGAACATACACAGCGCTGGAAAAGGCGCAGGCCTCCATCAGGAAAGTGTTCCCGGGGAGAGTTTTTTCAGGGGCCGGTCGATATAGAGGCCGCTCGACCGGCCGCTTCAATAATAGAAGAGCACAAGGCCCCAGAGCCCAGTATTGGGAGACCCGGCAGCAAGACGCCTTCTTCCCGAACAGAGGCCGAGGCTCGCGAGGGCGCCGAGGGCGCGGATTCTACCGACATCAAAACAATAACTCAGGTGAGAGAACACGCAATGACCTACCCCCCAGTAGGGGGCAGGACAGCGCTTTATTTGCACAGCTGGCGCGAGCTATCATCAGACGCGTGGGTCCATCAGACAGTACAAGGCTTTGTACTAGATTTTCTAGATCATCCAGTTCAGAGTCGGGCCCCTCTCAGAATTCAGATGACGCAAGCGGAAGAATCTCTTTTAGATGCGGAGATTCGGACCTTAGCGCAAAAAGACGCTATAGAGAGAGCGATAGGAAGCGATCCTTCCTTCCTGAGCAATATTTTCCTAGTGCACCGCAAGGACAAAATTCGTCCAGTGATCAATCTGAAGGAGCTCAACAGCTGGCTAGTTTACAAACACTTCAAGATGGAGGGGATCCATCTACTAGGAGATCTGCTCAGGAAGGGGGACTGGCTTGCGCGCCTAGATCTAAAAGACGCTTATCTTACCGTGCCCATAGCGGCACCGTTTCGACGCTTCCTAAGGTTCAGATGGAGAGGCGAACTCTGGCAATTCAAATGCCTGCCATTCGGCCTAGCATCCGCCCCATGGGAATTCACCAAGCTTATGAGGCCCGTAGCAACAGCACTCAGAGAACAAGGGTGCCGGATGATTGTATATTTAGACGACATTCTATTCATGGCCGAAGACAAAGACCGTTTAAGGCAACAGATCCTATGGGCGATAGAGCTGATCTCCAATCTGGGATTCCTGGTAAACAGGAGCAAGTCGGAGCTAACGCCCACCAGACGTCTAGAATTCTTAGGCTTCACCATAGATACGAAGAAGGCTACGTTAGAGTTGCCGACTCAGAAGATGAGAGCTATCAAGAAGGATCTGAAGGCAGCGCTCAAAAGACTGCTGATCTCTCTTTGTTACCTGGCCAGGATAGTGGGACTGCTTGCAGCTTCCATTCAGGCAGTTTTTCCCGGCCCATTACACTATCGAGCCCTTCAGAGGTTAAAGATCAAATATTTGAGGAAAGGCTGGAGATACCATCGGCTAGTGCCCCTAGACGAAGAAAGCAAGGCCGAGCTAAACTGGTGGCTACGCAATATGGAAGCCTGGAACGGCAGAGCCATTTTCGGCGACGTGCCAGAGCTAATCATAGAGTCAGACGCCAGCAGGTCCGGCTGGGGAGCGCGATGTGGTACGCTAGAAACAGGGGGAAGATGGTCAGCAGGAGAATTAGAACTACATATCAATTGTCTAGAGCTTCTAGCAGGGTCTTTTGCAGTAAAAGCGTTTACCAGAGCGCACTGCAGCATTCTCCTCAGAATGGACAATATATCTGCAGTGAGGTATATCAACAAACTGGGGGGCACCAAATCCAAAATGTTAGCGGAATTAGCGAAGAATTTCTGGCCTGCAAAGACATATCGCAGTGACGGCGGAATATCTACCAGGAGCCCTGAACGAAGTGGCAGACTGGAACTCGCGTCACCTAGTGGACTACAGCGATTGGAGACTACACAGGGACGTCTTCAAGAAACTGGAAGCGAAATGGGGTCCCCTACACGTGGACCTGTTCGCATCGAGACTGAATTCTCAGCTACCAAATTACTTCAGCTGGAGACTAGACCCGGAAGCCCAGGGCACCGATGCATTTCTGCACCACTGGGGGTCACAGAGACATTATGCGTTCCCCCCCTTCGCGATGCTGGCGAGGGTACTAGCAAAAGTGCGCAGGGACAAAGCTCAGATAGTGATAGTGACGCCAGAGTGGAAGTCGCAAGCCTGGTTTCCAGTTCTGATGGAACTTTCTACGGATTTTCCACAGAGGATTGCATTCAGACCAGACTTGCTGGTGGATCCGGCAGGAGTTCCCCATCCTCTGATAGAGGATCGATCCTTATATCTGATAGCGTGCAGAATTTCAGGCACAGATGGCGATTGCCGGGCCTTTCAGAAGACGCTACAAGACTTATCAATATGTCATGGGCTCCATCTACAATCAGGAGCTATAATTCCGCATGGCAAGCCTGGGACTTATGGTGCAGGAGGAGGAGTATATCTCCCATTTCAGCACCTGTAGTACAGGTAGTGAATTTCCTAGCCACCCTTCCTGTAGCAGGTAGAGCTTTCAGGACAGTAGGGGTTTATAGATCTGCAATTTCGGCAGGGCACGAGTTAGTAGACGGCGCTCCGGTGGGGGAGCACCCAGCAGTATCCACATTGCTGAAGGGTGTGAAGATGTCCAAACCCCCCGGAGCAAAGTATTCATCACTGTGGGATGTGCAGAAGGTGATACAGCTGTTTCAGATATGGCCGGATAATAATTTTTTATCAGGGAAACAGCTTTCGGGCAAACTGGCTACGCTTCTTTGCTTAGTTTCTTGCAGAAGAGTTTCAGATGTCAAAGCGCTTGAGATAGACAGGAAAATGTATTACCCAGATGGGATAGCGTTTACCATAGCGCAGCGTACTAAATCTAATTCTAAGGTGATATTATATCCATATTGGCCAAATAATGAGAGATTGTGCGTAGCGAATTGCATTAAGTGTTATGAAGCAGCGACAGCAGACGTTAGACCGCATGGAGTGAAGCAATTGCTTATAGCACGTATAAAGCCATACAAAGCAGTCAAATCAGCTACTATAGCCAGATGGGTGAAGGAAATTATGGAACTGGCGGGCATAGACACGTCTAAATTTGGAGCTCATTCTACCAGGGGAGCAATGGCTTCACGAGCTTTTGCAGTAGGAGTTCCGCTGCAGGAGATCATGAAGGCAGCAGACTGGTCAAGCGAGTCAATCTTTAAGACTTTTTACTTCAAACCAGTATCCAATATAGCTGCTGCCGTGGTGGAAAGCTTTGAACAAGCATAATGCTCGCCTCCGGTCTTGTCATAGAATAAAGATTGCCCATGCGACTAACGCAGGAAGTCTTGATTCTATTAAAGACACGGAGGCGAGCATTATCCCACCCTATGAAATACAGTGTTATGTTACGTTGTGGTCTGTATTGATTCAAATAGATTATGTATAAGTTTCATTATGATATATGATGACTGTATTTCCCTTCCCTAACATGTGTTTTCTTTTTGCATAGGAGAAGAGCAAAAGAATAGCAGAGATTAGAGTATGGAAGGAGTCAGTTCAGCGAATTTAGAGCACAGCCAGTTGTCGAGGATAAAAAAAAAAAAATTAAAAAAAAAAAAAAAGACTTTTCGGTTGGAGTTTTGAGAATTTAATTGGAGTTGGTCTTTGTTCAGTTATTGGATACGCTGCAAAAGAAGAGGAAGGGACCCCGAGTTTCAGGGGTTTATAGTGAGGAAGATGGACTGATTGGACATTGAAAAAGAGGCTGGGGACTACTAGACAGAGAAGCCTCATGGGAAGAGTAGTTTTGTGATGTTTTGGAAAGATGATGTTTTCATATTTTCCTTTTTCTTTGTTATTCAAGTTAAAAAAAAAATAAAAAAAATGTTATACATGAAAACAAAAGAAGATTTTAAAAGCTGTGGTTAGCAGTAATTAAAGAAGAATAAGCATAATGCTCGCCTCCGTGTCTTTAATAGAATCAAGACTTCCTGCGTTAGTCGCATGGGCAATCTTTATTATCATCGCAAATATCTGACCAAACACCTCATTCATATCGGCAACAGGCATATGCTATATCAATTATGGGGGTACCCAAAGATTTGTTCTCGTCCCCCGCGTCTTGTCCCTCCGTTTGTGTACACCGTTTGGCTAACCTCCCCTCCAAAATCTCTTACCACCTTACACCACATGCGCACCGCCCAAGCCCCAGACAGGTGCCGCGGGTGAACCTGAACGTTAATGACCACTATTGAATGTACTCGCCTCAGTCCTACTACACTTCGCACCATCATCAGATATCAGTACCCAAAGCATGCATACCCACGCAGATCTATCCTCAAAACCTCCATTGAAGCATACCGGCAGACAGGACCTAGGCACTTCCAACCTGCACCTACCAACACCACACCATTCATATCTTTCTTTCCTGCGATCCCACTGACAACACTTCTCTCTCATTACAGAGTGCCATGCAACCAGGCTAACAACAAGTGGCAGTAGGGTGCTATTCAAGAACACTTTACTTACTAACAATGTTAATAGATTCAGGAACGGAATATTATCAAATACTGAGATTCAGAAAGGTGGGCAGGTATTGGTGGAGCAAAGAATGACAGTGATGAGAGAAGGTGGGGGAGCATCAGGCGTGACAGGCGAACTCTTAGATGAATTGAGACGAGTTAGAAAAGAGGAAAGCTTGTGCCCAATAATTATGATTTAACAAAAGTATTGAGTGCTTAATTTGACAAAGAAAAGTCTTGATTAAATTACGCCTGTTAAGACTGAGCAGAAGGATAGAGAGGGAGGGGGCAGATGAGAAACATTAAAGCTGCAGGATGAAAGGAAGATGATCAAGAGCAGCAAATAAATGTCCTTCATCCTTTTAAAGCAGGTGGGACTCGTACACCTTCATGCATGATCAGCCCGCGGGGCAAGGAAACACACACAGAGGAGTGGAACAAAGTCATATGGGGAGCAGAAGGGACATCACCTGACCTTGAACCCCAATGACCGGTCAGTGTGTGTTTTTAACAGCCAAGTCATAACTCGAGGCGGTTTCATGAGAATAAATAGGCACTGATACTAGGCACATACGTGCAGCTCCTACAATCTGTAGACGCAGAAGGCTTTCAAAAGACCAGTATTGAGATTGAGAAAATCACATGTAATGCAAAGCACCCACGGGGTCAGCGATAAAGAACATATGAGTTAGCAGTTTCTACGGCTAGCTACGCTCAAATGACACCCAGACCCAATCCCCAAGAACGGCTGCTGGGTAGGTACGAGTTAAAAGTAAGGTCTGGCAATGTAAGTTAGGCCGAGAGTTAAAGAAGAAAGGGACTGAAAAGGAAAGATGTGAAGGAGATCAGAAGGAAGCTGTTTCACATCATAGGAAAGCTTGCATTTATGTTGCCTACATGAAGCCAGGCAAGCCAGAAATGGCTGTGACAGGAAGTAGGCTCTTGGCCGGCAAAGAACAATCACTAGGACTCGATCCCTGAAATGGCTCTAGATCCCTATTCCTGGATGTCAACACCCTAGTCTCAAATGGACAATTAGAATGTTTCTGATTCCTCCCTGGTGTGTCTCTTTCCTATTGCAAAGGCCAAGCCACTGAGGGCAAAGCCTGCCTGTACCCCTCTCGCTGCCTAGATGGGAGCAGGTCAAGGCCATGCTAACAGGGAAACCCACATGTGGCCAAGACACCTACAGAAAGGGGCTGTTCGTAATTAGTCAAGAGCATGCAAGAGAGCGTCTAGGTGTGTGCCCCTTATCACCAGCACACATTCTACACAACATATTTCAGAAGAACCAAAAATAGAGACAGAGAAACTAGTGCTTCGATTCATTCACACAGCACAGTGACACAATGCAGGATGAATAAAAAGCTGAAACGTCCCAGCGGGTTGGGCACTTTTCAGCAGTACTTACCACTTGCTGGACACTTTGAACCTGGATCATGTTATACTTTGTTTCCTCGGTCGCGTTCTGCCAAACGATATAACCGCAGGCTACCTGGGCGAGATGTCGAACAGGCTCCATCTCCGGGGACATGTTGCCTAAGTCATCTAGAGAAATAAAACACAAAATGTCACTAGCGCTGTGTACAATAGAGATGCTCCCATGTTCAACATCTACTCAGAGAAAATTCTGCCAAAATTGAGGTATTCTGCTAAATAATGTAGGATTACCTGGCTGAAACTGGATAGTTAAGGCTGACATTTGTACAATGCTGATAAAGATTGATAAAATTGCTTTAATTAGAAATTGTCACTTTGTGAATGGAACTCGTACTGATGTTTGCAGGTAACATACTATTTCCAGGCTCCAATACTCTCAGTTATGTTATTAAAATGCAAGAGAAAAAAACGAAACTGAATAGTTTTGGCACAAGAGTAAGTTAATTGCATTAACAGGGTACTTTTAACGTTCTCTCTAGGCTTGACTACTGTAGTAGCCTCCTCCTGAATCTACCATCCTCCACTCTACGACCCCTCCAGCTAATACAGAATAGGGCAGCGAGATTTATCCTTGGCCTTAAACCCAGGGATGGAATCTCTCCTGCACTAAAAAGTCTTCACTGGCTCCCGGTTGCTGCACGGATTAAATTCAAATCCCTCTGCATCATCCACAAGGTTGTCTGTGCCCGGAGACCACACTATCTACTACATTCCTCTGGCACCAACTCTTTGGGGGTCATTACGACCCTGGCGGTAGGGGATTAACGGGGCCAGTAGAGCTGCCGGCCCTGTTAACTCCCTACCGCCTCATTACAAGGTCTCCTCGCGGGACCCGCTAAGGACGCCTGTTTTTATCACGAGCAGTCCAAGATGCGAACAAACGGCCCGTCATTAACGGGCCCGTGGTTTGCATCCTCCCCATTCCCATTGAGCCCTAAGAGAGCTCGAATGGGAATGGGGATGTACCAGGTCTGGGTTCCTGGAATGGGGAAATACTGGGCCCTCCAAGGTCGGAATGGCCCGGTATTTCCCCATTCCAGGAACCCAGACCCGGTACCTGGAATGGGGGTAGCCATGCCGCAAACAGCAGCATGGCTACCCCCAGGGTCATAATAACCCCCTTTGTGTGTAAAGCATTTTGCTAAACAGAGAGCCGGTGGTTGTTCACTTTCCTCAGCAGGCTCCATCCTATGAAATAGCCTCCCCCTGCACCTTGAGCAGGATCTTCTCAAATTCCGGAACCTCCTTGCAACTTTCCTCTTTTCCTCCTCCTTCCCTTCTTCTCTCCTCTGCTAATCCCACAGTTGCTGAATCGGTGTCCTGGGTCTTTATGCATCCACGTGGCCATGGCCTCCCTCACCAATTCTCCCCAGCTCCTGTCTATCCACAGCACTTGCATCTGCACACCCCCCGCCCTGGAGATTCGCACTTACACCTCCTGCAGCCCCCGTCCGTACAACACTCAACATTCCTAGCACTTCATCTGTGGCTCACCCATGAGCTCGGAATCCTCAGCACCTACCCCCTCTTCCCTCTTCCTTGCTGCACTTGCACGTTCTGAATACTCACGAGATATAGTAGGTTCGTCCCTTCTATCTTTTTCCCCCACACTGCTTTTAAATTTTGTGGTTTTAATGTACTTCCCACCCTTGCTCCCTCCCTGCCCTATGGGTGCTTTGAAACAGTATTTTCTTAATGTATAAGCGCCTCACAAGCAAACAATAAATACATAAATGGCTACAAAATACAATGTACAATTGAAACACAATTGCTGGTTGTACAAGCGCCTTACAAATGCACAATAATTACATTCATATTCTGTTTCCTCTTCTTTCTTCCCAAACCCAAATACGAATAAGTAGTGGCACTGTAAAGAACAGATAACATGTTCCTTCAGGATGGTTGTGATTAGGGTGAGGGGGCATAGAATAGACACTCTGGTGGTGATATGACCATGCCACCTCTGCTTTACATCTGTGTGTGCAATACATATTGGAAAAGGAAAAACCTCAATAGCGTGTCTTGAATTGTGCCATGTGGTTGGAAGGTCAGTGTTTGGGGTGTCTTCGATTGTGCTGTTTGTTTAGAAGGTCATTCCTATGACTTGTCTACAAGGACATAGTGAAACCCCTTGAGGTAGACATCCTTGGATGTAATGTCGGTGGCCACAGAACCAATGGCAACTGGATAGTTTATTGTGACACTTATGGAGGAAGTGGCCAATTAGGAGACGAGTAGACATTTTCCAAATGTCCTGATTCGCCCTGATATCCTTTATCATCTTGCTTTAAATATGAAACAGAGCTTAACCCAGTGTATTTGCATCTCAATTAATTTTGCTAAATTTGATGGCAACCCTATTTTTCCTGTCTCTTTTTATGTTGTTTTTTTGGGAAACCAGATAACGGACAAACAGTCCATTATGGACAGTGTTAAAAGTGTATTCAGACTTCCACGTGTGTCTTCCTCCAAATTGTGCCTAGAACAAAAAACTTTTATACAACGACCTTTCTGTAGGTATTAAAATAAATGAGACGTGTGGCCTAGTCGGCAAGTTATAGCCTAAATTCCTCAGACAATTGGAATCTGTCCAAATTCTTTTATATCTTTGTTTCCAAGTTTTCTCATTTACAGAAATTAGAGGTGTTCAGAAGCAGGATAACAGCACGATAAAATCATTGACATCGCTATATAATACCTAAATAAGATACTGCACCCATGACCATGAGTCTAGGTATTCAGATGTGGTCACCTGAGTGGCCAGTCTCCCAAGAAAGATGTTTGCTTACCTGGGATCTTCCCTGCCTCAAGTGGCATCTTCAGGTTCCTCATTTTGGTGTACCAGGCCTTATCGGCATCTTGCGTGTCTTTTTGGAGTTCTTTGTCGAGTTTGTAATTTATTTCCGGAGCACCTTGTGGGTTCAGATGATAAATTATTTCAGCAGTGCAGTTTGCAACAGAGATGTTTCCCTGGTGAAAAGGGAAGAAGATACATGAGGATGGGACCAAGATGCTGAGGAGAACTTCAAGGCACATGAACAGAAATACAGGATTTCCACTTGTTCATTTAAGACAGCGGAAGGTTTTTAATGTAATGGGGCCTTTGGAGTTACAGACTACATTTCAGTTTTATTTCTTTTGGATGTGGGATAAGAACAGATGAAATTAGCAATGTATAATATTATTGAACTGAGTTGTTGGGCTTTCACAAGGGGTTGGTAATGCAACATTTGCAGGTAGAATCAGTCCCCGGCAGCCTGGAAATCCATTAGTCACGAAGGACATTGAAATAGTTGATGGACAACAACTTACACTTTGTAAAGGTTCAATGCTCAAAACTTTGGAGCATCTCTGTACAAGCACAACCAGCTTGATCGAATAAGCCAAATAATTCCCAGCAGGTAGATGCAGGTGTAGTTATCAAGACCTTTGTAATTCCAATATGGCCGGTTGAAAACACACCAATTAAAAGGAAAATATAAAAAAGAAACCCCACTTCCTTATGATTTACCAAATATACCTACGACAAAGGCATACAAGAAATTAAGTCTCATCAAATATTGATAGTGGGTAAAAGAAGAATTCTAAGACACTGGCTAAAGGTTGTTCGCCCCAATATAGTTGGCGTGATAGCGGAACTGCCCAAACCAGCCATTCATGAGAAACATTGATGGTCAACAAGCACTTTGACAGCTCCACCACCACTCACTTGCCAAGTGTCTAGTCTTTGTGTTTATCAAAGACCCCCAAAGCTTCAGTTAAAGAGTGTGTTAAAATAGATCTAAGCCGGGCTGGTACCAAATGAGGTTCACCTTCACGATCAAACCTTTACCTACCTGAGGTAAATCCGCTCCAATGTACAAGATCATATGCTTTCTCTGCTCACCGTCCCTCTGCACTTCTCTCTGCTCACCGTCCCTCTGAACTTCACGTTAGAAACTGTCTTTCACGCTGCAGCATAAATGACTTGGGTCAACGTAGACATGTCCTTGCCACATTCAAAGACTCGCCCCGGCTTCCTCTTACATATAGCATCAAGTTTACATCATTTATAAGCACCAATACGACAGACTGTATGGCTGAGAAACTCTGCCTCCGCGGAACACTCCATAAACATGTTGAGGTTCATGTGTGCTTATTAAGCCCCACAACTCTTGGCACGTAAATCCCACACCTATGTGAGCGATCCAGTGCCCAGCTACCTGCGGGGGTCGGGCAAGATTTCATCTATACAAATACCCTTTCTCACCCCAAGAAATGAAAAAGGTTTTGCTCTTAAATGGGACACCTTTTTATATGGCTCTTGTAAGAAACTTCTCAAGCCATGATCCTGGAAAGTGAAAACAGAACTCTTCCCATAACTATACGTTTGGTGGTGTGGTTTAATGCAGGTGAAGCATTGTATGAGGGATACACTGATAAGCAAAGCAAGATTACAACGCGCCTTCAAAAAACGTGTGTATAAGCGTGTTATAAATGCCATATCATATCGATGTGCACAGGCAGGCAATAGTATTCTATTAGGTTGCCTTGCGATATCATAGGTTTCATATGTACTACTTGAATGAATCCCTGTGGAAACCTCAGTGATGGCTGGGTACTGGAGCGGCTGTTCCCGGTCCCGGCTGGAACCTTTAACAGCTTTGCTTGCTCCAAACCTGTGTAACCTCTTCCCATCAGCCCTGAACCTGATTAAGTTGAAATGTTCATTAGCCCCACTACTACATTATAGGACCACAGCCTCGCACCCACATCAAGTGTGCCCTACGATGCCCTTAGAATGGGTCCGACAAACAGCATTGGAAACATGTTTGCCTGTAGATCTGGAACCATAGGTCATTCTCCCTCGCCTGCACTATTGTAACTCTCTTCAGGGTGACGCTAGCAAGGAAGATATCCTTAGGCTGTAGAAAATTCAAAATGCCGCTGTACGTATTGTCCACGGAATAACATGAAATGAACCGACTTCTGCATCCAGGACGGAATTGCATTGGCTGCCTGTGTCAGCTAGGATTTCTTTCAAGCTGTTAACACTTGGACACAAATGTATCTTTGGACTCGTGCCCAGGTATCTCAAGGAAAAGGTGATTGTACATCAGCCAACCAGGGTCCTGTGATCCGCCACTGCCCACCTCCTCAGCGTGGACCGTGTAAGAGAGCTTGTGGAAATGGACGCTCCTTTCCAGTGCTGGTGGCATGTGCCTAGAATGAGCTACCTCAAGCACTAAGAAGGGAGGAAAACCACCTGGTCTTTAGAAAATCTTTAAAGACCAGACTGTTCATGTAAAGTCTTGGTCTGTAGGTCTGTACTTTTTCCTGTTTCAGCACCTGGATGACCTAGGGCTTTGGCACTATACACATCCAATAACATAACATAGGTGCTTCCTACCACTTCCTGTACTGCCAAACAGTGCCCCCAGTTTAAACACTTTTGCACCTGTTTTCACGCCTAGTTTTAGCATGTGCCACCAACCAAAGTTGACCATCTAGTCTAGGAAGAAAAATCTATTTTTTAGCACCCCAGGTTCCCGCTTTGGGAACCAGGGGTACTAATGGCCTTTATCCCCCATTGCACGGTCTGCAATACAGGATAATGGTCCGGAGCCCTCGTTATTTATTTATTTATAATGCGCCGAAGCCCGCGGGCATTAGGGCACACACAGACACACTTCACTTTATTTTTTGACAAGTGTTATAATGTAGGTACAAAAAATAGTGATATACCTTTGGTGACTGAGGTATAGCCTGTAGCCATGGGCAGTGGCCAGATTGTCCGGGTCATGGTATAAGGTTATGACCCGGGCAATCTGGCTACTGGCCTTGACCGCGAGAGATGAAAAATTGTGTTAAAGTGGCCATGTCCACCTGGGACCGGCTATGTGATAAAGTTATTCGAAGGTAGGATAGGTTTGAAAGGGGAAAAACATGTGCTTGTGGTAATATAGTCATAGGGTTCTGACTACGCCTTCTGTAGGCTGCCATGGAAAGGGAAGAGGGGATCTGTACTGAGCCCCACCTTATCCTCCCATGGTGGCAATCATGGAAAAGGATTTTCCTTCCTACAGGAAGACAAATCTATTTTGTAGCACCCCGGGTTATCGCTTTGGGAACCAGGAGTGCTAATGGCCTTTATCCGCCATTGCAGGGGCTGCAATGGAGGATAATGGTCCGGAGCCCTCTTTATTTATTTATTTATAACGTGCTGAAGCCCGCAGGCATCAGGGCGCACACAGACACACTTCGCTTGGGCCGATAACTTGGGCTGCCGGGCCGTTATCCCCCGTTCCAGTCCCTGGAACAGGGGATGAACGCCACAATATTCCCATTAGCATAACACAAAATGCTAATGGAAATGTTGGAAAAACGTTTTGAGTCTATGTATGGTCACGTGGCACTGTCCGGAAGGTCTACAGTGAAGTCAGATGTTCACGGATGTTGACGAAAGCAAAAACTGTTGAAAAAGTATAGAAGTGTTAAAAATGATGCTAGAAGGTGGGAAATGGCAGAGTTTTAAGGTGAAATGTTGTAGATTGGACACAAATGTTGCTATATTGGGGTAAGTATGATATTAGTAAGTTGTAGGAAAATAGCATGCACTGGTAAAAACCCATGGAATTCTCTGAAAAAAACTTTGTTAAAAGAGACGTTATGTTTAAGTTGCACCAATAAAAACCTATACAATTCAATGAAAACACTTTGTTAAAGGGACGTTATGTTTAAGTTGCACCAATAAAAACCTATACAATTCAATGAAAACACTTTGTTAAAGGGACGTTATGGTTAAGTTGCACCAGTAAAAACCTATGAAATTCAATGGAAAAACGTTGGTACAGGGATGTTATGGTTACAGGTAAAACTGAAAAAAACTCGCCAGTTATGGTAAGCTAAGCAACCATAACTCACGCCACCACCAGGCACTGCTAAGACTAACAGCCAGGACATCAAAAATGACATCACTGATGACATCACATGTGAAATTAATGTTGATGAAAAGTCCCTACAAGGGGTTGTGTTTATAATGGTAAACACGTTGTACCATGTTTTTCTCTTTTTTTAAAAATAAATTCTGGTCATTAAATAAAACTGGATACTATAAGGACTTGCTGACTGTCTGGCTGGTTTCCTTATCTTGAGGAGCTACATGCTGGCGTGTGTTCGACTGGAGTGCAATCCCCCTAAGGAATCCATCAATGGCTTCCTGGTTTTTCAAATATATATATATATTTATTGAAGACACACCCCTAAATGCTCACATCAGGAAAAAATAAAACCCGCTTGGGAAAAAAGACCAAGAGATTCTTGCAAGGATAACAAGACAAAAAATAGGTGTGTAAAAAGGGTGCAGGCGGGACACTGCGTCATTCATATACAATAATAACCTGTGCAGCTGCTTGGTGAAACCCCATACATGGTCGGCCTACTCCATCGGTGATGCGAGGCCATTGGTCCCAGCCCTGTCCGTTCATCTTCCATTATGTGGGGTCAGCTGGGCTCAAAAATACAATTAGCTACATTATACTAACAGTGCTACTCTATCATTATACAGGGCACCTGGCATGAGCATAGGCTGGTACATGGGTAGTCCCGAGGTCACTCTGACCAGCACACATTTCACTCATCCCAGTCGCGTCTTCCGGCTTCCAAGGCTTCCACCCTCGCTTTTGGATTATAATGTATCCCTTCCTGTATCTCGCTTTACAAATCATGTCATTATGAAGTAAAGATAGGGTGACCATTCTCTTAGATCTTTTATGGTTGACTGGTTTATGGTCGTGGCCTGGGTTCAGCTGGTATCTTGTGAACGACCACAAAATTATCGACCAATAGCTCTATTAGATGTGCCAGGAAAGATATTTGCCCGACTCTTACTAAAGGACTTTACCAAATTGGTAAATAATATTCAACTTGCAGATAAATATCAAACAGGCTTCGTACCTGGTCTAGGAACTTTAATCAACCAATTAGCTTTATCATTAATCAAAATAAGAGGACAGAACACAGGCCAATCAATATACATGGCCATTATTGATTTTAAAATGGCCTTTCATTCTCAAGGGACCTCCTCTTTGATCAATTAGGAAAAGCCAAATGGCCACAATATATTCAAACACTAATTAAACAATTCTATTCTGAAACTTCAATACAAGTTCGCTTCACTCAAGGAGGCCTGTTATCTAGGTCATTTCAAACCACTAGGGGGCCAAAACAGGGTTGCATATTAGCAGCAAAGCTATTTAATTTTTTTAGATCTGATATTGGTAAATTCCTAACGTCAGTGCCCTTTGATTCATCAAAAATAGGCTGTGCACAAATATCCTGGATTTTATATGCCGACGACCCAGTGCTAATATCGAAAAATCCAATAGGGCTGCAAAAATCACTCCAGGCTCTGGAAACCTGTGCCGCAGGCAACTACCTTTAATTTAATTTAGATAAAACAAAAGTGCTAACATGCTACAACAAACGTTGGTGAAAATTCAAATAGATGCTTAATAGCAAACCTTTAATTACTACTGACGAATACATATATCTAGGATTAAACACCAATAATAATATACTTGATTTACCTTGTCATACAACCTTGCAAAATAAAATCCAGACAGCTATTTCAGAAGCTAGAATAATACATAACAAATGTGGCACATTTTCATTCGGACCAGTTACTTATTACAAGCAAGAAGTAATGCCTGTTATTACCTTTGTAGCCGAAGCAAGACAATATAAAGGGACCATATATTGGACGAAGCTCGAAGGAGTCTTCTGGAAGAAAATGCTCAAGCTCCCCTTATCGACGCCTATGGAGCTTATTAGGCATGAGTTAGGACTGCTCTCCTTGAATATAATTGTAATCTGGAAAATAATACCCCTTTACAGGAGATGTCTATTAGCCCCAAATACAAATTATTTGTTATCAATTATCGCCAATGCATGCATCTCAAAGTCTGATAGCATACCAAAGCCATGGATCCAGAAAGCACTGGATTTCATGACCTGTGCAGATATTAGTAAAGATTGGCCAATCCTAACAAAGCCAAACAAAAGCTCTGGGCCTACGACTTGGGATAAAATAAAAAAATATGACTGTTTCAAAAATGGCCATTTCAATCTTAAATCCTTGAATATGACAGAAACCTATCTATTGAAATTCCTGTCAACAGAATATCGTACAATGTTCTTAAGATTCCGATTTAACATATGGCCTACCAAGAACCAAGTAGGATTAGGGACAAATGCCAGCCCGATGGATAGAGCATGTAGACGCTGCTTTGATATTACCACTCCAGAACTCCAAAGCATATCCTAATATACTGTCCAGCCTTGACTGATTTACGGAAATATTATTTTTATACATTATTTACTGAATTCGATATAATGACCTCAGAGATATTATGGAAAGAACTTTTAAGTGACCAAAGTATTTCTTTGATGCTAGCAATAATGACCTTCTTACTATTTCCAAGACTAGGACTGGGATCTATAGAACCAAGACAAGAGTAAGAAACATTAAATCTCTAATCTAGCGACTGGAAAAATAATTATTGTTTGCCAAGTCATCTGGAACTAACTGCACCTTTGAATACGTTTACCCCTTTTTTTTTACCTACTGTAGAGAATCGTACCAGATTAACTGATTTTACACATTGCAATACCTTTTGTAACATTTTTAGACATGTATGGACTGCATTTTAGCGAACCTTTATCAATTGTATAAGTACTTTTCTAACTGTGCTTTTTATCTGTATGTTTATTAAATGTCAAATGTATTGTATATTGAAAAGTTGATTTAAATTAACCGAACCAATAAAAATAAAATTAAAACAAGAATAAACTCTACCGTCTTGTGTCACAAGCTACTCTATCCCTCAAACTATAACTAAAGGATAAACTAACAGAAAGTTCCTTTTTCAGGAGAATGGCTCCCTTCTCCTGTTGCCTGGATAGAGTCCAAAAGAATGTTCTCTTGCAATGAAAATACCCAGGGTACTGTCGCCCTTGCCCTGGCTTGTGGGTTTTACTCAGCCCTTCTCCTGGTATTGCTTGGTACAGTTCACAACAGACCTGCTCTCAGACCTTGACACTAACACTCCCTCTGTCCTCAATCTTCTTGACCTCTCCTCTGCCTATGACATGGTAAACCACAACATCCTGATCACATGTCTCTGTGACATCCTGTGAATCACAGGTCAGGCTCTGACATGGTTAACTTCCTTCCTTGCCAACTACTCATCCTAGGTGGAACTTGAGTCCTTTCTCCCTACTATCACTCTTTCAACCTGCGGCTTTCCTCAGGGTTCTAACCTATTCCCATGGTTCTTCAATGTCTACATGGCTCCCCTGGCACATGTGATTGCCATTTGCATCTCTAACCTCCGGTGTTATGCAGATGACACGCAACTCTCCTTCAAGCTACCCTCAGCCACCTCCTCTACCTCGCTCATATCTGACTGTCTGTCTGCAATTCAGTCATGGTGTGCTTCAAACGACCTCTGTCTCAACTCCAGTAAGACTCCTGCTCCTGCTTTGCCACTCTCACTCTGGCCACCTCCCTTGGCCCTGCGCCCGCACCCACCTGCAAGGCAAAAAACCCTGGGGTCTTCTTCGACTCCACTCTCTCCTTCTCCACTCACATTTTGGACATCAGAGGTACTCTTCCTTTTCTCACCTTCCTCCAGCGGCTCACTGTCTCCAGAGCCCTGGTTCTCTCTAGGCTGAATTACTTCAACAGCCTCTTTCTCAACCTCCCTGCCGCTGCTTTGCACCCTCTGCAACTCATCCAGAACAGAACAGTGAGACTTATCCTTGGCTTCAAGCCCAGGGACTGCATCTCACTGGTGCTGAAATACCTCCATTGGCTCCCCTTGGCTGCAAGGATCAAGTTCAAGACCCTCTGCATTGTCCACAAGGCTTTCTGGGGCCTGGACCTACCTATCTGCAACAATGCCTACCTAAATACTGTCCCTCCCGAGCCCTCTGCTCATTTACATCCAACCTTCTGTGTGTGAGCCGGTTCTCCAAGCAGATGTGGAGGGAGATCTTTATCCTCAGCAGGGGCCTCCCTCTGGAATAGTCTCCCTGCTGTCCTCCATCTTGAGCCCGATTTCCTTAAATTCTGGAAACTCCTTAAGACATTCCTCTTCTCCTCTTCCTTCTCTCTCCCTTTACCCTGCTAACCTCTCTCTCCACTCTATCCCTTCTTCCCTCCTTTTCTACACAGCTTGCCGACTGGCCGCCGGGTGTACCTCAGAGTCTCACTCACCAGTCCTCTCGCACTTGCCTCCGGGCCTGCACTTGACTCACTGCCACTGCACTTGGTCAATGACCCATGAGAATGGAATCTCGCAGCACTTACCCAGTTTATGACTAACTGGGCACACATGGATTCCTCACCTCCTCCCCTCTCCTGACTAACTGGGTGCACATGGATTCCTCACCCCTCCCCACTCCTGTCCCATCTATGCACTTGCACAATCTGAACATACCATACCTTGAAGATCGTCTATCTATCTTCCCTGTCTCTCCTCCTTGCATGGTGGCACCTCAATGCACTTGGAAAAACTGCAGAATCGTAGTCAGACCTTTTGGCTGTTATCTACACTGTTAATTGTATTATATGCACTTACTCTGCCTGTGCAGACTTGTATCGTTCAGTAATTCAAGTGCTCTGAATAATTGTTGTCTTTTCCCTTTGTTCTCTCCTTCTTTGAGCACTTTGAAACACTTGCCTTGTGTATAGGCGCTTTACAAATAAACATTATCATACCATACCATAACGAGGTCAGAGGGAATTAATTCCTTCCCCTGGCATTTTTAACACAACTCCTGGTTTGGTACCTGGGGAATGACTCCTGGTATTGATTGGAACAGTTATTTCTCACTGCTTTCAGCTTGATGTACACTTTGCCACTTTTCTTTGTTGTTAAAAAAGTCCCAAATCTTTTTGGGGTCCAAGACCCTTCTCTGGTGGTCAGTGGTTTTCTCTTTCCCACTGTGGCAAGGAGGATTTCCTCTAATGCTCTCTGTATCTGCTTTAGGGTCCCAGACCCTTCTCTGGTTATACCAAGGTAGCAGGCTTCCCACTACTGAGGCGAGAGGGAGCTTTGTGAACCAGCCTCCCTTTTACCTGTGAGTACCCTCCGGGTCTCCCGTACCTCACGTTACCTTGTGTGGGATTGTGGTATGTCACCAGAAATTCCTGGGGCCGCAGGTCTTCTCTCTGGCTCTGCTGGTTCACTGCTGTGGCTCCGCCGACTGCTCTGTACTTCTTTCGTCTGTCCTGTGGCTACGCTCTCTTGCCTGCTGTGCTGCCCGGCGTCACTCCTGCAGAACCCATGGAGGACTCCCAATGCACTTCACTGGCCTCTTCTTACCGCCGGTCATTCAGCAGCTCCTGGATCTCTGGCACTGGTTCGTCTCCATAACTGCTGCCAGACCCGGCTGGGTTTGACATGGCCGTGCTTGACACGGCTGGGCTTCACACATTTGATAGTCCTTTGTTCCTTTTTATACATTGTATTGAGTTCCTGCCATATGGATTGTAAAAGTCCTTTGTCTCTGTTAACAACTGACTACTTATGCCTCCTTGTACCAGTACAAGCACAGTCAATTACCTTCATGTCTCCTGTGTTCTTCTTCATTCTAGTACTTAGATAAGGTGAGATGTCAGATATTACTGAAGGGAGGGAAGGGCTATTATAATAACAAACCTTAGCATTCTCAAGGGGTATCTCAAGGGTCATGGGGATAGTGAGTGGAGTCATGTTCCGGGAGTCCTTGTCCCCATGAGGGGAGTCTCTTCCTGTGAGGTCCTCCCGCTGTGTACCACGCCTAGGGTGAATATCAGGTAACAGCCTCACCCACCTAGGCTCAGAGGGAAGGGGTCCCCCCTGGGGAGAAGTGATGGTATCCCTAACTCGGCACACTATGCAAATTGACTTCTAAATGCAAGTCCACTCTGTGTTAGATCAGCCACAGGCTGTCCAAGACACCTTTCTAATGGCAATGCATGGCAAAAGCAGTCCTCTTTATAGCTGTCGCCTATGATCTTGAACCGTCCGTGTACTCATTCTTTCAGCAGCTTGGCAGATGACCCCATGCTTGTGTGTAGGGTAGCTTCTGTGCACTGGAAAGTTACCTTGCCATACCCCTTGTGGTTCGGCAGCCATACCTGTCCACGTGCTGTAGGTGGCCATAAAGGAAGGGCACTGGGTTTGCCTTTAGGGTCTGGCACCAGGGCCCCGGGGGTCCAGTTTCATATAGGTACCTGTCCACATGCTGTAGGTGGCCATAAAGGAAGGGCACTGGGTTGGCCTTTAAGGGTCTGGCACCAGGGCTCCGGGGCTCGCGTTTCATACAGGTACTTGTCCACAAGCTGTAGGTGGCCATTAAGGAAGGGCACTGGGTTGGCCTTTAAGGGGCTGGCGCCAGGGCTCCGGGGCTCGTGGTTCATACAGGTACCTTAGGTAACGGTCTATTGCACAAGCTCCCAGGAGGTCTTGTGACGCAGGAAACACATGGATTGAATAGGCTTCTGATTACCACAGCCACTGAGACTGGAGCCAAGGGCTACACCCAGAGTCCTGCACAGGCATACACAGATATGTCAGCTGCTGGCCAAACAAGAGCTCTTAGGACTGAGATCACAAAATGTCCAGGGGATGAGCTTTGGACCTTGAGAAGTGCATCAAGCAGGTATTTTGGCATAGGCCAATGGGGAGAGGGTCTCCAATGGGTACAACGTCCTTTCATCGTGAGGGGGGTTTGGAAAAATATATATATATTGGGTGTGGGTGTTTGAAAATATATTTAAAAGTAAAGGGGATGGGGGTTAGGGGAGACGCCACCAAAATAAAAAATAAAAAAATTAAATTCTTTTTTTCGTTAAAAAATCTGCGGTAAAAAAAGCCCGCGAAAAAACATCCCACGATGAAATGACATGGAACCCTCCAATATGGCACAGGCAAGTCCTGTAATGCACCCAAAGGTCTCATAAAGAGGATCAGGGTCTGCATGGCAAGGAAAAGAAGAGAGTGGGTTGCCTATACCGTGCCCTCTGCGGCTGGCTCGATTCCACCTAACATTGTTGCAGCCTCAAAAAGTGCACCTGGTGACTCTACTTTGCGCACAGAGGCCCTGCAGCGGAAGTGTCCTTGCAATGTGGAATGAGGTGGAGTGGGAGCTGAGACAAAATAGCACAGCATGAAGGGTAGTGTAAGCCCAAAGGTCATCAGGTGAATGTTAAATGGTATGTAATCCTTTATTCATTTTACAGTTTCATATTGTGCCAAACTGCTCCAAGGGTATCGGAGCACAGAACATTTATAAAATAAAAATCCCTAGCTACTGCAACTGCAAAGCACGAAAAGGGAAACACGTCATTGTTGTTTTGGAAATAGGAAGGCTGCCCGTGTGTTACGCAAACAGATAGCCAGATGCAAATTAGGAGGAAGAGAGTTTCCAAATCAGCAGAGAGCCACAGAGAAAGATTGTGAGCTGGTCCTGTTTGTCTCACTGGCCATGAATGTATGCATACAGAATGTTGGTGTATGGATGCCAGATCAGGGGAATGTTGAGTGAGTGTGATGCATGAGTGTTCCATGAATGTCAGTTGGGAGCCTGAGCTGGATTTATGAGGATGGCCGGTGGGTGTCTCCTGTGTCACCAGATGTCTACCTTAATATACTTCCCATGAACTATGTAAATACCCCACAAGTAGCTGGAGTTCTGTACATATGTACTTATGTACAATAAAGCCACCTGGAATACATCATGGCTCCACAGCTGGTCTGTGAGTGGACTGTCACATCAATGGAGGGTATTTCCAACAAAGTCCTGGGTTGGAAACTTTGGGAATATTCTGACGCAGGAGGTCTTAACTTCTAGTGGGTCTTGACTCTTTTGCGACCTGCAGTTTATCTACAGCGCTTTATATGCTAAACAGCACCGTCTGATTTTAATATGGGCTATCAACGGGAGTCAATGGGGGTCATTACGAGTACGGCGGTAGGGGGTTAACGGCACCGGTAACGATGCCGATGCCGTTAACCCCCTACTGCCGCATTCCAAGGTCCCTTAGCAGGTCCCGCTAAGGTCAGCTGGTAAAACCAGCCATCCTTAGCGGAAGCTGCTACGGGACCAGGGAGCTAATAACGGGCTCGTAACTTACGGGCCCGTTATTGGCTCCTTCTCCATTCCCATTGAGCCCTATGGGGGCTCGAATGGAAATGGGGAATGGTTTTCAGAATGGGGCCTTACCGGGTCCTCCAAGGTTGGAATTACCCGGTAAGTCCCCATTCTGAGAACCCGGACATGGGTTTGGAAGCAGTCATGGTGCTAAATAAGACTAATGTGGTCGAACTTCCTTTATACAAAGTGAGGTCAACACCTCATGCCAAGAGCAGAGTCGGCCCTGTTGAGCCGACCGATGGCTTGCACACAGATCTCTGCCGGAGGTGCTTAACCACCTGAGCTGGATTACCCGCTTATTTTGAATGCACCCTGATACAAGTATTCTAAGACAGAAGAAATATTCAGTCAGGTCCCGTCCTGGACTTTCATGACTAAATATGGCGTTCTGATTTAAAAACCTAAGAACTTACATTCTTGAGGCCATCCAGCAGTGAAAAGGTTAACTTGTACTTGTGCTTCTTCGCTCCAGAAGCTTCTTCAATGTCCTGAAAAAAGAAGAGAACTAAAAATGAGCTTCCTTTGCATGGGTGTCAGCTTAAATAGATCAAGCACAGTAAAACAGCATTTCACAACATCATTTATGAATATTTTAAGGAAAATCCTAAAAAGGATCTAAGTAATTCTGGAAGTCCATTCTCACAGTTGAGTCCTAGGTCATTACTTGCCGGTTAGATCATGTGTCCATGAAGTACTGACCTAAAACAAGCATGTGCCTGGAAAGTTGTCCAATGCTAGTGCCATATGTTGATCACAGGGAATTTTACATTCTGGAAATGAAGGAAATATTTTTGCCATTGTTGTGGAAAAAGCCATGACATTTCTCCCTTCTGCATGCACCCCTCAAACTCTGAACTAAACACAACCAGACCTCTACAGCACAACAATCTGCAGGCTCTTCGCAACAGCACAACGAAACACACCACACATAGTATCGCCCCAACACCCCATGGAGGCTACCAACCGAAAAACACACCTACGCTCAGTGAACGGTTTCATCGAACAAAAACTGCCAACGGCACCTCACAGCTCTCTTGCTCTTTTTCCCGCTCAGCCCTACTAACGTACCTTGCATCCCACCATGCTTTACAGATCTGCCAGAGTGCCAAGAGACCAAGCAGGTGGCAACAGTGCGCGTATAAGAACTGTTAACATATTTCTCGGGAATATAGCACAGGGGCAACGTGCTCGTCTTGGAAGCAAGACGACACGGAGCACCACAGGCTCGAGCCCCAGGTCCACGCTTAGAAACCTCTGGGTATTAAGCGCGTTATAAATAACATAACATATTTATGTATTATTTATTTCTTTGCATTCGTTCATAGAACTTTCACAAATACACAAAACACACAATTATACAACCATAAATAGAATAAATATAAAACACTAAAAGAAGAAAAGGAAAGAACCTTGACAATCTTCTTATACATCTCCGATCCTTACTTGTTAAAATCTTCTCAATTTGGCACCATAGCCCATTAAGTGCAATGTGCAAGGTTTCAGAGTCAGTGTTTATACAATAATTCCAACACTCTGGGGTTTTGATGGCATCATACCTACTCACATAGGCTCCCAAAGTACACATGCACATAGTACCAAGGTTCACGCTTTGAGTAAGAACGTGCCTAGCCATGTGCAGTTGGCTAGTCAGGCCGCCTATGCGACAGAATCGTCTTTCAATCTGGAGGTTGCAGTATACACCCTGTGTCACCAGCAATGGAAGCTGGTTTATCCAGAGTCGAAGCATCAACTGTCACACCGCAGGACTTGAGCTCAAAAGTAAATATGACTGTGCTTAAGGTAACTATGCGTAACATTGGCTACGTATTTATAATTATGCAATGTGGACAAATGGGTGTAATTCTTTATCCAATCTGATCGCTGCACTTGTCAGTCCGTGCCCCTTTCAGAATTAGGGAACTAGTCTATCCTCCTAAAACCGTAAATATTTAACTCTGCATAGTTATATCCCTTCCCTCTTGTGTCCGGCTCAGATGCATAACCACTTCCAATCAGATTCAATAACAGGCATTTTGGTTTTGATTCAGAATGTACAAAGCCCCACTCCTGATCAACACCTGCCTACTTAGTGATACTAAGCCTAGTTCAAGTCTGAGATACTCCATGGAGGTGGAAGAAGATAAATTCAACAGGCTACGCCAAAAGAAACCCTCCGATACGTTAAGTCACGTCAAATCCTGCATAGTCAAGGCCTCTGATGCATATAAAATTGCAGGGCAAAAGCATTGCTTGTACAGCATGATAATTCCTTCCATGGAGTATCCAGCTGTGTGCTTTGCAAATTTGCTTATGAGGTACGTCAATTGGCAGACCTTCTGTTTTTTCACATCCTTGACGTTAGAATAGTCAAAGCAGGCAGCCATATCCATCCCCTGATAGAGGTAGCTGGCCACATAGGCAATAGTGCCAGCCAAGGGACTCAGTGCCACATGGTTTACTCGTTTCCCCGAGGCCAACATGCATTTGGTTATACTCATATTTATCGGTAGGCCATTTTCGGACAAATACTTAAGGAGTTTGTTGCACATATCTTTCACCCCCCCCCCCCCAATAGTGTGGTCAAATACAACCAAATCATCGGCATACAGCATGCTGGAGAATGGTGAATTTCAAATTTTTGGTGAACAATGTGCTTTTAGCGATAATCAAAGGGGGAAGACCTGCCAAATAAAGGTTAAACAACATGGAGGCCAGCACACACCCTTGCTTGACTGCCAAGTTAACCAACACTGCGGCAGATAGCATTCTCTCCTCTTTCAACTTCACTCTCACTCCAGTATTCAGATGTAGTTGCCTTAATATGGACAGTAACCACGCCGAGCACTCCTGTCCCTCCAATTTATGCCAGTGTGTTACGAACCACTGTATCGAAGGCAGCACAAAGGTCCACGTAAACTACATATAACACCAGACTCCCCCCCTAGTGACTGCCCCTTGTATGAGTCTTTCTAGCAGTCTAATATTATGGGCGCTAGATGAACCAGGACGAAAGTCAGTCTGGAGAGTGTACAATATGTTGTTCTCCGCCACCCATGCTTGAAGCACAGTTAAGGCAAACGAGGCAAATTATTTGCCGGTAACGTCTAATAGAGAGAGGAGTCTGTAGTTCTCGGGAGATGGCCTATCCCCTTCTTTATATACTGAGATGAGAATGGCCCGTTTCTATGATACCGGCCCCACTCCGGTCATAGACACTTTATCGAATAGAATGTTTAGGATCCCTGCCCAACCACTAGGATTACTTTTCAGGACCATACTCAAAATGCCGGTGGGCCCAGGTGCTCTAAAGTTTTTTAGGTTTATTATAGATACCTCTATCTCATTCAAGGAAGCCATCAAATACCAAATCTCACCTCCATAGTCCACTTCATGTGGTACCTGATCGACTACGTCTCTAGCTTTGAAATAATTTAGCCATTCACCTCCACTAATGGGGTTGACTATTTTTGTTGTCTTATTACCTTTCACCGTTGGTAGCGTTTGCCATATGGTACAAGATTCCCCTCTCCTCAGGGCTCTGACCCTCTGTTGCCACTGTGCGTTTTTTACCTACCACTGCCATCTTCTCAACCAATTCCTATAGTTTTGCTTTACCTTTTTACTGAGCTACCCCCAAAGACCCTGGCTTTATGTATCTGCCTTAGCTTCCTCCTCATATGCCTTTTTGTGTCCCATATAGCAATATCAAAGACGCATGAGTGCTTTTTTGCATCTATGGCCAAAGGTCTCTGTGACACTGTGCCAGACTCGGATGCTAACTGTTTCAGCCATGCTTCGATATCGTTCACAAGACCGAGGGTTAAAAAAGTAAAATCACTACCAGCTAAATACGAGGAGACGACAGTGATTTTGTTAATGCTGGCAGGTGTCCAACATAGTCGATTTTCCGAATGGTTTATATCAATTCCGCTAACTCTCCTGGGACAACTAGCACCCTCATGCCCTTTCATCGTTAGAACTAGTAATCTATGATCAATAAACTCCATTGGAAGAGCGTGCATTTTGACCACTTCCAAAGAAATAGTCCAACGTTGCCCTCTTAGGGGCCATATTCCAGGTGAATTGTCACCCATAGTTCTACCATTCAATAGCGTTAAGTCCCAAACCTTCAGAAAAGATACCCAACATAACATGCACAATGCTGTAGCAGCCTGCTGGTGCCAAAATCCACATGTAGTTCACCATAAATGGATTGGTGAAAATGCTTAAACCAATGCTGCTTAACCACTGGATACGAGGTATGGAAATGGTCCCTGATGGTGGTTCTTGACATCCTACAGATCCCGCCGGATTTACAAATAGCATCACCAAAGTCCTCCTAAATCTATCTGTAGCCTTCGATATGGTGCACTATTTTACATTATTAAATAGACTTGAGTCCCTGGGTGTAACAGGCTACAGTAGAATGCCTCCTTTCTGAGGGACAGGTCTTCAGCCATCCCTTTCCCTCCCTTTAAATGAGAGGTCTGACCTCTGACATGCAGATTTCCACAGGGGTCAGCTCGGCACACCCTACTTTTTAACACATACATTTTTCCTTTGATGGCACTAATCAGGATGCCATAGAACCGTATGACTAATCAATTTCATCGAACATGTAGTTAAACTCCCTTAACACAAATCATTAATCTCATCAACTGCAGCCTTACTTATTGGCCATCAAATGTGGGATGAACTGAATTGCCTTAAATTTAACGCACAAAACCTGAATTTTCGGTGTTGGGCTCTGACCCTAATGCAAGGTATTCCTCTGTTTGTCCCACAGAGTTGGGTACACATTTCATCCTTTCTAAACAGTCAGGGAACTAAGAAGTCATGTTCCACAACAATTTGTCACTACATCTTCAGATGTCCCCATTGGTACAATCTAGTTTTTGGAACCTTCGAGGATTAACGATGATCCTCCCTTTTCTTGAGCAAAAACAAATAATATTGGTAATAGCAGTTATCACTATTTTCGAGATTTGACTATGCCAACAGTCTATATTTAGGTACGTCTACCTTTTCCTTTGGCCTCAATAGTCACAGAATGTGACAGCCCGATTAATCGCTGGTACAATGTAAAGAGTGCTATTACTCCCATGCTTTGCACTCTACATTGGTTCAAGGGTCAACATTAAAATCTTGTGTATGACACACCATGCTTACTATGGAGCCGGACCAACTACATCTGTACCCTCCAAACAGAACTCCCAGGTCTGCAAAAGATCTTAGAATAATCACAGCAAGATGCAACAAAACTCGAATTGGAGACAGACTCTTCGGCTTCCTGGCCCTTTGTCTTTGGAATTCAATTCCCACATCACTCAGGGAGATGTATTTCACTGGGCAGACTCAAAAGGAAACTCAAAACATCTATTCATCCTGCTATTTGGCTTCTAAACTATAATTTCTAAATGCTGTAACATGCTGCTCTTTCAGGCAACCCAACTTCCAGTGCTGAGAAGCCACTCACCCGAGGAAGTGCGCTGAGCCAATCGGGTGGCTGAAAAATGTGGGCAGTACACTGTGTGTTCTTGCCTGTATTTCCAGCCACCCAAGGCCCTTTCCTTGGTGGTGCCATTTTGATTGTGAGGAGGCAACAGGGGGCCTCTCACTGTTGCCTCCCGATACCTCTACCCTCCACGCACCGCTCCGAGACATCACGCACCCTTCCCCCACCCTGCTCTTTCCTTCCCCACTTACCTCTTTATTTATTCATTTATTTACATTTTTATAATAACGCGCCACACACCCGTAGGTCTCAGAGCGCACACAAATCACAGACAAAAAGCTGGATCAGAATGAGAGCAAGGAGGAGAAGTTCAGTTTATGCAACATTGAAAAGGTGAGTCTTAACTTTTTTCTTGAAGTCCGACAGAGAAACTGTCTTTCTCAAGTCGGGTGGGAGTGCATTCCAAAGGGGCCTAGACATTGATTGAGATACTGCAAAACCCTTTCAGTTTGAATTTAGGTTGTTGGAGGCTTGTCTGATCAGCTCATCGAAGCGAGCGGCCGTGTTGGTAGACCCTGGTGCGTTCACAAAGATAAGAAGGGGCCTGAAGATTCAGGCATTTGTGAATCAGCATTAGAGCCTTGTGAGCAACACGATGTTTCAGAGGAAGCCAATGGAGCTCCCTCCTAGTATGAGTGATGTGAACCCGTCTCGCTAGACACTTCACGGCCCGGACTGGCTCATTCTGAATCACCTGGAATGCTTTGCCTGGGAAGTACCCATAAACTATTACAATAATCCAGGTGTGAGTTGACCAATGCTGATGCAAGGAGGGACATATTCCCAGGAGTCAGGAATGGACAGATGTGGCTGAGAAGTTTATTAATATAGCCACAAGATGTCCAGGAGGAGGTAAACTCGACATCGAGCATAACCCCTAGGGTCTTAACACTTTTTGCCACTGGTATGATGGAGCCAGCTATGTTAAAACTTTGGAAGGCTGCGGGTCGTTTTTTCAGCCGAGGCCCCGTGGCAACAATCAGGTGCTCAGTCTTGTCTTTGTTCAAAACCAGCGCATTGGTTGCCACCCAGGTCTGGATGGTGCCATAGACCATATTGCTGGTTGCTGTGTCTTGTGTGGATACCCGAGAGCTTCAGGACAACCTGGGTGTCGTCAGCATAGTTAGCATACTGTACATCCAGGTCACCGAGAAGTGCCAGGAAAGGCAGGATATAAATGTTAAAAAGAGTCGGGTAGATACAGGATCCCTGTGGTATACCACAGGAGTTAGCCTCCGTGGTGGATCCTGCATCGCCCACCACGATCCTAGCATTGCGGGGTCCCAAAAAGGATGCAACCCATCGAACAGCCACATTGGAGCATCATGCCACCTCTTGCAGCCTAGTAACAAGGAGAGAGTGATCCACGAGATCAAAGGCAGCGGAGAGGTGAAGCAGCATGAGGAGGGCAGCGTGGCATTTGTCCACAATGAGGGAGAGGGTGGATTTCATATCGAGAAGAGAGGTCTCAGTGCCATGTCTTGCTCGGAAGCCAGACTGGTGTGAGCCGAGAATATTGTTTATCTCAATATGGCTCTGGAATTGTAAAACGGCTGCTCAGTCCAACACTTTAAGCAAAAAGGGAACATTTGTGATGGGGCGATAATTCACAGCTTTGAATGGATCCAAGCTGCTCTTCTTGAGAAGTGGCGTAATCGAGGCCTCCTTCAAAAACGGAGGTACCTGGCCTTCGGAGAAAGATAGGTTCATCAACTTGATAACCCAAGGGACTAAGATGTCTGAGCAGTCTTTAAACACCCTTGAGGGACAGATGTCCCCATGACAGACGGTAGGTTTCAAAGAATTTATAATCTGAGAAACGTCATTCTCAGAACAAGGGGAGAAGGTGAACTCATTGATTTTAAGGGCTCGGGTGGGCCTAGGATTAGACCCGGAGATGGGCATGTCCACCCCCGTAAGTGGAATAGCCTTCCTATCAGCACAGGTAGCCTCCTGATGTTTAAGAATGTTTTGCTTAAAATCCTTGTGGATGGCCTGACACCACTTTGAATGCTTAGTAGGGGTTGGTCCCACGACTGTCTTGCCATCGAATTCCTTCAGGATTGTAAAAAGCACTTTAGAGCTAGACTTAGCCTGAGAAATCCTGTTATTGAAGGTAGTGGTTTTAGCAGCCATGATACCTGCCTTTGGCTGTTGTGCTGCTTGTTTGTACAAGGCCAATGTAGAAAGCAAAGGAGATTTACGGCATTTTCTTTCTGCTACCCTTTTAGAGTGTTTCCAATCAAGAATATCCGGTTTCAACCAGGAGTTCTTGATGGAAGCTGGTTGAATTACTCTGGTATGAAGCTGGGCGAGAAGATTGACGGCTTTGTTCAAAGTAACCACAAGAAAAAAGGCCAGGTCATAGGCCTTATCAAATTGTTCGAGCCCAGTGAGCTTGCTTTTAAGGATGGGTGATACATTCTCAGGAACAACTTTTTTTTAGGTTTCTTGAGGTCATTGTAAAATTAGGAATGGCATTAATCCTCAGAGGGGGGCAGGAGGGTGAACAAGTGAGGGCACAGGGAAGTGATCAGACCAAGGACATGCTCGAACAGAGATGTCAGACATCGACAAGCAGTGTGAGAGGATCCAATAAAGAGTGTGTCCAGAGATGTGCGTTGATTTGCTCACCGCTTGTGAGTACCCTATGAAGCCTAAAGCTGTTAACAAAGAAGAGGCCGTATTTGTCCGAGGGATCATCTGCCCAAAGGTTGCAATCGCCAAGGACAATAATGAGGGTACTGGCTTTAGTGAGATTGTTTAAAAAGCTGATGAATTGTTCCTCAAAAGAGGACCTAGCTCTAGGTGGTCGATACAGCGCAAGTATAGTAAGGGATACTTTATGGTTCATTTGAACTTTTATCACCAAACACTCACAATTGTCGGGCGCCATGCAACAGGTCACGTGACAGTCCGGGAGTCTGTTACAAAAAATGTCAACTCCCCCACCATTTTTGCCTTGCCGGTCGCTCCACAGTAGGTTATACTGTGATGAGGATGCCAGGGTGGCCTCTGAGGGGATGGACTCATTGAGCCAGTATTAGTTAATCAACAGAAAGTCAGGTGCCTCATGGGACAGAAGATCCTCTATTTTGACTCTGTGTAGCAGGAGGGATCTGGTGTTAACAAAGGAAAAGCGTAGCAAGCCGTCCTGTGAAAACTGTCCTGGCTTGTCTGCTGTGAATGGAGAGTGACCAGTAGCATGCACCCAATGGGGCTGTCCTCCCGGGCTGCTAGTCATATTAAGTGCGCGGGATGCAAGGGGAGAAACCACCAGTGTGAATCGTGTATAGGCATGGGGCCATTAGTACAGGTACTCATGTAAGCCTAGTTTAACAGGAATGGTACAAAGAAAAGAGTAGTACCTGTACGGATGACCAGCGAGCCCCCGCAGCCCGAGCTCCCGCAGCCCGAGCTCCTGCAGCCCGGGCTCCTGGAGCCCCAGAGCTCCCCAGATGCTAACTGGCAAAAACCGGCCTGGCTAACGTGCCGCCAAAGGAGTTAAGTTGCAGCTAAGCCACTTGGGCAGCTCGCGATTGGCAGAGAGCAGCTAAGGATATAACAAAACCGGCTGCAAGGATACAAATTTCCAAAAAAGCATCTGACTAAGCTGACTACGAAGTTCAATCTAGCTGTGCTAACTGAAATATTTCAATATATGCCTGCTGGATTGAAGCTTTGAGCTCTGGTCCCGGCAATCCATTCTGCCTGCATGGCGGCGTCCATCTTTTCTTTTTTTTTTAACAGGAGATAGGGCCTCTCCTGAAAGATAAAATATGACCCCAGATCACTGACCAGGACACCAGCCATGGCAGGCGTCATACAGGAGTTCGAGGTTCTGCCCTGTGCCTCATGTTTAGGTCCAGAATGGTCACTGTGTATCAAACAACCACTTTTCTGATTGTCTTGCTACACTGTGGGTTGAACACCTTGAAATGTTCTTTGCCATCATCAAAGAGATGGATGATGATGCAAAGAAATATTCCTTACTGTTCTAAGCGGGGATCAACGCACATAAGCTCGTCAAAGCGTTCACGCCCTTAGACAATGCATATAATGCCACAAAGCGCATTCTGGTAGACGAGTTCAATCCTCAAGCCAAAGCAGACTGAGAAACGGCATAGAGCCTACAGACGCCCGCCACACCCAGCTACAACACCATGCCTCGATAGGCACACGGCTAGATGAGATGGACGAAACAAGTTCAGCAGGCAAATACTGTGAGAATCGGGCCTTCAATTCCAGTGCATCCTAGAGCTGGCCCACTCCTACAACAGAGAAACAAGCCTTGGAGGGATAAAGGAGGGATCAGAGGTGAATGCATAAGGGAACTGGTGATGGAGGTTTAGAAGGAAAGTGGAGGGATGAATACAGTAGAAGGTTTGCTGTCAGAGGGGCATGAACTGTGCATATCCCAACACCTCATTAACAACAGTAAGGACCTGCATACAGGCTGGATTTTTGTCTTAAGCAGTGCACAGAGCCTATTCCTGAGGTGCACTTCAACACAACTTCAATGCGCTTTTCTAGTTATGCAAACAAGCAAAAGAGACGGAATGTTATGGGGATGACAGCCTTCCCTTTGCCTTCTCTGCTTCCTCGCTCATTCCCGACTGTCTATACGCGATTCAGGATTGGTGCACCTCCAACGATCTCTGCCCTAATGTCAGTAAGACTGAGATCCTTCTCATTGGGACCCCTGCTCCCACTTTCACTCTCTCACTCTGGCTGCCCTCCTTGGGCCCTCTACCCTCGCGTTCCTGTAAGGCAAAAAGCCTTGGTGTCATCTTCCACTCCACCCTCTTCTTCTCTCCTCACATCTCGGACCTTGCTAAGAAGGCCCATTTCCAGCTGCACCTCCTCAGAGGTATTCCACCTTTTCTCACCTTCCCCCAGAAGCTCGCTGGCTACAGAGCCATGGTTCTCTCCAGGTCGGACTACTGCAGCAGCCTCTTTCTCAGTTTGCCTAACTCTACTCTTCGCCCCCTGCAACTAATCCAGAACAGGACTGCAAGATTTTTTCTTGGCCTCAAGCCCAGGGACCGCATCTCTCCAGCCAGGAAATCTCACCACTGGCTCCTGGTGGCTGCAAGGATCAAGTCCAAGACCCTCTGCATCGTCCACAAGGCTTTCTGGGGCCTGGGCCCTCATTATATCCAACTCTCTCTACCTAAATATCTCCCTTATGGAGCCCTTTGCTCAGCTACTGATAACTCTCTGAGGTTCAGATGCTTCCCCAAGAAGAGAGTGGGGGGTAGATCTCTCTCCTCTGCAGGTGTCTCCCTCTGTAACGGCCTCCCAGTCCCTCTCAGACTTGAGTCGGACCACCTGAAGTTCTGGAAGCGTCTCAAGACCTGCCTTTTCTCCTCTGCCCTCTCTCTCTCTCTCGCTTCATTGATAACTTACCTGTCTGCTGCACTGACTGGCTGCTTGGTACCCTCAGATTCTCACTGGGTACCAGGCTCCTCCATGACCAGTCCTCCTTGCACTGCCTCCTTAGGGGCTGTAACTGTAACCCCTACAGCCTCCCTGCCTCCTTGCACTTACCCAGGGCCACGCTGCCCAGGCTGCACTTACTCAAAGCCATGTTGCCCTGATCGCATTTCCCCCCTCGGTTCCCCCTGCACTTCTCGTCACACTTGCACGATCTAAATGTCACAAGGCCTAGTAGGATCGGTTGTCTTGTCTTCCCTCTGTCTCCCCCTTCCTTGTCTTGTGGAGCCTAGAAACACATGTGTACAGGCGCATTATGAATATTATATCATATCATCCATTGAAATTCTGATCTTCATCCTAGACGATCTACATCAGGCGACCACATGTAAAGTTGCGGAGTTCCTTCAGGAAGCATGGACTCTGAGAAAGATGATGGTGTTGGAGAATTAGCCAGCCCCACGGAAAGTCAAGGAATCGGGACTGCAGAGGACGGAAAGCTGGCGCTGACCACACGGAAGATAAGAAGTCCCGATAGAAACAGGAGGTGGGAGGGTGAGGCAGAAGCCTCATTCCGTCGTACGATATGGCACTGTCTGCGATTGCAGCAATTATTGGAATGCCGTAGTGATTAAGATTAAAGGATAGAGGGGGCACCATTGCTGTGCCTATTGGGACAATTCCCTGGCGTAAAACAATGAAATAACTAAATAACATGGTTGACTTGTCCCTAATATTGTCAAAGGACGCATAGCTATGGGTTGGTATAACCTGATAGGTCCCACTTTACTAGACTGGTTGAGGAATTTCCTAAATCGGCAAGAGCGGAGTAAGCAGAGTTGATCAGAATCTATGCTATGTACATACATGTTGAACAGAACGGAATGGCCGATATTATTAGATGGACTGTTGTAACCTTCGGATGACAAGACCCTATGAGGTTCTCTTCATGACATTGTTTGTAGCCAGCCAAGTTATTAGATGAAGCAGCTAGGATAACCGCTAAGGGGTTTGATAAACATGCTCATTTAGTGCGGTCTGGGTATACCGTATACATGTATGACCTGCAGGTCTATTTGGGTGGGTGGGGGTAGTAATGTGTTGTGAGGAGTTGGGAGGGAATTCAACACGTTTTGGCTCTTTTTGGGGTTTCTTATGAGAAAATGATCGGACAATTGATAAGAATACAGATGTCATTGATGTTTAAAACAGGAGATAGTTGACCAGCTATATTCTTGCCTGAATACTCTGACTTTTCTTTCCCGCTTTTGCTCAGTTTCTCTCTCTGATTCCTTGCTCTATCGTTGCCCCACAGATGTAAACTTCCAGTATTTCGGCCTAGGGACCTGTTTTAAATTTTAGTTTTTGCCTTTTACATTTTTATATCTTTTTTATCTATCTGTAAAGATCAGGTCTGAGAGGCGTTTTCAGAAAATGCCTAATGAATAAAAGAATGAGTACAGCTGTATCAAAATGCCAGTGGCATCCATGCAATATCAATGGGGTAAATTCCTGCTTCTCAGTGGACCCTCAGGTTATCTTACAGTTTTGATGATCTTAAGACACATGATTCCCACAATGCTGTTCTGTGATTGTAGCTGTTCTACCTCTGTCTCAAAGTGCTGTGCATTATAATATGGGGGAGGGGCTTTCCCACTTCATGGTAGTAAAGACTTCAGTGCAGTGGTTGATGGACGTGAGGGGACCTCCTCCATATGTGCCCTTAGGGGGCAGGCAAAGAAACATGTGTTTCCCTAGGAAATTAACAAGCATGAGCTTCAACTCTGAAGCCAAGTCCCTCAAACTCAGGGCGGCAAACCATAGAGTCTCATTTCGAGGAGGGCGGTAAGGGTATAACAGCGCTGGTAAAGGTGCAGGATCCTTTAACCCCTTACCACCCTATTACGAGGTCTGCTCGCGGGACCCGCTAAGGACGCCTGGTTTTACCAGGCGTCCTTAGCGGGTCCCGCGAGCAGCCCAGCATGCTAACAACGGGCCCGTCATTAACAGACCCATTGTTAGCATGCTCCCCATTCCCATTGAGCCCTATGGGGGCTCAAATGGGGATGTACCGGGTTCGGGTTCCCTGAATGGGGAAATACCGGGCCCTCCAAGGTTGGAATGGCCCGGTACTTCCCCATTCAGGGAACCTGGACCCGGTACCCGGAACGGAGGTAGCCATGCCGCAAAAAGCGGCATGGTTACCTCCTTCCTCGTAATGAGGCCCATAGTCTCTGTGTTCTATGCAGCCACTCTAGGTCTGGCTCTCTGATTCTGCCTCTTTTCCACAATTATCTGGGTGCAGCTTGGCTCTCTCTCTTCTATTTCTGCGGGCTGGCTTAGGCTCTTGATCATACCATCTCTTCTTCTGCCTAGATGAGCGTGCCAGCTTCCCACACATTGCAATAATCCAGGTCTGTGGCATGGGGGACAAATGCCTACACTGCAGGGATCTGTGTTTGACCTCATGATCAACGACCCCCAGCAGGTCCTCTCGGCTCCGTATTCCTCCTGAGGTTGATCAAATCAGCCCCATTGAGTTGGTTAACAATACAATATGCCCTATGACTCCACAAAATGGCTGCTGGCAGAATCAGAACAGCAACATTCCCAGTAGCTTTCCATGATGTCATTCCAAAGCCACTGCCGGTGCTTCGTAGGAAGCACTTTTCTCAAGGCCTTAATGGAAAAAGACAAAGACTAAATGCTTTACCAGCATTCAAATAATTACAGCTTTATGGCCCCTATTCTAGGTGCATGTAATAGGTATTATGAATTCAATGTATGATACCTTTTACATTAATAGCATTATTCATTGTACAGTTAAGATTGCACAATGGAAAACACTGAATAGACGGCAACTCAATCCCCCTAAAATGGAAATCATATTGCTAGGCCCATAAACGAATGAAAAACCAGAGGCAGTATACCCACGGCCCCACCTGTCTGGCCTACCATCTTCTATGCTTCCAACGTAAAGGATCTTGGCTGTTATTGGCAGTCCGATCTGGGCTGTAATTCCGGAATCAACACCATGGCGCAATCTATGTATTATACCCTTCGAACATTACGACTAGCACTTCCATACCTGGCCCCTATGGATGTCCCAGGAGTGGGTGGCCCTTTGGTGAACTTTAAGCTGGACTATGTAAAGTTGCTAAATATCAGATTCAACGACTACAAGTAGCCCAAAACGCGGCAGTCACGGTCTCGCGGCTTACCCCAGTGTCGAATGATCGAATCTCACTGCACTGGCTATCAGGGACCAACACATTGATATTAAAGTCCTTTGCCTAATGTATAAATATGTAAATGGACTAGCCCCCTCTTATGTTGGTAACAGGATCTCTCTCTCTACCAGCCCACGAGATCCCTTAGATCCAAGGATAATGAATTGGTTAAGATACCTTCATCCCGCTATCATCAAAGAGGGGACAGATGGTTCTCTGTCTACGGACCCAAATTATGGAACTCATTGCCGCAGGAATTGAGGAATATCTCCTCCCTATTGCTGTTTCGTAAAGCATTAAAACCCCACCTTTTCCAATAATCCACCCAGGGCTGCTTTAGTCTAATCCGTGTCATGCCTAGCTTTTAAGATCAACGCCAAAATGCAGTTGAGTCTGCTCAGTGTGTCGTACAAATAACCAATATACAATACAATTTAGGCAACACACAAAGCCTTGTGTATGGATCCCCAGCGCGAAGGAGCCAAGTACATGGGGCAGAGGGGGCAGTTGCCCCAGTATACGGACAGGTGTGTAATTTTGCCGCTGTGGTTAATCTGCATGTAATTGTATGAGGGTGACCAAAAACGAAAGCAAAAAAAAGGATTGGGTGCTGTGCGCTTTTAAATCGCTCTGTGTGACAGGATTTCTGGCTCGTCTCCTCGTGCGCTGAGGCTCAGTGAGGTTTTACAATGATGCCTCTTGCAAAATGAGCAAGTGCGTCTCACTTCAGAGCAGGAAGGCCGCCTCATCAATGGACCACCTGAGCCTTCATTGGGGGGGGTGAAGGGGAAAGGAGAGGGGTGACCAGGCCAAAGCTGTTTGGCAGGTGCAGAAGAAGTAAGGGGGAGGTGGAGATCCAAAAGAAGGATTCTAAGGAAAGACAGCTCAGCAGGTTAGATGACTGTTGCAGAAATGTTATATGTTTAGGCCTGCCTTTGGCTTTTTTCCAATTCTTGCTGCAAAATGTGCTGTAAAATTAGTTGTTTGGACCTGGGCATGGGTACGGCTCCCTCGCTTTGCTTGGTGTGGGAATGTCTGCCCCCCGTAGCAAAAATCAAAAGTTGACACCCAAGCCCCAGCACATGACATTTCAGATAGCACTGAGAGGTATCTCTACAGAACTCAAAGGAACATGGCATTTCTATCCAGCATATGGACTAGGAATGCACCCCAAATGGCTGTGGAGACCACTTCTTAGCATTGTTGTTGTCAGAGAAACACAGACATTGCACTTGGAGACCCGATAAAGATGTCATTTTGGTTACAGCTGGATAAATTCACGTTTTTAAACAAGACACTTGACAATTAGCAAGTTGCTGGTACGTGCCTTGCACCTGCTACCATGAACAAACGTCACTCCTGCGCCTGATTCACATCCATTCACATGAGCATTCAGTGTTCCTTCTCCAGCATGGGATCTTACATGGATTCACATGCTCATGAATACGATTACACAGCAGTACATATACACAACCACAGGAGGTGGCACAGGATCAACAAAGGCAGTACAATAACTCACCTCTGAAACACACTCACTTCAATTAAACAGGTTGCAAAGCACTGCCTGGGCGATACGGGACTCAACCCTGTAATCCCTGTTAATGCAGTAGGATCTGGTGAAGGTGTGAATCGACCTCCACATAGCAGCCATGCAAATGTCCAGCAGGGGAACACCAAACAGGAACGCCGTAGTAGCAGACATGGCTCTGGTGGAATGGGCTCTCAGTCTTCCTGGGAACGTCCTATTTGCAAGCCGGTGGCAATACGTAACACAGCCAGAGAGCCACATGGAAATTGAAGCACTGGAGAGGGCTTTCCCTTGGCCCCAGGCGCAAATATCATAAACAAATGAGAAGTTGTGAGAAAGGTCTTAGTGCGTTGGACAAAGAACTTCAAAGCGCACGCCACATCCAGTGAATGTAAACTCCGTTCTGCAAGAGAGTCAGGATTGGGGAAGAAGACAGGCAGAACTAAAGGCTCATTTAAATGAAAGTCTGACGGAACCTTCATCATAAAGGATAGATTACACAAACGTATCCAAGTTATTTACCCTCCTTGTCTGTAGGGACCATGCATGGAGAGGATGGATTAAGGGACCTTTTCCTCGCAGTAGCAGAAACAACAGAGTCGGGCGAAGGCTGGGAACAGAGACACTTCGAGGCAGAATCCGGGATCCTGTATTTTCTCTCTAGGTAAACTTCATTGGATGAGCTAATAAAGGCGTCTTCATGAACAATAAGCTATCGTCCCATATGTCGTCGAGCAGAGGGATGGATACAACTGATTTCCGAGAGGACTCTAGACTTTGGAAAAGGAAACCCTCCTTCGTCGCTTCAGGGCCAGATTGAACAGTGTTGCTGCACGGTCAACAGTGCATGAAATAAGCCAACCAAATCTGGTGGAGAGTCTCTGGAGGGGAAATCCACATCAGGGGGCTTGCTGTCAGCTGGAATCAGGTCATCAAACTCATCTGTACCTTGGTTACCTTATGAGGTGTCAGTCTCAGGATAAGTGCTCGAGTTTGTGAGGGTAGCCACAGGGATGGAAAACAGCTGAGGCAGAGGTGTAGGCAGATGAGGAGGCACTAAATGTGTCCTCGCTCCTGATGGCTATGGTGGACCTCTAGAGATAGCTGGCCTTGAAGGCAAAGGTGGACTACGAGAGGGAGCAGCCTGGGGAGCTGCTGGAGGCAGACACGTTTGCAGCTCGGACCCCAAGGTGTTTAGGGTAAATATGATGTCCAAGGACTAGTCCCTAGGTGCTGTTCCCATGGGCACCACAGGCAAGGGCCCAGCTGGTTGAGGAGGCCCAGCTGGTTGAGGAGCAGCAGGCAAGGTCACAGCTGGTAAGGTGGTCCGTGGATGCAGAGAGCGATGAGGCAGTTGTGGCTGCGGAGAGCAATGGAGCCTAGGAAGAATGGGGTGAGGAGAATCCTCGATCTCTACCAGGTCAGAGGAGAGAGCCTCTTGGAGCTTGTCATCTGAAAGAGTGCCTGGATACAAAGGTTGTGCAGGTGGTAACACTCTGGGTGAACCCACTGATGACAGGGTGAAGAGCGGGTTTGCTTTGTTTGGCCTTGGGAGACAGGAGAGAGCTGGCGGCATCTCCTTGTCCACACTCACAACCCAGGGGAAGGAGGCGATGACAGGGGCCGGTGGTGTCGTCGACGGAGCCAAAGATGGGCTGGCTCAGGGCAGCCGTGGAGGAAGAGCAACTTTGTGGACTGTTACTGTAGTTGTCGATGATGTCGTTGTTGAGGTTGTTGTTGCTGCCGTCAACGGGACAGCCATTGATGCAGTGGAGGCCGTCGACGGGACGGTAGACGGAGGAGCCAGACAAAGATTTTGGTCGATGAGCTGGTGACGATGACCTGGTCGGTAATTCTGAAGGAGACTTCAGCTTCGATCACGAAATGTGAACATAGACGTGACCCTTGGGATGGCTGACCATAGACAGTCCTCTGACCTGTCGCCAGTGCACAACTCGTTGGTGGAGAGGTTGTTGATGTGCACCATTTTTCCAATGATGAGGCAGCAAATTTGTGGAGGTGGACCCTGCCGTCGTAGACAGAACTTTGGGAGCCGTCAATGGTGACAAAACTGGAGAGCAGGACTTCTTGTCCTTTTTAGGTCTCTTACCTCACGAAGTGTCCTCAGCTGATCTCAACCTCTTAAAAGAGGGAGAGCGCTCAATGGATCTACTGACCCAGGCAGAGACATGACTTTGCACTGAGGCTGTATGAGAGGCCTTGGCAACTTCCTCCAGCCAAGTCTCCAACTTTGTGTGACGATCCCGCCGAGGTTTGAACGAGAAGGACTGGCAGATGAAACAGCTGTCCCCATCATGGCCCAGGTGCAAGCAGTAGAGACATTTCCCATGCTGATCATCGACAAAGACTTTCTTCAGGTTGCACTTGGAGCAGGCCCTGAAGAGGCTTTTCTTGCTGGCGCCTGCTATGTCGAGTGGTTAAGGCCCAAATCCAAGTAGAAGGCCTCACTTGAAGAAAAAAGATCCGATGAAGGAATGGATCTTTACCACCTCTGAGTCCATGCCACCAGAGGTCCCACTGCGACCGGTGAGAAAAACGATGGAAAACATTCTAAAAAAAATAGAACAAGAATCGAGATTTTCATGGAGTGAAACCCAAGGACTCTCAACACGAAAACGTGCGATAAAAATCTGAGGAGGACCTCTAGGGGTGGAGCCTTGGAGGACGAATGCCAATGGCTTGGGCAGTATGACCCACAACGACAGCAATAGACTCTATTAGCGAGAAGCAGTGTTTGACTTTAAAGCTAAACTGCTTTTAATATTACAGAGGATTCTCAGCCTGACCGATGGGGAATATTCATGAGCATGTGAATCCAAGTAAGAGCCCATGCTGGAGAAGTTTATGATTTACCAATACATAATTTTAGTAACCTAGGAAATTTTATTTTGATACAAATTAACCATCATTGAAAGCCGATGACGAATGTTACAATTCACCATATTTTGCAGATTTACATTTAATTATCTTCTAACTAATTTAGCATCCCTGCTCTAGCAGTCCATAAAATATAACACTTTGGCATACTTTCCAGAATCTTCTTTGCCTAATCAATAAATCAAAAAAACTGATTATCTGTGGCCCTGCATTGCACTGCACTCTTATTTCAAAGTGCCTTATGCAGAAAACCAGGTCTTATTAATCGACAAGGAACTAAAGTAGCCCACTGATGCTTCACGAGACGTTTGCACCCTGGGAGGGGGTGCTGATCAATCAGGTTGCTAGCAGAGTGGGCTGTATCTGTATTCTAAGGTACAAGCCTGCATTCCGAGCACCATAGTTAGATACAATATAATATGATATTTTATTTATAGCGTGACTATACACAAGTGTTTCAAGGCGCAGCGAGGCAAGGGAGGGGAACAACGTGAGGACAAGACAGCGATCTTACTAGGCCAAGTGACACTGAGATTGCGCAAGTGCAGGGGAGAGGGAAGGGGAAAGGTGCCAGGGCAGGAGGAGAAGTGCAAGACATAGAAAAAAGAAGTGCACCCAGCAGGTGGCAGTGCAGGGGTTAAGTGCAGATACATGTTAGATAAGTGCAGGTAGGGGGACTGTAGGGTTGCAGATACAGCCCCAAGTCCAGGGTTGCCAGGAGGCAGTGCAGGTGTGAAATTGGGAGGGCAGGGCCCTGGAACTGTGGTTCAGAGGGTAGCCAGGTAACCAGTGCAGTATCAGACAGGAGATCAGCAGGCAAGTGGAAGATAGAAGGCAGAAGCAAAGAGGAAAGTCTTGAGCTGCTTCCGGAACCAGAGATGGTTCTGCTCAGGTTTCAGAGAGGCAGGGAGGCTGTTCCAGAGGGAGGCATCAGCCAAAGAGAGAGATCTGCCTTCAACTCGTTGCTTAGAAAAGCAATTGACCCTCCTGGGGTTGGAGGTGGAGGAGCGAAGAGCTTGAGAAGGAAGATACTTCTGAAGAGAAAGCTGGAGATATTTTGGTCCCAGGCCCAGGAAGTCCTTGTGCACAATATAAAGGGTCTGGAATTTGATCCTTGCAGCCACTGGGAGCCAATGGAGAGATTTCAGTGCTGGATCTGGGCTTGAGGCCAAGGACAAGTCTCGCAGTCCTGTTCTTGATGAGTTGCAGAGTACAGAGAGTAGAGGCAGGTAGATTTTAAAAGAGGCTGTTACAGTAGTGAAGCCTAGCCAGAGCTCTGGAGACAGTGAGCTTCTGGGGGAAGGAGAGGAAGGGAAGAATACCTCTGAGGAGGTGCAGTTGGTAGTTTGACTTCTTAGAAACGTCGGAAATGTGAGGAGAGAATGAGAGTGTGGAGTCGAAGATAACCCAGAGGCTTTTACCCTCACAGGTGGGTGCAGGAAGAGGACCATGGATTACCAGACAGAGAGTGGCAGGAAAGAGGGGTACAGGTGTGCCGATGAGGAGGATCTCTGTCTTACTGACATTCAGACAGAGATCATTGGCGGTGCACCATTCCTGGATTGTAGACAGCCAGTCTGGGATGAGAGAAGGAGACGAGGCAGCAGAGGGGAGCCTGAAGGCGAGCTGGGTGCCATCTGCATAGCACTGGAAGTTGGAGCAGAGTGCAGCAATGCGGTGGGCGAGAGGTGGTAGGTATTGGTTGAACAACCTGGGAGAACGGTTAGACCCCTGGGGAACACCACAGGTGGAGAGAGAGATAGAGGAGAGGAAGGACCCAAGTTGGACCTGGGAGGGTCGGTTAGAGAGGAAAGAAGTGAGCCAGGCCAGAGCCTGATCAGTGATACCGAGATTATCACAGAGCCGGTGTAGCAGGATGGCATGGTTGACCGTGTCAAAGGCAGAAGAGAGATCAAGTAGGATGAGGACAGAGGGAAGGTTAGAATCAAGGTTAGAGAGCAGGTCTTCACGGATGTTCAGGAGAGCAGTTTCCGTGCTTCTGGCTGCTCTGAAGGCAGACTGATGGTCATGGAGACAACCAACAGATTCAGTGGGAAGATTAAGCTCGGAGATGGGCAGCTTTTCCAGGAGTTTGCTCAGGAAAGGAGTGATTGAGTTTGGGCAATAATTAGCCAGAAGGAAGGGGTCGGCTGAGGGTTTTTTGAGAAAAGGGTGCACAAGAGAGTGCTTCAGTGGTGAGGGGATGGTTCCAGTGGCGAAAGAGTGGTTGCAGAAGTCAGCCAAGGCTGGAGCGAGGATGTCAATGTGGTCCTTCATGGTTTTGGAAGAACAGGCAAGAACCTGTTTAGGTGAGGTTTTCATAGATCGGACCTGCCTAGAAACCTTGTCAGGGGAGAAGCGAGGAAAGGCAGAGAAGGGAGGGGGGGTGGCCGCAACAGGGCCAGTGGAAGAGGAGAGAGTGAAGGCAGAAGCAGGAGAAGCTGAGAGGATGGACAGGATGTCCTGGGTTTTAGAGATGAAGTGAGAAGCCAGGGCCGTACAGAGGGCCTAGGAAGGGACATGGGAGGTAGAGCCTTGCGAAGGATTGGCCAGCTCCTTGCAGATTTTAAAGAGTTTGGCTGATTTGTTAGATGCCGCAGAAACGCGGGCTGAATGTGAGCTCTCTTCTTAGTGAGGACAGAGAGTCAGTATTGCCTTTGGAGCAGGTGGCAGGCCAGTTTGTCAGAGGATGTACAAGATGCCAACCATTTCATCTCAGCCACCCTACACTTGCGTTTAAGGGTGATGAGGTCTGAGTGGTACTAGGAGTTGCACTTGATTTTAGGCTTCATGCGGAATCTCATGACAGGGGCAAGTACATCGAGAGTATCAGAGATAGAAGAGTGAAGCATGGAGAGGGCTTTGTCAGGGTGTGAGTCAGCCAGAGGTGCAAGTGGGGGAGAGTAAGATGCAGCGAAAACCTCAACTGACACATGCTTCATGGGTCGAATGACTGAGAAGGTGGGTGGCAGTGTGGGGGTAGGATTGGCCTGTGGGGTAGTGAGAGAGAGATGAAAAGAGAGGAGAAAGTGGTCACTCCAGGAGAGAGGAGTGGTGAGAGGGTTAGAGAGTGGGAGGTCTGAGATCAGAACATCAAGAGTGTGCCCTGCAGAGTGAGTCGGGCCAGAGGGAAGAATAGAGAGAGAGAGAAAGAGAGAGAGAAAGAGAGATAGAGAGAGAGAGAGAAAGAGAGAGAGAGAGAGAGAGTTGCAAAGGTCACGAAAGAGTCCCGTGGCATGACAGGAAGCATCCCGATGGATGTTGAAGTCTCCAAGGAGAGGAGTTGAGTGGTTGAGGCAAGGAGGAGGAGGAGAGGTCTGTCCACTCTGAGAGGAAGGAGGTGATCTGACCAGGTGGCCGGTAGATAGTAGCCTTGGTGAGAGAGTGGCCCGGAGAGAGAGAAAGCCTACAAACCAGGCATTCAAAAGAGGGGTAGGCCTGCATAGGAATGATAGAGGCAGGGATCCACTCCGGGAAGATCAAGGCTACACCCTCACTGGAACGGTTGGATCTGGGCGCGGAGAGGATCTTGTAGCAATCAGGAGGGAGAGTGTCAAAGCTTGTGACAGAGCTGGCCGTGAACCCTGTCTCATTTAGACCAAGGACATCAAGGTCAAGTTCTTCCAGGAGACAGCAGATGTCAGAGGATTGTTTGACCACTGAGCGAGAATTAAGAGTGGCGAGGTGGAGAAGGTTGCCATCCTTGAAATACTTCCGGGGAGGGGTACAAATCAGAGGTACTCCCTGCAAAGGTGCAGAAGGAGACCGAGGGAGGGCAGAGGAGGTAAGAGGAGAGGGCAAGGTAGCCGATGAGGAGGAAGAGGGTGCCAGAGAAGTGGCAGAGGGTGGAGGCAAGGAAGCCGAAAAAGGGAGAGCGGGACAGGAAAGGAAATTGATAAGGCGCGGGAAGCGCCTTTCAAGGAGGAGGAGGTTGGCCTGAGGGCCTTGGACCAAGACGTTGTCATTAAGGTAAACATTAGTGATGACCTTGGAGGAGTGGAAGGAAGCCAGGTGGGCCTCCCAGCAGGTGCCACCATTAACAGGAGGGGAAGAGAAAGGAGAGAGCACAGAGACCATATGAAGAGTCCATAGGTCTGGCAAAGGAACGACAAAGAGGATGTCAGTGAGGGACTGTCTGGAGGTAGCGCTGGTGTAGGTGTCGGTGATAGGAAGACCAGGGTTGGAGACCAGGATATCCTTTTTGAACTTCTTCCTACCAGACTTAGAGAGAAAGGTAGGATAGTCATTGGTGAAACTGTTGGAGAAGATAGGAGAAACAAAGAGCACAATAGGTGACGTGCAGGAGGGGGAAGAGGAGAAAGAGGGGGTGAGTGGGGAATGAGAGAAGAGTGGAAGGGGTGGTGGAGACACATTCTGTACGCATTATATTCACAACAGCTAGTCTACCTGGATCTAGCCCAGTTCTACATTAGATGTTGTGCCCTATTGAAAGGATGTTGAGCGACAAAACTTCTGCATAGTGTAATTCCTCACAATGTGAACCCACTTTCCATTGAACCCCATGCAACATCACTTGTGGAGTACCACAAAGATCGCGCTTCTGTCGTCTCCAGTATCAACATGGCTCCACGGTTGAAACACTTCAGTTGTAACCATAACCACCAAACGTAGGAAGTCGTTGACCACCATACCTTCAAGAAAGCTTTAAATGAGGCTTTTCACCAGACCCTAGAAAGTCAGGCACCCTTCAGAAATTGCAATGATCTGACTGTAGATCCAGGACTCCTCGCACTGGAACTCCATAAAGCAGCAGAAATAGCATCGCTCCTGAGAAGGCAAACGCCTCAGAACATACCTTAACGAGCCTCGACTCAACAAGCATGATGCAGATTATCCAAGCACACAGCTGACACATGCAGGCCTAACAATAAATTGATATGATACCCAGTTATCCAGTGGAAGCATTAACACACCAGTAGTCCCCCCAATCGACCCAATTGACCCAATAGCTGGAAGACACCCGTGGTATTGCTTTACTCTAAACAACTGAGCAAATCTTTGGTGCCAATAAACCTTCCAGCGTCCCACAGTAACCACCACCACATCATAATAACACTGAAACTCTCTATGCCATCCACATTTGGCCACTATCTCAAAGCACAAAACCTTCTTGAATGACTGGGCCACCACAGTAACTGACACTTGGCACAAAACGCCTCTACTCCAGGGTACACCCAAGCCAGGTCCCATAGGACAGCACACCCCAAAGCACCTCGAAGCTTATCCGCACACAAAGCCTAGTTCCTTCCGATCTGCATGCCTCTGCACAGCAGCAATGGCCAAGCTTGTGCTGCCCCCTCACCTTATAACTTCCTACCCCAACCACCACATAGCATTCCCTTGCAGGTCCTGAAGCACCAAAGGGCTAGCAAAATGCAAAACGTCTCACTATACAAGTCCCAATAGCAACAGAAAAACAGGGTCTGATGGTATTTGTTGTGTACGTGTTACACAAAAGACGCATGCGCGGCTTGCAAGCCGCGCATGCGTAGTTAATAATAAAGGCGGCGCCCGGCAGTTGGAGCCGGAGCGCCGGAACGAGCAGACGCCTCTGTGTCTGTTCTTGCGCGGTGAACGCGCGTGGGCCGCATACACCGGAGGGGCCTTCCGGACCATCACACTGGCGACGAGGACGAGCCACGGCCCACTCCCGTGCCCGGCCACGAAACGTCAGTTAAGCCCGCCGCGTCTTATACTGACGACGCACCGGCGGCCATTTTTTTTTCCTTTGATCCGCTCGCCGTCACACGCGGCGACCGTGGTTGCGGCCCATCAGGGTGCTCGTGCGCCACTCGCCGACAGCGCCGACGGCGCCAGAGAAAAAAAAAATACTATTACAATTTTTGGAACCCCCACAGTCTTGCTGGTGCAAGGCTGTGGCAATCAAGAAGAAAGAAGAGGATTTGGAATCCCCACAGTCTTGCTGGTGCCGGGCTGTGGCAAACAAGAAGAAAGAAGGGGATTTCGCTCCCACCACTACCACAAGGCCACATCTACCACCTGTGAGTACCTAGCAGGAAGAAATGGGTGACGGCGCAGACGATGAGGGTGCCGCAGCCCCAGTTCCCCGCAGAGCCCGCAGCTCCCTAGCCCCCATGCCGGAGTTCGATGCCACTGGGCCCCCTTCCAAGCTAGGACCGAAGTGGCTGCTATGGGTCAAAAGACTAGACATGTTCTTCAGGGCAGCAGGGGTTGACGACGATGATGAAAAGATTGCGACTATGATCTATTCAGCAGGCGCAGAAGTCCACAAGATCTATGACTCCCTGACCATCCCTGTGGTCAATTACGACGCCGTCAAGCAGGCACTCAAAGACCATTTCTTACCCATGGCCAATGTGGACTTCGATAGGTTCGTCATGGGCGCTGAGAAGCAGTTAGACGATGAACCCCTAGACAAATTCTGCGCCCGCCTGAGACACCTGGCGTCCTCGTGCAGATGGGCCGACGAAGAGGAGATGGTCCGCAACCAACTGCTACAAGGGTGCAGCTCCGGCAAACTTCGGAGGCAGGTGTTGAGAGAGCCTGGCCTAACGCTCCAGCAGATTCTAGACCTGGGCAGAGCACACGAACTAGCTGAGGCCAGAGGCGCGAAAATGGACGCTGCCTCGCGACCAGGACACAACGAAGATGCATTTGCAGTAGGGCGGTCATCTGCGAACAGGCCAAGATGGACGCCGAGAAAGTCTGACACCGCGTCCACTCCAAGCACCGCACCATCGTGCTCGAACTGTGGGTATGACCTCCCCCACAGCGGTGACTGCCCAGCCAAGTTAAGAACATGCGCCCGATGCGGCATACCAGGCCACTTTGCCAGGACGTGCCGCGCAGCTGCCCCTGTCACAACAACGAGAGGACCAGAGAGAGCGGGGCGAAGCAATTCCCGCAGAGTGAGAGGAATTTCCTCCATTGATCAAGGCCTGCAAGATCTGGATCTCGCAGAAGAAGAGGAGGAGGAAGAGGAAGAAGTCTTCTTCATCTCCAGCATTGCGAGAGGTCCCAGCACGAAACGCCAGCCCAAGTGCACCGTCGACATCAAGGGCGTACCCACCCCCATCCTCATTGACACCGGGGCCTCCGTCTGCGTGCTAGCCACCAAACATTACGTAGCACTGCCAGGCCCACCAGAACTGGCGACGTCAACAGCGAGGATATATGCATTCGGTGGTGACACCCCCTTACCCATCCAAGGTGCATTCATCGCCCCAGTATCGCACGGACAGAACTCCATCAAGGCAAGGTTCTTCGTCACCGACGTCAGCCCCCACTCACTACTGAGCTGCGCTGCGTCAGAAGCGCTTGACATCGTGCATTTCACTTTCGGGGTATACCATGCAGATCTAAAAGGCATGTTACACAAGTTCGCGAGCCTCTTCAAGGGCATTGGCAAACTGAACGCTGACCCCATCCGACTGCACATCGACAAATCCGTAAGGCCAACAGCCCTCAAACACCGCCGAATTCCATTTCACCTGAGAGCACAAGTAGAGGCGGAATTGCAGCAGCTAATGGACCGAGACATCATCGAACGGGTAAAGGGCCCACCCCGTGGGTTTCACCCATCGTAGTGGCCCCGAAGCCGAAACAACCAGGGGCTGTGCGCATCTGTGTGGACATGAGGCTACCTAATGCGGCCATCAAAAGAGAACGCCACCTCACGCCCACCCTGGACGACATCGTCGGCGAACTCCAAGGCGCCAAGGTCTTCTCCAAACTAGACCTCAGATCAGGCTACCATCAACTGGAACTGCACCCCGAGTCGAGGTACATCACCACGTTCACGACACACGAAGGGCTGTACCAATACAAGAGACTCAACTTCGGGATCTCATCCGCGGCTGAGGTCTTCCAGAACGCAATAAGAGGAGCGTTGTCTGGCTTGAGGGGTGTCATTAACATGTCCGACGACATTCTGGTCTTCGCCAGATCTGAGAGCGAACACCTTAAAAGACTAGAACGCACGCAAGTGTAGCAGGCCAGAAATAACCAACAGCTGTCACGTGGGGGAAAAGGTGTTACAGGTGTGGCAGGCCAGAATACAAGAAGAGCCGAATTTGCAAGAAACGGAACAGGAACGTGGGACAGCCTAACACTTTGTACCACACTCTTTGCCCTTTTAATTCCCCTCCTCTTCCCCTTGTTGCTGCTTTGCGTATTTGAGATCATATCATGTTTTCTTTGTCTTTTAGTTGATTAAAGAACAATAGTAATCTTTGGCTCTGGGCTTCCAGTGGTAATATTTTGCGTGGCGTGTGGCATCGATTCACCACCGCAACAACGAACCTGCATTCAGAGGCGGCTCTATTTCACTCCTTTCCTTTGGATCCGCAGGCAGACTTAGGGGGAAAAGGCGATACAGATACAGGCCCAAGACACCAAACCTCTTGCACCCTAAAGGGTTAAGGGACACATCTGCAGGGGAAGGAAGAGGAGGAGCCTCAGGGAGGAAGAGGCAGTTAGAATACAGTTGGAGTTAAGTGTCTGTGTCTCTCTGTTCCCTGTGCCCGCTATGGCATAACAAAGCCTCCTTCCCTTTTAGGGATTACTTCAGACCAGGTCTCTCAGGCATTAGTGAGGACCAAAGCTTGCAGTACAACACCACAGAAATAACACACCTAGCACCTAGCAGTGCTGCACATTTGTCACCGGCATGTGGGCAATATTTCCCATCAACCCTCAATTTCACCATCCAAATCTGACTTGGAGGGGGATGGGGGGATTTCAAGCTGACTTTTGGGCACCTTAACTTCAAGTAAGGTTCCATGTCCTCTTTAATAGTGTATTGTAAATGAATGGTACATGACCTGCAACTTTAATTCGTCAACATCATTTTTTCTGGCAGTTACTATAGGACTCAAACTTAATTTTGTTTTTGAGGCAACTGCTCCTTCTGGGTTCAAGAAATGTAGCCCACATAACTCTGCCGAGAACCTTGCCATCTCCAGAGGGTCAGACTCCAGAGCCATCCAGAGCAGATCTTGACTCTGATTCAAAGTCCCAACCCTAGGTCAATCTGTGTCCACTAATTGCAACTTGTTGATTCCTGCTTCCCTTCCCCATGCAACCAGGGTGGCACCGTGATCTGGTACCAGTGACTGTGGTGGCCATTTCACTGCATTTTGTGCAGCATTTGTTATGGGGGAACACCCCTTCCTCCCTTGTATGCCCACCCAACACCACCCTCACCCACCGAAATCCCAATATAAATATCCCCGTACCCTGCACCACCCTCAAAATGCCACGACAAATATGGTAAAATGGTCCTTCATTAAATGGGTTGAAATAGCCGCGGTGAGTGGGGCAGTTGTTGTCACCAGTCTTTCCACAGTTCCAAATGTAGTTAAAACCCCACCTCTTTATGTTGGCCTTCCCCCCACGTGTGACAATACCACTATGCTTTCTCTCTTTTGGAGACAGCGTTAATGTTTGTTTCTTTCTTTAGACTTTTACATTTTGTTTTATTTGTATCTATGTTTATTATTTTCTTGTAAATGCTTTGGGGTGTCGTTTCATTTGATTACAAACGTGTAATCATGTGCGTGTAGCTCCTTGAAGCTGGTCTAATGAGCACTACACTGAGAACACTAAAAAAACTAAAGCATATGTACAAGTTTGCAATTGATTACAAATACTATCCTTTCACGTTTTCAAGCTATCCCTAAAAGGCATATTTGATTTTCAGACAAGTAATACGTCCCTTGTTATTTAAGACCGGAATTCGATTATTATTTAACGGATAATAATCAACTGTTGTGTTTATATTGCGCTGAATCACCACCAATGTGGTCCAAAAGTGCCTATCCTTATCCGAGACTTTAGCATGCACTCAGTGCTTTAAGTGGGGGCGTGGCTTGTCTGATGGGCGTGGCCTAAAACGTGAAGGCGTGGCCTAAAGAAGAGCATGTAAAAATAAATAGGTGGGGTGGTCTCGTCTACATAACTAAGCACATACTGCAACACTGATGGTACAACCAAAACATGTGGTCCTGGACAAATCATTTAATTGCACTGTGTTTTATCTGCAGCACTTAAAGTCCTGGTGTAGTAAATAGTGACAGAGTGCGATATAATGCTACAGTATGCAGCAGTGCAGCCCCACAGCGTACGCTTCTTTGATGACACTGTCCTTCTTCAGTGAAATAAGAAAACACATATTATATGATATTTCAGACCTATGACCATGTATGCTGCATGAGCGAGGCTTTCCTTAACAGCACACTTTGGTGATTCACTTTTAGGAGCTCACAAGTGTCTGAAAGGGCTCCGCAAAATTAAATGATTCGCCGAAGCGTCATACAATTTGGTTACGTGCTTCAGTGGGACCCGCGATTTACATGTTCCCAGGGGAAATGTTTGACTCAATATTCATACCCATTACTTGAGATAGTGCAGAGTGCACAGATAATCTGACAATATGAAATCTGCACAGATAATCACACAATATAAAATCTGCACAGATAATCTGACAAAATCAAATCTGCACAGATAATCCCATAAAATAAAATCTGCACAGATAATCTGAAAAAATAAAATCTGCACAGATAATCTGACAAAATAAAATCTGCCAGATAATCCCACAAAATAAAATCTGCACAGATAATCTGAGAAAATAAAATCTGCACAGATAATCCCACAATATAAAATCTGCACAGATAATCTGACAAAATAAAATCTGCACAGATAATCCCACAATATAAAATCTGCACAGATAATCCCACAATATAAAATCGCTTAATACAAAACAGGACCCGCTCCTCACAACCCAATGCATAAAACGTTCTGCAGGGGTTCCCCAACACGATTTATTATGGCCAGTGCTCCCTTGCTAGCAGAAGATTGGGGTGGCAACTAGGACAGCACTTGAAAGAAAACAGTGGTCATTTTAGTATAGCGCTAAGCGCCCACCCTTTGAATTAGGACTAGAGCTTTTAAAAATAATAACAAGTCAAGTAATAAAGATTTGGCCTTCCATCACCTCTTTCCTTTTGCAAATGACCATTGCTATTCATACGATATTTGCAAAAGGTAGAGGTGCTGGCTGGGAGGTAACGGCCTTTCCCCCTGAAGTGAAGGCTTTCAGACTCAAATGTCTCAGCCATGGGGTTAATGGGTCAAACATTAACACCCTTTTGTTTCCACTCCTGTTGTGCCTGTTCCAGGGCACAACAGGGAGTGGAGACTCTGTGCATTTCCTGAGCTGTGACTAACAAGTACCAGACAGCCGCCTGTCCTGCACGTCTGTCGGTCACAGCTGCCGGACTTGTTGACGGCGGGCTCATCTCCCGTCGTGGCTGCGGCTGTGGCGGGACAATGACCCTCCGTGAAGTGCCGGGGCCCAGCCCAGGCTGGCCCCGGCCCACTTAAAGCACTCGGTGCACTGTGTCCCCACACAGGGATCGCAAGACATTAGTCTACGTATATAGTGCTTGTATTTTTTCACAGCACTGCAAGTCACCACTGTATTGTTTCCGAGTTCCATAGTACTGGCTGACTCGCCATTTGAGGGATAGGAGGCCGAGTCAGCAGCTGACTGCAGGCACACCCAGAGGGTGGCCAGGATTGCCTGAACAATGGGGCCTAAAGCTAGTGTAGTTGGGCCCTCCGCAGTGACATCGCCATCTGTAAATTGCCACACATCGCTGCTGAGCGGGCATTTACCGATTTTGGGAGGGCCTTGCCCACACAGGCCCGCCCTACCCTGTCTAGGCCTCTGTGCACACCTGCGACGTGCATGCGGGCCTACAGTAAGTGTGTCACTCGCTCAGCCACCGGATTCGTTTTGGCTAGGTGGGTTGTAGCGTTTGGGGAAACAATAAACCTTGTCTTCATGGTTGTTTGCAGAGGTAAAGATGGCGCACCCGCTGCTGTCGACGCCCCCATTCCCTTGTGTGTTTGTTTAAGGAGCGGCCTTGCTGCCTGAACGGCCCTGGCGCCTCCTCACCCTGACTCCCAGGTTAATCCGTCCATTGTTCAGCAGGATTGGATTTTGCTGCTAGTTCCCTATCCCGCCCACTGTTTTACAACATTGGATTTGCAGGCGAGTTTAGTTTTCTGCTCTGAGAACCTACTTGCATACTTGCCAACATTCTGTGACCAAAAAGATGTAGGATTTTTCAAGTTTCAAAAATAATACTTAGCATAACAATGACATCACAGGAAATGACAAAACATGTATTGTTGGCACCACCGGAGCATTCTAGAATCTACAACCCATCAAACAGCACAACATGCTGCTCAAATGTTTAAAATGTATAATTGTGAATGGTAAGTTAACACCAAATTCAATTGCCTAACTTCACAGAAGTTAATCACAACATTTGCCAGAGCTCTGTAGAAGCACTGCCTGGGCAGTACATATTTATTCCTGCAGTGCAGGTTGAACACTGAACACCATGGAGACTGATACCCCCCTCAGTCTGATAGGCAGATGCTGTGTGATGGTGGCACACTCTGCTATGACACACCTGATATGCCGAAACTCAGGCGCTTGTACCTCCTCAGACCTAGGTGGGTTGAGAACGTGGTGATATAGCGCGACTCTCTGTGTAGCTTCAGCTGGTGGTACCCCGCCTTTAGGTCTACCTTTGAGAACACACACGATCCAGTGAGGTCAGTGATGATTTCATCAATTGTGGGTGTTATGTGTCGCTCTCTTTTTATGGCTGCATTGGGCAGGCGCATGTCAATGCAGATCCGAACTTTTCCTGGTTGTTTGGGCTTCCGGGTGACTACCATCGGGGAAACCCACGGTGTTGGTCCCGTGACTTCTTCAATAATACCAGCGGCTTCGAGTGACCTTAACTCCTTCTCAACTTGTTCCTTCATGTGGAAGGGTGTCCTTCGGTGTCTTACCGCGCGTGGTTGCACTGATTGATCAATATGCAGTTTGATGGTCTTTCCTTTGAGACAGCCTATCCCCCTCTGTAGCTTGGGGTGTTGCCTGAGGAAGTTCTCGACCTCGGATGTGTCGTCAATGTGGCATATGAATTTGACCACGCCCAGGTCTTCAGCCGCATCTCCGCTCAGCAGGCTTTCAATTCCCGCCTTGACAACATAGATCTTCGACCACAACTTCTGTTCGCCATGCTCAAGAGTGGTGCGGAACCTCCCGATGACTGGTAGAGGTTTCCGACTGCCGTAGGCAAATAGCCGAGTGTCTGTGGATTTTAGCTCAGGTCGTGGTGCGAGGGTTTGGAAAACGGTGGTTGGCATGACGTTTACCGAGGCCCCCGTGTCAATGGTCATCTGTATGTCCTGGCCTTGTATGTTGACCATGCATTTTCGTCGCCTGGCGGTTCTTTTCGACGGTGCTGGCCCTTGGTTTAGTGTAGATACTAGGTACACCTTTCGGCCCTTTCCTTCGTTTTCCGTGCCTGCTGTTTGTCGTAGGGCTGAGAGGTCATCTCCCTCTTCTTCCGTCGAGGAGTTGACTACAGCAACCCTCCTCGCGCTGGCTTGTTTCTTTTTTTTCGATGACCCTTTTTCCTGGGATCCTTGTGGAGGCTGTAGTGGCGTGTTCACTGATCTGCACACTTTCGCGTAGTGGTCCTTCCTGCCACATGCTCCGCACGTGGTGCCTTGCGCCGGGAAGTTTCGCCTTCCGTGCCTTTGACCACCACACCATCCACATTCAGCTGGTCCTGGTGCTCGAGGCTGCCACCTGTTCTGGGTATAACCGCTGCCACTTTCACTTCTCGCGGATTGTCTGTCTGAGATTTGAGCAACCATCGCTGTAGAAAGTGACGGCTGAAGTTTTTGTAGGGTCACTTCCATGTTGGCGGCCCTGGAGTGGGCGAGCTCCCTCTGTCGACCCAGTTCCAGGATGCGTTGTAGGGGGATGCCCTTTTCACTGAGCACGAGACGCCTCAGCTTCTCCGAGTGAATTCCATTTATGATTTGCCTCCTTATTTCCCTTTCAGTGTTCGTAAACTCACACGACATGGCCAGCTTCCTCAGCCTCGTGTGGTAGGCGTCAAGAGTCTCATCGGTGGCCTGGATGGTCGTGCAAAAGATAAAGGTTTCATAGTCTGGATTTAGTTGCGGGAGAAAATGTGCTGTTAGCGCGTCCTTCGCACTCCGGTATGCGTCTTGGCCGTCATCGACATCCAGGGAGTTAAAGATGCGCAGCACCTCGTCGCCCACACTGAGGAGTAGATGAGCTTTCATCTTTCTGGAAGACGTGACGTCCTTACATTCCATGGCCATCTCAAACTTCTGTAGCCATAGCTGCCATCTGGGCCCACTGGACGATGGGTCTGTGAATGGGTTGAATGGTTGGATCAACGTCGACGAACTCCCCTGCGTGCGAGGCGGCGGTGACGCCATAGACAGGTTTGCCGCCATCCTGGACGGTGTTGAGGGTCCAGGGGTAGATGACCCAGTCGCCATGGTGTAGCGTGCGCTTGGTCAACGATACTCCGCCCTCTGGGTTCGTGCGCGCCCTGTGGTGAGGCAGTGTCCTACCGGCACTTGTGCTCCGATGGATTGGCGCTTCGTGACCCGTGTGCCATGTGAGGGGCGTTGTGCAGGTGATGACCGTGATGACACGAGACGAGAGAAAAAAAAAAAATTTTCACCCCCTTGAAGACGATGTGTGGGAGGGGAAGTGAAAAAAAAAATGTTTTTTTTTTTTTTTGGGGGTGGGGGTCACGTGATCGTGGGGGCCCCCACCGGGTGTCCAAAAATTAACACGGAGCGTCCGTGTGGCATCCGCGTGTGAAAGATGGTGGTGGAGCGCGTGGATGCTCGCTCACTTCCTTGTCGCCATTGTTAGATGCTGGCTTTCCGGAGGCCCAGCACGAGGAGCTGGCTCCGGTCCAGTAGGCCGCGTGGCCTGGAACGCGGCCAAGGCAGGAGCGCTGAAATGATCACACACACACACACGCTGGCATGTATTCGCCCGGAACTGCCTCCCTCTCCAGGGGGCGGGGCTTTTATTAAGCTGCCCTACGTCACCGCGTTGCGGGACGTAGGGCGGATGTAACAGCCCATATGACTCAATCTTCATGTCTTCAATTCCTAATCTTCCTTCTCACCATCCTCACGTGACGAGGAGCGCACAGTTCCGAAACAGGCCCCTAGTGCAACCTCTCATAAACATGGAACACAGAAGAGGGCCTGCTTGCAGTTAGTCGTTAGTTCATTATTCTGTAGTACATATTTCAAGCCTCTGCCTTTCCTATTGATAAACGCCTGGTTTCCTGTCATCTCGTTCAGTCTTATTCCTCAGTTGTGGTGGGAGTGATTCAAGGACTGTGACGAGGAATACTAAGAATCCAGGGATTAGTATTTATTATTATTTCTTGGTCATTCTTCTTCGTCACAGTCCTTATTCATATGCCAATAACTCGTGCGAAAAAGTGAAAAATGCGCTGGAATTAATCTGACCCAGCAGACAAAAGTACCTGTATAAAATGTCAAAGGTGCGCTGTACCCATCATTGCCGTATTGCGTGCATGAGGGATCCTCATGGAGTCGCTGTTAGGAAAGATTTATCTTTACTGCACCTCTCCTTCCATCTTTATGGAACCCCCAAACCTTTTGCTTTTATTTTCTAATCTGACCTGTAATTTTTACAGTACAGTGAAGGCTTAAGCTTCACTGCACTGGCTTTTGCTCACATGTCATGGGGAACAGACATGACCTTCGGGCTGTCAGTACTGGGAAACATTGTTTCCCTTAGTCGTGTTACTGTGTTACTACTTTTGGTTACTTTTGTATCACTTGTTTTAACTTTTTATCATTGTGCAATGCAGCTTACACTGCAGTACAATGGGTACATTTTTGTTTTGCCCTAGACTAACACTCAAAGGATTTTTGGTTACTCTAGGTGTGCTAAAAGGATAAGCTGATGGCAGCAGTGACTTTTTCCCACTTTTTGGGGATTTTCATTTTAGCCTTACCGCATTTACCACTTTGGCTTCTAACTGTGGCTACTGGTCAAAAATGGGTGTGCCACGAGAATTTTTGCTTGTCCTTTTACCATCTTGTTCTTTAGCCTTCTTCGTGGCCTGAGAGGCCACGAAAATCCCTATAAGGACTTCTAGTCCCCAGGAAAGCAGAAGCCTTTGGCGGGCTACTGGAGGGCTGTGTGTGTTTGCTGGCAGAACGTGGGTTGGGACTGTCTGGTCCCAATCCACAAACTGGTTTCAGTGCGTCTGAGTGGTATGCATAAAAATTCCCACCAGTGGTCCTGATTGGACCACTGCTGGGGTGTGTGTGTGGGCTAGTCATGCTATTGGCTAGTGAGGGCAGCAGCTCTTACCTGGCTTTTCAAATAGGAAGAGGACCCGTGCACCCATTCTTCAGAGATCCTGGAGAAACCTGAAGGAGCTAAGTGTCCTGTCCAGCTGTGAGACCCATGAAGAAACCTGAGACCTGACTGAAGGAGGCCTGGCGACCAACCTCTGCTGCTGTCCTGGAGGAGCCCTGTCTTGCTCGTGATCTTTACCAGGTGTGCGAAGGAGCTGCGACCCTTGGAGTGGAGGGACCATCCATTTCGATGTCTGCTCGGTGTCCTGCCAAGGGAAGCCTTCATAAGTGCCCTGGAACCGTCCTCTGGCTGACCAACTTCGATTTTGGGCTGCCGTACTTACGGAATCACCGTTCCGAGTTTTGGCCTGAAACTTTGGGGATCGTCAGATGGCCCTACAAGGCTAACCTCATGACATTTCAGCATCCTCGCATCAAGGGGACCTGAGATAGAAGGGAAAGTTCGACCGTGACTGCTGAGACCCTTTGCGTCGCCGTGCTGTGGTGACCACCGTCCAAAAACTCTTACCTGATCCGAGTCCAGTCCCGAGAGGGGTCTTGCATCAAGTTTTGCTGCATTCTTCAATCGAAAGTCCTTGAAACAGTGAAAGACACCAACCAGAGATCAGCTCGGACCTGCAACCCATGGCAATCAAGGACTGCGACTTTCAGCGGGAAAAGCAACATCGGACACCCTTCCATTCCTTTGTCCTGCCAAGTCTGGGGAAGAATCAGAGTATGGCGGTAAGTTACAGAGTTTCTAACCTACCTCTATACTTCCATTATAAGCCAAAGGGCTTATAATAAAACTTAATTATAACACCTTTGGCTTTGCCATTGCTTGCTTGCGCAAGACATCTGACTGTTGGGGCTACTTTTGGGCATTAGCCTAACTTGAACCCTAACTTTAGGAACCCTTCACTGGACCCCACAGACCCTAACTGCATTTTGTCCTGCTTCATAACTTCTGTGGAAAGTTTTCCTGAACAATTGGGCAAACAACCCCAGTCAATTTAGGGCTGGATAATTTAAGTTAGGGATCATCTCTGTGACCATACGTGCATAATACTATTCTAATATTTACTTTGCAGGAGTTTCTGATGTGTATCATGCCCTATAACAAAGTGAATGTATATATGTATTTAGTTTAATAGTCGTGTGATAACTCGACCTGCTAGTAGTCATTTTTCATAGTGTGGTTTTGGCCATAAATAAATAACTGTATTTTTTTACATCCTGTCTAAGTGTAATCTGTGACTCCTATTGTGGGACCTCGTTGTGGACCCCTTACAAGCTCACCACCTCTGAAGTATTTAGCCTAGACCCCCTGTCACTGCTACCTAAACTGGTTTGGCTACAGCTTCCCAGCTCAGTCCAGGATGTCTCTCTTGAACTTCTTCCTTCCAGACTTAGTGAGAGGGATAGGATAGGAGATAGAGTAGCAGTTAGAGAAGATGGGAGAAAGAGAGCACCATAGAGGGTGCGAGGGAGGTAGGTGGGAGGATAAGAGCTAGAGAGAGAGACGCACATTCCTGTGCCACACAACTCAGGATGTGCAGTGAGGGCTGGGGGCCGGGGAAACAACAAAGGAAGACATAGCGGGAGAACAAGTAAAGTAGCTCACAACAGTGAACGGCACGCTTTGCCGGGGGATCTAGGGTGGGAGAGAGCCTAATGGGACCCAGAACAGACCCTCAGGTACCAGAATGCAAAACACCCAGATTCCACTTTCCTAGAAGCAGGAAGAAAGGCCAAGTTATTCTGAACACAGCACAATGCAAAACATTATGGGAGATTATGTGCCGAATGTGGTTCGGAGAGAATTGTTTTGTCTTGCGTTTGCCTGCTTTACACCTCTCCTGAAGCGCCGATTAGGGTGAGCAGAATCTCTTCCCTGACCTTTCCCCTGGGGCGGTGCATGAGGCAGGGGCGCACCCTGTCCCCGCTACTGTACACGTTAGCCATGGAGCTGCTTGCGATACAACTCAGAAGAAACCCGGAATGCGCTGGATTTAAATGGCCCTGGAGTGGAGAGGACAGGGTCTCACTCTATGCAGACGATCTACTGATCTATATGAGTGATCAAGCGGTATTGTGTCCAGTTGGGACCCATATACTAAAGGAATACCAGGGTTTCAGCGGGCTTAAAAAAATTTGGCAAAAATTAGTCCTTTTTCCGATGCAGGGGGGTGAAGATGCAATCCTGCGTGGCTGCCCATATGCAATTGCGGTTTCTGGCTTCAAATACTTGGGTATTCACCTGAGATGGAGCATATCAGATTTCTCCCGGCTTACTCTCTCCCCAGTGGTGGATAGGTTCTCACTAGACATAACGCACTGGCAATCTCTCCCACTGACCCTACCGGGCAAGGCGGCTCTCTTTAAAATGATGACGCTTCCCAAGTTTCTTTATGTTCTGCAGAATGCCCCACTCCCAATTCCCAAGCAGGTTTTTGCAGATTTCGAGGGATCCTTGTGGGGATTGCTGTGAGGAGGGAAGCATCCACGGGGGGCTTGAAGATACTGCAAAAGTTGGTGTGGGAGGGGGGCATAGGCCTACCTAAACTCCAACGGTACTACTGGGCTGCCTATCTGGCATAATATACACCTGCCTGAATTTCTTAAAATTGGGTTCTTCGGGAGTTGGGAAGCGAATGGCATATTTGCCCTGGCAGATGTGATACAAGAGGGCCGTGCTCATTCGGGACATTACAAGAAAAACAACGTCTTCCGGGTAGGGAGCAGTTTAGATATGTGCAATTTGCACACACTATGCAGGCTAAGTTCCCCTCTCTGGAAGAGATCCCGAAGTGCTCACCCCTAGAGGCAAGCCTACTCCCAGCAGGTATCCCTTCCAAGGTAACCGCCACACGTTATCAGGTGATAACTGCCTTTAACCCACCAGAAGGATAGATGGGCGCAGGATGTGGGGCGGATGGAACCAGAAGAATAGGTGGAGGCTCTCATGTTTCCAAGGTTAGTTGGAATCATGGTCAGACTTTGGCTGATACAATTTAAGATCCTCCACAGGGTGTACTACTCTCGAACGGCACTTACCCAGTGGGACGTCGTAAGTAATGATGTATGTTTGAGATGCAGAAGAGAAGGGGGCACGTTGTATCACATATTGTGAGCATGCATTCAGGTTCAAGTTTTCTGGGGGAGATGCATAAGTAAAATGTCAACTGTAAAGGGTGCTCTAGTGTCTCTTGATTTGAAATTAGCCCTACTTCGGATTTGGGGAGAAGCAGGGTTCACGAAATACTAGAACATGTTTCTGGCAGTAACAATGGGGCTGGCTAAGAGGGTTATTGCAGCGCTGTGGGGCTCTGCGGAGCGCCCGAGCCTGAGCCAATGGACTGCGGAAGTGGACCGATGTGTATCCTTGGAGAGGAGGGTGTATAGAGCGAGTGGGGGGGTACACATATTCATGAGGATATGGGGCAGATGGGAGGGGGAAGGCTGAGGGGAAAGTATGGTTTGCATTTGTTTTCATCCCGTCCTGTATGATGTTGCAATATCACCCGCTGTGGTCCTCTTTTATTTACCAGGTTACTAGAAATTATGTTATCCTGTGGATGCTGTTCTATCAAGCTCGACACAGTTATGTTTGTTTTCTTTCTCTGTTATTGCAAACCTAAAAAAACATTGTGATAAAAAAAGACTCAATACTGGAGAAACCACCCCAAAACCTTTGATCTCTTGGACCGCTGTCCATTGCAGACAAAGGCCACTGTGATGAATCCAATGGTGTCATCACACCTTTCCCAGCAATGACCTCTCCCTATGTGGCCAGGGAACGGCAACCGCTACCTGATCCTGACCCTGGGTGCGGCTGTATGGGGGAGGATCACATGAGGGAGGCAACCCTCAAGGGAGTGGAACAACATCATCAGACAAGACATGGTACCCCCCTTTTCCTTTTAGGGATATCCCTCCCATTCCCCATGCCTAAATGGCATTTTGTCATGATGGAAGCTACTAAGAATACCTTCCATACTCCGTCTATAAGTCACCAAGAACTGACATCCCTTTCCATTAATGTAAAAGTATTGTGGCAAGAATGCTGAATGGACTAATGACGATTGATAAAGTCCAGAAGCACAAGCTGTGGTCTAGTGGTTGCAATCGCATAATTGATGCTGGGACAATTAAAAAACCAAACCAACTGACAGAAGAAAGACGCTGGCTGGGAGAATCTCATCCTCTAAGTACTGACCGAGGGACCGCTGTGCTGCTTGGAAGACTGACTCATTGAGAAGGCTAAGAAAAGAAGACTTCTGAGCTGGTCCGCTGTGGGGACGTCACGAGAGGAAGACAAGGGAAGACTTCCTGGCTTTCGGTGAGCAGCATCCACGCTGCCAGGACTCAGAGTATCACATAGCAGGCAAACTGGACGCGCACATAGGGCACGGAAACAAGAAAGCGAGGTCAGTGAACCTGGGGAGAAGGAACGGGACGCAAAATAGATGCTGCATGCTTACCGCAGATGAACCAAAGCGTGCCACAGAAAGCCGGTGAGTCCAAGAAAGAGAATCTGGGACACAGGGGCACTTTGGCAACCCTACTGAAAGTAAATAAGAATAAATGGAGCATATAAGACAGAATCGATATTTCCAAAAGCGAAATAATGGAATGAATACAAAATATTGTCAAGTTTGCAAGTGTGTCAAGTAAAGCATATGAGAACGCCCTGGCAGGAGAGTAGACCAGGCAGATTCTAGTTTGCAAGTGTGTCAAGTGAAGCACATGAGAAAACCCTGGCAGGAGAGTATACCAGGCAGATTTAAGTTTGCAAATGTGTCAAGTGAAGCAAATGAGAAAGCCCTGGCATGAATGTATACTAGCCAGATTCAAGTTTGCAAGTGTGTCAAGTAAAGCACACGACAGAGCCTTGGCAGGCGAGTATACCATGCAGATTCAAGTGTGCAAGTGTCTCAAGTGAAGCACATGAGAAAGCCCTGGCAGGATAGTATAACAGGCAGATTCAAGTTTGCAAGTGTGTCAAGTAAAGGATAATAGGAAGCTCTGGCAGGAGAGTATACCAGGCAAAGTCAAGTTGGCAAGTGTGTAAAGTAGATCACATGAGGAAGTCCTGATATGAGGATATATCAGGTATAGCCAAAGACTGTGTTGGCATTACATTAAAGAGGAGAAGAAACCTGGCAAGGGAATACACCAGCTATCCTACGATCTTAAGACTAACAGCCAAGTTGTTTAACATATAAACCATTTTTGCTGAAAAGAAAAGTCTAAGGAACACTCCACCCCTTCGGAGCTTGAACATCTATACGAGGAAAACTTGGGGAACGTAACAATCCCCTGGAACTGTGAAAGTCATCCAATTGGAAACTTCTTGTGTCAGAATTACCTCTTTCCTTTTGAATTGGAACATTTTTGTATACTTTTCAAGGCCAATACATTCCCCTACCAGCAGGAGCTCTATCTTATCATCATTAAGACAGAGTTTGTGTTGTGCCATCCAGTTCTGGAGGAATTGGTAGATTGCATTGAGAGTTGCAGAGTCAGTGTTGTAGTCGCCAGAGATAGACAGAAGGATCTGCGTATCGTCTGCATTGTTGGTGTAGATCACGGGTGCACAACATACGGCCCGCGGGCCAGTTGTTGCCCGCCATGCTGTTTTGTCCAGCCCGCGAGGTACAAAGACTTTCCTAATGGAGTGCCGCCCCCAAACAGCACCGGCCGCCCTCCATTAGGAAAGTCTTTGAAACTCTTCCAGGCAGGACAAAACACTGGCCCTCATTGGCTCAGCACACACGCAACACGTAGCTCCTACCAGCCACGTAGTGCGTGTGTGCTGCACCAATGGAGGGCCAGCACTACAGCTAGCATGGTCAGTAAGGCTTGATGCCGGAAGGCATTTCAGCCTTGCCACGCCCACGCCAGCCGTAGTGCCAGAGACCTCGCCAGCGTTCCAGCTAGCCTGCCTTCCAGCACGTCCGGTAAGTGGTCTGTTTGTTTGTGTTTGTGTGTCGGGTCTGTTCTGCCTGTATGTTTGTGCGGTGTATGTTGAGGTGCGGGGGGGTGTCGGGTCTGCAAGTCAATTTGGCAAGTGTGTAAAGTAGATCACATGAGGAAGTCCTGATATGAGGATATATCAGGTATAGCCAAAGACTGTGTTGGCATTACATTAAAGAGGAGAAGAAACCTGGCAAGGGAATACACCAGCTATCCTACGATCTTAAGACTAGCAGCCAAGTTGTTTAACATATAAACCATTTTTGCTGAAAAGAAAAGTCTAAGGAACACTCCACCCCTTCGGAGCTTGAACATCTATACGAGGAAAACTTGGGGAACGTAACAATCCCCTGGAACTGTGAAAGTCATCCAATTGGAAACTTCTTGTGTCAGAATTACCTATTTCCTTTTGAATTGGAACATTTTTGTATACTTTTCAAGGCCAATACATGCTCCTACCAGTAGGAGCTCTATCTTATCATCATTAAGACAGAGTTTGTGTTGTGCCATCCAGTTCTGGATGAATTGGTAGATTGTATTGAGAGTTGCAGAGTCAGTGTTGTAGTCGCCAGAGATAGACAGAAGGATCTGCGTATCGTCTGCATTGTTGGTGTAGATCACGGGTGCACAACATACGGCCTGCGGGCCAGTTGTGGCCCGCCATGCTGTTTTGTCCGGCCCGCGAGGTACAAAGACTTTCCTAATGGAGTGCGGCCCGCAAACAGCACCGGCCGCCCTCCATTAGGAAAGTCTTTGAAACTCTTCCAGGCAGGACAAAACACTGGCCCTCATTGGCTCAGCACACATGCAACACGTAGCTCCTACCAGCTACGTAGTGCGTGTGTGCTGCACCAATGGAGAGCCAGCACTACAGCTAGCATGGTCAGTAAGGCTTGATGCCGGAAGGCATTTCAGCCTGTCACGCCCACGCCAGCCGTAGTGCCAGAGACCTCGCCAGCGTTCCAGCTAGCCTGCCTTCCAGCACGTCCGGTAAGTGGTCTGTTTATTTGTGTTTGTGTGTCGGGTCTGTTCTGCCTGTATGTTTGTGCGGTGTATGTTGAGATGCGGAGGTGGTGTCGGGTCTGCATGAATGTTTGTTTTTGTATGGTTGTGCGGTATATGTTGAGATGCGGGGCTGAGGGGGTCTCGGGTCTGCATGAATGTTTGTTTTTAAGTGTGAGTGTGGTGTATGTTGAGATGCCGGGGTGGGGGGTGTTGGGTCTGCATGAATGTTTGTTTTTAAGTGTGAGTGTGGTGTATGTTGAGATGCGGGGGTGGGGGGGTGTCGGGCCTGCCTGAATGTTTGTTTTGGAGTGTAAGTGCGGTGTGTGGTGAGATGCAGGGGTGTGGGGTTCGGGTCTGTATGGGTGCATGCTTGAGAGTTTGTGCGCAGAGTTGGGAGGTTGAGGGGGTTCAGGTCTGTATGGGTGCATGCTTGAGAGTTTGTATGCTGAGTTGGGGGGTGGGGGCTTTGAGTCTGTATGGGTGCATGCTTGAGAGTTTGTGTGCTGAGTTGGGGGTGGGGGTTTGGGTCTGTATGGGCGCATGCTTGAGAGTTTGTATGCTGAGTTGGGGGTGGGGGCTTTGGGTCTGTATGGGTGCATGCTTGAGAGTTTGTGTGCTGAGTTGGGGTATAGGGGTATGGATCTGTATGGGTGCATGCTTGAGAGTGTGTGTGCTGAGTTGGGGGGTGGGGGGTATGGGTCTGTATGGGTGCATGCTTGAGGGTTTGTGTGCTGAGTTGGGGCGTGGGGGGTACGGTTTTGTATGGGTGCATGCTTGAGAGTTTGTGTGCTGAGTTGAGACCCGCCCTGCCTGCGCCCCTCCCACATTTAATTTTTGGGCATAGTGTTTGCTTGAGGGGTGGGGGCCATGGGGCATAGTGTTTGGTTGGGGGTGAGGGGGCCTTGGGGCATAGTGTTTGGTTGGGAGTGGGAGCCATGGGGCATAGTGTTTGGTTGGGGTGGGAGCCCTGGGGCATAATGTTTGGTTGGGGGTAAGGGACATGGGGCATAGTGTTTGGCTGAGGGTGGGAGCCATGGGGCATAGTGTTTGGTTGGGGGTGGGAGCCATGGGGCATAGTGTTTGCTTGAGGGGTGGGGACCATGGGGCATAGTGTTTGGTTGGGGGTGAGGGGGCCATGGGGCATAGTGTTTGGTTGGGAGTGGGAGCCTTGGGGCATAGTGTTTGGTTGGGAGTGGGAGCCATGGGGAATAGTGTTTGGTTGGGGGTGGGAGCCATGGGGCATAGTGTTTGGTTGAGGGGTGGGAGCCATGGGGCATAGTGTTTGGTTGAGGGGTGGGAGCCTGGGGCATAGTGTTTGGTTGAGGGGTGGGAGCCATGGGGCATAGTGTTTGGTTGGGGGTGGGAGCCATGGGGCATAGTGTTTGCTTGAGTGGTGGGGGCCATGGGGCATAGTGTTTCGCAGAGGCGTTGCTAGGGGGTGCCTGAGGGGGCTGTAGCCCCTGATCGTTTGGTTGTAGCCCTGGATAGAAGCTCAGGGGCTACATCCAAAAGGTTAGCTAGCCCCGAGTCCCGACAGTCCCGACATAAGCTTAGCCCCTGATCTTTTCCAGACCTAGCAACACCACAGGTGTTTCGTTGAGGGGTGGGCGCCATGGGGCATTGTGTTTGGTTGGGGGTGGGAGCCATGGGGCATAGTGTTTGCTTGAGGGGTGGGGCCATGGGGCATAGTGTTTGGTTGGGGGTGGGAGCCATGGGGCGCAGTGTTTGGTTGGGGGCGGGAGCCATGGGGCATAGTGTTTGGTTGGAGGTGGGAGCCATGGGGCATAGTATTTGGTTGAGGGGTGGGAGCCATGGGGCACAGTGGTTGGTTGAGGGGTGGGAGCCATGGGGCATAGTGTTTGGTTGGGGGTGGGAGCCATCGGGCATAATGTTTGCTTGAGGGTTGGGGGCCATGGGGCATAGTGTTTTCTTGAGGGGTGGGAGCCATGGGGCATAGTGTTTGGTTGAGCGGTGGGAGCCATGGGGCATACTGTTTAGTTGGGGGTGGGAGCCATGGGGCATAGTGTTTGCTTGAGGGGTGGGGGCCATGGGGCATAGTGTTTGGTTGGGGTTGAGGGGCCATGGGGCATAGTGTTTGGTTGGGAATGGGAGCCATTGGGCATAGTGTTTGGTTGGGGGTGGGACGCATGGGGCATAGGGTTTGGTTGGGGGTGGGAGCCATGGGGCATAGTGTTTGTTTGAGCGGTGGGAGCCATGGGGCATACTGTTTAGTTGGGGGTGGGAGCCATGGGGCATAGTGTTTGCTTGAGGGGTGGGGACCATGGGGCATAGTGTTTGGTTGGGGTTGAGGGGCCATGGGGCATAGTGTTTGGTTGGGAGTGGAAGCCATGGGGCATAGTGTTTGGTTGGGGGTGGGAGCCATGGGGCATAGTGTTTGGTTGGGGGTGAGGGACATGGGGCATAGTGTTTGGTTGAGGGTGGGAGCCCTGGGGCATAGTGTTTGGTTGGGGGTGGGAGCCATGGGGCATAGTGTTTGCTTGAGGGGTGGGGGCATGGGGAATAGTGTTGCACTCCAAGAGTGAACCCAATAATAAAGCTAAAACAGGCACAGTTACGAGATGTACATCCTTTGCTTTTTGTGGAAACCTGACTCAACGAAGGCCAGACTCCTCTTGGGCAACCCAAACAGCAAAGTGTAGCAGTCCAAAATAACGGAATGTCCAATCAAGGGTCAATAAAATATATATAATTTAATTAAACAGACCATATACAATAACTAAATAGAAATAAATTATAACAATGGAAAATGTGTAGTACAAAATGTAAGTTTGAAATACAAATAAAAATCGTTACACCTCAAAAATGTATTCTTTTTCTATGTGTTTAATACAAATTGGGAGTTGAAAAAGCCTGCTGCCACGCCCTGCCTTCCGCCCCACTCACATTTACTTTTCAGCCCACTATAGCCATCATGTAAGGTACTTTCGGACCTCTGTCAAAATCAGTTGTGCACCCCTGGTGTAGATGATGCCTAGTTTGTCCAGGTAGTCGAAAAGAAGCTTTGTTAATATATTGTAAAGTGTTGGTGATACACACCAGACTTGGGGCACTCAACAAAGGACTGGTGCAGGTGCAGTAATGGCTATGTTACAGAAGACTCTCATAGTGCGGTTGGAAAGGAATTACTTAATCCAGGTGATGGCTTTGGGGGAAAATTGGGCAGCGGCTGAGAGTTGTTGGCATAAGATTCTGTAGTTTACCAGATCAAAGGCTGCTGAGAGGTTGAGTAGTAATAGTAGGATGGCTAGGTTTCCTTTGTCTATGATCTCATCCATTTGGATTTTGAGCTCTAGCAGTGCTGTTTCTGTACTGTGTTTAGGTCGGAATCCGGATTGGCGGAGACCGAGTAGGCTGTGATTATACAAAGGAGTTGAGCTGGGAGTATGCAGTCCGGTCAATGAGTTTCACGAATAATCTGGTGTTGGAGATCGGTCTGTAATTCTTGGGGTCAAATGGGTCAAGGGATGTCTTTTTTAGAAGTGGCTTGACATGCGCTATTTTGAAGGCATATGGGAAGATGCCAGAGGTGAGGGATTCATTTAGAATGGCTCTTGCATGTTCTCCTGCAAAGGTAGATGAGACTATTTCTTTCAGGACAGAGGCTGGGCAGGGGACGAGGGGCAACCCAGAGGGTTTACTGGCTGTTAGTAGGTCAAGGAACTCGCCTCTGTAGTTGGGTTTGAAGGAGTCGAAGGTAGGGAAACTCGGCATCAGGGCAATGGGATCAGGGGGGTCAGTGATGGGGAGGTGAGGCAATTTGGTGTTAAGGGATGTCGTCCTGTCAAGAGCGGTGTTGTAGAAGTGTAGGGAGGGGGAGTCACAGAGTGATTGTATGGGGGTGGATTGGGTAGAGAAGCAAGTGGGTTTGATGAATTCTGATATGATCATGTGGAGTTCTTTGCTGCGGTTGCCACAGTTGAGAATTTGTTTATTGTAGTATGCTTTTTTGGCCTTTCGGATTTCAGCTTTGTAGTTACGGTGGTGCAGGGCGAACATGGATCTGCTGAGATCGGATTTAGATGCTCGCGATTTCCGTTCAAGAGAGTGGACCATTTGGGATATGGTCTATTGCGTGAGGAAGCGGGGTGCGAGGAATTAGTGAGTCATTGAGCCAGGAATCAAAGGACTCGATGGTTAAAGGCTCTATCGGGGGGAGCGTTGTAGGTGGGTGAAGAAGCAGGGCTTCGGCTGGGTCGGGAAGGATCTTGACTTTGTTCTAGCATTTGAGATTCTGGGAGGGGCGGGGGTGTGGATAGAGAAAGGGATGGCATAGTGGTCGGTCCAGATGAGTGGTTTGGGCTGGGATAAGTAAACCAGGTCATGAGAGCTGAAAATTGTATCAAGGGTGTGCCCACCTGAGTGGGTTGGACCAGTCGTATGATAGGAGAGGTTGAGCAATTCAAGGCTGTCAACCAGCGGATGAGTCATGGGGTTATTGGGGATATAGAACCAGATATTAAAGTTTCCTAGGAGTGTAAGGGTTGCATGATTTACTTGAATAGTAGCTATTGAATCACAGAGGTTGTTGGCGAAATGTCTGTCGTATCCAGGGGGTCTGTAGATGAGGAGGAAGCTGTGGGTGAAGGTCGGTGGTAGAGATAGTTTAACTAGAAGGGATTTACAGGAGGCAGTGCATGTCTGGGATTCAACGAGTGAGACAGAGAAATGACGATTTTAGAGGACTGCCACTCCACCACCTGTGGAGGGTCTACTGTGGGCGATGAGCGAGTAGCCAGGGGGGAAGGCTTTGTGTGCTACAGGGGCAAAGTCATCAGAGAACCAGGTTTCTGTGATAAAAATGAGGTCTGGCTTGTCAGAGGATAGGAGGTCAAAAATGCAGTGTCTGTTTCTTGCTACTGAGCGGGCGTTAAAGATGATGCAAGTGACTTTGTGAGGGGATGTGGGTTTTGTGGTGCTCATCGGAGTGGGGGCTTGAGGGACATGGTTGCACGGTGGGGTGGTGGGTGTGGTAGGAAAATTCAGGGGTTTTGAGACAGGTTGAGGAGGGGTACGGGAGGGGCTGGGTGCCTGAGTGTCTGCTGAGAGGGTTACATCGATGGGGGGCGAGAAGAGTGGGTGGGCAGTGGTAGGAATGTGAGAGACAAGGGGTGGGTCAGGGGGGTTGGGAGGGTGGTGAATGGGTTGGATGGTGTGAGGGGGTTTAGGTGGGCAGATTTTGGAATGAGTCGGGGGAAGGGGGTTTAGGTGTACAGGGTGAGAAGTCAAGAGAAAGGGGGTGGAAGCTGGCGGAGGGGGAGATAGAGAGGGGCATGCAGGGTGGTAGGGGAGGGAGAGGATGGGAGGGTAGGCTGAGGCAGAAGTGGTGAGGAGTAGAGGGTCGAGGGAGCGGACCAGTCACGTTTTCTGCATTTCGTGGATTTTGGTGCCATAGGGGAGTGAGAGAGGCTGGGGGGTTAGAGGGAGGGGGAGATGAGGCTACCGTTCTAGGAAGCGTGAGACACGCTACATTTAGAGAGGGGAAGGGAGATGAATGGGGTAGTTTGTTGGCAGGGATCGAGTAGGGATTATGGGGGTTGGAGGGGGTGATAGGGGAGGTTGGTAAAGGGGGTGGTGTGTTCCCCAGTGGGCTAAGGGGGCGGGAGTGGGCAGCATGGGAGGGTGGTAGAGAGGGAGGGGAGTTCCTCAGAGGGCACAAGGGTGGAGTGGAAGTGGAGGTGGGTTTGCGCTGTTTGGAGCGCCAGAGGGCCACCCTTGCTTGGGAGTTCGATTGAGGGGGTGGTGTATGGGTGGGGGTATTAGGGTGTTCTCAATAGATGTCAGAGGCAGAGTAGGAGTCGATGTGTTAGGGTGGGATGGGGAGAGGGGGTTAAGCACTTGCAGGGGCAGTTGTTTGGCGCACCAGTGTGCTCCTCTGATCTTAGAGTTGGATGAGGGATGATGGCAGGAGCGTGGGTGAGCGGCATCTGAGTGTATTGATGTACGGGGGGAGTGGATGGGGTTTGCGATCAGGTGGGGAATAGAGGGGGGGATCGTTAAGTTGGGTGCAAGAGCACAGGCCATGCGCCGCGAGGGAGATGGGATGGGGGTAGGTATGGTGCAAGGAGGCTAGGGACCGGGACTGGTCGGAGAGGGGGTATATCAAGAGATGGGATCTCTATCCTGGGAGAGGTCAGTGAAGTACCTAGAGGTTGATGAACTCGTAACAGTAGATTTATAGGCGCAAGATGTACAATCTGCGTCTAGATTCTGGTCGCCGGGCAGTGGGAGAGGGCCAAAGCGGGTGGCGGTAGGGGGTTCCAAGTGAGCGGTCGAGGCAATTAAATGACAGAAATATCACAGTGTGCACTTTCTAGAAGTGCATCAGTCACAGTGGGCACTTTCTAGGTGCAGATTAAGCTGACAGGAGCAATTTTAAGTGAGCAGCGCAGGAAAATGGATTACAGTATTATTTATGGGGGCACCCTCTAGATGTGAATCAAGCTACCAGGAACAATTTCTAAGTTACAGGGGGTACTTTTGAGATGAGAATCAATGCAGCAAGGGTACATTTCTAAATGTGTGGTACAAATAAATCAGGAGTTCTAGGTGAGTGATAGAGGCAACTAAATCACAGAAATATCACAATGTGCACTTTCTAGATGCGGACTGGGTCAACAGGAGCAATTCCAAGTGCGCAGCGCAGGCAAATAGATTATAGTACTACTTAAGGGGGCACCCTCCAGATGTGAAGCTACTAGGAACAATTTCTAAGTCCCCGAGGGTACTTTCTAGGTGAGAGTCAATGCAGCAACAGCAATTTCTAAGTGTGTGGAACAAATAAATCACAGTAATATCTCGGAGGGCACTTCTAGGTGTGAATCAAGGTAACATTAACCAATCTAGGTGTGTGGGACAGGCAGAATAAAACACAGTAAATATCTCAGGTGGCACTTTCTAGATGCAAATTAGGCTAACAGGAACAATTCTAAGTCACAGAGGGCGCTTTCTAGATGAGAATCAATGCAGCAAGAGAACATTTCTAAGTGCGTGGAACAAATAAATCACAGTAAATATCACCTGCTTAGAACAATTTCTAAGAGTGTGCGACAGGCAGAATAAAACACAGTATAACTCCGGGGGCACTTTCTAGGTGTGAAACAGGCTAACAGGATCACTTTCTAAGTGTGTGGGACAGGCAGAATATGACACAGTAATATCTCAGGGTACTTTCTAGATACGAATCAGGCTAACAGGATCAATTTCTAAGTGTGTGGGACAGGCTGAGTAAAACACAGTAATATTTCAGGGGACTTTCTAGATGCGGGTTAAGCTAGCAGCAGCAATTCTAAGTGAGCAAGTATTTTCGCAGTGGGCACTGTTTGGATGTGAATCAATGTAACTTTCAAGGAGTGGGAATCAAACGAGGACAGAATTTTAGCGTGTGACAGGGACGGTTTTTCGAACTATCACAGTGGGAACTGTCTACATGAGAATCGATGTAGCGGGAACAAATTCTAGGTGAGTAGCCTAGGCAGGCAAATCACCTACAGTAACTCACAGTAATAGCACAGTGTGTACTTTCCAGAGGTAAAACAGTGTTGCAAGAACAGTTTCTAAGTGAGCGGTACAGGCAATTAACTTACAGTACTACCATAGTAGGCACTTTCTAGATATGAATCAATGCAGCGAGAGTGGATTTATTAGAAGTCAGTCTGAACACTTCCTTAGGGAGTGAAGTAGGCTAACATTTACAGTGTTTGGGTAGTTTGCAAAGTGGTAGGGCTTCCAGGGTAGAGTGATTGGTCTTACCCCAGCCTAGCCCCGCCTACCTTGGTAGTCGCTGCTGGTTGATGGCTGGCCGCTGGCCTCCCCTGCTGATACCTGCAGACACGATATGGAGCTGCCTCAGTAGGAGCCGCCCTTTGCCTTGGGGCCCTTAGCCGTAGGGGCTGCATAGGCAGAGGCTGCCCTGGGAAGCTCAGTTATGACCATCAAATACACCAATCAGGGACAGTGGGTGGGCTGGGAGGCGGGAGGAACAGGGAAGTGAAAGCGGGCTCGGGAGGGAGTGGAGAGGGTGCACGGCGGGGCTGGGGGCCTCAAAATCAAATGAAATACAAGGCAAAGGCCCAGAAGGGTCTTCTTGGCCAAACACTCACCTGATGGCAAATTTGGAAAAGAGCTTAGTGGTGCAGTTTTGTCCATGGCGAGTAGAAGGGTGTTGTTATAAAGTTACAATAGGGTACTCAGGTCACAAGAGGTGCGGGAGTAGTTGGTGATTGGCCTAGGAGTGGAATCATGTTATCTGGAGTGATCTTTCTGGTATTTCTGGAGTGTGTTGCTAGGGCTAGTTGTGTGGTAATGTTGGGGGTGGGGCGTTGGGTAGGGTAAAGGTGATTTGTTTGTTTGTTTATTCATTTATATTGCGTGCCAGGTCCGAAGTTATAAGGTGATGACGTTGTAGTCAGACAATGGGCATGGGTTGTTGGATGTGATATGCGTGTTCAGATCTGCGAGCCAGTCGAGAGTCCGCCCTTCTCATGTGTTGGGAGGCAGATGCATTGGGTGAAGCCGAGCGATGTAATTGTATTGTTAATGGCTGTGGCGTTGTGGTCTGTATGGTCATGGAAGCCGAGGTTAAAGTCTCCTAAGATGATTATTCTGAATGAAGGTTTGGTGTTGTTAGCTAGGATGGTGGCTATGTCCCCGTCAAATGAAAAGAGTGGGCCAGGGGGGCTGTAGATGACATGAAAAATTATAGCTGATGTCTTTGCGAGGAATAGTTTGAGTGAGAGTGTTTCACCTGATAGGAAGGTTTGGTTGGATAGTTCTTTGAAGGTGAGAAGCTCACTAGATACGAGTGCGATGCCACCTCATTTCAAGTGTTGTTGTTCTTTCCTGTAGATGGTATAGCCCTCTGGGATGGCTAGGGAGAAAGATAGGCCAGCGGCTGCATGGAGCCAGGTTTCAGTGATGAAGAATAAATCTAGTTTATTGGAGGTAATGAGGTCGGAAATATCCAGAGCATGGGCTGGGAGGGACCTAGCGTTGATTAAGGCTCCTATAATGTGGTCAGGAGGGGGCAGATGGTAGTCTAGTTGGGCAGTGGTGATGGGGGTGACATCAATCGCAGAATCAGCATATGTACATCCATTATCATCAGCACTGGCAGTAGGCGGCCTTATGCTGCATTCAGATGGCCTAGGTATAGGTGTTGCATATATGCACACATTATCATCAACAATGGCAGTAGGCGGGGTTGCGCTGCATTCAGATGGCCTAGGTATAAGTGTGCCATATATGCATACATTATCATCAACAATGGCAGTAGGCGGCGTTGCGCAGCATTCAGATGGACTAGGTATAGGTGCGGCACTGATCATGGGGTCAGCAAATATGCATACATTATCATCAACAATGGCAGTAGGCGGCGTTGCGCTGCATACAGATGGACTAGGTACAGGTGCGAACCTAGTCATGGGGTCAGCATAAATGCATGTATTATTATTAGTAAATGTTGTTAACTGAGTTACCCTGGGATCGTTTGGAGAGGGTACAGGTGCCGCCCTGTTCAGAAGCAAGTCGATATGCATACGGTTGTTAGCAGGTGCTATTAAGTTTGTATTATAAGCGTTATTCGTAGTACGGTTTGTTGGCAATGTTGTACTGGCATCATTTGCGCGTCGAACCACTGTGGCGGTAACTGCCGGTTCGGCATGCAGCATGCTGGCCTTTGTAATTGGGGTGGAAGAGGCGGACTGTAGGGAAGCGCTAGGTTCTTTTAGATAGGATGCAGCTGTGTTCCAATGTTCCATTATCATATCAGGGAGGACGGAGGTTGAGGGGACCGCATCGTTCACGATGCTGGGCGTGTCAGCTGGAGCAGGTGCTGCGCACCATTCGGCTGGGCGCTACTTCTGTGACACAGACGCAAGGACGTTATCGTGCAAGCATGCTGGAGACTGTGCTATGGTACGGTGAGCGGGGCCTGCTTGGTCAGGTTTGTTAGGTATGGTGGTCCAGGTTGTTGCTTGACAGCTTTGTGGGCGGGACTTGAGCGTTGTAGCTTTCGGATCGCTTGTCCTAATGTCGGGGCTGTGGCTGTGTGTTACATTTGCCTTGGAGGCATTTATGGATGCCAGGGGTAACTGGGCATCTGCAAATGTAGGTGAGGATAGGATGGCAACGGTCTCATGAGTTATAGCAAATGAAGGACGAAAACCGGGGCGATGACTCAAGTGGTATGTGGAGATGCGGCCAGATAGCCGGGATAGAGGGGACATTGCTGGTGGGCTCGAGCTTGTGGTTCTGGCCGTGAGTCGGTCATTCTGTTTTTCATGGTGTTAGATAGTTGCTGGATGCTGGATCGGGGCCTACTGCTTTTAGCGTGTTGTGTGGCAGGAAGGGTGAAGGCGAGATTTCTGAAGAGTCGGGTAGCCTTGGACTTTCTTTGCTTGTTGAGTTGTTAGTCAGACAGGTTGTCGGATTGGGTGTTGCCCACCAGTGGCCTGACAGGGACAGACAGGAAGCAGCCTTGTGAGTGGGCCTTTGGAAAGGGGCAGCTTCGCCTACCGGCTCTCCTCCATTGGTGCACTTACAGGCTGTAGGGGCCAATTGCAGACGATGTAGGAAGGCGGTAGGACTGGTACACTTGCCTTGGAAATGGCGGCGGCCATTTTGGTGTGGCTTCCTGCCATTTCGGGCGCAATGGATTTTAATTTGGTGGGGTCCTTGCTGGAGGGCTCAGGGGGAGGTGGGCTCAGCGGGCACATGGGCACAGCAGTGCTTCTCATATGCGCAAGCCCAGGCATCGATTCCCAGGTGGTGTGATCTCCAGGGATGTGGTTTTGAAATGAAGCTGTCCATGAGGTTGCTCCTGGATGGAGGTGAGGCCGACAGGGCCAGAGAGAAAGCAGCCTTGTGAGTGGGCCTTTTGAGGGGGCCGGCTTCGCCTTCCGGCTCTCCTTCATTGGTGCACTTACAGGCTGTAGGGGCCAATTACAGACAATGTAGGAAGGCAGCAGGGCTGGTACACTTGCCTTGGAAATTGCGGTGGCCACTTTGATGTGGCTTCCGGTCGTTTCGGGCGCAATGGATTTTAGTATGGGGGGGGTCCTTGCTGCAGGGCTCAGGGGGAGATGGGCTCAATGGGCACATGGACACAGCAGTGCTTCTCAGGTGCGTGAGCCCGGGCATCGATTCCCAGGTGGTGTGCTCTCTGGGGCTGTGGTTTTGAAATGAAGCTGTCCATGAGGTTGCTCCTGGCTGGAGGTGTGGCCGACAGGGCCAGACAGGAAGCAGCCTTGTGAGTGGGCCTTTGGAGGGGGCCGGCTTCGCCTGCCGGCTCTCCTCCATTGGTGCACTTACAGGCTCCTGGGGTCAATTGCAGACAATGTAGGAAGGCAACAGAACTGGTACACTTGCCTTGGAAATGGTGGCAACCATTTTGGTGTGGCTTCCGGTCGTTTTGGGCGCAATGGATTTTTAGTATGGTGGGGTCCTTGCTGCAGGGCTCAGGGGGAGGTGGGCTCAGCGGGCACATGGGCACAGCAGTGCTTCTCATGTGCGTAAGCCTGGGCATCGATTCCCAGGTGGTGTGCTCTCCGGGGCTATGGTTTTTAAAAGAAGCTGTCCATGAGGTTGCTCCTGGTTGGAGGTGTGGCCGTCAGGGCCAGATAGGAAGCAGCTTTGTGAGTGGGCCTTTGGAGGGGGCCGGCTCTCCTCCATTTGGTGTACTTACAGGCTCTTGGGGTCAATTGCAGACGATGTAGGAAGGCAACATAACTGGTACACTTGCCTTGGAAATGGGGGAAACCATTTTGGTGTGTGTGGCTTCCGGTCATTTCGGGCGCAATGGATTGTAGTATGGTGGGGTCCTTGCTGGAGGACTCAGGGGGAGGTGGTCTCAGCTGGCACATGGGCACAGCAGTGCTTCTCATGTGCGTGAGCCCAGGCATCGATTCCCAGGTGGTGTGCTTGCCAGGGATGTGGTCTGGAATCTGGGTAGTAATTACGATTAGCATACCTATCCTGCGGGCACGCTTAAGGAGTTACATATGAAAAGCCTGCCTTTTGTCACTCAGATGAAAATAATTGAGACCAAGTACAGAAAATATTTAATCCTACCTCTTCTTAAATACTATAACGGTAAAATAGTCCCCTGCCTGACATATTAAGCTTAACACAAAACAGCAAAGATTTAGTGGGATATAATAGAAGGTATGTTATGGGAAGCCATCTTAAATCTGCCGAAAGGGGTGCCAATTGTATGTGTATGCTACAAACCGGAGATACAATCTTTAGAGGCAGTGGAAATCCCTACTTCTATTTAACAAGGTGCTCATGCCCCCGGTAGGCTCTGTGTTCTTAATATTACAAGAGATAATGATTAGACAGTCGTACCCAGTTATTTTTTTTTAAAAAGGTGGAAGAGATGCAGAACATACTGGAGAATATTCATAGTAGTGCAAATGAACTGAGGGATATCCCTTTGTGGGTCCAAAAAAAGTTCCAACTGAAGGGCTGGATCAAAACTGGAGCTCGCTCTGTGAATGATAAATTGTGTAGATTTACACACATAATTGAGAAAGGTGGAGGCTTTGTGCCAACTTATCCCAATAAGTAAGGAAGAATTTACAATAGCACAATCGCGCAAACCCCACATTTACAAGAAGTCGCTGAATAGAAAATGGAGATATGACTCTCTGTGCCTAATGTTCAATTTATATCGTACTCGCGAAATAACCAGCATTTGTGCCAAATTTACAGATGCCCCTAGTATGTGTAGGTATTGTACAAAATACTCACAACTTGCGAAACTCTAAAACACCTTTTTGTGATCTGGCCTTGGTTAAAACCAATATGCACTGTGTACTTTTCTAAGTTTGTTGAGAGATTCAAAAATCCCAATGACACCCCAGATACACAGGCCACAGCCCTCCCTGCCACTCTACAAGAGATGAGCTTTGCTCAAGCAGTTAGCTCCCCCACGCACTTCACAGGCCAGACCCTTGACTGGATCATGTACCTCAACCTGCCCATCATGATCACAACCATTAAGCCTGTCCCCTGGACTGACCATTCCCTGATTCAAATATTCCTCCCTTTGGAGTCCTCATGTGCTTGCAAAGAAATCATTTGCCTCCCCATAACCTCTAGACAGTCCCGCAAACTCATAGCGGAGCAGTAGGAACCCACCATCTCCTCCCACCTTGCCACACTGCCTGACTCTAACGACCCCGATTCTATTCTCGCTCCCTACAACACCCTGCTACTACACACACTTGGCCTCCACACACCTTTCAAAATGACACTCCAAAAGAAATCCTCTATTCACAACTGATTCACTGACAAACTAATCCCCTTGCACAAACAGAAACGAGCTCAAGAACACCCCTGGAGGAAGAACCCCTCCAATGATCACAAAGAAGCTGTCCTCTCCTTGGCTACAACATAAAAATATGCCATCATAACCACAAAATCCAGCATCTACAACACCAGAATCAGTGAGGCCAATTCCAACACTAAGGAGCTCTTCAAAATGTTTAAAGCAATCGATTCCCCAGCACACCCTATTGTTAGTTTCCCAATGGACAAAGCCTGGTGCACAACTGTCCAAAAAGCAGTGACAAGCAAAACCCGGGGTCTGGGGTCTAAAGCGTTCGGACCACATCTCGAAAACTAGATGGGATGTCCAGTGGTTGCCAATCAAAGGCTGCATCAAATTCAAGATTCTATCCATAACACACAGATGCGTCCACAACGTTTCGCCTGCTTTCCTCAACCAGCGTATCTCCAAAAGATTGAACCCTCGCTGCCTGCACTCCTCCTCCACTTTGACGCTAGATATTCCTAGATTCACTAGGAAAAAGAGCAGGGGGATCTCGTTTCACTTCCATAGCTCCCACCTTATGGAATGCCAGCCCCCTCTACATCCAAGAAGAACCCTCCTACCTAATCTTCAGAAAAAGACTAAAAACATAGCTATTCCACAAATAAGACTATACTGACTAGGGTAGACATCTCTGATCTTGCCTGTCCTTGCCTGATTTCTGTATATGTGTTCTGAACTTTGTATGTTTCCCTTCATTAAATTGTATCAGCGCTGTGATACTTGCAGGTTTGTGCGCTGTTAATAAATGCAATAAATAAATAAATAAATAACTGTGCGCCCTGAGGCCCATGGGCATGTTGCGTGTAACAAGAAATAAAATAATAGAACAAATAAATGATATTTAGAATTATGTTATGAGTGGGAACCAGATTCCTATATGAATATGGGCTGTTTTAGAAATGAACAAGTAAATACATATTTTAAGTACATGAAAGAAATATCATATAGGATAATTTTAGGATTGTACATAGGGTAATTGTATTCAGATGTATTATGGCGACACATGTGAAAGGTTTATTGGAAAACCAAACACATAAATTATGTATTTATGAAGTGTTCCTGTAAGGTGCTCACAGGGCTGCGAGTTCAATAAAAAGTCCCTCTTTTAAAGTGTATTGGTATGTGTGTTTAAGCAGAATTATTTCCACGCCTGACAGTTTACATCCATAACAAGCCAGGTAATGGCGCCGCCTGTCACCCAAACCACGCCCCGCCCACTCTGGCCAAAGCCCCGCCCTCGGGATCTGCGTAGCTTAAAAGCGGCGCCTGGCGGCCATTTTGTAGGTGCGGTTCTGCCTTCCTAACCCTAAGTCGTGCCGCAGCGCTGGCTCTTGAGGCGGCTGCCCGCTGTTTTACTGACTGACTTTCAGCGGGCACGAGAGCGCAGTATGGGTGTCCGCAGCGAGCAGCAACCGAAAAAAACGTCAGTCGGAACCGTCACCGAAGAGCTATCCAACCCCCCGGCCCGGGCCTTTCGAGAACGCCCCGGTCTCCTTTCCTGGGCCGCAGTCAACCCGATGTTGCTGCGAAGAGTTCGTCTCTGTCAGCCTGTGGAGCCGGGGCGGAGGGCGTCCCGGAGCGGGCCCGGGCAGGGTTTAAACGGGGTCCCGTGTCGCTTCCTTCTGTCAACCCTGCTTATTTGCATTGTGGCATTTATGTGTAACGCGCCACGCAAAAAAAAACAAGCTTGACTGAATGTTTTGTTTCTCGTCACTGGACTTTTTAAGCGCTCTGCAGAGCATAATGTGAACCTTGCTGTCCTGCGTACTCGAGAAGTGGTCCGCAGTCGGCGCCCGGTTCAGACATTCCCTTATTTTATTTTTTATTGTATTAACTGTCTGGCCTCTTGGCCCACCCAGGGAGGCTTCTGTGTGGTAACGCGTGGGTTAACGCTGAAGTTGCTGGCTTCCCGAGGGGACCTCGCTGGTGCTGGCCCCTGCCCGCGTATGCTGCGGTGCGCACCTGCCTCCCTGAGCGGACCTCCAAGGGCAAGTATGCCTGGCTCGTAACCGGCAACCAGGGGTCTCGGCCGCCTCGCTTCTGCTGCTCTCGCTGTAACCCTTGTTTAGGGGCTGCCATCTGTTGGCTTCTCTGTGAGGGTCCCTTCTCTCACCCCTGCGAGTGACACTCACCTCCCGGCTGGCCTGGGCCACGCTGCCTGCACTGTACACCCGGTGGGGTCCCCCGTGCTGATGGTTGATGTAGCTGGCCACCAGGGAGGCTGCCCGAGTAGCCGGGTAGTGGGTCGGCGGGATCTCCATCGTTGCACTAGGAAAGTGCTCGGATCCCGGAAGGCTGGGTGTAGCGAGGGCAGCCCCGCCTGCTGCAAGGGAGTTGGTCGGATGCTGCTTGCACGCCCCGCTCCTCCCATGCCAACGGTCATTACATTGCACATGCCCCTACAGCCATTGTGCAATAGCCATGCATAGGACTACTGTTCATACAACAACCATTTCCTCACTTCTGCTCGACAACCGATTTACTGCTACTCTTTCACTTAAGAATACGTTAAAAGCCCGTCCCAGTTCTGCATCAAGAGCATGCACCCGCCATTAAGACTGGAAACTGGTCAGACTGCACGCGGCGCACTAGGGCAAGAAGAGTTAAACGCCCAATTTTGTCATGTGCCTGCATGCACTTTTACAGTTAAATCTTCGCTCTTCTAAAGTCGGTAAATTGCATGACATTATGTAGTTGTAATCCCTATTGGAGTGGAGTTTAGGTGCGGCTCATTTGCCTTGGAGTGATGTCCCAAAAAAAAGTACGGTGCACACTGGACTACTGGCCAAGAGAGACTCGTGCGAGGCCGGCGTCCCTCTTGGTCCTCCCTAACCACAACACTGGTTTGCAGGCCATTCTTACATGTTTCGCGGATTTTCCCCTTAGGCTCGTGAATTACTACACCCATTCCTTAGCAATCGTCAACTATAAGGATTCCATGTTGTCCTTTTTTGTTGGTACATTGTATTGCATTTTTTTCTTCAAATTTCACCCAACAAATCGATCTTAAACTGTCATTAATCGAACATCATACTTAAGTCCTGTTGTAAATTGACCTCGCCTCCACAGCCCTAATTACATTACCCATGTACGTTGTTAAAGAGAGCGTAAAATACAACTTGGCATGGGTAGTATAGCTCAGCGGCAACGTCTTGGAAGCAAGACGACGCAGTGGAACACATATTCGTATCTCGGGTCCGCGCTTAGAAATATCTTTGGTATTAATATTAAGTGCATTATACACGCAAACGTTAAGGACAAATATCTCCGATTTCCATATTGCTCTATGAATGGAAGCCACATTCCTGCTTTGCATAAATCGTCCATACTTTGTGAAGCCATTCACACGTGGTAGGTTTTCAGGTATTTTCCAATGCGCTGCAGCACAAGTTCTTGCTGCCATTAGCTGGCTTTGTGGCATATGTCCCAAGTATACCTGCCCTCCTTCATTTATCCCAATACAGGGTCTCCGACATCGTGTACTGACTATTGGATGCATCTTGAATAAATTGACTGTCACTTGAATGCGCAGAGATGGATGCATGATGTGCTTTAGGGCACATTAAGCTCCAGCTCTCATGGGAGATATTCTCACTCTTAGACTGTCTTTAGGTTCAGCCAACAATATTACACGATGAATACAGGCTATTGCACGCCATGTACCCCTCTCGGTGCTCAGATAAGATTTTGAAGTGGGAGGTTTTTTATACTACTGATTTTATTACAGTTGAGTAAAATGGTTTCTTGGGTAGTAAAATATATATTTTTTAAACTAATACTGTTTTGTAATGCATTTTTGCACCAAGTTATTCATGCACATTAAAAGATCAAAAGGCAACAAAAAATGCGAGTAGTGTATTCATTGTTATATCATTTTAACCTAGTCATTCACGATGAATGCAATTTCTCCTATCTGTCTGCATCCTTGCATATTTTATCCCAGAGTGGTAACTTTTTCTGTACAAATCCTGTAAGCCCTTGGAATAAAACCCTGCCCACCGGAAGAGGGAGATTTGTCCAGGTTTACCTTGACAGCAGGGTAAAAGCCAGAATACCCTCCATTGTTTGGGATAGAGTTCTGTGGATCTGTCACATATGACAATGTCATCCGTAATTTAAATCCCTTTCTAGAACATCTATCCCTCTGATTAGGTCACTCGTAATAGTTATTTCCCATGGTTGCATAACACAGAACAATGTGGACAGTGGGTACTTCTGCCCGTCCCCCCCTTGCACAACCTAAAATGCACCCATGTAAACCCGTTTACCAAGACCTTTACCCCTAGGTTGGACTATAAATCCTGGCAATAGCACTGGATTTGTGCTGCTACATAGTTTTACAAAGGTTCTGTCCACTGCACAAAACCCACTTCCCAGTTTAGGGACCACTGTCTTCAATCTTGATGCTGGTATCCTCTTAAGGTTTAATGGTGATATTGGCTTATACAAGGGGCTTGGTGTCAAGTCTTGACCTTTGTAGGAATACCGTAATTAACTCCTCATGGAAATATGCTGGACTAAATCGCTTCTCTTAAATATTATTGAATACTTCAGTTAAGGCTGCCACCGTTTTCACAAAACGGTGATGTGCAACCATCCTCTACTGGGAATTTCCCAGGCTACGTATGACTAGTAGTGTCCAAAGCCTCTTCTGTGGTTATTGCCATTTGACAAGTGACTTTTCTATGACTGGCTACTAGCTTGCAACTTGAATTTCTGTCCCCTGCCAACAACATAGTAAATCCTGGTTACTATGTTGTGGGTGCTGAAAAGGAGAACCCGCTCTTGGTAAACTTTTCCCCAGACCTCTACATAAATACCCCTAAATATTTGCAGCAATTGTTTTCTCTTGTTTTCTAAAGTCTTTTGTTACACTCCTACTCCTTTTTCTTTTGTTGCCACTCATCTCATAGTACAAGGCTGTATTTGCCAATACATATATCCCCTTCCCCTCAAACCTTTTGGCCATTTGTAAAATCGGTGAACATTAACAGTGAGACACACAGTGGCTTGTCATTGCAGTCCAGCCCCCTATGTTCTTATCTGTTATTGCTTTGCACCTTGCTCTGCTATTCTTCGTTCTTATCTTGTATGACTCCATTATTTATCTTTTGATCCTTTCCATGAACCTTAGGCTGCGGCCCTTTTAACCTATACACTGAGCAACTTCTTGCCAATACTTCAGTCATTAGGGTTTTTTTCTTAGTTTGTCTTACTGAATTTTCGGGCTCCTTTCGTTTGTTCCTTCAAGCTCAAGTGGGAAAATGCTTTTTGAAATTTCTGTTCACAGCTGTGGGCATTCAGTTTCTGTCATCTCCTCCTTGTTTTCTTGGAAGTACTGGGGCAATCATGTCTGTATCATTGCGCTTAATTTCAAAGGAGAATGAATATCCCCACCCATAGTGGGTGCCTTCTGATGCCAGCCAAGTTGTTGGTGGTTTCCATTGACTTCACTGATCAAGGGTAAATGTTGAGAGCATAAACAATTTTTTTTGGTGGTGGTTCCTTCCTACTCAATTATTGCTTTGTCTCTAAAATAATTGCTTTCGGCTACCACAGGTCTGGGAACAGTTGGAGGACCTCTGTGTGAAAGGATTGTGTTGCCTGCCTCGACTCCTACGAGGTCTCCAATTATTGTCTTCACTTTTTTACTTCAATTTTATTAGCATTTTTAAACCATCACCACGTAAGCACTGTGTAAAAACTTGGAAGCTGAAGAACACCCGAACCAGCAGATAAGTTATTAAGTAGGTTTATTGTATTTCAATTGCCAGGAACAAAACATTGGCATGTCCTTTCCAAGTCAGCATACCTCCAACTGCCAAGCATAGAATCCCCTTCAGATCACAACACACCAACACTCCACTCACACTGACTTCACTACATTCCATGTACAGTGATGTCATCTCCTCAGCTAGCAAGATACATTACAACACTTCTCCCTCCCTTCCTTTATTGAAATCAGAAATTACACACCAAAACCACCACCAGACAAAACCCCCACATATACGTGTGGCCAGGACGTAATGCACCAACTAGTAACACCACTGGCGACAAGAACTGCCCCCAGAGAACACCAAAACCCCGGACACTACAAGTTAGGTCTAGGAAACGGGAAAGTGCTCCACCAAAAGAATAAGAACCTAACAATACCTACATGGCACCCCCAGAATACTAACAACTGTGCCAATTGGGAAATGTGACACCCCATGTCTACCAACACCAGTCCTCCCTCCATAAACAAACCGTGAGGCCCAACGCAATCTACTAAGTGCTCTCCTAGAACACAACTGGACAACCTCAGAGAACAAAAATAAAAAAACTAAGCACCGCCACCTGTTCCAAGCTGACCCTTGGAACCTAGGTCCTGCCACGACCCAGCGTCCACATGAAAAACTACCTAACAATCCTCATCCCTAAGTGCACAAACCTCCTTCCGTCCTAGTCTGCCCCTTAGGACACCAGGGTGCCACCCCTGGGCATGAACCCCACAGCTCAACAGAGGAACAACAAGCACAACAACGCAAACAGTTCACCACAGCACCCAAAGGTACCCAACACCACAAAATCAAGATCATCTGAGAAACACAACCACCTCAACCAGACACACACCAACCACCACGGACCCCTGGTCCAGCTGACTGCACTAGCAGCACACCTACCACATACCATGGACCCCAGGTCCAGCCTACTGCCACCCGCAGCACACCCACTACATACCTTGGACCCCAGGTCCAGCCTACTACAGAACGCAGCACACCTACACGCCTAGGACCCCCGGTCCAGCCTACTGCGCAGCACCCCTACCCCTGACCTCGGACCCCAGGTCCAGCCACACTGCACCAAGGCAGCACACACACCCAAGACCCCAGGTCCAGCCAACTGCGCGAATGCAGGACACCACAACTGAGAACACAAGTCCCCCCTCCCCCCCCACCTGCACCAATGTGGAACGCACAACAATAAATGACCCCAGTTCCACACACTGCAATGCTTACCTCACGCACCACATGCGCACATCCAAACCACAATAGAAGGGCATACATGCAAAACACTGCATAAATGTGGCATAATATGTAAAACATAATTTAAGCAGTTAGTAAGAGATAACTGTAAGTGCAGCAATTTACAACAACAAGAGCCAAGATACAACGCAGTTCTTAAAAAGAGGGATATGAAACCGTAAGTACCCCCACCCACGAGTCCATCCAAACCCAATGGTGGGAACCCGACCTGTAAGAAAACATTGTTAAACATCTGACAGCTCCAGTTGGTACACATTAAGATCAGACCAATGCCCCTGGTCTGTGCAGGAGAGTACCCCTACCCACGAGTCTAGAGTCCCTTAAGTACCAACACCTGCAAGAAGTTGTTAGACAAAATACAATGCAATTTATGGTAAATAATGCAAAACACAATGTAATTACTGGCACAGTAATACACACATACACAACCAACCTCACTCGCACAGCCAATGAAATCAAAATGAACCCACGCAACCACACCATCCAGACACTCGCACAACATACAGCGCGCGCATCCCTCTCACCCACATGGGCCCATGCACACACTACACAATACTAAAATCTCACTAGTGAAACAGGTTCACCAAACACAGGAACGTCCTCTGCATCAAAACAAACCGCTGCGGCATAGGACCGAACACCTCCAAGGCCCTCGCAGCACAACTCGGGTCGCAGGCTGCAGGCAAGTCTTGTCTTGCGCCCAACGTGATAAAACTGCAGTGTAAACAGTCCACGTCACTGCGTCTTCCCGACACGGGTTCACCACTCCATGTGAAGTCCCTTTGGGTGTCCGCTAACACCCTTTCCATCAGGACACCCAAATCCACATTGTTGCCATGTTTCAAATTCCTTCCGGCAACACGTAAAAGAAAGGAAGTACTAGTCCAGAGCTCTGTACGAGCAACGCAACGAAGCACTTCCTTGCGTTCCAGCCCAACACGTTGGAACGCACACCCAGACCAGGCCGACGTCACTCTGAATGCCGCTCGGCCTTCCAGTGAGCGACACAACCACGTTCCAGCTCCTGGTGCTGGAACGCGTGCCCAGAGAAAGGCAAAGTCACCATTAGGCTTGACCTGCAGCCACATCTCCGCAGCTCAACGTCCGCAGCGCCGGGGCAACGCTTCCCCAACACCCTCCTTGAAACACAAAGCGGACCGCCATGCTCACCCAGGCAAACACTCGATTGAAATTCAGCGGTTAAAGTGCATGTCGGCACTGCTCTCCTTTAGCACCTCGCCAAAACAGACCTCTGCCTGAGAGTCAAGTGGCGGCAACCACCTCCTAGTGCGCCGCTCCTCAGCAGAGCCGCCAAAGATGCCACGGTCAGCGTACAGGCACACCGTGTTCTCACTGCTGCACATACACCGCAGGTACGCAGGGGAAGGACTGCTGTCCTTGCGGGATACCGGCTCAGCGGGGCCTTCTCACCTCAACGCAGCCTGGCAGGATGTTACTATGCGCCCCGTAAACATCAGGACACGCACTGTCCAAGTGTTCAGCACAAAACCACGAGACCACCAGGTCCCCGACACTGATACACTAGACCAGCGCCGCTCCTGTTGTCGCTTGTCCGGACAAAAACGCTGCTTACAGCCCCGCTCCCGGGACTGTTGCGCTGAGGCTCACCCGGCCTGCTGAGACCGCATCCCATCCTCGTCGCCAGTGTAATAACTTGGAAACTGAAGAACACCCGAACCAGCAGGTAAGTTATTAAGTAGGTTTATTGTAGTTCAATTGCCAGGAACAAAACATTGGCATGTCTTTTCCAAGGACACACTGCTTCAATCTTCCCTCCCCACCTCCCAAAGGCTGACCAGTGCCTACCACTTGTCAACCAGGCCTGCACTAGGTCTTCTGGGCCTCGGGCCCAGAAACACTACCACATCACACCTCCTCCCCACATACCCTGGATTGACTTCCGCCTCCTCCAACCACATGTTCCCTTGGCTTCACTTTCCCGAGCTGCCAGTTCCTTCCTTCCTCTGAGGAATGCCCCACGTTTAAATTTTATTCCTGCATTCCCCGTTTTCAATATTGTCAAATTTGATACACTGCACATTTTTCCTAACCTTTTCCCCAATTTTAACTTCTAAGACCTCAGTGGAAAGTTGATTGCGCTTTAATCTGGTCTATTTTATATTTTTTATCTCAATTGACGGATCTGAATCTGTTGCGATGTTCGGCACATCTCTGTATATGGAAGCCATGTTCTAGACCCGAGCTTAGCCTTGTACAATGCCTTCTTGTGTACACCCGAGTGGCATACCTCCCAATAGTATTTCTTATTACTAGTTTTTGCACTTGGTATCCTTGTGTGAAAACCATCTCTAGCTTTCTCTTTTTGATGTATGGTCCTCTCTTCCTGTTGTTAAGGTGCCACTGTGTGGAGCACTGCTCTTTCTTAGACCACCAGACGTGCACCCATCTTCCAAGTGTTTGTGGTTTGTGAATAGCACCTGCAGTGGACACTTTTCCCCTTTAATGCTTCTGACTTAGCTCTTCCGTAAGACCTTCTTTTGATCAGTGTATATGATTCTTCTTATCCGAAAATGTCTTACCTCTGCTTAGCAGTTGTCTGCCATGCCCGAATTCGAGCGTCTACATTTGGACTCTCTTGTCGATTATTCCAAACTGCTCTGTGCATGCGATCTGCTACGGCCACTCTTGTGGATTCTGTGTCATTGGGCAGTCCCCCCCCCCAATCAGCGAGTGCCTTGTTCATGTTACCTCATGCCTCTCCATTTGGTTATGTCATGACTGGTCTATGCCAACTGCACTTTCAGGTTTGTACTTGTTGCTTCATCGGAAAGGATCCTCTGCCCTTTCCAGTCCAAAAGGCTATATATGATGGCAAAAGGCTATATGATGCCACTAGGAAGTGCAACGGCTGTAAACAGTGGTACAGTGCAATGTATTTCTTGATAGGTGATTTCACTATATATCCTGCCCCAAAGATGTCTGTTTTGCAGGGTGGTTGGGGAAAGAAGTAGTTGGCCTCAACAATGGCCGCCTTCCTTCTCCTGTCAACCGCGAAATGGCAGCCTTTGACCTCAATTCACTCAAGGATTTGCAGCTGGTTAACAGGTGTTTGTCTCGATTTTGGTTATCGTCACAGTCAGCAGAAGCAGAGAAACCTGGGAGTGTTGTTCCAGGCACCCGTAATTTCTAGGGTCTTTACTGAATTCGACTTAAGCTTGAGGTAATCCCAGACCAGGCAATTGCCCACAAACTGCCTAAAGTATTGGGGGGAGTGTTTCTGAGTGACTAAGTAACAGCCCACTATTTGCTTTGGAGGCGAGATCCACTATAGCCTGCATGCAATAACCTGTACAATAACCTGTATAAGCTGTATAACTGCCTATTCATCACTTTGCCTTCAGTGAAACTAAGACTCCAGGAGATGAGTGCTTCACTGATACTTTTGACGTGTGAAAAGGAATATTGTCACACTGAAGGTGAAATACCATTGGACATTTAATAAAGAGTAACAGCACATGATCAATAATATACCATTTTCATTTTTTTAAATATGATTTTATTCAAAATGTTCATTTTAATTTGTACAGCATAAAAGAAAATCTGCAGAACATCTGGCACCACTGTTGTGAAGGTGGGTTTAGCGTCACTTGAGAGTGACATATGGTTGAAAGGTGTGTAGCGAGGCAAGAGAGGAGTTGTGTATTCTTCTGTTCTTGCTTTGTATGGTGATGCGAGAGTGCTATATCTGGAAATATCCTGAATTAGACATCCCAGTGTATGTGTTGGTTGTCTAAGGTTTGATGTGCTTTTTGGTTCTAACACACTGTGCATGATTTGGCCGCTATACTGCTGAAAGCGCTGTGCGCCATCTTGGCTTGATTGATGAATGAGATGCTGATGGTATAGAATGCCCTTAAACTTTTCTAGCAATTCTTTATTGTCCTGACAGCAGCTTTGGATGGAGCATACCACTTCGGAGAACAGGATGGTTTGCACTTAGTTTGAGAGCGCTGCCTTGATGATGACCCTCAAAGCTTTGAGTGCTCCTTGCTGGACGTCACGGTTGGGGTCATTTCGAAGAGCATGGAGCGCTGCAAAAAGAGTGATATCGCATTGGGTTAGTATATACATGAACTCAAAAACAACTGTTAAATAGATACTTGCACTCAAGCGATAATTTCTCTAAACTAAAGTTAAACCAAAACCTTAGTAAAAAATGTTTAATTTTACATTTGTATATACCTGTCTGGATGCATGTGTGAGATTTCTAAAGCACAAATCTAGCTGGGAGACCGGGAATATGGAGCACTGTACAAAGGGGGCACATTCAAGGCAATGGGTTAAAGGAGTGGGGAGTGAAGGGGGAGGAACGGGATTCAATGGAGCGATTGGTGAGGTGTTCTTTGAAGAGGGGCCTGCAGGTACATCTTGAAGTGGTGGATGAAGGACAAAGGGCCCATTCCCATTATGCCCTATGGGGCAAAAATGGGAATGGAGAAGGGCAATGGGGGAAGGGGTTAGCCCCTTGGTCCATGCCGGTAAAATACCGGCAATGCCTTGGTGGAAAGGGGAATTACCGCCCTATTCCAAGGTTGATGGGGTGGTAATTCCCCCTTCCCCCTTCTCCATTCCCATTTTTGCCCCATAGGGCATAATGGGAATGGGGAAGGTGCTAATTACGGCACCGCAAATTGCGGTACCGTAATTAGCTCCCTGGTCCCTTTGCGGGTTGGTTTTTAATGCCTGCAAAAAGCAGGCGTTAAATTCCCCACCCGCAAAGGGACCTCGTAGTAAGGCGGTAAGGGTTTACCGGTACTGGTAAACCCTTACCGCCTACCGTGTAATGAGGCCCATAGTCTTATGTGCATGAAATAATAGGGGAGAATGATTAAAGGATAGTTCCGGGACTTTTTTTTTATTGTCCCTACGGGTCGGCCATGTGTTTGTAAGCATAAATCGGTAGATCGTAGGAAACTTTCCTATGGACCTTACCCGACTTTTCGCCCATTATCGCACTCGAAATCAGCCTCCATTTTGTGATAATCCTATCATTCCGCCGCATCGACCTGGCTCACCTGCCTTTGCGGCACTAAATCAAATCCCCCGCCCCTGAGCCTGACATCAGCAGACGCGTACTGCCCATTTCAAGCACGTCTCGTGTCAACAATCGCTGCGCCTCAGCTATTGACGTGTTGCCATGGAAATGGCAGGACGCCTCTTTCCCCAATAAGTATAAACAGACCGTTTCACAACACACAGCAGCAGATTTTCGATTCCATTCCTCTCTCTGTGTTACTTTGAGTATTCTGTGACTCGTTTCAGTGCTCTGGTCAGCTACCTTCGCCGCTTGTAGCCCGTGTGAACACCTGTACCATCTCTGTAAATTATTTTACTATCTTTACCGCACAATGGCCACAATAATGCCGTATATGTACGAGCCCGAGTACACCGAGGAAGAACTACTGGAAAGTCAAGCACGCGAAAACGATGGGGATTCGGACGGCAGTTGGGAGGACCAGTCAACGGATGAAGAGCCTGGACCATGTCGCATGGACGGCGTCTCCACCTGGTGCACGTGCAATCGGTGCGAGCTAATGCCAACTGAGGAGGAGAACTGCTGCTGCCGTGAAAATTCCGGGTGCTTGGCCTACATTTCGGAAAGCGAGCAAAGTCTGCAGGAAGGCGAGCAAAGTCCGCAATGCATCACCGAGCTGCCAGAGTTCAGGGAAGCCTGCCTCTCACGGACCGTGTTGAGGATGATGATGGTGCTTATGCACGAACTTCGCGGCACTGTTCGTCCGCGTAATCCGAGTAACGAGTAAGTATACTCTGTTTGTGATGTCAGTGATGCCACCACTATTTCATGGTCGTCTCCCACATATAAAATTACATTTACATATCATTTGAACGCATGTAAATTTGTTCCATATAGTGCATTTTCTAGATATAATTTTTTTCTAAGAAAAATGACATGTGTTACCTGAATCGACATTGATAAGAAAGTTTGGTCAGTTTAATACAGTTTGCATCTTTTTTTTTCACAGGTGGTACAGGCTGGTGGCCTATCGTTGCTTCACTTGGTGGCTTCACGGGAGGCTCGGACACCGCGTTCGGAGAGTAATACCTGCCTGTGCGGTACTTGCCATTAGACAACATTTCCCCAGTGACAGTGGACAATACCGCGGATTTTCCCTCGATGTGCTGCAACCTCAACTTTACAATGTGTAATGTTTATTATTTATGTTTAATTAAAATCTAAAATAAAGCCCAACATATATTTTAACAATGGTTGTTTTGATTTTTTAAATGAATCTAGTGTATATTCTCCTGGGAGGGTGAGGTATTTATAAACTCACCCCCCTGCATTCCATGTAGTAGATCCTGCAGCCATCCTCTTACATTCAGTTAGAGGGCCTCTCCTTGGTGAGGCCCTGCGGCAAACGGGTCTTGTCTGCACGACCACCGCCCCGATCCACCCCCGCCCTATCAAAGGCAGTTCGCACCGGGGTACTTGTGCTGGCAAGTGGAGCTGTCAGGGAGCGATAAAGGCCAAGAGGTGCCAAAGACCATGTACACTTCAAAGTGGTCTATAGAGCATGGGTTGTTGTTCCCATGTCTACCTCCAGACCCCGTGTCTCCTGCCAAGCATCCCCCCTCACGCTGGACGGCCCCCTGCAATCCACATAAGTGTGTCTCCATTCACGAGTCTTCCTGTGTCTTGTCTGCACGACCACCGCCCCGATCCACCCCCCGCCCTATCAAAGGCAGTTCGCACCGGGGTACTTGTGCTGGCAAGTGGAGCTGTCAGGGAGCGATAAAGGCCAAGAGGTGCCAAAGACCATGTACACTTCAAAGTGGTCTATAGAGCATGGGTTGTTGTTCCCATGTCTACCTCCAGACCCCGTGTCTCCTGCCAAGCATCCCCCCTCACGCTGGACGGCCCCCTGCAATCCACATAAGTGTGTCTCCATTCACGAGTCTTCCTGTGTCTTGTCTGCACGACCACCGCCCCGATCCACCCCCCGCCCTATCAAAGGCAGTTCGCACCGGGGTACTTGTGCTGGCAAGTGGAGCTGTCAGGGAGCGATAAAGGCCAAGAGGTGCCAAAGACCATGTACACTTCAAAGTGGTCTATAGAGCATGGGTTGTTGTTCCCATGTCTACCTCCAGACCCCGTGTCTCCTGCCAAGCATCCCCCCTCACGCTGGACGGCCCCCTGCAATCCACATAAGTGTGTCTCCATTCACGAGTCTTCCTGTGTCTTGTCTGCACGACCACCGCCCCGATCCACCCCCCGCCCTATCAAAGGCAGTTCGCACCGGGGTACTTGTGCTGGCAAGTGGAGCTGTCAGGGAGCGATAAAGGCCAAGAGGTGCCAAAGACCATGTACACTTCAAAGTGGTCTATAGAGCATGGGTTGTTGTTCCCATGTCTACCTCCAGACCCCGTGTCTCCTGCCAAGCATCCCCCCTCACGCTGGACGGCCCCCTGCAGACCGCATAATGCCACGACATATACACGTCATTCATTCACAAACACACCCCTGTTTCGAATTCTTTATAACCCACTTCATATTTCTAATGAGAACTTCTTTGCGCTTTGCTAGTCAACCCGTGAAGGTGCTGGTTATCTGCTCTTCGTCTCTGTGAACTTCCGTGACCACTTTGAGCAAACTCGTCAGTTTGCAACCTGTGAACTGCTCCCTGTTCTACGACAAGAAACTACTCTGATCCCTGCATCTAACTGTTTGTTCGTCAAGGTAAGTCCATGTACCATAATCATTTTGCGTCCAATTTTTTAATTTATATCTATTTGCTAGTAGTCATCAAATTGCATCCATGTTTTCTTTTCGTTCACGACAGTACATGCAAGGAACTAGTCACATGTTCTGAGTTTAGTCAAATTACTTTTTCTATTTTTTGAAAGTTATTGAAATACTTATCCGCATGTGAATAACATGTATAGTTCCAAGAACCAAAACGGACCTTGCATTGAACCTTTTATGTGTCATTTAATGTTTTAACACATTGGTATTCATAGAGAATTGTTGATCTTTACTTTTCAGAACTTTCCATAATGCCTGCCTGTTCCATTGGCGGTTGCCCTTCGAAGACCCATAACAAATCTGAAGGTACTATAATGCATGTTTTCCCTAAGACAATAGATCAGATAAGAGAATGGGTCCGATATTGCGGATATCCAGCCTCTGAGATAGAAAGTAGAGTCCTAGAAGTCTTTGCGGACAAGAGGGGTGATCGATACCGCATCTGCAGCAGGCACTTTAGCCCAGACATGTACTCCACATCATTGCTAATAAGGACGAAAACACCGCGAGCGAGGCGAAAATTGCTCTCAACCGCTATTCCCACTCTATTCGTCCACATCCCTCCACTGGTGAGTCAAGTTTACGTATTTATCTCTCGGCATTGCGGTAGTGTGTAGCATTAGCTAACAATAATTTCCCCATTTATGTATCCACTCAATATGAAGGCTGAAGATTCTCCATCCGTGTCGTTATTGCAGTCATCAGCCACTTCAAGCGCCTATCGGGTAATCTTACTTAGCTATTCTGACACTGACTTGTTTTAGGCATGTAAATCAATAGTTTTAATTGATCGTGTAATTATTTTACCTAATGGTACACCACAGTACTCGTCCTCTAGTCTTTGTTTTCAGTTATAATTATTGTTATCCAAAATAATGCAAGTACTGTCTTTCAGGGAGATGCTGAGGAGTCCAACGCATTGACGACAACCGTAGATGTCACTCAGATGCTCGAGGTACGTTTCCGGACAGTTCCATCGATGGAGATCATCAGATCTTGCATTCTTGTAGCGTGATTGTTACACACAATGTTTCTTTCGTTTTTAGCCATTGGTATGTCCTTCTGTCGTCGCCCTCCTATGTGTCTTCTTTTTTCAATATTGTGTTCATTACTAATGAAAGTCCTATGTTTCAGGGAGTCGATGGAGCATTAGTCCAAGAGGAAGGGGGAGCATGCAGTTACGGGTCGGCGCAACAGCTTGCAGAAGTGTGCACCGCAGTTACAGCGTCCCTTGATGTTCTTATGCATTTCGAGGTATGGATACTGACAGATCAATCATGCGAGATCAAATGACGTGATTACATCCGCTATACTTCCTTCTTTATTAACGCAAGTACTATGTTTCAGGGAGCTGACGGAGCTTCTTCAACAAGAACATCACCCCTAGTAGTTGATGCAGATCTCTGGGTGGTGACACTTCCAACGATGGAGCAAATCGAATCATATTTGGATATCCATTATTTATTTTAGACAACTGATCATTTGTGCAGGTCTATTTAGATGAGCCGTTGACGCCTGCAGAAAGTTTATGTTCTTTTAAACAAAATAGAAAACCATACTAATGCAATTACTGTGTTTCAGGGAGTTGCTGAAGCGTCATCTTCAATAATATCATCAATGGAAGTCTATGCGGAGCCCGAGGTATGGATCTTGACAGTTCAATCTAACTAGATCAACAATGCGTGAACTATTGTCGTTTGAATGTTCTACACAATGCGTTCATTCGTGTTTTGCTATTGAGATGTACGTATGGGTATTGGTCCCCAAGTACATTTTGTGTTTTCAATATTATTATACATTCTAATGAAAGTTCTATGTTTCAGCGAGTCGATGGAGCCTCAGTGAGTGATGGATGTGCTTATCATGAAAGTATAGTCGTTGCAGCGCGAGAGGAAGTGGAGACATGCACACACGAGTCGGAGCAACAGCGTCCAGATGTTGAAGTTCGAGGAAAGAAAGTTTCAAAGAAAAGAAAGCAAAAGAAGGTTAGTGTCCTGTTCACTATATTATGTTGTCTTTCACTGTCAATAGTTCAATACTGTAAGTTGTGTTTAAACTGAACATCCCTTTTCTAATCTGTCCTCTAGTTGCGAGTGGGTGTAAGAACTAGATCTACACAGACAGTGAAGCGAACGAGAGATGTTGCTTGTCAAACCTTTTGGCAGGGACTTGAGACTGGAGATGCATCGTGCCAATGGGAAGAATATGAAGTGATTGACAACGGAGCTATACCACCACCAGCCATTGATAGTGAATGTCCTCCTGGTAGTTTGGATGCAGTCGTAGATCAATTCACAGAATCCACACCCGCAAAAAATAAGAGCACGCGAAAGTTGAAGACATTGTTTTTTTCTCCCATCTCCGGACAAGGAACAGATGTTGCAATGGAAGAGAATGAAGTGGACGACAATGAAACACCATCAATATCACTCAGCATAGCGGAAGACGATATCAGAGATTGTACCTTTCATGCGAGTGACATGTCCTCAACGTTACAGGCCGAACCAGCTGGGATGCAGAGTGACAGTATAAGGAAAGAGGCCAAATTCATTGTATTCGATAGCTGTTTGATGGATATTATTATGATGATGAAATGTGGGCATTGGGTTGGTGGGGAAGTATGTGGGGAGCCATTGATTAATGTGACTCGTGCAATTCGAGGCACTAACCTTAAAATACATGCCACCTGTACACAATATCATCCGTTCGCATGGTCTGCACAACCCATGCTGGGGCAACTGCCAGCAGGCAATCTACTTTGTGCAGCGGCCGCACTTTTTAGTGGTTCAAGTTTTAAAAAGTTACAGTATTTCTTTCAGTTTGTGGGAATCCATTTCATTGCGAAAAGTCAGTTCTACAAATACCAAACCGATTATCTATTTCCAGCCATCAGCGAAGCTTGAAGAATGGAAAAAATGTCAATGGAAAGTACATTCGCGGGCAAACGCTTCAGGCTAGCCGGTGATGGACAATGCGACAGTCCAGGATTTTCAGCCAAGTACTGCACCTACCACTTTCAGGACATGGAAAGTAAGAAAATTGTGAGTTCGGTGGTCGTGCAGGTGTCACAAAGTACATCCTCAGTGGCCATGGAGAAAGTTGGCTTTGTAGCATCATTGCAAGAACTACAATCGCGGGGAATGGTGATCGACCTGATAGCCACGGACAGACACGTTTCAATTGCCAAGACAATGAGAGAACAGTACAAAAATATAAATCACCAATTTGACGTATGGCATCTTGCAAAAACAATCAATAAAAAATTGTCGGCTGCAGGAAAAAAAAAAGGTATTTCACAGTGGTCCAAGTCAATCAGCAACCATCTTTGGTGGAGCTCAAAAACATGTGAAGGGTCGTTGGAAATTCTACTGGAAAAATGGCGGTCAGTAATGTTGCACTGTAGCAACGTACATCAATGGTCGACAAATGAGCATTTCCACAAATGTGAACATGGCCATTTGTCCACAGAGGAGGCACGGAAGAAGAAGTGGTTGATTCCTTCATCACCCACTCACAAGGCCATTGAAAAGATTGTATTTGATAAAACTATAACAAGAGATTTGAGGGGACTCACGGAATTCTGCCACACAGGAGATTTGGAGGTGTTCCACAATATGTGCCTAAAGTACAGGCCCAAAAGATTGCATTTTGGCATGGAAGGCATGATAAATCGGACTCTTCTAGCGGTCTTGGCACATAACCATAATGTTGGCCGTCAACAAAGTAGGACGACCGGAACTTTAGGGACGCTTCGCTACAATAAGGCCTTCACTAAAAGAAGTAAACAATGGGTGATCAAACCAGTGTTTGAGGATATGCAATATGAGTTTATTGAGAGACTTATCGTAGATGTCCTCGATAGGCACATACATGGAGTGGTGAACGAACCTATGCAGGGGACAACTGCATTGCCACCCAACATTGCCTCTGTTCCATGTCCACCTAAAGCAGAGCTCATTGAGAAATACACATCACGGTTTAAATGATTGTAATTCGATTGTCTGTTCTCTCGAGTCTCCTCATGTTGCAGGCCCATTGCAATTAAACCAAACAGTAATATAAATCATTTTTACAAAAATTATAGAATGTTTCCGTATTACAAACACATGGCCGACCCATAGGGACAATAAAAAAAAAGGCACGCAGACAAGATGCCCTTACACTAACTGGAGCTAACTAGAAATGTGTGCTCGCTCAAAGTGAAGGTCAGCTGCTTTGATGTTTTGCTCGGGTGGCGGAAAGGCCCACGACCCAATATAAGGTTCTATTGTGATTTGACCTTGACAGGCCGGGACCATCCTGAAAGACTAAGAAAAGATAATGAATAAAATTTCAGAAACGAAACGATGAGCCACGTTCATTAGAAGAAGTAACGTCGGCAAAGAAGGAGTGGTGTTTCGGGTCTGCCCTACACAGAGACACAATGGAAAATGCAAATATAATGTAAGTAACTTTTGATGAGTTTATACCGCAATTTCATTACTATACAGTGGCTTTAAAGACGGGTTCAGTTGTACTTGTTCGTTCTATGTGGCATAGTGTTTTCTACCGCGCACTATCTGGAGGAGAACCATCTTCTTTTACTGAAGCACCTCAAAACCTTCCTCTTTGCTTCTGCTTTCTCTCTCCCTCTCCCCTGCTACAACTGGTCCACTGTCTGCGACCTCGGTCCTGGGCCCTTCCACTCTCCACCTGCACTGCCTCCCTGTCAACCCCTGCACTGGGGGACTGTCTCAGTATCCTACAGCCCCCCCTTCCCAGCACTTGTTCTGCACTTACCTTGCACTTGCCACCAGCTGGCCCTATTTATTTATTATTTTATGCTACTTACCTTGTACTCCACTCCCCCCCCTCCATGCCTCGCCACGCCTTTAAACACTTGTGTACACCCAGTAGCGCTGTCCTCGCTATGAAATGAATAATTTTAATAAGGATCTGATGGTGAGACTAATTTCATTTTTTATGTTTTTAGGTACATCATTCACTACTGTCTGTGTCACGAGTACCAGACACCGGCGGACGGCTTCTACAGCCGCCAGTTGCTTCTCCGCGTGAACAACGTTACCACCCTGACCATTTTATGGGACGATCGCCAAGTACAAGTATGCCCTTACGCGGTACTAACGGTTAGATGCAACATACCTACCGTTGTGGTGGCCTAGTGCCTCGTTGTTGGAACAGCCATGCGATTATCAGTGCGACAGAAGAGCTTATTTTTATCGTAAACCAACACCCTGTGTACTGCACACGAACATCGCTTCCCTCAAGACGAACTAATTTGGATCGAGAGCAAAGAAAAATGCAAATCGCTGAATATTCTCTAAACATTTGATGTCCAATAAACGTACTTTGCCAAATGTACAATCTTGCCGTTTGCTTTTAAACCACGGTTTCACATTCCGAATTGTGGTGCTGTATTGTGAGATGCTCTAAGACCCTGTGTACAGCAAAGGACCATCGCGTTCCTCAATACGAACTTTTTGGAACATGAGCAAATAAAAATGCAAATCGCTGAATATTCTCTAAACATTTGATGTCAAATAAATGTACTTTACCACATTTACAATCTTGCGGTTTGATTTCAAAGTACAGTTTCATATTCCGAATTGTGGTGCGCTGTATTGTGAGCTGATCTGTGTTGATTTCCGGGGTCTGTGTGGAGTCGCGTAGAAGACGCCTGGGCGCGTTTGCCTACGCAGCACAGTCACGTCACGGATAGAGGCGGGGAATATGAATGTTTTGATAAAGTCTGTTTCAGGGGCGGGGGATTTGATTTAGTGCCGCAAAGGCAGGTGAGCCAGGTCGATGCGGCGGAATGATAGGATTATCACAAAATGGAGGCTGATTTCGAGTGCGATAATGGGCGAAAAGTCGGGTAAGGTCCATAGGAAAGTTTCCTACGATCTACCGATTTATGCTTACAAACACATGGCCGACCCGTAGGGACAATAAAAAAAAAGTCCCGGAACTATCCTTTAAAGACAAGTAGTGGGATGCCATACCCTAAATATTAGCATTGTGGCTATGTCACTGCAGTATAGGGCATTACCCCAAGTCCCTATTCCTAGTCTCAGTACTTAGTATTGAGTGGGTCTGACCACCAGACAGGAGACAGTAAACATTTTGTTTGCCCTTCTCTCTGGAGGACAAGGGTATAACTCCTCCTTAGACCCCTGACAGCTTATCTTTCCTTTTCACAGACAGAGCAAAGGACTTGGCTGGCCTCATAATTATTTCAATGGCTTTGAGCAGTGACAACAGCTGCTGAACAAGATCATGGCAGAGTGAGGATGACGCATTGGGTAAGGCCCTGTGTGGGTCTGCAGGCTGGAACCAGCGCTTGCAGGAGACTGACTTGGTGGTTCAGGACGTGTCAAAAGAACTTAAAAGATATCAATGGCCGCCTTAATGCCCAGGCAAAGAGTACCACGGATAATGAACAACTGATTAGGGTGTAGAGGATGACTAACGGGATATATGGCCCTGGAGCTGAATGCAGCAGTCAAGGACATACAACGTCTAGGGGCAAAGCTGGACGATCAAGAAAATTGGTCCCGCCATGACAATGTACACCTGGTGGGAGTTCCGGAGGGTATGGAAGGGAACGCCCTGGGCGGCTTCCTATACCCATTATGGCAGTCAGCGCTCCATCTCAGTAACCCTAAGGAGTTTGTTATCGAAAGAGCCCACATAGTGCTGATCCCAAAGTCCCCTAAGGATGCCCGCCTGCGGGTGATCACTATTCGATTTCTGAATTTCTAGCATAAATTGGCCGTCCTGAAGGCCTACCGGCAGCATGGTCCCATCGGGCTGGGCAGAGGGTAGATCCAATTGTTCAATGACTTCTCGATGGAGGTATCTAGGCGGCATAAGGAGTTCAACCCGTTCTTCGACGCTCTGAAGGGCTCCTCACATCGATAATATCTGAAATTCCTGGTGTGTGGTGCTTCCAACTGGGCAAAAAGTGGCACTCTTTTGACTCCCCCCGCTGAAGCCTGGCAGTTTCTGGACCGGCATGACAACCTGGGCCCTGATGCTATCCCCATCCTGGACTCTCAGGCTACTACTTTTAAGGAGTGTTTGAAAGCAACCACCCTGAATTGAGATCAACATGGCAGACGACCAAGGTGCCCAAAGCGATCAACTGGGGGTAGATGGTGCACAGGATATCTTACATGGAGTGCCTGCTGGGGTGGCTGTAAGGCTATCTGACTCTTAAGTTTCTCTGATTTTGCTGTTACGAGCCAGGGCAGAAATTGCTCTTCTGTTTTGTTCTCCTAATGCCATACTGCAGTTGCAACGGCATCACTGTTCCTCAGTACCACATCACTGGTTTGGTTTAAACCTTGTTGCACCTTTCTGACCTTGAAATAATGTCACCCACCAATGTTCCTTTGAATCGTTTATTGCACCATTCTGCCATTCTCAACACCCCCTTTTCCCCTTGCCGTACCCTCGTAGCGGCGTCCTCCTTGTCCTTTTTGTTCTTTCATGCCATTGTGCTGCATCACTCTGTCAAACCCTTATATCTACATCCCAAATGCCTCTAATGTCTCCCTGATATCCATATATATAGAAACGATATAGCAACGAGTAGGTGGTAGATCTCTTTCCTTTGGCTGAGGCCTTCCTCTGGAACAGCCTCCCTGCCTCCCTGAAACTTGAGGAGAATCATCTCCGGTTCCGGAAGCACCTCAAAACCTTTCTCTTTGCTTCTGCCTTTCCCCCTCCTCCTCTCCCCTGCGGACTTCCTGGCCTATACTGAAACTGCACTGGTCACCTGGCCACCCCCCTCCATTCACACACCTGCACTGCCTTCCTGGCAACCCCCGCACATAGGGACTTTTTCTGTACCCCTACAGTTTCACCACTAGCACTTGACACCTGATGTCTGCACTACCCTTGCACTTGCCACCAGCTTGGCGTACACTAATGTTATTTATTTTATTCTCCCATGTACTGCATTGTCCCCTCCCCCCGCTCTTTCCTCCTTCCAATGCACTTGCGCGATCTGAATGACACCTGGCCTAGTATGATCTGTCTTCCCTCTGTTCCCCCTCCCTTGCTTGTCGCGGCTTGAAACACTTGTGTATAGGTGCGTTATAAATGCCACATCATATAATTCTCATCTACCTCCGACAAGTGAACGATGTTCGTTGCAAGTAGCGCAGAGTCTGCTGCAGAGTCTTTTTGTCTGCAAGAGAGGAGGTTCTCTTGTTTGTTGCTGCTGCTACTCCAATCTTTTGGACCAGTCCACTTTCTATTGTTACCACCTACAGCCTAAAAACCCCAGAACACCGCGGAGCGGCCGCAGAGTCTTTTTGTCTTTGTGCTCTGCATGCTCCATGGCCCGCGGTGCACCGACGCAGAAACCATTGAACAAGACTCTGCCAAGCTTAGGCTGCTCTGGCTCTTATCCCTACCCCTGCACGTGACTCGCAAATTGTCTGCCGGCACAGCTTCCACCCACTACCACTGCCTACCCTCCCTTCCCTTTATCGGCCCCCCGCCACCCTCTCTGAGACGCCCGGACTCCTCATCCAATCCTGAACTTCTGACATCCAGAGGACACTCCAGTGCATATCGCTGCACTGTTGTTGGACCACTGTGGCAACCTTTGCCTTGCGGACACGTACTCGAATTTAGGGCACTCGACCTTAGCAACCTTGTCCCACTACACCTCAAACCAGCATCTCCCGATCACAACCCACACTCACCCCTCCCCGCATGGGCTGAGGTGGACTGCAGAGACTCCCAGCACCGTCCCCTCTCCCCCTCCCTCCCTCTCCTTGAAGAACATACCTTCTTCCGAACCAGCAGCTGTGGTTTTTAGCGTGCCCGCCTCTCAACACTCTTCCAATTCCCCCACCTGCACACACTCTGTCCACCCTAACTTAGCCTCCACGCCGAGAGCCCGAGACATTCGGGACCGCCAACGTCGGCGAGCCGGGCGAGGGCTCCCTGTGCCGAGCCCCTCTGCCTCAGCTTCCACGCCTGCGCCTTGCCGAGAGTCTGAGACCTCCGGGTCCGCCCACACCCTCGGCAACGACGAGCCCCTCTGCCTCAGCTTCCACACCTGCCGCTCTGCCGAGAGCCTGAGACCTCCGGGTCAGCCCACGTCCTCACTCACTCTCCCTCCTGGCTCCCCTCGTGGACTCGATCCCTTGCGCAGGCCGAGCCTAGCCACGCGACTGCACCAGCGAGAGTCGGCTTGGGTCCTGCACGGCACAGCCGCACTGCGAGCTACTGGAGTGCCTTCCATCAACACAGAGCTGCCCGCATTTCAAAGGATTCCTTCCACGATCTGTCTGCGCCAAGCCTCAGCGCTCCTCGAACAATCCTGTAACCGCTTGAGCGCCAACAAGTGGCTGTGACTCCTCACCAACTGTGAGATCACACCACTACAAGACTCCCAGCGACCTCCTCCTCTAAAAAAACAGAAAATCGCATTTTCCGGATCACACGCCTGTGCTCTGTGTCTTAATCACCTAAAAAACAGCATCTGACTTTACAATAAGTCCATCGCCTTGATTCGCCCTCCCTGTACCTAAAACTAACCACTGCCACATCTTCCACGCAAGCTTTCGGAACCTCTTGTTCTATCAACCACCAACGATCTGATCATTGTGCGTGCAGCTTGAAACGACTCCCCTCATAGGAAAGTTTGGATCTCGCAGTCTAACCAACTCACCACGCACCGATTACCCCTGCTAGGAGACCGAAAGGGCTTGTCCCTTGGATCCTAATAGAGCTTCTACAACACCCTCCACTCAAAGACCCTGACAAAGCTTGCCCCTCGGTTTCCGTTCCTGGAGCCTGCTGCGCAACCAACTATCAACGAACGGATCATTGTGCCTGCAGCCGGAAAGGGCTCGCTCTACACAAGAATTTGGACCAAGTAGCCTTACTAACTTGCCACGTCCTGAATACCTCTGCTAGGAGACCGAAAGGGCCCGTCCCTTGGATCTTAGCAGAGCTTCCATAACATCCTCTGATCAGAAACCTGATTGAGCTTCCCCCTTGGATCCTGCACCCATCAACTACAACATCGCAGCTTTTCTTTGCTAAGAGACCGAAATGGCTCGTCCCTTGGATCTTAACAGAGCTGCAACAACACCCCTTGCTCAGGAAACCGAAAGGGCTACCTCCTTGGATCCTGCAACCTATAGCTACAACATTGCACTCTCTTCTCTGTTAGGAGACCGAAAGGGCTCGGCCCTTGGATCCTAACACAGACAACTATGATGTCAGCACAGCCCGTGCGTCATCTCGACGAAAACAGCGGAAAGTACCTACCACTCGGATTCTGGATAATAACATCAATACGGCTCTTCCCATCTTATCAGGAGATCACTAGGAATTTGTACAACATCCTCAATAGATCTATCGTGACCGGCAACGACCGAAAGAGCCTGCCCTTCGGACACTAACAGTGGATACACCTTCGACCCCATCACAGGTCCTTCAACAACCTAAGGAAAAATGTTGACTACTCGACCAAAACAGCAACCCGCTGTGCGCCCCAAAAGAAGGCTAAGAACAAAACTCAACACAGCAGCCCTGTCTGCTTTAGATTCCTTGCAATTAACCCTCGAACAATCACTTTCGAGAGCCTACCCGCCAAAACCTGACTCGAACCACCAACAGCAGCATGCAGATCCGGGCATCGACTGTGCCCCCAATACAGATGATCGTTCAAACCCAGAACTTAATCGACACTTAAACGAACAAATAGAGATATCGAATCAGATTAACACACAAGCCCAAATTCACATCACCAATATCTCACCTGAACACCACGAAATCCAAACCATCACTACCTACACTGATCTCGAATCACCACCAGTTGATCAAAGAAGCCTTTTCACTCAGTTACCAGCCGATACTCAACCAACAGATGCCAACCACGAAGCGACATTAACCACGAAGAATCAGTATCACTGACGCCTCGAAACCAACAATCTCTCCAGCAGCAAAATATTACTGAAACCATAGAAAAAAGAAAAACGGAAAACACTGCTCCTGAGTCTCTGAACAAGTCTAACTTAAAACGGACTGCAACAGGAAGGATCTGACCCCACAAGAACAACTTGCACCACTACTAAGAGCCACCCTGGCTCCCAACTCTGATTCTCCAACAACAGATGAAACAGAAAAACCAGATGTCAATCCTCCTACTCGCACACACCAAGGACCCTCTGTCTTATTTTCCGAATCACATAAACAGGAGAATGCAACTCATACAACCATTAAACTAACAAAGGAACATCATACTCATACACCCAAGACTGAGTCTCCTATCCACGAAGAACCATGTGCGATCATGAACGATCTTAACAACCATGAACTTGACAAATCTCATTCAGATCAACCAAGACTTACCACCACCTTCCAAAAACCACCATCTAGTATAACTCAACAAAGAAAGAAAAAGCATGATTAGCCAAACTTGCTTGGCTCCACAAGCATAATTCTATCAAACTTGCTCAAGTCCCAAAAAACTGATGCTAACCAAACTATAACCAAGGCAAGAAGACCTCAATGGACATCACAGAAATCGAATCAATCATGCTAAGTCTCGACAAACAAAAAGAAATATTTGGCAGCACAACAGGAAATCATCAATTGCATTTTACTTCAACCCCATGCATGACACAAGGAACCGGCCAAAGACTCATCAAAAGAGAAATTGAAACGAACCCAGCAACAAATCAACCAATTCCAACTCTATTCAACTATGACACAGATGAATCCTACTACACGCCTGATCCCACGAACAAGAACCAACAGCCTACTCCCCGACCGAGCGCACCGGAAACCAATACCACTAGCACGACACCCAATAACCATGATCACGAGGACTACACTAATCCTAGGATTCCGACTACTGTGCTGGACGTACAAAACATGCTTATTGCAGTGCTATCCCAGTCAATGATCCCCTTTATGAAGTTACACGAATCCATGAACGACAATATAAAGGATCAAGCAACTCTACTAGCACTAATACACTCTAAGCAGACCTATATAGAGAACTTTATAACCACAATTGAATACCGTTTGAATCTGGAAGCAGAACAATCCAACCGATGGCAACAACGCCTGTCAGAAATAGCAAGAAGCGATCGCCAAGAAAAAACAAAACTAAACACAGAAGTATTAGCTCTCCTCAAAGCCAAACAGCGCAGCAAATAACCATAACAAAGGAGCAAACTACACTAGCTCCTCCTGCTACCGATACCTCAATTCAGCAAAGTGGAGGAGATCAAATCACTGCTGTATCTCAGACACACCGAAACATGGAACAAGCTATAAGCCAACAACCAAACACTCAGGATTCTAACCACTCAACTACGAATACCACAGAGCAATACCAGATCTTCTCTAAGGACAAACAACCAACTGCCAGCAAACCAACAAAGCCAAAATGTAATAAAAAACTACAAACAGGCTCAAGAGCATTCTTGAGAACAGTGAAGATGACAGATCAAACACCTACATTGCCTACAGAGAAGTCGATGAACCAGTTTAAGCCACTACCAACAGAGAAGACACGCTACTCCCACACAACAGATTCCAATAACCAAAACCAGCAGCGACACACGGGGCCCCTACAGACCTGCGTCCCGACAGAGCTATTATCTAAACATTCCACCCAAGTTGAAGACCTCCTCAATCTATCAACCCACGGAGATCAGCTAGCAGACGATACATCACCTTCCAGGCTACCCACAGTACCTTCAAGCTTCATAATAATAGATGAGTATACTCCTAACCACAACCACTGAACACGTACGAAGAAAGCTCTGACGACTCATTACAAGACACCTCAGATATAGCTTACATACCTGACTCTTTCATTTCATCAGCATCAGAATCATACGATCAAATTTCAAATGAGTCTTTCAATTCACGAGCATCAAGCAATACTGATTGCACACTTCCATCATTTGTCAATCCGTTACACCAAAATCAAATCTACGAAATCCATATTGAAAGCAAAAGCAACAGATCTGAACCAGTAATACTCAATAGAACTAACACCCTCTGCCTCTTTGGAGCGATTCCGCAATTACAAAAAATAACAACAAAAAAAATAGATCTAATTACTTTCAAAGATGACAAACATCTAGATAAGATCATCGCTGAACTCTCCGACCCAAACGACCAGGAACTGATTCTATCAAAGCGCGCCCAGCTCCTCAAACTTGATTTTAACTGCTGGGCATCTACATCAACAAGAAAGTTTCAACCAAGAATGAAGATAAACAACCACACCCACGATCATACAAGAACTGCGGCTACTCGGACTCATGCCCAACAATCGGAAGAATGGAACAGAACAGACTGACCATTCAAAAGAATTTATGACTTGGAAACTTCAATTACAGAAACCGTTTCTTCAAGAATCTCACTTAACTCTCAATCATAACAATCACTGAAACCAGAGCTCAACTGGTCACTTTGCTCATGGAATACTAGAGGACATTTGCATTTGTTTACCCATCCCTCAGCTGATCTAGAAAACTATCAAATCATATGTCTACAAGAGACTTGGATCAGCGATACACCAGCATGCGACGGATTTCTCACATTTCGCAACCCTGCAATAGTCAAAAAAACAAGGAAGACCAGCATCCGGACTACTCACCCTAATCAAAATAAACCCTTAATGGGCAGTACTGACCAGCAAAAACATCAATCCCTGGATTCAACTAACAATAATAAAGATGACGGAGATTCAACAGACAAAAAAACCTGATGAAACAAGAATTGCAATACTAAATCTGTACTGGAACTCCGCAGCTATAACAACCGAAGCATTCATCGATGGAGTGTTTATCACAATTGACAAATTAGCTGGAACACACTACCATCTAGAAATAATACTCTGTGGGGAGACCTTAACATCAATTTATTCACACAGAATTGTACTCCCCGAACTCAAACTCAACTCTCATCAAAAGCATCCAGATGGATGAACGAAATTCTCACCCGGGATCTCATCCTCTTAAACCATGCAAGAGACAACTCCACTTTGTACGTGCCAACATGGGCCAGAGGATCCTCATCTGCAATCATCGACTATATATTCCTGTCACAAACCTTGCACGAATCAGTTAAGTCAGCACAAACATTAATCTCAGACAAAAGTTACCACAATAAACTAACAGTCCACTCACATCCCATCATCAAGCAAGATCCAACCCTGCCAGTATGTGCACTAGAACTCGACGGAACATCTTCAAGGCTCCGCATTCCACAAGCAGCGATAGTCCATCTACCGACGAAACATTGTGCCTCAAATAAGACAGACATCGAAAAGTTGAACTATGAGTGGATCCTTCTTCCTTTCCAACAAACAATCAAAAACCGACCACACAAAACCCACCTCCACGCATGCAACCAGGAAATAGCTGAAAAGAAAAAAGCTCTGGCGAAATCGGTAAGACAGCTGAAGAAAACAAAATCCACAGAAAATACTCTACAGATCTCAAAATTGAAGCAATCATACAACAACTGGAAAAAATCTCAACAGAAAATCCTTCTCCAAATGGATGCAGAAACTATAATGAAGACATATAACTCAAACAACACAAGAGAGCTTTGGAATCTCCTGAACGATAACTCTCAAAAACAGCACAAACTAACGGCTAACGTGCCACAACAAACGTGGATTACAAATTTTTCAAACATCTATGCAGCTCGACCATTCTAACTTGAAAAAGAAATAAACAATGTCAAAAACAAAGTGGACATTAAGAGGCCGATTCATGGAATAATTAGCGCGGCGCAAGTGGGCAAAAACGTGCGAATCGCAGTGGAATATCGAAAATCGCAGTGAACGTGCGAAAATCGCACGAAAAGCAGCGCACGTCGATTCATGGAAGGCCGTGCGCGAGAAAACCAGCGGATGTGCGAAAAAAAAGTGCGCGGCGCACGTTGGCGCACGTTGGCGCACAGGCCATCTAACAGCGTGCGCCAGGTCACAGCGAAAATCGCACAGGCCACAGCGAAATTCGCACATAGCGCGGCGCACGCAATAAAAGTAGGCGGAACACGGGCGTAACACTCGGAATGGGGAACAACTTGCCAAAACGTGGGCGTCACGGGGGAAGTACAGGGCACAAGTGCGCGGAACGCCCACACGCTCGCCTACAACACGTATTCATGGAATAGAATAGGGGAAAAAAGCGCACGCTCAAACCAGCGCACAGGCACAAACACGACCGCCACAAGAAAGGAGGCGGTAGCGTCTCTGCGGCTGTAAGAAATGTGCGCCAAAAGGTGCGCCAACAAATAGCACCTATATACTGCCATGATGAATGTCCCATACTGTGGCCCTCCAGGAAAAATGACGTGCAAAGGGGTACCCACAAACACGGACACCCGCTGACAAAAAATACGTGTGCATGTATACCGGGGTGCGCGGGAAGTGTCACACGCGATTTGCAGGGTACGTGCATCACAGGGGTTCGCGTGAAGTTATTCACGCGATCGGGCCTGGGGGAGCGGGCTACGTGTATTACAGGGGTTCCCGTGAAGTTCCTCACGCGATCGGGCCTGGGGGAGCGGGCTACGTGTATTACAGGGGTTCGCGTGAAGTTCCTCACGCGATCAGGCCTGGGGGAGCGGGCTACGTGTATTTCAGGGGTTCGCGTGAAGTTCCACACGCGATCGGGCCTGGGGGAGCGGGCTACGTGTATTACAGGGGTTCGCGTGAAGTTCCTCACGCGATCGGGCCTGGGGGAGCGGGCTACGTGTATTACAGGGGTTCGCGTGAAGTTCCTCACGCGATCGGGCCTGGGGGAGCGGGCTACGTGTATTTCAGGGGTTCGCGTGAAGTTCCACACGCGATCGGGCCTGGGGGAGCGGGCTACGTGTATTACAGGGGTTCGCGTGAAGTTCCACACGCGATCGGGCCTGGGGGAGCGGGCTACGTGTATTACAGGGGTTCGCGTGAAGTTCCTCACGCGATCGGGCCTGGGGGAGCGTGCTACGTGTATTTCAGGGGTTCGCGTGAAGTTTCACACGCGAATAGCCTGGGCGCGTGTATTTCAGGGGTGCGCGGAAAGTTTTACACGCGATTTCTGCACGGTACGTGTATTTCAGGGGTTCGCGTGAAGTTTCACACGCGAATAGACTGGGCGCATGTATTTCAGGGGTGCGCGGGAAGTTTTACACGCGATTTCTGCACGGTACGTGTATTTCAGGGGTTCGCGTGAAGTTTCACACGCGAATAGCCTGGGCGCGTGAATTTGAGGGGTGCGCGGGAAGTTCCTCACGCGATCGGGCCTGGGGGAGCGGGCTACGTGTATTACAGGGGTTCGCGGGAAGTTCCACACGCGAATAGCCTGGGCGCGTGTATTTCAGGGGTTCGCGGGAAGTTCCACACGCAAATAGCCTGGGCGCGTGTATTTCAGGGGTGCGCGGGAAGTTCCACACGCGAATAGGCTGGGCGCGTGTATTTCAGGGGTGCGCGGGAAGTTCCACACGCGAATAGCCTGGGCGCGTGAATTTGAGGGGTGCGCGGGAAGTTCCTCACGCGATCGGGCCTGGGGGAGCGGGCTACGTGTATTACAGGGGTTCGCGGAAAGTTCCACACGCGAATAGCCTGGGCGCGTGTATTTCAGGGGTTCGCGGGAAGTTCCACACGCGAATAGCCTGGGCGCGTGTATTTCAGGGGTGCGCGGGAAGTTCCACACGCGAATAGGCTGGGCGCGTGTATTTCAGGGGTGCGCGGGAAGTTCCACACGCGATTAGCCTGGGCGCGTGAATTTGAGGGGTGCGCGGGAAGTTCCTCACGCGATCGGGCCTGGGGGAGCGGGCTACGTGTATTACAGGGGTTCGCGGGAAGTTCCACACGCGAATAGCCTGGGCGCGTGTATTTCAGGGGTTCGCGGGAAGTTCCACACGCGAATAGCCTGGGCGCGTGTATTTCAGGGGTGCGCGGGAAGTTCCACACGCGAATAGGCTGGGCGCGTGTATTTCAGGGGTGCGCGGGAAGTTCCACACGCGAATAGCCTGGGCGCGTGTATTTCAGGGGTTCGCGGGAAGTTCCACACGCGAATAGCCTGGGCGCGTGAATTTGAGGGGTGCGCGGGAAGTTCCACACGCGAATAGCCTGGGCGCGTGTATTTCAGGGGTGCGCGGGGAGTTCCACACGCGAATAGCCTGGGCCCGTGTATTTCAGGGGTGCGCGGGAAGTTCCACACGCGAATAGCCTGGGCGCGTGTATATCAGGGGTGCGCGGGAAGTTTTACACGCGAATAGCCTGGGCGCATGTATTTCAGGGGTGCGCGGGAAGTTTTACACGCGAATAGCCTGGGCGCGTGTATTTCAGGGGTGCGCGGGAAGTTTTACACGCGAATAGCCTGGGCGCGTGTATTTCAGGGGTGCGCGGGAAGTTTTACACGCGATTTCTGCACGGTACGTGTATTTCAGGGGTGCCGGGGAGTCCCACATGTGATTTGACAGTGTGGGTCCTCCCAGGTGTACCCTGTACACCCTCCACGGCCCCTGCAGGCAGCCCACACCACAGGGGACTACCCTGCATCCCTGGTCATGTCCCGCAGGCAGCCCACCCAACATGGGCATGCCCCCCAGCAAAGGCACATGTCTCCTTGAACTAATGAACACCAACACATGTCCCCTTGCACCCCCACCCCCCAGCACTGTGGGGCACATGCCAGCAGTCCCCCACCCATGTCCAACTCATGTCCCCCACCACCCCCACCCCCCAGCACTGTGGGGCACCTGCCAGTAGGCCCCCACCCATGTCCAACTCATGTCTCCCACCACCCCCACCCCCCAGCCACCAGGGTCACCCTCCACCAGGGCCCCACTCATGTCTCCGACCACCCCCACCACCCAGCACTGTAGGGCACCTGCCAGCAGGCCCCCACCCATGTCCAACTCATGTCTCCCACCACCCCCACCCCCCAGCACTGTGGGGCACCTGCCAGTAGGCCCCCACCCATGTCCAACTCATGTCTCCCACCACCCCCACCCCCCAGCACTGTGGGGCACCTGCCAGCAGGCCCCCACCCATGTCCAACTCATGTCTCCCACCACCCCCACACCCCAGCACTGTGGGGCACCTGCCAGCAGGCCCCCACCCATGTCCAACTCATGTCTCCCACCACCCCCACCCCCCAGCCACCAGGGTCACCCTCCACCAGGGCCCCACTCATGTCTCCCACCACCCCCACCCCCCAGCAGTGCAGGGTCACCCTCCACCAGGGCCCCACTCATGTCTCCCACCACCCCCACCCCCCAGCACTGTGGGGCACCTGCCAGTAGGCCCCCACCCATGTCCAACTCATGTCTCCCACCACCCCCACCCCCCAGCACTGTGGGGCACCTGCCAGCAGGCCCCCACCCATGTCCAACTCATGTCTCCCACCACCCCCACACCCCAGCACTGTGGGGCACCTGCCAGCAGGCCCCCACCCATGTCCAACTCATGTCTCCCACCACCCCCACCCCCCAGCCACCAGGGTCACCCTCCACCAGGGCCCCACTCATGTCTCCCACCACCCCCACCCCCCAGCAGTGCAGGGTCACCCTCCACCAGGGCCCCACTCATGTCTCCCACCACCCCCACCCCCCAGCACTGTGGGGCACCTGCCAGCAGGCCCCCACCCATGTCCAACTCATGTCTCCCACCACCCCCACACCCCAGCACTGTGGGGCACCTGCCAGCAGGCCCCCACCCATGTCCAACTCATGTCTCCCACCACCCCCACCCCCCAGCCACCAGGGTCACCCTCCACCAGGGCCCCACTCATGTCTCCCACCACCCCCACCCCCCAGCAGTGCAGGGTCACCCTCCACCAGGGCCCCACTCATGTCTCCCACCACCCCCACCCCCCAGCACTGTGGGGCACCTGCCAGCAGGCCCCCACCCATGTCCAACTCATGTCTCCCACCACCCCCACACCCCAGCACTGTGGGGCACCTGCCAGCAGGCCCCCACCCATGTCCAACTCATGTCTCCCACCACCCCCACACCCCAGCACTGTGGGGCACCCTCCACCAGGGCCCCACTCATGTCTCCCACCACCCCCACACCCCAGCAGTGCAGGGTCACCCTCCACCAGGCCCCCACTCATGTCTCCCACCACCCCCACCCCCCAGCAGTGCAGGCTCAACCTCCACCAGGCCCCCACTCATGTCCCCCTGCACCCCCACCCCCCTGCCACCATGTGCAGCCCCCACCAGGTCCTCACAATCCCCAATCATGTGCGTAATGGTCAGCCTCCACAGCCAAAAAGACCTACCAAGTAACCCATTCACCCACATGGAAATGGAAATCACATGTTACACCCCCAATGTACATGAAGCAAATGAACCCATGTCCGTCACACACATATTTTCAAATTGAATGGGAAAACACACAACATGACATGCATGAAACCAATGACATGAAACCACACAGTGAACAATGTAAAAAAAAATGTATTGAAAAAAATACAAATGCCAAAGAAAGAAAACTAACTACAATGTAAATGTGAAAAAATAAGCTGCATGTCCGCATAAAAACACAAAACTAGAAAATCAAATCAAAAAAATTATGTCCAAAGTGAAATGTAAAAACTCTCCATGCAACAAAGAACTATGTACAAAAATAACAAGGGTCCATCATCACAACTGAACTAAGGAAACCTCCTAAAAAACCTACCTAAATATCAACTATATACAAAAAGTGGAGCAGTGTCCGTCGACTCCAAATAATAATAAGAACGAAAGGAAACCTAAAACTAAAGAACTATATACAAAGGCGGCGGACAAGTCCAGCGGCTCACTCTGTGGTGTTCCGGGCCAGGGCATCATCGAACTCCTGTTCGATGTCCCGGAGGCGGTCCAGTTCCATGGCCCCGAGGGTCCGCAGGGACGACGCTGTGTCCTCCTCCAACCCCCTGCGGATTGCCTCGAGGCACTCGGCCCGCCTCAGGGCCCTCCGCATGGAGTTCTCCGCCCTGACCATTGTGAGCCGCGCCTCTTCCGCCCGCCGCCGCTCCGCACCTATGGCGTGGCCCAACCGCTGCCACACGGAAGACACTCTCTGTCCTGGGTCCTCCTGCCCTCCGGCCGATGCCTGCCCCTCCGATGTCGAAGGCCCCGAGCCTTCATGGCTCCCACCATCTTGCTGCTGCTGCTGCTCTGCCTCTGCCCGTGCACTGCCTCCTGCTGCCTGCACATCCTCCGCCGGCTGGGGTGCACCTGTTGATGTGGCCACCCCTGCTGGACGTCCGACTCCCGACTGTGGCAGGGATGCCTCCTCCACCAGCCTGGCCGCACTGTCAGAGGCAGCTCCACAGGGCACCCAGGTGACTGATGGGTGGGAAGATGGCACAGAGGACGACTGGCGCGTAGGGGGTCCAGTTGAGGAGGGGGTCGGAGCAAGCCCCATCAGACAGCGGAATCCGGCCTGGGTGACCTGTCCCAGCAGGCTGACGTGGTCAACGAGCCATTCGAGATGACGTGCAGTCTCTCCATGAAAAGACTGCAGGTCACCTCGCATGGCCCGTTGACGCAACGCCACACCAGCCAGGACAGGCTCAACCCGGTCCTGGATGGCCACGTCCGCAGGCAGAGGAAGGCCAGTTGACGTCAGCTCATCCCCTGCCTGAAAACGGGTCTGGACGTAGGCATCCCTGCTGGTGCAAGATGATGCAGGGACAGGATCGGGGACAGGATTGCACACAGGCACCTCCGCGGCCGCCTGTGCTGCCTCCTGTCCCTGGTCCTGCACTGCACCACTAGCACCAGTGGGATCCCCACCTCCAGACCCTGTCTCTGGTGCTTGCGCGGCCCCCTCCTCCACCAAACCCCCCACCAACCTGGATGACTCTGTGCCATCTTCCCCTGTTGGGCCCTGTGGGGTCCCAGCTGCCCCTTCTGCTGCCGAGGAGTCCAACTGCAACCTCCGCCTCTTGGACCTCCCCCCGGCAGCTGCGGCCTGGGACGCGGCACCGGACTCCTCACTCCCCGACGAGATGACAACACGGGAGGGGAGCCGGGCCTTGCGTCTCCGGCTGGCGGTCGGATCCCCGCCGCTGTGCTCCACAGCACCTTCTCCGCCCTCTTCATCAGTTGACGCTGCAGACAGGGAGAAACAAAACACAGGCATCAGGGCACTGTACAATGGACACATACACGCATGACAGTTGCACATGAGTGGCATTGGCAAACCTCAGACATGTCATCACAATCCCCAACAGACATGTCATTGCAACTGGCACACATGAGCCATACCACAGCCATATCGCAACTGCCACCACCATCCCCACACATACAACAGCATCAGCAGCCAAAGGGGAGCCATACATCACATGCAACACAGGAAGTGCACCACACATGTACACACACCACCACACTTGCATGCATGTCTACACCTCTGCCAAGTGTCGCACTGTTCAGACGGGCATCCATGTCACATCTGCCAATCAGGCTTCCACATACCGCTGTCACATGCATCCATGTAGCATCACTGTTGCACCTTTGACAAATACACACACATGCACATGTACACAGTGCTCATACATGCAGCCGAAAACAACATACATGCCTGACATCACGGACATGTCTACTTACATACACATTCATCCAAACATGTGTGCACGCACAACTGCATTTGCCATGCAAGCCCACACACACAAGCACCATCCATGTCTCACACATTACAGCCCTCGCATGTGTCAGCCCCACGGCCCTGTACACCCCCACCCATACTCCACCCCATACAAACAGATGTGCAACTGGCACAATGGGGAATGATCACCACACGCCCTGCTCACAACCAGGATGCATGTACACTCACCGCTCGACTCCAGACGGCTCTGCTTCTCTAGGACCTGGACGTGGAGCGCTGGGGATATGCGTTCCAGGACCCCCATCTGTTCTTCCGACAAGTGGCCCCGGCGCCCCTTGGCATCCGCTGCCTTCAAGAGGCGCCGGGCCTTGTTCAGGGTCCTGGACCTGAAGTCCTCCCAGCGCTTCCTGACATGTTGTAAGTCCCGGACTGCCACCCCCTCCGCGTTGATGGCAGTCACGATGTCTGTCCAGATCCGAGTCCGTCCTTCCTTGTCGGCGCGGGAACTTCCAAAGAGGGCATCATACTGCCCCAGGACTTGCTCCACCAGGACACCAACTTCGGTGGCACTGAAGCTGGTGCCCCTCTGCCTCTCTGGCCGGGGGTTGTCAGTGGTCACAGATGGTGTTAGCCCCGACATGACAACCCCAGAGGCAGGAGTGGGTGGGCAACTGGGTCCTGGGGCTGGGCTGTGGAGCGATGGAATTCCAGTCGGGAGTCTTCTGTTCCAGCAGGGGTGGTCACAGCAACAGCACCCCTGGCTGATGTGCAGGCAGCAAATGGCAGTGCACGTGGGCAGCAGGCAGTCAGGCAGCAGCAGATAGCAGGTGGGAGCGTGCTCGGGGCTCTGGGGGGCAGTAATTCGGCCTTCTGGGCAGGAGCGTGGTCTCCCGTGTGCTCACGCGTGGCCAGCTTGGTACGGAGTGAATTGGCACGTGAAAATCCTGCACGTCAGCGTGAAAACCGAGGAAAGGCCCTTAGCGCGTAAGCGCGTCAGCACGCATACGCGATTCCATTGGACCAAAGGCCCTCAGCGCGTAAGCGCGTCTGTGACGTGACCCGCACGGGTGTTTCCCACACAGCACGTGATGACAGAGCACACGTGGAAAGACTGCACGTCAGAGTCTCATCGCGTGTAATTGGACAAAAGTGCGTGTACACGCGATTGGCCTATGTACGTGTATATGAGGTGTGCGCGGACACTTACACACGCAAGTACGTCAGCGCACCTGTATCCCGGTGTACGGCCATTTCCACCAATCACACGCAATGAGACTCTGACGTGCAGTCTTTCCACGTGTGCTCTGTCATCACGTGCTGTGTGGGAAACACCCGTGCGGGTCACGTCACAGACGCGCTTACGCGCTGAGGGCCTTTGGTCCAATGGAATCGCGTATGCGTGCTGACGCGCTTACGCGCTAAGGGCCTTTCCTCGGTTTTCACGCTGACGTGCAGGATTTTCACGTGCCAATTCACTCCGTACCAAGCTGGCCACGCGTGAGCACACGGGAGACCACGCTCCTGCCCAGAAGGCCGAATTACTGCCCCCCAGAGCCCCGAGCACGCTCCCACCTGCTATCTGCTGCTGCCTGACTGCCTGCTGCCCACGTGCACTGCCATTTGCTGCCTGCACATCAGCCAGGGGTGCTGTTGCTGTGACCACCCCTGCTGGAACAGAAGACTCCCGACTGGAATTCCATCGCTCCACAGCCCAGCCCCAGGACCCAGTTGCCCACCCACTCCTGCCTCTGGGGTTGTCATGTCGGGGCTAACACCATCTGTGACCACTGACAACCCCCGGCCAGAGAGGCAGAGGGGCACCAGCTTCAGTGCCACCGAAGTTGGTGTCCTGGTGGAGCAAGTCCTGGGGCAGTATGATGCCCTCTTTGGAAGTTCCCGCGCCGACAAGGAAGGACGGACTCGGATCTGGACAGACATCGTGACTGCCATCAACGCGGAGGGGGTGGCAGTCCGGGACTTACAACATGTCAGGAAGCGCTGGGAGGACTTCAGGTCCAGGACCCTGAACAAGGCCCGGCGCCTCTTGAAGGCAGTGGATGCCAAGGGGCGCCGGGGCCACTTGTCGGAAGAACAGATGGGGGTCCTGGAACGCATATCCCCAGCGCTCCACGTCCAGGTCCTAGAGAAGCAGAGCCGTCTGGAGTCGAGCGGTGAGTGTACATGCATCCTGGTTGTGAGCAGGGCGTGTGGTGATCATTCCCCATTGTGCCAGTTGCACATCTGTTTGTATGGGGTGGAGTATGGGTGGGGGTGTACAGGGCCGTGGGGCTGACACATGCGAGGGCTGTAATGTGTGAGACATGGATGGTGCTTGTGTGTGTGGGCTTGCATGGCAAATGCAGTTGTGCGTGCACACATGTTTGGATGAATGTGTATGTAAGTAGACATGTCCGTGATGTCAGGCATGTATGTTGTTTTCGGCTGCATGTATGAGCACTGTGTACATGTGCATGTGTGTGTATTTGTCAAAGGTGCAACAGTGATGCTACATGGATGCATGTGACAGCGGTATGTGGAAGCCTGATTGGCAGATGTGACATGGATGCCCGTCTGAACAGTGCGACACTTGGCAGAGGTGTAGACATGCATGCAAGTGTGGTGGTGTGTGTACATGTGTGGTGCACTTCCTGTGTTGCATGTGATGTATGGCTCCCCTTTGGCTGCTGATGCTGTTGTATGTGTGGGGATGGTGGTGGCAGTTGCGATATGGCTGTGGTATGGCTCATGTGTGCCAGTTGCAATGACATGTCTGTTGGGGATTGTGATGACATGTCTGAGGTTTGCCAATGCCACTCATGTGCAACTGTCATGCGTGTATGTGTCCATTGTACAGTGCCCTGATGCCTGTGTTTTGTTTCTCCCTGTCTGCAGCGTCAACTGATGAAGAGGGCGGAGAAGGTGCTGTGGAGCACAGCGGCGGGGATCCGACCGCCAGCCGGAGATGCAAGGCCCGGCTCCCCTCCCGTGTTGTCATCTCGTCGGGGAGTGAGGAGTCCGGTGCCGCGTCCCAGGCCGCAGCTGCCGGGGGGAGGTCCAAGAGGCGGAGGTTGCAGTTGGACTCCTCGGCAGCAGAAGGGGCAGCTGGGACCCCACAGGGCCCAACAGGGGAAGATGGCACAGAGTCATCCAGGTTGGTGGGGGGTCTGGTGGAGGAGGAGGCCGTGCAAGCACCAGAGACGGGGTCTGGAGGTGGGGATCCCACTGGTGCTAGTGGTGCAGTGCAGGACCAGGGACAGGAGGCAGCACAGGCGGCCGCGGAGGTGCCTGTGTGCAATCCTGTCCCCGATCCTGTCCCTGCATCATCTTGCACCAGCAGGGATGCCTACGTCCAGACCCGTTTTCAGGCAGGGGATGAGCTGACGTCAACTGGCCTTCCTCTGCCTGCGGACGTGGCTATCCAGGTCCGGGTTGAGCCTGTCCTGGCTGGTGTGGCGTTGCGTCAACGGGCCATGCGAGGTGACCTGCAGTCTTTTCATGGAGAGACTGCACGTCATCTCGAATGGCTCGTTGACCACGTCAGCCTGCTGGGACAGGTCACCCAGACCGGATTCCTCCGTCTGATGGGGCTTGTTCCGACCCCCTCCTCAACTGGACCCCCTACGCGCCAGTCGTCCTCTGTGCCATCTTCCCACCCATCAGTCACCTGGGTGCCCTGTGGAGCTGCCTCTGACAGTGCGGCCAGGCTGGTGGAGGAGGCATCTCTGCCACAGTCGGGAGTCGGACGTCCAGCAGGGGTGGCCACATCAACAACTGCACCCCAGCCGGCGGAGGATGTGCAGGCAGCAGGAGGCAGTGCACGGGCAGAGGCAGAGCAGCAGCAGCAGCAAGATGGTGGGAGCCATGAAGGCTCGGGGCCTTCGACATCGGAGGGGCAGGCATCGGCCGGAGGGCAGGAGGACCCAGGACAGAGAGTGTCTTCCGTGTGGCAGCGGTTGGGCCACGCCATAGGTGCGGAGCGGCGGCGGGCGGAAGAGGCGCGGCTCACAATGGTCAGGGCGGAGAACTCCATGCGGAGGGCCCTGAGGCGGGCCGAGTGCCTCGAGGCAATCCGCAGGGGGTTGGAGGAGGACACGGCGTCGTCCCTGCGGACCCTCGGGGCCATGGAACTGGACCGCCTCCGGGACATCGAACAGGAGTTCGATGATGCCCTGGCCCGGAACACCACAGAGTGAGCCGCTGGACTTGCCCACCGCCTTTGTACATAGTTCTTTAGTTTTAGGTTTCCTTTGTTTTTTCTTATGATTTGGAGTCGACGGACACTGCTCCACTTTTTGTATATAGTTGATATTTAGGTAGGTTTTTTAGGAGGTTTCCTTAGTTCTGTTGTGATGATGGACACTTGTTATTTTTGTACATAGTTCTTTGTTGCACGGAGAGTTTTGACATTTCACTTTGGACAACATTTTTTGGATTAGATTTTCTAGTTTTGTGTTTTTATGCGGACATGCAGCTTCTTTTTTCACATTTACATTGTAGTTAGTTTTCTTTCTTTAGCATTTGTATTTTTTTCTAATACTTTTTTTTTACATTGTTCACTGTGTGGTTTCATCTCATTGGTTTCATGCATGTCATGTTGTGTGTTTTCCCATTCAATTGGAAAATATGTGTGTGACGGACATGGGTTCATTTGCTTCATGAACATTGGGGGGGTAACATGTGATTTCCATTTCCATGTGGGTGAATGGGTTACTTGGTAGGGCTTTTTGGCTGTGGAGGCTGACCAATACGCACATTGTGAGGACCTGGTGGGGGCTGCACATGGTGGCAGGGGGGTGGGGGTGGTGGGAGACATGAGTGGGGGCCTGGTGGAGGGTGCCCCTGCACTGCTGGGGGGTGGGGGTGGTGGGAGACATGAGTGGGGGCCTGGTGGAGGGTGACCCTGCACTGCTGGGGGGTGGGGGTGGTGGGAGACATGAGTGGGGGCCTGGTGGAGGGTGCCCCTGGTGGCTGGGGGGTGGGGGTGGTGGGAGACATGAGTGGGGGCCTGGTGGAGGGTGCCCCTGGTGGCGGGGGGGTGGGGGTGATAGGGGACATGAGTGGGGGCCTGGTGGAGGCTGCCCCTGCACTGCTGGGTGGTGGGGGTGGTGGGAGACATGAGTGGGGGCCTGGTGGAGGGTGACCCTGGTGGCTGGGGGGTGGGGGTGGTGGGAGACATGAGTGGGGGCCTGGTGGAGGGTGCCCCTGCACTGCTGGGGGGTGGGGTGGTGGGAGACATGAGTGGGGGCCTGGTGGAGGGTGCCCCTGCACTGCTGGGGGGTGAGGGTGGTGGGAGACATGAGTGGGGGCCTGGTGGAGGGTGCCCCTGGTGGCTGGGGGGTGGGGGTGGTGGGAGACATGAGTGGGGGCCTGGTGGAGGGTGCCCCAGCACTGCTGGGGGGTGGGGGTGGTGGGAGACATGAGTGGGGGCCTGGTGGAGGGTGCCCCTGGTGGCTGGGGGGTGGGGGTGGTGGGAGACATGAGTGGGGGCCTGGTGGAGGGTGCCCCTGCACTGCTGGGGGGTGGGGGTGGTGGGAGACATATGTGGGGGCCTGGTGGAGGGTGCCCCTGGTGGCGGGGGGGTGGGGGTGATAGGGGACATGAGTGGGGGCCTGGTGGAGGCTGCCCCTGCACTGCTGGGTGGTGGGGGTGGTGGGAGACATGAGTGGGGGCCTGGTGGAGGGTGCCCCTGGTGGCTGGGGGGTGGGGGTGGCGGGAGACATGAGTGGGGGCCTGGTGGAGGGTGCCCCTGCACTGCTGGGGGGTGTGGGTGGTGGGAGACATATGTGGGGGCCTGGTGGAGGGTGCCCCTGGTGGCGGGGGGGTGGGGGTGATAGGCGACATGAGTGGGGGCCTGGTGGAGGCTGCCCCTGCACTGCTGGGTGGTGGGGGTGGTGGGAGACATGAGTGGGGGCCTGGTGGAGGGTGACCCTGGTGGCTGGGGGGTGGGGGTGGTGGGAGACATGAGTGGGGGCCTGGTGGAGGGTGCCCCTGCACTGCTGGGGGGTGGGGGTGGTGGGAGACATGAGTGGGGGCCTGGTGGAGGGTGCCCCTGCACTGCTGGGGGGTGGGGGTGGTGGGAGACATGAGTGGGGGCCTGGTGGAGGGTGACCCTGGTGGCTGGGGGGTGGGGGTGGTGGGAGACATGAGTGGGGGCCTGGTGGAGGGTGCCCCTGCACTGCTGGGGGGTGTGGGTGGTGGGAGACATATGTGGGGGCCTGGTGGAGGGTGCCCCTGGTGGCGGGGGGGTGGGGGTGATAGGGGACATGAGTGGGGGCCTGGTGGAGGCTGCCCCTGCACTGCTGGGTGGTGGGGGTGGTGGGAGACATGAGTGGGGGCCTGGTGGAGGGTGACCCTGGTGGCTGGGGGGTGGGGGTGGTGGGAGACATGAGTGGGGGCCTGGTGGAGGGTGCCCCTGCACTGCTGGGGGGTGGGGGTGGTGGGAGACATGAGTGGGGGCCTGGTGGAGGGTGCCCCTGCACTGCTGGGGGGTGGGGGTGGTGGGAGACATGAGTGGGGGCCTGGTGGAGGGTGACCCTGGTGGCTGGGGGGTGGGGGTGGTGGGAGACATGAGTGGGGGCCTGGTGGAGGGTGCCCCTGCACTGCTGGGGGGTGGGGGTGGTGGGAGACATGAGTGGGGGCCTGGTGGAGGGTGCCCCTGCACTGCTGGGGGGTGGGGGTGGTGGGAGACATGAGTGGGGGCCTGGTGGAGGGTGCCCCTGGTGGCTGGGGGGTGGGGGTGGTGGGAGACATGAGTGGGGGCCTGGTGGAGGGTGCCCCAGCACTGCTGGGGGGTGGGGGTGGTGGGAGACATGAGTGGGGGCCTGGTGGAGGGTGCCCCTGGTGGCTGGGGGGTGGGGGTGGTGGGAGACATGAGTGGGGGCCTGGTGGAGGGTGCCCCTGCACTGCTGGGGGGTGGGGGTGGTGGGAGACATGAGTGGGGGCCTGGTGGAGGGTGCCCCTGCACTGCTGGGGGGTGGGGGTGGTGGGAGACATGAGTGGGGGCCTGGTGGAGGGTGCCCCTGGTGGCTGGGGGGTGGGGGTGGTGGGAGACATGAGTGGGGGCCTGGTGGAGGGTGCCCCAGCACTGCTGGGGGGTGGGGGTGGTGGGAGACATGAGTGGGGGCCTGGTGGAGGGTGCCCCTGGTGGCTGGGGGGTGGGGGTGGTGGGAGACATGAGTGGGGGCCTGGTGGAGGGTGCCCCTGGTGGCTGGGGGGTGGGGGTGGTGGGAGACATGAGTGGGGGCCTGGTGGAGGGTGCCCCTGCACTGCTGGGGGGTGGGGGTGGTGGGAGACATATGTGGGGGCCTGGTGGAGGGTGCCCCTGGTGGCGGGGGGGTGGGGGTGATAGGGGACATGAGTGGGGGCCTGGTGGAGGGTGCCCCTGGTGGCGGGTGCCCCTGGTGGCTGGGGGGTGGGGGTGGTGGGAGACATGAGTGGGGGCCTGGTGGAGGGTGCCCCTGCACTGCTGGGGGGTGGGGGTGCAGGGGGACATGAGCAGGTGTGCAGGGTAGTCCCCTGTTTTGTGGGCTGCCTGCAGGGGCTGTGGAGGGTGTACAGGGAACACCTGTGAGGACCCACCCAGCCTAATTGCGTGTGATAATTCCCGCACACCCCTGTAATACACGTACCAAGCCAAATCGCGTGTGATAATTCCCACGCACCCCTGTAATACACGTACCTGGCCAAATCGCATGTGAAACTTCCCGCATACCCCTGTAATACACGTACCCTGGCCAATCGCGTGTTGAACTTCCCGCGTACCCCTGTAATACACGTACCCTGGCCAATCGCGTGTTAAACTTCCCGCGTACCCCTGTAATATACGTACCCTGGCTAATCGCGTGTATAACTTCACGCGTACCCCTGTAATACACGTACCCTGGCCAATCGCGTGTTAAACTTCCCGCGTACCCCTGTAATACACGTACCCTGGCCAATCGCGTGTTAAACTTCCCGCGTACCCCTGTAATACACGTACCCTGGCTAATCGCGTGTTAAACTTCCCGCGTACCCCTGTAATACACTTACCCTGGCTAATCGCGTGTTAAACTTCCCGCGTACCCCTGTAATACACGTACCCTGGCCAATCGCGTGTTAAACTTCCCGCGTACCCCTGTAATACACGTACCCTGGCTAATCGCGTGTATGACTTCACGTGTACCCCTGTAATACACTTACACTGGCTAATCGCGTGTTAAACTTCCCGCGTACCCCTTTGATACACGTACCCTGGCCAATCGCGTGTTAAACTTCCCGCGTACCCCTGTAATACACGTACCCTGGCCAATCGCGTGTTAAACTTCCCGCGTACCCCTGTAATACACGTACCCTGGCTAATCGCGTGTATTACTTCACGTGTACCCTGTAATACACTTACCCTGGCTAATCGCGTGTTAAACTTCCCGCGTACCCCTGTAATACACGTACCCTGGCCAATCGCGTGTTAAACTTCCCGCATACCCCTGTAATACACGTACCCTGGCCAATCGCGTGTTGAACTTCCCGCGTACCCCTGTAATACACGTACCCTGGCTAATCGCGTGTATGACTTCACGTGTACCCCTGTAATACACTTACCCTGGCTAATCGCGTGTATGACTTCACGTGTACCCCTGATATGCACGTTACCCGCTTTGCGTTCCTTGTTTGGCTGCCCTGTAAACTGGTCCAGGGTTAGCGCAGCCCTTTGCGATGATTTAGCGATTTTGCTGGCTTTTCCTTGCGCGAGGGCGTTCTTGGGGGCGTTACTGGCGCTGCTGCAGGGTCGCTGCGATACTCTGCGCCACGGCTGGTTTGGGAGCATGAAATCCATGAATACGCTGTGCGCGGAAATCGGTTTTAGCGCACGTGCCTGGCGCAGTCAATCGCACGCGGACACTCTGCGCCAGCCGCTTGCGACACTTTTCTGCGAAATTCTATGAATTACCCTGTAAATGTCACATACGACGACCTGATCTCTATGATTCAAAACCTAAACACATCTAGAGCACCTGCCCCTGACGGACTTTCAAATGCCGTACTCAAGCAAGACCCTCCTGCATGGGCAAACTTCATGTGCCAGATAATATCTATCATAAATACACTCAATCAAATCCCAACCTCCTGGAGATCAGCTACAATTGTCCCTATCCACAAACAAGGACCGCGTGACCATCCACAGAATTTTTGCCCAATTGCCTTGCTAGATCCACTTGGAAAACTCTTTGCAACTACATTATTGAAACGACTAACCACTTGGGCCATAAACAACGGCCGATTCTCAACACGGCAAACAGGTTTCACTGCCAACGTCGGAACCAATATTAATCTGATACTACTGCACCTAATCAAGCATGAAGCCATCAACACCAAGACTACCATATACGCTGCATTCATCGACCTAAAAATGGCCTTCGATGCCATATCACGACAAAAGCTATGGGCGAAACTTAAAACTTGGAATTGCCCTCCGAACATTCTCGAACCCATAATCCTACTCTACTCCGTAACTTCAATAAAAGTGAGACTCACAAAACAAGGCGCAATTACCAAACAGATTACCACATCAAATGGTCTAAAGCAAGGATGCCCTCTAGCAGCAACTCTCTACAATCTCTTCACATCAGACATTGAACAGCACCTTATCAGCACTCAAACCAATCCGCCCAAAATAAATTCAACACCTGTTCCTGTCATGGCATATACCGATGATATTATTTTGCTCGACAAAACCCCTTCTGGACAACAAGCAGCTTTAACATCACTGAACAACTACATGAATATCAACGAGCTAACAATTAACATCTCAAAAACAAAGACTATGGGCCTCATTACACGGAAGGCGGTAATCCAGGGTGCTATTAGCACCCTGGACCATGCCGGTAAATTACCGGCACCGCCTTGGCGGAAAGGGGATTTACCGCCCCATTCCAAGGTTGGAGGGGCGGTAAATCCCCTTTCCGCCATTGCCCTTCCCCATTCCCATTTCTGCCCCATAGGGCTCTATGGGAATGGGGAAGGCGCTAATTACGGCACCGCAATTTTGCGGTGCCGTAATTAGCTCCGAGGTCCCTTAGCGGGTTGGTACTTAACGCCTGCAAGAAGCAGGCGTTAATTCCTCCAACCCGCAAAGGGACCTCGTAGTACGGCGGTAAGGGTTAACGGTCACCGTTGCCATTAACGGTGACCGTTAACCCTTACCGCCGTCCGTGTAATGAGGCCCCATGACTCTAACTAAACCACAATCAACTGAAAGACATCAACCAACATTCAACATCAGCGGAACTCGGTTAGAAAATGTGACAACATTCAAATATCTCGTCATACTAATCAACCAATCCAAGACTGGAGAGCAATGGCTGGATAAAGCTGAACAAAAAGCCCAATCACTGGCATGCCAAGGGTGCATAATCCACAGAAAATATGGAAAATTTTCATTCAGACCCATCATTGCATATTACAGACACAAATTTATTCCGATAATAACCTACGGAACAGAAGCAATGATGAATACCGAAAAAGTAAACTGGACGAAATTTGAGTCAACCTTTTGGCGCAAGATTCCCCACCTACCACCCTCGTATCCTATGCCGAGCATATGGTATGAACTTGCAACCCAATCAATTGCACGCTGGAAAAGATTAAACGTCTATCAAAAAATACTAGATGACGAGAAAACTCCTGCAATTCAAATACTGAAAACTCAAACAAATACCTATAACAACACAGTGCTAGAAAAATGGAAAAAATCTTTCACCAATGAAATGGAAACAGAAGAGATATCACAGGAACTCCTAATCATGCGTCCCCAATATGCCAAAATCAAAGTTTTACAGAATGATTGGATCAAAACCATCCAAAAGAAAAATACCTACAAACAGACCCTTCAATGTAACCAAGACAATAGGAAGATACACCAACCACCAGCATATCTTCTATTATTTCCAGACCAAAACATTAGGACAACATTTCTTAGAATCTGTTTGAACATTTTACCAACAAAATCGCATCTTGCAATAACACAACAGATTCACAAATTACAAAATTACTGCCGATTCTGTAAAGTTGAAACAACACCGGAAACCATCTTCCATTTGGTTATGGAATGTCACTCCCTCGCACCGCAACAAAAACAATTCGGCTCCTACTTTGACCTCGCATCGCAACAAATGGATACAGAAGAAAGATGGGCTGCCATCCTCAGTGGGAAAAACAACAAATCCATATACACAATTTCCTTGTTCCTGTCCAGCATTCTTGAACTTAACGGAAGATTCGCCTGAACCGCGCCCGAAGACTCTTGGGGCCTCATTACACGGATGGCAGTAAGGATTTACCGGTACCGGTAAATCCTTACCGCCTTACTACGAGGTCCCTTTGCGGGTTGGGGGATTTAACGCCTGCTTTTTGCAGGCGTTAAAATCCAACCCGCAAAGGGACCTCGGAGCTAATTACGGCACCGCAAAATTGCGGTGCCATAATTAGCGCCTTCCCCATTCCCATAGAGCCCTATGGGGCAGAAATGGGAATGGGGAAGGACAATGGTGGAAGGGGGATTTACCGCCCCTCCAACCTTGGAATGGGGCGGTAAATCCCCTTTCCACCAAGGCGGTGCCGGTATTTTACCGGCATGAGCCATGGCGCTAATAGCGCCATGGCTCACCGCCTACCGTGTAATGAGGCCCTTTGTCTTTTTTTTCTTTTCTCTTTCCTCTTTTCTTTCTCTTTTCTTCCACCTCTCGATCACAATGAACACAGCACAATGATGAAAAAGTTTGAAACCAAACTAAAACATCAACAAAAAAAAAAGAAAAGTAGCCAGGCATCCTCAGGGTGATTAATGTGTGCATTATCTAACCTATGCCCATTCCTCCTGAGTTCCACCACTCTATCTAACCTATGCCCATTCCTCCTGCGTTCCACCACTCTATCTAACCTATGCCCATTCCTCCTGAGTTCCACCACTCTATCTAACCTATGCCCATTCCTCCTGGGTTCCACCACTCTATCTAACCTATGCCCATTCCTCCTGGGTTCCACCACTCTATCTAACCTATGCCCATTCCTCCTGAGTTCCACCACTCTATCTAACCTATGCCCATTCCTCCTGCGTTCCACCACTCTATCTAACCTATGCCCATTCCTCCTGCGTTCCACCACTCTTTTCTGGCTGCGAGCCCCTTTCCAAATCTGTCTAGATATGATTTCGGATCATAGTAACTTGGTGGAGTGCAGCATATTGCCCAATTGCACCATTGTTCCCTGCATCCTTTGAAGCAACACCTTCCTCCCTTCCTTTACTAAATCCTTGCCACCCAGGTGTATCACCAGTATGTCTGGTGCTCTGTACAGTTGCCCTTCTAACTGCCTCCAAAGCATACCTCCATTCACAAATCGATACAATTCCGTATTTTCAGGGCCCAAGTTACGCCTCTAATCTCTCCTTTTCCTGCTCCTCCTGCCGCTCTTGTAATAAAAGAGTGGCCCATAACCCACGCCTCTCTTGATCCTGAGGTCATCGCACCCTCTGCCTGAGGCCAAGCCTGTCTGAACCTTATCTGTGAATGAGAAAGTGCGTCAGCCGCCAGGTTCAATAACCCTGGTACATGTCTGGCCTTCAGTTCTGTGTTCAGCTTCATCCCCACCCTCACCCGGCATCTGGGGACCCGGCATCTGACCAGTCCCATCATTGTCATACATTTTGCTGATTGGTTGTTGATCGCCTGCACCACGCCCATGTTATCGGACTGTACCGTTAGCCGTTTATTCGCCAATTTGTCTGGCCACGTATATAAGGCCACCAATAATGGGAAGAGTTCCAACATGCATGTCTTTACACCAACCCTTTTTATCCCATTTGTTTTCTCTGCCCATTGATTGCTGAATAATTCAGTATTTACAATTTCTAATTGCTTTCCCTGTTGCTGTGTTCACTACTCCCTGGCAAGGAATTGCTTTGAGAACAGTCTCTCTTAAATTGTATTCACTTCAGATGCTTTGGATGGTCTCTCACAGATAGGCCTGAAAAGACATTTGGGTGTAAGCCGCTACTCAGCTTTCAGTTTTCAAGGCTCCTTCTCAGATTTCCCCTTTGTTTGGGAAAAGGGGGTAGCGACCCATGAGTGTGCATGATTTCTACTCTCCTGAAACCCCCAAGCTGGAATAGCGCCTGCTACTGGAGCTGCACAGGAGCAAGCTGGAGGACTTCCCCTGCAGTGGTGTGACGAGGATAAGAAATTCTCTTGAGTCCTTGGGGTATATACATTAACAAGCTTGGGCCAATCACTTTAATCAAGTGCTGAAGAACTACCAAGCACGAATGACTATTCCATCTCAGGAAAGAAATCAAGTCCCCCAGCTGAACAGCAGTCAGTTCCCACCGTGTACACGTTGCCTCTGTTCCAGGCTGGGTCTTTCACGTCAGGATTTCCTTAATCACTTATTCATATCAAGGCAGAACTCCTCCCAACCAAGTAAAAAGTGTGTGCTTTTTAATTTGTGCATGTTGAGCACAGTGGGAGCTGTGCATGTGAAACATACATGAGGGATGCAGACTGCAGGTTGCAGTCTGCGTTATTTTGGCATCCTGTTGTACACTTACGCATACTGTATGGCACACCTTTCAGTACATATACATGAATTCCCGTGCACTGCACATATTTTGCGCATTACATTTTTGATTATTATCAAAAGCTGATGAATTTGGCTGCTTTTTAACTTTGATTGTTAATTAACCCCTTAGTGTCTCTAGCGTGATGTAATGCTGTTTGGCCTGAAGTGCCCTGACACTGACAGGTTGTCAGAAAAGTAGTCTTAATGGCATACCTTTTGAATGAAAACCATCTTTTGGCTCCTTTAGGTAGGCTGCAATAGTAGGGAGGAGAACTCAATGGGCATACCACCTGCATCTACACTATGTGTTGATGGCACCACAAGTGCTCCTGGCTCAGTGCAACCTGAGTAATGTGGTTGCTGCGCAGGCTGGCGAGAAAAAGCACCCCATACCAATACAGCAACACTCTGCATCTAGGGCACTACAGGTGTTTCTAGTTCCACAACAGGCCTTCTGCATGCACCATGCTTGTTGCGTTGCAAAGGTGGTGATCTCAATACATCAGCACTCTGCATCTAGGGCACTACATGTGTTTCTAGTTCCACAACAGGCCTTCTGCATGCACCATGCTTGTTGCGTTGCAAAGGTGGTGATCTCAATACAGCATCACTCTGCATCTAGGGCACTACAGGTGTTTCTAGTTCCACAACAGGCCTTCTGCATGCACCATGCTTGTTGCGTTGCAAAGGTGGTGATCTCAATACATCAGCACTCTGCATCTAGGGCACTACATGTGTTTCTAGTTCCACAACAGGCCTTCTGCATGCACCATGCTTGTTGCGTTGCAAAGGTGGTGATCTCAATACAGCATCACTCTGCATCTAGGGCACTACAGGTGTTTCTAGTTCCACAACAGGCCTTCTGCATGCACCATGCTTGTTGCGTTGCAAAGGTGGTGATCTCAATACAGCATCACTCTGCATCTAGGGCACTACAGGTGTTTCTAATTCCACAACAGGCCTTTTGCATGCACCATGCTTGTTGCGTTGCAAAGGTGGTGATCTCAATACATCAGCACTCTGCATCTAGGGCACTACAGGTGTTTCTAGTTCCACAACAGGCCTTCTGCATGCACCATGCTTGTTGCGTTGCAAAGGTGGTGATCTCAATACATCAGCACTCTGCATCTAGGGCACTACAGGTGTTTCTAGTTCCACAACAGGCCTTCTGCATGCACCATGCTTGTTGCGTTGCAAAGGTGGTGATCTCAATACATCAGCACTCTGCACATATTCTATGTATAGATGGCTCCACAGTCGCTTCTGTCTCAGTTCCACACTGTGCCTGTGATCTGCAAGCGTGATTTTTTAGCACTGGGCAAACAAACACCCTACGGTTCCTTCCTTTAAAAAAAAAATCCTTTCGAGTGCAGCAATTGTTTCATCTACTTTGCAACTTCAAGACCCCACGCCTTCTCATTCATGCCCTCTATTGTGCCTTCTACCTTTTTAAAGTGTAGTGTGAATGACTGCTATGGAATTCCGGCAGCTCCTACAGTAGAATGGGTGGAGCAGCTTCTGCATATGGAAATAATCAAGCTGCGTTGAGAAGAGCAGGACCACGGGTTAATCCATTATGTAAACCAACCATGAACTGTGACCTCCCCTATGCTTCTTTAAACCTAACACACTGGCCTTCACGTGCACTGCACGTAAGAGCTCCAGCCATGGACTGGGACCTCCCCTATGCTTCCTTAGACCCAACACACTGACCTTCACGTGTACTGCACGTAAGAGCTCCAGCCATGGACTGGGACCTCCCCTATGCTTCCTTAGACCCAACACACTGACCTTCACGTGCACTGCACGTAAGAGCTCCAGCCATGGACTGGGACCTCCCCTATGCTTCCTTAGACCCAACACACTGACCTTCACGTGCACTGCACGTAAGAGCTCCAGTCATGGACTGACCTCCTCTTGCTTCCTTAAACCTAACAAACTGACCTTCACATGTACTGTACACGAGAGTTCCCGCCATGCTTCAGAAGCCGCAAACAATAGTCCACGGTGTTGCTCTGATGCAACATGCCCAACTCGTCAAATGAACATTTTGGGGTGCTTGAAACCCGATTGAATTCTGCTTCTTCAACATGTGAGTGCTACTTACAATGTTATTTGGGATCGACTGGTTTCTACTTACATCGAAAGAGAAGTTTGAGGTCCAGCTTGTTCAGGTCTCGGACTCCCATGGACTGCACCGCGTGCGCTGAAGAGAGAAATTGCGGTTCAGTCTTCAGTGAATTTGTGCTCTTTACACACAAGTGCATCTTTCTCTCCAGTTATTCCTCATACAGAATCAGTTCCCATCCAAATGCAATCTCACAAAATTGTACAATAAATCATATACTAAAAAATAAATCGTGTACTAAAAAGTAATAATGACATTAGAAATTAAGTGAAATAAAATGAACTGATTAGACACAATCGCCCCTTTCTACGACTATACATATACGCTCTTTGCATGCCTGAGAAAAGACTTGCAATACCGGTCTATTGTAATCTTAGAATGAGTGTTTGGCCACAGACCCAATCATGTGATTAATTAGATTAATGATCACGTCCAGTTGCTAGAGGGCAAAGCCCCATAGGTTGCTGCAATCCCATGAAGCCATTTGACCAGACATGTACCTCTATGCAGCCATTCAAAGACAATGAGTAACCCCAAAAGAAAGCAGGATATAGAGGAAATTGAGTCATTCTGCTCCCTGTCCCCCAAAAAAGTGGCCGTGCCCCCCCAACCAAGAACACAAGTAAAGTATCAAAATGCATGTTTAGTCTGAGCACTGTACAGACCTTCAACAGAGATCATGTCAAATCAAACATTTCATTAAGAACTTGAAAAGCTCAATACTATCATTGCTGATCAGTATTGTAACATTATTCATTTGCATTTACTTATTGTGCATTTGTAAGGCGCTTATGCAGCAAGTAAATTGCGTTTCAAAGCGACCACAGGGCAGCAGGGAGGGAACATGGGAATGAAAATCAGATACAAAAATGAAAGATAGAGGCAGACCACTTAGCCCTTGTGAGCATTCAGAACGTGCAAGTGCAGTGAGAGAGAGAAGGGATGAGGAGTTGGGGATAAGTGCAAGGTGTGTCAGGAGGGACGTGCTAGGAAGTGAGCAGCTCTAAGTGCCTAGGTAAGTGGTCAGCTGCAAATAGGTAAGTGCAGGCCTGTGGAGGAATGGCCAGTGGGTGAAGGCAAGTGCTCGGAGCGCCGGGGGCTGAAGGCAATTGAGTATGAGAGGCCAGGGCCCAGGTGCAATCTCAGCGACTGTGGGGTTTTAGCAAAGGAGGGATGAAGGAAAGGAGGAAGTGAAAAGGAAAGTCTTGCCGAGCTTCCGGAACTTGAGAAGATCCGGCTCAACACGAAGAGAAAGTGGGAGGCTGCTCCATAGGAGGAAGCCTGCTGAGGAAAGAGATCGGCCACCAGCTTGCTGTTTAGAGAAGCGCTTAACACACCGGACGTTGGTGCCGGAGGAACGTAGAGATCTGGAGGGAGTGTATTTTTTTATTATTTCTTTTCTTTTTTTTACAAAACCTTTTAAAATGAATAAACACCAAACAATCAATCTTTAACGAACAAACAAAATCCTTCCTCCCCCTTCATACTCCTTCAGACTCGCTCCAGGGCTCATAATTATTAGTTCATTTAGGCGGTGCTAAATCTGCTTTCAACAGACTTTCAATCTCTGCTAACAGGAAAGTTAAAGAAATTAGCAGTTTCATGTCCGTGCCATTGAACATTTTCTGCCACCATTCATCAGCACACAAGGACGGATATTTTTCACTCCATGGTCTTAAATGGGTTGTTCTCAAGAGCCGCCATTTGCCACAAAACAACACCAGATCTTTAAGGGTCTCTAGTTCTAATGTACAGCATCTACAAGAGGTGTTTGTGCCTGGCGCTCTTTGGTCTTAAAGGCATTCAGTCGAAAAAGCATAAACAGTCTCCTTGCGTTGGGGTCCGGAAACAAATGTACGTATCTTTGGAGTTCATTAAAGCGCCTAGCTTCAACTGGTGTATTGACCATCAGTTTATTTGGAGCTCTCTATATACAGGTCTCTTCCCAGTCCGCCCGCCAGATTTTAAGCTTAGCGGCATTAGGGTTTTCATTTAACATTTCCCACTTGATGTCAAATTCCACCAGCAAGTTTTCACATCCATTGACCCACATCGAGAAAATGTCGTTTCTTTCTGAAGTGATGTCATGAAAAATTTGGAATTGCAGAATTTGCGCACAAGCTTTTGTTTTACGGTATAGAGACAGCAAGTTCCAACTAATTCTGGCGTGTAGCGATATTCGTGCTAGCTCGTATCTTATACATGCCGTTGACAGGCCTTTTGGTGGACCCAGAACTTTTGACCAATAGATGTTTTCTAGTGTTGGCCAGAGTGCATGTAAACAGCCTAGTGCATTTTCGGCTCCATATAATAGAATTAGAGCCACCTTTTGTTGGTAGAAATTCAGCACCGGCTTCAAGGAGAACTTTCCAAATCTTTTGTTTAGGACAAGCGCTTGACTATCCAGTTGTGGACACTTCCTCTTAGTTTCTAGTGTCCATGGGCCGTCATGTATGCAAGCGCTTATCAGCATACCCAAATATTTTACGCTGCTTGATGTACGCAGTGATTCCTGCCCGAGCTTCCAGACAGCCTTTTTATCTACATTGCTTCTTACAGTTTTTAAGTTCTTCAACAGCAAGATCTCACATTTCGTGGTGTTGATCTTCAAGTGATTCAGATTCACGTATTTTTGAACAGCATCAAGCTTTCTCTGCAGGCCTATTGGTGTTACATCCAGCAGGATTAGGTTGGCTGCATATAGAAGCCAGCTGACACGTGATGTCTGTAGCTTTGGAGGGAACGATCGCACTGCGTCTAAAGCAATTCCAATGTCTGATATAAATAGACTGAATATTGCAGCGGTCAAGGGGCATCCTTGTTTCACTCCTTTTGTAGGTTTTAATTTCTGCAGACAAAGTGCCAGTCTGGTCGAGACGGATTCTGAGCGAGGTCTCCGTGTGTAGTTCTCGGATTGCGTTTAACAAACCCTTGGGACAACCCCAGGATTGCAGCTTTTGCCATAAAATTTAGCGATCAATTATGTCAAAGGCATAAGAGAAATCAATAAACGCAAGATAAACTTTTATGCTTGTCCATAGGGCCTCCATTTTTATCAGGTCGAGAATCAAAAGGTTTAATGAGCATCTTACGTTTTTGACAAAACCAGCTTGTCTAACGTCCACGTGGTTTGTTTTTATAGACCATTCGACCAATTTCTTTTGTGGCATCTTGCTTATATCTTACCAAGAACATCTAGTAATGCTACAGGGTGGTAGTTTTTAAGACATGCTCTGTTACCTTTTTTGAAGATTGGTACGATTACTGCGGTTTTCCATGACTTTGGTGTCTGACATTGTGTATTTATCCTTTCGAATAGTTACAAACACACTTCAGCACAGAGTTCTGGTTGTTTAATGGAGGGAGTGTATTTAGTGAGAGCAAGTTTGTAGGTAGCATAGTCCCCGGCCCCAGACAGCCTAATGGATGATGCAAAGGGATTTGAATTTGATCCTTGCAACAAAACCGGGAGCCAGTGGAGAGTTTTTAGGGCTGGAGAGATGCAGTCCCTGGGCTTGAGGCCAAGGATATGTCTTGCAGCCCTGTTTTGGATTTGCTGGAGGGGTCGTAGAGATGAAGAGGGTAGATTAAGGAAAAGGCTATTGCAGGAGTCTAGACTGTAGAGAACCAGAGCTCTGGAGACATTGAGCTTTTGGTGGGAAAGTGAGGAAAGGAAGAATTCCTTTGAGGAGGTAGAGTTGAAAGTGGGCCTTCTTGACAAGGTCCAGAATGTGAGGGAGGAAGGAAAGAGAGAAGTCGAAGATGACTCCCAGGTTTCTGGCTTCAGATGAAGGAAAAGGTGGAAAGCCCATATAAGATGGCCAGAGTGAAGGGTAGAAAATGGGAGTTGGAGTCTCAATAGGCAGGATCTCAGTCTTGCTGGCATTGAGGCAGATATCATTGGAAGTACACCAGGACTGGATGGCAGATAGGTAGTCAGGAATGATGGAGGAATAAAGGAGAGGGCCAGAGGGAAGTTTGAAAAAGAATTGTGTGTCATCAACGTAACACTGGAAGTTAGGGGAGAAGGTGGAGATGAGGTAAGCAAGTAGGGCAAGGTAGATGTTAAAGAGCCAGGGAGAGAGGTTGGAGCCCTGGGGAACACCGCAGGTGGAGACAGAGGTGGGGAGGAGAAAGAGCCCAGGATAACCTGGGATGGACCGTCATTGAGGAAGGAGGTCAGCCAGTCCAGTGCCCGCTCCGAGGTACTTAGGGTGTCGTGGAGCCATTTTATGAGGATGGAATGGTTGACCATATCAAATGCAGAGGAGAGATCAAGTAGAACGAGAACAGCTAGAGAGTTGGCATCAAGAGATGTGAGCAGTTCCTCACGGGTGTTCAGAAGAGCAGTTCCTGTGCCCCTGGTTGCTCAGAATCCAGATTGATGGTCGTGGAGGCAACCAACAAGTTCAGTGTGCTGAGTAAGTTGGGGGGGGGGCAGCTTCTCCAAGAGTTTCCCAAGGAAGGGGTTGATAGAAATGGGGCGGTAGTTGGCTGGGCAGGAGGGGTCTGCATTATTCTTTTTCAGGAGGGGGCGCACAAGGGAGTGCTTGAGGGAGGAGGGGAAAGAGCCAGTAGCAAAAGAGTGGTTGCAGAAATCAGAAAGTGCAGGGGCAAGAGAGCCAATATTGTCCTTAAAGGTTCTGGAAGAGCAGAAGGAAACCTGTTTGGAGGAGACCTTCATGGAGTGGAAAACTCTTGTGACCTCATCAGGTGTGATAAGAGAGAAGGAGGGAAAGCAGAGGGGGGAGGATTGGAAGCCCTAGGAGGCAGTGGTGGGGTAAGGGGGGGAGGGGAGATGGATGCAAGGGAGCTTAGGATGTCCTAATTTTTACCAGTTGAAGTGTGTGGCCAATGCGTTGCAGAGGCCCTGGGAAGGAAGAGGTGAAGAGGAGACTGCGCCAGGGTTGGCTAGTTCCCTGCAGATTTTAAAGAGTTCAGCCGTGCTGTTGGATGCGCCAGAGACACAAGCCTGGATGTGTCTTTGAAGCAAGTGACAGGCCAGTTTGTCAGAGGGTGAGCCTGAGGTCTGCAGCTCTGCACTTGCGTTTCAAGGCTGCAAGTTCAGAGTCGTACCAGGTGTTATGCTTGGAGGCATGTTTCAGGTGGATCATGACTGGGGCAAGAATCTCAAGGGTATTAGTAATGGCAAGATGGAGGTTGCTGAGAGCAGAGTCGGAAGTAGAGTCTGTAGAAGGAGAGGAGGATGAAGGTAAAGGACGTTCGTGAATGAGGTTGGCAGGGCTGGGGGAGGTGCTGTCAGAGGGCCGAGAGGACCCAGGTGCGAAGAGAGGAGGGAGTGGTCTGACCAGGAGAGTGGAAGAGCAGTGTGGATGAAGGTGTCAAGAGTGTGTCCAGCCATGTGGGTGGGACCAGAAGGTAGAATGGAGATGGAGAGCGGGGAGCAGAGGTCACGTTAGGGAGTGGATGCTGTGATTGAAGAGTCGAGGTGGATGTTGAAGTCACCCACCAAAAGGACTTTAGAGGTGGCTGTGAGAAGAGAGGAGTAGGCATCAGCCCATTCTGAGACAAACAGGGTGGTAGAGCTGGGTGGCCTGTATATGATGGCAATGGTCAGAGAAGAGGTGGAAGAGACGACCAGCTTGCAGATCAGGATCTCGAAGTAGGAGTAAGGCTGGGTGGCTATGAGGGAAGCAGGGACCCACTCAGGTCAGATCAGAGCAACCCCACCGCCAGCACGGTTAGGACGAGGCCTGGAGATCTTGTAGCCATGAGGGAGAAGGGAGTCAAAAGCAGTGACTGAGCTGGCCTTGAACCACATCTCGGTAAGAACAAGCATGTCGAGGTCAAGGTCTTCAAGGAGGAGGCAGATGTTGGCCGAGTGTTTGATGGCAGAGCGAGTGTTAAGTGTGGCTAGATGCAAGAGGTCTCCACCATTGAAGGTTTTCCGAGGAGGATTACAGGGGCATGGTACACCAGGCAGAGGAGGGGGGACAGAGAGAGTGGAAGGAGGAGTAACAGGTGTGGGAAGTTAAAGAGGGGCGGCAGGCGCCGGTTGAGGACCCTGAACCAAGATGGTCGCAGTCTGATAGACATTCATGATACATCTGGATAATGCGAAGCCCGCCAAGAGGACTTCCCATTTAGTGCCACCATTAATGGGTGATGATGTGAGAGGAGAGAGAGTAGAGATGAGGAGTCCATAGATCAGAAGAAGGGACAGAAAAGAGGATATCAGTGAAGATTTGTATAGAGGATGCCCTGACAAAGCTGTCTGCGATAGGTTGTCCAGGGTTAGTGGTCAGGACATCTTTTTTTTCTCCAACTTTGTTTATTAATGACCATGTCAATAATCACACATTACAACAAGATTCATTCATAGTGCATATCATTTCCAACAGAATATAACCATTTAGGAATCAAAATGTCATAGCGTAGGGGCAGCGGAAAAGTCACTGTCGGATATTATCTCACATAAATAGCTTCTAAAGGGGGCCCAAATGTCTTTAGGGTGATTAGTAACAGGCATGGATAATACAAACTATTCTTCACAGTCGTTCACAAATGTTAATTCCTGGAGGAAATCGTCAGTTTGGAGTGCATATGTGGTCTTCCAGCATTTCAGTATACATCTCTTGGTAACGGCACATGCCACATTGAAAAGCCTTCTTGTGGTTTCGGCAACTTTACCAATGTCTCCAAACATATATTTCAGTGAGAGAGGACGGGATTTGTGTTAGTTCCTCAATAATTCCAACAACACTACTCCAAAACACAGCGATCACGGGACATGCCCAATACATGTGAAACGCATCCGCGTGTGGGCCCCCACATTTCAAACATTCCCCAGAACAGTTCTATGTAAATTTGGTAATTTTTACAGGGGTGTAATGTAATTGATTGAGGATTTTGAACTGAATCGGGCGCAGGCCGGCGTTCAGAGACACTGTTCTCGTCAGTTGGCAGTATTTGTGCCAATGTTCTTCACCTATTGTCGTACCCACATTTGACTACCATGTCGCTTTAATGGTGTTCTGGGATCGGGTATGTGATTGTATTAAGCCATACAGTTTGGATATGCCCGTCTTTGCGCCATCCCCGGATGTTATAACTCGTATACACTCAGGTGTGGCAGGTTCCTCTGGGAACATCGCCCATCTCACACCAAAAGCGGCCCTCATGCATGTAGTAATGTCAGCTGCACTCCCCCGATGCTATCCACAAAATCATCTAGACTTACATATCTGCCTTCCGGGTACATGTTCTGCATTTTCAACTATTTGTCTGGTTCCCAGGTTTTATGTAAGGCCTTGTTGAAGGTGGGGGAGATTCCAGGGAGGCGCCAAAGCAGAGCCTCAGGGTGGTAAGGTGCCTATACGTTGATTCTTTTATAGATCTTTGACCAAGCATGAACAGTGACACTGACAGGGTCAAATCTACAGGAATATTTATGGCGTGTACTGAACATGACAGAGCAGAGTTCAGTGGGGGGCGCTGCATATCTCTCTAGTGGGATATGTGTGACGGTGTCATCTTGATCGTACCAATGTTTAGCAAACTGGGCTTGTGCTGTTAAATAATAAAGCTCGAAATCAGGTGCAGCAATGCCACCGTTCGCATATGGTTCAGCCAATTTTTCCCATTTCATCCTTGCAACCCCAGATCCCAAAACAAACAAGGTTGCCAAGGGTTGGATTCTGGTAAAGAATACCCTGCCTGGCGACAGGGGGACATTGCCAAAGTAGCATAGGCGTTTGGGAAGGACCACCATTTTCAGGAGTGCTATCCATCAGTAGAGGGAGATGGGAAGTTTGGCCCACAGTTGTAGCTTCACAGCCAACAGCTGTAGGAGAATTTCATGATTGTCAGCATACAATGTTTGCCGTTCCCTTGACACTATGATGCCCAGATAGCGAACCCGGACTGGTGCCCATTTGAATCACTAAAATTTGGTGGGCATTCGGTAGCAGGTGTGAGTGGGAATAGTTCTGATTTAGAGTTATTCATTTTATATCCTGAATATCCTGCACATTTGTGAATGTCTTCCATAATGGGCTCTAGATTTACTTCAGGGTCTCGGACATAAAGGAGAGTGTTCTCCGCATAGACATGCAATATTATTTGCGTTGGGGCTGTCAACCTGATACCCATGTGTCCATGATTTTCTAGTACAAAAGTGGCCATTGCATGAGGGCTGCAAGTGTTAGGGAGAAGGGACAACCCTGCCTAGTACCCCTACCAAGGAGAAATAGTGCAGATAAGGTCTGGTTTGTGAGGACTCTTGCTCCTGGGCTGGTGTATGGGAGCCAAACACATTGTATGAAATCTGAACCCAACCCAAGCACTAGGAATAGATATTCCCAGGATACAGAATCAAATGCCTTTTCGGCGTCTAAAGCAGCTGCCGCAGCCTTCACCTTTGGGCATATCTGCGCCATTACCCCAAATAGACAGCGGAGATTAAGGGCAGTGGACCTCATTGGAAGCAGATTGGTCCGGGTGCACCAATTTGGGCATGTTGGGGAGAAGCCTAGTTGCAAGGATTTTGGCGAATATCTTTGCATCTGTATTGATTAAGGAAAGGGGTCTGTATGAGGCCATGTCATGTGAGGGACGGTGTGGGTTCAGCAATACAGTTATTATGGCTTCTGGCATCGAGCCAGGAAGTATGCCTCATTCCATAGCCTCATCCCACACATTCAACAGGATAGGGGCCAGTTCCCTTTGGCATTCTTTATATAATTCAATTCCCAGGCCATCAGATCCTGGGGTTTTCCCTGATGCCAGATCCTTAATGGAGTCTACAATTTCCTCCTGGGTGATTGGTAAATCCAGAGAGGATTTGGCCTTGGGTGGGAGCATGGGGTGTCCCAGTGTACGTAGGTATTTCGAAGTCTCCTCCACTGTCCTCTCATCTCGATTCGAGTATAACTCCGAGTAGAACTGTGTAAATTCGTCATTTATATCTTTTCCTTGAGTCACCACCATGCTGCTTGCTGCTTGGATACCAGCGATGGGGTTATGGTCATTTTCTGCTTTCAACATGTCTGCCAGGGACTCCCTGTTATGTCTAATACTGTAGTTCTTCTCATGTTCCCGTACCTGGGATTCTACCTGGCTCAATTCCTTCCTAACAGTTTTAACTAAGCTGGTGGTTTTGGCCATGAGAATACCCCCTCACCCAGACCATGAAGGTTTCCCAGAGTGTTGCACGGGTGCTAACAGAGCCTTTGTTGATGTCAAAGAACTCTGCAATCTCTGTATGCAGGGATTCAGACACATTGGGATCTCTAAGGATAGTAGAGGGCATCCTCCAACGCCTAGTGTGTGGAGGAATGTCATACAGTTCGAGACACAATGCAACCAGGGGAATGATCAGAGTGTGTGCACGGATGGATATCACAACTCAGCACCATGTTCGAAAGTGAAGTAGTCAGGAGACAATAGTCGATTCGAGACTCTGAATCATGTACCGTGGAGTATTTTGTGTATTGTTTGTCTTGTGGGTGGAGGGTTCGCGAAGCATCAGTTAAAGGTAACTGTAGTAGTATCTGGTGCAGGGTATTAGCAGCTTTCGTGAGCTTCCAGGGGGCATCAGATGACCGATCCAGAGCTGTGTTGAGAATTGTGTTAAAGTCCCCTCCCCAAAACACCCATGTCTCGTCCAGTGCAATGAGCATATTTAACACTGTCTGATAGAATTCTGGGTTGTCTATATTGGGTCTGTACTGGATGACCAGCCATTTCCCCCATACCAGCACGTAGCGTCCCAATGGATCTATTTTGCTTTCCGTGTATCGGAAGCCTAATCATGGGTGGTGAATAAGTGTGAGGATTCCTCTGGCCTTTGTGGAATACTCAGTATAATATCGGAGTGGGCCCTAACTGGTGATGAAGTCAGTATTCACTTTATTTAGTGCATGGGTCTATTGGAGCATAGGTATCTGTGGGCTGTGTCGTGCCACGTATGTGCCGACTTTTTGTGCCTTCCCCGGGTTGTTGAAGCCCATGATATTCCAAGTTAATAGCTTAATTTTCAGCCCTTTGCCCATAGGTGTGTTGTGTTCCATTTACAATGACCATACGTGTCGCTATTTTTACTTGCACACATATTTATTATACTGTTCTTAGCAACATGACCATTGCTTTTCAAACATTTAATGCCCCCAAATCGGTCTGCCTCTCTCACTCGCACCTCCCTTCCTACAGGTGCATCAGGGATTGACCATTGCACACCCGTCCCGCTCCCCTCACCCGCCCCATCAAACCCAACACAATGATGTTTCCCCCTTAACTTTTGGAACCTTCCTGAGGTGCGTATGCTGCAGCTTCATGACTGCCAAAACTGGATGCCACTGAACGGGCATTAAATTACATTTATGCATCGGTGCCACCCATTGACATTACTTCCCATCAAATATAAATGATATGACGGTCTACAACTTTGAGTCTGTTGGGTCTCCTCTCATCATTGGGTCGCGGGCTCATGTTCTGATCAGCTCCACGATCACAGGATGGTAATGGAATAGAATTTTAAATGCAGTCCATGGCCGCTGTAGGGTTCTCAAAGAAATGTGCTCTGCCTCCATGCTGTATCCGCATTTTGTCCGGGAAGATCAGAGCATATGGGATTCGACATAGCCGGAATTGCCTCTTCATTTGTTCTTAGGATCTCCTTTGGGCCTGTACACCTGCGGAGAAGTTGGGGTAAATATGGATGCTGTTTCCCTCGTAGTGCATGGTTCCCTTCTCTCTGGCCATTCTCACAATCGAGTCTATGTCCCTATATTTGAGCAGCCTAGCGATGATGGTCCGGGGCCTGGCCCCGGGTTTGGGCATCGGGCCAGGGTGCGATGGGCTCTTTCCACCAAAAAGTGATCAGAGAACAATGCAGCACCAAAGAGGGACTTTAGTAGGGCTTCGACATTAACATCCATTGGACCTTTGCATGAGGTTTCTGCAACTACGACAATTCGGATATTGTTCCTTCTAGATCTGGACTCTAGATCCTCATACTTGCCCCGCATCTTAGAGAGTTCCCTTTCAGTTGAGTAATGTCACGGTCGTGCTGGCCGAATGTATCTTCGTTCGCACTTATGCTGGCCTCAGTTTCGGTTATACGGGCACTTCCTTTATCCAATTTCACCTTGAGCGACCCAATGTTGGCCACAATATCGTCTAATTTAACATTTGTGGCTAGGAATCCATTTTTGCATAGTGGCGACTAGGTGTTCGTCCCTGGGGTTCGCTGCAGATGTTGTTGGGGTGTCTCTGGTCGATCACAACGTTGCTGCTGCTGTCGGGGTCTGGGAATTCGCAACAAGTCCATCGGGCCCTTCTTCTTAGCACCAGTGCCCTTTATCATTATCATTGAGCTTCTGTGTATCCGACGCCCTGTAGGCCGCGTGATATGAACCGCAGAACTATTTTAGTGGTGGGATAGTTTCCAAGGACCAGCTGCTCTGTAAACAGGGGGATATCCTTTCGTAGTTTCATGTTTGCAGTGCTCACTGTGTTATATTGGGCTCAATGTTCTGCCGATGTGTATCCCCGTCGATGGTCACGCTCTCCAGAGCAGTTTAACAAAGGATATTGTGTCCTGTGTGCATCCGACCCACAGCACGACGGGGAGATCCCCTCCACAAACCAAATCTATCAGTATCTGCTTTGTTATGGAAGGATCTGTAGCGGAGTTCAGGCTGGTTCGTACAGGTCAATAGTGCTCTGTTATCTACCTTGACTAAGTTGCATTGAGTAGTGAGCACAATCAGAGGCTCCCATCTCGCTTGACGCAACGGGGTGACCCAACTCTAATAGCTTTGCGGCATGTAGTCTGGGGTAGGACTCGATGACTCCCGTGCTGATCTCACTATGCCCCACGCACAACCAGCCACGCACCAGTGTTTACAGATCGATTGGCAGTGCTTCATCTCGCTGGGATTGTCCCAGGTATCCACACTACAGTTTTGGATAGGAGTTCTGTGTACACTTCGCTCCGTATAGAGGGATGGATTGTGCTCTCCCACGTTATCGGGGGAATTATTGCTATTAGACAGGATCAAGCGGTAAACGTTTTGTGGCACGTTTCCACTGTTAGGTCAATTTGCATTGTTCACTTGTTGTAGGATCCTGCAGTGTTGCGCAGCCCCCCGGCCATTCCCTACATCAATGACCTCCTCCCACACAGGGTGGGCGCGCACTAGGTCGCATGTACCAGGATTTATAGTTTAATCAGGACAGTCGGCGTCTGTTGCAGGCACGATACAGGGCACACACGGGGGTGCTAAACGTTGCCCCTTTTTATTACCTGGATGTGTACCAATTGCGTTTCGTGGCAAAGTCAAGGAGTAGGCAGGGGAGGGGGTCTATGCCTTGCCCGCTGTGTTCTCTGCAGTTCTCCGGATGATGTTCGCAGAGGGTTTCAACAAGTAGTTGTCCGGCCCGCTCCACACTGTCTGCCGCCTCCGAGCTCGATGGCGTGGCTCAAGGGGGCGGAGCGGGAGAGCCAGCAACTCTAGCTGGGCCTGGTGAGTGTCGTCGCTGATGTCCTCGCTGGCCCACGTGCTACTCCGGTGCCGGCTGTGTCACCACGCCGAGCCGCACAGCAGTCAGATCTGCTCTTATAAGGGCAGGTAACACTGCTCTCCGCGGGGTCCGATATGCACGCCTATCATCTGGATCTGAGCTTCGCGGCTGTGGGTTGAGGGGACGACGTGAGCCGCGGGCGGTCATGTTGTGGAGTATCCAAGGGATAGTTGTGCCAAGAGAGCCAGCCGGTTCGCACTTCACAAAAGGGTTTCGATACTGTGATCCACGGCTGCTGAGTCTCACATCGCAGGGAAGCACCCGGTGCTGTACCACGCGGCGTGCCTGTGGTCTTGCTTGGCTGCTCCCCCTCGCGTGCTTCTCTTAATCGGCTGTCACACCAGTGTCCCCGCTCACCCTGCCCGGATAGATTTCTTAGCCGATTCAAGTCAGATGTTTCTTAAAATTGCGCCAGGCGTTCTCCGAACAAGGAACAAGAGTTACAGCAGTTCTTATTGCCGGGTGGCTCCGAACTGATTTAATTTGATTCAGGATATGGCCCAGATCAGAGCTCTGCAATCAGGCAGCCATTGTGTGCTTGCGCAACAGCGCCCCCATCAGGATATCTTTGTTAAGCTTTTTTCTTCCATACTTCGAGAGAGAAGGTGGATATGTGATGGTATAGCAATTAAAAAAGATAAAGGGAGATGGTGAGTGCCATAGGGGTGGTGGAATATAGGAGGAAGATAGAGGAGGGGCTGCACAGCACAGTACGAGCACAAACTCACCAGGCTGCCTAGTAGCCAAAGGAAGTGAGAAGCAGATGCACTGGGAATAGCAATCGAAGCACATGAAAAATGAAAATGGCATTACAGATGTAATGGGAGCTAAGTGCGATTTTTAGGTCCAGGCATTCTGAACACACGAAAATGAAAATGGCTAAGCAGATGAAAGGTGCATTTAAAGAAACGTTATGGTTAGGCAGGTCTTTAGAGGCATGAGGTGGTGATGACTCATTCTATAGGGAGTAGAGAAGATAGTGCGTGAGGGAAAACGCTCAAAGGGTTTAGAGTAGGTACTGTCACCGAGAGGGGAAAGAGCATGTCTCATGGTAGTTACCAGGGTTGGCAGCAGATCTTTGCACTTTTGTGGGGCCGTGAAGTCACAAGAGATTGCAGGGAGAGGTGCCCCTGAAACGGGTCTTGGGAGGCGGGCTGGCCTTCGCCTGCTTGCTTGCCTGTCTGGGCATTAGATGGAAGGGGCCCAATCACTGCTAAGCTTCCCACAGCAGGGCATGCATTCCAGTAATGTCAGCCTGTGTTTGCTTAGGCACTTAAAGGGAGACAATAATAATGAGGCCGGAATGCAATGAATCGCGGAGCCGTATAATGTAGCTGATACCTCTTCAATGGTCAGGCGCGAACTGGACTCCTCCGGCGGTAACCCCGCCTAGATACTTAACACGTGGGTGGCAACCCCCACAACACAACAATGGAAAGGGGACACGGCTCCCTTTCAATTAACGATAGAAAAAGGACATTACAAGTAACTGCAAATGCAGCGGCGGCCATGATGTAAAGATTGACCAATACTGGAACACAATGAAAGTTAAAGGCACACAGCAACAATGGAGCACTGCAGCAGGCATTTTGTAGTCAAAAGTCTTTAAAAATTAATATTTTGTTTTACTGATGAGTCGGAACAAAAAAAGGATGTGCGCCCAGTTCCCTGCATTTAAGGTGTTGAGATTATGCCAGAACTTGTATTGTCTATCACTGTAATACAAACATGGTATTCCATGTTCCACACACTCGTCCTCATCACCCACGGCTTGATGATCCAATTTGGGTTCGAACAAATCAGTGATGACTGTTTCTTGGATGTCCGGGGCAGAGAATTCCATGCAAGTGGAGCAAGAAGAGAGAAAGAGCGGAAGCGAGAGGAAGCACAGCACAGCGAGGGCGAGGCGCCACAAGGGTAGTCGAGGAGGCAGAGCGGAGATTACGAAAGGCTTGTAGAGTTGGATAGAGGATACAGTGTTGCTTTACTGTGGATAGATTTGTGAACCAGGAGAAGACATTTAAATGGTACAACGTCCTTTTATCGCGGGATGTTTTTTCACAGGGTTTTTTGCCGCAAATTATTTTTCGAAAATACCCATTGAATTTTTGGGGGGGGTTAGTAAATTATATATATGGGGTGTGGGTGTTTGGGAATAAATACAAATTAAAGAAAATGCCACCCCCCCAAAATAATTGTAAAAAAATGTGATGGGTTTTTCTGGAAAAAAATTGCAGTAAAAAACCCTGCAAAAAAACATCCTGCGATGAAATTACATGGAACCATTTAAATCGGGCCTTGTTTTGCATCATCAGCCATACTGCCTGTGATGGTAAGAGGACGTAGGTGTGAAGTGAGACAGGTCAAAGAGAATCCTGCTAGCGAAGGTGATGATCTTGTCGTGAGAATAGAAAGCATAGTTGGGAAGACCAAAGAGGATGCTGGCACAGTAGTCTAGTTTAGAGAAGATAAGAGTTGTTAAGAGAGGCGTGACAGTGTTGAAAGGAAGGAGGTGCCTGATTTTCCTAATATTTTGAAAGTTGAGGCGACCCGCCGTTGAGGTTTTGGAGAGGAAAGTAGAGATTGGTGTGAGAGGAGTCATAGATGCTGCTGAGGTTTCTAGATGAAGAGGAGTAGGGGAGAGTGTTGCGTGGGAACTGCATAGGCAGGGGAGGAGATTAGAGAAAGCATTTGGCTGGGAAGAAGAGCACTTCTGTTTTGGAAGAGTTTAACGTCAGAGAGTGCAAAGCCATCCAATATTTAATGGCAGAGAGACAGTTGGACAATTTGATGGAGAGTTCAGGAAAAGAGAAGAGAATTTGGGTGTCGTCCGCAAGGAGTTGGTATGAGAACCAAAAGGAGGAGATTAGCACCCCAAAAGCATAGGTCTAGATGGGAGATGCCATTTTACATGTGAGCGGCACGGCTACCATCGGGTCCGATCTTCAGGCTGCAGGCACCATGAGGGCACAGATAAACGCTCATCAGTAGCTCCAGCTGACAAGGGAGTCACATCCATGGTTCAATATTTGGGGCGCCAGGAGAGGGGAACCATGCACTTCTCACCCTCACTTCGTCGGAGGGTCTTCGAAAGCCATCTTGATGTTGACGTGCTAACCATGCCCCCATTCTGCCTTCAGTACTGCTTGATTTATTTTTAGAAGGCTGTAGGTTTGTTTGCTGACCTGTTAGGAAGGTTTTGGTGGTCAAAAGCTTCTGCTAATCTTGAGACCAGGTTTGGCCACACTGGCTGGCCTTACATTTAATTACTGAAGGTATTTTATTTATTTGTATTTATTGTTCACTTGTTAGGGGCTTATACAGAAAGTCAACAGGGAGGGAACATGGGATTGAAACATTAAATACAGTGTACGGAAAAAAGGATGAACCTACTATGCCTTGTGAGTATTCAGAACTTGCAAGTGCAGCAAGGAATAGGGGAGTGGGGTAGGTGCTGGGGTGTCCGTGCTCGTGGGTGAGCAGCAGATGAAGTGCATGGTATGATGAGTGCTAAACGGCCTGGAGCCGCCTTGGGTGGAAAAAGTGCAAGCCTCCAGAACGGAGGCCGGAGGGTGCCTAGGCAAGTTCTGAAAGGTAGACAGAAGCTGGGGCGATTGAGTGTGGAAGGTCAAGGACCTGAGGATGCATAAGGGCCCTGGACACCAATCACAGCAACTGTGAGATTAGCAGAGAAGGGAAGGGGGAGGTAAAGAGGAAAGTCTTGAGGAGCTTCCAGAATTTGAGAAAGCCCTGCTCAAGACACAGAGGGAGGGGGAGGCTGTTCCATACGAGGGAGCCTGCTGAGGAAAGAGATCGGCCTCCTGCCCCCTGTTTAGCAAAATGCTTTGCACACAAAGAGTTGGTGCCAGAGGAACGTAGAGGTCTAGAAGGAGAGTATTTAGTAAGAGAGTGTTGCAGATAGCATGGTTCCCCGCCCCAGACCGCCTTGTGGGTGATGCAGAGGTATTTGAATTTAATCAGTGCAGCAACCGGGAGCCAGTGAAGACTTTTTAGGGCATAGAGATGCTGTCCCTGGTCTTAAGGCCAAGGATAAATCACACTGCACTATTCTGGATTTAGCTGGAGGGGTTGCAGAGTGGAAGATGGTAGATTCAAGAGGAGGTTATTGCACTAGCCAAGCCTAGAGAGAACCAGGGCTCGGGTAACATTGAGTTTCTGGGGGAAAGTGAGAAAAGGGAGAATTCCTTTGAGAAGGAAGAGTTGAAAGTGGGGCTTCTTGGCAATGTCCTGAGTGTGAGGGAGGAAGGAGAGAGAGGAGTCGAAGATGACTCCAAGGTTTCAGGGTTCAGATGAAGGAGCAGGGGGAGAGCCCATATAGGAAGGCCAGAGTGAGGGGAAGAGGGATGGAGCAGGGGTCCCAATAGGGAGGATCTCAGTTTTGCTGGCATTGAGGCAGAGATTGTTGGAGTTGCACCAGGACTGGATGGCAGATAGGCAGTCAAGGATGATGGAAAGTGCAAGAGAGTCAGCAGGAAGTTTGAAAAAGAGTTGTGTGCTGTCTGCATGTATGTTCAAGAGCAAAGTCAAAGAGCGGCTTCTGGAGCAAGAATTAAACAATCTACCTCCACTTCCCTGCTAACTCCGCACACTACTCCTTAGAATTGTATATCCTCTTGTATATATTGTAGAATATTCTTAAATTTTTATCCTGAAGTGTTATGTTATGATATATCTGTCAATCCTAACCTTATGCGTGTAACATGCCTGCATCTCACCTGTATTTTGTGCTAATCAATTTATCTGCCTTACAACTGATTATCTATGTCTCATAAGATTACCCTGTACATACTTGCTGTCATCCTTCTGTGCCGCATAACTGTTTTGTCTGTATTAACTTGTGTTAGGTAAGATACGTGCCCAGATGCCTTATGGCCAGGTGCGCTATATAAATAAAGAAATACAAATACAAATGCATAACACTGGAAGTTGGAAGAGAAGGAGGAGATGAGGAGTGCCAGCTGAGCAACGTAAGTGTTAAAGAGCCATGGGGAGAGGTTAGAGCCCTAGGTCACACCACAGGTGGAGAAGGAAGTAGGAGAGGAGAAGGTGCCCAAGATGACTATGACTTGGGAAGAGTGGTCAGTTAGGAAGGAGGTCAGCCAGTACAGTGCCCGATCCGAGATACCAAGGGTATCGTGGAGCCTTTGTATGAGGATGGAATGGTTGACCGTGTCAAAGGCACAGGAGAGATCGAGTAGGATGAGGACAGCTGGGGAGTTGGAGTCCAGAGATGTGAGCAGTTCTTTACGGGTGTTCAGAAGAGCAGTTTCTGTGCCTCTGGATGCTCGTAATCCATATTGATGGTTGTGGAAACCACCAACAAGTTCAGTAGGTGAGGTAGGGCAGTAGTGGGCTGGACAGGCAGGGTCTGTAGTAGGTTATTCCAGGAGGGGGCGCAGATAGGATTGCTTGAGGAAGGTGGGGAAAGATCCAGTGGCAAAAGAGTGGTTGCAATAATCAGCGAGTGCAGGGGCAAGAGAGCTAATGTAGTCCTTGATGGTTCTGGAGGAGCAAGGATCTATTCACCTAAGCTTCGAGCTTGATTATTTGCTGCTGCGTATCGTTTCTGGGCTGCCCTCTTCCACCTCCTCCTGGTGTCCTAGATAGGGGCTTCTATGCTGGGAGCGTCTCTGGGCCGTTTTACTGCTATCTTTCCATTTTACTGCCTTTGTTGTCCATCTTGGTGTACGAAGCTGCCTTCGCCCAGACGGTTGTTGGGAACATTATTTTGTTCTTCTTTTCTTGCGCCTTGGTATTGGTCCGCGGTTCAAATCATTGGGTGACTACATCCTGTAAAACGCATCTGAAAAGAAGAAAAAAAGCGCTGTACTCACGGTGGTGTTTCTTACTTCGTGTACCGTCTTTTCGGGAAACCACGACTGCGGGTACATATCTCTGAGCCCAGGCTTGGGGTATTATTTGTTATACTTACCCTGAGGGGTTCCCTTAGTCTATAGTCGAAGATGTCTGCAGGTGTCATTCAACTACATTTAACATAGATAACTATTGGCGTCAATCATGCTTGGCTGCATCTCTTCCTGGGGCTGATGGGTCTCGAACCTGGTACTGGACTCCTTCCTGAGCCATCTTTACATCTGTGGGGTACAACCTGGACCTTACCTTTCTTTTCCCCATAACCACAGCTCTGCATATTGACTGTGTCCTCTTTAATCCAATGCCAAACGTTTGAATTAACTGGAACTTTTCCAAACTCACCGTTTTTTTTTGATAAAGCATTTTATTGGTTTTAAAACATTGAAAACAAAGCGTACGCATTCGACAACATAGTAAACAAGTAACATATAGCCACCATAGTTATTAGTGCGAGACAATGCATCATGATGTTAGTCCGTTTCGGCCACCTCGTACGGCACAGTGGCTCGAGTCCGCTCAATTGGCGTTCTCCCATTTCTGCCAAATCTTATCTGCTTTCCTGCGGCATCCTCTAGCGTTATATCTGCGCCGTTCCATCAATATACAAATGTTCATGTCTGCTACCCATTGTGCAAAGAGCAGGGTTACACTGGATCCCCACAGTTTCGCAATGTTGCATTTTATTAACCAAGTAGTCGTGGAGAGGAGCAGTTTCTCAAAGCGTGTAGCGTCTCCCTCCCCTATATGACGCCCAGTAGTAACAATTTGGGATCTCTTGCGACAGTGCGCCCCAAGACTTCCGTCAGTTTATTGCAGCATTGCTGCCAGTATTCCTGGATCTGGGGGAAGTCCCATAGGATGTGAAAGAACGTACCTTCTGCCTATAGGCAACGTAGACAATTGGGGTCAGTGGCACGATACCATCTGTGCAGTGCGACTCTTGGATAGTAAACTCTATGTAGGATTTTAAGCTGTATCAGTCGGATCTTTGCCGAAATTGCAGTCTCTCAAGGGTGCAGTAGTGCAGTTATCCAGTCCTCGGGTTGTATCTGTCTGACCTCCTCTTCCCATTTGTGCTTCAAGTTATTTAGTTCAGGTGTTGCAAAATATGATATCACGTTATACATGACTGAGGTGATCCTGCTCGGATGCTGTCCATTACTATGTTCCTTTCTAGTGGTGTGCACTCAGGCATGTCCGACAGCGTGGGGAGGCGAGTATGTATTGCATGTGCTAGTTGGAGGTAGTGATAACGTTCGGTAGTGGGGAGGCTGTGTCGTTCCACCAAATTCTCAAACGAGGTGAGTGTGCCTTGAGTAATTATGTTTCCCACTTTTGTTATTCCTGCCATCGTCCAACTATGCCATGTTGGTAGTTTGAATAGTTCGGGCAGGTTACCGTTTCTCCATAGTGGTTGGATCGATGTGATCTTTAGATGCCAGTCGATGTGTTTGTGTGCGCCTTTCCATATGAATGTGATGTCAGCTGTCATCGTGGAAGCGGGAGGGTTCGGTAGTTTCTGGTATAGGCACATGAGCGGGGATATGCCCTGCATCGTGTTAATTTCAGCTCGTATATGGGGTAGTTCTGCGCCACCATGTAGGACGTCATTGATCACTGCCAACTGGCTGGCCGAGTAATAGGATTGCAGGTGTGGTAGCCCAATTCCACCCTCCTCGATGGAGCGTTGCAGTGTCTGTAGTGCGATTCACGCTTGTCCTCCGCCCCATAGCAGTTGCCTGAGGGTGCTGTCAATCTTGTGGACTTCCAGGTTCGGTATCAGGAGTGGGGCGTTTTGAAGAATGTATAGGAAGCGTGGTAAGGCAAGCATCTTTAAGAGCGCCGCTCTTCCCAACAGTGTTAGGGGGAGTGACACCCAGTGCCGGACATCAGCTCGGAATCTCTCTGTGATTGGGTGTAGGTTCCTAGGTAAGTATTCCGAGAGGTCTGCTGTAATGCAGATTCACAGGTATCTGAATTGTTCCTTTTCAATGCGGTACGGGCAGTGTGTGGGGAGTGCTTGTGATGTAATTGTTATCGGGAATATGATGGATTTGCCCCAGTTTACTTTCAGTCTGCTAACGGACCCGTACCGTTCTCTAGCCTAGTGACTTCTGGGCAGGAGCGAATCGGATCTCCCAGGTAAACAAGGAGATCATCAGTGTACAGGGAGACTTTGTCTTCTACGCCTTCAGGCCAGCAAAAGTCCCTCCGCGAGCCAGTTTGGCATAGCGGTATGGCTAAGGGTTTGATTATCAGTGCAAAGATTAGGGAGGAAAGGGGGCATCCTTGTCGCGTTCCCTTCCCCAACCGAAAGATCCGCGAAAGCCAACCGTTTACCCTAACCTCTGCCATTGGTGCCTCGTACAGGAGCCGGACCAATCCAATAAAGGATTCCCCAAATCCCATTCATGACATGATCACCCAGAGAGCAACATACCCATTACTGCAGAGTCAAAAGCCTTCTCAAAGTCAATAGCTGACAGTGCCAGGGGTTCTTGCAGGGTGGAGGCCTTTTCTAGTATGAGATGGAGTTTGCAAATGTTCATTCTTGTGGATCTTTGTGGCATGAGACCACATTGGTCGGGGTGGACCAGTGAGGAGATTACCCTCTGTAACCTGTTCGCCAGGACTTTGGCCAAGATCTTTGTTTCTCTGTTTATAAGAGATATCGGCCTGTATGAACTGCACAGATCTGGCGGTTTACCTACTTCCGGAATGACAATTATGCTGGCTTTGCGTAGGTCGGGGGATAGAGTCCCTAGCTCCCCGTAATGCTGGCACATGTTAAGGAGGTGTGGGGCCATCTCGGTGCCCGCTAGTTTTTTCCATACTTCAGTAGGGAATCTGTTAGGTCCTGGCGTTCTCCCTGATTGTAGGTGGGATATTGCTGACACAATCTCATATTCTGTGAAATCAGCTTCTAGGAGTGCCGTCTGGGGCAGGTCCAGACAAGGGAGTGTGATGCTTTCAAGTATGGTGGTGTCTATGGGTGCGTTGGGGCTTTGTATAGTTCCTCGCAGTAGTCAGCGAAGCCCTCCGCAATAATCATGATCAGCTTGCAGTAAGCCAGGTTGGGTTGTACAAAGTTCTCTGACATGTCGGTGGCTAGTGTCTCTTTGTTTCAGCCAAGCTAGGATTTTGCCAGCCTTTTCCCCGGATTCGTACAGCCTAGTGCGCATCTCCGAATGGGCCTGTTTGGCGTTGTCCATGGGCACATTATGGAGGCTTTCCGTGGCCACCAGCAAGGCTCGGTGTGTGTCGAGTGACCCAGTGGCTATGTGCTCCGCCTCTTTTTGTATTACTTCCTGCTCTGCTTCCACAACAGCTTGTCGATGGGTTTTCCTGTGAGCTGAGTTCCAGGAGAGGATTTCACCGCAGAGGACAGTTTTGTAGGCCTCCGACAACATCGCAGGATTGTCCACTGATCCTGTATTCAATTCAAAGTATGTATAAATTGTCTGTCGGATGTGTTCAACGAGGTCTGGGAGGCCTAGGTAGTAGCTGTTTAGACGCCACGATGGAGGGGAGCGTGGTCTATTCATTGAAAGCACCAATGTCAGGGGCGAGTGGTCAGATATGCCACGTGGGAGCAGGGTCGCATTGAGTGCTCTATGTGCATCCGTTTTTGGGAGAAAGAAATAATCCAGCCTCAAGAGAGAGGTGTGGACTCCTGAGTGATAACGTGTTCTGTCGGATGAAGTTCTCTCCATATATCCTTTAATCCGAGGGCTGACGTGAACGAGGAGAGTTTAGTGTTCATTCTGGGGTGTCTCCCTTGTAGGTGTGTGCGGTCCATTGTTATGTTCATGACATCATTGAAGTCTACCCCATCACCCATATACCAGCTGCATGGGCTGTGATTACGGGGGTGATGTTATGGATCAATTCCATGATTAGAGATGGTGGGGCGTACACCGCCAGAATGGCAAGGGTTTCGTTCCAGAGTGTGCCCTGTAATAGTACAAATCTGCCATTAGTATCCTGTATCACCTTGGATAGTTTGAGGGGGAGTCTCTTATGTAGTAATATCAGAACTCCCCTGGAGCCCATGGAGAAGCCTGCATGTAATTCTGTCCGGTAGTTTGTATGTCGGAATAGGTTGCAGGTAGTACCTGCCAGATGAGTTTCCGTGAGGAGAGCGATGTCTGGGGTGTGTCTGTTGAGGAATTGGGTAAACAGGTGTCGTTTTATTACAGTACCCAGACCATTGACGTTCCATGTCAAGAGTTTCAGCTTTTTTACGCTATCCTCTGCCATTGTTGTTTAGTGACCTGTGTGTGCACATTTTTGAGGGCCGCGTGGGGGGGGCTGATGTGTAGTAGTAGGTCAGCTCAGCAGGTTCGCAGACATGATGCAGGTGTACACTGTGGTTAGTGGGTTTGTAAACAAAAACGTAGACAAAGTTAACAACTTCCCCTTCCCCCCTCCCTATACTCCATCCTAACTTGAAGCATCTATCGCCTGAACGTAATGGTAGGCGAGATATTTGACTACCAGATAAAGAAACAACAGTTATGTGAACAGGTCGCGTGCCAGTCTTCAAAAATCGGGTAAGACTGGCTAGGTTGATCAAGAGGTGTTTTAGGGGGTTAGTCCATCAGGCCGCACGTCTGAAAGTGTCATCGTAGTTAATGTTGGCGTTTCCCAGCATGGGCCATGGAGGTTCTCTTCTTGTTTGCATCTGGTTATCGCGTGCAAGTCCATATTTGGAGGTTGTGCGTCAATCGTTCACAGCAGTCAATTGTGGGTGAGGGTCTTGTTCCCGTGGTGGGTGGTTTGATGGTGCGCGTGGGGGTCGAGGACGGGGTATTCTGTTTTTGTTAGCATTTTCGGGCCACCAGTCTCCTTCAATATGTTGGTCGGCCCATCTCGATGCATCTTTGGAGTACGTGAAATGCACTTTTGTGCCTTTATGATATATTTTGAGTTGTACAGGGAATAGGAGACTGTATTTCACATTCATGGATTATAGCTGTTTTTTGAGTTGGTCGAAGGATTGTCTGGCCCTTTGTACTTCTCTCGTGTAATCCAGGAAAAAGGTAATTTGAAAGCCGTTGTATGTTATAGTCCCTCTGGCGCGGGCCAGCCATCTGAAGCAGTGCGTCGCAATCTCTGTGGTTAAGCAGCTTTGCGATCATGGTGCATGGGGTAGGGCCAGGTGTTGGACGTCCCGTGGGCATGCGATGGGCACGCTAAATCGAGAAGAATTTGGAGAACGTTTTGGGTTCAAACATGTCTGACAGCCACTGTTCCATGTTCGGACCTTCGGATTTCTCTGGCAAGCCGAATATGCGCACGTTGTTGCGTTGCAATCATTCTTCCCCTTCATCCACCCTCTCTTCCATTGGCTTTAGGCGTGCGAGGACTCTGGACATCTGTTGCTCCATACCGCTGATTCCATCTTCCGCCCCACAGATGCGTTGTTGCGCCTCATCCGCGCAGGAAGTCAGTTTTTGCAGGTCGTGTCGAAGGAGCGAAACATCTGCGCTAATGCCGTCCATCTTTTTTTCCATGGAGGCGCGGGAGTTGGCAATTGTGTTCATAACGTCTTTCAGAGAGATAGCTTCGCCTGCCTCTGCTATGCTGGCAGATGGTTCCTGCTCATCTGGGGGGGTTCGCCGAGGATCTGGCATATTGGTCTTTTTGTGGACATTTTCTTTGTCTTGTCTTCGACCATGGTAAAGTGCGGTAATGGGTATGTTGTCACTTATCGTCTCGTCGCTCAGAGTGGGTTGTAGTTGGGTGTGGCAGGGGCAGTGTATTTCGGTGTGGGAGCGCTTCGGGTTGCCAGAGTGTTGTTTTTTATTTCCACATGTGGTTATCAGTGTGTTGGCTATTGATTGACACAGAGATACCAGGCTGGATTGGCTGGGTACCAATGTTCCTCGGTAGGATGTGACCACTGCTGTAGGCCTGAAGCATTTCCGGCGGGACAGGCGCCACTTCTTGTTGGGTTTGTTGCTCTCGTGTCGTATCACCCAGGTCCAGGGCTGCACTGTCGTTGTAGGTCTTGCTATCCCAGTGTGGTGTATATATTGTTGTGTGCCCAAATGGTTTGTATTCTTTTCTCTCTCATCCGGGGTGGCACAATTCAGGTGGGACAAGCCTGAGTCAGAGTGTAATGGAGTGGCTCTGGCAGGAACAGCTGGGTCGTGTAATGGACGGGTCCGCAGAGTCACTCCTGTGTGTTTTCCCCACTACGGACTTCCGTGCGTATCTGTTGTTGCTTCGCTTTTTCCCAGGGGTGGTTGGGGTGTCTTGTGGCAGTATTCAGTGTTTCAGTGCTTAGGTGCAGTATCATGTGGGTCTGCTGCTGCAGTTTTGCCAGTGTGACTGTGGTGCTACACCAGCCACTCCTCCGCAGGGACCTGCACCTCCATGATGATTCAGTTGGGGCGTATAGTCTCACAGTGGGGGTGTTGGGTACCTGCGAGCAGTGCAGTTGTCCACCAAATTCGTTGCTGTTCCGTGAGGTGCAGTCATTGCCGGCTTCAGCTCGGGTTGGCACTCAGGTGCAGTTTGCTATAGTGGGATTAATGTGTGAGTGGGACCTTCCAATGGGCACATATGTGGCGTACCTGTGGGCGTACGTGGGACCATCAGTTAGTGGGAACATGGCTTATCTCCGCACGTTATTGCATTCAGTATGCGGTCCTCCAAGGCTTACATGAGGAGCCGCAGAATGCGTTTGCTGGGTTGTTGGGGAGCAGTCTCCTGCCGGGGAGCAGCCGGAGTGTGATGCGTGTCGTCCGCCAGAGCAATGCTGAGGGGGTCGGCTTTGCAGTACGTGCACTCCTTGCGGACCCCTTTGTTGGTGCTGCCTTGCCGGCTGCGGGTAGGACTTGGTTGCCGGAGCCCTCTCTCCTGGGCAAGGCATAGGGAGTGCCCATGATGTGCCAGGCGGGCCGGCGGGCACCTTGCCCAGGATGTTCGGTTCTGCTTGCAGGTTGCAGCATCGGTTCCGCGCAGGGCAGTTTCAGATGCCTTCGGGCACTGGGTGTGTGGTGCCCGCCGCTGCCTGCTCGCCACGGACCTCCAGGCGCGCACAGCCTTGTGACTGCCTGCACGGGCTGCAAGCCGGGTACAGGCAGGTTCGGGCCCGCTTGCCAGCCGTCAGGCCCAGTGTGTTCTAGGCTGTGTCGGGTCACGGCACCGGCGCTGCTGTTGGTTATGTGCGTGCAGTGGCCGATGCATGCGGCCCTGGTGCCCAGTTTGGCAGAGGGCACCCGCGCCCTCGAAACGTCCCGTTTCGGGTTGCGTTTCTCGGGTGCTATGTAGCGCTTCGTGACCACAATTCATTATCGAGCCCCTCACCTCACTGTGGGGTGCTGGTTGTTGTCAGCCTGCTTGTAGTGCCGCTAGATCAGGATTGTGAGCTCAGGATGTTTGGCGGCCGCGGGAGCTCAGAAGGTTCACATCCTCATACCTCGCTTGCTGCCCACGCCCCCCAAACTCACTCTTAAGGTAGGTACTAACCTACCTCTGGACATTTTTCGTGTCCGACCCCCACCCACCTTGTGCCCCTGCAGTTCTAGGTCAAAGACTAGAATTTGAGCTTGTGTCAGTGATTTTATATGTCTTTTTAGAGTCTTGCATCACACTCCTGCCCATAATACATGGCTTTATATAATGTATTACTGCAACGTGTGAACTGTATTTATCTTTCTTAGGAGTGTAACGAGTCGGTGCTGTAATCCTTAATGTATTCTGACTTTTTGGATGCTTCTGGCTTTATGTTCTTAAGCGTGCTACCCCCCCCCTAGGTCATACATTTACTGTATTGTTCATGTTTGTATTCTTTTTACCACTATGGCCCCTATTTACGAGTTAGCCAGTAAAATGCTGGTGATTCTGTTGTGCCGGTAGTACTGTTTCCAGCTACCTGACCGGCAGAATCACTGGCATACTCCAGGTCTGCGAGCCGGAAACGGTACTACCGTTGTGCCGGAATTACCGTCAAGAATCACAAAATGCTGATGATTCTGGCAAATACATGTAACGACGATAGCGGCACATGTACTGTCGGAATCACAGACACCTGTGTTTCCGATGCCGGAAACACTGGCCCCAGAATTACTAACACCGGAAACAGGATCATCACCAGAACTGGAAGCTCGCCGGTGGCCATTTTGGAAAATCAATCCATTTAAAATCAGCCACTTCCTGTTGCCATTCACCCACAAAAACATTGCCATCATGCCTGGGAGTGAAAAGTCACGCCTACCAGAAGTCCTCACTACGCCAACAGATAATGGGCCTCATCACGACTTTGGCGGTAACCCTTAAATCCGGCAGTCGTGCTATTACCGCCGGATTTAAGGGTCCGCCAAATCAGGACTTTGGCGGATTTCGCCCCAGCTCTTGGCTGGGGGGAAATCTGCTGAAAATTCGCGCTATTACCGCCGGCGGGAAATCCGCCGGCGGTAAGAGCGTGAATTTTCCCCATTGAGCCCAATGGGGAATGGGGCATTCCCGAATGGGCTCAATGGGGAATGGGGAATTACATTACCGCCGAACTCGTGATCCAGCGCTATTAGCGCCGGGGAGTTCGGCGGTAGGGCTAATACCGCCTGCGGTAATACCGCCGGCATTACCGCCAAAGTCGTGATCAGGCCCAATGACGTGAAAAATGCAGATGCGCTTTTTGGATCTGATTATAGGTGCCCAAGCCAAAGGCGCAAGTCTGCCTAATAGCAGGAGGGGGCGGAGAAGGCCTCCACAGTGTGTCGGTCCCCTGCATGCCCCGCGACTGCCACAAGAGGTGGGACGACCTGCATTTGCGTGTGCACAACATCCTGGCAGCCCATCACAGGGAATCTCTGGCCTCACCCCCGATCCTGATGCCCTGGGAGGAAACATGCCGTTGGATACTGCACATTGAGGGCATTTAGGGAGTGGGTGCAACAGAGGACGGAGCCAGGACACAAGGAGATGGCAGTAAGTGCACCATGCCTCATGTAAATGTCAACCATGTGTACACAGAAACAATTCCCAGGCAGATCAGGAATACATGGCCAAGGGAATGGTTACAACACATGACGACCACAGCAAAATGGCCCAATCACACACACAAATGCCAGGGGTTGTGGTCAGAGGAAGCCATGCACAAGCACCGTAGATAATATCCTGGTTTCATCCAGGATATTCTACTGAGACAGCTCTTCTTCTGTTCTGGACTCTTTACATTCTGCACGTCATGATAAACAGTCTTCCCTTCTTATACTTCTTGATCGCTCTGCCGCGTTCGACACTGTTGATCACACACTTTTACTGTCAGCTCTTTCTTCCTTTGGTTTTTCTGGTTCTATTTCAGCTTGGTTTGAATCATATCTATCCCAGAGAACATTCTCAGTCTCTTGGTCGGGGGTTTCCTCTGAAACATACTCACTTACCTGTGGTGTTCCTCAAGGCTCCGTCCTTGGCCCTTTTATTTTCTTTCTCTACACCTCTTCGTTAGCTGGGGTTATTTCTTCTTTCGGGTTCTTGCATCACTTCTATGCTGATGACACACAGCTTTTTCTTTCATTCCCCCATTTCACTGACGATATTCATCATAAAATTAGTGCTCGTTTACTGGCTATCCAATCATGGATGTCAGACCATTTCTTAGTTCTCAATGCTGCAAAAACAGAGGTTATTTTCTTCCCCTCTACTTCTATTACTTCATCTTCTTTACCTTCTTTTATTTAATTTCCTCCGGCTCAACTAGTCATCCTATTTCACTATCTGCCCCTTCATGTTGATTTCATCTGTACAACATCCGGAAAGCCCGTCTGTTTATGGCTAATGCTAATGGTGTCTGCTTTCATCTTTTCACAACTCTTTTACTGTTCTTCTGCACTCTTTGGACTTCCTATATCTCGTTTAGCTCTGCTGAAACCTGTATTTCACGCCTCTATTTGTGTCCTTTTGTCAACTTGCTCCTCGTGATTCCATTTCTTCTCCTTTGGTTCAACTTGGATGGCTCTCTTTTCATCACTGCTTAAAGTTTAATTTGTTATTTCTGGTTTTCAATGCTCTTTATGGTCTTGCTCCTTCTTATCTTTCTTCACTTGTCTCTTTTTATGTTCTCTCTCGTTGCCTTCCGTCTGCTTCTCACTACCGTCTTGAAGTTCCCTCTCCTCCTTTTGCTCAATCTCATTTTCAGTCTTTTTCTCTCCTGGCACCTTTGAATTGGAATGCTCTCCCTCTCTCTTTCCGTTCTATCACTGTCTATTCATCCTTTCCGATCTATCTACGATCCCATCTTCTCTTATCTCGTTAATGAGGATTTATTGCAATTACTGAAATACTTTGTGTTTTAAGTACTGACTTCATTATTTGTACTGTTTCTGTTCTTATGTACAGCGCTTTGGCTTAAGGTGCTACATAAATTTAAAATAAATACAAAATACAAATATGGAGTGCCCCACACATGGACACATGAGTACTGGGCATGTGCACAAAGAGAGTACAGGACCATAAGCATAGCCCCAATGCACTCACAACTACAAGCCACTGTGGCAGACCAACAATCAATGTGCGCACCCACCAACGACATGTACATGCACGCATCAGAGCAAACCGCACGGTCAAACAGCATGACAAGTGCAGGACACACACGATGTAGCATCTGTGTAATGCAAGCCCGCAGACGTGAACCACAGAAGACTAACTGCATGATCATCTCACCCTAACAGGCACATCCTCAAACTCATCTCACCCTAACAGGCACATCCTCAGACAGCGACATAGCTGGACCATCAGCAGGCCGGGGAAGTGCAGGCAGGACGGACGCAGCACCACCAGCACCCACAGCCCAGCCACCACCAACACCCACCCAACCTGCAGCCTAGCCACCACCACCAACGCACACTCCCTACCTGATGCCAACATTTAGCCCTTCCACCATGTACAGCCCCCCTCCACTACCCAACTCTTTTTATGGCCTGTTTTTTTTTAAATTGTCTGTTTTATGTGTATTATGTCTATATATTTTTATTTATACCACACCTTGATACTGCTCACGCCATGATACGTTTGCACGTTTTAAATACATTTTACTACTACTACTACTACTACTACTACTTCTACTACAGAGTGTGAAAGCAGGAGCCTAAGAAAGGAAGGTAATCAGGCCATCTTAAGCTTCTCTGCGGTAACTCGGACAAGAAACCCCTGGTGGATTTGTTGTTCAGTGAACCATCTTTAACTTGTCGCTGTGACACAGGCCTAAGGGACCTGCAACGAGACGGTTATAGGTCAAAGTATCGACTCAAAAGGGTCGAATGACAAAAGGGTCGAGTCAAGAGTCAATTCAACCGAAAAAAAGGATTAGAGAGAGAGAGAGAGAGAGAGAGAGCATCAAGACCGTTCCAATGAGGCCACTCCTACTTTTGGTTTACTGTTAATCATTTTGAAGGATCTGCTTAAAGGAATCTCAGAAGAAGGCAGAAAGGGCGAGCCTAAGAAGTTGGACGCATGACAACTGAACCCACCTTGCGCAAAATCAATGCTTCTCCGGGGCCCCGTGTGTGTCCCTGGGCGATAGAATAGGTCAAAGACACAGAAAGAGCGACTTGGTTGGCAAAGCCACAAGCTGACAGATGAAAATCAGAGAACTGATGGCATGACTATCAGGCCTCATATACTACCCATTGGCACGAGATTTGGCATAGCACTTTGTGACATTATTCCAAACTAAATATACTTCACCTAAGAAATGACTCATGCTTATGGCAAAAGAGATGGGTATGAAAGTAGAGGAGACTGAAGACATTTGTAATAGCACCGTGAGGATATCTTACCGACCAGCAGAGTCGCCGCACAGCGGATCTCATCCACCCCCCAGTGAATCTGGAAATGCAAGATGCTCTCCGCCACAATCTCTGGCACCAGCTCTGGAAGGTCCTTGACCTGGAAGAGAATGTGGTGCACACATGAGTACTGGATATCGAAAGGAGTGCCTACTGCAATAGACGTAACACATTGAACTACACTGAGAACATTACATCTACAGTTTTCTGCTATTGGCATGAAAATCCCAGTGTGCAGACGTGGAACATGGCATGTGTAGGGAGTGGGTATACTTAAGAGAGAAAGTAAATGTAGGACTGTCAGCTGCTATTCACCAACATGGGTGCTCAGGCTTTTAATCACCATTGCAAAGGCCATGGATGCTGGTTCACCTGGAAGGCATTACCTCTATCGTAAAACATTCTGGGAGTCACTTTACTTAAAGGGTAAATTGCACAAAGGGAACCTGTTGCGTTTGCACTTATTTGCAAACACTTCCCCTCTGTTCAGTGTTTGTCATTTGCACTACAAAGTGCAAAAAGGAGTGCAAAGCAGGTGCAATCAGCTTTACGCTGTTATTTTACACTTCATGGTGCAACTTGTGTAAATGCAGCCAGAATCCACCTGCCATGAATGCACGTGCATTTGTATGACAGAGAGGGTGGAGTCCACAGAAACAGCAATTCCCTTCCACGAGCCAGCTCCGCCATACCAAGCAGGGTAGAAAGCATGCACACACGTTTTACGCATGGATTTTACTCTACTCCATGATGAACGGGAGCCCCTTGCAATGGCAACACTCTCTCTTTCCAGCACTCCCTTAGTTTAACAGCATGGCAGGTATTTCTTCCCAGTATAAGTAACCGCCTCACAATTGGCAGCTCACAGGCATATCATGTGTGTGACAGCCTCTCATTTTGGTACATCACAATATTTGCAACAAATTCACATGCAAAGGTCTAGCCCCATTTTATCACCCTTTCATTCAGTTTTAAACTAAAGGCCTTACACCATTGGTACAGCCTTGTATTAACATGTGCACAGCTGGGTCTAGCTTATTATGGTATAGACTAACATTATGGTACAAGACTCCTTGCTCAGAAATGTAGGGTTCATACCTCCCCAGTAAAAGACACATTCAAAGAAACCCAAAAGGACTTTGCTTCTCTTCCACACAGGTCCCCCCGGTGTGCAGTCATTTTTTCAAATGCAATATTTTCGAAAGTCAAAATGTCGAAAATAATTAGTCGAAAAAAATAATGTCGAAAATAAAACATGTCGAATATTAATTAATGCAAAATATTAATGCATGCAATGTTAAGGTAAGCATATGTGTATTTTTTAAATGGTTAACTTTACAATGTATAATAACATTTAAAATGTATATCATTCAATGCACCTTTTTATTTAACTTTAAATGTAATATTAAATATATAACATTTAAAATATAACATACCATTTTCAAATTGAACATCTAATATGTATCTAGTCCATTAGATGGCGCTCTTGTATAACAAATGTTCAAAAAGATGTTTTAGTCTTATTTGTTTTTGTTTATGTACGTACGTTACGTGTGCGTACGTATACGTAGGCACAATTTTTAAAGTTGATTTCCAAACCGTTTCTTTAGCGTACGCATCTCTGTTGCTCCGTTCATGGATTTTTGGGATTTCCTTTTTTTTACTGGATTTTTTCGGACCTATCAAATTGTTTTCCATTGGATTACGTGGATTTTATGTTTTTTTCATGGTTTTATTTCCGATGCATCTTGGATTCTGTTTTTTTTCTTCTGGTTTCTTTGGAGTTGCACTTTTTCTTCCATGTTGGATTTTACTGTTCCATTTTCATGTTTGGATTTTTCCTTGCGTTTCTTTTTTTTGCATTTTTCCATGGATTGTTTTTTGTACTTTTGGATTTATGGAGTTTCCGTTTGGCGTTTTTGGATACTTCTCGCATGTGCCACATTGGATTGTAGATGCTTCGGAAACGTAAGTTTTTTAAACATTTTAAATTAAATGCAATCAAATTGATGAAGTTTTCTTTATTCTGCTCGTCAAATTCTCGTATTAGTTGTTCTAGTTTTTGTTCATAATCTCTGTATTTTTTTCTTTTTGGTTCCTGGTTTGCCAATGACAGTGTTTGAGATATGCAAAATTCTTGGTGTTGTTCTTCATTCTTTCATTCTTTTAAAAAATGCCACAAATTTGGGTTGTTTATATTGAGATTTTTATTTAATCTGCTGTGCCGTCCTTCTAATGCATTATTGGTACGTGGCTTACCTTCTAACGTTGCTTGGTAGCAATTCCACAACGTTACAGGGAATTTTGGCCTTCGTCTTGCTCCACTACATGTCAATTGTCCTATCCAAGTGTTCTCTATATAGTACAATAAGTGTGAATTTTCCTCCTCATGATTCTTATAGTACTCACTTTCAATCAAATGTTCGTAAAATTGTACAACATGATCCTCTTTTAGAAAAGCCAAAGCAAAACTTTTTTTTATGTTGTATTGGTAAGAACTGTCCTCTGTATATTTTGTGCTTAATCCTAGTTTTTGTAATTTTCTCCATATGCTCTGTGTAAAATGAAAAAAACACTCTTGTACTCTTGTTTCTTTGTACACTGATGAAAATGCTGTCATGATGCCTACCCCCTGGCATCAGGACCAAGGCCCTCAGCTCCGGGAGCAGGCATCCAGACATTTGTTTAAACCTCAGCAGCCCCGGCTAGGGGCTGTCTGGGTTCAGTCCTGGCGCCTTAGGCGCCAGGCTCATCGTAGAAATCAGTCCTGGCGCCATAGGCGCCAGGCTCATAGACTTTACCTACCTGATGCAGACCATGCTGCAAAAGAGTCCAAGCCTACATGAGGCCTGGATGGGACTATTTTGTTACAGGAACTATTTTGTACTTGTGCGTGGCTCAAGGGAACTTCTTACCTGGAACTACTTTGGAGGCTATTTAAACCACAACCGAACAGCAGCACATGCTTCGCGTTATTCTGCATCCAGCAGCGTGACGCTCACCATGCCTGCAGCCAGCATCCAGTCTTCTGCCCCGCCCGTGTGCCTGCAGCCAGCATCCAGTCTTCTGCCACGCCCGTCTCGAATCCGGAGCTCCTAGAGAAAGAAGAAGAAAAGGACAAGGTTAGAAAACAAACTTATTTCGAATTCCTCACCTAATTCCGGAACCATTTCATCCTCGGACCTGAAAAGTACATCAGTCCTGCACGCGTCGCTCACCAGCTCCAGCACGGCACCATACTCACCAGTTCTCACAGCATCTTTCGATCCGGCACTGTCTCCATCATTTCTTCGCCGTAATCTGGCACCTAGGGGACACAAGAAAAAACAAGGTGAGCCAAGGGAATCAACAAATACAACCTCTTACCACCATAGACTTACCTGATTTACCACCGGCGGTATTCTTCCATAACTCTCCACATTTTCATATGCCGCATCTGTAAAGAGGGAGAAAAAACAACACGTTAACGCATGCAATAGTTACCGGACAGCGTTGGGTAACACAGACTCTTACCTGAACGCCAGCAGCAGCTACGAGACCTTCTTCTCACGAACCCAGTTGCAACTTAAGGAAGGAAGGGGCAAGAGTGAACATTGGGCACATTGAACTCTTTGAACTTCATACTTACCAATCCCGCCAGGGACTTCAGAGTCAATACTTACCGGAACTCTCCCAACGCCTTCAAACCAATGAAGTAACTGGTATATACGCGCCCCTGCAAGACATGCAGGATGGAGAACTCATCTTTTACGAACATAAGGTGATATCGGAGGTGATTAGTGTGGGAGAGCGAGAACAGTTGGGAGGCCATCACTAAAACCCACAGGTGGTTAATCCCTGTCTCCACTTGCAGGAAAATACTTCTTCGGGTCCAGCAGACAAGACTAGGTGGGCCAGTCCAGACAGTCATCTCTGCGCTATGCATCACAATGAAGGAGACCGCAGTTGTCCGGGTCGGATCAACACCCCTGTGGGGTCCAGGTGAGCGTAACAAATGCCTTAATTTGTGCAATTTCGTAGTGCATGATTATTGTAATTGGATGTGAATCAGGTGCAGTCTCTTTAATTTTACTGAACACGATTTTATAGGTTTCCTCATTTTTTCCCAGCATCAAAACATATACAAGTGGTATGATTTTGTTATTAATTGTTCAATGAACTGTGAAAAACTGTTGAAATGGTTGCGGGCACACTTTAAATGTTGCGTCACTTTGCCAATGTTGACTTTGACTTAGATGTACAAAGTTGGCAGCAGTCGGAAATATCATGATTTTTTTATTGTTTATTTCCATTATGGCATGGTGGAAACTTTTTCCTTTTGCGGTCATTTTAAACACTTCTGGTATTGTTATATCTGAATACACCATTGGTGCCGGTGGCAGATTCTCTTTTTGTTGTTTGGTTTGTTATCGTACGTTGCATTAGTTTTTCTCCTGGTAATTGTGCAGATATATGCATTGGTAACTTATCACAAACACTTGAAATCACTGACCCATTTGCTTCACCTTGACTTTCTACTGCTTTTCGTTTCAGTTTGCAAGTTGTTTTTTTAATGATAATGTTTGTTTGATCTGGTAGATGGTTGTGCTCATTTTTGGTTTTTACATTCGAAGCTTCAGTAATTGCTCTTGCACTGCATTTTGTTTTACCGTACTCTGCACACTTCCAATAAGTGCATTCCTTTTTTTCAGCTTCCTTCTAGAAAATATAACCATTTAAAACCATCTGTTTTCCTCCTTTTTGTGTGATGATGTACTCCACCTTGTTCTCCATTGTTTACTCTAAAAATAACGGAGAAAATAAACAGTTTTATCATTCCTGTCACACATTTTTTTATGGTAAGATACCTTAACGTTTAGTTACATGTTAGTTATGCCAATATTACCTGTTTTATTTTGAAGTAACTCTATTCAAGTCCCTGCAGTTCGATCTCAAGTGTGGTTCTGTCAGGTAATGACGGTTTTCCACAACTGTTATTCGTTCCTTGGTACTTAGACAAGGTTCTTTACTTGTGGTTGTCACCTATGTGCTTAACCCTTTCTACCTTTTTGTGTTGTGTATGAGGGGTGAGAGGGTGGTTCGGGGTCACGGGGGTGTGGTGGGGGGGTTGGGTGGTGGGTGGCTGCGGGGTGTCGGTTTAGAGGGGATTGGGGGGGACCCCCCCCTATTAAATGGTACTATTGATGATATTTTACATTGGTACATTACTATTTTTTTCGACAATTTTTTCCGACATTTATTTTTCGAAAAATTGACTCTTTCTATTATATGTATATTTTTTCAACGTTTTTTTTTCAACATTTTTGTAGTTCGACATTATTTTTTCGATATTATTACTATAAACCGTCCTCCCCCCATCAAACAATAACCCCCTACCAGGATCTGAAGTTGAGTATGCCACTGAATGAATATCTATCAATCCTTACAAAAGCTTCCCACTGGGGGGCCTAACAGGTCCCCCGTTGTGACAGTGTTCCCGCCTGGTGCTTACTATAGGAATTTCCTATTGTGACAGTTTCATATTGTGGTGTTGCACAGGGGCATTTCCACATCGTTGCAGCTTCACATTTGCTTCTCGCTGCCAGAATTCCTCATTTAATTGACTCACATTACGCTGCATGCCGCAAGCATTCCTGCTCTCCAGCAGACCCAGCTGTCCCATCCACTGTCTGAGAAGTGGGGAGGGACTGGAGGTAATTGACTCACATTACGCTGCTTGCCGCAAGCATTCCTGCTCTCCAGCAGATCCAGCTGTCCCATCCACTGACTGAGAAGTGGAGAGGGACTGGAGGTAATTGACTCACATTACGGTGCTTGCCGCAAGCATTCCTGCCCTCCAGCAGATCCAGCTCCCATTCACTGACTGAGAAGTGGGAGGGACTGGAGGTAATTGACTCACATTACGCTGCTTGCCGCAAGCATTCCTGCTCTCCAGCAGATCCAGCTGTCCCATCCACTGACTGAGAAGTGGGGAGGGACTGGAGGTAATTGACTCACGTTACGATGCTTGCCACAAGCATTCCTGCTCTACAGCAGATCCAGCTGTCCCATCCACTGACTGAGAAGTGGGGAGGGACTGGAGGTAATTGACTCACGTTACGCTGCTTGCCGCAAGCATTCCTGCTCTCCAGCAGACCCAGCTGTCCCATCCACTGACTGAGAAGTGAGGAGGGACTGGAGGTAATTGACTCACGTTACGGTGCTTGCCGCAAGCATTCCTGCTCTCCAGCAGATCCAGCTCCCATCCACTGACTGAGAAATGGGGAGGGACTGGAGGTAATTGACTCACGTTACGGTGCTTGCCGCAAACATTCCTGCTCTCCAGCAGACCCAGCTGTCCCATCCACTGACTGAGAACTGGGGAGGGACTGGAGGTAATTGACTCACGTTACGATGCTTGCCACAAGCATTCCTGCTCTCCAGCAGACCCAGCTCCCGTCCACTGACTGAGAAATGGGGAGGGACTGGAGGTAATTGACTCACATTATGCTGCTTGCCGCAAGCATTCCTGCTCTCCAGCAGATCCAGCTGTCCCATCCACTGACTGAGAAGTGAGGAGGGACTGGAGGTAAATGACACACATTACACTGCTTGCCACAAGCATTCCTGCTCTCCAGCAGATCCAGCTGTCCCATCCACTGACTGAGAAGTGGGGAGGGACTGGAGGTAATTGACTCACATTACGGTGCTTGCCGCAAGCATTCCTGCTCTCCAGCAGACCCAGCTCCCATCCACTGACTATCTGTTTACACAAACTGAGCCCCACTCCGGGAACTGACATCAATGGAAAAACAAACATACCTCCCACAGATTCCTTATCTTGGATATATTCCTGCAGCTTTAGCAGAATCGCAGAAAATATTTTGTCCCGGATGAGGCACTGTGTGACTTAAACACCTGGATCCCTTGGCACGACTTGTCCTCTCCACGGGAGATGATGGCATCTGTCCATGTATAGCTCACAACTCACCCCTAACCTCAGTTCCCTCCTTTTTTCACCCCGCATACTCAGCCGTATTTGGTAAATGTTCTCAGGCCGTGCCTAGGGCCAGTCTGTACTTTACACCGCGTTTGAGGTCAAGGACTTTTCAAGCGATTCATTTGCCTGAGAGCCAAATAGATGTGTTCCATAAAAGGCATATCTAGCAGTCCTGTTGGGCCTCTGGATTGAACCGCAATGTACTCAACCACCTTATCACAACTAGTGCCCATGAATCTGGCTACACAGTCTGCAGCATCTAAGCCCGCCTGTAATATTTGGCATCATCAATCAGATCACTAAATCCATCTTTCCCACCCCTTTGGGTGGGTGAGAAGCAGCTACTGGCACTACCGCCCATGAAATATGCAAATATTTCCCAAGGGCACATGGTACATTGAAGGCTTTTAGAGCCACCTTGCCTTAGACAAAGACATTTTTGGCCATATCGTCATCTTTTTCCTATCCCTAACTGCAGGGAGGGTTTGGAATATTGCAGAGTTTCTGTTTGCAAAAGCCACCTAAACTACAAGGCTCTCTGCCATATGGTGACTCAACAGAAAGTCTGGATCCTGGTTTATATTTCTTTCACAAGCTCTTTATTCACTGCCGGCACTGAGCAGGGGGTTTTCGAAAGCCCCATGGGTGGCTCCTTGAGGGCTATGTTGAATGGAATTTACAGTTCCGCTGGGGCAGCCTTGTTTAGGATGTCCATCAGGTCATACAGGGTGACCAGCCTTGCCGGGACATTCCAACCTAAAGACTCTAGCACCTTCGACATTGTATACTGAAAGGTTGCGTTTGGATGAATACAAGGGATTCAATGCACAACATCAAGGTTGATGGATGAATCCAGCCTTCTCACACTTAAATCAGGTGAGCATGCGTAACGCTTTGAAGGTGATTCCTTACAGAACGCTTCAAGTGAAAACACTGATAATGTATCAAGAATCTATTGGCCTTGAAATAGACATTGTGTCGAAACAGGTGTTGGCTGGTTTTTTGCACAAGAAAATAAATGTGACTAAACAGCCCACCTTATACTCTTGGACTTTATACTTTACTAAAAGATTTTGTCAAGCACATTGTAGAACTGCATTGGCCAAGCGCAAAGTGCAAGAGTTTTTTAAGTGGCATAAGGGTTACCATATATCACTTGCAACGCAGCTCGCACCTTATTCACCTAGGAACCCAGTGCAATTGGACACCGTTTACCCTTGCTTAATTGTGTCTGACACCTTAAATCAGTAGCTAACTCTGACATAACGGCCTCCTCTAGGAAACTGGTTTGAGAACTGTACTTTGACTCGAATATTGTATGCACCGATCTGAGGAAGTCACTCCTAAATTCCGCGGTATACCTTCACCGGTCTTTCAAACGGCAATGGGCCCTTCAAGAGGATGGTAATCTTGGCACTGATCACCTATAAGAGGACCTCCTTGATGGAATGCGTCAAATTAATTCGAGTTGGTCTTATGCTCAACGCTGTACCCCAGTTCTTGGACATGCAAATGGCCGCCTTAGAGGAATCCATGCCTGCATTGGAGGATGCAAGGGGTTTCGACTGTTTACTCAGTGACAATACAGTTGAAGCTTTGTTAGGATACATTATAAGGATTTGTATCTGTTAAAATGCACCTTCTTCAGACTTCTTTAGCGGTTATAGGTCAATTGGTCGAAAACATTTGGTCGACTGGACAACTGGTCGAATCAATTTGGTCGAAAACCAAATGGTCGAATGTTTTTTTATTTTTATTTTTACCCCTTTTTTGGGTTTTTTTGGGGGGTCCACCCCCCAGCCCCCTTTTTTTTCTTTTTTTTTTCCCACACGAAAACCCACAAAACATATATAAATTAAAAAAAAAAAATTCGACCATTTGGTTTTCGACCAAATGGTGTCGACCAAATTGCAGTCGACCAGTTTGCAGTCGACCAAATGACTGGACACCTTCTTTAGCTTCTTAGATATACTTTAATGCTTAGTTACATGAAGTTACATGAAAGGCAACCACTGGGTCCCATCACCCAGGCTTAACTGACCTCAGGTAGAACACTCTTACAGCATTCACACATCAACATTGCAACATGACATCATAGGGTCTCACATTCACAAGCAAGCACTTCACAACACATCTCCTTCCTTTCCAATGACGCACATCCACTTGACATTCACCAACAAGCACTTTGCAACACATCTCTTTCCTTTCCCACACACACACCGACAAACACATCACAACAGTATCACACACCCCTGCCATTTGCGTGGTCTCCAAACGTTCTGACGGATGTGTAAGAGAGTGGGTGGGTTATGTTAGTTGGGAGGAAAGGGAAAGGTAAGATTGCAGTGCTTTGTGTTGAGGTTACGGATTGGAAGTACCCTCAGCTCTGCGTGCTGGTAAGCTTTCTAGGTGAGATGTGTAGGAGGCATAGAAGGATTTGTATCCACAGAGGTGGCTTTGTCCTTATAGTGTGCGTTTGTGTTGGCCAGGGGCTGAATATGCTGGTTGTAGTTAGAGGTGTAAGTTTGTGATGTTCAAAGTTTGAGAAGAGTTTTTTCTTTTTTCTTTTTTACAAAAGCCTTGTGCAAGTGGCTGATTTATGTTTCTGTGTGGCAAGTAACCTGGAGAGAGATTAGTAGTATAGGATGATACCTTCCATCAGCATACACATTTGACCGGTGGCCACACCCCTTTAACCCCGAGGTCCCGCCCTACCGGAAGTCCCACCCCGGAAGTGACATTGTGCAGGTGACCCAGAAGTCCCGCCCTAGCGAAAAGCCTAACCCGGAAGTGATGTAGTGGTGTTTAACCGGAACCCAGGCCCTAGCGGTTGTGTTGCCCCAGGATGTGACATCATAGGTGCTAGCTGTGAGGTCCCCACAAAGCCTGGAGTCCCTAAAGCCCCCACTGGGTTCCCCGGAAGTGCAAACATGATGGGTAACCTATTCCGGAAGTATCCTAGTGGGGTTCACCTGAAAAATTCACCTCTTCTAGGTTGTGGGAATGTGTGTTGACCATTATGACCCAGATGTCCCCCCCTCAATGACCCGGAAGTGTGTCACAGTTTTTGCACGGTGGGGCGCCTGGAGAAGATGTCTGCGCGGGGCCACCTTTAGGGGTGTGTCGTGAAGGTTGTATATATACATCTGATGTTTGGGAGGAAGGTACACGCCACTCCTGAAGCCTGGGGAAAACCCTCTTGCACAGCGCCCTGCGATACCAGCAGTTATGGGGAGGTATACACAATGTTGAAGCTTTGGGTATCTTGCAGGCCAGGTTGTTAAACCATGTCTGAAGGTGTAGCTGTTCAAATGTTGAATAGATTTATAATGTTTTCTAACCGTTTGGGTCTGGAGTGTACTAAAGAGGGTGTTTAGTATTAAGTGGAGGTGTGTGTTTCTTTATAATAAGAACAGTGAAAAGAAAAGCATAGCATGTATACTAAGATTTGCCAAAAGAAAAAGAAAATCTCTGAAAATAAATAATTAATAAATAATCTAAATATGAGCACAACAGATTTCTGAAGCAATGCATGTGTTCTTTGAAAAGGCTAGGCTGTGGTGCCCTGAGGGTATAGCAGGGCTGTGGACGGTGTGGAGATTCTGCTCACACCATCTAATACAGGGCTCTGGCCTGTGCAAAATGTGTAAACCACGTGCTGCTGGTATTTATAGCTACGGCTGGCCCCATCTGTGAAACAAGGCCATGCTGTAATTGCTCAGGTTACAGTGAGTGCTGGAAAAAAACAGCTCTTAGCAAAACATGTGTGTCCCTGGAAATATACATGGAAGCATTCCTTGAGCTCAAAGTGAAACCCCAGTATGGGAAGCCGTTCAGGTCAAAATTACACCTTTAAGAATGTGACATATTGAAATGCATACAACATGCAATGAAATGAGTAAGGCATACATTGAGATGACTATAATACGTATCGAAATGAGTATAACATGTATTGAAATGAGCATGACATGTATTGAAATGAGTAAGACATACACTGAAATTCATTGAATAAGACATGCATTGAAATTAATATGACATGTTGAAGTGAATACGATATGCAATGGAATGAATATGACACGCATTGAAATGAATATGACTCACATTAAAGTGAATATAACATGCATTGAAATTAATATACCATGCATTGGAATGAATAAGGCATGCATTGAAATAAATATGACACCGATTGAAATGAATATGACACACGTTAAAGTGAATATAACATGCATTGAAATTAATATACCATGCATTGGAATGAATAAGGCATGCATTGAAATAAATATGACACCGATTGAAATAAATATGACACCGATTGAAATGAATATGACACACTTTGAAGTGTATTGGGCATGCAATCGAATTAATATGACACTGATTGAAATGAATATGACACACGTTGGAGTGAATATAATATGCATTGGAATGAATATGACACCCATTGAAATTAATATGACACAAGTTGAAGTGACTATAACATGCATTGGAATGAATATGACACCCATTGAAAAGAATATAACATGCAGTGGAATGAATAGGACATGCATTGAAATAAATATGACACCCATTGAAATGAATATGACGCATGTTGAGGTGAATAGGACATGCATTGAAATAAATATGACACCCATTGAAATGAATATGACGCATGTTGAGGTGAATAGGACATGCAATGGAATGAATATGACACACATTGACATGAATATGACGCATGTTGAGGTGAATGTAATATATATTCACTCCAAAAAAAACTTTGTTAAGGGGACGTTATGATTAGGATGCCCTAACTAAAAACCTGTACACTTCAATGAAAAAACTTTTCACACATGCCATTATGGTTGAAAGTAAAACTGAAAAACCCCTGAAATTCGCCAGTTATGGTCGCCTAAGGACTGTTGGGGAGGATTGGTCCAAAAGACCCCCCTTGCCTACATCCCCGCCTCAGGTGAGGGCCATGGCTCATCGGGTGTCCCCTCCTTACCACCAGGGCCCAGGTGGTGGATGGCTCACCTGCTGAAGACATTGCCCCCACGTATTGAATTCAGCTAGGCCTCAGAAACCATTTTGTCTAATAAAGATGGTGTGAGCTCAGCGCACTGTAGTGCGGCCCCCACCCTCGGAGAGTTTCAATTATCCCTGTTGCCGCAGCACCCTGGCAGATCCGCTGTGAGCCCGTTCCCACGAGCAAGCCGGACATGAGCTAGCGTAAGATACTAACACTGTAACATTTCACCTTCCGCAGTGTATCACTGCTCCCAGCATGACCCGGCCAGCGAGGCCTGGGTGATGGAAAGAACTGTAAAATGGTCATTGGATGAAAGCAGAAAAGTCCCCAAATACTAATGCCAAAACTACTTGTAAAACGCGCATTCTCTTCACAAAACTTCTTCTATTAAAGAAACCTGTAAAAATGTGTAATTATGGTAGAACGCATGTTCACATGACACCAGCAATGAAGGACCCACACCCCTGCAGTTGTGTGCAAATAATAAAAAGCTTTCCGGGGGACTATCCGTTATATGTATCATTGAAAAGTTTACACTCCACGGTCCCGCGCGATAACCGAATTAATGCTGCTAGAGTACAAGGGAAGACAAGTGTAATCATACAGAGGGCTCATGTGAAGGACACGCGAGATTGCACCCGTCATGTGTGTATGTCTAAGCCCTTATGTGCCACTACCGCCACGCACGGTGGTGGGTCTCTTTCTTTGTGCTCCACCAACCACACTACTACCTCACTTATTGCAAATGTATATGCATATAACTAAATGCTGTAGTTGTTAAAACATAGTGCACGGATAAGGTGCTCAGACTGGCTATATTTGAGACACATTTAGCAAAGTTGAACTGTATGTTCTCGAGTGATTCAAATGAGTATTATAGAGTGTTTCAAATGTTTGTGATGTTTTCACCTAAAGTCGGCAACACACGAGGAAGATACCTTTGTGAATATGTGCAAGGCCATGCCCCCTCCCACCCTGTGAAGACTGCCAAACAAGAGAGCAGAGGCCCGCGCCGCGCTGCTCCACCTCCCCCAACCAGACTGGAGCCGCTTCAAAGATTTGTAGTCCCCTCTGCAGCACCCAAGGCCACGGCCCGCCACCTGCATAATTTACAGCACAGCAGTAAACCTCTGCCTGAATACACAAATCCAAAGGCGTCCCCTCGTAAACCCCACAACCCACCGGATCACATTAGACTTATAGCCCTGTGCAATTAGGACACCCAATACTGTGGCAACGTACAGCAGCACATTCATAACAACTTCTAACAAGACAGAAAGACATGTACCGCCCGTCCCATGCCCTGAAACTTAGCCCCTCGACCTATGGTACCGGTCAACAGGACACTGGTAACCATGCCCTGACGAATGACCATCAGACCCCTCACAAGGTGCATTCCTCCTGTGTTGCATTAACCTGTAGAATAACCTATTGAAAGATTTACTAAAGAAGATAATATTGCAATAGCTGAATGACTGCGGTGTGCATGGCCTAGGGCAAATAAGTGAGGAAAAGACATTCATCTCTGACACGGGCCACAATGGCACAACAACACCGCCCGGATGAACTCAGCCGACCCGCCAGGCCCAGCCCGACCCACGAGGCTGACCAGTGACGTCCTCCAGCCAAGGCCAACCACATCGCAGCAACGCCTATAGCTAGTCATCACCTGTAACGCTCACCTGATTCCCACGGAGGCGCAGGTCTGGCTTCGAGTGCTGATGCTTCTTCAATGGGGAAGCGCAGGACTCTGAAGATGGACAGGAAGGGCCCTCTACTCTGGCTTCTCCGGCTCGCAGGATTATTCCCCTGTGAGTGAAAAGGGAGTATTACCTACTGACTGAGTTATGCTCAAGCCTCCCACTCTCTTCCAACCCTCCACGATACCCTTCCACGATTCCCCGTGAAGTCTCACCTTAGGGTCTGAAAGGACGAGCTCTCCATCCTGCTTCTGACGCAGGGGCGCGTTGAACCCAGTTACTTCACTGGATTGAGGTTGGATGGGAGTTCAGGTAAGCTTGATTATACTGGTAAGGCGCTGTAAAAGTTCTGTTGCAAGTTCAAAAGTTCAAGCTTTAAATAATAATGTTCATTGTCTTTTTTCAGGTGATGAATGAAGATTCCTTTGGAGACTTCTTGCAACAAAGCGCTGATGTTGATGTCTTTTCCCCATAGGGGCAGGGGTTCGGAATGCCGGAGATATGGCGCCGACCCGAAGTGAAACGTGCAGTTCCAGTAAAGATCTGGTAAGTCCTAGATGAGCGCTCAGGTAATGTTTTTGCATTCGCTCATCTAATGTCTTTGTCTTTTTTCCCCATAGGGGCCGGGGTCCTGCTTGGAAGCAGCAAGACCCGAAATGAAATGGGAATGACCCAACAGGTAAGTATTAGAAGGAAACTGAGCTTTTCCTATTCCCTTCCTTCTCTCACCTCTTATTCTTGTCTTTTTCTCTAGGCTCTGGGAAGTGGCTGTGTATCCGGATGATCGCTGCTGAAGATGGAGGAACCCAGGAAAGGTGATTGACATGCAGCGCTGCAGCGATCGTATCGAAATGCTTTTAAAAATGATGTCTTCCCTTTCAGGATCGTCGGTGATGTCTCCGTGGTGCAGATTAGCTGGTAGGTCTCTTGTCTCCCTTTGCAGGTGATCCAGGATGCTGACAGGCGTGGCTGAAGTCCAGATGCAGGAGCTGACACGGTGAGCGTCCAGCTGCGAGGAGCAGAACAACGCGAAGCGTGAGTTGCTGATCGGGTGTGGTTTAAATAGCTTTGGAAGAAGTTCCAAGTGTGTATCCTTCCTCCGATCAGGTATGTATCCTTCCCCGACCACACCCGGGTGGAAAGTAGTCCCACAGGTAAAGTAGTTCCTATTCAGGCCTCAAGAGGGCCTGGATGTGGCAGCATGGTCTGCATCAGGTAAGTGCACATTAAAACACTTGAACACATGTCTAGCTTTATGAGCCTGGCGCCTAAGGTGCCAGGACTGCGTCCAAAGGGCCCAAGCTTGGGCCCGCTGGCACTCCCCTGGGGGAAATGATGCCTGCCTCTGGGGTTGCTGGGTCGGACCTGGCTCCTTGGAGGTAGGCATCATGACAGTACCCCCCACCCCCTCAAGGCCCCTGCCAAGGTTCTTCCCTCCGGGGGTTTGGGCTTGTTCGGAAATCTCCGGTGAAACCTTTGTACTAATCGAGGTGCGTGGACATGGTTACTAGGCTCCCACGATCTCTCCTGAGGTCCATATCCCTTCCAGTCAACAAGATAGAAGAGTTTCGACTTTACCACCTTGGAGTCTAAAATGTCTTTAACTTCGAATTCTAATTCCCCTTCAATTTGAACTGGATCTGGAGGCTTGGACAATCAGGTTCCTGGTTGTACTGGCTTCAAAAGTGATGCATGAAAAACTGGATGAATACGCATGTTGGACGGTAGATCCAGTTTAAAGGCCACTGGGTTGATTATAGCTTTGATGGGATAAGGTCCTATGAATCTGGGATTGAAGGTTCGCGGGCCCTTGAGGGGTAAATGTTTAGTTGCTAGCCATACCTGGTCTCCTACTTGGTAAGGAGGAGTTTTACTTCGGTGCAAATCAGCGTTTTCTTTATACTTTTTCTTGGCTTGCTGTAAATGAGTTGCAGCTTCTTTGAAGGCTCGGGTTATTGTGGAATGCAGATGATTTACTGCGGGCATTTCCAGGGTCAGAGGTGGATCTAGATCAGGATGGTGACCATACAAAGTATAAAAGGGGGTTTGTCCGGTTCCAGAATGCACTGAATTGTTGTATGCATATTCTGCGATTCAAAGGATGTCTTTCCAATTTAACTCGGATTGGTGTAACATGCACCGAAGATATTGCTCGAGAGTCTGATTGGTTCTCTCGGTTTGTCCGTCGGTCTGGGGGTGGTGGCTGGTGGATAACCGCACATCTATTTGTGCTAGTTGGCAACACTTCTTCCAAAAATGTGAGATAAATTGACTTCCACGATCCGAGACTAAAATGGAAGGGAAACCATGTATGCAAACTATATTCTCCAGGAATTCCTTGGCCAAGGTGGAAGCTGAAGGCAAACCCTTTAAAGGGATAAAGTGGGCCATTTTGGAGAATAGGTCCACAATTACAAGGATTGTGTTGTAACCAGCACAAGGAGGCAGATCTGTTATAAAGTCCATTGACAGGGTGTGCCATGGTGCCGGTGGAATATCCAAGGGTTGAAGTAGGCCGGCTGGCCTTTTCTTTTGAGCCTTGTTTTGGGCGCAAATTCCACAAGACAGTACAAAAGACTTTATGTCTTTTCTCCAAGAAGGCCACCAGAAGTGGCGTTTGATTTTTTCCTCCGTTTTAGCGATACCAGGGTGTCCTTCCATTAAAGATTCATGATGATGGGCAATAACAAGTTCTTGCAATTCTTTACTTGGCAGAAACAACCGCTCCTGGAAGTAGGGTAAGTCATCCTTAACGGTGTAATGAGGACCCTTTTGACTCCATTCCAGTAAGGTTGAAGAGTCTAGAAGTTGTTTTACTTGCGTTTGGATATCCTCAATAGATTGCAATGAAGTTAAGCCTAAGATTCTTTGCTCAGGTATGATGGGCACAGGTTCTAAGCTCGAATTAGGTTCTTCCATGCCAATCCGGGATAAGGCGTCTGCTTTTCCATTCTTGCAGCCAGGGCGATAGGTAATTACAAAATCAAATTCCGCAAAGAATAGAGCCCATCGGAGTTGTCGTGAAGATTGAGCTTTGGCCGTCTTTAAATACTGTAAGTTTCTGTGGTCCGTAATTACGGTGATGGTGTGTCTTGCCCCGAGAAGGTAGTGACGCCAAGCCTTGAAAGCAGATTTGATGGCCAGTAACTCTTTATCGGTAATTGCGTAGTTGATTTCAGGAGGAGAATATTTTCTGGACCAAAAGGCCACTGGGTGTAGTTGGTTAGTTTTTGGGTCTCTTTGCGACAGGACAGCTCCCATGGCCGAACTGGAAGCATCGGTTTCCACTATGTACGGGAGATCTGGGTGCGGGTGGTTCAATACAGGTGCAGAGGTGAATTTGGTTTTCAGGTCCTGGAAGGCTTGTTCGGCCTCAAGAGTCCATTCGAAGCGTTTGTTTTTCTTTAGGAGAGCGGTGATGGGTTGGACTGTTCGGGAAAATTCCGGGATGAATCTTCGATAGAAATTGGCAAAGCCAAGCATGCTCTGAACTCCCTTCACCGAGCTTGGAGATGGCCATTTGAGGATGGCGTCCACCTTTCGCGAGTCCATTCGGACTCCTTGAGGTGTCAGGATGAATCCGAGAAACTCAACTTCTGTGGTATGAAAAACGCATTTTTCGAGTTTTGCAAATAGTCTGTGCTGGCGCAGTTTCTCAAGAACTGCCCTAACATGTTTTCTGTGATCAGATTCTGAAGAAGAGTACACCAGGATGTCGTCAATGTAAACAATGACGCAGACATCAATAAGTTCCCGAAGAACATCATTCATAAAGTACTGAAAGGCGGCAGGTGCATTGCACAAACCGAAGGGCATCACCCGATATTCGAAGAGCCCAAATTTGGTGCGGAATGCAGTCTTCCATTCGTCGCCTTCTTTTATGCGCACCAGGTGATAAGCTCCTCGGAGATCTAACTTGGTGTACACACAAGCGTCTTTCACCTGGTCGATAAGCTCAGGGATCAAGGGCAGAGGATAACGATTCTTAATCGTTATTTGATTTAGGGCGCGATAGTCTATACACGTTCTAAGGTCGCCTTCTTTTTTTGGCACGAAGAACAGAGCTGAAGAGACAGGAGACTTGGACGGGCGAATAAAACCATTGGCTAGGTACTGATCTAAATACTGACGCAAATGCAGGTTCTCAGGTTCCGTAAGAGCATAAATCCTACTACAAGGTAGTTGAGCATCGGGTACCAGATCGATCTGGCAATCATAAGACCGATGGGGAGGTAACGTGTTAGCCTGTTCTTTCTGAAAAACGTCTTGGAATTCTTGGTATTCTGACGGTAGCTGTACAGGGATGGAAGTTGCTGTGGCTAGACCCATAGCTGGATTTCTTGGATAACAAGTTGGTTCACAATCAGGAAAACTTATCTTCTTTGCTCGCCAGTCAATTCTGGGATTATGTGTTTCGAACCAAGGAATTCCAAGAATTACTTGAAATTGTGGGGCCCTGATCACATCAAACACGATTGCTTCCCGATGTCCATCCTGACCCACCAGTGTCACTTCAACAGTGGAATGCGTTACAGGCCCTGAGGCTATTTCGGTTCCATCTACTGTAGTAATGACATCTTGGGTTACTTTCGGGCGGAGAGGAAGCGTAATCCTGGAAGCCAATTCACGGTCTATGTAATTTCCAATAGCTCCACTGTCGATGTATGCTTTTATAGCATGCAACTGCTGAGGCTGTTTTGGGTCCATGAGCACCATTGGCATGACGAAATGCGAGGTCAAAGAGTTAGTTTTCAAGCTCGGCAAGCGGACCCCTATGCTTGCCGGGCTAGGTCGTTTCCCAAATCAGGTGTCACTAATTCGTTATCAGTAGCTCCAACCACCTTCTTAAGTGGTTTAACTGGACAATTTCGAAGAAAGTGACCGGAAGTCCCACAATACAGACAAAGTTGCATTTGCCGCCTTCTCTCTCGTTCTTTCTGCGTTAATGGTCCTTTAACACCACCGATTTGCATAGGTTCAGATACGTCGGTACTCGTGGAGGTAGCGTGGGTTTTGATCGCTGCTCGGTTTTCATACTTGAACCGATCTGCTTTTCTATTTTGAAGTCTGTGATCAAGTTGAACCACCAAGTCAATGTAGTCTGCGCAGACCTGGGGTGGGTTTACTATCTGAGCTAGAACATCCTTAAGCTCTCCGCGCAGGCCTCGATGAAACAATGTGATCCTTTTGCTTTCTGGCCATCCAGTTTCCACAACCAGTCTGTTAAAGGTGGCTATGTAGGACAGAAGATCCTGATTACCTTGTCGTAATGATAGCAGTTCGTTATCAAGGGCCTGTCCTTGAGAGTGTCGAGCGAACAATCTTTCCATGCTGGCCTGGAAGCCCTGAAAATTCTGGAGAATGGGATCATCCTGATTTACCAATGGAATAGACCAATCGGCAGCACTGCCACTGAGGTAAGATAGTATAAAGGCTACCTTGGTCTGGTCGTTAGGGAAGGCTCAGGGTCTGCATAGAAAGTGTAAACGACATTGGTTCATAAAGACGGCATATTTCTTGGGATCCCCCGCAAAACGTTCAGGCGGGGCCAAAGGCATGTGTCCAGGTAGATTAATTTGTACCGGGTTACTCAAACCCATTGATGTGGAAATGTCTCCGGAATTAGGTAAAGGAGTGTGCCCTGCCTGGGCCTGTAATAACCTTTTGGCTAGGTCATCAGTTGTTTCCTTAGATAAGATCAGTTCTCTTTTGAGAGCTGAGTGCACCTCTGCCCGTAATTCCCCCAAAAGCTGGGCCAGCTGGTCAGTCTCGGAAGTCTCCATAGCGCCCGGGTGGGAAATTGTGGGTAGGCTTCGCGTTCTGTAACGCTCACCTGATTCCCACGGAGGCGCAGGTCTGGCTTCGAGTGCTGATGCTTCTTCAATGGTGAAGCGCAGGACTCTGAAGATGGACAGGAAGGGCCCTCTACTCTGGCTTCTCCGGCTCGCAGGATTATTCCCCTGTGCGTGAAAAGGGAGTATTACCTACTGACTGAGTTATGCTCAAGCCTCCCACTCTCTTCCAACCCTCCACGATACCCTTCCACGATTCCCCGTGAAGTCTCACCTTAGGGTCTGAAAGGACGAGCTCTCCATCCTGCTTCTGACGCAGGGGCGCGTTGAACCCAGTTACTTCACTGGATTGAGGTTGGATGGGAGTTCAGGTAAGCTTGATTATACTGGTAAGGCGCTGTAAAAGTTCTGTTGCAAGTTCAAAAGTTCAAGCTTTAAATAATAATGTTCATTGTCTTTTTTCAGGTGATGAATGAAGATTCCTTTGGAGACTTCTTGCAACAAAGCGCTGATGTTGATGTCTTTTCCCCATAGGGGCCGGGGTTCGGAATGCCGGAGATATGGCGCCGACCCGAAGTGAAACGTGCAGTTCCAGTAAAGATCTGGTAAGTCCTAGATGAGCGCTCAGGTAATGTTTTTGCATTCGCTCATCTAATGTCTTTGTCTTTTTTCCCCATAGAGGCCGGGGTCCTGCTTGGAAGCAGCAAGACCCGAAATGAAATGGGAATGACCCAACAGGTAAGTCTTAGAAGGAAACTGAGCTTTTCCTATTTCCTTCCTTCTCTCACCTCTTATTCTTGTCTTTTTCTCTAGGCTCTAGGAAGTGGCTGTGTATCCGGATGATCGCTGCTGAAGATGGAGGAACCCAGGAAAGGTGAGTGAAATGCAGCGCTGCAGCGATCGTAACGAAATGCTTTTAAAAATGATGTCTTCCCTTTCAGGATCGTCGGTGATGTCTCCGTGGTGCAGATTAGCTGGTAGGTCTCTTGTCTCCCTTTGCAGGTGACCCAGGATGCTGACAGGCGTGGCTGAAGTCCAGATGCAGGAGCTGACACGGTGAGCGTCCAGCTGCGAGGAGCAGAACAACGCGAAGCGTGAGTTGCTGATCGGGTTTGGTTTAAATAGCTTTGGAAGAAGTTCCAAGTGTGTATCCTTCCTTCGATCAGGTATGTATCCTTCCCCGACCACACCCGGGTGGAAAGTAGTCCCACAGGTAAAGTAGTTCCTATTCAGGCCTCAAGAGGGCCTGGATGTGGCAGCATGGTCTGCATCAGGTAAGTGCACATTAAAACAATTGAACACATGTCTAGCTTTATGAGCCTGGCGCCTAAGGCGCCAGGACAGAGGTCCAACATGAGCCTGGCGCCTAAGGCGCCAGGACTGCGTCCAAAGGGCCCAAGCTTGGGCCCGCTGGCACTCCCCTGGGGGAAATGATGCCTGCCTCTGGGGTTGCTGGGTCGGACCTGGCTCCTTGGAGGTAGGCATCATGACATCACCACCCAATCCCATTGAACTTGTGCCCCCTATAGTATGTAGGTTCTTATGACGTTTTTTGTAAATATATACGCCTGTCTTTGCTATTGTCAGACAGAGCGCTCTCGGAGTTTGCAGAGTTCTTTGCATGCCCTATTCTAATTGATAAACTCCCATTTGAGCTCACCCGCACTCTGTCTTGGCTTTATTCCCAACGTGGGAGAGTCCTTCATTGTCTCTCACTGCGGGGAGGATCGTGCTGGTTGGGGACGCTTGCCTTCAGTGGTGACCCCGAAAGCGTGATTATTATTATTTTTTCCCAACCTATCACTACCGTCCCCTTTTGGCACGAGAATCTCCGGTCGAAAAGGGATACGCAACGGTGCGCCGGCTCCGGGAGGCTGCCTGCCAACGGCGACCGGTACGCTCAGAAGTGCGTACTCAACAGAGAGAGGGTACGGGATCCCGGTTGAAAAATCCCCTTTGAGTACCGCTCGCCGGAGCCGGGGCTGACTGTTGAGCGGACGGCAACACTGCCTGGACGGACCCAGTTTCGGAGACTATCGGTTCAAGACGGGCACGTGAGTATTGAGTGCGAGTGATCATAAAGGGAGTGGAGGAGGAAATTTAGGACAGGGAACGAGGAGGGATAGAAGGGGGGGGCACGTAGGTCTACTAAGGACCATCTTAGACTTTCTTTGCTTTTTCTTTGCATATGGCCATTAGGATTAAGAGGTGAATAAGAGACAAAAGTGACGGGAACCTAGCTCCGAGAGGGGGTGGAAGGCGGCGCTGCATAGTTCTATCTTGACTAGTACTGGGAATATATGAAGAAGTGGATAATAAGATAAAAGTGTCTGGCAAAGGGGGACACGGAGAATATATTAGTGACTGCTATTCTTTCTATTCTTTTCTTTAGGGTTGGGGGAAAAAATAAAAGTGAGATCAGTACAAAACGTTAGAGATAAAGTAAGAGACAGAGAGTCCTACTGTAAGAGGGAAGATCAGACCAACAAATATATATATATATGCGCATACATATATCTGAATAAGACGGACAGGGACAGCCGGCCAGGGAGGAAAGGGAGGGCAGATTGAATTGTGAATAGAGTGTTACAGAGAGGTGTGTGCCCCTCGTATGCGTCAGGAGATAATTTGGTGCTGTGGGTGTGTAAAAATGGTCATAAATGTATAGTAATTGAATGGTCATGGTAAGTGTGGCCGGATAAAGCTTCATGAAGACAAAAATGACAAGGTGAAGTGAGTGTGTACCTTTTTGATTTCCGGGTTAACATTGTCGAGATCACTGATGGTTTGCTCTTGTATGTGCCCCCCAAAGAAAATAGAATAGAGACTGTGTACAGCCTTTCTAATATTGTGCAGGTAGGGGGAAGAACATAAAGGCGCCCATTATTGAATGTGAAATAGAAGACGAAAACTCATATTGGTGATACGTTTACATTGTAATTTTAGGACACACAGAGACACACAAGTACCTGGAGGGCACAAAGTATGGGGGCAGAAACACCCTTATCACATATTTGTAAGAACCTACCGGGGTATGCGGAGCGAATTAAGAAATATCATGACCAATGGATAACAGAGCTGAAGGGAGAGGGGTTACCCCAGATATGGCCCGAGGGGGGTCATTTGACAAAAGTGTTCTGGATATGGTGGCCACATGCATTTGTTTGAAATACAAGGGGAAGCAGTTGCATAATAGGAGGGAAATATTAGATCTCTGGAGGTTATTTGAAGAGATACCACCGCCTAAAACACCAGCATTAAATCCTGACCTACCATCCACCACTGACAATCCACTAATGATACAGAGAGATGCTAAAGAATTGCCAAATGTAGAGCCACCAATAGAGGTAATAAGCTTGTACCCGATATTAAACAAGCCTGTGCCCGCAGAAGGGTACAGTGACCCCACTTATGTGCCTCCCCCGACAACTACTACACCCCAACGGCCAACGGCACCCCCGCCATACGAGAGTACAAGGGAGCGAGCCCAGGCAAGTACACAAAGGGTGGACATAGAAAAACTAACAGATGATTTAGAGTCAAGACTCTCAATAGCCAAAGATGAGCTCTCAAGGTTAAAAGACATATGTGAACGAACAGCACTTAATGCAGCGAGATCAGAGCGCACGTCTAGAGCGCCTAGTGAGAATAGAACACTTGAAGACGGGTGGAAAAAAGGTGAGATACTGTTCAGAATTGAGGAAGAACCGACACGAATAATTGAAGTAGGGACAAGAGAGGGATGTACTGATAATGAAGAAAGGCCTATAGGGGACAGAGAAGAACTACTATGTGATATAAGGGACGATTTGGAGGAAAGCGACAGGTTGAGCATGGCAATAGGAGGGGGAAGCGAAGGGTTAGATGGTGCATGTTCAATGAGAACACTGGACGATGAGTGGACGGGACGATTGAGAAACAGGGTGGGGAAAATGGCATCATTGGGAACATCAGGAGTGAAGACGGGTACAGATACCACGATGAAAGGAAGGTTACAGCTCCCACTGATACATAGGGGAGGAGGGAGGCCGAATTATATCCCATGGGCTCAGATGGATAAGGCCAATTTATTAAAGTTATTGCCCCCGTTATCGGGAGGGGCAAGTAAGTGGATATACGCCTTTGAGAAACACACTGCCGGTGTACCCCTAGCAATAGGAGATGTGAAGAGCTTGCTTGTATCAGCAGTGGGGGATCAGGCCGACAGAGTATGGGTAAAGGCTGGTTTCCCGGGAGTAACATTAGACTGCGACCGCCATGATGGGGCCTCCTTTAACACAGTACGTGAGAGGGTGTGGGATGCCTTGCGGGAAACTTTTCCAGATACACCAGACTTGCAGTCAGTAATGCAGTGTACAATGAATGACGGGGAAGATGCTATGGATTACATTTTTCGGGTCCAAGAGATGTGGAGAGCAGAAACGGGGACGCCCTGGTATCAATCGACATCTTTGTTTTACTTCATTATAAAAAGAGGACTCCCAAAAGAGGTGCAAAAGGCGCTCGACAAGATAGCAGGTATTGAAGCGAATGGATGGCCTGAGATTCAAAGCATAATAGTGCACCACTGTAAGAGGATAAAAGAAAGGGAGAAGGAGGTGCCGCAGAAAAGATTGGCAGACGAAGCAAAACTAGTGCAGACAAAGTTGGTGAAGGTCGCAGCAGCAGTAGCCGCGCTCCCACACAGCAGGGAGGGAGATGAGGAGGAGGAGGGGCTGATAGCAATACAAGGAAGGATGGCAACTAATTGGGCCGGAGCAGGACAGCGGCAGTGGAACGAGCAGGAGCAAGGCGGAGGCCCGCAGTGGCAAGAGTGGGCCCCTCGAGGGGGACGAGGTGGGTACAGGGGCCGAAGAGGAGGTGGACCGGGATACGGGGGAATGGGAGGAAATGGATGGCAGGGTCCTAGAGGTGCACTAGGGAGTTGTTGGAACTGCGGAAGATGGGGGCATTACTCTAGGGAGTGCAGAAGCAGACCCAACAACGGGTTCCAAGAGGCAGAACATTATGGCCATCCCCATCCGGGGAGCCCATATGGTCTCCCAATGGGACAACAACAACAAAGATACCCAGGCCAGGGGCACAATGAGCAACAACAGGGGCATCAGTATAGAACACAGAACCACCCACATAACAATGACAATATGCAGTACACGCCAGGCAACCCTTTTGTGACAACAGCAAACGGGGCCCCCGCACCTGCGCCCTATAGTGGCGTGTCAGTGGTTTCAGGGAGTGTGTTCAATCAGGGGGGGCAATGAGACACCCCGCATAGGACAGCCCACAGAGAACACTTGCGTGTCCAGTTCTATCTACCACCTACGATGCATCAGAGGAACCATTGGTAGGGGCGCAGATAGGAGACAAGCAGTTCATATTCATGGTGTATTCGGGAGCGGAGAAATCATGCATTAGAGAGGGCCGGTTCCCGTTATCTAACCGAAAGTTAGAGACGCAGGGGTTCTCTGGGGCTGTAATTGAAGTTCCTTACACAGAAGCATTGGATGTAACAGTGGGGGGCAAAACTGTAAAGACACCCTTACTGTATTATGAACACTCACCAATAAATTTGTTAGGGAGGGATCTCCTGAGTAAACTCAACATGACCATATCCTTCACTGAGAGAGGTATAGTGTGTTCAACACCCGGAATATGCCCATTACGTGTAATGTTGGTAGTACAGGCCCACACAACCACACAAGAAATACGAGGTTTGCCGGAAAACGAGGACATGTTTATTGAAGGGCTAAAGACATTGGCCCTCATAATTCCAGAGCTGAGAAGAATGGATTGGAGGATTCCAGCGGAGTTCCTCTTCCGCCCCATAGTGTGCCCCGACACAGCACCAGGATCCGTGGTATCATTAGATTTGCATGCTGTACAGGTATCAGCAAAAAGGATTTCTGTGATTGGAATAGATATGGAAGGATGTGAGTGGCGTACAGTGCTGTGTACAAATGCCAATATCGCCCTAAGAGACTTAACAGATGAGGATCTCTTTTCAGATGCAGAGGGGGATGGTGAAATAGTAATGGAAATAGCGATGCCCTGTGACATTTTGATTCAAGCAAGGGAAATCCCCGTTCAGCTGATGGCAGTGGTAGGAGCACCGCTGTCATTCTTCGATGACGACATGAGGCTCGTACCAAATAATCTGTGGACAACAGGTCCCCATGATGTAGGGCTATTGCATGGAGTACAACCAGTGATAATAAAACTAAAACAAGGAGCAATTCTACCCCGAGTGAAACAGTATCCATTGTCCCGTGAAGCTGAAGAAGGGATAAAAGAGACAATAAATGCACTACTAGCACAAGGGATAATAGTGCCTTCAAACTCCCCATGTAACACATGTATTTATCCAATCAAAAAAGCAAAGGGAGGGTCTTGGAGAATGATACAGGATTTACGCCCCCTAAATGATGTAATTCAGAAAGAGTTCCCTTTGGTCCCGAACCCTGCATCAATATTATGCAGCATCCCAAAAACGGCATCACATTTCACGGTGGTCGACTTGAAAAACGCGTTTTTCTCAATCCCCCTGGCTGAAGAGAGTAGATACCTGACAGCATTCACACTAGGGGGAAAGAGATATGAACACTGCAGATTACCGCAGGGATACTGTGAGAGCCCGAGCATATTCAACCGCATATTACATGAAGACTTGGGAAACCTATCAGTTGAGAGTACAATAATTCAGTACGTAGACGATTTACTCGTCTGTGCACAAGACGAAGAAACATGCAGAAAAGATTCAACAACACTCCTGACTCTATTGGCCAATAACGGGTACAAGGTAGACAAGGGAAAGCTACAGTACTGTCTGACAGAGGTTCTATACCTGGGACAGCTAATATCAAAAGATGGAAAAAGAATAATCCCCGACAGGGTAGAAGCGATAAGATCAGTAGGAGAACTCACAACAGTGAAAGACATGCAGAAATTCCTGGGAATGTGCAACTAATGCCGAGCATGGATATTAGATTATGCAGCATACACGAGACCCCTACTACAAGCACTCAAGGAAGCACAACAGGAGAAAAAAAAAATAGAATGGTCAGAAGAAATGAGTGCCTCCTTTAAATCATTAAAAGAGTTAATTTCAAGCGCTCCAGTACTCGCAAATCCTGATTATGGACGCAAGTTTTACCTGTTCTCACACTGCAAGGGAACACTCATGACAGCTGTACTGACACAGAAGACGTCCCTAGGACACAAGCCTTTGGCTTACTATAGTGGTACTTTAGATGCTGTGATGCAAGGACATTTCGCGTGCGAGCAATCACTCGCTGCAGCCGCGTTCGCAATTGAGAAGAGTGCCACAATAGTAATGGGATGCCCTGTGACATTGTTTGTGGAACATTCATTATTTGCAATACTTGAGAGGTCAAAAAGCACACTGACAACACAGCAGGCAACCGCCTATGAGATAATATTGTCCAGCGCCAATATCCATGTGGTGAGATGCAAGACAGTGAATCCAGCAACATTCATTACAGAAGCGTGCACACTAGAGGACATGCAGGAACACGATTGTGCAACTTACACAGGAGAAAGAGGGGAGGACACAGTGGTGTGTGAGAACGCTCTAAGCGAGGGGGAAGTATACTTCGTAGATGGGTCAGCATCAATTGGCGTGGACACAGGAGAGAAACATGTGGGCATGGCAGTGGTGAGGTTAGAAGACGGTGAGTATGAAACACTAGTGCAGTACCGCCTCCCATCACATTACTCCGCACAAGCAGCAGAACTGATTGCACTCATAGAAGCACTACATGCAGCTAAAGGCTGTGCAGTGACAATATACACAGACTCAGCTTACATGACGACAACAGTACATGGGGGTCTAGCAAGATGGGGGCGGAGGGGGTTTCGACGAGCAGATGGAACTCCAGTGCAACATGCAGAATTGCTGAAGGAGTTGATTGAGGCCCTACAAGATCCCACAGCGGTAGCAATAGTGAAGTGCCAAGCACATACATCCAACACAGATGTTGTGTCTTTGGGAAACGCGGCAGCGGACGCTGCCGCCAAGGAAGCTTCCTACTTTCAGAAATATGAAGCAAGTGAGTACATGCTGCAGCACAAGACAAACGCAGAGCTCCCAGAAGGCTACAATATGATGCCTATATCACAAATACTAGAATTACAGGAAGGAGCTAGTGCAGATGAAAAATTGATGTGGACAAAACGAGGGTGCAGCAAATCGGCGACAGACTTACTGTGGCGACAAAATAACTCAGGAAAAGTGGTAATGCCAGTAAAATTATTAGAAATTGCGTTTCAACAACTACACTTCCCTGCACACAATACGAAACAACACATTGCAGCAGAGATACAGGAAGAATGGTTCGTGCCCTGTCTCCAGAAGCACATATCCCGATTGACACTGGAATGCACAACATGTCAGATATACAATTCAGGAATGACATTACGTACGCTCCGGGGAACGATTCCAAAACCCATTGGGCCATTCAGAGAGCTACATATCGACTACGCGGACATGGGAGAAAGGTGTAATGGGGCACGTTACATGATCGTGGTTGTATGCCCATTCTCAAGGTGGGTAGAAGCAGGCCCATGTGCACGACTTGATGCCAAAAGCGCTGCAAAGCTCCTAGTGAGGGAAGTGTTCCCGCGCTGGGGAATTTGTGACGTGATTCGCTCGGATAACGGCACTCAATTTGTAAATGAGCTCTTCAAGGAAGTGACTACATTGTTGGGGATAAAGCATAAATTGTGCTCGATTTATCATCCTCAAAGTAATGGCGTAGTGGAAAAGATGAACGGACTGTTAAAAGGCAGGTTATCAAAACTATGTTTTTCATTAAAAAAGAACTGGATTTACTGTTTGCCCCTTGCGCTATTTGAGCTAAGAAATCAGCCAAGCAAAGACCACCATTTGTCCCCGCACGAGATCGTGACTGGGAGACGAATGTACACAGCACAGTCCCCACTGCGCGAACACTCAGATGCACACAGGAGCGCCGCGATATTGGGAGACGAATTCACAGACTATTTGAAGAAATTAACAAGGGCAGCGCGCGCGATATCAAAGCAGCTCTCTCCACCATTCACGCGAGAGGAACGAAACACAACAGGGTCTGTCACTGAACCTGAACGACAGCTACAGCTGATGCCGGGTGAATTCATATATGTCAGGAGTTTTGTGCGTCGGTGGAATGCACCACGGTTCCATGGCCCATACGAAGTGGTGTTTTGCACGCCCACAGCAGTCAAAGTAAAGGGCCTGAAGTATTGTGTGCATTTGACCGACGTACGAAGGGCATATAGTAACGTGCAGGAAGAGGTGGATGAGGAGGCACAGACAACAGCAAACGATGCAACTGAGCAGAATGTCTGAATATAAACTTGTGTGTGTGACAGAAATACAGAAGAATGAAAAAATGGCTGACAAGTATACTTGCATTTTTTTTAAAAACTGCAACAAAAAAAAACATTTTCCACTTGTGAACGTATATGTAACCAATGATATGATAAATTTATGAAGTGTTTACACCCTTGTCTGTGCATCCCCATCCCTGCAACCCTACCCGCTTCCACTCCCTGTCAATATATATTGGCACTCATAGTGCCAACAAAATGTTTACATTCATGCACTTAATGCACTTTTATATCTCAAACAGGAGCTACCATGGCATCTAACGGGCAGCCTGCAACGGATAGATTTATTAGATTGAGAGAATTATTAACTGAGAGATGTAGATATTCGTATGAGTGTGGATTATCTGTGTGTATTACGTTGTTTTTTACAATAATGTTTGGCCTGGTTACATATTGCTTCATAGCGTTCATCTCTATCGAGATGAACGAGGGGGGAGGGATTAACAGCACTACTGGGACCAATACAACTGCAAGTGTCAATACTAAGGAAGGTGATTTTTTGGTATGGGACGGAACTAAACTTGTATGGGGTTATTATACCACACCACCCAATGCTGTCATCTCAAAAAATGAAGGGCTACAGGGTGAAATGCAAAATAACACAGTGTCTCCGCCAAAGATATCTAATTACAATGCTCGCAGTTTAAATGACCGAAACCCGTCTGCCATATCGTGGTTGTATAACACCCCCACCAGCCAACCTGCCCCCATAGTAAAAAACAACCTGCAAGATAACGTCAAGGACGAAAAGGAAAAGATGCTAGCAACACACGAAATATTATATGATGACTGTGCAAAGGGGGGCGGGAATGAGAAAGGGGGGCCCATTTTGTCCATCGCCCAGGAGGCTGGGAAGTACATGAGGAACAAGAATAACAGACGAAAAAGGGAAGCAGGGAGGAGGAAGTATGATGAGTACTATGGGTTAGGACTAGATAAAATGGAAGACCCACGACACCCCCACCAAACAAATAAATGGTATGCGGATATGAGTGCCACAGCTAAACAAACAACAAATGAGAGCTGTTATGTCTGCTCCCTCATTCCTCATGCTTCAGGTACACCCAAAGTATTGTTACCCAAAGAGTTGCCAAGTATAGATGCCCAATGTCTCCTTCATCTCACGTTATGCAGGATTAAGAACACCTTCCAGGCACATGAAGTTACTTTTAGAATGCTGCAGAACGAGAAAACTTGCTACCCAAAGACGGTAGGAGTGGTATGTCTGGAGGAACCATTTTTTGTGATACAAGGGACACTTTTTTCGGACAACAAGTGGAAGGATGAAGAAGTAATGTGTAAAGCTGAAGCACTGAGGGGTGTGGCACCAGAGAAATTGCAATGGATAGAAGAAACGTGCACACCAGTATGGAAGGAACACATTTCAAAACTAACTTGGGTAACAGCCATTGAAAAACCCTTTAAACTGCAGAACGAAATAGACTTTGAACTATGTTTTAAAGGAGAAGGGAAAACCTCCATGGGGACAAACAAGAACTGTAACAAGACCCTCACCATCCCAGATCTGAGAAAAGGGACAGCGGCCCTGATGGACACGTATTGGGTATGCGGTAACCAGGCATACCTGCACCTCCCCCAGTCATGGAGTGGCAGCTGCTCAATGGCCACTCTGCACTCAGCCCTAATGGTAATCCCAGAAAGCCACATTGATGGGAGCAAAAAGACACAAGAAAGCATACAACAGAGTGCGGCCCAGCCGACTGCAGAGTCACAAATCTATGTCCTGTCTTCCGGGAGCAAGGAAGAGGTGCTGTCCCAAAACAGACGAGCATCAAACTACATATCAAAGGCATCATCGGAATTGTTGGCACAGATCCCAGACAGATATCGATTATTCAGCTCCGCAGAAACATTCTTTGCCTCACTCATCTCAAGTGTCCAAGCCAGAGCAAACGCAAAATGGCTCCAGATAACACGCTGGGAACTGATTCAGCTGGCAAACGACACTGAAGAAGGGTTCAACGTAATAAAAGTGGAATTAAGAGCTTTACGGCTGATGACCATGCAAAACAGGTATGTCTTGCACCTGTTGACGGCGATGGACGGAGGTGTTTGCCGAAAAATCGGAAGTGCCTGCTGCACTTTCGTACCTTCTGAAGACGCAGAAAACGGCTCCCTGTCCCATGTGATCGAAGCAGTACACAACCTAGGAGAAAGAATGAAAATGGAAGGTGGAGCAGAAGACAGCACATGGTTTGACAATATCTTCTCCTGGGTTCCCTCATGGCTTGGAATGACTGTGAAATTTTTGATGCCAGCTGTGGTGTTCCTCTTCTTCATTTTTTGCCTGTGCCAGGTGGGTCTTCGATGTTGTGCTAACGCAGTACCGAATGGTGCAATGATGATGGTGACAATGGGCAACACCCGTGGTACAATACAAACCATGCAGGAAGTGCAGGTACAAACAGGAACAGATGACACACCAAGATATCAGCTAGTGCCTATGTATCACAACAAGGATATCGTAGATAAATTATGGCACACCACCATTAAAGAGCCCCGTGTACTAGAATGGTACCATGAGGTGTGGGTAGACTTGGCAGGAGAAGACGGATGTATATTCTTGACTTGTACCCCAGATGAGTATGCTAGGAGAGGTGAGAGCTTAAGGGGGGTGTGCAGAGCGTGGATGCCCATAAAAGGCACACCTGCATGGGATGACGCAATGATTGACGAAGCAGAGTGCAGAAGATTGGAGGATTTAAAGTATTCGTTACTTAAGTAACGAAAGGGGGGAAATGTAGGGGAGGATTGGTCCAAAAGACCCCCCTTGCCTACATCCCCGCCCCAGGTGAGGGCCATGGCTCATCAGGTGTCCCCTCCTTACCACCAGGGACCAGGTGGTGGATGGCTCACCTGCTGAAGACATTGCCCCCACGTATTGAATTCAGCTAGGCCTCAGAAACCATTTTGTCTAATAAAGATGGTGTGAGCTCAGCGCACTGTAGTGCGGCCCCCACCCTCGGAGAGTTTCAATTATCCCTGTTGCCGCAGCACCCTGGCAGATCCGCTGTGAGCCCGTTCCCACGAGCAAGACGGACATGAGCTAGCGTAAGATACTAACACTGTAACATTTCACCTTCCGCAGTGTATCACTGCTCCCAGCATGACCCGGCCAGCGAGGCCTGGGTGATGGAGAGAACTGTAAAATGGTCATTGGATGAAAGCAGAAAAGTCCCCAAATACTAATGCCAAAACTACTTGTAAAACGCGCATTCTCTTCACAAAACTTCTTCTATTAAAGAAACCTCTACAAATGTGTAATTATGGTAGAACGCATGTTCACATGACACCAGCAATGAAGGACCCACACCCCTGCAGTTGTGTGCAAATAATAAAAAGCGTTCCGGGGGACTATTCGTTATATGTATCATTGAAAAGTTTACACTCCACGGTCCCGCGCCATAACCGAATTAATGCTGCTAGAGTACAAGGGAAGACAAGTGTAATCATACAGAGGGCTCATGTGAAGGACGCGCGAGATTGCACCCGTCATGTGTGTATGTCTAAGCCCTTATGTGCCACTACCGCCACGCACGGTGGCGGGTCTCTTTCTTTGTGCTCCACCAACCACACTACTACCCCACTTATTGCAAATGTATATGCATATAACTAAATGCTGTAGTTGTTAAAATATAGTGCACGGATAAGGTGCTCAGACTGGCTATATTTGAGACACATTTAGCAAAGTTGAACTGTATGTTCTCTAGTGATTCAAATGAGTATTATAGAGTGTTTCAAATGTTTGTGATGTTTTCACCTAAAGTCGGCAACACACGAGGAAGATACCTTTGTGAATATGTGCAAGGCCATGCCCCCTCCCACCCTGTGAAGACTGCCAAACAAGAGAGCAGAGGCCCGCGCCGCTGCTCCACCTCCCCCAACCAGACTGGAGCCGCTTCAAAGATTTGTAGTCCCCTCTGCAGCACCCAAGGCCACGGCCCGCCACCTGCATAATTTACAGCACAGCAGTAAACCTCTGCCTGAATACACAAATCCAAAGGCGCCCCCTCGTAAACTCCACAACCCACCGGATCACATTAGACTTATAGCCCTGTGCAATTAGGACACCCAATACTGTGGCAACACACAGCAGCACATTCATAACAACTTCTAACAAGACAGAAAGACATGTACCGCCCGTCCCATGCCCTGAAACTTAGCCCCTCGACCTATGGTACCGGTCAACAGGACACTGGTAACCATGCCCTGACGAATGACCATCAGACCCCTCACAAGGTGCATTCCTCCTGTGTTGCATTAACCTGTAGAATACCCTATTGAAAGATTTACTAAAGAAGATAATATTGCAATAGCTGAATGACTGCGGTGTGCATGGGCTAGGGCAAATAAGTCAGGAAAAGACATTCATCTCTGACACGGGCCACAATGGCACAACAACACCGCCCGGATGAACTCAGCCGACCCGCCAGGCCGAGCCCGACCCACGAGGCTGACCAGTGACGTCCTCCAGCCAAGGCCAACCACATCGCAGCAACGCCTATAGCTAGTCATCACCACCCAATCCCATTGAACTTGTGCCCCCTATAGTATGTAGGTTCTTATGATGTTTTTTGTAAATATATACGCCTGTCTTTGCTATTGTCAGACAGAGCGCTCTCGGAGTTTGCAGAGTTCTTTGCATGCCCTATTCTAATTGATAAACTCCCATTTGAGCTCACCCCCACTCTGTCTTGGCTTTATTCCCAACTTGGGAGAGTCCTTCATTGTCTCTCACTGCGGGGAGGATCGTGCTGGTTGGGGACGCTTGCCTTCAGCACCATACCTGCCATCACCTCTCTCCACTGCTAACACTAACACCCAGGACATTGAAGATGGCATCACAAATGTCATTGATGCCATCACATGTTTAAGCCCTTTGTTTTTGATCACTGCCATATATATATGTGTATATTCAGTAACACACCTTTCTTAAAGGAACCCTATACTTGACATTCGCTAATTATGGTAAGCTAAGCAACCATAACTCGCGCCACCACTGTGCACTGCTAAGACTAACACCCAGGAAATCAAAGATGACATCACAAATGTCATTGATGACATCACTGGAGGCAACCAGCAGATTCAGTGTTGAGGGTGAGCTGAGAGATAGCCAGCTTCTCTAAGAGTTTGTCCTGGATTTGGGGTGATAGAGATAGGGTGGTAGTTTGCCAGAATGGAAGGATTGGCAGAGGTTTTCTTAAGCAGAGGGTGCACAATGGAGTGCTTAAGAGAAGATGGGAAAATTCCAGTGGCAAAAGAGAGATTGCAGAGATCAGCCAAGGCTGGAGCAAGAGAGTCAATGTTGTATACATGTTTTTGGAGGGGCAGGGGTCCACCTGCTTGGATGAGGCGTTCATAGATCAGACTTGTCTGGTGACCTCATCAGGTGTAATGGGATTGAGAGAAGAGAGGAGAAGTGGTAGAGTGGCAAAGGGAGGCTCCAGAAGTGTTGGTGTGTGATGTGGTGTGGAAGTGAGAGAGAAAATGATATATTGGGTTTTTTCAGTGAAGTGTGCAGCCACGGCCGAGCAAAGGTCCTCGGTGGGTGTGACAGAGGAGGAGGAGGAGTGAAGAGGGGGAATATTGAAGATTACCAGTAAGTAATCTGAGTATTACATCCACGTCCCTCTTTCTCGTCCAGGTACTTACCTTTGAGTTGTACCAAAGCAGAAACAGGAAGGACTCCCATGCCCACCACAAAAGACACAGACACCAAGGGTAATGCGAAACCCACCCAACACCAATTTATTCAAGATACTGCAAAAAGCCAAAGGCATGCTGACCACGACTCCTATCACCACCTCAACCAGACACAGCCTCCAGAACACCCACACCAAAGGAAGTAGACTGGAGGCCCTCCACGTTGAGTTGATAATGCAGAATTAATGTATTAGGTGTAGCCCATGTGGCAGCTCGGCAAATATCCAACAAAGGAACCACCCGCAGCCATGCCCAGGAGACGGTCACCCCTCCTGTGGACCAACCCTGGACCCACCCTGCAGTACAGAGGCACACAGACTTATGGAATCAAAGATTTAATCCACCAGCTAATCGTTGGAATGGAAGCCTGGTGACCACAGCCCCCTGCCGCCTGATCAGTGAGACAAAAGGACTCTCTCTGGGACAAATAAAGTAAGACCGCCTGCTTGGCATCCAGACAATGCCAAGCCTCCTCCTTAGGAGAGGACGGAGCAAGAAAGAAAGCCGAGAGAACCACTTCCTGAGACCGATGGAATCAAGAGGTGACCTTGGGCATAAACGAGGGGTCACAGCCCAGCACCAAAGCCTCCTCCTGGACCACTAGAAACAGTGGCCTACGCAAGAGGGCCCTGATTTCCCCCAAATGCTGAGCCATAGTAATGGCAATCAGGAAGGTATTTCATCCCACCTCCTCCTGGGGCTAAAATGGAGGCTTCTGCAATATGGACAGGACCAAAGGAAGGTCCCACAGGGAACCCGAACTGGCCCAAAGGATGAGTACCTGCTACCCCTTTCAAGAGTGTTGAGACCAGTGCCTCGCCCCCTACCAGAGAGGACCAGGAAACCTGGAAAACCCGAATGGTAGACCACTGAGAACAGAAAGTAGAGACCACCAACCCCTTCTCCGCCCCTTCATGAAGAAATTGCAAAATGTCTGGGAGGCCACACTCCAGTGCCAGGACACACTTCAGGTAACACCAAGCCAGAAAATTATCCCAATGACGGTCAGAGGACTTAAGTGTAGAGGACTGACGTGCCCTCTGAACCATCCCAGCCATTGCAGCTGAAAGGCCTAATGCCAGGAGATCCCTCCTCTTCGTTTCCAGAACCCAAATTTCACTTTGAACTTAGTTCTTCTCTATAGACCTCCTGAAGTTTCCGATAGTTTTAATGAAGACATTGTTGATATTATTACACTCATGATGACCACCAATACGGGTTTGGTCGTTGTGGGAGATTTTAATCGTTGGAAAGGTGACAAAAGGGATAAAAAAGCTTTGGCTTTAGAAAAAATGCTAAGCAACCACCAAGTCATAATCAATAATGTGGACCCTACACATAATAAGGGCCACATACTGGATTGGATCGGTTGTAATAACATACAAGTTGGAGACATCGTCACCAGACCATGTATTTGGTCTGATCACTTTTTTATTTCGCGTACTTTGCAGCTTCCCGCTGTAGCACGTAGAGTGCATGTACCCATAAACACAGTCAAAGCCCGTAATTTTAAAAATATGACCTCGCCCATCCTGGTTAAGCATATGCAAACCTTGATGACTAAAACAACTGACTCCGATGATCCGGAGATGCTCATACATAATTATAATCATGAGAATACTGAAATGCTCGATAAATGTGCACCCATGAAAGATAAACTAGTTAGAGATCTACCAAATCACCACAAATGGTTCTCCTCTTCCCTGGCAGAACTTAGAGCGAGCAAAAGGCAGGCCGAACATACCTGGCAGAAGGATAGATCTATTGCTAATTTGTCAGTTTGGAAATGCAAAGAGAAACAGTATAAAGCAGAAATTGTTGAGGCTAAGAAAACCTTTTACAACAATCAAATTAGTTCAGCTTGTTGTCCTCCTATAAAACCGACAGATGATGATTGCGATAGGATACAGAATGCTTTTGCAGATAAACTATCAAAAGCCCAAGATAAAATCAAATTAGAAGACCCTAGCAGCCCCGTCGCATATACTAACACCTACTCCAGTACCCTTTGAGACAAATCATACTTGTACAAAGACGTCACAAACCCAGCCAGCTTCCATATCAAGTAGTGATACTCTACCAGGTTCTGTAGCAGGTTTTACTTTCCGAGCATCTACTACTGCTGACATTTTGAAAATTCTCAAGTCTATGCATCCTACTAATTGTCCGGGCGAACTGCTTCCATCCAAACTTATTTTGGAACATAAGGAACTCTTTGCGCCTTTTCTTTGTAGATTTGCCAATGCTTCCTTTCGAACAGGTGTAATTCCTCAATCAATAAAGAATGTAGCAGTTTCACCGCTACTAAAAAAAGTGGGCCTTGATCCCACTGATGCAGCAAACCTTAGACCAATCACCAACACCTTGTTCTTCCTCAAGCTCATAGATAAGATAGCAACTATCCAGCTTCAGGTCCGCCCCTTCATGAAGAAATTGCAAAATGTCTGGGAGGCCACCCTCGCGTGCCAGGACACACTTCAGGTAACACCATGCCAGATAATTGGCCCAATGACGGTCAGAGGACTTAAGTGTAGAGGACTGATGCGCCCTCTGAACCATCCCAGCCATTGCAGCTGAAAGGCCTAATGCCAGGAGATCCCTCCTCTCTGTTTCCAGAACCCACAACGGATGAGAGACGAGAAGGGGGACATTGACCACCCGCAATGGAGATGGACACCTGAGCAACACCCAAGGAGAAGCCAACTGCATCTCCAGAAGGCCCGGGAACCACCCCCTCTGAGGCCAGTAAGGGACCACCAGGAGGAACACGCACAGGGCGATTATCTGACTGTGCTGATGACCTGCAGAATCAGGGGATTTGGAGGAAAGACATAAAGAAGCTCAGGGGGCCAAGTCAAAGGACGAGCGTTCCCCTCCCCCCCAAGTCCTGGGGGGCAGAGTTCTCAAGCAAAACCAGGAAAGTTGAGAGTTGCAGGGAGATGCAAATAGGTCTATCCAGGGAGGCCCGAACAACCGACACACCTCCTGAAAAACCTTGGGACGAAGAGACATCTTCCTTGAGACCAGAAACACCCTGCTGAGCTGTTCCGCAGTCACATTGTCCACCCCCTGGATATGGACTGCTCTCAAGGAGACCTGTTGTGCCGCGGCCCAGGTCTGAATGGGCAAAGCCAGATCCTCCAGAGAGCGGAACCCTGTACCCCCTAATGGTTGATGTAAGCCAAAGCTGAGGGGTTGTCGGTCTGTTCCAGAACATCCTTCCCCTGGATCGAAGACCTGAAGACCACCAAAGTCCTTATAACACCTGGCAATTCCTTCCAATTGGAGGAGGCCAGCTTGAAAAGAAAAGAGTTTAAGTGAGCACGGAACGTACTCAAAGGTAAGTACTGGGAAGAGGAAGAGGGACATGGAGGTAATCTCTTATTCATTCAATTGGATGTTAAATTAATTTTAATATATATCACATTCACTTTAATATGTGTCATATTCATTTCAATGGGTTCCATATTCATTCTATTGCATGTCCTATTCACTTCAATGTGTCATATTCATTTGAATGTGTGTCATATTCATTTCAATGGGTTTCATATTCATTCCATTGCATGTCCTATCCACTTCAACATGCCTCATATTCATGTCAATGGGTGTCATATTTATTTCAATGCATGTCTTATTCATTCCAATGCGTGGTATATTCATTCCAATGCATGTCTTATTCATTCCATTCCATGTCCTATTCACTTCAACGTGTGTCATCTTCACTTCAACGTGTGTCATATTCATTCCAATGCATGTCTTATTCATTCCATTCCATGTCCTATTCACTTCAACGTGTGTCCTCTTCACTTCAACGTTTGTCATATTCATTTCAATGGGTGTCATATTTATTTCAATTAATGTCCTATTCATTTCACTGCATGTCTTATTCATTCCAATGCATGTTATATTCACTTCAATGTGTGTCATATTCATTCCAATGCATGTTATATTCACTTCAGCGTGTGTCATATTCATTTCAATCAGTGTCATATTAATTCCATTGCATGCCCAATACTCTTCAACGTGTGTCATATTCATTTCAATCGGTGTCATATTCATTTCAATGCATGCCTTATTCATTCCACTGGATGGTATATTAATTTCAATGCATGTTATATTCACTTCAATGTGAGTCATATTCATTTCAATGGGTGTCATATTCCTTCCATTGCATGTCCTATTCACTTCAAAGTGTGTCATATTCACTTCAACGTGTGTCATATTCATTTCAATGGGTGTCATTCATTCCATTGCATGTCCTATTCACTAAACGTGTGTCATATTCATGTCAATGGGTGTCATATTTGTTTGTTTGTTTATTTATTTGATAATGCGCGCCAAACCCATTAGGTAGCCGGGCGCAGTAGAAGTCAAGACAGCTTAAGCTTGGTCACATAATGTGTACAAAGAAGCATATAATGGTTACATAATGTGTACAAAGAAGCATATAATATACAAAACAGTTAGAAGGATATGCTGCCAGGATAGTTACAGTGGCATGCAAAGGAAAAGCAAGTTAAAAAACAAGCAGCAGAGACAAGAGTAGGTGGTGCTTGGAAGGTGAGTTAACAGTCATTTGTTCGTAGCCATTTAATTATATTGAGTCTAAATTTCGGATATGGTTGTTCCTTTCTAAGGTCGTGCGGTAGAGCGTTCCACGTTTGTGCTGCAATGACTGGGAAGCTAGATCCTCCTGCTGTGGCACGTTTAAATCTAGGCGTTTCCAGAGTGTGGGCATTGGCTGTTCTCGTTGGACGTATGGACGATCTTCTATTTATCCTTTCAGCAAGGTAGGGTGGGGCCAAGTTGTTTAAGCATTTGGAGGTGAGGGTGGCTGTTTTTAGAAGTATTCTGTCAGATATTTTTAGCTAATGAACTTCTCTTCTAGCGTCAGAGATGTGTTCTCTCCTAGGGATATTCAGTGCAGCTCTTAGGGCATTATTTTGCATTATTTGTAATTTGTCAGTGATATTTTTGTTGGCACCTGAGTAGAGAGCGTTACAATAGTCTAATCTAGACATTACAAGGGCATTGGCGAGGGTGGTGCAACTCAAGGTAGAGAGGAATGGTCTGCAAGCTCGGATAAGCTTACAGGTATAGGCTGTGGAGGCTGAGAGTGAGTTGACTTGTTTATTCAGTGAGAGAGTGGCATCAAGATAGAAGCCTAGTGTTTTGACCACTGGCATCACTTTGATGAGATTATTGTCGATATTGAAGGCGGTATAGTTCGGGCTAAGTTTTTTTATGTTAGTTTCGGAGCCTAGGATCAGTATCTCAGTTTTTTCGTCATTCAGGCAGAGGCCATGTGATGCCATCCATGCCTGAATGAGGAGGTATACTCTGTTTACTAAGGCTGTGTCCTCCAAAAAGTTGCCCGAAAGGGGAATGAGGATCTGGGTATCATCTGCATAATTTGTGTAAGTGATACCCAATCTGTCCAATTTGTCGAACAAAGGCTTATTAAAGATATTATACATAGTGGGAGAGACACAGGATCCTTGGGGTACTCCGCAGGAGATTTGAGTTGGGTCAGCAGCAGTTAGTGGGGAGAAGACTCGCATTGTCCTGTTGGCCAGGAAGGACTGGACCCAAGCTATGGCTTCCCCTGAAAAGTGCGCCGCCGACCTAAGATGGTTACATAGGACTACATGATCCACTAGGTCGAACGCTGCAGAGAGGTCTAGGAGAAGTAGCATAGCTGTTTGTCCCTTGTCCTTCAACTCGTCAATTTGAGTGTTAAGGTCTAGCAAGGCAGTTTCTGTGCCGTGGAGTGGGCGGAAGCCAGACTGTCGAGATCCTAGTAGATGATTGGCTTCCAGGTATTCCTGAATTTGAATATAGGCCACTCTAGCAATAATTTTAACTAGAAAAGGGACAGTGGTAATGGGTCTATAGTTGGTGGGGATGGTAGGGTCTGGGGATTGTTTTTTAAGCAGGGGGAGGACCCAGGATTCTTTGAGGTTATTAGGTACAGTATTGGTTTTAAAGGAAGCGTTTATGAGCTTAGAGATAAATGGGGCAAGGTCTCTAGCCGCATCCTTTATAATTTGTGCCGGGCAACTGTCGCCCTTGCAGTTTGAAGGTTTTAGGGAAAGAATTATTTTTTCAGTGTTGAGAATAGAAATTTCTTTAAAGGTAAATGGAGTAGTTGTGTTACAACCTGTTTCAGGGGGTGGTTGTTGCTCAGAGGGTGGCAGAGAAGCTTTTTTTCATAGCAATGTTCATGTTGGAGTCTAGTGATTTTGTTTAGGAGGGCTTTTTGAATTGCCATGCACCATGGCTTGTCCTTCGGGACAGTGTCTGCAGGTGGAATTGGGGCTTCCATTTCGCAGAGGATGGAAAACAGTTCCTTAGTATTGGAACTGGCTTTTGCAATTCTATTATTGAATATATATTTTTTTTTAGTTGGTTATTTCTTTTTTGTAGTATTTGGAAAGTTCTGTTAGTTTAGCCTTATTCACAGTAGTCGGGGAATGGCGCCAGATTGTTTGCAATTTTCTTTTCTCTAATCTTAACTCTTTAAATTGAGGTGTGAACCATGCATTGAGGTGGGATTTTTGTCTGGCTTTGCGGATTTTTAGTGGGGCGGTAGAATCCAGGGCATGGGACATGGCTGTGTTGAAGATTTCCACTAAGGATTTAGGGTCAGCATTATTGTTAACATTATTCAAAGAAGGGAGGAGGTGCGGGAGTAGTTTTTCTGCTGTGATGTCCTTTTTGCTTCTAGTAGGGAGTGGGGGTGCCATCTCGATGGTTTTAGGACTAAGGAGGTCGAGTGTAGCTGAGAATGTAATAAGGTGATGGTCGGACCATAATTGTGGTACATTATCAGTAATAATAATGTTACAGTTCAAGTCAGCCACCCAATCCAAGATTCTACCTTTGATGTGGGTGGGGGATAGGAGTTTTTGTACTAGTCCATGATCTTTTAGAAGTGCAGCTATAGCTTGGGAGTGTTTGTTTCCAGCCTCATCGAAGTCGAGGTTGAAATCCCCCAGTATCAAGGATTGTGAGTGGTTTTTAGTGTTGCTAGTTATGATATCTGTAAGGTCCTCCTCAAAGGTTTCTAAAGGGCCGGGAGGTCTGTATATCAAGTGGATTGTTAAAGTGCGATTGTTAGATAGGGGAAGTTTAGCCGTAAGGATTTCGCATGAGTGGCATGTAGTTGGAGTGGCAAGTCTGATGGAGAGGCTAGTTTTGGCGATAATGGCTAGGCCGCCACCGCGAGAGTTAGGCCTATCCACTCTGATAATCTGGCAGCGCTCGGGTATTGCTATCATGAGGGCAGGACCTGCCGCGTCATGGAGCCAAGTTTCAGTTACGGCTACTAGGTCTAGATTCTCATTGTGTAATGTGTCTGCAATTTCAGAGGCATGGGCTACTAGGGATCTGGCATTGATAAGTGATCCCGATAGGGATACTGTGCCTTTATTTTCAGGGTAGGGGGGGAGTTTAATTTTAGGTGTATTGGGACTGGCAACATTACTTTTAACTATATTGGCCATAGTTTGGTTATTAGGCATAGTTAACACTGTTCGGTTGTTGGTATTTTTAGGATCATAGAGTCGGGATAGTCTAGATCTAAGTCTCATGTTTCTGTCCGGAGGAGGGCATGTTAGGAGGGTGGCTAGAGCCATAGTCACTAGGATGCTAAGTGTAAGTACTAAAGGTAGGGTTTTTAGGTTGTCAAGCATGTTCAGGGCTTGCCGTGGGGTCTCAGATGGTGTATTGAGTCGGGAGACTATCGCCCAGGTTTGTGTTGATTGTGCAACAATTGCACTAGGTAAAAAGTAGCACAAGTAGGCTAGTATCAGTTGCACAAGTCGGCTAATATCAGTTGCACAAGTCGGCTAATATCAATTGCAAAGGTAGGCTAGTATCAATTGCACAGGTAGGCCAGTATCAGTTGCACAAGTCGGCTAATATCAGTTGAATAGGTAGGCTAATATCAATTGCACAAGTAGGCCAGTATCGATAGCATAGGTAGGCTAATATCAATTGCACAAATAGGCCAGTATCAATAGCATAGGTAGGCTAATATCAATTGCATAGGTAGGCTAACATCAATTGCATAGGTAGGCTAATAGCAATTGCCCAAGTAGGCCAGTATCAATAGCATAGGTAGGCTAATATCAATTGCACAAATAGGCCAGTATCAATAGCATAGGTAGGCTAACATCAATTGCATAGGTAGGCTAGTATAGGTATGATTATCAGTGTGAGACAGTTGCATATGTAACCCATAATAGGTTAAGGGGGTGACTATCTGGACAAAAGGTGAGTATTGTGCAGTTACAGGAAGAGTTTGTTTGGGATCCTTGAAGTTTAGTCTTACGTTGTGGGCCGGAAGTTTGGGCAGGTGGAGGTTGTTCAGCGTTCGTAGCCGCCCGTTAATTGATGCGGATTTGTTGGTGTGCAGATCGAGGGGGCAGATAGCCTTCGAGCGAGCATGGGGGATTGTATTTAAGTGGTGAATAGATATATCAGGAAAGAAATGGAAAGGTTAGAGCATACCTTATACTATTGCCGGAGACGGGGACGGTGCACATTCCAGCGCATAACAGGGCCTTTGCACCGCAGGCCTTAGCAGCGGTGGGCCGGCGGATGTGCGTCTGCTGAAATGCAGATGGTTGCCTAGCGACACGACGCTGGCGCAGCCGTAGAAAGGGCAGCTGATGTGGCGGCCATTGACTATTTTTAAATAGCAGGTCGGGTTTAAGCGATCTGTTTCAAGGGATTAGCACCGATGTGCTCACCTTCTCCTCGTTCCGTGCTGGTGCTTCACTGCTCCTGTAGTGAAGAGCGGGATCTTGCTGGTGCTTCACTGCTCCAGCTGTCGAATTGCGGATCGTGCCTGGTGGGTCATGGGCATCGGGTGCAGCGTGGTGGGAAAGGGCTCCATTATTTCAATGCATGTCCTTCTCATTTCAATGCATGTCTTATTCATTCCAATGCATGTTATATTCACTTTAAGGTGTGTCATATTCATTTCAATGGGTGCCATATTCATTCCATTGCAAGTCCTATTCACTTCAACGTGTGTCATATTAATTTCAATGGGTGTCATATTCATTCCATTGCATGTCATATTCACTTCAACGTGTGTCATATTAATTTCAATCGGTGTCATATTTACTTCGTGTGTCATATTCATTTCAATGGGTGTCATATTCATTCCATTGCATATCGTATTCACTTCAACATGTGTCATATTAATTTCAATGCATGTCTTATTCACTGAATTTCAGTGTATGTCATACTCATTTCAATACATGTCATGCTCATTTCAATACATGTTATACTCATTTCGATACGTATTATAGTCATCACAATGTATGCCTTACTCATTTCATTGCATGTTGTATTCTTTTCAATATGTCACATTCTCAAAGGTGTAATTTTGACCTGAACGGCTTCCCACAACCCCAGATCAGCGCACAGTATGTGTGTATGCACAAAGCCATATGGGGAATTACTTAAATGGCAACAGGTGGTGTGGCACATGTTGATGTTCTGGGGTCTTTTCCCAGCAAGATGTAAAAGCCCACCAATTCAGAACATTATAAATACGGGGTTGAGGGGTTGCCAGGCCTTTCCAGAATTCCCACTTTGCAGATGTTGGTGAGCCACATTGACTGTTAGAGAAAATGCAGGATCATCCAGAACATGAAGTAAGTTTTTGAATACTCTTCGAACAAATGTAACAGAAGATAGAATGTGAAAATACTGGCTAATTGTTTTATTTATTATTATTATTATAGCAGCAGTTTGAAACACCCTCTTTTTATGATTAAGTAAGCTTCAGAACCATAAATGTGCCAGGTAATATTTCTTACAAATTTTTGAAATATTTTTAGGTTACTGTGTTTTAAATCCCTGTTTGCATTTAAAATATCTACAGTGGCATAGTGCCCTTCTGCTTCTTATTCTCTTGGGAAAAAGGGGTACTCTACTGACATCCCCATTAGGAGTGTGTGATGAACTATACTCATGTAGGCATCAGTTTAAAAAAAAAAAGAAAATGTTACTACTGCCCATGGTGATTCTCAGTAAAACCCGAATTAGGTGGAGGTTGTGTGCTGTGCTCGTGCATTTTAAAGGAAACAGCCTGTATAGCACCAAGGCTGCTTCCCTTAAAATGCCTGTCGCTTTCAGGGGAGCCCCTGAGGGATGCTAGGCGCTAATGGTGCTGCATACTGCCTCATCAGCTTGCATTTTAAAATTGCGTGCAGCCATTGGAATACACATGGCATGCTGCGCTTTTTAAATGCAAGCTGATGAGACCCTGCGGGATGCTGAGCGCTAATGGCTCTGTGTCCCCAGGGTCTCATCAGCATGCTTTTTAAAAAAATGTGTGCAAGCCATGTGTATTCCAATGGCTGCACGCACTTTCCAATGGTGCAGATTTCGCCTGTGCTCCGGTGATGGGGAGCTGTGTATGTAATTTCCCAGCTCCCCGTCATTTAAAAAACAGAGCGGCATGCTGGGTTTATTTCAATGGGTCTGCAGGGTGAACAGGGGCCGCATGGAAACATTTTTTAGCAGGTGAAGGTAAAGGGGTGGACGTTATTATGGCTTTTGAGAGTTTATTGAATGACCTTTGATCTTGTTTTATGAGGATTGGTGATCTGAGGAATTCGGGGGCTGAACAATAAGCCATCAGTGGTTCTATGAAGAGTGCATGACTGCTACATGAAATCTCCTGGAAGCAGTTAGTGATAGAAATGTGGGGCTAGAAGATCAGGCTAGGCTGACGAAGAGGGAAATGCTTCAGTATAGCCTAAATTAGAGGCATCATCACCAGTAAAGATTCTGGGAGCTGGTGGCCAGGGGCATAGTGGGCTCACATCCACCACTGGCACCCTCAGGAGATCCAGAATGAGATGAGCAGGAGACTCTGCAATGCAACCTAAGCAGACCCCACCCATTCTTTCATAGTGAGAAAGGTTGTATAGGCCATCAAAAGCTAAACGTTGTATAATGTCCCAGGGCTGGATACAATCCCAGGGAGGCTTTTTCCTTCAAGCCAGGTGACATGGGTACCTGTGTAAGCAAAATCCATGAACGTGTGCTTTATATCTAATTTACTACCTTGCCCCTGGAAAGAGGCCAAAATCATTCTGGTTTATAAGGAGGGTCTTTTGGGTACAGATCCATCGCTTTAATTGATACTGCTGCAAACTTATATAAGATGGGTAATTATCAATAGAGGCCAGGACTGGCTGAGTAGCCAGGATCACATCTTCCAGATCCAGGTGTGCTTTGTGAAGAACCGCACTATTAACCAATTCCTCCGGTGGATCCTGATTAAATGGACATATGTGGACTTGAGGATTGTAATTCTGTATGCCATCTTCACCTGACCTGAAAAAAGGCATTTGATTCTGCAGAAAGGCAGCCCCTCTAGGGTTTGTTGATTCAGATGGGATGCCAGCCGAATTGTTGAGGGCAATTTGGCTAGTTACTATATGCGATATGGCTCCCTTGGGTGAGTCACTGTCTGATTTCCAAGTGGCGGTGGGAGTCAGACATTGCTGTGTCCTTGCACTAACCCTATTTTCAATGCTTATCAATGTTTTGGATGCTGGGTTGAAGGTTTATGTCCTTGATATCCCTTGTAGTGCAATGACACGACTCCAGTTCTTCTTTTGACAGAGAATGCTACTCTCTTGGCCAACAAAGAAAATGTCCTGGCCCAGAGGGCTGTCAACAATTACACCCCTAATGTAAAGACATGTGCAGTGTCAAATGCAAGGCTCAGCACCTTTTAGGTGTTTAGGCGCACTGGGTGAAGGACACCCGTCTGCCATTTTTAGAGTGTACTGATTATGACCAGATACGACAATTGAGCCTTCACTTTAAGTAGATACATGTCAGTGGTTGGTGGGCCGATGCCCGTCGCCCGAGGAGGATGGGAACCGTAAGTCGTCAGCAACACCAAGATGCAACGGATATGAAAAGACATGTTGTGATTGAAGAACTGATGACGGATTATGAAAAAACGTATTTTCATGCAGGGAGGGAAATAGACAAGGCGGTTGTTATATAGGGTCACGTGAGGTCGAGCCTCTGGTCACTATAAGTGGACATGAGCTGGGGGGTGGAGGGGTTGACCTAGGTAGCTGGGTGGGATGATATGCTGTCGGCCACTTACAAGTCTTGGAATACAGAATATCCTTGTTCATCCCTTGAAAACTAATTTGGTGATTTTTTTCTGTGTCCATTGACAGGAGAGTGTCATTCAAAATTATTGTAGAACTTAGTGCCTCATAATTAATGTGGCTAAAACCAAACATATGGTCTGGGGCCAGAAGTAAAGGTTGAGATATCGGCTAATGGTGGAGGAGACTGTAGTGGAGAAAGTCTCTTCCTTTGATTACTTGGGGGTGAAGTTCTCACCTTTTGGCAGGTGGGGATACCAAATGCATGCATTGCTATTTGCCATTGAACAGGTGGTGGAAGAAATATTCTGCTTTAGTGCTTACTTTGCAGCTAAATCCCCTTCAGGCTGTTCTTATGACGAGCTTGGAATATAAGAAGGAATACCATCACAGCTTGTTAAATGAAAGGACTAGACAACAGCATATCCAAGGCCCCGTACAAGTGATAACATAGCATGAGGTTGGGACAAATGGCAACGTCTCTGCGGAGGGGCGTGATGTTGTGTTGTGCTTTAGGAGTGGGTAGCATTTAGTCTGGCTGCTATGCTTTAGACTGCTAGGTAAATGCAGTGTTTGATTTTTAATGTATGCTATATCTAATTTGAATTATTTATTGTTGTTTTATTCTTCCATGAAAATTGCTTTTATTGTTGATATTGAAGTAGTTTTGCATAACAGCAAATATCATTATACTTTATAATGTATTTTCCCTCTGTGACTTGTTTGTATTTTCATATATGATCTTGTCTCAGCCCTTGATCGATAATCTGAAACGGCCTCTAATCTTTTGCTTTCACATTATTTCCCATTTTCGCTATGATTTAGAAGAAAACTCATAAATTACATACGCTTGGTAATGTTCTTTCAGATGGAGTATCCTCCCACAGATTCCTTCTCTTAGATATTGCGACGGCAGCGCAACTGGTACGGGAAACATTTTCATCTGCAAACTCCTCATTGACCTCTTGTTGACTATGGAAGTGCCGGCCTGCAGCCTAATTTTAAGGCTCACCAGACCTTTTCCCCCCTATGCTTAGTAGCTGAGGGAACTGTGCTCATCTCCTATTGTGACCTCAGATCTTTCTGCCCATCAGGGTAGGATGGGGCGATGAGGAATGTGTGGTAGGAGAATCAATCAGTAGCCATAGCACACCATCCCACAGATTGCTCACCATAGAAAGGCCCTCAAAGCTGTGTGTGCAACTGGAGGAAAGTCCACTTAAGCCAAAAAAACATGGAGGTCTCCTCCTCCAAAGTGAGAATCCTGAGAGTCCAGACAGTAATGTTTTGAAAAGGTATGTGGGGAAGCCCACATAGCCGCCTGACAAACGTCTAAGGCTGGAACCCACCTCTTTAGGGCAGTGTTAGCCACAACCCTCCTGGTACAATGGGCCTTAAGGCTTAAAGGTATGTCCTTTCCAGAGAGTGTGCATCACTCTGAAATGCAGACAATGATCCATTGAGATAAGGTTAGTTTGGAAATAAAGAGGTCTGTCCAGCTTGTGCAAATGCTGCAACTAGCTGCTTGTCCTTCGGGTTGTCTTTAGATCTGGCCACATAAAAAATGAAGGCTACTTTGGGGCGATACACTAAGGTAAGATATTCTGTCAGTCACCATCTTAATCGCTGAAATTGCTGCCAGGCACTGGTGTAGTGGGGGCCCACACAGCCCCCATGGTGCAGGGGGCCTCGCATATACATGTCCTGTGAGAGGCAACCTCAGGGGAAAAAAATCTTTTTTTAAAAAAAATTGTTTTTATTTGTTTTGGTTATACAGTAACGTTTACAAAAGAACACATATTTATAACCAAAGCAAATACATGTGCGTTATGATTTCACATCAAATTCGAACATACAATAAAAAACAAAGAGAGAATACACATCCTACATGTTAAAAAACTAAAAACAAAAGGACATAAAACCATACATGTTTTTTTTTTTAAAACTAGCGGTACCCGGACGTTTGATCCCAACATTGGAACATCATTTCCCAGTGGGATTCTACCAGATTTCCCCATCACAGTCCGCAATTTGTCTTAAGGAAACGAAGAACTGATAGTTGAAGCCTGACTCTCCTGCCAGAGAGCTTTAAGATCAACACATTCAGTATTTGGTACAAATTCAGAAAAACATTTAATACGATCTTGTCTTAAACTAGCACATTCAGTTAAAATATGTTCCAAAGTTTCATCATGGGCCTCATTTTTACAAAATCTGCATTGGTGGAGGGTATAGGAATCACCTGACCTAATGTTCAGTATCATTCCTGTTTACAATACATTGAACCTGAATCTCATAAACTCTTGCCTCCATACTTTACCCCGGAATTTAAGTAGATAGGGTTCAGTAACGCCCAATTTTTTATTGGATACCAATTGACAGTAGTGTTTCTTGTCCAGAACTTCGGTAACCGTAGTATTCCAATCACAGTGCTGCAGTAAGCTCTTAACCTTCATTGGATCTAGAATCAGAAGATCCCGAGAGACCCCAACTTTACCAAGAGAATTCAATACCTCACTTTCCAAATCCTGCAAAACAGTGGATACGGCATTACCTTTGACGAGCCCCCTGCTGATAATTCCATACAAGTTGGTATCCTTACTCACCAGCAATTTCCTATATATTGAAACTCGTCGCCACTCGATTGTACATAATAAGGAAAATAACCCCAATTCATAGCGAATAGCGGCTGCTGGTATGCATTTTGGAAGACACCAGACCATAGATCTTAAAAATCGAGCCTCATATTTAACGATTTCCTTCTTGCACCAAAGTGGCACAAACTTTAGTCCATAACTAAACTGAGCAACAGTTTTGTGCTTATACATATGAAGGCACGGTAAAAGGGAGAATTTCCCATACTTGTTGTCTATTTTGCGTAGCTGAGCAATCAAAGGGCTTATTTTCTTCTCTAAGTAGTTACCAAAGTTAGCCCTTTTTGTGTCCTCAAAGATGGGATAGCCAAGATATCTAAAGGCGTGACACACTGTTAATTTCACATGATCCAAGAACCATGAAAACCTAATAGAGCTTTTTCGATGGCTTAAACGTAATATAACGGTTTTGGTTTGATTAATTACTAAAGAATTGGCCTGGGTGTAGTTCTTAAAAGAGACCAATAGACGCTGCAGGCCAATAGGAGTATGATCATACAAAATGACATCATCTGCATAGGCTGACCAAACAACCTTAATGCCCTCTACTTTTAGTGCTGCGAAGGAAACTCCTTCCAAATGAGAGCCCACATCAGAAATATACAAATTAAAAACAGTGGGAGCAAAGATGCAGCCCTGTCTCAGGCCATTACTGGCCTTAATTACCTATGACAGGCATCCATCGATGCTCAAAGGCACCCTTATTTTTTATTCTGCATGAAGATGGTAAAGAATCGAGAGCAATGGCACGGGCATACCCATTGCATACAATTTGCCCTATAGTATGGTCCTGTTCACTAAATCAAATGCAGACGTCAGATCGATCGACACCAAATAGATAGGGGTGCTTCCTACATTGCGGGTCTGTTGCTGCATGATATTTATCAAAAGCCCGCCTGCGTCCGTGCCCACGTACTTTCTGAAGCAAAATTGAAAGGGGGTAAGGATCCTGTGAGCCTCCATCCAGTTCTGTATATACTCCAAAATCAAGGAAGCAAAGATTTTGGAATCGGCATCCAGCAGAGCGATAGGTCTATAGTTGGAAAGGGTAGACCTGCCGCCCTTTTTATAAATAGGGACTACATATGACATGTGCCAACTCTTCCGAAATACCCTGGTAAACAAGATATCTTTAAACAGGAAAAACAGAATCCTTGCCCACAGATCTGGATTTCCCTTAAAAAACGCATTTGCAAGCAAGTTTTGGCCCGGAGCCCGAGATGCCGAGCAGCGAGCAATCAATCTGTGAATATCCGCCAATACAAAGGGAATGGTCCATTGACATGACCCAATATTCAGAGGCACCTTCCACTTGATATTCGGGGGGCTATACAGAATACCAAAATGCCCTGCCCAAACCTCTGAGGCAATGCAGACTGTTTGTGCTCTGACCTGAACATCCTCTCTCTTATTTATGATAGTCCATAAATTACGTGTGTTTACATAAGCAAGAGCCTGCAGCATGTTTTCTGCGTCCTTCTGATAAAGCGAGGCTCTTAGAATTCTGGCTCTAATTTTCAATTTATTTTTTGCTCTCTTTAAGATACCATTGAGTAGATGAATGCCAGGCATTTTTAATAGGAGACAAATCTCCCGATTCCTCCCTTTCTTAAGTTTATGCATGGATGGATTGATAACATGGGAATGGGTATGACGTGCTGCCATGGATTTCTTAATCCCTCAGGATCCCAAAATAACACCTTTTACATACCTCTCAAAATCATCATGGGTATAAATGATCAGTTTTTGGTCAAAACCATTAATTTCAAAGTCTTGAAGAAAAACCTTGTTGACCTTCAAGATATTATCGCTGTGCCAGTTGATTTTATTGCCAGCTTTATTGAGCTCCAGCAATTGCCTGAAGGTTCCTTTACGGGGAACTTGAGGGACATTTATGGAAACTTTGAGCCGTCTATGATCACTATCATCAGTAGGTATTATACAAAATGCTGAAATTATGTTAAATAGGGTCATGGTAACAAAAACGTAATAGATGGTGGAGCAGTCAGTCCCATTTGTCCATGTTTTGCAATCCTTATCGGCCCCCAAAAGCTCATTTACACAATAAAGACACCAGTCAGAGAGGAAATGAAACCACAGGGCACCTTGCACTTTTTTGAGAGAAGATCTGCACTCTACTGGATTAGTGCTTTGTCCCTCATGTGCTCCAAATTTCCCTGGACCAACTTCAGCATTGAAATCCCTGTAGTGATAATATTAAGAGTCTCCTCGCATATACATGTGCGGTGAGGGGACACCCTCAGGAAAAACAATAATCAAAAAAGAATTCAAAATAATCTTTTTTTTAAAAGCAAAATGAAATCTTTTCTTTTTGAAATCACTCTGCCTTCATAAAGACATTAAGGAAAAGCGTTGATTTTATGACTGTATTTTTGGATCTTAAAATGACTGTTTGTGATTTTATTGCTTTATTTCCTTTTTTTCTTTTTTCACATTAATTGTATTGTGTTGTTAAGGTTAAATGTATTTGTAACCAATAAACAATAGCAAAGAATAAATTACAATAATGTCTTTATGAAGGCAGAGTGACTTACAAAAGTTCTTTTTGAAGTCTGAGGGATGCCCCCACCCCATGACATGGAAGCCTCTGTGTGGGGAGCCCTATTGTCTTGTTGCGCCTAGAAACACTTGTGTACAGGCGCATTATACATGCCACATCATATCATATCATATCAATGAGTGAGTGCATGAGGTATGGGTGGCTGCCTGGGTCCGCCTGCCTCGGTGTGCCTGTGTGAGTGCATGGTGAAAGGGTGCACACTTAAATGTATATGTGGCTGCCTGAGTGAGTGTATGGTGAAAGGGTGCACATTTAAAGGTATGGTTGGCTGGGTGTGCCTGAATGGTGAAAGGTTGCACATTTAAAGGTATGGTTGGCTGGGTGTGCTTGTATGGGGAAAGGGTGCACGCCTACATGTATGGGTGGCTGCCTGGGTGTGTCTGTATGGTGAAAGGGGTCACACTTAAATATATGGGTGGCTGCATCAGTGTTCCTGTATGGTGAACGGGTACACACTTAAATGTATGGGTGGCACGGTGTGCATGTGTGCATATGGTGAATGGTGTGTGTGCTTGTGTTCAGGGGTGCAATGAAATCTACATTTCGGGGGCAGAGGGTGGGGCTAACCCTTCAAATGTTGGGAGTGGCGCTAACTTCACAGGCGGTGAGGGAAGCGCACATTTATTGGTGTGAGGACATCTAGCTTCTTTACGCATTCTAATTAGACTATTCTAGTGCAGCTTCAATGTTACAAGCAGTTAACTCTCTCCGTTAAGTCTGAAAGGACACACTTATGGACTGCTGTGAGAATGATCCGACTCCTGTCCCCTCTCTACCATTCAAATCACTCCCCTGGTATGCAAGTACTAAACCCACATCCTGATTTTAATTGCCTAAAAAATTGAGCATATAGAATGCAGTGTAATGCTTTACGTTAGTAATTGCCGGGCCTTTTTTAACAGTGAAACCCAGGCGCCGTTTAACATCTGTGTACTGTTCTGTCCGCAACAGCTCTGTAGGCCAGCCAGGACAAGTCAACCTAGCCCAAAATTTTGGGGGCCAAGGGGGGATGAAGCCCAGTCAGATCAATGGTGTTGCACCACTGCTTGTGTTTAATGCCTTGATTACTTATTGGTAATCTTCAATACTCCTAGCCCTATTCTTCCTTGTCCCAGTACTTGTGTATGAGGCCCTTTGCCTCCCATCCAGGTGGGAGGGCTAGCATCAGGAAGTTCGGGCTTCAGGCCCAGCGACATGCACCAGAGTGAAAAGTTACATCTAAATGTCGCAAAAGGACCAAATTATCCACAAAATGTTGGTGTAGCAACAGATTAAGCAACTGGTTCAGTCAACTCACCGTCAGCAAGGCAGGCCTTCTCAATTAGCGCAGGGAGATACCCTCACTTGGTATAGAATGCAGGGAGACTACTGGGCAATCAGGGGTGGTGGGGGCAGAGGGGGAGGCGGACTGCAATCAGGAAGTTTGTGCTTCAGGCAAGGCAACACTCGCCAGAGCGCAAAATGAAGTTTAAATGTTACAAAAGGACCAAGTTAACCACAAAATGTTGGAGCAGCAACAGATTAAGCAACTGGCTCAGTCAACTCACCAGCAGTAAATTAGGCCTTCTCAGCGAGCGCAGGGAGATACCCTTGCTCGGTATAGAATGCAGGGAGATTACTGGCTAATCAGGAGCTGGTGGTGTGGGAAGGACGGCTGGAATCAGGAAGTTTTGGTTTCAGGCCCGGCAACATACGCCGGAGCGCAAGATTAAGTTTCAATGTTGCAAAAGGACCAAGTTATCCTCAAAATGTCAGAGCAGTAACAGATTAAGCAACTGGCTCAGTCAACTCACCGGCAGCAAGGCAGGCCTTCTCAATGAGCACAGGGAGATACCCTAGCTTGGTGTAGAATGCAGGGAGACTACTGGCCAATCAGGGGGCATGGAGTGGAGCAGGAGGCTGTATGGGGGGCTGGACTCAGGAAGTTCAGGCTTCAGGCCCGGCAATATGAGCCAGAGCACAAAATTAAGTGGCTCATTAAGTGGCTCAGTCAACTCACCGGCAGCAAGCTGAATATAAGAAGGGTCTTTTTTAGATTATCAGAGTCCTGCCTGTTCTGCACAAGGCCTGTCTGATCAGGGAGGACCAGTCTTAGCAACTAAGTAAACTCACCGGCAGCAAGGCAGGCCTTCTCAGCGAGCGCAGGGAGATACACTTGCCCGGTATAGAATGCAGGGAGACTACTGGCCAATCAGAGTGGAGGGGGCGAAGCGGGTGGTGGGAGGGATGGCTGAATTCAGGAAGTCTGGGCTTCAGGCCTGGCAACATGCGCCGGTGTGCAAAATTAAGTTTAAATGTTGCAAAAGGACCAAGTTATCCAAAAAATTTCAGAGCAGCAACAGATTAAGCAACTGGCTCAGTCAACTCATCGACAGCAAGTTGAATATAAGAAGGGTCTTTTTCAGATTATCCGAGTCCTGCCTGTTCTGCACAAAGCCCGCCTGATCAGGGGGGACCAGTTTTCGAAGACGTATCCCAGTCTGGACGCCAAAACCCTTGCAAATAGCTTGTCGTCAACATTTACCGTTAATACATTTCTTGTAAATCCCTGAGGTAAAACCATCCTCGCCTGGTGCATTCCTGTGATTCAGATAGCGTATGGCTCGTACCACTTCATATGGGGTAATCTCTGCCTCCATCCCCATCTTCTCCAGGGTAGTCAAAATGGGAAGGCAAATCCTTTCTTTGTATTCCCTAACTTTTGCTTCGCTCGTCTCACTGTTTTTCGCTGTGTAAGCTCTGATAGAAGTCAGGAAAGCATCCTAAAATTCCCCCCGAGAGGCCCACACACTCCCATTTTTGTCTCTAATCTGCTCCACAGTCTTCTCAGAGTTGCTCTTCCGTATTTTATTGGCCACAAGTATACTCACCCGATCAACGTTTTTCATAGTATTTCTGTTTTGTATATCTCATTTTCTTCTATACCTCCCCGAGAAGGAGCAAGTGTAATTCCTGTCTTTTACCCTTTATAGAGACATTACCGCCTCCATGTCCTCCCCTTGTTTTTTCAGTTTAGATCCAAGTACTCTAAGCTCCTCCCACAGTTTTCCCTCTATCTGGCCCCTCTCCCTGTTCTTTCTAGCTCCTTCCGATATAAGGAATCCCTGCATCATAGCTTTAGCTTCTTCCCACACATGTCGCATAGGGACTTCCCCTGTGTCATTCACCTCAAAATTTCCCAGGTTGTCCTTAAAGATTGGATCACTAAGAAGAGTGGAAAAGACCCGGGGTATGCTAATGTCGGGACTGTCGGGACTGTCGGGACTGCCAGGAATGGGGGCTAGCTAGCCTTTTGGTTGTAGCTCCTAAGATTCTATGTGGGGCTACAACCAAAAGACCTGGGGCTACAACCCCTTTAGCCCCCCCGCTAGCAATGCCTCTGATCCGGCGCATCCACAATGTTCAGACATCTGTGACTACATCATGACCTGACCATATAGGGTGTCTACCATAGGCAATCTCATAGACAAGTGCTGCTCCTAGGGTACTAACAACAGATCTATTCTTGTATAAGTGTGATGTGGGGGTGAGTAAACCGTGTATCCTCCTACCTGTCTATAGTGTGTTCGTGCACACATCAGACCAAAAGTTGTCTTTTAGGAGGTGCTCAAAATCCCGATTATCTTTACTTCGTTCCTTGAACACTTTCCCCTGACGCTGGGGTCGGCAATCATATTAAAAACCCCTCCTAGAACCATAAGACATTAACTCCATTGTTCCAATATGGTGTCCAGTCAATTGGTCGAAAACAAACTGGTCGACTGCAATTTGGTCGACACCATTTGGTCGAATGCCAAATGGTCAAATTTTTTTTTTTAAATATATATATGTGTTTTGTGGGTTTTCGTGTGGGGAAAAAAAAAAAAAGAGAAAAAAAAGGGGGTTGGGGGGACCCCCCCCAAAAAACCCAAAAAAGGGGTTAAAAAAAAAAAAAAAAAAATCGGCCATTTGGCATTCGACCAAATGGTGTCGACCAGTTGTCCTGTCGACCAAATGTTTTCGACCAATTGACTGGTAACCTTCCAATATATTAAAAGAAGACATCAGAAACTCAATTTGGCCCGTGTTCAGTGTGTAGAGAGTGGCCAAGGTGATCAATGTGCTACTAAAACGTCCCTTGATCGCAAAAAGTCTATCATCGAGCCCCTTCTCAACCTGCACCACCTTCAACTGGAACAACCTGACCAGGACTATACCTACCCCCCGTTTTTTTCTCCTTGTGGGAGGCCCAAAACATTTTTCCTATACCCTTGCTCTTCATTCTCATCTCCTCCCTGAGTCTCCTGTAGAAAGTGAATAGCCAGATAAAGCTTGCGAAACAGGTCACACGTCAGAGACATTTTGTGTGTGGGGGGGGGTTTAGCCCCTTTACATTGAGGGTGGCCACCATTACCCGTCATTTTGGGATAGTATTTGAAGCCCATGCGCAGCAGACCACCGATTTGAGCAATTAAACTCAACCAACTTGCGTGATAAGTGAATCCTCCACCCTAAATCTCCCTCCCTCCTCCCATTCCCAGTGCCCCAACTTTCCGTCTCAAAATGCCAAGTAACCACAACAAGGTTAGGTCATTAAACCAAACATATCTGAGATGCCCAGGTGAAACCAGGCCCCTAGGATACCAATCTCCCTCTTCCCTTAGGCACATTCGTATTCTGTTTATCATCAATTATTACTGATAACTCCCCAGGACACCTTCACCACTTAAACGCGGCCAGACAGTTCATTTTGGAGGTTCTGATTGCGAGGAGGATGTCCTATGGCATATTCTGGAACCCCTAACTTTCTTACCAACTCCATGCGGGGCAAATGCACTTTTAAATCGCTCTCTAAATTGGTGATGTCCATCAAGATTCCGGGGGACCCCCTTTTCTCCGCAGTTCATGGAGTAGTTGCTCAGCATCTTCCCCTAGTTTCAAGTCAAGGCTCACCTTTATATTTGAAGGAGAGAGCAAAGGGGAATCTCCAGCGATGACGCACCACTTCTGAGGAAAGCCAAGCTGTCAGGGGTCTATATCTATGTCTTTGGTCCAATGTGTATGAGGCGAGATCTTAGAATATCCTGTCTAAGGCTCCATCCCAGTCCAATGCGTCAGCCTCTTTTGCTTTCCTGATTATGTCCTCCTTATCCCGATAATAATGACACTTAGCTACTGCTGACCATGGGCCTGTTCCCGAGTCAGCTCCATGGTGGACTCTATCAAAGAGGATTTCCCTCTGATCTTCTGGGCCAAGTAGTTTCTGCAGCATTTGTATCAGCACCAGTTCCAAGTCTTTCTGCGTCTCACCATCCTTGTGCAGGAGGACCCCACATGTGCAAGTTGTTCCTGCGTTCTCTGTTTTCGATATAATCCACTTCTTGTGTCTCTCTCCGCGTCTTCCAACTCCTTAAGCATTGCTTATTTTTCAGGGCTTCCACTCTATCCTCCAATTTCACAACACATTTATGCCTCCAAGTGAGGTTTGCACCTCTGCCATGAAGGCCTTCAATTCCTGAAGAATTGTCTGGATGTCTTGCTGTAGGCCTCCCAGCACACAGGCCACCAGTGCGGGATCAACCTCCATCTCCACACTCACCAAAATGCACCCAGGGAGGGGGGGGTATGTGGTTTTACACAACTGCATACCTCTTTCCTTTTTATATCAGGTCTCAAACCTCAATTCCACTTCCGTTCCATCCTCCAGGAGGATCTCAGGTCATTATTACTTGTTCTCTTCCAAAGGTTGGTGGGTATTTCACACTCAGGGATGGACAGAGACCTCTTATATCATAGTCTGGTACCCAAATACCAGCTCCTCCTTCTTTGCCTTCTGTTCAAATGAACCCTCTTACGTGGCTCTCCATCTGGGATTCTCCCCTACCTGCAACCCAATGGGCTTCATTACACGGAAGGCAGCCATGGTTGCTGCCGGTATTTTACAGAGTCCGCCATGGTGAATGGCGGAATTACCACCCTATTCCAAGGTGTGTGGGGGCGGTAATTCCCCATTCACCATGGCACTTCCCCATTCCCATTTTTGCCCTTATAGGGCTCAATGGGAATGGGAAGGCGGTAATTACGGTACCGCAAATTGCGGTACCGTAATTACCTCCAAGGTCCCTTTGCGGGTCCCGTCCTTAATGGCTGGTAAAACCATCCGTTAAGGTAGGGATCCACAAAGGGACCTCGTAGTAAGGCGGTAAGGGTTTACCGGCACTGGTACCCTTACCAGTACCGGTAAACCCTTACCGCCATCCGTGTAATGAGGCCCAATGTCTTTCCCTGTTTCACTCTCGGGACAGCCTACCAAAGGGGGTGGGGTTGTGCTGGTTAACTTCCTCAAACCAGTGAGTGCATATGGGCGCTTTCTCTTACATACTCTCCTCCATATAAATTGGCAGGTGGGGCAGCCTTTACGCCCGAAGGCAAGGTTATTGGGTCAGCAGCTGCCCTCCTCCCTCACATCTGCACCAGGCTTACCATTAGCTCTGCTACTCGCTGTAAGGCTTTACATTTTGGTGAGTGTGGAAGTGCAGCCGCTGCATCTATACCGTCTCTCGGTCCATATAGTTATTTCACACCTCAGCGTCTCACTACCTCCACATCACACGTTCCTGAGGTGCCTCTGTACACAACGTCTCTCCAGGCTCCACCACTGCGGGGCCTGTCAACACCCTTCCTTGGCTCCTCGAGGTTCGTAGGAGATCTGCAGCACAGCAAGCTTGTTCCCTGCTCCTCTAGTGATAATCGGAACACCCTCCAGCGGTTGTCCACACAACTACTGCGCCACACCCAGAACGGCCTCCAGCCCTCGCCACAGAGAGCAAAGCCACAAATCCTGCATTGCATGGCCCACCCATGAAGCAAAACGTCACACGAGACTGTGTCGGGAGTGGCACCCCTCCGCTACAGACTTCGTAGCCACTTTTCAGTGTCCCTGGAGTCTGAGTTCACCATATTCCATGTGGCAGTTTTGGGAGCTCGTCCTCTATGCAACCATTATGTCTGTGCCCCATAGTGGTCTCCTAAGGATTCTTGATTTGAATGGTCGGGACCATGTGACGAAGCGTTTCGACAAATAAAAGAAGATATCATCAATGCTCCATTATTGGAAAACGTTCTGTCTGGTCTCCGCACCACCTTGACAGTCGATGCCAGTGGTCTAGGATTAGAGACGAAAATGTGGTGGCGTTTACTTCAAGAGCATTAAGTGGGGGCTGAGTTAAAGTACTAAGTTGGGGAAAGAGAGGCATTTGCAGTATTTTGGTCGGTTCTGTATTTAAAATGTAATTTGTGGGGGCATCCCTTGATAGTGAAGTCTGATCAGAGGCTTCTGGTACAAATGTTTTCCAGTGTGGGGTGGAAGAATGCCTCCCCAAGAATTTCGAGGTGAGTGTTGGCACTACAATCATTTGACTTCCAAGTGATATACTTACCTGGAGGAATGAATGCGATGGTGGATGGCATATCTTCCTGTGGATTTAGGGACTAGTGGTGAAGAAGTAGTAATTGAAGATGTGGGAGGTAGTAATTGAAGATGTGGTGGTGGCAAACATACATGAGCAAGCAGACTGTGCAAGAATGGGAGGTGGCTGAGCAGAATGATGAAATCATGCAATGCATCAAAGAGTGGACAGTTAGTGGATGGCCTGAGAGACATACTTTGAGCAAGGATTTAGATAGTTGGCTTGAAGTGAAGGATGAACCATTATTGAGGGAAGATTGAGGAGGGTTGTGAAATTAATACCTCTAGAGAGTGCGAGAACTTAGTTGGTGAATTTGGCCCATCAGGGGCACATGGGAGTGAATGATAGTAAGAGAAGGTTGGGCAGAGTTATTGGTTTTTCCAGTATGGATGTATGTGTGGAAAGACTAGTAAGGGAATGTGAGGAATGTGCATATAGTGATAAAAGGAAAGTGGTTAGAGATAACCCTTTACGCCTTGTTGAAGTGCTGTCTCAACCCTGGACCAAGGTGGTAACTGATGTCATGGGGTTAATTTGAGGATTGGTTTGGGGATGTAAATATATATGTGAACTGGTAGATTATCACTCTAAATGGGTAGAGTGGAAGGGTGTTATGAAAGCCACAATGGTTGAAGTACTGACATTTTTGAAGACCATGTTTCTCAAGGAAGATTTCCCAAGGCAATTGTAACTGATGATGGGGTTCACTTTTGTTCAGAAATGATTAGGACGTTTTTGGCTAGTTTTGCCATTAAACACATATGCACTGCATCGTATCATCCCAGAGCCAATGGTCTGGTTGAACGTATGAATAGATTTATCATGGGAGGGATACAGCTAGTTATCAGATTCAGAGTGCCACGGAGAGAAATGTTAAAGCACATGATATGCTGTTATGTTACCACTCCTCATTCAGTGACCAAAGTGTCGCCTTTTGTGTCGCTTAAGGGATGTGAGCCGGGGACCGGCCTGTGCCCGGGTTGGTTGGGTTTGGTGGTTACAGTCCCTGTTGATAGCTAGAAGATTATAAGGTAATCAAAGAAGGCCAAGAATTCTATAAAGAGGTATTTGATCACGAGAAGGTGGTCAAGGAAATGGAGTGGGCAGAAGGAGAATTTGTGTTGATATTGAACCACAGGATAGGCCACAAATGCCCAGGAGATAAGTATCGGAGACCCAAGAAGATTACAGCAGTGCATGATGGTGTGGGGATTGTTAAAGAAGGCAAAGTGTGGTACATGGAAAGGCTAGTACCATAGAAGAATGAAAGGAGTTGTGGCATGAATGTGAAGTGGATGTGGAGGTGTCAGTGGGCATGAGCAAAGGAGGAGTGGGAGTACTAGGAGGAGAACTCAGCCGACATGGCTGGAAGATTACGTTAGGTCTTGAAATGTAGCGTATGTGTGTAGGGCACCTGTTCTACGGCATGAGAATTACAGTAGACTTAGAAAGTGTACATAGCTTCATGTTATATTGCTTCTTTGTATCAGGACATTGGGTTTTGGGACTATGTTGGGGGGGCTGTTGTGGGAGGGTTCCTTGTGGTGGGACAGTTAGTATTATGGGGAGGGAGCTATGTTGTGATGTCACTGACTGGCCTAGAATGTGAAGGTTGGTGTCACAAAACCAGAGGCAGTTAGAGAATGTAAGGGGACTGAGGGGATGTGAGATGTGCTGTGTGCATGTGGAATACACAAACTCAGTTACCTTATTCAGCGTCTGCCTCGATTACAATAGCCCGTTTCGCAGTGACAGAACAAAAGTATTTATATTCCTATTCATTAGCGTTTATATATCTCCCTTCTGTTCTATCCCTGTTTGAGGAAAGATTTAACCTATGACCAGTTACCAGCTATGACCAAACATTCACTTTTGCTATGCTGCAATTTTGCCAATTAATTCAAAGGGCTGTCCTTCACAGGAGCAGAGGCAGATGAGTGCAGAGCTCCTACCCTTTCCCATCTTTGTCTCCCCTAGACGTGTTAATCGCCACTAATCTAGTCACAGTGTCTGAAGTATGGCACCCATCGGAGATGACCTAATTATGGATAACAGGTTTTCACTATGAGACCCCATATAAATGAAATGATTTAAAAACTACTATTTGAACAATGTGTAATCTTGGCAGCAAATAGGCTCGGTTCAGGATCCTCCACTTAAGCAAAATTGCTAACATCCGGCTAGTTGACTTACAAGGTTCAGGGAAACTTCCTCCAGAAAGTGCTCCAGGCTCAACCCCACTATGACAGGGTAGTTGTTCAAGGCATTCCGGAGACCCTGTGACGCCAGGAATGGCGTGCAGCAGCGCAGGGTGAACTCGCAGGCCTGCAAAACAGAGCAGATCTCTCTTGAGTTCCTGTACTAACAGCAGTACATGCACTGAATCATTTAAAAAAGACAAAGAGCCTCATTACATGGCACTCATTTTGCTGTAATTCCACCAAATTACGCTTGTGTGGGCTTACCACGGCATACGCGTGATGTCAAGGCAGTGCAAATGCCCATTTTTCTAGTCCATAGGACTCCTTGGGGATATTGGTGAAATAACTTTTTATTTTTTTATTTTCATTGTGTATCTAGTTAATACAATTAACCTTTACAATTAAAATAATATAAAATAGCATGAGAAGCACCTCACTAAATAAGAATTAATTAATTCCTACAGTGCATACTTAGAATAACACCAATAGATGACTGAATAATACTATCGCTATACACAGGCGAAAGACATACAAAACATACACAGTCAACAGCAAAAACAGTACATTATTAAGAAACTATTAACGATAAAACATGTTTCCAAACATTGTAAACTGAATTTAATAGAACCCTGGAATTAGCAGCGAAGAGGTGGGATCAGAATTGATCATCCGCAACATTAGCAATTACTTCCACAAACATCTGATAGTTAATATAATATAAAGGGTCAAGTGTTGTGCATTTAGTTATGAGATCCCTGATGGTTAGTAGCTCTTTCCCACATAATCTACCATTTTTCATGGAGAGCAGTACATTATTTCTGGGCCCAATGACAATAAGAGAGGGTAATAAATGAAACCTTAACTTCATAATAACAAACGCAATGCATGATCAAAGATATGAACTATGCAATCAAAAGGAAGGAGGAATGGAAAGCTCTTGGAGGAAATGTAGTCAATCTGATCCCAAACGTGGGCCTTACTAACAAGCTGTTTTCTGAGGTCTACAAACTTGGTTGCAGAATCAAGAGTCCAGCCTATAGATTGATGGAACTCATAACATGAGGAAAGGTATTCATGAAGCACCTTGTTACTGTTAGGATACATTCTACACGTGTCAGAGAAAAAGCTAAAGATTGAATAGCCCTTATCGTCCAAAATCTCCAAATCTCAAACATGTCGACAAGTAGATTAGAATCACCAAATCAGACAAAACCAGGGAAACCTCTTTTAAAGAAAACAGGAAGCCAGAAAAATGATATAGGCGAGGCCAGGGAGAAACAAAGAACAATTGTCGGATCTTTGTCTGGACAAAAGCGCGGAACACCGGATTATATCTCCAAGTCAGCAAACAACTTTCGTTCAGATTTAAATCCAAAACATACGTCCGCTTACAACTGCAAGTCCTTTAATGACTTGCATGATTTTCCCCGAACAGCACTTAAGGCATCCTATCAAAAGATCATGATCGAAAACATCTTCCAAAATGAATCTGATGTTAACTTGAATCGTGGAAACATCTTACGTCTACTACATGCAGTACCAGCGCTAAGGAACATCAGGTCCGACGACATCCGTATTGTCGAATACTTTTCGGAAGAGCGAGTTGACATTGTACTTCTCCACATAAATTCCCAAGCAGTACGTACAATGTTACTAACTGCAAAGCAGGATCTATTGTGCTTAGGATTTGAAATCTCACTTTACGATCCAACAAATAGCCAAGGACCAACAGTGATCTCTGAGAAAATAAAAGTGAAAGAAACCTTGGAACAGCAACGTGATAGCTTGAGGAGACAGTTAAAAATCACTCCACCTAGTAATGCAAAGAAAAGGAACCATGACAACAAGCTAACTAAGCTTTAGCGCAAAACAAAAAAGGAAATTGATGCGCCTGCGACTGTGATTTCTTGGAACACAAGGGGCTTCAACCATCTATACAACGACTTCCCGGTTGATCTAACTAATATTTTCGCCATCTGCCTACAGGAAACCTGGCTGCGGGTGCCACCAACTAAAGGTGGATATGTAACACTGCTAAACCCAGCAGAAAAAAACAGTAAGGGACGTCCATTTTCTGGCTTAATTACAATGATAAAATCAGGAACAAATTGGGAAATAACTGAAAAAATGAACCCAAATAGTTATGTCCAAGGAACACTACTTCAATCCTCGAATACTCAAAACAACAAAGAACACTTATTAATCTTGAACGTGTATTGGAATCCGTTAAAAATCTCGACTGATGTATTTATATCTGCTGTAATGCAAATAATAGATACCTACCAACGTACCTGTCTGGACCTTGCAATAATCATTTGTGGAGATTTGAACATTTCGTGGTTTGATGAACACCAAGAAACCCTTCAAAGAAAATTCGTTAGATGGATGTCATGGAAATAAAAACAGAACGAAATGGAGAAAAGAATTGGAAGCCCGCGACTGCATGATGGCAAATGGTCAAGTGAGAGGCGACATACCACCAAATTTCACCTGGGAGAACATGGGACATAAAAAGATCTTAGATTATTTCTGGACTTCTAGAAATGTGTTTGCAACTATCACCAAGCTTCAAACTATACCTACAATCAACAGTGATCATTACCCATTAGTAATGTCCTGGCTTTTGAAACATAAAAAGAAATGTAGGACTAACAGCAAAGCACTTGAAGTAAATCATGGGCGAAATCGACTAAGGATAAAAGAATACCAAATTATCAAACTGTCCAATGATATACAAGCGACAAACTATGATAACGGCGACCATTTAAACTACATACCATTGTTACCTAACCTGAATACAGGCTTTGCTAGGAAAATATTCCAAAATAATAAAGATCACAAACATAAGTGGAGCCACACTTTGATAAATCAAAAAAACAACTCAGGAAAGACATAACCAAATTAAAAAAACAGCATGGAGCGAATGTCTGGTGCCAAATAAGACAGAGAAAACAACAATATCGAAATTGGTTAAAATCTTTCTCTATTCAGAGAGACCAAGAACGTGGCGAAGAAATGTTGGCCTTGATCAAAAAAAATAACTCAAGGGAAATATGGAAAATCCTGAATAAAGGCACGGTTAATCAAGACGCCCTAATGTCTAATGGAGTGTCCGAAAGCGACTGGATAACGCACTTTCAAAGTGTCTTTACAGGAAAAAAGACACCATACCTTGTAGTGAGTGAAAAAAACAACACAAATTGGGACATAATTGAGTCTAGAGAAAATATTCTAACGGCCATATCAAAATTAAAGACCTCAAGAGCCGCTGGGCCAGATGGAATCAGTAACACTATGTTAAAAGCACACAGCCATGCCTGGTCCAAATTCATTTGCAAACTTTTCGTGGCGATAGCCGAAAGAAAACAGGTACCGAGCTCATGGACTGAGGCAATAATAGTACCAGTATATAAGAAGGGCAGTCGTGACGACCCCGCCAACTATCGACCGATTGCCCTCCTGGACACTATTGGCAAAGTGCTGGCGACTTTCTTACAAATAAAGCTATCTACATGGGCCAATGAAGTCAACCTACCAGATATACGACAAACTGGTTTCACAAAGGGCGTAGGAGTAGAGAACAATCTTGTGCTGGTAAATCTGCTAAAACTTGATGCCCTAAATAAGAAAGATCAATTATTCATGGCATTCATCGACCTACAGCAAGCGTTCGATTCAATTAATCGAATTAAATTATGGGAGAAGATGGAAAAGCGAAACTGCCCAAATGCCTTGCTTCAACCGATAAAGGCACTACATTCCAATACAACAATTAGAGTAAGACTAAACGCAAGTGGAGACCTGTCTAAACCTATTACTACCTCCAGAGGAGTAAAACAGGGATGTCCACTTGCTGCCACCTTATTCAAACTCTATATTGCTGACATCTCTACTGCACTGGCTAGTGTCATCTGCTTCCCCCCAAAAATTAATGGACATCCAATAAGTTATGTGATATATGCAGATGACTTAGTATTGGTCGATAAGACTCAGATAGGACTACAAAGGCTCTTGTCAAAGCTTGAATTCTACATGATTGATAATGATTTATCAATCAACGTGAAAAAAACAAAAATTATGAGGTTTCGCAGAGATCGAGTCGCCCAAAAAAAAAAGAACTTCAAATGGCGAATTGATAACAATATTCTTGAAGAAGTCAAGGAAATTCGATATTTAGGAATAATGATGAATATCTCTATTTGTGAGCTGAGCTGGGTTTATGATCTATTCTAGCGGACCAGAATGCTCGCCCTACAAGGAGCAAGAATACACTCTTTATACGGAAAATTTTCAGTAGTACCGCTACGCACGTTTTACACCCAAAAAGTGATACCTACAATAACGTTTGGGTCAGAAGCTGGCTGGAACTTGGATCTAAAGATCTGGCCCACCTTGGAAGGCTTATTCTGGCGCCAAGTACTGAGATTGCCAAAATACCTCTCAATGACCATAATACGCCACAAACTGGCACTAGAAAGCTTATATGGAACAGTTCTATGGAAATCCCTATCACTGCTGCGAAGGATGGAGATGTCGAACCCTGCACCAGCTTACAAAATCTTAAAATCTGAAGGAACACATCAACATAAGGGGCTGCTCTTAAGATGGTCTGAGAAAGTGAAAGCCATCTTGCATAATACAAATATTTCAACGGAAACCCTGATGAACCGCCCACAGATCGCGAGAATAAAATTAAAAGAATGGTTATGGATAGACAACGTGAACAAACTCGAAACAATGCCGACAGCGTTGAATCTTGGGCCAACAAAGAATAAAGTGGACAATATGCCAAACTATCTGTGTCAATTTCCATCGAGATATCATAGAGATAAATTTCTTAGACTCAGATTAAATCTGCTGAAAACTAACCACATGCAGGTGACGGGAAAAATGAAACCAGATACTGAAGATGCCTGTCGGCACTGCAATCTCTTTGCAGAGTCACTAAAACATCTGATAATTGAATGTGTGGCCCTAAACAAGTTGCGTTCCATCCATTTGAGTAAATTTAAGCCAGTAAACGAAGAGATGGAAGATCTGTGGTTTCGGATACTGAGTGGAAGTTCGACACATCTTACCTGTTCAGTGATAAACTTTCTAGACAGAGTCCTAATCTGAAAATACATGAGCTAAATTGTTAATGGAAAGCGTTACTAACGATCTTAGGAAAAGTTGTAATAAAAGTTTTTTGTAAAAACTAGATGTTACAAATAAAAAATAAAAAAAAAAATCTCCAAATACAGAAGGCTACGGTTGATCTTGGTCAAAGTGTGTAGAGACACAAAGCCTAATTCCACATGGATATCGCCACGATTGTGCAAATACTGCACCCTTGCATAGAACAAAAATTCGGACCCTCATTACAATGAAAAAGGCAGTAGGGTTGCGAGGGTGTCCCTCACTTCCATTAGATGGCAGCGGGGACAATAAAGAAAAATAAGTAACAAAAAAAGGAAAGAAAAAAGGACCTTGTGGTGCCAGTTCCGACCCACGTTGGTGGGAGAGAGGATAGAGGAGGCTAGTAGGGGGAGGCAGGGCAAAGTGACCTATGTGATCACTGTGCCGCGCAGCACTGGAAGTCGGAATTTTGAAAGTCGACATTATGTTCGGTGCAGTGATCACATAGATCCCGAAAGACCTAGAACATATCTCCAAAGCTTGCCCTCAAACCACTTCAGCCATACTAATTGTTTATCTGTGTACATTTGTAATCTATGTGTGCTGGACCTATATATTTTGATCAATCCCTCTAATGAGAATCCACCATTCGTACGCATAAAGCTTTTAACCAGACTAAACCGGCTAATGGCCTTAAGAGTGATATGATTTTTAATCACTTCAGGAGACACAGTATCAGACAATAAAATGCCCAAAAAAGTGTATTGATGAACCACCCTAATGGGCATAGCTATTCATCCTTTAAAGCCCAATAGGTGTTTTGTCCAATAATACTGTGTCATCCGCATAACAAAGCCAGGGAATGGGATGCTTCCCAATCTTAGGTGGATGATTGTTTCAATTCTCCAAATGTTGATGCATATCAGCCAAATATAAATGATATAACATGGGCATACATAGGCAGCCTTGCTTAGGCCCATTACTAGTCGGTATATTAGAAGATAATAGACTCATCTGATTTAATCTAATAGAAACCGAGATATTAGTGTAAAGTTGAGTGATGAGACTTAAAAGCCAAGGATCAAGTCCCCAATTATTCAGCTTACTCCACAACCTGTTACGGGCAATACCGTTGAATGCATTAGAGTGATCAATAAATGTTCAGAGCAAAGAAGAATCCTTGCTACTTAATGCATTTTGAATTAGATATTGCACAGTCCAAATATTATGGATAGTGCCCATACCTCTTCGAAAACCAATTTGTTGTAATGGAATGGGATTAACTGTGATCTATCAGCCCTGGTTGTATGTTTGTCCAAGATGAGATTGCAAAATAATTTACTAGTGGCATCATTCATAGCCAGCAAACTGTAATTGGCAGCCTCTTCCCTGTAATACATCTTAAAAACAGGTATCAGAAGAGATTCCCTCAAGGAATTTGGAATAATTCCCTCCCTAAAAAATATTTTAAATAGCTTATTCAATATCCTGGCAAAAAGTAGAGGGTCTCTCCTAAAAACAACATTAGAGATACCATCCGGTCCAGGAGCTCTGGAGGCTTTGAGTTTCATAATTAGCCTCAATATATCTTCTTCATTTATCCTTTCCATATAAGTAAGTATCGCCCGATGGGTGCAAGAGGATACTGCTTCTTAATAGGCTCTTTACAATAAAGAGAAATTATAGAATTCTTCCATCCCTGTTCCATGATGGGATCAATCTCTTTCTTTTGTGCAATGTAATTGAACTTCTTGTAGAGTTGCCAAACTGTCTTACAATCTTTCCTTCTAAGTACATTATATAGTAGCTGCTAATTCGCAGTCCTTGTAGAATTTGTATGAGATCGCAACCAATTCTTCTATTTAATTCGCAAATTCCTGACCATATTATTTCTGCATTGTTTATTTATTAAACAGATTTGAGATTGGAGAGCTCTCGCTTTATATGAAATCACAGCATCATATATTTTAGAGGCATTCACACCATTACTAGCCTTCCTTCCAAGAGAATAGGATCCATACCGACAAGCATACCTGGACAAAGTATGGATAAAAACCTCTGCAGTAATCCAATGCCACAATCAAATCTGGATCACCTAATAACTGCGTATTTAATTCATCAACATTCTCAGTAGTCCAGAAAATCCTGTTACCAGGAACATTTACACTAATAATTCCCATCAAATGTAAGTTTACTGTAAATTATTCATATTTATATTTAAAATCAAATGATCACTAAGCATAGTATGGGAATAAGTGAGAGAGCAATCGCTCAACTTGGACACTTTAAATTTGATAATGTAATCCTCTCTACTGCGCAAATTCCCATTTGTCCAGGCATACTCACCCTGTCCTTGGCTGTTATCTTCAGTGTTTAAATGGCATACTCATTGTGTGTGCATATAATATGACCACTTCTCGCCGAGGATAGTTTGGCTTTTTTTACAACCAGATCTTTATTATCAGGTGTTCACATCATAGACTCGATAACAACCCCAAGAATTGTAAACATTCCCAGTAAATACAACAGTAGTATAACAATCGATTCGCTTGCATACATTATCAACCGCATCCTATCATCGCCTCCTCTCTTGACATAATCCCCCAACCCCCTTAGATCTAGGTCTAATACAGTAAGCACATCTCCTTTCAGCCATATGTCCCACAATTATTCTTCTTCCGCTCGCATGTCCAAAAAACATAGTCTCGCAGCAGTGCTGGAAATGGGAAAACATTTATTGGGGGAACCGTCACTTCTTAGAAGGGGTGGGTCTTTGGGAAGGAAGGCGCGTGGCCGAGGGGTGTGGCCCCCGGTCAGGTTGCGCAACACAGTGGGGGTCATTACAAGTTTGGAGGTAGCCATGCCGCTGTTAGCGGCATGGCTACCCCCTTACCGGCTACCGGGTCCGGGTTCCTTGAATGAGGAATTAGCGGGCCATTCCAACCTTGGAGGACCCGGTACATCCCCATTCCCATTCGAGCCCCCATAGGGCTCAATGAACAATGGACGGCGGCTCCTTTTGCCGCCACATCTTCACAATGCATCTCTTGTCTCCCAGCATCATATTCACCCATATCTTTCCCTTGCCTCCCCAGGGCATGTCACCTTCAACCCCATGTATGTTCAGAGGTACAGAGGCCAGATCAAAGGTATGTTCATCCCCAATACTCTTCCCAACATTTGATTTCAGCTCTTGCCAGAAATTCTTTAACTGAGGGCACCCCACCAAACGTGTTTCATAGAGCCCTCCACTCCACAATCTCGCCAACATAACGGGGAAATGGATCTCCTCGTTCTGTTCACCTTCTGCAGTGTGTAATGCCACCTATGCAGGACTTTATATTGCAATTCCTGATTTGGTGCCAAGGTGAAAAGCCGAAAGACTCCTCTGGTAGCCTGTTCCCATTCCCTATCAGAACATTGTCTGCCAGCATCTATTTCCCATGTATTCCTTATCTGCAGCGGTCCCCTTGCTGGCGCCCTGATTAGGAGTCTATAGAGGGTGGAGATAAGACCTCAATTGGTCAAGCTGTCTGTGATAACTCATTCGCACTCCGTAAGCTCTCCATTCGCCCCGTCCCTCATTGTAGGAGCGCTCGCACCGATGCCTAAGCTGCTGGTAAGCGATGTGGTCTCCCTCCTCCCTCCTGCAAATGTTTTTAAAGCTCTTGGTTTCATACAAATTCCTAAGTTCCCTCAGCCACCCTCTGCCTATCTTGCAAACCTATTGTGTTCCAGTCCTGGAGGAAAGGCTGGGTACCGGAGCAAGGGTGTCCTTAGCGACGGCCTCAGAGCCAAGCCATACCGTTTGTTTACCCTACCCAATCCCTAACCCAAATCCCAAATCTCCAGAGCGCATCTTGTTATGGGGTTTTGTTGAGGCCCATGGGCTTATCCTCCCTCTCATCCAGGGGATCCTCCACATGCACTCCCCCGCGACAGCCTGTTACATCCGCACCCAGTACTTCATATCACCTCCTCTTCCCCATTCTACCAGCACCCGCAATTGCGCCGCTTGGAAATAGGTTGCTACATTTTGGCACCCCACTCGCCCCTGCCGTTTGGGTTTAAACAGGACATCTCTCCTAATAATGTTTTTTTCCCGTTCCTACACAAACCCCATGATCTCATCCTGTATCCCCTTTAACATCTTTCCTGGGAGGGTAATGGGAAGAACTTGAAACATGTATATAAGTCTTGGAAGCACATTCATTTTGACAATGGCAATCCTACCCAGCCAAGAAACATATAGGCCCCTCCAGCGATACAGGCCCTTCCTGATCTGGCCCTACAATTTAGGGTAATTCACCTTATAGAGCGTTCTGACGCTCGTAGTCAGATTTATTCCCAGATACTTCACCGAACCCCCGGTCCAGCAAAACGGTGTCTGAATTTTAAGATATTCCTCTTCTCTCAGCCCAACCGATAAATTCACCATTTCAGATTTGGAGAAATTTACCTAGAACCCGGAAACCCTCGAGAACCTATCAATTTCCCATATGATCTCTGGTAGCAACTGTGTTGGGTTGGTCACCATGCGACTTGGCCCATCTTACTCCCTGTATTGTCCCATTGTTTTTTATGCATTGGGCAAAGGAATCCATTACCATGGCGAATAGCAGGGGAGACAATGGGCACCCCTGCTTGGTTCCCCTAGCTATGAGTAAGGGCATAGTGAGCCCACCATTCATCTTCACCCTGGCCATAGGATTCTGATAATTAGCCTAGACCATCCTAATAAAAGTACAGACCCACACCCATCCTTTGCAGCATCTTAAACATATACTTCCAGTTAACTCGATTGAACACCTTCTCGGTGTCTAATGTCAAGAGAAGCGTTGGCACCTAGGACCCCACCCCAGCAGGTTTATCCACGATATGGAGTATCCTCCTTTGTTAACATTAGGTGTTCCTCCTCTGGATGAATCCTGATTGGTCTTGCACTATCAGGTCAGGTAGCACCCCCTCCAGCTGCACCACCAGGATGCATGTATACAACTTGGCATCCAGGTTCATAAGTGCCATTGGCCTATGTGAGGAGCATAATTACACATCCTTGCCTGGCTTAGGCATCAGCGTGATGTGAGCCATGTCCATAGTCTCGGAAAAGTTGCTCCTTTACCAAAATTCATTAAATCAGTCGGTCAAAGTCGCCCCCCAATTGTTTACTCAACGTTTTATAAAATATTTCCGTATGGCCGTCTACCCCCTGGCTCTTATGCAGCTTCAGCCTGCCTATGGCGTTCCATACTTCCTCCCTCGTTATCGGGGCCTCCAAAAAATCTTTCTGCTGGTCCGTTACCTTCGGCACCACCCAAGTCCTCAAATAGTTGTCCCGCTCCTGCTTATTGCACGGTTCTTCAATGTATAACCCCCTAGAAAAGTCTTCTATCAGCCGCCTCTGTCGCTACCACCCAATCCCTCTAGAACCGCAGTCCTGTTATGTAATATCACTGCTCTTGTACTCACTAGGATAGCACCCACTTTGTTGCCATGCTCATAAAAGGTTGCTTACATCATAATATGGTACTCTCTGCTGATCTGTTTGCGAGCTGTTTCAATTGTCTTTCCATATGGGCTAGATGTTTAGACAATCGCCTCGACTGCGATTCCTTATGTGCCGCCACCACCCTCCCTATTTCCTCTTCCAATTCCCTCTCCTCCCTCCTTCTTATCTCCCGCAGGTCCTTTAATATCTTAATCATTAAGTTTTTTGATATGCTCCTTAAACCAGTCCCACCCATCCCCTCCTGCAAACTCTGGGTCTTTGATTGCTGCCATGTACTTATCAATCTCACCCGTGATCAGGGTTTGGGTTCCCTTATCTCTCTGGAGATAGTCCTCCAGCCTCCAAGCCCGATTCTGCCTCCTGACGCTCACCTCCTCCCACTCAAGCGCCACCGGGGCTTGGTGATAGCACAATGGACCCTATGGCCACCTTGTGGTTTGTCGTCAATATCCCTTGTATGGTCAATATGTAGTCTATCGTTGAATAGGTATTATGCGCAGAGGAATAAAAGGAGTAGTCCCTCTCTTGCGGATGGTCTGTCCTTCACACTCCCTTTAACTCGATCTCTGCCAGGCATTCCCGCAGCTGTTTAGGCATCGCCCCCATCACATGCACTGGGACCTTGCCCAAACTGTCCCACCTCGGATCAAGCGCTGTTAGGGAGAAATCTCATCTATGGCTGATTCCCCACACCTAGTGAGTCCCCCAGCAACTTTGATGGACTTCTGGAGTTTATTTTTTTCCACTTGGTAAGAGTGAGAGCTTTTCCCCAACTCTTACCTGTGTTTTGCTATGTGTTTCTATCTGTTTTTGTGATTGTGGACTCTGAAGTACACCACTTCAGTAGCCCCCTTCTTTTTGTGTGTCACACAGCACCTTCAGTGCCATGACACAGGGTTGTCTTTGAGACTTCCCTCAACTCCATTTCTGAAGCGACTACCGTCCCCCAGAAAAGGGTAAAGTTACCATTAACTTTACTTAGTCAATCTACCACAGATCCAGTACACCCCATCTTCCATGGAGTACTGGAAAGGGTTAATTCGTATCCCTTTTTATCTGCACCGCCTAGAGCATTGTTAAGCTCTTTTAACATATAGACTTGGCTGGTGGCAGTGGTATCTACCCTAACTTTTCTACCGCGATTATATTAGATGAACGTGGTACTGTTCTTGGCTATTATATTAGCCTCGAACATAAACCCGCTTGACCAAATCGTCTTTCTTTTGGCTCTGGTTGGGTTTATTCGACATTTCTTTTTGTTAAAGTCCTTCTTGTGTTTTACTTTGCGCGGCAAACTAGGTTCGCCTTCTTTGTTCACTGTCTTTTGGCGGGCTTCTGCTCACAAGCCCTCCTCAAGGCGCCTGGGTGTCTAGGTGGGCTGAATGTGAGGGAGGGGTGTAGTCACCCCCTGCACAGGGTATCCTAGGAAACCCAAGTCGCACTTTGTCATGATTGGCCAGGATAGTTGTCCGGGCTGGACAACCCGCCTGCTGGGTGATTGACAGCCAGGCTGTGTGAATGGGAGTTTTGCACATTAAAAGGCAGGTCTCTTGGGCTAGAAGTCAGAGAGTCACCACTGGAACTACAAGGAACCGAAGAGAAGCAGAGAGAACGACGGCTGCTGCAACTACCCCGTCCCGGTGAAGCTCTGCTGCAGTCCTGAGCTATCTGCCCTTCAACGACTTAGAGAAGATCCAGTCCGGAGTCTTCTTCTCTTGAGCTTGGTGGGGAAAACCAGCTCATCGTCAACAGCCAGAAGATCCTCTTTCTTGGTCGAAATCGCGGCACGCTGCTGTAGTGGTCTGGATAGCCACCTGAAGAGCCTCTCCTGTTTTTAAGGAGCGCACCTTTTATTCCTTGTCGCTGCTGCCGGCTTCATCCCTGTGTGGTGCAGACCCCCTTCAGACGTCCTCCTTCACAACGAAGCTCCAGGAATCGTGGGTCTGCAGGAAACCAACAAGAACAACTGCCAGGGCACCAGCTGCACCATTGGAACAAGGTACTGTGTTCTGCTGAGGAAACTGGGTGAATCCCCTTTTCTTCATTTCCAAGGCTTGCCCTTATCTTCCCTCCTTCTTATAACTTTTGCTTCCGAACATTGACAATATCGAAGTACTTTTGGCTACGTTGAATCGTGAACTGTCTGACTGTGTGATCTTCGGCAACAGGCCCCGGCGTCTTTCGATCCTGGCTCCTGCCCTTTGACTTCTGAACTCCTGTCTCTGAGTGTTTCTCGATTCTGCCTGCCTAACCAAAATATTGCCTGTGATTTTTGCCTCCAACTCCCTCTGGGTATCTCAGGTGCTAAGTGTGTTTTTGCCTCGGTAGCATTTCATGTGACGGATACGCGTTTATTTTAACGTGTTTTGTGCCTAACACCGGTTCATTCAAACACAAGGTACTTACCTTGAGACATACTGTACAAAGTGAATTGGTTAGCTGTAGTATATTTAACGTGTGGTTTTTGTTTAAGTTTAGTAGAAGTGTTGTGTTTATAAGGAATGGTTTAAAAATAAATGTACTTATATTTTTCTACCTGAAACCTTGAGTCAGTGTTTGCTTGAGTCACAGTAATTTGTGTAATCTCTGCTACTGCTCATATACTCTTGAGATAAGCCTGGCTGCTCTGCCACTGCTACCACTCTGACATATTAGTACAGGCTTGTACCAAAGGTAAAACCTGTATTGCCACCTGTAGTCTTAATTGTGTGTAGTGGCCCCTAAGGGCACTGCACAGGATTCTGCCTAACACTGGTGTACAGCGGTGAGGATTTGGAAGTAGAGTGATTACACTTAGAGTGCTGCTATTGCTTGGGTTCAACTAACCACAAGGCTAACACCACTAATTCTATTTAAATAAAAAATCATGTCAAATATGGAAAGCTACACTGAAGAAAGTCTTTTAATCTATACTGCTGAGGTTCTAAGAACCATGTGTAGGGATAAGAATATCTCTGGTAAAGGAAAGAAATCTGAACTGGTTGCAAAGTTAATGGGAAAAAGCCTGGAGAGTGGGTCAGAAGGACCTACCACTTCAGCAAATGTGCATTTTGATGTTACTGATTCTGAGAGTGTTAATTGTGAAGAAGTAGATGAGTCCTTGCTAGGAAACCCTACAACTCCCTTGCCTGCTCAGAATGCACATCCTCTGTCCACATGGACCCCCAAAGGTCCTACACTTACTCCTGAGTTTATTGCACTTGAGAAAATGAGACTTGAATTGGAAGTGAAACGTATTGATGCACAAACTGCCATGAAACATCAAGAGTTAAGGCTCAGAGAAATGGAGCTGAACCATAAACTAGAAATGATGAAATTGTCTCTAGAAAATGCTTCTCTCCCAGAGTCCTCTAGGTCTTCAAGCCCTAAGAGACCCGAATGCCAAAGGAAATGATTGGTATGTATGAGACTAAACTTGATATTTTGGATTGGTAAGCAATGTTTGAGTATAATCATGGGATTCAAGGTATCTCAGGGAATCAATTGATTCCTTGGCTTTTCTCTAGGCTCCCCCCTGTTGCAAGTGATGCTGTAACGGAGTTGGGGGAGGAGGATAAACAGGATTGTGAGTGTGTGAAACTAGCATTAATAGCTAGGTTCGGGAAGACCCCTTCCCAGTGTCTTAAGAGGTTTAGAACCCTCAAAAAGCATGATGGTACCCCTTGGGCTACCTGGGTGTGTGACTGTTTGAAAAACTTAGATGGTTGGGTTAAGGGTTACAAAGTGAACACTTGTGAAGGCCTGAGGAATCTTGTAATGTTGGAGTCTATTTTTGATGTCTGCTCTCCTAAGCTTAGACAGCACATGGCTGATTCAAAGGAGATAGATCCTAAGAAGCTAGCTAAGACTGCTGACTTGTGGGTTGCCAACAGGGGCACTCACACGGATTCTGGGGCTACTCAGAAGAAGGATGAGGGGAAGCAGCCAAAGAAAGACAACAAAGAGAATTCCAATAATTCCAATCCAAAAGAGGGCCCCAAACATAACCAGGGTAAGCCACAAGGTAAACCGAATCAGGCTAGTGTACCACCTGGTTCCACACCAGATGGAGGCCAGGGCAAACCCCCATTCCAGAGAGCATTTGGAAAATGCTTTGTTTGTGGGTTGCCTGGCCATGTGAAAGGAGATCCCAAGTGTAAGGGTAAACCTTCAGGGATCAACACTGTCTCCTTAGCCTTCTCCCCGGTGGATGAAGTACCTATGACCAGTGGAAACGTTCAGCTACTAGCTGATGAGCGCATGAGAGTCTCAGCTAGTGTTTCTTTAGTGTCCTTGGGTCTTTGGGAACAACAGAACTTAGATGTCTATAACTCAATCCCAGATAATGCTAAAGAGTATTATAAAGATAGTGTTCTTGTGAATGGTCAGGAGACCCCAGCCATCAGAGACACTGGAGCCAGCATAACTGTGGTTGATGAATGTTTTTTCAAAGTGGAGGATGTTGCTAAGGCACCCAAACACTTAACCGAGTTAGCTGGAGGCCCTGTGCAAATGGTTTCTCAGTTACCAGCTCTCATCCAGTGTAATGACATGACTGTCAGAATACCTGTAAGTGTGCACAATAACGTACCTGGGAGGGTCCTGTTGGGTAATGACCTTAAAACTCTTGGAGTTGTGTCTAGCACCCCCAGACCCCCAAGCAGAAGGAAGCAGGAGCTCACAAGGTCTGCCAGGGAGAGAACCTTAAGAGGCTCTCCTGGGGACATGATAGAGGAAGCTATCACCCCAAGTCCACAGGACTTACTTACTGCCATTGCAGGACAAGAAAAGACAGGGGAAACCTAAGTCTGCCAGCAAGAAAACCACCAAGCACTCCTGTGCCCAGAAGGACATCTCCGAGACTGTCCAAAGTCACACCTGTGACTCCCACACTAGCTGAGGCTGAGTGTGACGTTCAACCCTGTATGGTCAAACTAGATACTGAGGAATCAGATCTAGAAGAGGATCTTACCTTGGTAGGAGATCTTGACCCTGTTGACCATCCTGAGCTGCAGTCTTTACTGGCAGAAGGTGCACCCAACAGGGAAGATTTCAGTAAGGGACAAAGAGAGTGTCCTACCTTGGAAGGTCTTCGCCAACAGGCAGCTTCTCAGCTCAAGGGGACTGAGCCTGGGAAGTATAGGTTGCACTGGGAAGATGGCCTCTTCTACAGTGAACCAACTGAGTCAACCCCTGGAGACTACAAAAGACTTGTAGTACCTCTAGTGAACCGACTCCAGTTTCTGCAATTAGCCCATGAGGTACCTTTGGCTGGTCACTTAAGTTTTAAGAAGACCAAAGAAAGGCTATCTCTGCACTTCTACTGGCCTAAGATGGGTACAGAAGTAGAAAAATTTTGTAGAAGCTGCCACACTTGCCAAACCTCTGGAAAGAGTGGGTCCAAGAATGTGGCACCCTTAGTGCCTCTCCCAATGGTGGGAATTCCTTTTGAGAGGGTTGGGAGTGACATTGTTGGTCCTCTTGGCCCTCCCACAACTTCAGGCAACAGGTTTATCCTGGTTGTAGTGGACGATGCAACTAGATTTCCTGAAGCCATACCTATGAGGACTGTTACGGCTCCGGCTGTGGCTAAGGTCCTACTTGGTATTTTTACCAGAGTAGGTTTTCCTAAGGAGGTGATATCTGACAGGGGATCAATTTTTATGTCCGACTACATGCAAACCATGTGGAAAACTTGTGGAGTCACCTACAGGTTCTCAACTGCCTACCACCCTCAAACCAATGGGATAGTAGAGAGGTTTAACAGAACTATGAAGAGCATGATAGGTGCTTTAGAAGAAGAACCCCTTAGAAGAAAGTGGGACCGTCTACTGTCATGCCTTCTCTTTGCATATAGAGAAGTTCCTCAGGAGGGAGTAGGATTCAGTCCCTTCGAACTTCTCTATGGCCATCCAGTCAGAGGTCCATTCGCCCTGATTAAGGAGGGGTTGGAGAGTGCTCCTTCCCCCAAGCCAGTCAGAGTGACTGACTATGTGATAGGTCTCCGGAGGAGAATGTCACACATGATGGCAGAGGCAAGTGATAACTTGAAGGCTGGTCAAGCTCTGGTCAAACATTGGCATGACCAGAAGGTTAACATGGTTGAGTTTACTCAAGACCAGCTTGTTCTTGTTATGATCCCCACAAGGCAGAGGGCCTTGCAGGACAAATGGATAGGACCCTTCAAGGTTGTGGGTAAACTTGGAGAGGTGAACTATCTGGTGGACTTAGGCAATCCTAAGGAGGCTCCCAGAGTCTTTCACACCAACCGTTTAAAGGCTTATGCATCTAGACCTGACATAGGAGCTCTGCTTCTAGCTTCAGCTCAGGAGGAGGTGGAGGGTGAACCTCTACCTGACCTCCTCAGAGGCTTACCTTTAGATGAGCGAGTGGAAGGAGTTAATCGCTCTTCCAGTCTCACATCTGACCAGAAGGATGAGTGCAAGTTACTGTTAAATCAGTTTGCCTCCCTGTTCTCACTTTCACCAGGCTTGAACCCTTGGGGCCAGCATGACATACACACTGGTGACTGTTTGCCTGTCAAAAGCAGGGGGTACAGAATGTCATGCAGTGTCAGATCCCACATAAGGAATGAAGTCAACAAGATGCTTGAATTCGGGGTAATAGAATCCTCTACTAGCCCATGGTCTCGCCCAGTTGTGCTTGTACCAAAGGCAGGATCCAAGGAGTTGAGATTCTGCGTGGACTATAAAGCTCTAAATGCAGTCCCTACGACTGATGCCCATCCGTTGCCTAGGACAGATGAGCTGGTGGACAAACTTGGTGCAGCCTCAGCACATTTGACCTAACGTCAGGCTATTGGCAAATAGCCCTGACAGACCATGCCAAGGAGAAAACCACATTATCCACCCCAGCTGGTCTCTACCAATTCAAGGTAATGCCTTTTGGATTAAAGAATGCACCGTCTACATTTCAGAGGATGGTCAACCAAGTTCTGAATGGGATGGAGTACTTCTGCATGGCATACTTGGATGACATTGCAGTGTTCAGCCCTACATGGAAAGAACATGTTGAACACCTAGGTTATGTATTTCAGGCTCCTGAACAGGCCCATCTGACCATAAAGGCAAGCAAATGTCAAATTGGTCAGAGTTCAGTGGTCTACCTTGGACATGAGGTAGGAGGAGGTGAAATAAGGCCATTCCCTTGCAAAGTACAAGCTGTACAAAACTGGGCCATCTCTACTACTCAAACCCAAGTGAGAGCCTTCCTAGGTCTCACTGGGTATTATTGGAACTTCATAGAGAACTATGGGACCAAAGCTTCTCCCTTGAATGTCATCTCCTCTCCCAAATTTCCTAAAAAGTTCAGGTGGAATGAGGAGCACAATCAAGCCTTTGAAGGTCTAAAGAAAGCCCTTTGTTAAGCTCCAGTCCTAAGAGCTCCTGACTATCACCAACCCTTCATTTTACAAACTGATGCTTCTAATGTAGGCATAGGTGCAGTCCTTAGTCAACTGGATGAGAAAGGTAGGGAACACCCCATTTGTTTCATCAGCAAGAAGTTAAAGGATCCTGAGACAAGGTGGGCAACAATAGAAAGAGAATGCTTTGCTATTGTGTGGGCAGTGAAGAGGTTTAGACCATACCTGTATGGATCTACCTTCACATTCAGACTGACCACCAACCCTTGGGATGGCTGATGCAAATGAAAGGGGAAAACCCAAAATTACTCAGATGGTCAATCTGCCTGCAAGGATTTGATTTTTCCATTGAGCACAGAGCAAGAAGTCACCACCAAAATGCTGATGGTCTCTTTAATAATAATTTAGTGCTACGAACCCTCAGGTATCTGAGCACTGCTTATTATTACCCACGGTGTGTGGTGCTCATTTATCGACCTCGGAAGGATGAAAGGCTGAGTTTGGCCCTGCCAGGATTCGAACCTGCGTTAGCAAGCTCTGCACGGCTGTCAAAGCGAGCGCTCTACTCGCTGTGCCACTAAGGATGTTTTTAACCGACTAGAGGTATGAGGTCCATCCAGGAGTGGATTAAATCCTCCTGTCCCTTAGTCTGGGGGGGGAGCGAGTGTTAGGGAGAATTCTAATCTATGGCTGATTCCCCTCACCTAGTGAGTCCCCCAGCAGCTTTGCTGGACTTCTGGAGTTTATTTTTTTTCCACTTGGTAAGAGTGAGAGATTTTCCCCCACTCTTACCTGTATTTTGCTATGTGTTTCTATCTGTTTTTGTGATTGTGGACTCTTAAGTACACCACTTCAGTAGCCCCCTTCTTTTTGTGTGTCAGACAGCACCTTCAGTGCTGTGACACAGGGTTGTCTTTGAGACTTCCCTCGACTCCATTTCTGAGGCAACTACCGTCCCCCAGAAAAGGGTAAAGTTACCATTAACTTTACTTAGTCAATGAAAGGGTTAATTCGTATCCCTTTTTATCTGTACCGCCTAGCGCATTGTTTCGCTCTTTTAACATTTAGACTTGGTTGGTGGCAGTGGTATCTACCCTTACCTTTCTACCGCGATTATATTAGATAAACGTGGTACTGTTCTTGGCTATTATGTTAGCCTCGAACATAAACCCGCTTCACCAAATCGTCTTTCATTTGACTCCGGTTGGGTTTATTCGGCATTTCTTTTTGTTAAAATTCTTCTTGTGTTTTACTTTGCGCGGCAAACTAGGTTTGCCTTCTTTGTTCACTGTCTTTTGGCAGGCTTCTGCTCAGAAGTCCTCCTCAAGGCGCCTGGGTGTCTAGGTGGGATGAATGTGAGGGAGGGGTGTAGGCACCCCCTGCACAGTGTATCCTAGGAAACCCAAGTCACACTTTGTCATGATTGGCCAACGTAGTTTTCCGGGCTGGACAACCCGCCCTCTGGGTGATTGACAGCCAGGCTGTGTGAATGGGGGTTTTGCGCATAAAAGGTAGGTCTCTTGGGCTATAAGTCAGAGAGTCGCCATTGGAACTACAAGGAACTGAAGAGAAGTGGAGAGAACGACGGCTGCTGCAACTACCCCGTCCCGGTGAAGCCCTGCTGCAGTCCTGAGCTATCTGCCCTTAAACCACTTAGAGAAGATCCAGTCTGGAGTCTTCTTCCCTTGAGCATGGTGGGGATAACCAGCTCATCTTCTACAGCCAGAGGATCCTCTTTCTTGGTCGAAATCGCTGCACGCTGCTGTAGTGGTCCGGATAGCCACCTGAAGAGCCTCTCCGGTTTTTAAGGAGCGCGCCTTTTATTCCTTGTCGCTGCTGCCGGCTTCATCCCTGTGTGGTGCAGACCCCCTTCAGACGTCCTCCTTCACAACAAAGCTCCAGGAATCGTGGGTCTGCGGGAAACCAACAGGACCAACTGCCAGGGCACCAGCTGCACCATTGGAACAAGGTACTGTGTTCTGCTGAGGAAACTGGGTGAATCCCTTTTTCTTCATTTCCAAGGCTTGCCCTTGTCTTCCCTCCTCCTTATAACTTTTGCTTCCGAACATTGACAATATCGAAGTACTTTTGGGTGCGTTGAATCATGAACTGTCTGACTGTGTGATCTTCGGCAACAGGCCCCGGCGTCTTTCGATCCTGGCTCCGGCCCTTTGACTTTTGAACTCCTGTCTCTGAGTGTTTCTCGATTCTGTCTGCCTAACCAAAATATTGCCTGTGATTTTTGCCTCCAACTCCCTCTGGGTATCTCAGGTGCTAAGTGTGTTTTTGCCCCAGTAGCATTTCATGTCACGGATAAACGTTTATTTAGTAGACCGAACTGTCAAAAAGTGATCGCAATTGTGTTCGCGGTAACGTGTTTTGTGCCTAACACCGGTTCATTCAAACTCAGGGTACTTACCTTTAGCCATACTGTACAAAGTGAATTGGTTAGTTGTAGTATATTTAACGTGTGGTTTTTGTTTAAGTTTAATAGAAGTGCTGTGTTTATAAGGAATGGTTTAAAAATAAATGTACTTATATTTTTCTACCTGAAACCTTGAGTCAGTGTTTGCTTGAGTCACAGTAATTTGTGTAATCTCTGCTACTGCTCATATACTCTTGAGATAAGCCTGGCTGCTCTGCCACTGCTACCACTCTGACATATTAGTACAGGCTTGTACCAAAGGTAAAACCTGTATTGCCACCTGTAGTCTTAATTGTGTGTAGTGGCCCCTAAGGGCACTGCACAGGATTCTGCCTAACACTGGTGTACAGCGGTGAGGATTTGGAAGTAGAGTGATTACACTTAGAGTGCTGCTATTGCTTGGGTTCAACTAACCACAAGGCTAACACCACTAATTCTATTTAAATAAAAAATCATGTCAAATATGGAAAGCTACACTGAAGAAAGTCTTTTAATCTATACTGCTGAGGTTCTAAGAACCATGTGTAGGGATAAGAATATCTCTGGTAAAGGAAAGAAATCTGAACTGGTTGCAAAGTTAATGGGAAAAAGCCTGGAGAGTGGGACAGAAGGACCTACCACTTCAGCAAATGTGCATTTTGATGTTACTGATTCTGAGAGTGTTAATTGTGAAGAAGTAGATGAGTCCTTGCTAGGAAACCCTACAACTCCCTTGCCTGCTCAGAATGCACATCCTCTGTCCACATGGACCCCCAAAGGTCCTACACTTACTCCTGAGTTTATTGCACTTGAGAAAATGAGACTTGAATTGGAAGTGAAACGTATTGATGCACAAACTGCCATGAAACATCAAGAGTTAAGGCTCAGAGAAATGGAGCTGAACCATAAACTAGAAATGATGAAATTGTCTCTAGAAAATGCTTCTCTCCCAAAGTCCTCTAGGTCTTCAAGCCCTAAGAGACCCGAATGCCAAAGGAAATGATTGGTATGTATGAGACTAAACTTGATATTTTGGATTGGTAGGCAATGTTTGAGTATAATCATGGGATTCAAGGTATCTCAGGGAATCAATTGATTCCTTGGCTTTTCTCTAGGCTCCCCCCTGTTGCAAGTGATGCTGTAACGGAGTTGGGGGAGGAGGATAAACAGGATTGTGAGTGTGTGAAACTAGCATTAATAGCTAGGTTCGGGAAGACCCCTTCCCAGTGTCTTAAGAGGTTTAGAACCCTCAAAAAGCATGATGGTACCCCTTGGGCTACCTGGGTGTGTGACTGTTTGAAAAACTTAGATGGTTGGGTTAAGGGTTACAAAGTGAACACTTGTGAAGGCCTGAGGAATCTTGTAATGTTGGAGTCTATTTTTGATGTCTGCTCTCCTAAGCTTAGACAGCACATGGCTGATTCAAAGGAGATAGATCCTAAGAAGCTAGCTAAGACTGCTGACTTGTGGGTTGCCAACAGGGGCACTCACACGGATTCTGGGGCTACTCAGAAGAAGGATGAGGGGAAGCAGCCAAAGAAAGACAACAAAGAGAATTCCAATAATTCCAATCCAAAAGAGGGCCCCAAACATAACCAGGGTAAGCCACAAGGTAAACCGAATCAGGCTAGTGTACCACCTGGTTCCACACCAGATGGAGGCCAGGGCAAACCCCCATTCCAGAGAGCATTTGGAAAATGCTTTGTTTGTGGGTTGCCTGGCCATGTGAAAGGAGATCCCAAGTGTAAGGGTAAACCTTCAGGGATCAACACTGTCTCCTTAGCCTTCTCCCCGGTGGATGAAGTACCTATGACCAGTGGAAACGTTCAGCTACTAGCTGATGAGCGCATGAGAGTCTCAGCTAGTGTTTCTTTAGTGTCCTTGGGTCTTTGGGAACAACAGAACTTAGATGTCTATAACTCAATCCCAGATAATGCTAAAGAGTATTATAAAGATAGTGTTCTTGTGAATGGTCAGGAGACCCCAGCCATCAGAGACACTGGAGCCAGCATAACTGTGGTTGATGAATGTTTTTTCAAAGTGGAGGATGTTGCTAAGGCACCCAAACACTTAACCGAGTTAGCTGGAGGCCCTGTGCAAATGGTTTCTCAGTTACCAGCTCTCATCCAGTGTAATGACATGACTGTCAGAATACCTGTAAGTGTGCACAATAACATACCTGGGAGGGTCCTGTTGGGTAATGACCTTAAAACTCTTGGAGTTGTGTCTAGCACCCCCAGGCCCCCAAGCAGAAGGAAGCAGGAGCTCACAAGGTCTGCCAGGGAGAGAACCTTAAGAGGCTCTCCTGGGGACATGATAGAGGAAGCTATCACCCCAAGTCCACAGGACTTACTTACTGCCATTGCAGGACAAGAAAAGACAGGGGAAACCTAAGTCTGCCAGCAAGAAAACCACCAAGCACTCCTGTGCCCAGAAGGACATCTCCGAGACTGTCCAAAGTCACACCTGTGACTCCCACACTAGCTGAGGCTGAGTGTGACGTTCAACCCTGTATGGTCAAACTAGATACTGAGGAATCAGATCTAGAAGAGGATCTTACCTTGGTAGGAGATCTTGACCCTGTTGACCATCCTAAGCTGCAGTCTTTACTGGCAGAAGGTGCACCCAACAGGGAAGATTTCAGTAGGGGACAAAGAGAGTGTCCTACCTTGGAAGGTCTTCGCCAACAGGCAGCTTCTCAGCTCAAGGGGACTGAGCCTGGGAAGTATAGGTTGCACTGGGAAGATGGCCTCTTCTACAGTGAACCAACTGAGTCAACCCCTGGAGACTACAAAAGACTTGTAGTACCTCTAGTGAACCGACTCCAGTTTCTGCAATTAGCCCATGAGGTACCTTTGGCTGGTCACTTAAGTTTTAAGAAGACCAAAGAAAGGCTATCTCTGCACTTCTACTGGCCTAAGATGGGTACAGAAGTAGAAAAATTTTGTAGAAGCTGCCACACTTGCCAAACCTCTGGAAAGAGTGGGTCCAAGAATGTGGCACCCTTAGTGCCTCTCCCAATGGTGGGAATTCCTTTTGAGAGGGTTGGGAGTGACATTGTTGGTCCTCTTGGCCCTCCCACAACTTCAGGCAACAGGTTTATCCTGGTTGTAGTAGACCATGCTACTAGGTATCCTGAAGCACTACCTATGAGAACTGTTACGGCTCAGGCTGTGGCTAAGGTCCTACTTGGTATTTTTTACCAGAGTAGGTTTTCCTAAGGAAGTGATATCTGACGGGGGATCAAATTTTATGTCCCACTACATGCAAGTCATGTGGAAAACCTGTGGAGTCACTTACAAGTGCTCTACTGCCTACCACCGACAAACCAATGGGTTGGTGGAGATGTTTAACAGAACTATGAAGAGCATGATAAGTGCTTTAGAAGAACCCCTTAAAAGAAAGTGGGACCTTCTACTGCCATGCCTTCTCTTTGCATATAGAGAAGTTCCTCAGGAGGGAGTAGGATTCAGTCCCTTTGAACTTCTCTATGGCCATCCAGTCAGAGGTCCATTGGCCCTGATTAAGGAGGGGTTGGAGAGTGCTCCTTCCCCCAAGCCAGTCAGAGTGACTGACTATGTGATAGGTCTCCGGAGGAGAATGTCACACATGATGGCGGAGTCAAGTGATAACTTAAGGGCTGGTCAAGCTCTGGTCAAACATTGGCATGACCAGAAGGCTAACATGGTTGAGTTTACTCAAGACCAGCTTGTTCTTGTTATGATCCCCACAAGGCAGAGGGCCTTGCAGGACAAATGGATAGGACCCTTCAAGGTTGTGGGTAAACTTGGAGAGGTGAACTATCTGGTGGACTTAGGCAATCCTAAGGAGGCTCCCAGAGTCTTTCACACCAACCGTTTAAAGGCTTATGCATCTAGACCTGACATAGGAGCTCTGCTTCTAGCTTCAGCTCAGGAGGAGGTGGAGGGTGAACCTCTACCTGACCTCCTCAGAGGCTTACCTTTAGATGAGCGAGTGGAAGGAGTTAATCGCTCTTCCAGTCTCACATCTGACCAGAAGGATGAGTGCAAGTTACTGTTAAATCAGTTTGCCTCCCTGTTCTCACTTTCACCAGGCTTGAACCCTTGGGGCCAGCATGACATACACACTGGTGACTGTTTGCCTGTCAAAAGCAGGGGGTACAGAATGTCATGCAGTGTCAGATCCCACATAAGGAATGAAGTCAACAAGATGCTTGAATTCGGGGTAATAGAATCCTCTACTAGCCCATGGTCTCGCCCAGTTGTGCTTGTACCAAAGGCAGGATCCAAGGAGTTGAGATTCTGCGTGGACTATAAAGCTCTAAATGCAGTCCCTACGACTGATGCCCATCCGTTGCCTAGGACAGATGAGCTGGTGGACAAACTTGGTGCAGCCTCAGCACATTTGACCTAACGTCAGGCTATTGGCAAATAGCCCTGACAGACCATGCCAAGGAGAAAACCACATTATCCACCCCAGCTGGTCTCTACCAATTCAAGGTAATGCCTTTTGGATTAAAGAATGCACCGTCTACATTTCAGAGGATGGTCAACCAAGTTCTGAATGGGATGGAGTACTTCTGCATGGCATACTTGGATGACATTGCAGTGTTCATCCCTACATGGAAAGAACATGTTGAACACCTAGGTTATGTATTTCAGGCTCCTGAACAGGCCCATCTGACCATAAAGGCAAGCAAATGTCAAATTGGTCAGAGTTCAGTGGTCTACCTTGGACATGAGGTAGGAGGAGGTGAAATAAGGCCATTGCCTAGCAAAGTACAAGCTGTACAAAACTGGGCCATCTCTACTACTCAAACCCAAGTGAGAGCCTTCCTAGGTCTCACTGGGTATTATAGGAACTTCATAGAGAACTATGGGACCAAAGCTTCTCCCTTGAATGTCATCTCCTCTCCCAAATTTCCTAAAAAGTTCAGGTGGAATGAGGAGCACAATCAAGCCTTTGAAGGTCTAAAGAAAGCCCTTTGTTAAGCTCCAGTCCTAAGAGCTCCTGACTATCACCAACCCTTCATTTTACAAACTGATGCTTCTAATGTAGGCATAGGTGCAGTCCTTAGTCAACTGGATGAGAAAGGTAGGGAACACCCCATTTGTTTCATCAGCAAGAAGTTAAAGGATCCTGAGACAAGGTGGGCAACAATAGAAAGAGAATGCTTTGCTATTGTGTGGGCAGTGAAGAGGTTTAGACCATACCTGTATGGATCTACCTTCACATTCAGACTGACCACCAACCCTTGGGATGGCTGATGCAAATGAAAGGGGAAAACCCAAAATTACTCAGATGGTCAATCTGCCTGCAAGGATTTGATTTTTCCATTGAGCACAGAGCAAGAAGTCACCACCAAAATGCTGATGGTCTCTTTAATAATAATTTAGTGCTACGAACCCTCAGGTATCTGAGCACTGCTTATTATTACCCACGGTGTGTGGTGCTCATTTATCGACCTCGGAAGGATGAAAGGCTGAGTTTGGCCCTGCCAGGATTCGAACCTGCGTTAGCAAGCTCTGCACGGCTGTCAAAGCGAGCGCTCTACTCGCTGTGCCACTAAGGATGTTTTTAACCGACTAGAGGTATGAGGTCCATCCAGGAGTGGATTAAATCCTCCTGTCCCTTAGTCTGGGGGGGGGGGAGCGAGTGTTAGGGAGAATTCTAATCTATGGCTGATTCCCCTCACCTAGTGAGTCCCCCAGCAGCTTTGCTGGACTTCTGGAGTTTATTTTTTTTCCACTTGGTAAGAGTGAGAGATTTTCCCCCACTCTTACCTGTATTTTGCTATGTGTTTCTATCTGTTTTTGTGATTGTGGACTCTTAAGTACACCACTTCAGTAGCCCCCTTCTTTTTGTGTGTCAGACAGCACCTTCAGTGCTGTGACACAGGGTTGTCTTTGAGACTTCCCCCGACTCCATTTCTGAGGCAACTACCGTCCCCCAGAAAAGGGTAAAGTTACCATTAACTTTACTTAGTCAATGAAAGGGTTAATTCGTATCCCTTTTTATCTGTACCGCCTAGCGCATTGTTTCGCTCTTTTAACATTTAGACTTGGTTGGTGGCAGTGGTATCTACCCTTACCTTTCTACCGCGATTATATTAGATAAACGTGGTACTGTTCTTGGCTATTATGTTAGCCTCGAACATAAACCCGCTTCACCAAATCGTCTTTCATTTGACTCCGGTTGGGTTTATTCGGCATTTCTTTTTGTTAAAATTCTTCTTGTGTTTTACTTTGCGCGGCAAACTAGGTTTGCCTTCTTTGTTCACTGTCTTTTGGCAGGCTTCTGCTCAGAAGTCCTCCTCAAGGCGCCTGGGTGTCTAGGTGGGATGAATGTGAGGGAGGGGTGTAGGCACCCCCTGCACAGTGTATCCTAGGAAACCCAAGTCACACTTTGTCATGATTGGCCAACGTAGTTTTCCGGGCTGGACAACCCGCCCTCTGGGTGATTGACAGCCAGGCTGTGTGAATGGGGGTTTTGCGCATAAAAGGTAGGTCTCTTGGGCTATAAGTCAGAGAGTCGCCATTGGAACTACAAGGAACTGAAGAGAAGTGGAGAGAACGACGGCTGCTGCAACTACCCCGTCCCGGTGAAGCCCTGCTGCAGTCCTGAGCTATCTGCCCTTAAACCACTTAGAGAAGATCCAGTCTGGAGTCTTCTTCCCTTGAGCATGGTGGGGATAACCAGCTCATCTTCTACAGCCAGAGGATCCTCTTTCTTGGTCGAAATCGCTGCACGCTGCTGTAGTGGTCCGGATAGCCACCTGAAGAGCCTCTCCGGTTTTTAAGGAGCGCGCCTTTTATTCCTTGTCGCTGCTGCCGGCTTCATCCCTGTGTGGTGCAGACCCCCTTCAGACGTCCTCCTTCACAACAAAGCTCCAGGAATCGTGGGTCTGCGGGAAACCAACAGGACCAACTGCCAGGGCACCAGCTGCACCATTGGAACAAGGTACTGTGTTCTGCTGAGGAAACTGGGTGAATCCCTTTTTCTTCATTTCCAAGGCTTGCCCTTGTCTTCCCTCCTCCTTATAACTTTTGCTTCCGAACATTGACAATATCGAAGTACTTTTGGGTGCGTTGAATCATGAACTGTCTGACTGTGTGATCTTCGGCAACAGGCCCCGGCGTCTTTCGATCCTGGCTCCGGCCCTTTGACTTTTGAACTCCTGTCTCTGAGTGTTTCTCGATTCTGTCTGCCTAACCAAAATATTGCCTGTGATTTTTGCCTCCAACTCCCTCTGGGTATCTCAGGTGCTAAGTGTGTTTTTGCCCCAGTAGCATTTCATGTCACGGATAAACGTTTATTTAGTAGACCGAACTGTCAAAAAGTGATCGCAATTGTGTTCGCGGTAACGTGTTTTGTGCCTAACACCGGTTCATTCAAACTCAGGGTACTTACCTTTAGCCATACTGTACAAAGTGAATTGGTTAGTTGTAGTATATTTAACGTGTGGTTTTTGTTTAAGTTTAATAGAAGTGCTGTGTTTATAACGAATGGTTTAAAAATAAATGTACTTATATTTTTCTACCTGAAACCTTGAGTCAGTGTTTGCTTGAGTCACATTAATTGTGGTCCCTTTGTGTAATCTCTGCTACTGCTCATATACTCTTGAGATAAGCCTGGCTGCTCCGCCACTGCTACCATTGCTACCACTCTGACATAGTGGTACAGGCTTGTACGGAAGGTAAAACTTGTATTGCCACTTGTAGTCTTAAATGTATGTAGTGGTCCCTAAGGGCACTGCACAGGATTCTGCCTAACAGGCGCCAAGTTGAAATCTCCTGCAACCATCCATCACCTTCCCCAAATGTCACCAACTCATTCAGCCACTCATTTAAAATTGCTCGTGCCCTGATAGGGCGCATATACCGAAGCAAACGTGTACATCTGTCCCTTCATCTTCCCCATTACCATAACAAACCTTCCCAGGGGATCTCGCCTAACCTGTACCCCTTCCAATTGAAACTCTCTATGCAGTAGAATTGCCACTCCTGCTTCTTTGGTCTTAGCATGTCAATAGAAGTGCATGGGATAGTCCTTGCAGTTTTATTTTTTTGCGTCCTCCTTCCTAAGATGAGTTTCCTACAAGCATACAATAAAGTTCCCTCTCTTGGCAACATTGCTCAGTATGCCAAGCCTCCTGTTCGGGCGGTTTAGCCCCCTAACATTCCAGGTCTTTAACTTCCACTTTGCCATACCTAGGCTATCTGTTTCTGCGTCGCCTCTCAGCCTCCCCACTTGATCTTTCCCTCCCCCACCTTCTCTGGCATCCTCCTGCAAAAGCTGCTAGCACCTACTAATAGACCTGATCCCCCTATTATATATTGGGTCTCCTCCCCATCTACACCTCCCGTACCCCCTTTGTCTGCTCCAAACACCCACGTAGAACATTTGTGGCAACTTAGTTAAAAACAAAATCAAAATTCAAACACCATGAAGCTACAATTGTCAGTGACGCCCCTCCGAGCCAGGTTTCACCACTCCCCCGCCCCCCAGCAGCCACTTGTCATGGATTTAAAGACACGGCCCACTCCAGACCAGGACTCTTTCCAATGGCCAGGGATGTGGTGCACAATAAAAACACTTTCAAGTTTATTAATTTCAGATTCTGTTTTGAGAAGGCAGCCAACCCGTCTCACCCCCCCCTTGACAAACACCCTGTGTCGCAATGGACCATGAACCAGGCCGGTGTGTAATAATTAAATATTTATTTATTTTTAAATTCCAATAAAAATCAAACAGATTCAATATAGGGCAGCAATCACCAGTGTGGTGATAATTACACAGCAAAATAATAGGATAAACTTAATTTAACTTTCTGACATCAGGCACAGCAATGCAAATATGAATGAAAACCAAATCACTTTTGATAATACTTTAAAATGGGACAACTGTTAGGCATTCCCCCTGCAACACTCCCCCAAACCCCCATTAACTAAGTTTTGTGTGGGTGGAGAAGAGTAGCAAGGAGTCAGATGTAAGAGGCAAAAATCAGATTAGAAATCCAAACTACTACCCCTGAATGGGAGGCCAAAATCGGATTGAAAACCCTTGAAATGACCAAAATAGCGCTCAGAATTTACTGAATAGTTATTTTACATGTGCGGTTGAATGAATGAGACAGGAATGTGTGTGGCTGTACTAAAGAAGCAAGAAAACTGACAAGCTACAAAGCAAGGTACTAAACACACTAAATCATATCCCCCGCCCCTGAGCCTGACAACACTAGACGCGTACCACCCATTTCGCAACGCCAAAGCACGTCTCGTGTCAACATTCTCTGCGCTTCAGCTAATGACTTGTCACCATGGAAATGGCAGGACGCCTCTTTCCTCAATCAGTATAAACAGACCGTTTCACAACACACAACAGCAGATTTTCTATTCCATTCCTCTCACTGTATTTCTTTGAGTATTCTGTGGCTCGTTTCTGTGCTCTGTTCAGCTACCCTCGTTGCTTGTAGCCTGTGTGAACAGATACCAGTACCATCACTATAAATTATTTTAGTTTGTTTACCACACAATGGCAACAATAATGCCCTACCAGTACGAGCCCGAGTATTCCGAGGAGGAATTACTGGAAAGAGAAAGATGCGGAAACGATGGGGCTTCGGACGACAGTTGGGAGGACGATTCAATAGATGAAGAGCCTGGGCCGAGTCGCGTGGACGGTGTTTCCACCTGGTGTACCTGCAATCGGTGCGTGCTAATGCAAACCGAGGAGGAGAACTGCTGCTGCCGAGAAAACTCTGGATGCTTGTCCTACATATCGCAAGGCGAGCTACGGCCGCAGTGCGTTACCGAGCTGCCAGACTTCAGGGGAGCCTGCCTCACACGGTCCGTGTTGAGGATTTTGATGGTGCTTATGCACGAACTTTGCACAATAGTTCGCCCTCGTAATCCATGTAACGAGTAAGTATACTCTGGTTGTGATGTCAGTTAGGCCACTACTATTTCATGGTTGTTTCCTATATTCTCATAACTTCAATATATCATTGTCATATCAATTTAGTCTTGCAATTCTCTAGTAATAGTCGTATAAAAGTTGTTCAATATTGTGCAGTGTCTAGTTAGCATTTGACCTGGCAAAAATGCCATTGGATACAAGAATTGTCATTGACAACTAAGGTTTAATACACTTATCTTGGTCATTTAAAAACAGTTTGTATCTTTCTCTTTCACAGGTGGTACCGGCTGGTGGCCTATCGTTCTTTTACCTGGTGGCTTCATGGGAGGCTTGGACACTGCGTTCAACGAGTAATACCCGCCAGTGTCGTTGGTGCCATTAGAAAAACTTTCCCCAGTGACAACGGTCAGTACAGGGGATTTTCCCACGCTGTGCTGCAACCAGACCTTTACAATGTGTTGTAGTTTTGTGCCATCAAAATAAGAAACAAAATAAAACACAACATATTTTTTATCAATGGTTGTTTCAATTTTTAAGTGAATCAAGTGTGTCTCCATTCAGCAGTGTCCCATTGCCTTGTCTGCACGACCCCAGGCCCATCCATCCCCCCTCCACTATCAAAGGCAGTTCGCACCAGTGGATGCGCGCTGCCAAGGGGTGCTGTCAGGGGCGCGAACGGCCAAGGTGCCAAAGACCATGTACACTTCAAAGCTATCTTTCGCGCAGAGGTCATTGTTCACATGGCCTCCTGAGACCTTGTGTCTCCAGGCAGGCTCCCCTTGAAGCGGGCCGCGCCCATGCAATCCACATAATACCACGACATATACACGTCATTAATTCACAAACACACCCCTTTTTGTAATTCTTTATAAACCACTTGATATTTACCATGAGAACATCTTTGAGCACCTCAAGTCAACTCAGGAACGTGCTACCTGAGAACCCCGGTGACCGGTGCTAATCTGCTTGTCGTCGTGCGATCTGTGAACTTCTGTGACCGCTGCGAGTCAACTCGTCAGTGTGCTACCTGTGAACATCTCCCTGTTCTCCTGCCACTAACTACTCTGCTTGCTGAATCTAACTGTTTGTTGGTTAAGGTAAGGGCATGTATCCTAATCATATCTCCTTCATCTGTAAATTTCTATCTATTTCGAAGTAATGTACTCAATAGTGCTATGTTCATTGGTCTCATTGCTATTGACTTGAGTTTCATTTGTTTTGTTATCGATAAATCAATTTTCATCAGTGTCAATTGCCATCGAATTGCATCCTTCGTGGACCGTGTCTATAATATAAGCATGTTTCCTTTTCATGCAGAATAGTACATTCAAGGGACGAGTAACATGTTCTGATTTTCGTCAAATCAATGAATTGTTTGTGAAAGTTATCCTATAATATAGCCGCCGACGCTGCACTGGTTTTGCTGTGGTGACCAAAACAAAGCTTGCATTGAAGAATCCATGGTCTAATTCCTTCTTTCTCACATTGGTATGCAAAGTACATTTCTAATAATGTTCATCTTTTTTTGCAGAATTTACAACAATGCCTGCATGTTCGATTTTCGGTTGCCCTTCGAAGACCCATGACAAATCTGAAGGCACAACAATGCATGTATTCCCTAAAACTGTAGATCGAATTAGAGAATGGGTCAGATATTGCAGATATGCACCAGAAGAGCTTGAAAGTAGAGTCAAAAAAGTCTTGGAGGACAAGGGGGGTGATTGATACCGCATCTGCAGCCTGCACTTTACCCCGAATATGTACGACACATCCTTGTACACAAAGAAGAATCAACTGAGAACAACTCGAAAATTGCTCCCAAACGATATTCCGACTTTATTCGTTCACATGCCGCCACAGGTGAATCACGCTTCCGGATTTAGCTTTAGGGCTTGCGGTAGTGTGCAGGTAACCATGTGGATTGATTGGTATTTTAGGTGTAAATGTCTCTTATAATACTTTAGATATTTATATGATTGTATAGGTTTTTAAATAATGACCATTTTGTTAAACATCAGTCCTTGTATTTAGAACCCTCATAGAAAATTGATTTATGGGCACAGATAATTATGCAGTTACATACGCATAATTTTCTTGTATTCATTCTCCTTACATGCCAATTTTTAATATTAGCATTTCTAAATCAAATAATACTTTCCCTTTACAACTCCATGACTATCCACCGAATACGAAGCAACAAGATTCAACATCCATGTCTTGCCTGGAGTCATCAACCACTTTGAGCGCGTATCAGGTAATCTTTCTTAGCTATTCTGTTCCAGACTTGTTTTATGCATGAAATTTGAGATAATGTAAATATATTTACGTATCGTGTAATTCTTTTACCGAATGTTTCATTCGTGGTTTGCTATTGATATGTACCTTTGTCGTCTTTCCAAAGTGTGTGTTCAATTTCCAATATTTTCATCCTTATTAATGCAAGTACTGTGTTTCAGGGAGATGCTGAAGGGTCCACTACAATTACAACATCCCTTGTAGCTGATCCGGAGCCAGAGGTATGGGTACTGACAGTTCCATCGAATGAGATAATCTGATCATATTTAGATATCGTGTAATTCCTTTACACAATGGTTCATTTGTGGTTTGCTATTTATATGTACCTTTGTCCTCTTTCCAAAGTGTGTGTTCAATTTCCAATATTTTCATCCTTATTAATGCAAGTACTGTGTTTCAGGGAGTTGCTGGAGCGTCCTCTACAATTACATCAAACAGTACCCTCTAATGAAAGAAAGTCGGTCTACTTTTATGTGTAATGCAAATGACTTATTTTAAATGGATACTCTTTTCTAGGGATGTATACAAGATCCGTATATTGAACGGGAGGCATGCGGATCCGAGTCGGTGCACCAGCTTGCTGATGGTGATGTTAGAGTAAAGAAGGTTTCAAAGAAAAGAAAGAAAAATAAGGTTATTTATAAACAGTTTATATTTTTAGCAATTGGTTTGTGCTGTGGCCTTCATTATATGCTATTTCTAATGTAAATTGTACAATACTGTATATTGAATTTACACTGAACATCCTTTTCCTATCTGTCCTGTAGTTGCCCAAAGGAGTACGGACTATGCAGACAAAGACAGCGACACAAATGAGAGATGCTGCTTGCCAAACTATTTTCACCATGGAGGAACTATTAATTGAGGCGCGGCGTGTTCAGACTCGAGATCAGGGACGTCATTTCACCAAAATGCCAGGGGTAGCGACATCACACGACCCTTGAACCCCGATGACATCACAGGAAGTGATGTCATTTGACCCCCACCCCAAAGTGATATCGCGGGAAGCGATGGAACACGACCTTTCACCCGTTGACAAAACAGGAAGTGGCATCACATAGCATTGTACACTATGAAAAATATGGTTACGATATCACTATAATGTGATGTACATTTCATACAAGAATGGATCACCATATGTATCGTTAAGATCAGTGTGTATAGGCCCATATTACCAAATTACTGTGATTGCAAGCAGACGTCCATGACCAAATGATAATGATGTGTTATTATATAGCACTTAACCTTAAGCGCTTTACATAGAAGAAATATACACCCAATATCACCCAACCTGTATTGGTACCCATTTATCGACCTCAGAAGGTTGAAAGGCTGTGTTGAGGTGTTTGAGAACAGACTTAATCAGTGACTCGCCCCCTGAAGTGTGCTTGAAATAAACCTTTAATGAGTCTAGCAATTATTGTATAGAATTCCAGAAAGACCCATTTTTTGGCATTCCTATTCTTTCTTATTTAGGTTCAGTGCTGAAAATGTTAGACTTGTGTCCCTCATGTTCTTATTTTTCTTCTTTTTTTAAGGGGCCTGAACAAGAAAGCTAGCCACTCCAGAATTAAAGAGCCACATGGTGCTGGCCACAGCCCAGGAGCTTGCATTGCAAAAAATAAAAAAAAAATAAAAAAATAATTGTATTTAGTTTTTTTTTTAGAGGTCGCAAGGGAGACCGCAGAGGTCGCAAGGGAGACCTCAGAGGTCGCACCTGCAACCTCTGGCGACCCCCAAATGACGTCCCTGCTCGAGATGCCTTTGTCCAATGGCCAGAAAATTAATTTAATGTGACCGGCGAATCTAGCAAAGTTGTTTTTGGACCATTGCTACAATGCAACTGCGCCGCCAGATGAAGATGAAACTGAATGTATAGAAGATAGTTTTACATTAGTCACAGACCACTTGCCACAATCGACACCCGCCAAAAGAATGCCACCCAACAAGCAGACGACATTGATGTTTTCTCCTATCCACAGTGAAGTAACAGATGTTGAAATGACAGAGACTGAAGCATCAACACAACTGACTGACGAACTAGACAAAGGGCCTCATTACGAGTCCAGCGGTAACCGAGGTGGTAAAACCACCTGGTTACCGCCGGACTCGTATTACCATTCCGCCTCCGTGATTCCCGGAATTACCGGGGCATTACAACCCCGGTTTCCCAGGAATCACGGAGGTGGAATGGTGTTAATCCCCATTCCCATTGAGTCCTATGGGACTCAATGGGAATGGGGATCTTGGAAACACCGGCAGCATCTCGTAATGCTGCCGGTGTTTCCTCGTCCGCTTGCAGGCGGGCGGTGTTAAACCCGCCAGGTCAGACCTGGTGGGAACATCACCTCCCGCCTGCAGGAGTTGTGATCACCCGGCATGGAAACAACGGTGGCGGTGGGTTTACCGCCACTGTTGTTTCCATACCGGGCGATTTGTAATGAGGCCCAAAGATCTCAACTATAGTATGTCCAGTTTGGCTGATATGTCCACAACGGTTCAGTCCGAAACAACAGTGATGCAGGATGACAGTCTAATAAAGGAGGCCAAATACATAGTATTCAACAGCAGCTTGATGGAGATTATAAAGATGCTGAAATGTGTGCATTCAGCGAGAGGGGAAGTATGTTGGAAGCCATTGGTGAATTGACTCGTCTAACACAAGGCAGTAACCTCAAAATACATGCCACCTGTCAAAAGTTACATAAAATATTTTCATGGTCCGCTCAACCGATGCTGGGGAAACTGCCAGCTGGCAATCTACTGTGTGCAGCAGCTTTACTTTTCAGTGGCTCTAGTTTCAGGAAGTTATCCAGTTTCTGTCAATTTGTGGGACTCCATTTCATTCTAAAACGCAATACTACAAATATCAACGTGATTATCTATTCCCTGCCATTAGTGAAGCTTGGAAAATGTAACAATTGTCTATTCAAAGTACATTCTCCGACAAACGGTTCAGGCTAGCCGGTGATGGACAGTGTAACAGCCCGGATTTTCTGCTAAGTACTGCACATACCACTTTCAGGACATGAAAAGTAAGAAAATTGTGAGTTCGGTAGTCGTGCAGGTGTCCGAATGTAAATCCTCAGTTGCCATGGAGAAACTTGGTTTTATAAATTCACTGGAAGATCTACAATCGAGGGGAATGCAAATCGACCTCATAGCCACGGACAGACACGTTTCAATAGCCAAGACAATGAGAGAGCAGTTTCCAAATATTAAACATCAATTTGATGTATGGCATGTTGCCAAATCAATCAATAAAAAAATCTCAGCTGCAGGGAAAAAAAGGTTCTGAAAGTATTTCACAGTGGTCCCAGTCTTTCAGCAACCATCTTTGGTGGAGCTCCAAAACGTGTGATGGGTCTGCGGAAATTCTACTGGAAAAAGCACCACTGTTCCAACGTTCACTCTTGGACAGAAAACCAACATTTCCACCAATGTGAACATGGCCCTTTGTCCCCGGAGCAGGCACGGAAGAAGAAGTGGTTGATTCCATCTTCACCTCCACACAAAGCCCTTGAGAAGATTGTGTTTGATAAAACTCTATCAAGAGATCTGAAGGGACTCACAGAATTCTGTCACACAGGAGATTTGGAGGTGTTCCACAATATGTGACTAAAGTACAGGCCAAAGAGATTGCATTTCGGCATCGGAGGGATGAAATATAGGACATTACTAGCGGTATTAGAGCATAACGAGAATGTAGGCCGTGAACAATCTAGGACTGCAGGAAAGTTAGGGATGCTTCGCTACACTATGGCCTTTACGAAAAGAAGCAAAACATGGGTGGTCAAACCAGTATATGAGGAAATGGAATTCAATTTTTTTAAATATCTTATTATTAATGATGTAGAGATGCATACTTATGGAATTATGCGCAAATTTGTTCAGAGCACACATACATTGCCAAAAAACATTGCCACCATGCCATGTCCACCCAAAGCAGAGCTCGTTGAACAGTTCAAATCCCGGTACAAAAGATTAACATCTGTTTTTATTTTTGCCAAAAATGTTTTTATAAAGTGTCCAAATAAAGTATGCAATTTTTCTTTTCAAATCTATCCTCTTAGCGCTCTTTTTAAAAAATAATAGTACACTTATTACGATTGACATACAATGCAACACTGCTTTCACATTTCACAGTTTAGTCGAGCTACTGTGGGACCTTCATTTATCGTGTTAGTGCCCGAAGGATAACAGTGTGTAATAATCTTTGGGTTTTGGCAGTTGCCTTGCCATACAGTTCCCCAAACAGCTGAATATCTTCTCATCACACAAAGGGGATGAGACCTAGGCTACATAAGATACTAGGCACGCAAGAAGTACTGACTGTGAAAACATGTCATGGGGTAGGAGGCATTGAGATAAGCAGAGGTGGGGCTAGTACTAGACACACTTTGACTAATTTTTTGTGTTTCATCGACTACAATTTTGGAGTAGGGCACATTCTGTCACTGGCAAGTTCCCCTACCCCTCAGCAGTGCCACGAACAGCGAGCAGTGACAGCCCCCAATTTTTTCCTCCAAGGCCCGTGCTTCAAAATTCCAATTCTCATGGATGCGTTGACACGGGATGTTGTAAACTAAGAATGTATGTTCATTGTGAGTGAAGGTCACCAGCTTTGAATTTTTGCACACACAGTATAAGGTTCTATTGTTTTTTTACCTTGAGAGACAGGGACCATTCCAAAAGGAATTGAATTGAAGGAGAGGTGTAATAACGTAAGATATGATAAGGTTGTCCATTCCGAAACTGGACCTGGTTACATGTAAGTTCCGTTTATGAAAAATCGTTGACACGAATGGAGTCTGCCTTACGGTCTGCATTACGCCAAGAGAATGGAAATGTTGAATATAATGTAAGTTTCTCTTTAGACTATTTTATACCAGAACTAGTCCAAATACGAATAGCTGACCGTTATTGCTGGGTTACATTGTCCTCGTTCGTTCTGTGTGGCATATTGCAATGAAGTGCAAGTACAGCCTTTGTGTGCTGGTCTTTCTACCGGACACATGTGCAGTCCAGCATCGACATGTATGTAGACCACCACATGTTTCCCCCTTGTTTCAATGCTAATAAATCATTACATTGTGCACCTCTAATTGTTGCCTCATTTTACGCATTACGTTTAGAGCTGAACATACTCCATTGCACTATCCTCAGAAGCAAATAGCAGAGTACTTTGATATTCCACGTTGTGTTCTCTCGGTTCACATTGTGTCACCTCTGCGCTAATAAATAAAATTATTAATTGTAATAAAGATCGGCTACTGAGACACATTTCTATTTTTATGTTTTGCAAACAGGTACATCCTGCCATTCTGCAATTGTCATCTATTCCAGACCCCAACCAATGGTTTCATCAACCGCCAGCTGCAGCTACATGTCAATCACTGGATTTATTTGACTCTTTTTTGGGACGATCTCCAAGGGCCAATATGCCCTTACGCTGTACCATCGATTAGGAGCAACATAACAACCTTTACGGTGGTCTAGTGCCATGTTGATGCACCAGCCTTGAAATTCACTGTGCGACCAAAGTGCTCCATTTACCCAAAATGAACACGGTGTGTACCAAAAAGGAGCAGCCCCTGACTCACGATAAACATTTACGGATCGAGAGCAAATAAAAAATGTTCCATTTTGATTGAATATGTCAATCGCTGAATGTTCTCGAAACATTTAATGTGAAATAAATGTACTTTAATAATTGTACAGTCCTGCTGTTTCCTTTTAAAGTACAGTTTCATATTCCGAATTGTGACGCACTGTGTTGTGAGACGATGTGTGTTGTTTTCTGGGTTCTGCGTCAAGTTGCGTAGGTGACGACTGGGCGTGTTTGGCTATGCTGCCCAGTAACGTCACGAAGAGAGGCGGAGAATATCAATGATTTGGTGATGTCAGGCTCAGGGGCGGGGGATATGATTTAGTGCCGCAAAGGCAGTTCACCCAGGGCGATGCAGCAAGGGATAAGATTATCACAAGATGGCCGCGCCCTGCTGCCTGATTGCGCTTGTGCTCAAAAGACGAAAACTCTGGTAAGGTGCATAGGAAATGTTTGTACGATCGATCAACGTATGGTTAAAAACACATGGCCGAACCATAGGGACAATAATATTTTTGACCGCACCATTCCTTTAATTTGCAAGGTTAACCTATTCACGCCGAGTTCATCTATATGGGAAATTAATTAATTTATTCAAAATAGTATTAAGGTCTTACACAACGGACTGAAATTATTTGGAAAGAATTACGATACACATGGAGACTAAACAGATTCTTCTAAGGACAGGCTACACAGAGGATTCTGACAATTCAAGAATTTACTAGGGTATTTATAGGATTTTTATAAGGTTGGACAGAATGCAAGGTGACAGAGCGATCTATACAGCTTTTTGGTTACTGGAGAGGGTAATACTTACAAAATGCACTTGAATTGGGTAGTTTGGGCAGTTAACTGGGTCTCTGGACAGCAGGACAAGGATCTGGTCACTGCGCAGCGGCTGGGCTCTCCTTTAAGGGAACAGCGGGGCAACTGGGGTCTGGTCACAGTGGACAGCGTGGTGCATCAGCTGACCAAGGACAGGTCTGGTCACTGGATTCTCCCAACGGAGTCAGCAGCCTTTCCCCCTTTCTCCCAGAATTATTGGGGTTTTTGTAGGGTTTAATTCAGGATAAGTGGTTCTGCCTGGATAGGAGGTTCTTCCTGGATCTGGCCTGGCGCTGGAGTCTGGAGTCTTTCAGGGTGAATGTGGAATGTCTGGATGTCTGGATTTTGAAGGTTGGATTTTCGAATGTCCTGAATCTCTCTATGCTTCCCCCTTTTATAAGCAGGATGACATCAGAGGATTTTACTATGTGGGCAGAAATAACCTGGACATACCTCTAAGATGGGATAGGTCAGGCTGTGGATGTCGCCGCCTCCCTGTAAACAGATTGGAGCCAGGGAAATGACATCAGTTTTAATATGGGTGTTTTATGATGTGCTTTGTTCCACCACAGTTACTTTTACCAAAATCAGTTATGAAACAAAACCCTTGTATTTACAATTGTTAGCCTCCTGAAAATCAGATAGGCAGACCCCATATTTTACAAGGAATATGACATTCCAAACCTGGGCGATGGTGTTTTATCCTGCAATCTTTCGCCATTTCTATGGAAAACATTTAATCTTAAATTCTACAAATGGCTACACATAAGCCTATCGATGTGGTGCACATTTCCATTAAATTTTACAACTGTGTAATGAACGCTTTCCTCAGAAATGCCTCTTTAATGCCATTCGCGTCTCCCCACATGCTAGGGAGACCCAAATAGTCTAATCTTGCTAAAAACCATCATAATGCCACATTACTGCTAATTCAGACTACTGAAATAAATGTCTTAATGTAAAAAGTCTTTTAAATCAAATGGGCTGGTTTTGTTCCAAAAGTGGGCAGTCTTTCAAACCACTGAGCCAAATGTCTTTCCCTGGTCAACTTTGCACAGAGGTTGCCATGGCTTCTCCTTTGAAGTCCTTCAGTTTGAATGCAGGGGATTTCACACTTCTGAGGCATACACATGGGTATGGGTTGGAATTCCCCTTTCTTGGGAGCATCTCTTCCATGCAGTCTGAGGCACCCTGTAATTATCACACCTGTCAGCCCACAGAACAGGGCCCCTGCCCTGGCAGTATCAAATCACAGGGAGGGGCGACATTTGGCCTTTGAGCCAAACTGGTCTAACATGAATGCCTACCTCAGTCATGTTGTTGAAGTTCTTTTGTGAAGAAAAATAAATATACCTATATTTTTGCAGCTTTTCTTCCCCAAATGTACAGTTGTGTTTCTGGGCATTTTACAGTATTCTTTCCCATTTAGCTGTCATAATGTCATTTCATTTCACTGCAAAGCAAAGTAACACAGGTTCATTTTATTTATGCTCATTTAACAAAATGCGGTTTTCCTCGCATTTTGCTTTCTGAAAGCTTTCATAGCGTTAGTCAATTCCTACACACAAGAAATGGGTTCTTTGAAACTGTCACCAAGCAAAGGGAGAGAGAGCTTCTTTTGAAGAGCTTTGTGTGTGTTAATTTATTGCAAAAGTGAACGCTTGCCGTGCAGACTGAAATTAATTTCTCTGCTCTTCACAGATTTTACTTGACACAACAATGTCATTCAGGGTGGAAGGGCCCTCGTTTGATGATGTTCATCCTGAATATAGATGGCCATGGCTGTGTTTTACTGGAACCAAACTGTGTGATGTTTAAAGATGGAAATAGCACCAGTGCAAGGTCATTTTAGACACAGAACATTTTCCTTTGCAGTTTGAAATTTTTGCTAATCACAGCACTGCAGCGCTGAGCCAGGCTGCCTTTGAATTCCTCTTTTTGGATTCACATGAAGAAATAAATGCAGCCATTCTTGGGTTGTCTATGCTCCATCTCGCCCCATATGTGCTCAGCAGACACAGAGCAGCCATTATTTTTGTAATTGCTAACATGCAGTTTTGTGATGCAGGGATTTCTGTTGAGCTGGTAAATGCACACCACAGAATCCACCCCCCTGCTTTCCCGGGACTTCTTGCTGAGGGAGAGTAGGGCAACGTTGGGTTCATCAGGTGGCGTTCTTCTCTCATCAGTGCGCGGTACGCCAAGATCTCCTTCCCTCTTTCGGTTGAAGAGTGTGGAGCGGCACCTCCTTTCCTTCCTTCCTTCCCTTTCCAGGTCCCCGGGGAGGTCCTCATCGGTCTAAGAGGGAATGGAATTAATAATCTAATAGGAGATAGATAAAAACAGGTTTTAGAATCATTCACTGACAGTCTTCTTTATTTATTTATTTTAATTCTTGTTACGCGCCACATGCCCGTGGGCCTCAGGGCGCACAGAAAACGAAAACAAGACAAACATTAAAAGACTGAAGCAAAGACTTCCTGGAAGGTTGACATCAGTGGAATAGGGCATATATTTACAATGATCAGGGGTCTTTGAACAATATCAGCAAACAAATTACTTAACAAAGCAAAGACATGATTGAACCTTTACACCATGGTTTCGATACACATTTTTGAAATAACAATGAAGAACAATGAAGAAAAGTACTCCCGATTAGATAGCTATAACTAGGGACCTACCTATTCCCTTCTGCTTTTTCTTTTTCTTTCTTCTCATTCTTCAGATGTCTCTTCTATTTGACTTTCCTTTGGCTCTTCAATCAGCTGCAAAGTGTCTCTGGGGTGACAAACATTTTAACTGATTAATGTGGACCCATTTCTCTTCTGACAGCTCTGCTTTGGGGATGCAGATTCTGAAGGGCCAGGCCTGGGATGATGACCACCTCTCCACTTTCGAACTTCAACTGCCTACAGTAGCAATGGGGCTGACCGGAAGGCTTTCTTGTTATGCTCACCTGGTCTCTGCGGAGGCATTGGGGCACGGTTGCAGCCCTCCCAGGAGTTAGATCACCCCTGTCCGGTCTTTCCCTCTGCAAATGAGCTGTGAGTGGCGGTAAGTGGTGACACTGCTCCTGCATGGATATGAGAAAATGTGAGTGCACTGATCGGTGACTATTGTGCCTCTCAAACCCTTCTACCCAAGGTGCGATTTCTGTGGGCATATACCGGCCCATAGGGCTCACCTGTTAATTATTGATGGGAAGCTCTCCGTCCAGCTACGTCTGGCAGGAGCGCTTGTCGATGGGATCTAGTTCCTTCACTGATCCCTGGTAAGTAATAGTCCAGTCCTGCTGCAACTATGTTTCTCCTCTTATCTCTTTCCCTTTCTGTTTTCGCTTTGCCTCTTCTTGTTTTCTGTCTTGGTATTATTGCTCTCAATATTGCTGTTAATTCCTGAATAATGTTTTCTTCCCAATAGGTGTAAATGCGGTTCAAAAGCAGCTGTGGGGGTGCGGAATGCGGCCAGGATGAAGATGGTTGAAACTGCAATCTCCGACCACAGGTAAGTGATGGTTTAAGGCAAAGCGTGAGGTTCGGTGGTAGCGTGACCTTAAACTGAATGTCTTTAAAGTGTCTAACCTTCCCTGTCGTTCTTACTTGCAGGTGCTGCTGTCGCTGGCAAAGCGCGTCGTGCTTTGGTGCCAAGATGAAGATTTCAGCGTCCCAGAGGATTTGAAGATGAGCTGCGGTGCCAGGATGAAGATGTCCGCGCTCCAGAAGGCTTGAAGATGAACTGCGGTGTCAAGAAGAAAATGTCAACATTCCGGAAGCTTTGGAGAAGAATGTCAGGATCAACGAAGACGCGCACAGGTGAGAGCAGGTTTTCCAGGTGGTAAGTATGAAAGCAGGAAGCAGGATTTCCAAAGGTAAGATTAATCCCAGGCGGTGGTGAGCGTTACGCTGCATGAAAGTGCAGAATAACGCAAAGCGTCTGCCTTAGGGATCGGAGCAGCTTATATAGCTGTGATCGTGGGCACGCCCACTAGGCCTGGCTTGCCTGCCACACCCTGCCTCTCCTAGAGAGTCAGCACGTGCAAGGCAACCCAATAGCAGCAGCAGCCACACGCAAGAGTACACGTGGGGCTGCCTTAGTGATGGAAGTTACCATGTTAAATACACCTTGCACCCAAAATGAGTTATTGCGTCCAAAATAAAAGCATTATTGTCCCAAGTAAATGTTCTTGCTTATTTCTCATTCATGACCCTGGCGCCAAAGGCACACTGACTGTGTTCATCCGGGGCCCCTGTGTATGTGGCCCTTGAATGTCTGTGTTCTTGGCCCGATGACCATCACAGCACTCCCCCTCAAGGCCCCTCTCAAGGGTGGTCCTCCTCCCGGTCCTGGTTTTGTGGGATTATTGTGATGGAACTGCCTGATTAAACGTCCACTGGGTTCCCAAGTTCGGTCTTGAGGTCCGTAACCTTTCCAGTCTATAAGGTAATACAATTTGGACCGAACTATCTTGGAGTCCAGGATGGATTTAACTTTATACTCCGGTTCCCCAATGTTAGGCAGAATCCTGTGCAGTGCCCTTAGGGACCACTACACACAATTAAGACTACAGGTGGCAATACAAGTTTTACCTTTGGTACAAGCCTGTACTACTATGTTAAAGTGGTAGCAGTAGCGGAGCAGCCAGGCTTATCTCAAGAGTATATGAGCAGTAGCAGAGATTACAAAAAAGGGACCACAATTACTATGACTCAAGCAAACACTGACTCAAGGTTTCAGGTAAAAAATATAAGTACATGTATTTTTAAACCATTTGTTATGAACACGACACTTCTATTAATTGGAAAACCACACGTAAAATATACTATAACTAACCAATTCACTTTGTACGGTATACTTCAAGCTAAGTACCCTGTGTTTTAGCAGGCCAGTGTTATGGAATAAAAGACGTTACCGGGAATACACTTGCGATCACTTTTTGACAGTAATGACAGTTCGATCTTACTAAAGAAACATGTATCCGCAGCAAGAAATGTTACCGGGGCAAAAACACACTTAGCACCTGAGATACCCAGAGAGAGTTGGGGGCAAAAATCATAGGCAATACTTTTGTCAAGGCAGACAGAATCAGAGAACACTCAGACAGAAATTCAAAAGTCAATAGGCCGGAGCCAGTGTCAAGTGGAACCGGGTTCCTGTTGTCGAGGATCACACAGTCAGATAGTTCACGATTCGGCTGAGCCAGGAGTACTTAGATATTGTCAACAGAGGAAGCAAAAGTTATAAGAAGGAGGGAAGACAAGGGCAAGCCTTGGAAATGAAGAAAAAGGGATTCACCCAAATTCCTCGAGCAGAACACAGTACCTTATTCAAGGAAGAAGCTGGTGCCATGGCAGTTGTTCCTGGTAGTTTCTTGCAGACCCTCGGTTCCTGGAGCTTCGATCCAAAGGAGGACGTCTGGAGGGGTCTGCACCACACAGGGATGAAGCCGGCAGCAGCGACAGTGAATAAAAGGTGCGCTCCTTAAAAACAGGAGAGGCTCTTCAGATGGCTATCCGGACCACTACAGCAGTGTGCAGCGATTTTGACCAAGGAAGAGGATCCTCTGGCTGTAGAAGATGAGCTGGTTATCCCCACTAAGCTCAAGGGAAGAAGACTCCGGACTGGATCTTCGCTGGTCGTCGAAGGGTAGATAGCTCAGGACTGCAGCAGGGCTTCACCGGGACGGGATAGTTGCAGCAGTCGACTTTTTCTCCGCTTATCTTCAGTTCCTTGTAGTTCCAGTGGCGACTCTGACTTCCAGACCAAGAGACCTGCCTTTTATGTGAAAATCACCCATTCACACAGCCTGGCTGTCAATCACGCAGCATGGGGGCTGTCCGGCCCGGACAACCACCTCAGCCAATCATGGCAAAGTGTGACTTGGGTTTCCTAGGATACCCTGTGCAGGGGTGACTACACCCTTCCATCACAATCAGCCCACCTAGACACGCAGGCGCCGAGAGAAGGGCTTCTGGGCAGAAGCCCGCCAAAAGGTAGTGAACAAAGGAGGCAAACCTGGTTTGCTGCGCAAAGTAAAACACAAGAAGGACTTTAACCAAAAGAAATGGCGAATAAACCCAACCGGAGCCAAAAGAAAAATCATTTGGTCCAGCGGGTTTAAGTTCGAGACTAATACAATAGCCTACAATACTACCACGTTTATATAAGATAACCACGGTAGAAAAGTTTACGGTAGATACCACTGCCACCAGCCAATTCTAAATGTTAAAAGAGCGAAACAATGCTCTAGGAGGTACAGATGAAAGGGCTAAGAGTTAACCCTTCCAGTACTCCATGTAAGATGTGGTGTAATGGATCTGTGGTTAATTTGACTAATTAAAGTTAATGGTAACTTTACTCTTTTCTGGGGGACAGTAGTCATCCTCAGAAATGGAGTCGGTGGGAAGTCTGAACGACATCCCTGTGTCACTGCACTGAATGTGCGGTGTAACACACAAAAGAAGGGGGCTACTGAAGTGGTGCACTCCAGAGTCCACAATCACAAAAACAGAGGACATACACATGGCAAAACACAGGTAAGAGTGGAAAGAAAGGGGTACACTCTTACCAAGTGGAAAAATAAACTCTAGAGATCCAGCAAAGCTGCTGGGGGACTCACTAGGTGAGGGAAATTAGCCATTAAATGAGAATTCTCTCTAACACCCATCAAGTAATTCTGGCTCTGGTGGGGGGCTAATCCGTGTATTTGGTTTCATTGGTTTGAGGAGAGAGACATGAAATACTGGGTGAATCTTTGTGTGCGATGGTAACTCTAATTTCATGGCGGCAGGGTTGATTATTGCTTTGATAGTATAGGGGCCCAAATATCTGGGTGGAAGGCCCTTGGTCCCTTCAACGGTATGTATCTGGATGCTAACCAGACTTAATCCCCAATCTGATAATCGGGAGCTTCTTTTCGGTGCCGATCAGCAAACAGTTTTTGTCTTTCTTTGGCCTCAGTCAAATGTTCTGTCGCTTCCTCAAGAATCTGAGTGATGGTTTTATGCAAGGTTTTTATTGCTGGAATTTCCAAAGTATTGGCTGGATCAAATACTGATGTCCGCAGATGTCTTCCGTGCACATTATAGAATGGCGTTTGCCCAGTACTTGTGTGAACAGAGTTGTTGTATGCATACTCGGCTACCCAGAGTATGTTTTTCCAGGAGTCCTCGGAGTGCTGTAACATACACCTTAAATGCTGCTCTAACGTCTGATTAGTTCATTCGGTTGGCCCATCAGTTTGTGGGTTTTGGCATGTGGACAACCGGAGGTCAATTTTGGCCATTGTACAACACCTTCTCCAAATGGCAGAAACAAATTGAGTTCCACGATCCGATATTAATATTGACAGAAATCCATGTAATCGGACACTTTGTTCTAGAAACACTGTAGTGAGAGTCGATGCAGTTGGGAGTCCCTTCAAAGGGATGAAATAGGCCATTTTGGAGAATAAATCTACAATAACTAAGATGATGGTGTAACCATTGCAGGGAGGAAGATCCGTAATAAAGTCCATTGACAGAGTATGCCAAGGTGCTGGTGATACCATCAAGGGACGTAGTAAGCCGGCAGGGTTTTGTTTCTGAGACTTGTGTTGTGCGCAGACACCACAGGTTGCAATGAACTGGGCAATGTTTTTTCTCCAAGTTACCCTGAGTTTTGGCTATTCCTGGATGTCCTTCCACTAATGATTCATGATAGTTTGTGATGATTTGATTATGCGGTTTCTTGTCCTGGATATTTAAGTGTCCTTGAAAATATGGTAGATTGTTTTCGATGGTGTACTGGTTTCCCTTTAAAAGCCATTCCTGTTGCGTTGACTGATTCATCTGGGATTGCAAACTGGTTTTTAAGTCATCTACACACGTGGTGGCGGCGATCTTGGTTTGGATTCGTTCTTCGGGAATGATGGCCACGGGTTCTGATGTTGTAAAAGCCCCTTTTTCTTCACTCATGCGTGATAGTGCATCTACCTTTCCATTCCGTAGGTCTATAGGTGATAATAAAGTCGTATTCTGCGAAAAAAAGGGAGCCCAGCGAAGTTGATGCAAGGATTGTGCTTTGGCAGTCTTCAAGTATTGTAAGTTACGGTGGTCCATGATGACGGTGACCGTGTGTCTTGCCCCAAGAAGATAATGTCTCCATGCCTTGAATGCTGCTTTAATCACCAGTATTTCCTTATCCGTGATTGCATAGTTCAATTCGGGGGCAGAGAACTTGCGAGACCAGAATACGACGGGATGTAACTGTCCTGTTTGCGGGTCCCGTTGGGACAATACTGCTCCCATTGCTATGTTTGAAGCATCTGTTTCAACCACGTATGGCAGATCTGGTCGAGGGTGTCGAAGAACTGGTGCTGTGGTAAATGCTAGTTTCAGCTTCCAAAAGGCTTATTCAGCTTCTGTGGACCAATGGAATTTCTTGTTCTTTCTCAACATGGAAGTAATTGGGTGTACGATTTGTGAGAACCCAGGTATAAATCGACGATAGAAATTAGCGAATCTGAGCACACTTTGTACTCCTTTTGTGGATGTTGTTGAAGGCCATTGGAGGATTGCGTGCACCTTTCACGTGTCCATATGTACGCCCTGTGGTGTGAGCATGAAACCGAGAAATTCGACCTCAGTCACATGGAAGAAACATTTTTCCAGCTTGTGGTGTTGTCGAAGCTTCTCTAGAATTGCCCGGACATGACCAACATGTTCTTACTTGGAATTTGAGTAGATGAGAATGTCATCTATGTAGACAAGTGTGCAAACATCCAATAGTTCACAGAGCACGTCATTCATAAAGAATTGGAACGCTGCAGGGGCGTTACATAACCCGAAGGGCGTGACCTGCTATTCGAAGAGGCCAATTTTCGTGCGAAAGGCCGACTTCCACTCGTCTCCTTTTTTGACTCTCACAAGATGGTAGGCCCCTCGTAAATCCAGCTTTGTATAAATCTGAGCGTGTTTCACCTGATCCAGGAGTTCTGGTATAAGTGGTAAGGGGTAATGTTTTTTTACTGTGATCTGATTGGTTGCTCTGTAGTCAATACAGGTTCTTAAGTCCCCCTCCTTTTTAGGCATGAAGAAGAGGGGCGATGAAGCAGGGGACGCTGTCATGATGCCTACCCCCGGGGACCCAGACCAAGTCCAGAAACCCCGGAAGCAGGCATCAAGTTATCCCAAGCAAGCCCAACAACCCCTGCTAGGGGCTATTTGGGTCCAGTCATATGGAGAGTCAGTCCTGGTGCCATAGGCGCCAGGCTCATAAATTAAAACGTTCCTGATGCAGACCATGCTGCAAGAGCTCCAAGCTAAAAGAGGCTTGGAAGGGACTACTTTACTTAGGGACTATTTTTTTACTCGGGCGGGGCTGGGGAGGAATACTTACCTGCGACTACTTTGGAGGCTATTTAAACCACGCCGAAGAGCAGCACACGCTTCGCGTTATTCTGCATCCAGCAGCGTAACGCTCACCGTGCCTGCAAGTCTGCATCCAGCCTTCTGCCACGCCCGCCTCGAGTTTGGAGCTCCTAGAAAAAGGGAGAAACAAGGAGAAAAGGTTAGAACAAGAGCAATACCTTTGATCCTTACCTTAATTCCCGATCCATCGCGCCTTCGAGCTGGAAGAAAGAAGCTATTTATGCGCGTCGCCTCGCCTGCTGCAGCGCCGCGCTGAACTCACCGGCGTTAGCAGCATCTTCACATTCCACCGCATCCTCCCGCATGTTCCCGCCGCACTCCGGCACCTAAGGAGAAGACAAGAACAGCAAGGTGAACCAAGGGAACATACAGAGGAATATTAGTTACCCCCCATAGACTTACCTGATTTTACCACCGGGGGTACTATTCCTCTTCACGGGTCGGCGCAGCTTCCACTGCATCTTCGCCGAACCCCGGCCCCTAAAGGGAAACAAAAGGACAGCAAGGTGAAACAAAGGGACTAACAAGGGGAACCCTCCTCACCACAATAGACTTACCTGATTTTACCACCAGAGGTATTATTCCCCGAGACTTCATACTTTCTCTCAGCGCCTGAATAAGGGAGAAAGCAACAAGTTACATATTGACATTATTTTATTGAACTGTGTTGGAAAATACAAATCCTTACCAGAATTCTACCGGTTGCCACGAGGAACTCTTCATTAGGGTCAAGCTGCAACCTGCAAGGAATCGGACAAGAGTGAAAGTCAGGCATTTGAACTCTTACGAACTTTATACTTACGTCGTCTTGCCGGGAATCTCGGAGTCAACATTGTTCTGGAACTCACCAATTCCTTCGAGCCAGTGAAGCAACTGGTTATCAATGCGCCCCTGCGCTCAATGCAGGATGGAGAGCTCATCTTTTCAAACCATCAGGTGAGACTATAAGAGGGGACATCAAAGGTGATCTGTGGGGAGAACAGCGGGGCTTGGGGATTTACGCTCAACTCCACGGGTGGTTAATTCCCTTTCTCCATTTGCAGAAGAATATCTCTACGGGCCAAGCAAACGAAGCTAGGTGGGCCAGTCCAGTCCGTCATCTCTGCCCTACGCGCCACATTGGTGGAGGCCGCAGCTGTCCAGTTCCGATCGATGCCTCTGTAGGAGCCAGGTGAGACTTGGATGGACGGATAAAACCATTTGCCAGATGCTGATCCAGGTAAGTTCTAAGATGTTGGTTTTCCTACTCAGTTAGAGCGTAAATCCCGCTGCAGGGAATCTGGGCACCGGGTACGAGGGCTATCGTAGGGTCTGTGCAGGGGCAAAACGTTGGCTTGCTCTTTTTTGAAGACATTCTGGTAATCCATGTATTCAAGTGGTAAAGAGCCAGTGAGGCCCAGCACGATGCCTTTCTTTGGTTTCAGTTTGACGATGTCTTTGTTGTAATAGGTGTCGGCACATTCTTGAGGAAAGGTCAGAACTCGTTTTCACCAGTCGATCCTAGGATTATGGGTCTCCAGCCAAGGCATTCCCAATATCATTTGGAACTGAGGAGCACCGATGAGATCGAAGGTAATGTCCTCTTGATGCCTGTCCTGCAACAGGAGCTTGACTTTCTCGGTGTAGTGTGTCACCAGGCCGGATGATAGCTGTGAACCATCTACTGCTGTGACGCTTTCTGATTTCTGCTTTTGTTTTAGAGGAAGGCCTATTCGGATAGCCAGATCTTGGTCAATGTAGTTACCCACAGCTCCACTTTCAATGTACGCTTCCAAGGCATGTATCTTTGATGGTTGCTTGTGATTCACCAAAAGTACTGGAAGGACTAGATCTGAGGTCTGCACGGATTCCTTTTTCTCGCTTGACAACTGGACCCCTAGGCTTTCCGGGCATTGGAGTTTCCCGAGTCCTGTACTTCTTCTTCGTCGTTTTTGTCCGATGCTCCAACTATTTTCTTGGGTGGTTTTACTGGGCATTCACGGAGGAAGTGACCTGCTTTACCACAATATAAGCACATCTGTTGCTGCCTTCTTTTCTCTCTTTCTGCCTTGGTAAGAGGACTCTGTAAACCACCAATTTACATTGGTTCCGACTGTTCGTGTGGTTTGGTCTGGTTCTCACGGGGTTGGACATAAACTGACCTTCCCTCTGTTCATCGAGTTGCACTGTCAGGTCTATGTAGTCTGCACACCCCTCAGGTGGGTTCACAACTTGAGCCAACACATCCTTAAGTTCTCCACGTAACCCTCGATGATAGAGAGTAGTTCTCTTTTCCTCTGGCCAGTTGGTCTCGGCTATGAGACGATTGAAGGTTGCAATGTAGGTTAATAGATCTTGATTCCCCTGTCTGAGTGACAACAATTCGTTGTCCAGAGCTGGTCCTTGAGTATGTCGGGCAAACAATTTCTCCATCTCATGCTGAAAATCCCCAAAGTTTCGAAGCAAAGGATCATCTTGAGGGACCAATGGTATTGACCAGTCTGCCGCGATGCCTCCTAGATATGAGAATACGAATGCAACTTTGGCTTGATCGTTAGGAAAGGCTCCTGGTCTGCATAAGAAATGAAGGCGACATTGGTTCATGAATATGGCAAACTTGTTTGGATCGCCAAAGAAGCTTTTGGGCGGGGCTAAAGGCACTGCTCCTGGAAGGACCACCTGAACCGGTGTTGATTGCTGTGGTGTGGAAGAATGGGCTATCCCCGGCAAGGGAACCTGCCCTGCTTGTGCTTGTAGCATCTGTCTTGCCAAGTCATCGGTTCTTTCCCGAGTTACAATAAGATCCGTCCTTAATGCACTGGTTTCCTGCTTTGAAGCATATACTTCAGCCCGTAATTCCCCTAGTAATTGGGCCAATAGGTCTGTCTCTGAAGTTTCCATAACGCCCAGGCAGAGAGTCGTAGAGGCTTTGAGTTCTGTTACGCTCACCTGGTCTCTGTGGAGGCGTTGGGGAATGGTTGCAGCCCTCCCAGGAGTTAGATCACCCCGTCCGGTCTTTCCCTCTGCGTATGAGCTGTGAGTGGCGGTAATTGGTGACACTGCTCCTGCATGGATATGAGAAAATGTGAGTGCACTGACCGGTGACTATTGTGCCTCTCAAACACTTCTACCCAAGGTGCGATTTGTGTGGGCATGTACCGGCCCGTCGGGCTCACCTGTTAATTTTTGATGGTAAGCTCTCCGTCCTGCTACTTCTGGCTTTTCGATGGGATCTAGTTCCATCACTGATCCCTGGTAAGTAATAGTCCAGTCCAGCTGCGACTATACTTCTCCTCTTATCTCTTTCCCTTTCTGTTTTCTCTTTGCTGCTTCTCGTTTTCTGTCTTGGTATTATTGCTCTCAATATTGCTGTTAATTCCTGAATAATGTTTTCTCTTCTGTTTTCTTCCCAATAGATGGAAATGCAGTTCAAAAGCATCTGTGGGGGCACGGAATGCGGCCAGGAAGAAGAAGGTTGAAACCGCAATGTCCGACAACAGTTAAGTGATGGTTTAAGGCAAAGCGCAAGGTTCGGTGGTAGCGCAACCTTAAACTGAATGGGCCTCATTACACGGAAGGCGGTAACCATGGTGCTATTAGCGACATGGTTGCCGCCGGTATTTTACAGAGTCCGCCATGGTGAATGGCGGAATTACCGCCCCATTCCAAGATGTGCGGGGGCGGTAATTCCCCATTCACCATGGCACTTCCCCATTTCCATTTTTGCCCCCATAGGGCTCAATGGAAATGGGGAAGGCGGTAATTACGGTACCGCAAATTGCGGTACAGTAATTACCTTCAGAGTCCCTTTGCGGGTCCCGTACTTAACAGCTGGTAAAACCAGCCGTTAAGTTAGGGACACACAAAGGGACCTCATAGTAAGATGGTAAGGGATTACCGGTACCGGTACCCTTACCGGTACCGGTAATCCCTTACTGCCATCTGTGTAATGAGGCCCAATGTCTTTTAAGTGTCTAACCTTCCCTTTCGTTCTTACTTGCAGGTGCTGCTGTCGCTGGTGAAGCACATCGTGCTGCAGTGCCAAGAAGAAGATTTCAGAGTCCCAGAAGCTTTGAAGACGAGCTGCGGTGCCAGGATGAAGAGGTCTGCGTTCCGGAAGGCTTGAAGATGAACTGCGGTGTCAAGAAGAAGATGTCAACGTTCCGGAAGCTTTGGAGAAGAATGTCAGGATCAACGAAGACACGAACAGGTGAGAGCAGGTTCTCCAGTTGGTAAGTATGAAAGCAGGAAGCAGGATTTCCAAAGGTAAGTTTAATCCCAGGCGGCGGTGAGTGTTACGCTGCATGGAAGTGCAGAATAACGCGAAGCGTCTGCTTTAGGGATCGGAGCAGCTTATATAGCTATGATCGTGGGCACGCCCACTAGGCCTGGCTTTCCTGCCACACTCTGCCTCTCCTAGAGAGTCAGCATGTGCAAGGCAACCCAATAGCAGCAGCAGCCACACCCAAGAGTACACGTGATGCTGCTTTAGTGATGGAAGTTCCCATGTTAAATGCGCACCCAAAATGAGGTATTAAGTCCAAAATAAAAGCATTCTTGTCCCAAGTAAATGTTCTTGCTTATTTGTCATTCATGAGCCTGGCGCCAAAGGGGCCCCTGTGTATGTGGCCCTTGAATGTCTGTGTTCTTGGCCCGATGAAAATGACATTTCTTTAGGATTGCAAGGGCCCAGGGGGTTACCCTCCAGTTGGGACCGGGCTTGGCAATTACTGGGATCCAAATTAATTTTGAGTTGGTTGAGGATGTTACTGCCTAACTAAAAGGCAGAGGGAACACTTTGCTCAACCCAACAATTATGCTCTATGCTTTTTCCAGGGATAGACATTTTCAGCATACAACTGCTAAGCAGAAGATGTTTGGAACAGGGAATTTCCTGACCCCATACCCATTGATAAACTGACTCAACAACGGGAAGGGTCTGGTCTTTTGGGAGTTTCCTGAATAACGCTTTGCTGATGAAGCTTTCTTCACTATTCAAGCCAACTCAATAGGGTCAAGACACAGTAGAGCAAACAAACACTGACCAGAGCTTTGTATAAAAAGTATATAATTATTTATTTAAAACACACTTTAGGCAATACACTAGCACTCTCAATGAAAAGTAAACTAAAAACACAGTCAGGTAAGTATACACACCTCCCTTGATAACTATCAGACAAGTCAAGGTTAAAGCACAACTATTTGTTAAGACAGAAGTGAGATGGCACTCCAATAGTTTAGGTTAAAAAGGGAGAGAAAAGGCAGAGCATAAAATAAAACAGTCCCCAACACTTTTAAGAGTTCAGAGCAAGGGGAGAAAGGCAGGTTATACTGTAGAGCCAAAGTTCATAGGCCAGGCCCACTTTAAATGGAGCCAAGCGAAAAGTGCCCAGGATCACACGGTGCACTGAAAGTCTTTGCAGAGTGTTCAAAAGAGGTTGGGGTGAGTCAAAAGATATAGTTAGGAGCCAACCCAGTTTAGAAGCCAAGGATTTAAGGGTCACCTTTAGCAATCTGTAGAAAGGGAGGACAGGCAGGACACAGTACCTTAAGAGGAAGGAAACTCCAGCGGGGGCAATTGTTCCTGGCAGTGGTTGAGGTTTGTGGTTCCGACCAGGGGAAGAGACCATCTCGTCGAGGAGGAAACGTGGAGTCGTTGCACTGCACAGGGATGAAACCAGCCGCGGAGTTCCTGATTAAAAGCTGCGGTCCTTTTATTCGCGGTCAAAAGTGATGAGCTTGGCTATCCGGCCACCGGGGTGCTTGGCACGGGCGATTCGACCAAGTGACGTCTTTGGAAGCGAAAAAGGGCAAACTGGTTGGTCCTACCAGCTCAAAGGGAGGAGACTCTCCAGCAGAAGATCTTCTCTTGTTGTTGGAAAAGTGGTGAGTTTGTTGCAGCAGGGCTTCACCGGTGGTGTCATCGGTTGCAGGTGGCTCAGCTTCTTCTCTCTTTGGATTCTTAGGTCCTGTGGTGACTTCTGAAGATCCAGTCCCAAAGGCCCTGCTTTTATGCAGAAAAACCCCCATTCATCAGCCTAGCTGTCAATCACACATGCTAAGTGGTGAGCTGGGCGGCTCACCACTGGGCCAATCAGAGTGGAGTGCGACTTGGGTTGCTAAGGCAACGCAGTCCAGGGTGCCAATTCCCCCCTGCACCCTTCCTGTGGAACCCAGACAGAGTGGCATCATTTGGAGGGCTTCTGTGGAGAAGCCTGACAAAATAGTGGAACAAAGGGCTTGACCTTGGTCAGAGTTACAGAGACGGACACAAACGCCATTTTAGAATCGAGTTCTGGCAAAAGGACCCAACCGGTGGTTAAATATTAAATAAATAACCCGGTGGTATCTTTAACATTGCACCAAAAAGTGGTGCGTTTAAAATCATGGGAAAATCCCATAGAGAATATTCCAGAGGAATATTTCACGTGGTAACCACTGCCACCAGCCAGAAACTCGACGAGGGGGGAAGGGACAGTGCTCCCTCGAAAACAGACCCAGGGGCAATCGAATTACCCCTTACCAGTACTTCCACAATATGATGGTTTGTACTGGTTCTGTTCACAATTTTGGACTAGTAAAGCCAATGGTGACTTTACATGCCCTGGGAGACAGTAGTCAGTCCCAGGGTATGGAGTCTATGTTTGGGGGTCACTGTGACACCCCTGTGGTACTGCACCGAGGGTGTTGTGTACCACACACACAGAAAAACAGATGATAGCCTATGGAGTAAAAAAGAAACCCCATAGCCCATAAGCACATAACAAGTCAAGGACATACCTCAAATCATGTCTAAGAGTGGGAGTAAAAGAGTCTCACTCTTAGCAGGAGAAAAAAACAAACCCCAAAAATCCAGAAAAGCTGCTGGGGGATTCACTAGGTTTGGGAAATTAGCCTTATAAGAGAATTCTCCCTAACACTCGCCCCCCCAGAGTAAGGGACAGGAGGATTGAATCCACTCCTGGATGAATCTCATACCTCTAGTCGGTTACAAACATCCTAGAGAGACCATCAGCATTTTGGTGGTGACACCCTGACTTGTGCTCAATGGTGAAATCAAACCCTTGAAGGCAGATTGAGCATCTCAATAGTTTTGGGTTTTCCCCTTTCATTTGCATAAACCATCTGAAGGGTTGGTGGTCAGTCTGAATAACAAAAGTAGAACCATACAAGTATGGCCTAAACTTCTTCAGAGCCCACACAATAGCAAAACACTCTCTTTCAATGGTTGCCCAGCTTGTTTCAGGATCCTTCAGTTTTCTACTGATGAAGCAAATGGGGTTAGCTCATCCAGTTGGCTAAGGACTGAACCTATACCTGCATTAGAAGCATCAGTTTGTACAATTATAGTTTGGTGATAGTCAGGAGCTCTGAGTACTGGAGCTTGACAAAGGGCTTTCTTCAGGTTTTCAAAGGCCTGATTGCACTCCTCATTCCATTTGACCTTTTTCGGGAATTTAGGAGAGGAGATCACAGTGAAGAAGCTATGGTCCCATAGTTCTCTATGAAATTCCTGTAGTACCCAGTGAGGCCTAGGAAGGCTCTAACCTGGGTCTGAGTAGTAGGTGTTGTCCAATTTTGCACAGCTTCAATCTTACTGGGCAAAGGCCTTATTTTACCACCTCCTACCTCATGTCCAAGGTAGACCATTTTACCCTGCCCAATCTGGCATTTACTTGCCTTTATGGTCAGATTGACCTTTTCCAGAGCCTGCAAAACCTGTCCTAAGTGGTCAACATGCTCTTCCCAGGAGTGGCTGAACACTGCAATGTCATCCAAGTATGCCATGCAGAAGTCCTCCATCCCAGTCAGAACCTGATTTACCATCCTTTGGAAGGTAGCAGGTGCATTCTTCAGTCCAAAAGGCATAACCTTAAATTGGTATAGGCCAACTGGGGTAGAACATTCAGTTTTCACCTTGGCATGGTATGTCAGGGCTATTTGCCAATAGCCTGACGTCAGATCAAATGTGCTGAGGAACTTAGCTGCACCAAGTTTATCCACCAACTCATCTGTCCTTGGCAAAGGATGGGCATCTGTCTTGGTGACTGCATTAAGAGCTCTATAGTCCACGCAGAATCTCAGTTGTTTGGATCTTGCCTTTGGTACTAACACAACTGGGCTAGACCATGGACTAGTAGAGGGCTCTATTACCCCGAGGTCAAGCATCTTGCCGACCTCTCCCTTGATGTGGGTTCTTACATTCTCTGACATGCTGTATCCTCTGCTTTTTACTGGCAGACAGTCACCAGTGAGTATATCATGCTGTCCCCAAGGGGTCAAACCTGGTGAAAGTGAGAACAGGGATGCAAACTGATTTAAATGGATTTGCACTCCTCCTGTTGCTCAGGTGTCAGATATGAAGAGAGATTAACTCCTTCAATCTTTTCATCCAAAGGTAAGCCTCTGAGGAGATCAGGGAGAGGTTCACTCTCTTCCTCCTCTGCTGCTGAAGCTAGAAGCAAAGCTCTAACTTCAGGCCTAGAGACATAAGCCTTTAGTCTGTTGGTGTGGAAGACTCTGGGAGCCTCCTTGGGATTGCCAAAGTCAACCAGATAGTTGACCTCTCCAAGTGTTCCCACAATCTTGAAGGGTCCCATCCATTTGTCTTGCAAGGCCCTCTGCCTTGTTGGTATCATAACAAGAACTAGCTGGTCTTGAGCGAACTCAACCATGTTAGCTTTTTGATCATGCCAATGCTTGACCAAAGCTTGACCAGCCTTCAAGTTATCACTAGCTTGAGCCATCATCTGTGACATTCTCCTCTGGAGTCCTATCACGTAGTCAGTCACTCTGACTGGCTTGGGGGAAGGAGCACTCTCCAACCCCTCCTTAATCAGGGCCAATGGACCTCTGACTGGATGACCATAGAGAAGTTCAAAGGGACTATACCCTACTCCCTCCTGAGGGACTTCTCTATAAGCAAAGAGAAGGCATGGCAGTAGAACGTCCCACTTTCTTCTAAGGGGTTCTTCTAAAGCACCTATCATGCTCTTCATTGTTCTATTGAACCTTTCAACCAACCCATTTGTCTGTGGGTGGTAGGCGGTAGAGAACTTGTAGGTAACTCCACAGTTTTTCCACATGGCTTTCATGTAGTGGGACATAAAATTTGACCCCCTGTCAGAGATTACCTCCTTAGGAAAGCCAACTCTGGTAAAAATACCAAGGAGGGCCTTAGCCACAGCCTGAGCCGTAACAGTCCTCATAGGAATTGCCTCAGGGTATCTAGTAGCATGGTCTACTACAACAAGGATAAACCTGTTGCCTAAGGAGGTTGGAGGATCAAGGGGACCAACAATCTCAATCCCTACACTCTCAAATGGGACTCCCACCACTGGGAGAGGCACTAAAGGTGCCACATTCTTGGAACCACTCTTGCCAGAAGTTTGGCAGGTGTGACAGCTCTTGCAGAACTTATCTACCTCAGCCCCTATTTTTGGCCAATAAAAGTAGCGTTAGAGCCTTTCCTTGGCTTTCTTGAAACTCAAGTGACCAGCTAAAGGAATCTGATGGGCTAGTTGCAAGAACTGAAGTCTGTTTTCTTGAGGGACTACAAGCCGTTTGTAGTCTCCAGGTGCAGACTCAGTCGGTTCACTGTAGAAGAGGCCATCTTCCCAGTGCAACCTATACTTCCCTGGCGCTTGCCCATCAGCCTGAGAAGCTGCCTGGTGGCGGAGACCTTCCAGAGTTGGACATTCTCTTTGGGCCTTACGGAAAGCGGATCTGCTGGGTCCATCTTCTGCCAGTAAAGACTGTAGCTCAGGATGGTCAGCAGGGTCCAGATCTCCATTAAGTTCTTGGCCTCCTACTAGCTCTTCTTCAGAGTCTAGTTCAACCACACAGGGCTGTACCTCCCTCTCAGCCTCAGCTGGATGTGGAGTTACAGGTATAACTTTGGACAGCCTAGGGGAAGTCCTTGTTGGAAGCACTGGAGTGCTTGCTGCTGGTTTCTTCTTAGAAGTCTTGGGGCCCCTTTGCTTCTGGTTGCTTAGAGATTGCAGTAAGTAGCTCCAGTGGAGTAGGAGTGATTTCTTTTTCCATCATCTCCTGGGGAGAACCTCTCAAGGTTTTCTCCCTTGCAGGTCTGGTTAGTTCCTGTAACCTTTTACTAGGAGGTCTGGAGGGATGTGACACAACTCCAAGAGCTTTCAGGTCATTTCCCAACAGAACTCTTCCTGGTACCTCACATTGTACACTGACAGGTATCTTCACAGTCATATCATTGCACTGGATGAGAACTGGTAAATGGGGACACATCTGCACAGGCCCTCCAGCTAACTTGGTGAGGCATTTGGATGCCCTAGTAACCTCCTCTGCCTTGAAAAAAGATTCATCCACCACAGTTATGCTGGCCCCAGTGTCCCTAATGGCAGGAGTCTCCTGACCATTCACCTGGCCACTGTCCTTATAATACTCTTTAGTATTATCTGGGATAGAATTATAGACATCTAAATTCTGTTGTTCCCACAACCCCAGGGACACTAAAGAAACACTGGCTGACACTCCAATGGTATCATCAGCCAATAGTAGAAAGTTTCCACTTGTCATTGGTACTTCCTCCTCTGGAGCGAAGGCTAGGGAGACAAGCTGGACCCCTGAAGGTTTACCCTTACATCTGGGATCTCCTTTCACATGGTCAGTAGAGCCACAAACATAGCATTTTCCAAATGCTTTCTGGAATGGAGGCTTGCTCTGACCTCCTTCTGGTCGGGGACCAGAAGGTACACTAGCCTGATTTGGTTTCCCTTGTGGCTTACCCTTAGAGTTTTGTTTGGGGGCCCTCTTTGGAATTGGAATTATTTTAATTCTCTTTGGCGTCCTTCTTTGGTTGTTTCCCCTCATCCTTTTTCTGAGTTGCCCCAGAATCCTTGTGAGTAGCCATGTTGGCAACCCACAAGTCAGCAGCCTTAGCTAGCCTCTTGGAATCCAATTCCTTTGAATCAGCCAAGTGCTTTCTGGGCTCAGGAGAGCAGGCATCATAAATTGACTCCAACATAACAAGATTTCTCATTCCCTCATAAGTGTTCACTCTGTAACCCTTAATCCATCCCTCTAAGTTTTTCAAACTTTCACACACCCAGGTAGCCCAAGGGGTACCATCATGCTTTTTGAGGGTCCTAAACCTCTTAAGGTACTGGGAAGGGGTCTTCCCAAATCTAGCTATTAAAGCTAGCTTCACACATTCATAATCCATCCTATCCACCTCCCCCAACTCCATTACCACATCAGATGCAACATGGGGGAGCCTAGAGAACAACCAAGGAAGCAACTGAACCCTGTGATGTTCTGGAGCCCATGATTATACTCAAACATAGCCAACAAATCCAACACATCCAACTTAGGTTCATACATACCCACAATCTCTTTAGGCATCCGGGGTCTTTTGGGACTGGAACTCCTAGAGGATCCGGGGAGAGAAGCAGTTTCAACAGATAATTTCTTCATCTCCAGCTCATGCTTGAGCTCCATTTCTCTGAACCTTAGTTCTTGGTGCTTTTGTTCAGATTGGGCACTAATTCTTTTGAACTCTAATTCAAGCCTCAACAAAAACAATCACTAACGATTTTATGCGTTTTAGATTCAACGTATTGCCCACAAACCAAATACTCTCTATCAGATCAATTGTTCAACTAATATGGCCGTGGTGTAGGTTTTGTGGTATAGAAGGCATGGTTGAGGACCTGAAACATATACTTCTGGTATGTCCGGCACTGAGGGAAAAAAGACTCCGATATTTTGCGCAATATGTCCATAATACTGCGGAAGTAAATAGAGAATTTATTTGGTATAAAATGCTACACAACAACAATGGCAACTTGAATATCAGGGTAGCAACGTTTCAGAGAAATGTGTGTGCTCTGTTTTAAATTTCCTTTCATTGCTATATTTTTTCGTTTATTTTAATCTGGTTTTGGTCTTCCTACTATGTAAGAGTAATGAGGATTAATTTATGGATTGCTATTCGGTGACTTGGTTAGGAAATGGTGTGAAAATATATGATATGGACTTGGTAATAGGGTCAATATGTTAGATACAGGAGATTAACTGTGTTCTCTTATTTGAAAATGTGAATATGTTTCTGCTTTGCTATTTCGTTGTTTTTACTTTGTATTTCTCTGTAATGAAAATGAATATGTTTTGTAAAGGTTTTTCTAAACCAAAACAAATAAATAAAAAAAAAATTAAAAAAAATTCAAGCCTAATTTTTTCTAGTTTAATGAATGCAGGACTTAATGTGGGACCTGACACAGGTCCAGTAGACATAGCTTGAGGTGCTAGAGCAGGCAGAGGGGCAGTGGGGAAAGTTACATTAGCCTCACTTTCCTCTTCTGAATCTACAACATTATCAATACTTTGATCCATATTACCTTCATCAGTGTTGTCTACATTTGCTGGGGAGGTAGGTTCCTCTGAACCACTACCCAGACTTTGGTTTTATAACAATCTTTCTATTAGTTGCATTTTCTTGCCTTTAACAGGAAGATCCTTATGTCTACAAAGAACTCTTAAACAATCAGCAGTTTTTGCAGAAAGGGACTCCTGGCTGTAACTTTGCATAGTTCGACTTGTTAAAAATTAACTTATACAGTGCTAAGCTTTGTGGTTAGTTGCACTAAGGTATATAGACAGTCTAAAATGTATACTCAGTACAAATCCCACCGCTGTACACCAGTGTTAGGCAGAATCCTATGCAGTTCCCTTGGGGAACACTGCAAAAAGATTAAGACTACAGGAGCAGTAGTAAACCCAGTTGGTAGCAGTCTGCATCACCCAGATTTACCTGGTAGCTGTGGCTGAGCAGTCAGACTTCTCTCAAGAAGAGTAGGGCAGTATGCATAGTATACACAATAGGGTCAAGACACAGTAGAGCAAACAAACACTGACCAGAGCTTTGTATAAAACGTATATAATTATTTATTTAAAACACACTTTAGGCAATACACTAGCACTCTCAATGAAAAGTAATCTAAAAACACAGTCAGGTAAGTATACACACCTCCTTTGATAACTATCAGACAAGTCAGGGTTAAAGCACAACTATTTGTTAAGACATAAGTGAGCGCTTAACTTAGATGGCACTCCAATAGTTTAGGTTCAAAAGGGAGAGAAAAGGCAGAGCATAAAATAAAACAGTTCCCAACACAGTTCAGATCAAGGGGAGAAAGGCAGGTTATACCGTAGAGCCAAAGTTCATAGGCCAGGCCCACTTTAAATGGAGCCAAGTGAAATGTGCCCAGGATTTAAGTGCACTGACAGTCTTTGCAGAGTGTTCAAAAGAGGTTGGGGTGAGTTAGAAGATATAGTTAGAAGGCCTGGAGCCAACCCAGTTTAGAAGCCAAGGATTTAATGGTCACCTTTAGCAATCTGTAGAAAGGGAGGCCAGGCAGGACACAGTACCTTAAGAGAAAGGAAGCTCCAGCAGGGGCAGTTGTTCCTGGCAGTGGTTGAGGTTCATTGTTCCAACCAGGGGAAGAGAAGATCTCGTCGAGGAGGAAACGTGGAGTCGTTACACTGCACAGGGATGAAACCAGCCGCAGAGTTCCCGATTAAAAGGTGCAGTCCTTTTATTCGCGGTCAAAAGTGGTGAGCTTGGCTATCCGGCCGCCGGGGTGTTTGGCACGGGCGATTCGACCAAGTGACATCTTTGGAAGCGAAAAAGGGCGAACTGGTTGGTCCTACCAGCTCAAAGGGAGGAGACTCTCCAGCAGAAGATCATCTCTTGTTTTTGGAAAAGTGGTGAGTTTGTTGGAGCAGGGCTTCACCGGTGGTGTCGTCGGTTGCAGGCGGCTCAGCTTCTTCCCTCTTCGGATTCTTAGGTCCTGTGGCGACTTCTGAAGTTCCAGTCCCAAAGGCCCTGCTTTTATGCAGGAAAACCCCCATTCATCAGCTTAGCTGTAAATCACACATGCTAAGTGGTGAGCCGGGCGGCTCACCACTGGGCCAATCAGAGTAGAGTGCGACTTGGGTTGCTAAGGCAACGCAGTCCAGGGTGCCAATTCCCCCCTCCACCCTTCCTGTGCAACTCAGACAGAGTGGCACCAATTGGAGGGCTTCTGTAGAGAAGCCCGCCAAAATAGTGGAACAAAGGGCTCGACCTTGGTCAGAGTTACAGAGACGGACACAAATGCCATTTTAGAATCGAGTTCTGGCAAAAAGACCAAACCGGTGATTTAATATTAAATAAATAAACCGGCGGTATCTTTAACATTGCACCAAAAAGTGGTGCATTTAAAATCAATCGGAAAATCCCATAGAGAATATTCCGGAGGAATATTTCGCGTGGTAACCACTGCCACCAGCCAGAAACTCGACGAGGGGGGACGGGACAGTGCCCCCCAAAAACAAACCCAGGGGCAAACGAATTACCCCTTACCAGTACTTCTACAATATGATTGTTTGTACTGGTTCTGTTCACAATTTTGGACTAGTAAATCCAATGGTGACTTTACATGCCCTGGGAGACAGTAGTCAGTCCCAGGGTATGGAGTCTATGTTTGGGGGTCACTGTGACACCCCTGTGGTACTGCACTGAGGGTGCTGTGTACCACACATACAGAAAAACAGATGATACCCTATGGAGTAAAAAGAAACCCATTAGCCCATAAGCACATAACAAGTCAAAGACATACCTCAAATCATGCCTAAGAGTGGGAGTAAAAGAGTCTCACTCTTAGCAGGAGAAAAAAACAAACCCCAAAAATCCAGCAAAGCTGCTGGGGGACTCACTAGGTTTGGGAAATTAGCCTTATAAGAGAATTCTTCCTAACACAGACTCGCCCTTCTTTTGAATCTCAGCCAGGACTGGTTTTTCATCACAATTGACTACAGGATTTGGATTTTCAGATAGGGGATTGGTATACAATTTTAAAGTATTTCCTTCCAGTGTGGAATGCCACTTGAAACTGGAAGGAAGGTTGATTTTCAAGAATGGAGAGGAGTTCCCATTACCAGTTTGTTGTCCTACAGCAATTACTGTAATGTCAGGTATTTGATTATTTTGGACATGAAACTCAATTTGTGTTACACTCACCTGGTCTCTGTGGGGGTGCCAAGCAATGCTGGGCAGGGCGTTTGCGGGCACTACCTCTGAGGTCACTTCTGAGGTCACTCTGATGGTCTATGGTCAAATTTGGAGGAGAATGCTCCTATGATAGAGGAAAGCAATTAGGGGTGTGCTCTTAATTCGTGCGACCCACACCTCCCACTGGATCCTAACCCCTTCCCTCAGGGTTATTTCTCACCTTGGGTTTATACTTGACGAGCTCTCCGTCCTGCTTCTCTGTGCAGAGGCGCAGTTGTGGATGCAGGTGTCCTATAGGACCTAGTTGCTTCACTGGTCCTCAGACCTGCACGTCGAGCCCAGACCTGCTGTGGCTCAGACTATTGCCTTGCTGCTTCAAGGTAAGTTGAGTCTGTCCTTTCCTCTATTCGTTCTGAGAATGCCCTGTGTATACTTCTTACTTGTCCTTCGGGCTTCTCTTCTTTCTCTGTTCTCTCCTTCCGTGTCTGCACTTCTTTTTCTGTGTTTCGTGACTGTTCAGTATAAGCCCGACTAATGCATTGCTTCTTTTGTCCCCGCAGGGGTTGTCTCTACACTCCTTCGTGGCACAGAGCCGTCGTGTGCAACAGGATGGAATGCGAGAGATCGCGGAGCCGGACCAGCAGAGATGGATGGTAAGTTCGGGTGTGCGAAGCGCTGGCGTTGGGCTTTGGGAGAGTGATCAATGCTAACCTGTTGCCTTTCTTGTTTTCTCCTTATCTGACTTTATAGGGTGCAGCAGTCTCTCGGAGGGGTGAATGAACGAGCCATCAGGATAGAGTTCAAGATCAAGTTTTCCAGGTAAGCGCTGCGATAATGATGTCCTGTTTTTACTTCCTTGTAGGTCGGCGGCTGGTTTCAGGACCGGAGTTCAGGTAAGCAGGGAGCTGAACACAATGAGCGTTACGCTGCAGTCATGCAGAATAACGCAAAGCACGGTTTTCGGCCGGGGTGTGGCTTATATAGCCAGCCACGCCCAAAAGTCCAACCACACCCAAAACTCTAGTCTGCATGGTTTTGTCTAGGAACAGGACTGTGGTGTAGGCCTCCATGTGACACTTGCCCTTATTCACTGTAATGAGCCTGTCGCCAAAGGCGCCAGGATTGGGACCAAGTGCTCCTCCTTACATTTTTAAACAGCCCTTAGGGCAATTCCTGGATGCCGCGTCCCCGCTGTAGGCCGGGGGTAGTTGTGTGAATGGTCATCACGGGTACTGACTGTGACAATTTGATCAGATTTTTGTTCAACCATGTGGCATGTGCCATTTAAAATGACATAGTTGCTGCTGTTTTTTAATTTTATTGTCCAGTTAGTCTGAGTCCAGAGGACCTTGTTCACACAGTCAATTAGGGGAGACAACCTGCAAAGGTGTCATTCCCTAATAGACAGGGGGTCCCCTCTGGAGTCACGACTATAACCGGGTGGTTCACCTTGTGTCGCCCAATTTTAATTTCCAGATCTGCAGTCCCCTCGACGGGTCGAAGTTCTGGAATTGTCCAGGAAGAGGGGTGAGAGGGATATGGTGTCTCTCTCCCTTCCTGAATTTAGCTGCTCAAGGGCCCTTTTGGACAGAAGAGTGGCTTGGGATCCAGTGTCCACCATTGCTAAAAATGCACATTGCCCTTGCACTCGGACAGGGGCGTAGAATCTACCTTCTTTCTCCTCCAATGGGCAAAGGTAATGGACATTTTGGGCAAGCTGGGATGTCGATTTCTTTATTTTGGACTCCAACACAGTGGGGTATTGGACAGTTTTCTGTGTCGGAGTCTGGGAATCTGTAACAAAAATGTGGTATCCTGAAATATGTGGGATTTCGAAATCCCCTTTTTCCCTTAGCTCAGTACTGCCCCCCTTGACCTGGTGGCAGTCACTAGAACCAGTTTTTGGGGAGGATACCTCCATCAATATTTTGTTCTATGGATGACAATTTTGGGGTTCAGGGATGGGTGATTCTGAATCAGTCCCCACACCTATCCAGTCTGAGTTCTGGTCTCTTGGGACCTATTTTTCTTTGGGAGGAATTCCCCCATCCTTGAAGGAGAAGATTTTCCTCCCGGAATCCTCCCAGGAATTTTCCCCTTCAAACTGGAGGACACTGACTTCCTCCACAAAATGGGTCTTTTTGGTTTCTTTGTTTCTCCTACCCACCCTCTGTTACCTGGGTTGCAGATTTTTGGGGGCAAGAGATTTTAGTTCGGATTCCGGGGTGTCCAGGGGCTTTTCACGGGTGAGGAAGGAAGCTTCTTCTAGGGCTTTGCACTCCCCTTCCTCCCGTGCCTCCTCCTCTGGAACCGGTGGGTTGTCGGGGTTCTCTCCCTGTTATTGTTCCGGGGTGCCAGACCCTTGGTTTGAGGGGTTCTGAGCCACCATGTTCATCTGAGGGTTCTGCTGAGCCCTCAACATGGGACTCAGATCCTGAGTTAGGTTCTGGACCTGGCACTCCAGTTGGGACACCCGCTCCTGCTGGTACGGGGGTCTTTGATCAAACTTGGGGATTCCCTTGGTAACCCTTCACCCTTGGCCGCCCCTCTCCCGGATTGGGTGGCCTGGACTCCTGAAAGCGTTGAGATAAAGGAAGGTTATCCTGCAGGTTGGGGTTTGGAAGGTTCCGGAGGAAGAATCTTAACCCGTGATTTGGATGATTACTGCCCTCCTGAGGGAAGTTAGGAGGGAAGTTTCTTGGGGCAGTACTCACCTGATTGGATCCCCACCTTGGGCTGGGGGAGTCCACACGTACCCCAAGATAGGTCTGTTGCCCATATACCTGGGACTAATATAATTAGAAGAGTTAGAGGTCAGATTGGTGGGGTTTCCTACCTGACACCACCTGCTGCTGATTGATCAGAATGCCTTTTTTGCCTCTCATTTGGCTGGTATTGGTAAGGTGTGTTTTTAGGCCCCCCCATTTCTAGGTTCAAAATGGGGGCAACCTTCACCTGTGCCACCTTAGCAGCAGCGGGGGTATTGGTTGTTTTTTTTCTTTTTCTACAGGTTTTTGGACCTCATAGATCTGGGTAGCATGCTCTATTACCAAGTCCAGGGTCCTGTTGTCATGAAAATCTCTTACCAACTGTGTCATTATATATTTTGGGAGCGCATGAAAATAGGTAGTTATAAATTCCCTACTATTCGTGCGCACCCACCTGGTAGTTTGTGAAAATGCGCATTTTAGTTCCTGCACAAATTCTCTTGGGGCCTGATCCTCTTCACAGTGCAGATTGTAGACCGCCTTGCGGGCCTCCTGAGGGTTTCTGTATGTGGAAAAGTGCTTCAAGATGGCCGCTTTATAGGTGGACCACCTTGAATGGTCCTGGTCTTCCAGCCCAGCAAAGAAGCTGGAGTACTCTGGAGGGAACGTCCATTTGGCATAGTCTATGAATTCTGGCTATTTGTGAGGTTAAAAGAGTTCATCATCTGTTCGTTCATTTAGCTCCAGATGCTCCCAGACAGAATATTTGGCATTTTTGTAATATAAGGTCATGACATTTCTAATAGGCTTAATCTGTTTAATTGGTTCTTTCACCAGAGCTCTCTTTTGTTTATTAGCCTTCTTTTGCCACTTCACCTGAGTCCATTCTCCCTCAGACTCAGAGCTACTGCTATTTGAAGTCCCCTCTTTATCTTCTAGGCGCTCCCTAATTCTTATAGCTTATAAGTAGCTCTCAGAATGGTGGGGCCTAGTTTCTTCTCCCCTGTTGTGCTTTGGGCTCTCTGGGTCTCTCCCCTTGAGCTCCCTCCTTCGCACAGGAGAGTGGTCTTCTGATTCCTCCCTGCTTCCAGGGTTGGTGGAGGTCCCCCCCCCACTGCCCTGATTGGGTAGAGGTCTTCAGAATGCTCTTTTGAGGCCTCAATTCACGCTCTGTTTTGTTCTGCAAAGCAAATCAAATGGTCCCTTTGTAGATGGTGCTTCTGCAGGTCTATCTCCCTAAGTTTCTCCTCATAGGAGTCTTCCTGATCAGATATTTTGGTCATAATATTTTGGAATCTGTAGAGGGACGCCGGTCCATCAATCTTTGATGGGCGGTGGCCTGCCTGTTCAATCAAGCTGGGCCTACTAGAGTCAGGCTGCCTCATGATTCCTGGTACAAAAACGAAGAGAGATGCTCAGGGACCTCAGTTGCACCCATTTCTCCCCATGCTCAGCAGCTTAGGGAACTGTAAATGTAAACCCTATTTTATGAACAAAACATCTATCCACCAGAAAGAAAATTACCCCATGTAAGTAGCTGGATCTTCTAATGGCTAGCACCCTCCCACTAAGTACTCATCTTGAGAGAGAATCCCAGAGAAATATTCAGACATTAAACGGGAAGTGGGTGGAGAGTGATGATGTCGATCACACATCCCTAAACCAGGTAACTCTAGAGGACTGCCTATCCAAATCGGACATCCTGGACATTCATAGCATCCAGGCAGTAGTGTTTGGCAAAAGTATGGACAGAGGCCCACATAACTGCTTGGGCATACATCCAGAAAAGGGGCACCTCTCTGACATAACTGCCACCCCTTTTATGAAGTGCACGCTCAGCCCCGCAGGATCCTCTTTCTGAGCAAGTTTGTAACATTCTGAAATGCACACGATGACTGATACCACTTGTTCATTTACTGCCATGCTAGTTCTGGGACTAGCATAGGCGACAAATATGGGCCTCATTACAAGTCTGCCGGTCCGGTTTTAACGTTGCCGGTAAAACCGCACCGGCACCTTTACCAGACCGGCTCATTCTGACCTGCAAATCCGGAAACACCATCACTGCGAAGCGACCCCCGTGGTGACAATGCACCCGGAAGTCCCGTAGGCATAAACAGCGTGCCGATTCACCAACCCACGCCCAGACATCAGCAACGCGTAACACCGTGCATGTTACGAGTAGCACAGACACGGAAACACCGCCAGAATAATGGTGGAAACACTGTGAACATGGTGGCGGTACCGGCGGCACCGCAGAGATGGCGTTAAACAGTGGCAGGTGAGCTGAATCAGGCCACAGGGGTGCAAAATGAGGCAAGCTGCACCACGTAGGCTACTGGGAGCCTACAAAAGGGCCCCATTCACACCCAGGCCACCTTCAAACACAACCATGCTGTCAGCCGCTGTAGCAGCATTTGGCCTAGGGAACCTACAAACAGCAGTGCACATTGTGGCAGCAGTGGGGCAGAGGAGGAGGAGGCGCAGGCGGCAAATTGCGAACCTGGTGCCCAAACACATAAATGTGCAGCCGGCACGACCCCGCAGGCAGCCAGCAATACCCCGAATCAGGGCCTCACCCTGGAACCTGGCCCCAGGGCAAATCCACACAATCATGACCATTGTCACCCTGATCGAGGAGGACATCAGCAGCCACATTGGCATCCGGCCTGCAATCCCCCCGCTGAAGGTTCTGTCTCGGTACTTTATTTCCTTGGATCAGGAACATATCAGCACACTGTCTGTGAGCTGCAAGGGCTGTCACAACCCTGTTTATCCAGAGTACTGGACCAGGTACTGAATGCGCTGCAGCACCATGCGTCTGAGTACATATCCCTACCCTGTACCCTTGCCCAGGTCATTGCCACCAAGTTGGCCTTCCGTGCCATTGCAGGCATGCCAAATTGCATAGGCGCATTAGACTGCACCCAAGTTGAGTTGACAGTTGCACATGCAATGGAGGCAGTGTACCGCAATCGGAAGCAATTCCACTCACTGAATGTTCAGATGGTATGCAATGCTGGACTAGTGATCACCCATTGCTGTGCAAGTTTCCTGGGGTCAACACATGACTCGATGGTCTTGCAGAACTCTACATTGCCACGCTACATGGAACGCTATGCAGGACAACGCACATGGCTATTGAGTAAGTACAACTGCCAACAAGTCGTTGCCCATTTTCAATCCACTAATGTGACCATCAACGACCCCTGCATGGTATTGTTATCGAAGCTGGCTCAAAAGATGTCCCATACAACGGATTCACAAATGGGCCATGATTGTACTGCATCTGATTCAGACGGTGTTACCACGAACACTAACATGTGCCCTTCCTTACACTCCCATGCAGGTGATGCTGGGTATGCACTCACGCCATGGCTGATGACGCCCATACGAAGGCCAAGGAACAGGCATGAGGAGGCCTACAACAGGGCACACATACACACACGTGGCATGATAGAGTGTAACTTTGGATTACTGAAGGCCAGGTTCCGCTGCTTGAGCCGATCGAGTGGCTCATTGCAGCACAGCTCAGTGAAGACAGGGAAAATAGTAGTTGCATGTGCCATGCGGCACAATCTGTGCATATGCAGGAACATTCCACTGCCCCCAGACACAGAAGAGGAGGATGATGATGGTGATGACTACAACGGTGATGAGGATGATGATGGGGATGGGATGGGTGCACTCCCTGGCAGGTGTACCCATGATGGACAACATGCATGGGTAGCACTCATTCACAATTTATTTTGATAAACTTCTCATGCACATCAGGCACTTCATGTGGTGGCACGACATTAAATGGTTTGAATGCACACGAAATCAACAATGTCCACTTGTCATTTGCATTGCAACAAAAGTGTATTAACTACATTACAATGGTGACAGGAATTGGATGATGATGAAATACACCCGTGCCCACCCACCTCCTCAATGTACCCACCCCCCAACCAGGCCCCAACTGACTTACCCCACTAAGGACCACACCCACAACGTACCCACCCCAAAACCAGGCCCCAACTGACTTACCCCACTAAGGACCACCCCCACCTCCCCAACGTACCCACCCCCCAACCAGGCCCCAACAGACTTACCCCACTAAGGACCACCCCCACCTCCCCAACGTACCCACCCCCCAACAACAACCCCATCACGACCGTTTGCATCACAGGTTAACGTTCACCACACTATTTTTGTCCACGCTTGTGGGCGTACATGTCCTTCCCGGAGGGTCCGGACAGCCGTGATGACCGCCTCCGAGGACTATTGGCCACCGAACTTGAGGGTGTGCTGCTTGCAGATAGCACTGTCGGGGTTGCAACTGGCACATTGCCCAAATATGCCTGTTGGGCCACTTGCATTGCCTCCGCGATAGTTGACATCACGGTGTTCCCCTCCCTGACCTGCCGTGACATAACAATGTTTGTGGTAGTGAATCTGCGAATGGCACATGACAGTCTACGCACAGAGGTGGCAGTGCTCTCCCTCTGGAGTCTGGCCTCCTCACGCTGCAGCCTGGCCTCCTCTCGTTGCAGCTTAGCCTCCTGGAGTTGTTGCTCCACTAGCTGCGTAAGGCTTGCCTGGTGTTCCGCGATGCGCAGGAGGCAGGCGCTGAGTTCTGTGAGCCAGGGTGTGGGGGAGGTCATTGGGCTGAATTGTATCTCCTGTAGGGGAGTGATGTTGCCCCTGTCATCCTCATTGTGTGATGCGTCAGCACACTGTTCCACCGGTGCACTTTTGCCGCTGGATGGGATGCATCAGTGTCAGCCATATCCTGACGCCCACTGATGGGTGCGGCAGATGTGGCAGCAGGTGTGGATCCGGTGGCCACATGCTGTGCTGGGGGTGCAGCGGGGATGTATGTGTCCGTGGCCGACATTGGCGGGGCCAATGGTTGAGTTCCAGAGGTGGTGGCAGTGGCATCCTGTGATGTCCGGGTACGACGGCTATATGCAGTTCCATGTGGAGTAGGCTGTTGTGCAGTTTCACTGTCGGATGATGTGCCTGTGGGGGAATGCAGGGCATGCTGTTAGTTGTTTCACAGGATGTGAATGGGTCGATCACATGCGAAGCACTCCTCATACTTGGTCCACTTGCATGTACACACATTTGATGGGTTATGCACTCAGGTGTGTGGATCTCAGCTTGCACACAGTTGCATGCTGTCTGCCTGTCCAGGGGGTTCTGTCACTTGTACATGTGGTGTGTGGTGGGGGTCTTTGGTGGATGCGTTGGGTGCCTCTAGGCCCGGATTGGGAGGGGGTTCCAACATTTAAACTCATGGCTTTCCACCATGTGTACTTACTAGCATTGCCAGGTGGGCTGGCTCTGAACTCTGCTCCGCCTACGCCCTCGATCCCTTCGAGGTGCAGGACACTACTGCACCTCTCCTCCCATGTCTGGAGCCTTAGGGGTGTAGCAGGTCCCCCTCCTGTGCTGGTGCTGTGCTGGCGGTGTGCTGCCATTAGGTTGCGCACACGCAGCCGCAGATGGTCCCATCGCTTGTGGCAATCTTTGACTGGGCGCACTGTCACGCCAACTGCGGTGCACTTCTGTGCTGCTGCTGCCCAGATCTCTTTGCGCCGCTGCTGTGTGCTGCGCCTTTGGTCGGCACTGAACAGCATTGGGGCGTTGTCAACGATGTGCTCAACCAGCACTGTTAATTCTGGCTCGCTGAAGCAGGGTTTCCACTGGCGTGTGGCTGGTATGCATGAAGCCATCTTCTTTGTCATGTCCCAGTGGAAGTAGGCCCGGTGGTTGCAGAGGATGGCAGTGGATTGTGGTTTAAATAATGGCCGCCACTCTCTTTCGGGTTTTCGCAGTGACAGTGTTTCCGGATCCGGTATTTCCATATACGGTATTTCCATATCCGTGGCGGCGGAGGCGGATACGGATGTACCGCTGCCATGTTTCACGGTGCATCCGTGTCCGAGGGTGTTTGCGTTCCGGCAGAGACACCTTTTCCGCAATTGTCTGGTGCGCGCGACCGACAAACCGTAAATGCACCTTATTTCAGCATGCTTGCGGAGGCGGTAACGGTGTCACCGCCTTCATGGAAACAACGGATTCCGGACCGGCAGACTCATAATGAGGCCCATTATCTTCTTTTCTCATTTACCTTAAGTCTTGAAATGTAAAAACTAAAATCCCTCTTAGGGTCCAAACGATGCAGCCCCCTTTCCTCTTAGAAGGGATGTGGAGGTGGATAAAAAACTGGTAATTTAATCTTGAGTGAGATTAAAGTCTGAGACCACCTTTGGCATGAAGGAGGGCCATACCCTCAAGTTAACTTTGGATGTAGAGAACGAGAGGTCATGAGGCTTTACTGAAAGAGCCTGGAGCTTGCTTACTCTCAAGGTGGATGTAATCACCAAAACACTATTCTCGTTGTCAATAATCTGAACAAACAAGAATGCGTCTACTCAAAGGGGGAAGCCATCAAGAATGTTAAAACCATATTCAGATCCCATGGCAGCACGATGAACGTTCTCTGTGGCAACATATTTACAAATCCCTGTAGGAATTGCACCTGCCGTAGGGACTCCAAAGTAGGAGCCCTGCTCAGGGGTTCTCTTGAAACCGAGATTGCCACCATGTCTCTTTTTACTGTGCCGATCTGCAATCTACTTCTAGCAGGAGACATCAAAAACTCGAGGACCAATGATGTTGGGCAAGTAATGGATCCCAGATCCCCCTTTCTGCACCAGGTGCAACATTTCTTCCAGTACAGTAGTAGCTGGCCATGGTTGCCACCATGCGGGCAGAGAGGAGAATCTCCACAACCTCTTCAGACAGGTCGCAATCCATGTATGTTAGCCTATGTAAAACCAAGCAAGGAGATTCAGAGTGTTGAGGTTGGGATGAAGAACCTGTCCTCCCAACTAGGACAGAAGTTCATCTTTCACCAGGAGGCATTGAGGAGGGCAAATGGCCATTTCTAGAAGATCTACATACCACGCTCAGTATGGGGTGATCAGAAACATCATGGTCTGGAACCTCCTCAGCCTCTTGAGAAACTGTGTCTTTACGAGAATCGGTGGAGGACGGTGAAGTCCTGTGAAGTCCTACTCCACTAGAAACCCTTCCCCCAGTGCCCCTCTCGGTGGAAGTTCCTTGGAGCGGTATTACTGACACTTCCTGTTGACACAGGTTGAGAACAGGTCTACTTAAGGGGTTCCCCGAAGGTTGAAGATTTTGTAAGAATCACCTGGCACAACTCCCACTCGTGGGGGACCATTCTCTGCCTGCCCAGAGCATCCACCACCATATTCTGTTTCCCAGCTAGATGGTCTGCCAACAAAGAGATCTGGTTCTCCAACATCCAGAATCATAGCAGCATTGCTTCCTTGCAAATGGGTAGCAAGCCTACACCTCTTCTCTTATTGAGGTAGTGCATGACTACTGTGTTGTCAGTCAGTATCAGGACAGTTTTCCCCCTGAAGGAAGACAGGAAGGCTTTCAGAGCCAGTCTGATTGCCTGCAGCTCTGGCAAATTGATATGCAATCTAGACTCTGCTTAGGACCAAGTTCCACTCACCCTGCAATCCCTCAGGTGATGCTCCAGCCTTTCAAGGAAGCATCTGTTATCACCGTCTCTTCCGGCCACAGTTGGCAGAAGTTTACCTTGCCCTCAATTTGTTCACTTGGGACCACCAATCTAGGTCCTGTAAAACTTGCAGCTGATCCCCCATGCACCCCAATGACCGACACCCTTTGGGACCTAAAAGATAACTGCAGAGATCATATCCAGAAGCACCAGAAAACTGCAGGTTTCCATCAGACCAAGAAGTCATAGGAAAGCTAGGGCTGGCCCAATCTGAAAGTTCTGGAACAAGTTTACCAACTGCAGAATATTTTTCACCATGCCATCTGAGAGAAATACCTTCCCCAATTAAGAGCACAGGAGGTCCCCAATAAAATGGAGGGTCTACGTCGGTGTCACCTGGGATTTCTTGAAGTTGAGAGAGAAATCCAAGCTCTGTAGGAGGTGGCATGTGTGAGATAGATGGGCAACTGCTTGCTTCATGGATCCGGCTTTGATAAGCCAGTCGTCCAGGAAGTGAAAGACGTGAATCTCCTCCCTCCTGATCTTGGCCCCTACCACCATCATCAGCTTGGTGAACACCCTTGCGTCAAATGTGAGCCCAAATGTGAGAAAACAGAATTGGTAACACTTCTGGCCACACATCTCAAGAACTTCCTGTGCTTCTGGTCGATATGCATATGGAAGAAAGCATCCTGGCGGTCTAAGGACACCATCAAGTCTTGGATCTCAAGGTCTTGCAAAATCTGGCCTAATGTCACCATCTTGAACTTGTCCTTTCCCAAGAACTGCCTGAGGAGCCTTAAGTCTAAGATGGGAAATAAACTGCTGTCCTTCTTAAGTACCAAAACGTAAGGCAAGTGCCATTCCTTTCCACTCTTCACATTGGAAACCTGTTCTATTGCTGCTTTTTGCAGCAAGGTCTGAACCTCTGCAAGAGAATTTGGTCTGGCGATGACACCCTTCCTGTAGGCAAGTGGCCTAGGGGCTTTTGGACAAAAGGAAGGCAGGACCCAGACCCTACATGTGCAGAACCCATGTGTCCAAATTAATGCCACACCAAGTGCCTAAGAACTTATGCATTCAGTGCAGCGCTGCCGACTCAAAGAGGTTTCTGATTGGTTGTAGGTGCCGAAGCAGAGGTATTCTGAGATATGGACATTTGCAAATTGTTTCCTTTTCATGGTCTTGTGGACTGTTTTTGTACTCCTCTGGCTACCGAAAACTGGGCTTTACCCCTCTGTGCAAACTGTTGGAAAGATCTGAAAGCACAGACTCTAGAGAAAGCCAATTTAGAGGAAGGAAACTTAATACTCATAGGCTGTTGCCCTATTAGGGCTAACAATTTGGTGGTGGCTTTGGATTCCTTGGACTTTTGCAAGGCTTTGTCTGCTGCAAAGCCTGACTTCCTCATCCATGTGTATCTCCTTATCACTGCGGCAATCCCCATGGCTCCGGCCACACAATCAGCTGTGTCTAAAAATGTCTGTACGGCTTGACATGCAACCTCTTTCCTATCTTTTACCACCTCTTTGAAATCATTACGGATCTCTACTTCTGGGAGGTTAATCTGCTGCCTCTGATATGAAAGACACAAGGTGTTAACTGCCTTGAGAGCCACACTACCACTTCCAAAAATGTTCTTTCTAGTGCACCCAATTGTGTACCCTCTTTTTCTGGTGGGAGGGTCAACAAAACTGACATCTTTGTCCCAGCACTGGCATCCTGCACCACCAAGCTTTCTGGAGACGGGTGCGTCGACAAATACGTTAGAGCTGCTGACGCCGGCTTGTATTTTCTTGCTAAGTTCTTGCTAAACGTTGGTGCCGGGGAACACCACAGCGACATGATGGGGTCGACCATCCACAAATTAAAAGGGAGAGCAACTTCCCTTAGAGGTTTCCCATCTACAATGTCAGTCAAATCATATTGCTGTATTGGTCTGAAAGGGGCACCGAGTCCCATGGAATCAACAACTATCTGGATTGAGATCAGGAGATGTGTCGAGGCCGTTCGCATCTCACAGCACAATCGATCAGGCCTGGTTCCCCAAGAATGGTGTTGTTCAAATCCTGGGGGATTGGATATCTTGTGCCCCCACAGTTCAAAACTGAAGGGAATTCTATCACCCTCTTTGACGTAAATGGGATGCATTGTTTGAAAATATTGACTTCTCGAGACGAGGCCTGACTCTGAAGGCAGAGAAGGTAATCCGATGTTCTTTCTTTTGATGTGGAAAGCCCCAAGGATTCCTTCACTGTTATTGACGTTTTCGGCGTCGATTTCTCGGTTGCTATTATTTTCTCTGGTACAGGGTCCTGGCCTTGGTGCATATGGGTGCCCCTCTTTTTGGATGCTGAAATGTACAGGCGACGTGGGACCAACTGTCTCCATCAGTTTTGAGGACGGGGTCATCGACATCAATGCTTTTGTGAAGATCGCAAGCATTTGCTTTCAAAATTTTTCCCACTCATTGGCGGACGAAACGGCCATTGGGCAAATTGTCTTTTATGGGGAGACAGACAACTCATAATTGCTGTCATCACCACAGAACTGTTGTTTATTTCCTTTTTTGTGTGAAGAGGAGGGTCTCGATCCACTTCTGGACTTGGAGTGTTTATGATGTTTTTTATGGGCCTTTTAGCACCCTTCCTTTTCATCAGAAGTATCTTTCTCAGGTTTTGGGATTTCAGACATTCCCCCCCTCCAGAGACTTGTGATTTTGGTTGGCGGCCTATGGATAGTTTGGGCGTCCATTCTCTGAGTGCCTTGTGGTGCAACCCCTGACAGGAACCGCAATCCAACATGTTGTGTCCCATCCCCAGACATCATACACAATTTGTGTGGGGAGTGGAAATAGAATATTAATGCTGCAGTCCCTGCATAAAGTTCAGAGGCAAACAAAGTTCAGAAGCAGCGTGCTCAGCGCACAGAAAAAAATAACTGAAGTACAGGCGCGTTGTGCTTTCCTTTTGTACCAGAGGTGCCATAACTTCCGGAGTCGAGAATCAAACCAGAGGATTAGGCTGGCATTGGGCATGATGCCCCCTGCGGGGATACAAAGATTTCCGATGTCAGCTGCGGCGACGAGTAATATCTTATGTTGAGCAATTCGTAGGAGGATGCCATCTATTGGAAATATGATTTTCACATTTTAACATTACATCATTATAACTTAGAATAAAGCAGCTTTTCCAGAAATATATGTGTGTGTGCAAAATAATTATGTAATTTATTTTCTGTGATTCTGGATTTTATGTGGGATTACAAAGAATAATTAAGGCTGGTGTGAGAGCAACAAAGACAAAAAATAATAATCCAGACATCATAATTTTCTATCAATTGAAGTTTAGTGGTAGTCTTAGCAAAGGGCCAGTGTAAAATGTGTTGCACATGTTAGATGACTACTGCGACAAGGATCAACAGGATTTAGGGTGGAATAGTCAGAATGTTTTTTATGGGCCTTTCAGCACCCTTCCTGTTCACCGGAAGGATCTTTCTCTGGATTTCAGACATCCTAACCCCTCCAAAGATTGGCTGCTAAAGGAGTCTCTTGCGATTTTGGTAGGCAGCCTATCAGAGCGTTTCAATTTCAATGATTTCAAGTGAATCAGGTCTACAATGAAACCCAGGCCAGCATCCAAGTGCAGTGGGGATGTAGGAGCACCATTCGGTATCCCAAATACAAATACAGAATACAATGTTCTCTGCATTCAATTGCTGCCAATGGCTATAGCTCCAAATGTCTGTGCCATAACTAGCAACTGCCACAGATTTTGCTCCATACATTGGGTGGATTGAATCCATAGTGCTCCATCCCAAGGTCTTGCTAAACCGCAGGATTGAGTTAGTCTGGCCCATTCTTGTAGCGCAATTATAAAGCTGGTTACCCCAGTCCTAGTTTTTTTTTGGTAGCTCCTAAATAGGGTAATGAATCGACTCAGACCAATTTTGTGCCCCAAGGTACTTTGGTGGTTAACTTGCATTTAAACAGACCAAGGCCCATCATATTTGATTTTTTGAGATTTGGCGAAGGTCTCTTGCAGCCATAAAATCGACAAACCAATTGAAAGCTCTTGGGGTGTATGCAATTAGGACTACGTCGTCGGCATATGCTAGTGTGCAGATTTGTCTTCTAGCTATTTTCAGTGTGAATAGGACTAACTCTCGAAACTCACCGAACAATGAGTTGATGTACAAATAAAAAAGCAAGGGAGTTAGAACACAGCCCTATCTCACTCTTTATCACATATTGATGGGTGCAGATACATTACCCTGGTTGTCAATTCATACTCTGGCAGCCAAATTCTCATGAAACGCCCCTAAAAGGGCCAGTAGCAGCTTTGACAACACTAGAGCTGATAACAATTCCCTACGATAGGAAGTCAAATAAAACAGAGGGTGGTTCTGTCCGCTGAGCCCAACAGTAGAATCTGTGTTTTTGTTGCTTTGATGCACATAAATGTTTTTAAGGCATGCTCCCATTTGTGGTCTATTTCCAGAACCTCTGTACAGCTTTTAATGTGGCCTAGTATCATCAGCATATATGTGCTAACCAATGCTATGGGATTCAATAATCGGAGTGCAGGGCATCCCTGATCAAGTGAAATCTTGTGGTACTCTTCAAGTGACTCCTTTGAAGGAATATCATTTTAACTGGTGAATATGTTTTCCAGATAGGTTGAAAATATACTGAAAGAGTGGCTGGCTACCAATCTCTGTTCGATTGGCTAATCAGGGAAGGGGCATATTGTGGTCGATATGCTCAAAGTGGTGAGGAGGTCGGAGAGCATGACAGTAGATGAGTAGTTTCAAGTTCTTGGAGTTGGGAGCTTTTGAGATATTTAATTTATAATGGGGTACTTCTATGTGCTAAGTTGAAGTTGGAAGCCTGACTGGTAGTCATTGAAAATAAGCTGGGTGGATAGTTGTATTGTGACCAAAACAACCTTTGCGATACAAGATAGGCTTTACATGGCTCATGATGGCTTGTTTCATACATTTACTCCAAACATCCTATATATATGTGATGGAGTAGTGAAACCCTAATTATAGGGATTAGAATCTCTGGTGTGGCCCAACCATTCCTACTGAAGATAGAGCAAGCCACAACTCAGAAGAAGCTATAAAAGCCATACATGGATTGCCCCACGCAGTGCAACATAACTTGCTATATGCATCCCTAAGAGGAAACCCTGATCCCTGGTTTATATCCCAGAGTTGAGGTCAACCGTCCTTCTAGAGAGGATTGCGTGATCTTACAGTATATCCTTTCTAAAATTAAATATCACAACAACTTGCTGCATTTATAACGTAGCATAAACCTGAGATGAGTTCAGTACATGCCATATGACAGAGAGCGAGACAGAATCAAAGAGAGAAAAAAAGGGAGAGAAGAGATAGAGAGATAGGAAGAGATTGCAGAAGATATATAGCGAAAGGGGGTGAAAGCGAAAAGAGAAACATAGAGAGAGATAGGGAGGCAGAGAGAGCATAGGAAAAGAGAGAAAGAGAGATAGACAAAGAGAAAGAGAGACCAAAAAAGGAGGAGAGAGAAAGCAAGAGATCTGATGTTCTTACCCTGGATACTTCAATGTTTGGGTCTTTAAGCCGGAGGAGTAGCACGGGCACGCATTTAGTAACTTCTTCAGCAAATGGTCCTTGAGTATTTACTGGTGCTTCGGCAGCCAGGTGACCAAAAAGTGTAATTGCGTTTGCCCGCAATTCTTCATCCTGTAAGAGAAAGAGAAATGTATCACCTAATTCTCTCAGTAGTGAGCGGATCTGCCCTCTCCTATACACACCTTATAGAAAACTGAGCAGGCACTTACTCCTGTCCTGGTTTGCTAAAAAAACACATGAAAGCACAATATACGGTGCTACTGTAACTGTGCAAGGAGCCACCTGGCAATCAAGTTTCATCAGGCAAAACAACCTTCAAGGGACAGCTCAAGTGCTCATCTACGATAGATTAATTGGCATCCAAAGTTTCCTTCCCATTGCATAATATTTAAAAGATGCCATTCATCACCACTGTGAGATCCATCAATACCAGCGTCCATAGGCAGAACTGACAAAGCCAGGGTCATGAATCTCTGTTTCAGCAAATTAATGCAATAACCCTTTCCCAAGTGTACTCACCAACTCTGGTGAAAAAGATGAACCTATTAAGGATTTATTTATTTATTGTGTATTCATCAAGGAGCCATTGCCAACAGTATTACTTTGTGGAGTCCAAAGAAAATGAAGAGACGGGAGCAGGTTCTTCCCTCTTCACAGTGCTTGGGCGTTCAGATCTTCTGAGCATGAGGGAAGTGGGAAAAACCTAACAGTAACACAGCATTTGAAAAGTTCAATTAGTCGACCAGAGTTTCCAGAAGATACAGACGAGTTCCCTTCTTCCGGTCAAGTTGAACTTCGTGAGCACAAGTGCTGGGAGAGGTGGGATGCATCAGCAGAACACAGGCACCAAGCAGCAGTGACATGGGTGGAAGTAGATGCCTCCACGCCACGGCATGTGCAAGCAAGAAGTGTAGTGGACCATCCATTGGTCTGGAGACTGAGAGAGAGATGGGGTGGCATGCAGACACAGCGACAAAGAGCTGCGAAGGACACGGGTAGGAGTCCCAGTTACAGATTAGCAGCTTTCAGAAGATTCTTGCGGGCGTATGACACTGGAATGCCCAGTCTCTTTCAGATAGTAAAGTCTTGTTTGATTACCCAGCTCTTAAGGGTATGTCCTAGACCTCTGGTGATTTGGAAATGGGTGGCCCTTCCACAAGATCTCTCCAGCATGAGCCTGGGTTCTGCTCAGTGTCCTTTCCTTCCTGAAGCACTGATGATTTTCATACAGAAGCTGGATTGCAGGAGCCTGGCTGAGTTGTAGTGCTACATTTTGTGTTTGAGGTGTGATTAACCTTTCTTCCTAGAAGCCTTGTTCTGGAGAAGGGGATCCTGTGGACCTGCGTCTTCAGGATGCCTGAGCAGAGTCCTTTGCAGTAGTCCAAGTGGACAAGGACCATGCTCTGTAAATATTAATTTTATGCAACATGTTGAGGCATGACTAGAAAGTATGTGTCTTAATTTCTGTAGCAGGTTGTGGGAGTGTTTTGCAAGGTCTCAGATTTGTTTGTAGAATGAAAGATCCCTCACTTCCATCTATCAGAACATGACCTTTCAAATCATCAGTGAGTCAATTAGCTGAAAGTGAGGAATCCTGAAAGTTTTTTGACAAAATAATTGCTGTAGGAATTGGGTCTAATTAAGAAGACGAATGTCCCTACCAATCCCTTGCTGAATGATTACTGAATCAAGGAACTCAGAAATCCTCTTGTGATTAAGGAGACGTGTCAAAGTGCCTAACGGCTCATCAACATAACAATGCCCAGTGCCAACATGATAACGGCAGACCACCAAAACAGCAAACACCGAACGTTGCCTTCTACACTTGATATATACCCAAGTACCAACTCTTAATCATATCCTATGCATGTTTACCAAATGAAGACCCACAAAAACAAACACCTAATATGCAGACAAACGCGCAACTCACTCAATCACCACAACACACTAGTAATGAAAAGTGAAAATGCTTTATCTAAACAGAAATGTCTGTGAGCCACAGTTCACCAGTATAAAGAAAGACACTGATATGCAAAGATAACAATGCACATCTCTGATGAACACAAGTAAAATGGGAGAAGACACAAGAAAGGATTGATACCAATTGAGAAACATGATGAGCATGAAACCATGTCCATTTTCCACTACCCAAATGTGACGACAATCTGCATTTGTACCCACGTTGGATCAGGAATCCCCTCACCTGAACTATAACATAAGAAGACACCGAAAAGAATGAATATCACCGACCATCAAGTAATCTCTGCCCACCCAGGTGGCCCACTTCTCAAGAGCACTGGATCCAGGGCCCAAGGAGGGTCCAACAGTGGGCGATCCAGAAATTATAAGTTACTTAGTATAGTGGCTAACATACTCCTAGTCCATAGTCCTCTTTCCTCCATACTGTATGGGTGTCCCTCGCTAGGGACGAGAGACAATAAGTACCCTTTTCACCAGAAAAATCATCTTCCCCTTTAAATTAAGATGTGCGCGGGGCACGGCGCTGGAAGCATGCGCTCCCCTGACTCCCCCCACCGGCGCCACTCCTCAGTCCCCTTTGACGCATCGACAATATTAAGATTGCCTAATGACACATGTTTCATTAGGGGGGAGGATGGTGGGACGCATGGAGGAAAGAGGACTCTGAGTATGTTAGTCACTACAGTGAGTAACTCATAATTATTCCTACGTCCTGCCTCCCTTCCTCCATACTGTATGGGTGATTACAACTGAATATAGCCCCAGGGTGAAGAGTTGCCCCTCTTAAGAAAACAAGTTCATTAACACTGCCTGACCAAATGCTGCGTCCGACCTGGCGCTGGCATCCAAGCAGTAGCGCTTGCAGAAGGCCGAGGGAGTAGTCCACGTAGCCGCCTTGCTGATAACCTGCCGCAGAAAATTCCTTTGGAAAGCTACCGCCATGGCCTTAGCTCTGATGGTGCGGGCATGCATGTTTGCTGGTAATGGCTTGTGCTGCCCCTCATATTCCTCTTGATGGCCATAACCATTCACCTTGCTATGGAAGCCTTGGAGGCCTGACAGTCTGATTTTGATCCCTCAAAGGTGATGAAGAGGGCGTCTGATTTGCGTAAGATCTTGGTTCTGTCCAGGTAGAATCTTAGAGCACGTCTGACATCTAGACAGTGTAGTGCCCTCTGAGCGTCATCCTTAGGATCTGCGAAGAAAGTCAGTAACACTATCTCCTCATTTAAGTGAAAGGAGGAGAGGACCTTAAGTACGAAAGTGGGGTGCGTTCTGAGCACTACCTTGTCCTTATGAAATGTAGTATATGGCTCTGAAGCCACTAACGCCTGGATCTCAGTGATTCCGCATGCTGAAGTAAGGCCCCCTCGGAGGGCCGTCTTAATGGTTACTAGCCTGGTGTCCACGGACGCTATGGGCTCAAATGGTTTATGCGCCACGCCATTGAGGTCCCACACCAGGTGCTGTTTCTTGATAGGTGGATATAGCCTAGTTAAGCCCGCTAAGTGCCTCTTAACCACCGGATGAGAGGATGAGAATACCTCCTCCTGAGAGTTCTTGTAAGCTCCAATGGCTGCCAGATAAGTGCAGCATGTGTCTACTTGACCGCCTGAGTGTGGGAGGTGTGCCGAGAAGCAGAGCATGTTGTCCAACGTGCAAGTAAAAAGATCAATTTCCTTGGATTCTGCCCAGTGACAGAACCTGGTCCGCTTGCTTTTGTACTGGCTCCTGGTGGCGTCACTCCTAGCCCACTGTATAATGGTCAGGTTGGCCTGTGAAAGGTGCAGATGCTTCAGGGTGACCTGTTCAGGAACCACGATGCGAGGGCTAGCTTCTGCGGGGAGGGGTGGATTACCATGCCCCCCTGCTGAGAGAGTCGGTGTGCTGGGCCCAGCGGGAGATGTACAGGGGCCTGGTCTGACAGGCTGAGTAGCTCCGAGAACCAGGGTCATACTGGCAACCATGGGGCTATCAGGATGATCCGAAGGCCCCTGGACTCCCTTATGCTGCAGATGACCCTGTGCACCAGGGGAGTGGGAGGAAAGCGTAAGCGGTCATGTTGTTCCACTGGGTCTGTATTGCGTCGCCCAGCAAACCCCTGCCTTGACCCTGCCAGGAGGCAAACTGGGGGTGTCTCCTGTTGGCACTGGTTGCGAAGAGGTTCACCTGCGGAAGACCCCACCTGTTGAAGATCCCCTGAAGGACCTGCTTGTTCAACTGCCATTCGTAGTTGTCCGCGCCCTGCCTGCTGAGCCTGTCGCCTCTAGGTTGGACACCCCTGGGAGGTGGACTGCTGACAGGTGTATGTTGTTCACCAGACCCCACTCTCAAATGTCAACCGCCAGTCTGCAGAGGCGAGGGGGCAGATGCCACCCTGCTTGTTTTGTGGTCAAGGTAAAATCAACTGTGCCTTGAGATCCCCCTCCCCCACCCACCATGCCACTTTGTGATACAAAAAGGATATTTCATAACTGTCGAGTCTCTTTGCTTGACCCACGTCATCTGCATACAGTTCAGCATGAGCACATCATTGAGTGGGTTGCGGAGACGGGACTGGTGAAGCAGAATCATCAGGAGTGGCTATTAAATAGGAAATATAAGGTCCCCAAATGTCCGGAGGTCGTGCATGTAAAGGCACAGTTTTGATTAAGTCTGTCTCGACATATTGACAATAGATTATGTCTTTGAGCCAATTAGACAAGGTAGGTGCTGGTCCCCGTCCCCAGGACATAGCAATCCTTCTGCGTGCTAGTACTAATAGTATCCCAGCTGGTTTCCGAAATTGTGGATGGCAAGTGCCTGGTCAGCCCAAGCAATGCGACAGTGGGTTCGGGCAGCAGCTCCACACCAATTATTGCTGACGTCTTCTGGAGGATCTGGGCCCAGAACTGGGTTATGACTTGGCACTCCCAGGCGAGATGAAAAAAGTCTGCCATTAAGGCCCTGCATCTCCCAGACAACGCCATCACTTACGGGCGTTGCGCGTGACTTTTTGCTGGAGTGTGATACGGCTGATGAAGGTAGTTAAAGTGGATTTGTTTGAAGCGTGTATTTAGAGCTACCTTCTGAGTTTGCCCCAGGATATATGCCCAGTCATCTTCTGGTATTATGGCTCGTAGGGACCTTTCCCACCTTGCCTTTGTCACCTCCTGCGTGCATACTGTAGCCACCAAGAGGGTCTTATAGATTACAGAAACCAGCCGGCCCTCTCCCTGCGACTGAATCACTCCGTGCAGCAGCTGCCATGTGGGTGCCTGCTGTGGAAATGTAGGGAGAAACGCTTGGAGTGCGTGCCAGAGTCGAGATACACAAAAGTGTCTAGCGCCGTGTCGCCGCCCCTCTCACTGGCTAAATGGGGTGTCAAGAAGACTCCTTCAGTGAACAGATCGTTCAATGTGTGTATTTGTAGATTATCTGCCCATTGAAGGAATACTTTTTCCGCGGTCAGAGGCAGTCCTGGTATGGTATGAACCTTGCCGGCAGTAAAGGGGCGAATCTGATCTGAACATCACATTTCTGTGCTATCCTTTTCTAGACGGCATAGGTGAAGAGGACTACATTTAGCGATGTGCGAGGTACAGGCAGGTGGCCAATGATGATCGCTCTCAGTAGACTGGAAGCTGCGAGGGCCTGTTCTATTTGGACATGGGGCCTGATGAAGTATGTGGCGTACCAGTGGCTGAGAAATTGTGCTTGGGCGGGCCAACAGTAGCGCTCCAGATCAGGGAGTACCAAACCGCCCTTGGTTACTGGGAGAATGAGTGTCGTATAAGCCACTCTCGTCGGTTTGCCTGCCCACAGTAGTTCAAGGATTAAACTTAGAATTCGTCTGAGAAAAAGCTGTGGTAGTATGAGAGGTATGTTTGTGAACAGGTAAAGGAATTTCGGAAGAATCACTATCTTGACCAGTGAGACCCTCCCCCATAACGTTGATGGGAGTGACTTCCATCTGTTTACTTTTTCCCAGAGAGACCCCACTACTCTTTCATAGTTATCCTGAAATATGTTCTGGTGGTCTCTAGACATAGGATCCCGAGATACCTCACCCGTGACCTCTCCCATTTGAACCCAAAGTCGACATTGAGGAGTGCACGTGTCAAAGAAACCCATTGCTGGGGACGCATGGTGCCCCTGCTAGTGAACGGTTTTCTGTGATCAGCTGAAACTGCAGAAGTATATCTAAATGAGGAATCCGTTTAAGGCTACTATCCACCAGAGGTGGGTAATATTAACAAGGGGAATCACAAAGTATGGAGTAAAACAAATGGTTACAATGAAAATTCCCACAATTCACCATAGCCAGGAAATGTAACAAATGTTGACTTTACCCAGCAATCAAATGCACATAATCTAGAATTCAAATTGAAAGAACACAGGTAGTTTTTTAACACTCAAATGCAGGGGTGACATCACTTCTTGTATTCTCCCCTATCACAACAGCCAATAGCAGGCAATCTCCTGTGCTCCAGCCTTTCAGAAGGGAACCAAGGTGTAATCTGCCATGCAGCCCTCTCCTATGACCACAAATGATCAAAGTTTAATCCGGAGTAGTGGGGACAGGTGTAGTTTCTTAAAGATTTATTTGTAGATGTATTACTACTGCAAGATGAGAGCGCCACAGCAACATATAGCGGTTTTATACAGCATAAATTATGTTCAGGGGGCAAACATAACTGATCAATCAAGTGACCATCTTTATCGTGTAAATCACCAATTTTCTTGTCTACAGAGGTGGCAAAGACATTGGGCCTCATTATAACTCAGGCGGTCCGGAAATAACGGTGGCGGTAAACCCGCCGCCACCGTTGTTTCCGGACCGCCTGATCCCGACTCCTGCAGGCAGGAGGTGATGTTCCCGCCAGGTCTGACCTGGCGGGTTTAACACCGCCCGCCTGCAGACGGCCGAGGAAACACCGGCAGCATTACGAAATGCTGCCGGTGTTTCCATGATCCCCATTCCCATCGAGTCCCATAGGACTCGATGGGAATGGGGATTAACACCATTCCGTCTCCGTGATTCCCGGAAAACCGGGGTTGTAATGCCCCGGTAATTCCGGGAATCACGGAGGCGGAATGGTAATATGAGTCCGGCGGTAACCAGGCGGTTTTACTGCCGCGGTTACCGCCGGACTCGTAATGAGGCCCATTGCCAACACACAGACCTACTATTGAATCCTATCTCTGCAATGATCTGAAAAGAAGACAAGTGACAAGGACAGGGAAATAGAGATGTAGACTAGGGTGACACACCGAGATGTAGACTAGGGTGTCTTACCGTGTCATCCATGTAGCTCCGGCACTGCATGGCCAGGTGATGGAAATGATTTCCTAGATCGTTCCTTTGAAGATATTGGACCGTGTTGACCAAGCCTTTGAAGCCTTCTTTTATGATCGTGATATCTTCCTTGTAGGACGCAGCCAGAAGCAGGGCTTCTAGAATGTAATTCTTGTATTTCTTAACCTATAGAAAAAGCAAACGCATAGCACCTCTATGTTCATAGATTCATGAATGTGTTCTGCATACAGTTACAGATCTCAACAACTTCAAAAGACTATAGGACCTCATTATGAGTTTGGCGGTGCAGAAAAAATGCAGCCATAAGTCAGTTGGCAGAACAGTTTTTGGTATTAAAAGAATTACCACCACTTTTACCACGCTGCTGAGTTTTGAATTTGGAGGTAAAGTTGAGGATGATCTCCAGCAAAATTCTGGAGGTGAATCCTCAACTTTACCTCCAGAAATCAGTGGATCTACCGCACTGTAATACGGAGCACAGTAAATCCTCCAAAAATCCCCATGGAGCCCTATAGACTCCCAAAATGGGAATTTGGCTCATCAATCAACCACTTGTAAACCTGTGGCAATGCCACAGGACTGAGTAGCGGTAACAGTAAAGAAGACTAGTCGTAAATCCGCGGATTTACAGATGGTTTACCGCCAACCTCCTAATGAGGCCCAATGTATTTTTCAAAATGACAGGAAGAGAAAGATACAGCAAAAATATATAGAAAGTACATACTCATTTTCAGTACCATTGTTTGTAGTGAATACCAACCCTTCTAAAAAAAATCACAATATATGTAATTCCTTATTGCAAGCTTAGAACAATGAGGCATTTATCCCAGCAGATACACTGTTGTTAGCCATGCACTGTGGTTTCCAAACACAGGATCTGGGCATGCTCCCTCGGATCCTGAATTTTTCTGCCAAACTCGATAACAGTTGGAAAAACAATTCAGGTACTCCAGAGTAACACATTGTGTCACACAAAACCTGCAGACTACTCAGTATCCATTGAAAGGAAAGTTACTAAAGCTAACCTTTATTTCCCAATACACTTATATTACCTCGGCTAATGCTTGAATATTGAAGTTGCTCTTTGTAGTGACTACTATGCTCCTAGTCCATAGTCTCGTTTCCTCCATATTTACAGAATGTTGTCCTTATGGGGAGTGGATCAGAGCACTCTGCACAACAGTCATTTTGAAAAACAGCAGAGGAGTATGCATGGGCCGCACCAATGTGCCAGGACACCCCTTACATGCTCCTGACTACCAAATGCCAGTGCCTTTTGCAGTGGACATAGTAAGAGAACCTTTTAATGGGGGCTGGCCATATGGAGGAAAGGGGACATTGGACTAGGAGCACATAGTCACCATGGTAAGTAATCTCATACATCCCATTCCCTTTCCTCCATACATGCGGGTGACTAACAAGCAATTAAGTAAGAGGGAGGATAGCTACTCAATATGTGAAGTGTGAGGTGAACCAAAGATGTTCTACAGAACAGCCTTGCCAAGCTACTACTATGGCTCTTGAAAGTGTGCCTGTTTATTATTCTAATATGGTTAGTTGCTCTTACCGTGAGGTTCCATGCCACTAACACTCGTCTAGTAGCTGTAGATCAGAATTACTTTTAGTTTCAAGGATTAAATCTGGCATGTGTCATGTGTATCTCCAGATTCCCCATGTATAAAGGATGCAAGATGTAGGAATGCTCTATGTAAATACAGATTCTACATCGTAAATTGAAAATCAGAAGCTAAAACAGTGTTTTGCAGAAATCACTTTATGCCTGTTGATGGCAGGACTAGCACGCGTTCTCCACCACAGGTGTGTACACATATAACAGAGATTTGTTGCATTGCGATGCAAAAAGCTTAGGGATGGACTGACAGAAATAGTTAAATTATGCAGGGTGGTGGTGCACACAATTTAAGGAACGTGCTAAACCAAAGAACAATTAGGCATGTTAGACTTCCTACTGCATGTGTTCATTTGTCATTGTTCTATAGATTATGAAGTGGGAAGAGCATTACCGTGCAGAAGGAATGCTGCATTGTTCAGAATAAAACATGCAGTGTTATCAGAGGAAGGACAGTTGAACATGTCAAGGGATTCCATGGGCAAAGGTCGTAGGATACTCACTGTTACAATATGAAATGTGTGATCAAGAGAGACCAGGGCTCAGGACAGATATGGGGAAATGACAGCAAATGTCACATGGTGTTGGGGCATGTAGCTGCTTAAACCATTCTTAGATTTCAGAATGCAAGATGAAGACCAGAGCAGATCTTATTAAGACACCTGACTAGGAACATAAATAAGGTCACATAATCACACACAGATTGTATCCTTACATTGCTGGTAACATGATAGTGACTGTATATTTAGATCATTATTAGAACTGTCCTAAAATGTTCCAGCTGCCACCACTGACAACAACGTGGTGAAGACCCTCGGGCAGAGGAAAGTCCAAAATGCAGGACCCGAAACGTTGAATGGGTACTGTCCGTTATGAACCCCAGGTCCTTCCTGAACTTTGGATGAATAGGCACGTGCAAATGAGTGCCCTAGAGGCCCAATGACATCAACCAAGCTTGCAACTCCAGGGCTTCAGAGGATCTGTGTTAGGGTCTCCGTCTGGAATGTATTCTTTTTGATGACACTCTCTATCTTCTTTCGGCACCAGGATGTAGTGGGAGTACCACACCCATGGGCTAGTTCCGCAATAGGCACCAGCTCTAGGGCGGCCTTCTCCTGAAGCAGCAGTGGATCTGGAGGCCAAAAAGAATTAAAGGATGTAAGACAATTCGGCGGGTGGGGTCTAAGGAAGAGATGGCAGGAGCCCTGAGTCACCACTTGGTGCACTCACACATCCAATGTAATGTACAACCATTCTTCAGAACGTCGGGACAGCCCCTCCCACTGCGGTGACTTAGTAGAACACTACAAAGAGAATTTCCTATAGTGGCTATTCAAGAGTGACAGAACATATAGAGGCTTAGCACACAAGAGGATTCCGATTAAATACAACTGAAGGGTTATTCTTTTGGGTGGGGGTGCTGGCATTTGGTCGTGCTGTTTTGGGCTCTGACTGACCTTTATTGGACACTTGAAAACTAAAGTTTTGAGGTTGATTATTGGAGTGTGCCATACTGCAAGACCGGTCCCGAATCCTTGGTCCTGGACCTCACGCTGTGCTATTTCTGGCCATTCATGCTCATTGCTGGGCGCAGAGGGTAATCAGCAGTGCTACACGAGCTGGAGAAGCAGATATGTGTGCCCTGGTGAGATTGCAGACAGCTGACAATAAGCAGAGGGGGACATGAGGGAACTGCAAAGTGCCTAATTCACAATTGAATGGTAGGTTAATTTTGCAAGAAATATTTGGCCTTGGACTCTACTTGGTTGGCAATAATGTCATATTTGTGGAAGGGTGCAGTACTTGAGTACAGCTGAAACATAAATCTGCTGTGTCAGAAAATGTAATTGGCTTTTAATTAAAATGTGGCTTCTCATTCGTGTCAGGGGAATGATTTTCAAAGCGTAAAACACTAGATGTCACCAAACAAAAACATTGCATTTTCCTCGCATCTAATCTGAAATATGACTGTGTTTTCACATGCTGTAAGCAACCCATTCTGCTCTATTCTCACTTGAATGTGTCAGAGTGGAAAAAATACCATATTGCTCAATGTGGTTTGTGTTTATATTGCTTAACAATTGATTTCAGTGCAGAGGGCAAAAGGGTGAGTGCCATGTTAATGTATTGCTCATTTTCTGCACATTCAAAAAACAGGTATGGTGAATGTCCAGCTAACACTGGTTATAATTTCTAATTTTTTAAAGTTATTAAAGGAGACATTACCAGTAATGTTCTTTCTGTGGATTCTTCTTCTGCAGATTCTTCATCTGATGATCTCCCTTCCAGCGTCAGTGCTTCAGAAACATTTCGAAAGGGCGTGTAGTACGACTGGACCGTCGATCCATCTTGACTCGGCCATGCCACTCCTCGATTCCAGACGTTGGCAGTACATATAACACATCACTACGCCCCTGTACCTAAGTTTCCAAACCTTTGAACCAGTGAACAGGTTTCCTCGCGCTGTGTCGATACCTGCTCTGGAGACTTTCCTCATATAAGCCGGATGTCCAGTTAAGGGAATAAGTGTAGACAGTGGATTTCCCGAGGTGAACTGTCACCAGCGCCATCAGCTTGGTGAAAACCCTGGGAGCAGGTTAAGCCAGAAGGGAGCACTGTGCTTCCAATGGATCAGCACGTGGAAATAAGCACCCTGAAGGTCCAGCGACATCAACCAATCCTGGAGCGGTACAGCCCAGCGAATTCCTCTTAACATGACCATCATGAACTTGTCCTTCCTCAGGAACTTGTTGAAAGCCCTGAGGTCCATGAATGGGACAGAGTCCTCCTCCTTTTTTGGGTACCAGAAAGTATCAAGAATATCAGTCCGATCCTCTCTCCTCGTGTGACACCTTTTCCATTGCACCCTTTAACAGCAGGGCTCTCAGTTCTTCCTGGAGCTCCTGTTCCGGTTGCTAGGGACGGTGTGGTATGTCCGTGGGTCTTTTTAGAAAGGGCAGAAACTAACCCTATCTGACGAGCTTCAAAGCTGCATTGCCCAGGCCTTGGACGTAACCTCCTTCCACCTGTCCCAGTGCTCCAAGACTCTCCCTCTGTGACGAATTGGATTCTGCTTTGCAGTAGTACAAGTTTAGAATAGGGGTAAAATGGTCCACTTAGCCCTCACACTTCTACGTACCTAAACAAAATGCAATCATAAAGGTAAAACAGTGACCGATAAGAGATATATCTCCTTTGCCTTTTGAGGTAATGTGGGCCGAGGGAAGGCTAAACTCTTAAGGGGGATGTGAAGCAAAGGATGTCTTCAAAGAGAGCGACCGCAAACAATCCTTCTCTTGTCACGCACCCACCCTCTGGAACTCAAACCCAGCATTGGCTCAGAATGCCCCCAAAATTCTCCAATTTCACATATATCTAAAAAAATTGCTCTTTCAACAACACCTAACCAAGGACTATTTCCAATGCACTAGTGTTACAAGATGCCAGCCCAAATGCCGGCTACTCACTCTCTGTACAGCGCTTCGCTGCTCTCGAGCTAGGTCTTTGCTTTAAACAATAAAATAAAAAAGGTTAACCAGTAGTCACCCAAACAACACAGTATTACAGTCCAAAATAAAGATAATCTCCAATCAAGTTCTATAAAAATATAAACACTTTAATCAAACAAACGATCTGCACATAGAACGAACACCCACCCCGCAGGAAGAACAGAGAAGATGTGACAGACTAGAGAAAGTAACACAGTAAGCTTAGTTCCTGGGGTTGGTAGGTAACGTACTAACAACAAAAATTATATCTTAGTTGAAAACAGGAGCAACCGTGATCTAACCAGTCTCTCAGGGTCCAAGTGGACAGTTCTGAGTCAACAGTATCTGGATTCAGTTCTTGGTGGGCTGACAAAGTCAGACCTGACGTCAAACGTGGGTGCAAGTGGATCAGTTTGGGGATGTAGGATCGGGGAGGCCTCAGCAGCAAGTAGGCCTCGAGTAGTGGAGAAGATGGGTGCTCTGATGCAGTAATAGGGCGGCTCTCCAAGATGCAGGTCAGGCCGGTCCCAGGATTGCTACGCAGTTGGCCAGACCGAGTTGGGCTTTAGTCGCTGGCAGGGGTCCATGAGTGATGCTCCAGTGGTTTGAGTCGTTGGGCAATGGTTGTCGAAGTGGTGATCTTGGGTGCGATCGATGAGGCAGCTGTTCAAGAGCTAGCTGGGTCAAACCATGGCTGTATCCACCGCTTAGAGTGACTCTCCAGTGATTTGGTTCGGGTCGCGGCGTTGAGAAATTGCTTCAGGCCAAACAGTTGACAAACTTAGCCAGGACACAAGGCAGTGTTGAGCTGGTCAAGAGTACAAGCAATGTTCGATGGGGTAGCGGAGCGCAGCAACCAGCGCTGGTGACTTCCCTCTTGATCCAGGTGCGGTGAACACAGAGCGACCGGTTTGGTATGGTAGAACAGGGAACCAAGGCTGGTCTGGTCCTCTGGTTGCTTTGGGGCCTTTTCAGGGGGACTCGAGGATAAGATGGATCCAATCAGGGTCTCTTCTCTCTGCTCTGGAGATTCTGGCACAGAGTGGTAGGTCCTGATCCACAGCAGAGGTTACCCCTGATGTGCCCTGGGAGTGGTAGGAGACAGATCTTCCTTCTGTCTTGGATGATTCCTTCTTCACGTAAGGCTGAGGGGTTTGGAGAGTAAAACTCTCTGAAAGGAAGTCCAGTGAGATCTTCAGAACAAATCTGCGGCCTTGACGGATTCGGGAGGAACCTGAGTGAATCTGCAGAAGGGGCGGGAGACCCCTTCTTTTAAAGGTACAAGTCCTCAGTTGATTGGACTAAAGCTAGCCATGAGAACAAAGGGCTTTAGAGATTCAGCACCCTAATGTGAGTCTACTCCTTTTGAATGGGTGTGTTCCTTTAATGCACGAGCCCAGGACTACTGCCTGCTGTGCGGTTGTCTTGGGCAGAGGATGTTACCTGCCCTCACAAAGAGATAAAAGAGGAGGCCCAGCCCTCCAGGTTCCCGACATGCCATTTGGCGGGCTAGACCCACTGACCAGAATACACATCATCTTCCACAGCAGAGCGGACTCACAGGAGACGACACTTGGAATGTCGTGATCATAAGTAGTACCTAAACTCAGGAATAGCTTTTATTTAGAGTTTACCCTGCCACCAGCATGCGTTACTTATGATTATCATAGTTTTGGGTAAAGTGAGGCATATCTTAAATGCTGCCTCAGTCCCGCAGGGACTTGGCTTTCTCGGCGGCTGTCAAATGGGCATCTTGTGACCTTGGAACCTGCCCTGTGCCAAGAGTAGAGCAGGTGCACATTTGGCTGAAATATTGCAAACAAAATATTTGTCAGGTTCCTACCCGGACTGGACATTTTGACAAGATCTGTTATAAAATAAAAAAGGTATTAAGAAAGTAAAAAAAACACTGTTTTGGCCTAGTCCCCATTAATTTTCCCATAGAGAAAAGGTCCACATTTTGCTCCAGCACACAGCCAAAACCGCTAGACCAGGTAAGAAACATCTTGGGCATGAAGCATTGACTTGATTTCCCAAGGGATGTCTGCTGGGGTTATTCCGTCGTTTTTGAACTATTTGACAGGGAAGGGGATGGCCCCTCCTCCCAAAATTGTAGCTATATCTCCCATCGTGCTTTGCAGCAGAGAGGCTGACAGGCTTTTCAGAAATGAAAAATCAGGAATTCTTTCACAAAATTCTACGGCTAATAACTTTTGACTTGCTGGATGGATTTGGATGAAAATTTCACAACCAAGTGTTTGTCAAGGGCCCCCAGACTGCACAATTTCAGAACAAAACGTTGTCAAATGAAAAAGTTATTAAGAAAACAAAACACCACAGTTTCAGAGTTTTCAGCTGTAACGCTCACCTGAATCCCTCGGAGGCGCAGGTCTGGGCTGGGGGTTCTCGGAGTTTTCTAGGGTCACGCGCAGGCCTCGTATGCCACCCTGGAAAGGCCCTTTCCTCACGGAGATCTTGATCTGAAGGGTGAGGTGTCTGCAATTATGAGAGCAAGGGGTTAATATGGATATATAAGCCTGACTGGGTAAGCTGCCTACCCTTCCTGGTACTCCCAAGTAGTTCGCAGGCTAAATGTGCTCACCTTATGTAGGTGAAAGCGGAGCTCTCCATCCTGCGTCAGTGCAGGGGCGCCGAAGCCAGTTACTTCACTGGTTAATTGTCCAGCCTCTTGGTTGCAGAGGATGAAGATTTGGAGCTAGGCCGTTGTTAGCAGCACGAACGGCGGTTGCTTGAATATGGTGGTCCGGAGAGCGATGGAATGGCGAAGGTATCGCAGGCAAGTAAGTAGAAAATGTCAATTCGAAGTTAAAAGCACTTCTTAATGTCTCTGTTCCTTTTTCAGGTCGCAGAAGCAGCTGGGTAGAACAATGGATGTCGAGGAATGCACCGAGGAGTGAGAAAGATGAGCGCTGCCCAAAACACGTGCGTATAGATGGAGTTTTGTATTTCTTAATGATGTCCTTTTGTGTTGCAGATGCGAGTAGCAGCGTCGGCGGAGGCGAGAAGAATGCAGCGCAGGTAAGGAAAGTTTCACGGAGGTTTACTAACCAATGTCTTTGCTTCCACAGGGTGCCGGAAAAAATGGAAAGCTGCAGCCCGTGGCTTGAGATGCACCGATGGACTGGGTAAGTGCTGCGCTGGTTTTTATCTCGTGCTAACCTGGTGTTCTTTTCCCTTTTCAGATGCTGCTGAAGACGAAGATGGTATTTCGGAAGGTAAGATTGCGGATTTCTCTTCCCCAGATGCAGAAGTTGAAGATTCTCTGGAGCTGACACAGTGAGCGTCCTGCTGCTATTGCAGAATAACGCGAAGCACGTTGCTCTGATCGGGCGTGGTTTAAATAGCTTACTGGAGTGCTTAGGTGTCTCCTTCCACAGCAGCCTCGCCCAGGTAAGAAGTCCCAGCTTCCAGAATAGTTCCAGTATCCAGTCCCAGGGAGTGGTGCTGGCCACACCCAGAGGTAAAGTAGTTCCAGCCATGGATGGATGAGGATTTCATCCTGCAGGTGAGTGAGCAGCATGGTCTGCAGCAGGTAGGTCCACCCAAGCACCATTCCTTACATCATGAGCCCGGCACGTCCTGTGCCGGGACTGAGTCCCCTTATGAGCCTGGCGCCACTGGCGCCAGGACAAGGTCCATAAGGCCCCTATGGGAGCCGATGGGTGCCTGGAAATGAAGTTGTGACCCAGCTTCCGAGGCAGTTGGGCTAAACCTGACTCCTTGGAGGCTGCGGTCATGACATCAGCCCATTCATTTGCCCAGAAGGAAAACATGCAGTTTTTGAACAGCTGTTGCGCGACAACTGCTGGGACCAGATTTGGACCAAAATAAGAAACAAGTTTTTAAAATATTTGACACAGAAGGGGGTGCCCTCTTCCCCCTGCTCCTTAAATCCTTTATATCGGCCTTGGTGCTTTTTACAGCAGAGAGTCTGAGCGAGGTTAATAACCTTTGACTTGCTAGATGGATTTGGATGGCATTTTCCAAACAGTCTGCCAAGAGTGTCACTAAACTGGAAATTTTGGGAACAACTCCTTCAAAAATGAAAAAGTTATTAAGAAAACATAAAAACACTGTTTTCAGCTTGCTTGCATTTATTTTCCAATAGAGAAAAAGTGCAGATTTTAAACAGCCGAAGCGTGAAAACCGCTTGGCAGATTTTGACCAAATAAGTAACAATTTGAGCACAAAGCGTTGACTTAAGTTCCTTGACTCGTATGGGGTAAATCCACCTAGTAGTTTTTAAAATATTAGACAGAGAACAGGGTACCCCCTGCACCTTAAAACCTTTATATCGATCTTGGTGCTTTGCAGCAGAGAGGTTGACAGAGGTTAATCATTTTTAACATGCTGGATGGATTTTGAGGACATTTTCTAAATCAAGGGTTTGTCAAGGGCTCCCCCAAACTGGAAATTCTGGGAACAATTTGTAAAAAAATGAAAAGGTTATTAAGAAAAGTTAAAAACACCGTTTTCAGCCTACTCCCATTTGTTTTCCCATAGAGAAAAAGTGCAGTTTTTGAATAGCCTTAGCGTGAAAACGTATTGGAAGATTTAGACCAAATAAGAAACAATTTAGGCACAAAGCATTGAGTTAATTTCCATGACTAGTTTGGGGTAATTCCATCCAGTAGTTTTTAAAATATTCGACAGTGAAAAGGGTGTCCCCTCCTCCTTAAAACCTTTATATCGGTCTTGTTGCTTTGCAGCAGAGAGGCTAAAAGAGATCAATAAAATTTCCAGGTGGGGTCAAGGGTTATTCTATCCAGTTGTTGTTAAAATATTTGACGGAGAAGGGGTGGCCCCTTCTCCCAGAATTATAGCTATATATGTGTCCCACAATGCATCAGCGAGGCTTTTCAGAAATTAAAAAGTACAATCTTTATTTTGTGAGATATAACTGCGGTTATAATGAGCATAATGAAAAGTGGAAGAAATACCATTTGGGTGATGAAAAGGATGAAATGGCATCAGGCTAGCGGTGGGGAGGTGGAAAGAGGAGAACATGTGAAATCAATCAAATTAAAAAACCATCCCTCAACTTTCCAGCCGGGAGCTGATCTGCGGCTTTGGCTATAATCCTCCACAGCCTGTGGGAGTATTTAGTGAAGGCGCAGGAGGCAAAGCTTCCTGACGCAAAGATTTTCTTGCCCAGGGCATCTGTTTTCTTCTACTCCCTGTCCGTAGGGAGGTTGGAGGTGGAGGTGGATGTGGCCAGTATAGAGCCCACTCTGGCGGATTGAACCACCAGACCTTCTGGTGCAGGATGCAACGACAGGAGGGGTAGGTTGCCCCTAGCTGGTTTGTACTTTTTAACAAGTTTGGCATCCACAGATGATGTGGAACATGGTCTCTGCCACGGTGTACTAATGGGGTCTGATATGGCTGCATTAAAGGGTAATGCCCTATCAGTCTGCGGTCCCTTCTCCAGAATGTCTGAGTTTGTATGCCACAAGAGACTTGGCCGGGGTGCCCAGACCCAAAGGTACAACCACCCTTTCTACAGTTTTCCTGTACTGTGTATTTGGGTGACCATACGGGGGTGCCTGTTGTAAATCGAGGTCAAGAGAGGTGTCAAACTCTTGCCTCATGCATACCTTCAGCCAAAGCCAGCAAATCTGCCTGGTCTGTGAAAGAATTGTTGGTTCCCCCAAATTCCCCACTCATTGGCTCCAAACCAAAAGGGACCTGATCCCCCTCGTCACCGTAAATCGGCATAATCGAGTAGAAGAACGCCAATTGAGCCTCAGGGACAAAAGAATGCTCGACCGCTGGTCCTGGCATTGATGGGATCGGTCCAGCAAGGCCTCTCTGTGCCGGTACCTCGAGGGCCACCAGCGCCGATATCAGCTTCACAGTCGTCGAGATCCAGCTCGTACAAACTGATGTGGAGTCTCCGGATGCAACTGATGCCTCACTTGCCTGCGGCATTGAGGCAGGAGCAGTACCTGACGCAGACTTCTGGAAGAGTTGGAGCATTTGCTCCTTAAATGCCTCTCACTATTCCCTCAGGGCACCTGTAGCTGAACAGGACTTACCCTGCTCCTCTGACAAGGCAGAGTCGTGTCTACACCAATTGCGTCTTTTTTTCTTATGGGAGGACGAATGGTGCCACCCGCTTCTACAGTGGGAGTGCTTTTTCACTTTCTTGTGGTCCCTGCCCTCCTTCTCGGGTGTAGGGCCTTCGGTGTCGGGGCCTGACGAATTAATGGTTGAATGTGCCAGAGACTACGACGGAGGCCACCCGAGTGCTAGCTTCCCCGAACGTTCCCTGATCGGATTCATCTGCTGACAGGAACGCAATGTTCAACGTTGTATTCCTTCTGGAGACACCACACGCAGATATAGCAAGAGTTTGTGATGGATACCTTCAAGCTGGAGTCTAGGCAGCAATTGAATCCTGCAGCTTTAGGGCCCAATTTATGGGCAACGAATTGGCAAAGAATGACTCACTGAAAAGAACCATTTTGAAAACAGTGTGCTGAGTGCGCTGAAAAAAGAGAGGTATAGGGGTTTAGTGACGTGTTATATGTACTTCCAACGTCATGTCTGGAGTCAAGTAGCGTGACTGAGTCAAGATGGATTCACGGTCGACGTGCCCCCTGTCGAAATGTTTCCGAGCAGCCGACGCTGGAAGGGATACCTATCAGCTGAGGAATCTGCGGGAGAATGCAAACCATTGAAAATATCTGTACATTGTTATGTCATGGAGACTTGTACCGCGCACCAGAGGCATTTTCCATGGTCTGCAGGCGCTCAGGCGGATCTGAAAAGGAAGGGGTTTGGTACAGTTAGTGGGGATAAGAGGGAAAAACGGAAGAGAGCTTTGATGTGCTGTTGGTAGCATCAGATCGGAAAAAAAACATTCACTGTGTACTGGTATGATTTGATAGATTGGCAATTGTGTGTTGTATGCAAATATTCCTGTGTGTGTTGGGTGTTGTGGAGGGATGGAAGAGTATTTGTCGTGGTTTTTCGTGTCTGAGGTTTGTGTCCAGTCGGTTATGCAATGTGGTAGATATGGTGAGTGTTAGATGGTGAAAGAGTTCTTAGTATGGTCAGTTGAGGTCACTTGGGTTTGTTGCGATGGGTTGTTCCTTTTGATTAGACTTGTTCCTGGTGTGTTCCTGGTTGTCATTTGAGTTGTCCAGTCTAGTAGAATTCTCTTGCTTTGTGGTGGGTGGATTATTTGTCTCTCCGAAGTTTTCTTCAGCTCGGAATGTTAAAGAGCCATGTTTTTTATTAATTTCCTGAACTGGAGGCGTTCCTCTGTTGTTCATATTTTCTTTGGAAGAGAATTCCAGAGTTCACCGCTATGTTGGAAAATGCTGATCCCGCAAATGTTTGTTTTGAGTATAGTTTGTGTTTGAGGAGGATGTCATTAATGGATCCTAGTGTATGTTGGTTTGTAGACAGTGATCTTCTCCTGATTGCATAAAGTAAGCAAGGGAGCTTTTTCTCTGTGTTTATTTTATGGGTCTAGGGTTATGTAATACACTCTGAATGAACCAACAAGAAAGGGATGTTACAAGGCCTAAACGTGGCTGGTTGGGCAGTCATAAGATAACTAAAGAAGGCAGACAAACCCTCCTACAGCCTCCATAGTTGACAAATAGGTAGGTGGAGGCAGAGAAATGTTTAGGAGTGATCAAGCCCCGTGTCTTCCTCCTGTTCCCCCCGCCCCCCGCTCATGCTCCTTGTCGTCCTGTTGTCCCCCCACCCCTATGATGCCCCTTGTTGACCTCTTGTTCCCCCGCTGATGCCCTGTTGTGTTCTCTTTGTACCCCCACCCTACTCAGAATCTCCATGTGTTTCTCTCTTTATCCCCACCTCCTATGCCCTGTGTTGTCTCTCTGTGTCCCCCTACCCACTTGTAGTCTAGATATAGTCCTGTATTTGTGCCCTCCCCCTCCCCCCCTTGTCCATCTGTGTGCCCACTCCTCATTGTTTTTGTTGGCGCCTTCCCCCTATGTCCATCTGTTTGCCCCCACTGCCCCCTGCATCCTTTCATGTGGTCCCTCCATTTGCCCCTGCATCCTTTGTTGTTGAGCCCCCCTTGCCACATGTTCCATCTTTGTACCCCGCTTCATCCATCTGATTCCCCCTCCTGCTTATCTTCCTTTTCCTCTCCCTTCCCCTTTCTCCCTCCAGCTCTGTCATCCTTGCCTCTGCCTCCTCCTTCTCCCTCTCCCCCTCACCTCACCCTTCCTTCCTTCCCCCTTCAGTCTCTTCTCCGGCTCTACCCAATTGCCGTCAGGCATAGTAATAGTAGCGCCTGCATTCTGTTTCCATCCTCCCTTCCTCCCCCCTTTTTTCTCCTTCTTTTTTACAAGTACTTACTCTTATCACTGTCCTTGACCTCTGATAAAGAGCTTGTCTGTCTCCCCCTCCTCCTTCGTGTCTTCTCCTCCCCTCCTCCTAGCATTACCTTGATTGTTCACTGACCCTCAAGATAGTCACCTGTTTGTTCCTCTCCCCTCCCACTCCCTCCTCTCACCCACTTCCTCCCCTCCTCCCCCTCCTTTTGTCATTTTTGCACTGCAACAATTGCCGTCAGGCATAGTAATGCTACTGCTTGTATTGTCTCCTTTTTTCCCAAGTCAAACGATGTCCAGACCAGGTCACTGAGTTCCCATTTGGGAGGGGAGTGAGACTGCTTGATGAGTGAGTCCAGCCCGAGGAATGCATAAAGTTGGACTGCAACTGGAAAAATGCCCTTGGTGAGGACTCATTTCCAGCTGCCAGTCTGCGAGTGAGGGGGTGATGGGTGTTGCAGTTTGGTGTCAGGACACAACAACCATGTAAAGTGGGTAGGTACTCCATAAGGACTAGAAGGGTACTCTTCAGCTCCAAAAAGTCGATATAAAACGCATGTTCTGCATGGGATCAAAGGTTACCCATTATTGCTGCCCACCCAGATAGGGAGGCCCTATGGTCACATAAAGGAAAGGTTTGGGAGCATGACAGGGAATCACAACAGTTTTGGAGAACAAGCCCACCAGTCCTCTAAAACCGAGGGGGATTCTGGAACTGGATCTGAGTGGCCTTGAGTTTCCTAAACCCAGTGAGTCAACAGGTGAAGTTGTCTAGTCAATTTATGGGCCTGTGGTGTGCAACGTTAAACGAGGAAAGGTCTTTTGTCATCTACTGCCTGCTTTTGAGTTGGGCTGTTTAAACCCCAGAAAGGCATGAAAATACCTAGCCCTGTCTGTCTGGGATGGTGGTGCCCATTATTGATTTATACTTTAAGGTTTCAGCTTTCTCCTTAGTGAGGGCCTCATCAGTATAAGGGTTGAACAGCTGTAACCTATCAAAGAGACGACCAAAGCCTTCTCTAGAGAAACATGGTAACAGTTTGTTATTGTGTAGCTATAGTTTGTGCTGTACACCTGCCCCACTAACGTGCTGCAAGCTGCGGCGATGGTGAGGTTAGTCGGCAACTCCAACTGGTCTAGAACTACCTGCTTGGCATCAGCCATGGCAGAGATAAGCTGTTCCTTCTTGACCGTGAGCAAGAACTTGGCAAAACTGCACTGTTTGCTTATAGTCTGGAGTTGGAAGCTGCCAAATTGGCATCTGAAGGCTTTGTTAACATAGAGCTCCTTGTCAATCAGATCCAATTCCTCCTATTCTTTGCAACTCAGAAGAAACAAAAGATGTACCCCTAAATTGGGAGACTGTAGGAATCCATGGCTCCACAGATTCATTCATGGGCAGAAGACACCTCTTCCTTACCCCCCTGATCCAGGTCCACCTGCACATCAGGGGCAGGAGGGGTTGAATAACCAGTGACGGGTGTTGGCGAAAGAGGCATGGCAGGAGGAACTGTGGGGCCCCCAGAAGGGGAAACAGCCATTTAAGGTGCCTATGTAGAGAAATAAAACCTGACCTACGGCCACCAAAGGGACTGGGGAAGCACATGCTGGTGAAGAGCCCAGCAATTATGGGTTCAATGGAAATGTGAGAGGAGCCCTATGTCGCGAAAAACATCCTTCATTTTGCTAGTGAATATCATTTGTTTGAACCAAGGACTGTCCAGGACATGTGAAAGAGAACATGCCAGAAGGAATCGATTAACTGCCTTGGAGGAGCCTACATCGGGTCTGGTAGCTGAAAGAGCAAATAAGAAGGTGGGGAAGGACTGGCATGGTCATGGAAAGGCAAGGTCCACTGTATGGATGTAGGAAGAGCCTGCCAAATGGGCATGGCAAAGCTTGAAGGCCTTGATCATTGTCCTCCATAATGTCGTGAAGCCGAGGCCCACCCTGATCATCTGGCAATAGTGCTTGCTTGGCCCCAGAACGGATCTTTGAAAAAACACATGATCTAATGTTTGAGAACGGGGAGCTATGATGAAGTCCCAACTTTGAAATGAATGATTAGGACTGAGGGGACCATGGGCCTGTGAAGGAGGGGAGAAGATGCATGGAGTTAGAAGAAAGATGACTGAAGGCGGAGAGAAGTGTTGAGGAGGTCGAAAGAGGCGGGGAGGTGGAACAAAGGAGTGGAACTGGAAGAAAGAGCAGCGGTGTAAGAAAAGAGGGCAAATGCATAGAACATGTGAGAGGAGAAAGATAGAACACAGGGAAAGGAGGAGAAAATGGAGAAGAAGGGGGAAAGGGAAGAGTGGAGGTCTGACAAAATAGCACAAAATTTGAGCCGATGAGATCAGAAGCAGAGGAGAAAAGAGAAAAGGTACATGATAATAATGATAACAATTTGTGGCAGGAGGTTGCAGAGAGAGGTTGTAAGAAGGAGCAGAGAAAGAGGAAAAAGGTGGATGTGGTTAAAAAGATGACATTCAGAGGAGGACACAAAGAGAGATAGAGAAAAGCTGATGAAGGAAATCTGTTAAAGGGGAGGTCAGGGTTGAAAGAAAGGAAGGCGAAGAGGGGAGTTGTGCTGAAGGAACATGCTATATAGTAGAATGACACAGTGGTCAGAGGAGAAAAAGTGGGTGCAGAGAAAGCAGTTGAAAGGAGACAAAGTGACCAAGAGGAACCAGCAGGAGAAAGAGTAAAGGGACGAGTAAAGAAGAAACAAGGAAAGTCCATAGACTCTCAACTCTAAACCTAATCATAGGCTGGTTAAGAAGGATCTATTGGTACTGTATGGCCTTCACGTGAAACTACCTGAGCCAGACACACACCAAATATAAGGGGGAGAGAAGCATGTTATGTCTTGGGTCCAACACCAGCTACAGAGTCCGACACCCCCCACCCCCTCATCCTCAAGACGACCTAAGGTACCAGGGTTATTGGTACCAGGTATTGCAGAAGTCAAAGTGGACTAACATGACATCTCAACAAGACCAGGTCAGCCAAAGAAAAGTCTACAAAGTGCCAAGAAAGAAGTTCAAAACCAAAGAGAATAAGTGGCTGTTTTGTCGCCAGGAAGGTAGACTTGGTCAGGGGCAAGAGGGAAAGACTGACGACTAAGGATCTAAAGGAAAACGATTCCATTTTTAAATACTCCCAACCCCCACATAGTGGGTTTCGTCATATCCAATACCCTGATGTTTCTGTTGTACGAAATAAAGAAACTGAAATGAGACCTTAACTTTGGATCATCTGTTGCTCTCTCAGCCATGATGGAGCCCTGACTAAGGAGTTGGATGGAATTAAAATAGGCCTAACTCAGGTTTGGGGGGAGAGGCCCTCCTCCTAATCCTCCACCGGTTTAACAACAAACACCTGAAGGAAAGACAAGCAATTATAACACTACAATGCTTGTAGGGGGCACTGAGATAACGTTAAAATAATGCCTGCTTGTGTCAGAAGTGTAAGGCGGATGACTGGGTAGCACCAAGTAACCACTCTGTAATGTACCAGTGCTTAATAAGTCAAACTACAGTTAGAGTGAACCCCCACAGGACAGTTTTCGAACTGGGTGGACCAGACTTGTTCAAGCTCTCAAGGCAGACGTCAGAGAAATATCCGGCCAGTAATGTTAACCAGGCACCTTGATCACAGAACTGAACATAGGTAATCGAAGCAACAGCTCAGGCTAAGCCCTGGGAAAGCCAGGTTGAAGGGCAGAAGAGTCTCTTTCTGGGGACCCTTATCCAAGATATCCATTAGGCCCTACTGCTTGGTGGGTCTAGACTGGATTCCCAGGCCTAGAGCTTTCACCAGCTTTTCTATGGTGCGTTGAGCAGCCACATTAGGGTGGATGTATGGAGAAGCCTCTACAATGTCCCCTTCATCATTTTACACTCCCCACATATCTCTAAAATAGAGAACACACAAGGGTGGAGCAGAGAAATCAGTGTTCCACAGGAGCAGGAGGAAGTCCTCTCTGCTTTGTGTCAAGGTTGCCAGGGACATGGGTCCTGAAGTCACTGTGCTCAACATCAGTGCTGAAGTGCCCTGAAGAGGTTTTTATTGTAATGGGATCTGAAATTGGTCAGCGTACAGGTGTCACTGTTTGAAGAAACCCTGGCGGCCTTCAGCAGCACAGTGACCTTCCCTTTCAGTCGGGGTTGAAGCTGTCAATGCCAATGCTTGGGAAGTAAAGAATATTTTTTGCCTGAATGCCTCCCACTCTTCTGCCAAAGAAGAGACAGTGGGGCATTGTACTTTTTTATGAGAAGTACAATGAATTTTCCTCACCCTCATCCTAGAAAGATCAGTGTTTCTTTTTTTATGAGCACTGTTAAAAGTTGTAACAAATGACAACCAGGTTATTAAAGTTTATGATTTTTACTAAAGGTGTCAGGATGGTTAGGTTGTTTTATAGTGTACCCCATCATGTCACAAGGACACTGTATGTTCTTCTTTCCTGGGTTAGTCCCCAGGTGAATTTCTTCTTATCTTCATCTCCTTTTCGTCCCTTTCTCTGTTGTTTCCTCTGGGATATGGAGACCTGCTCCCACTTCCACACCCACGGATATAATGCCCTGCTCACTAGTCCGCACATAGGGATATAGTGCCCTGCTCACTAGTCCGCACCTAGGGATATAATGCCCTACTCACTAGTCTGCACCTAGGGATATAATGCCCTGCTCACTAGTCCGCACCTAGGGATATAGTGCCCTGCTCACTAGTCCGCACCTAGGGATATAGCGCCCTGCTCACTAGTCCGCACCTAGGGATATAGTGCCCTGCTCACTAGTCCGCACCTAGGGATATAATGCCCTGCTCACTAGTCCGCACCTAGGGATATAATGCCCTGCTCACTAGTCCGCACCTAGGGATATAATGCCCTGCTCACTAGTCCGCACCTAGGGATATAATGCCGTGCTCACTAGTCCGCACCTAGGAATATAGCGCCCTGCTCACTAGTCCGCACCTAGGGATATAATGCCCTGCTCACTAGTCCGCATCTAGGGATATAATGCCCTGCTCACTAGTCCGCACCTAGGCATATAATGCCCTGCTCACTAGTCCGCACCTAGGGATATAGTGCCCTGCTCACTAGTCCGCACCTAGAGATATAGCGCCCTGCTCACTAGTCCGCACCTAGGGATATAGTGCCCTGCTCACTAGTCCGCAACTAGGGATATAACGCCCTGCTCACTAGTCCGCACCTAGGGGTATAGTGCCCTGCTCACTAGTTCGCACCTAGGGGTATAGTGCCCTGCTCACTAATCCGCACCTAGGGATATAGTGCCCTGCTCACTAGTCCGCACCTAGGGATATAGTGCCCTGCTCTTTTTCCTAGGGATATAGTGCCCTGCTCTTTTTCCAAGGGATATGGTGCCCTGCTCACAAATCCACACTGATGGATAATGTGCCTTCTCACTAATCCGCACCTAGGGATATAGTGCCCTGCTCACTAGTCCGCACCTGGGGATGTAGTGCCCTGCTCACTAGTCCGCACCTAGGGATATAGTGCCCTGCTCACTAGTCCACACCTAGGGATATAATGCCCTGCTCACTAGTCCGCACCTAGGGGTATAGTGCCGTGCTCACTAGTTCGCACCTAGGGGTATAGTGCCCTGCTCACTAATCCGCACCTAGGGATATAGTGCCCTGCTCACTAGTCCGCACCTAGGGATATAGTGCCCTGCTCTTTTTCCTAGGGATATAGTGCCCTGCTCTTTTTCCAAGGGATATGGTGCCCTGCTCACAAATCCACACTGATGGATAATGTGCCTTCTCACTAATCCGCACCTAGGGATATAGTGCCCTGCTCACTAGTCCGCACCTAGGGATATAGTGCCCTGCTCACTAGTCCGCACCTAGGGATATAGTGCCCTGCTCTTTTTCCTAGGGATATAGTGCCCTGCTCTTTTTCCAAGGGATATTGTGCCCTGCTCACAAATCCACACTGATGGATAATGTGCCTTCTCACTAATCCGCACCTAGGGATATAGTGCCCTGCTCACTAGTCCGCACCTAGGGATATAGTGCCCTGCTCACTAGTCCGCGCCTAGGGATATAGTTCCCTGTGCTCTTCGGGGCCTCCACCTCTTCTTTCTGTTATGAGAGCCCTTGCCCGTTTCCTGCTCTGCCTTCACCTGCTTGGTCTTTCCCTTGGTTAAAGTCTTTGTCTTCACCTTCTCTCTGGGTTTTGCAATCCGTTCTTCACTCCAGGTCTTGCAGCCAGCCCAGTAGTCTTCCTCTCGTCTCCGAGTCTTACAATATGATCTGCCACTGCGGGCTTTACAGCCAGCTCAGCAATTTCCCTCTCTTCTCTGGGTCTTACAATCTGGTCTTCCACTCCAGATCTTACAGCCAGCCCAGCAACCTCCCCCTCTGCTCCAGTAATAATCTTCCTCTTTAACAGCACAACTCGCCTTCTCTGTACTCCAAAACTGCCTTTCACACTTGTCATGGGAATGGGCCCTTATATTGAGCTTGGTCTGACTAGCTTCGAGCTGTTTGGCCAGAGGGGTCGTATGGCTCCATGGCTGGGATGCTTTGTAGTCCTGAGTTCATGGGGGGAAGTCTTTAAATAAGTGAGGCACCATCTTATATGCCACTTCGTGTTTTATTTGTTGTTTGTTGTTTCCCTACTTTGAATTTTGTTTTGGTGTGCTCCTGTGTCAAACAGCTCCGGGCATGTTTTAATCATTACTCCTGTGGGGTGGGAGTTTGAAAACACATTTCTCACTCGTTTCATCCATTGCTGCTATCCTTTCCCTTGCTTTGATTGGGTGCTGGAGCTGCAGGTTATTATGTCTCATTGGCAAATGTAAGGGAGACATGACTTCTCTCCTCCACAGTTTTCCTGGCAGTGTGGGAAACACGTGGGTTACCGCAGACTTCACCATTATTTTCCTGTGTCCGAATCTTTAAGCAAGTTTTGACAGTATGGTATTCTCTGCTGAAAAGGGGGATTATGTGAAATGTAGTGCCTTTCCTGTTGGGTTGTGAACAAAGTTTGGACTCTCTACCACAGTAACATGTTATCTAGCCTTCTTCCTGGCCTAGGTGGCCTGACTGGTTCTTCAGTATGGTATATACCCTCCCGTTCCAAAATTCCATTCCCTGGATCCAGTCCAGGCTTTGGTTTTGTTTGCGGGGAATTACGGGACATGTCGTTTTTTCTGGTTTGTGTATTCCAAATGGATTGGTCTATGCTTGGGGATATGCTTTTATTGCAGACAGCTTCTGTTGTGGACCTGGGCATACCATTCCCAGGTTAAAGTGCGAAAGTCAATTTGGTCACTTCGCCAGAACCCCAACACTTCCTTGGGGTTGCAGCATGGCCACTCCTGGGTTTCTCCCCCCGCTGCTCTTTCCACCACTCACGGGCTATGTGGTAGTGACTTCCACAGAGGCAACATTCTTTCAGCATAAAAGAGCCGGAAAACCCCCTCATGCAGATTCTGTGGGCGTGGTCAAACCACTGATCAAAGTAGGGGACATCTGTACCAATGATCAGCGTCTTTGGGAGCCTAGGTATGAGAGCAACTTCCAAGGGGTGCCCCTCAAGCCTGTGTGGGATCCATACTTTGACACTTGTGTAAGCTTGCACGTCTCCATGTGCCCACTGAATAGCCTATTAACTCTTAAGTCTTACTGGGGATGGACGGACCGGGTCTGCTCACGTGGCACTTTGATGACATCCAGAGTCCATTAGGGATGGTATTTCTTTCTGAAATAGGTGAGCATGTAGAAGGCACTGTGTATCACGCCAGCCTGTGTAGTGACATGCAGGAGACCTTTACAGTCAGTTGATACTGTTTCCACCACAACTCCCGCATAGACAATCATTACTAAAAATATTACGGAAAAGAATTACTAAGAAGTAGAGCCATGTGTGACTGTACCAATGACCAACTAATGGAACACGACGGAGGGTTGTGGTCTGCAGTGGTGTACCCCATGAAAATATGCAAGTGATGAAAGATATTAAGAATAGTGATTCCTATTGGGTACCGAAGAAAGTGGAAGACAAACAATGGGACACTACTGAAACCGGTCGACCATCTGCACAAGGGATGCCTAGTTCATTACCTAGACACCCAGAAAACGATTATTTTTAACGTTGAAACCGAAATATTTTAGCTTTTTAGAATTGAGCAGATATGCAGGTAGGAATAAATGCACTTAACTCCTGCTGTGCTCATATCCCGGTGTAACACAGGTGTTTAACCTTGAAACACATGCATAGTGGCTTTTCTCTTGAGTCTGATTAAATCTGCACCCAGATAAGATTTTAGGGTCAGGCTCTCTCAGTATGCCCTCACCCCAGATAGGCGGCGCGCCACTGCATACTAGGGCGAGTTTTAGGAGAAGGGACAGTTAGAAAATGTTGGAGGGCAAGAATAAGTCAGATGTATTCATAGTAAATATAAGTAAAAATTCGAACCTGAACTTCTATGTATGAAAAATGTTGTGGGCCTTTCATTCAAGTCTAGTGGCCCGTATAGGGTCCCATTTGTGTTTTGAGCATGTAGGTGGCACTTTCCCAGGTAGGTGGCAATGCTAAGGATGTCCAGTTCTATAGAAGTAGTGCCCTCAACATCATCCGCTATGGGGGGCATGTCCACAGCGTGCTTCAGACGTTGTTCATATTAGCTCTGTTAGCGCTTGGAGGTTCCTTGAGTAAGTATTTCAAACAGGATATCCATGTCCCCTCTGTGTGTCTTACCATATGGTCTGTTTGCTATATTTGGTGCATTTAAACAGTGGGGAGCTCATTTTGGAGGTCCATGTAGCATAAATGGGGGAGCTAAAGACAGGCACAACACAGTTACACCTGTCTTAACGCCTCCATTCACGCTACAGGGAATTTGAATTGTTTTTGAAGGCAGAGGGCGGGAGTGTAACAGGAGTTATGTTGCTGCCTTCCGTTTGCCCTCCGCCTTCAAAAACACCTCGGTTTCACGCCAGCAAATGGACACATCTTTTTGCACCAGCAAAAAGCAGGTGGTTTCCATAGGAAATAATTGTAAACGTCACCTGCCTTGCTCGCAGCCAAGGAGTTGACTGTTAAATAATGCTGGCGCTGAAGAACACCTGGCCATCTTTCCGGTACCAGCTGTCGCCGATTAGGACGTACCTTGAACAAGGAATCCAAGAAGCATAGTTCCCTGGCGACTGTCTCGATATACCTAGCCTTTGAGTCCAGCATGATGTGTGGCAGCTGGTTTGCATCTCTTATGCTGGATGTGGCAGCATAACACTTGATCCTCCCTGACCTGAGTCAGGTCATTAGCCAATTTGCCGATGAATACCATGAGGAGGTGAGGGCGAGGAATGAACACATGGATACACCGTGCTCGGGTGAGACTGGGAGGTGAGTTGGCGAATTGGGAGACCAGGCGTCAGAGAGCGGCAGGTGGAGCAGAGTGCTGTGCAAGTTGTGGGAGTGTTGGATAAGAGTGCGGGTAAGGTATTGAGTGTGAGAGACAGTGGTACCAAGGATTGCAAATATAGTGGTTGGTGGGTGTCAGGTAATAATATCCCTATATATATATATATATATATATATACGGTCGCCGTATATAATGTCACCGGGAAAAGGTTGTGGCGATATTATATAGGTGAGCATATATATAGGGACAGGGGCAGCGGGGGTGTCCCCCGTTACCTATAAAAAATAAAAACCGGTTTGGGGGTTGCGGGGGTGTCCACTGCATGTTCCATTTAATAATGTTCCCACAAAAAATGCCCATTCTTCTGCGGTTGTTTTGCATGGCAGTATTTTTGAGGGGACATTATTACATGGAACGGGTTGGTGTCAGCGTACGTGTGTGTGAGTAGAGAAGGAGATGGGAGAGAGGTGAGTGTGAGAGTAGGGGAACTAAGGTAGATATGATAAGGTGAGAGTGAGACTGTGAAAGAGAGAGCGAAAAAGAGCAGGAGAGAAAGAGAAGAGGATGTAGAAGAGAGTAGGAAGGTGTAGTAGGGGAGGTATGAGATTAGAGGAGAGGAAGTAGGTGAAGAGAGAGAAAGATAGAGGGAGAGAGAGGAGTGGATAAAGAGGTGAGGGAGAGAAAGAAGTTAGTGACTAGAGTGAGGAGATTAAGATAGGAGGACGTGTGGGGAGAAAGGTGAACTAGACGGAAGAGGAAGATAGCTGACCTATGAAGAACAGAGGGGAGAAGAGGAGACAGAGAAAGGGAGGAGAGAGAGAGAGAGAGAGAGAGAGAGAGAAACATGGAGAGAGTGAGAGAACGAGGTGAAACAGAGTGTAGGAGAGGAGATGAATCAGGGAAGGTTGAGGAGATAAGCAGTGGCTGGGATGTGGAGGCACCTTCCTAACATGATTGATACAGACTCTGGGGAAACATCGAAGTAAGAAAGACCAAAGAAAGACCCAGAGGGATCCAGATAGAAAAGGCTACGGCATATAGGCCCTCAACCAAGACTAGACTAGAACCAGGCAGGAATTACTTGTCTCAAGTCTTTCATTACAACATCCAACTGGGGAATAGGGATGCCTGGACTAGAGCGAAGGGAATCCAATGGAGGGACGAGGTAGAGATTATTGACCCCTTTAGATTGGCCTTCTATAGTCGTTCAACACTAAAATATTTGAACTTGACAATAAAAACATGAAAACTCTATATCTGGATTCTAGAGTTTATGTAGCCATCTGTGACAGCCTAGATGAGAAGTTTGACACATGAAAAGATCAGTGAACTGAAGATATGCACATTCAAATGTGGTATGCAATGTTGTTAGGGAGAATTCTCTTATAAGGCTAATTTCCCAAACCTAGTCAGTCCCCCAGCAGCTTTGCTGGATTTTTGGGGTTTGTTTTTTTCTCCTGCTAAGAGTGAGTCTCTTTTACTCCCACTCTTAGACATGATTTGAGGTATATCTTTGACTTGTTATGTGCTTATGGGCTAATGGGTTTCTTTTTACTCCATAGGGTATCATCTGTTTTTCTGTATGTGTGGTACACAGAACCCTCAATGCAGTACCACAGGGGTGTCACAGTGACCCCCAAACATAGACTCCATACCCTGGGACTGACTCCTGTCTCACAGGGCATGTAACGTCACCATTGGCTTTACTAGTCCAAATTTGTGAACAGAACCAGTACAAACCATCATATTGTGGAAGTGCTGGTAAGGGGTAATTCGATTGCCCATGGGTCTGTTTTCGAGGGGGCACTGTCCCGTCCCCCCTCGTCGAGTTTCTGGCTGGTGGCAGTGGTTACCACGCAAAATATTCCACCAGAATATTCTCTATGGGATTTTCCCATTGATTTTAAACGCACCACTTTTTGGTGTAATGTTAAAGATACCGCCGGTTTATTTATTTAATATTAAATCACCGGTTGGGTCTTTTTGGCAGAACTCGATTCTAAAATGGCGTTTGTGTCCGCCTCTGTAACTCTGACCAAGGTCGAGCCCTTTGTTCCACTATTTTGGCGGGCTTCTCCACAGAAGCCCTCCAAATGGTGTCACTCTGTCTGGGTTCCACAGGAAGGGTGGAGGGGGGAATTGGCACCCTGGACTGCGTTGCCTTAGCAACCCAAGTTACACTCTACTCTGATTGGCCCAGTGGTGAGCCGCCCGGCTCACCACTTAGCATGTGTGATTGACAGGTAGGCTGATGAATGGGAGTTTTTCTGCATAAAAGCAGGGCCTTTGGGACTGGAACTTCAGAAGTCGCCACAGGACCTATGGCCGCTGAGCCATCTGCAACGACGACACCACCGGTGAAGCCCTGCTGCAGCCACCTCACCACTTTCCCAACGACAAGAGTAGATCTTCTGCTGGACGAGTCTTCTTCCCCTGAGCTGGTGGGATCAACAAGTTCGCCCTTTTCACCTTCCAAAGACGTCTCTTGGTCGAATCGCCTGTGCCAAGCACCCCGGCGGCCGGATAGCCAAGCTCACCACTTTTGACCGCGAATAAAAGGACCGCACCTTTTAATCAGGAACTCAGCGGCTGGTTTCATCCCTGTGCAGTGCAACGACTCCCCGTTCCCTCCTCGACAAGATCTTCTCTTCCCCTGGTCGGAACCACGAACTTCAAACATTGCCTGGAACAACTGCCCTCGCTGGAGCTTCCTTTCTCTTTAAGGTACTGTGTCCTGCCTGCCCTCCCTTTCTACAGATTGCTAAAGGTGACCCTTAAATCCTTGGCTTCTAAACTGGGTTGGCTCCAGGCCTTCTAACTATATCTTTTGAATCACCCCAACCTCTTTTGAACACTCTGCAAAGACTTTCAGTGCACTTTAAACCGTGTGATCCTGGGCACATTTCGCTTTGCTCCATTTAAAGTGGGCCTGGCCTATGAACTTTGGCTCTACAGTATAACCTGCCTTTCTCCCCTTGCTCCGAACTCTTAAAAGTGTTGTGAACGGTTTTATTCTTATGCTCTGCCTTTTTCTCTCCCTTTAACTACATCATCAGAGTGCCATCTTGGTTAAGCGCTCACATCTGTTCTAACAAATAGTTGTGCTTTAACCCTGACTTGTCTGATAACTATTAAGGGAGGTGTGTATACTTTACCTGACTGTGTTTTAACTTGCTTTTGATTGAGAGTGCTAGTATATGCCATAAAGTGTGTTTTAAATAAATAATTATATACTTTTTCTACAAAGCTCTGGTCAGTGTTTGTTTGCTCTACTGTGTTTTGTCCCTATTGTGTATACTATGCATACTGCCCTACTCTTCTTGAGAGAAGTCTGACTGCTCAGCCACAGCTACCAGGTAAATCTGGGTGGTGCAGACTGCTACCAATTGGGTTTACTACTGCTCCTGTAGTCTTAATCTTTTTGCAGTGTTCCCCAAGGGAACTGCACAGGATTCTGCCTAACAAATGTTGAAGTAGAAAATGTGAAAAACTGGAAACAGCATTCGAAGCAACAACAAGGGATATCAATGAAGCCCCAAGCGCTGTTAAATGAAACAAAAAGGGTCGACCCAACCATGCCAAGAAACTCTGTCATTATAGAATGAATATGGGGATATAACATATTCGCTGCGTCCTGATGAAGGACTAACGAAAAATTTAGGGGTACTCGATGAAAAGAGCAGACTCCATTTTGTACAGGCAGAAACACACTGTTGTCGATATTCTGTTTTTTAAAACACAGTGCTCGATTAAGCAAATGCAAGTCTGAGACGGGAAACACAAAGTCAACCAATACTTTTGTTGACTGTCTGTGTGTGATATCCAGGCTTGGCCGATGTAAATAATGTAAGGTACTATGTTTAACTGGAATGGCCAGGCATGAGGTATATGGAACATAGTCCAGACAACTTTGTGTGTTATATGTAGTGAAAATTCGCCAAAGAAAAAATGTATCACATTAGCAGAAAATTGTAGACGCACTTTAGTAACCACATCACAATAACCTTTAATCAAACCATTGAGTCTTTGAAAAATAGTTTGGATTTCAGGTTAAATATATTGTGTACTGTTTTTATAATTTTTAATTAAATCAAATATATTTATGGATATGAGCTTTTGGGTTGCTGCTGAAGAGAAATAATGTTATGAACGGATAGATAATGTGACAATGTGAAGACTGCTAGAGGAATATCCAGTTGAACTGAGTTCTGAAGTGTCTCCTGTGGGCACAGTGGTTTGTGTTCATTCGAATCCTGGTGTAGGGAGAACCTGGTCCAGCCCCACCTTTTATAGGTAGCCTGAGTAATAAGGTAGACTGAGTAATAGGAGACAGCTTATTCACAACACTGGGAATACATATATTCAGAGGAGAACAATGAAGCACAATGCAAAAGGTGCAAATAGGTGCAAATAGGATTTGCCTGCCTGCTGCACATTACTACGTCCAGTGTGACTGGTAGTGTGGAAGCTGAAGTGCCACACGCGAACACAGACAATGCTGCCAACCAAGCAAGAAAAGTGTTGCAACACAATGGCAGAATCTGTCTGTTCTACTCTGAGAGTTGCTTCCAATGGCAGCAACCTGCCATTGGAAGGGGTGAGGGGTGCAGTGGCTCCATATTAGGAGAATTCACCTTTGAATACACTCCTTAACTTACTTTTCTCCAGGGTTAGATATTTGATACCGATCAACCATTTCATAAACACTCCAATGGCGGCCCATCTAACCCACACAATCCCTGTTCCTACAAATCATAAATGGGAAACAAGGAAAACAAGGTGTACATTTAGAATGGAGAACAATAACATAATGACAAATAACCAGGTTTTGAATCTCTGCTTGAGACATATACTGCAGCACCCTCTTTCAAAACTGATCATTCTCCGGACTCACAATTGAAATGAATCGATCTTCTGCAATAACTGGTTCTAACTTGTTTTCCAATTCCTTCTCACTACCAGGGATCTGCCTAGACAAGGCACCCGCCTTCTTATTCAATCGATCTGGTTTAAAAGTCATTACAAAGTTCGCAAAGAACAATGACCAACGCAATTGTTGGGGAGACAATGTTCTAGCGGAATTTAAAGAAAGTAAATTTCTATGATCTGTTAGCACCATCACAATATGCTTGGCCCCCAGCAAGTAATATCTCTACTCTTGGCAAGTAATTTCTCTACTCTTGGAAAGCCTTCTTAATTGCAAGCAGTTCCCAGGCAGAGATCGTATAATTAGTTTCAGTCGGAAGTAGCTTCTTTGACAGGATGCAATTGTCCCGTCTCAGGATATCTTTGTGAAAGAACTGTCCCAATAGCAATATTAGATGCATCAGCTTCCAATGGATCAAGATGTAGAAGAATCAGGTCTGAAGTGGAACTTTCCTTTAACTTCAAAAATGCCTCTTCTTCTCTGGGGTCCAGCCAAATGTGACTCTTTTCTTCAGGAGTTTGGTTATAGGTGTTACCGAATGTGAAAAATCCTTGATGAATCTATGATAAAAACTTGCAAAGCTTAAGAAAATTTGAATATACTTCAAACAGGTAGGTCTGCTTTAAACTTTTGAGAGTCCATTTCCAACCCTTTAGGTGAAATTACAAACCCCAAAAACTCCACTTCCGCAGGATAGAATTGCCTTTTCTCCAGCTTAGCAAATAGCTTGTTCTCCCTTAATTTCTGCAACACCAGGCAACATGTTTTTTATGTTGCTGAAGATCACTGGAAAATATCAGGATGTCATCGATATATACAACAACAAAAATGTCCAAATATTCATGCAACACCTCATTGATAAAAAAATGTAAATGCCGCTGGACCGTTACACAGGCCATAAGGCATAAGGAACAAGTTACTTACCTGTAACTGTTGTTCTCCAGCATGGGTCTGGCATGGATTCACATGCTCATGAATATTCCCCGTCGTCAGGCTGGGAATCCTCGGTAAAGAAAAATCAGTATCAGATTTGTTTCTGATCTGTCTTTCGTAGTAGTAACCAATCACTGATCTCTGCGTCATACTGACCACAGCCAATGACTGCCCTCTCCCTAAGCCCCGCCTCTGGCAGCCATCTTCAGATTTGGTAGCACGTGAAGTGGCAGTATGACCAAGTGAAGAGCCGCAGAGGGGTAGGCGGGAGGGTTTGCATGTGAATCCATGCCAGACCCATGCTGGAGAACAACAGTTACAGGTAAGTAACTTGTTCCTTCTCCAGCATGGGGTCTGGCATGGATTCACATGCTCATGAATATAAGAATACATAGCAGTACACACATGCACAACCACGGGGGGTGGCAAAAGGCTCAACATTAAGCAATACAAAAAACTCAACATTAAGCATCTCTTACCTCCTCACCAGGCTCACCTTTAAGCGAACAGGTTGCGCAGCACTGCTTGGCCGATCCTGGACTCCTCCCTGGAATCCCGATCGACGCAGTAGAATCTCGTGAAGGTGTGCGTCGACCTCCAAATAGCAGCCCTGCAGATGTCCAGCAGGGGCACACCAGATAAGAACGCCGTAGTAGCAGCGATCGCTCTGGTCGAATGGGCTCTCGGACGGCCTGGCAGCGGTTGGTTAGCCAACCGGTGGCAGTGCATGATGCAGCCGGAGAGCCATCTGGAAATAGAAGACTTCGAGAGACCCTTCCCTTAATTCACAGGTCCAAAGTTCACGAATAGCTGTGATGTCCTCCGAAAACTCTTCGTGCAGTCCACGTAGAACTTCAGCGCTCTAGCCACATCCAGCGAGTACAAAGTCCTCTCGGCCGGCGACGAAGGAGACGGGAAGAAAACAGGTAACACCAGGGGCTCGTTAAGATGGAAGTCCGACGGCACCTTGGGCATAAAGGAGGGGTGCGTCCTAAGCACCACCATTGAGACATGGAAAGTCAAGTACGGTGCTTTGCAGGATAGGGCCTAGATCTCTCCCACTCGTCGTGCGGAGGTAATGGCCACCAGGAATGCAGTCTTCCATGACACGAACTTCATCGGTGCGGAGTGCATAGGCTCGAACGGGGGCCCCATGAGCCTGGTTAGCACCACGTTAAGCTCCCATGCCGGGGCCGGGGCCTTCACCGGCGGGAACGACCGGAACAGTCCTTTCATAAACTCTTTTACCAGTCGATGGGACCACAGGGACGTCCGTCCTGTGGTTCTGGTATATCTGGAGAACGCCGCCAGATGAATCTTAATGGAGGCATGGGCTAGCCCAGCCTTTGCCAGCGATAGCAGGAACGGCAGCACTTGAGGGGCCGTAATCCGTAGGGGGTTGATCTTCTGTGCTCGGCACCAGATAGAGAACCTCTTCCACTTATGACCGTAGCATTTGAGAGTCGAGGACGCCCTGGCCTTTGCAAGAACCTCTCTGCAATCGGCCAGTATATCGTAGCCTCCAAACTCTAGCGCTGCAGGAGCCAAGCCTGCAGGTTCAGCGACGCCGGGTTGTGGTGGAAGATGGCGCCTCCTTCTCTGGAGAGGAGGTCTGCGTCCGCCGACAGCTTGATGGGAGGGGACGTTGACAAGTCCAGAAGGTCCGGGAACCAGATCTGCCTCTGCCACGCCGGTGCGACGAGGATCATCCTACACCGGGACCTCTTGAGCTGGTTGATGAGTCGAAGCAGCAACGGCAACGGAGGGAACGCAGACAGGTATAGGCCGTCCCAGGGGAACGAGAACGTGTCGCCCATGCTTCTCGGCTGGGGAAACCTGCTGGCAAACCTCTTGCACTTCGAGTTCGTCGCTGTTGCGAACAGGTCGATTTGGGGTTTGCCCCATCGTCGGAAGAGTTGATCCACCTGATTCTGGCGCAGTTCCCACTCGTGACACGCGCGCAGCTCCCTGCTGAGCGAGTCGCGATGGTGTTTCTTTCTCCTGCCCAGTGGAAGGGAACCAGGAACATCCCCTGGGCGACCGCCCAGTGCCACAGATCCTGTGCCTCCTTGGATAGGGCTGGGGATCTGGTGCCTCCCTGCTTCCATATGTAAAACATTGTCGTGGTGTTGTCTGTGAAGATCCGCACCACCTTGCCCTTGAGCGACGGGAGGAACGATTTGAGAGCCCAGAACACGGCTCAGAGTTCCAGGACGTTGATGTGCAGGAGCCTCTCCTCCGGGAGCCAGAGGCCTCTTGCGTGGAGATCTCCGGTGTGGGCGCCCCAACCTTCCAGGGAGGCGTCCGTCGTCACCGTCTCCTGGTACGACGGCGTCTGAAAGTCCTTGCCTGCCGTGAGATGCGCTCGAACGCCCCACCACTGAATCGCCCGCCGGAACACCTCGTTGAGGGGAACCCTGTCTTCGAAGGTGCCCGTCGCCTGCATCCAACGGGCGTCGAGAAATTCTTGAAGAGGGCGCATCCGTAGTCTACAGAGGCGCACCAGGTAGATGCAAGAGGACATCATCCCCAGGAGGGACTTGATGGACCTCACCCTGGCCACGTCCGTGGCTAGCAGGCGCTGCACTTTGCGTAGAATGGTCTTCGACCGTTCTTCCGACGGTGCCGCCAGGCGCCTTACTGTATCGAGCTTCGCTCCCAGAAACAGGGCCACCTGCGACGGCACCAGGTGGGACTTTGGGTAATTTATGGCGAATCCCAGGTCTGTGAGTAGCTGGACGGTCCTCGCAGTGTGTTCGACGGCGAGTTCCCTCGTCCTTGAGTGGATGAGCCAGTCGTCCAGGTAGGGGTAGACGTGAATCCCCCGCAGGCGCAGCCGCGCCGCCACAGGTGCTAGGCACTTGGTAAAGACCCTGGGGGCCGACTTCAATCCGAACGGCAGTGCTCTGAATTGGAAGTGGCGTCCCGGGACGACCAACCTGAGGAACTTTCGGTGACTTTTGAGGATGGGAATGTGGAAGTATGCATCCTCCAGGTCCAATGACGATAGAAAGTCTCCTTCCTCCAGCTGTCCCAGCACGTGCTGGAGGGTGATCATCCTGAACTTTTGTGACCTGATGTATTTGTTCAAACGACGAAGGTCCAGGGTGGGGCGCCAGCCGCTCGTCTTCTTCCTGACGAGGAAGTATCTTGAGTACACCCCAGAGCCCCGGAGCCTCTTCGGGACAGGCTCGATGGCGCCTTTCCTGAGCATCGCCAGTACTTCCAACAGCAGTTGCGGGATGTGATTTTCCTTCCTGGCCACAGGTGGAACGTGAGGGCACTTCTTCAGGAATTCGATAGAGTGTCCTCTTGCCAGGGTATCCAGCACCCAACGGTCGGTGGAGATGGACTTCCACATGCCGATGAACTTCGTTAGCCGGCCTCCCACCGGGGTGCTTCGGTGGGGGCCCGAGACCACGGCCGGTTCAGTCCTGCTTGGGGGTGGTGGTGGCCTTGCCGACGTTGGCGAGGCGCTGCCTGCTTGCCGCGACCCCTGTAGGCCTCCTGAGACAAGGAGCGTGCCGCCTGGCGGTAGGACGACGAGCCACCGCTGGATCCCTTGGAGGCACCCTGTCTGCCTCCGGAGCTCCGAAAGGGCCGTCGTTGCTGAAGGGCTCCTAGGGCGTGGGCCGTCTCCGTCTTTATGGCTTGGAGGGATTCGTCCACCGCCTTCCCGAACAAGTTGCTGCCGTCGAATGGCATGTCCAACACCCTGGTCTGGACGTCCTGACGGAAGTCGGTCGCCCGGAGCCAACCCCGTCGTCGTAGGCAAACACCGTTGCCCAGCTGGCGGAACCCGGTATCGGCAATATCGGTTGCCACCGTTATGGCGTGGTCCGACTCCACCTCGCCTTCTTGAAGTATTTCCAGGGCCTCGGACCTCTTGTCGTCCGGTAGGAAGTCCAATATGGGGGCCAGCTTAAACCAGAGCTCCCTGTCGTAACGGGCCACGATCGCCAGGGCGTTGGCCGCTTTGATCGTCGTCGCCGCCGACGAAATGACCCGCCGCCCCATGGCGTCCAACTTCTTTCCCTCGCCGTCCGGCGGGGAATTCGACGTCGAGGCTCCTGACCCCGCCGCTTTCTTCTTCGCCGCCGCCGAGACGACCGAGTCTGGCGTTGGCTGGGCCCTGAGGCACAGGGGAGCAGTTTCGGGGACCCGGTACTTCTTCTCGTACCGGTCCCGTTTGGCAGGTGCCGTGGAGGGGTTCTTGAGAACCGACAGGCCCTCCTCCCAGATGTCATCGATTAGAGGCACTGCAATGACAGTCTTCCACTTGGCCTCCCGGCGCTGATAGAGGAAACCTTCCTTTTTCTGCTCCTCCGGGCAGAGCTGGAACAATTCGGACGCCCTGGCGATCATGGCGTGGAATGAGCCAATCTCGTAGGGCGGTGAGGCCCGTGCGACGGGAGACCCGTTCCGTCGTCGTCGCCCTCAGAACCCGTCGTCGCACCGTCATCTCCCGACTCGTGGGAGGATGAGGAGGGAACTGTAGGCCTTACGGGAGCGAGTGGAGGACAGGGTTGGGTTCTCCGTCGTTTGTTCTGAGCCCAGGCCGGAGGATCCGCAACCTGGCCCGTGGTAATCTCGTCCTTATCTCAGAGCATAAGGACTGGATCGCAGACAAAATGGCCGCCGAGCTATCCTGAGGCCTAGGTTCTGGCTGCGCCGGAAGGGAAGGCTGCTCTTCCTCGCCATCGTCGTCTTCCTCGGTTATCACCCGAGGATCTTCCTTACGGGATCGAACCTTCTCGAATTGGACTTCGAGATTCCTCACGGCCTCAGTCAGTTCCTCCTCCGAGGCTGACTCCGAGCTCGAGGAGGCTACCGTGCCCCCCTCGCTTCTTCCATCATGGTGGCCATGACGATGGGCTGAAAAGAGGATTCCCTCCTAGGCAGCAGGGAAACTCTAGTCCCAGAGGCAGTCTCCGCTGGCGGGGTCTCTGCCGGCTTGGCCAGAGTCACCGCGATTGCCTCGATAGAGGCCTTTGCCTGCTGGGGAGGGGCCTTCACCACCTTAGGTGTGTCCCGGGCCTTCTCCTTAGGGGGGAGGGGCGACGCCTCGCTCCCCCTCTTCCGAGATCGGACGGGGCTTCTCCCGAAGCTTACCCGGGGTCTCGGACTTCCTCTTCCCCGAACCGGAGCGCTGGCTCGTGGTTGACGGTGCCGGGGAAGGCGCCCCACCTGGCGACCGAAGAGCCCGACCTTTCGGCGCTCCCGGAGCCAGTAGACTCGCAGCGCTTGGCCTGGTGTTGGGCCCCCGTCGCCGGGGCGCCCGCACAGGACTTAGAAGCCCGCTCGGACCCTTTCTTCTTCTCACCCGTTGAGCCCTTTTCCAACCAGCTGGCGAGACGGGATCGACGGTCCCTCATGGTCCGCTCCGACAAGTTCTTGCAGAACTGGCAGTCCTTCTCTACATGAGTCTTGTCCCCATGAAGACAGTAGAGGCATCGCAAATGTTCATCCTGCTTAAACACATTCTGCAGCCCGCATCCAGGGCAGCTGCGAAACAGCTTGGGTCCGGGTGACGAACTCGCGTCCTGGACCATCTCGAAGTAGGCCGCAAATCTTCTGGAATCCTCCAAGAAGTTGATTCGATGAAATCTTCACCCTTGAGGGGCGTAGGAAAATCCCGTAACGGGTAGCCGTTAACGGGAGTAGAAACGGGGGAGCTTGAGGCTCGATTAACCGAAAAAATGTGAAAATTCACCAGAAAAAGCGCGAAACACGCAGTATAAGCTTGAGAGCTAAGCACGAGGACTCCCAACACTTGAACGTGTGGTAAAAATCTGAAGATGGCTGCCAGAGGCAGGGCTTAGGGAGAGGGCAGTCATTGGCTGTGGTCAGTATGACGCAGAGATCAGTGATTGGTTACTACTACGAAAGGCAGATCAGAAACGAATCTGATACTGATGTTTCTTTACCGAGGATTCCCAGCCTGATGACGGGGAATATTCATGAGCCTGTGAATCCATGCCAGACCCCATGCTGGAGAACCTGGTACTCAAACAAATATGATTTTGTACGAAAGGCTGTCTTCCATTCATCCCATGTCGCACTCTAACCAAGTGATAGGCTCCTCTCAAATCTAACTTAGTGAAGATAGCTGCCCCCTGAATCTGAACGAACATTACTGGTAGTGGTACCGGATATCTGTTATTGATGGTAATCTTGTTCAACGCCCCATAGTCAATACAAGTTCGTAATGCTCCTTCCTTCTTGGGGACAAAAAACAATGCTCCGGGAGACTGAGAATCCCTGATGAATCCTTTAACTAGATTCTCCTGAAATACTCCTTTAAATACTCATTCTCTTTTTCATAGATTCAACTGCAAGGAATCTGGGCACTGTGTTCTAAATCAATCTAGCAGTCATAATCACAATGAGGGGGTAGTTCATGTGCTTCGATCTCATCAAACACATCTTCAAACTCCTAATAACATTTAGGCAAAATTGCAATGGCCGCTCCAATCGTATGTACCGAAGCTCCTACCGATCACCACATCGTTAGATCCACTTGAGTCCTTCAACTCCTCCTTCTTAAAACAAAATTCTTTACAAAAGGCTGATTGCTTCTGCACTCCTGAATCTTTCTCCTCTTTTAAAACTTGCAGGCAACCGAGAGAGGTTTTCCCTCGGAGGCACGGAAAGATAATCAGAGTTTCTTTCAGGTAAGGAACACGCGCACCCTCTAACACTCGCACGCTGTTCCACTTCAGCCCGCCCTTGACTGTAGCATTTCTTAGGATATGAGGGCTGCTCGACGCCCTACACCAACTACCGTCCACTACAGGAATACTGAGTTTTTCTCCTGCTTCAGCAACATGCTGTACGGAATTCATGGTGGCAACAGTAAAGACAGACACAAGTGATCACAGTTCAAGGGTGTTTATTAAACTGTATGCAGGTTGGAAAAACACCTAATCTAAACCTGCATCTAAGATGGGAGCAAGCGTCGACCATCAAATGAAAATAAGGCCGTTCTAGTGGCGTTGCGTCCAATAAAAAGAACCTATACTTAGGAAACCTATTGCCAAGCCTTACAACTAATACAAAAAGGGTGTGGGATGGTTTTCAAGAAAAGAAAGAAATGTTCATAAATAATATGTCAGGATGCGGTAGCTTGGATCTCCCTTCCCCACGTTTTGAGCACGGGGTAAGGTGGGATTTTGGAGCACAGTACACACTCGAGCTTTCCCAGTAAGAGTCGACAGTTCTGTTCCAGTTCTTTAGGCCGTCGATGGCAAGTCTCGTTTCACTTGAAAATCTCTTGACTTCGAGGACCTGACGTATTCAAATAACAAAAACAAAAGTTCCTTCAACAAAATGAAAGTTTCACTTAGGGTGAGGATTCTTCACCCCTGTGTCCCCCTCTTCTGGGGCGCTGACCTTTAGCAACTTGGATCTAAAAAATAACAGTTCTTTCTCTCAATGGATTTTTGGTGATGCTTCACCCTTGGATCTTCCTTATTTGGGCTCTGACCCAAAACAATTCCTCTCAGTATCAGGGCCTTTGGTGGTCGTGTCTCCTGGTTTCCGAGGGCCTGACAGGTTTATGTATTTCTCGGGTGATGGCTTCACCCCTGGCTCCCCCTCTTCCGGGCATAGACCCCTCTTTGCTTTCAGCCTCCCTCCACTGGGTTCACTATGGCTTACTTCTCAGTGATGATGGCTTCACCCGTATGGCCCACTCTTCCGGGCACAGACCCCTCTTTGCTGTCAGCCTCCCTTCACCGGGTTCACTATGGTTTTCTCAGCATTCACCAATCTTAAATGTCTTTATGAACAGTTCACCGTGGACATCCCTCTACCGGGTTCACGTTTGTCAACACACTGTTCCTTGGGACTTTAGACTTTTCCCCTTCCTTTTCAGCATCCCTCTTCCGTGTTCACTCTTGCCAACTTCACCTTCACATTTACTTTCAATGTTTACGGGATTCACTTGCCTTGCTTTCTAATCTGGCAGGATTCACTTCCCTTGCTTTCTTTATAGTTCTTAGGTCAAAGGCTTTTGGCTGTATGGGGATTTTGCTTGACCTCCTGTATGACCACTTTGACCTATCTTGACGGCTCTCCTATGGCCTTCTGGTATCTGGAGTTTTGCTGAAATGAGGATGGACCCGCGTTTCTCATAGCAGCACCCACATGGTGCTGGGCCCCTTCTGCAGCTGGTTTCTCCCTTTTCAATCTTACAGTTTTCTGAACTTCTTTCATTCTGCCACTTTGCGACTCTCATTCATCATAGACCGGTTCTTTTTTTTTTATTGAGAAAATTGTTTTAGTTGATAAATCAACTTTTTCAATTTGTTACATAAGATCTCACATAGTCAAGCATAATTATGTTACAAACAGCAATTTGTGATAAACATATATCGACTCTAGTACATAAAATCACTCATGTAAAATTTAAAATGAATTACAAACGAAGAGGATCTTAAAAATATCAATAAAATCAATTAAATGAAGTATACTCACTAAGCAATTAGAGTCATAATACAGTATGAACATATTAAGCAAAAAGAAGTTGACAGTTATCAGAATATTCAGTCCGTTTCTAATTTCAATTCTCGAAAGAATTTAACGGTGTCAATAATTAATGAGTTTTTTGATGCATTGAAAACTTCATTCCACATTTGGTCTCTACTTAACAGAACTCTGTTCTTAAAATGTTTAAAAATATTTTCTTTTCTCATTTCAACCAATATATTACAATCCGTAATTAGATGGTAAGTAGACTCATATTTCTCAGGCAAATTACAAAATCTACATGTGGGGCTTACTAGTTTGTCTTTGGAGTATTGAGCAAGTTTGCTTTTAGTTGGTAGTAGATTTAGTCTAAAACATAGAAATATATCAGCATATGCTCTATCCGGAAATGCATGGTTGTATTTGGGTATTTCATTCATTGCCTTAATTAAGAAGGCACCTGCATTAAATGCAGAGTAATGTTAGCATTTTCTCTTGTGGTGATCCAATCATATCTATAGAGCTTAAGTTTGGCTTTATGTGGAACTACCAAAAGTTCACCAATGAAATGTCTGCTTCTAACAATAATTTTTCACAGCAATCTGTCCATAGAGCGTTTTTTGCTTTCTATCATTTCTTTTATGATTTTGGAGCACAGTACACACTCGAGCTTTCCCAGTGCGAGTCGACAGTTCTGTTCCAGTTCTCTAGGAACTCTAGGGATTTCTTGAGGCATCTGAAGCAAGGACAGCTTTCCAGTATAGTGATAACATGGACCATAACACTACTATACTCATGGAAGTCAGGCCCAAGTCATAACGAATTAAAGATATTGGGCAGTTTAGAGGTACCGGTAAAATAGCTTTCCAATAAATTCCTTCAAGATGTTCCCAATTTACCTGCTTGAACATAATTTTGGTCTGACTACCATAGGTAATTATGGGGATAACTTTCTGAAGATAAAACATTCGAGCAGGGATCAGAGAGAAGCGCCATACTTTCTTTGCAATGCCTTTGCCTGAGTTGCTAAAAATGTCATTCTATTGATGAGCTCCTCTTTTAGCTAGGTCTTTATTGATATTGACTCCTAGGTATTTATATTGTTTTATTTTATCAAGCAGATTTTTCAAGAGAAACCGATTAAATTTAGTAACTGCTTTTTTTGCCGAACGGTGAAAGATTAAAATATTCATTTTTTTGGTATTGATTTCTAGCTTATTTTCTACAGCATAACTTGATAGTACTCTTAACTTCCTCTCAAGTCCTATAAGAGTTTTATCAAAAAGAACAAGATCATCTGCATATAGTAGATAAGGAATATGCAGTGCCCCGAGACGAGGTGAAAAAGACTGTACATCCATTAATACTTTTAATACTTTAAAAAAAATCGCTGATCTAAAAGTTAAAAAGTATTGATGTAAAAAAGCAACCTTGTTTCAGCGTCGAGTTTGCCTGACCCTTGTATTGGGACCTGTCACGTAACCGGCTCTGGTGTTAGTCCATTCTCTTGTGTGTCGTGCGAAGGTGTTTGTGTCGGAAAATGGGTGGGGAGAAGTGCTTTTGAATGTCCTACATGGTAGGATGGGGAAAAGTTGTTGAAAGAAGGGGCATACCGTGTCTCACCTGTCGGTGTCCCACTCCCACTCCCAGAGGACCCTCCATTCAGGAGATCCTCCCTCACTGGTCCACCCCCAGGAACTGGATCCAATAGCGATGGCTGGGTCCTGGCCACCTCGTTGACAGATCCCGGGGTTTAGCCAGGGTGACACCTTCAGGTTTCTCACAGCGCGTACACAATTAACAGTTTGCGCCACTGAAATAGAGCAATCAGCTGACCCGCGCTTGAGTTCGGCTATGCAATTAGAGCTATACTCTCACATCAATATTTAGAGTCGCTCTGGGGACGCTGCAGCTGATTTAATACAAAATGTCTTCTCTGGGGACGCTGCAGCTGATTTAATACAAAATGTCTTTTCCCTGCTTTAGCAACACACACAACATTTACAAATAGCACTTCTGAAACAGAGTTTAACAATTGACTCATACTAGGGCTCAGCTCTAGAAATAAATAATGTTTCATTCACTGCTGTCACTCTGTGGTTTTACAGAGGTACAACAATTATTTATAGTCTCAACAGGATAAGCTGTTGCCGAATAATTTTTTCTTGTTTCCAAAGTTCGAAATATCAATTTATCTCTCACACTGCTATGCTCGCACCTCAGGACTTCTGTACTCCCGGCATCTGATAACTGCTAAAATCTTCTTTTTTCAGTAGAATTTCTCAGATATGTAAGTTAGGCCTTAAATTAAGGAGCTTAAAAATAACTGGACCTATCGCTAACTTACTTTGGAGGAAAGGAAGTTAGATGGTTCAAAGAACATTCCAAAGCATTGTTTTTTCTACCAATAAATTTAGTTCACTGACCCTCCATCTTGGCTTGGGATCCTAACATTACCCTTAGTTGAGAGAAAAGAATATAATGACTCAATGCTAATGTCCAACTCCTATCTGTAATTATAATTCCCAATTCTAACATTTAGACCTGCCAAAACCCCCTCCAATCTTATGAATTACTATGGGCCGGCTGCAGGACCTGACAGTTGTAAATCCACTAACCACTTCTTCCCGCACACCAACCCACACTCCTCACCTACAACACACGCCCACATGGCTAGTGAATGAACCCAAACACGCAAACCGCACATCACTCTAACCAAGCTACAAACCCAACCATATTAGACAACAAACAAGTCAACACTATTTGCTGCCCTTTTGGACACAAGCCCAACGCACAAAACAAAGCACACCCAGAAAGCTCAGACGCACATATGCAGTTGCTCCAGGTTATGCAAACATCAACAGATGAGTAGCATATCTATCCTATACCTCTCTCCCTCACTAACCAGCCCTAGCCACTTTTCCTTGCAGAGCAACGTGAGCGCCCGAAGACCACGACAATGGCAGCTGTGCGCAGTATAAATCAACTTAACATAACATTTCTATTACACATTTGGTAGCTGAACTTGATGTTATTGTCAATAGTTTCAACTGACATAGCAAAAGGGTCTTGATGTAAACAGGGGAGATGGAGTTGGGCGCACTAGACAATTCTTCCTCTTTGTGACAATCTGCAGTGTATGCTGTCAGCATTCACATTGGTGGACTGAGGGTGTATAGGGGATCCGGGCCTCGCTCGGTCATCAAGTGATCATCCGTGAAGCCCTTGCAGGTGTTCAACTTCAGGCAATCTAATTTATAATACATATGGGTCATATCCATGGAAGTCACACGCTTTAAATCACAACCCTGACACTTCTCTGAAGAATTCCATCTGCCCATGAACTTTCACTCTATACAAATTCAGAAATAGAGTTGATTCAAAGTTCTGGAATCAGTGCTGATCTTTAGTCCAACTTAGAACCATATTGACAGTTAGAACATCTCTATTTCCAAATTCCTTCCAGTCTTTCTTGGGAGCAACTTGATTTGCCATTACACAAATGAGTGGACTCTAAATTTTTGTGTGGTTTAGGACACTTTGCTTACCTTGTCTGGGGCACCATACGACACACTGCCCAATGCTCTAATGGCCATTGATCGAATTGCATAATTGGGATCAAGGCTCTTTCTCTTCATGTCCTTGACGAGCTTCTTCAGCAATTTCAAGCCTCGCAGGATCCTGTGCCCCATAAGCTACAAAACACAAGCTACAATTATTATCAAACACTGTCCGCATTATCTAAACAAAAGCATTCTATGCTTATTCACAAACCATTTGACCCATGAGCTAAATACAATCATAATATGGTTATTCACAAACTATGTGACCCATAAGACGAACAAAAGCATTCTATGCTTATTTACAAACCATATGATCCATGAGCTAAACAAAAGCCTACTGTGCTTACTCATAAACCATGTGACCCATGAGCTAAACAAAAGCATACTATGCTTATTCACAAATCATGCAGCCCATGAGCTAAAAAAGCATACTGTGCTTACTCACAAACCATGTGACCCATGAGCTAAGCAAAAGCATGCTATGGTTATTCAAAAACTATGTGACCCATGAGCTAAATAAAAGCATACTGTGGTTATTCAAAAACCATGCAGCCCATGAGCTAAAAGAAGCATACTGTGCTTACTCACAAACCATGTAACCCATGAGCTAAACAAAAGAATACTATGCTTATTCATAAACCATATGACCCATGAGCTAAACAAAAGAATACTATGCTTATTCATAAACCATGTGACCCAAGAGCTAAACAAAAGCATACTATGCTTATTCACAAACCATGTGACCCATGAGCTAAATAAAAGCATACTATGGTTATTCACAAACCATGCAGCCCATGAGCTAAAAAACGCATACTGTGCTTACTCACAAACCATGTAACCCATGAGCTAAACAAAATAATACTATGCTTATTCATAAACCATGTGACCCATGAGCTAAACAAAAGAATACTATGCTGATTCACAAACCATGTGAACCATGGGCTAAACAAAAGCATACTGTCCTTATTCATAAACCATGTGACCCATGAGCTAAACAAAAGTATACTATGCTTATTGACAAACCATGTGAACCATGGGCTAAATAAAAGCATACTATGGTTATTCACAAACCATTTGACCCATGAGCTAAATACAATCATACTATGGTTATTCACAAACTATGTGACCCATGAGCTAAATAAAAGCATGCTGTGGTTATTCACAAACCATGCAGCCCATGATCTAAAAAACGCATACTGTGCTTACTCACAAACCATGTAACCCATGAGCTAAACAAAATTATACAATGCTTATTAATAATGCATGTGACCCATGAGCTAAACAAAAGAATACTATGCTGATTCACAAACCATGTGAACCATGGGCTAAACAAAAGCATACTGTCCTTACTCATAAACCATGTGACCCATGAGCTAAACAAAAGTATAATATGCTTATTGACAAACCATGTGAACCATGGGCTAAATAAAAGCATACTATGGTTATTCACAAACCATTTGACCCATGAGCTAAATAAAATCATACTATGGTTATTCACAAACTATGTGACCCATAAGCCGAACAAAAGCATTCTATGCTTATTTACAAACCATATGACCCATGAGCTAAACAAAAGCCTATTTTGCTTACTCATAAACCATGTGACCCATGAGCTAAACAAAAGCATACTATGCTTATTCACAAACCATGTGACCCATGAGCTAAATAAAAGCATGCTGTGGTTATTCACAAACCATGCAGCCCATGAGCTAAAAAAGCATACTGTGCTTACTCACAAACCATGTAACCCATGAGCTAAACAAAATAATACTATGCTTATTCATAAACCATGTGACCCATGAGCTAAATAAAAGCATACTATGGTTATTCACAAAGTATGTCCCCTATGAGCTAAATAAAAGCATACTATGGTTATTCACAAACCATGCAGCCCATGAGCTAAAAAAGCATACTGTTCTTGCTCACAAACCATGTAACCCATGAGCTAAACAAAAGCATACCATGCTTATTCACAAACCATGTGACCCATGAGCTAAATAACAGCATACTATGGTTATTCACAAACCATTCAGCCCATGAGCTAAAAAAAAGCATACTGTGCTTACTCACAAACCATGTAACCCATGAGTTACACAAAATAATACTATGCTTATTCACAGACCATGTGAACCATGGGCTAAACCAAAGCATACTGTCCTTACTCATAAACCATGTGACCCACGAGCTAAACAAAAGCATACTATGCTTATTCACAAACCATGTGACCCATGAGCTAAATAAAAGCATACTATGGTTGTTCACAAACTGTGCAGCCAATGAGCTAAACAAAAGAATACTATGCTTATTCACAAACCATGTGAACCATGGGCTAAACAAAAGCATACTGTCCTTACTCATAAACCATGTGACCGATGATCTAAACATAAGCATACTATGCTTATTCACAAACCATGTGAACCATGGGCTAAATAAAAGCATACTATGGTTATTCACAAACCATTTGACCCATGAGCGAAATAAAAATATACTATGGTTATTCACAAACTATGTGACCCATAAGCTGAACAAAAGCATTCTATGCTTATTTACAAACCATATGACCCATGAGCTAAACAAAAGCCTATTGTGCTTACTCATAAACCATGTGACCCATGATCTAAACAAAAGCATACTATGCTTATTCACAAACCATGTGACCCATGAGCTAAATAAAAGCATACTATGGTTATTCACAAACCATGCAGCCCATGAGCTAAAAAATACATACTGTGCTTACTCACAAACCATGTAACCCATGAGCTAAACAAAAGAATACTATGCTTATTCATAAACCATATGACCCATGAGCTAAACAAAAGAATACTATGCTTATTCATAAACCATGTGACCCAAGAGCTAAACAAAAGCATACTATGCTTATTCACAAACCATGTGACCCATGAGCTAAATAAAAGCATACTATGGTTATTCACAAACCATGCAGCCCATGAACTAAAAAACGCATACTGTGCTTACTCACAAACCATGTAACCCATGAGCTAAACAAAATAATACTATGCTTATTCATAAAACATGTGGCCAATGAGCTAAACAAAAGAATACTATGCTGATTCACAAACCATGTGAACCATGGGCTAAACAAAAGCATACTGCCCTTACTCATAAACCATGTAACCCATGAGCTAAACAAAAGTATACTATGCTTATTGACAAACCATGTGAACCAGGGGCTAAATAAAAGCATACTATGGTTATTCACAAACCATTTGACCCATGAGCTAAATAAAATCATACTATGGTTATTCACAAACTATGTGACCCATGAGCTAAATAAAAGCATGCTGTGGTTATTCACAAACCATGTAACCCATGAGCTAAAGAAAAGAATACTATGCTTATTCACAAACCATGTGACCCATGAGCTAAATAAAAGCATAATATGGTTATTCAAAAACCATGCAGCCCATGAGCTAAAAAAAAGCATACTGTGCTTACTCACAAACCATGTGACCCAAGAGCTAAACAAAAGCATACTATGCTTACTCACAAACCATATGACCCATGAGCTAAACAAAAGAATACTATGCTTATTCATAAACCATGTGACCCAAGAGCTAAACAAAAGCATACTATGCTTATTCACAAACCATGTGACCCATGAGCTAAATAAAAGCATGCTGTGGTTATTCACAAACCATGCAGCCCATGAGCTAAAAAAACGCATACTGTGCTTGCTCACAAACCATGTGACCCAAGAGCTAAACAAAAGCATACTATGCTTATTCACAAACCATATGACCCATGAGCTAAACAAAAGAATACTATGCTTATTCATAAACCATTTGACCCATGAGCTAAATACAATCATACTATGGTTATTCACAAACTACGTGACCCATGAGCTAAATAAAAGCATGCTGTGGTTATTCACAAACCATGCAGCCCATGAGCTAAAAAACGCATACTGTGCTTGCTCACAAACCATGTAACCCATGAGCTAAACAAAATAATACTATGCTTATTAATAATGCATGTGACCCATGAGCTAAACAAAAGAATACTATGCTGATTCACAAACCATGTGAACCATGGGCTAAACAAAAGCATACTGTCCTTACTCATAAACCATGTGACCCATGAGCTAAACAAAATTATAATATGCTTATTGACAAACCATGTGAACCATGGGCTAAATAAAAGCATACTATGGTTATTCACAAACCATTTGACCCATGAGCTAAATAAAATCATACTATGGTTATTCACAAACTATGTGACCCATAAGCCGAACAAAAGCATACTATGCTTATTCACAAACCATGTGACCCATGAGCTAAATAAAAGCATGCTGTGGTTATTCACAAACCATGCAGCCCATGAGCTAAAAAAGCATGCTGTGCTTACTCACAAACCATGTAACCCATGAGCTAAACAAAATAATACTATGCGTATTCATAAACCATGTGACCCATGAGCCAAATAAAAGCATACTATGGTTATTCACAAAGTCTGTGCCCTATGAGCTAAATAAAAGCATACTATGGTTATTCACAAACCATGCAGCCCATGAGCTAAAAAAAAGCATACTGTTCTTGCTCACAAACCATGTAACCCATGAGCTAAACAAAAGCATACCATGCTTATTCACAAACCATGTGACCCAGGAGCTAAATAACAGCATACTATGGTTATTCACAAACCATTCAGCCCATGAGCTAAAAAAACATACTGTGCTTACTCACAAACCATGTAACCCATGAGTTACACAAAAGAATACTATGCTTATTCACAGACCATGTGAACCATGGGCTAAACCAAAGCATACTGTCCTTACTCATAAACCATGTGACCCAAGAGCTAAACAAAAGCATACTATGCTTATTCACAAACCATGTGACCCATGAGCTAAATAAAAGCATACTATGGTTGTTCACAAACTGTGCAGCCCATGAGCTAAACAAAAGAATACTATGCTTATTCACAAACCATGTGAACCATGGGCTAAACAAAAGCATACTGTCCTTACTCATAAACCATGTGACCGATGATCTAAACAAAAGCATACTATGGTTATTCACAAACTATGTGACCCATAAGCCGATCAAAAGCATTCTATGCTTATTTACAAACCATATGACCCATGAGCTAAACAAAAGCCTATTGTGCTTACTCATAAACCATGTGACCCATGATCTAAACAAAAGCATACTATGCTTATTCACAAACCATGTGACCCATGAGCTAAATAAAAGCATACTATGGTTATTCACAAACCATGCAGCCCATGAGCTAAAAAATACATACTGTGCTTACTCACAAACCATGTAACCCATGAGCTAAACAAAAGAATACTATGCTTATTCATAAACCATGTGACCCAAGAGCTAAACAAAAGCATACCATGCTTATTCACAAACCATGTGACCCATGAGCTAAATAAAAGCATACTATGGTTATTCACAAACCATGCAGCCCATGAACTAAAAAACGCATACTGTGCTTACTCACAAACCATGTAACCCATGAGCTAAACAAAATAATACTATGCTTATTCATAAAACATGTGGCCAATGAGCTAAACAAAAGAATACTATGCTGATTCACAAACCATGTGAACCATGGGCTAAACAAAAGCATACTGCCCTTACTCATAAACCATGTAACCCATGAGCTAAACAAAAGTATACTATGCTTATTGACAAACCATGTGAACCAGGGGCTAACTAAAAGCATACTATGGTTATTCACAAACCATTTGACCCATGAGCTAAATAAAATCATACTATGGTTATTCACAAACTATGGTACCCATGAGCTAAATAAAAGCATGCTGTGGTTATTCACAAACCATGTAACCCATGAGCTAAAGAAAAGAATACTATGCTTATTCACAAACCATGTGACCCATGAGCTAAATAAAAGCATAATATGGTTATTCAAAAACCATGCAGCCCATGAGCTAAAAAAAAGCATACTGTGCTTACTCACAAACCATGTGACCCAAGAGCTAAACAAAAGCATACTATGCTTATTCACAAACCATATGACCCATGAGCTAAACAAAAGAATACTATGCTTATTCATAAACCATGTGACCCAAGAGCTAAACAAAAGCATACTATGCTTATTCACAAACCATGTGACCCATGAGCTAAATAAAAGCATACTATGGTTATTCACAAACCATGCAGCCCATGAGCTAAAAACGCATACTGTGCTTACTCACAAACCATGTAACCCATGAGCTAAACAAAATAATACTATGCTTATTCATAAACCATGTGACCCATGAGCTAAACAAAAGAATACTATGCTGATTCACAAACCATGTGAACCATGGGCTAAACAAAAGCATACTGTCCTTATTCATAAACCATGTGACCCATGAGCTAAACAAAAGTATACTATGCTTATTGACAAACCATGTGAACCATGGGCTAAATAAAAGCATACTATGGTTATTCACAAACCATTTGACCCATGAGCTAAATACAATCATACTATGGTTATTCACAAACTACGTGACCCATGAGCTAAATAAAAGCATGCTGTGGTTATTCACAAACCATGCAGCCCATGAGCTAAAAAACGCATACTGTGCTTGCTCACAAACCATGTAACCCATGAGCTAAACAAAATAATACTATGCTTATTAATAATGCATGTGACCCATGAGCTAAACAAAAGAATACTATGCTGATTCACAAACCATGTGAACCATGGGCTAAACAAAAGCATACTGTCCTTACTCATAAACCATGTGACCCATGAGCTAAACAAAAGTATAATATGCTTATTGACAAACCATGTGAACCATGGGCTAAATAAAAGCATACTATGGTTATTCACAAACCATTTGACCCATGAGCTAAATAAAATCATACTATGGTTATTCACAAACTATGTGACCCATAAGCCGAACAAAAGCATACTATGCTTATTCACAAACCATGTGACCCATGAGCTAAATAAAAGCATGCTGTGGTTATTCACAAACCATGCAGCCCATGAGCTAAAAAAGCATACTGTGCTTACTCACAAACCATGTAACCCATGAGCTAAACAAAATAATACTATGCTTATTCATAAACCATGTGACCCATGAGCCAAATAAAAGCATACTATGGTTATTCACAAAGTCTGTGCGCTATGAGCTAAATAAAAGCATACTATGGTTATTCACAAACCATGCAGCCCATGAGCTAAAAAAAAGCATACTGTTCTTGCTCACAAACCATGTAACCCATGAGCTAAACAAAAGCATACCATGCTTATTCACAAACCATGTGACCCAGGAGCTAAATAACAGCATACTATGGTTATTCACAAACCATTCAGCCCATGAGCTAAAAAAACATACTGTGCTTACTCACAAACCATGTAACCCATGAGTTACACAAAAGAATACTATGCTTATTCACAGACCATGTGAACCATGGGCTAAACCAAAGCATACTGTCCTTACTCATAAACCATGTGACCCAAGAGCTAAACAAAAGCATACTATGCTTATTCACAAACCATGTGACCCATGAGCTAAACAAAAGAATACTATGCTTATTCACAAACCATGTGAACCATGGGCTAAACAAAAGCATACTGTCCTTACTCATAAACCATGTGACCGATGATCTAAACAAAAGCATACTATGCTTTTTCACAAACCATGTGAACCATGGGCTAAATAAAAGCATACTATGGTTATTCACAAACCATTTGACCCATGAGCGAAATAAAAATATACTATGGTTATTCACAAACTATGTGACCCATAAGCCGAACAAAAGCATTCTATGCTTATTTACAAACCATATGACCCATGAGCTAAACAAAAGCCTATTGTGCTTACTCATAAACCATGTGACCCATGATCTAAACAAAAGCATACTATGCTTATTCACAAACCATGTGACCCATGAGCTAAATAAAAGCATACTATGGTTATTCACAAACCATGCAGCCCATGAGCTAAAAAATACATACTGTGCTTACTCACAAACCATGTAACCCATGAGCTAAACAAAAGAATACTATGCTTATTCATAAACCATATGACCCATGAGCTAAACAAAAGAATACTATGCTTATTCATAAACCATGTGACCCAAGAGCTAAACAAAAGCATACTATGCTTATTCACAAACCATGTGACCCATGAGCTAAATAAAAGCATACTATGGTTAGTCACAAACCATGCAGCCCATGAGCTAAAAAACGCATACTGTGCTTACTCACAAACCATGTAACCCATGAGCTAAACAAAATAATACTATGCTTATTCATAAACCATGTGGCCAATGAGCTAAACAAAAGAATACTATGCTGATTCACAAACCATGTGAACCATGGGCTAAACAAAAGCATACTGTCCTTACTCATAAACCATGTGACCCATGAGCTAAACAAAAGTATACTATGCTTATTGACAAACCATGTGAACCATGGGCTAAATAAAAGCATACTATGGTTATTCACAAACCATTTGACCCATGAGCTAAATAAAATCATACTATGGTTATTCACAAACTATGTGACCCATGAGCTAAATAAAAGCATGCTGTGGTTATTCACAAACCATGTAACCCATGAGGTAAAGAAAAGAATACTATGCTTATTCATAAACCATGTGACCCATGAGCTAAACAAAAGAATACTATGCTGATTCACAAACCATGTGAACCATGGGCTAAACAAAAGCATACTGTCCTTACTCATAAACCATGTGACTCAAGAGCTAAACAAAAATATACTATGCTTATTGACAAACCATGTGAACCATGGGCTAAATAAAAGCATACTATGGTTATTCACAAACCATTTGACCCATGAGCTAAATAAAATCATACTATGGTTATTCACAAACTATGTGACCCATAAGCCGAACAAAAGCATTCTATGCTTATTTACAAACCATATGACCCATGAGCTAAACAAAAGCCTATTTTGCTTACTCATAAACCATGTGACCCATGAGCTAAACAAAAGCATACTATGCTTATTCACAAACCATGTGACCCATGAGCTAAATAAAAGCATGCTGTGGTTATTCACAAACCATGCAGCCCATGAGCTAAAAAAGCATACTGTGCTTACTCACAAACCATGTAACCCATGAGCTAAACAAAATAATACTATGCTTATTCATAAACCATGTGACCCATGAGCTAAATAAAAGCATACTATGGTTATTCACAAAGTATGTGCCCCATGAGCTAAATAAAAGCATACTATGGTTATTCACAAACCATGCAGCCCATGAGCTAAAAAAAAGCATACTGTTCTTGCTCACAAACCATGTAACCCATGAGCTAAACAAAAGCATACCATGCTTATTCACAAACCATGTGACCCCTGAGCTAAATAACAGCATACTATGGTTATTCACAAACCATTCAGCCCATGAGCTAAAAAAAAGCATACTGTGCTTACTCACAAACCATGTAACCCATGAGTTACACAAAAGAATACTATGCTTATTCACAGACCATGTGAACCATGGGCTAAACCAAAGCATACTGTCCTTACTCATAAACCATGTGACCCATGAGCTAAACAAAAGCATACTATGCTTATTCACAAACCATGTGAACCATGGGCTAAATAAAAGCATACTATGGTTATTCACAAACCATTTGACCCATGAGCGAAATAAAAATATACTATGGTTACTCACAAACTATGTGATCCATAAGCCGAACAAAAGCATTCTATGCTTATTTACAAACCATATGACCCATGACCTAAACAAAAGCCTATTGTGCTATGGTTATTTGCTATTATTACTATGGTTATTTATATAGCATGTGCCCTAAGGACTAAACCAAGTAAACAAAAACATGCTATGGTCATTAGCAAACTATGTTACCCATTAGCTAAAGGAAGGCCTACTATGGTAATTCACAAACTAGGTGCCCTGTGAGGTAAACAATGGCAGACTACAGTTACTTAAATCCTGTGCCCTTTGAGCATAAAGAGCTAGACAAATACATACTATGGGTATTCACAAACTATGCACCTTTAGAGGTAAACAAGGATATTAGCCTCATTATGAGTTTGGCGGTAATTCATTACCGCCAAAATCATGTATAGTTTTCACCACTCAGTGAAGTGGATTTACTGCAGTATTACAATGGAGTTACACCAGAATCTCAATTTTTTTTTAGAGTCCTTAGGACACCATGAGGCGGTAAAATGGCCAGTGGGTTAAGCGCTTGTTGCTGTGATCTGTCTTTGATCTGCAGGTCGCAGGTTCAAATCCCGGGAAGGTCGACTCCAGTGCCAATTTCAATTGGGTAATAAAAATAATGTATGGAACAAGTTACTTACCTGTAACTGTTGTTCTCCAGCATGGGTCTGGCATGGATTCACATGCTCATGAATATTCCCCGTCGTCAGGCTGGGAATCCTCGGTATAGAAATAAATCAATATCAGTTTCGTTTCTGATCTGTCTTTCTTAGTAGTAACCAATCACTGGTCTCTTGGTCATACTGCCCCCAGCCAATGACTGCCCTCTCCCTAAGCCCCGCTTCCGGCAGCCATCCTCAGATTTGGTAGCACGTAAAGTGGCAGTATGACCAAGTGAAGAGCCGCAGAGGGGTAGGCGGGAGGGTTTGCATGTGAATCCATGCCAGACCCATGCTGGAGAACAACAGTTACAGGTAAGTAACTTGTTCCTTCTCCAGCATGGGGTCTGGCATGGATTCACATGCTCATGAATAAGAGAATACATAGCAGTACACACATGCACAAACACGGGAGGTGGCAACAGGCTCAACATTAAGCAATACAACAACTCAACATTATGCAACTCTTACCTCCTCACCAGGCTCACCTTAGGTGAACAGGTTGCGCAGCACTGCTTGGCCGACCCTGGACTCCTCCCTGGAGTCCCGATCGAGGCAGTAGAATCTTGTGAAGGTGTGCGTCGACCTCCACGTCGCAGCCCTGCAGATGTCCAGCAGGGGCACACCAGACAGGAACGCCGTGGTAGCAGCGATCGCTCTGGTCGAATGGGCTCTTGGACGGCCGGGCAGCTGTCGGTTTGCCAACCGGTGACAGTGCATGATGCAGCCGGAGAGCCATCTGCAAATGGAAGTCTTCGAGACAGCCTTCCCTTGATTCACAGTCCCAAAGTTCACAAACAGTTGTGACGTCTTCCGAAAACTCTTCGTGCGGTCCACGTAGAACTTCAGCGCTCTAGCTACATCCAGCGAGTGCAAAGTCCTCTCAGCCGGCAACGAAAGCAACGGGAAGAAAACTAGCAAAACCAAGGGCTCGTTGAGGTGGAAGTCCGACGGCACATTGGGCATAAAGGATGGGTGTGTCCTCAGCACCACCCTCGTGTCATGAAAAGTCAAGTATGGAGGCTTGCAAGATATGGCCTGGATCTCTCCCACTCATCGTGCGGAGGTGATGGCCACGAGGAAAGCTGTCTTCCATGACAGGAACTTCAAAGGCGCCGAATGCATAGGCTCGAATGGGGCCCCCATGAGCTTGGTCAGCACCACATTAAGCTCCCACGCCGGGGCAGGAGCCTTCACCGGCGGGAATGATCGGAATAGTCCCTTCATGAATTCTTTCACCAGGCGATGAGACCACAAGGACGCCCGTCCCGTCGTCCTGGTATATCGGGAGATTGCAGCCAGATGTATTTTGATGGAGGCGTGAGCCAGTCCAGCTTTGGCCAGCGGCAGTAGGTACGGCAGTACATGAGGGGCCGTAATCCGCAGAGGGTTAATTTTATGTGCACGGCACCAGACAGAGAAGCTCTTCCATTTATGTCCGTAGCACTTGAGAGTTGAGGACGCCCTGGCCTTTGCAAGAACCTCTCTGCAGTCGGCCGGGATGTCGTACCCTCCAAACTCTAGTGCTGCAGGAGCCAGGCCTGCAAGTTCAGCGACTCCGGGTTGTGGTGAAGAATGGCGCCCCCTTCTCTGGAGAGAAGGTCTGCGTCCATCGGCAGCTTGACTGGTGGGGACGTTGACAAGTTCAGAAGGTCCGGGAACCAGATCTGCCTCGGCCACGCCGGTGCGACGAGGATCATCCTGCACCGGGACCTCTTGAGCTGGTTGATGAGCAGGAGCAGCAACAGCAGCGGAGGGAACGCATAAAGAAATAGGCCGTCCCAGGGGAACGAGAAAGCATAGCCCATGCTCCTCAGCTGGGGGAACCTGCTGGCGAACCTCTGGCACTTGGAATTCGTTGCCGTCGCGAAGAGATCGATTTGGGGTTCGCCCCATCGTCGGAAGAGTCGATCCACTTGATCCCGGCGTAGTTCCCACTCGTGGCACGAGCGCAGCTCCCTGCTGAGTGAGTCGGCGATCGTGTTTTTTATTCCTGCCAGATGAAGAGGCACCAGAAGCATCCCTTGGGCGACGGCCCAATGCCACAGATCCTGGGCTTCCTTGGATAGGGCCGGGGACCTGGTTCCGCCCTGCTTCCGGATGTAGAACATCGTAGTGGTGTTTTCGGTGAAGATCCTCACCACCTTGCCCTTGAGGGACGGAAGAAAGGACCTGAGGGCCCAGAACACCGCGCGGAGCTCCAAGATGTTGATGTGGAGAGACTTCTCCTCCAGGAGCCAGAGGCCTCTCGCGTGAAGATCTCCGGAGTGTGCTCCCCAACCTTCCAGGGAGGCGTCCGTCATCACCGTCACCTGGTGAGCTGGGGTCTGAAAGTCCGTGCCCGCCGACAGATGGGCGCGTGTACTCCACCACCGGATCGCCTGACGGAAGGTCTCGTTGAGAGGGATCCTGTCCTCGAAGCTGCCCGTCGACTGGATCCAGCGGGCGTTGAGGAACTCCTGTAAGGGTCTCATCCGAACCTGCAAAGGCGCACCAGATAAATGCAGGAGGACATCATCCCGAGGAGGGACTTGATAGATCTTATCCTGGCCATGTCCGTGGCCAGCAGACGCTGCACTTTGCACAGAATGGTCCTGGTCCTTTCCTCCGACGGCGAGGCCAGCCGCGCCACTGTGTCAAGCTTGGCTCCCAGAAACAGGGCGACTTGCAACGGAACCAGGTGGGATTTCGGAAAGTTGATGGAGAATCCCAGGTCTGTGAGCAGCTGGACGGTCTTCGGAGTGTGCTCCACGGCGAGCTCCCTTGTCCTTGCCCAGATGAGCTAGTCATCCAGGTAGGGGTAGACGTGGATCCCCTGTAGGCACAGCCGCGCCGCCACCGGTGCGAGGCACTTGGTGAACACCCTGGGTGCCGACTTCAATCCGAACGGGAGGGCCTTGAACTGGTAGTGCCGCCCTTGGACCACGAACCTGAGGAACTTTCGGTGTCTTTTTTGAATGGGGATGTGGAAGTACGCATCCTCCAAGTCCGACGACGACAGGAAATCACCCTCCTCCAGCTGTCCCCGCACATGCTGGAGGGTGACCATACGGAACTTCTGTGCCTTGATGTACTTGTTCAGTCATCCTAGGTCCAGGATGGGGCGCCATCCTCCTGTCTTCTTTTTTACAAGGAAGTACCTTGAGTAAACTCCGGCGCCCCGAAGCCTCTTTGGGACGAGCTCGATGGCACCCTTCTTGAGCATCGCCCTTACTTCCAACAGTAGTTGAGGGACGTGATTTTCCTTCCTGGCCACGGGTGGAACGCGAGGGCACTTCTTCTGAAACTCGAGGGCGTGCCCTTGGGCCAGGCCATCCAGCACCCAACGGTCGGTGGAACTGGACTCCCACACGCTGACGAACCTCGCCAGCCAGCCTGCCACTGGGGTGCTTCGGCAGGGGCCCAACCTCACGGTCGGTTCAATCTTGTTTGGAGGCCGCCTTGCCTCCTTGACCTCCTTGTCGACGATGACGGGCACCACCTGACTTGCCGCGTCCCCTGTAGGCTTCCTGGGACAAAGATCTTGCCGCTTGGCGGTAAGTGGAGGAGCCACTGCCGGATCCCTTGGAGGCACCTTGTCTGCCTCCGGAGCTCCGAAAGGACGGCCGTCGTTGTTGGAGCACTCCCAGTGCCCGGGCAGTCTCTGTGTCTGTCTTGATGTTCTGAAGGGACTCATCAACCGTCTTCCCAAACAGGTTGTTCCCGTCGAAGGGCATGTCCAAAACCTTGGTTTGTACGTCCTGGCGGAAATCCGTGGCCTTGAGCCATCCTCGTCGTCTCAAGCAAACGCCGTTGCCCAACTGACGGAAACCGGTGTCGGCGATGTCCGTTGCCACTGTGATGGCGTGGTCCAAACCAATCTCCCCCTCCTGTAGGATTTCAAGGGCCTCAGCCCTTTTGGCGTCCGGAAGGAAGTCTAACAGAAGGGTGATTTTGAACCACAACTCCCTGTCGTAGCGGGCTACGATAGCCAGGGCGTTGGCCGCCTTGATAGTCGTCGCTGCGGATGAGATGATCTGTCGTCCCATCGTGTCCAACTTCCTGCCCTCGCCGTCTGGCGGGGAAGTTGATGTCGAGGCCGATGCCCCCCCAGCTTTCTTCTTTGCCGCCGCCGAGACGACCGAATCCGGGGTAGGTTGTGCTGGAAGGCACATGGGGGCAGCGTCGGGGACCCAGTACTTCTTCTCGTACCGGTCCCTCTCTGCCGGCGCCGTGGCAGGGTTCTTGAGGAGGGCGAGCCCCTCATCCCAGATGTCATCAAGAAGCGGTACGGCGAGGACCGTCTTCCTTTTAGCCTCGCGCCGTTGGTATAGGAACCCTTCTTTCTTCTTTTCTTCTGGGCAGAGCTGGAAAAGCTCGGATGCCCTGGAAATCATGGCATAAAAGGATCCAATCTGGTCGGGCGGGGATGCCCGAGCAGGAGGCGACGGGGGAAAAGTCCTGTCGCCGCCTCCGTCATCATCTGTACCTGTCATAGCCGTGTCTG